>NC_054604.1:20206134-22771134 GCF_004785595.1 Juglans microcarpa x Juglans regia
ACCATTTAACGTTCGAACACAAAGACAATTCATAACGTTCGAACGAATTCATGTGTGTTCGAACATATTTCGAAATCGTTCGAACACGTCACTACTGTTCGAACTTAAAATTTTTTCCATTCGAACTATTTTTTAGGACGAATTTAAACCGTGACAAAAAAAATTTTCGTTTGAACGTGTTCGAACAGTTTCCTTCAATTTCGTCCCAAAAGAAATTTTTTAGGACGAAATGGTGATTTTCGTCCCAAAATACCTTTTGGCACAGTGATATTGGAACGACTTTGGGACGAATTTTTTTCGTCCCAAAAATTTTTTTGGGACCAAATTGGGGTCTTTTGGGATGAAAATTTTCGTCCCAAAAGACCCTTTCTGTTGTAGTGTATCTTGCGAACTTTTTAGAAAGAAACTCAAGTACTGTGAAATGGATTTTGGGGGCCATTGATACTGCGAAAGCACTATATTCACATATTTTTATCATTAGTAATTAATGTATTTTTGCTCTATTCTTTTATTTTTTTTTAACTTTCAGTAATTAATGTCAATATATAATAAATGTGCGAATGGATTCATGATGGAATATATATCATGATAATGGAGTGTTATTATCGATGATACAAATCGTAAAGCAAGAAAGCAAGCAAAAAGATAACGATATTGAGGAATTAGTTTTGGAATTGATAAATGAAGACACTTACAAGTTGGAACGCTTTGGATGAATGTCGCAGCTTCTTTGAGATTAAGAGTTTTACAGATGTAAAGAAGTTTTTAGAATTCTGCTGTACTCATGTTTAAGCAATACGCCTTCTTATATAGAACCTGAAGTCTTGAATTATTTGCTTCTCAATCTACTTTCTCCTGAACGAAGGTGATGTTTTCATTAGCTCCAAAGTCAGATGACTTTTTTAGTCAAAGATGCTTTCATTCGCTAACATGATACATCTAAAAACACCTCAGGATTTTCAAACCAAAATAAAAAATAAACCGTCTTCAAAATTGTGAGAAGTCAGAACATCTCATCTCATCTATGTTGCCAAACATTAAGGCATTAGAAATTCCTGTTTCACCTGATAAATAGTCAGCTAGCATGAAAGTTAACATGACTTATAACTATCTTTATAACTGTTTCTACTTTATGTGAATTACAATTACGCTACTTGCAAATGCATGTAAATACATTACTTGTTCTGCTGCCATGACAATCATAAAAATTTAAAAATAATATTTTATTGTAATTGATGTGTCACGCTACCATATCAGTGGTATATATGATTGATATGCCAATAATTAAGCTTAGGAATAAATTTCTTTAATTTCTTTTTCATTAGGAAAATGCTAAATTTACTTACAAAAAACTTACTTCTCCACATGTATATTATTGATAGGCTGAAAATAAATTTGAAATTCAAAATGTAAATTTTAAAAGAGAATTAACAAAATGAATCTTATAAATAAAAGTATAAATACATGAAGCACTACATAGTGATAGGTGGATCCGACGCCACAACAACCATGTCGGAATGGGTAATAGCAAGGTTGATGAAGCATTAAGGGATAATGAGAAAGGTTACTGAAGAATTAAGTGAAATCGTGGGGTTGGACAACTTAGTTGAAGAGTCCCATTTGCCCGGATTACATTGTTTAGATGCTGTCATTAAAGACACTTTCCGTTTGCACCCACGGTCCAAACATTTTAAAGGGAAATTAATTTATTTTATAATTTTTTAAGATCCGCCTATGCTCCGGATGAAGATTATTATTACAACATAAGTTATTAACTTATTAGCACTAGGTGGTTCTTGTTATTGAAAGGCCAGTACTACGATACAACTCCACTCCATCAATAGCAGCTGAGACAAAATTATTAGAATATATGTCACGTCACGTACCCACGTACCCGGCACGTATGCCACCCAACACTTATTTTACATTTCTCTTATAATCTGTTCACCTGCCTTCCAATTGGCTTGTCAGGTGCCATATGTAAGAACTGTCACAATCAATATAGTCATCTGAAAAAAATAGTGAAAATCAACAGATGAGTTTAATACCTCAATAAATAGCGAACATATATTAATGTGTAAATATGAACCAATTATATAATGTAGAAACAAACAATTCTAAAAAAATGTCATTAGAATTTTCATAAGCATTTCATTATAATAATAATATTATATACAAAACATCTCAAACACAAACATAACTGAAACAAAATCATAAATAGAAATAGAGATCATCTTTATCCCTGACTGAGTTGTGCATGTCTAGGGTTAGCCTAGTAGAGCATAGATTACTTTGTCACCAAAGTAAGCTTTGTAAACAAATGGGTGCTTGGCAAATAATTCTGGAATGTGATTCAAAGGTGATAGAGGATTGCCTTAGTGCTCAGCGGTGTAGTTTGTGGTACCTATGGGATTTTTTTGATCAACTTCTTCAAGAGCTTGAGGGGTTGAAGTATCAAGTAGTTTATCAGTTTCGGGAAGGTAACCAGGCCCGGAATTATCTTGCGAGACGGGGTGAAGCTGATTATAGCTGTAATTATGGAGTGGATGAGACGTTACCAAGACTGCATCCTCAGATTGGATAGATTGGGGCTTCCTACATTACGAGCTAAGTAGGTTTTTATGTTGCTCTTTTTTTTCTTTTGCTGGTTGGTCTATTTTGCATGGGTGATTTGTTTAGTTTTAATGTATAGGTGGTTTTATTTATTAAGTTTATTGTATAGATTTTTTATTATATTAGTTTTGATGCATGGGATGGTCTTTTTGAATATTTGTAAATCCCAAGTGTCCTGTTTGTTACCACAATTTTCTTCCGCTATAAGTGAGGGCTATTAATAAAATTGGAATACCGTCCTCTTTTTTTTTTTCAAAAAATAAAAAAAAAAAAGCACTCAAAACAGAGATAAATTTTACCCCGTGACAGGGTTGTGCAAATCTATGGATAGTCAAACATCATGTAAATCACTTTTTCACAAAATTGAATGCACTTAAAATAAAGTCCATGATTACCCCATGGCAGGGTTGTGCATATTTATGGATAGCCAAATAGAACATAAATAATTTTTTCACCAAAATCAGTGCACTCAAAACAAAGGCTTGTTTGGCTTGATAGAAGCAATTTTGTAAGGACAATTGTTTGGTGATTCAATGAAATCTTTGATTATCAAAAAAAAAAAAAAAAAAAAGACAAAGGCATGTTTTATCCGTGTGACAAGGTCTTGCATTTTGCGAATAACCACGTAGAACATAAATCATTGTGTCGCCAAAGTGATTGCACCCAAAACTGAGGTCATGTTTACCCTCGTAGCAGGGTTATGCATTTTGGAGATAGTCAAACAGAATATAAATCACTTTATCACCAAAGTAATAGCACTCAGAACAGAGGTCACAATCTTACACTTGTGGCGAGGTCAGAACAGAGGCCACCATTTTACATTTGTGGCAAGGTCAGGACAAAGGTCACACTATATACCCATGGCAAGGCCAGAACAAAGGCCACATTAAATACCCGTGGCAAGGCCAAAACAGATGCCACTATTATAACCCATGACAGGGCCCGTAACCAAAGCAGAACATAATCTTCTGCGTCAGGATTTTCATATACAATGCAGTAACATAATAGTATACTAAACATATAATATAATATAATAAGATAAAAGAAAAAAGGGCACTAGGGCAGAAGAAGGAAATCATAAAATGTTTTTAGGATTTTATCATTATGAAGTCGTTTTAATCACTTTTGTTTTTCTTCACAAGCTTGGCTTTGATTTTCGAAAAGATTATTGGGCAAGGGCCCTATTGGCCATTACATTCCCCACGTCTTATAAAAATTTCATCCTTAGAACTTGCTTAGCTAACCATGGATACTCCCAAAGGGCTCATAAAGTCTATAATCTCTACATCAGTTTACATTGCGCACTCTGATAACTTCACCAAAATGTCTAAAACTAGGTTCCATTAATACATCATTGCTGAGTGCAATCCATTTCAGTACCTATCAAAATTACTCTTACCGCACTTTGATAAAAATGGACTTCTAGTCTACAAAACCCATACACACTCACTTATACTCCTAAATAGTTATTTTCATCCTTAGCCCCAATCAATAACCTCACATTTGATCAAAATCATGTACCAAAGTCTCTAGTATCTAAAACCTTGTATTTCATAAAAAAAATTCCTTAAAGTCTGCAAGTCCATAAAAGTCTCAAACTTTAAGTTTACCCCCAGGTTGTGCATTCCACAAATAGCCAAGCAAAAGGTAAATCACTTTGTCACCAAAGTGACAGCATTAAGAATATAGGCCACTATTTTACACTCGTGGCATGGTCATAGCAGAGGCACAACCATTTTAAACCCGTGGCGAGGTCATAACTAAGGTCACCATTTTATATTCGTGGCAAGGTTAGAATAGAAGCCACATTATATATTCGTGGCAAAGTCAGAACATAGGCCATTATTATAACCCGTGGCAGGGACTGTAACCAAAGAATTTAAGCTTGGTCTTTAGAACCAAGGCCCAAGACCCTTTTATAAAACCAATACCCAAGCCAGGTCTTTGGATGAACACTAAAAATATTTCTTTTCTCTTCCCTCTCCCCCTCTCCTCTTTGCAAAACATCTACAACGTTTGGCGCCCCCTTATCTGTTGTAGTTTCTGTTTTCACCTCACCACACCGCTCCTCTTCATCCAGCACCGATAGAGGTAAAATTTTGTTCATCTCTCTTTGTCTCTCCCAGTTTTGTGTCTCAAACCATCACCCTCATAGCGCAAACTTTGCAACTCCATGAGCATGCCACCATCTCCCTCTGTATCCCAGTTGTTCACTACTCCACTATGCCACACTATGGCCACCGTAACCCTACCATCGTTGGTAAGCTCCTCAACCTCCATCTCGTTCTCGTGCCCTCTTTTTGTCCCCATATGTGTCTTTCTATCTCAATTCTCTATATTCTCGTTTTCATCGCCACCCACATCACCATCCACACTGTAACACTCAGACCCAATCAAGCTCAATTTTTATTTTTTATTTATTTATTTTGTTTTAGTTAATTCTATTTTTTTTAATCTATTTTTTTTCACACGTTCACTCCCGCGCGTTTTATTCTTTCCGTCTATTTTCTTTTTCCCCTAGGTCTTCCTCTCGTTCTCGGCATGCATACACACGCACGACTCATTTTCCTCACGCACAAAAGCTCCATGCACACACACGACTCAACCTTTCATCCACACACACGTCTCTCTTATCTCTAGGGTTTCACCTCATATATATATGGATGCATATGTTATTTCCATGCTATTAAAACTACCCAAACACTAGCCGCCGCACCACCTTAGAATCGCAAGCCCAGCCTCCATCCCCTCGGTCTCATCCACTCCCATACCGAGAGTCACCCCACATAAGCCAGCCCTCCATCGTCCATACTGCTGCCACCAGTGCACCCCTTCGTAAGCCTCTGCTATCCTAAACTACAAAGTACGTGCACTGCCATAAACCACATCGATGCGTTGCATGCCCCTCCCACCGTCCAACTTCAGTGCCGTCATCACCACCGCGTGAAGCCCAGCAGCCAGTTTTCCTAGTGTCAACCACGGGACCACCGTGGGATAGCCACTGCCTCCGCGTCTAGGAACGCCCAGCAACAGCAGTGCACCGCAGCAACGCCTCGCGCAAGACTCTGTTTTAGCCACCGAAAATAGAGCATCGCACAGCCGGTGCACTTGTCGTTCAAAGCCACCACACATGGTGCCAACACTTCCACGTCGTTACCACCCGCACAGAGAACTCCGACGGTCACCCCACGCCACTCCTTTTCCGCCGCGTCCCTTTCGGTAAGCCACCGACAACACCTCCATGTCACTCTCTCGGCTTACTCTATGTTTTTTATTTTTTTCCTCATTCGTTGGCCTCTCTCTCTCTCTCTCTCTTCCAATGCTCCATCGAGATCACCGTCGTCTGCCTAGCCCCTCGCTACGTCGCACGCTGCCGCGTGATTTCCTCCGTGAGTAAGCCCTGTCATGCATGTTATGTTGATTTACGTAGGTTTTTGTTAGTTTTCAAAGACTTAAATGAAATTACCACATTACCCTTTAATACATGATACATTATTGGGCTTTTAAACTTTTATTATGTAAATGTACACTTTTATATAGTTATGATTACATAAATCACTTAAGTATTTTAACATGTTATTTAAGTAAAAATTTATTTTAAGAGCAAATAATATTGGTGTAATGTTGTTTTTACACTTTAGATATGACTTAATCTATTTAAAAATAGTTATGGTTTATTTTAAAATAGTTTGGGATAATTATATTATCTAGTATTAAACTTTATAAATTGTTTTCAATAATAAATAGGACATACTTTTAAATGTTGTAGTCAAAGTATTCAATCAATATGGATGATTTTAGAAAGTGATAATTCATAATTTAAGGTTATGAAATTTTAAGTTTTGAGGAATTAAATAGGTTATTTTAGAAGCTTAGGATTAAATATCGAAATATGAGATTAATTGGAAATTTATGATAATTACGTGGTTATTTTATAAGTGACGTTTAATTACTGTTCGACATTTTTTGAGGAAAATTTCGAAAAAAGCTAAGAAGTCCAGGTAAGCGGGATTCCTATGCTAGACTTTGCATTAAAATAAAATGAGCTGAGATTATTTTTGGAAAATATACATCTTTGATTATGAAAAGAAATGTGAACTACTTCAATTAATTGTTTTGCATTACTCATGAGATTCTGTTTAAGAATAAATTATTTTCTATCATGACTGGTGTAGACATGAGCTTATTTTTGACTTTCTATTTCTGAACTTTGAAAAGCGAATATGAAATTTTGTGCATAAATTATGTTGTGATATGATTTTATTCTGTTCTAAAAATTTTATGTACTCTGATATGGTCTGATATGATTTCTGAAAACCTCTGGCATAACGTTTTGTTTCTATTTCTGTTCCGTTCTAACCTTATCACGGGTGTAAAACTGTGGCCTCTGTCCGGGTTGGTACCAGCTTTTTTGTTTCTGGTGCACCCACTTTGGAAACAAAGTGGTTTTCTACGTGGTCTTTCCTATGTGCACACTCGGGGCTCCGAGAATGAATAAGGGGAAGATTCACATTCTGTTTCTCCTCGGTTAGCTACTGGGGTTTGCACAACCCTACCACGGGGGTTAAACATTGTTTTTATTCTGATATGATAAGATAAGATGTGATGTTTCAATTTATGTTATGCCAAAGGGATTTTGATTATGAATGTTTTCGAACTTTCGCTCTGATATTTTTGGTAATATGTTTTGACGCTGCATTATGAAAATGCTATTCTGACTTTGCATTCTAAAAGAAAATATTTTGTTTCTGCATGCTGAATTTTGTAAATGCTCATATTTACACACTAGTATATGTCATCTGCTTACTGAATTGTTGATAACTCACACCTTATCTCTAATTATTTTTCAGATAATTTTGATGGTTCAGTTGGAGATCAAAAGTAGGAAATGTTAGCAAGGTGTGATGTCTGTAATGGAATAAGTGACCGAGGGTACAAGTACTTACTTGAGAGTCTTAGTTAGAAAACTGTTTTATTTTTTGTTATTAGGATTTGATGAGTTAAGGATATTTTCAAGTTTTGGAGGGTTTTAATTTATATTATTGAGAATTTCATGGTTGTTCCCATGAAGGAACATAGATTTTTGGGTTGATTAAATGGATTAACATTTTATGGAGTTTCTGGATCTTATAGTTGTGTTATTGATGTTTGATATTAAGTGTTAAGAGCTAACTCTCCAGACCTCCAGGAATGGGGCGTTACAGTTGGTATCAGAGACAGGTTTGAGGTTCTGCAGACTAAAAACATTTAAGTTTTAGATATCCGTGGGTTTAGGTAGAAACTTCAGATTTAAGGTGTAAATTTGAGCGATTTTGTGGATATTTAAGATTTTAAACTTTGCAAACTTTATGATTGAGTTTTGAGATTTTGAGGTTTAGGGAGTTTAGATCCGACAAGCTTACTTTGTGGACTATAAGAGATAATTTTTATAAGATTTAAGGTTTAGATTTTTGTAGTTTAGATTCTAAAGATGTACGAGAGTTTATAGCGATGTTGGGTTTACAAAATTAGATGGTAGGAAGCACTATATGAGTTGGTCAAAGATATGGCTAAGAATGGGTAAAACCATATGTGCATAAAAGTTTAAAGGTTTAATTTGAAATTATTAGTTTTTATTTAAATTGAATTTATTTCATTTTATTTCATTTGAATTGAAATTATGTTATTTTATTTATTAAGTTTATTTTATTTTATATCATTTTGTTTTATTTTATTTTGTTCGTTTAGTTCAAAGTTGAAAAGTGGGTTAAAGGTTAAGTTATGGCGGGAAGATGGTACAACTGAGAATGTCATTGTTAGGTATAAATATTTAGTGTAGTAGGCTTGAACTTTTATCGACTTGGTTTGCTTTTATAATATCGAGGTTTGAAAGGAACGGCATGGTCTGGGTGATCTCTTTGGGGAGTAGAATATTTGAAGTTTTAGATTTCATGGAGATATGACACGAGGCTTTAGAATAGGAGGTTGTAAGTTCAACAAACTTTAAGAATAGATTTACGGGAATTTCACCAAAGGTTTAAGGTTTTGCAAACTTTAGGAAATGATTTGTTATCATTTAATATTTTAGATTTTGAAAGCTTCAGGAGTCGATTGTTTTATTATTGGATATAAGTTCATCGATCTTACAGATTTTGGAAAATGATTCTTATACAATTTATGGTTTTAGAATTACAGATTTGAATGACTGATTTGTAATGAGATTTAAGTTTTTAATTCCGTAGGATTGGTGTGCTAGCTTGATTCATTTTGGAGATTGATTAGTCTGTGACCATTAAAATGGGGTTGATCAGAGTTGAGTTATTGATATAGGGTTTTTCAAGAATATTATTTCTTTGAGAAATGAAGGTATTGATCTAGTTTGGATAATGATTGTTATTAGTTTGGGGTTATAATGGTAGGTTTTGGGATTTGATCCATATCAAATCTATATCAAAATCACCAGGAAGGCATTCCTGGTGATTTTGAGGAAAAACTGTAATAATTCATGGTTTTGGGAGATCAAGTATTTTTCTACCAAATTGTGATGAGAGTTTTCTGGTTAGTAGGTATGGAGCTACTTTGTACTCAATGGTGTTATGTTGTGATATAATTAGGAGTTCAAATTTTGTGCTAATTTTGAGGAATTAGTGGTGACTTGAATTTTTGAGACGATACTTGTAGTTGGAGATTAATCACTCAGTTGTACCAATTATGTTATTGATGGTTAACTTTGGAAGTGACTATTAGGTTACCAAAGGTAGAATACAATAAAGGTTTGGAAGATATACTGCAGGAGTTGATTGAGGTTAGTATAGATTATCGAATAAAGCTATTAATCATTGGGATTCCTTGGGTATTGTATTAAGGCTCTTGTGGGAAATGAGATTCTGGATATCATAGCCACCCTAGGAATACTGGACGTGATGTGCCATTGGGGGACTAATACAAGTATGATGGAATCGCCTATAGGAGTAGACTTGAGAGAGCATTGCTCATGTCTATTTGGGAGTTTTGATGGTATGTTTGTCTCAAGCGTGTTCTGGGTTGTATCTTGTATCCTGCTTTGGCTTTAATGTTTAACCCCACAAATTTCGAGGATGAAATTTTATTTAAGGGGGAGAAGATGTGATACCCTGTACTTTAGTATATTTTTTTTAAAATTAATTTAAATATTGGTTCTCTTGTTTTAAATTTATCAGATTTCTCATTAGATTTATTTTATAATTTTTGTTAAGTTGTGAAATATATTTTGCTATGCTTTCTTAATATTAAATATTGCTTTGCATTTAAATTACTTTTTATTTGAAATTAGTTTATTGTTGGATTTAATGATTTTATATTCATTTAATCACTACGTTTAAATTATTTTATCTAATTTGCTGTTTTGAAATCTTTTTCGTTAGATCATTTTTGTGACCCCAGATGTGAGGATTGGACCTCATTTCTTTCCCTCACTTTTCTTTTTCCTCTTTTTCTTTTCTTCTTCTTTCCTTTTTCTCTCCATTTTCTTTTTCTTTCTGCTTCTCTCCCCGCGTGCGAGCAACCCCTCTCTCCCTTCTTCTGTCCTTGCGTCGTCCTCCAGCCCTGCCGCCGTGTGCCTCACCGCCCCTCCCAACCTCTTCCCCTCTGGCCGGTGGTCACACCCCTCCATTCTCAGCCCCTCTCGCGCCGCCATTCTCCTCCACGCATGGCTTGAAGCCGCTGCCTTCTCTTCGGTCCAGCACCGCCGTCGCGCCACCTCTGGCCACCATTTTTTCACCACATCCTCGACCTCTTAGCAACCCAATATACCCATCCTCAGCTCTGATCTGCCATCGGTGAAGCACATTCATCAACATTTTCGATTTGGGCATTTTAGCCTTCAACCACCCTCTACGCCGCCACTCACGGCCAACCACTACCACCATTAGCTTTACCGACAACCCTAAGCCCTTCCCTAGTAATCTCAAGTCTTGGTTTTTCCCTGTTCAAAAGTGGATTTTTGAGACCCATGGCTACAATGCATTTTGCACTACTCTGTTGTTGTGCCGCCACTTCTAGTACCTCTGTGATATTTCAAAAATTATATTATAGCATAGTAAGTATTTTTCCAAAGAAATTTCGTGATTTAAATGTATTTTTGCACCAACTCATATTTATTGTGAATTGGTTGGTTGTGCCGGACTGAGTCCGAGGAGTAAGGGGGTCGGTTGAATTGGATGATGGAATTGTTTGTGTGATTGATTTATGCTATGAGATTCGTTGGTTGTTTCTGGTTTAAATATTGGTGTTTTGAGTTTGATGTTGGTTATGGTGGATATTGGTGATTTTAGGAAGTGGTGATATATTTTGGAATTACGAGGGTTTTAAGTTTTGAGGAATTAAAATATATTATTTTAGAAGTTTAGGCTTAAATATCGAAATCCGTGATTGATTGAAAACTTATGAAAATTACGTGATTATTTTTATAGGTGACGATTTATAGTCGACTCGATATTTTTGAGGAAAATTCTGAGAAGCTAAGTCGTCTAGGTAAGTGGAGTTTTTATGCTAGACTATGCATTAAAATAAAATGAGCTAAGGTTATTTTTGGAAAATATACACATTTGATTATGAAAAGAAATTTGAACTACTTCAGTTAATTATTCTGCATTACTCATGAGATTCTGTTTAAGAAGAAATTATTTTCTGTCTTGACTGGTGTAGACATGAGCTTATTTTTTACTTTCTATTTCTGAACTTTGAAAAGAGAGCGAATATGAAATTTTGTGCATAAATTATGTTGTGATATGATTTTGTTCTGTTCTGAAGATTTTTTATACTCTAATATGGTCTGATGTGATTTCTGAAAACCTCTGGCATAACATTATGTTTCTGTTTCTATTCCGTTCTGACCTTACCACGAATGTAAAACTGTGTCCTCTGTTTGAGTTGGTACCAACTTTTTTGTTTCTGGTACACCCACTTTGGAAACAAAGTGATTTTGTGCGTGGTCTTTCCTAAGTGCACACTCGAGGCTCCGAGAATGAATAAGAGGAAGATTCACATTCTATTTCTGCTCTGTTAGCTATCGGGATTTGCACAACCCTACCACGAGAGTTAAACATGGTCTCTGATGCGATGTGATGTTCTGGTATGATGGTGGTCAGTTATGCTATGCCAAAAGACTTTGAATAAGAATATTTTCTGAAACATTCGCTCTGATATTTTTGATAACATGTTTTGACTCTGCATTCTAAAAATAAAAAGTGTTTTGTTCTGCATTCTGAAATTTGTAAATGCTCATGTTTGCATACTAGTATATGTTCTCTGCTTACTGAGTTATTGATAACTCACCCTCCTCTTATCTCCAATATTTTCAGATGATTTTTGGATATTTCAGCTAAGGATCATGACTATGAATAATTGGGTGAGATGACTTAATAATAGTGCATTAAGAATAGAAAGCTTTCGATGAGTATTGGTGATTTTTTATAATTATATTGTTGAAACATGAATTTAAGTGACATGTAGAGAAGTTGGTAATTTTGGGGGTTACTGTATTGAGGATTTTATATACGAGTATGTGTGGTTAATTAAAATTGAAGTGTTTACGTTTGATTTAGAGCTTTTGGAAGTATATTAGCAAATGTTGGAGTTGATTATCAGGTAACATGAGTTAACTCTCTGGACCCTCGGGAGCGGGACCTTACACACACCATGTTGCCACCCGTCCCTACGTTACCCAACTCTTGTTTGCATTGTGCCGCCGCACACCACCAAGCATGTACGTCTCCCCGCTCATCTCTTTTCCTTCGTCCCTTTCTATCTTCGTCCCTGTCTCTCTTACTCTATTGGCCTCTCTCTCTCTCTCATCTCACTATTTGTTTTGTAGCCACCATGTGTCACTGCCGCTCCAGCCCAACACCGCACGACCAACTAGAATGTTGCGCAATGAGCCTCACCACACCATATGGAATGAATATACTATTTCCATTGCTATTCTCCATGCTGCCACCACCATCATCCTCCATACGTGCAGGGCAAGTGTTGAGCACCACTCTACCTACTTGGTCCATGTCTTCGTTCCTCTCCCTCTCCATTTACGCTCTATCTCTGTCTTTGTTTCTCTCACTCTCTCTTATCTCCCCATAGTTCGTAGATCCTGTGTGTCATTGTGACCCCTACGTAGACGTTGTCAACATCTGCCAGCCACTATGACCGTATTCAGAATTCATATTCACATTTTATGCAATAGAGAAGCAATATACAAAAATTGCTCATGTCTACACCAGTAATGATAAAAAATCACATTTCATTGTTCAAATACATAGAGTAATGAAGAAAATAATCAAGGTAGTTATACTCATAAAGTATGTAAGTTTTTCAAAATCAACCTCAATTAGTTTTTGGCAAAGTCTAGTATCTAAGCATCACTAACCTGACTCTTAGAGAGTACTATCTAAGCCTTGAAGCCTAACCATAGCAGGTATTACAACCTAATCCAGAAAAACATCACTAATATATTAATAACTCATACGAGTGCAAAACCAACCAAACTAACAAAATCCTATAACCCGAACTATAGCTCAAAGTGAGCCCATAAAAGAAATACTCCATCATGGTGGCTTGGGTTCATAATAACCCAGCGCACATCAACACAAAACACATCACCATTTACAAATATTTTCACAGCACATTGGAACACCAACCGACATGATTACGTCCAATTCCCACCTTTGTCCACGGCATTACAAACAGAGACCCTCCAAATATCAATCAATCATTAAATCACTCAATTTACAAATTCCAATATACAAATAGAGACAACCCAAACTTCCAGTTGGCACTTACCCAATGTGTAGGACGGATGACAGTTATGGTGGCGCTGAGTGGGGTTACTGGTGGCAATCGGGTAGCATTCTGGACCATGTAACAGAAACACCCAAGTTGACAGAGTGATAGATGGACCGGGGGAAGGAGGAGAAGAGTAAACGAGGGAGAGAGATAGGCTTACCAACTGTGGTGTCACGACGCGGAGGATGGCAGTGGTGTGATAGAGTTGTTGCACTTGCGATTTTGTGCATAGAGAAGAAAGAAAAGTAGAGTAGTGGCGAAGTGAGTGACAGTGTGCTCAGGGTGAGAGGACAGTGCACTTACAATGGAGAGAGAGAGAACGTTTGACAGAGGACGGTGGCACTCCTTTAAAAAATTATTTTGGTAAGAAAATGCTTTTATTTTCTAAAATCGATATTTCAATTCCATATTTGAAAATATTATTATTATTATATTTAAGTTCAAAAACCAAAATATTGTCTTTAAATTTAAAGAATATTATTTTATTACTATACGATATTGTTTTAAAAAGATATTAATTGTCTTCATATTATTTCTCATAATAATGAATCATACTGAATAACATTTTTTAAACTAATATTATTTTCATTTAAAGAAAAATATTATACTTTTTTAAATTTCAAATTAATAGTCTATACTTATATTTTATCATTCCAATAAGAATTATATCCATAGTTTTCTGAAGCTATTAAAAATAATATTATTTTATTTTTTTCCATTTATAAGAACATTATTATTATTGTTGTTGTTATTCTTATGCACATATCTAATTGGTCTTATAGCGAGTGGAGCAATGCATGTCCTATTATGATTTCAATATAATGAATTCTAAACATTTGATTTGTTATGTGTTCAATAATTTTACATTTTTTGTTTCCTTTATTTTTTTCAAGTATAATTATAGTCATTTGTAAAATTTGTTGAATAGATTTAATTATAATTATGGTTACATTTATCATACTTAATATTCTAATTGATATGAATATTAAAATTTATATTTAACATATAAAAAATGTAGTAGCACTTTCGACAGGGAATAAGTGCGTTGCACATAAGCTCTTGCCTAGTAAATATAAACGTGCTTAAATGGCCGTGGAATATTGAATAAAAATGCTTTCTTCATTTTTCAATTATATATATATATATTTGTTTATTTAATGTGGGATCAATTGTTGATATATTAAGTTAAATTTCCTCCACCCACTTATTTTCATAAAGAGAAAAAAAAGGGAATATACATTTCACCCTCTAATTATAAATAAATGTTTACATTTTGCATCCTAAACTATTAGTGTTGGCATGCTTAATGTCATATCTCAAAGCAAGCTATAAATAATTTAGAAATGCTATATATTATATATACTCCTTAGTTTATATTACTCACTTTTCTCCCTTGATGTGGCACTATAATATGATGTCACATGGCTTATTAAAAAAAATTAATGTCACAAACATAAAAACATAAAGGGAATATAGGCTTTAATTTAGTGTTCATCTTTTTGTATTTTCGGATGCCATTTTATTTTGAATATATATTTTTTTAAGAAGTCATGTGGCACCACAATATGATGCCACGTTAAGAGGGTAAAGTGAGTGGTAAAAATTAAGAGACATAATAGCATTACTCTAAAGAATTTGTACTGCACATAAACAATCTATTTTGATTTGATGATTAAGATTGTGTCCTATATATTGTCTAATTTTAATTATATATATATATATATTAATAATTAGATCATTCGAGTAATTTTTTGTTATTTTTCCCCAGTTACGGTATATTAATAATTAGGTTAATTTGCATGTTTGAGGATCATGCAAACCTAATTTCGAAATGAAGAAATGACGTTAGAGAACGCCATTTATTTTTATCTATTTTCTTATTTAATAATTAAGATTGATGTTAGGCCACTTAATGGGATCAGGCTTACAGGCTGGAAGGTGGGACGTAGTGGAAGAGGTTATGGGCACGTGAAGAACGAGAGAAACGTTGGATGGACTGGGTCGCATGCAATTCCGAGTTTTACGTTACTTTTATTTCTGTTAGTGGTGCTTTGTTTTTACGTATGGTGCATGTTCCTGCGTCTGGACCTTGAGGACAAGGATCCGCTTGTTGGGGGAAGTAATGATAGGCCACGTCGTTCCACAAGACTCCGTAAACCAAATCCCAAATATTTGGGATGATCTGATACGTGAAGAAGGCATGTAGCGTGACTGGGTCAGTGAGCATGACTGGGTCCGTGAGCATATACGCATGAGGCGCGCATGAAGTGCGCACGAGCGTACGTGAGCATATACGCATGAGGCGCGCATGAAGTGCGCACGAGCGTAGCATGCATAACTGGTCAGTGAGCTTATACGCATGAAGCGCGCATGAAGTCCGCATGAGCGCACGAAGCGGATGATTTCCATTAGTGTCATTCTATTTTTAAGCATTCTATTTTTAAGCTCTGTTTTTATTCTGTTTTAGGCTCTGTTTCGTGAGCTGCAGTTTCGGTTCTTAGTCCGCAAGTTTGCTTTATTGTTTCCTTTTATTTCGGTGTAATTCTGCTATTTAAGCAGAAGAGAATTATTAATGAAAAAAACATTGTTGAGTCAAATTGTGGTACTTTCTCACCCGAAGAGACCAACTATCCTAGCATATTTAATTTATCCTCTGTGTTTGGGACCTATCAATTGATATCAAAATTGTTTCAAGTCATATATTTGTGTTTATTTATTTATTTATTTTTATCTATCTCGATAATTAGAATATAAAAAAATATTATTATCATGTTTTTAATAGAAGTAATAATAATATCTTAGTTTTGACTGGCGGGGGGAGATCTAGAAATTAAGATGAAAACCACATTTTCAAAAGGTCAAAAAAGGGTTAAGAGAACATCATGCTTATCTTATGTGAAAGCTTTCGTCTTTGTTGGGATCAGTTGTTGCATAAATTCTTTGTTCGTGATTTGAATGTGGTATTTTTTTACAATGGGCTGATGTGCTGAGACGAGACTCATTGGTAACTGATGATTTTTCCATCTTCCTCGCGGAATAGTTTCTCTGCCATCGAAAATTCTGTCTTATACTGAAAGCTTGTATTTTATAATATATATAGCAGAGTCTTACCAAAAAATTACACGCATTCCTGCTTTTGTCACCTAGTTCATTCATTTTGTACGTCTGTGATCTTTATATTATAAACATTTCTCTTCCCTGACCGTTAATACTTCTTGGTCAAAATCCTCTTAATAAATAATCCAAAAGTACATAGACATTCGACAGTCCTTGCGCGCATAGATCCATCTCGATCGGCCTTCCTATCCTTTTCGTTAATTTTTTTATTCATATTTTTCTATCATTTTAAAACATTTATAAAAAATATAAAAAAAAATTATTAATACACTAATTATCACTTTTTTAACAATTAAGTAAAGAAAAAAATTTAAAATACTTAAAAATTAAAAAAAAAATTAAAAGACGTAAAGTGTCAAAATGAGAGGATAAATAGTGGCCAAAGTAACATTATTATGAGAATGCTAAACCTCTCCAATTCGAGACACAAAAAGTGTCCCGAATGAGGTTTTTTTTTTTTTTTTTTTCTTTTTTGCTTAGTGATTAAGAAAGTATTTTTTAATATTGCTGTGAATTTTTTTATTTTTTTAAAAATGTTTATGATGATTAAAAAAATATATGAAAATAAAAGAAAATAAAAGAAAAAAAAATATGCTGTTTGGGAAGTAAATTCGGGATTTTTTTCGATAAGTGTAGTACTACTCTTTTAAATATTACATGGGGTAAGTTTTCTTTTTTGGATCAAAATGATGTGTACCGATAATTTCTACCGATGGTATCAATAGAACTGTGTTTTTTTTTTCTTTTTTACTTAATAATTAAAAAAATATTTTTTAATAAATTAGTGAATTTTTTTTAAATCAAATTTAAAAAAGTAAATTGCAATTTGCACTGTGTTAAAAAATTTCGATGGGAAATCTAGGTGAACATAACAGCATCCTTTGTTTCAATTACTTTATATTGGATTGGATTTGTTTCAAGGGCTGCCGTACGTTGAGGATAGAGTGATAAATAATGTTTTCAATACCGTACTTGTGACTGTTTCGATCGAGGTATTGGAACAAGATATTTCAATATCAGTATCGTTTCGAAATAATCTATATATGAATAAATTATATATAAATTATAAATAGTCTGACCTGAATTAGGGGTGAAAAAATAAGTTTGCAGTTTGAAGAAATGAAAAAAAAAAAGAAAAAAGTAAAGACCGAAATCTAGGCCGATAGGGGCCAAAACTCTGAACAGTACAAAACTATACTCTTCTCTGTACCGACTACGCCACAGAAATGGTATATTTCGACTATACCAACTGATACGGTACGAAATTCAAAACTTTGGTGACAACATTACACATAAAAATGTGCCAAACAAAAAGAAAATCATAGGAGAAATATTGTCTTCTTTAGTATAGTACATCGAGTGGTCAAGTCAATATAACTAATCTTGTTTTCATCCTCCTCCGTATTAGGAGTGTAATCGGTTCAGTTCGGTCCGATTTTAAATATTCCGATTTTAAAATTTGAAAAATCGATACTTCCAATTTTACCGGTTCAGTTCGATTTTTCTTGTAACACCCAGACCCAACCAAGCACTATTTTTATCTATTTTTTTATTTTTAGTTATTTTATTTTATTATATTTTCTTCACATGTTTATTTTTTTTATTTTAAACACCAGATTTAATTTTGTTTTCTTTTCTTTCCGTTTTTATTTTTCTTTTTCCCCCTAGGTCTGCCTCTCATCCACGGCATGCATACACATGCATTTTTCGTTCCCGTCATGCATGCACACACACGTCACTCTCGTCTCTCTAGGGTTTCACCTCACATATATAAAGATATACTTTCACCTTATACCCTTGAGAATTACCCTGTGCCATCGCTAAACCACTGCACAGAACCACCCAGCCCTCCTAGTTCGACGCCAAACTCCATTCTCCACGTAAAAACAGACGCCCATCCTTCTACCGTAAGCGGCCACCACCTAGGCTCAAAACCACCGTGCGCCACCTATTCCTTTTAACAACCCAGCTCAAAACACACGAACCACCGTGCAATAGCACTGCCCAAGCCCCACGAGAAACTGAACAACCACCACCGAAGGGCAGTCCCACTACCAAGCCTTCCACGCTGCAACCCACACGGCTGGCCCCTTGCACGACGGAAAACACTAGCCCGAAGCAAAACCGACCACTACAAGCTTCCACTGGCAGCCACACGACGTTGCCGCCTATCGTCCCGTAGCCTCTTCTGCAAGTTTCAGCTTCCTCTGTTTTTGTATCCAAAAACAGAGCAGCTTTCAACCACCTAAAATGCTGCCATACCCTCCGCCGAGAGCTCCACCACGTTGTGACCCCACCTCACGAAAACCACCGCGGTTAACTCTACCGCGAGCCACCCCTCTCACGGAAAACCCAACCGTTTATTCTCCTGTTTTTAGCCACCCGAAACAGAGGTCCACTCACTGCATCGCACCAGCCACTCCAAGCCATCGCCACCCACTCGGAAAAGGGCGCTGAACACCCTCAGGCCACCTCCGCCCGTAGCACCCCCTCACGGTGAGTACCTCCCTCGGTTACTCCCTCCTTTCTCTCTGCCCTCTCTGGCGCTCACCTCTCCCTCTCTTTTTCTCTCTTGCTCAGCCCAACTCGACGGCATCTCCGCCTCACCCCTGCTCCTCAGCTGCGCCACCACGATCCCTCTAGCTAGCCCCGTCGCGCCTCACCCCTCGACGTGTGCCTCGGTTTCCCTTGGGTATGTTCCTGCAGCCTCATGTGTTTATCCCGTTATTTGCATGATTTACACTTATAGGTTATAGGTTATAGGTTATTTGCATGATTTACGTTATTTGCATAATCCCGTTATTTGCATGTTAATCCCGTACTTTATATATATATATTATATATATCGAAAGTTTTAACCTAGGTTGGGTACTTACTAATTTTGACCTAATATATATATATATATATATGGAAGGTTGGTTTAACCTAATGTTTTCGGGTGAGAAGTTTTATTTTTGGGGTTTATGTTTAAATGAGTTTTGCTTTAAGTGTCAATAAATATTATATTTGTATTTTAATAATATTGTTAATTAAAGGAAGTAAACCTATTTTTAAGAGATGAGTTTTTCATGACTTATTTTATGAAAATTTTTGTAACTAATATATTCTTTTTATTTATAAAATATTGTTGGTATTTTAGATATTTTGAATATTAATTTTTATTGAGTTATATAATTGTCATAATACTTATTCGATAAATTTTCTTATTCGGTATGAATTCGATTAAGTAGATATTGATGGTCTTAGAAAATGATGGTATTTTAAGGTTATGAGGGTTTTTAGGTGTTGAAGGATTAAAATAGGTTATTTTAGAAGTTTAGGATTAAATATCGAAATGTGTGATTAATTGGAAATTTACAAGAATTACGTGATTATTTTATAGGTGACGATTAATTATTGTTCGACATTTTGAAGAAAATATCGAAAAAGCTAAGAAGTCCAAGTAAGCAGGGTTCCTATGCTAGACTTTGCATTTAAAATAAAATGAGTTGAGGTTATTTTTTTGGAAAATATACATATTTGATTATGAAAAGAAATTTGAATTACCTCAGTTATTTGTTCTGCATCACTCATGAGATTCTGTTTAAGAAGAAATTACTTTCTGCCATGACTAGTGTAGAAATGAGCTTATTTTTAACTTTCTGTTTCTGAACTTTGAAAAGAGAGCGAATATGAAATTTGTGCATAAATATTGTAAATATGCTTTGGATCTGTTTTAATTACGAAGATAATATTATTTTGTTTAGTACTCTGTTTGGATAAGATGTGATCTCTGAAAACATTTGGCATGACTCTTTGATTATGAATTTAATTTTGTTTCCGTTCTGTTCAGTATGGCCCTGCCACAGGTTATAATAGTAGGTACGGCCCAACCACAGGTAATAATAGTGGATATGGCCCAACCACGGGTTACAATAGTGGATAGACCCAACCACGTATTATAATAGTGGATACGGCCCTGCCATAGGTTATAGTAGTGGTCTCTGTTTTAAGTGCACACATTAGTGACAGAGTGATTTATGTTCTGCTTGGTTATCCGCAGATTGCACAACCCTACCACGGGGGTTATACATGACTTTTGTTCTGATATGATGTTCTAATGATGATGATCATCATTTATGCTATGCCAAAAGGATATTTTTGAATGAAATTATTTCTAAATCTTCGTTCTGATATTTTGATAACATGTTTTGCTTCCGCACTCTAAAAATGAAAATGTTTTGTTCTGCATTCTGATTCTGTAAATGCTCATGTTTACACATTAGTATATGTCCTCTGCTTACTGAGTTATTGATAACTCACCCCTTGTCTCCATATATTTTTTAGATAATTTTGATGGTTCAACTGGAGAACAAGAGTATGAAGTTTTAACAAGTCGTGATGATCAAAGTGGAATAGGTGTCTGAGGGTACAAGTGCTTATTTGAGAGTCGTAGTTAGTAAACTGATTTTATTTTTCGGATATTTTGATTTGATGAGTTAAAGATAATTTCGAATTTTGGGGAATTTTTAAGTTATGTTATTGAGATTCTCTTTATTGTCCTCATGGAAGAACTTAGATATTTGGATTGATTAAATGAATTAGCATTGTTTCAGATTTTCTGGATATTTAGTTGTGTTATTTAAGTTGATTTTAGATATTAAGAGTTAACCCTCCGGATCTCCAGGATCGGGGCGTTACAGAAAGATTTTAGTATAGTATTAGATTATTAGTGGATTATATAGTTAGTATAACTTATTATAGTGATATAGTGATATATAGTGGATTATTAATAGTATTAGTATTAGTGTATATATATATAATAGTACCATATAGTGAGATAATATTTAATTATGTATGTTAGTGATAATACATATGCTTGGTTACATATATGTTAATGATAATATGATGGTTACATACACTTTTCATATAAGTGTATATGATCAAATATATAGAAATGTCTTTATCAAAGAGAATATATATTATAATTTATTATGCTATAAAATGTATTTATCCTTAATATATATATATATAGTTTATAGTAATAACATATGATCAAATGTTCATGTTTGAAATTATAACTTTATGTTATATTAATTTTATGTTATAAAATTAAATTTTTTAATGATAATGTTATATCAAATGTTATATTAAGATTTATAAGATTAATTTTATGTTATATAAAATGTGAATAATAGGGTTTTAAGATTTAATTAGCAATTTAGAATATAATATAAAATTATTTTATATATAATTATATGTATTAAAAATATTTTATATAATATAAAAATTAAAATATATATATATATGAACTGGTCCGGTTAGGTTCGGTCCGGTGTTTGAAAAAGGAAAACACGAAATATAAACTGATAGGTCGAAACTTGTCAAATCTCGTGACTGATCCATTTTAGGAATAAGTACGACAAAAGAAGCAGTATAGAATCTGGGAAGAGGAACCCCCTGAAAAAATTCCGTTATCGCCTCCACCACCTCTGAACTAACAATATCCCAACACGCACGGTAAAAACCTGTCTCAACGCCATCAAGCCCCGGACTACTCTCTATGGGTATACTGAATACTGCTTGTTTCACCTCCTCTTCTGTGGGCGACGAACAAAGTCGCAAATTAGCTTCATCCGAGATCACATTAGACACAAAATCACCCAGATCCAGAAGCACTACACGAGTAGACTGCCCCAAGAACTCCCTGAAATAGTGCACAGTCCCATCATGAACTTCTTGAGTGGACTTTAATGTTAAGCCATTGGGAAGACGCATCTCCATGATCTTCGATTGCTTCCATTTGTTAAGGATAGCATGAAAGTAACGCGAGTTTTTATCTCCATGTCGCCACCAACTGACTTTAGCACACTGAGCTAACCGCACTTCTTCACGATTATTCCAGGTATCCAACTCCATTTTTGAAGCTAACATATCATGTTCCACCTCTTCATCATAGCTCATCTGCAACTGACTCTCCAACCACTCAATACGCTCCTCCAACTCCTTAATATGCCCACTTGTCCATCCAAAAATACTTTGTTTCATCCTTTCAGAGCTACTTTCAATTTTTTTTAGTTTTACCACAAGTTTCAAGAGACCACTACCGACCTCAGGTTGATCCCAAACCTCTCGCACACATCGAGTAAAGTCCACATGATTCACCCACATCTGTTGAAAATGGAAAGGAGACGGCCCATACTTGCAACATTTTTCACCAAAGAAATGACCACAGGCGCATGGTCTAACGAGATACAACGCAAATATCTCATGAAATTGTCCAGAAATGCTTGAACAAAATTTTGAGCTGCCAAAGAACGATCCAAACGAGCCCAACTACGAGAATGACCGGCATGCCCATTACACCAAGAGAAACTCTTACCCAAGTATTTTAATTCCAATAATCCGCAAGAGTGAATCCAAGAATTGAACTCATCCATAGCCACCAAAGGACGTGGACGACCACCTCATCGTTCCTCATCAGAGGCAATAATGTTAAATCCCCTGTTATTAACCATGGTTCAGTTTCGTTGCTCTCCTTTGCAAGATCTGCCCACAACTCACGCCGTTGATCATATGTACATTTAGCATAAATAAAGGAAGCTTTACATTTCATCATACCATCTGACACGAGAATAGTAATCTGTTTATACATACTCAAAATCTTTTTCAACCTGCTCTTAGAAGATCTTACCCCTTTAATATTCCAATACAATATTGGACTTATCATAAATTCAATTTAGAGGAATGGGTAATCACCCGTTTGCTACTGCGAACTTTCATACCAATATCCTCACCCTTTTTTTTCTTCCCATGATCCTTCATATCAGAATCAGAATAAACATCTTTACTAGACAAACTTTTATCGACCATTATTTCTGTATCAGAGAAACTAGCCAACGGATCAGCCATAACACTGCCTTCCTCAATCAACCCACTCTCTGTGCCCTGCCCAACTAACGTTCCACCGTGTAATACTTCAGCTGATTCACCACTATGGATAATAAATCCTCCTACGCCACTTCCACAAGACTCAAGCGCATATTACTATCCACGACCTGCATATTCAACTCCTCAGGAACAGAGTAAACCACTTAATTAATAGGCGACACCACCTCCCGTAAGGACAATTGGAACCGTCTTCGAATTATTCAGCACATTAACTTCCACTTCATTCTGATCCACTATCACCTTGCAAGAGATCGGCACTATCGCCACCTCAGAAACCACTGGAACCACTGGAACCAACTCCTCCAGAAGAGAGGATACCCCTTCTGTAGAACCTTATGGCTCCACCTCCTTTGCCTTCTCTCTAGAAACCATTCCATGCGATTCCACGAACTGAAAAATAGCCACTTCCTCATCTTCCCTATCAATAGGCTGAACTTCACTAACCAATACCAAAGCATCTGAAACCTTACTTTCCATGCCTAAATCCTCCGCTTCTTCTGACTCTAGGTTTGAGATCCAAAGAGTTCAGCTATTTTGGCACTTCTCTATATTCCAAACGAACAAGTTCCTTCTCTTTCTCCTTCCCTATCTTCCATTTTTTGCATGAAATTATGCCCCTGTAGTTTACAATTGGTGTAGAATGCAGGTAACGTTTCGTACACCACCTCCTGCCTACGACCCGCAGGACAAGATGGAGCCCCAATCCAGAATGATGAGAGCGGTGAATTTGCAGCATCTAGTTCTAAACACACCCTCGCCCCGTCAATTCTAGTTGCACACTGCGCAGAATTATCACACAGTATATACTTCCCAATTGGTGTCGTGAGACATTTCAGGATTGATGGATGATAAAAATTTGGAGCCAACCCTGGAAGGAAAATCCAAACTTGAACAACTGATGGCTCTTCCTCTTCACAAAACTCAGGGGACCAGTGGAATGGACGATACGCCACTCTGTCGATGTCGCAAACTTCCCTTGGAAAAGCCTTATTGAAATCCTCCTTCGACGTCAATTGGACAAACACGTTATGGGGCTTTCTCATAGATGAAACCACGGCAACTCTAGACAAACCCCATCTGTTTTTGATAAATAATATGATCGCATCCAAGGGTGGTCGCTATCTAAGAAACTTCAGGACCAAGGAAAACCTAAAAGGTTCAACCGACTTCAAGATTTCCTCATTTGAAAACAAGAAATAAACTTCTCCCTCCATTTTTTTTGGAGCCCTTGATGGCAGAAGCACATCCGGGATCGATTGAGGGGCTGCCGAGAGGAGCTTTACGAATGATCGACGGGTGGCCACCGGCATAGAGCCACCAGTGCCCCCCCTCCAGCCATGCAATACACACATAAAAAACCCTAGCAGACAAAAAAATCGCCTAAGGGTATTCTCCACAAAACGCTTATATATAGCATTTCTCTAGAATAGAATATCCATTTATTCCAACACATGCTTTTATCACCTGATTAGTTTCTTTATTTGACTCTATCACTTATATTTTAACCCTTCACTACCAATTATGTTTGGGAAGTTAGGAATCCTTTGCTGAAATTAGGATTTTTAATGTATCAAGATGGAGAGTTAAATCTTAGAGTCATGCTAGGATGCCGCCCAGCAATGACCGTTGGGTGTGCCGCCTAGCACAAATTTGGCTTTTTATTTTTTTCTTCTTTTTCTTTTCATATTTTTTAATATATTTAAATATTTTAAAAAAATACATCAATATACAAAAAATCACTTCCTTAATCATTAATTAAAAAAATTAAAAAAAGAATTTAAATGCATGAGCGGTCAAAATGAAAGGGCAAACTCAGGCGGCATACTAGCATTTTCCTAAATCTTAATATTTAATTTATATTCTAATAGTTCATGATTGAGGTTTTTTTTTTTTTTTTTTTGGACTTAGTTTTTTTCCTCAAAATTTAGAATTTTGATATGCACACAACCCAACTACAACTTTTATACAACTCACTATTAAGATATTATTATCTTTTAAATTCAAACTCATCAAAATAAAATAAAATTCAAATAACTTTAAAATAAATTAATATTTTAATAACAAATTGTGTAGAAATTGTATATGTGTTTTTCATTATTAAACTCTATCGCGATAACTTGTTGAAAAAATAATAGGGTTAAAAAACATAGTGGAGAAATTCAATCCATCCTTCCTAGTTGAGGGGGGAGGAGGCGCCCGCAATCCGCTTGGGAGGCTAAGGGGATGTGCCTCTGACTTTGGTCTTCATAAATCGTTGAGGGTTGCATGGATGTGGCTTACACGACGGGCTTGAGACAATTGGGGATGTACTCCCTTGCTCTAATCTTCACAACTCCATGCAGGTTGCGAGGACGTGGCACTCGCAAACTGGGAATTTCACTTGAAGATTGATGCGAGAGCCAGCGTGATTGTTTCTCAGGCCAAGGTCTACTGATGATCTCATGGAACATCATCAAAGATACGATGATCTCATAGTGGCTGGTGTTTATGTCGCATCTCATCTAATGGGTCTCAAGGTGGTCATAATGGTTGTTCATCTGGTTATAGGTCTATTGGTCATGGCTCTGGTCTGCCTCAAACTGGTCAAATAGCAGGAGAAGTCATGGTCGAGGCCCTAATGGCTTGTCTGGTGCTCGACTTATCTATCAAGTAAAGGCAGGGAGGGCATAATGCTCTACACTACCACCGTTACGATGAGTCCTACCAAAGTGACTTCTCTATGCAATCTTATTGCATCAGTCCCTATTGATCAACATATTGTAACTGGTATCCTGACACTAGCATGACACATTATTTGACTTCATATCTATCCAATATCAATGTCAATGGTGAAGAGTATAATGGTTCCAATAAAATTCATATCGGTAACGACGCTGGTTTAACCATCACTCACCATGGCACATCTAAACTTTCTAGCCTTGAATATTCTTTTCTATTACATAATATTCTTCATGTCCATCAAATCACCACAAATTTACTTTCTGTTAAAGAATTTACCATAGCTACTAATACTTTTTGTTTTTATTTTTTAATTTCATCACTCTTTTTTATTTTTTTTTTTGTGAAGGATTGAGTAACGAGGGGCATTCTACTACACTAGCCATGTAAGAATGGGGTGTACTCCTTTCTTGCTTCCAATAAGGATTCTCATTCCTTTGCACTTGTTGAAGAACGAACCTTGTTACCTAATGGCACTCCATGATTGGTCATCTAGCTTTAAAAATTGTTCGCCGAGTCTTATCTTAGTTTTCTCTCCTTGTAGTCCATTCTATGTCTAGGTTTTCATTTCCTATGTGTTTTAGTTCTAAAAGTTGTCAATTACCATTTTTTGAGTCACAGAATCTTTCCTCAGCACCACTTGAATTGATTTATAGTGATGTTCGGGGGCCCTCCCTATTCTTTCACATAATGGTTTTCGCTATTACATTCCAATCGATGCACCTGGTTCTACCTTATTTCTTGCAAAAGTGATGTTCTCACTATTTATCGCAAACTACAACCCTATGTCAAACGATTGTTTAATTGCAAAATTAAAGCTGTTCAATCTGACTGTGGTGATGACTCTCACCCTTTATCATCTTTCATGTCCTCTCTTGGGATTTCTCATAGTGGTTTGACTCTTAAATCATAGTCACATTTCACTTTTGGGATGATGCATTTCACACTGCCTGCTATATAATTAATTGCATGCCATCACCCATCTCTCACAATCAGACTCCATTTCAACGTCACTTTCATAGCAATCTTGATTATTCTTTCCTTCATGTCATTGATTGCACCTATTTACCCAACCTACGACCATATACTCGTCACAAATTGTAGCCCCGGACCATTCATTGTATCTTCATTGGCTACAGCCTAAACCACAAAGGGTATAAATGTCTCAAGCCCTAAACGGGCAAATAATCATTTCATGGGATGCCGTTTTTGAGGAAACCGTTTTTCAATTCCAACCCGGGCCATCCTATTCTTAGTTGACCCAAAACCAGTCCCCGTTGGTCCAAGGTGAACCTCCTTCAAAGTTTTTCCTTCCTACAATTGGGTCCATTCCTTATTGCTCAACCCGTGTAGCTAGAAGCTGAGCCCTTGTCGACCCAATCAGAATAGTCAAGCAATGGCCTGCACATCCAACAAACCCAATCATCCCCTTCCTCACTCTCAACTTCATCGGAACCCGCATCCTCAATTTCGACATCTCCTCCTTCAATCTCGAATCCTCTTGAAACCTCTTTATCGTCACCTAAGCCTTCCACTCAATCACCTGTAGATCCTCTGCCTTCCCTACACCCTATGTCATTTGGTCAAAAACAATATCTCTAAACCCAAACACCACACTGATGGTACCGTTCAGCATCCCCTTCCCAAAGCCTTCCTTGCTAAAACTGATTCAATCATGGTTGAACCAACGTGCTATTCTACTGTAGTCAAGCACCCTGAATGGAGAGCTATAATGAATTAAAAGTTTGATGCCCTACTAAAAAATGGAACCTGGAGTCTAGTTTCGCCCACGGCAACTTGGAATGTCATTGGTTGATCAAAACGGGTATATAGGATAAAAAGGAAAGCTAACAGTGAGGTCAAGTTCTATAAGGCACGTTTAGTTTCCAAGGGATATCTCCATCAATTTGGTATTGATTTCCCCTACACCTACAGTTCGATCATCAAACCAACAATGGAGATAACAATTATCTCCATTGTTATGTCTTCAGGTTGGTCAATTAGACAAATTGATGTGCTTAATTCCTTTTTGCATGGTACACTATCAGAGGAGGTTTTCATGACTGAATCTCCTAGGAGGTTATTTTCATCCACCCTTTCCAAATCACAATTGCAAGCTGCACAAAGCATTGTATGGACTAAAACAGGCTCCAAGCCTAGTTTTCCCATCTAAGCATTCATTTATTAGAGTTGGGCTGTCATGGCTTACGTCCAGATACTTCCCTATTCATTCACAACTCAACTAAGTTCACTATGTATATACAAATCTATGTCGAAGACATACTGATTACCCGCTCATACAAACATGTCGTTGATGACTTATTGAATAATCTGAATTGTGATTTTGAAATCAACGACTTGAGCAATTTGAATTTTTTTTCTTGGGTATTGAGGCACTCAACTCCAACAGCCAAATCCTATTATCTCAACAACACTAGTATACACTGGATATTCTAAGAAATAAAAAAATGCATGAGGCCAAGCTAATTGGCACTCCAATGGCTAGTTCCACCGATCTTAGTGCCTTTGATGGTGAGGGTTTCAGTGACATTACTCTATTTCGTCTTACAGTTGGGGCCTTACAATACTTATTAGTAACTCGCCCATATATTGCTTTCACATTCAAAAAATTATCTCAATTCATGCACAAACCAAAATTGTCACATTGGCAGGCAACAAAGCATCTGCTTCGCTGTTTATAATAGACAATTAGCTATGATCTCTATATTTGAAATCTATAAATACTATTCTACAAGCATTTTAGAATGCCGACTGTGCAGACTCCCATGATGATAGATGATCAACTAGAGGATTTTATATTTTAGTAGGATAGATTCCGATTTTAGGTAACTTCAAAAGGCAGGCTACAGTGGCTTGGTTGAGCACCAAGGTTGAGTATAAGGTGTTGGCCAATATAACAACTGAAATTCATTGGCTTCAATCCTTACTCCAGGAGCTTGGTATTAAACTCTCACAATTTCCTATCTTATGGTGTGATAATATAAGAGCATGCAACGTATTTGTCAACAAATCTAGTTTTCCATGCTCGTACAAAGCATGTATAAATTGATTTTCACTTTGTCAGGGACATGGTTGCCAAGAAACTCATTGAGACCAAGTTTCTGTCTCCTTCTAGATGTCTTTACCAAGCTCCCGTCTTCATCAAACTTTACAACAATTCATTCCAAGCTCAATGTAGTTTCCACTTCATTAGAGTTGCAGGGGGATGTTAAGGATAAAGAATTCGATGGTGATAAGTCATCCAAGTTTAGAAGATATGTTCAATTAGACTTTGTTATGTTTTCCACTAGTGCTTCCATTGTAATAGACTCTTAATAGAACTTTGTAAAGTTCCTATATTAATAACACATGCCACACGTTATTCTGTGTGGTTGATATTTTCTCAACAATCTCCAACATTGATTAGTTGAATATCTGGAATGTCGTAAAAGAAGTTGTTGTCAACTAATGAAAGAAACAAATCCCTTTTTACCAATTGCAAAATAAAATATAATTAATGAATGAAAAGAGAGCGCAGCCTGTTGACTTTGAACTGAGGTTCTGATAGTCAAGGTTTCCTAGTAGCCATGATACTCTGATCTACTCTTATTGCTATACCACTAACCAAAGTTTTGGCTATTTTGCTTTATGGTGAAAACAATTTCATTGTTAGTGGTGTATATCGTAACACATGATTGGTGGACTAAACTACACATTTTTGGCATACTCATGGGAAAGTAAAAAATCGTGGAGATCTATGCTTTATCTGTGTCAATGTTTTAGAATCGACGGAGATGATCATGCATGCAGACTTCATTTACATGATCATTATAATACAAAACGCCCAAAAACACTTTGTTTACAAAAAACCACATCAGACTGGCAAAAGAAGAAGAAAATGAAACATCAAAGTAAGATCTTATTCATAGGCCAATATTTGCGCAAATCTAGATACAGGTGAGTGTACATATAAGCCTCTTTGCAGGCAAGCAAAATGGCATTATTTGGAAACCATCATTACATTGTCTATAGCACTACAGGAAGTGAAAAGCATCAAAACCATACCTCCTAGTTATTGTGCATACAAATGCTTTATACAAGGTACTGGTATGGAAAGCAATAGAATATATTTCTCACATTGTACTATTCTGTGTAGAGCTCAGACTTGGATAACCTTGGAGTTGGAATTGCAATGGTTGGATTCTTCTTCTTGGTAATCATACCGTAAGTGTCAGAAAATTCTATCTCTGAACCTTGTGGCAATTTCCACTCATAAGAATGCAAAAGTGAAGCCAAGATGTATTTGAGTGTCCTCTCCCCTAGTGCAAGCCCTGCGCATATTCTTCTCCCTGACCCAAATGGAAGATACTTAAAATTGTTGCCCGAATAATCAAACCCACCATAAGCATTATTTAGAAACCTCTCAGGTTTAAATTCCAATGGATTGTCCCAATACTTTGGATCCCTTTGTATAGCCCAAATATGCAGAAAAATACTAGAACCTTTGGGTACATGGTACCCTCCAATGATGCTAGATTCACTTGGAGTACGAAGTAAGAAAGTACCAGCTGGGTGCAAACGTAATGCCTCTTTAATAACCGCTTCTAAATAATGTAATTTGGGCAAATGAGATTCTTCAACTAAGTTGTCCAACCCCACGATTTCTGTTAATTCTTCAGTGACCTTTCTCATTATCTCTGGATGCTTCAACAACCATGCCATCACCCATTCCGATATTGTCGTTGTGGTGTCGGATGCTCCTATCACTATGTCCTATTTAAACAAGAGTAAGGTGATCAGCTCAATTGAAAATTGAAAAACAAACAAAACAAACCAAAATAAAGTTTGGATGTCTATGAATTAGTTAAAGTTATTAATGTCAAAATCAACCCCTCTTGTTTGGCTCTAAAGTACTAGTGAAACACAAAAGTAAAAAAGCTGACACGTGCGCTTGCGCGCGCGAGCGTGTGCACACACACACACACACATATATACTAGGAAACGGCCCCAGGTGCGTTAGCCCCGGGGTGTACCTGACATAATGATTTAAATAAAAAAAATGAAAAAATCAGTAACTTATTTGTCTGAAAAAGAAAATACAAGATTAAAGAAAGACAAAAAATCTGGATTAAAAAAAAAAATCTAAACTTCAACAAAGTATGAGCATTGGTCTGCATCCATATTAGATTATCTATTTACTCTCTATATAATAATAAAATATTATTAATTTAATAATTTTTTTAATTTTTATTTTTATCACATTTTATAGTTCTACTAATTAAAATATTAATAATAATTATATTCTAATCAAATTAATAATATTCAATATTAATATTAATCATAATTATATTCTAATTAAATTAATAATTAATATTATATATTGAGTGTTTTAAGTATTTTATTAGTTAAATTTACTTAAAGTTGAATTTTGCAATGAGAATGCTCTAAAGCGTTTATGTTCTAACAAGTAAAGTCAATTTAATTTTTTATTTAAAAAAAAATTGACACAAAAAGAAAGGAAAATGAGTACACTGTCAGAACAAAAAGGACATGAAAAAAATATGCAAATTCATGTGCATTGCGGGGCTATTAAGGGCCTTTTGGTGAAACATGATTCTTCATTAAATTCTACAAGGGAGCTACATGTCAAATGGTCAAGGGTCTTAAAGATCTTTTGGTAAAATATGATCTTTCATTAAATTCTACAAGGGAGCTATACATCAAATAGTCAAGAGTTTTAAGGGCCTTTTGGTAAAACAGGACCTAACGGACTTAATGAAAAAACACATAAAGTTAAAGGAAAAAAAGGAAAGTTACTATTCACAATTAGATAGCCACTTATTATAATAGAGTAGATATACTTACAAAAAGCAAGGCCTTGATTTGGGTCATACTCATTGATGGTGCACCGTCGTCCTGCTCACTTAGTTCCAAGATAACTCGCAAAAAGTCCTTTTGTTGTGTCTTTGTCGTTCCCTCTTCTTTGGCTTTGGCTAAACTCTTGATCTGTTTGTCGATGACATAATCAAGTACTCCACCAATGGTTTCAGAAATTCTCTTTGCTTTCTTTCTGATCCCTTGTAAATCAAACCTTGCTAAAGCTGGGAAAAGGTCCGAAACATTTGGTTTTCCGAGAATCATCAATAATTCCGCAAAGATATGCTTAAACTCTGCTCCAAACTTAGCCCCTTCCTCTCCACGTAGCGTGCCACCCCACAACATGTTCATTATGGCATTCATCACCGTTATAAACGCCAAGTCCCCTAAATCTATATGGGTGCCTTTTTTGTCGTACAAATTTCTAATAGTGTTCCTTACCTCTTCTCTTCGTAAAGGGAAGGTACTATCAAGATTTGCTGGACTTAGCATCTCTCTCACAAACATCTTCCGCAACATCTTCCAGTCAGCACCATTTGGGGAAAAAGCAATATCGACTGCCCCATATGTGACGATACGTGTAACTATGGTACTGTCACGGTTGGAAAATATTGCGTCTTGGTCACGAACAACTTCTTTAACTAGCGAGGGTGAGCTAATCACTATGGCCAATTTATTTCCAAGCCAAACCTTATAGATGGGGCCATAAATTCCACACAGTTGATGAAATTTTGTATGAAGTTCTGTACCAACAAATGGAAGGTACCCGACTATTGGCAAGCCGCGGGGACCTGGTGGCAATGGAGGTACTGCAGTCTTTCTTTGTTTCTTGATGGCCCATAGCAACCATAACACCGCAAATGTACCAACCAAAACAGAGAGAGTGGAGCTAGAAAATCTCTCGTCTCCAACATAGGACCTCCACCATCCCATCGCAGAACCTGCATTCAAGTGTAGGGCGATATGAAAAAAAAATGGTCAAAAATCAAAATTATCATGAATATGTATGTGATGTGTGTTGGGTTGAAGCATGGCCGGGAAAGCAAGGAAGATGAAGGAACGAGACCAATCGGTGAAAGTTGAGTATGTGTAGATATTTCGTTACGGAGAATCGAAGTGTTAGATTTATAAAAAGTTCTCATAAAATAATGCTCACATATTACTGTGGTTACGCTTTACCATTGATTAGTGGGATGGAAATCACATGGGCACTTACAGTTTGAGTCACTTGCGCTACCTCTTTTTCTCTCAAATTTTTTTTTTTTAAATTTTCTTGCAGCTTTTCAGAATTAAATTCTCGTATCCTGAACTACCTTTACAATTTAATATTCAAATTGACTTTGAAATATTTTGTTTTGGTCTAATAGGAATTAAATTCTCAAAATAATAATAATATTAAAAAATAATATTCTAATAATATTTTATTTATCTTTCATCTAAAACTATCTCATCTCATCCTACTATCCAAACCACACATAAATCTTTTTTAGCTGTATATTGCTCAATCTTAATTTGACTATTTTAATTAGACGAGTCAAATATATCAATCTTGATTGGACTCATTATAGATAATAGATGCATGGTGTACTGTAATTATCTGTATAATTTGTTTAATAAAGTATTTTTCGAGGGATTGACATATCAACTAGCTTTATGATTAGTGATTGCAAAAAGATATCGAATACCATGATAATGGAGTATTATTACGGAGGATACAAAATGTAAACCATACAATAGCATAAGAAAACAAGCAAAAAGATAATGAGATTTGACTTTAGAGGAAATATATAGTTTTAAAACTGATGAATGAAGAGACTTACAAGTAATTGGAACTTTGGACGAAAGTCACAGCTTGATCTTTGATAACAACTATGTTTTTAGAATTGACCTGCACAAGTACCGTTTGAGCACGCCTTTATATATATAGAGTCTGAAGTCTTGACTATTTGCTTCGGATCAGTCTACTTTCTCCTGAACTAGTTAGGTGATGTTTGGCGAGTTAAATACTTAGGTACCCGTGAGTTTGCCCACTCAAAATTACCGTTTGGATATTTTATTTTATTTTTTACTTTTTACTTTTTTTTAATGATCAAAGAAGTAGTTATTAATAAAATAGTATATTTTTTTATTTTTTAAAAATATTTAAAGATATTTAATAAAAAAATATATATAATTACACTGATAATAAATTTGAAGGGACAAAATAAATTACCCTTAGAAAATTCAAACTCGAAGTTTCAGTCCCGAAGATATATAATGCATGTCAACATCAATTATAGTTTTGTGTGCAAAATGTAAATTACATCTATTAATTATACGAGGGTGAAATGTATTTTCCCTTCTTTTCTCTTTATGAAATGGAGGATAATTCACTTTTTCATTACCTTATATCCAAACAGAGAAATTGATAAAAACATGAGATAGGGATACACAAGAGCCAAAGCAACAGAAAAAATTTGGAAACATATAATTCACTTTTTTATTGCCTTATATCACCTGTTGGCTGTAACTTTTTTTTTTTTTTTTTTCTGGACACGTCATTAACTGATTGGAAACATATCTGTTATTTTCACCCATATATCAATCTTTTTTTTTTTTTTCCTTTTTCTGAAATCACCAATATATAATCAATCTAAACGTCGTACGTACTTAAACGGGTGGATTATTTAATAAAAAACTTTCGTCACTAAATTGAGTACATGCCGTTTTGTTTTAAAAAAATATTTAAAAATATTTAAAAATATTTAAAAAAAATGTTTATAATAAAAAGAGAAAAAGTACAATTACACTAGTGATAAGTCTGTGAGGCAAACTCATGGACTCATGAGTAGCAGCACCCTATTATGGATTTGTTTTCTTATATGAAAGTTTATACTATTCATAAAAATCTTTACCTCCAAACAACGTCTGGGATGTTCGGAGAAAAATTTCATCTTATCTCATCTCATTTCCCTTTCAAATATTATTCAAATTCAAACACTTTCAAACATTATATATATGTGTGTGCGCGCGCGCACTATAACCACTTATATAATTCGTTTAATAAAATGATCATGCACCTAAAAAAGAAATGATTATATACGTTGAATTAACACAAACAAACTTTATCAATCCGTTTTGCTTTAATTAATTTAAATGGATTAAATTGAAATAATTTATATCTTATAAACATTTTAACTTGTATCAAGGTATATGTATTCAAAACTAGATTAGTAACAAAATCAATTTGAAAATTGCATTGATACCCATAGCCATAATTAATACACATTTCCATCTTCTCAACATTTATCTAGATATCCAAGGAAAATGGACTTTTGATCTCATAAAATTCATCTAAATAAACAAATACATAACAAATCATATTCCATGAATCATTTCCGAAATTTATTATTGACACTAAACCACTGAAAGTAAAAAAAAAAAAAAAAAAAAAAAAAATACAAATTAAATTAAAAATACAAATTAAATTAAAAATTAAAAAAAAAATACCAAGGTGGTCTTAGAGCTTTATTTAATAATTTAAAAAATATTGTTTAATTAGACAGATTTTGCAAGTTAAGAAAGTTGACACGTATTATGGTTTCGTTTGAATACTAAGAATATTATAGGTGATCTGTGAATAATAGTGATAAAGTAATAAAATATACAGTAATGAATAGTTTATAAATAATAATAGAATTGAAATAGTATGAGAAATTGTGAAAGAGCAGTAATCGGGCCATGATGTGATGTTTTTGGCGGGACTTATATATACATATGATAAGAAAAATTTTTTACTGTCCATCGCATTATTCACATATTTTTATCGTCAGTGATTGTGAAAAGATATTGAAAGTCACGATAATTAATAGAGTATTATAAGTGAGGATACAAAATGTAAACAGTACAATAACATAAGAAAACAAGCAAAAAGATATTAGAAATGAGATTTGAGGAAATAGTTTTAGAATTCATAAATGAAGAGACTTACAAGTTGGAACTTTGGATGAAAGTCACGTACAGCTTCTTTGAGAACAAGACTTTTACAAATATAGAGATCGATCAAGCTTTTAGCATTCTGCTGTACTTATGTTTCAGCACGCCTTCTTATATAGAGCCTGAAGTCTTGAATTAAAAGTCTCTATTCAACACTTTTAAATAAGAAGATTATTATAATGTCTTGGTCAATGGATCGATGAGGAACTTTAAGTCATAATAAAAATATAATAAAAATGCTAGCTTTCAATGCATGTAAGAGTTTTTGTCTATGCTGGGAGTTGTTGCATAAATTTTCTGTTCGTGGTTTGAATGTTCATCGTGTGTTTTTTCAATGTGCTGATGTGATGAGGCGAGACTGCATGCATGCTTTAAAAGTCTCTATTCAACACATTTAAATAAGAAGATTATTATAATGTCTTGGTCAATGGATCGATGAGGAACTTTAAGTCATAATAAAAATGCTAGCTTTCAATGCATGCAAGAGTTTTTGTCTGTGCTGGGAGTTGTTGCATAAATTCTCCCTTCATCGTTTGAGGTTACGTTTGGATATTAAAGTAAATTGTTAGAATATTATTTTTTAATATTATTATTATTTTAAAATTTAAAAAAATTGAATTATTTATTATATTTTATACTAAAATTTAAAAAAATTATAATGATGAATTGATATAAATTGATAAGAATTAAGCATCCAAACAAAGTCAATAATATTCATCACGTGTTTTTTCAATGTGCTGATGTGATGAGGCGAGACTGCATGCATGCTCTAAGTCTCTATTCGTGGTCCGGCGCCACACATAATTTCACCTGATAATCATTTATAAGCATGCGTGAAGCCGATTGAAATGACAGTACTGCATAAATTCAATCCACGTGAATGGAAAAACTTGACAGCACGTGCGCAGGCGATAGAAGTATTGTGGTGTTTATTTCTGTGAATCATTTTATGCAACAGCCTATAGTCATACCATATTATATATTAATTTTTTTTTTTTTTTTAACCGCAGCATATGAGGTGTGCTGCCGCTATGGACTGTTACGAATAATTTTACTATTTTTGTAGGCTGGAATAATTGTTGGACTGGATTTTTTATCAAGGCCGCCGTTGACGATATCTTGTCTAGTTTATAATCTCGAGTATACAAAGTATTGGAGCGGACAAGTCAATACATCGTAATCTTGTTTTGGTCTCCATCCCTACACTAATAATTTGGACTGTGACGAATCCAGAAATTTATCTTTGGAGGGCGGATTATTATTAAAATGATAAAGAATTTGGTTATATATTCTCATAATAGATTGTGATATTATCAAAAATATCACTTAGAGACATATATTATCAACATATATATCTATCAATTAATACAAAAATATTATAACCATATAAACTTCAAGCACAAAAGATATTATCAACATATATATCTATCAATTACAGACATATGACATACATTTTTATATAGTAGTTTTCCTTCTTTAAAAAAAGAATCAAAATATTTGTCATGCATTAAAAAGATAAACTTTAAAAAATATAAGAAAAATATAGATCTCATACTAAGCGGTGTGCTATGTAAAAAGCTCTTATAAAGCATATATAACTCCCCAAAAAATATACATTTATTTCTTCTTAATAAATCATCCAATATGTGAAGTTTTTAATGAAATAGAATAAATTGGAAAGTTAGGATTTTTCTACTCTGATACTATATTAAATTACAACTTATTCTAAAAGTTTGAATTAATAAGATGAGATAAAGTACTTTAGTATATAATTTATATTCTAATAGTTAATGACGGAGGGTTTATTTCGACATGAGATTTTTTTCCTCGAAATTTTATAATAACTCTATTCTAAAATAATCGATGATAATGCTAAAAAAAAGTTGGCTAATTTAAGGTTTTTCTACAATCAGTTATAAAGTCTTGTTTAATTTACCTAATAAACAGTCAGTATGAAAGTTAACACTTATAATTACTATCATTATGACTTTATCGACTACATTATGTGAATTACTCATTTGAATTATGCTACTTGCAAGTGGGTGTGTAAATACAGTTGAAATATGCTAAAAGAAATTTTGTAATGCCCATATAAACCTTATTTCGGTTTGATGATTAAAATTGTGCCATATCATGATCTATTTTTACTTGTTTTTTTATATATCTTACATATCAGGTCAATTGAGTATTATTTATTATTTATTCCTGATAAGATATAATATTTTAGTTTCGAATAGAGAAAAAAAAATTAGAGTATATGATTTAATTTGGTCTATTTTTCATTTATTATTATTTGATATATGATTACCAAAAATATTATGTCAAGTCATCAATTTTTATTTATTTTTCATTAGGAGAACGCATTCTTTCAATGTAATAGTTTGTCTTGCTGGGAGTTGTTGGGTAATAAATTATTTGTTCGTGGTTTGAATGTTCATGTGTTTTGTCCAGGTAACGCTGATGTGCTGACCTGAGACTGCATGCACAACCGCCACGTTATAGTTTCTCTTTCAAATAACTTAAAATAAAGTAATATTTTAATAATAAATTGAGTAGAAATTGTATTTGGACGTATAGCGTTTCTTATTATTATATACTATATATCAGTCTATCACGGCAACTGGATGAAAAACAAAAGCACGGATTATGAGAGTGGACAAAATCAATCCACGAGAATGGAAAAAAGTAAAGATTCGTATATATAAAATGTGCGCTGGTGACTACGGCGGTGAGGCTGGAGTCGGACTGCTTGCAAGCCAAGTGTTGTGAAAAACAATGATAGAAAAATAAAGTAAGATAAGAAATCAATTATAGAACATGGACATTTATGTAGTTTGACAATGTGTCTACGTCTACCAAACTACAAAAATTTTTATTATCTTGACAAATGACAAAAGACACTATTCGAGACAGGTCATACTGTTCTTTTTGGCCCAAACATGTGTTGAAGAAATGAAAAATGATTTGATGATTGAGAAGAGAGCATGAAACCAAAGATCAATGGTGAAGGAAAAAAATTGTCTCTCTTTTATTCCTCATACGCAGAATACACAGCTTTTTATATAGGATATGTACATAAAGCATAAATGTCAAAAATGGAAAAACAACAAAAGAGACCAACTCTGCTCACTATACAAAAATGCAGACTTTTGTCCACTACATTCCTAACTAATTCCATTAAGGAGGTTGTTGTGTCATGTGCCCACCATGGCCTTTCGTTCTTTTTGTCATGATCACAGCAGTTGCACTTCCACAAGGTGCACTACCGCATGCACCACTCGACTCTTGGACAGTCTCTGCAGGTTGTGGTTGCTTTAGTGAAGTTTGGGACTCCTCCTCAAGATGGGCATAGATGTTTAAGGTTCCCACCTTGGATAATAGAAAATGGAAGGTGGCAACAGGGAGATCCTTGGTAAAGATGTCTGCCAGTTGAAATTTAGAGGCTATGTGCACAGGTGTGAGGACCTTAGCTAACACATTTTCCCTAACAAAGTGGCAATCCAATTCAATATGCTTAGTCCTCTAGTAGAACACTGGATTTTTGTTCAAATGAATTGCTAATTGATTATCACAATACAAGAGTGCTGGCTTAGGATGTTCTATGTTGAAGTCCTTGAGTAAAGAAGTTATCCACACAATCTCACAACTAGTATGGGCTAAGGCCCTATGCTCTGCCTCTGCATAAAATCGAGAGATGGTGACCTGCTTCTTGAACTTCCAACTAATCAAGAAATCTCCAATGAAAGTGTAAAACTAGTTATGGATCTTCTGGTTTCTGGGCAAGCTACGCGAAAAATACATGCTTGCTGGAAAATAGAATCTCCTTGAACGACAATGCAGAGTATGAAACGTTGTGAATGGTGAAAAGGTACCTGCAGAGGACATGGTTGGAGAATGTTGACAACATGATCTTCCCCTCCTTACTCCTCACAAAATATTAGCTATCAATGGGGCAAGCCAATGGACGTATATGGAGAGGAGGGGGACCAAGCCTCTTATAGAAGAAAACTTTTGGAGTCCTCCCATTAAGGACTCAAAATCACATGGGTCTAGAAAAAATTCTAGAAGAAGACCCTTAAACTTCCAGGCCTACATACGTAATTTTACCACAATATAAATAGAATATAATCCAATATTACTAAGGTGCAATTAACCCCAAATGATTACTCAACCCGTTCTATAAAACATGATTAATGGGTTGAAAACAAAAGTACCATTGTAAGCTATATATACATCTAACCCGTTCTATAAAACATGCAATCAAATGAATCCCATATGTGAATTATTCTAGCATTCTCCCACTTGGGCAAACATTGATTGCTATAAAATAAAAACTTGTTTGAAAAAGACTCTCGGGTTAGACTACATATGTGGCCACACAAATATATAGCTCAAATGATAGCACCTTAGAAAACACGATCCGGTCCAACAAGAATATCAACATCGAACATGGAAGTTGTCACACCACTTAAACGATGTAAGACCACTCTACAGCTACAAATGATTATATCCTTATCGACATGGATCCCTATCCTCCAACCAATGTGGTAGTATGTAGTATGAACTTAGCACCAATGTGATCAAAAGCTGTGCTAATTCATATCAGTCCTCATAATGCTTCAAAATGAAGCCACATGTCTCTAAAAGAGACTCATCTTCTGTCTTTTTTCCATATATCTAGAGATCATAATGATAGCACAATAAAAGACATAAGCCAAATGCATGTTTAAAAACATAGTTTATGATTAGGGGAGATTTATTTTTATTTGAAAGGGGCTGCACCCTAAAACAAATGGGTTACCTACATACCCTGTAGATGGATCAAGCCAAAACGTAGTTCTTTTACATAAGTAACTCCCACTAACCAAAAACATCAAAAGTTTGCACAATACCCATATTAATAACATGTGTTTTAAAAACTTTAGGAGCGAGTCTCTTAGTTAAAGGATCTACAATCATCGCCTCTGTATTTATATGCTCTTCTTTTATCTGCCCTTCCTTAACTCTATCTCTGACTACCAAATACTTGATGTCAATGTGCTTGGATCCACTAGAACTTTTATTATTCTTTGAAAAGAACATCGCTGCACTATTATCACAATAAATAGTAATTGGCCTCGTGATGGAATCAACAACTTTCAATTCAGAAATAAAGTTCCTTAACCAAACAGCTTGGATAGTAGCTCCATAGCACACCACAAATTCAGCTTGCATAGTAAAAGATGCCAGCAGAGTTTGCATAACACTCTTCTAAGAAATAATCATCTTGACATCCAGCAAAATCAGAATCTGAGTAGCGTACCACCTCAAGGTGATTTGAACGCTGGAAAGTGAGCATGTAACCTTCAGTTTTCTTCAAGTATCTCATAACTTTCTTAGCTGCTTTCCAATGCTCTTGCCATGGATTCGACTAAAATCTACTAAGAGCACTAACTGCATAGGCAATATCTGGTCTAGTGCAAACTTGAACATACATCAAACTCCCCACAGCACTAGCATATGGTATGTTCTTTACAGATTCCCTTTCGAGTTCATTCCTAGGACATTGAGTTTTGTTAAACTTATCTCCTTTTATAATGGGTACATCACTAGATGCATAGTTTTGCATGTCAAACCTTTGTAGTACACGTTGTATATAAGCTTTCTGAGAAAGTCCCAACAAACCACGAGCTCTATCACGACAAATTTCAATGCCAAGCACAAAAGAAGCTTCTCCTAGATCTTTCATCTCAAAATTAGCAGATAACATTCTCTTTGTTTCATGAAGTAATCCTGAGTCACTACTAGCAAGCAAAATGTCATCTACATACAAAATAAGAAAAATAAAGTTTCTTCCACTGGTCTTGCGATATATACACTGGTCAACTGCATTTTTAACAAAACTAAGTGAAGTTACAACCTCATCAAACTTCAAATACCACTATCGAGATGCTTACTTCAGGTCATATAAGGATTTATTTAACTTACATATCAAGTTTTCTTTTCCCTTCTCAACAAAACCTTTAGGTTGTCTCATATAAACCTCTTCATAAAGATCTCTATTTAAAAATGTTGTCTTTACATCCATCTGATGAAGCTCCAAATCATAGTGTACCACGAGTGCCATGATAATTTAAAAGAATCCTTAGACGAAACTGGTGAAAAGGTTTCATTATAATCAATGCCTTCTCGCTGAGTGAACCCTTTTGCAACTAATCTTACCTTCTTTCGTTCAACATTCCCTTTTGAGTCTAATTTATTTTTGAAAATCCATTTGTTATCTATGGCCTTAGCATCTAGAGGAAGTTCAACAAGTTCCCAGACTCTATTCTTTTCCATAGAATTCATTTCATCTTCCATAACACTTAACCACTTATTTGACTCAAGACATGTCAAGGCTTGCTTAAAAGTAACAGGATCAACTACATGCCCAATATTAAAATCACTCTCTAACAAATAGAGAATATAACCATTGGGCAATGCAGACCTTCTTTCTCTTTGAGATCTTCTGACTTGTGGCTCAGAAACTGACTCAACCATTATTGGAATTTCTTCTTGTTGTTCAGGTTCTTCACTAACAATCTCAATTGGCGGAGAAACTACTCTTTCCTGTACAACAGGAACTGGAACAACAACTAGATTAGGATCAGGAAATAGGTCCTTCAATACAGAACTCCCACTAACACCAACATCATTCTCCAAAAATTTTACAGTTATGGACTCAACAATTCTGGTGCCACGATTAGGACAATATAACTTATATCCTTTTGATCTATCTGGGTACCCAATAAAATAACCAAGAGTAGATTTTGGGTCTAGTTTCTTTTCAAGAGGATTATAAATCCTAACCTCAGCAGGACACCCCCAAACTCTGAAATGAGTCAAACTTGGCTTACGGCCTGTCCATAATTCAAAATGAGTTTTTGAAACAGCTTTACTAGGAACTCTGTTCAAAATGTACATATTAGTTTTTAAAACTTCACCCCATAGATATTCTGGCAAATTTGTCCTACTCATCATACTCCTAACCATGTCATTTAGAGTCCGATTTCGTCTTTCAGAAACACCATTTTGCTCAGATGTTCCTGGCATGGTGTATTGAGGCACTATTCCACACCCTTGTAAAAAATTTGCAAAATCGCCCATGTTTTGACCAGACTCATCATACTTCCCATAATACTCACCACCTCGGTCAGATCTTACTTTAATACTTTTCTCACATTAATTTTCTACTTCCATTTTGAATATCTTAAATTTCTCAAGGGCTAGCGATTTATCATTAATCAGGTAAACATATCCATGGCGTGAGAAATCATCAATAAAAGATATGAAGTACTTATTTTCACTTATGGTGGAAGGTAAAGGTCCACTGATGTCGGTATGTATTAAGTCTAAAATACCGTCACTCCTAGTAGAACCCAGCTCCCCTCTTATACAGTCTACACATGTGTTAAAATCTAAAAAATCTAGAGAGGGAAGTATCTCAGCTTTTACCAATCTCTACATTCTTTCATTTAAAATGTGTCCTAACCTCTTGTGCCACAACATAGAAGATGATTCAAGGACTAAAGACATTTTCTTCACTATATTGGTAACACAAGAGACTTCACCAAAACAAGTCAAAGACATTCTATATAAGCCATCACACAAAAGACCATTTCCAACCAAACGAGAATTATAAAACAATTCAACTTTTCCATTACCAAACTTTAAAGAAAAACCAGATTCATCAAGTTTTGATGTAGAAATCAAATTCCGTCTCATTGACTGTGTAAAAATTGTGTTCTCCAAAATAAGAGAAAAACCAGACTCCAAAGATAACTTTACTACTCCTATAAACTTGACCTCCACTTGAACTTCATTCCCAACGCACAAACTCACTTCATTCTCACTTGGCCTCCGTTTGCTTACGAACCCCTGCTGAGTTCTTGTTCTTGTTCTCCAACCAAGCTTTAAACTTAAAACAATCCTTTTTCCAATGACTCGTCCTCTTACAAAACTTACATTTATCATTTTTCTTCATAGTTTCTTTAAGACCACCAGAAGTCTGACCTTCAAACCTTTTACTATGCTGATTTCGGTGTAACTTATTTTCCTTTTGGAACTTAGACTTATGATTATGAAAAGACCCCTTGTTCTGTTGTGGCTGAAAAGCCAATTGCACATTTTCAACAGTCTCACGACACATCCTACACTCCTCTTGTGCACATACTACTATCAAATCATTTAAATCTCATTCATGTTGCTGAGCATTATAAGCAACCTTTAGCTGATTAAATTGGCTAAGAAGATTGTTAAGAACATGATAAACCAGAAAAGGCTCAGCAATGAGAATTTTGAGGGCTTTTAGCTTAGAGGATATATGTATCATTTTCATAATGTACTCCCTAACTCCACTAGAACCATCATATTTCATACTCATTAGTCTATCCATCAGGTCTCCAGTCTCAGCTTTATCGGATTTAACAAACCTTTGTCCTATGGCATCCAAAAAATTCTTAGCATTATCATTGTCCGGAATAGCTCCCATAATAGAATCTGATTAGAACATTTGATGATTTTTAAACAAAGCCTATTTGCCCTATCCCACGTTTGATATTCAGCTACATATTCAACAGTGCTATTATCAGTAGGTTTTGAAGGCTCCTCTTCCAAGGCAAGATCCAATCCCAAAAGACCAAGAAAAATTTCTACGTCTCGTTTCCATCCCACATAATTATTCCCAGTCAAGGTTTCAATAGCAGATAATTGACTTGAAATAGAGGAGGCACTCAAAACTGTGAAACATAAAATAATACATTTTATTCAATCATAATGCATGCAATCAATGGATGATAACATATCTATCTATTAATTAGATAGCTCTTAATTAAGCTCGAAATCATATGAGCTTAATTACGCTAAGAGCCTCGGTGCATCATTGTCAAGTCACCTTTGGGTTGACAAAACAACATGCTATAAGGTACTCTTAAAACATATCATGAAGCTGCTTATTTATAGTAAGAGCCTAGGTGCATCATTGTAAAGTCACCTTTGGGTTGACAAAACAACATGCTATAAGGTACTCTTAATCACGCCATGAGGCTAATCACCAAAACCACATCAATTTTCGAAATACCAACACCTTTAGGCAGAAAGTGATTTCTAGACCAATGCAATCTCATTAACTACCTCATTCCATTTTCCAAAATATCACACACAATAACACATTTGGGCAAGATATTATGTGCAATAAATTAGAAAACAAAGATATCTTTTTTTTTTTTAATATCAATGAGTGTGCCACTTTGGCGACTACCACCTACTAATATTTCAAAAAATTTACTTAATGGAAAAACAAGGATAATTTGAATGCCCATGAATTACAATCACAAAATGATAATAATAATCATCATCAACTTGACACAATCAAAGTTAGAGTTCAAATGTGATTGTGAGACAAAAACAGTGTGAATAGATCAAGTATATAAGACAACAGATATGTCTAAAATTAAATATGAACTTGGAAAGCATATATATACAAAATACTTATAACAAGTCACAAAATTAACATGCATCCAAAACATATTAAGAGAGAGAGCACATATATGCACAGATCATATAAGATACTAACTATTCACCACAAAAATATCATAATACTTAGTACACTGTAGCCCTTAGAAAAATGTGTAAATAATATTCAAAATTATAAAACAGTGTCTTATGATGGTACAAAATTTTTTCAAAAAATATATAAAGAATTAATAGGGCGAGTACATAAATACTAGAAAAAGAAAATGAGGAAAAACACTGTTCACGGGGCTACACGGGCCACCTGCTGCGCGTGGGCAACGTTTTGGCTGGAGGTGAATTCATCTTCAACCTCCAACCGGGTCTGAAATTGGGTCGCGGGTCAGCAATCCGGGTCTACGGGTTTTCAAATGGATTTTTCTCAATTTCTTGAAATTCTTGGGTCAAAAAACAAAATTAATTTAGGGGAAACAATATTTAGTGCCCGAAAAATACATATATGATGTTTTAAAACAATGGGTATCCATATTTAGTGAAGATTAATCAAACTTTGAAATGGGTATGAACCCTAATTTTGTAAAAACTCAAAACCGAAACAAAGCAAATGATTAAACACATCTAAAACAAGTAAATAGCATTCCAAAAACCGATTTTGATATGAGTTTGATCAATCGATTATGTAATACAATTTTCTTGCCCAAAAATGGTTCCGAAAATACAACAAATTTGATGTATAGAGAAAAAACCGAAAATACAATCATACGAAAATTCCTTTCATTGTTACGAAGATTCTAATCCTAGCAAGGTGGCTTTGATACCAAATGTAAGCTACATGAAAAATAAATGCTTACTTGAAAATAGAATCTCCTTGAACGAAAATGTAGAGTATGAAACGTTGTGAATGGTGAAGAGGTATCTGCAGAAGACATGGTTGGAGAATGTTGACAACCTGATCTTCCCCTCCTTACTTCTCAGAAAATATTAGCTATCAATAGGGCAAGCCAATGGACGTATATGTAGAGGAGGGGGGACCAAGCCTCTTATAGAAGAAAACTTTTGGAGTCCTCCCATTAAGGACTCAAAATCACATGGGTCTAGAAAAAATTCCAGAAGAAGACCCTTAAACTTCTATGCCTACATATGTAATTTTGCCACAATATAAATAGGATATAATCATATATTACTAAAGTACAATTAACCCCAAATGATCACTCAACTTAATGGGTTAAAAACAAAAGTACCATTGTAAGCTATATATACATTTAACTCGTTTTATAAAACATGCAATCAAATGAAGCCCATATGTGAATTATTCTAACATGATGCACAAATAAAACTTATGTTGGTTTGATGATTAAGATTGTGTCATATCAATTGCTTTTACTTGCTTTTTTTATATATCTTATAAATGATTTGGTCAAATGAGTATTATTTACTATTTTTTCCCCTTATAAGGTATACTATTTTAGTTTCGATAATTTAGAGATTGAGGATGCAAACCTAATTTCAAAAAGGGAAAAAATGTTAGAGAATATCATTTAATTTTATCTATTTTTCATTTATTAAGATTTGATCGATTTATCAAAATTTTGTCAAGACATCTATTTTTATTTATTTTTATTATTGTTGTGAAAGTTTATCACATCAAGTTATATAAAAAAATCTTAACATTTTAACATTTTTTATGATCAATATAATAGATCTCACTCTAAGCGGTGTGCTATGTAAAAAGCTCTTATATAGCATATATAACTCCCCAAAAAATATACATTTATTTCTTCTTCATAAATCATCCAATATGTGAAGTTTTTAATGAAATAGAATAAATTGGGAAGTTAGGATTTTTCTACTCTGATACTATATTAAATTACAACTTGTTCTAAAAGTTTGAATTAATAAGATGAAATAAAGTTTAGTATTTAATTGAGTTAAGTAATCACTTATAGATTGAGAGCCCTGTGTGATGGAAGCAAGCTATTATTGAAGTTGATAGATCCTCACATTGTCTAGTTGTGCAAAATGCGCTTTGAGTTTGTCTCACACTGTTTTGGCAGAGCTAATGTATAGAACATTAGATGCAATCTCCTTAGAAATGGAATTTAAAATCCATGAGAGGATGAGGTTATTACACCTCAACCACGGTATGTAAAGAGGGCTGGTAAGGCTTGGTATTTCGATGGTTCTGTCAAGGAACCTAAGTTTATTCTTAATGGGGATGGCTAGTGTGAAGGAACGATATTATGAAAGATAATTAGGTCCTGTCAAGTGTGGGGTGACCACCACAGTGTTGGCATAATCACTATGAAGCAAGAAGAATGGACTGATTTGGTCTTTACAGGGAGAGGAGTCATGCGAGTGTTAATGGAAGATCCTTCATCTGCCAATATGATGTTAAGATAGTGAGGCGCAAAAGCGATAGGCAAAAATAAGTAGGAACAAAAAAATCAGTAGTAGAAATCACAAGTCTCTGATACCATGTTGAAGAAATAAAAAATGATTTGATAAATAAGAAGAGAGCATGAAACCAGAGATCAATGGTGAAGGAAAAGAATTGTTTCTCTCTTATTCCTCATAAGCAGAATACACAACTTTTTATATAGGATATGTACATAAAGCATAAAAGCCAAAAATGGAAAAACAACAAAAGAGACCAACTCTACTCACTAAACAAAAATGCAGACTTTTGTCCACTACATTCCTAGCTAATTCCTCAAGGAGGCTGCAGTGACATGTGCCAACCATGGCCTTTTGTTCTTTTTGTCCTGATTACAGTAGCTACACTTCCACAAGGTGCACTACCTGATGCACCACGACTCTTGGACAGTCTTTGCAAGCTCTGGTTGCTTCAGTGAAGTTTGTGAGCCTGCACTTAATGTCCCAAGCCTTAATGAAAATCCACTAAAAAATTATAATGAATTCTTGTCAGATTGGATCATCATATCATGCCATCACAAGAATAAACTAGATTCCGCAAACCTAACACCAAGCAATTGACTCGACATTCCCATTCGTGGTCATCCCAAGAGTCGGACCCGAGGCCTCGGCTTGAAAATGAGGGTGGGGTGGCCAAAAGATGGGTGAGGAAGAAGAACATAAGTATGAAGGCCATAAAGATGGAGTAGAAGGTGATATATATATATATATATATATTACTTTTGGGTCTTTATTTAGCAAGACATTTATTTAGGTAAAGAGTTTGGAAGGTACAGTTGTTAATCGAATCCTCTCTCAATGCGATTCCTTAATTATTTTTTTCTTCTTTATTTTTCTTAATTCTTTGTTACAATGGTATGAGAACTTGAGAGGTGGTTGGTAGTTAAAGTTTTCGCCGATCCCTTCCTTTCAAGCACTTTATTTTGGTTTTTTTGTTATGTTTATCTCATAATTTAAATCTACACTAATTTTTATAGGTACATTACAACAATTAGATATTGTTCTTATTTAAGTTGTTTTTGAAAAAAAAAGAAGTGCGTTAAGGATATGCATCATGTAAGTATTTTGACGAGTAAATAGCCAATGAACTGTTGTTTAAACAATCTTCTCTCCCTTTTTTTTGTCAGTTTCTTCTCCACTCTCTTTCACTTTTACCTCTTACCTCTCACCTCCTCACCGAAAACCCAACCCCTCACCCTAAGGCCTTAATAGTTGCAACTCCACCCATCCCTTTTTTGCAATCAAACGCATCCTCTCAACTCTCCCATGTTCCTTTTTTCACTTGCAATTTCCCTTATTCTTCTTCACTTCCCTTGATACTTTGAAGGCTACAATCAAAGGGTTTGATCTGCCCACTATTCACACACCTCCCCATTGAAACAACTATCCTTCCTTCAACCTTTACTGATTGTCATCCACCATACTTCTTTGAAACTAGAACTTTCAAGCTAGGACTTTCAAGCTTCTCATACGTACCTATGAAGTGAAACTAGAAGTTGATGGCAACTATCTTAGCATGGTTTTCTACATAGCACTATACTATGCCCTTAAAATTTGGATTGTCTGGATAATCACATTATTGGCTTGGGACGTCGGAGGGATGTACCCTCCGTTCTTCAATAACCCTTCCGAGTTGTAGGGATGAGGAGCCTGTGACCAACTTGGGATGCTGAGGGGATGTGCTCCCAGCACTGATCTTCATAAATCCTTGCAGTTTGCAATCGACTTGGGATGATGTGGATGTACTCCTCGTCTCCAATCTTCATAAATCCTTGCAAGTCGTGGGGATGTGGCGTCCGTAGATTGAGAAATTCACCTCAAACTCGATGCGAGAGCCAGCGTGATAGTTTCTTTGGCCATGGTCCAACACCCAGGTACTAGGGATGAATAGTAACCGATGAAATCGATTGCTGGAGACAAGAACCTGCTGAAACCAGTGGACAACTAATCAGCCAGTGGTAAAAAATCTTAGAAACCGACATCGGTCAGTTTAGTTCCAATCTCAACTGTGTTCAAACCAATTAACCAATAGATATAATATATATTCTTATTTTATTCTTATATAAAATGAAGCGGTTTAACTTAAGTCAATTAAATGTTATCGTTTTATAACTACATTTTAGAAAAAAAATAATAAGAAGCAACGTCATTTGGTTTAATACACCAAACAACGTAGTTTTAGGTTAGAGCTTCATAACCCCAACCCCCTCCCCACCCTCTTATTCATCTGTGATTCTCTTGTTAGGTTGCATGTGGAGCTTGGTTTGTGAGCAGAAAAATTAAGAAACAGCGAGATCGCTTGACTATCGCTCAACCTAGCACTCGAGCAAAGTTTAACCTATGAGTTCTCTCAAGGCGCACTTGACAATGGGCTCGAGTGAAGCTCAACCCTTGAGTTCGCTTATGTCTCGCGAGACACAACCTCTAGTGTTCGCTCGAGCTACGCTCGACACAACACTCAAACAAATGTTGATTGGTTGTTTGTTTGAGTAGCACTCGACACACCACTCGAGCAAATGACCTAATTTTTGTTAATTAGGGTTTCCAACACCGTTTACTATAAGTATGTAATATTTGACTTATTTTGTATGTTGTTCAGTATATTTTTCAAAAAGAACAATAGTCAAGTGAGTGCATATTGTCTGAGAGAATAAAAACTCTAGAAAGAGTGAGTTGTGATTGAGTGATTGTAATTCCTCTGGTTAATAAGATTTATGCAGATCTGTGGACGTAAGCAAGTTGCCAAACCATGTAAATTGTGTGTTGTGTTTGTTTGATCGTGTGCTTGTTTACTTTGGTTGCCATCATTGGTGTGCATTTGTGTTTTAGGACAACAACTGGTATTAAGAGCCAAGGTCAGATCTGAAGGAGAATAATGGCTGGAGACAAAGTGAATGTACTTGGGATTGAGAAGTTCGACGGCACTGATTTTGGGAACTAGAAAATGCAAATCAAGGACTATCTCTATAGGAAAAGGCTCCATCTTCCATTGTTGAGAAAGAAGTGGTAGATTATGGATGATGATGAGTGGACCCCATTAGATCAACAAGTTCTGGGGATTGTTCGGCTGACCTTGTCCAGATTAGTGGCACACAATATTAGTAAGGAGAAAACCACATTGGATCTCATTGTGGCTTTGGCAAGTATGTATGAAAAGCTGTCGATGAATAACAAAAAGTATCTGATGAAGAAGTTGTTCAATCTGAGGATGTCAAAAGCTATGTCTATGGCCCAACACTTGAAAGAACTCAATACAATCACAAATCAACTCTTCTGTAGAGATTAAGTTTCATGATGAGATTAGAGAGTCAATTTTGTTGGCATCGTTGCTAAATAGTTGGGAGACCATGAGGATGGTTATGAGTAGTTCAACCGTCAAGATGAAACTGAACTACGAGGACGCACGTGACATGATGCTTGCTGAAGAGGTACGTAGAAGAGACTCGGGTGAGTTCTCGAGTTCGAGATTGGCCCTGAAAGTTGACAATCAGGACAGGGGACCTGACAGGTCAAGCTTCAAAAGTAGGGGGAAGAGCAAGACGAGATCTGAGCAGCAGATCACATGCTGGAGTTGTGGCAAGCAGGGCCACATCAAAAGAAACCACAGGAATCAAGAAAGTGTTGAGAGATGATGTTGCTAATGTAGTGGGTTAAGAAATACATGATGCCCTAACTCTTGCAATGCACAATCCGATTGATGATTGGGACTTGGATTTAGGGGCTTCGTTCCATAATACCTCAAATCGAGAAATCATACAAAACTATATTGCTAGCGATCTTGGGAATGTACGTAGCAGGTGGAGAGGCACTAGATGTAGTGGGAGTAGGTAATGTGCGCATCACACTTCCAAACAAAGATGTGTGGACTTTACAGCAAGTCTGATAGCTTGATGACAACGATTATCCAATAGCATTCTCTGGAGGAGCTTGGAAAATTACTAAGGGTGTGTTAGTCTTAGCGTATGGTAAGAGATATAACTATGTGTATTTAACATTAAAGTCCAATTATGTGCAGGAAAATACAAGAGTGCAAAAAGGCAGGCTTGATCGTGCAAAACATATAAGGAAGCCAAAGGGAGTTAGCTTTGTCGTTCCTTATGTAACCTGGGGAAGTTGGCTGAGGTTGCTAAGATCTGTTCGAGACCGGATAATCCTAGTGCAGTGGGAGTCATGAACCACCCAGTGGATGTGTTGACTATGGGCGATGTACGTAAGAGACTGAAGTCAAGCTCGACTTCAGTGCATCTTCTGGCTTGAGGACTGGATCTATGAGCTACAAAGGTGGTAGGGCTTGGCTGGAAACAGTGGATGGCATGTGGAGAACTAGTTTCCAAGTGAGAGATTGTTGGATTGTATGTGGAGCCTGGTTTGTGAGCAAAAAATCAAGAAATAGAAAGTTCACTCGAGTTAGCACTCAAGCGAAGCTCAACTCGTGAGTTCTCTCGAGGTACACTCGACAGTGGGCTCGAGCGAACTCACTTGAGTGAAGCTCAACTAGTGAGTTCGCTCTAGTCTCGGACCACAGTGAACTCAAGCAAGACACAAATCTTAGTGTTCGCTTGAGTCAATGTTAATTGGCTATTCGCTCGAGGTGCACTCTACACGCCGTTAGAGCGAATGACCCAGTTTTTGCCAATTAGGGTTTCTAGCGCTGTTTGCTATAAATATATAATATTTGACTTATTATGTGCGATTTTCAGCTTATTTTTCAGGGAGAACAATAGTCACGTGAGTGCATATTATGTGAGAGAATAAAAGCCTTAGAGAGATTGAGTTGAGATTAAGTGATTGTAATCTCCTCTAGTTAATAAGATTTCTGCAATTCTATAGATGTAGGCAAGTTACCAAACCACGTAAATTGTGTGTTTTGTTTGCTTGATTGTGTGCTTGTTTACTTTGGTTGTCATCATTGGTGTGCATGTGTGTGTGTGTGTGTGTGTTTTTACAATGAGTGTGTGTTGGCTTTAATACCAGTGTTAGGTGGTATTGGGCCCTCTAAACCTCAAAAGCTAGCTCAAGGGGTAAGGCTTTCCCTTACACTTATAACTGACCATCAGCCTCTTCCACAACTGATGTAGGACAACCCAATCTCCCCCTTACACATCGGGCCCTAGGTCAGAGTAGAGACAACCCGTTTCTCCTATAGACTATTGGGTCTGAGACTATTGGTAAACCTGGGGTCTAATACCAATGTTCGGTGGTCTTGGGCCTCTCTCAACCTCAAAAGCTAGCTCAAGAGTTGAGGCTTTCTCTCACACTTATAAACTAACCACCAGCCCCTTCCACAACCGATGTGGGACGACCCCAATATCTCTCTCCTATCTCACGTTGTATCCTCTCTCATTGCATTCGTGCACCATGCCTCTCTCCTCTCTGATGCTACTCAGGCTCTCCCTCTGCCAACATCCGTTTGGACCAGTCATCCAAGCTCTCTCACTCATCTTCTCTCCGCTCACCTCTGTCTATGATTTCATCTATCTTGCTATCATCTCTCCGAGCTCTCTTAGTCTATTCTTGCCCCTTTCCACCCATGTCCCACCAATGATCACATATCCCTACATCTCACCCAAAATCAATTTCCCATTGCCACTACAACCAATTTCACACAACCGGTAAAATATAATTTATATATATATATGAGGCTTGGTTTTATTGTTGTTTTGATGTTTGGTAATTAATTTTCCTATTATTTGATATTTAACTTGTTTATCTGTGTATGTACATGTATTTTAAAATTTTTGGAGCACATTTTTTGAGCAGTGTACAATAATCCAAGAGCTATTTCCCACTGTGAGTGTGCTACATGCTCGGCTTAGTATTTTTTTATTTTTTTATTTTTTGCATGAAAAAATTTATTATTGTTAATTTTTTATGTTCTAATTGTGTTGTGAAATTGTTTTAATGTAAAATATGGAAAGATGAGTAAACTAAAATCTAAATTAGAGTCTTGGACTTGTGATATTGCCATATTGCAAACTAGTTGTTGTGTAATTGTGTTATGCGGTATTCTATTTGGTTTTCTTCTTTGTGTTTTTAGTTTTTTTTGTTTTGTAATTATTTATGTATTTAACATATTAGATGGGTTCTTTGTCTACTATAATTGATGTTGATTCAAACAAACTGACCATTAACTTGGAGATGATTTGAGAGATACCCAAACATCAAGACCCCTGAGTGCACCTACTAGTAGTACTTGTCAACTAACTAAGAAACGAAAGAATATGGATCCGTCAGTTGTTTGAGACCATTTTATGAAGGTGGATGGTTGTCTTGTAGATGTGCCTAAGGCTAAGTATAATTATTGTGGCTAGATGTACGCTTGTCATTCAAAGATGATCAAATATTTAACCATGCAAAACCATTTGCATTCATGTCCCATAAATCCTCATAAACGTGGGCCTTTGGATAGGATCCAAAAAAATTGACAGGTGAGGCAACACCCAAGGAGGGGATTGGAGATAGTGATAGTAATACAATGAAGAATTTTGTAACTCACAAGTATGGTGAAGAGGTTGTGAGGTTGCCGATTGGAAAGATGGTAATTATAGATGAATTACCATTTAGAATTGCTGAAGGAGTCTTGGAAGTCACATATCTTGGCTCTCAAAGATCTTGAATCAATCTGTAATAGAGATTAGTTGAATATGTGGGATGCCGTAAAAGAAGTTATTGGCAACTAATGAAAGAAACAAATCCCTTTCACCGATTGCAAAATAAAATATAATTAAAGGATCTGAGGTTCTGATAGTGAAGAATTCCTATATGAACATTGCAATACAAAATGCATACCCATAAAAACCTTTGTTTGCTATAAAACCACGTCAATTAGCGGCAAAAGAAGAAAATGAATTGCCAAACTAAGCTTTTATTCATAGGCCAATAATTGCAAAAATTTGGATAAAATGTAAATATAAGCCTCTTGGCATCACAACTATAGAGTATAGGAAGTGAAAAGCATCACAACCTCGTTGGTTATTGTGTATATAAAGGCTTCATACAAGGTACTTGTATGGAAAGCAATAGAGCATATTTCTCGCATTGTACTATTATGTGTAGAGCTCAGGCTTGGATAACCTTGGAGTTTGAATTGCAATGGTTGGGTTCTTCTTCTCGGTAATAGCACCGAAAGTGTCAGAAAATTCCATCTCTAAACCTTGAGGCAATTTCCACTCGTAGGAATGCAAAAATGAAGCCATGATATATTTGAGTGTTCTCTCCCCTAGCGTAAGCCTTGCACATATTCTTCTTCCTGACCCAAATGGAAAATACTTAAAATTGTTACCCGAATAATCAAATCTACCATAAGCATTATTTAGAAACCTTTCAGGTTTAAATTCCAATGGATTGTCCCAATACTTTGGGTCCCTTTGTATAGCCCAAACATGGAGGAAAATCCTAGAACCTTTGGGTACATGGTACCCTCCAATGATGCTAGATTCACTTGGACTACGAGGTACTATGAATGGACCAAGTGGGTGCAAACGGAATGTCTCTTTAATGACAACATCTAAATAATGCAACTCAGGCAAATGGGACTCTTCAACTAAGTTGTCCAACCCCACGATTTCACTTAATTCTTCAATGACCTTTCTCATTATCTCTAAATACTTCATCAGCCTTGCCATCACCCATTTCGACATGGTCATTGTGGTGTCGGATCCACCCACCACTATATCCTATTTAAACATGAGTAAGGTGATTAGTTGAATCAAAAATTGAAAACCAAAAACAAAAAATAAATAAAAATAAAAATAAAACCAAAACAAAGCTTGATTAATGTCTATGAATTAGTTCAAGTTGTAAATGGCAAACTCGACACCTCCAGTTAGGCTCTATAGTGTTGAAACACAAAAGTAGAAAAGTGAACACATATACGTACAAAAACTATGGCCTTGAGTTGGGTCAAGCTCATTGATAGTGTACTGTCTTCTTGCTCCCTTAGTTCGAAGAGAACTTGCAAAAAGTGCTTTTGTCCTGTCTTTGCCAATCCCTCTTCTTTGGCCTTACTAGAGTTAGATAAATTTAATTTTTTAATTTTTCCTGCTTTTTTTTCAAGTTGTATATAAAGGCACACGTGTACGTAATAGTTTAAGTTGCTTAATACAGGGAAGTATTTTTCTCCTTTTCTATTCTTTACATGGTATCAGAAGTATTTTCTTTCTGCACCCTACGAACATGAGTATCTCGTCTGTTTCCTATTCTCCTCTTGCCTCTGAAGATCCTTCCAGTCCGTACTTCCTTCATCATGGTGACAGTCTTGGCTCCTTACTGGTTACACAAGTTCTCAAAGGTGAGAATTATCATACCTGGTGCCACTCAGTGTTGATGGCCTTGACAGCGAAAAACAAGATCGGATTTGTTGATGGATCTATCTCGAAGCCTTCCAATTCTTCTTCTTTGTTTCCTTCTTGGATCAGATGTAATAATATGGTTCTATCTTGGCTCCTCAACTCTCTTTCCAAAGAGATTGCAGCTAGTGTGATTTATGAAGACTTTGTGATGGAGATGTGGTTTGATCTCAAGGACCGATTCTCTCAAGCCAACAGACCTTGAATTTTTCAACTACAAAAAGCAATTGCTTCTCTCATGCAAGATCATCTTACGATCAGTGCCTATTTCACTCAAATGAAAGGACTATGGGATGAGTTGGTCAATTACAGGCCACTGCCATCATGTTCTTGTGGCGCATTACATTCCCTATCTCATCTGCAACAACAAGATTATGTAATGAGTTTTCTGATGGGACTAAATGATAGTTATTCTCATATCCGTGGTCATATATTGCTTATTGAACCTCTTCCTCTGATTAACAAGGTTTTCTCCCTTGTTCTTCAAGAAGAAAGGCAACAAGATATAGGATCTGTTTTGATCCCTTCTATTCCATTTGCTGCTCTATCTTCTAGTTCTTCTAGTAAAGCATCAACTGGAAATAAGAAGTTTATTCGGAAGGACAGGCCTCTTTGTTCTAACTATGGACTACGAGGACATAGTAGTCATAAATGTTTTAAGCTCCATGGATATCCACCAAATACGAGGGCATACTTATTGAACCTCTTCATCTCACTGTTTGTTTCGTAGCCACCATGTGCTGCTGTTGCCCGTGCCCAACACTGCACTGCCACCTAGAACGTTGTGCAATGAGCCTCACCACACCATATGGAATGAATATACTATTTCCATTGCTATGCTTCATGCTGCTACCACCATCATCCTCCATATGCACAGGGCAAGTGTCAAGCACCACTCTGCCTGCTTGATCCATGTCTTTGTTCCTCTCCCTCTCCATTTATGCTCTATCTCTGTCTTTGTTTCTCTCACTCACTCTCATCTCCCCATAGTTTGCAGATCATGTGTGTCATCAAGACCCTACGTCGATGTTGTCAACATCTGCCAGCCACTGTGACCATATTCAGAATTCATATTCACATTTTATGCAGTAAAGAAGCAATGTACAAAAATTACTCATGTCTACACTAGTCATGACAAAAAAGTCACATTTCATTATTCAGATACATAGAGTAGTGAAGAAAATAATCAAAGTAGTTTTACTCATAAAGTAATAAAGTATGTAAGTTTTTCAAAATCGACCTCGATTAGTTTATGGCAAAGTCTAGCATATGAGCACCACTAACATGACTCTTAGAGAGTACTATCTAAGTTTTTCATCTAGGCCATCCTACTTTTCAAAATTCAACTTTCTTACAAAATATTCAAGCTATACCTGCTATTACTTCTACATGTAATGCGACTCATCCTTGTACTGTGTCCTCTTGCCAAGCAAAAACGTTTACCATTTCCACACAGCTCTCATATTTCATAATCTCCTTTTCAAATGGTTCATTTAGACATTTGGGGACCTTTTTCATCTCCCACTGCTGAAGGTTATAGATACTTTTTAACTTCTGTTGATGATTTCTCACAGGCTTGTTGAATATTTCTTATGAAATCTAAAGCCATTACTCGCTTCTTAGTTCAGTCCTTTTTTAGTATGGTAGAAACTCAATTCAATACAAAAAATAAAATTTTCCGTACTGATAATGGTGTTGAGTTTGCCATGACTAAGTTTTTTGCATCTAAGGGAGTTATTCATCAAACTAGTTGTGTTGAAACACCTCAACAAAATTCTATTGTGGAATGCAAACATCAACACTTGCTTAATATTGCTGTGCTCTCAGATTTCAATCCAATTTACCTTTATCATATTGAGGAGACTATGTTTTAACAGCTGCCTATCTCATTAACAAATTACCTTCTCCTCTACTGCATCATAAAACTCCTCATGAACTCCTCTTCAATCAACCACCTTCTTATAATCATTTACGTGTATTTGGTTGCCTTTGTTTTGCATCCACATTGGCTTCTCATCGTTCTAAGTTTGATTCTCAAGCGAGACATTGTGTTTTCATTGGTTACCCTTTTGGTGTCAAAGGCTGCAAACTTCTTGATTTAGACACTTTTGATACCTTTGTATCCCGTGATGTTCATTTTCACAAACACATTTTCCCATTTCATTCCTTTTTAGATCATAAATCTTCTTATTCTAATCAATCTCCTAATATTGTCTTACCACACATTATTTCTGATCATGGTTTCCATGACTCATCTTTACCAAATGCTAAAACCATTAATCTTCAAACACAAACCCATTCTATTGATATTCCACCATCCAATCATCTGCAGTCTTCCATTGACTCTCTACCTACAATTAGAAAATCCTTTCGACCTAGAAAAATTCTTGGTTACTTGCATGACTATCATTGTCATATGGTCTCTTCTTCCATGCCTATACCTACTCAGTCTTCTCACAGCAATGGTTTAGGCAATCCCTATGATATCTCTCATCATCTCTCTTATTCTAAACTGTCATCAACTCATAAAAAATTTTCTTTAGTCATTTCTACTCATTTTGAACCCAAATTCTTCCACCAAGCCATTAAATTTCCTTATTGGCGGGAGGCTATAGCTGCTGAAATATCAGCATTGGAGAAAAATAACACTTGGGTGTTAACACATCTGCCTACCAGTAAGATTATCATAGGATGTAAATGGGTTTATCGTATCAAGTTTAAAATTGATGGGGCTAAGCCAGACTAGTTGCAAAAGGGTATACACAACAGGAAGGCTTAGATTACTTCGAAACGTTTTCACTAGTTGGTAAAATGGTAAATGTTGATGCTTACTTTATTGACTGCTATGAATGGTTGGTGTCTAATTCAGTTGGATGTTAATAACGCCTTCTTACATGGTGAACTCAATGAGGAAGTGGACATGACTTTGCCACCTGGATTTGGCTCTAAGAGAGAGTCTCAGGTATGCAAATTGCAAAAGTCCCTATATGGTTTGAAACAAGCCTCTCGACAATGGTTTTCTAAATTTTCTTCTTGTCTGCTCAAACATGGTTTTGCTCAGTCAAAATCCGATTATTCTCTCTTTACAAGACTACAAGGAGATTCCTTCATTGTATTGTTAGTGTATGTCGATGACATCTTGATTGCTAGCTGATTGATGCAAAACTGCAAGTGCACAGTATCGTAGTTTTATAGTAAAGTGATGAGAAGAGTATTATCCTTAGGGATTAGTAACTTACTTTTGACAAATACCGAAATTATACTAAGAAAAGTCACTAAGATTTTTGTAATTGCAATTTAAAATAAAATCTATTCAAAGAAAATACTCAATGAAAAAGAAAGATGTCGTTCGAATATCAAATTAATGGGAAAGAAAACTTCTAGGAAATAGATTTCACCTAATCTCTCACTATGCTTTACTCATCTAACTAAATGAATATAATTCTCTCTGTTTGTTAGCAAATCTCCAATTCATCCAAAAGCCTCTTTCGATAGTCAATTTGAAATTATTCTTGTTCATTATTTTACACAAGAGTATGCAAATTAATAATGCAAGAAAGCATTAAGACCAACGATTTTAATACTACAGAGGTTCATACAAGTCTTTTGATCTCTATATTTATCTATGCCGAAATATCCAAGATCTATCCTATAATTCCCTCTTTCGATAGCAAATCACAAGATCAAAATCATCTAATTAATGGATTAGAAGATTAGACTAAAGTTTAAAGTTAAGAAGTGATAAAATATACTAAATTATACAAGTCATCACTAGCTATAATGAAGAATCTGTTTTTGTCTTCAAAACCTTGATGCATGATGAGTTCCTACTTAAAGATCTTGGACATTTGAGATTTTTTCTTGGATTAGAAGTGGCTAGATCAACTGAGGGGATTTCCTTATGTCAAAGGAAATATGCATTGGATATTTTGGAAGACACTGGTTTCTTGGGTGCTAAGCCTGTTTTTTCTACTATGGAACAACATTTAAAAGTTAGTAAATCTAAAGGTTATATACTAACTAATCCATCTATATATAGAAGATTAATAGGTTGATTCGTGTATTTGACACTCACAAGTCCAGATATCACATTTTTGTGCATACTCTTAGTCAGTATTTGGCAGCTCCCCGTGAACCTCATCTTCATGCTGCACATCGTGTTCTTCAATATATCAAAGCCATTCTTGGATAGGGTTTGTTCTTTCCTGCAACATCTAGTCCTCATCTCAAGGCCTTCGCTAATGCAGATTGGGCTTTTTTGCCCTGATACTAGATGATCTATTACTAGCTTTTGTATTTTTCTTGGAAATTCTCTCATCTCCTGGAAGTCCAAGAAACAACAGACTATATCTAGATCCTCTGCAGAAGCCGAGTATCGTTCCATGGCTGATGTTATTTGTGAGTTAACATGGATCAAACATTTGCTTCAAGATCTTTCTACTCCACATTCAAAACGTGCATTGCTCTTTTGTGACAACAAAGATGCACTCCATATTGCAGCAAATCCTGTTTTTCACGAACGCACGAAGCATATTGAACGAGACCGCCATCTTGTTTGTGATCAACTACAAGCTGGACTCATTCGCACTTTACATGTTCCATCTGCTCATTAGATTGCAGATTTACTCACTAAACCCTTAGCATTTAGTTCTTTCTCTATTTTGTTGTCAAAGATGGATATCATCAACATCTACTCTCCATCTTGAGGGGGAGTATTGACTGTAGAAATTGTAATTAATGTACTTAGTTAACAGTAGAGAAGTTAGTTAGTTAGTTATCTATTTTTGTATTTTTACTTTCTCGCCTCTGTTCAAAGTGTATATCAAAAACAGAGTCTCATGTAATAGCAAGTTAACGCAATGAAGAAAACATTTCCTTCATCTTCTTGATTTCTCCCTTTATCAACATTCACTTTTTATATGAGTGTATATGATCAAATGTATAGAAATGTATTTATCAAAAGGAATATATATTATAATTTATTATGCTATAAAATGTATTTACCATTAATATATATATATATAGTTTATATTAATAACATATGATCAAATGTTCATGTTTAAGATTAAAAGTTTATGATGTGTTAATTTTATTTCATAAGATTAAAAGTTTTAATGATAATGTCATATCAAATGTTATATTAAGATTTATAAGATTAATTTTATGTTATAAAAATATTATATTTATTTTATGTTATTAGATTATTATTTTACGAGAATAATAGGATTTTAAGATTTAAGATTAAATTAGTTAGCAATTTAGAATATAATATAAAACTATTTTATATATAATTATATATATTATATATAAGAAATATTTTATATAATATAAAAAATTAAAATATATATATATATATGAACCGGTCCACTTCGGTCCGGTGTTAGAAAAAAGAAAATCGGAACCGGATCGGTTTCGACCGGTTTTAAGAAAAATAAAACCAATACCGGACCAAACCCACTTGTTCAATCCTGTTCACCAGTTCACCAATTATTTTTTCACCCCTACTTCGTACCCAAGTGGTCAAGTCGAGTTGCCTACACGTTACCGGATGAAGACTATTACCACACAATTTTATAAGGAAAAATATTACAGTCCCAAAAAAATTTTAAAAAGTAAATTCACAAATTGACATTTCTCTTTTTGAATGATGCAATATATTTGTTTTATAGTAAAAGTAATTTTACAATTTGATGTACTACATCAGACCACATCAATTTGTGAGTTTACATTTCTCTTGTGTCAGCTCTAGATCATTAAAAGTCTAGATATGCTGCAACTCCACTCCATCAGCTGGTGGGATGAAACTTAATTATTAGATAAATTGCAAGAATATTTTACAAATTAATTTTTAAATTTATATAACTATATTTGATACATTAGATTTATTTTTTAAAAGCAAATGTATAATATAATACAGTACAGCATCAGCTTATGAGCTTATTTGTGTGATATGTGTTTGTTAATTAAACATTTCTCTAATTATAAATAGGTTGTACAATAATGATTACTCATTCATAAAAGTATTTTGATCTTGGGTGATTGTTCCTTAATTGGGTTTAATTTTCTTAAATGATATTCATGTTAAAGGAATTCTTTCCCTTATACAAAATGATAAAAGAATACTCGGAAGCACGTTTAAAAATTCTTCATGTTGGAATCTACTAAGAAACTATCAAATTGGTTAGGATAAACTATCAAATTGGTTTTTTATTATATTTTTTGGGAGAAAACCAATGAATGAAATTGGAAACAGATTTATTATATTTTTTTCGATGTTGAAATGTATTAAAAATTCGAGAAATCCAAACAAACGAACAAATTATTTTTCTAAGGTTTCTTTTATTATGTTGTTGTGATATATCCATCGATTCTAAAAAAACATTGTGGGATGTAGAGTTTTTTTTTTTTTTAATATATATATATATATATATATACAGAAATAGACTTCATTTCATTCAATGAATTCAAAGTTACAACTGTGACTAATCAATACAAGAAAAACCTAGATTATCAGCCAAACTACTCATCTGTTAGGGGCTCTTCGGGCCATAAATTTCTTTATTGCAGACATTGTCATAATTTCTATAAACTCTCCTAACAAACATAAGAGAGAAAAGCGCTCTGTAAAAACAGAACTAAACAATCCACCTCCTCCAAATGAGGCAAGGTACTATCTCCCTCCATCCTCCAAATGAGGTGACGTAACTATCACCCGCCGTCCTCCAAAGGAAGCGAGGTACTCTTCTACTATGGACACCAAGTCCAATAACCTATTTCTTTTTATTGTTTTTAACTAACAAAAGACAGAATAGAAATTACGTAGGAAAAACTAAAAAAAAAGATCTACAAGCAAAACAAAAACACTAGACTGAACAAAAAACACTAGGCAAAGGGCTATAATGGCGCGTGAAGGACACATGCCACTCTAGGAGATAGCCCGACTGTTAATCTTGAAACCCCGGCATCACTGGCCCCAAAAACGCCGCATGTGGCATCGGCAGAAAACTTCTCGCGGTGGTGGGTGGAGGCCACACACGCACCTTCAACCCTTCGCATGTGTGCTACCCGTCGCTCCTCTTGGCTCTGCGTTCGATAGACTGGAAGATTGGCTGGTGGGAAACTCCATGGTGGGGCGCGTGTATGGGTTTGGTCACCGAAAAACCTTAGATCGGCGCTTCTCTTTTATTTGGCCTGAAAAAATAATTAAAAACAAACCAAACACACATAGAAATGGAGGGAGAACAGTAGAAGACTAGACAAAAAAGAGGGAGGGAGCCCCCTCCCTCTAGCTGGTTTCGGTGTGAGGTTTCTTTAGAGAGAAGTTGGAGCTTCTCTCTCTAAAATTCTAGGGCTGGCTATTACACGGGATGTAGAGTTATAAGACTTACTAGTACAGTATTAGTATTTTTATTTTTATTTTTATTTTTATTTTTATTTTGACGATGTTACTATGGGTGTGTAAGGCCCAATACTATAGTAAACCGAAGACCAGCCCGAAGTATGAGCATAACTGCTGGGATGTTTCTTTTTGGCAGGGCCATTTAAATTTGCTACATCGGTTTCTAAGCTTGGTCATTTCCATGTTTTAACTTTTGGTCTAAGGGGTTGCTTAAGAAATTATATGAGATGAAAAATATGTGAATAGTAATGAAGTAATTTGTTAATAGTAATAAAATGGTTTAAGTTCTGATATTTTATGGGATTTTAAAAAATGAGAGAAAAAATTGAATAAAAATATTATAAAATTAAAATATTTATAGAATACAATTTTTTAATATCATATTTGTTTTGTGATTTGGAAAGGTTGAATTATTTTTTATATTTTGTTTGAAAGTTTGAGAAAGTTGTAATAATTAGTTTGAAAATGTTTGTATTTAAGTGATATTTAGGAAGGAAATGAGATAGGATAAGATGAAAAACAATATCAAATATCCCCTAAGCTTCAATTAAAGTCCATCGTTTTTATAGTTTTAATGTTCAATAATTTATTGATTTCACGAACAAATTAATGGTAATTATCTCCTACGAGAAAAAATCATACAAAAAGTCTACAAATTAATATATTAACATGTTTTAACTTTTTTTTTTTTTTTTTAAATCAGAACTTAATTTATTTCATTATCAATTCACATCAATATAAGCTTTATCCTTTACAATCAAATGATATATATTTTCGGGGCCATCCTCCATCCAACATAGTTCCCCTTTCTTCTGCAGAGCCATCTTTGCAAGCTGGTGTGCCACCTCATTTTCTTCTGTGTAAGAAAGCAATTGTCCCCAACTCACTGATTCGAAAAATTTGCTTGATATCCTCAATGATCTGTCCCTTCCATGATTCATCTTCCTCTTCAGACTTGACAGCCAAAATGACCTCATTTGCATCCCCCACAAAAATAACATCTCGAAATCCCAATTCAATATACAGCTCCATAGCCCGAGCATTACATTCAGCCATGAAAGAGGAGTTTACATAGTTCCTTGCAGCACACATCAAAGCTAATTAGATGTCTCCATTATAGTCCCTAATCACAATTCCCACCCCCTTCTTTGTTGTTTTAAGTCTAAACCTGCATCAAAATTAACTTTGTAATTGTTGCCTTCTGAATTTTTCTGACACGCCCTTCTCCCAGTATCCTCTTCTTGTTTCTTCCTTCCCCCCTTTTCATATTTGCCTGATGAAATTCTTCAAGCCCTGCATCTACAATTTATACAATCTTACCAGGATAGGTAAATTTGTTTTCAAAAATATATTTTATTTCTTCTAGACCATATATTCTTCATTATAACCACCACTTCTTTCCCTTCTTTTTTTTTTAAAAAAAAAACGAGCCGGTAGCCACACACATAGCAACCTCATCCCAAATTTATTAATAAGCCCTCACTTATGACGGAGGAACACCATGATAACATCATTACACTTGGGGGCTTACAGGATAGCATGCTAAAAACTAACCCAAAACCAAGTGTCAAAATAAGCCAAAACCAAACCAGATTCTAACAAGCCTAAGCCACACAGATTCTGAGGACCTAAGACCTCAAAGCAGGAAGACCTAATCTATCCACCTGTAAAATACCTTTGAACTTCCACGGAACATCATCAAAATTTATCCACGTACCAGATTGATGATTCGAGGCCATACGAGCGAGAAAATTAGCTCCTGAATTTCCTTCTCTATAAACATGGTTGATCTTGACTTGCAAACCCGACAAGACCTCTTGGATTCCATCCCAATAGTCTTCAAGGTACCATATGCCACATCTCTCTTTTGCCAACCAGTTAACAACAAGTAAAGAGTCAAGTTCAATCTCAATTCTTTGCAAACCCACTTCCTTGCAGTGTTTCAGCCCATAATAAAGAGCTAATAGTTCCGCTTCGTTATTAGAACCATGAGCCAACTCCTTAGCAAAAGCCAACCTCAAATAGCCCCGATCGTCCCGAATAAGGCCCCCCGCCCCCATGCATCCTGGATTGCCTAACGAGCTCCCATCAACATTTAACTTAAACCACCCCCTATTTGGCTTACACCACTTTACCAAACAAACCGGCTTGCGTAAAGGAGCTTTAACCGGAATTGAGAAAGCCTCCAATATTCTATCGTCACCCTTATCCAATTTTTTACTCGCCCTCAGGCGTAATCCTACCCATGCAATTGCCGCTTTGATCGCACTCCACAATGACTGCACAGAACCATGTTTCCCTTTCATACGAGCCTTACACCTCCACACCCAAAGAGACCACGTTAAAATAATGGGAATCAAACCAAGCAGCGTACCTTTTTGGGATGAATGTGAGGCCCGTCGAAACCAAAGCTCCATAATATTCTTCCAAGGCCTGGATGGGTCAAAAGGCATCCCCAAACTCAACAACGCCCTGCGCCAAATTTCCGTTGCTAAGGTACCTGTGGCCAGGACATGATCCTGATCTTCCAGACAACCCCGTACACAACATTCACATTTAGAAACCACTGGAATGCCAAGCTCTTCAATACGCGCATCCACACTTAGGAAAAAATTCAAAGCCTTCCACATTATAATTGAATACTTCTTTGGTAGCGCAGAATGCCAAATCCAACGAGCCCATTTTGATTTTGGGGCCCTAACACGAATACATTCCTAGGCCAACTTCGAGGAAAAATTACCATCCAAACTCGGCTTTCAAATCAGAATATCTGCTCCATCTTTCTGCTCACCTAAAGATGTCTAGATTTCCTCAAGTTTGGACTCCCCCACCAGTCTTTTGAGAAGGTCCACATCCCACCCATTATGAATACGACACTCCCTTATTGTGAGAAGAGGAAGCTCCGAGATCTCACAAGAGTCTATAATAGCACCTGATGACAACCAGTTATCCCTCCAAAAAGAGACATGACCATCCCTTACCTTCGACTTGGCGTTACTCAAAACCTTAGGTAACACCGCTATTATTCGCTTCCAGAATAAAGAGCCCTTACTAGCCTCAATCAAAGAGATATGTCTCTCTTTGACATATTTTGCCTTAAAGAAATTAACCCAAATGGAGTTTTGAGTTAGAAGCTTCCAAGCAAACTTCATGAAGAGCGACACCTGCACATCTTCAAAATTCTGAAGACCCATACCCCCCCTTCAAGAATCGGGGGGGTACACACTCTAGCCCAGGAAACCCATTTCTTTTTTGGTTTACCATTATAGCAGCCCCAGAAAAAATTACTCATGAGCCGATTAAGACTTGCCACCCCAGCCTTAGGCGCATACAATACAGAAAGGAGGTGTATCGGTACACTTGCCACAACAGCAGGAGGCGAGCACCAGACGATAGGAACTTCATTTGCCAACCTTCAAGTTGGCTCCGAATCCGGTGTAGTAGCCCATCAAAATGTATTACTTTCATCCTTCCTGAAACCAGTGGTGCGCCTAAATATTTCATCGAAAAGGAGCCCTCTGAGAAGGATGTAATTCTCAAGGCACTCCTTTTTTGAGCACTCGTAAACAGTTTAGGAAAGAAAATATAAGACTTCTCTTTACTCATCACCTGACCCGACCAATCTTCATACTGAGCAAAGACATCCCGGATAGCATGAAGCGAGGACTTCCCACCATTAGCAAACACAACAATGCCATCAGCATACAATAAATGTGATATAAGAGGGGCACCCTGAGGATGGGAAAACGGGTTAATCCTCCCATTGCCAAAATTATGCTTTAACAATCTGGATAATAATTCTTCCACCATGATAAACAAATAGGGAGATAAAGGATCCCCTTGCCTCAAACCATGCCCACTGGGAAAGAATCCTTTCATTGTGTCATTCATAACCACAGAGAACCATGAAGTAGAAATACATTGTTTGATCAACTCGCAAAACCGAGGGCCAAAACCAAAAGAGGACATGACCTATAATAAGAAATCCCAGTCAACACTGTCATACGCCTTAGCAATATCCACTTTAATTGCGACATTACCACCACGGGTCTATTTATTCAATAAATGAATCATCTCTTGAGCCAACGTAATGTTCTCAAAAATGCTTCGTCCAGGTAGGAAGGTCCCTTGCTCGGGAGAAATAATCTTATTTAAAATAGGTGTTAGTCTACGAACCAGGATTTTGGAGCATACCTTGTAGACCACAGAACACAAGCTAATGGGTCTAAATTTGTCAAACTCAGTAGGGTTTGGCACCTTTGGAAGGAACACAATGTAAGATGCCGAGTAAAATCTAGGTAGAGTGGCACCACTTAAGAACTCTCGAATGGCTGCCACCACATCAGCCTCCACAATATCCCAACACGAGCAATAGAATCCAGACCCAAACCCATCTGGGCCTGGACTACTATCTGCCGGAATAGAAAACATAGCCTCTTTAACCTCTTGGATTGAAGGGAGCTGAAGAAGAGTATTGTTTTCCTCTTCTGTAACGACATTCTGCACAAACAAAGATAAATCCGGGGTAGCCCTCCTTGGTCTTGCCTTCAGAAAATTACTCAGGAATTCCACAGCCCCAGTATGAATAGCCTCTAGGGTTGATAAACAAGAACCATCACGGCGACGCATTTCCTTCACCATCGGCTTATTAACAGAAGCAAAAGTTTTAAAAAATTGGGCGGAAGCCTCTCCTTTCTCCATCCACCTAATTTTGGCCTGTTGAGATAACCGAGTCTCCTCTCTGAGAAGCCACACTGCAAGCTCTTCCTTGGCAATTAGTAGTTCTGACTCAAGCTCTTCAGAAAAGCTGGCCTGCAATTGACCCTCAATTCTTTCTATCTATTTCTCCAACTCACAGATATTTTTTTTTCGTATGCCCAAACACTTTATGATTCCAATCTTTCAAAACCATTTTCAAACTTTTTAATTTTGCAGCAAGACGAGACAGCCCCACATTAGCAGTTGGAGCCTGCCAAGCGCTTTGCACAACCTCTCTAAAGTTCGCATGAGACACCCACATTTGTTGGAACTTAAAAGACGATGGACCATATCTACATACCTGAGACTTTAAAACAAGGAGCATGATCCGACATCAAACAAGGCAGATAGTTATACAAAGCATCCGGTAATAATTCCACAGCCGAAGGATTTAGGAGACATCTATCCAGTTTCGACCAGCTTCTAGCCAAACCTCGCTGCCCATTACACCAAGAAAACTTGGCCCCCACTGACTTCATTTCCGTTAACCCACATGACTCAATAAAATCATTAAAATCATCAATTGCTATTCTCGACCGGGGTCCACCACCCCTACATTCCTCATCCCCACGTATACTATTAAAATCACCAAGACAACACCAGGGGATATCTTGCACGGCCTCCAACTGTAACAACCTCCAGAGATCACGCCTCTCCATATGGTTACATTTTTCATAAACCACAGAAACCATAAAAGAATGAATGGCATCCTTCAACAAGACAAACACATGTTGAGCACTGAATTGACTAACTGAAACCTCTAACTCATCTTTCCATAGCAGCCATAATTTTCCACCAACACTTTGGTTAGAAAACCCATAATCAAACTTCAACCAATTTTTTAAAACCTCCAACTGACTTTCATCAACAAAAGGCTCAGCTAACATAATAAAATTAATATTAAACTTCCTTACCAACTTACATAGACGTCTCTGCGATGTTCGAATACCACTGATATTCCAGAAAAGAGGCATATAGATCATAAATTCATCCGAGCGGGCTTGCTAGGAACCCGAGATGAGCTTCTGAGAGTTCGTCCACCCTTACTTGCATTTTTTCCTGCTGTATCATCCCCATCAGACGAATACTCCTTAATTTTACATAGGTGCTCTATCCTGTATTCCTCAGGTTCTGAAACGTAATCCTCAACCATTCCATCTAAAGGGTAATCTTTTTTTTTCCAGATGTTCTGCTCTTTCTTCATCTAGCTCTGAGACATAATCTTCAACCACTCCATCCGGTGGTAACTCATCTACTGGGATCACAACAGTCAACGACCCCATCTCATCTATATGGCCATGCAACGCCCCCTCCTCTACCACTGTCTCAACTAACACCTCTTGCATCATCATTCCCCGTGGTTCCGATTCCTCACTACCTCCACCACAAATCTGCACATCCGAATTACTAGGAACATCCCATAGTGATATCCACATTTTCAGCCACCAAAACATTCACAACAAATAATTTTGTGTACAACTCAACATCCCGTAAATCACTCACGCACGCAAGAGCCTGACCCACTTCCATCATGTCTTGGCTACCCATCACAGGTACTTCCTTAGCATTGCCACCTTCATTGGAGTCCTGCAATTTAGAGTAACTAGGATTAGCCAAGTCTCTATCTAAATCTGCGTCCCTTCCCACATTAACCACATCCATTTCAGTTCGCAAGGGCCCTTCTGCACCCATTTCTTCTGGTTTGTCCTGAGGAGCCTTCCTCACCCATTTCCTTCCACCAGTATTCTGATTCAAGATGGTATTCTCCCCTCCTAATTTATAGTTCTTCTCATTATGCCCCTGTTTCTTACACTTAGTGCAGAAAGCAGGGAGAGTTTCAAAAACCACTTCCTGATACCAGCTCGCGTGAGCCCCGGGAGAGCCAATCCAGAAGAAACTCGGATGGGTCTTCGCTGCATCCATCTCCACACACACACGCGCACCATCTGTTTTGGTTCCGCATCGTGTTGTATTGTCACGGCAAATGTATTTTCCAAATGGGGTAGTGAAAATTTTTAGGAAAGAGGAATGATAAAAGTGAGGAGGGAGACCTGGAAGAGAAACCCAAATTGGAACCAGACATGGTTCCTCATCCTCCTTGAACTCAGGTGACCAACAGAAAACTCTATAGTGCACTCCATCCACCTCAGTTGCTTCCCGAGCCATGGCCTTGTTTAAATCATCCTCCGATTGAAACCGAATGAACACATTGCGTGGTCTACTCATCGTCAAAACTATCGGGATGCCAGCCAAGCCCCAACGAGAGTGGATGAAAGCACAAATCGTGTCCAGTGATGGTCGGCGCTTGAGGAATTTAAGAACATTGGAGAGTCGAAATGGTTCTGCAAACCTTTTGATTTCATCCTTTGAGAACAAAAAATAGAGCTCCCCTTCAATGATTTTTGGAGCTCTAAATGGAACCTCAAATTCTGGAAGTGGCTACGGGGCCCTGAAACGAGGTCTATGAACGTCCGGGGGTGGCTTTTCGGCATCGCTAGCCCATCAACGGTGGCCATAGGGAGGCCGGAGCTCCCAAAATAGCAACCCAGAGAAATCACCCAAATCGCTTAGGTCTGGGAGTGAAAAGGGTACAATCGTCCGAGGTGTGAGAAATATGCACCACTTCTTTCTGATTTTTCTTTTGGTAGCTTTCTATACATATCTATCCACAGTTATACAAAATCTTTACCACTGGTCTTCGACTTGTTAACAGGACAATCTTTTTCTGCTCACACATCAAAGGCAGCAGCAGTTCCACAGTATATGGATTACAGATACCTCTTCAATTTGACATATGGGGCATTTTGGATCCTTTATAATCTTTCTTTTCCACAAATTCAGCTTTGTAGGTAGGATGTTGTTGCTAGATTTCCATATGAAGTGCTTGACAGCACTAGGTACATCAAGGTTCCACATCTGCTTCCACAACTCAGCATCATCCCCTTCATAGGAAGTTCCGACCTCACTTGCCTTTTTCCTTTGTTGATCCACAAGGTAGACACTCTTAACAGAGAATCTACCATTCTTTGATAGACCCCAAATTTGTTTATCTCTAGCTCCAACTCGTCTAATAGGAATGCTACAAATCATCTTGGCCTCATCCTCATTAAAGATTCCTTTTACTAACTCCTCCTTCCATTTCCTGCCCTTTCATCAATAAGCTCACTAACTTTTGATTCAGCATTGAGAACTTGGATTGGAGACTGAACACAGTAAGTGCTAGGTGTTGGCAATCGCTTTTGACCCCAGATATTTATAGTCTTCCCATTCCCAACTCTCCACAATAAACCATCCCTTAACAAATCCAATGCTAACTAAATGCTTCACCAAATTAGAGAAGGAGATTTCCCAAGCATGGCTTCCAAAATCTGGGAATTTTTTAAATATTTTTCCTTGAAGACTCCGGCAGCTAGTGGCTGAGAAGGAGATTTCCCCATGCCACCCTTGGCCTTTGCAGCCCCCAAGCTATCCCACCTCCTCCAATGAATCCCTTTATCTTTCTGATTGTGACTCCACTAGAATCTTGATATCATTGTTCAAAATCTCTATACACACTTCTTTGGGAATTTAAATACACTTATTGTATACGTAGGGATGGCTTGGAGAACTATCTTTATAAGCACTTCCTTACCTAGGGGTATAAAAAAAAAAAAAAAACCCAAAAAATCGATTGAACCAAACCGGTGGGTTCGGTTTGGCTTGTAAGCGGTCCGATGCGGTACTAAATCTTAAGAATTGAAATTGGTCCTAAATCAGTGCAATACTAGTTTTCATATTTTGAAAACCGATTTAAACCAAACATGATAGGTATATATATTTATAATTTTTTATATTATATTATATATTTTATATGCTAAACTGCTAATTGATATTACATGAAATTCTAACTTATTATTTAAGTCTATTGATCTTATAACATAAAATTAATATAACATGTGATATAACATAAAATTTTAATTTTAAACATAAATATTAATATTAAGTTATTATGATAACTTACTTTTGATATATATATATATATATATATATATCGAGGATAAATATATTTTTGGCATAATAAATTACTTTTGTAAATACGTTAATTTTACACATTTGATCATATATACTCATATAAAAAGTCTAGAGCATATATAGACTATAGTTAAATTCAATATTATACTAGTATGTATTAATTATTATAAAATAATGTACTTATACTATACTATAAATAAATTAATAGTTTCAGTAGTGAATTGGTCCAATCCGGTATCAGTTCTTAAATTTTCAAAACTGGTGTATACTGGTTTGATTCTAAAAAATGTACGAAACCAGACTGAACTAAACTGGTTACACCCCTATCCTTACTAGCTTTTGAGAGAGTTGTTTTTCCAGTTTTGCATCTTCATCCACACCCTCTCTTTAATGCTTCGAAAAACATTATATTTTGACTTTCCCAACACTGTTGAAAGGCCTAAATACTTCTCATAACTGCCACATATTCCTGCTCCAACATCTTGGAAGATCATGTGATCTGCTGCACCTCCATTTACACTTCTTTGCCCACCAAAGTTCATTTTAAAGTCAAATTTTCAAATGATACCCATACCAATGTTACTCACAAAGGCATTGTCCAACTCAATAATACCCTTACTCTCAAGGATGTATTATGCATCCCGTCATTTAATTTTAATCTTCTTTCAGCCAAAAAATTAATCTGGGACCTTAACTGTTGCTTCAGTTTTTTTAATAATGAGTGTTATGTGCAGACCTTTTCTCTTGAAGCACGATTGGGAAAAGTGAGGTTAACAATGGTCTTTATCATCTTCATTTGACAGAAGTGTCCCCCACAGCCCTTTCTTCTATTTTTTCCAAATTACCTTATCATCATTCTCCCATCTATGCCTCTGTTACTTCTCAAAATGATCACAGTTTATGGCATTGTAAAATGGGTCACTTGTCTGACTCACGTTTATCTTTGTTACAAAAACATTTACCAAATTTGAAAATAATGAATCACAATGTTCCTGTTCCACTTTTCATTTGTCCAAACATCGTAGATTACATTTTCCTATCAGTGCAAACCGAGCATTAAAACCATTTGATCTCATTCATTGTGACATATGGGGACCTTGTTCCCAAATGGCATATGATGGATCCAAAAACTTTCTATCGATTTTTGATGACTTCTCCAGCTCCACATGGGTTTATTTAATGAACAATAAATCCCAAACCAGACCATTCATTCAATCTTTTTGTTCCCCTGTTCAAACACAATTCCAAACAAAAGTTAAAGTGATTCAATCTAATATGGGAATGAATTTGCAATGACAACTTTCTGCATGCAAAAGGGAATTATACATCAAAAAAGTTGTGTTGAAACCCCACAACAAAATGGAGTTGTCTAACGAAAGCACCAACACATTTTAAATGTTGCTCGTGCCTTAAAATTTCAATCTAACATTCCCATTTCTTTTTGGAGTGAATGTATTTTGACTGCCACATACCTCATTAACATAACACCATCTCCCAATTTACAAAATCAAACACCCTATGAATTTCTCTCTCAAGCCAAACCAACTTACAACCATTTGAGAACATTCGGTTGCCTATGTTATGCCTCCACATTAAAGCAAAATCGGCACAAATTTGAATCCCGAGCAAAAAGGTGCATTCTACTTGGCTACCCCTTTGGCATCAAAGGCTACAAGTTACTTGATTTGGAAAATAAATATGTCTTTCACTCACGAGATGTCATCTTCTATGAACAAGTTTTTTCCTATAAAAGTGTCATTGTCACCTCTAATTCACAATCACCCACAGCACCTTCACGAACTTCATTCCCCCTCTAACCCCAGAAAACACTACTTCTTCACTCAACTTTCATTCTGACATCACTTCAGAAAATACACCACCAAACCCTCCTACCATCCCTTCTATTTTTATCATTTCTCAATCTCCCAACCCCTCCCTTCCTGAAAATAATTCTTCACAAATCCAAAAACCTCCTCAAAGATCAAACAAACCAAAGAAAATTCCACCCTACCTCCAAGACTACTACTGTCAACAGGTCATTGTGCCTACTGCTTCTCCATCTAGCTCCAAGGTGACAGGTACTTCACTTACTACTCATCCCTATCCATTAACTTTTGTTTTATCTCATGCAAAATTATCACCAACCCATGCTGCTTTTGCAACTTCTATTCTTAACCATACTGAACCAAGCACTTATGCACAAGCTGTGAAAAGCTTAGACTAGCGCAAAGCCATGGACCATGAGATTGCTACTTTAGAATTGAACAAAACCTGGGATGTCATTGATCATATTGGAAAGAAGGCTATTGGTTCAAAATGGGTCTACCGAATTAAATACAACTCATATGGGACCATTGAGAGACACAAGGCACATTTAGTTGCCAAGGGTTACATCCAAGAAGTGGGCTTGATTACCATGAAACATTCTCACTTATTGCCAAACTTGTAATAGTCAAGACATTTATAACCGTGTCTGCCATCAAATGATGGTTTCTACAATAATTTGATGTTAATAACGCCTTTCTACATGGCAACTTGGAAGAAGAAGTATATATGAAAATACCTCCAGGCTATTTAGTTCAAGGACACAACAAAGTTTGCAAGTTAAGAAAGAGCTTATATGGCCTTAAATAGGCCTCTCAACAATGGTATGCAAAATTCTCATCTTCATTGCTCCATTTTGGTTTTACTTAGTCCCGAGCTGATTATAGCCTTTTGACAAAAGGAAATGATCGATTTTTTATAGCATTACTTGTGTACATTGATGATATAATTGTGGCATCAAATGATCATCAAGAAATGTTTGCTCTCAAAGCATTTATGGATTCACAATTCAACTGGTATTCAACTATGCCAAAGAAAATATGCCCTTGACATCTTGCATGATGCTGGTTTACTTGGTTGCAAGCCAAGTTTAATTCCTATGGACCCGAAGCTCGAATTAAGCAAAGATGAAGGCAAGCAGCTACATGATCCCTCTGAATTCAGAAGACTCATTGGAAGACTTCTTTACTTAGCCATCACATGGCCTGACCTATCATTCTCAGTTAATCTGCTCAGCCAATACATGAGCTCACCTTGAGTTCCACATCTTCAAGCAGCTTACAAAATTGTACATTATGTTAAAAAGTCACATGGCCAAGGATTATTTTTTCCTTCATCTTCTACTTACCAACTAACTTCCTACTGTGACTTAGATTGGGCTTCATGCCCTGACACAAGAAGGCCAACTACTGGATATTGTATCTTACTTGGAAAGTCACTTATCTCATGGAAGTGCAAGAAGCAAATCACCATCTCTTGAAGCTCTCCTGAAGCAGAATATTGATCCATGACTACTGCATCATGTGAGCTTGGGTGGTTAAAATACTTGCTTATTGATCTCACAATTTCTCATCCCCAACTATCTATCCTTCATTGTGATAGCAAATCTGCTCTGCACATTGCCTCCAATCATGTCTTTCATGAGAGGACATAACATATTGAATTAGATTGCCATCTAAATCGGGATAAAATTCAAGAAGGTCTCATCTCCACTGCATACACACCATCAGACTCCCAACTCGCTGACATTCTCACCAAAATTCTTTATTCTCCATTGTTTTATTATTTCTTGCTCAAGATGGGAGTCATTAACATTCACTCTCCATGTTGTTGGGGATGTTAGCAATAACATCTCAGTTGTCATCGCAACAATCCACCTCAGCGACGAGTCCCCACAGCTCAGCAAAGGTCCAGCAGCAACACAAGGATGATTCTAGAATAAATGAGTTGTAATTTTGTTAGAGATTTTCTATACAATTATTTAGAGAATCAACTTCTTTATTCATGCATATAATTACTTTAAATAGAAAGTTCTATACAATTGCAAACGTAAGGAATATCAATACACAGATGCAACTTTTCTGCAACTTTCTTCTTCTTCTCAGTATTTGCTTTGTTTTCTCAAGCTTTTATGCAAAATACTCAGTTTATCAAAACCGTTACCTGTGGCCAAGTTCGTAATGGTCAAGGTCCTTCGATTCATCTCCTCATACAAAAGCTTCGCCGCCCATCTCCATCTACTCCCATTATCACAATAAAATCTAGGTAATTTCAAGTTTGTAGTCCTCTATTTCAGAATCAAGTAAGACCATTTTCCTACCGTCAAAGTTTATTGTGTAACTTGCTGCCTCTCTATCCTCCACCTTTCCAATCCCTCCCAATTTGGCCAGATTTGGACGCTGAGTGATTGTCGGGTAGCCCATTTCAGAGGGTAGATCGTCGATCAACACGAAAGCCCCGATTGGAAATACAAGCCCTACAAGTACCGCTACATCTCTTTGTCAGAATATCTCCCCCTTCATGCTCTTCACTTGTCTAATGATTTCTGAGTTCGTTGATCTTGTCTAATACTTGTTTGGGGCCTTGAGTCTTTGGCATGTCCTTTATCAATATGTGTTATATCTCTGCCATTATTGTACATAGTGCTGTAAGTTGTGGCTATTAGGTGTAAATGAACTTTTGGGTGATCTTTTGTTCACACACCACATATTTGATGAGCAATTTACATTGGCAAAACATGCATGACCAATTATATACCTAGATGCTCAACTGGAATGTGTGTGTGTATTGAGCCACACATAGGTTAGCAATACTTTTATGTCTCAAAGAAATGATTGTACTTATTGGGTGTTGTAGGTGAAATTTGTTGTAATGTCAGTCTCAATGATGTAGACTTATTGGATGTTATAGGTTGGCAATACTTTGATATTTGTTAAGTGATTTATATATATATATATATATGTCTATCTATATATATATATATATATATATATACACACACACACACATAGGAACCCTTATCATGCTTGACTGAGTTTGTGGAAACAGGAGATATAACAAGTTGTCTATAGCCATGCAAGTGACTATATATATTAAGGATTTTTTTATCTGAGACCCTTGGCAAAAAAATATCCACACCAGCCAATGTGCATGCTAAAATAACGGTTAAAATTTTGTAATACATCTTAGAGTACCATGAAGCAATGCTAGTTGGTCTTTTTAAGTAGGTGCGTATGTAGTAATGGGTTATAGCTGTCTCCATTTAGTTTAGCATCTCGATGAATAGATCGACGTCGTGAAATAATAATATAAAGAAAATTGTTTGCGGATGAAACCATTTGTATAGCTTCCAACTGCATCATGTTACTGAAAGACATGATCGATCCAATAAGAGACAATAAGGTTCGAGACATCAAGTAGTATATGGCTGTGCTCGACACCTTCAGGATACAGAATTTCATAGCCATGCCTATTTGATAGTACTCTTGCCAAAATTTATAGTCAAATCTTAAGTATTTATAAGCTTTGTCCTAATATCTCAATTATTTTTTTAAGTTATGTTATATTAATTACAGGAATCGACAATAGACTATTTGGTTGTACGTCTCTCTTATCTCACTTGAAGTTGTTATTTGGTGTGAGATTAAATTACTGATGAAAGACTATGCTACTAATTTTGTAACTTATATATTGTAATTTTGTGTTTCATAATGTAATGTATAAATAGAATTCCATAAAGCCGGTCCGTCCAACGTTCCAAATATAACAGCCCGCCAATAGCATTTTGACACCTAGACTTTCCACCATAGTTAGTGTGAACCAGCACAACATAGAATTAGACACTACTGCAAAAAGACTCTCCCCATACGCAGCCCTTTCCCACTTCGCAAGAGACACAGCCCCCTCTGAAACCTACCCCTTCGAACACTCGCATCCCTTAGCAACGTTCAGCCCCTTCCCCGTCGTAGCTCACAACAGTCAACCCCTTCCCCTTTGCAGCTCGCAACCCTGTTGTGACACCCTTCGAAAACCCCGTCGCAACACAGCCCCGTTGCACCTCTGTCAAACAACGCGGCACTGTGTATCTCAAAGCCAAAGACGAAGGACTGGTACTAGCCACCGCCGAAGAAGACGCAGCGTTCAACCGAAGTCGAAATCTTTGTCTGGTATGCCCCTTTCATAGTTTAAATAGAAAATTCTCAATAGAAAATTCTCGATAAATTCTCAATGGTTGGGCGATGTTGTGTTAGATAGCTTCTTTAAGTGTTAATATGCTGCTTGGTTGTACGTGTTAATGTAAACTGGTGAAGAAGAAAGAGGAGAAACTGATTGGAAGCCACAGAAAATGTGATGCGCATAAAGTGTTTGGTAAAAGCTCTAAGAAGAAAAATTATGCTCAAACTAGAGAAAAATTATGATCAAACTGTCGATTTTACATTGTATTAGCGTTGCCATGGGTCTATTTCGGTGAAATACACATATACAAACATGTAGTTGTGCATATGTTGCAGAATCTAAGCTATTGATTTGAACCAACATCGGTAATTTTTTTTATGCACCTAAACTGCCAATATCACTGCACCAACATCGGTATTATTATTATTATTATTATTATTTTTTTTTTTTTGCACCTAAACTGCCAGTATGCACAAACATGCTAGTTTTTTTTTTTTTTTTTTTTTTTTTTTTTTTTTTTTTGCACCTAAACTCCCAAAATGCACCAACATGCTAGTTTCTTTCTTTTATGCACCTAAATTGCCAATATGCACTGCACCAACATCAAAGTTTTATTTTTTTGCACCTAAACTGCCAATATGCACCAACATGCTAGCCAATATGCACCAACATGCGAGTTTTTTTTTTTTTTTTGGTTGCACCGACATGTGAGTTTTTTTTTTCCACCAACATCCTAGTTTCTTTTATGCACCTAAATTGCCAATATGCACTGCACCAATATGCTAGTTTTGTTTTTTCTTTTGTTTTTTTTTTTTTTTTTTTAACCTAAACTGCCAATATGCACCAACATGCTAGTTTCTTTTATGCACCATCTTCTGTTAGCATTGTTAAAATGGATGACTTTTCAATATGATGACAGTAAATGAGAAGTTCAGGCTCTCATTCTGGTTCAAGTTCTTGGACTGCAAGAGGGGAAGACAAAGGATTTCTTGAAAACCTAATAGTTTTGGTAGAAGATTTTACAATTATCCAAACTATAAGATGAATAAACAATGTGAATTTTTGGAGTGAATTGATCTTCAAAAAATGTAAAACAACTGTTGTAAGATGGCCTTGGAGTTAGTTGAATGGAGGAATGACTGGGTACTTAATGAGCGGCTACGCATCGAAGAATCCAAATTTAAAGCAATGGAGAAGAAGTACAAGGGAGTCTTGAAAATGTTAATCTTGTCATGGTTACTTTTTATAATAGTTTGTGGTGTAATTGTTATGTATCCAAAAACTTACAATGTATCTCAATCAATGCTACGACTCATGTAACCCGTTGTACTTTTTTTAACACTTTAATGTAATGACTGCTTTTTTATGATAGTTTGTGGTGTAATTTTTGAATTTTTTGATGATGTGTTTTGAATGCATGTCATCAATCAGCTACCTTGATCATTACACATCACAATATGTTTACTTATCTCAGTGTGAAGTTGATTTGGCATCAATATGTCCTAGCAGTTGAATATTGCACATCACCATAATTGGCTCGAACTCAAATATTCAATTCCAAAGAAATACAAGATGGTTCCAATAGAAATACAAGATGTCTGGAAAAAAATATAGTTCAAAGACTAAAGCAGTTCAGCTGCCTCGATAAGAATATGGTTCCAATCATTGGTTCCAATTAAATAATACAGTTACTTTGACGCCACGACTCCCACGTACAAAAACAAGGGAATCGTGACGTCAGGATGATGATAACACAGGTCGCGCATCCCAACGAAATGTGTTCAAGTGTGTGCAACATGCAAAAGTGCACAATAAAAATCGAAGCGGATAATATAAATAAGTCATCTAAGTACTAGAAGTTTAAATACAAATATTCGAAACAAATTACCTTTGAAGAGTTATACAGTCATCCCAAATATATTACAAAAGCAATACATAAATTAATAAAAATGAAACTCGATAAACAGGAGCAATCCCAGATCACTCCACCAACGGAGCCAAGCTAAGACTTGTCATCCTCATCTGCATCAAAATCTGCGATACCATAAAATGGTACCACAGGTAAGTATAAACCAAACAACTCTTGCGATAAAAACATATTAATGCAACCAACATGCATTCATACAACAAAATCCATTTAGCCATAAAACACCATTTATCCCCAAAAATGATTATTTCCAACACACGCCAAAATCACATTTTGGCCCAAAAAATAGTCCGTCATTTTCCCAGAAAATGATTCACACAAAACAAACCATTTATTGGACACTGTAGGCGAGAATCACAGGCGGGACTCTACCACTATCCCTGTTTACCACCATCCCTACCACGTGCACCATAGGCGGGAATCACAGGAGGGTCTCTACCACCATCCCTGCTTATCACCATCCCTATAGTTCATTTCCACACAATGAATACTTAGCAGAGCACTGTAGGCGGGAATCACAAGCGGGACACAACCACCATCCCTGCTTACCACCATCCCTACAGTCTCTTTCCTTTTTCTCACATGAAAATCCAATTTTCAACAAACACATGAACATGAATGCAATTACACGAAAACCCAGTTTTCAATATAAACATGATAATGCGTGCAATATGCCATGTACGTGAACAACACCTTACCAACAACCAACATTTCACAATACCAACCAAATACACAGCTCCGTCCACAATCCATCCGACCCCCGACCTCTTCGGACTCAGTTCGGCATGTCCAACCAGATCACAATAATATGTGTTAGTGCCAAAATACATTTAAATCACGAAAGTTTTTTGGAAATATACTTACAGTGTTATATTATAATTTCTGAAGGATCACGAAGCTGCAAGAAGTGGCGGCTCAGCAACAAAACAGTATAAAATACACTGTGGTCGTGGGTCTCAAAAACTCACTTTTCAACTGGGACAAACCAAGACCCGAAATTGATAGGATAGGGCTTAGAGATATCGGTGAAACTAGTGGTGGTGGTGGTTTGTCGTGGGTGGCGACGTAAAGGGTGGTTTTAGGCCAAAGATGTTGAAATAAAAAATGGAGATAGATAGGTTTCACCGGTGATGAATCGGAGCTAAGGATGGGTGCTTTGGGTTGCTAGGAGGTCGAAGATGAAGTGGTGAAGAAATGGTGGCCAGAGGTGGTGCGACGGAGGCGCTGGAACGAAGAGAAGGCCACGGCTTTGGACAGTTCGTGGAGGCTAACGGCAGCGCGATAGGGGCTGGGATTGACAGAGAGTGGTCGCTGGCCGGTGGGGGAGTGAATGGGAGGGGCGGTGAGGGCCACGGCGGCGGTGGGCTGGGAGAAGAGGAGAAACTGACGGAGAAGAGAGGGAGGGCTGGTCGCGCACGGGAGAGGAAGCAGGGGAAGAAAGAAAAAAGAAAGGAAAAGAAGAAAGAAAAAAGAGAGGAAAGAGAAAATGGAGAGAAAGAAATGAGGTCCAATCCTCACATCTTGGGTCATAAAAATGATCTAACGGAAACGATTTTAAAACAACAAATCAATTAAAATAATTTAAACGTAATGATACAATGAAAATAAAATAATTAAATCCAACAATCAATTAATTTAAAATAAAGAACAATTTAAATGCATCACAATAATAAATATTAAGAAAACATAACAAATTAATTTTCACAATTTAAAAATCATAAAAATAAATCCACTAAAAATTCGATAAACTTAAAAGAAGGGAACCAATATTTACATTAATAAAAGTAATCCTTCAATTAAAAATACACTAAAATACGGGATGTTACATTCTCCTCCCTTAAAAAAATTTCATCCTCGAAATTTGTAAGGCCATACATCACGCTAAAACAGGATACAGGATACAACCAGAACACGCTTGAGACAACATACCATCACCAACGCCCAAAAGCGTAAGTAATGCTCTCTCTAGTCTACTCTCATAGGCAATTCCATCATACTCACAATAGACTTCCAATGGCATCTCACATCCAGTATTCTTAGGGTGGCCTTACAAGAACCTTAATATAAATCCAATAAATTCTAATGATTAATAGCTCCATACAATAATATGTGCTAACCTCAGTCGACTCCTATACTACAACTTCTAAACCTCCATAGAATTCTACATTTGGTAACCTAATGGCCACTTCCAAAGTTAACCATCCATAATATAATTGGCACAACCAAATGGTTAATCTTCAACTACAAGTATCGTCTCAAAAATTCAAATCACCACTAATTCCTCAAGATCAGCACAACATCCGAACTCATAACTATAACCGCAAATATCATGCTTCTGCTGCGCACTCTGATAATTCGCCACATTCATAAAATTATCCTCATAGAAAGACACCATCGAGTACAAGGTGGCTCCATACCTACTAACCAGAAAAGTCTTATCATAATTTAGTAGAAAATATTCTCTTCCCCAAAACTACGAGTTATCACCCATAGTCCTCAAGTAACTCCGCTGCCTTAATCAAAACCAATATTCTGCAAAATACATCTACGATCATTAACAGAAAACCAATATCAATCAACCTCAACATCTCAAATTGTAAACAAGTAACATTACCCCAAAATACGCCCATCTCATCTAAGATAAGGAGCATACCTTAAAAGGCTCAATTCCAACTCAGCCAACCAATAAGAGCTCCTATAAACCTCTACCCGACAACCTAAACCCAAAAGCCCGTCACCTACATTCAGAATAACATATAATCTAGCGGTGACAAAACTCATTACAAACCATCATTGACTTCACCAAAATATTATCAAAACCTTCTTAGTAACTTGCACAACTACTTCTACTCCTATAAGCTAGTATTAGTACGACTAGTTCCTTCAATAACACATCACTATTAAATCTCAAGACAAGCCATACTACTCAAATCATCAATCCACCAAAAGCCAATGCAAATCACCCAAGGATCCTAATGCTTGATTAACTCACATACTTGATCATATTATCCATCGCTAATGCCTAAGCTTCAACTTCCAAGATCTTATCATACACCATACATGACGACCCATCAATCTCTCTTCAATTTAAATAACAATGTCCTTAATTCAACCAACTGGATGCTCAATCTCCAAAGAAAGTATAACCTCAAAATTTAAATTCCTAGGTAACCTCAAGTCACAATTAATTCCTGTAGATAATCACAATAATTATTGCCAATCATCATTCCATTGAGTAACCCACTTCGACTACACACTCTGTTCAACTCATAAAAAAAAACTCCAAGCCAAAATCACTTGAATTTAATACTATTGTATTTATTCATCTTCAACACCTACCCAAGACACTTCTTCCAAGCCAAAAATGAGACAAGGACCCATGTACTCTCTGAAATGCATACACACTCACCACTACTACGCATCGATCTCATGCACCCTTAGTCAAAACAAAATATGCTCCAAATGTGCAAGTGGTCCATCACTACCATTTTCATCATCTAGACCTATATCCTCGAAATCAACAAGAATTATTTCCTAAATTCGCACCATCTATTATCCTTAAAATTGATGACCTTAAATCTAAAACATTCACCTTATAAAGTTTGAAAATCCTCAAGTCTCAAATGTTAACAAACTACTTATCAAAGTCGGCAAAATCGAAAACTTATAATCTAAGTAATCCTTCAAATGCTTGTTGAACCTACCACCTTAAATACAATAAACTTATTTCCTGAAAACTATAGAGTCACAAACCTCAGATGAACTTCTCATAAATATAACCTTAAAGTTTGTTTAACTTACAACCTCCTATTCTAAAGCTTCCTGTCATCTCCACAAAATCAAAAACCTTAATTATCCTATTCCTCAGAGATCATCCAAACCATGTCGTAGCCTTCAAGTCTCGATATTAAAAACAAACCAATCGCCAAGAGTTCAGGCCTACTACACTAAATGTTCAAGCCTAACAATAACATTCTCGATCGTATCATCTTCCTACCATAGCGTAACCCTTAACCCCACTTTCAACTCAAGCAAATTAAAATACCACTATACAACATAAAATAAAATAGGATAAAACCAACAATAAAATATCATAAGACAAAATGAATAAAACAAATGAAGTAGTGCACAATAAAATAATTAAAAAAAATAAATAAAATAACCTGCCATAAAATAAAACAAATAAAATAAAATAAACAAACAAATAGTATACAATAATATAAATAAAACCAATAAAAAGAACTTACTTTAAATTAAATAATTTAACTTAACAACTTTAAAAATAAAAAATTTCTGGTACTTCACCTAAGGGACATGTGGGTTTACCTAGAGTTGAACTGCTCTGATACCACCTGTGACGCCCCGACTCCCACGTACAAAAACAAGAGAATCGTGATGTCAGGATGATGACAACACGGGTCACGCATCCCAACGAAATGTGCTCAAGTGTGTGCAACATGCAAAAGTGCACAATAAAAATCGCAGCGGATAATATAAATAAGTCATCTAAGTACCAGAAGTTTAAATACAAATATTCGAAACAAATTACCTTTAAAGAGTTATACAGTCATCCCAAATATATTACAAAGGCAATACATAAATTGATAAAAATGAAACTTGATAAACAGGAGCAATCCCAGATCACTCCACCAACGGAGCCAAGCTAAGGCTCGTCATCCTCATCTGCATCAAAATCTGCGATACCATAAAATGGTACCACAGGTAAGTATAAACCAAACAACTCTCGGGATAAAATCATATTAATGCAACCAACAAGTATTCATACAACAAAATCCACTTAGCCATAAAACACCATTTTTTCCCAAAAATGATTATTTCCAACACATGCCAAAATCCCATTTTGGCCCAAAAACATAGTCCGTCATTTTCCCAAAAAATGATTCACACAAAATAAACCATTTATTGGACACTGTAGGCGGGAATCGTAGGCGAGACTCTACCACCGTCCCTGTTTACCACCATCTCTACCGCGTGCACTGTAGGCGAGAATCACAGGCGGGACACAACCACCATCCATGTTTACCACCATTCCTAAAGCGTGCACCAAAGGCGGGAATCACAGGCGGGACTCTACCACCGTCCCTGCTTACCACCATCCCTACAGTTCCTTTCCACACAATGAATACTTAGCAGAGCACTGTAGGCGGGAATCACAGGCGGGACACAACCATCATCCCTGCTTACCCCCATCCCTACAGTCTCTTTCCTTTTTCGCACATGAAAATCCAATTTTCAATAAACACATAAACATGAATGCAATTACACGAAAACCCAGTTTTCAATACAAACATGATAATGCGTGCAATATGCCATGTACATGAACAACACCATACCAACAACCAACATTTCACAATACCAACCAAACACACAACTCCGTCCACAATCCATCCAACCCCCGAACTCCTCGGACTCAGTCTGGCATGTCCAACCAGATCACAATAATATGTGTTAGTGCAAAAATATATTTAAATCACGAAAGTTCTTTGGAAAAATACTTACAGTGCTGTATTATAATTTTCGAAGGATCACGAAACTACAAGAAGTGGCGGCTCAGCAACAAAACAGTGTAAAATACACTGTGGCCGTGGGTCTCAAAAACTCACTTTTCAACGGGAATAAACCAAGAACCAAAATTGATAGGATAGGGCTTAGAGATATCGGTGAAGCTAGTGATGGTGGTGGTTTGCCGTGGGTGGCGGCGCAAAGGGTGGTTTTAGGCCAAAGATGTCCAAATCGGAAATGGAGATAGATAGGCTTCACCGGTGATGAATCGGAGCTAAGGATGGGTGCTTTGGGTTGCTAGGAGGTCAAGGATGGAGTGGTCAAGAAATGGTGGCCGGAGGTGGCGCGACGGAGGGCTGGAACGAAGAGAAGGCCGCGGCTTGGGACGGTCCGTGGAGGCTAACGGCGGCGCGATAGGGGTTGGGATTGACAGGGAATGGTTGTCGGCCGGTGGGGGAGCGAATTGGAGGGGCGGTGAGGCCCACGGCGGCGCGGCGGCGGTGTGCTGGGAGAAGAGGAGAAACGAACGGAGAAGAGAGGGAGGGCTGGTTGCGCACGGGAGAGGAAGCAGGGGAAGAAAGAAAAAAGAAAGGAAAATAAGAAAGAAAAAAGAGAGGAAAGAGAAAATATTGGGAAAAAATGAGGTCTAATCCTCACATCTTGGGTCATAAAAATGATCCAACGGAAACGATTTTAAAACAGTAAATCAATTAAAATAATTTAAACGTAATGATACAATGAAAATAAAATAATTAAATCCAACAATCAATTAATTTAAAATAAAGAACAATTTAAATGCATCACAATGATAAATATTAAGAAAACATAACAAATTAATTTTCACAATTTAAAAGTCATAAAACTAAATCCACTAAAAATTCGATAAACTTAAAATAAGAGAACCAATATTTACATTAATAAAAATAATCCTTCAATTAAAAATACACTAAAATATGGGATGTTACAGTTACAATTAACAATATGGCTCCCATAGCTTTCTTCAGCTGCCTCGAATACCTAATTTAGCTTTTCCTCATCTGACTCAAAACCCTTAGCTTCTCCTCGTCGTTCTCAAAAACCTTCTAGGCATGTCCTACCGCATCAAAGAGTAAGATTGACATTTCCCACCAAATTAATTTAGCTAAAGAGAAGAGGAAATATCTCACATACAAGATATATTCAAATTTGCACTATGAATCCAAATGTTCCGATATATTGTCAGTTGTTGCCCAAAACCCTACAAAAATAACAAGAAGCTTTATTAGCTTCTTTAATTAAAAACCAATAAAATACAAATAACTACAAAACTATTATACCTCGCTGAAGGATAATTATTTTTAGCATATCCCTCATTCTTGCAAATGCTATAACTTCTTTTCTTTATTGTTTATATTTCCTTTGGGTTCTTCGCTCTCAAAGACTTTGGGCGCCCTTTCATGGGCACCCATGGATGATCTTGCACCGTTTGTGAAAAGTTCGATATAACTTGACTTCTAAATATTTGATCATCATTGGTGGGCACCGTTTGTGAACATTCTACATGATCTTCCATTGCAATCAATTCTTTGTGAACCTTCACCAATGCAAGCGTGAAGTGATTGTGTTTTTCAGCTGACTGTGATGCAAGTTCGACAATGTCATAAAGTTGTATCATTGACTTATTTTTTCTTATCGTAGGCTCATCTTGTCCTTGCCGCACTTAGTTATCAGAACATGGTATGTCGGGGATGGGTCAACTCTTAGCATTAATAGTTCATCTGTCTATACCATAATGTTGTGGCAATATATTTAACTTCACTTCCTTGCCAAAAACACACAAGATGTGCCTACAAAGAATCCCCATAAACTCCCACATATAGTATGTACATGTAGCATGTCCTTCATCACCCTCTAATGTTGTAACACCTCATTCCCGTAGGCTAGGAGTACCATGTGTTTTTCATAAAATAAACCTGGCAAGAGATATCATATTTAATAACAAGAAATTAGCATTTATTTCATAAAAAGATTTGTCCAATAAAATATCTTGAAAAAAATATTAAATGAATAAACTAAATAAAATTTATGTCATCAAAGCAATTTTATTCTAGAAAAAGTCTGAAACTAAATTAACTGCTCCTTCTAATCCTGGTCTGTCTGCTCGTATTTATCATCCTCACCTAGGTGGTTAAAAATATGAAAAAAAATTAAAATGAGTCGAAAACTCAGCAAGAAATCTATCACAATATAAACATGATAAACATAAGGTTTTCATAAAAAGTATGCTGAGAGCTTAAAATCATGACTGTTCATATTGATGCTTATGCTATGCATGACTTGATTTATCTGAATTAACTGACTGGTCTGACTTAACTAACTAATCTGACTGGCCAACACACTTAACCCTGTGTGCGAAGTTGTGCACCAGTCCCACGTCCCGTGGCCAAAAGGGGAGCCGTTGATAGTATTCTGGCATATTATGGTGGACCATGCTTAAGCCCGTGACTTGCACATCCACCCTGAAACTGAACTGCATTGGTACCATGCATCTTAATAGTCATCTGATTAACTGATCTGATCTTATCTTGCACTTGAACTTAAGATAGCTTACGTGTTTTTATGCACATGAGATGCATGACATAATACATACATAATTATAATTTCTGAATCTAAACATGATGCGGAATGAAATGATCGTATGCTATGTTGGATGACATATTTGCATACGACATGAGTGGTACATAAAAATGGCTGTCAAAGAACTGGCACTAATAGTAATCTATATAAGCTGAACTGTGATGAGCCTAATTTGTGATCAAATTACTTACCTCACTATGCTTCTTCTTGAATCTCATTTCGTAGCTCGTCACCTATACGCAGTATTAACTTTCACTAAATTTGTCTAGGAACAACATGTACTAATATCCTACTTAATTAAATTCATAATCCAGTAGATAGTCAAATAAATCTTTGTTTAACATCGTAATCAATAACTCCTGATATTTTAAATTACTTAAATACTAATAACATATTATAATTTAGTAGAATACTTGGGCTATTTTAAACAAGTCATAGAAACCCCAATTCTTAAAATAGGTTTCCTTTCTTAACATAATTATTCAATCTTAAAAGAAATCTAATAAATATTAATATCATTTTAATATTCTTAACATATTTCTTAATTTCTATTTAAAATATAACATAATAATTTTATTAAAATCCGACTAAATAGACAAAGGAGAATATTAACTAAAATAATGGGCTCAATAATATACTTTAAAATACATTTCAACTCCTTAAACATTTTCTTATAAAAATGAGCCAATGACTAATATGTTTATTTAATAAAATTAAACTCAACTTGAAATACTAAGCCCAATTCAACTTCAAATAAAATGACTTAATAGTCTCCATAATTAACATATACTAAAGTGTAAGTTTATAAATGTAATTTATTCTTAAAACAATCCTTCAAGATACTAGATTAAAAAGGGCATATATGTAATCTCATCAATATCTGCACTTACTAAACTAAAACCTAAAAGCAACTTAATATGTTCTGTAGAGAAACAGAGGGCTTGGGAGAGAGGCATGCGAGGCAGGGCCAAAACTCACCGAGAGAGGGAGACTGAGGTGATAGCGGCTGGGTGGCTAGCGGGGGGTCACGCCGGTGTAACAAGAGGCTCCTCTAAGCATGGTGGTGCAACATTGAGAGGGGGAGAGAGCGCTGGCGACAGAGCTTACCGAGAGGGAGGAGGGTGGAGACGATCGTGGGCTTACCAAGAGGGAATGGGTGCGACGGGGTTAGGCTGGCCAGCGCTTTCTGTAGTGGCCGAGAGGTGGTTTGACGTTCCCTAAGGTGGTTGACGGTGGGCTGAGCAAAACACACAGGGCCTCTTTTGGTTGTTGACAGTGGAGAGACGCGGCTAGCCATTGGCATATGGTGGTTGTCCAAGGTGTCGACGTATTCTGGGTATATTCCAATGGCGGCAATTTCTGGGTTGTCCGTAGCTGCTTCGGCGTGGTGGAGAATCGTTGGTCTCTCATGAACGGGGCGATGCTCTGTTTTGATGAAGAGAAAACAAAGGACTTATGATGGTTGTTTATGGTGGTCTCCATTGTGGTTTATGGCAAAGCAAGGGCTGAGAGGTGGGGAAAGGATTGTTGTGAGTGTGACTTTTCCTTCTCTGTTTTGTGTTATGTTGTACAAAGGCTTCATGGGATTTATTGAGAGGGAAAAGGAAGGATTGAGGAGGATTTCTAAGCCGGAGTTAAGATTAGATTTATACAACCAGGAGATAAGGATGAGACTTACTGGTGGAAATAAGAAGAAACAATATGATAATAATCCTATTAAAATTAACAATGTAAAATCTTATAAAATAATAATAATAATAATAATAATAATAATAATAATAGAATATTTATAGTTATATGAAAAATATATAAAACTTACCTTATGGCCTAATTTTAGGATCGGGTTGTTACAAATGTCACTTAGTAAAGAAGTGTTTCTTTACCATGGGCTATCACTCCATATGTCTTGGCCTCACCACTCATACAATTTTTTTGCTTGGTACCCACCGTAGACTATTGAACAGTTCATCTTGGAAGATCATGAATGACTTTCTTGTACAACAATTGCCGCCTCCTCTTCAATTTTAAAAGGTGTCTTCATTATCGTCCGTGTAAATTTTGTCTGCACATCCTTCTCTTTCTCTTTAAAGTAACGTACATCTATAGCTTTTTCATACTGATGCACAAAGTCACTAACCAAAGTGCTTGAACGAACATAATCTTCGAAAAATTTGTTCATGCTTTCACTCCTCTGAGTTGTTGACATACCGATACAGAATGTCGAACGCAAGTAGGTTGGTACCCACTTATCCCATTGGCTGTAAAGATTTTGCAGCCAAGTATTTTTTCCTAGGTCATACTTCACCACAATCAAAGCTCATTCTTGCTCAAACTCATTAGTAGTAATTGTCTCATGTATGCAATGATGAAAATCTTTTTGATAGTCCAGAAATTTGTTGTATACATAGGTCAAGTGTTCGTAAAACTTTTGTAAAATGTGCCACAAGCACAACCTATGAGTTGCAATCGGAGTACCTCTACAATTGCCTTAGTCATTGCCTTGTCATCATCGGTAATTATCGTTGAAGGGGCACGCCCAAGCATTGCCTCTTGTCATGTTCTCAATAACCATGTATATGATTCCGCCGTTTCATTAACTAATAAAGCACAACCAAACATTATGGTCTGATGATGATGAAGGTATGTAGTATGATCATTGATGGGGGGAGTTCACTAATGTGGCTAGCACTACTTTAGTTGAGAAATTGAATTTACCTACCTTGAGACACTCTAGACCATACAAGTTGCAGTGTTTGAATGATTGTAGGGAGCCTAAGGTGGATAGACAAGTGTTAGTTACTTTTTCAATTGAGAAGTATCAGGATGAGGTGTTTTGTGATGTTGTACTTATGCATGCTGGCCATATTTTATTGGGGAGGCCGTGGTAGTATGATAGAAGGGTGACCTATGATGGGTTCGAGAATATGTACAGCTTTGTAAAGGAGGGCAAAATAATCAAACTTGCTCATTTAACTCCAAGACAGGTCCATGAGGACCAACTAAAATTGAAAAGTGAGGTTGCTCAAAAAAGAAAGAATGAAAATAATAGTGATAAAAAAAAAAAAAAAAAAAAAAAGAGTGGAAGTGAGAGTGATCAAAAAATAAAGAGTGAAAAAGAGATTGAGAAAAAATAAAGAGTGAAAATGAAAATGATCAAAAAAGAAAGAGTGAAAGAAAAAATAGAGAGGTGACTCTGAGTAAAGAACAAAGAGTGGAGCCATGAGGAAAAAAAAAAAAAAAAAGAGAGCTTGCGGAGAGAAAAGGAAAAACAAAAGTGAATTTCTATGCAAAAGTGAGTGAGGTTAAGAAGACTTTCTTAGTAGATCGCACTATGATTTTTCTTATTTATAAAGTGTCTTATCTTGATCTTGATGAAACTAACTAGTCTCTTCCTACTTTGAATGTTTCATTGTTGTAGGAGTTTGAGGATGTATTCCCAGAGGAGATGTCAAATGAGTTGCCACCCATTAGAGGCATTGAACATCATATTGATTTTGTACCAGGAGCTGCTATTCCAAACCGACCAGCCTATAGGAGTAATCCAGAGGAGACAAAGGAGCTTCAGAGGCAAGTTGGGGATTTGATGAGCAAGGGATATGTAAGAGAGAGTATGAGCTCATGTGCAGTACCAGTGCTACTAGTGCCAAAGAAGGATGAGACGTGGAGGATGTGTGTTGATTGTAGGGTGGTCAACAATATCACGGTAAAGTATCGCCATCCATTTCTAGATTAGATAATATGCTTGATGAATTGCATGGCTCATGTATTTTCAGTCAAATTGATCTTAAAAGTGGATACCATCAAATTAGAATGAAAGAATGTGATGAATGGAAAACTGCTTTTAAGACAAAGTATGGGCTTTATGAATGGTTGGTTATGCCATTTGGACTTACAAATACGCCTAGTACTTTCATGAGATTAATAAACCATGTCCTACGTGCGTTCATAGGCAAGTTTATAGTTGTGTACTTTGATGCTATTCTAGTGTACAACAAGGACTTAAATGAACATATTGAGCATTTGAGATATGTGTTTGATATGTTGAGATGTGAAAAGTTGTATGCCAATTTTAAGAAATGTACATTTTGCATGGAAAATTTTATTTTTCTTGATTATGTTGTTAGTACAAAAGGTATTGAGGTGGACAAAGAGAAAGTCAAGGCCATCAAGGAATGGCCAACACTTAAGAGCATCACTGAGATAAAAAGCTTTCATGACTTTGCTAGCTTTTATCGGCGTTTTGTTAAAGACTTTAGCACCATTGCTGCACCACTCACTGAAGTAATTAAAAAGAATGTTGGGTTTCATTGGGGGGCTGATCATGAGAATGTTTTTACTACTATCAAAGAAAGGTTGTACTTTGCACCTATATTAGCATTACCTGATTTTAACAAAAACTTTTGAGATTGAATGTGATGCCTCAGAAATAGGGATTGGAGCTATTTTGATGCAGGATAGGTGGCCTATAGCCTTCTTCAATGAGAAGCTAAGTGGGGCATCCCAGAAGTACCCTACTTATGATAAAGAGCTTTATGCTCTTGTTTGTGCTTTAGAGACTTCGCAGCACTACCTGTGGCCTAAGGAATTTGTGGTCCACACCGATCATGAATCATTAAAGTATCTCAACGGTTAAGGTAAGTAGAATAAAATGCATACTAGATGGATGGAATATATTGAGACATTTTCATAGGTCATCCGTTACAAGTAAGGTAAGGAGAACATTGTTGCTAATGCGTTATCCCGTAGGTATGTCCTTCTTACTTCTTTTGAGTGCCAAAATGCATGGATTTGAATATGTGAAAGACATGTATACCGATGACGCTGAATTTTCTTATGTATATATGGCATGTGATAAGGCGGCAATTGGTAAGGTTTACAAGCATGATGGCTATTTGTTTAAAGAAAGCAATCTTTGTGTGCCAAGTTATTCTATGCATGAGTTATTGGTGCGTGAGACACATGGTGGGGACCACGGGGGTTATACATGGCTTCTGTTCTGATATGATGTTCTGATGATGATGATGATCATTTATGCTATGCCAAATGATATTTTTGAATGAAATTATTTCTAAATCTTCTCTTTGACATTTTGATAACATGTTTTGCTTCCGCACTCTGAAAATGAAAATGTTTTGTTCTGCATTTTGATCTCTGTAAATGCTCATGTTTACACACTGGTATATGTTCTTTGCTTACTGAATTGTTGATAACTCACCCCTTATCTATAAATATTTTTCAGATAATCTTGATGGTTCTACTGGAGAGCAAGAGTATGCAGTATTAGAGAGGTTTGTTGTTCGCAGAGGAATAAGTACCCAAGGGTACAAGTATTTATTTAAGAGTCTTAGTTAGTAATTTGGTTATGTTCAGTTATTTTGATTTATGCGTTAAGAATATTATCGAGTCTTTTGGAGAGTTTCAATTTATTTTATCAAGAATTTATGTATTGTCCTTATTAAGAAACATAGATATTTGATTTGAGTAAATGGATTAACATTTTATGGAGTTTTCTGGATTTTATAGTTGTGTTATTGAAGTTGATATTAATATTAAGAGCTAACTCTCCGGACCTCCAAGAACGGGGCGTTACACTACTTCTCATGTACTTGAACTACATCTTTTGCATTTTTAATAGTCTTTGATTACCTAAAAAAAAATAGTCATAACCCATTGATCAGTTGATAGTACTACTTCATAAAAAAAGATGATGAGGCCAGGATGTACCAGGATCACCCCATCCAAAACCCTATTTAAGTGATTGATTGAGAGCTTATTAGACATGCATATCAATCGTATCAGCATGGCTTTATTAGAACTTCACAGGATGGAACGTGTTAGTAGCGAGCCACAGACTAAGGAATTCAGCAATGAAGAGAAGCCACGGATTATGTTTATGATCACCAAAGGTGTACATGATACAAGTGGTTCAACATTCAACCACCTCCATCATAGATATTTAAAAACCAAACTGTGAACTTGAAACTTACTGGGCAGCCTCCTCGTTCTGATGTTTTTTCAACTTGGAGTATAATTTGACTGGCAAAGACTCTACAACTTCATTAGGCGCGGGGACAGATCCAATTGAAGATACAGAAGGCCGGGAAGATAAAACCACAAATTGTTGGTGAATTTCATCCAGAAACTTTTTTTTTTTTTTTTTTTAAGAAAGGAGGACAGGAAAGCACCTCCATATTTTATTAAAAAACCCTCACTAAGGTGGAGGAATCACCATAATTACAACAAAAAAAAACTCCAAAAAAACAACCAAAACTCCCAAAACTCCTAACGCCTAACATAAGGCAAATCCAATTTATCCATACATATAAGCCCCTTAAGTCTCCCCGGACCCACCTCCTCTCCAACAAAATCTCAAGTTACGCCACTAGCACCATGTTTTGATAAAAATTCAGCAACCATATTCGCTTCCCCAAACACATGTTTAAACTGAACATTAAGAGAAGAAATAATAGCTTGTGCTTCCTCCTAAAAATCCCACAAATACCAATATTTACATGTTCCTGTGATAAACCAACCCACCACCATACTAGAATCTGACTCTACCAACACATCTCTCTGCCCCAATTGTTGACAAAGATGAAGGCCATCCACAGAGGCTCTACATTCAGCAATGGTATTTGTTGCTTGGCCATAGCAATGGGCAAAACCTCCAAGCACCCTCCCTTGCACATTCCGAATCACACCTCCCCCCCTCCCACCTGCCATCCCAGGATTGCCAAGAGAGCAACCATCCACATTAAGTTTGGCGAACCCCCATGAAGGAGGATTCCAAGCAATTAACATTGGTGGCCTTATTTGAATGGGCACCACTGGAAAATTTAAAGCTTCCATTATTCTCAAATCACATTCACCCATTGATTTAAAGATCTCAAGCCTCCTGATATCTCTAAAATCAAATATTTAACCATCTGAATGATGCTCTTCCAATCATACCTTACATCTTCCATGCGCGCCTCACATCTAGCTTTCCAAAGAGCCTATGAAATGAGAATGGGAAAAATACCACAGAGCCAACGTACCTGCGATGATAAAGAAGCCTGCCACCACCACACATTCACCACATCAGTCCATACACGTGAACTTGGTAAATGGACAGCAAACAACGCCGCAAAAAAATCCCACACTTTTATTGGACCCTCTCCATGACAAAGCACATGATCTAAGGTCTCAACCTTATTTGCAACGCAACATTGGCATTTAGACACAACCGGAATACCCAACTGTTGAATAACATTGTCAACCAGGATTGCATTTTGACTTGCCCGCCAACAAAAAAATGACATCTTCTTTGGCACATGATCCTGCCATAACCATTTCTTCCAAGGGCACAAACTTCCACGAGATCTAATAAGTTGCCAAGCCAACTTAGTAGAAAACATACCATCAACTGTATGCTGCCAAACTAATACATCTCTCCTTTCCCTAACCTGCACATTTGAATGTAGAATTTCCTGCACCATTTCTTCATCCACCAACTGCCGAACTACCTCCAGGTCCATCCCAAACCCTCCCATACATTATGTACAAGCAAGTTTGGATCACCCACAACTGGTAAAGATTGTGCAATCGGTCCCTCTCCAAGCCAATTATCAAACCAGAATTTTACAGCCCCCTCTTGAACTACCCACTTCGACCACTTGAGCATCAACGGCAATATTTCCATTATATTTTTCCAGAAAACAGAGCCTTTTACTGGAACTTCAGCCACTGCTATCGGACCATCCCTAATGTATTTTTTCCTGACAAAATCAGACCATAGAGAGCCTCCCAAAATTAATTTCCAGGCAAACTTCACAAATAAAGACTTTCGAACATCCACAAGATCCCAAATATCCCAACCCTCCTTCATCCGTTGGAAAACAAATATAACGCCATGAAACCCATTTCCTTTGTTTTCTTCTCCACACTAGACCCCCAAAGAAAATTCGAAAAAATGCTTTTCAACTTAGCCAAAATTCCTTTAGGCAAGTCCATCATTGACAACAAATGTATAGGCATACTAGCAAGAACATGCTTCAAAAGAATTAATTTACCTCCAAAAGAAAGTAATTTACTCTTCCAACCCGCTAATTTTTTCTAAACCTTTTCCAATAAAGGATCAAACATATTCAAAGTCCTTCTTCCAACGTAAAGTAGCATTCCCAAATACACACAAGGCCAAACCCCTTCTATAAAGCCCAAAAGTTGCATCAGTTGTCTCTTACGACCATAGACAAAATTCTTTAAGAAAAAAATAGAAGACTTACTTGGGTTAACAAGCTGACCCGATACACTCTCATATTTCCAAATGACCCCCATCAAATTCTGGATAGAAGCCTTAGCACCATTTGCAAAAACCAAAAGATCATCCGTGTAGACCAAATAAGATATCCTTATTCCCACATTCGAATTAAACGCCTTTATTTTTCCAATCTGAAATTCATGTCTAAGCATTCGAGAGAGTAATTCTTTTGACAAAATAAATAGATATGAGCAAAGAGGGTCCCCCTGGCGTAACCCACGAGATGGCTTAAAGAATCCCTTAGTACAAACATTTAACATGACCCAAAAAAACTAAAGAAGAAATAGCGTTAAAAATTAGAGACCTCCATTTTTTTTTGAAAACCCAACGTCTTAGTCCCTCCAATTAACTCTATCGTAAGCCTTCATCATATCAATCTTCATCATTACATTACCCCCCCCCCCCCCTCTCGTCTTCCGATTCAACCCATGAACAAGCTCTTGAGCAATAGTCATGTTCTCAAAAATAGTCCGACCCCAATAAAGGCTGCCTGCTCCGACGAAACAATTCCTCCAATAATTGGTGCCAATCTAAAAACCATGATTTTTGCCATGATTTTATAGACCACCAAACATATACTAATAGGCCTAAATGACCAAAACCCTCCGGTACATCCACCTTTCTGAATCAGAACAATATTAGTGGCACCAAAAAAAATTTGTCAAGGGAATACCTTCAAAGAATTCTATTGCCATGTTAAAAAGATCTTGTTTCACAACCTCCCATGCAAGGATAAAAAAACTTGCCGAGAAGCCATCGGGCCCAAGACTACTATCCCGAGGGATAGACCATAAGGCAGCTTTTACTTCATCCATGGTTGGAGGCACACATAGCAACTCATTATCACTATCGGTAACAACAAGTTGTAACAAACGCAAGCAACCATCATTCAAGTCCACTGGCACTACTGTGAGCAGATTCTGGAAAAAAATTACAGCCGCATCATGCACTTCTTTTGCCGAGTGCAATTGAGTTCCATCACTAAGTCTCATACACTTAATCAGCTTATTCTTCTTCTTCACTAGTAAAGAGGCATAAAAAAAGGCTGAGTTCGAATCTCCCTCCGATAACCATTTTATTCTCGACTTTTGACAACCCAAAATTTCCTTTCGGTTAATCCACATCAAATGCCGCTGTTTGCACAACAACAGCTCGCTCTCTCTATCTTGCGAGAACTCAGCACCAAGAATTTCTTCAAGCTCCACAATTCTTGATTCCACATTTTTAATCTCCACTTTAACTCTCCCAAAAGTTTCAATATTCCACCTCCTCAAAACCTGCTTCATTCGTTTCAATTTTTTACTCACCCTCACCATAGCACATCCATCAACCCTCTGATTCCAACACTCCCGGACCAGCGGTAAAAAATCCTCATGTGAACCCCACATCTGCTGAAACCAGAAATATTTAGCCTTACCCCTTCTCTCTATCTTCAGATAAATTAACATAGGACAATGATCCGAAGAAGTTCTCGGGAGATATTCCATATGCGCATCTCCAAAAGTATTAAGGGACAAAGAATTTGTCAAGACCCTGTCCAGTCTAGCCCAAATCCTTCTTCCCTCGAGCCTTCCATTACACCAAGAAAATTTAATCCCCCCAGAAGGAATCTCAATGAGCCCACAATCTTGAATACACAAATTAAATTCCTCTCTAGCCCGAGGAGCTCACAATAAGCCCCCGACCTTCTCCTCCTCACTACGAACAATATTAAAATCACCACCCACAACCCACAGCCCACCCTTCGCATCTAGATCACACAAATAATCCCATAACTCCCTACGCCTCCTCTAAAAAAAAACTTGCATAAATTATGGACACCAACACCTTCACATTACCACACACAAACCATCCAGACAAGCCTTGATCATTCATTGAAATAAACTCAAAATCCAAACTATCATCCCAAAACAACCACACTTTACCCCCAACTTTGGCATTATTCACAAAATTTGAGAGACGCATCCATCTCGCCCATCGCCCACATTTATTTGAAGAAAGAAAAGGTTCTAAAATCGCCACCACCAACGGTCTATTTTTATTCAAAAGATGCCGAACCCTACTCTTCGACGAACAAATCCCCCTAACGTTCCATATAAGAATCTTCTTAATAATTAAAAAAAAAAAAAAATTGGACCTAGTCCTTCTCTCCATGCCACCCCACTGCTCCTTTTTCTTCACCCCCCCCCCCCAGACATTTTAGAGGAATATCCAACTCTGAGTCCGAATCAAAACATTTACTGGCACCCTCTTCAGCAACCTCATATGGCTCTCCCTTAGACAACGAACACCATTTATTAATTCCACCGTCATCTCGAGCATCCCCCACACTCGCCAATCTAGACAACTCAAATTCAAGCACTTCATCCACCACTCGCAACGAGCTCCTAGGCGACCCTTCCCATACTTCATCAAGAGCAACTGGCAGATCCTTCACTGGCAATGAAACCGATTCTTCCTCTGAAATATCAAACCAACTAGGTGACCTTGTGTTCATCAACGGCAACTCTACTGTATGCACCCCTTCAGCACCATCCTTCAAACTACTACACCTCCTTCCCTCCTCAAACTGTCTCCGTGAACAAGTAGCCCCCTTAGCATCAACATACAACACTCCCACCATAGCCATCTCCACCCCCCATTTACATTGATTAATATTACTCAAAATCTCTTCTCGTCGCCTTACACAAAACTTACCCTTAACCAACCTTACTTCATCATCAACATTTTTATTTTTCACTCCCTCTGCCCTCCCCTCTGCCTGCACTTCCTCATTAATATTTTTACTCCCCACTGATTTCCACACCTTTTTTTCCCCTCTCTCTTCCACTCATTTTGGCCATCCTTCCCAACACCCGTTGTAATTACACATTGTCGACGACCACATCTACTCTCCTCATGACCCTGCTTTCTACACAATGAGCAAAACAGAGGAATCCCCTCATAGACAACCTCCTGACGATGGCTAGATGGCAATCCCGGAACTCCCAACTAGAAACCAGTCTTCAATTGTTTAGATACGTCCAGCTTAATGCAAATGTGCGCCACCTCAGGCCGAGTGACACACGTCGTTGCATTGTCCCGCTTCAGGTATCTCCAAAATTCACCCCCAATCGTTCTCAATATAGACTTGTAAAAAAAATTCGGTGGCAAACCTGGAAGGGTTAACCATATTGGAACTAGCGGCGAGTCTTCTTCCTTAACAAAATCTGTGTCCAATGAAATACTCGATACGGCGCTCCTGTTATCTCAGAGTTACCCCGAGCCATTACCAAGATAAAATCCTCCTCGTTGGATAACTGAACAAGGATATTCTGGGGATTCTTCAATTGTCCAACCACCGGCATTGGTTTCAAACTCCAACGAGATTTTATGAACCCGCGAACATGATCTAGCTAGGGCCTTCATCGCAAGAATTTCAAAACCACAGAAAATCGGAAGGGTTCTGCCGATTTGTTGATCCCTCCTCTAGAAGAAAGGAAGAACATTTCTCCATCTACAAATTTCGGGTCTCTGAATGCGATCTCAACCTCAGGAAGTATCTGAGGTCAGTCCCTGACCACATCCGCGAAACCCCTACCTCCACTAAGTACAACGCCCACCCTCTTCTCCAAACTCACCATCGCTCGCTCGCTGCGTAGCCGAGGGGCCTGTGGCTAGCATTCACAACCTAATTAAAATATGTAAAGAAGATTAAACTAGTATAAACAATACCAAAAATGGCCATTATAAAAGGTAATTACTTATTAGTATTACCTCAAATAAAGCTTCAGCTAACATAACAATTCTTGGTATGCTAGCTCTAGCACTTCCATCATCATTTACATTGGCATCACGGTTACCAATCCGACATGTACAACGACCATTTCTATGCTGACCAAATAAAATACAAGACATCTCGTGCAGCAAAAAGTCACCAGTTACCGTTTAATTCATCCCACCAGCACTCTTCTAAGCCCTTACAATTAATTTACACAGATGTATAGGGCCCTGCCCCTGTTCTCTCTCGTGAAGGCTTTCAATATTATGTATCTTTTTTGGATGATTTTACACGGTATACATGGTGGTATCCCTTAGTGCAAAAATCTGATGTTATGTCTACTTTCCTAAAATTTCAAGTGCATGTTAAACGTTTCTTTAATTCAAAAATCTTGTCCATTCAAAGTGATTGGGGGTGGCGAGTATTGTCCCCTAAACAATTATCTCATCTCTCAATGTATTTTCCATAGAATTTCTTGCCCTCATACCCACCAACAAAACGGTGCCGTAGAATGGAAGTATTGACACATTATCGAAACGGGCCTTGCCCTTATGGTCCATGCGTCCCTACCACAACTCTATTGGGCCGATGCCTTTCACACCGCAATTTTTCTTATCAACCTTCTCCCTTCACCAGTCCTACATCACTATTCTCCCTTTGAAAAATTATTTCAAAAACCACATGATTACACATTTCTCAGAATTTTTGGCACTACTTGTTGGCCTCATCTCAGGCCATACAATTGCCATAAATTAGATCTTTGATCCACACAATGTCTCTTTCTTGGCTACAGTGATTCCCACAAAGGATATCGTTGTCTTCATCTTCCCACTGGGTGTCTTTATATTTCACAAGACGCGGTATTTGATGAGCATGTTTTCCCCTTTTCTCTTCCAACTCCTCAACCCAAGCCCACACACTCCTCTTTTCCGTCAGTTTTAGGCCCTCCCCCTTCTATTTTCGCTCCTGCTCAACCAATTCTTCCCTCTCAGCCCATAAGTCCTAATTCACCATCTCAACCCATTATCACTTCTCCTACATCTACTCCAATTCTATCTTCCACACCAGCTTCGAGCCAAAATCCCTACCCTTTGTCTTCAACCTCTTCATCTGAAAACTCTCCTCCTGCGCAACTCCCTTCAACCACCATTCCCTCCATTGTCACTCGGTCTCAAACAAACTCTTTTAAGCCCCGTCAATACAATGAAGGCACGGTACTCTGGCCACCACCTCAGAGTTTCTTAACCATTATCACCACTATTCCTGAAGAACCTACCTGTTACACAGGGGCTATTAAACATCTTGAATGGTGTACGGCAATGTCCACTGAGTTCCTGGTGCTTCTTCAAACTAATACCTGGAATCTTGTTCCAGCTTTTGAAAGCACTAATGTTGTTTGGTTGTCGATGGATTTTCAGGACCAAGCATCTCTCTGATGGAACTATGGAATGAACTAAAGCTCGCCTGGTAGCAAAAGGCTACCATCAACAAGCTGGGGTGGACTTCTTTGAGACCTTTAGTCCAGTGGTAAAACTCACTATGATTCGAACTATACTGTCCATTGCCATTACAGAGCATTGGCCCCTTCAGCAGCTTGATATTAGCAACGCATTCTTACACGGCGTGCTCCATGAATAAGTTTATATGACTCAACCTATTGGCTTTGTCAGTCCTAATTTTCCCCATCATGTCTGTAAATTGAACAAAGCCATCTATGGTTTAAAACAAGCCCCACGGGCTTGGTTTTCCAAGTTAAGCAATGTTGTTGGAGCTCGGTTTTACATCATCCCTCTCTGCTTCTTCATTGTTTGTTTATCACCATGCTTCTGTTACTTTATTTTTCCTTGTCTATGTGGATGATATCATCCTGACTGGCTCTGATCCTGAGGCAATCTGAAGTGTTATTCATGTTCTCAACCTTTCACTTCCTGTCAAAGATCTTGGGCCACTTCATTTCGTTCTTGGCCTTGAGATTCAATCGATTGCAATTGGTCTTCATCTGTCTTAGACTAATTATATATGTGACTTGTTGAAGAAAACACAAATGGACTATGCTAAACCAGTAACTTCGCCCATGGCTACCTCGGCTAAATTGACTCTTGTTGATGGCCCTGTTTTTTAAGATCCCACACTTTACCGCAGCACGGTGGGCAGCCTCCAGTACTTGTCACTAACACGCCCTGATGTTGCCTTTGCCATCAATAAAGTGTGCCAATTTATGCACACTCCTAAGGTTCCTCATTGGCAAGCCGTCAAACGGATACTCAGATACTTTAAGCACACAGCCCATCATGGTCTTCACATCAAACCCTTTTCAGATTATACCTTGCATGCTTTAACGGACGCTGACTGGGCAGGATGCCCTGATGATAGGCGCTCAACAGGGGGCTTTTGCATATTCCTGGGTTCTAATCTTGTCGCTTGGGGATCCAAGAAACAGAGCTCCATTGCCTGCTCTAGCACAGAGGCAGAGTACAAAGCATTGGCTAATACCACTGCTGAGCTTCTCTGGTTTCAATCACTACTCAAAGAGCTTGGTGTTTTTCTTCCCAAACCTCCCACTCTCTGTTGTGATAACCTCGGCGCTACATACCTCTCCGTGAACCCTGTTATGCACTCACGCACAAAGCACATAGAGATTGACTTCCATTTTGTGCAAGATCAAGTTGCCTCCAAAACTTTACATGTTGCCTTGATTTCTTCTAAAGATTAGGTTGCAGATGTATTTACAAAGCCGTTGGTTTCCAACCATTTCTTGCTTCTAAGAACGAGTCTCACCCCGGTTCCCATGCTGGACTCACGGGAGGATAATAGCAGTAGCACCAGTGATACACCCAACTCAATAGCATCCAGCCGTGGCACTCAACACAGTCAGCCTTCTCATAAGAATATCTCTAGCTCATCAAATGATCAACAGAATCGAGAATTATGAGTTTATTATGTCCTCTTCTGTAATTATACTTTGGGATCTGTTTTGTATTGTAGTGAGGATTTGTTATAACCGTTTCTGCTAAAGTGTAGCTCTAGTGTGTAAGGTGCACGATTGGTATTTGATAAAATTTTCGAATGTTCTGGGGTCCTTTCTGCTCCCTATATAAACGACATTGTACTGAACACTTATTATCAATAAGAAATATTATTCTTGAGCCTGTTCTCTAGCATATGTGATCTAGCTATAAGTACTATTGCACAAAGTCTTCTGCGGATGGAATCTATACCATTATCGGGTCCAATCCCTCTCCATGTGAGAGAATTTAGAAGTACAACATCCACAAAGAGATCCTATAAAAGTAAATTCACAAATTGATGTGTGGCTTCATATCATATGAATGATCTAGTTTACGATAAAAGTAGTTTGACAATTCGATGTACTTTCACATCAAGCTATGTCAGTTTATGGGTTTACTTTTATGGAATCGTTTTGTAGGTAAAGTAATTCTCAAGAGCGTTTTATAGAAAGTATACTATTTCTCAATCAATTAACATCCACACTTGGGTGTATTATTAAATTACTCGCAAAGTATTGACATAATTCAAACACACCCTCAAAGATGAGTATGTTCTTTTTAATCATAAATAATGAAAATATTATTGTTTTACCTCCCATTTAATGTTCTACGACTTCTATCCAGAATCAAGAGGTATATTTGATAATATTGGGGGCGTTTTATAATTCCCAAAGATCAAGTTATTAATTGCATGCCGATCTATACTTTGACTTCAAACAAAATTTTCAAAGGTAAATTTCTTATACTGTACTTCATATATATTGAACTGGAAATGCTATTTATTCTTAGATAAAAACCGAAATGTTTGTGGTTTTAATTTTTCATTGAAAAGTTTACAAAAGAACATACAAATTATACAGCCCCCAGGCCACATGATATGTTGAACGGAAAATTAGTACTATAACTGCTCATTACGTCACTGCATGCATTTATTTCTTGAGCAGTGCTACTCTGTCGCGTGAGTAGCATCGCTCAAGTGTACCGCTAGTTTATTTTCAATTTTTTTTTTAATTTTTCTTTTTATTTTTTAATATATTTAAATATTTTTAAAAAATAAAAAAATACACCAATATATTTAAAATCACTTTTTTAATCATTAAGTAAAAAAAAAATTAAAAATGGCAAGCAGTACACTTGAGCAGTAGACTTCAGACAACAAAGTAGTATTTCTCTTAATTCTTTATTTTAAGATGAACACCCCACTAACTTTGGTTTTTTATTCGGAGTAGAAATACAGAAACACAAAGTAATTAAGATGTATATGGATATTGGACCAACAAGGACAGCCTCCTAGGAGCTAAGTGACGTGGCATCTTCCATGTCATTAGCGATGGTTTGTAGACTAGCCGCAGTAAAAGAGGAAAAATCTTCAAAGGACCACCCTTCCATGGGATCACACACAACTGACCACTCGATCTTGCACCCACATGCATGCAACTTGCCATCATCATCATTATCATCATCATCATCATTGATGGGCAATAGTCTCACCATCGCAACATACGTCTTCATGCCCATGTTATATAGATCAACCTATTGGTTTTGAGGTGAAGGGACAAAAGCGCAAACTATGCCAGCTGAAAGGTTCCATTTATGTTCTTAAACAATTTTCTAAACAATAGTACTTAGATTTCATGCGACCATTAGCTCAATTGGCTTTGAGATGGTAGAAGAAACCCATTGTGTGTATGTCAAGCACATAAGGAAGAATTTTCTGGTTTTGTCTTTGTACGTGAATGATATATTGTTGCCATAAAGGCGTGGTTGTTGTCTACTTTTTAGATAGACAAGGTGAAACAAATTATGTGCTTAAGAGCTAAAATTTCAAGACATTGATCTAGGAAGCTTCTGGGTTTGTCTCAAGAGATTGACATTAAAAAGACTCTAAAACGATTCCATATGCACAACTTTAAACCCATAGACACTCCAATTGAGAAGGGTTATACATTAAGTCTAGAACATTGCCCTAAGAATTATGAGGAAAAGAAAGAGACGACTAGAGTTTCTTATGCAAGTGCAATTGGAAATTTGATGTATGTTATGTTGTGTACACGATCTGCCATTTGCTTTGTAGTCGGATGAGTTAGTAGTTATAAGAGTAACCCATGACCTATTCATTGGCAAGTGTTCATCAAGATCGAAAACAAGTGTAACGCCCCGATCCCGTAGGGGTCCGGAGAGTTAGCTCTTATTATTAAATATCAACTCAAAAATCACAAGTATAAATAATCTAGAAACTCCATAAAATATTCATTTACTCAAACTAAATATCTATGTTCCTTTAAAGAAATTCTCAAAAAAATAAATTGAAACTCTCCAAAAGACTCGAAAATATCCTTAACTCATCAAATCAAAATAACTAAAAATAACCAATTTACTAACTAAGACTCTCAAATAAATATTTGCACCCTCGGGCACTTATTCCTCTGTGAACATCAAACCTCTCTAATACTGCCTACTCTTGCTCTCCAATAGAACCATCAAAATTATCTAAAAAATGTTTGGAGATAAGGGGTGAGTTATCAACAACTCAGTAAGCAGAGAACATATACTAGTATGTAAACATGAGCATTTTCAGAATTCAGAATGCAAAACAAAATGTTTACTTTCAGAATGTAGAAGCAGAAATATTAACTTTCAAAATGCAAATATCAAAACATGTTACAAAAATATCAGAGCGAAACTTTCAGAAAAACATACTTATTCAAAATTCCTTTTGGCATATTCAAATCTAAAACCTCATCTTCATCAATCAGAGTATCACATCGGGACAGATACCATATTTAACCCCCGTGGTAGGGTTATAAACCACCATTATAACTCATGGAAGGGTCATATCCACTATTATAACCCGTGGTTGGGCCGTATACCATGTTTAACCCCCGTGGTAGGGTTATAAACCACCATTATAACCCATGGAAGGGCCATATCCACTATTATAACCCGTGGTTGGGCCATATCCACTATTATTACCCGTGGTTGGGCCATATGCCACTATTATTACCCGTGGCTGGGTCGTATCCACTATTATCACCCGTGGTTGGGCCTTATCACAACATAAAAGAACCATCAGAATCAAACTTTAATCAGAATACAGAATCAAAATCTCATGTCAAGTTTTTCAGATGCCACATCATATAAAAAACCAAATACTGAATAGCTTCAGATAATTTCACATGTTCGAAATAAACAAAATCAAAACATCTTCATTTATTCACAACAAAAACTTTTAGATTTTCATATTTGCTCTTTTTGCATGATCAGAAACAGAATGCACAAAATTAGCTCATGTCGACACTAGTCATAACAGAAAATACTTTCTCTTATATAGCTTTCATGCATATGCAGAACACATATCTGAGGTTGTTTTCTGATTTCTTTTCAAAACAAACATGCATATTTTCAAAAGCAACTCATTTTATTTTATGCAAAGTCTATCATAGGAATCCCGCTTACCTGGACTTCTTAACTTTTCAGAAATTTCCTCAAAAATGCCGAACAAATATTAATCGCCACCTATAAAATAATCACGTAACTTCCATAAATTTCCAATCCATGTATTTCAATATCTAAACCTGAAATACATATTTTAATACCTCAAAACCTAAGATTTTTCTTAACTCTAAAATACCATAACTTTCTAAATTCATCATTTTCCACTTAATAACTCCGGCTAAAATATTAAATTCTAACTTATTTACTATTGAAGTTCAACTATACAATATAAAATTGTATAACATAATTATATCAAAATCTATTAAAGTAGACAAAGCAAAAATGTCTTTTAATTAAAATAGACTTAATTAGTTTTAAAGTATTTAAAATAAAGCTAAAATCTTATTATAATACACTACTGAAATTAGTAATAGAATACTTAACAATTTACTTTGAAAAAAAAAAGTTTTTTTTCTATAGACTTTCTTATCACTCAAATAGAGCCATGCAAAACAAGTTTAATATACAAAATATGCCTCATGAGCTATCTTGGTGACAAGGGCAATTTGGGAATGTAAAATCATAAACATGGGCTGTTTGGAAAAAGCATGAACATAGAAGGAAACTGATGTGTAAAACGAAAACTCCAGATCAAACAATGCAACATAGGCGTCCATACTCACCGAGAGAGTGGAGCCGCGACGTAGCTGGGTGCGGTGGGCAGTGATGATCACGACGGCAAAGCAGTGAGAGAGAGATCTAGAGAGAGAGAGAGACCAATGAATGAGAAAAGAATATGCGAAAGAGATAGAGTAAGCCGAGAGAGAGTGACACGGAGGTGCTGTCGTGGCTTACCGACAGGGACGCGGCGGGCTAGGAGTGGCGTGGAGTGACCGTCGGAGTTCTCTGTACCAGTGGTAACGACGTGGAGGTGCTGGCACTGTGTGGTGGCAGGTTGGTGGCTCACGATGGGGAGACTACTTACACTGTTTCAGTGCAGTAAAACAGAGTGTTTCGTGGGTGGTTTCTATTTTTTTCCAACGACTGGCGACAGTGGTGTAGGGCGGTGTTGTGGAGGCTTTTTACCTTGCATGGTGACTAAGAGGGAGGAGACTATGACGTGGTGGTGGTGGTGGTTATGCTGTGATATAGTCTAAGTATGGGCTGGGCAGTGCTAATACACGGTGGTTTCCATCTAGCAGGAGATGTGATTCGTGCGTTTCAGGCTGGGGTGCGAGACAACTTTCCGTTTGTGGGACTTGGTGGCTATGGAAGAAGAACCAAAATATCAGAGGGTGTGGATACTGGGTTGTGTGCGTGAGTTTGGTGCTGCCTAAACGTGGAGGCGTCGGGGAGCTAATCGTGTGATAGCCCTAGCTTCGGGAAGGAGACGGCAACCCTATTCTGGGTTTTCTTCACACACAAAGGATGTATATTTATAGGTGATTGAAAGATCAAAATAAAACCCTAGAGATGAGAAAAAGTAGCGTGCATGCATGGGCATAAAACAAACGTGAAACCGTGAAGAACATGGAGTCTGAAGTAAGGTAACACGAGCTTGGGCTTTTTAGTGAATTAAAGGCCTCGACTCAATCTCTAAAAATAATACAATTTGTCTTAGAAAAATATCTCGACCCTTAAAAAGTTTTTTTTTTTAACCTAAATATCAAACCCACAAAAAATCATAGTACACCAAAACAAAGATTTTAGGCGCGCAGTCTATTTAAAAAAACTATTTGAAGACTCAAATGGGATTTTCGCACATAAAAATCCAAAATTTTTGAAAACAACTTTGCATTGGACCGGGTGTTACCGCAAGGTTGTGGCAAGTGGGATTGGAAGGATAAGGGCAATCTATCTTTTGGAATGGACTTCGGTCATAAAACCAGTCTCCAACTACCTTCGCAATTGTCTACAGAACATTTTTGTTTCATATAATAATGGAATTAGTTTCTGTAGAGGGAAACTGGAAAAGCAAGCAATGAAACAGATAAAGTAAAATTAAGCAAGTTTTAATAATGAACAACAAAAATGATAAACAAATGGAGAAGATAGAGATGTATCTTACTGTTCTAGCCAGCAATGGAGAATCATCCCGTAACCATGTCTCCTGCATTTCGGTTTGGCAGTGGGCATAGCAAGAGTCTATGAATAATCCTCTAGATGAAGAGGTGCTCAGTCCATTCACTGCACTTAAAAATTGCATCCTGAAATCTGAAAATAAACATCTAGATAATTAGTAAAATCTCCCGAAGCAAGTTATTATTATCAACGATGATGTACTTTATCATATAGAAATGCTATTCTAGGTTGTTTCCTAGAAGTATTTGTGCAAATGGCAGACAGGGTTACAATTTATTTCTTTTCAGGTGATTTGAACCATTTCCCAGATGATGACTAAATCCTTACCCTTAGCCCCAAATGAAAATACAAAAAAAAAAAAAAAATACTGAATTTCTCGCATTAAGGGTTTAGAGAATGTTTCATGATCCATTTTCGATAAATAGAGAGCATTCCATGATCCTAAAAACTATAAAATGTTATTAGGATGATATGGTATTCTTGAAAGATTCTTTGCTTGCCTCCTTGAAGAATTGTTTTATGGATTTAGGAGATTCTGGTATTCACCTTGCATGGTAGTTAATTGAGTGGGTGAGCAGTTCTTTATATCAACTTTGCAGCTATGACAGTAGCCATGGGGGTCCGCAACACCAGGTGCCAAAATGTTTTTTATCTGACAGAGAACAATGAGTTCAGGCATTCAATATATGAAAGGTAGAAGGGTACCACTAAATTTATATAAATAAATACGAAAAAATTTATAAATATATGTTACATTTTATCATCAGTATTTAGGTCACAGATATTTGCTAAAACACAGTCACAAAAGCCAATTAAAGGTGGACAAAACCATCTTCAAATCTCATTTGATTCTGGTGTCAAGATGTTAGAAAAAGAAACACCTCCGATTTCAAACAAATATACCTGGTGATATTGAACTACCTGACATAACAGAGCTCAAAGTCGAGATCATGATACAAAGTTCACCACCACCATAGGTCTAAACCAAACCAAATTTAATAAATGTGCAACAAAAGATATAAACATTTTTAGGGAGAAAGTATATTACTATCATCATCACTAGCATCAACCAACTTGGGCATCTCATCACTATCATCCTCACTCCCAGTCATCACCTCCCTATTGTCACGCATAATCATCACCTGCTTATTTGGACATTGAGAAGTGATATGCCCTGAACCCAAACACTTAAAACTTTAATATCTCTATTCCTTGAAGGTTGGATTTATGCTCTTGCTAGTTCTCTCATCTTTTCCCTTAGGTGGTTTGGTCTTTCTCTTTACTACAGCTTGATCGTTATTATCCCACTTTGGTTTCCAAAGAGTGCTAGAAAGAGAAGTGTACCTTTTGTCCCCTTTCTTTTTAACTGTCTCTCTACCTTCATAGCCATGTGTATCATGTCCTCTATCTCCACATAATGCAGCAATTCAACTACATTGGCTATTTTCCTATTCAAACCATTCAAAAATCTAGCCATGGTGGCCTCCCGGTCCTCCTCTACATTAGCCCGAATCATCGCCACCTCTATCTCCTTATGGTAATCCTCCACACTCCTAGACCCCTGTGTAAGATTTTGTAATTTCTAGTAAAGGTCTTTATAGTAATGGTACAAATCTCCCCCTCATGAGAGCTTTCAACTCTCCCCATGTCTCTACAGGCCTCTCATAATTCCTCCTCCTATTGGTCACTAATTGATTCCACCAAATAATAGCATAATCAGTGAACTCAATTACCGCCAACTTCACTTTCTTCTCCTCTGAATAATTATGATAATCAAATATCAACTCTATCTTTTTCTCCCACTCTAAATAAGCTTCAGGGTCGGTTCTACATTGAAAAGATGGCATTTTCATTTTGATGCTCCCAAGGTTCCTATCTAATCCATCCCGACCCCCTGGGTTCCCCTAAGTCCTTTTTCACGCCTAACTCCTCTATGTCTGCCCATTCGACCCATCCCAACTTTCGATGTTACATCTTCCTCATCACCATATTATTTCTTCTCATACCCATTTTCAACACTAGACTCACATCGCCTCCTATATCTTGCCCTATAGATTTCTAATTATCGCTTCTTGATGATCCATCATATCCCTCGCTTCACCCAACACCAAGTTCAACCGCTCAAACTGTTGTTGCATGGCTTGCAACACAAAGGATGAGTTACCTGTCATCCCCTTTGGTGATAAGTTACTCCTGTGAGACATCGTAATGCGCTGCACAAAAAGAACGTTAGTGGAAAACGTCACACACTCACTTACGTGTTTACACTCGAATAATGGCACTCCACTCATTTTTCACTCTTAATTGATTTTTTTCCAATAATAGTCTCACACTCTCTTGTCTTTTACTTCAATAGTTTTTCCGCTCAAGTTCTTTAAGAACTAGTTGAACTAAATCAAGACAATACAACCTTGTATTATTCCAACCAGCAATAGGTTCAAGAAACAAGAACAAGAAATAAGGAGGGAAAATAAAATGACACGAGACTCAAAGAATTTATACGAGGGAAAGAGTAATTATAAAACAAGATACCAATTAGAAAAATGTATTCAGCTACTTTGATGATAAAACTCAATCAACAAATGTCTTTCTTTCTCTTTGTTGTAAGTATGTAGCAACTTTTGAATATGCTACATTTTCTTTTCTTTTCCCCTTTTTTTTCAAATTTTCTTTTCTTTTTTTTTTCTTTTTTTTTTCTTTTTCTATCTTTTCTTTTCTCTTCTTTTCTCTAATTTAATCACAAACAGAAATATTTAATTGTGAAAATTAAGCACTTGAATTCAAACATACAAGAATTGACAATGAAGTAGAAGATAATCAATAGAATAGCACTGCAAGCAATTAAAAAACTTAAAGATGCAAGAAACCCTAGAATTTTGAAACCCTAGGTGATGCAAATTTCAGCCAAATCAAAAATCCTAAGAATTTCGGCAGCCTACTTTTTGTTTCTTTCTTTTTTTTTCTGCTACCCTAGAACAATGAAGCCCTAGAATTAAATTAAAAGATGCAAGAATTAAAAGATAGAATTAGATCTGATTGGAAACCAAGCTTTGAATACCAAATGATATGAACCCGTGGGAATAGAATCCCTTAAACCCACAATCAATTTGAAAACTCACCCAAGAAAGCCAAAATCAAGCCAATGGAAAATTTAGATCCGTTGAGGAACTCATTTCAAGAACATAGATTATATGAAAATCTAGACTCGTTGAAGAACCTGTCTCAAGAACCAAAATTATAAGGAAGAACGCTACAAAGGTTGTGATTTACATTTGATAAGTTCAAAAATTTATTCAAGAACAGGAGGAGATAAACTTAACTCACAATGAACAAATTTATCAAATTTCATAAAACTCATTAAAATAAGGCTACAAATAGTATTTAAACAAAAACCTAATTAAAATCCTAGCCAAAATAAAGCCCCATCTTCCAAAAATACTCATAAGTGAATAGTATCGCTACTACAGTAACTCGGCTACAGTAACTTCTTGAAACCCTAGTTCAACAAAATAAAACATATATGGGTCAAACATCCCCAAGCCCAATTATTCTAAACTAATAAAATAAATCATTTAAATAGTTTAAACAAATTGAAAGCTTTCAATAACAACAGACTCAAAGAATAACTCTAAGTCATGTCTTCCACAACTTGTATCAAGTTGATCAAAACTGATTCTTCTTCTTTAAAACTCATCTTATGTGTTGGGCTCTTGCTAGCTTTATCCCAAGTGGATTGTACCAATCATTGCATTGCTTCCTTGATCTTCTTAGCTCTTGATATTGTAATTGGCCTATCTAGAACTTGCAAATGATCTTTAAGACTAGATCCATGTAGGTGCCCATCACAAACACACATCTTACGTTTTCTTTTCTTTTTCATCAACTGGACCCCATAACATGTAACTCACTATTTGCGCTGAAAATGATGCTGCAAGTACAACCACGTGTTGTACATTTTTTTAAGGTTGAAAGTGCAGCTTGTACAATGGCTTTTTTTTCTTTACAGGTTTGGCATGCAGTGACAAGAGAATGTCAGGTGAATAGTGGTTTTTAATGATGAGACCTGCAACCTTTTTTAACTTCTCATAAATACATCTAAACTCATCTTAACATCCAAACATATTTAAACTCATTTTAGGTGAACCCAATAAAACTCACTCCACCATCTCAACTCATTTCTATTAAAAAAGAACTCAACTCAGCTCAACCCAACTCAACATCTAAACACAGCCTAAGTTGGCAGATTCTAGATTGATACTGATGGACTACTCGAGAAGGCATATCAATGCAAATATAACAGAAAGAGACAAAGATTCCTTGGACTAGGGCAATATTACCATACTTTAGTATTTTAGCTATAACTTTGACTATAGGTATCAAAATCGTACATAGGACCCCAATTCGGAAAACTCTTTTCCGTACATACGCCGTGATCACCATGTTATGCCTACTAGTCTCCATTTAAATCTCAAAATCAGTTGTTTTCTCTTCCGAATCGTCAATTTAAGTTTTTTTTTAATCTAATGAAAATGTTTCGCTGTCACTTTTAGAGATGATTTTTATTCCAATTTGGGCCAGAGTTTTGGAAAAGTTCATCTTTTACTACGTATTTTATTTTGATGTAATAATTGGGATTTTGCCTTTTTGAAAAAAAAATATCAAAATCTTGGATTTCCTTAGCTATTTGAGTCCAACTTGTGGGTCTTAATGTCAGTTTTTGAATATTATCAATTAACTTTATTCTCAGAGTTTTCTCTTTATTTTGCATATTTTCTCAATCTCAATATCCAATTTTTATTGATTAACTAGCCGTCAGAATAATTCTAATTTTATCCAGTGTCAATGCGGCTTATGGAGGTCAACATGAATTTCCCGGCCACCACGAGTGGCCCAAACTAGGTTACCCTACTTGGTATCCATTTCATGCCACCCATTGGAGGCTGAAATCCCGCCCCATGTGGCCACCACGAAGGTTGGCCAACTCTTGCCACCCTCGTGGTGATCACCACTTTCTCTCTCTCTCTAGATTTTTATTTTATAATTTTAGAAAATTATTTTTTATTTTAATACTTTTTCTATCTATTTTAAAGAATTTAAATTGGAGAAGAATTGTAGGAAAAAAAAAAAAAAAAAGATGGACGGGATGATTGGAGAAGTTAACGGGTGCACGTAAAATTGGAGGACCTAACGGGTACAAATAAAACTGAATTCGATTGCGATGGAATTCAACGTTTGTTCACAACTTAATTGAGGAGGGAGAAGCTAAAGGTAAGGAAAAGAATATAAGAAAGTCAACGTTTAGGACGTGATTGAGAACATAATTGTTCTAGGGTATTTTCATATATTTTATTTCTAAATATCACTTAAATATAATTTTTTAATTTTAAATTTTTAACATTTTCATCTAATCATCACCTAATCATTATAATTTTTTCAAAACTCTAAAAAAAAAACACAAAATCCTATATAATTTTCTCAAAGTTTCAAATAAAAGTAATATTAAAAATTTGCGAAGTGTTACAGACACAAGGGGATTATATAAAAATAAACCCACAAACTGACGTGGTTTCAAATAATCTGTTAAAACTACTTTACAAAAAAATTAATTTTATAATCTGACATACCGCATCAGACCACGTCAGTTTATTAATTTATTTGTGTAATCCTTTTGTGGCTAAAGTATTTTCTAAAAAATTATATTCAAGTAATTTTTTAACTTTATAATATTTTTCTTCAATTTTTTCTTTCATTTTTTGAAATTTAATAAAATATCTTAACTCAAACTATTTCATAATTACTCATAAATATTTTAAGATATTTTTATTTTCCAAACGAGTCTTTAATAAGTTGTATCATATAACGGGCCGCATGGAGGATATCGAAAAGCAAGCAGCGGCCCAGGGCCCATGTGGAATCCCCATATCCAAAGGCAACACACAAGCCCACCAATCCACAGAAATCAACCGTAACCCATCCTAGCTCCAAGAAGCGGCGCGCGTTGTCTTCAACATCTCACCAAGGCTGAGGTCAGTAAAGCTACCAAAACATGGCGAATTCAAAGAAGCACTCGATCGAAAATATGCATCAAGAAGCCCGTGATGGTGGAAGATGTGGAAATCAAGGCTCTTCTACAACATTTCCATAATTACAAGATGGCCCATATCCATGTGTCTTTTTCTTTTTCTACCTCTACTCAAATCACGTATTACAAGATGTTGGCAAAACTTAACAGCTTAATTATCTGTAATTTGGTAAATTAATACGCTTTGAATTAAGTTATGTTAAGCTGTCTATAGCGTAAAGTCCATTCGGTTCGGTCATATTTTGTACATTTTTTTATAATCGAACAGGCATATACCAGTTTTAAAAATTTATGAACTGATACCGGACTGATTCACTACTGACTTCCAATTTTAGTCCGGTCCAATCCGGTTTTTCCGATTTTACAGATTATTTATGTTTGCAATAATATGATGTTTATATATACTTAACTACAAGTCTATTTATATTATAGTATAAGTACATTATTTTATAATAATTAATACATACGAGTATAGTATTGAATTTAACTATAGTCTATATAAGTTCTAGACTTTTTATGTAAGTATATATATTCAAATGTGTAAAAACGTAATTACAAAAAGAATATATATTATAATTTATTATGCCAAAAATGTATTTATCATATTAATGTTTATGTTTAAGATTAAAATTTTATGTTATATTAATTTTATATTATAAGTTTAAAATTTTTATGTTATATCAAATGTTATATTAAAAATTATAAGATTAATTTTATATTATAAGATCAATAGACTTGACTAATAAGATTAGAATTTCATGTTATATTAATTAGCTATTTAACATATAATATATATAATATAAAAATTATAAATATATGTCTATCCGGTTCGGTTTAAATCAGTTTCCAAAATATGAAAATGGGTACCGAACTGGTTTTGGTTCTTAAGAACTGGACTGCACCAAATAGCTTACAAACCGGACCGAACCTACTAGTTCAGTTCAACCGATTTTTCGACTTTTTTTTTACACTCCGAATTGTCGGAATCAGAGCTCATCCCTAATCCACATTATACATACAATTCTTTTTAGAAAAATGATAAACACACATCACTTTTTACAAAACATTACACAATCATATTTTAAAATGAAGGATATTTTTGTAAAATACCATATAAAATATCATCACTTTACAAAAATACCCTCACTTTAAAATATTTGTTATAAAATATATTATGAAATGTGTTGTGTCGTTACTTTCTTTTTATAATCAACCTCCGTAGATGTTTGGTTGTCATTAATCATTTCTCTACCTCGGTCCTTCACGGGCATTCACAACCAATTAAAATTAGTTTTCAAGTTTTTAAACAAGTCAAGGTCGTTAATTACGTTCAAACTATAACATAATATAATTACAACACCGTTCTCCCGACGGAATTACCAAATTCAGAAACCATTTACAACACGGAATCATCACATGTATGACCAGACTTAAATAAACATTTTTCAAACATCTACATTCATGACTGGGTATGTTTTGGACATTGTTTTCCGTTGACCAATTGAGTAAAGAACTCAAAGATACAAGGAAAAAAAATATCTATATAATTTCAGGGCGATATTAGTTAAATGTTTAACTAATGCAGCATGCCACAATTTCATCTCTTTTTTCATTTTAATATGTAAAATGTGACATTTTTTTATCAACTTTTATTTTCTTAAAGAAAACTTCAAGCGTTCATAGACAATGACAACTCATCATATAATAGGATAAAAGTGAGATGAGAATATAAAACATATAGAACACTCTTATTAAAAAACACGAGTGTCGTTTATACATGCATACATATACACTAACTACTGCGAGTTTAACTATTTGAATGAATGTATGGAGAGGTATATCAAGGGGTGTAAAAAAAATTAGAAAATCGGTTGAATCGACCGAACTGGTTAAGTTTGTAATCGATTCTTGAGAATCAAAACCAGTGTGAAACCGGTTCGGTACTAGTTTTCATATTTTGAAAACAAGTTTGAACCTAATCGAACATGTATATATATATATATTAATTTTTCATATTATATAAAAAATATTTTTATATAATTTTTATATTATATTATATACTAAATTCCTAATTAATTATTCATGTCTATTAATATTATAACATAAAACTCATATAACATTTGTTATAACATAAAATCAATCTTATAATTTTTAATATAAAATTTCATATAGCATATAAATTTTAATTTTATAATATAAAATTAATATAACATGAAGTTTTACTCTTAAACATGCACCAACACTAATATTAAGTTATTAAAATAAACTTACTTTTGATATATATATATATATATATATATATATATCAAGGATATTTACATTTTTATATATTTGATTATATATACTCATATTTGATCAATTTATGTAGTGTCATAAGTGTAAATGCTCAATTTAAAATATATTTTTTTAATATTATTTTTGTTTTAAGATTTGAAAAAATTAAATTGTTTATTATATTTTATGTAAAAATTTAAAAAAGTTATAAGGATTAAACAAAATGAAAAATTTGTGAAATGAACGAGACATTAGATTTCGATGATGAATCAACCTGTATTAATTCTTAAATTTTTAAAACTGTGTAGATCCATTCGATTATTTTTTTAGAATGTTTCAAAGATTTGTTGTGTACCGCGACTATAGCTTTCTTTTGACTTTTAACAATTAAATCTTTCCTTCTTAACTTTCGTCACATCCCGTTAAACCTTCCATTTTTATTGACTAACGGCGAGATTGTCATGAGATGCCATTATTACCACGTTACAACCAATATTAAATGATATATATTTAAATAACATATTAGCAGCTTTATTAAAAAAGAGAAATATTTTAATCATGTGAAAATATTTACACAAAAATAAATTCATAAACCGACATATCTTGATGTAGTACTTCAGATTGTAAGGACGTTAACTTTATTGTAAAATAGATCTAATAGATAATCATGAAGTCACATCAATTTTTTATTTTACTTTTACGAAATCTATTCCTATTTGTAGCATTTCTTTTTTTAATTACATTTTTAGATATTTTTAAGTTTTTTTTCTTAATCTTATCTTTTTTAAATTAATGATTAAGATTTTTTTTATTTTATAGTTTTTAAATAATATCTACACTTTAACAAATAATTTGATTGGTTGCCACTCAATAATAATACCACGTGGCAACCTCATCGTTAGTCAATTCGGGCCAGATCAATATTAACTCCTCCATCATGTATTAATCTTCAAGCGTTCTTTAATTATATTCCTATAAATACATCTGTAACCCCCACTGCATGAAACCACCAGTTCTCTAACGTCCCTAAAATATATCCATAAACTCTCTCCCTCCTATCTGCAACCTCTACATCTCTCCCGCAAACACACACACACACAAACACATATGGAAGAGAAATTAATTGAAAAGCCAAAATGGGAGTTCAAAACCTCTGCAGGCCTTGCAACTGCAACAGTAGAACAAGTTTGGCCATTGCTGGAGGACTTCTGCAACCTACACAAATGGCTTCCCGAAACACTTCATGAGTGCTACCGTGTGGGGGGGATCCTCGGTCAGCGGCCTGGCTTGACCCGCTACTGCACCTTCTCAAGAACATTACCATCATCAGATGGCCACGAGGCCGTAACGCAGACGGTGTATGCCAACGACAGGCTGCTCTCGATCGATCCCATCAAACGGTGTTTTAGCTATGAGATGTTGGACAATAACATGGGCATGAAGACGTACGTCGCGACGTTGAGACTGTTGCCCATCAATGATGATGATGATGATGATGATGGCAAGTTGCATGCATGTGGGTGCAAGATCGAGTGGTCATTCGTGTGTGATCCCATGGAAGGGTGGTCCTTTGAAGATTTTTCCTCTTTTATTGCGGCTAGTCTGCAAACCATCGCTAAGAACATGGAAGATGCCACGTCACTGAGCTCCTAGCTAGGAGGCTGTCCTTATTGGTCCAATGCCCATATACATCTTAATTACTTTGTGTTTCTGTATTTCTACTGATCCGAATAAAAAACCAAAGACGTTATTGGCCGGGTGTTCATCTTAAAATAAAGAAATAAATGCATGCAGTGACGTATGTAATGAGCAGTTATAGTACTAATTTCCTGTTCAACATATCATGTGGCCTGCATGTGGGCTGTATTTATAATTTGTATGTTCTTTTGTAAACTTTTCAATGAAAAATTAAAACCACAAACATGATTTGGGTTTTTATCTAAGAATAAATAGCATTTCCATGGATCAATATATATGAAGTACAGTACGTATAATAAGTTGTACCTTGAAAATTTAGTTTGAAGTCAAAGTATAGATGGACATGCAATTAATAACAACTTGATCTTTGGGAATTATAAAACGCCCCCAATATTATCAAATATACCTCTTGATTCCGGATAGAAGTCATAGAACATTAAATGGGAGGTAAAACAACAATATTTTCATTATTTATGATTAAAAAGAACATACTAACAACAATATTTTCATTATTTATGATTAAAAAGAACATACTCATCTTTGAGGGTGTGTTTGAATTATGGCAATACTTTGCAAGTAATTTAATAATACACCCAAGTGAGGATGTTTATTGATTGAGAAATTGTATACTTTCTATAAAATTCTCTTAAGAAATACTTTACTCATAAAAAGATTCTACAAAAGTAAACCCATAAACTGACACGTGAAAGTACGTCAAATTGTCAAACTAATTTTATTGTAAACTAGATCATTCATATCATATGAAGCCATATATCAATTTGTGAATTTACTTTTATAAGATTTCTTTGTAGATGTAGTACTTCTAAATTCTCTCACATGAAGAGGGATTGGACCCGATAATGGTATAGATTCCATCCGAAGACTTTGTGCAATAGTACCAAATTATAGATTACATGATACAATTATGCAAGTACGGTATCCAAATTAACGTATTCATATGGCCATCTGATGAATATATATTCTTGATACCCAATTCTTTCATGGCCAAATATAGACATGCATGCATCAACTATAAATTGAATCTTGGGCATTAAATGTCGTACTTACAGATAAAAGAGGGAGAAATGCTTCGTTTCTCCGTTTTGGATCCGAGCATTTCTACCGGGATTTTTTTAAAGTATTTTTTAATAATATTATAAAAATATTTAAGCATTTAAGTCTTATCGGGACCTTCCTTGTGCCAGCATGACTCAGAGAAATTGTAGTATTCGGCTTAAATTTAATTATCTTCCATTATACCAATTTAGACATGATGTCACATTTTAAGTAGCTTTCTCTTCAAGATGAGGAATAGCTTTCCTCAAAAATAACATCAAAACATCTTTTTGAATGGAGCAATATCCAGGATCATATCATCACCGCTCACACATTTTAAATGATTTCATTAGTTAACTAATTAAATAAAAAGTCAAACTCGTGTACTGACTAGAGAGATGGGCCTTACCTGGAGTGGATAGATAGGTTGGGCTATATATTTACGAGCTGTTTAGTTAATGAGATGAGATGAGATGGTTTGAGATAAAAGTTAAAAATTAAATAAAATATTATTTAAAAATTTTTAAAAAGTTAAAAAAAAATATCAATACACTAATAGTCACTTCCTTAACCATCAAGTAAAAAAAATATTAAAGAATAAAATAAAATACATAAGCGGTTAAATTGAGGAGGCAAACTCAGGGGGCATAGTATCATTGTCTTATTTTAAATGAAGGGTATTTTTATAAAGAAAAATGTTTGGGCCACTGAGAGGTGATCTGAGACATTTTTTATTCATTTTTTTCTTTTGTTACTTAGTGATTAAGAAAGTGTTTTTCAATAATGTCGTATTTTTTTTAAATGTTCAAGGATATAAAAAAATATATGAAAAAAAGCAAAAAAAACACTGGAATACACTTCTCGAGACACATTGTCGAGGTTGTAGTGCTACACTCTTATAATACACTTTATAAAAATAATATTATTTTATAAAAATATCCTCATCTTACAACATTATTACGAAATATATTGTGAAAATGTATTGCGTGTATATGGTTCCAATATTTAAAGCGTTTTATTTGCAACTTACAACTTACAAGCGTGTGGCTCCTAATTAATTAGCAACATGCATCAATCACATCGTCATTGTCCATCCATCACATCTCATTGTCTACCCAAATTTTTCTTTAAATATATAAAAATATATTTTTTAATATTAAAAAAGCCACGCCACGTTAGTCGAGATCCATCCTTGGGACCGAACATCAGTGGCTATAGCTTTTTCCTTATAGATTTTAGGGTTCGTTGCAAAATTGACATATGGGTTTCCACGTTTTTACAATTTGAGACTTCAGTTTTCAACTTTAGCAAAATTGATATTTGAACTATAAACAACTCTCAATTAGATAACCCTATCAATCTATCATTAGAAAATTAATAGAAGAATTGCTTAGGTGGGTCCAATATTGAGTGAGTGCAAGTGTTGAATGTGTTCCCACATTACTTAAGATGGAGAAAAAAGTTTTATGTTGGCGCAGGATGGGCCGCTGGATCACCCCATCTACTTTGCAAGTAGACAACTTTCCGCTTGGGAATTATACAACCACCAAACCTTCTTAGAGCTTAGCTTTATTTATCAAGTCCAACAAAGGCCATTCAGGCAAAACACCCGAGAATTCCAGAACTTGAGCTACCCTGCTGTCGTCGAAGAAGAAGGGTCACCGGCTCCCCTGCCATCAAGTCACCAACTTCCTTGACCTTCCGACCTAAAGCGAAATTGACCGATGGTGGTTGGTCGAAGCTCCAGTAAGTAGCCACTCCCTTCTCAGGGAACTATATGTGAGACTTCTATATCATAGGTGTAACAGCCCACTATAAATTCAGTGGTAGAATTTCTATTGGCTTTAGGAACTTCATGAAAACTTATGGAGTTTTCACAAATCGACTAGTCGCATAAGTTTTAGTCTGTCAACATAGTTAGTGTTATTACTCACTATGGTGCAAGAAGTGTGATTCTAATTTTTGAGATAGTTAGAAGTGTCAGAATGCATTATGGCCTGCGTCGTTAGACTTAGTTGATTATTTATGATTTTATGGCGGAATAAGTTCATTTTCATATTTTCGAACCAAACGGTTGTTCAAAACTATGAAATTATTTTTAGGGATACTTCGAGGTTGAATTTTGGTAAACGATTTTTATTGTAGATTAACATGAATATTTAGGAATTTTTAGTGCTTAGTTTATAATTCACTTTTCTGGAGTGAATAGTAACCTCGATAAGCGCACTAAATGCAGTATTTCAAAATCACAGTATGGAATGTCCAAATTAGATTAGAAAAGTTTTATTTGGACACTTGGCAAGATCCTAGCCACACATAGTGAATAGTATTAGACACTTGGCATCATAAGGAACGTTTGATGGACTTGAATGAATCAAGGTGTGAGATCATGTCACCTAAGCAAAAATTTTATTCCATCCAACCAATCAAATTGTGCCAAACCAAAGAGAATTTCCACCCTAGTGAAATCCTATATGGTTGGAATCCAACTCAGAACCCAAAAGTATGTTGGAAACTGAAATCCTAAACGGTTTTATCCAAACCATAAAGTTGACCACCAAAACCTAAATGAATAAGTTTTTAGCATTGTGATTAATCGCTTGATTAAATTACTTCCACATGTTATTCATCCTTCAAATTTTTTTTAGAACATCATTATTCAACCTTGTTAACCTTGGAAAATTGATTGGGGCAAGAGATATTGGATTTGGGCTTGGTAGCAACCCAAACCCTCTTAAAAACCCAAAATTTAGGCCCATTAAGGCCCACGAATTTGGTCATCTTAGCATTACTTTTTGACTAAGCAAGTTCACTCCCCACATGGCTAACCAGATTTTTTCAAGAGGGACTAGAGGAGTTTTGAAGTAAAAGGCTAAAGGGCCACCTCACTCTTTCAATTCTACACTCAACCTTGAGAAAATATCTTGGGCTAATTTTTGTATATTGAATTGGGTAGAAAAAACCAATACTCAAGCTCCATTTCAACTTTATCATCTTCTATAACTTGTCTAAGAAGCTTTCCAGTCCACTTCCCAATAAAAGCAACTCTCCTTTGCACTTTTCTTTGATAAAACACAAAAGACACTCTCATGCAGCTTTTCTAAACTCTTTTGCATGCCTTATTCGAGACTGTTGTAAGTGTTTTCTCGCAAAGTTTCCTCATGAAAATTGTTCCCTTTTTAGTGTAGTTTACGTGAATACCTTATTTGTTCCATTTGAAGATCATTTGATCGGTCAAAAGTTGTTTAAACCCCAGAAAGGTCATTCTAGGCGATAAACTGGAGATTGTGTTATATTTTGGAGTTTTTGACCAAGCTAATGAATAGATCTTGATCTAAACTTTTTATGGAGTACTTTTAACATATGTATATGATTATTGGTTGAGGATTTGTTACATAATTAAAAGTTTTGGTGAAAGATTTTCTTAGATCTAGAAACTTAGAAACTGGAATAGGAAAAATAGTTTATGTTTTGAGAAAGTTTAAATCTTTCATGGTTTAATCTTATTTCAATGGTTTTGATATTTTTATGTAAGGATCCTAAGCCTCTTATATACATGTTAGAATGTTGTTTTGAATATAGTTGTATTAGTTTCAAAATATGAAATTTTATGCAAGGAGATATTCGGTTAGGCCAAAGTGATGATGTTATTGGCTAAATTCATGTTTTGGTTGATTTTTAACCAGGTGATCTTGAGTTGAAAGCTTAAATTTATTTTAGGACACCTTTTTAAATCATGTGATATTTTGGTTTGAAGATCACATCTTTATAAGTCATGGATGAAGAGGTTGATCAAAACAAGTTAGAAACAAAAATCTATTTTTGAACTTAGAAAGAAACCGAAAAGTTCTAGTATGGTTTTAGTGATTTTGATGACTTTTGTTCATGATTCAAAATATGATTATTCTTAGAAATACGTTATGAGTATATTAGAAGAAAACTTTTGGTTTAATCATGAGGTAGGGATAAAATGATTCAAAACATGATTATTTTGGAGTTAAGATGCAAAATCCTTAAGTTAGGGATAAAATGATCATTTTCTCACATGTAAAAGTTAAAATGGTCATTTTACTCTAAGTTAATACTTTTCCATATTTCTAATTGTTAGTGATTGAGTTCTAATTTTTAAAAATCACTACTTTCAGTTTCTCGTGATCGCGCTTGAGTTTTGTGTAGAAACGCGAACACCGAGGTAAGTTTGCTTTTAACTTACTATCGGTTTAATGTGTATGTATAATGAGTAAAAGAACTACAATGTATGTATGTATGTTATCATATGTAATGCCAAGTCATTACATATTTATCTGTCACACAGAATTTACTGTCATGAATTGTTCATCTATTACGCAAGATATTCTGTCACATTTTACTATACATTGCAAGTACGTCTTGTTAAGTATGTCATCTGTTACACGTATGTCATGTCATGTAATATTCATTATTGCAAGCATGTCATGTTAAGTATGTTGTTTGTTACATATTATGCCATGTTACGAAATGTTTCTATCTCAAGTAAGTCATATCTTTTAAGTTACATTCGAATCATGTTGTGTTAAGTCGGGACACGATTGACTGAGTGAGAATGTAGCGTCAATGATAATATAGTAGTTAACTTAAATTACTACTTATACTATGAAATTGCATCTCCAGTACTCTTATGATCATAGCCATTTTGGACTAGCGTTATGATCTCAGTTGTTTAATATGTCCTTTTGTATGAAGAGTGTTTTAAGTATTTGGAATATTTTTAGTTTGGTACATAGTATTGCTAAAGAAAAAAATTTATCCACTACAAATATTGCATAATGCTATGCATGTTAGGAACATTGCATCATATATGTCACGAACGGAAGCAAATAACCTTATATAGCATGTCTCGACACTTCAAATGTTCATCCAATTTCAAGCAGAATTTGGGAGAGTCACAATAGGGCTTCGTACCGAGTTATTAATGAAATTCCTTGTCAACTCTGTAAAATACTCATTTGGATGAGGGCGCTTTCCAGCAACTATGCGATCATCATTCATCACTTCTCAAATTCCTACAATCGCTCCCAAGCTAGCTAGCAGACCACTTACCCTGCTTTTCAATGGCTTTCTTCCATTCCAACAGACGAATGGTTTTCTTAAGAGACCAATTATACCATTATTTAATAGTCCTTTTCGAATATAAGCCTAGATGTGGCTTAAGCCTTCATTAGGGCGTTACAAGTAGTAATAGAGTCCATCTCATCCAAAAATGTGGCACTTAAACTGTACAATTTATAATGGAATGATTGACGAAGACAATGAGAATTTAAGAGACATTGTGATTCCTATATTGAGTATAAGGGGAGTTTGTGTATTATTGACTAATCTTTCTAAAGTCTAGGCATAGATGTGATTAAGCCTTCCTTGTTCATCTAAATTATGTATGCATGAACACATTTTGGGGTAATGTGTATCCCCCAACCTTAAATCCTCTTATCTTTCCTGTGTTCTCCTCCAACTATTGTTTTTTGGTTGGTTAAAATAGTTGAATATATACAAGAAAAGATTTGGGGGTAGGGGGACAGAGAGAGATTGCGAATGCATCGCAAGGAATAGCTCAAAGAAGTCAAAGGCAAGAAATTGCATTGAAAAACCAGAGGCATGGTTCCCCATTTTGTTTCCAGAGGGCATTCGGTTCATTTCTAAATTCTTTATCAAACCCAATAATAATCGAGTAATGATACACTTACAACTATTTTTTACAATTTTTCTACAACCATATGTTAAATTGAGGATAGTTATGTAAAATGATGTTATTTTTATAAGTTGTTTTACAAAAATATCTCTCATTTAACCATGGTTGTATAAAAGTTGTAAAAAGTAGTTATAATTGTATCATTTTCCTTTCTAGAATAGTAATTAAAGATTTCTTCGACCTAATTGCCATGCAAACTGATCAACAGCCATCATAGCACGGGATGCAGGGCCGATTGAACCATCATACCTGCCAAACAAGAGAGAAAAAGTAGCAAGGTTAAAATTCTTTCGAAAAATTTAATCCATGAGTCCTCCTCCACCTATGCTTACATTTCCATCTTAATTACCAAATGTACTGAAAGCATAATGAACATGACTTTAAAATCTTCACACACTCACAATGCAACCAAGAGGAATGCTGCTGTTTGCATTATTATGGCACCTTCACCAGCACGTTTTGCTGTGTTCATGCACCTTGCACAGAACCAATTCTCATGAATTGATGTCACCACATCTGTCATCAAGACCCGTCCACCAAACTTTAAAACAATAAGCCAGCCAATCATTACAATTAAGATGTAAAATTTTTTATGATGCATAAAGGCAAAATGTCTACAAAATAAAACACGTATTGACATGATGCACTTGCCAAGCAATTGCACCATAAGATGCATGCAAACCAGCAATCTATAGATGCTTATCATTCCAAAACATTGTGCAAATCTATAATTCTGAAAAGCTTTGAATCCTTACTAAGAAATAAAAGCTTTTAAGTCGGTAGAGCAATCATTTTTTAAGTCAGTAAAGCAATCATTGGAATTGTAAACTTGCAAACTATCTATGTGATGTGTATGATGTTACAGAAATGGACATGATCCACTTTCCAGGTAGCTGAGGATTACCATGAAATCCTAGTACAGTACACTAGCAATTTGCAGTTATACATTCCAAAGCATATTGCACTTTATACCCCACAACGTTAAATTCCACAATATAACTGTGGGTTGCAGTCAAAGGATTACTTACATTGGTTTGCCCCAATAATGAAGCTCTCAGTTTGGAGTTTGTTACACTTGATGAAATCCACAAGCTGGCTCAATTCAATGGGGTTGGCTTTAATCCCTTCTTGTTCTGCACTGAAAGGACCTAGTCAAACTTCAATATCTAAACAGAACAAGCTAATAAACACATAACAAAGCATAATTCCCAAGACATATAAAGCTCTAACAAAGCATCAAGAAATGAATATTTGATTTTCCATTTAGTTAAAATGATATGTAAAAATATCAAAAAGAAAACGCCATATGTTTATCAAATGAAAATGGAGGTGGTTGAATGCAATACAAAAGACAAACAGACACTTTATAATGTTTGTGAGATAAAGGATGAGCCAAGTATAGTACCCCGGATTGGGTTGTGTATGAGAAGGTGGTGAATGAGATCCCACATTGCTTGGGAAGAAGTTCAAGCCCTTTATAATGATTCCAAAGGGCTCCAATTGTAACATTGACTGGTGCTTGAGAGTTTTGAGTATGAGCCCACGTGGCTTGGGCCTTACTTGGGTCGTTATAATACACAATCACACCTATACAAGCTCTCTTATCGGAGGAGATGCTTTTTGGTCAAATGGCATGATTAAAATGTTATAAATTACTTATAGCTATTATGAATGGAAGTAAACATTTTATTTCTCTATAGAAACACTAACACATACATTTACCTTACAGCTATTCCAAGGTCCATGTCTTACATGGTATCTCTAACAGAGGAAGATTGCAAAAGAAAGAAGCATACTTACTAAAATCTTTATAACTGATTTGGCTAAAAGTTCAGAAAATAATCTCACTAACTCACTTAAATATCAACTCAACTCTCATATGTCTACAACCTCCATTTTTTTGTGCACACCTTACTGTTTTGGTTTTCTGCTTTAGTGCTTAACAGAGCTAATGCTCATGATTTTCTGGTGTCATTTTCTGGTTCTTAGAATGTATATAGGTATTTCTTTTGTATACTCCCTATGTACATGAGCTTCGCCTATTTCATTCGTATTAATAAAATTCTTTCTTACTCAACAAAAAAAAAAAAAATTGTCCATACAATAACGACGCCTGTACTTACGAACCATAACCCTAGACTTCCATGGAAACCATCTAAAACTAACTTGAGATATATACTTAAGAATCAAGGCCCATATTCTATGCATAATCCAAAGTTTTTCTTAAAATAGAACATCACAGCATTAAATTGGTCTGAATAAGCTCTGTATATCAACTTGATGTGTCTGCTACTCTCTGATAAATTTTTGATAGATTCATATGCTGGCGTGACAATAATTTGCCACCAAAAAATTGCAGAAACACCCTGCCAAGTACTCACAAAATTATTGAAAAAAATATATATGGAAAATCTCAAAAACAAAAAATTAAAATACTTTTTTTTTATCAGTAAAAAGTTGAATAAAAATATTTTTTTATGACGGGGAGAACCACCCCACGGCAGAGCCCTTAGGACTCACCCATGGAACCTAAACCGTCAAGGAGACTAGCACAACAAGCCACCACCATGGCCTCCTCCTAAATCGTAGTTTGATCCCAGGGGAAATCGAACCTGTGACATGGGGTACATGCACACAAGTTCACCCTAACAACTTGGGCTACCCACGGGTGGTTCCCCCGTGGGTAGATTTCACGATCTTTTACCTTTGGCACCAGGTTTTTAATTAGGGCAAACCCCAGGGACCTATTATATGGTAACTATGCCTTTTTGGGGATAGGTACAGACAACCAAATAATAGCTTCCCTTATTAAAACCTAAAGCCGTTAACATCACACAGCTGACAGCACCTATATCTCACTGACGACTGACTAAGCCGTTAGCATTGCTGGGGACACTGAGGGGGTTGAGCACAGGTGGAACCATATTTTTGTTTCTGAAAACTGAAAAGTTCTATTAATATCAATAGGCATAGCCCAGGTGCACTTCAACTGCTTCTTTGTAAACCTTTTTGCAAGGACATTGAGATTCCAAAAAGAGAATTGTGATTTCCATACACTGTGTGAGCAGGAAATCGAGCACAGGCAGAACCATATTTAAACCATTCAACTACTTTCTTCAGAAAATTATTAATAATAACAGGCATAAAGTGCTGTATAAAAGCATATAATTAAGGATTTTGAAATTATAAGATTATAGCCCAACTAAAGAAAGTATAAATGCACTATACATTTTCCATCCCAACCAACACAGAACTGCTTTCCAACCCATGAAAAGAGCTTAACCTCATGAATGCTGCTCAAAATAGAGATCTAGGAAAAAAAAAAGGCAAAACACAAGCCACATTCTTTACCTTGCACTTCATGAACCTGGACACAATACTAAAATTTTAAAGAAACCTTTTTACTTGGTGCCTTGGACATTGGAGATTCCGAAAAGAAAATTGCAATTTCCCTACATTACGCGACTAGGAAATAAACTTTACAATTTGCTTTGATCCATAAAATACGATACATTGCACCACCAATCTAAAGATTTTTAGGAATGAACTTTGATTCATTTAGATGCAATGCATTGATGGTGGACTAGCAATAACAGCTAAAGCATACATAGGAGACAAATTAACAAACTGAAATTATGATGCCTTTGCAGACAACTGAGAAACCAAAACTACAAATTCATAGACATAAGCAGCTTAACTCTCTCTTACATTGTAGACAACAAACGAGATGGTCCGGTTGGATCATAGTTAATTAGCAAAGCAGCTTTCAACGGCTCACCTGCAAGAAGCAATTGTCAAATCTTTAAGATTTATTGAATACAGGTATATTTGGCTCAGTTCAAGCATGACTTTTAAAACACCCTATTTTACTCACCAGAAGAACCAACATTGTTAGAAGCCCACTTGTCCCAAACTTTATGGACAAAAGCCCAATCCATTATACGTAATCAGTAACTGCAAAGACATAAAGGATTTCATGTCAACTTCTTTGCCTAAACCCCTAATTCTGATTGTTCATGAGACAATTTTAAAAATAATAATACTAATAATAAAACAAAACAATATAACTTTATTTAAATGAAAAACATTGAGTGTGACGGTCTTTATCAAACTTTTTTATTTATAAATAAGTATTATTAATCAACAAATAGGCATAGCCCAGTACAAATACAGAAAGTATGCCCTATATAAGTAGGCACAGAGACAAGAAAATCATGTAGATCCATGACATTAAAATCAACAGCAATGGCCCAAGAACTTTGAGTTCTAATAAAAAAAGCTTTTAGTTCCTCCAGCGATCTCTCATTGTCTTCAAAAGTCCGTTCATTACACTCCTGCCACAATCACCACATGACGCATATGGGGACCGTCTTCCACACAGCTTTAATCTGATGAATGCCTCTTAGATTTGTCCAGCTGGCCAGAACTGCCACTACTGTCTCGGGCATAACCCAAGTCAAGTCTAGTCTACTAAATACTTCATTCCATAACACCCTAGCTATCTCACAAGGTAAAAGGAGAGGGTCAGCCGACTCGCCCAACACCAATCTGCGATGATCACCCTCTATTTCCTCAAATTGTCGGTTGTGAGGATCTTACCCAAGGAAGCTGTCCACACGAAAAATGTTGTTTTGGGCGATACCTAAAAGTAAAATTGTTGGGATTTTAATTTTGATATTTTTATTGTTTGGATTGTAATTTTGGACTTGAAGTTAGTTTTATATTTTTTATAGATATTGTGATTTCAACATTTATATAAAATTATGTCAAACTTAATCAGGTCAAACGCGTTAATTTCGGATTTGTTCAACCCATTTACATAAATGGGTTGAAACGGGTTAAGTTGTGTCATGTTAATCTATTTCGTAGTATTCACTAACGGGTCGTGTCACGTCAACCTGTTACGTTAATAGGTTGTGTTAGGATTTGAGATTTTGATACGATAAGCTTAATGGGTCATATTCGGGTTGACCCATATAGTATAATATACATGCCCTGACACGACACAAACACGACCCGTTAACACGATTTGACACCCCTAACCTTGTGTATGGTTGAAGTTCTTTCACCATTGGCCTCAACTGTGATTCACCGTGAGTCCCCTCAACATTTCTCCCTTCCTGAAGATATTCCCGCAGTGCCTCCCTCAATCTTTTCCATCCCCTCCCACCCTCTTCTTTAGGTATAAAAATGAAGCTTTGCCTCCCTCCCTCACTGTATTCAACTACTGCCGTATATCGACCACGACTGTTTGAGCATCGTTGTGCTATAAAGCTGCGATGTCCCTCCCTCATCGTCGTGTAGAACCCCTTCTTAACACCTAACATACAGTCCTCCAATGCTCTCTCAAGCCATTGCATCGTGGAAACTCCCAGCAGTAGTTCATGCTCACTCTTCCACCCTCTCTCTATGATACGTAGCTGACCTCCTTAACGAGCACAAATAGCTTTGATTCAATCAAAAGCTCTCTTGTGAACCCCATCTGGCTACCACGATCGTTAACGTTGCACCATCATTGACGAAACAAAAAAAAAAAACTATTTTTCACAAGTGTACAGAGAGAAAACTGAATAGAAGAGAGGTTTTCCCGAACTGACAAGTCACAAGTCGAACATGCTAATGCAATTAGTTTCATTTATCAAACTTGTCGCAATAAAGACAAAAAATTCTCAAAAATGACAGATAAATCAAAAAATTAAAAAGAGCTAACTAGAACCTACCTCATCAATAATAATAATGACGAAAACAGCAACATGAAGCTATATCGCCCTAGACATTGGATTCGGAAGCGTGGTGGAATGTTATGATGCTAAGGGTTAAAGATTTAACCAAATCAGTATCCAACAGTCCCAGAACTTTTAGATCAATAGTTGGGTTTTTAACAATTGGTATTAGAGAGCCCAACAATCCTTCATGGGGGACGAGGTAAGCTTCAACAAATAGCAAGCAAATTCGTTGTTGATGGAAATGATTCTTGCCAAAGTGCTACATCTCACAGGTTTAGTCGACCAATACCATGAAAATTACAAGGTCTTCAAGCAATCCTTCATGGAGTGGCAAGACCAGCTTGCACAGGAAGAAGAAGAAAATGCAGTAAAGGTGGAAGAGACAATGGCGGTGTCCACAGGATGCGTATTACGAAGAAACTCCTCTTCCCTCACTTCCCTTAATTCCCTCACCCTCACCACAAAAACCCAATCAACCTGCACTCTCTCTCTCTCTCTCTCTCTCTCTCTCATTTCTCTATGTCTTCCCTAAGAGAAAACCTTCTAAACAAACAGTCTTCCCTAAGGATCTCCATCTCTTCCCACACTTCACTCATAGTCAAATCGAGACAAGGCTATATGGATGGTTGTCGACAGAAGGGGGAAATGAACAAGAAAGGAATGGAGGAGCTAAATATGGGCAAGGCCTCCCCAGTGTAGCAAGTGAAGTGACCTAGGCAACACAAGAACACTCTGGTATCATGTTCTGGGTTGTGGATTTTTGACCCTAGCATTCGCACCTTCTTTCAAAACTGCAAAGCATGGAACGGCATAGGGGTCATGGGAGCCGCCATCACCTTTTGCCAACCCATCACTGGCCATTCCCTCACCTTTGACGGCCAGATCTGGTTTTATACCACGACTGAGCATTTTGGAAGTTCCAGGGTGGAAGCTTCCTTTTATCCTCTGCTCAACACCAATCCAGAGCTTCCTTCATGTATTGCGTTGGAACATGAAGGGCTGGTGATTGGAGTGCTTTTGGGCTATTTTAGCACTGCTTTGTATTGGGTACCATAGGAAGCACCCCCGAATAGGGAATAGTAGTTCTCGTAGGGCAGCAACCATCCCTACATGTACGAATGGTGCCTATACTTGCACCATATTATCCAAATTTGACCTTGAACAGCCTTTAACCACTGTCATCCTCCTCTCAGTTGCTCGATGCTTAACAGAGCTTGGTGGCAGACCCGAATCCCATGTGGAAGCTTTAATGGGTAAACAGAGTGCTCTGAGGACATGGTAAACGTGATAATGGACTGTAGAGCTGTTCCAGCTTTGGTAAGGCATCTCCATGCACCGACTGTGGTAAAAGGCGACAACAGTCTAAGGCCTTGTGAGCATGAGGTGGAGAAAGGAAGCGCTTATGCAATTGGACTTCTCGCTGTCAAACCAGCCCATCAACAGCTCATAGTTGATGTTGGAGCTCTACCACATCTTGTGGATTTGTTAAAGAGGCCAAAGAATGGTGGTAACTTCCGGGCAGTCAATGGTGTTATTAGGAGAGCTGCTGATTTAATAACTAACCTAGCTCATGAAAATAGCTGCATTAAAACCAGTGTCATGATTGAAGCCAGTATCCCTCCTCTTGTTCAACTGCTCGAGTATGCGGGTACAAGGGTACAAAGAGCAGCTGCAGGGGTCCTACGAACCCTTGGATTCAAAAATGATGGAAACAAAACTCAGATTGTAGAATGCAATGCTCTACCAACCCTTGTACTAATGCTTTGGTCTGAGGATGCCACTATACATTATGAATCGGTTCGTGTGATAGGGAACCTGGTCCACTCATTCCCAAAAGTTAAAAAAGAAGTTCTCCTCGCTTGAGCTTTACAACTTATTATCAAATTGCTTAGTTCCTGCTTTCCAGAGAGCCAAAGAGAAGCAGCTCTGTTACTTGGTCAATTTGCTGGAGCTGATTCTAAAAGCAAGGTATCTATTCTTTTCTTTTCTTTTCTTTTCTTTTCTTTTGGAATTACCTTTGCCGTTGATTACTTTGTTCTTCGCAGACGCATGTCCATGATAGTCTATCCACAAGCCTTGAGAAGACTATATGGAGAATCTAAAGTTGTGTTGGCACTTCACGTGAAAGAGGTAGTAATCGCACCTCAGTTGCTCGATAAAATGTCACTGAGAAGTGCTTTTAAGTCGTTTGGGATAAAACTATTAAAATTTGGTGGATATCATTTGATAGAAGAATATGGCTTGTGGCCCTTTGATAGAGGAATGGGAAAAGAAATTATGAGGAACTTGATGTGTGTAGCTGGTGTGCCTCATCTGAAGGCTTTGGAAGGGTTGGCAAATAGTTACAAAGGATGTAATTCAAGTCCAGCAGTGTTTGATGCATTGATCAGGGCTTGTACTCAGATTGGGAACACTGATGGTGCTTATGAAGTGATCAAGAAGTTGAGGACCGAGAGTTATTCAGTTACAATTCATGCTTGGAATAACTTTTTGGGTCACCTATTGAAGTTCAATGAGATCCATATATTTTGGGAGGTGTACAGGGAAATGATTTCATATGGGTATAGTGAAAATGTGAATACTTTCGATTTGGTTGTTTGTGCTCTTTGTAAGGAATGCAAATTACCAGAAGTAGTCTCAATATTTTACCAGATGTTGACGAATGGAATTTGGCCTAACGTCGTTATTTTACACATGATCATAGATGGAGCTTGCAAGATGGGTGACCTGGTTCTTTACTTGAAGCTTCTGCGAAAGATCGGAAGTAATGGTGCGGATGCTGGAGGTTCTGAACTTACAATTGAAATAAAAATAAAAAAATTGGATTCTCAAACATATACTCTCACATTTGATAAACAGGAGCCAGTTCCTACTTTAAAAGAGCTGATTGCTTCCATCACTGGTGTGTTGTCAGAGCAGCAACGCTTAATATGCCGCGGAAGGGTTCTAAAGAATGATCAAATCCTTTCTTCCTATCATGTTGAAGATGGGCATACCTTACATCTTGTCGTTCAAAATCCCTTTCCACCATCATCTGAGGGTTTACCCAATCATACAGCAACTGATCTTGCTTCAACTACAAGTCATGGGTTGTTTTAAATGGGTGAAAAGAATATACTTGTTTTTTACCCCGGTGGTTAGACATTTGATGTCAGTATCCTGACAATGGATAATGTTTTTTCAGTTCTATACTCTTCTCTTAGAGGTGTGTGACAATCGCACCAATGCTATAAACCTTGTGGGCAAGGTTTTTTTTAAGGGGAGGAAATTGTTATGAACCTGAAGATGAAACGGTATAGTGCAGGATTAAAGGAATATGCTGTCGTACGAAGAGTGAAGGAAAACGATGTGTTTTGGTTAGCATTAATGAAGCTGTGCGTTTTGAGCTTTAAGTGTTGTGTTTCAAATGTCTGTCATTTAGTCTTTACTATTTCACTCATTTTAGTCATTTTTCCTTTCTGTTAGAGGGTTGTGGCTGTAGGAATCTGGGGGTATAAGTCAGAGAAGGGACTAGAATCAGGAACCATCTGGAAAATTCTAAGCATTTGAATATTGTTCCTTGGGAGGCCTGAGTTCCTTGAATACCCAGTTATCTGTAGCAATCTCGAATGAATGGGGTTTATTTCCATTTCCATTTCATAGATCTGTTCTTATAATTTGCATTACTATAATACAAGTTCTATTACCAAAGACTTTGTGCCATCAGATTACTAATATGATGCAGAATTGTTTTTGGGGTCATCATAACAGCTCTCAGAAGATCCATTGGTTAAGCTGGAAGAAGATGTGTATTGCAAAGAAATCTGGTGGTTTGGGGTTCAGGGATTTGGAGGCTTTGAATATAGCTATGTTAGCAAAGCAATTGGGGAGGATTTTGCAACAACCTTCTACTTTAGCTACTGAGATTCTTAAAGCTAAATACTTTCCCACATCATCCATCATGGAGGCTAAGTTGCCTAAAAATGCTTCATATGTGTGGACAAGTATATTTTCTGCTAAGGACCTATTGCATGCTGGTTTGTGTTGGAGGGTTGGAAATGGAAACAGTATTCGAATTTGGAAAGACAAATGGATGCCAACACCTCTTCTTATAAGGTCCAATCTCCAATCTCTATCTTAAGTGCAGATGACCTGGTTTCAAAATTGATCATTCCTGGAACTAATGAATGGAATAAAGCTTTAGTACAAGCTATTTTTACTAAAGAGGAAGCAGATATGATTCTAAACATGTGTATTAGTCCTCTGTCAAGGGATGATAGCCTGATCTGGAGGTGTACTAATAATGGAAGATATTCAGTTCGAAGTGCATATTATCTTCAACTTGATTTAAGCTCAAGTTCTGTGTGCTCCACTTCTTCTCAAACTAATGGATTGGAGAAACTATGGCAGAAAATTTGGAATTCTAAAACACAGCCAGTGGTTAAAAACTTCATATGGAGAGCATGTTGTGATATCCTGCCCACCCATAGTAATCTCAAACTAAAGCATGTTCTGCAGGAGGATCTCTGTCCAATATGTGAAACTGAAGTTGAATCTGTGATACATAGTGTCTGGGATTGTATTTCTGCTAAGCATGTTTGGGCTCTATGCATCAAAAAGATTCAAAAGTGTACTAGTATACATAATAGTTTCAAGTCCTAGGTTCTTAAAATGGCAGAGATGTTAGATGCAGCAGAATTTGATTTATTTCTGGTTATGGCTAGACTGATATGGATGAGACGTAACAGACTGGTTTCCAATGGGGCATTCCAGCATCCCAGTCAACTATCCCAGGGTGCTATTGATTCTATGGAAGACTACCAATCAGTTTGTCTTTCAACTTTTAACCTCACTATGCATGAGCAGGTTCCTGCTCAACGTTGGCAGACTCCTCTGTTGGGTTTTATAAAAGCAAACTTTTTTTTTTTTTTATAAGTAAAAGCAAGTTATTAAAGTTTTATAAAAGCAAACTGGGACATTGCTATCAACTGTCAAAGCAAGAGGATGGGAGTAGGGGTTATCCTGAGAGATGACAAGGGGGTTGTTATTGCCTCTAAGCAGATTAGTAAGTATGGAACTCCAATACCACAAGTTGCTGACACTTTTGGAGCTTTTTCTGCAGTAGAGTTTTGTATGGAGTTGGGATTGAACAAGGTAATTTTTTAGGGTGATGCTAAAAATGTGGTGAATTTCATCAAAGAAGGCTCAGGTTTACTCTCCTGTTGTGTTCTATTTGCAAAAGGGGGTCATAACTGAACAAGGATTCCGAATTTTTAAATCCTAATGGTTACGTAAACGCAAGGAAAAAGAAAACCCAGGAGGCAGGAATACAACAGATTATATTTGTATGGAAGTTTCGTATATTGCGTACTTGAAAATTAATATGAAAACCCTAAAAATAAATAAAACCTTCAAAGGGAACCCTAGAAATGCAACACCAGGGAAAACGGCACAAACTAGCATCATCATCATCATCATAAAACAAGCCCTAACAGGTAATGGAAATTCCGGCAGTCAGACAAAAGTTCGGGGAAGAAGCAAACCTGGGAGAGAGCGAGAGGGATTTGATACGAACCAAAAAACAGAATCGCCGATCGATCCGAGAGAGGGAATTTGGTAGTGAAGGAGCTTCTGTGATTAACGATTTAACGGGCGGGACTCGTTCCCATTGCATCGAGGTTTCGACCGTTCGGGTAATCTCTCTTGAAGGCCCAAAATTGGGCTCTGCCTTTCTTTTACTGGGCCCTTTTCTATTTCAGTCCACAAATTTGAGAGGAAAGAAATATTTATTTTGTATCAAATAAATATTTAAACCAATTTATATTAAGAGTTTTGCAACATAGAACTCAGTGTATTAACACATCATTTATACTGGAATTTATTATAACTTTACCAAAATTAAAACTCCAATATTTCTTTAGTATAGTTAATGTGAAAAACTTCCACATCGACGGTGTGCTGGGTGTGTAAGACATAAAACTTATAAATAAATTTTCTCTGATATTAAAAGGTCGGTAAGCCGTTCTTGTTTAAATTTATATTTTAACCATTAGAATTGACCCATTAGAACTTGTATATGACACTCGTCCAACTATAACTTTAAGAGGAAAGACTGTCAAATAGCATAATATGCGGATCAAATATTAATGGAGGATGCATATTGTTGGGACAATTATCAATAATGTCTGCAATGTTTACTATAGTCTACTGTGAGACAAAGAAAAAACATCGCATCATGATCCCAGTGGGAGATTCATCTTATGGTTAAGAACTTAAGCTAGTGAGAGAGGCAAGAGTCTCCAAATGAATCTAGATATATACAATGAAACCTAGAAGTATATTTATAGGGTTTAAGAAGCACAACATGAAGGAACCATTCTCCTTGAGCACAATACTCAAGACGACAATGTCCTTCCGGGAGAGGTGTCTTTACTGGACCTTGTTTCGTCAACATGAATCTTTTATAAGATAAGCCCTATCGAATAAAACTCTTCGTCAAACTCCGCAACTCCTAATGCTTTCATAGGGTCTCGCCAAACATGCATTTTCCTAGTTCGACCATTCCTCACTTGGGTTTTTATATGTACACCTCTCTAGTTGCCTATCGACCTTTTTCAAGCAAATTTTTTTAAAAAATGAAAAGATGATATATGAGGAGGTGTGGGTTCAAACACTCCGATACAATAATCACAGTGCAAAAGTGATAGAAAAAAAAGGAAAATAAAACGAGTTTCGAGACCAATTTCTTGGTCCTCACCCATGCTATAAAGAGGGCGTCATCTTAAAAGATAATTTTTAAGCAAGCCACCGCGGAAAGTGGTGTAAGCTGTGGGTGCACTGAAGTTTGTTGTCTTGGGATATTTTTTGAAGAAAGTGTATAAACAAATTTCTCGAAGTGGGTACTATAAAAATCATAACTTAAAATCTTTGTACATTATCTAGGCCTCTGTTACGCCTCCCTGGACCAAGTCTCACCTTGCAACTCTACCTTCATAAATATTTTGACTTGTATGGTTTTAAAAAAAAAAAAAAATGAGTCAATAACTCAATAAGAAACTCATCATAACATAAACATACTTAACATAAAGTTTTTCATAAAATATTTCATGCTGAGAATTAAAATCATAATTATTCATACACATGTTTATGACATGCATGACATATATTAGCTTATCTGACTTATCTTACTTATCATATTAGCTCACACACTTAATCATGTGTGCAAAGTTATCTATCGGCTTCACATCTCGCGACCGTAAGGGGAGCTGCTAATAATATTCTAGCATATTATGATAGTCTACGCTTAGGTTTGTGACTTGCACATCCACCCTTAAATTTACATTGGTACCATGCATCTGAATGATCATCTGATTAATTGTTCTGAGCATAATATACTATTAATCTTATGAAAGCTTATTTGTCTTATGCAATGTAAGATGCATAATACATACATAACTATAGTATGAGAAATGAAATTAAATGATGAATGACGTGCTTGCAAATATCATAATATGCGTAGTACATAAACACTAGTTTCTAAAGAACTAATTTTAATAATAATAATTTATGTAACTAACTAATATATGTTAATCCTAATTTATGATCAAATACTTATCTCGCGATGCTGATCCAATATTTCCAAGTGCAATGGGAACATTAAGTCTTTAGAAACATGCCTTTTTTGTAATAAGCTTAAATGGCATTTTAGTAATAAATATATATTTAAAGTTTTAACACTGCTTTATGGAAAGCTATACTTTACGGAAGGGCAACGAAATCTGACATGTTTTGTGATGGGAGGCTACACGACATGTCTATTGGGAAGGCACATGCACGGCAAGAAGCTTTTTATTTTTTCTTATACCCTAACTGCATTGCCTTCTAATATAAATATTTGGTGTCAAGATAAGTAAAGCAATTGAGAGATTTGATATAGTTTGTTTTTGCAGATAAGATAAATGAGTTGAGTTGAGTTGAAATGAAAATTAAAAGTTAAATAAAATATTATTATAATATATTTTTTTAATATTATTTATATTTTAAAATTTGAAAAAGTTAAATTGATTATTTTATTTTATGTAAAAAGTTAAAAAAATTGTAATTATTAAATAAAACGAGTTAATAAGAGTTATAAAAAACAAACGAGATGTCAAAAGAAGGAAAGCAATAAAGAGGTATTTAGCAAGTGAGTTCGGCACCCAAAGAAAATTAAAGCAAGGTTCCCTAGGAAAGCTAAAGCAAGGGCTCACTGTGAGAAAGAAAAAGAAATCGACAGGCCAGGCGTTGGCTTGAGAGAAAACAAAAATAAAAGAGGGAGGGAGAGAGAAAACATGAGAGATGTTGTAAGAGAAAAGAGATAGTCAATTATTGGCGTAGGACACGCACCGTGCTGGATTATGTATCTTGGGTTCAGCCATTACATTTATAAAAATTTATGATTTGTCAAAATAACATACGGAATGTAATATATTTATAGAGAAAATTGAGAAAAAGTGCCGATGAGTTCGAGTTAGATTCAATTAATAAACTTAGTGACACAAATCTGTTGAAAAATCGATCTCGATCATCTAAGAAGAGTTTGAAATTTAAAAATATGATCTAACAGCTCATTTAAAGTTTGAATTTATAGTTTGAAATTTAATATAAGATTGACAGTGACTGTAAATGCATAGGAGACTTCAATTAGTGATAATTATAAATTGAAATAAATTTCTAATAATCGATTTTTAAATTTTAAAAAGAATTTAACTTATTCAATAAATAATAAATATAATTTAACTTAATTATTGAACTTAATTAAAATTCTTAATCAATCTCAATAATTTATAATTCGTAGACTTATCCAATATAATTCATTATATATAATTTAATCCCAATAAAATTATTAATATTCCTACTTTAAAATTATTGGCCGGATCGCTACAATAACAAATTCTAGAAGTCTTGCTTTGGTAGTATCAATCTTACATTTTTAATACTCGACTCAATGGGAGGGAGGGCCCTCCAACTAAAGCCGAAAGCAATGATGAGTCAATAATCATGGAGATGGGCACCACCAGGCGAGATCGAGACCAACACCATGCATAGGTTGGGGAAAAGTCCCTTCTGTAGATTCCAAACCTCCACTTTTTCAAACAACCAATAAATATAAAGAATAATATTATTTTATCTCTTTATTTTATTTATTCATTTTGACTATTTATATATTTAATATTTTTTAATTTATTTTATACTTACTAATTAAAAAAATAACTATTAATGTATTAATATTTTTTTATATTTTATAAAAATATTAAAAAATATTAAAAAATTTAAATAAAAAAATTGAAAAAATTGAAAAAGTGAATTTTGCACCCTAGCTTGACGGCACCCTAGCAGCACTTAAATATAAATAAAGCTAGGGGATCAAAGTTTGACTAATGGCTTCACATTTAGAATATTAAGTAAAGGGTCTTTTCTTGCTATATTTCACTTAGAATAACTATAAACAATGAGAACAGGAAGTCAAAAATCTTGAGTGCCATGTGGGGAGCCTTCCTGGATCTTACATGACTCAGATGGAGCCCACATTTAGCTTGCCTCCACCTCCATAATTTAACAGAGAAAAAAAAATCTATTTATAATTTCATTATTTTTTTTTAAAAAAAATATCAAATTAAACATTGAAAAATAAATTAAAAGAGTACTCCAATACTTTAAATGAAAGATGTTCAGAGCATAATCAACTTTGGGTACATTGTTTTTATTGGGAATAATAACCGAATACAATAACCATGGAAGACACCCAACACACAGGTTTAGTGAAGTGGTGCCTTTTGCTTATTCAGAAGACTTGATCAATCATTAATTTTCCCTTTTTCTTTTTCTCTTCAACTGATAGCTACCAAATCCATCTATAATTCTGAGAGTTCCTTAGGATCGAAAACACGGTTGTGGCAAGTGGGATTGCAAGGATAAGGGCAATCTATCTTTTGGAATGGACTTCGGTCATAAAACCAGTCTCCAACTGCCTTTGCTATTGTCTGCAGAACATTTTTGTTTCATAGAATAATGGAATTAGTTTCTGCAGAGGGAAACTGGAAAAGCAAGCAGTGAAAAAGATAAGAGTAAAATTAAGCAAGTTGTAATAATCAACAGAAAAAATGATAAACAAATGGAGAAGATAGAGATGTATCTTACTGTTCTACCCAGCAATGGAGAATCATCCCTTAACCATGTCTCCTGCATTTCAGTTTGGCAGTGGGCATAGCAAGAGTCAATGAACAATCCTCTAGATGAAGAGGTGCCCAGTCCATTCAACGCACTTAAAAATTGCATCCTGAAATCTGAAAATAAACATCTAGATATAATTAGTAAAATCTCCCGAAGCGGGTTGTTATTATCAATGATGATGTACTTTATCATATAGAAATGCCGTTCTAGGTTGTTTCCTAGAAGTATTTGTGCAAATGGCATTAAGGGTTTAGAGAACGTTTCATGATCCATTTTCGATAAATAGAGAGCATTCCATGATCCTAAAAACTATAAAATGTTATTAGGATGATATGGTATTCTTGAAGGATTCTTTGATTGCCTCTTTGAAGAATTGTTTAATGGAATTTAGGAGATTCTGGTATTCACCTTGCATGGTAGTTAATTGAGTGGGTGAGCAGTTCGTTATATCAAGTTTGCAGCTATGCCAATGGCCATGGGGGTCAGCAACACCAGGCGCCAAAATGTTTTTTATCTGACAAAGAACAATGAGTTCAGGCATTCAATATATGAAAGGTAGAAGGGTACCACTAAATTTATATAAATAAATACAAAAAAAATTTATAAATATATGTTACATTTTATCATCAGTATTTAGGTCACAGATATTTGCTAAAACAGTCACAAAAGCGAATTAAAGGTGGACAAAACCATCTTCAAATCTCATTTGATTCTGGTGTCAAGATGTTAGCAAAAGAAACACCTCCAATTTCAAACAAATATACCTGGTGATATTGAACTACCTGACATAACAGAGCCCAAAGTCGAGATCATAATACAAAGTTCACCACCACCATAGGTCTAAACCAGACCAAATTTGATAAATGCGCAACAAAAGATATAAACATTTTTAGGGAGAAAGTAAATTACTATTTTCTCCCTAATAACCATAGGTCTAAACCAGCGCCTTAGGTCAGGTGGAAAAGGACTGGGTGAATTAACACTTGGCCTCGGGCTCCAATTTTATCAAGCAAAAATGGCATGAAATAAATAATGGAATAATAGTAGAAACTAGAAACTGAATTATTTATAGCTTCAAATATCATCTATAAAATCTTTCCTCCTATTTGAAGCTGTTTTCATCAAAGTTAAAGTACTTCAGCAGTGCTGCTAAGAAGTTCCTATCCTCTGAAAATGAAGGACAGCCGGACAATGTTAACCCCCATTTAATTTAATTATTTGGGGTCAAGAAATGGACTGGTAATTCTAGTCTTAAACCTAGTTAACGTGGCAGGTTTTCTAATTTCAGTTTATACATTAATTTCTTTACTAAGGTAATGGAACCTATCATATGTACAAATTTCAAGGTAAGTCACAAAAATTTCAAGGAAGAGTCTAGAACCAGAGGAAGAATGGTGAACTCGATGTATGAAATTTGAAAGAATGGCAATAAACAGTCATTCATCTCAAAATAGAATGAGCTCACCTGCCATGAATCATAGGCTGCATTTACAAGAAATATTGGTGTTTTGATTTGCTGTACCATGTTTTGGGGAAAGAAACACTGCAATAGAGTTTAGAGTTAGTGGTAACACTGAAGAGGAAATGGTGAGGTGCAAGGTAATAACACAATAGGTGCACTTACCAACCCAGGTCTCATTTTTGAGGTGCATGAAGAAGGTAAATTCTTCGCTGAACCCTACACCAAAAACAAACACACTCATTTTAAGAATCAGGTTTTGCTTTCTGAATAAATGCAAGCTTTAAAAAATGGAGGAGCCCTATAGTTATGTTTATTTTCCTGCTTGACATTGTGTGTGTGTGTGAGAGAGAGAGAGAGAGAGAGATTTCAATAACTGAGCCACTGAAAAAAGAACGCAAAAGTTAAACTGCCTGTAGCAGTATAGAGAGCTAAAACCATAAAATTGCAAAACACAAGTTAAATCATCTGAGATAGAGCATGAATACATGTGTCGCAACCACTTCACTATAAAATGCTTCAATGTGTTGTGCTCCAGAAACATCCTTCCTGTTGCACAATGTTTTGGTGTCAAATCACGTAAATGCGCAACTTAAGCCAACTCTGTACTGGATGATGATGAAGTCAAGATGGAAGATGAAGAATATGAGCTTACGCGTTGATAAAGTAACCAGCATCCGCCAGGCATTTAACTTTAGCACCTATAGGTACAAGAGCTCTGAAGTTATCACAATGCAAAATAGAAGTCAATCCACCAGCCGAACAACCGGAGAGAATAGCCTGTAGTTACAAGTCCTAATGAGTTATAGGAATGATGATTTGAGGAGGGTTATAAATTATAATCAACAAATGATTATAAAGATATACATTTTCAGCACTTCTCATTCCTTTCGATAACAGATCCTCAATGATAGCAAGCCAAACCCTTGCTCCTCTGAAGTGAAGGTTAGTTGCCTGATCAAATTATTAGCCAGTTAAAAACCCAACAAATACAAAAAACATAGGATACAGTGGAATTAGGATTTCCCCCAAAATTAAAACTTTCAGAGTTTCGAATAACTTACTGGATCAACTGCTTCCACATCGCCAGTAAATGATGCCCCATCACAGTACCTAACCTTGATTCTGTTCCAGTTGTAAAAGTCTGGATATTAAAACAGTTTTTTTAATCACATTAGAATGCAAAGCTAAGGAGAATGGAAGATCATACAAGTTGAAGCGATATTTAAATAAGTGAACTATTAAGTCATACCAGGATTAAACTTTTGAAATTTACTCAGTAAGCCAGAGAAAGCAACTTCCTTGACCATTTCCTTAGATGAACCTAGACGAGTGCTCTTACGAGAAAGGCAAGTGGTGACATTGTTGCACCATCCACCTCCCTGTGAATCAGAGCAAAGACGCAATGGTCAAAAAAATAAATATCTAAATAATAGAAATGTATTAGATAACATAAGAATTCAACAAAACAAGACCGTTAAAGCCCTTGAGAACTACATTTGGAAGAAATTGTAACATTCGAATATCATAATATGTAAACAAGCATACAATATTCAGCTTTGTCTAGCCCATGAAGAATTGGAATTATTGTACTAATTTGGCATCAGAAAAGTTATTTCAGTAGAAGCATTTTCCCCTTTTCTTCTTTCTATTGGCAATCTGTTCTAGCATTATGCCTCTGTTTCCTTGGTTTAAAAAAAAAATCAAATAAATAGGGTATGACAAACGGACAAACCTCAAAGTGAACCAACCAATTGTTCACTCCTGCACCAAATCCCTTATCCCAGTGGTAAGCTGGCGGACTTCCATCCAAACAAACTGCAGAACAGGTCAAATTCAAAAACACAATGAAACAAAGATTTGAATGAGTTCAATTATTTTATGGGGAAGGACTGAATTCTGAAAGGAACAGAATAAAGGCTCAATTCTAATCAATTTATTTTGAAATGAGTTTCTTACCGGCTCCTTTTGCTACAGCATTCTCGACATAAGTAATTCCCACATTAAAGCCTTCTGTTTTGAGCAGTAGCAAGGCACATAATAGAAGGTTTATACATTGGGCTAATATTGCAAACGCCATTCTGCACAGAAAATATTGACAAATGTCGAGATAAAACAAGGGAAACAAAAAAAAAAAAACAGATCACTTCAGTCAGGATCATCTGTAGAAAATAAATTGACCAACAAGAAGCTTAATGCATTTATCACATAATTCGTTCCTAAATATAAATAGAATAAGCATAAACCTGAGTCACTTCCTCTTAGGTTGAAATAACAAAGACATTAAGCATCTACAAAAATTTCTGAACCCTCTATTTCTTTTGATAGGGATATCCTAGAATTTACAAGAGAGTAACCATAAATAAATAATCCTCTTCCCTCTTAAAAAACGAAATAAAAAATTAGTGTAATATACTGAGTTACACAAAACCAAAATCCAATTGCGAACATAACAAAAGAATCACAAGTTAGCCTCATTTGCTTTCACAACTTATTTGAACTCATCTCATCTCATCTAATCATTACAATTTTCTCAAATTTTCACACAAAATAAAATAAACAATTCAACTTTTTCAAATCTTAAAACAAAAAATAATAGTAAAAAAATATATTCTAACAATATTTTATTCAACTCTTTAACTTTAATCTTAATTCATTTAATCTCATTTACGAAAACAAACGAGGCAGCCTCAACCAACTAAATCTAACCTTTTTATATTGTAAAGGTTATTGAATTTAAATTCAAACTATCCTTTCTAGATGCCAGATACATCATGGTGTGGTAACATAATATTATTACCCCGTAGAGTTTGATACTTGATTTGAAGGAAAGAAACTCTGCAAGATCAATAAGAAGAGAGTTTTCTTCACCCTTTCCCCGTTTATAACAGTAGAACATCCAAAAATGTGAAAAAAAAATGTGGAAAAGAAAGATCAACAAGATATATAAATATATGTGCAAAAAAGAAAACGAAAAAACAATAAAAAGGTATAGCAGAAGAATTTCATTGTTATCTCTGATGTAATCATATATTAGATTGACACGACACATGCCATTCTAACCAAAGATAGAGTTGCTCATCCTTCGTCCAAATCTCATACATGAAAGAAAAATTAGTGATATATTGGAGTTGATTATTAAAATATTTTCTATTACTTCGCCTATTTAAATCCACTTAATGAATTTCTTTTTCTTTTTCTTTCCCTTAGATGAATAACTTACGATCAGAAAATGAACCAAATCTATGAACAAAAGCAGTACCTACATATAACCCAACTGTCATAAAATGCAGTACATATTTCACGAATCATAACCTGTACCTGAACTAGAAAAATAGGAGGGAACCTGAACCAGCTAGTTTTGAGAGAATGTGCATGAAACCCAGTTCAGGATATTGCTTCCTAGAGCTGCCAACTGAAAGCTAAAACCATGTCAAATACTGGGAGAGAGAGGAGAAAGCAATGGAAGGGTAAAGAACTGGCGGTAGCTTATACGAGGAGTAACGAATGCTTTTCACAGAAATGCTTTATATAGACAAAAACACACATCCGAAGCAAATGCTTAGACGCCCACGGTTCGAGCAGCGAACCCAAGAACCGACACTCATTCTTACTACTCACTCAATCGGATTAGTTTATTTGCGTGTGCGTGGGTCGGGCTTGTGGGCCAACCCGACTCGAATCTCCCGTAACGAATCTTTACTGTTTGAGTGTTATTACGTAACGTAATAAATGAGTGGACGATGTCGGAACTCGGAAGTAGACAGCTTCTGTTTTGAGCTAACTCAGAAAGTCAGGATGACGACTCCCACACCTACCTTATCATGAGAGTAATAATACTCGTGATCTCAATTTTAATATTTTATTATTATCTTATAATATTATATTAGACAATTAAAAAGTTTTTATTATATTTTATTTATAAATTTATTATTTAATAATGCATTATAATATAATATAAAAAAATGTTAAATAAATATTTTCTTATTATAAACTTGGATCAAGCTAGTTTAGATAGTAAAATCTTTCAATTCATTTCATCTCATCTCAATATATTAATATTTAAATATCACAAATATAAATATTTTTTAAATTTTTAATTTTTAATTTTTTCATTTAATCATTATCTAATCATTATAATTTTTTTAAAATTTTAAATAAAATATAAAAAATAACTTAACTTTTTCAAATACTAAAGTAAAAATAATATTAAAAATATATATTTTAAATTTTTAATATTTTTATTTAAACTTTTCTATCTTATTTTTTAAAATTTTATAAAATATATTATTTTAAATTATTTTATTATCATCCATAAATTATTTTACTATTTATTGTTAGAGTAAATAGTATATAATTTTGTGATTCAAACATGGAGTAAATTGGATACGAGCTCACTACGTGGAAGAAGATGATTCGTGAGGAGTGGGACTAGTGATGGACGTCTACCTACACATCTTGAGTGTGTGATTGACGGCGAAAAGTTGGAGTAGGACCGGTTAAAAGACGCTCATAAATCTCTTGTTAGGTCCGGTTCCATCATGATTCTATCTAAGCTGTCATCCAATTAATATTTGATTTACTAAAATGTGATTGGTCCATACTCTTTTTTAGAGAAAAAAAAAAATTATTATTCTCAATCTTACTTTTGAATATATGTTAAGTCACGCTCTCTATTACGATGAAATTGAGATATATTTAATAATTAGTTTAAATTTCAAGAAAAATACATAATCGGTATGATTTATATTAAAAAAAACTTTGGACAACAACCCCCTGCTTTACCTTACCAATTAAGATTTGATCATCGGGTAACTTTTACAATTAGAATAAGGAAAAAGTTAGGAATCCGCTGGGAGCCCCCCCCTTTTTTTTTTTTTTTTAACTTAGGAGTTAAGAAAATATTATTTAAAATATTATTAATTTTTTTTTGTTTTTTAAAAAATATTTAAAACTATTAAGAAAATAATATTATAAAAAAATAAAAAAATAAACTTTCAATTTGATCTAACAGGAGCCCCCAGCAGTGAGTGTAGACCCACTCTTAAAATAATGTTGGGTAGAGTTTTAGATTTTAGTCTGCGCAAATCTTGCATACTTATTGTAAAAAAGGAAAATAATTGAAAAGTTAGGGATCCGCTAGGAGCCCTTATTTGAAAAAATTAATTATTTTTTATATTTAGTTAGAAACTTCAGAAAAAATTTAATAATTAGATAAAAAAAATTTAAGATTTAAAATTGAAAAGTATTTATATTTAAGTGATGTTTAGATATAGAGTTGAGATGATATAAGATAAAATAAGATAAAACTATCTCAACATCTAAATGGGACAGCAAAAACACACATAACATTTTTAATTCTTTTTACCAAATTGTTTAGTTTTTGCTCATATCGTATGTCTTCAACATTTGTTTTAAAAAATAGTTGTTACTTAATAAGCACGTGTCAATTCACTACTTTAATTTATATATTTTTTAGAGTTGTAAAAAGTTTATTATAACTTTTGAATCAAAAATTTTAGAGTGAATTCGAATTAGTCACTTGAGATTGGAAGTTTTGAAATTTGATGGATTTGTTGCTTAAAAATGGTTTTGGTTGTATAAATAATTTTCTTACGGTCATATTTAGTTATTCTATAATTTTGTTGAAATATGTGTATTGTAATTATTTAAAATTTAATGATTTTGACTTATGAATGAGTTATTATAGTTGAAAATAGTTTAAAAGTTATATTTTTTTTTTATATATATACTCATAAAAAAAATTGAAAATATTGGTGGAACTTTCCGTTTATACTTTTGGATTTGATACGCACAATAATTGGTACCATAAAAACTTTCTACGTCAATTAATTTTTTTATTTTTTATTTTTGTTTTTATTATTAAATTGTATCACATATATAATATGAAAAATACTACTCTTATCGTTAGTTTATACCTCTAGTTTTTATCACTATAAGTTTTTTATTTTTTATTTTTATTATTTTTTACTTAATGATTAAGTAAGTATTTTTTAATAATATTATATTTTTTATTTTTTAAAATATATTTAAATATATTAAAAAATACATATAAAAAAATACCAAAAAACAAAATCATCCTAAAACAACTAGCAGGAGCCAACGGGAGCTCCAGCGGTAGGAGTAGCATCGCTCATATAATATGTAGTATTGTATTTATCTATCAACTCCCTAGAAATATAGCTCGAGAACCCATTGAAAGGTAGAAGAAATTTTTTTATTTTTCTTTTTCTTCATGTCTTTTTTTAATTATCATAAATATTTTAAAAAAATAAAAAAATTTACAATATCAAGAAAAAAATATTTTCTTAATTATTAAATAAAAAAATTCTATTCGAAATCAAATTCGAATCCTAAAACATTTATATATATATATATATATTGTGAACTGGAGAAAAAAAGGGGGGAAAGAAAAGGTAACACCGACAGTATCACTATCATCCCAGGTCTCGAAGACAGCTGTGGTCAGTAAAAAAGGTCGATAAGAAATGGCAACGAAAGGGAAACACGGCTTCTTACTTCTTAGCTGGCTGGTTGTCTGCCCATCACATGGCTTTGTGGCTGCCTGTTTAATTTCTCTGTTTTTTTTATCACTTTTGTCAGTCTCTCTCGGTCTCCAGTACTTTCCATTTGACTTTCAAGGACTTCAACTTTATTCCTTTAATTATTGTTTCTATTATATTTGTATTCTCAAACAATGTTCAACTCCAGACAGAATTTGAAACCATTTTAGTCATAAAAAAAAAAAAAAAATGACAATACTCTGACTGTCTGTCTGACATCATTTATCAAGTCTAGCTTCAATACCTAATTCTGTCGGTGATAAAATAAAAGGAAAAAAACAAAAGCAATAAAGGGTTCTCATGTTATGTCCGTGTTAAATTTTGTCCACAATTTTTTTTTTTAGAATTTCTTATATAAATATACTTTAAAATGAAGATATTCATAAATTATCATTTCATTTTCGTTATATTATATAAGATGTGTCATATTTATTATTTAATAAAAAAATAATTTATGAATGAAACGTTATCATTTTACATTATCTTTAATTTAAGAGTTAAACCCCCTCCCCTCCCCTGCACTGTCTTTCTCTCTTTACTTGAGTTTTATCTTGAATTTTGGATTTTTTTTCTTTGTATTTCAGTTGGTTGTCAGCACTGGTTTGGCAGTGGGTGGTCGGACAATGGTGGGGGCAATCCACTCTCAACATGTCGATGAGGGCACCTGCCCGCCCACGGAGGGTGGGGCTAAGCCCCAGGAAACCAACTCTCCTTCCCCCTCAATGTGGGGGCAGGAGACGGAGCCGGTGGCCTCCCGTCCAGGCAATGCAGGTAGCACCCTTAGACTCTATCACATTACTTGGGAATAGATGGAAGGGAAATGTGTCACTTAGTATTGTTGTAGAAAAATTATACTCATTGTGTCGTGTTTCGCATGCTTTTGGACCAAGCTCCTACAACTCAAGTCTTCGGAAACATGCCTGCAAAAGATGGAGAGTAATGTAACTCTGAGAGAGCAGCCTTAGGGCCGAGTAACCTCCAATACTAAAGTTAGTAAATATTCTTTAAAGTTTATAAATAAATAAAAGAGTCTAGGAATCAGAGAGCTTTTTTCGTACCTGGGTTGGCTATTTATACCGTGGTTTTTTTTGTTGGGGGGTGGGGAGGAAATCGCCTTTGTCTCCACCAAGTCCATGCCTTTTTTTTTTTTTTTTCTTCTATTGTCAGACCTTCTTTAATGCAGCGTGGCTCTGCTATAGCTCTATAAATGGAGCTCAACAGCCTGTAGCTTTTCGTAGGGAGGTAAGTCATTCGGGCAGTTTGTTGCTGGACCCGCTCCTACCCATTGACACTGTAGGAAAGGGTAATTTAGGGTCAGGTTGGCACTGATCCCACACTTCCTCGTAATGGGGGTCGAGGTAAGTTATTCGGGTAGCCGCGAGACTGATCCTGCTCTCCACTGTGGGGGGACAAGGCAACCTTTAGGCCTACATTTCCCTATGGTATCCCACAGGAAGGTAAGTCGTTCGGGTAGTTTATTACTGAACCCATTCCCTCTCATTGACTCTCACGAGGAAGGTAAAAGCTTTTTCTTTTGGGTAGTTGAGGACTACCCGCACTTTGCCTTAGGAAGGATAATGCAACCTTTAGACCTACATTTCCCTCTGTTGCCCTGTGAGAAGGTAATTCGGCCAGCGATGTGACTGATTCTCTCCTTCGCCGTGATGGGGGTCAAGGTAAGTTATTCAAGCTGCCTTGGGGCCGGTCTCGCTCTCTCGGACGAGGAGGCTGAGTCACCTGCTCGCCTATCATCCTTCATAGGAAGGTAAGTTGTTCGGGTAGTTTGTTCTGGACCTGTTCCCGCTTGTTAACATCACAGGAAATGGTAAGTTTGGGCAAGGTGCTGCTGATTCCACACTTTGTTGTAACAGGGGTCGAGGTAAGTTATTTGGGTAGCCGGGAAGCTGATCCCACTATCCACTGTGGGAGGGATAAGGTAACCTTTTAAACCTATTTTTCCTTATGGTACCCCACATGGAGGTAAATTTTTCAAGCAATTTTGTTACTGAACCTGCTCCCACTTGTTGGCGCTAACGAGAAAGGTAAATCTTTGTCTTCGGGTGGTCAAGGGCTGACTCGCACTTTCCTGCAAGAGGGACAAGGCAACCTTTTAAGCCTACCTTTCCCTTTTCACCTCGTAGGGAGGTAAATTGTTGATGGAGTTCCCGTTTAGTGAGTTGACTTTGTTGATGCGTTTGGAGCGAAGTTTGCTTGATGGGTTGTGTTATGTCCCTAAAATTAGCCATTGAAACATAAAGACTTCTTTTATTAAGGCCCGCAACTGGTGCATGAGTACATACAAATTTATAATAATAAAATCGAATTAGCAACAATATTTCTGTAGATGCTCAACGTTCCATAGGTATGCCAGCTTGTTTCCTTGGGAATCTCTCAGGAGGTATGCGCCCGGGTGATTAGTGGCGACGACCACGTAAGAGTCCTCCCATTGGGGGCCTAGCTTTCCCTCATCTCACGTCGTTGTTCCTATCTCTTTAAGTATGAGGTCTCCGATCTTGAATATTCTTGGCCGCATGCATTTGTTAAGGCATCTCTCGGCTCTTCTTTTGTTGGATGCGGTTTTGATCTCGATTTCTAGTCAGATTTCTTCCATTAGGTCAAGTTGTTCTATTAGCCGCCTGTTATTGGACTCTTGTTCGAAGTGCTGAACTTTGTTGGTGGAGATTCCGGTCTCTACTTGTTGCATCACCTCATGGTCGTACGTGAGGGTGAAGGGGGTTTCCTCGGTCGGCGTTTTCACTATGACCAGGTAAGCCCACTTAAGGGAGGGGAGCTCTTCTTCCTACGCCCCCTTTCTGGCATCGAGCCACTTCTTGAGCATTCTCATCAGCATTTTATTGGTCGTCTCGCCTTGCCCATTGGACTGAGGATGTCCCGAGGATGAGTATAGAAACTCGACCCGCAATTCCCGACACCAATTGTAGTAGTGATCAGAATTGAACTGCCTTCCATTATCCAATATGATGGTGCGTGGGAAGCCAAATCTGCAAACTACTGACTTCCTTAGAAATCAATGATATTGCTCGTCGTGATAGTAACTAAGGCCTCAGCTTCGACCTATTTGGTGAAATAGTTCACAGTCATCATGACAAATTTGACTCCCCCTCTACTCAAGGGGAGTGATCCGACCAAGTCGATTCCTCACTGGGTGAAAGGCAAAGGCGACATGATTGACGTCAACTCCTTCAGTGAACAATGGGGCATCCTGTTGTACTCTTGGTACTTCCAACACTTCTGCTCATAGTCATTGGCATCTCGCTGGGCCTGAGGCCAGTAATGGCCCATTTTCATCACCTTTTTAGCTAACGCTTGTCCTCCAGAGTAATTCTCGCAAGTTCCTTTGTGTATTTCTACTAACACGTAGTACACTTCGCCAGGGGAGATGCACCTTAAGAGAGGCATCGAGTGACCCAAAAGATATAGGACTCCCTCGATCATAATGTAGCGTGCCGCTCTATTTCTGATTTTCCACACCTCCTGTCGGTCCTCGGGTATCTCTTTGGTTTCCAAGTATCTAATTATGTCTTCCGCTCAATCTGGGGCTTCGGACCGTATTTCCATTACTTCGATTCTCGCAACAGGTACTTCCATTGTTCGGGTCATTGTATTTTCTGGCAGGGGGAGTTCTCTTGTCCAAACGCGACACGCACCAACTTGTCCGCTTTTTGATTTTCTGTCCTTGTCACTTGTTGAATTTAAAAGTACTTGAAGTGGGGGCGTTCAGCCTCTGTCAATGCTAGATATTTCTTCAACTTCTCGCTCTTTACAGCAAACTCCCCTCGCACTTGATTCACCATTACTTGAGAATTGGCCCATACTTCGATCTTGGTGGCGCCTAGAGGCCACTTGTAATCCTGAAAGTAGCGCCTCGTACTCCGCCTCGTTATTCGTTTTTTTGAATGCAAACTTAATGGCATAATTGTGTTATTCTCCCTTGGATGCCACGATATGCACCCCTACTTCCCCCTCCAGCTCGGCAAGACGAGCCGTCAATGAATACTTGCCAGGGCTTTATAGGAGGTGCATTATTGTTCTCTGCCAGGAAGTCGGTGAATCCAGCTACAAAATTCCCTAATACTTGCCCTTTTTATGGTGTTTCGTGGAGCGTAGTCAATGTCGAACTCACTCAGCTCCCAATTCATAAGCCGCCCTGAGGCATTCGGTCATTGTAAAACCTTCTTTAGAGGGGTTTCAGTGAGGACCCGTACTGGGTGAGCTTGAAAATACGGACACAGCTTGTGCGTAGTTACTACCAGTGCAAAGGCCAGCTGTTTTTTGCATGAGTATCTAGCCTTGGCCCCCGATATGATCGACTGGTGTAGTAAATTGGCTTTTTGACCCCCTCTTCTTCGTGTACCAACGCTGAGGAAGTTGCTTGAGGGGAGACTGCTAGGTACAATGTCAACGTTTCTCCGCACCGAGGTTGGCTGGGGAGCATCGGGCTCGTCAGGTTTTTCTTGAGAGCTTTGAACCCCTGGTTGCACTCACCATCCCATGCATTTGCTTTCGACAAGACTTTGAAGAAAGGTAGACGTTTGTCGGTTAATCTCGATACGAACCTATTGAGGGCGGATATTTGCCCAGCTAGCCTTTGTACTTCATTTATGCTCCAAGGTGGGGATATGTTGAGGATGGCTTCTGTGACGCCCCCAATCCCCGCTTGGGATAGAACGGAGACTTAGAGCGTCGTGATATGCAATACAATATTACATACCCTTGTTCATGACAGTTAATATGCAATGCATCCTAGTATGTAACTAGTAGTATGCAATAATCGCAACGAAGATAAAAGGTTAAGGTGAAAAATATGCCAGAATAACTAAAACATCCCAACTTCATTGGATAATCATCATGTTTGAAATACTAAGTAGCATAGACTTATATAAAAAATCATATCATTTTTTTAATGCGATCTAAAGCATAAAGTACTTGGGCTATGCATATCAAAATTAAGTCCAGTTGTAACGCCCCGTATTTTGGTGTAGTTTCACTGAAGGATTATTTTTAATAATTCAAAAAATTATTCTCTTATTTTATAATTATCGGATATTTTAAATGGGTTATTTTATGATCTTTAAATTGTGAAAATTAAATTGTTATGTTTTCTTAATATTTATTTACTGTTGTACATTTAAATTGTTCTTCTTTTAATTTAATTGATTGTGATATTTAATTATTTTATTTTCATTGTATCATTACGTTTAATTTAATTTAATTGATTTGCTGTTTTAAAAATCATTTTCGTTAGATCATTTTCTGTGACCCAAGATGTGAGGACTGGACCTCTTTTCTTTCTCTTCATTTTTCTTTTCTCCTTTTTCTTTCTTTTCTTTTCTTTTTTTCTTTCTCTCCTGGCTTCTTTCCCGCGTGCAACTCTCTCTCTCTCTCTCTCTCTCTCTCTCTCTTTCTCTCTCGCCGTGCACCCGTTCTTCACCCAGGCCGTCTTCGTCGCGCCGCCATGCGCGACACCGCCCACCCCATCGTGCTCCCCACCGGCCGGCAACCTCACCCCTCCAATTTCAGCCTCCCTTGTGCCGTCGTTAGCCACCACGAACCCCTTGAAGCCGCGGCCTTCCTTGCACCACTGCGCCGCCGTCGCGCCACCTCCGGCCACCATTTCTTCACCACATCATCCTCGACCTCCTAGCAACCCATTGGACCCAACCCCACCTCCGATTCGTCACCGGTGAAGCACATCCAACTCCATTTTCGTTTTGGACATTTTTAGCCTAAAAACACCCATTGCGCCGCAACCCACGGCAAACCACCACGACCACTAGCTTCACTGACCTCCTTAGGCCCTACTCTATCAAATTTGGGTCTTCGTTTGTCACCGTTGAAAAGTGGGTATCTGTGACCCACGGCCACAGTGTATTTTACACTATTCGATAGCTATTTTTCCACTTCGAGCGCACCCGTGATCCTCGGAAAATTATTATATAGCATTGTAAGTATTTTTCTAAAGAACTATTGTGATTTAAATATATTTTTACACTAACTCATGTTATTGTGATCTGGTTGGTTGGACATGCCAGACTGAGTCCTAGGAGTTCGGGAGTTGGATGGTCTATGGATGGAGTTATGTGATTGATTGGTATTGTGAATTATTGGTTGTTGGTTTTGGTGTTCATGTACATAGCATATTGCTCGCATGATCATGTTTGTAAAGGAAACTGGATTTTCGTGTACATGCATCGTGTTCATGTGTTTTATGAAAATTGGGTTTTCATGTGTTAAAGGATTTTGGGTGCGTGTATATCACGACCCCAAGCCGAGATGAGGTATTATCTCGGTGGAGCTCCTCTGGTCACTCGGGAGCGTAACATACTGAGTGACGTCCCCTGGATTGTCGCTGGGCGACGATGGGATCGGACGAGATGGTCTCGTGCCGACTCCGTGGCCCCTTTCCTGGTGGGGGCTAGAGGATGCTTGGCCACGTACGCGCTGTACGCGGAACTGGGCATCGCTCATTGCGTAGTGGCTGCTTGGCCACGAACGCGCTGGGCGCGGAACTGAGCATCGCTACGAAGCCAGGACGTGCAGATGATCCCTAGGGGAGATCATGGTGCATTGGTTAATGGAACATTGGGTTATTTTCTGGGAAAATGACAGAGTATTGTTTTTGTGCCAAAATGAGATTTTGGCGTATGTTGAAAAATATCTATTTTCGGGAAAAATAGTATTTTTGGATTTAATGCATATCTCATCATATGCATGCATGTTAGTAACATTAATGTATTTTTATCTTGTGGTTATTTGGGTTATACTTACCTGCGGTACCATTTTGTGGTAACGCAGATTTTGATGCAGAGGAGGATGAGGGTGAGCCTGAGGAGTCGGCTCCACCCGAGGAGTGATTGGATCACTTGTATTTTGGTTGGGACTTGTAAACATTTATTATGGATGACTGTATAATTTTTAAACTTTTTAACTGGTTGTTTAAATTGTATTAACAATTCTGGTACTTAGTTGTATTAAATATCCGCTGCGTTGTTTTTGTACACCGTTGCATGTACACACACTTGGCACTAACGTTGGGATGTGTGACTCTGTTGTCATCATCCCGGTGTTTCGATTCCCGTGTCTCCTTACATGGGGGTCGTGGGCCCCACAAGTGGTATCAGAGCGTTCGGCTCTAGGTAAACCCACATGTCCCTTAGGAGATGTACCAGAAATATTATTTTAAAAATATAAGTTAAATTATTTATTTTAAGGAATCTTTTAATTTAGATTTGTTATTTATTTTGTTTATGTTATATTATTATATTTTACTTTATTTTAGTTATTTCAATGTTACTTTGTTTTGGTGTTTGATTTTGTTCAGGTATTTAAACGGAGTTAAAGATTGCTATGACAGGAAGATGATGAGACCAAGAAGGCAAGCTAATGAGCCCAAAGATGAGTTACCAAGAGGTGATGGGAATTACGCCATGGCGAGGGCGTTGAATAGGATGACTGAGTTCCTTCAACAGAATTTCCGACCGCCGCAAGGAGATTTAAATAGAGCTGTCCATGTTGGGTGCACCTATGAGCGCTTCCTAGCGCATAAGACTCCTGCCTTTACTGGGGAGGAGGATCCACTGCGAGTTAGGAGGTGGATAGAAGATCTGGAGAGAACATTTGAGGTTTGTGGGTACACGGAGGCCCAAATGGTATTGTATGGAAGCTATATGCTGCAAGGTGAAGCGGCAAACTGGTGGCAGACCAAGCGGCAACTCTTAGAGATGGAGTTGGGATCTTTTGCTGTTGTGTCTTGACATTGATTCAAGAAGGAGTTCGACGACCGTTTCTTTCCTGTTGCGGTGAGACGACAAAAGGCTCGGGAATTCAATAATTTGGTACAAGGAGACATGACGGTCGAGCAATATGCTAGGAAATTCATGGAGCTTGGGCGATTCGCTACTCACCTCATTGCCACTGAGGAGTTGCGGGTTGAGCATTTCCAGGAGGGTCTGCGCCATGATATACGCAGACAAGTGGCCTGTCTAGAGATTGTGGATTTTCAGAAATGAGTAGATTTGGCCACTATTGCAGAGCGGGAGAATACTTTTGTGGTAGGCTCCCCTCCAGGCCAGAAGAGGCGGAGTTTTGCTGGCGAGGGCAATAGTTCTGGGTCACCGCAGAAGTTTGTTCAGCAGATTGGGGCCCGTTCGCAGGCAGCCTCTGGGGTTCGTACAGGAAGTCGAGCTCCAGTTTGTAGCAGGTGTAATAGAGCCCATGAGGGTGACTATGGCCAGAGAGGGATCCAGTGCTTTAGATGTGGCTAGCCGGGTCACTTTGCTCGTGAGTGTCCCAGTCAAGCTCAAGGAAGTCAAGGAGGACGAGGAGGTCGTCGAGGCGGGAGGACTGGCCAGAGACAGTTGGTACAGGCCCGAGTATATGCTGTGACTCCTGGTGATGTGGATTATGGAGATCCAGAGACCCGCGATGCTGGGGTGATTATTGGTATGCTTTTAATTTAATTGTTGGATTTGATGTTTGGTGTGAGTTGGTTTTTTTATTTATCTGGTGTATGTATTTGCTTCAGGTAGAGTTTGTCTGTATGATTTTTATGCATGTACCTTGTTTGATTCTGGGGCGTCTCAATCTTTTGTGTCCGCTACTTTTGCACGGATGTGCAATCTAGTCACCGAGCAGTTATCACAATCTTCCAAATAGTGAGCTGGTGTGGTGCTCCAAGGTTGCTTTAGGTTGTCCTTTGGATTTTGGTGGGAGGACATTGGATGCGGATTTGATTGTATTCAAGCTGCTTGGATTTGACATAATTTAGGTATAGATTGATTGCATTGATATTCTGCGAATATCAATTGTAGAACTCGGATGGAGAGTATTTGGAATTCGTGGGAAGCAAGTTGAAAGCAAGACCTGCAGTTATATTTGCAATTCAAGCTAAGAGAGACATAGCATGTGGAGCAGATGCTTTTCTGGTTCAAGTGGTGTCTACGCCCTCCGAGAAGAAGTCTTTAGTGGATATTCTGGTTGTGGAAGAATTCCCTGATGTATTTGTGGACGAGTTGCTCGGATTGCCTCCCGTTCGTGATTTGGAATTTGTTATTGATTTGGAACCTAGAGCGGCTCCTGTGCATAAAGCTCCTTACCGTATGGCACCGTCTGAGTTAAAAGAGTTGAAGACTCAATTGCAGGAACTTGTGGATAAAGGATTTATTCAACCTAGTACTTCACCGTGGGAAGCGCCTGTTTTGTTTGTCAAGAAGAAGGATGGTACACTCAAAATGTGCATCGACTATCGGGAACTTAACAAGCTGACTATCAAGAATAAGTATCCTCTTCCTAGAATTGATGATTTGTTTGACCAGCTTCAGGGAGCAGCTGTCTTTTCGAAGATTGATTTGAGATCAAGATACCATAAGTTGAGAATAAGAGATAAGGACGTGCCCAAGACTGCTTTCAGGACGAGGTATGGGCATTATGAATTTAAGGTGATGTCTTTTGGGTTAGCTAATGCCCCTTCCGCTTTTATGGATTTGATGAATAGGGTGTTTTGGCCTTTCTTGGATTCTTTTGTGGTGGTGTTCCTCGACGATATTCTGATTTATTCGCTAGATGTGGAGGAACATACTTGTCATCTTCGTTTGGCACTTGGAAAATTAAGGGAGCATCAGTTATATGCTAAGCTGAGTAAGTGTGAATTCTGGTTGGAAGAAGTTAAATTTCTTGGACATGTGATTTTCCAGGAGGGAGTGGCCGTAGATCCTAGTAAAGTGGAAGCTGTTCTGTCATGGCCTCGCCCTTCAACAGTTCGTGAGATACGGAGTTTCTTGGGACTTGCCGGTTATTATCGAAGATTTGTGGTGGGGTTTTCTCGACTATCTGGACCTCTCACTGCTTTGACTAGAAAGAATGCTGAGTTTGTTTGGTCTGACAGATGTGAGAGAAGTTTCCTTGAGTTGAAGAGAAGATTGACAACGGCACCTGTTTTGACACTTCCGAAGCCACACAAGCCATTTGTGATTTTTAGTGATGCATCTAAATTCGGGTTGGGATGTGTTCTTATGCAAGAAGATCGAGTTGTTACTTATGCATCTCGCCAGTTGAAAATTCATGAAAGGAATTATCCCACCCATGATTTGGAATTGGCAGCTATAGTTTTTGCTCTTAAGATTTGGCGGCATTATCTGTATGGTGAAGTCTATGAAGTCTATACCGATCACAAGAGTTTGAAGTATCTGTTTACTCAGAAGAATCTCAATATGAGGCAGAGGCGGTGGTTAGAACTGATTAGCGACTACCAATGTGAGATCAAGTATCATCCTGGAAAGGCGAATCTAGTCGCAGACGCTTTAAGTAGGAAGTCTCAACAGGTGGAAGAAGTAGAGTCATTAGATGTGGATTCTCTCCTTTACGGGATGAGGAGACTCCTTATTGAAAGTTCACAGCAGGAAGAATTATTATCTTCTGTTTTAGATGTCCAGGTTGTGGATTTTGAAGAATTGAAGACTATTCAAAGAAGGGATCCTAAGTTGTTGGCCATCAGAAAGAGAGTCAGACAGTCTAAGGGACCCTTGCACTATAGTCTGAATAAGGATGGTATCCTTCGGTTTCGGGATCGTAGGGTGATTCCCCGAGATTCAGAATTTAAGGAGCGAATTTTGGTTGAGGCTCATGCAGCTCCTTATTCAGTTCATCCAGGAAGCACGAAAATGAATTGAGATTTAAAGAAAAATTACTGGTGGGAAGGAATGAAGGTGGATATTGCCATGTTTATCGAGAAATGCGACACGTGCCGTCAAGTTAAAGCTGAACATCAAAGGCCTACTGGTAGGCTTCAACCTCTCCTTATTCCTGAGTGGAAGTGGGATGATATTTTTATGGATTTTGTTGTGGGTTTGCCGAGGACTCCTAGTGGAAAGAACTCAGTTTGGGTGATTGTTGACCGGTTGACCAAGAGTGCCCATTTCTTGCCTATCAATAATACTGACTCTTTGGGTAAGTTGATTCGGTTGTATGTTAAGGAGATAGTGCGTTTGCACGGAGTGCCCAAGAGCATCGTGTTAGATCGGGACCCGCGGTTCACGTCCCATTTTTGGAAGAGTTTGCAGGCAGCTTTAGGCACTAAGTTGAAGTTCAGTACTGCATATCACCCACAGACAGACGGCCAATCAGAGCGTACTATCCAGACTCTTGAGGATATGTTGCGTGCTTGTGTCTTGGAATTTCAGGGGAGTTGGGAGAATCACCTGCCACTAGTTGAGTTTGCCTACAATAACAGTTTTCATTCCTCTATTCAGATGGCACCGTATGAAGCTTTGTATGGGAGGAGGTGTAGATCACCGTTGTGTTGGGATGAAGTCGGCGAAAGTAAATTGATTGGGCCTGAGATAATTCAAGAAATGAAGGACCAAGTTCAATTTATAAGGACTAAAATGGCAGAAGCCCAAAGTCGCCAAAAGAGTTATGCAGATACAAGGAGAAGAGACTTATCATTTGAGATAGGCAATTGGGTTTACCTTAAAGTCTCTTCGATGAAGGGAGTTAAGCGCTTTGACAAGAAGGGTAAGCTTAGTCCGAGGTATGTTGGCCCTTTCCAGATTGTAGAGAAAGTTGGGCTAGTTGCTTATAGAGTTGCCCTGCCGGATTATTTTGGGGATGTCCATGATGTGTTCCATGTGTCATCTTTGAAGAAGCGTTTTTGTCAGCTAGAGCCGCGTTTTGTCGACTCTGAATGCATTGAACTTCGGCCTAATCTTTCTTATGAAGTTGCCCCGACTTAGATTGTGGATTGGAAAGATCAAAGGTTAAGGTCTAAGACAATACTTTTGGTAAAGGTGTCGTGGGGCGATCCGATGGCTCAGGATTTCTCTTGGGAGAGAGAAGCTGACATGAGAGAGCAGTACACGTATCTGTTCTATTGATTCTGGCGGTATGTTCTTAAGTTTACTCCTAGTTGAATCTTATTCCTGTCTTAGCCTTATGTTTGACTTTGCCAATTTTGAGGACGAAATTATTTTTTTAAAGGGGGAGGATGTAACACCCCGTATTTTGGTGTAGTTTCACTGAAGGATTATTTTTAATAATTCAAAAAATTATTCTCTTATTTTATAATTATCGGATATTTTAAATGGGTTATTTTATGATCTTTTAATTGTGAAAATTAAATTGTTATGTTTTCTTAATATTTATTTACTGTTATACATAGGGGTGGGCTTCGACTCCGACGGAGTCGGAGATGTCATTTCCGACCTCCGACTCCGACTCAAGTCGGAGGCGGATTTTCCCTCCGACTCCGACTCCGAAGGTAGTCGGAGTCCGATTCCGATCGGAAGTCGGAGCTCAGAACTTCGATCGGAACTCCGAACGGAGGTCGGAGCCCCGAACTCCGATCGGAACTCCGACCGGAGTTTGGAGCCCCGAACTCCGATCGGAACTCCGAACGGAGGTTCCGAACATAATTTCTGAACTCCTCACAAAATTTTGTTTTTTTTTTTATTATTATTTAAATTTTATTGTTCAATTTCGTTTCAGATAGTGAGCAACATATATATATTTTTTTAAAGTGAAACGATCTACAAATATTTGGTTTATTCAAGAGTTTTCAATAATTTAAATATTCGTCCTGATTTTGTTACTGAATTTTGATTATATCTTTAATTTGTTTTATATCCGCTTGAAATTTAGCATTAAAAGTGCTCATGACTCATGAGTTGAAAATTACATAAATTTAAAATTTTATAGAAAAGAATGATGGTAAGAATTTCTATAATTCGATTAATTTCAGTTGGATAATAAATTCTAAACGTTTGAGAGAGGATGAATAAGTACTAATAGAAATTATAGAATAAAGAGTACTTATCTCACGTCTTTGCTCGGGATATGACTACATAAATATAACTATATAAATAGTTTAAAAAGTAAATAACATATATGATGTAGCCATAAGTTATAACAGTCTCATTATTAACGTAATAACAATATGACTATATTTTGAAATATAACTACAATTCGATTAAACACGGATTTCAGTCAAATAATTTTTGTTCCATTGGTCATGCCTGAAATGAAGATAGAAAGTAGCAATCAATAGATGAAAAAAATTGATAATAAAAAATTGAATACGGTAAAAGAATAATTTGATTCTTACCAAGAAAGGAGGTTCTCCCAACTCCATCCCAACTCTCAAGTAGCGTCCGTTCCAGACTCTCAATCATCGGTAATTATGTTAGGGTTCACAATTAGATCTATAAAATCATAAAAATTAGAAGTTAGAAACATTAAAAATAATTAAATCATCATTTAAAAGCATATAAACTTACCCGATTCAAGCCTATAGCTCTCGGCATCAACGCCAACGGTATCTAGTCCAATAGGCGTTTCACTTATCCAATTCTGTGTGCAAACGAGGGCCTCCACGGTTGACGGTGACAATGAACTCCGATAAGCATCCAACACGCGACCTCCAGTGCTAAATGCCGACTCTGAGGCAACTGTAGTGACAGGAATGGCTAGCACATCTCGGGCCGCACGAGAAAGGACTGGATACTTGGTGGAATTAACTTTCCACCAAGTTAATAACTGAAATACATCACTAGGTGCCTCGACAGCTTCCATAAAATATCGTTCAACCTCAGATATACAATGCATAATATTCCTTGTTGACATGAGTTGATGATACTGCTGTATAATACGATTGCCTCTAACCCCTACAGATGGGTCAGTATCACCTGAGGAAACTGTCAATCCTGTCGGCCTCGAATGTGAGGAGCTACCAACTGCAGATGAAGGCTGAGCACTAGTACTGTAGTGATGATATAAGTCATCAACATCACTTTTTAGCAATTTAATAAACTCTGCAGCCTTCACTGCCCCGAGGACGGAATTTACCCAAAATTCTAGAACGACCAACTTAACTCGGGGGTCAAGGATCACAGCTACAAATAGCAATCTATTTATCTTCTCAATATTCCCCCAATATTTATCATATTTGATCTTCATCCTCGTAGCCATAGCAGATAACAATCCAGCAGAGTCAGTACAACTATTTTCCAACTGGAAGTGAAGCTCCGAGAGCTCGTTGAAAAATGAGTTCGCAGTCGTATATTTGGATCCAGATAGCCGCATGGTTATCTCATAAAAAGTTCTTAAAAATTCAACAAAATAACTCACACTGGTCCAATCATGTGCGTCCGGCGCACCGAGCCCCTGTCCTGCTGGCTCCAACAAAGCATACCTCAGGCCCCCATCCTCGACCTCCATCCGCTCGAATGCTTTTTGGTACTTCTGTGCCACATCCAACATCATGTATGTAGAATTCCATCGAGTCGGAACGTCCAAGCACAGCATACTAGAACATTCAATCTTCAGATCTTCTGCTATTGCCTTAAACTTGGCAAGCCTTTGAGGGGAACCCCTCACATATCGTACAATGTTGCGGACTCGGGTTATGGAATCATGAACCTCTTTTAATCCCTCAACAACTATGAGGTTAATGATATGAGCACAACATCGAACGTGAATAAACTCGTGGGCCCGAATGACATCATCTCTCACCGTCGTGTTCCGCTTAAACCAATCAATTGCTGTTTCATTCGCACTGGCATTGTCAACTGTAATACACAGCACTTTTCGAATTCCCCAGTCCTTTAAACAATCATCCATCTTCGCCCCAATGGATGCACCTTTATGATCCACAATTTCTTTAAAACCAATAATTTTTTTATGCAAAATCCACTCACTGTCAATGTAGTGTGCTGTAATACACATGTAGCAGACGTTCTGTATGGAAGTCCATGTGTCAGTCGTAAAAGACACTCTCTGGCCAGTGGTAATAAACATCTTTCTCATCTCCTCCTTGTCCTTCGCATGCCTCTTCATACAATCTCGCATCACTGTATACCGTGATGGAATGGGAAATCGTGGCTCAACAAAATTTAGAAACTTTCGAAAGCCTCTTTTCTCGACTGTGGTAAATGGCATCTCATCAGTAATTATCATCTCTGCAAGCATGTCCCTCAACATCTTCTCACTGTATTGAGGGATGACCAATTTCTTAGTCTGTGTACCATCAGTGGCTGTAGAAGTTTGGTAACTGAGGTTGGTCTGATCAGTGGCTTGCAATCCCTTCGCTATCTTATATCGTTGACAACCATTTAGATGTGCTATTAACACACTGGTACCTTGCTTCTTCGAATGGCATCCACAAAGTGATCCACAGTAATGGCATCTTGCTACTGGGTTCGCAATTTCACCAGGAATTTTGGTGAAATGCTCCCATGTCCACGACCTCTTTTTAGAAGGTCGTGGTGGTTATCTTGCTCAATGGGCATCTCCTCCTCTTCGTTAAACATATCCTCATCCTCTATATCAACTGGGAGTGGGAGTCGACTACTCGCACAAGATGTAGCTGCTCTAGATGTAGCTGCTCTAGATGTAGCTGCCCTAGATGTGGCTCTAGGGGTGGAAGTACCCACCGGTGTAGGAGTTGTAGCATTGGCATCCGCCACATTCCTTTGTGGACGATCATCTCCACTATGTCTAGGATCCATATCATAATCAATGAAGCTGAAAAAATTAAATTAGAAGCAAAAAATTAGTTTAAAAATAAACTAGGCTATTGTATTATACAATAGGACATGTATTATTGTATCATAATATATTATTGTATCGATGTATTATTACATCGAGGTTCGGTTGACTTGCGCTCGACTCAGCAGAACCCATCCAGAGAGGTCCGCTCGACGTGCGCTCGACGTGGCGCTCGAGCAGAATCCATCCAGAGAGGTCCGCTCGAAATGCGCTCGACATGGCGCTCGAGCAGAATCCATCCAGAGAGGTTCGCTCGACGTGCGCTCGACATGGCGCTCAAGCAGAATCCATCTAGAGAGGTTCGCTCGAAATGTGCTCGACGTGGCGCTCGAGCAGAACCCATACAGAGAGGTTCGCTCGACTTGCGCTCGACATGGCGCTCGAGCAGAATCCATCCAGAGAGGTTCGCTCGAAATGCGCTCGACATGGCGCTCGAGCAGAACCCATCCAGAGAGGTTCGCTCGACTTGCGCTCGACGTGGCGCTCGAGCCAATGTTCAATACAACGTGCGCTCGACTTGCGCTCGACACCTCGCTCGAGCGCAAGTCTGCAATACAATGTAAAATTCAGGGTTTTGAGTGCCGTGTTGGGACTATATTGAATATTCAATACAACCAATTCACAAGAATCACAACTACTGGCTCCAATTCATAAGAGACGTGCTTGAATTAAATTTAGGGCTCACCGTAGGTGGAAGCTGAATAGAGGAGCAACGAGGAACGGTGGTACGGAGGAGCAACGACGAACGGCGGCACGCTGGCACTAGGACGGAAGATGCGAGAGAGAAGGGATGGTTCAGTCACTGGGACGGGAGACGCGAGAGAGAAGGGAGAAGGAAGAAGAAGAAGAACTGGAGAAGGAAGAAGAAGGGGGGGGAAGGGGAACGCAATACGTATGAGCCTCATGAGGCTTCCTTAGGAAGACATATGAAACGACGCCGTTCCATATTAAGTGGAACGGTGTCATTCAATAATTTTTTTTTAAACCCAGTTGTAAAACGACGTCGTTTTACAGCTGGGTTTAATAAAAAATTCGGAGTCGGAGTCGGAGCTACATGGAGCTCCGACTCCGACTCCGCTTCCGAATCACTAGTCGGAGTAGTTCTGAATTCCGACTCCGAATTCCGACAACTCCGACTCCGTCGGAGTCGGCATCGGAGCGGAGGTCGGACGGAGTCGAAATTCTCGGAATTTTGCACACCCCTAGTTATACATTTAAATTGTTCTTCTTTTAATTTAATTGATTGTGGGATTTAATTATTTTATTTTCATTGTATCATTACGTTTAATTTAATTTAATTGATTTGCTATTTTAAAAATCATTTTCGTTGGATCATTTTCTGTGACCCAAGATGTGAGGACTGGACCTCATTTCTTTCTCTTCATTTTTTCTTCTCTCCTTTTTCTTTCTTTTCTTTTCTTTTTTTCTTTCTCTCCTGGCTTCTTTCCCGCGCGCAACTCTCTCTCTCTCTCGCCGTGCACCCGTTCTTCACCCAGGCCGCCGTCGTCGCGCAGCCATGCACGACACCGCCCACCCTACCGGCCAGCGACCTCACCCCTCCAATTTCAGCCTCCCTTATGCCGTCGTTAGCCACCACGAACCCCTTGAAGCTGCGGTCTTCCTTGCACCACTGCGCCGCCGTCGCGCCACTTCCGGCCACCATCTTTTCACCACATCATCCTCGACCTCCTTGCAACCCATTGGACCCAACCCCACCTCCGACTCGTCACCGGTAAAGTACATCCAACTCCATTTTCGTTTTGGACATTTTTAGCCTAAAAACACCCCTTGCGCTGCCACCAACGGCAAACCACCACTACCACTAGCTTCACCGATCTCCCTAGGCCCTACTCTATCAAATTTGGGTCTTCATTTGTCACCGTTGAAAAGTGGGTATCTGTGACCCACGGCCACAGTGTATTTTACACTGTTCGACAGCTATTTTTCCACTTCGAGCGCACCCGAGATCCTCGAAAAATTATTATATAGCATTATAAGTATTTTTCCAAAGAATTATTGTGATTTAAATATATTTTTACACTAACTCATGTTATTGTGATCTGGTTGGTTGGACATGCTGGACTGAGTTCGAGGAGTTCGGGGGTCGGATGGTCTATGGATGAAGTTGTGTGATTGATTGGTAGTGTGAATTATTGGTTGTTGGTTTTGGTGTTCATGTACATAGCATATTGCACGCATGACCATGTGTATCACGACCCCAAGCCGAGATGGGGTATTATCTCGGTGGAGCTCCTCTGGTCACTTGGGAGCGTAATATACTGAGTGACGTCCCCTGGATGGTCGCTGGGATCGGACGAGATGGTCTCGTGCCGACTCCGTGGCCCCTTTGCTGGTGGGGGCTAGAGGATGCTTGGTCACGTACGCGCTGGGCGGGGAACTGGGCATCGCTCGTTGCGTAGTGGGTGCTTGGCCACGAACGCGCTGGGCGCGGAACTAAGCCTCGCTACGAAGCCAGGACGTGCGGATGATCCCTAGGGGAGATCATGGTGCATTGGTTAATGGAACATTGGGTTATTTTCTGGGAAAATGACAGAGTATTGTTTTTGGGCCAAAATGAGATTTTGGCGTATGTTGAAAAATATCTATTTTCGGAGAAAATAGTATTTTTGGATTTAATGCATATCTCATCATATGCATGCATGTTAGTAACATTAATGTATTTTTATCTTGTGGTTATTTGGGTTATACTTACCTGCGGTACCATTTTGTGGTAACGCAGATTTTGATGCAGAGGAGGATGAGGGTGAGCCTGAGGAGTCGGCTCCGTCCGATGAGTGATTGGATCACTCGTATTTTGGTTGGGACTTGTAAATATTTATTATGGATGACTTTATAATTTTTAAACCTTTTGACTGGTTGTTTAAATTGTATTAACAATTCTGGTACTTAGTTGTATTAAATATCCGCTGCGTTGTTTTTGTACACCGTTGCATGTACACACACTTGGCACTAACGTTGGGATGTGTGACCCTGTTGTCATCATCCCGGTATCTCAATTCCCGTGTCTCCTTACATGGGGGTCGTGGGCGCCACACCAGTTTCCTCTCCAAATCCGACTCCTCCTCAATCATGCTAATCCAGTGCTCCATCAATCTCGTCCTTGTTGATTCTTGACACAACTTCTATCATTCTGAGTGGAATGATAGTGGTCCTATAAAAGGGTGAGATTTACTCGAAATCTCAGTTAGTTAAACAACTAACTAACACAAAGATAAATCAATTATAAAAATGATAAATATGCAATGTATGAAATGCAGAAAATCAGTTTTCATGTCTCTCATTCAGATTCCTCAACATCTTTAAAAAAAAAATAAAGACACGGGTTTTTACTTATTAAATAATTTCGTTATTATTTTTTTTAAAAAGACATAACTTCTTCATAAAAATTTCATTATCATAGACTTCCATCATTATCTTAATTAATAACATAATATGTGGTAATGTCACAGTTCTCCATATGCACTGTGAGTACCTGCCGGTGACCGTAGTATAACTTACGTTGAAATTACGTTATCTATAGACTCGTTCTCACTGCATTGGTAAATAACATAACATCATAAAAATTATAATGTGTACACCCACCAACGTTAGGTGTCATAACATGTTGACTTCGTTCTAGTGTTCTTTAAAGAGAACCCATTCGAAACCTGTTGACTGTTCTTTGTCAACCTAGGGGTTACCACTCTATTATTAAACACTCCAGAATGGACAGAGGAGTTCCACCAGGATAATTCCTCATCCTGGCCTTTGGGGTTGTGACAAAATGATTTTCATGCTATGCTTTAAAAAAAATATTTTTCATGACATGTGCATATGTAGTAAATTTCATGCGAAAAAAATGACATTTATAAATGAAATATGAAAAATTGTGAAAATGTCATATGTCATGTAAGTATGCACTCGATGTGTCATATAACATGATAATTTATGTTCAAAATGATAATTGAAGAATAAATGAAGCATTTATCAATAATTCATAAGAAATTTATCAAGATGTAAGTTAGAAGCCAACTTACAAACTTCCTGAAAATTCGAAATTAGCGTCGTAGCTGCGTAAATCGTATGTATACTAAGTTAGGGTTAATATTCTTATGGATAAGTTCAAAATCAAAGGGTTAAAAAAAATTCAAGTATTTACAAAAATACCCCTAGAGTTTCAAAAATTGTCATTTAGGCCCTAAATTTTCACTAATTGCAAACGAACTCCAAATTTAACCAAATTTTATGGATTTCATATTTTTGGCCTTCTAAAACCATCATGCCCTTATATTTTCAAAATTCAAAGTGAAACTTGTCCTATTAGTCCCAACCCGTGGCATGCATCTTAGTTGATGCCTATGTGTATTTCAACTATTGATCCCTATGAGTGCATGCATATGAGATTTTCTTTAATCATTAATGATTACTAACATCTTTAGGGACATTATGAAGTCTAATCCTTGACTAATCAAGTTCATCCCAACACTTAATCAAAGTTAAGAAATCCTTAATCACCAACATGTTTAAAACCGATTTATGTTTGATGATCAAAACAAGATAGATTTAAAACCTATCATGACATGCTCCTAATCACAAATTTAACCTTCCATAATCATGTTAGGACAATGATAGATCATATAAAATCAAGCTTAGCACATGCCATAGCTAAATTTCCAATTAAAAATATTCAATCATTCAGACCTTCCTTTAATTGACCCGGTTTTGCATTAAGCATCATAATCTTCTCAAAACTCAACCAAATTTCGTACCAACACTTGGAAAAAAAACTTGACATGCTAGCTAAGATCAAAAGGAAGAAAACTTACAAATTTCGTGGCCTTCCAAGCACTCTAGACTGCCTTACACAAGAACACTAAAAAACTCACCAGAACTCACTTGGTTTTCACTCTTTTCATCTCTAAGAGGGGAAAATACTCTCAAGGCTCAAAATGATTCTTGGAGCTGTGGTGTGGGTGAAATGAGAAGGAGAGGGAAGTATTTATAGGTGGCCAAGGGGTGAGGGACGTTGGCTTGGGTGCTTGGGTGCTTGGTGATTGGGTGAAGTGGGAGGTGCTCAAATCTGGAAAATTTTCCAGATTTGCTTGTGTGAGCTCAGGTCACTTGTGCAAAATGAAATAGTGCCCTAAACCACCATCATTTCCTCTTCACAGTAGCTACAAGGGTCTTGTAGATGACTCTAGGTCGTGGGGCATCATTTGGATGCCAGAAGATCCCTCAAACCACCCTTGAAAATAGGTGAATGAAGGTGGTTTTGTGGTGGCAAAAAATCAGTTCGGTTTTGGATCTATTTGGGCAGCAAAAATGAGTCAAAATCCTTCATGATGGTCATGGGAATTCTTGGTGATTGGGTGGAGAAGGAGGTGGCAGGGGTGGTGGTGCAAACCATGGCAGGAGACTGGTTCAAATTCAATCCAAATGGTTCCTACACAAACTAGACCAAGGTGCACCCGGTTTGATTCTTTGAGTTGGTTGATGCAACCAATTTCTTCCAAGGCTCAAACTGAGTTTGGGATGGTCTCATGAGGTGTTTAAGGGCCATATTAACCTTGAGGATAAATCACAAAAATATTAGACCTAAGGGCAAAACAATCCAAGCATTACAAAGGGCAACGCACAAAATTGATTGAAGCATGGTTTGGGCTTGTTATGTCATTTTTCTTAATAACATGTAGAATGGTTTAGCTAAGGTATTAACATGGTCTAATCATGGTTTAAGAGAGTATTAATTCAAGAAAATTTGAATTAAAAAGTTTAAGAAAAGATTAAGCATGATTAAGCTTTAAAGCATAGCTTAAAGTGCACTAACCTCAAGTATGATGGTTAATGGCCTTAGCCAATTTTCAAAACTTAATTTAGGTACTTTGAGTGTGATTTGGGCTTAAGAAAACCAATGGTATGGTGTATTGAGCCTTTGGTCTTTGAATGGTAAAATGAGTCCAACATGGCTTTGGGCCATATGAGCTTGAAAAGGGCCAAGGCTCCAAGCCTAATGCCTTCCTATACTCGGGCCAAGACTAGCCTTGATTTCCTAAGGGCTTGATTCAAGATTTTTCTTGGGCTAGGCCCCTGAATGTACTTGGGTCCTAAAAAACCTTAACATAATTATTAATGGGCTTGCCTCTCTAATCCTTAGGTCATTAACACTAAGTACCAATTTAATCCTAATTCCATTATTAACCTGAATGAAAGTGATTAACCCAAAAATAAAACCTAATCTAGACTACTTAAGGGTTAATCAAGAGTTAATTAAGCGGGGTGTTACAGCTTCCACCTTCTTGTGGTTGGCCTTGATACCGTGCTCGGATACCATGAATCCTAAGAACTTTCTCGACCTGACACCAAAGGCTCATTTTGCCAGATTTAGCTTCATTTGGTATTGTCGAGGTATCGCAAAAGCCCCCTTTAAGTCATCGAAGTGTTGTTCTAAGGTTCTACTTTTGACCAACAAGTCATCTACGTAGACCTCCATGTTTCTTCCTATTTGGCCTTTGAACATATGGTTAACCAACCACTAGTAGGTGGCCCCTGCATTCTTAAGCCCAAAGGACATCGCCGTATGACAATACAAACCTCGCTCAATGATGAACGAAGTTTTCTCTTCGTCCTCAAGGTTCATATGGATTTGGTTATACCCAGAGTAGGTATCCATGAAGCTGAGCATGCGATGACCTGCCTTGAGTCGACAATGAGGTTGATGAGAGGAAGAGGGAAGCTGTCCTTCGAGCAAGCTTTGTTTAGGTCAGTGAAGTCGATGCACATTCTTCATTTGCCACTCGGCTTCTTTACGTGCACTACATTAGACAACCACTCTGGATAGTGAGCTTCTCGAATGAATCCTACACTTAGCAGTCGATCCACCCCTTTGACTGTGGTGGCATTCTTCTCTGCACTGAAGCTTCTGCCTCACTCCCTTAGCTTTTGGGTCTTTACTTAGGTTGTGTTGTATAATTTTGGGAGCTATTCTAGGCATATCCCCATGGCTCCACGCGAACGTATCCTAGTGCTCAGCGAGAAGTTGCTGCATGGCACTTCGGGCTTTAGACGTCATTTCACTGCTAATTGTCACATTGTCTTCTGGCCGATTTGGGTGAAGAGTAACAAGCTCCAATGGTTCGATGGTTCTGCTTTCCAGAGTTCCTGCTCATTTCAGACTTCGCTTATCTTCGCTTATGACCTCTGCACAATCTGGAGTTGGCAGCAAGGCGCTAGCATCCTCTGTTGGATGTGTCGTTTTGCCAGCATGCGTATGGCTTCCCCCCATTGCAAGCTTCGCACTCCCCTATGTTCGGCTCTTCGACTAGTTTACTTCCATGCCTCTGGTAGTTTCGGCAAGCTTCTGAGTTGCCTGGAATGAGATTTAGATGACATCATGTTGCAGGCCGAGGAAGATCTCGATAGTATACTCGCTGCAGAGGTGGCAGGTGAAGCTTGTGCAGCCTTCAACAACTCCGATTGATGATTTCCCAGCAACAATGTGATGATACTCCAGTGGAGGAGGACATTCTTATTTTCGTCCTCCTTACAATGCCTCATTCCATTTCTGCAAGCTTCCCTCCCTTTGAAGCTTCTACGCCTCTACTGACCTTGCCCCTCTACTCGTTTTTGTGCCTTCTGACTCTCCTTTGGATCTACCTCGATTGGGGGGGGGGGGCAAAGATTGGAGTGTTCAAGATATAGTTATAGCACCTAGTTCCCCCCTTACCTCAACAACTTTAGGTGGGTTACTCCGGATTTACCCTTTGTTTTTCCAGCTCTCTCCCTCACCAGTGGCAGCAGGGTTTTGATTTATTTGCCGCCTTTTAGTGTTTCTCCTTGAGGAAGTGGCGAAGCATCTTTGCCAACTCCTAAGGAGAATCTTGGGATTGATCAGGCTGTACCCTGCGACGATGAAACTGGTGCCATTGGGAATGCCAAAAACTGCTCGGGCCCTCTTGTTGAACCATCTGTTTGCTGTCCTTTGTTTATCGACACTGAAGCCGCCTTTCCCCAGGGGGATTTTGCTAATGTTTCCTCATCGGCTATTAAACCGAAAGGTTCCTCTAGCGTCCATCCGGTGGCTTCCCAGCCTCCCTACGTATTCGTAGAGCAGATGTCATCAATGCCTTTGTTCAATAGCTTCATAGTGTTTTTGCTCCGGTATTGTTACGTTCTTTTTAATGCTTTGGTCAATAATTCCAAAAAAAATATTTTTAATCCTCTCTCTGTTTTTTTAGGGGGTTAATTTTCTTGCTGCTAACTTAGTGGATGATTGGATGCACTTGGAGGGCGAGAAAAACCAACTGGCCAACGAGTTGGCTCACTTTGAGGCTTGCTCCCACTCATCTAATGATGAATTGGTTACCTTTCCTGCCCATGTTGCTTCACTTTAGGAGGAGTTGACGATTTTCACTATGGATGTTGACCACTACTATCGGGAGGTGGTAGCAATCGGGAAAGAACGAGATGACCTCGCTACCCACCTAAATGAAGCAGAAGGAACTGTGCGGGAGAGGGACAACTGAATTGCCCAGGCAAAGGCTTTTAAGAAAGAACGAGATGAGTTGGCTACTCAGGTGGAGGGTTTCTTGAAAGAGCAGTATGGCTTCGCCGCCAAGTTTGATCGTGTGAACTTAGAAATCGAAGGATTAGCTAAGTCCAAATCCGAATATGCTTCTCGCCTAGCCTCTCTTGGAGACGAAAAAAGAGAGTTGCTAATAAAGCTGGGGGCGGCTGAAGGGATGAAAGCTAAAGCCGAGAAAAACTTGGCTGAGGTGAAGGGCCTTCTTAAAGATAGCGATTGTCAATACCTTCAGCTTGACGAAGTTGTTAAATTTGCCAAAAAAACAATTTCTATCCTGGAACGCCGATTGGCTGAGATGGGATCTACCTTGGAGGATTCTCAGAACGACCTTAATCGGGTCCATCCCCAGTTGCTGCTGCCCCCTAAGATTTGATTACGAGCCTGGGGAATAGGCTTCAAGTTGGGGATAAAATAGTTTCATGAGCTTCTTCTTTGGGAACCAACAACGAACCTGCATACCTTCGAATGGAAGTTTATTCGGGCTAGTGAGGTTGCCTTTTATTCTGTGACTCCCTTGGTCGGGCCGAGATACCTGATGCTTTTCGTCGTCCATCCTGACGCCTACTTTGCTTGGAGCTTTCTCATTCCCCTCAGGATTTGCTTTTGATTTGTTTTTATTGGACCTTTGTAAGCCGTTTTTGAGGCCTTTGAACTTTGTTTGTTGGTGTGAAGTATTCATTGTTCACGATTCCGAGCGTCACGTTGCCCATCGGCAGGAGTTTTTATTGATCTCTTTTAACCCTTTAGTGCTAGTGGGAGAGTTCCTCGACCATGTCACTTGTTGCCGAGAAGGTGTTAATTGAAGATTTCCTTGACCATTTTAATCTTTAGGTTTTTAGGCTTGTAGGAGAGTTCCTCGACCACATCGCCTTCTGGCGTGAAGGTTTTAATGGGAGAGTTCCTCGACCGTTTTAACATTTAAGTTTTTAAACTCATAAGAGAGTTCCTTAACAACGTTGCCTTTCAGCATGAAGGTGTTAATGGAAGATTTCTTCGACCGTTTTAACCTTTAAGTTTTTAGGTTCATGGTAGAGTTCTTCGATCATGTTGCCTTTTGACCCGAAGAAGTTAGCATGAGATTTTTTCGACCGCTTTAGCCCTTAAGTTTTTAGGTTCGTGGGAGAGTTCCTCGACCATGTCGCCTTTTGGCGTAAAGGTATTAACGACAGAGTTCCTTGACCGTTTTAACCTTTAAGTTTTTAGGCTCATACTCGACCACGTCGCCTTTTGGTGTGAAGTTGTTAACAAGAGAGTTCCTCGACCATTTTAACCTTTAAGTTTGTAGGCTCGTGGAGAGTTTCTCGACCACGTCGCCTTTTGGCGTGAAGGTGTTAACGGGAGAGTTCCTCGACCGTTTTAACCTTTAAGTTTTTAGGCTCGTGGGATAGTTCCTTGACCCGTCGCCTTTCCTTTTTTTTTTTCCAAGTCTTGGATATTTATTGAAAAGCCAAAAGGAACAAAACAAGAGAAAAGGTGGACAAAACTTGCCGACATTTATTGAAAATGATATTCACACGTAAATCAACAAATGAAATAAAAGAGAACTACATATCTTTCCTTTAAACGTAGTACTTTCGTAGGTACTCTGCATTCCATGGGTGAGGTAGCTGGCGTCCTGCGACATCCTTGAGGTGGTAAGTTCCAGGTCTGTGGCTTGCCACTGCAACATAAGGTCCCTTTCACCAAAGGCCTAATTTCCCTTCTTCTCCCGAGGTCACGCCAGTTTCCTTCAGCACTAAGTCGCCTGCTTTGGATGACCTGGGCCTCACTCGTTTGTTGAAGTATTGCTCTACTTTTTTCTTAGAAGCTACAACTCTGACTTCTACATCTGCCCTTATTTCCCCTAATAGGTCTAAGGTTTCTTCCAACCTTGCTACGTTTGCTTCTGGATAAAAATTTCTTCTTTTGTAGCTTGGTAACCCTACATCTACAAGTGCCATCACCTCACTCCCATAGGCTAGGGCAAAATGTGTTTGTCCTTTTGAGGTTTTTGCTATCATTCTGTAAGCCCACAAAATTTTTGGGAACTTGTCCGCCCATAACCCCTTTCTGTCGCTTATCTTCTTTTTTCGTATTCCCATGATGGTTTTGTTAGTTGCTTCCACTTGTTCGTTTGCTTGGGGATGGCCTAGGGAAGGACCTTGATTACTAGCTCTGCACACCATTGACGATAACGTTCGGAGTCGAATTGTCTTCCATTATCAGAATTGATATACTGAGGTATCCTGAACCTGCATACTATTGCCTTCCATAGGAACTTTGTCACACTTTGAGCAGTTATTGTAGCCATCGCCTCAGCTTTTTCCCACTTTGTAAAGTAGTCGACAGCTACGATAATGAATTTGGTTCATCCTTTGCTAGGGGGCATAGGGCCTACCAAGTCTACTACCCATTGGGCGACGATCATGGGATGTTATGGATCGCAACTCTTCATGGGGTGCACTTGGGATTGGTGCATGAATCTGGCATTGGACATATTTCTTTGCGAACTCCTTCGCATCTTTGAGCGCGTTTAGCCAATAATACCTAGCCCTTATAATCTTTGCGGTGAGTGATCATCCTCCTGAGTGACTCCTGCAAATCCCCTCATGTACTTTCTTCATTATGTATTTAGCTTCTTTCTCTGTTACGCATCGCAAGAATGGGTTTGAGAAACCCTGCCTTTAAAGTACTCCATATATTATGGTAAACCTGGTCGTTCTGCTTTTTAACTTTCTCGCCTCTTCCTGAGATGGGAGAAGTTCACCTGTCTCCAAATACTTTTTTTATATCATTAGCTCATCCTGGCTTGTTCTTCCTGATGTGCAAACTTTCCTCTCCTACTGCTGGTCTAGCCATCGCTTGTAAACCAAGCTTCAATGGTAGTATTTCTTATTGTTTTGCTGAGGCTGCACATGCCAATCGGTAAGCCTTGGAATTGTCTCCACGAGGTATCTTCTCGATTCGAAACTACTTGAGACCTTTGCTTTGTTCTTGTTCTTGGTGAATGTATTTTATCAGGTTGGATCCCTCACCAAATATTCCCCTGTTATTTGCCCAAGTACCACTTGTGAATCGGCTTTCATCTTGACTTCTTCGTCTTCTAATACCCTCGTGATCGCCAAACCGGCGAGTATTGCTTCATACTCAGCTTCGTTGTTTGTCACTTTGAACTCCAATCATACTGCGTGGTACGACTCTTTCCCCTCACCTATTACTGTGTACACCTCGACTCCTCCACCTGCTTGGTAGGCTGAGCCATCTACATACACTTGCCATGAATTCTTCTCAGGTGGTTTGTGGACTTCGTCTTTGAAATTGGAAAACTCTTCTACAAAATTGGCTAGTATCTGTGCCCTTTCAAAGCACTTTTTGGTATGTAGCTGACGTCGTACTCATTTAGTTCGATTGACCATTTGACCAACCATCCTGAGGTGTTTGGTTCCTGCAACACCTTTTGTAGAGGCAACAAAGTGATTACCTTTATTGGATGGGCTTGGAAATAAGGCCGTAATCGCCTTGCTGCTACTACCACAGCGAAGGCAACCAACTCAACCTTCGAATACCTGGACTCTGCTCCTCTCAACGCCCTACTTACTTAATACACCATTTTTTGCTCCTTCCTTTCCTCTCGTACCAATGCCACAGATACTGTGTTTGGAGTTACTGCTAAGTACAATGACAACGGCTCTCCTAGCTTGGTGTGACAGAGCAATGGTGGCTTAACTAGATACTCTTTTAACTGAGTAAATGCTTCTTCATATTTGGCATCCCACTCTCGTGCTTTCTTAGGCACCTAAAAGAATGGAAGACATTTATCCATTGATCGGGACACAAACCTGTTTAGAGCTGCAATCTTGCCTGCTAGTTTTTGTACTTCGTTCAAATTCGTGGGCGACTTCATCTCTATTATTGCTCTGAGTTTCTCATATTTTGCTTTGATTCCTCTCTCTGACATCATAAAACTGAGGAATTTTCTCGACTGTACTCCGAATGCGCATTTCATTGGTTAAGGTTCATTTGGTACTAACGTAAAACTTGAAAAGCCTCCCTAAGGTCTTCTATGTGTTGGTCAAATTCTCTGCTTTTTACTTGTAGATCATCGACGTAGATCTCCATGCTTCTTCCGATCTGGTTTTTAAACATTTTGTTTACCAACCTCTGCTAGGTTGCCCAAATGTTCTTCAAGCCGAAAAGCATCACCTTATAGCAATATAGTCTCCAGTTATAAAAGCAGTTTTCTCCTAATTAGCCTTCTTCATCCTGATTTGATTGTATCCCGAGTAGGCATCCATAAAGCTTAACATTTTATGCCTCGCTGTTACGTCTTCTATCAGATCTATCCTTGGTAATGAGAAACTATCTTTCGGGCAAGACTTGTTGAGGTCGGTAAAATTCACACACATTCGCCACTTTCCGTTGGACTTTTTTTACCAATATCACGTTAGACAACCACTCTGGATAATGTGCTTATTTGATAAATCCAACTGCTAACAACCGATCCACCTTTTCTGCAATTGCTTTGTACTTCTCGGTACTAAAGTTTCACTTCTTTTGTTTTACTGGACGTACCTTTAGGTCTACGTTCAGTTCGTGTTTGATGACTTCCTCGCCTATCCCTGACATATCTTTATGATTCCATGCAAATATGTCTTTATGGGAGAAGTTTATCGGTTGCTGTCTCTCTTCTTATGCCAATTTTGTCCCGATCTTCACATGGCTTTCGGGATGATTCTGCTCAAGGGTGACCAGCTCTAGAGGTTCACCTGCCTCCCCATGCTTCAGGGTTTCTTCATCTCTAGTCTTTAACTCTGTCGCCAATACCTGTGGTCCCAACAGGAGGACCGTCAGTTCTTCAGAATCCACGATACTAACATTTGCTTGCCCTTGTTTGAGTTCCTACACATAACATTCTTTGGCCAAGACCTACTCGCCGACTTCGTCTATTCCACTTTGTCCGTGTATCTCACTTGTTGGGAACTTCATTTTTAGATGATAGGTCGAGGTAATGACTTTTAACACATTTAATGTGGGTCGCCCAATGATTGCATTATATGCCGACCGAGTTCTTACTACTAAGAACTCAGTCATTGTCGTGGCGACATAAGGGTTTATACCTACAGATATTGACAATGTAATGGACCCCATTGATTGCACTGCATCTCCAGTGAACCCCTTTGACGTGGTTGGTGTTGGTTTCAACTGTTCTTCACCGATTCTCATTTTGATGAAAGCATCCCAAAACAAAATATCCGCCTAACTTCCATTGTCAATTAATATCCCCCTGGTGGTAAAATTTTCCACCAACATTGTTACCACCAAAGCATCATCATGGGGAAATACAACCCCTCGGCAATCTTCTTCGTCAAAAGATACTATGGGGGATACTTGTATTTGGGGTTGTTTGATGGGCCTCTCTACGTTGTAAACTTCTTTATATCTTGTCCACCTTGCATAGGCTTTTCTTCCTGAGGAAGTTGTCTCCTGCATATCCACCGACGATAGTGTGTATCTCGTCTAGAGTTGGGTTTCTCTGATTTTCGTCTGTTCTTGTTCTTCGGTCCCTAGGTTCATTTGACCTCCTCTCTCTTTTTGGTGATTCTCGTCGCCTGGGACTCTTACTTCTTCGCCTTTTATGCTTATTCTTTCACTCATTTGTTCGCCGGGGAGGGTAATGTTCTGGGCGATCAACCGTTCTAGCTCGCCATTGTTCGTCATTTCCTCTACTTTTTGTTTCAAGTTGTAGCAATCCTCGGTTCTGTGTCCCATTATTTTGTGATAAATGTAGTACTTCTCGGTTTGCCGTTTGTTCTCGATTGGTTCTTCTTATTTTGCCTTTTTTGAATAGTGTACCGTCACTGTGCCTTCTTATATTGCCATCTCGTCTTGACTCCTGTCGGTCCCTTTTCACCTTTTGACCCCTATTTTGTTCTTTCCTCTGTCCTCATTTTTATTCCCGTTGACTCATTCTTTTTGGTTAGGTGGTTAAGGCGATCAAGGTGTCTTTAATATTAACAAAATCGCTAGCCCTGTCCATGAACTCTCGTAGGGTGGAGGGGGTTTTCCTGGCTAGCTTGGCCATAAAAGGGCTCCTTGGCCAAACACCCCCAATAGTGCTGCTAGCATGATTTTCTCGTCTTAGCCATTGGTCGTCATCTTTTCTTTATTGAAGCGTGTTAAATACGCTTTGAAACTTTCATCCTCCCATTATTTGACAGTCAACAAGTATGTGGCAGGTCTTCTGCGCTTTCTGCTTGCCATGAATCGGGTCAATAACTGTCAGCCTAGCTCTTCGAAACTCTCTCTATGGAGTTTGGTTGCAGTGCACCAAAGCATCCTCTCACCTATCCCTTTAGAATCAAAGATAAAGCAATTTCTCCCGGGAACCCGTGAAGCATCATATGGGCTTTGAAAGTCTCAAGGTGCTCCACGGGATCTTTCGAGCCGTCGTATAGGTCCATTGACGGGACTTTAAATTTTGCGGCCAAGGGCATCGTCAGGATTTCGGTAGAAAATGGTAGATTTGTGCTGGACAACAACTGATCTATCGAAGAAGACGTTCCTATCTTCTTGGCCATCTCCTCATATTTTTCCATCAAGCTACATACATCGTGGTGCAATTTCTTCACTTCCTCGTTCTCTTGATGGCCTTTTCTAGCACTATTTACCTTCATCTCTACCCTGTTAGCCTGACTGGGTGTCGCATCTTCGCCTAACGGCCCATTTCGAGACTTAAGAGTCTCATTTTCTTTATGCAAGGAATCCACCTCCGTGGTAAGTTTCTTTATTATTTCCTCTATTTTCGCAATCTTCTCCTCCATATTTTGTGAAGTTTCTCCCTGATCTCTAGTTCCTTGAGACTGAGTAGTGATGGGCACGGGAAAAGCATGCAAAGTGTGAGACTTAACAAATCCTGCAGACAGCGCCAACTATTATAGACTTGTTTCACTGCCACTACCTCACGGTCACTTGCAACCAAAGTGTAGAGAGCATGTGGGTCCGAGGGAACGTCTTTGATGCCTAAGTCAGTAATTTGAGAATAAAAATAATAATAACCATAATTTGATCCATTTACTTACCTAGATTTTTTCTTTATATAGAGCTTTATGAGTTATCTTTGTTCCCTCATGGATGGTAGTTATCCTTTATTCGAATTCAAATTTGGAGATGATGATTCATCTCTTAGCAAATTTGAATAACAACCTTCTTTATCTTTTGCCATTGACTGAATAGCTATTCCGTTGGTATTAGCTTATCCAATTGTTATTGGCCATGTGCTGATTTCCTTTGTACTCGGCTAGGCTCATCGATTATGATATGGGCTTTAGTGGTTAGTAAGGATCCAAGTCTATCTTAGGAGCTAATTGGTTGGGATGTCCTCTCCAATAACAAAAAACTTCTTTAGCATTGAAAACTAAACTAAAAAATTACTGCCTAAAACATTAATTTTCACAGAAGGTTTAAATTTTAAGATTTCCTCTTCTCACGGAGGGTTCTCCTCATTGAAAGCAAAATTAAAAAAATTACCTTGAAAAAAGTGTCACCCTGTCGATCACCAAGTTCTTATTCAGTAAGAAGCTGAAATTGCATCGAAAGTTCGAATACAAATATGTAACTACCGAACGTCAATCTTCGGAAAGATTAATTGAAAAAGAAAAATGGTTAATTTTATTGATGCAACTACTTGTCACTATCTTCAATTTTATTTGATTGTTTAGGTTAATTCTTTCTCATAAAAAACTAAAGGTTTTATGGATTTAGAAATTTATTACATTATTCAGAAGATAATAAAATATATTGTAATAATAAAACTCAAAACACCCAGCACATTCTTCAATTTTTTCAAAAAAAGAGCATATAATTTAAAATAATTTTTGAAAATAATGGAAAATTTTCAGGAAAATTGTTTTAATTTTTTTACATTTGTCAAGCATCCTTATTAGAAGAACAATTGATTTAAAAAAATTCCTAAATATTTTATTCAATTCTTCTTGATTTATCTCTTTTTCTTTGGGCAAGGGTGGAATATTTTCGGTGTTTTGGATTTGTTGTTACAATAAGTCTTATTTTGGGTGAAAAATTTAATAAATATTTCAAATTGTAAATCTTTGTTTTAATGAAAAAAACTTGTACATACATCAGAATTGAAAAGCGAAACTGATGCAGACTTTTATTGAAATTCGACACTTTTAACGTTTTTAATATAGTTAATTGCTTAGTATATATATTTATGGGTATAAGTTTGAACCGGAAAACGGGTCCGAATCAGACCGGACTAGCTTGGTCGGGCTGGTTTTTCAGTTCTGGACCGGTTCCAGTTTCGTGGTTTCCTAGACCGGACCAGACCGGCCCGATTGGATAAAAAAAATATAAAAAATAATTATATATATACGTTTAATACAAAATTAATATTATACAAAATATTTTATATATAAGTTTTATATATAATATATAAAAAGAAAGAAAATCATTCAAATATTATTACTAAATTTTGATAAGTACATAAGGCATTAGTAGTTATACTAATATAGACAATAGTTATAGTTATACTAATATAGTTATACTAAATCACTATAACTAATACTAATATATATAATTAATATTAATAGTCTAATATAAACTTTAGTTATACTTATACTAATATAGTTATACTAAATCACTATAACTACTACTAACATATAACTAATACTAATAGTCTAATATAAACCATAGTTATACTAATTTTTTTTTTTTTTTTTTGTCCAATAGCGGCCTCTACCCAAATTTATTAAAAAATCCTCACTTATAGCGGAAGAATATCTTAACACAAAAAACCCAAGATAGAATCACTTATGTTCAAAACATAGAAAACAATACCAGAACCTTACAAAAAACTTCCGAAACTAATAACAAACCCAGCAAAACCACTAAAAACCAACAAAACTTTCAATATCTAAGAGTGCGACCATGTGTGCCCCCAGATTGTAGGCAGCCCCATTTTATCTAATCTGACAATACCCCGCAATAACCCAGGCAACGAATCAGCCATGCCATAAAATCCTACCTGGCCTGCTTCACCTTTCCTTGCAAGAAAATCCGCTGCTTGATTTCCCTCTCGAACTTGATGAACTACTTGATAGGAAAAACCTTCAAGCTCCTGAAGTAACTCATCCCAATAATCCCATAAATACCATAACGTACAACAACGAGCTCTAAGCCAGTCCACTATCACCTTCGAATCACTTTCCAAAACAATTTGAAAACCATCCAATTGCATACACATTTTAACGCCATGTAAGAGAGCACGCTGCCTGAGTGTTCGTTCCAACACCAAAATGTTCTGAAAATGCACCAGTTATCACTCCCCGATGATCTCGCACCACTCCACCACAGGTACCTGGATTACCCCTACAACTACCATCCACATTTAACTTCCACCACCCGGTAGGTAGCTTTTGCCAAGCTATGAGCCGCACATGTTTACCACAATGAAGACGCAATGGAATGGCCAATTCCCGTAAGCATAAGTCATCAAATGATTCAAGAACATTCCTATCATCTATCACTATAGCTCCCAACCAAGTTTGAATAGATCTCCAAATGCCAACCACATTGTCTTGAATCCATTCCATCCTTGCTCTACACCGCCTTCTCCATAGGCACCAAGTGAAAACGCTAGGGAGCAAGCCAATAAGAAGGCCCTTCTTCATAGACCTCTTTGCACACGAAAACCATGCTGTTACTCGACTCCACCAAGTTCCCGTCTGCATACATGAAACACCCAGTGCTATCGCAGCCATCCTCCACACTTGTTGAGCCACCTCACCAGTTGCCAGAACATGATCAAGAGTTTCCATATGCGGCAACCCGCAACAATCACATTTCGAGGCTAGATGAACCCCACGGCTACGAATGCGATCATCAACTGAGAGGCACCTAAACTTCGCCCTCCACATCCGCACCGAAAACTTTCCAGGTAGTCGCTTATTCCAAATCCACTCCATCTAAGGGGACTGCTCTTCCTTAACCCGTATTAGCTCCCATGCACTAGTTGAAGAGAACTGGCCATTCAGGTTTGGCCTCCAAATCAAAACATCCTCCCCCGTTCTACCAGCACAAACTTTCCTTACAGCCTCATCAACCAACTCTTCACTCACCAATTGCACCAGTAACTCGAAATCCCATTGGTTACCAAGCCAAACATCACTGATCTTCAGAAGAGGCTGATCAACTGAAGTAACCAGATCACATAGCAGCCCATCCCTCACCCATCTATCAAACCAAAACGAAGCCTGCCCCTCCCTCACCTTCAATTTTGAATACGCGCAAACCTCTGAGAAAACAAAGACAACTGATCTCCATAGTCGAGTGCTTGCACTTGTAGGAACCACCAAAGATAAATGCCTTCCCTTTCCATATTTGTGCAGCATAAACCGAGCCCACAACGAAGTTGTTGACAATAGAGACAATGCCAGCTTCATGTGCATTGCACGTTGCATCTCTGAAAAACTCCTCAATCCCAAGCCTCCCTCACTAGTTGGCTTGCTGATCCGAGACCAAGCACACCATTTCGTCTTAGCTTTGCCTCCATATTCACCCCAGAAAAAAGTAGAAAGAATAGTATTCAACTTGGAAAGAACCACCTTTGGTACATCCATAACAGCTAAAAGGTGAGAAGCCATGCTAGTTAGAACATGCCTTATCAGAACCAGCCGACCCCCTTGTGATAATAATCTAGCCTTCCAACTAGCAACTTTTGCTCTCACTTTGGCCACCAGCGTATCCAAATGATAAGCCTTCAGCCTCCCATCCACCAACGGAGCCCCCAAATAAGTCATTGGGAACTTGCCCTCCCTAAAACTAATGCTCCTTAATAACACATGATGCCTTGCTACACTAACATGTGGAGCAATAAAAAGCGCAGATTTAACATTACTAATCTGTTGCCCAGACCATTTTTCATACACTGTAAATATCTTCATTAAATTCAACATCGATCTCTTCGTCCCATTTAAAAAAAAACTAGGACATCATCTGCGTACAACATATGTGAAATCATTGAAGCCCCCTCTGGTGGTAGAATTTTCTAATGCTTCCGTTCTGAAAATTCTTTCGAAGAAGATGAGATAATACCTCTTGCATCAAAATAAATAGATATGGCGATAAAGGATCACCCTGTCAGAGCCCTCTATTTGACTTAAAGACACTCTTATATGAGCCATTCATCATTACCGAATACCATGGGGAACCCATGCACGAACGAACCAGTTGACAAAAATTCTGAGAAAATCCAAAGCCAGCAAGCACTTGGAATAAAAACTCCCATTGCACCCAATCATACGCTTTCGCCATGTCAATTTTGATCATGACATTCCCTCCCCGAGTCTTCTTTTTCAGGCCGTGCACCATCTCTTGAGCAAGAGATATATTTTCGAAGAGACTGCGCCCTGGGATGAATGGCCCTTGTTCGGGAGAAATCAGTCGCGGCAAAATACCCGTCAACCGTGATACAATGATATTTGAGAAGATCTTGTACGCCACTGAACAAAGACTTAGAGGCATGAATTTCTCAAAACTTTTTGGATCCGCCACCTTCGGAATCAAAATAATATAAGAGGAGGCATAAAATAAAGGAAGCTTAGTAGCACTAAAAAATTCCCTTGCCGCTTCCAAAACATCATTTTTAACAGTAGATCAACATGATGTATAGAAAGACGATCCAAACCCGTCAGGACCGGGCTGCTTTGCTGCGGAATGGAAAAAACTGCTGAAAGCACTCTCTTCCGTGGGTAGTCTACACAGCTCATCATTTTCAACCAAAGATACTTCCGAAATCAGTAATGTCTACAAATCAAGCACTTCTGTTTCCACGTCCTCCGATAGAAACTCCCGAAAGTACTCCACAGCACCCATATGTACTGCTTCTGGAGAACTTAGCACCGTCCCATCCTCAAGGATCATTTGCGAGATGACTGTGCTCCGTCTTCTCTGATTTACCATTGCATGAAAAAATTTTGAATTCTTATCCCCCTCATTTAATCACTTCTTCTTAGCGATTTGAGCCACTCGAACTTCTACTCCCTTTTCCCACACCTCAAGCTCCATCTTGGAAATAAGATACTCAGACTCAACGTCCTCCGAGAAATTCAACTGCAGCTGGGATTCCAAGCCTTCCAGCCTATCTTCCAACACCTTTATATTCTGATCAACCCGCCCAAACACAGAAGAATTTCATGCTCGAAGCGCAACCTTAGTACGCTTAAGTTTAGCAGCCAGTTTCACCAAACCCGACCCATATACAGGTCTATCCCATACTTCTTGCACACAACTTTGATATGACTCATGCAAACACCACATACTTTGGAACCTGAAAGGGGAGGGCCCATACCTAGTAGGGGAATGAGATAACTTAACCACCAGAGGGCTATGGTCCGAGGACTTTCTTTTAATATATTCCAAATTAGCCGAAGGACCACATTAGTGAGAGCCCTGTCCAACTGTGCCCATTGCCTAGTATTACCTTCCTGACCGTTACTCCACGAGAGTGAATTCCCATGATGAGTGAATTCGACAAGGCCACACGCATCAATGCATGCGTTAAATTCTTCCATAGCTTGACCTGAGCGCGAACACCCCCAACACTTTCCCTGTCTTCTCTGATGATGTTAACATCGCCCAGTATCAACCAAGGATTGTCACCTATACCAAGCTCCACCAGATCCTACCATAACAGACGTCGTTTGATTGAATACATTTAGCGTAAACAAATGTTACTAGAGTCCGTTTATTCTCCAGAGTAAATCACCCCGTCACCATCTGGTTAGATGCCCCGACTACATTGAACGCATACGGCTGCTTCCATAAAATCCAGATTTTACCCCTACATCCTCATTACAATAACACCCATCAAAACCCAAGCCACAAGAAAATTATAACAGCTTATCTTGCCGTGCAAACGGTTCGAAAAGCGCTACAATGGATCCATTGAATTTCCGAACCATCTGCCTCAACTCACGCCTAGACCTACCCAACCCTCTAATGTTCCATGCAATGATGGAATTCATCATAAATTCAATTTCGCGGTGCGAGTGGATACTCGCTGTGACTGACGCACCGACACTACATTATTCTTAGAGATACTGGTAGTCCCTTGAATACTATCTGACTCATACCCCTTGTGTTTTGCCAGCCTTAGTACCTGGTCATCCTCCCCAGCATCTGAAACAGAAAGAAAACAATTATTCTGCACATCCATTGTCTCCGTTTGCACTACAGCATTACATTCCATTTTGAGCACCTCTGTCACCAATGTCACATTACCACATCCCTCATCAGATGGCAAGTGCACAGCTGTGGTAACCACTTTTGGCTCAAATTCCACATGGTCACCACGTATGCCCTGCACTATAGCCTGCCCCTAATCAACAAGGCTTGTTTGGATCGAAGGAAACTCTTCCAAAGTACGCTCACACTCCAACTCTTCTACAATAGGCACATCACTATTTCCAGCGTCTGCATTTTTATCATCACATTCCACACGCACCTCCTCAATTTGCATCTGCCCCACCAACACAACCTCCCAACTATCCTAACCATCACCCAGCACATCCTGCATAATGGCCACATTAACATTATTTTCCTCCACAACCATCGCAGTATCCACCTGTGTACCTTGCTTATCCGTCCCACTTGGCTCACCACCTTCCCCATGATTAAAGCCCTGCTTTTGCTTCTCTTGCCAAGTTTTCTTAACCCCACCTTTCACTTCGTCCTTGCCTTTTTTAGAAACACCGGCACCAACCCTACAAACCACTGATGTGTGCCCTTGTCTGCAACATTTCAAACAATATTATCATTTCCTTTCATACCTTGCCTCTTGCCACAGTTTCTTATTGCCCACCATAACCTGGAATCCCTGAACCGGATCCCCTGTTAGATCCACCTCCACACATAAGCGAGCGCCTGAGGCTCGAGTTCTATGCAAGGTAGTGTTGTCCATGCCCAGGTATCTCCCAAAAAGGGATGCAAAAATCTATAGATAATCAGTTCTATATAGATGTAGCGGTAGACCTGGGAGAAAAATCCACTGCGGGGCCAACATTGATTCTTTACGTAAATCAAACTCCTTAGTCCATCAGAAAAGATGAAAGATACAACCCGCCAACAATCTTCCTTCACATGCCCAACCATGAATAAAATTGCATTTAGACTGCAATTTGACTAGGATGTGGTGATCATCCATAATACTCACCGTTGGGACTTCTAGCAAACCCCATGACGTTATGATGCCTCGCCGAATGTCATCAATGGCTGGCCATGTACGAACAAATTTCAAATCAAGAGCATAATGGAAATCTTCAGCCGCCTTTAATATCTCAGATTCCGTAAAGATAAAACTAGGCTCACCATCCACATCAACAGGGTACCACATTTGCATCTTGAATGACGACGGCATAGCCGACTTTGATACCATCTAAGAAAAAGACAAAGCTCCACCATCTCCTACAGCAGCCCCCACCGAAGACGGGGGGCAAGGGGCGCCGCCATGGGCCAACCCTAGCCTCAAAAGCGTACACAATATTGAAACAGAGAATACCAAAAAATACGGAGCAAAACCGTTTATACTTATACTAATATAGTTATACCAAATCACTATAACTAATACTAACATATAACTAATACTAATAGTCTAATATAGAAGGAAAAAAACCCTCTCCCTTCTCTCTAAACTCTCCCAGACTCAGTTTTAACTAGAGGGGGTGGGAGCTTCGGCTCCTCCCCCTCTCTTTTCCTCCGCTCCCTTCTCCTCTTATTTTCTGTGTAGTGTTTCTTTTGGTTTTGGTTTTGTGTTTTTCAGGCCAAATAAGGGAGGATTGCCATTCAGGTCTTTCCAGCCGTTGCCTTCCAACACGCGCCCCACCGGAATGATGCTCAGCCGCTGATCTTCAAGACCACCGAATCCGGAATCAATCGGAGTGGAGCATAGCCCGCACGCGCGGAAGAAAGATCTAGATCTCGTCTGCGCGTGGCCATCACGCTCCATCGGGGAGCCTTTTGCTGACGCCATGCTCAGCTTCTCCAGGATCCTTGACTCCAAGACTTCCAAGATTGACTGTCGACTTTCCTTCCAGAGTGACTGATGTACTGCATGCGCCACTGTCAACGCTATGTGCACTGTTCATACGTTTAGTTTTTCATTTTTTTTTTGTTTTCCTATTTTTGTTGTTCCATTTCTTCATTTTGGCACGAGTGAGGTGTTGAGTCTTTGGATCGGACACAATCTGAGGCAAGAGCTATTCGAGAGAGGCGAGAAATGCTAAGGCCAGTGGTCATGCCTAGGTGTCGCCTGCACAGTGGAGGTTGTTTGTCCGTATGTGAGCTGGGTGCTTGTGCCATCGGGGCTCGAGTTGTCGATACTTGCGATAGGCGTGAAGTCCAGGTTCACGCCAGTGCTTGTGGCTCTGTAGTTGGTTATGTGTTCTTATCTGTAGTTTTTTTGTTATTTTAGTTAGTAATCTAATAGAAATAGGCTATTGGATTTGGTATCTATAATAGTGTCCCATACTTTTCCTCCCTGGGAGGATAGAGGGGGCTGTGGAGTTGTGTTTTTATAGAGCACCTTCTCTGTTAGGAGAGAGTTTTAGAAGTTAAGACAATGTCCGCCACAAAGAAATTTGTGTGTGGGGAAGCCCCAGAGTTATTGCGTAGTTTGGCTTATAGTCTGATTTTTTTTATGTACTAATAAATCACAATTGTAATTTCGGATCAATAATGAAAAGAGTCTGTTTCCATTAAAAAAAATAGTCTAATATAGACTATAGTTATAGTTATACTAATATATAACTAATACTAATAGTCTAATATTAGTACTATTATATAGTCTAATAATCAATATAACTAAATCACTATAGTCTATAACTATGTATTTAATGTATTACACATATATATAAATTATAATTATCAATTTCCCAAACCATGACAAATTTTTTTAATGATCATTTAAAAGAAGAAGAAGAAGAAGAAGAAGAACCATACCATTGAAGAAATTCAAGAAACCAATAGGAAATGGAGCCGTTTCCTCTCTAAATGTACAGAAACCAACAGGGAATGGCGCCATTTAGACTCCACGAAGATGCAAAGATTGTTTGAATAAATTCAATAAACCCTAGAACCTCCCTCCCTTCCTCGCCTCCTGCCTCACTCTTTGCCTCGCTACCTCGCCTGTCTACCTCTCTCTCATTGTCGAACGGTCGAACCTCACTCTTGTTGTCGATCCTCACTCTCGTTGAACCTCACTCTCATCTCTGGAGAAGTATTTATCTGAAAAATGTGAAAATAATGATGCGACATTCGATTTGTTAACATGGTAGAAGGTTGACACCATTAGATACCGTGTGCTTTCAAGAGTTGTGCGAGATGTTCTTACAATTCCAATATCTACAGTGGCCTTTGAGTCGGCTTTTAGTACAGCAGGTCAAGTACTTGATCCTTTCCGTAGTAGCCTATCTCCACTTATGGTAGAAGCCCTTACATATACACAAAATTGGCTCCGTTCTTTTATCCCGATTAACATTCGCACTTTAATGGATGATATTGAAGGGTTTGAGAAATTTGATACAGGTACTTAAAATCATTAACCTATTCTTTAACTGTCTCTAAAGTATATATCATATTAGTAATTTGTTTTAATTGTTATGCTTATTTATTTTTTCCCCTTTTGCGTAGAGCTCATGAAAGACCTAGGGAGTTCTTCAAGACCTACTTCTTTGGTTGGAGATGATTTGAACTTTTAATTTGGACTTGTAATTTGTTGAAGTTTTAATTTGGACTTGTAATTTGTTGAGCTTTTAATTTGGATCTGTAATTTATACTTTTCTACTTTGAACTTGTAATTTGTTAGACTTTTGAACATTTTTCTTTTATTGTAGATCTTTTTTATTTTTTGTTTTTTTCTCTAGTTTTTGAAGTAGTTATATTTATAGGTTTGCAACAGATTTTTGAAAACCAGTTTTTAGCAAAGCAGATTTTAGTAAATCAGATTCTTTTAGTAAAAAAGATTTTTTTTTTTAGTAAAGCAAATTTTTGTAATAGTATTAGTAACAGATTTTGGAATAAAAATATAAAAAAGATTTTTTGAAGCAGTTTTTTTATTAACAAATTTTTAACGACAAACTAACATTTTAAAAAATTGGACTGGACCGAACCGGAAACCAGAGATACTGGTTTAGGAGGATAACCGGTGCGTAATCGGTTTTGAAAAATACAAAATCGGTACATACCAGTTCAGTCCTAAATTTTATCCAAAACGGGATCAAACCGGACTGATTACACCCCTATATATATTCTTCATTTTCCATTAAGTAATTAGTAAATAACAAACTATTAAAAGAAAATCCGTTCAATATAAGTTTTTTAGAAAGATTTTTGTTTTCTGCATTAAGTAATTCTTATAGAAAATTTAAAAACTTTACAGTAAATTCCACTATAAACTGTACTTGGAAAATCTGAATGTAAGCTTAACATATGGTGAATTTCATTTATGCAACTTCTTGTTATTTCTGATTTTATTTGGTCACTCAAGTAAATTCTTTTTCATAAAAAATAAAAATTTTATAATTTAAAAAATGTATTGCATTATCTACAATTAAACAAAACATATCGTAAAGAAAAAACAAAAAGAATGCAAACAATATTTCTAATCATAAAACTTTTTCTTTTTAGTGAATAAGAACCTGTCAAGACATCAAGAATAAAAAACTCAAGCAGTTGCACACTTTTGTATTGGAATTTATCATTGTTATGTTTGTTGTCAAGACTAAACATTCATTCCTTAACAAACATCTCAACAAATAAAAGCAAAAAAAAAAAAAAAAAAAAAAAATCATAAAAATAGAAATCAGGCTTTATTTGTTTATGTTCTTAGTTTTATAGTGGTCGTTTGCTAAACAAATTTTAAGCAAAAATATAAATTTTAATTTTTTATTGGTAATTTTTGTCGGTTAATTGATATTATTAATTTGTTGGATTTGGTCTCTTACCTTTCTGAATTGTGATTTACTTCCTGATACATATTGTTCAAATTATTTTATTAAAAACAGGTTTAATCTACTAGGCAAACGTGTTTTGCATGTTGCTACCGGCTTTTTATATATATATATATATATATATATATATATATATATGTGTGTGTGTGTGTGTGTGGGGACTCTGCTACACCCACGTAGGATTCTTATAGAGAATCCTAACCATAAGGTAAATTTTTTTTTGAAAAAAATGCAATCAATAATTGTGGGATTAGTATATATATATATATATATATATATATATATATATATATATATATATATTCAGTTCTAGGTTATTTTGCAACCGCAATAATAATCTCACAGATATAGGAAATTAATAATTCAAACAACTAGAACCTACGATGATCATAAAAAAGCCATCGTAAAAGAGAGATTATCTCACTATTGTGTAAATATGCTATTCATGTTGAGAAATATTACTTATCATTTTCAAACTACACATTAATATATAATTTATTATTTTTATTATTTTATTTAAATATATTTATTTATACATTAATATGTGTGTTTGAATAGAAATGTAAAAATGAAAAATCACATGTTGATGTACGGTTTAATCAGAATTTTTCATTCATATTACGAATAATGTTATTATGCCGTTTTAATTATACTGTTCATTTTACCTCATTGACGTAACTTAATCTCATGATGCCACGTGATTAATTAAATATAAAAGCTTGCTAATTGGAATTACTTTGGTCACTTATAATAAGGTACGTAATAATTATTTGACTAACAAAACATCAAAGGTGATTAATTAAATCTTTGTCAAAGGATGGGTAAAAAAACATAGCTTAAAAGAGAATGGGCCAGACAGACATTAATGCTATCTTATCTTGTTTTTGAATTATTAGCTGGCAATATTAATCAGAAACAGTACCAACCCCATGACTTGAGATCAATCCAAGAATAAAATCAACGTAAACATCATGAATATGTGACGACTCATTGTCACAACAATAATTGCACCAATAATTCAACAATTTGTACTATGCATGCAATATTGCCTAAACTAAGGCCTTAAAAGAAGGAAAACCATCGAGAAGGCTATTGATTGTGGATTTCATGCATCCAAACCATCCAACATAAGGCGTATGAACCAGGTTAAATTACGTGCATGACACGGTTGACAATGAAACATTAAGACATCCATGTACTTGGCCTTTTTTTTTTCATCCCAATTGCTGTTAATTTCTGTGTAAAAATTAAAGTGCTTGAAAGAAAAGTGACGTGTTTTAATTATATGCTGAGCATTTTTCTTTTAGTGATAATTACAAAAAAGTCCTAGACGATAGTCATGTATATGTAATGTGTGCGTCAATTTCGAAATAAGAATGTTGGAACATGGAATATTGTTAGTGGAAATCATTCATAAAACCTCACTAAACGAGAACAGAGTAGTACAGTTGAAATCCCCTTCATGAAAATTAACTTAAATTGATCGAACAGCTCCAAACCCCCCCCCCCCCCCCCTCCAAACTGAGCAAATTTCATTAACCAAGAGTACAGATGCAACTAAACTTAGAGAAGCACTTAACTAAATTACAAAGAGAAAAAAAAGGTACATCTTTTCCACTATGAAAGTCCAAAAGACATTGAGGAATCTTGATACTGGGTATTTCTCCAAATACAGAATTTGAAGATGCCCACATTGTGCAATGAAATGCACGCATCGGTTCTGCGCCTGATGTATTTTTGATGCTTCCCAACTTTCAAAGTTGCTAAGCAATGTTCTTGAGTCTCTAATCAATCATTCTGTAGTCCAGTCTGAATTTTGAAGAGGGTTTAACAATGTTGATATCACTACCTGTGAGTCTCCTTCGATGCTAATACTCTTCCACTCCTTCTCTTTTGCCAATTGGATTCCTATGAAAGCCGCTAATGCCTCTCCACTGTTTGGATTTCAATTGCTTGTGAATTCTGTAACACACCCCACAATTTTTCCTGAGTAATCCCTACAAACTACTATTGCTGTGCTACCTGATGGTCTTACTGCTACATCAAAAGAGCCAAACTCCTACCTGATGGTCTTACTGCTACATCAAAAGAGACAGACTCCTAGGTCTGACTGGGTAGTATAGAAAGTTCATAAGGAATTATGGTACAAGAGCAGCCCCTTTGACATATTTGTTTAAGAAGAATGCATTCCATTGGTCTTAATTTGCAACTTAGGCTTTTTTGAAATTGAAGGAGGTAGTGACTCAACCTCCTGTGTTGAGGCTACCTGACTTTTCAAAAGCTTTCACTATAGAATGTGATGCTTCAGGTATTGGACTTGGAGTTGTACTTATGCAAAAGGGGCAACCTATTGCTTTCTATAGCAAAGCATTAAAAGGAAAATCATTATTGTTATCAACCTATGAAAAGGAGCTTCTAGCTCTTGTATCAACAGTGAGTAGATGGATGCCTTATTTGTTAGGGCAATCTTTCAAGATTAAAACAGATCAATAGGCTTTGAAATACCCCATTGAGCAAAGAATTAGTACTGAATTCAAGCAAAAGTGACTGTCTAAGTTGCTGGGATATGATTTTAATATTGATTACAAAAAAGGTAAGGAGAATGTAGTTGTTGATGGGTTATCAAGAAAGAACGAAGAAGATTCTGTTGTGCTGGCCTTAATTACATTTCCTACTCCTTTATGAATTGAGGAATTGAAAGATAGTTATAAACTATCTCCTGAGTTAGATGAGATTGTGCAGAAACTCAAAAGTGGGTTGTCAGGACCTAAAAACTATAGATTGCAGCAAGGGTTATTACTAAAAAAGGAGAAATTAGTCCAGGTTCCTGACTCTCATTTCAAAACAAAGATCCTCGAGTATATCCACAACAGTCCTCAGGTTGGGCATGTTGGTTATAAGAAGACACTTCAGAAAGCTAGAAGGATATTTTATTGGTGAGGAATGAGAGATGACATTCGAACTTTGGTAAGAAAATGTGTAATCTGCCAGACTAGCAAACATGAGACAGTTAAGCTAGCGGGACTTTTGCAACCTTTGCCAATTCCTCAGTTTCCATAGTTGTATATATCCATATATTTTGTAGAAAGCCTTCCCAATTCCAATGGTTTCTCTGTCATTTTTTCTATGATTGAAAGATTAACTAAATTTGCTCATTTCTTTTCATTATCTCATCCATTTTTTCTATGATTGAAAGATTAACTAAATTGCTCATTTCTTTTCTTTATCTCATCCATTTACAACAACTGAGGTGGCTCAGATTTTCTTCTTAGGTGTGTTCAAGTTTCATGGAATGCGTAAGTCCATTGTTTCTGACAGAGATCCATTGCTCACAAGCTCTTTTTGGAAAGAGATGTTTAAGTTGCAAGGGGTTTCATTTCACTATAGCTCAGCCTATCACTCACAATCTGATGGGCAAACTGAGAATCTAAGCAAGAATGTGGAATGTTATTTGAAGTGTTATGCAAGTGATAAACCAAGAGAATGGAGTGGGTGGTTGACTATGGCAGAATGGTGTTACAACACCACCTGTCATTCCTTGATTAGAATTTCTCCTTTTGAAGCCCTCTATGGATATGCTCCTCCAAAGTTGATGACTTATGTACTTGAAACCACTACTAATGTAGCTGTAGATCAGCAACTGAGGTCTAGAGATGAGTTGTTGTCTTAGTTAAAAGAAAATATTCAAAAAGCTCAACACAAAATGAAATTTTTTGCTGATTTAAAGAGAAGTGAAAAGGAATTCTAGGTAGGAGATTGGGTCTTCCTAAGACTCCAACCCTATAGACAGAAAACAGTGGCCTTAAGACACAATTTGAAGCTGTCCCCATGATTCTAGGTCCATTTAAAGTGATTGAAAGAATTGGATCAGTGGCCTACAGGTTGGATCTGCTAAGTTCATCAAGAATCCATCCTATTTTTCATGTCTCTTGTCTAAAAAAGAAACTAGGTCAATGTGTTCTTCCATTACCAGTTCTACCCACAGTTGACATAAAGGATCGAGTACAACCTGAACCTGAAGTAATATTGGAAAGAAGGATGAAGAAAGTGGGCAATCAAGCAGCAATTGAAGTATTGATCAAATGGGTTAGTGCTCCACTTGAAGATAGTTCGTGGGAGATTTTGTGAAAGTTGAGGAACTTGTACCCACACCTTGTGAGCAAGGTTCTTTGAGAGGCTGGCAATGTTAGGGCCTAGTGGACAAGGTCCTTGAAGGGGTGGAGAATGTAAGATTCATGAGGATGTGTAGTAGTGCAGTGTGTGTGCTGAAAGGAATGTATGGGCAACAGTAGAAATTGGCTAACTGTGGGAACTGAGAGGCTTGTGTCATGAGGAACTTAATATCAAAATGGTGCGTTGGTAACATTAGTGAAACGGTGAGCAATGATTAAAGGAAGAAGGCAGTTCTAAAGCCGAGACCGAGTAACGAAAATAACGGATTGAAGGCAGAAGTTCTATTTCAATATGGTGTCGTTTTGTTCATCTTCCTCAGTGTATAAATACAGTGTAATTCATAAGATTCAATCATTCATTGTCTATCTTAAGATTGTTTCATTTCTTGTAAGGAGGTTCAGGTTCCTCAAAAACTTTGTTCAAGAATCAATAAAAGTGGGTTCTTGGTTTCATCTTTGTTTTGTGTGAGGTGGGTGTTTCTGGCAAGTTGCCGTCTAGTATCTTGTATTGATACCTTGCAGATTTCTAGATCTGCACTATGTTATGACAATTTCCACTAGGAGCAAAACCATAAATTTTACATACGCATCTAGGAAGAGATGAGAGACAGAGAGAGAAATAGAGAAATAGAGAGGTAGACATGCACAGAGAGAGAGAGAGAGAGGGGGGGAGAGAGATCGGAAGAAGCCGGAATGAATAATCCTTTAAGAGAGGTTGACCATCCGGAGTGCTAAATCAGAAGTTTGGGATGAATATCATAGAGAGAGGACCACTTTATCATACTATTTTGTAACTATGTCGATCGATCTAGGGTTTCATCATTCATGGTGGTACACAATGACAAGGATCGGGGTCTCAGAGAGTCTGAAGGACAAGGTTCGGGATGGGAGCCATGTACTTGCTATTGGAATTTTAGTTCAACTGAACTCTAACGAAGCACGTGGATGAAGATGGATAGGGCCTAAGGGCCTTGAATTAGGCAACCAGCTTTTTACTACATGCTTGTTTATTTACTGTTTTCCAAAAGGGCCGGAAGTCTGTTCTTGTGGCCAATCTTGTTGTGAACTTTTAATGGAAAACACTTTAGCCATGTTTCTAAAAAATTGCATGTTTAGAAAATTTTCATGGAAAATATTAAGCTTAATAGTCATGTGGCTAAGAAAGGGCGACCTAAAATAATATGGATTTGTGTACTAACATTTTGAGTGGGTTTAGTGTCTAATAGCACAAAATCTACTGGAAAATAGAATGAATCAACTTTGATCAACACGTCCTCGACAATACCTCTAGGGTCATAATAGACCTATCAGCTAACTAAAGAGTCATTTGAGTGAGTTTTGGCTCCCCTAAGCCTAACTGTAAATATACAGAATATGGTAGTAGGTTTAGACCTGCCCCCAAATCTAAGAAAGCTTTCTCAATGTGATGATTCCCAATCTTACATGAAATTGCAGGCTATCCAGGGTCCTTGTATTTGACTATATATTTACTCTGAATGACAAAACTAGCCTACTCAGTCAAAAATGCCTTTTTTGGAAAATTATTTTTTCTTTTTACTATGACAAGATCCTTCAGAAACTTCACATAAGCAGGTAATTGTTGAATTGCATCAAATAATGGTATATTAATTTGTACTTGCTTAAACACCTCTAAAATATCATCAAATTTAGCATTTTTATGAGATTTTCCAACCTCTAAGGAAATGAGGCTTTAGGAATAAATTTCTTAGCAGGCTCAGAAGGACTAGAATCATGAACTTTGAGGAATGTTGGGTTGACATTCTCTCTCTATGGAATCCAACTCCTCAACTTCTGGTACTTTAACTTGATTGTCAATTTGTCTTCCGGACCTAATGGTGGTAATGGATTGAACATGCTCTTATCCCTGAGTAGAACTGGATGCATTATTGAGAGCATACTTTCATTTTGGATTGGGTATAGGCTAACTTGGGAATTTTCCTCTCTTCCTCTCACCAACATGGGTTGCTAACTGACCAACTTAACTCTCTAATTTTGAAATTACTTGAGTATTCATCTGAGTGGAATTCTTCATCTCCTGAATGGCCTGACTAGTGGATTGCAAGAATGCTTTAAAAGACTACTCCAAAGATGATTATTTTCTTGGTGGTGCCATAAATGGAGGAATAGATTGAAGAACAAGAGGATAAATTACGTTAGGTGGTCGGAATTGACTTTGTTGCTGCATCTATGGGCCAACTAAATTCATGGGAGGTTGATTTTGTCTCCAAGAAAGATTAGGATGACTTTGCCAATTATGGTTGGTCTCTAAAAAAGGACTGGCAAACGGCTTTCCAAAATTATTTAGTGCATTTGCTTGCACAACATAGCACTTTGAGTAGGCCTGTGTGGAAGGACATGTTTGTGTCATATATATGGGACTAACATAGCGAGAACATTCTTCATCTTGAACTTGACTGACAAAATTCATGGTTCTACTTAAAATCAAAACTTCTACCTTACGAGGTAGATTGTCTAATATGACATTAATATCACGATCGTCACTTACATCATTCAAACCTTATTTCTTCACTGTTTGGGATGATCTTTCTTTACGATTAGAAAACCATGGTGGGATACTTCAAAATCAAGTCCTTAAATTCTCCCAACTCTTATAAAACTTTCATTAATTTCTTGATAAAAATCAACAATCTCTCCCCTAAAAGTATTGGTTTTTGACATTGGAAAAATTTAGAGAGAAATTTTGTGACAAAAATATCCTAAGAAGTGATAGATTTAGAAGGCAGAGAGTTAACCTAAGCCTTTGCCTTATCCTTCAAAGAAAAAAGAAACAAACGTAGGTGAACTGACTCATCAGTGAAGTTTTGGGACCTAAAGATAACACAAATTTCAATAAAATCCTTTAAATACATGTAAGAAACTTCTCTCTCAAAATCATGAATCGTAGGAAGTAGTTCAAATATTTATAGTTTTACTAATTTCAACTCAAAGTATGCTACAGTAGTTGCAGGAAACACTATACATGATGAAGGTTTAATGGTAACAAGTGAAAACAACTCCCAAAGAGTTTTTGCATTCTCAAAGGTATCCTTCATTGTAGACAGTGAATAAGAATCTAGACTAACAAGACGAAATGTATGATCATGTATAACGTTTTTATACACCACACAAAAATGCAAAATTCATTTTTAATTTTTTTTTTAAATAACTAACTACAACTAGTAGAAGAATAAATTTAGTCAGTATTCAATGTATTTTCCTAATCAAGTCTCCGGCAACGGCGCAAAAACTTGTGAAATTTTAATCGTACTTGCACGAACTGTACCATAATATAGTTTTAGTAAGAACGGGGTCAAATCCATAGGGATTTGTAAAACCTAGGAAACCAATAAAATACAAACCAAATAAATTCTAATCTAATTCAAAAAGATGGGTTGTAAAATAAAATAAGAAATTTAGAACTAAATAATCAATTAATCAAAGTAAGAAATAATTAATTTAATCAACTAATCACAATAAAAAGAACTAAAATAAATTCTAAAGATGCAAATTAATCTAAACAAATAATAAACTACTAACTAAAAATGAACTAAGGTTTTGGAATCCACCTCATGAATTCATAGTAATATATTTATGATAATTGATTCTTTTCTGAATATCTACATGATAATCTAGAAGTCAATCTTGTTATCATAAAAAATATCATCGTTGAAATCTCATTATTTTAAGAAAATATCTCAAATATGTTCTCCTTCACTCAAAAGATATAAAATCAAATCATCACTTGCATTTGTTAAAACAACTCACAAAAGATATTAGATTTTATTTTTAACAAAATTATAAATCTGACTCTCAACTGATTAAGATTATTTTAGATCATGAGAAAAACATGGTCGAACTCACATCAAGAATTCTATCTCTCAATTGATATGAAGCCAGAACAATATATCGTTGAACACATAAATAACTGAGGAAAAAATCAATCTCATAAATTATATTAATAATCTTCAATGAGATTCCATCCTTGACCTTGGTTGAAGATTCAAGTAGACATATTCATAAAAATAAACTCACAAAAATTGAACGTAAATAAAAATTAACACAATATTTAAAAGAAATTGAAGAAAAATAAAAATTACAGTGGCTTCAAAACTTAAACATAACTACAAAATTGGAAGTAGAACCCCACATTTATTTTCTTCTCCTTCAACCGTGACTCCTGCGGCGTAGCTTTGATTTTTTTTTTCTTCTTTTCATTTGCACCCCTACTGAGCCCCCAACTCTCGTGCAGTATGTGCTCTATTTATAGAGCTTAGGGCTGAGCACCGACATTTTCATGGTTGGAATGCCCTAATTCCGATTCCAACTCTGACTTTGACGAAGGTCGAATTCGACCTTTGACTCCAACTCTGATACCTGTAGACTCTGATACGACTCCGACTCTGACTTGGACTTTTTTCTTAGCCTATTTGAAATCTCAATTTGGCAATTTTGGACTCTCATTGATCGAATTTAGGATTTCAAAGTTTAGTTTTTTTCAAAAAATATTTTTTCAAATTTCAATTTTATTAAAAACATAACCAAAATTGTACAAATAAATCATTCATACATATTAAAATTACAAAACCAAAATTGCAAAAATAAATCATTCATACAAATTAAAAATACATAATCAACATTACAAAACTAAACCATTCACCATAATCACTACAAGTTAAAAAACGTAACCAAAATTAATAAACTAAATCATTCTCTCACTACAAATTGGAGCTCGGAGAGAGCAATTTATCAGGATCATTTTTTCTTATAAATATCAGGGTATGCTACATATTCCAGAGAAAATTAGAAAATGTGTGAGATTGTTGAGGAAGAAGGAATTTGGGTTGCCCCAGATACATCTAACTTAGAATAAAATATACAAAAATATGCCTAACCTATTTTAAGCTAGGGGTGCTACCCGCACTATACGGTGCAGGGTAGCCCACTCCCCACCCCCGCCCCTGCCCCCGCTTGCCGGGGGGAGTGACAGACTCCCAATCCATCCCAACCCCCGCCCACTTGAATAATGAACTACAGTCCACTAGGCCCAAAAATTAATTTTGGGTTCAAAAGTGATCAAAAATACATTTTTGAACCCAAATTGTAAAAATTTAAATTTGTAAATATGACCATAATGTAGTTTTTAAATTTGCTAGTGCATATTTTGTGTAAGTTGTAGTGTAGTAGGGTGACTTTTTTATAGATTGCCTTCACAATACAAATATCATACTTGAGCAATGTGGAACTCTTGTATTGTCTTAGCAATTTATAAAAGGGTCACCCTACTATACTATGACTTACATAAAATATTAAGTAAAAGTTCTACTTAATACATATTATTATATTTATATATAGTACAAATAATAAATATTTATAAATATGTATAGTATAAATATATCTAAATATATACGTGTGGGGCCGGAGAAATGCAAGGCAAGGTTGGCCCTCCCTGCCTCCCGCCCCCGCTAGTGGTCCAAATTCGGGGTGGGGCAATGAGGTGCGGGGACCCGCTGCCTACCCCTATTTCAAGTTTTAAAGATTGAGGATCTTAGTTTTTAGAAAAATGAGTTCGAAATGATTGGGAAGAAGGGGTTTGGTGATAGGGATGATCTACATGGTTCTCTCTACTCCCTATTTATACAATACTTTTTGCAACGACTGAACTATGGCTAGTTCAAACCCCAATAAATTAAAATTTTAAAATTAAAAATTCATATTATGGCCATAAGATATGAACCCTCGGGAATGAAATCTCTTGAACCCACAATTAATTTGAAAACTCTCCAAGAAAGCCAAAATCAAGTTAATGGATGGAGAACCTAGCAGTGTTTTAAATTTCGTACCGTATCGGCCGGTACGGCTGAAATTTTTCGTTTCGGCCGTCCGGCCGGTACAGGTACTATTCCTGTTCCGTACCGGCCAAAATACCGGCCTGTACCCGGCCTAAATTTCGGCCTGTACCGGCCTATATTTTGGCCTGTGTGTGTGTTTTTTTTTTCATTTTTTCAAACTACAAACTTATTTTTTAACCCTCAATTTAGACTAAACTATTTATAATTTATATATATATGTATTTATATATAATTTATTTATATATAGACTATTATTTTGGAATTTAATTTTTATATATATTTATTTATATATCGACTATCCTGAAACGTTATCTCGAAACGCTATCCCGAAATGGTACCAGTACCAAAATATTTCGTTCCAGTGTCTTGACCGGTACGGCGTCCGATACGGTATTCAAAACATTGGAACCTAGACCAGAAGAGAACTCGTTTCAAGAACCTAGATTATATTAAAATCTAGACCTGTTGAAGAACCCGTCTCAAGAACCCAAATTACAAAGGAGGAACGCCACAAAGGTTGTGATTTACCTTTGATAAGTTCAAAAGTTCAATTAAGAACAAGACGAGTAAATCTCAACTCACAATGAATAAATTCATCAAATTTCATAAACTTCTTAAAATGTGGTAACATAGAGTATTAAACCAAACCTAATTAAAACCCTAGCCAAAATAATGCCCCAACTTCCAAAAATACCCCTGAGTGAACATTGTCGCGATTACAGTACGGAGCTACAGTAGCTCGGCTACAGTACTAACCCTAACCCTAGTTCAATAAAATAATAAATTTTCCAATATGCCCTTGCATAGGCCCCCCCTTAAGTCTTTCACATAATAAACTCAATTATTGTAAACTAATAAAATGAATCCTTTAAATGAATCAAACAAGTTGAAAGCCTTCAAGTGCCCAAAGCCTTTAAGTCATGTTGTTACCCTCTTCTATAGCTTATCGTATGAATCAAAACTTGATCTCCATCCTTCAAGCCCATCTTGAATGTTGAGATCTTGCTAAACTCATCCAAAGTGGATTACATCAATCCTTACATTGTCTCATTAATCTTCTTGGCTCATCTGGAAGTTACAAATGATCTTTAAGACTAGGCACATCTTGATTCCCATCATCATAGCTAGTCGCCAGAAAAGTGGGTAATTCATCATAAGTAGCTATTTGAACTATTCATGAAACCGATCCAACGTTATCGCGACCACACATTTATGGCGCTTTGTTTTTCCTTGGAAAAAAAGTATACTATTGCTACAATTTTTCAGTGGCGGAAAGTTGGCTGCCGCTAAAGCCCAAGTTTGTTGTAGTGAGAGTACTTGTATAAAGTTGGTCTTGTAGTGTTCGAGTCATTCATAATAAATATATAAGTCCATATATGAGTTCTTTGGGTCTTTTACTAAACTTATTGTTAGTAGTGAATATTCCATGACTTATGTTGTGTCTATATGGATGGAGAATTTACAAGTAGTTAATTAACTTCTCACCACTAAGAGTTAATTAACTCCCGACTACTAGCACTTAATTTCAGAGAAGTTAATTAACTACTCCATTAGAAAATTCTATAAATGAGAGTTTTACAACTTTACTAGTTTACTATTTCTTGGAATAGGCCTACTGGTACAGCTTTACCCTAACGAAATTACCTTTACAGCTTTACTACTGTATCATACTCATTGGTGCAGTTGCGTTGTTATTAACTTATCAGTGATGTCTTACTTCATCATCATTATTTTTCTCTTAGTCTTATAAATATGCTTATCAATATCGCCTCTTTTGGCACGTGGCGGGTGAGTATTTGGATTAGTATCTAGTCTTAGAAAACGGGAAAAAAAAAAAGAAGAGAAAAAGAAAGAATATTTGGATTGTCAAATTATTTATTTTGGGGTTAGATTGAAACATCCATCAGAACATGAAATCATTATTATTGTGAATCTTGATTGGATTTCAATTTACATACGATTAAGATTCACTCTCATTCTTCATGAGTAGATTTTTTAACTATTGGATTGAGAATTTAGGAGAATTGTTGAGTTTTTCAAATATGTATTTTTTAAAAACTTGAATTGATGTTATTTTGAAGTATAGTTTTTCTATACGAGTAATGCTCATCATCATCCATTTTACTATCTATCATTCTCTTATCATTCCATGATGTGATATTAAATTATTGGAGACTATTTATTATGTTTTACTTGTGGATCTATCATTTAATGCCACATAAAGATATGTTGAGAGGATGGTGATAAAAATAGTGATAAATAGATTTATCCTTTATATATATATACCTTAACCGGAATAGTCACTGAAACAGAATTCAAAACTTTGGGTTTACGTACATCAATTATAAGAGTGGAAAAAGTGAACAGAAAAATAAAGGCCCTCCCCTCTCTCTACAATTTTCTAGAGCAACCATCTTGAGCTCTAGATCTTGAAATGTGGAAAGAGTGAACACAAAAATAAAGCATGTTAAGCGACGTAGAGGTGCAATCATAGCAAATTGATGTGAGCTGTAAGACAAGTAAAGATTCGAGCTTGTAGGCATTCCGCTCCGCTTGAGGTAATTCGAATTAATCTTATTTAACATTGGTATTAGAGTCTATTTTCGCCCATATGAATATAATTACATGTTGGATGCTTTAGAATGAGTTTAAAAGCATGTAATTGATGATATTCCATGATAGTTTAATGTTTCGTTTGTTTATATAAATGAGATGAGATGAAAATTGAATAAAATATTGTTAATATAAATTTTTAATATTACTTTTATTTTGAGATTTGAAAAAGTTAAATTATTTATTATATTTTGTGTGAAAGTTTGAAAAAATTATAATGATTAGATGAGATGAGATGATTTATAAAAATAAACGAGGCCGTTTCGGATTTTTCATTAGAGACTATGCTATGGCATGTTTAATGTCCAACTCTTTACATGAAAAAAATTCTTATAATATTAGAAACATGTCCCTTAAATTTTCTAAAATTTCCTTCCATGTAGAGTGAGAAATTTGAAATCCCAATTTTAAAGTTAATGTTCAGATTGTGACTTTGAGTCAACTTTTAACCAATCAAATATTATTTTCCGAAAACAAATTTTATATGGTTAGAAAGCTGAGTTCATAAGCTTTAACTTGACATATAATACGCTCATTTAGACTTAATATGAGTAAGTTATGGCAGATTGAAAATGGATGGTCTAAATCAAGGAAAACTAGAAAACTGGATTGAGGAAGAAGACGATGAATAATAAGTTTTTTTACTAGTTTCACTCTCGACCATGGAGAGTGTGACCTACCCTTGCACTTCAGGTGAGTTTTTGCTCATGTTATAGACACATACACATTACGATGATTGAGCTTTGTGTTTTGACATCCGTAAACACCAAAACGACGAAGGTGATAAACACTCTCCGCCATGGCGAGTGAAATAGAGGCAAGACACCCTCTTGGGTCCAAATGACGCCCACACTCGTGAGAGTGCGTGTAGCTGCTTCCAGTGTCTATTTTTGGTCACGTGTGACACTTGTAATCTTGTGTTGATTTATAAAGTTGATCCATATATTTTTTTTATTGAAGCCAAGAGTTGAAATTTTTTTCTAAATCATTTTTAGTAAAATGTTCTTTTTTTTTTTTTTTTTTTTTTTTTTTTTTTTTTTAAAATGATGATAATAAAAGTTGTTTTTCAAATACTTGTCATACTTCCTCAAGTCCAACTTTTCTGTGTTATATGAACATGTATAAAGATTGTTTGTGGATGCATGTATTGAATTGCTATTGTTAATGAATGTCTATATTGAATATGTATCCCTAGATTTGATGACCTGTTAAACCCTTCTCATTAGTTGAGAATGTTGGTTTTTTATCCATTCAAACCATCATGCATACTACTATAATTGAATGTTTGAGTTCATTGACATTTTTTTATTAAAATAGATAGAACTGACATTGGAAATTTGTTGTGCTCATTTATAATGTATGTATTTATTTTTATGTGAACGGATAAGGTGTAACTTATAAGTGTATCGGTGACATGACATCCTTATTTATTTATTTTTTCCTAGAAGATTTGTAGTAGGATTTTCTTTGTAAATATAATATTGAGAATGTAATTTTATTATTGAGACCATGTAAAGAGATATGTTTCACTTCTATCGATATACTTTAAGATCATCTTAACGTGATGCACCACAATTATCAATGAGGGTGGAGCCTATGCGTATATTCCTAATGTGTTTAGCGCAATAATTATACATTTTTCATACTTGATGAATGAATGAGTTTTTGAGTTTTTTTAATACCCCTTTATAAATTTTATTTAAAATTAATTAGATGTGGTATATTGACTTATATAATGGGAGATGATTACTAGTTGTTTTTTGCTAAATTTTTTTTCTCACTATATAGGAAGAAATTCTAAAGTTAAGTTAGATTTTGGAATAAAATTAAATATGTGCTAAAGTCAAACTCCCGCAATGAATGCATAAATAATGGCTACTAAAAACGTAGTTGTTAACCTTACTAAATAAGAGAAACTGGATGGGACCAACTATGGTATGTGACATTGGAAAATCTAATATCTGCTTAATGAACAAGAGATCCTAGAAAATCTGTCACACCTTATGATACAACCTGAGGAAGAGAATACTTCACCACATCATCATGATATGGAATCCTATCAGGCTTGGGCAAATAAATATCAGTGCGTGCGCTTTCCCATACTTTTTTTTTTATAGAAGAGACGAGATCACATGTCCATGAGTGACCCCTTCCCAAATTTTATTAATAGCCATCACTTTTGGCGGAGGACTACCGTGGTTATAGACTGACACCTAGTATTACAAAAAATTCCGCTCCTAGGTGTCAAAATTACCAAAAAAACATCAAATTAAAGACTTACTAAAAAGGACAACCAAGCAAAAACCAATCCTGTAAAAAAAAAAACCACCAAAACCCAACAATATTAACCCAAAAAATATAACGACATAAACACTTACCAAACCAACCTAAAATACCGCATGAACATGACGCTAACAACAACGCAATGAAGGCAAACCCAGGGTATCCAAACGGATTAAACCACGAAGCACCCTAGGCACCTCCCTAAAAAATCTCCACTCAGAATTAAGACCCGACGCACCACTCCGGGCCAACCAATCCGCAGCTTTATTTCCTTCTCTATAAACATGACGAACTACGCACACCATAGAATCCATAAGAGCCAACGTATCTTCCCAAAAATCTTCCAAGTACCACACACCACACCTTCTCCTATTCCACCACGAAATCACCACTTGAGAATCTAATTCAATTTCCACAAAATTAATCCCCAGTTCCTTACAGGCTTTGAGTCCCTGAAGAACAGCTAACAACTCCGCTCTATTGCTGGTTCCGACTCCAATATAAGAATTAAAAGCATAAATCATAAGACCTCGATCGTTCCTAATGATACCGCCCACCCCTGAAGAACCTGGATTACCAAGACTACTCCCATCTGTATTCAATTTAAACCACCCTTGAGCTGGCTTTTGCCAAACCACTATTTTTAAATACTTCCTATCAGGAACCAATGCTGGAATATTCAATGACTGTAACACCTGAGATTCATGTGTAGAACATTTGCTAACCTTTTTCATATCTCGAACTACTAATCCCATCCATCTACTAATAGAAAGCCGAACCGAAAAAATAGACTGAAGCCTTCCCTCCATACGTGTAGTACATCGTCTACACCAAAGATGCCAAATAATAATAGAAGGTAGAAGCCCCACTATTATTCCCAGCTGAGAATTAGAAGATGCCTGTCGAAACCAAATTTGCACCGTCTCCCTCCAAGTAAGACCAATAGGAATACCAAAAATAGATCCATAAAAATGCCATATTGCTGATGCAAACTCACCTGTAAGTAACACATGGTTTTGATCTTCATAATTACCTTCATCACAACAATCACAACGAGAAACTATCTGGATCCCAATGCGCCGAAGACGATCATCTACGCTTAAGGCCATGTTCCACACTTTCCACATTAAAACCGAAATTTTAAGTGGAAGTAACTTATGCCACACCCAAGAATGCCACTCCATACTAGATCCTTGTACTCTAATGTAATCCCAAGCGGATTTAGTAGAAAAATTCCCACTGTCATTCTTCATCCAGATCAAGACATCAGAGCCTCCCTTACACCCAGCCAAAGCCTCAACAATATCCTCCACATTATCCTGACCAACCAACGTACTCAAGAACTCCACATCCCAACTATTGGACAACTTACACTCTTTAACTTTCAACATCGGATTACCCACTATCTGGAACTCATCAATTAGAGGACCCCCATCTCTCCATTTGTCATACCAAAATAAAATATTACCATCTCTAACTCTCCACGTAGCATTATTAAGAACACTCAGAATACTTTTGACAATCATTTTCCAAAACCTCGTTCCTTTTCTCATATCAATAAGACACCAAATCGAAGATCCCACATATTTTCCTTTAAAGAAACTAGCCCACAGGGATTCTCCTTTTAAAAGATTCCATGCAAACCTCATGTGCAAAGCTTTTTGTATATCTCCCAAATTCCGCAAACCAAGACCACCCTCCTCTATTGGCTTACAAATACTCTCCCATGCCACCCACTTTTTTTTCCTTTTACCATTAATCTCTCCCCAAAAAAATGTGCTCAACATTCGGTTTAGTTCTTTAATAATAGATTGGGGAACCTGCAATACTGCAAATATATGTAAAGCCATACTAGACAGCACATGGCGAAGTAAAATTAAACGGCCACCAGCTGATAATAATTTCATTTTCCAACCACTGATTTTGTTCCAGACTTTGTTAATCATCTCCTCTAGATGCTCATGCTTAAGACGCCCCAATACAATCGGAACCCCAAGATATTTAAAAGGAAACAAGCCTTCGGAGAACCCTGTCAGCCTTTTAAGAGCTCTCTTTCTTACTAACGAAATTTTTGGAGAATAAAATATGGCTGTCTTTTCTTTACTAAGTTACTGACCTGACCAATTTTCATACTTTTCAAAAACCAACAACAGTTCCTTCACCGATTTCTTTCCTCCATTCAGAAAAATAACAATATCATCAGCGTACATAAGGTAAGAAATATGAGGAGTCCCTCTTGATCGGGAAAATTTTCCAATCTTTTTTTCAACAAAGCTTTGTTTCAAAAGTCTAGAAAGCACTTCTTGAAGGATAATAAAGAGATAAGGCGAAAGGGGATCCCCTTGGCGCAAACCCCGCCTCCCTTGAAAGAAACCTTTCGTCATTCCATTAAGCATCACAGAATACCACACATTTGAAATACAAGCACGAATAAGTTCACAAAAAGAAGAAGGAAAGCCAAAACACCTCAATACCTCAATCAAAAAGTTCCACTCCACCCGATCATATGCTTTAGCCATATCAACTTTAATCATTATATTACCACCATGTGTCGTCCTCTTCAATGAGTGAACCATTTCCAGGGTAAGACTGATATTCTCAAAAATACTCCGCCCAGGTATAAACGCTCCTTACTCTAGAGAAATCATTTTGGAAAGAAGACCTGTCATACGATTCACAATAATTTTTGAACAAATTTTGTAGAAGACTGAACAAAGGCTTATTGGCCTAAATTTATCAAACCCCGAAGGCACATCTACCTTCGGGATAAGCACAATAAAAGAAGCCGAATAAAATCTCGGAAGGCGTTTGGATAGAAAAAATTCTGAAATAGCTTCTAAGACCTCAACTTTAACCACCTCCCAACCCGGGGAACTATTAATAGGAATAGATGATAGGGCCTCTTTCACTTCTACCAACGAAGGGATCCCACAAAGCCGGACACAATCCTCTTCATTAATAACCGACGATATCAATCTAGTTAAATCAGGCACCTCCCTTGCCGGATTAGATCTCTGAAGAAACTCAGAAAAATAATCAACAGCACCAAGATGAATTTCTTCCGGAGAATTAAACTCCATCCCATTCGAAGTTCTCAACTTATGAATTTTCCTATGCCTTTTATTAGATAACCACACATGAAAAAATTTTGTGTTCCTATCACCATCCATTCTCCATTTGATTTTAGCCATCTGCGCCAGTCTTATATCCTCCCTTCGCCTCCAAGAATACAACTCATTAGAACACCTCACTAGCTCCCGTTCAATATCATTATCCCAATCTCTCTGCAACAAATGTTCAAGACTCTCAACCTTATCTTCAAGAATAGCAATATGATTATTAGTTCTCCCAAACACCCTCTTGTTCCATTCAAGTAACGCCACCTTAAGCTTTTTAAGTTTGCTAGCTAATTTAAAAAGCCCCGAACCTGTGACAGATTCAGACCACACATTTTGAACAAAATTCATAAAATCCGGGTGTTCAACCCACATTTGCTGAAATCGAAATGGAGGGGGGCCATAAGAGAAAGGATCAATTAAAAATTCTATAAACATAGGACAATGATCCGACGTTGTCCTTGGAAGATACGAACAATGAGCATTCGGGAATAAAGTCAGGAAATTTGCATCAAGCAACACTCGATCCAACTTTGCCCAAGCTCTAGATAATCCCTGCTGACCATTGCACCATGTAAACTTACCTCCTTGTGAATTCATTTCCATCAGCCTGCCCTGATGAATTCATCTATTGAACTCATCCATTGCAACTCTATTCCGTGGACGCCCACCACACCTTTCCACATCCGACCGAATTATGTTGAAGCCCCCAGCAAACAAGCAAGGCTCAACATCCATTCTATCCGAACTCAGCTCCTCCCAAATCATCTGTCTCTCATACCTATTACACTTAGCATAAATAAAATTGCCCAAGAAATGAAAATCTCCTTCGCTAATACGTAAAGACACGTACTGCGAACTCCTGCGGACCACCTGCACATCCACTTCATTTTTCCAAAACACCCAAATTTTTCCACCATCATTCTCATTTGTTATCACCTTATCAAACTGCAATATCCGCATGAAACTCTGGATTTTATCCACACTCTGAAAAGGTTCCAGCAACACTGCCATCTTTGGCTTATGTTTAGACAGCAGTTTTTGTAAACGTCTCTTAGAAGTACCTAAACCTCTTATATTCCAGACTAATATTGAACCAGTCATTGAGTAAACTTTTGTGTTCTAGTGATCACCCGCCTGGAGCTCCTGATTTTCTCAAACTGCCGCTTTTGATATTTTCTCTTTACAACTTCATCTTCTGCATCTGAATGATATTCCTTCTCCTGCAAAAATACTTCCGCATTTTTCTCAGGTTCCGGATCAGACATCGAACCATCTTCCAAGCGTACCTCTTCCTCATGAACATTATTAACCTCCCTTTCTGCAGAACTAGGAACTACTTCCCCCTCCCTCATGTCCGTTTCCAACTCTGTTTCCATTAAGTGGTTCGAGCAATCCATTTTTCCTTCAAAACTTACTGGGTTCATTTCTTCCGCAAGATCCGCAATCTCAAGATTTTCCTCTTGATCCTTTTCCAGTTCCAACTCCTCAACCAAAAGAATGGGATCACCTAACACCCGATTCTCTTCAGTATCTTTGTTTGTTTCAACTTCTGTATCCTTAACAACTGGGGTAGTAATCTTTTCCGTCGACTCTTCCACAATCGGTTCTTGTTGTCGAACCCACACATTACTTCATGCACTCTTTTTCCCAGCACGGCAAGTTTTTAAATTGTGCCCCTGTATTTTACACTTAGAACAGAACGCAGGCAGAGTTTCATATATAATTTCTTGCTTTCGGCTAGTTCCCAAACCAGGCATCCCAATCCAAAAATAAGGTAAAGGTTTCTTTGCAGCATCCATTTCCACACAAATAAGAGCACCATCGGTTCGAGTAACACAACGAGTAGAGTTATCACTTCTAATAAATCTACCAATAGGGGCTGTAAGAATTTTAAGAAATGACTCATGATAATAGTTAGGAGGCAAACCTGGAAGTACAATCCACACCGGTACAATCGAGGGTTCTTCTTCTTCTTTAAAGTTTGGAGTCCAGTGAAATGGACGGTAAGGAATCCCGTCTACATCATTAACTTCACGAGCCAGAGCCTTCATGCAGTCTTCTTCCGAAACCATTCTGATAAATACATTCCGAGGATGCCTCATGTTAGAAACGACTGGAATGCCATCAAGATTCCATCGCTTTTGAATGAAGGCCCTAATGGCATCCAAGGATGGTCGGTTCCTCAAAAACTTCAAAACAATCGAGTACCGAAAAGGCTCGGCAGATCGTTGGATTTCCTCTTTAGAAAACTAGAAAAAAATTTTGCCATCCTTGGTTTTCGGCAGATGGTGCGCCACAGACATTTCTGGAAGAGGCTGAGGAACCACCGATACGAGATCCACGAAGAGACGTCGACCTCCATTGTTAGCAGCAGCAGCCATAGAGTACTTGCGTCAAAAGTAGCAGGAAAAAACTTTCAAGAAGAAAGCCATTCTTGGAGCGTTCTTGGAGCATCGTATTTCTTCATCCCCTTAGAAGATCTGTACTTCTTGTTCCATCCTATACAAGCTTTCCTAAGGACATAAAAAAATAATGAAAAAAATGCACCTCAGAAATTTCATTCCAAGTTAACAAAAGAAAAAAGATGCTTTCCCATACTTAGTAGCTTGCATAATGATCTTATTGGGGAGTTTGAGAACTGCCCAATTGCCTAAGATATGTGGAACCAGCTGAAAAATCCCTATAGGGGAACATTAGCTGCTATGTTGCGTGCTATCACTTTGAGGTTTGAGCAGTATTTTATGGACCCTAAACATTTCATGACTGAGCATTTGAGATTGATGTCTGCCTTAATTTGTGATCTAAAGGTTGCTGATAATAATTTTACTGATGAACAAGTTATCGTTGTAATACGATTTTTGCCCGAGTCAACATGAGGGCAAATGAAACTAGTTTTGGCACATTGAGAATATTAATACATTTGCTGATATATTTTACCATTTGAAATTAGAGGCAGAGCACATAAATGCGCATCGTAATACTCTTCTTGTTGCCCAAACTAGGAAGCACAACGCATTCAAGTCTAAGCACAAGCAACTTGAGAGACTTGATAGAGCGGTAAATAGTCTTGGCCAAGGGATGGAAAGATAGTAAACTATCGCAGAGGCAAGTGTGCTGGTAATGACAAGTCAAAATTGAAGTGCTATAACTGTGGAAAAGTGAGACACTTTGTTTGTGCAAGCACTAAGATAAAGAAGGTATCCACTAAAAACAACTATCTCATTACTTACATTTGTTTACGTATTTTTGTTACTCACTCAATCCCTAAATAGATTGTAGCCATAAGAGCAACCAAACATATAGTTCGAGATCGAGTTGGGTTCATAGATTATAGAAGAATATCAACTGGCAGACGGTACATTATATTAGGTAACGGAACATAAGAGGAAGTGCTTGGAGCTGGCACCTACCAACTCAAGATGCGTCTAGGGCACATGTTACTTCTTTATGATGTGCTCGATGCACATGTTATTCAATGTAATCTATTTTTCAGTTCTTTCTATGTTGGAATTTGGTTTTACTTTTCACTTTGATAGCCCTTAACTGGACTTTTATTTGGATAGGGTTTTGTATGGACATGATTTTCTTTCAAATGGTTTCTTTATGTTGGATTTAAATAATTCCTTATTTTTCTTTTATGGCTTCAAATTATGATGATGATGTTTTTATTTCATTAAAATGACATGTTAGACTAGGACACATAGGAAAAGATAGAATGACTAGACTAACTAGAGAAGACCTATTGAGGTCTCTCGATAAGGTAAGCCTACCTGTGTGTGAGTCTTGTTTAGTTGGTAAGGCTTGTAAGAAGCCTTTTAAAAAGGCTCTTAAGACATCTTATCTTTTAAAACTAGTCGATTTTGACATTTGTGGACTCATGAATGTGAAGGCACGTCATAACGCCTCTTATTTTCTCACATTTATAGATAACTACTCACGTTTCAATTATGTTTATCTGATCTCACATTGCCTTGAAGCATTAGACTGCTTCAAATGCTTTGTGACTGAGGTTGAGAATAAGAAATAATGAAATTTAAAAATTCTATAAACTGATTGGGTTTGTGAGTACTAGTCTAAAGAGTTTGAGGGACCATGTGAGCAAAATGGATACAAAGACAATTAACAATTCCAGGTACACTACAACAAAATGGTGTTGCGAAAAGGAGGAATCATATCATATTGAAAATTGTTCAGTCAATGATAGACCTACCAATATCATTTTGGGAGATGCTCTTCTAGGTGCTACCTACATTTTAATCCATGTGCCTTCTAAGTCTATTTCTTTAACCCTATATGAATTATGAAATGGCGCAAATTGGAATATTTGCGGTTTTGGGGTTCTGTGGATTATGTTCATACCACTTTCCATAAATATGAGAAACTTAACCCTACAACAAATAAGGATATCTTCATAAGATTATTCAGAGAGCTCAAAAGGTTATGTAATGTTTGGTAAACATCCTAATGGAAGAATGACGGAAATAGAGCCACGTGATGTCATATTTATTGAGAATGATTTTTCCAATATTGGTGAAGCAAATAAAGATCTTGAACTTTTTGAGTTGCAAGAACTTGAGGGAATTATATCATCTTTTGGTGATTATGGAGAATTATCATATCCTAAAATCTCAAAAGACTTGGTGTCTTTGGATTTGCTTTTATTTGACTCATTCTAGCTATAGTTGCACATAAAGACTTGAAACTTTTTCATGTTCAGTTTTACTTATCAAAAAAAAAAAAAAAAAAAGACTTGGAATTTTTTCAAATGGATATGAAAACTGCATTTCTCAATAAAGAACTAGACAGAGATCCATATAGATCAACCTGTTGGTTTTGAGGTGAAGGGACAAAAACGCAAACTATGCCAGCTGAAAGGTTCCATTTATGTTCTTAAACAATTGTCTAGACAGTACTTCAAATTTCATGCGACCATTAGTTCAATTGGCTTTGAAATGGTAGAAGAAACCCATCGTGTGTATGTTAAGCACATAAGGAAGAATTTTCTGATTTTGTCTTTGTACGTGATGACATATTTTTAGCTGGAAATTATATAGAGATAATTGTTGCCATAAAAGCATGGTTGTCGTCTACTTTTTAGATAGACATGGGTGAAGCAAATTATGTGCTTGGAGTTAAAATTTCAAGGTATTGATCTAGGAAGCTTCTGGGTTTGTCTCAAGAGATTTACATTAAAAAGACTTTAGAACGATTTATGCACAACTTTAAAGCCATAGACACTCCAATTGAGAAGGGTTATACATTGAGTCTAGAACATTGCCCTAAGAATGATGAGGAAAAGAAAGAGATGACTAGAGTTCCTTATACAAGTGCAATTGGAACTTTGATGTATATTATGTTGTGTACACGATCTGTCATTTGCATTGTAGTCAGATGAGTTAGTAGTTATCAGATTAACCCATGACCTGTTCATTGGCAAGTGTTCGTTAGAATCGAAAACAAGGTTGTGGCAAGTGGGATTGGAAGGATAAGGGCAATCTATCTTTTGGAATGGACTTCGGTCATAAAACCAGTCTCCAACTGCCTTTGCAATTGTCTGCAGAACATTTTTGTTTCATATAATAATGGAATTAGTTTCTGCCGAGGGAAACTGGAAAAGCAAGCAGTGAAACAGATAAAGTAAAATTAAGAAAGTTGTAATAATGAACAACAAAAATGATAAAAAAATGGAGAAAATAGAGATGTATCTTACTGTTCTAGCCAGCAATGGAGAATCATCCCTTAACCATGTCTCCTGCATTTCGGTTTGGCAGTGGGCATAGCAAGAGTCTATGAATAATCCACTAGATGAAGAGGTACCCAGTCCATTCACCGCCCTTAAAAATTGCATCCTGAAATCTGAAAATAAACATCTAGATAATTAGTAAAATCTCAAGAAGTGGGTTGTTATTATCAATGATGATGTACTGTATCATATAGAAATGCCATTCTAGGTTTTTTCCTAGAAGTATATGTGCAAATGGCATGAAGGGTTTAGAGAATGTTTCATGATCCATTTCCAACAAATAGAGAGCACTCAATGATCCTAAAAACTATAAAATGTTATTACGATGATATGTTATTCTTGAAGGATTCTTTGCTTGCCTCGAAGAATTGTTTTATGGAATTTAGGAGATTCTGGTATTCACCTTGCATGGTAGTTAATTGAGTGGGTGAGCAGTTCTTTATATCAAGTTTGCAGCTATGCCAGTAGCCATGGGGGTCAGCAACACCAGGCGCCAAAATGTTTTTTATCTGACAGAGAACAATGAGTTCAGGCATTCAATATATGAAAGGTAGAAGGGTACCACTAAATTTATATAAATAAATACAAAAAAAATTTATAAATATATGTTACATTTTATCATCAGTATTTAGGTCACAGATATCTTCAAATCTCATTTGATTCTGGTGTCAAGATGTTAGAAAAAGAAACACCTCCGATTTCAAACAAATATACCTGGTGATATTGAACTACCTGACATAACAGAGCTCAAAGTCGAGATCATGATACAAAGTTCACCACCACCATAGGTCTAAACCAGACCAAATTTGATAAATGTGCAACAAAAGATATAAACATTTTTAGGGAGAAAGTAAATTACTATTTTCTCCCTAATAACCATAGGTCTAAACCGACGCCTTAGGTCAGGTGGAAAAGGAGTGGTTAATTAACACTTGGCCTCGGGCTCCAATTTTATCAAGCAAAAATGGCATAAAATAAATAATGGAGTAGAAACTAGAAACTGAATTATTTATAGCTTCAAATATCATCTATAAAATCTTTCCTCCTATTTCAAGCTGTTTCATCAAAGTTAAAGTACTTCAGCAGTGCTGCTAAGAAGTTCCTATCCTCTGAAAATGAAGGACAGCCGGACAATGTTAACCCCCATTTAATTTAATTATTTGGGGTCAAGAAATGGACTGGTAATTCTAGTCTTAAACCTAGTTAACGTGGCAGGTTTTCTAATTTCACTATATACATTAATTTCTTTACTAAGGTAAAATGGAACCTATCATATGCACAAATTTCAAGGTAAGTCACAAAAATTTCAAGGAAGAGACTAGAACCAGAGGAAGAATGGTGAGCTTGATGTATGAAATTTGAAAGAATTGCAATAAACAGTCATTCATCGCAAAATAGAATGAGCTCACCTGCCATGAATCATAGGCTGCATTTACAAGAAATATTGGTGTTTTGATTTGCTGTACTATGTTTTGGGGAAAGAAACACTGCAATAGAGTTTAGAATTAGTGGTAACACTGAAGAGGAAATGGTGAGGTGCAAGGTAATACCACAATAGGTGCACTTACCAACCCAGGTCTCATTTTTGAGGTGCATGAAGAAGGTAAATTCTTCGCTGAACCCTACACCAAAAACAAACACACTCATTTTAAGAATCAGGTTTTGCTTTCTGAATGAATGCAAGCTTTAAAAAATGGAGGAGCCCTTCTTTCCATGAAAGAGAAAATAGTTATGTTTATTTTGCTGATTCACATTGTGTGTGTGTGTGTGTGTGTGTGTGTGAGAGAGAGAGAGAGAGAGAGAGAGATTTCAATAACTGAGCCACTGAACAAAGAACGCAAAAGTTAAACTGCCTGTAGCAGCATAGAGAGCTAAAACCATAAAATTGCAAAACACAAGTTAAATCATCTGAGAGAGAGCATGAATACATGTGTCGCAACCACTTCACTATAAAATGCTTCAATGTGTTGTGCTCCAGAAACATCCTTCCTGTTACACAATGTTTTGGTGATGTTTTGGTGTCAAATCACGTAAATGCACAACTTAAGCCAACTCTGTACTGGATGATGATGAAGTCAAGATGGAAGATGAAGAATATGAGCTTACGTGTTGATAAAGTAACCAGCATCCGACAGGCATTTAACTTTAGCACCTATAGGTACAAGAGCTCTGAAGTTATCACAATGCAAAATAGAAGTCAATCCACCAGCCGAACAACCGGAGATAATAGCCTGTACTTACAAGTCCTAATGAGTTATAAGAATGATGATTTGAGGAGGGTTATAAATTATAATCAACAAATGATTATAACGATATACATTTTCAGCACTTCTCATTCCTTTGGATAACAGATCCTCAATGACAGCAAGCCAAACCCTTGCTCCTCTGAAGTGAAGGTTAGTTGCCTGATCAAATTATCAGCCAGTTAAAAACCCACCAAAAACAAAAAACATAGGATATAGTGGAATTAGGATTTCCCCCAAAATTAAAACTTTCAGAGTTTCGAATAACATACTGGATCGACTGCTTCCACATCACCTGTAAATGATGCCCCATCACAGTAACTAACCTTGATTCTGTTCCAGTTGTAAAAGTCTGGATATTAAAACAGTTTTTTTTAATCTCATCAGAAAGCAAAGCTAAGGAGAATGGAGGATCATACAAGTTGAAGCGATATTTAAATAAGTGAACTATTAAATCATACCAGGATTAAACTTTTGATATTTACTCAGCAAGCCAGAGAAAGCAACTTCCTTGACCATTTCCTTAGATGAACCTAGACGAGTGCTCTTACGAGAAAGGCAAGTGGTGACATTGTTGCACCATCCACCTCCCTGTGAATCAGAGCAAAGACAGGATGGTCAAAAAAATAAATATATAAATAATAGAAATGTATTAGATAACATAAGAATTCAACAAAACAAGACCGTTAAAGCCCTTGAGAACTACATTTGGAAGAAATTGTAACATTCGAATATCATAATATGCAAACAAGCATACAATATTCAGCTTTCTCTAGCCCATGAAGAATTGGAATTATTGTACTAATTTGGCATCAGAAAAGTTGTTTCAGCAGAAGCATTTTCCCCTTTTCTTCTTTCTATTGGCAATCTGTTCTAGCATTATGCCTCTGTTTCCTTGGATTTAAAAAAATCAAATAAATAGGGTATGACAAACGGACAAACCTCAAAGTGAACCAACCAATTGTTCATTCCTGCACCCAATCCCTTATCCCAGTGGTAAGCTGGCGGACTTCCATCCAAACAAACTGCAGAACAGGTCAAATTCAAAAACATAATGAAACAAAGATTTGAATGAATTCAATTATTTTATGGGGAAGGACTGAATTCTGAAAGGAACAGAAGAAAAGCTCAATTCTAATCAGTTTCTTTTGAAATAAGTTTCTTACCAGCTCCTTTTGGTTCTGCATTCTGGACATAAGTAATTCCTACATTAAAGCCTTCTGTTTTGAGCAGTAGCAAGGCACATAATAGAAGGTTTAAACATTGGGCTAATATTGCAAACGCCATTCTGCACAAAAAATTTTGACAAAAGTCGAGATAAAACAAGGAAAAAAAGAAAAAGAAAAAACAGACCACTCCAGTCATCTGTAGAAAATAAATTGACCAACAAGAAGCTTAATGCATTTATCACATAATTCGTTCCTAAATATAAATAGAATAATCATAAGCAATTCAGACGAGATGAGATGAGATGTTTTACTGAAAATCGAATAAAATATTGTTATGATATAATTTTTGTTTTGGGATTTGAAAAAGTTAAATTGTTTATTATATTTGTGTGGGAGTTTGAAAAAACTGTAATGATTATATGAGATGAGGTGAGATGAGATAGTTTGGTTTTGTGTAATCAAACCAGCACTAAGCATCTACAAAAATTTCTCAAGTCTCTTTTTCTTTTGATAGGGATGTCCTAGAATTTACAAGAGAATAACCATAAATAAATAATCCTCTTCCCTCTTAAAAAACGAAATAAAAAATTAGTGTAATATACTGAGTTACACAAAACCAAAATCCAATTGCTTCAAACATAACAAAAGAATCACAAGTTAGCCTCATTTGTTTTCACAACTCATTTCAACTCATCTCATCTCATCTAATCTAATCTAATCATTACAACTTTCTCAAATTTTCACACAAAATAAAATAAACAATTCAATTTTTTCAAATCCTAAAACAAAATAATATTAAAAAAATATATTCTAACAATATTTTATTCAATTTTTTAATTTTAATCTCAACTCATCTCATCTCATCTACGAAAACAAACGAGGCAGCCTCAACCAACTAAATCTAACCTTTTTATATTGTAAAGGTTATTGAATATAAATTCAAACTATCCTTTCTAGATGCTAGATACATCATGGTGTGGTAACATAATATCACCCCGTAGAGTTTGATACTTGATTTGAAGAACAGAAACTCTGCAAGATCAATAAGAAGAGAGTTTTTTTACCCTATCCCCGTTTATAACAGTAGAATATCCAAAAATGTTAAAAAAAATGTAGAAAAGAAAGATAAAAAAGATATATAAATACATGTGCAAAAAAGAAAACGAAAAACAATAAAAAGCTATAGCAGAAGAATTTCATTGTTATCACTGCTGTAATCATATATTAGATTAACACGACACATGCCATTCTAACCAAAGATAGAGTTGCTCATCCATCGTCCAAATCTCTCATACATGAAAGAAAAATTAGTGATATATTATAGTTGATTATTAAAATATTTTCTATTACCTCGCCTAGTTAAATCCACTTAATGAATTTCTTTTTCTTTTTCTTTCCCTTAGATGAATAACTTACGATCAGAAAATGAACCAAATCTATGAACAAAAGCAGTACCTATATATAACCCAACTGTCAAAAAAAGCAGTACATATTTCACGAATCATAGCCTGTACCTGAACTAGAAAAATAGGAGGGAACCTGAACCAGCTAGTTTTGAGAGCTGCCAACTGAAAGCAAAAACCATGTCAAATACTGGGAGAGAGGAGAAAGCAATGAAAGGGAAAAGAACTGGCGGTAGCTTTTACGAGGAGCAACGAACGCTTCTCACAGAAATGCTTTATATAGACAAAAACACATCCGAAGCAAGTGCTTAGAGGCCCACGGTTCGGACAGTGGAAGCAGAGAACCCAATAGACGACACTCATTCTCACTAACCACCCAATAGGATTAGTTTATTCGCGTGTGCGTGGGTCGGGCTTGTGGGTCAACCCAACTCGTATCTCCCGTAACAAATCTTTAATGGAATGGTTTGGATTCAGAGATGAGTTGAAAGAATTTATAAATAGTAAAATAAAAGTTGAATTATTTATTATATTTTATTTGAGAATTTGAAAAAGTTATTTTAGAATTTGAAAAAGTTGAATTGTTTATTATATTTTATGTGAAAATTTAAGAAAATTATAATGGTGAAATGAGATGAGAAGAGTTGAGATGAGTTTTGAATACAAACGAGACGTAAAACTCGTTTGGATGTTAGGAGTTCAACTTAGTTCAATTTTAGACTTTATTTGCTATCCAAACACACTTTAAACTGAGTTTACATCCGTAAAAACATTCAACTCATTTCACTCTGTAGATAGACATAATCCATCCCTAATATTGTAGGGATTCCTGACTTTGTTTGCCCATGCCTTATTTTTTTTCCTTTTCGATATGACTCACTAACTCCTCACTCTCACTCTCTCTCTCTCTCTCTCTCTCTCTCTCTTCCTCTCTCTTTCCCATCCTTCTTCCCCCACCCCGTCTTTATGTAAATCCCAAAATTTCAGTTCCATTAAAAACCCTCTCGGATGCTAATAGAGTCATCTTCACTAGGCGCCATTGTTTGATTTTCCCAATTGTAATCAGCAGCTTGAAAACTAGAGGCAATCGAACCCCACAGTCGTCCCCCACAGTCGACAGGATAGATGTTAGAAGTGTTATGTTTCAACTAAAAAAGTTCCCACCATGAACCCCTCCAACATCTGTGGCCCTCGTTGTAATACCCGAGTCCTACTACGTAGGTCTTTACGTCATTTTATTAATTCTTTGAGTTAAATATTTTGAGATAAGAATTTTTATTATTTTTATTATTTTATTTAAAGATGAGTATATTTTATTTTAATATACGATTTATTAAAATAAAGTAAGTGTATGATTTTTAAAACTTCGAAATATTTTCCTTTAAGCCCTTTAATTTTATTCATTTAAGAAATGGCCCAATTTTTATCTATCGTTAGATTGGTAGGTGAAAAGTATCCTTGAGGTGGATAGATCTCCATCATCCACTTGCTTCCTTGTGATGGAAGGACGAAACAAAGACCAAAAAGTCATTGCCCCTCCTTCAAGCTTACGGTGGAAGCAACACGAAAGAAGAAAAGAGAAAAACAAAAACTATCCTAAGGCATTTCTTCTCCAACCCGTCGGCCACTAACCCAAGAAAGAAAGAAACTTCATCTTTCTTTCCAAGAAAGCCATAGTCGATGCCACATTCATCCATTTCCTTCTTCTTTTCTTTTCATCTTTAAGAAAGCAAGTTCCTCTCATCTCCTTCAACCCGTGCCACTCCATAGCAAGGGAAGAAAACATCTTCCTCCATCTCCAAGCCATGTGTACCTCACCTCTACCCATTTTCGGTTTTACCTCAAAACTTGGAACCAAAGCTTGTTTTTATCTTCAAAATGGTGAAATTTTGAAAGTAATAGACTTTTGGTTTATTTCCTAGTATGGTTTTCATATGGGTTTCTATTTTTATCATTTACCTTACCCATTGATGTTTTGGTTTTGGGGGTAACACAGTGCAATCATCCTTGCTCTTCATCCACAAGGCTATACCTCTATTTGGTCTTCCACTTGCTTTTTGAAAGGGGCTAAGAGCTTAAGGTAAAATTCTAATTTGACTTATTTGTTTTTAATGTGATTTTGGAAGCCAACTAACTTGTTTTAGCTTGTATTTTGATGTAGTTAATTTTTTATGTTGCAAATAAATGTGTATGCCCTTTTTTGGCCCAAACCGAATGATATTATAATTATTTTGCTATGTATTTTCCTATATTTCGAAAATGCTATGTTGCTACTAAACTTGGTTTAATCATAGGTGATGATTAGTGTGATTTTAACGTATATATGTTGGTACCATGTGTTTTGTGTTGAGATTTATTAGTGATCTGTTTTAGAATGCTAAGAGGTTCGGTTAAAGGTTTTGCTTGGTTCTATAATTTTATACTTTTGCTTTTAAAGAGTATTAAGTGGATAAAGCATGAACTTAAGTGTTTAAAAGTTTGCTTATTGAGTAACTTTCCTATACCTTATGCTATTTTAATTTTAATGGGATATATTATCTAAACTAATTAAAATATTACTTATGTGAATAGGTTATAGCTTAGTTAGTTTAGATATAAGAGATTAATTGTGCATGATATACTATGATATGTAAAGTTGTCCAAGTATTCCTAAGTCCATGTCATGCCATGTCTTGATGTAAAAATAGCCCATTTATGTTGTCTCTCATTTGGTTAAATTCTACCTAATTCAAGAGTCTAAAATATTGATAAACTAACATTTTTATAATGAGGGACCACAAGTTGATTTAAAGGGCATGTTTTTTAAGCTTGTTTAGCCTACTTGACATGCTTAAATCTATTTTAAAACTCATTGTTGAGAAATTCTTGATTTTATCTCCTAATGTTCATAACCCAAAGTGAGATTGAACCAAATAGACCTTACTTGAAGCCTATGAATTCCTAACTACTTTTCTTTAAGCTTTTAAAATAGCATTTCCGTAGACAACTAGTATGTCTTAATATTTAAATTATTTCTCTTATAAGTTGAGGTGAGGAGTAGTCATTTGGGTTAATGCTAAGCATAGAATGGATGTTAGAGTAGTATCGTAACTTTCTCTTTTAAAGTGAGGGCTAAAGAATATTGTATGAATATTAATACACTTATACTATTTATTGGATTAGGACCTATATTGAAGTTTGAAGTATCGAGGAGCATAAAAGTAAGTAGCTATGACCATACTTCTTACACCAAGTTCTTTTTATGAAAGAATATCTCTCTCTTATTGCAAATGTTCTTCTAAAAAAAAAAGTAAATGAATATAGTATGTACAAGCCATTTCTTGATAGCTCCTGTTAAGCATCCCATCGATTATAATTGTGTATGTGTATAAGGTAATGCATACATGAAGGTTCTAAATCATGAGATTTTCATACATGCTCTCTCAGCAAACTTATTGATTATTCCTATATGCAGTATAGTATGAAAATGTATCTTGTTCATAAAAATGCATGTGCATCGGAGTAAGAAAGATGATGAAAATATTTTGATTGCAAAGGAAAGGAAATGATGTCTTATGCTTCAAGTGATGCTTTAAATGAGTTTTAAAATGTCCCTATGAACTCATGCTTTAAATTAAGCGAAGAAAATATTTTAAAATTTTCCTATGAACTGATGTTAAAATATCCCTATGAACTGATTTTTATGGATGCCATGAAAGTTGATGTTTAAGCTCATTCTTTTAAATGATATTCTTCCATGAATGAATTGTTAAATGAGAAAGACTGAAAAGAAAGGACTAAAGGAAGACCGCTAACCCTAACACACATGGTGTAATAGTGTGTACCGGCCAAAGAAAGTGAAACATGAAAAACATGGTTACTTCTTAAAATATTATACATGAAATCATAGTTATTTCTTAAAATGTTTATGTATGAAAGTATGGCTTATTCTTTAACCTGTTTATGCATAAAAGTATTGTCACGATTAGCAAATGTTTATGTATGCATGTTTTCAAAAGAAAAGATTATGATTAATAAGTTAACAGCATGGTGTACTGCTTATTGAATATTTGACTCATTTTTGTTTTAAATGTTTTAAATGTTCAGGTAATGACAAAAAGGCTGGGGAGCAAGGCATTACTACAGAGGGAGAGACAGATGCTTAGTATCTTCCCTAACTAGAACAGTTATATTTATGGATGATGGGTTATGTTTATGTATAGACGTTTTATGTTGGGATGGACTCTGAGAGTCTCTTATGGGTGAATGTTTGAATAGAATATCTATAAAGTGTTCCCTTTATTAAATTCGAAAAGAATGTCTATCAGGTGTTCCTTTTATTAAATCGGGAATTAGAATACACGTGTTATGTTCATGTTGATCACATGTTATTAGAAAAAACAAAGAAACAAAGCAAAAGAAAAGGGCAAGTATGGACGTAGAGATCTCGCCCTCTCTGGGGCGGGGTTGTTACACTCGTGCTCCAACAATGACTGAAGTTTTTGGGTTTGTCCTTCTTGTCTAAACTGCAGCAGCCCTCTGGCTTACATCCTTTTAGCATGCTAAAAAAAAGAGCACGCATCTGAGTAGCTTCTACTTTAATCAAACTAATCTTTGTGTCTGCACTCAACTTTCTTTCCAATCTCTCAACTCATAGGTGCTATTGTAAACTCGTGTGAGCATCTCCTTTGTGCCCCCATTTCTTTCTTTGAGTATCGAGTTTCCTATATAATTTCTATGTTGAAATCAACTCAAACCACCACCATCTTATTACGGAAGCAAAGTTCCTCCACGGTCAAGCTTCACAACCGAAGGCTTACCATCAAGAGATCAGCAATCACAGCTCCGAGGACGCGCTCTTACCTGGTAAGCAACGATCTCAACTTTTTTTTCTCATTTCATCGTACATGCATTTCATAAGAATTTACTCAAACATTTGGAGTGAAATTTTAATTAACTTATGCAAGATTGGTCTGGACAATCTATGAACAATTACAACATGCATGTATGTACTATTCTAACTGTTAATGTTGAACAGTTGTGATTGCCCACTGAAAACATAATGCTTAATTACATGTTCCTTGTGCAAATTTGTTAACTATACTGAACAAATTTGTGCCTTTCTGTAATTAGGGCCATGAAATTGTAATGGACCCTTGTAACACCCGGATCCAATCAAACTCAATTTTTGATTATTTATTTATTTTGTTTATTTTATTTTGTTTTATTTTCTTCACACGTAAAATATTTTTCCGCATGTTTTATTTATTTATTTTTTCTTTTCTGTCTATGTTTCTTTTTCACCCGTAAGTGTTCGCTTCGTTCACGGCATGCATACACATGCATTCGTTCGTGACATGCACACACACGCACAACTCAGTTTCCGCGTGCATAGAAGCTCCATGCACACACACAACTCAGTCTTTCATCCACACACACGTCTCTCTTATCTCTAGGGTTTTCGCATCATATTTATACGCACACATTGGCCTTGCTTAGAGAGACTGCGTTGTTACATTCACTGCCCCATACGTAATCGACACAACCCACGTTTCACTCCCTCTCGTTCACTGCCTCTCCGCCTTCTCGGTTCTGTGCTCATCAACCGTGCCACCATAAACTTCCATCGCAAACCACCAACACCGTAGGATAGCCACTGCAGAACACTTGTCCTCTGCCTTGGTCACGTAAACCCACCCCAAGCCGTGCAGCACCCCAACCGCTGGCCAAGCCGTAACGCAACGCTATTTCTTTCCTTCCCTTGACGCCGCTGCCCTGCCACTCGAAGTCATGGATAGCAACTCCTCTGTGCAATCAGCGTACAACCCTCCAGCCGTCCTCACTACCACGGAAAGGCAGCAACCATCGTCCAACCGTTGAAGGAGAAACACACACGGCATACTCTGTTTTAGCTTCCGAAAACATAGTATTGGTTGCTCCTCCAAGCACGACAGGTTTTTCGCTTTGACCAACCATTTCGGACGTCTCCTCCGCGGCGCAAAGGGAACCCATAGTCCAGCATCTCAGCCACGCCTAGCCGTGCCACCGTCGTTAGCCACCCAGGCCGTTGCCGCACGTAACACTCTCAGTAACACCTCCATGCACGCTGTGTTTCACTCTATATTTCATGACTTTGTCTCTCTCTCACTATGCATCTCTCTCTCTCTTTCTCATCCAGTGCATAGCCACCGAGTGCACCACCTCCCATCGCACCCTGCGCCGTCGCACATTATCTTCTCGGTGAGTCTCTGCTGCCGCTGCATGTCTAATATTCATGCGTTTATGTTCATCGCTAGTTTTATTTCTTAAGGTGTGATTATATATATATATATATACACGTATATTTATATGTAAAGTTTTAACCTAATATATATGTATATATATGGAAAGTTCCCAGTTTTAGCCTACTGTTTTCGGGTGAGAAGTTTTTTTGTTGTTGTTGAGTTTATAGTTAAATAGGATTTTTGCTTTAAGTTTTAATAAATATTATATTGTATTTTGATAATATTGTTAGTTAAAGGAAGTAAACCAATTTTTCTTAAGAGATAAGTTTTTCATGACTTAGTTTATGAAAATTTTAGTAACCAATGTATTCTTTTTATTTATAAAATATTGTTGATATTTTAGATATTTTGAATGTTATTTTTTATTGAGTTATATAATTATCATAATACTTATTCGATAAATTTTCTTCTTCAGTATGAATTTGATTAAGTGGATATTGATGGTCTTAGAAAATGATGATATTTTAAGGTTATGAGAATTTTAGGTTTTGAGGTTTTAAAAATAGGTTCTTTTAGCATTTTAAGTTTAAATATCGAAATACGTGGTTGATTGGAAATTTATTGGAATTACGTGACTTTTATAGGTGACAATTGATAATTGTTCGATATTTTGAAGAAATTCCTGAAAAGCTAAGAAGTCCAAGTAAGCGGGGTTCCTATGCTAGACTTTGCATTAAAATAAAATGAGCTGAGGTTATTTTTGGAAAATATACATATTTGATTATGAAAAGAAATTTGAACTACTTCAGTTAATTGTTATGCATTATTCATGAGATTCTGTTTAAGAAGAAATTATTTTCTGTCATGACTGGTGTAGACATGAGCTTATTTTTTACTTTCTATTTCTGAACTTTGAAAAGAGAGCGAATATGAAATTTTGTGCATAAATTATGTTGTGATATGATTTTGTTCTGTTCTGAAGATGCTCTGTACTCTGATATGATCTGATGTGATTTCTGAAACCTCTGGCATAACATTCTGTTTCTGTTTCTGTTCTGTTCTGACCTCACCACGGGTGTAAAACTGTGGCCTCTGTTCGGGTTGGTACCAACTTTTCTGTTTCTGGTGCACTCACTTTGGAAAGAAAGTGGTTTTCTCCGTGGTCTTTCCTATGTGCACACTCGGGGCTCCGAGAATGAATAAGGGGAAGATTCACATTTTGTTTCTACTCAGTTAGCTATCGGGGTTTGCACAACCCTACCACGGGGGTTAAACATGGTATTTATTTTGATATGATAAGATAAGATGTGATATTTCAGTTTATGCTATGCCAAAGGGATTTTGATTATGAATGTTTTCGAACTTTCGCTCTAATATTTTTGATAATATGTTCTGATACTGCATTATGAAAATGTTATTCTGACTCTGCATTTTGAAATAAAATATTTTGTTTCTGCATTCTAAATTTTATAAATGCTCAAGTTTATACACTAGTATATGTCCTCTGCTTACTGAATTGTTGATAACTCACCCCTTATCTCCATATATTTTTCAAATAATTTTGATGGTTCAACTGGAGAACAAGAGTAGAAAGTTTAGCAAGGTGTGATGATTGAAGTGGAATAAGTGCCTGAGGGTACAAGTGCTTATTTGAGAGTCGTAGTTAGTAAACTGATTTTATTTTTCGGGTATTTTGATTTGATGAGTTAAGGATAATTTCGAGTTTTGGAGAGTTTTTAATTTATGCTATTGAGAAGTTCTTTATTGTCTGCATGGAGGAACTTAGATATTTGGATTAATTAAATGGATTAATTTTTATGGGATTTTCTGGATTTTATAGTTGTGTTATTTAAGTTGATTTTAGATGTTAAGAGTTAACTCTCCGGACTTCCGGGAACGGGGCGTTACAACCGTAGTTCTGCACCCATTGGCTTCCTAAGGACCGAATCAACGGGAGGAAGTGCATCCAAATGCAATGAATAGATAGATGCATCATGCATGAATTATGACATAGTCTGAATAGATATATACATACATATAGACATTACAGTTTTAGAATCTAGGGCTAATTTTGTATTGTACATATGGCCATTTTGCAATGAATAGATAGATACATTGTAGCCATTTCAATTTTAGATACGTGGGCTAATTTATATATATTTTGTGCTATTTTTCCTTTCCTCCTTCATTGATTGGAAAAAGATGCAAACAATAACAGAATGTTTTGTCAGATTAGAGATTCAAATTTAGGTTCATATTCATCTTAACTTGGAGAACAACAATCTGGTGGTTAAGATCTGACTAAAAAATTATCATGTTTTGACATGATTATAGCAAGTAATGACAACTATAATAATGATGTTTTTTGCTCTTCCATGAGCATTGTTAACATCATTTGACCTGTACTAACCATCTAATTAGTGGATAGTTAAATAGACTAACTAGAAGCTAACAAAATGGTTGAGCAATGAGCTTATTTTCTGGGAAAGTAGAAAAGGAGGATAGATTTTTCAATAAGTTAGTACTATCCTTTTAACATTTCTGAAATAAATATTTTCACCACGCCACCAGTTGCAAAAGTAGCAACGTCTTCAACTATTATAATCAATTTATTGTTTACCACTTTTCTAGCCACTTGAATAGTCAATACTATTGGGGTCCTCCTCAACTGCTGAGCATCAGTGTTTACAAGATAGAGCAAACCTATTCAGTAAATTCTATAGATGATTCAAAATTTGCTTTTTTGTTTTCAATGTTTACTCAAAATGGACTTAAAAACCTATGACTGCAGATTATTCTATTGGCCATTAATGGACCTACATGATAAACAATATACTAGTTTGGATTGTTTTTTCTTTTTTTTTTCCCTTTTTGTATTTGATGTAAGTGACTGGGAAATAAGAGCAAACTCGTATGTAAAAAATATAGCTAACAATACTATTTTGGCAATTTACATGGTTTCTACAGTACTATTTACATAATTCTTTCTTGGTAATTGTTATCTAACCCTTTTTTGGCAATTGATTCTAATTGCTATGTATAACTTGCAGCCATACTTTCTACGCTCATCCAGCAGCTCCTCGTACAAGGTATTAAATTAATTGGTGCAAGTACATTATAAATTTATCTTACTCGCATGTTGGCCTCGATTCCTTCTATGATATATTGCATACATTTAATTAGTGAACTTAAATGTTTGTGTTGAATGCATGTACCATGTCTATGATGCATAGCAATAAGTAATAATATGGATTTAAGTGCATTGTCTGTTGTTTGCATTTTCTATTTTTTGTATTGCCTAGTAGCAGCATACCATGGATGACGTAGAGGTTTGACGTGATCGTGACCAGTGGGCTGGTGGGTTGGAGGAGATGCTGGTTGACATGTTGTACCAAGAAACATTGGAGGGTAAATTGGTGGGTCCAAAATTACAAACTATGACACAATCTGACTTGTGCGCCTCAATGAACTTGGTATTAAGCCAATTGATTCTTCACAAGTGAAGGAAAAAATTACCCATCTTAAGAAGACACAACGTCAGTTTACAGATTTAATGGGCCAAACGGGCATAGGTTGGAACCCCATCACAAAAATTGTTATTGGTACAGATGAACATTAGGCAAATGCGATTCGGGTAACCTTCCTCTTCTTTTGGTCTAATTGTTGTATTTTTAATTTATTGCATTATCTAATCAATTTATGGCCAACTATATAATTAAATGCTTTTTATTTTTATAGTCAACTTATTTAATTATTTTTACCATTTCTTAGGTCCGATCCTAGTCAAAAAAGTTCAGGACCAACGGTTGTGCCAACTACGACGTCCTCTGCATGATTTTTGGTTAGGCGGTCACAACAGGGGTGTTGCATTATGCCTCAACGTAGGAACCCCCTCTAGAGAGGAGGAGGAGCAACTGGAGGATGAATTGAGGGTCTGAGGTCCTGTGTTAGGCACTGGCACTAGATTAGACTCAACCATTGATCTAGATGACATCGAGATGACTCCCTCGATGCAAGCAGGGGTGTCGCAGCCGAGGATCCTCGTAGGCGACGTAGGGACGTAGCAGGACCATCAATATCACCAAAGCTTAGTACTACCTTGCAAACAATTACCGCCAGTTCTAAAGCATGGGTAGAGTTGGATGCAAAGATATTTGAAATATGCAGTTCAAAGTGCAGTAGAGGCGAGGGTTCAAATAATGGGTTTGATGAAAGCTATAGCAGTGTTGTACAGTGTATGAAGTTTTTGTAGGACATCACCCCTCCCCTTCTTATGGACGTTCATCTTCGTGCAGCAAAAGCTTTTATGGATCTAATATCCTAACTATCTTCCTGAACATGACTCCAGCGATGAGATTAGACTAGGTTTGCCACTTTATTTTATCTAGAACTTTATTAGTCGTATCGATTTCTAACAATCTTATTTCGTGTTGGCTAATTTAAGTTCAAACATTGGCTTGGTTTTAATAAAAGTACTTGCTAAGTTCATAAAAATATGAATTCCTTTTATTCCTAGTATTACAAATACATATACTAAGTAAGATTTAATGTTTGAATTGACATTATTTTTAAAAGCGTAGCATGGATAATGATAACTGGTGGAATGATGAGGTAAACATAGAGGAGAACGAGGAGGGCTCTAGTAGTAATGCGTCAAATACATTTGACGAAAATACATGGGCGAATGAGATGCATGGAAAAGCCATAATGATAGTATGCACGAAGAGGTGAGCCTTCTGAACATGATGATGGAGGAGCAGCAATCCCATGCCCAATCTCCTATGCCTAGGCCACAACATAACATTGGCTTGCGTGGAAAGGAGTACATCATCACAGTCTTAAATGGACATCCTAACAACTATTATGAGATGTTCCGAATGTAGGTATATGCATTCTGGGTCTTATGCGATTAGTTACATAAAGATATGGTCTTGCGTGATTCGTCATGAGAGGTCACGATTGAGGAAACCTTAGGAATTTTTTGCTACATTGTTGGATGTGGTGTGGTTCAATGAAATGTAGCTAACCTATTTTAATATTTGGTTGAAACCATAAATTGACACGTGTATGCAGTAATGCTTGCATTATGTCGCCTATCGAGCCATGTGATTAGATGAAGTCATGCGACGGGGGTGATGCCTTATATTGAAGGAAATCCCAGACATTATCCATGGTTCTAGGTAAATTTTTCTTACATTATCTACTTTCATAGATTAAACGCACTCTACAAATGTCGTAATGTTTGCAATACACAATTTTGAAATTTATGCAAATTTAAAACAAAATCTGCAGAAATGTCATGGTGCAATGGATGGGGTTATGATCGACGCAGCCATGTTGGCTTCCGTAACTAACGCAGATATAAATCGGTATCATTGGGTTACCCAGAATGTCTTGTGTGTCTGTGATTTTGATATGAAATTCACATTCTTATACACCGGGTGGGAGGGTATAGCCCATGATACTCGTATTTTAATCGATGCGTTAAGGCATCTGAGGAACAAATTTCCATAGCCTGAAGACGGTAATTTTTACACATTATTTAATTTGTACCTTAACAATTGCGATAATTTGGATTCTTTCATGTTTATAAATGATTAATGTTGTACTAAATTTTCAGGTTATTATTTAATAGATTCGACATTTCCCTGTACCGAAGGATTTATGTCGCCGTATCCAAGGGATAGGTACCATAAATTTGAATGTTATAGCAATCGTACATTCCAAGAATATAAAAACTTGCTTAATTATCAGCATTCATCCATTCAAAATGTCATTAAACGAACTTTCGATGTGTTGAAGAAGCGTTTTCGAATTTTAAATTTAATGCCCACATACCTTCCAACTCAGCAACGATATCTTATTATTGCATGTTGTACGATCCATAACTTCATTCACACGATTACACGTGCTGATGAGATATTTGGAGATTATAACGATCTCGATAATTATCCAAGTATTAGTGACGATCATAGCACCAGTCAACAATCTCATATTCCTGACATGTTGACTGCATCGACATAGGCGATGGCCTCTACCAGGGATGCTATTGCACTATCTATGTGGGCGCATGGTACTGGGCAACAAGGAAACACCTAATTTTCAATATGGTGTAGCAATTTTTTTTAGTGTCAGGATCAAACAATAAATCATAAAGTTTATTGGTAATTATTTTATTCAATTTTTGTAAATTTGGAGTAAGAAAAAATTTGCATAAAAAAAAGTAGTGGGAATTTATTTTTTTACAACCGAATTGAACAGCTCAAACTCGACTTTTTTATGTTATTTTCTTACAACCGAATTGATGTGGGCAATATTATTAGTAAAATAAATAATAAAATCACAACTGGTTGTTGTGTGAATAGCGCCGGCTTTAGAAACAAAATCAAATCAAATGAGAAAGGAACTTTGTTTTGTCCAGAATTTTGTCCATAAATATGATTACTTGGCACAAGCTTGTAAGAATGGGTACTGTGAATAGCGCCGGTTTTAGCAAGTGCAACTGTGCAAGCTTGGAATTATCGTTTGCTGCATGGGAGATTGTTCTGAAAAATGATGACAATAAAGTAAAAGTAAACATGAAAGAGACAAACAATCACACACGATACAAAGATTTACGTGATTAGGCAAATTGTCTTCGCCCACAGGAGCTGCAGAGGATTTTTATTTCTTGAGGAATCATAATACAATAGTGTGGGGTGGCTACTATTCACTCAATACAGTCACAAGTAAAAAAACAAAAGAATATATACTCCATACGGCGGAAACCCTAATGAATTCAGAAATAGTGACATTTGCTTGAGCCGCGTATTGAGCCCGCATCGAGCGAACTTATTTCCCGCAATTGCTCCATCCATGTGTCGAGCGGCTCTTCAAGCGAACTCTTTGACTTCCCTCCACTCAAGCGGTCTATCGAGCGGTGTCGAGCGAACTCTCTGATTTGCCTTTGCTTGAGTGATCTCGAGTTAACTCTCTGACTTGTCTTTGCTTGAGCGGTTAGATACTCCTCTTGAGCGGTGTGGACCAGACTCCACAATACTCAATAATTCTCCCTCTTGGAGACTGGTACACCCACAGTATCGCCCTCTATCTCAAACATGATATCCTTCACCTCTGCAACTGACTAGCCCTATCTTCATGCTGGAAGACCAACTGAAGTTGCGCACAAATTCAGTTTCTCAAGCGTAACACCCTTTGTCAACATATCAGAATTGTTCTTACTTCCACAAATTTTCTCAAGTAACAACTGTCCGTCATCTAACAATGAGCGTATGAAGTGATACCTGATCTGAATGTGCTTATTCCTGGAATGAAATGCTGGATTTTTGGCAAGGAATATGGCACTTTGACTGCCACTGTAGAGAGTGCCCTTCTGATTCTTTTTACCCAATTCATCCAAGAAGCCCTATAGCCAAATCATCTCCTTTGTAGCTTCTGAAACTGTAATATACTCAGCTTTTGTAGTAGACAAAAAAACTGTTTTCTATAGTTTGAACCCCATGAAACTATAGTACCACCCAGAGTGTAAACAAACCCTGTGGTACTCTTTCTGCTACCAGTATCTCTAGCTAAATCAGCATCAACATAGCTCTGCACCCCTAAGCCCTCTCCTGAGAAACACAAGCATGTTTCTGATGAGCCTTTTAGGTACCTCAGAATCCATTTCATTGCTTTCCAATGTTGTTTTCCCTGGTTACTCATGTATCTACTCACAACTCCCACTGCATGGGCAATATCTGGTCTAGCGCAAACCATAGCATACATAAGTAAGCTGAAGCATAAGAAACCTTACTCATATAGTCTTGTTCATCTCTGACTTTGGTGATTGATCCTTGCAGAATCTAAAATGATTGCCCAAGGGTGTACCAACTGGCTTGACCTTGTCCATATTGAACCTGCTGAGTACTTTTTTCACATACTCAGCCTGCGAGAGTCTCAACATACCTCTGACTCTATCTTTGACAATTCTCATACCAAGTATTTGCTTTGCAGCTCCCAAATCCTTCATTGCAAACTGCTTTGACATCTGCTTCTTTAGATTATTGATCTCATCAATACTAGCCCTTGCGATAAGCATGTCATCCACATACATCAATGAAATAATGTAAGAATTGTCAAAATGCCTGACATAGTAGCAATGATCTGCCTAACATTTGATATACCTTGCACTACACATAAAGCTGTCAAGTTTCTTGTATCACTGTTTAGGAGCTTGTTTCAGGCCATTCAAGCTCTTTTTCAGTTTGCAAACTAAACCTTCATTTTCCTGTACTACAAATCCCTCAAGTTGGTGCATGTAGATATCTTCTTCAAGGTCTCCATGAAAAACTGTCTTCACATCTAACTGCTCAAGAAATAGATCTTCAGTAGCAACCATAGACAATGCTAACCAGACGATTGTGATATTTACCACAAGAGAAAATATTTTAGAGTAATCAATGCTCTGTTTCTATTGAAAGCCTTTTACAACAAGCCTAGCCTTGTACCTCTTATTGCCATCATGCTTAGTCTTCACCCGGTACACCCACTAGTTGTGTAATGCCTTCTTCCTTGATAGAAGTTCTGTCAACTCTCATGTCTGATTCCCTAACAAAGAATCCATCTCATCCTTCATGACCAGCTCTCATTTGTTAGAATTTTCATATTGCAAGGTTTCTTTGTAACTTTGCAGTTCTCTACCAACTATCAACATAATATAATTCAAAGTAGATGAGAACTGCTATGGAAAACGAATAGTCCTAACTGACTTGCGAACTATAGCTGTAGGAGTGGTTGACTTTGGATTTGACTGTGGAATAATAGGAATGGGTGCATTGGACCCATTCTCCCCGTCACTCACATCTCTGCACTGCACTGTGACCTCTGGTAGGTCATTCAATCTCATAAACTCGGATTCTTGAAGAGCTGCTTCAGCAACTGTACTGGACTTGTCCTTGTACACAATTTTCTTATTGAAAATCATATTCCTGCTTCTTATAATCTTTCAACCCTAATCATCCAAGAAACGATAGTCAAATGCCTCGTCTCCATAGCCAATGAAATAACATTTCCTTGACTTAGCCTCAAGTTTACTACAAGCATCAGAATCAATAAGAACATAAGAAAGACAGCCAAAAGTTTTAAGGTGAGAAAATTTGACCTCTTTCCCGCTCCAAGCCTCTTCAGGCAATCCACAATCAAACTAAATTGATGACCTCTGTTTATCAAGTAGACGACAGTGCTGACTGTATCTGCCCAGAAAGTAGGTGGTAACCCAGCGTGCAGCCTCATGCTTCTAGCACGCTCATTTATGGTTCTGTTCATACGTTCAACAACTTCATTTTGTTGTGGTATCCCAGGAATGGTCTTCTCTATTCTAATACCCTGAGCTACATAGTACTCCTTGAACCCACCATGAATATACTCACCACTATTATCAGATATCAAATATTTCAACTTCTAGTCTGTCTCTATCTCAACCATGACCTTTCAAATTTTGAACACATTAAATACATCAGATTTATACTTCAAAAAATAGACACATACCTTCTTACTATGGTTATTAATGAACGTGACATAGTAACGAGAACCTACAAGGGATGCCACTGGGGAAGGTCCCCACACATCTGTGTACACAAGATCAAGTTTTCTTATCTTCATTGTTCTGCCACTCTTCGAGAAACTGGCCTTTTTAAAGTTTCCCAATAATGTAACTTTCACACATACTGAGATCAACTGACTTTAGTTCTGGTAACTTGCCTCTAGAAAAAAGTTCTTTCATGCCCTTTTGACTCATATGGCCAAAACTGCAATGCCACAAATCTGCTGTGCTCTCTGCAACGATAGTAGCAACAGTATTATTCAAACTAGTAGTCATATAGAGTGTACCAATTTTTTTACCATGAACCAGTACCAATGCCCTTTTGGTGACCTTCCAAATGCTATTTGAGAACACCGCTGAATAACCACAATCATCGAGTTGTCAACAGAAATGAGATTCTTCTTCAACTCAAGAATGTGTCTGACCTTCTGTAAGGTCCATTTGTTCTTGTTAAGGAGTGCAATGTCAATGTCTCACATCCCTTCTACGTTCAAAACCTCTCCATCAACCAGGTATACCTTCCCAAAATCACCTGCAACATAATTCTGCATACTCTTCAAATGGGAAGATGTATGGAAGGAAGCCCATGAATCTAGTATCCAATCATCAACTAGACTATGAACTGCAAGCAATAGTGCATCATGTACTTCTTCAGTTACCACATTAGCACTATCATTCTCAGTCTTCTTGAGATTTCTGCAGTTCTTCTTTATGTGGTCAGCTTTGCCACAATTCCAGCAAGTTGCCCGCTGACCAGGCCTTGACTTGCTCTTATCCTTGTTCTTTGATTTTGATCTGCCTCTGTTTGAGTTCATGTCTTGTGCTCTCCCCCTAGAGTCAACATTCAGTACTGAACTTGAACCCGAGACTCGCCTGAATCTCTCTTGCACACTTACTCAACCAAAATCAAATCACGAATATCATCATATTTCAACTTTGACTTTCCGGCAGAATTACTAACAACCATTCTCATGGCTTCCCAACTATTTGGCATTGATGTCAATAATATCAGTGCACGTATCTCATCATCAAATTCAATTTCAACAGATAACAATTGATTTGTAATAGTATTAAAATCATTTAGATATTGTGCAACAGACGTACCATCTGCCATCTTCAAATTGAATAAATTTTTCATCAAATGTACATTGTTATTCGCTGACAGCTTTTCATACATACTTGACAAAGCCGCTATGAGATCTGCAGTCGTCTTTTCCTTGATGACGGTATGTGCAACGGATCTCGACAGGGTTAGCCGAATAACCCCCAGAACATGTCGATCCAACAGGTTCCAATTAGCAACTAACATGTAGTCCAACATCTTCCGCAATAGTGGAAGATGAAGTCCCTTTCCATAGCGGTAATCCTCTATCTGCATCCTCCAGTATCCATAATCCGTGCTATCGAACTTCTCAATCCCCGATACCTTCACTTCCTCTCCAGCCATCGTTTTTTCTCAGACCTGAACCTTGATTTTTTATACCAATTGTTTTGAAAAACGATGGCAATAAAGTAAAAGTAAATACTAAAGAGACAAGCAATCATACACAACAAAAAGATTTACATGGTTCGGTAAATTGCCTAAGTCCACGAGAGTAGCAGAGGATTTTTATTTCTTAAGAAATCACAATATAATAGTGTGGGGCGGCTACTATTCACTCAGTACAGTCACAAGTCAAAAAACAAAAAAATATATACTCCATGTGGCAGAAACCCTAATGAATTCAGAAATAGTGATGTTCGCTCGAGCGGCGTGTCAAGCCCGCATCGAGTGAACTTGTTTCGGGCAATTGCTCGAGTGGCTCTTCAAGCAAACTCTCTGACTTCCCTCCGCTCGAGCGGAGTCGAGTGAACGCTCTGACTTGCCTTTGCTCGAGCGATCTGTCAAGCGGTCTCGAGTGAATTCTTTGACTTGTCTTTGCTCGAGCAGTGTGAACCAAACTCCACAATACTCAACAGAGACATCATTGACATGTGAACAGTATCTTCATGGTGGGGCCCAATTATTTCACAACTGTCGATAAATATATCTAAACATCTTAATATCAAACACACATAAACTCATCTTAAATGGACCCCAAAACCCACTCAACCATCTCAACTCACTATTATTTATAGAGAACTCAACTCAGCTCAACTCAACATCTAAATGCAGCCTTACTGTTTGCATGTTATTACATAACGTAATAAATGAGTGGACGATGTCAGAAGTAGACAGCTTCTGTTTTGAGCTAGCTTAGGATGTCAAGATGAGGACTCCCATACCTACCTTATGTAATGTTATTCGCCATCTTAATTTTTATTATTCTCTCATCATTTTATGATATGATATTAGATGATTAAGTATTATTTATTATATTTTACTTGTAAATCTATTATCTAATGTCACATCATAAAATGATGATAGGATAATGAAAAAAGATATAATGAATATATTTTTTCTTATCATAAACTTGGATCCAACTAGTTTGGATAGTAAAGCCTCCTAATTCATCTCAACTCGTGTTATCTCATCTCAATATTGAAACATCAAAAATATAAATTATTTTTAATTTTTAATTTTTAAATTTTTAACTTTTTTATCTAATCATGACAATTTTTCTAAATTTCAAAATAAAATACAAAAAATAACTCAACCTTTTCAAATACTAAAGTAAAAATAATATTAAAAATATATATTTTAATTTTAAAATATTTTTATTCAATTTTTTCTCTTATTTCTTAAAACTTCATAAAATATATTAATTCAAACCGTTTTATTATTGTTCACGAATTATTTTTCTAAATTCACCGTATATAATTATGTGATTTAAACATGGAGTACATTGGATACAAGCTACAGCTCGACTACGTGGAAGAAGATGATTAGACATGGAGTGGGACCAGGTAAAGACGCTCACAAATCTCTTGTTAGGTCCGGTTCCACTATGATTCTATCTAAGCTGTCATCCAATTAATATTTGATTTACTACAATGTGATTGGACCATATACTTTTTTAGAGAAGAAAAATTATAATTCTCAATCTTACTTTTGAATATATGGAAAAATTATAATTCTCAATCTTACTTTTGAATATATGTTAAGTCACGCTCTCTATTACGATGAAATTAAGATATATTTAATAATTAGTTTAAATTTGAAGAAAACTACATAAAGTTAAAATATTTTAGAAAATTTTAGAAAATGAGAGATAAAAAGTTAAATAAAAATATTATAAAGTTAAAATATTGTTAAAGAATAAGTTTTTAATATAAGTATTTTTTTAATTTAAAAAAACTAATTATTTTTAATATTTTGTTTGGAACTTTGAAAAAATTGTAATAATTAGATAAAAAATTTAAGATTTGAAATTGAAAAGTATTTGTGTGTAAATGATGTTTAGATGTTGAGTTGAAATAAGATGAAATATGATAAAACTATCTCAACATCCAAACGGCAGGACCTAAATAAAACAATTAAAAGAGAACCGACCAAGAAATGTGAGTAAAAAAAAGAAAAGAAAAGAACACTTTTTTAAAAAAATCGTTACTATTTACTGAGCACGTGTCAGCTCACCACTTTAATTTAGATATTTTTTAGAATTGTAGAAAATTCCTTTATTTGAAGTGATAGCTTTTAAGCTAAAGATTTCAAAGTGAACTCAAGTTAGTCACTTGAAGTTGGAAATTTTGGAACTTGATGGTCTTGTTGCTTGAAGATGGCTTTGGTTGTACAGAGAAATTTTTTATGATCATATTTAGTTATTCTATAGTTTTGTTAGAGTATTTATGTTGTAATTATTTAGAATTTAATTGTTCTAACTAAACTTGAGTTAGAGGATTATTATATTATAGTTGTGAATGGTTTAGAGATTATGTTTTTTTATATACTTATAAAAAAAAAAAGTTTTGAAAATATAGATAGAACTTTGTCCGTTGATGTTTTTGGGTTTGATACACACGATAATTAATGCTATAAAAACTTTCTACATCAATTAGTTTAACTTTTTTTAATATTTTTTGTTTTTATTATTAAATTGTATCACGTATATAATATGACTGGATTTATCTACCAACTCATAATAAATAAAATTTATTATATATTCTATATATATATATATATATACTAGTAGTGGCTCAACGTGCGAGGCACGTTTGCCCATTTGGAAGGAAAAAAAAATAAGAACACAAAAGTCCTCTGTTCTAGAAGCAGAAAATAGCACAAATTGATTAAAAAATATATTCATTACATACAACATAAATGTATTGGTTTTAAAGCTGTAATAGCTTAGACCATAGGAAATTAATTCATTTCAGTATTCTGTGCAGGTAGATTTCCATGCCTATTATGCAACAGTTATCAGTCATCTTCAACTATAACAGACAGCAGCTAGCTCTTCTCTTTCGGGTTCTTCAAGTTTTCAACCCTTTTCCCTTGATTTCTTAAAATTTTATAGCTATACAGCATCCAAAAATGATTGCTAATGGATGTGAATTTTACATCATGAATGGAAGATACAGCATTCACGCACTCAAAAATCTATTTTAATTTGCTAAAAGAAATATCGGAGGTATTACAAGCCTTCTCAAAGTCTTCAACCAAATGAACTAAAAACATTTAGGATAGAAACCCATAGAACCTCATGGCCATGCATCAGGAGAGAATTTTTCACCGGCCGTAGAGCTAAATTTGGGGCCGCTCTTACCATGCTGGATAAGGTAAGAATGATTAACCCAGGAAAAAAGGAGAGGTCATAAGACAACAAGCATGGAAAGAAGAATGAAAGGTCATGGTATAACATTTATTTGAAAACATTGTTTGAACTCGCCATTCTCCAACAGGACTGTATTTGCAGTTAATGCAAGGGTCTGATCTAGGTTGAAAATTTCAGGATTGGTTAATGGAAAGGGAACTTTTTTAAGAAGTATTTCTTAAAAAACATGAAAGCACGCACATGATAAAACCACTCCAACATCCAGACAAAGGAGAAAGATGCTAAAAACATTTATGCACATAAAGTAATTAAGAAAGTTAGCATATAAAACACACGGTAAAACCACTCCAGCATCTAAGACCAAATGAAAAGCACACACAATCAGAGACACAAACATTGCCCATGGCCCAAAATATATGGCAACAAAAAAAGTTGATCATGGCTGATTGGCAAATAGCACTAATGAAGGGTTACTGGTACATCATGATATGTTAAGATGCTCAGCAGAAACTTTTCATGTTTGATAACTTAATCACTTATAGATATTCTGAATAAGGGCTGCTAAAGGCCAACAAACCCACTCATATAAAGCAATAAAAACTAAAAATGAGTTAGTCAATGTCACTGAATGATAGTATTCAAAAGATTCATTCCCAATAGCCTAAATATATTGTCGTTTATCTATGTACCTTTGCAAGAGGGAAAGGAACTTTCACATAGCGAGGTCATTCCCGAATCATCTCATACATAAGTTCCGCCAACAGCGTGCCAAGATCTTGGTAAAAATCATATCATACCAATGCAACAGGCAGAACAATTTATTTTTTTAATAAAACTTTATTTTACCTATAAAAAAAGCCAGAACATTGAGGAAGAGAATTTTTACCAATTCATGTATAGTAGTAAAGACCCCTGGTGCACCAAGCTCATAAAATTTTCTCATGCTCGTGCCATCATCTTTTAAGGCTGCAATTGCACCAGGGTTGGATTCTGCAAAAAAATATTGCCAGGAAATTGTCAATAACTAATTTAAAAATAACATACAGCCACCATGAGTGGTAATGATTAGTTTTAAACTTCACCTAAAATAATTTATCACCAGATTGCAAATGATAGATTCAAGACATATTTGGTATATCCATCCCCAATGTGCGGAAGAAAGCCATATTGTTTTACAAAGTGTGCCCATTGATTCAAAATCCTATCCTCAGTACCAATCGTTGCAGCAGGTCTCATAATTGTGGCATGTAGAGGAACTACATTCATTATTATCCATGTGACATGCCATGTGAGCATATTTCCGTTCAATTGCTCAACAAAAATATAATGGAATGATCTTATTGAAAGAATTATCAAACCCAAGGAATAAAGATTCAACCCAATGAGTAAAAATATGAATGTGTAATTTAATATTTAACCTTAAATAATACATGAGTAGTAGGAAAGCCATAATTTTGGTGTTCTCTTCCGGTCAAACATTCTCTCGTATCTTTTTCTTTCTCTCTTTCAACTATCTCTGCAAGTAATAATATACATATAGATTCTACAACCAACTGCCACCATTAAACCAGAAATACATTATTGAACAACATAAACAAACTTTGATTTTTAATTAGAAGCCGCAGACAATATTAATCTAACTCTCTGTTCTAAATCTGGTTAATTCTACTATAGTACTATCTAAACATGAATATATATAGATATATATATATATTGATTAAATGGCCGTCTCCAGGATCCGGAAGGTATTTCACTCCCAATTTTACTAAGAGTTGCACAAAGTATATAGAAAGAAACTGCATTTTTGGTGACGGATCAAGAGAGGAAAATCTTGCAGTACTGTATGATCCATTGAAGACAGAGTGTTCAACAATTAGCGAGCATGACATCATTAATTTGTACAATTTACAACAAAAAACTGATCTAAAACAAATGATCTATCATGCATGCTAGCTGCATGATCATGTATTACACATGTATATATATTGATTGATTCTTCGACCACTAAAAGAGAATAAAAAAACCTAGTTAGCTACCATAAATCTGCAGGGTGAGAACCTAACCTTGTACTCTGATATGGTTTCAAGCTTAGGTGACCAAAGTTGTACCTTAGACACAACAAGCTCTTCGTAGTGCTTCTGCAACTCAGGCGTGACCGCATAAATATTTAACCTCGATCAATTATTGTCTATATATAGCAGTAAAAAGAATTACTCTTGAAGTATTTTTAACAAAAAAAAAAAAAAACAAATGCCTAAGACCCATGTACCTCCGAAAGAGCAGTGATATTCAGTTCTCCCGAGCCAGAAATAACGAATGCACACTTTTTGTGTCCTTGAGTGACTGAAAAAAAAAAGAAGAAAAAAAAGAAAATAAGAGAAGCAAGTTAGCGCCTCAAAAAAATCAAAGCAAAGAGAGCCGAGAGGCAGAGCTGAGAGAAAGAGAGAGGAACTTGAAACGAAGGTGGCTGGAAATACAGTATCGGAAACAAACAAACACCACCAAACAACACCAAACAGAATTGAAAAAACAAAATGAAAATCAACGGTGGCGCGTGTATGACACGCGCCACACTGGAAAGGAGCCATTCGACTGGTCAAGACGTTGCCGGAGTCGTTGGACCCTGAGCTGCCGCGCATGGCGTCGACGGAAGATGAATAGCGGTGGTTTGAGAACCTCACGCGTTTCCTTTAAAACGCGCGTAAGCACAACGCGCCGCTCCGATTGGCTCCCAATCCGGTCGATCGTAAGATCGACAGGTGAGGCTTCTCCCGGTGGTGCGCGTGTCAGACGGTGGTCATCGGAGGAGCTCGAAACGGCTACCCCCTTTATTCGGCCAAAAACCTGAAAAAGAAAAAACAAAAAAACCAAACCAAAACAACCGGACACGAAGCACCGGCGAGGAAAGGGAGGCGAGGAAGAGGAAGAAGGAGCCGAAGCTCCCCTTCCCCCCAGCTTGATTCAGATGAGCGAGTTTCTATCAAGAGAGGGCCTGTTTCTATCGAGAGAGAGCATCTGGTTTCTATCGAGAGAGAGAGGCTGTGGTTTAATTGAGAGAGAGAGGCTATCAGACGGAAGCTTAACGGAAATTACTGTAGCTCCGTTAAAACAAGAATTTCCGTTTTATTCCGTTAGATAGCCACTTATATAATAGTAATAGATATTGTGAACTGGAGAAAAAAAGGGGAAAGAAAATGCAACACTGACAGTGCCATCTCAGGTCTCAATGACAGCTGTGGTCATTTAAAAAAGAAGCTATTTTGTCCATTCAACTTGTCCTTTCATTTTGATACTTTTAATTTTTTTTTTTTTTTTGGTTTACTTAATAGTTAAGAAAGTGACTAATAGTGTATTAATATTTTTTTATATTTTTTTAAAAATGTTACAAAATGATAAAAAAAAACATATAAAAAAAACTGAAAAAAAAAGACCAATTGGCCTAGCCATCAAATAGAGCGGTGCTACTCAGGCGCGCGCCCTCCATTTAAAAGCGTAGATAAGAAATGGCAACGAAATGGAAACACTCATCCTCAATGATTAGCTAAAAGTTAAATATATTGAGTATTTAGTTATTAAAAAATAAAATATAATCATAATGAATTAGCTAAATTATAAATAATTAAACTTTAGCTACAGTAATTTTTAAAATATTTTTCAAATTTAAAGGTTACTATAGATATAACAAATACATATTTTATCAATTTTTTTTTCCTCTTTCTTATCTACTTTATATAAAACAACATTAATTTAATTAGAATATTATTACTAATTCACATATAATAGGTAGAATGATAAAATATGATAAAATTAAATAAATGAATAATTAAAAAAATTAAATATTTTTTAAAGTAATATTATTTATTACTATATAATGAATAAATGAATAATGCAATGTGAGAATTTGATGTGAATGAAATAGCTAAAGTCAAATTCATCTTATATTATTTTATTATTATATAATGAAAAAATAGTTATTCCAATATGAAAATTTGAATAGTTAAAGCCAAATTCATCTCACATTAGTGAAAAATGTTATTTATCTTTGACTAATACAGTGCTCCCAATAGCTCTTGTAAAATAAACTTTTCTTTAAAATATAAAGAACGATGGTCAAAAGTCTCTTCTATTGAATTATCTATTTTACATTAAATTACAGTAAATCCTCTATATATAGAGGTTACCGTTCATTTCTCTAAATAATTTTTTATTATTTCTCTCTCATTTCATCATCTTTCATTTTTATCTTATTTTCATTTTAACATTTTTATCACTTTTGCACATCTAACACTCTCTTATCTCTCATATACTCTTTAGCACTTCATTTATAGTCACTTCGACTTTTATACTTGCATAAGTTTTGATATTGTTAATAATAAATATAGGTATTTTGTTATCCTTTTTTTAAGTAATTTAAATATTACATTATACATAAAAGAAGTATTATAAATAAATAAAAAATATGATATAAAGAGAAATATTTGAAATATATGATGCGTAAAAAATATAATATTTGAAATTAATAAAAAATATTAAAAAGTATAATATTTAAATTATATAAAAATAAATAAATAAGTTGATGTATGACATATTATAAAAATCAATATATAAAATAGAAAAAATAGATTTTAATGATATTTTTTTAAAGGAAAATTCTATACAATAAATTATAATCTTACTTTCATCTCATTTATTATGATGTGATATATTTATTATTATTAATAATTATTTATTTAATAATAATAAATATGTCATATATTATTTAATCTGATTAAAATTAAATAAAAATGTGATAAATAATATTATTCTATTTGAAAAGATGGAATAGAGAAGCACTAGCCAGCTGGTTGTCTGCCCATCACATGGCTTTGTGGCTGCCTTTTGTTTTTTTATATCACTTTTGTCAGTCCAGTACTTTTCAAGCTCTTGAACTTTATTCCCTTAATTATTGTTTCTATTATTTGTAGAGTCCTGCTAGCGTGCGCCCAGCGTGTCCGCTAGCACAAACTTTATTTGTCTCTCTTGTTTAAAATGAACTATTTTTAATTTGTATTTGTAGTTTTTAATTTACTTTTGAATAATATTCTTTTATATTTATTCCAAAGTACTAATTATTTACAAGTATTTTTCAATGGGATGTAATTTTAAATCTAAGCTGCAAGCTAGCCACTTTTTATATTCTATAATTAATAAATGGTAGATCATGATCTTGATTCATGAACTTAAAGAGATTAATAAATTAAAGAAAATAATATAGAAAGTTACAAAAATCATGATAAAATGACTACAACTTAAAAATCAAGACTGCGGCTATATAGTTCAAAAGTTAAAATTCAAAGAAATTAAAAACTAAACTTAAAGAGTGAAAAAAAAATTATTATTAATAACCTAAATTCTTTACAATTACTTAAGACGTGCGTGAATGATACGGTAGGGTAATTAAATGGATGATGTGAGTGAACAGCATGAAAACGACACCAATTATATGAATGTGTCCCATAGTTTCGTTTTCCAATATTAATTGACTTGGTGATCGAATTCGATTAAATTCAAAGAATTTGGTGTGGAAATTGGACTATCAGTCTAAACCCTTTTTAGACGCTACATTAAATTCTCTGATCCTGATCCTAAAATTACTGGTTCACAAAATTCCTACAAATTAATTCTCTTCTATTATTTTGGCACTTTTATATATTTTTATTTATTTATTTTTAAAAATCTACAGAAGAAGTTCTACCACATACAAGCGACGATAGATGACATGAAAGGTATCTATTTTTTCGAACAAAAATAAAATTTCCTAATATAATTGATTGCATATATTGGTCCTCTGGATGAATGGATGATGTGATTGTAGAGCATAAAAACGTGTAGATGGATTTAGATATAGATCAGGTTTGAACTATTGTCTTCTCTACTTGTTTTTCTAAATAATTAACCTTACATACGTACGGTACACGAAATTGGATTGACTCGGGTCAATCCAATTAAATTCGAGTAAGCTTTTGCATAGATTTACACTCTTGAAATATAGCCCCTTTTAGATGTTGTATTCTACTATTATTTTTTGGCGTTTTGAAAGATACTTATGTACATGTTAAGTATTTATTATATAAATAATATGTTGGCATATTCTAATAACAACTTGTAAGGAAAAATTCCAATTGGAGAACAACTTCAAATTCTCAATGCTTTTGCCTTTAATTATGGGCAGTCCTGAAATATCATATTGTGGTTCTCCATTTTCAAACAAGTGTTTGGTTATCTTCATAAATTTCATAATTAATGACATTGGAGTCCAGAAGAGTCAATTCAGGCAATCTAGGCAGATAATGATGATGGGATTACATTGCTGCAACTCGGCCTCATTAGTACTCATTTTAAAAACGATACATATCCAGAAAAATATAATAAAAATATACATTTAGGTTCTTCTTATAATATAATCCTAAATGCAGCAGAAATTTTGAATTTTTTTAAAATTTAAAATCCCAAGATTTTGTTTTAAAATTTTGAAAAGCCAAAATGTATAATATTAGTTAAATCACTGATGATAGTTAATATTTTAAATATTTTTAAACAATAAAAAAATATATTAATACACAAAATCATTTTCTTAATTATTAAATAAAAAAATTTAAATATATAAACAGTCAAAATAAAAGATAAACTCAGACGACATACTAACATTTTTCATATTTATATTCTCAAACAATGTTCAACTCCTGACATAGAATTTGAAACAATTTTAGTCATAAAAAAAATAACAATACTCTGACATCCATTTATCAAGTCTAGCTTCAATGCCTAATTATATCGGGGATAAAAGAAAAGGGAAAAAACAAAAGCAATAAAGGGTTCTCATGCTCTGTCCGTAGTAAATTTTGTTCACAATTTTTCTTTTTTTATAATTTCTTTTATAATCATACTTTGAAATGAAGATATTTATAAATAAAAAATGTTATTTTTATATGTTTCTATATAAAATGCCCTAAGATGAGTTAACATAGAAGAATTAAGCAGCCTATTAGTCACTAGTCACATGTAACACCCCGCTTAATTAACTATTAAATCAACCATTAATCATTCTAGATTAGGTTTTTAATTTTGGGTTATAACTTACATTAGGGTTGATGCTGAGGTTAGCCTTAATCTTGACATTTAGTAGCATTAAGCTAATAATTAGAAAATAAAGCTCATTAGTGAATTTAGTGGATTTTAGGACCTAAGAGCATACATGGGCCTAGCCCAATATCCCTTAAGCCATTAACCCACACACTTGACCCTTTTAAGCCCCACAAGGCCCAAAGCCATATTTGAATTTATTTTACTATTCAACTTGAAAGCCCAATACACCATACCATTAGTTTCCTTAAACCCAAGTCATATCCTAAGTATCCAAATTAAGTTTTGAAAGTTGACTAAGACCATTAACCATCGTACTTGAGGTTAGTGAACTTTAAGCCATGCTTTGAAGCTTAATTTCGTTTATCTTTTCTTAACCTTCTAATTTGAAATTTTCATGATTGATTATGTCATTTCATCATAATTAGACCTTAATAATACCTAGATAAACCTCCCCACATGTCATTAAGGAAAATGACATATCAAATCCCAAAACTTGCATCCATCGGCTCATGTGTATCCCTTTTGAGTGCATAGATTGTTTTGCCCTTAGACCCAATAATTTTGTGCCATTTCCTTAAGGGTAATATGGTTCTTAAAAATCTCATGAGATCCTTGCAAACCCAGTTTGAGTTTTGGACAAAAATAGTTACACAAATCAACTCAATGAACCAAACCGGGTGCACCTTGATCTAGTTTGTGTAGGAATCGATTGAGTTGGAATTTAACAAACCATCTGCCATGCTTTCAACCACCACCCATGCCACCCTTTTCTCCACCTGATCCCCAAGGGGCCCCATCACCATCATGAGAATTTTAACTCAGATTTTCTCACCCAAAACTATCCAAAACCGAAACTCAACAAAAAAATCTGCCAAAGTTGAAGCCATTTGAACCCGCCAGTTAGCAAGGGAGGATTGCATGACTTTTTGTCAACTAAACCATGTCCCACGACTTAGCCACCACTGTAGGACCATTGTAGCCATAGTAAGGAAGAAATCATGGTGGTTTTAAGTCACTATTCCCTCTGCTCAAGAGCACACAAACTAATGATGACAATCTGAAAATCTCTGCAAACACCTCCATTGCATCACCTTATTTAGGGCTGCACTTTTATGATCACTAGGCAGCCAACTCTCCACCTTCTACCACTAGACAAATTCTTCAAGAAGTGACATTGCTCTTGCACAAATCAGCCATGATGATGATTCAAAAGGATAAGTAAAGACAATGAGCAAAATTGACCAAAGAAACTCACTTTGAACCCATCAGTCCCATGAATGATTTTGTTTGATTTTTCTTCTACTTCCTCAGCACCACAACTTGACCATCCCCCAGGAGTAATGTACCAACTATAGAAGTGAAATCATGGTGGTTTAGGGCACTATTTTGACCTGCAAAAGATGACACAAGTAGGGGTGATAAACGGTCCGGTCGGACCGAACGGACCGACCGTTTCGGTCCGAACCGGACCGGACCGAGACTTAGACCGGTCCAGTCCGGTCTACATTTTAGAGGACTGAAAAGTTTCGGTCCGGTCCACGGTCTAGGGGTTTTCCGGACCGGACCGGACCGAATGAAAAAAAAATAAAAAAATATTTTATATATAATAATTGTACAATTAACAATATAAAATTTTAAATATATTATTAATACTTGTTAATATTCTATAAATTAACAATATTTTATATATATCTTCATCTAACCTATTACTATTAACAATATAATATTTTAAATATGTTATTAACACTTGTTAATATTCTATGAATTAATTAATATATAATATCAATTAGTTAATTACTTAATTATATAGTAATTATATAAATTAGTAATATAATTTTCATCTAATTTATTATCATTGACCATATAAAATAGCTTTTATTGAGTTTGTTACATAATCCACATTAATAAGTCACTTAATTCAATTTAGCATTTTAAATAAATTTTTTGTATTAATTATTTTTAAAAAATAAAAAAAAAAGGCCAGACTGACTGGACCGGACCGGACCGGACCGATTGCTATCAGTCCGGTCCGGTTTGGAAAAATGATGGACCAAATATATTCGGTCCATCGTCGGACCGAACCGGACCATTTTCACCTCTAGACACAAGTGATAGAGTGCAAATCTGAAAAATTTAGATTCATATACCACCTCCACCAATCCCCTTGGACTAAAGCCAGTGTCCCCTCCCTTTAGTGATAATTTGTAATTAAAGAAAAAATCATATGAATGCATTCACAGGGACCAATAGTGGAAAATACACTTAGGCATCAACTAAAGTGCATTCCACAGTTTCGGATTTGATTTTTGAAAATTCAAGGGAATAGATAGTTTTAAAATGCCAAAAATATGAAGTTGTTTAAATTTTAATTAAATCTGAAGTCTGTTTGCAATTAGTAAAAATTTAGGGGCTTAACGGCAATTTTTGAAAATCTAGGGTATTTTTGTAAATACCATTTTTGAAGCTATTGATTTTGAACCTCAACCACAGAAGTATTAATTTAACTTAGTACACACTTGATTTCAGCTGTTACGACATTTTTTCAACTACTTTGAAAGTTTGTAAGTTGGCCTCTAACTTATACTTTGATAGATTATTTATGATTTATTGATAAATGACAAATTCATGTTTCAATTATCACTTTGAGCATAAAATACCATGTTATATAATACATTGAGTTTATATTTATATGACATGTGATATTTTTACAATTCTAGCATATTGCATCTATAAATGTCATTTTCACATAAAAAGTTTGCTACATATGCACACGTCATTAAAACATTTTTTATGCATAGCATGAAAATATTGTCATAACCCTAAAAGCTAGGATAGGGAATTGTTCTAGTAGAACTCTTTTGTCTACTCTAGAGTGTTTAATAATGGAGTAGTAACCCATAGGTTGATAAAGAACAATCAACAGGTTTCGAATGAGTTCTTTTTGAAGAACTCCGGAGCGAAATCAACATGTTCTGACACTTAACGCTGGTGGGTGTACACGTTATGATTTTTATGATGTTATGTTATATTACCAATGCATTGAGAACGAGTCTACAGACAACGTAGTTTCAATGTGAGTTGTACCACGGTCATTGGCAGGTACTCACAATGCACATGGAGAACTGTGACGATACTGCATGTTAATCAATTTATGAATTACTAAAAATGATGAAACTTTATGATGAAAACGGTATCTTTTGACAATTAAAGTAAAAGTGTTGTTATTTGAACGAAAATATGTGTCTCCGTTTTTTTAAAAATGTTGAGAAATCTGGATAGGAGACACAGGCACATTTTTCTATGTTTCATATTTATCATTCTTCATGCATAATTTATCCTTTTGCGAGTTGGTTGTTAACTTACTGAGATTTCATATAAATCTCACCCCTTGTAAACCCAAATTGGAATGATAGAAGTTGTTTCAGGATACGAAGAGGATAGATTAGATGGAGCACTGGGTCCAACTGATTGAGGAGGAGTCTGACCTCGAGAGGAGACTGACTTGATCATCATGTTTATAGCCCTAGTCCATCATGCCTTAGATCGCATGAAGAGAATGATTTGACTTTGTACCTAAGTCTATGTTATGTTGGTATTTTGAACTTGATGATTTCTATTGAAATTGGGATGTTTTAGTTATTTTGGCACAGTTTCTGTTTTCACCCTTCTACTCGTTGCAATTATTGCATACTATTAGTTGCATACTAACTGTCACAAACGAGAATATTTAACCTTGTGTTACATGTCCTGACACTCTAAGTCTTCGTTCCATCCCAAGCGAAGGTTGGGGGAGTCACAGGTTGGTATCAAAGCAATTACATCTCTGGAGAAACCCACATGTCCTTAGAAACTTTTGCCAGAATATAGGTTTGAATCATTAGTTTTGTATAGACTTGAAATCCTGCAGTTGGAGCTTGGTCTGATACGCATGCATTGTAAGAGTTGGAAGGACTAAGCCAAGATGACACGTGGAAGACAAGAAAGGAACGCTGAAGGTTCTAACACCAGCATAGAACAGGATCATTGTTTTAATGGAGGATGTGATTTTGGCAGACGCAATTCGCCAGATGAAGGAGACAATGAAGCAGCAGCAAGAAGTTATCCTAAGGCAAAACCAGCCATGCCCACAGATTGAGAACCGAGGGTGTTCCTATGAGAAGTTCCTAATATATAGATACCCCAATTTCATGGGAATTGAGGGACCCATGAAAGCCAATAAGTGGCTATTGGAACTCGACTGGACCTTCGAGATCAGCGGCTGTACTAAGGAAAAAAAAGTACAGTACGCAGGGCACTTGCTCCAAGGTGAAGCCGGAATCTGGTGGGACACCAAGAGGCAGCTTCTGATTAGAGAATTGGGAACTATCACCATTTTGACTTGGGATAGGTTTAAGGAGGAATTTGACAATCGATTTTTCCCAAAGTCAATGAAGATTCAGAAGGTCCAGGAGTTTGCCACATTGGTACATGGCCATCTCACTGTTGAGTAGTACGCTGCAAAGTTTATGGAGCTGGGAATGTTTGCTCCACATCTAATAGCCACTGAAAAGATGCAGGCTCAGAAATTCCAAGGAGGATTACAACCCAGGATTTGCAGTTACATAGCTGGGTTTCACATCAACAATTTTCAGAAATTGGTTAACGTGGCTGCAATAACTAAAGCAGATCAAAGAAGTGTGGCAGCCCAGATTAACATGGATTGAAAAGGGCTTCTTCCTTCCCTATCAAAGGGAATAATGCCAAAAGAAGAATTATTCAAGGAGCCAACAGGGGCAAAGGAATTATGACAGCTTCACCTGCTACCAGCAAAAAGTGTGGAAAGAATCACGATGGAGAATGTCAAATGGGTTTAGGAGTATGTTTTTGATGTGGTCAGTCAGGACATATGATTTGGGAGTGCCCTCAGAATGCACAAGGTGGAAAGCATGCACAAGGTCCAATAAGAGGCCACCTATTCAAGCTCATGTGTACGCCATCACCCCTGGAGAAATCAACGAGAAGATACCTAAAGAGGAAGAGACGAAAGTCGTCACTGGTATTTTCCTTTAAATACCCATTTTAGATATTAGTTTTTGTAATAGTTACATAGTACTCGGTAGTTGATTACAAAAAAATCACATTATACTAATATACAGCTTGCGCTGTATTCGACTCCAACACTACGAGGTCCTTTGTGTTCACAATGTTTGCACGCACGTGTAATCTGCCGACTCAGATGTTAGCTCAAGCTATAGTAGTGTCAATTCCTGATGGGAGCACAATCACCTGTACCCGCATATTGAAAAACTGCCCTTTAACCCTGAATGAGAGATTGATGGAAGTTGACTTAATCGTCTTAGACCAACTAGAGTTCGTCGTTATACTAGGAATGGACTGGCTATCCAAACTCTGTGATAGGATAGACTGTCAGAGCAAGGAAGTTATCTTTGATTCACCCGTAGGTGGGCAAATCCGTCATGTGGGAAGGACTGGAAGGCTACTCCCACTCTAATTTCAGCTTTGTAGACAAGGAAGTGCATCATTAATGGTGCCATGGCCTACTTAGCATTCATTGTAGAGAATTATGGTGGCAATAAGGAGATTCAAGGGATACCAATAGTTGAGGAGTATCCTGAGGTTTTCACCAACGATCTTTCGAGATTACCCACCAATAGAGAAACAGAGTTCACTATAGAGTTAGAGCCCGTTGCACCCCCTGTCCATAAAGCCCCTTATCGTATGACCCCTCTAGAACTAAAAGAACTAATGGAGCAAATAGAAGAGCTACTGGAGAAGCGCTTTATTCAACCTAGTTCATTACTTTGGGGAGCGTCAGTTCTGTTCGTTATGAAGAATGATGGATCATTTAGAATGTGCATTGATTATAGGGAATTGAACAAAGTAACTGTTAAAAAGAAGTACCTGTTACCACGTATTGATGACCTGTTAGATCAATTGCAAGGAGCATTAGTGTTCTCAAAGATAGATTTAAGGTCAGGTTATCATCAGTTAAAGATTAGGAAGAAGGATATCCCTAAAATGGCGTTTCAGACTAGATACGGTCACTATGAATTCTTAGTGATGTCCTTTGGTCTAACCAATGCCCCCACCACATTCATGGATATGATGAACAGAGTATTTAAACCCTACCTAAATAGCCTTTTCGTTGTATTCATCAATGAAATATTGATATACTGAAGAGCGAAGAAGATCACAAGCAACATTTTCATTTGGCATTAGAAAGGCTAAAAGAACATCAGTTGTATGCCAAATTCAGCAAATGCGAGTTTTGGCTCAAGGAGGTGAGATTTTTGGGGCACATAATCTCAAGTCAAGGAGTATTAGTTGATCCCAGCAAGATCGAAACTATGATAGATTGGAAGCATCCGGCTAACGTGCACGAAATTCAAAGTTTCATGGGATTGGCTGGTTACTATCGACGATTCATGGAAGGATTCTCTAAGCTTGCAGAACCCCTTATGGTTCTAACCAATAAAAATACTAAGTATATTTGGACAGAGAAGTGTGAGAAAAGTTTCATGGAACTCAAGGAAATGCTCACAATTGTGCCAATATTAGCCCTACCAAAACCCCATAAGCCCTATGTGGTTTTCAGTGACGCATCCAAGTTAGGACTTGGATGTATACTCATGCAAGAACAACGGGTATTCGCCTATGCTTCATGACAACTAAAGAACCATGAGCAGAATTTCCCCACCCATGACTTGGAACTAGTCGCAATAATTTTCGCTTTAAAGATTTGGAGGCATTACTTATGTGGTGCAAAATGCGAAATCTACACCTATCGCAAGAGCCTCAAGTACTTATTCAGTTAGTAGAATTTAAATATGAGGCAGAGAAGGTGGTTAGAAACTATTAGCAACTACCAATGTGAAATCAAGTATCACCCTGGCAAGGCTAATATAGTAGCTGATGCGCTAAGTCAGAAGATGCAAAAGGATGATCTCAAAGGCCCTGCCTTGGAAGTATAGTCCCTTCTGCACAGCATGAGGAGTTTGCTGATCAAGGATCTTCCTGCCAAAGCATCGCTAACCGCAGTACAAGAGATTGTACTAATGGAATGGGAAGAGGTAAAAAAGTGCCAGATAGAGGATCCCAAATGGGCATAAATCAGACAGAAAGTAGAAAAGAAAAAGGGACCAAAAGGTTTCACCCCTCAGAGATGATGAGTTGTTGTACTACCATAACCAAAAGGTTATTCCAGCTATTCAAGAGATCAATGATAAGATATTAAAGGAAGCACTTCAGACTCCATACACAGCTCACCCAGGTAGCACAAAAATATATCAAAGATTTGGAACAACACTTTTGGTGGGAAGGTTTAAAGAAGGATGTAGCAGAGTACGTTAATAGATGCTTGATTTGTAGAACAGTCAAGGTAGAGCATCAAAGACCCGCTAGAGAATTAGAGCCACTTCCAATCCAGAACGGAAATGGGAGGACATATCCATGGATGTTATGATTGCATTACCAAGAACTTCGAAGGGAAACAACTCTATTTGGGTTGTGGTCGATCGTTTAACAAAAAGTGCTCACCTTTTGGCAATGAAAAATACCAACCCCGTGGAAAAGTTAACTTGGCTATTTGTTTCAAAAATAGTGCGACTACATGGAGTACCAAAAACAATTGTATCTGATAGGGATACTCATTTTACTTCTTGTTTTTGGCAAAGCCTTCAGGACATTCTAAGCACCAAGTCGAAGTTTAGTAGTGCCTATCACCCTCAGACCGATGGGCAAACTGAACGAACAATTCAGACCCTAGAGGACATGCTGAGAGAGTGTGTTTTGCAAGAAAATGGTGATTGGGAGAAGCTCTTACCATTAATTGAGTTTGCCTACAATAATAGCTTCCAGGCCAACATTTAGATGGCACCCTACGAAGCTTTGTACGAAAGGAAATGCAGATCTCCCTTATACTGGGATGAGGTAGGAGAAGGGAAGTTTTATGATATAGAGATTCTTCAAGAGATGAAGGATCAAATCCAACTAATAAGGGAAAGGATGAAGGTTGCCAGAGATAAGTAGAAGAGTTATGCCGAACGTTGGGGAAGGAACCTCGAATTCAAAGTTGGCGACTGGGTCATCTCAAAGTATCGCCCATGAAAGGAGTCTTTCGATTTGGGAACAAGAAGAAGCTAAGTCCAAGATATGTAAAACCCTTTGAGATATTGGAAAGAGTAGGAGTAGTCACTTATAGACTGGATCTTCCCGCTGACTTTCAAAGAATTCACGATGTCTTTCATGTATCTTCCCTCAAGAAGAGCTTTGAGGGACATATACCAACAGTTGTTGATATAAGGGATATTTCGCTCCAACTAGACCTAACTTATGAAGAGATTCCTATTTAGATAATAGATTGGAAGGATAAGGAACTTCGAAAAAAAAAATCCTTTGGTTAAGGTTTTGTGGCGAAATCACAATATTGAGGAAGCTATGTGGGAAAAAGAATCTGATATGAGAAGCAAATACTCCTACTTGTTTGGCATTGTTTGAAATCACATTCGCATCCATTCATGCCTGGCATCCATTGTCATTTCACCAGTGTGATCCGCATTATTTCCCATCATTTTCAGTTGCACCATGGCTGGTAATGGTAGGATCATCCGTCAGACGTATATGACCCGCAGTCGACTTCGGAGGCTGAGAGCTGAGCAGCGATGAAGACAATTGGACTGTATGGCCGATGCATTTTGGGCCCAACAGGGGAAGCTGGAGTACCATAGGACTCACATCCTCGACCATAATGGGAGAGGTCATATCCATATGAGGAGAGGACAGCCACATGAGGAGCTTCAGCCTTATGAACCTATCCGCTGGATGGGAGAGACTAGGTTGGATGGCTTAGACGCTGTATGAGATCAACTTTCTCAATTGCACCAGATCAGCTTGAGTCGAACTAGGTAGCAGAGCAACGTCAGTTCGAGCAAGAGTCACTTATTCCTGACCTCACTCCCTTCGACACATCTGATACTTCGGACTCTTCCTCGAGTCGTGTTCGTTTCTATGAGGAGGGACACCTCTGGCTTAAGGATGAGGAGTATAGGCAATGGAGAAGCCACGAGGAGAGAGTTAATACCTTTTACGATTCAGATGTGGATGAGTACTTTTATAACAGCCAAGATGAGACATCAGAGGATGGCGACGAGAGGCCCTCGTCCAGCCCTAAGCAGTAGCACGGTTAGTGAGTCACACTCAACTTTTGCATATTGTATGTTTCATTTTCACTCCATTTTCGAGGACAAAATCTTGTTTTAAGGGGGATGTGACACCCTGCTTAATTAAGCATTAGATCAACCCTTAAGCATTGTCGATTAGGCTTTTAATTTTAGGTTATTACTTACATTAGGGTCGATGGTGAGCTTAGCCTTAATCTTGGCACTTAGTACTTTTAAACTAATGATTAGAAAATCAAGTCCATTAGTAAATTTAGTGTGGTTTTTAAGATCTTAGAGCATCCATGGGCCTAGCCCAAAATCCCATAAGCCATGAACCCACACACTTGGCCCTTTAAAGCCCACAAGGTCCAAAGCTATGTTTGGGTTTATTTCACTATTCAACTTGAAAGTCCAATACACCATACCACTAGTTTCTTTAATCCCAAATCATACACTAAGTACCCAAATTAAGTTTTGAAAGTTGGCTAAGACAATTAACCATCATACTTGAGGTTAGTGAACTTTAAGCCATGCTTTAAAACTTAATTTTGTTTAATCTTTTCTTAACCTTCTAATTTGAATTTTTCATTATTGATTATTTCATTTCATCATACTTAGACCTTAATAATACCCTAGATAAACCTTCCCACATGTCATTAAGGAAAATGACATATCAAACCCCAAAACTTGCATCAATCGGCTTATGTGTATCCCCTTTGAGTGCATGGATTGTTTTGCCCTTAGGCCCAATAATTTTGTGCCATTTACTTAAGGGTAATATGGTCTTTAGAAATCTCATGAGAACCTTTCAAACTCAGTTTGAGCTTTGGACAAAAGTAGTTACACAAATCAACTCAATGAACCAAACCGGGTGCACCTTGGTCTAGTTTGTGTAGGAACCGATTGGGTTGGGATTTAACCAACCATCTGTCATGGTTTGAACCACCACCCATGCCACCTCCTTCTCCACCTGATCCCCAAGGAGCTCCATGACCATCATAAGAATTTTAACTCAGATTTTCCTTCCCAAAACTATCCAAAACTGAAACTCAACAAAAACAATCTGCCTAGTTGAAGCCATTTGAACCCGCCGATTAGCAAGGGAGGATTGCATGACTTTTTGTCAACTAAACCATGTCCCACGACCTGTCCACCACTGTAGGACCATTGTATCCATAGTAGGGATGGAATCATGGTGGTTTTAGGCCACTATTCCCCCGATTCAAGAGGATACAAACTAATGATGACAATCTGAAAAGTTCAGCAAACACCTCCATTGGATCACCTTACTTCAAGCTGCACCTTCATGATCACTTAGCAGCCAACTCTCCACCTTCTACCATCAAAAAAATTCTTCAAGAAGTGACCTTGCTGCTACACAAATCAGCCATGATGATGATTCAAAAATATAAGTCGAGACAATGAGCAAAATTGTCCAAAGAAACTCCCTTTGAACCCGTCAGCCCTATGAATGGTTTTGTTTTATTTTCCTTCTATTTCTTATGCACCAAGACTTAATCAGCTCCCATAAGAGTAATGTAGCAACTATAGAAGTGAAATCATGGTAGTTTAGGGCACTGTTTTGACCTACACAAGATGACACAAGTGATGGAGTGCAAATCTGGAAAATTCATATTCATACACCACCTTCCACCAATCCCCTTTGACCAAAGCCAAGGTCCCCTCCCTTTGGCTACCTATAAAAGGCCCATTCACCCCCTCATTTTCTTCACTTCTCAGCTTCAAGCTTTCTCTTGAACTTTGAGAGCACCTCTCACTCTTAGAGGTCAAAAGAGTGAAACCTAGTGAGTTATTGAGTGTTCTTGTATAAGGCTGTCTTGAGTACTTGGAAGGCTAGGAAATTTGTACGTTTTCTTGCTTTTGATCTTAGCTAGCATGTCAAACTTTTTTTTCATGTATTAGTACGAAATTTGGTTGAGTTTTGGGAAGGTTATCATGCTTAGTTCAAACTCGGGTCAATTAAAAGATGGTTTGAATAATTAAATTATTTTAAGTGAGAATTTTTCTATGGCATGACTTAAGCATGATTTGATATGATTTATTATTATTTTAACCTAATTATGGAATGTTTAAATTGTGGTTAGAAGCTTTCCATGGCAAGTTTTGAATCTATCTTGTTTTGATCATCAAGTATGAATCAGTTTTGAATGAAGTAAAGATTAAGGATATCTTAGCCATGATTAAATGTTGGGATGAACTCGATTATCTAATATTTAGTCTTCATTATGTCATAAAGATGTTATTCATCATTTGTGACTAAATAAAAACTCATATGCATGCATTCATAGAGACTAATAGTTGAAAACACACTTAGGCATTAACTAGAGTGCATGCCACGGGTTGGGACTATTTGGGCAAGTTCTACTTTGATTTTTGAAAATTCAAGGGTATAGATGGTCTTAGAATGCCAAAAATATGAAGTCCATGAATTTTGATTAAATTTAGAGTCCATTTGTAATTAGTAAAAACTTAGGGCCTTAAAGTCAATTTTTAAAAATCTAGGGATATTTTTGTAAATACTATTTTTGAAGCCTTTGATTTTGAATCTTAACCATAGAAGTATTAGTCCTAACTTAGTACGCACTTGATTTCAGCTGTTACGAGATTTTTTAAATTACTCCGAAAGTTTATAAATTGGTCTCTAACTTATACCTTGATAGATTATTTATGATTTATTAATAAATGTCTCATTTATGTGTCAATTATCACTTTGAGCATAAAATACCATGTTATATGATACATTGAGTGCATATTTATATGACATGTGATATTTCTACCATTTTAGTATATTGCATCTATAAATGTCATTTTCACATGAAAAGCTTACAACATATGCACATGTCATGAAAAACATTTTTTAAGTATAGTATGAAAATAATTTTTGTCACAACTCCAAAGGTTAGGATGAGGAATTATCCTATGGAACCCCTTTGCTCACTCTAGAGTGTTTAATAATGGTGTGGTAACCTTTGGATTGACGAATTACAATCAACAGGCTTCGAATAAGTTCTTTTTAAAGAACACCAGAGCGAAGCCAACATGTTATGACACCTAACGCTGATGAGTGTACACGTTATAATTTTTATGATGTTATGTTATATTACCAATGCATTGAGAATGAGTCTGCAGACAACGTAGTTTCAACATAAGTTGTATTACGGTCACGGGCAGGTACTCACAATGCACATGGGGAACTGTGACGATATCGCACGTTATGATTAATTTATGAATTGCTAAAAATGATGAACATGTCATGATGAAAATAGTATCTTTTGACCATTAAAGTAAAAGTGTTCTTTGAACGAAAATATGCGTCTCCATTTTTCTAAAAATGTTGAGGAATTTGGATCGGAGACACATGCACATTTTCTGCATTTCATATTTATCATTCTTCATGCATAATTTATCTTTATGCAAGTTGGTTGTTAACTTATTAAAATTTCATGTAAATCTCACCTTTTGTGGACCCTCTATCATTTCACTTGGAATGCTAGAAGTTGTGTCAGGATACTAAGAAGATGGATTAAATGGAGTACTGGGCCCGACTGCTTGAGGAGGAGCCTAACCTTGAGAAGAGGCTAGACTTGATCATCATGTTTATAGCCCTAGTCCATCATGCCTTAGATCGCATGAAGAGAATGGTTTGACTTTGTACATAAGTCTATACTATGTTGGTATTTTGAACTTGATGACTTCTAATGAAATTGAGATGTTTTAGTTATTCTGGCATAAGTTCTGTTTTCACCCTTCTATCCGCTGCGATTATTGTATATTGCTAGTTGCATACTAGAATGCATTGCATACTAACTGTCACAAATGGGGGTATGTAACCTTGTGTTGCATGTCCCGACACTCTGAATCTCTGTTCCATCCCAAGCAGAGGTTGGGTGCGTCACATCACTACCCCCACACCCTATGTGGCAAACAAGTGAACCCTATGGCAAAAAAAAAAAAAAAAAAAAAAAAAAAAGAAAAAGAGTCAAGTGTGGGGTGTAGGGGTAAATAGTGCCTAATGTATAGCAAAACTTAATATAGAAACATATCGTTAATATCTCTTTTCTGTAGCGCATCTGTGTTTAGTATATCTCCCCTAGTGAATCACATAGTGAGGATATTTATTTATCGCGTCCATGAAAGGGAAAGGTTAGACTCTATTAGGGGGTGTGTGGCAGGGCTATGCCACTCCGTCCAACCCTTGCCTAGCAGGGACCTAGAGCCCTGCTAGCAGACGGGGGGCATTCAGACATCGAGATGGGGCCTATCGAGAATTTACCCCATTCGGCTAGCAATATATATACACACACATACATATATATTAAAAAATTAATTTATTAATAAAACATTGTTGTTTTACATTATGTTAGATTTAAGAGTTAAACCCCCTTCCCTATAGTGTCTCTCTCTATACCTGGGTTTTGTCTTGAATTTTGGATTGTTTTTCTTTATTTTTTGGTTGATTGTCAGCACTGGTTTGGGTAGTGGGTGGTCGGACGATGGTGGGGGAAATCTGCCCTCGACATGTTGACGGGGGCACCCGCCCATGGAGGGTGGGGCTAGGCCTCGGGAAACCAACTCTCCCTCCCCCTAATGCGGGAGCGGGAGACGGAGCTGGTGGTCTCTCATCCAAGCGGTGCAGGCAGGAACCCCTAGACTCTATCACATTACTTGGAATAGATGGAAGGGAAAGCTGTCACTTAGTATTATCGTAGAAAAATTATACTCATCATCCTTACATCACACAACATACATAATTTTTATTTTTTTCCTACTAAATGTGTGATTAAAAATATTTTTAAAAAATAAAAATAAATATGGTATGTGGTGTGTGAGGATAATGAATAGCAAAGCTCATTATGGTAATATTAACCAATTTATTTTTTTAACTAGCTAGAAAGAATTTGAAAATTTATAAAATTTGAATTGGCAAGCAAATTTTTCATCTCCAATCAGAAAATTTCTTAATTCACCATTATTTGCGACTTCATTTTGTTTTTCTCTCGTCAGAACTTCATCTGGATTCGATAGAAGTCCATTAGACATCATAAATGATTGAAGAAAGAATATATATCATAATTATATAAATATTTTGAAAATATTTAGTTTGAAAATATTGTATGTATATATTTGAATGTAAAAATTGAGTTTTAAAATATTGTAATATATGATCTTACGTGACATCTATGTGTGTCATATTAATTTTGAAAAATTCTATTCATTATCTCCATACATCACATTACATTGTTTTCTCTTACTAAATTTATGATCTATGGATGAGTAGAAGAATTCAATAAGTTCAAAAAGAATAAAAAAAAAATTGAAAAAGAAATATGATGTATGAAGATGATAAGTAGCAAAATTTATACTCTTCATTTCACATTCTTTTGTCCATAGCTCTGGCCACCGGAATTAGATTCTCGTGAGAAGAGAGAAGTGTTGTTTCTACGCATACGGCAAATATAGAATTACTATTGTATAACAACTTGTTTATAATTATGTCAAAAAATAATATTATTAGAATTTTAATTTTTTAATTTGATGACTTTAAATATATTAAAAAAATATTATTATATTTAAAATTATATATAAATTGTGAATAGGTTATAAGCCTGTTATTACTCTTACGTATACTGTCGTGATTACACGAGATGTTTGATAAATTATTTTTTATGTAATATAGAATTTATGTTAATTTTTTTTTTCAGAAAAGCCGGTAACCACATGTCTAATAGTGACCTCATCCCAAGTTTATTAAAGAAGCCCTCACTTGTGGCAGATGAATATCGTGAAACAAGATAAACAAATGGGTGAATACATCAAAGACTCCCAAACACAAACCACCTGCAACCCAAAACAAAAACAACTCTAAACAAGCATAAAAGGACCTCTAAACATGCCTAGCAAAACAAGAAAACTAAGTCCGAATATAGGGTAGACCCAATTTGTCCAACCTAGCCAGGCCTCTAATATGACATGGAAGATTCTGGGTATCCATATAAAACATATCCAATCCCATTGCGCCCTCCTTAGCCAAGGAATCCACCACTGAGTTCCCTTATCTGAAGCAATGACGACACTCAACATCCATCTCTTCAAGATGGTCGACAATAAGATCCCAGAAATCTCACAAATACCAAAGGGAGCAATTCCTGGAATTAACCCAAGACACAACCACCTGTGATTCACAATCAACATCAACCTCCCTCCAATCAGCAATTCTGCAAAGACGAAGGCCTTTAAGCAAGGCACGGAGTTCAGCCTCTGTATTGGTACATGACCCAAAAGTTTTAGAGAAAGCAAAAATAATTTTGCCATCCCTGTCACAAAGCATTCCACCACCACCACCGCTCCCCGGATTACCCAAACTACTCTCATCCACATTCAATTTGACACGATCATGGGCCAGTTTGGACCACCAAACCACTCTTTCATTTTTATGTTTACGAATGACAAAGGGAATGTCAAGATGCACTAGAAGCCTAGAATCCCCGATGCTCAACTTATTAACTTTGGAGATACTATCCATCACCACATGCACCCATAATTTAATCGAATGCCAAACCTCATTCACAGACTCATTCCTATTTTCCATCCGAGCCTTACATCTACGTTGCCACAATCTCCACACAACAATGGACGGAAGTAAACCGGTAAGGATCCCTACTTGGGACTGAAATGTAGCACATCAAAACCAAGCTAAAATGTGTTCCCTCCAGCTCTGGATAGCCACAAATGGAACACCCATCTCAGCGGACACTTTCCTCCAAAGGGCAGTAGCAAAATCTCCACTACCCAGGACATGATTAAGATCTTCACATTGCCGATTCTCACAACAATTACAACAAGAGACAATAGGAATACCAATCTTGCGTATTTGATCATCCACACTTAGAAAATTAAAGTAAGCTTTCCACACACAAATAGATATCTTACCAAGCAACCATTTATTCCAGATCTATGACGCACCATCCAGTTTTGTGACCAAGCCGACTTGGTAGAAAAATCCCCACGTTTATTAGGGGTCCAAATCAACACATCATCTTTATTCTTCACCCCACCCACCGAAGCCATAACCTCATTGGCCAGTTGCGGTCTGACGAGATCATTGAGTTTATCCACATCCCAACAGTTCTACACCACTATATCTTTCACCCCGAGTTGAGTCTTCGAGATGTCATTTGCCCTCATACATAAAGGTCCGGCCTCCATAAACTTGTCATACCAAAGAGAGACCTTGGCTTCCCTTACTTTCCATTGAGAATTCTGTAACAGCAACGAGATGCCTTGAGAACATTTTTCCAAAACTGAGAGCCAAGCCACCCCTCCTAAGTCAAGGAAATATGATTATTTTTTACATACTTAGCATGAAAAAAATTAGCCCAGAGAAAGTCTTGTGTCAAAAGTTGCTAGCCGAACTTTAGGAACATAGCCTGTTGAACCTCGCCAAGGTCTCTGACACCCACACCTCCCTCTTCACACGGAACACACATTTTTTTCCAAGCCCTCCAATTCCTTTTCTTTTTCCCCTCCTTTTCTCCCCAAAAGAAAGTGGCAAACATGCTAGCCAATTTTCTCTTCACCGTTAGACATGTGAACCATCGAAAGCAAATGAATAGGCATGCTAGTGAGAACGTGCCTCAAGATGATCAAGCGACCACCTTGCGATAACAATCTATTTTTCTAACCCTCCAATTTTTTCACAACTTTCTCCACAAGAGGATCAAAATGGGCAACTTTGAGCCTGCCATCAGCTAGAGGAGCTCCCAGGTAAGTGAATGGGAACTGACCTTAAGAGAAACCAGTATTATCCAAGATTTCTCTAGTATGACTAGGCGGTAACCACTTAGACTAGAAAACAACAGACTTGTCATAATTAATCTTTTGTCCCGACCAAGCCTCAATATCATCTGCATACAAGAGGTGAGACAACAAAAGGGCACCAAAAGGCAGGGAAAACAACTTAATTCTCCCCTCCCTCACATTCTTGGAGATCAACTGAGATAAGACTTCCTGGACCAGAATAAAGAGATAGGGAGATAAAGGGTCACCTTGTCGTAGACCCCTCTCAAATTTAAAGAAACCTTTATACATACCATTCATCATGACAGAAAACCAAGGGGTGGAGACACAATTCCAAACAAGCTTGCAGAAGTGATCAGGAATACCAAAGGAGCGAAGGACAAGCATCAGGAACCTCCAATCCACTCTATCATAAGTCTTGCTCATATCAACTTTCATGAACAAATTACCGCCTCTCGCCTTCTTATGCAACAGTTTAATAACTTCTTGAGTGAACAAAATATTTTGAAAAATATTGTGCCCCTTTACAAAGGCTCCCTGTTCAGGAGAAATAAACTTGCCAAGGACAAGAGATAATCGATTGACCAGTAATTTAGCAAAGATTTTGTAAATCACATTACATAGACTTATCGGTTGAAACTTATCAAAGCTTGTAGGATTAGGCACCTTTGGGATCAACACAATAAAAGAAGAAGTGAAGAATCGAGGCAAATTTACACCATGGAAGAAATCCTTCACCGCAGTCATGACATCATCATGTTAATGAAATCCCAACAAGCAATGTAAAAAACGGACCCTAGCTCGTGAGGACCAAGGCTAGAATCCGAAACAATGGAAGCAATCACCTCTTTGACCCCAACTTCTGAAGGCTCAACCATAAAAGCATCCCGATCACTATCCACAAAACATGGCTGAATTAGAGAAGTTAAATACGGAATTACGCCATTCCCAGACTGCCCAAGAAAATCCTCAAAATGCTTCATTGCCCCATTATGAACTTGTTTCGGAGAAGAAAGATTAACATCTTCAAAAATACGCATGGACTTGACACTCGAGTTCCTACGTCTTTGAGCAATAACATCATGAAAAAATTTAGAATTCCAATCACCCTCTTTAATCCACTTTTTCTTAGCTTGCTGAGTAAGCCAAACATGTTCCTTCTGCATCCAGGAATCCAACTCAATCTTGGACTGCAGTAATTCAGAATCTAACTAATTAGAAAAGCCATTTTTAAGGCTTTCCTCAAGAAGCTCAATCCGCTCTTCTAGTTATCGGATACAAAAATCCACCCTGCCAAATGTGTTTTTGTTCCAAGCATGGAGAATGGCTTCATCTTCTTAATCTTCCCAGCCAGAATAATCAGATTATTGGCACTCGGTGACTCCACACACCAAGCCTCCGAAGCCACCCTGAGAAAATCCTCTTACAATAACCACATATTTTGAAAACGAAAGGGAGCCAGACCATACCTTCAGAGGGAAGGCATCAATTGGAAAAGAAGGGGCGAGTGATCTGACATACTACGGTTAAGAAGCCTGGCCTTAGTACCTCCACACCTGACTGTAAAAATATTATTAACCAGAATACGATCAAGCTTAGCCCAATTATGAGGTAGACCCTGTTGCCCATTACACCAAGAGAATTGAGTACCAGAAAGGTTCTATTCTAACAAACCACAATTATCAATGCAATTATTAACTTCATTCATAGCCAAACGGAATCTCGGATTCCCACCCCTTCGTTCAGTGTCCACACGAATAATGTTAAAATCTCTCATAATAATCCATGAAATACCCGTGCAAGTTATACTGCTCAGATGATCCCATAACTCACGACGCTCAATCATCGAACATTTGGCATAAGTGAAAGAAACCATGATAGCCTCCCCATTACGAGAGAACAAACCTGTGAAGGATTGGTTAGTCACCGCTACCAAATCCATCTCTACCTCCTCTTTCCAACAAAGCCATATTTTGCCTCCCACTTCCATATTGGAAGCGAACTTGTGAAACCCAATACGAAGCACCCACTTATTAATTTTCTCAACTGCTTTCAAAGGCTTAGATATCGCCAAGATCGAAATATTCATCTTGTTAATCAAACTACGTAACCTTCCCTTGGAAGTGCCCAACCCATGGACATTCCAAACTGCAATATTGTCAAACATTAACAAAGTTTGGGAGGAATTAGCCCTCTTAGATCTCCTCGGCTCAATAGTTCTTTTTCCATTGGATACTCCCTCCCCTATCTGCGAGTCACCGGGTTCTAAGTTATAATCTTTATTAGCATCAACCACTAATAATAACTCCTCCTCTGATAGAGCTTCATATATATTTTGACAAAGGATCCCATCAACTTTGCCCAACATCTCTTCCTCTTCCTTTTCATGCATAATATCTTCAACGAGCACATCATTTTCAACATTGTTATGAATCTAGCAAGTATCTACAAGTGGTTGGACTGTCAACTTGGCAAACACCTCCTCTTCAACATTGTTATGAATCTAGCAAGTATCTGCGAGTGGCTGGACTGCCAACCTGGCAAGCACCTCATCTTCATGCAGAACATGGTTCTCATTGTCCTGACTGGCACCAACTGGAATCTCTGGAGGTAATGAAACCCCCTCCCCACTTTCATAAGTTCTCCCCCTTTCCATGCAATCCATCTGGGTTGACTGACTCATTACTACTTTCTCGCTTTCCTCTGTACTGCTCCTGCCTTGCAAGACTCATCCTTATCCTGAGATTTGTCAACGTTATTAACTTCCTCATGCGTAGTCTCAACCACCGGATTCTTTCGTCCCACTTCCTTCCATACTTTTTCACCATCCTTATTTCCACCCACTTTCCCCTTCTTACTCACGTCATTACCACGTTTAGCACTCCGCTCGTTTCTAGAGACAACCTCAATTTGGCCTTGTCTAAAGCACTTGTTGCAGTAAAATCCTGGTTTCTCATATACAATCGACTACCATATATGATTCGAGTTGCCAATCCTCACAGGAAATCCTGCAATCGGATCATCCCTGAGGTCCACTTCAATGCACAACCTCGCCCCTATGGCCCGAGTTCTGTAAATTGTCGCGTAATCTGTGCCCGAGAATTTACCAAACCTAGTAGCAAAACTTTGGAGGCAATCCAACCGATACAGGTGCAATGGGAGACCTGGTAAAAAGATCCATTGGGGAGCAATGAAAGGTTCCTTTTTAACATCAAACCCCACCGTCCAACTAAACAACCTGAATTGCACACCTGCCACCACCCTCTCTTCAAGTGCCCATGCATGGAGATAGTCTTTCTCATTCGCTAAGTGCAAGAGGACATGAACATCATCCATAAGACTGATCATAGGCATCTCACTAAACCCCCATGATTTAATAATATGTTTCCGCAACACATCAATGGATGGTCTAGTGTTTAGGAATTAGAGAACTAAAGCATATTTTTAAGTCTTCAACAGCCCTTGCCATCTCAGTGTTCGAAAAAACAAAACCCAGCTCACCATTGATTACCTCAGGACGCCGGACTGGGAGTTTGAATGTTGGAGGTGGAATAGGCCGCTGCAAAGCCTCTACGAATGATCTACGTTCGCATGCCTCAGTATTTTTACCGACCGAACGCTCCAACCCCACCAGAGGCGGCCTTGCCGGAGTATTCTACTCCAGCCCGTCGGTACCAGAGGCCACCGGAGGGCAGCTCATCACCACAAACGAAGGACCAGCACTGCACAAGGGAAACCCTAGCAGAGCATGCACACGTTACGTAAGGAAAGTTATTTATCGAATTGAATAAAATATCAAGCTAGCTTAACATGTAATACTAATATATAATAACTAAAGTATAATAATATGTACTAGTAATGTATAAGAATTAATGTATAATAATATGTAATACTGATGTATAAACATTAACATATAATAATGTACAACACTAATGTATAATAATATTAATTTGTACAATGATTTATTTTTTCAATTTTGGTTATGTTTAATAAAATTAAAATTGAAAAAAAATATTTTTTTAAAAAAAAGTTGAAATCTGGAAGCCCAAGTCCGATTAGTGAGAACCCAAAATTGTCAAATTAAAATTTCAAATGGGCTAAGAAAAAAATTCCAAATCCGACTTCGTTCTGACAGGTCAGAGTCGGACAGACATTTTGCAGTGCTCAACCCTAGCTAAGCTAGAATCTAATCGTATCTGTGGTCATTTGTGGTCGACAAAGACTTGCCACATGGTATATTTGCCCCAAGAATTATCCTCCTTGATGGCAAAAATAATGGATTTCTCTGTGTCTTATAGTGTATTTTTCTTCTCCAAATACCGGTGGACGTAAGCATTATACCGAATCACGTAAATTTATGTGTCACAATCTCTTATATTGCCATGGATGTACGCGCCAACACCGTATGAGTGCACCAGACCACTGCCGAAGACACCAGACCACATTGATCGAGGTCTGAATCAACCCAACGGGTCGAAAATGACTATTTCTCTTTTCGGCTTGTTGTGTGATTTTTTACGCATCAACAATTCAAAAATCAGAGTGGGCAACAGGACTAGACGCCATACCTTATCCAATTGGGCAAAATTATTCCAATTTGTCGTCATCTTCGATCAAGAGAGATTGGGGGAGAAATTTTTTCTTCATAAACTAATTAACTCAATAAAGCAAATTCAATGCTTTTAAAGATTTTGGTTCTGAACTTTCTATCTAGCAATGCAAATGGACAATAAAAAATCACGGTGCTCAATATAAAATTAGGGTATTGTATGGATAACAAAGAAGAAATCCCATAAATTATTTGCAATCTAACATATGACACATTATTTTTTTTAAATCAAAGTCTTATATTCTAACTGATGGCAGATTGGGCATGTTTTGATAATTCTTTTGCTTATCCAAATTATTTGTCCTGAAGTGCGCATGACCACATGAGACGACATCAATACGTAGTGCTTCAAAATGCAGAAAGTTTACCACTAATTTCCTCTTTAATATTGCTTATTTCTTCGCCGGCCATGCACGCAGCTGCAACCACTACAAGAAAAACGGATTTTTGTGACCAATTTATTGCAACCAAAAGATTATTCGCAACTAATTTTAATTGCAAATAGTCATTTCGCTAGAATTAACTGATCACAAAAATTCGTTTTTCTTGTAGCGTCTTGCAAGGACATGACGATGATCATCTTCAAGTAAATGTATGCATTCCATCGATCCTATAAATATATATATATATATATTTATTTATTTATAGCTTATGGATATAAACATAAGATCAGCTGCTTCATTTGATCATGGCGTAGAGATCATGAGTAAAACAAATTTAGGGGAGAATCATAGGTGTTCATTAGAGAAGAAGGTAAAAACTAACTCCTGTAGTTTTTACCTTACAAGATCATTACAACATTAACAAATCAATTTTAGCCACCAATGTTTCCTTTCTAAATGTAACGTTGTTCTAGATATAATAATTTCAAGACATTATACCATATGACATTGTTAATAATGTAATCCAAATAATTAAATTTATATATTCCTATTAGTTTAAACTTTTGAGATAAATAGTAAATTTATATTGTATCAGAACAGAGATTCTAAATTCAAATCCTGATCAAACCATTAAAATTTGTATTAAAACATTACGAAATTCACCTTAAGGATTATCAGGTGAAAAATTGACAGGTTATATATGCTTATGAATAGGAATTAGAAACGATCTTGCATGACGATGGAGATGAAATAATTCTGGCTTAAAATGGATAAATCTACTCAATAACGGATCAAAAGTTCCAAAGCTCACTGAGATTACGACTCTTTATATACAATTTTCTCCCAAATTTCGAACCCTAGCAGCTCTTCCCAAAGGTATACAAAGTCATTTTGCAATCTCAGGAAATCTGGGACAGGTAGCAGCAAAGGTATTCTTTAATTATTACTTTTGTACGTTGTCATTCATTTTATCATATTTATTAGCTATAAACTATGTAGCATTGCTACTAACCGCGTTGATGATGAGGTTTTTCTTATCTTATTCAACAGATAAGATTTTCTGTGTTGCTGCCGAATAAATAATCCTTCCTGTTAGTTGACATATGTCGGCACGCTATGGAGCATCAGTATTTATAATGAGGCGTGCAATGTAGAACTGTAAGCTTGACTCGGTTGCATAAAGTCCGACGAAAAATAAAAATAGAACAACGGAAAGCGATTGACAGGCTGCAGGTGGTTGTTATAAATAACGCCATTAACTAATAGACGCTTATACGTACACACAACATGAAAAGAATGGCAGCATCAACCTTCAAGAAAGTATGCACCCTACTCTCTTTTTTCTTGTTCGTTCATCATGTGGTTTTATCATCAAATGCTGCTTTTGTTGCAGAAGCTACTGCTCTTCTCAAATGGAAAAATACCCTTTCAAACCAAACCCAATCTCACCTTCATTCATGGACTTCTCTTCCCAATGCTTCTGCGAATTCAAACCACAGTACAGATCCCTGCACTTGGTTTGGTATTTCTTGCAACATTGCTGGAAGTGTTGTCAGAATGAACCTTACTAGCTCCGGCTTACAAGGTACACTTCATGGATTTTCTTTTTTGTCTTTTCCAAATCTTGCATATCTCGATCTCTTTGTGAACGCTTTATTTCGGGACATTCCGCATCAAATTAGCTACCTGTCTAAACTCATCTATCTTGATTTGTCCTTTAACCTATTCTCAGGAAAAATCCCACCGGAAATAAGTCATCTAAATTCTCTAACCAACCTTTATCTTTCCCAAAACCGTTTAGAAGGTCTCATTCCTACTTCTTTAGGAAATTTGAGAAATCTTACATTTCTGAATCCCTTTCAAAATCAATTTCTGGCTCTATTCCTGAAGAATTAGGTTGCTTAAATTCTTTAACCAACCTTTATCTTTCCCAAAATAGTTTTGAAGGTCACATCCCTACTTCTTTAGGAAATTTGAGAAATCTTATCCATCTGTATCTTTGGGGAAATAAACTTTATGGTTGCATTCCTGAAGAGATAGGTCACATATATTCTCTAGCCCAGCTTGATCTTGCTCAAAACAGTTTAGAAGGTCACATTCCTACTTCTTTAAGAAATTTGAGAAATCTTACATTTCTTAGTCTTTGAGAAAATAAACTTTCTGGCTTTATTCCTGATGAAATAGGCTACATAAATTCTCTAACCAACCTTTCTCTTTCTCAAAACCATTTAGAAGGTCTCATTCCTACTTCTTTAGGAAATTTGAGAAATCTTACCCCTTTGTACCTCTCTCAAAATCAACTCTCTGGCTCCATTCCTGAAGAAATAGGTCTACTAAATTCTCTAGCCTTGCTTGATCTTTCCCAAAACCGTTTGGAAGGTCACATTCCTACTTCTTTAGGAAATTTGAAAAATCTTACATTTCTAAGTTTTTGGAAAAATAAACTTTCTGGTTTCATTCCTAATGAAATAGGCTACATAAATTCTCTAGCCTCGCTTCAACTTCCCAAAACCGTTTAGAAGGTCACATCCCAACTTCTTTAGGAAATTTGAGAAACCTAACCCTATTGTATCTTTGGGGAAATAAACTTTCTGGCTCCATTCCTGAAGAAATAAGTCACCTAAATTCTCTAGCCTTTCTTGATCTTTCCCAAAACCGTTTAGAAGGTCTTATTCCTACTTCTTTAGGAAATTTGAGAAATCTTACCTTTCTGAATCTCTTTTAAAATCAACTTTCTGGCTCCATTCCTGAAGAACTAGGTCGCCTAAATTCTCTAACCGAACTTCATCTTTTCCAAAACAGTTTTGAAGGTCTCATCCCTACTTCTTTAGGAAATTTGAGAAATCTTACCCTTTTGTATCTTGGGCAAAATAAACTTTCTGGCTCCATTCCTAAAGAACTAGGTCATCTAAATTCTCTAGCCAAGCTAAATCTTTCCCAAAACCGTTTAGAAGGTCACATTCCTATTTCTTTAGGAAATTTGAGAAATCTTACATTTCTTAGTCTTTGGAAAAATAAACTTTCTGGTTTCATTCCTGAAGAACTAGGTCGCCTAAATTTTTTAACCAATCTTTCTCTTTCCCAAAACTGTTTTGAAGGTCTCATCTCTACTTCTTTAGAAAATTTGAGAAATCTTACCCATCTAGACCTCTCTCAAAATCAACTTTTTGGCTCCATTCCTGAAGAAATAGGCCACATGAATTCTCTAACACATCTTGTGCTTTCCCAAAACCATCTTCAAGGTCCGATTCCACGTTTGTTTGCTAATTTGAGCAATTTACAAGTTTTGGATCTTCATGATAACCAACTTTCTAGTCCCATCCCACAAGGAATCGGAGGTTCCATGAACATGGAAAGTTTGCAACTTAATGGAAACCAATTTATTGGCTCCTTGCTCGAAAGTATTTGTCATGGTGGTTCACTTAAGAATTTTTCAATATACAACAATGGTTTCAGAGGTCGAGTTCCCCAAAGCCTAAAAAATTGCACGAGCTTAATGAGAGTCTTTTTGAATCGAAACCAACTCACTGGAGATATATCTCAAGTCTTTGGTTCCTATCCAAACTTAATCATCATAGATCTAAGCCACAATAACTTTTATGGCAAGATCTCAAGTAATTGGGGATAGTGTCTAAAATTAGGGACTCTAAAAATGAGCAGGAACAACATTAGTGGTAGCATACCACCCGAGATTGGAAACTGGATTCAACTACATGTGCTTGATTTTTCATTAAATCATATAGTTGGGGCAATTCCAAAGGAACTTGGAAAGTTGACTTCTCTAAAGAAGTTGTGGTTGAATGGAAATCATCTCTCTGGTGCTATACCTGTAGAATTCGAGTCATTGACCAATCTCGAATTTCTAGACATATCCTTGAACAAATTATGCAAGTCACGTAATCTTGGGAACGACTTCTCAAAATTGAACCACTTGAATTTGAGCCATAACAATTTCAGTGAAGAACTTCCCATCTTGCTTATGAGCTTATTTCATCTCTCCAAACTAGATTTAAGCTATAACTCTTTGACTGGAGAGATACCATCAAAAGTCAGCAAAATGCAAAGCTTGGAGGTGCTCAATCTCTCTCACAATTATCTTTCTAGCATTATTCCGACTACCTTTGAAGAAATGCATGGCTTGTTGCATGTTGACATATCTTACAATGAGTTACACGGCCTCATTCCCAATAGCAAAGCATTTTTAGATGCTCCCTTGGAAGCCTTGCAAGATAACAGGGGATTGTGCGATAACGTTAAAGGGCTGCCCCCATGCAAACATAAATCAAAAAAGGGCCACATGAAAGCCGTGTTTGAAATTATTTTCCCTGTTGTGGGATCACTTTTGGTTTTGTTTGTTTCCTTCCTAGTTCTTCTAATTTTGCAAAGAAGAAAGAAAGATCGATATCTCCAATTAGAACAAAGCAACAAGCATGAAGGAGGATCTCTTTTTGTGTCAAGTACTTTCGATGGAAGAAAAATGGATGAAGAGGTCATAAGAGCAACCGACGCATTCAATGACATATATTGCATTGGGAAGGGAGGATATGGAACAACATATCAAGCAAAATTCTCATCAGGTGAAATGGTAGCTGTGAAGAAACTCCACCAACTACTTGATGATGAGAAAAGATCCCAAAAAGCATTCTTAAATGAGATAAAGGCATTAACAGAAGTATGACATCGAATATCGTCAAACTTCATGGCTTCTGTTCTCATGCTCGACATTCGTTTTTGGTTTACGAATATCTAGAAATGGGTAGTTTGGCAAGAATTTTGCAGATTGAAGAATATGCTAAAGAATTTGACTGGAGTAAGAGATTGAATATTATCAAAGGTGTGGCTTATGCCTTGTCTTACATGCACCATGATTGCTCACCACCAATAATTCATCGAGATATCAAAAGTAACAACGTCTTGTTGGATTCTCAATACGTGGCCCATGTTTCAGATTTTGGTACTGCTAAGATTTTGGAGCTAGATTTATCCAATTGGACTTCCCTTGCAGGCATATACGGGTATATGGCACCAGGTAACATATTTCATTGTCATTTTGTTATGAGATAACATTAAAGGCATGCGTAAATGTTGAATTTTGTTCCCTTTTTTTCCTTGGTAGAACTTGCTTATACAATGAAGATAACTGAGAAATCTGATGTATATAGCTTTGGTGTGTTGTCATTAGAAGTGCTAATGGGAAAGTATCCAGATGATTTCATCTTCTCACTTAAGTCATCTCCATCAGTTGAGATGGGCATTCAATTGAAAGATGTGTTGGACCAACGCCTTCAGTTTCCAGCGCCCCAAGTTGAGGCCGAGCTCATAAGGGTTGCAGAGATTGCTACTGAATGCTTAAATGACGTTCTAGAATCCAGGCCGACTATGCACATAATTTCTAAAGTATTAGCAGAGGCCCAAAGCCCCAAACTGCAGTCTCCAACTAGAGCCATCTTTTGAATGAAGTTACACCAAGAAAGTCATGTTCAAGAAGACTTTCTTTTCTGGTTCAATATTTTGTTTGCTCGGTCAATAAGCTAGTGTTTATATTTTGTGTGCTAGTTCAATAAGCTAGTAATTATATTTTCTGTTCTGGTTCAATATTATTTTTTTTCCTAGCAAGCATCGTTTGGAGTGTCATTTTTCCTACCAAGAAATGTAATTTCAATCGATTTTAATATCTCAACGCAATCTTTTGGAGTGTCATTTCTAAGTAAAATGTTGTGTACTCAAGTATTCCATCGAAAAGATTATAAAAAGAAATGGAAAAAGGAAAAAGGAAGAAATCTGCCCAATAGCTTGTGCTTGCTGCCAAAGCCAAAATGGCAAGTTTTTGTATAGAGAAGACTTTTTCTTTGTGATGGGCTTTAACTTTGTAGCCGAATTCAAATAAGAATACTCGAGCTTCAAAATGAGAGCTCAAACAAGTCAAGTTGAGCTTATATGAACTTTGTTCACAAACTTAAACCGAGTCGATGTGAGCTTATATGAGTTTTGCTCGTTTAATATTCGAATTTCAAGTCAATAATAGTGTTTGCAAACATCTCATTTATTAAATAAATTGAATTCAAACTGAATATATACCAATCGAGTTCGAACCGTTCACGAGCTCTCTGCTAATTTGTAACCAATCCCTTAGCAGCTTCCCCCGTCAAATCTCACCTCTTCATTGTACAAAGCATATTGTATTTGCAAACTGATCAAGACAGGCTGGTGGATAAGACTTTCTGTAGAAAGGAAAGACCAGGTAAAAAGCCCCCAAAATCTAGATAATTAATTAATTAAATATTAATCTTTATATATAATGTAAATTTGAGTTTTTTACTTCTCCCACATTTTCTAACCGACTATCATCAATTGACACATTTCAATAGAAAAAAGTTAAAAATAAATAAAAATTCTGCTTATTATCACTGCACCACAAACTAACTTTTATTTTTATCTTTTTATTTTATTTCTTAACAAGTATATGGTGTAAGGATGATTATTAGAAGAATTCTTTAAAAAATATATTAAAGTTTGGAACAAATATTCTATATGGAAAAAGAAAATCTAAAATCCAAAAACTTAAAAAACATTACAAATAACAAAAATAATTATAAAACACAAAAAAAAAAAAAAAAAAAAAAAAAAAAGCTCAACCGACATAGCTAGGCAACATCTGGCCTTGACGACCGTGGCTGCACCGAAAAAATAAAAAAATTCTTCAAAATATAAAACCATTTTGATGATTATATTTGTGAGATGGAATTATTAGATTAGCAAGCCAAGTAATTCAAATACTTAAAAGCTTTATTGCATGAATGAATGCGGTCCATTCCAACTTAAATATTGAAAACTATAGGGGTAGAATTGTCAATGGATTTTATTTTATTTTATTATGCTTTCCTTTTGTCTTTTCGTCTTCTTTGCTCAGTCTCTCATCACCTCAATTTCTCCCACCAAAGCTTAACTCTCCCTCTCCCTCATTTTTTGACCGAAACTTCACTCATTCCTCTTGCCGAAGTTCGTTGTTTTTTTTTTCTTTTTACTGAAGTTCCTCTCCGGCTTTCTCTCACCTAAACTCCTCTCCCTCATTCCCTCGCCGAAACTCATCTCCTTCCTCTCGGTGAAGTTATTTCGTTTTTTTTTTTTATCACCGGTTATGATCTTTCTGGGTTTTTTATTTTATTTTATTCTTTGCTTAATCGATTTTTATTTTTTGGGTTTGCATGACATTGTTGTATTTTCAATTTTTTAGTTTAAGAGTTTTTCTCTCCGGTTTTGTTTTTTTTCCCGGCTATGGTTGAGTTTTTTCCCTCTCCCACATTTTCTAACCAAAGCTTCATTCCTTCCTCTCGCCGAAGTTCGTTGTTTTTTTTTCTTTTACTGAAATTCCTTTCCGGCGTTCTCTCACCGAAACTCGCCTCCCTCATTCTCACCAAAGCTCATCTCCTTCCTCTCGGTGAAGTTATTTTTTTTTCCCTTTGTCGCCGGTTATGATCTTTTTGGGTTTTTTTTTTTTTTTTTATTATTCTTTGATTAATCAGTTTAATTTTTTGGGTTCGCATAACATTGTGGTATTTTCATTTTTTTAGTTTAGTGTTACTGTGTCTTCATTTTTTGAGTTTGTTGTTATTGTGGTTATTTTTGTGTCAATACGTCAGGATGAGTGTTGTACTGATCGGGATGGTTTGAGTGTTGGGAGAAGCTCGAGTGCCAGGTTGGTTGAGGCTAAGGTATAACCGGCTCAGTTCGATCTTGTTTTAGACATATTTTATAATTGAATCTGTATGTACCAATTTTGAAATTTGAAAAATTGATATCATACTAATTACACTTCTAAAACGATACTTTCAATTTAAACAATTTTAGTTTTGTTCGGTCTCCTTTTTGGGTTATAATATATAGTATATATATTATAATATATAATAATATAGTTATAATATATTATAATATATAATATAGTAATATAGTATTAGTATAACTACTAATACAATAGACTATAATCATAATATATAGTTATTTATATAGAATTTTAAATTTAATATTATATTAATTAGTAATTTATCACATAATAATAAATTACATATAATATAAAAATATTTTATACAATATAAAAAGTTAAAATATATATGAACCAGTCCAGTCTGATATTAAAAAAAAGAAAATCAAAACTGGACCGATTTCGACTAGTTTTTAAAAAAATAGAATCGGTACCGAACCCGATTGAACCCGGTACTAACCCGACCCATCGGTTCGGTCCCCTTTTATTCACCCCTAGTTGAGGCTAATGGGTTTTTTGTGTCAGTGGCACTTTTTTTTGTTTCTTCTTTCTTCTTGGTTGAGGATTTTAGGATTTATTTTAGTGTGTTTATATTTTTCAATCTCGATTTAAATAAATAGTGGTTTTTTTTTTGTTGGGTTTGTGAAAAGAGTAGATGTTTTTTATTTATTTTTTTTAATGGATGTTATGATCTTTTTGGATTTTTTATTTTTATTTCTGAAGTTTAGGGGAAAAGGGATGGTTTGAGTTTTGGGAAAAGGGATTGGCTGATTGAGAGCGTCAGTCGAAGTGTTAGGGATAGGGATGGTTTGAGTGCCCGTGGGTCAAGGTGATGGCTTTATTTGAATTAGTCCCTTTTTTTTTTTTTTTTTTATCTTTCCTTCAGTGTCCTTCAAGTGGTTGAGGGTTTTTTGGTGTCATTGTGTTAGTCAGCATATCAGTGCAGTGATTTTTCTTTTCTAGGTCAAGCTTATGGATTTATTTGTGCCAATCTATTTTTTTCTTTTTTCTCTATCCTTCCGTGTCCGTTGAGTGGTTGTTGAATTTTTGGTATTAATGTGTCAGTGCAGTGATTTTCCTTTTCTTATGTCTTCGTCAAGTGTTTTTTCTTTTCTTGTGTCTCCGTCTATTTTATTTGTGTTGGTGTGTCAGTCTAGGCTTTTCTTTTTTCTTTTTTCTTTTTTTTCAATGTTGTGATTTTTTGTCATGCCGTTGAACCTGGTTTGAGGATTCTAGATGGGTTTTTGGTCTCCACAAGCGTTGCAGCCACAAAAGGCAGCCCAAGTCTCTTCCATCTGCTACCGTGCAAGGACAAATAGAAATCGATACCACTGCTTGGCCACGAGCCATCGAGTTGCACTATCCTCCCCTGTTTTTATCCCCACAAAAGAGTGCACGTACGTCCCTAACGTGAGCCCCTGCAAACCACCACCACCACCGAGAGCTCCTCCACGTCGAGACCCCACAGAAATCACCGCCAAGGGCTGTTCAGCACCCCGAGTCCATCACAAGCTTCTCATGGCCTCACAGTGGGTCCTCTCTCTCCCTCACCCCATGCATACTTCCCTCCCATAATCTCTCTCTCTCTCTCTCTCTCTCTCTCTCTCAATTGCATAGTCGCACTCGCCAGAGTTGCCACCGCGCTTGCCACCGTAGAGTGCAACCCAGCCTCACGTTGCACTGCCTAGCTCACAGTAAGCCCAATGCCTCTCGCGTAAGTCCAATCCATAATGCATGCAACTTGTAGCATAAATTTTAAGTTGGTTAGTTAAATTACGAAAATGCCCCTGATTTTTTAGGATTAACAGTTGAGAATAATTTAGTGTTAGGAAGATTTTAGGATTAGGAAATATAGGATATCTTAGCAGTTTAGGTTTTAGCCTCTGTAATGTTATCTATAAATTGATGTGAAAAGTCATTGCTAACAGAATTAAGCAAGTGCTGCCTTCTATTACCTCAGAAACTCAATCTGCTTTTCTACCTAGTAGGTTAATAACAGATAATGTTCTAGTGGCTTATGAGGTTATTCACTTTCTAAGGAGGAAAAAGAGGGGAAAAAAAAGTTTATGTCTCTTAAGCTCGATATGAGTAAAGCTTATGATAGGGTTCAATGGTCCTTTCTTCAAACTGTTTTATGCAAACTGGGCTTCCATGAGAAAGTGATCCAACTGTTTATGAGATGTGTGCAAAGTGCTTCCTTTTCAATACTTATTAATGGATCTCCAACAGGTCATATTATCCCATCAAGGGGGTTGAGACAAGGAGATCCTATCTCCCCTTATTTGTTTCTGCTCTATACAGAAGGCCTAATTGGGTTATTAAAGCATGTAGCCACTTCAAATGCAATCTCTGGAATTCGAGTTTCTAGAGGGGCCCCAAAATTGAACCACCTCCTATTTGCTGATGACAGCCTCATTTTCTGTGATGCTAGTGTGGAGACTAATCTCAAATTATTAAGACTGCTGAAACTCTATGAGGAGGCCTCTGGTCAATTCATCAACCAAGATAAATCTGCCATGGTGTTTAGTTAGAATATCAGTGCTATCCAAAAGCGAGCTATTATGGATTTATGGGGTACTGATCAGATCCAGCAGTATGATAAGTATCTAGGACTACCCCCTATTGTTGGTAGATCCAAGCAGGCCACTTTTGCTGAGATTAAGCAAAAAGTCTGGTTAAAGCTTCAAGGTTGGAAAGGCCACATGTTTTCTCAAGGGGGTAAGGAAGTACTTCTCAAAGTTGTGGCTCTTGCCATCCCCTCCTATGCAGTGAGTTGTTTCAAACTCCCTTCTAAACTTTGTACTGACATTGAAAGTATGATGGCTAAATATTTGTGGGGGCAAAGAAATGATGAAAGGAAGATTCACTGGGTTAGTTGGCATAAGTTGTGTTGTCCTAAAGCTGTTGGGGGTCTAGGCTTCAAAGAATTGGAAATTTTTAACATGGCATTGCTGGCTAAACAGGGGTGGAGGCTGTTGCAATACAAAGACTCTCTATTCCATAAAATCTATAGTGCAAGGTACTTTCCAAGTGGCAATCTGCTCGAGGCTCATCTTGGTAACTCTCCCTCTTATGCTTGGAGAGGAATATGGGAGCCTAAGAAGCTACTCTTAAAAGGTGGAAGATGGAATGTAGGGAATGGAAGAAGTTTTCATATTCTTGATGATGTATGGCTGCCAGGGTTTAGAGAGTTGAGGAAGGAACTTATGGTTCACAATAATCAACAGGTTGGGAGGACTGAGGAACTGAAAGGACAGGTTGATTCTCTGATTGATTATAATACCAAGTGGTGGAACCTGCCTAAGGTTAGATCTCTCTTCAATCCAAAAATTACAGAGACAATTCTGAGGCTACATCCTAGTTATTCTGATGAAGATGATATGTGGGTATGGGAGCATGAAAGAAGTGGATGCTTTAGTGTTAAAAGTGCATACAGGTTGTTTAAGTAACTTTCTGTAGAAAGTGTGGGGGAAACATCCTATGGGGCTGCTACAAAGAAGTTCTGGAATGGCTTATGGAAACTAAAAATCCCTCACAAAGTCAAACTATTTGCTTGGAGAGCTTGTAAGGAAATACTTCCTACGAAGGCTAATCTTCTTAGTAAAAGGATGGATGTGAATAGGGCTTGTTCTTTCTGTGATCATAGTCTTGAAGATTTAGCTCATGCATTATTCTTTTGTCCTTCCATTCATGAACATTGGGTGAGAAAGTTTCCTAACTTTCCACAGTTCAATTAGTTTTCTTCTTTCATGGCTACTGTTATGCAAGTTTCTACAGGAGATTTCTCATAGGACTTTGCTGATTTTATTCTGATGGCTTGGGGTTTCTGGTTTAGGAGAAACAAAATGATTTATGAATGTGTTAATCTACCTCCCTTACAAGTTATGGACTTTGTTTTTTCAAAAAAGAGTAAGCAGTCAGCTGGTTTGCAGATCCAAGGTGCCTCCAAGTCAATGCTTTACAAGTGGTCTCCTCCACCAGCTAATTGGTTAAAGTTAAACTGTGATGGAGCTTTGCTCTTTGACCAAAATAAAATTGGTATTGGGGCTATTCTCAGAGATTCTCATGGATCTGTTCTTATGGCTCTAAGTAGAGGGGAGGAGGAATTTCTGGAACCTGAAATTGTGGAGGCCACAGCTATTTTGAGGGGCTTGCAATTCTGTCTAAATATTGGGATCCAAAACCTTGTGATTGAAAGTGATTGCCAACACTTGGTTGAGGAGGTCAATAATGAAACAGTTTCTTATACAGCTATGAGAACGGTTATTACTGAAATTAGAAGACTAATGCAGAGCTTTGGGGATTGCAAGTTTCAGCATTATGGTCGCTTATCTAATGCTGCAGCACATCACCTAGCTTGACAAGCGTGGAATAGTTCTCATATGCAGCTATGGTGGCATACAGTTCCATCTTTTGTTGAACATATATGTTTTGTTGATCAATTATCTTGTTCTCAGAGTTGAGGTCTTTAGTAACTCTATGAAATGAAGTTCATATTTTCAATAAAAAAAAAAAAAATTAGAAATTTATGCAAATTACGTGTTTATTTTTATAGGCAACCGATTGCGTGCTGAAAATAGTGGATTAGTGTAACAAGGTAAGTAGTATGATCATACCCTTACACATATGGTAAACAGCATGTTTCCTTTATAAAAATGTTATGTATGTATACCCTTCATTGGAAGCCCATTTTTACGTACATCAATCGTGATTTTATGTAAAGATTTATACATTAAAGTATTTATCAAAATCATAATTTTATGTGAAGGTTTTGAAAACTCATGATCTTATGTGATAATTTATACATTAAAAAAGTTATGGAAAGTCATGCATGATTTTATGTGAGAGTTATGCATTGACATATTTATAAAAAACCATGTTCTATATGAGAGTTATGGATAAAATTGTTTATAAAAAGTTATGATTTTATGTGAGTATGCAAGTATCACGACATGTTATGAAGAAAATGTGATTTCTTTTGAAATCTATGATATGACAAGCATGCAAGTATGATTATGATGAAATATGAATGATACGATATGTAATGACATATGTTATGATACGAAGACGGTACCTATGTTATGGGCATATTGCATTGCCAAGTCGTACATACTGATAGTGCACTCAGTATATCTTCCTTATATATGGATTCCACAACCCGCTGCCATAGATGGAATTAGAATCTAGTTAGATTCGCTAATCCTAACTCACGGGGGTCAACAGTGGGTATCGGCTTATGATAAGTAAAAGATAAGTTCATGTTCATGTTATTTACGTATGTATTTATGAGTATATATATTTTCAAGAAATTTTATATTATTATGTTTACTTTATAATATGTTGCTTATTGAGTATTTGACTCATTTTTGTATTTTTTTTTTTTTTTTTTTTTATGTTTTAAACCACCCCAGGTGATGACATTTATGAGAACGAGACTACAAGACAAAACTTGACCAAGGGAGGCAAGGCAAAGACCTAGATAGTTTATGTCATATTTAGTTTATGGTTTAAGATTTAAATGAATTATTTTCATAAGCACTGGAGACTTTAGTTTTGTTTTTTCAATAAGTGTTTTCGCAAATTTTGTTTTAGATTTTAAGTATTTAATAAGGTTTGTTTTATTATGGAATCTTTCGCATTTGGCATATCGTTAAAAAGAAAAAAAAATTAGTCAAGTTTAGTAGCATAGTGGCTCACTAAAAATTATAAAAAAGATGTCTTTATTGGGAAGCGAGATATTACACTTTTTCAGGATACTTCCTTTTAGGAATAAAAGTAATAAAAGTATGGTTTAAAGAGACTGGAAAAGAACATGAATTTAAAGCATTGAGGACTACTTTTGTCACTAAATCTCCAACTACATGCCAATATTTTTGTAAAAATACAAGAGACATGCAATCTGGTCCTAGAGCTTTTGATGGATGCATTTTCTGAAGTGGAGCCTCGACTTCATGCTTTTGAGGGATGCATTTTCTGAAGTGGAGCCTCGACTTTAGCTGGAAGAGTAACTAGACAAAACTTGACCAAGGGAGCCTCGAATCCATCACTTCACTTATATTGGACTGTGAAGCACCTCTATCCCAACTTTCTTTGATAATTTCTTCACATGTTTGCTCACCCACCCACATGGCCTCAAACTTAAAAAGTTTTTTGGCCTTAGTATGTTCCACTAATCTTTTCGTATCCACCCATATTGGAATATGATCCAAATTTGCAACTAAACCATGTGTAACACTAGCATTCGGGAATAGTTGCCACCAAGAGGAGTTGACTAAACATCTATCAAGCCTCTCACTCACACTCTGAATTCCTTCCCTATGATTACACCAAGTGAAAGGGTACACTCTATAGTCCAGATCTCGCAAGTCACATTCGTTCACCACGTCCCTAAAAGACTGAACTTGACTTTCTGGTCGAGGCCTACCTCCCTGTTTCTCATACTGATACATGATCTCGTTAAAATCACCGAAAACTAACCAAGGACTCCCCTAAGCTCAACACAGGTCCCTCATTAATTGCCAAGTTTGATGTCTCTTAGAAGCATTTGGATTACCATAAATTCCAGTCAAAAACCATGAGTTCAAATTATCATCTTTAACAACAGCATCAACATGAGAATTTGAATAATTAATAACAGATAAGTCAACATCTCTCCCCCATAAAATTGCCAAACCCCTTTTCTTCCGTTACACCTAATTGGTAAACAATTAGGAAAACCAAATTTGAACTTATAGGAGTCGAATTCACAGACCATAAGCTTTGTCTCCTGCAAGAACAGCACATCGGGCACTTTCCTCTTGATCAAATCACAAAGGGTACGAATGTCCCGTGGGTTCCCAAGCCCACGAGCATTCCAGCACATGATCCTCATAGTTCCCGGTGGTGCTAGACCCCCGCCACAGCCGATCAAACCGTTGAACCACCATCATCCTCGCTCGCAACTTACGAGAATGTGTTTCTTTTCTTTGCTGAAGCTCCATCGGAACCCTCACCAACTGCCCCTTTCCTATTTTGTGAGTGACCCCGATAAATTCTTTGAGATTGCAGAGGTCCCGTTGTTTTGTTCAGATTAGAAATTCGTTTCCATTTTCTGCTAGTCACACCATCAGGCCCCCACAAGCCTCGGGCCTCTTCTAAGCCTTCAGTTATATGATAAACCTCAAGCCCATCTTGCAAACCAATACTCTCAATCAAAGCTGATCCCTGCTTCTCAATGGGACTGTCCATCTGCTTCTTCGCAGCCCAATGTGGGCTTATAAACTCTTGAGGCATATCATCTGGCCCTGTCTCGGTTATTACTTTATATGCTTTCCCTTTTGCAAGAACATAAGGACATTAAGTTGCCTGAGAAACGGGACCAAAATCCTTCTCCGAGTCATGAACATTCTTCTTCTTGAGTCCTTCTCCGCAAAAGACGCTAGCTGCTTCCCCTTATTCTTTGTGATTCTTGCGTCAGTTACTGGTTGGATATCCAGTCCCTTATCACTTTTGAGATTCAAGCTACAAATATCTTCTTACCAATCATCTTCTGCTACCTCCCTCACCACCTTCCCCCTACCGTCGCCGAAGGAGAACTTGTACCAGTGGTGAATTTTTGTGGAAATAAGTCAGGACTCTCCATTTTATTGACTGTGTTACCACGATCTCCATAACCTGCAGCTCTTAACCAAGCTCCATAGGAAGTTCATCTGTGGTAGCAGACTGTGGTGAATTACCGAAGATACAATCCTTTTCTGCATGTCCCAGACGACCACATCAATAACAAACATTCGACAATCATTCGTACGAGAATCTAACCCAGAAAGACTTGCCAGTACCGATGTTAATTTTGGTGCCTCTTAACAGCGGATGCTGTACATCAACAGCCACTCGAACTCGCATGTACTCACCCCATGCAATTTCTCCCTCGTCCAGATCGACCTCCTCAACTCTACCAATTTTGTTTCCCACCAACCGGCCCACATACTCATTCCTAAGCATGAAAGGAAGGTCATGAAGACGAATCCAGAACAAAGCTTCTGTAAGATGGACCTGGTGAACCTGTTGCTCCTGATCAACTTCCTTCACCAGGAGAAGTTGCTTCTCGAACGACCACGGCCCCTCTTATCCCTCGTACCATCAAATTTTGCTAGAATCAACCCTGAGTTCAGGTCACAGAATTTTACGCGTATCGCAAGCCGCCAAACTTTCCGCATCGTGGCTTTGAAAATCTCTTTGTTATAATGCTTATCAGTAAGCAGTTTAAGAATCAAGCACTTACCCCACATAAAATTGCACTTTCGAGCTTTTCCGGCACTACCACCACCGCATCATTCTCTCGATCAGTCAAAGATAAGCGTTTATATAATTCATTCAGATTGTCCTCCATACATGAAGACTTTAGGAGAACCAAGCAAAACCATAAGAAAACTTCATACAGGCAGTACAGGAACGTAGAAACCCTAGAAAGGAAAAAGCGTAACCAAGGTTCGGATATCTTCTTCGCTTTGAGATCAAGACTTATATATACATTATAATTATACGAGCGTATAACCCGCGCAATGCACGGATTGTTGTGTATGAGGGAGAGAGATTTAGAGAGACCGGATTTAATAATGAAGAAATTCGAAAAGATTTAAAAGGCGGTTTATTTAACGAAACAATATAAAGGTTGAAATAGTGCCTTTAGGTGGAGACTTGAATTGATTTATATTTTTATATATAAGAAAAGAAATAAAACTTAAAAGTTACAACAGTTCATAATGAAACATTATCTTTAAAAGGATTATCGCTCCATAAATATAACACTTCAAGTTTAATGGGTAAAATGCCACAACGAAGTCATATGACTCCGCTTAAAATATAAAACGATATAAATGTTGAATTAATGCTTTTGGATGGAGTCTTGAATCGGTATATCTTTATATGTAAGAAATGAAATGAAACTTAAAAGTTATAATGGTTCATAATGAAATATTGATTTTAAAGGTTTACCGATTCATAAACATAACATTTCAAATTTAATAAGTAGAATATCTACTTTTATGGATAGAATACCATGTAGGAATTATATGACTCCGCTTTTATATATAGTAATAGATTGGTTACCTCATGTACTCATTTTTTTTTTCTTCGTACATTGCTGTGCATTATTCAAGATTTGATATTTAATTTTTTTTTCCTTCTAGTGATCCAATTTTTGTTTTAATCTCTTATGATTGAACGTCTGATTTTTTATTTTTTATTTTTTTAAGTTTCTGCAAGAATTTTGCATTATGTGGTTCTAAGATTTTTTTTTTTTTTTTGGTTAGAAGTTTGCATTGTTTCTTTTGAACTTTCTATTTATTAACTTTCTGATTTTTATCTTTTGTTTGGTTTTAGTTGATTGATCCACTGAGATTTTTTCTTTGTTTGGTTTTTGCATGAGGTTTGCAACGTTTGGGTTCACCTTGGACTTTTACTTTGAGGCTTGGCTTTTTCAAGTTTCTGAAATCTGTATTTATCATCAATGTTTTCTAATTTTAAGATGGGCTTTTAATTTTTTTTTTTTTTTTTTTCAATCAGTGTTATAGCTTTAATTTTTTTGAATCTGTAGTTATCAATTTCTTTATAATCCGGACTAATGAAAAGTTTGAATGATACTATGATTTTTTTTTTCTTTTAGTTTAAACAATGGGAGGTCTTATTGATGTTGTGCAACATTTTATCTTTTTAAATTTTCAATATGTGAATATTGAATTGAATTATTTCAGTTTATTTTATTTTTTATTTTTTTATAAACAAACTTTCATTAATAAAGAAGTCAATATATAGCAGCTTGATCAAACCAAAGACCATGATCTACAAAACCTAGGACAGATTCCCACCACATAATAATGTCATCAACATTCCAAGCAAAACGTGCCAAATTATGAGCTACCCTATTACCATCTCTATAAACATGTTAAACTTGCAAGTCTGGAAAATGCCTCATCAATTCCTTAGCATCCTTGATCAGATTACCATTTGGAGAGAAAGACTCTTGACTATCGTGTAATTCTTGAACCAAAGATAAGCAGTCTGTTTCTACCACAAGATTTGGAATACCGAGTGGTAGACAAAGCTGTAAACCTCTCAACACAACTATCAGTTCAATAGTAACAGGTGCATCCACTGCATCTTCAACTTTAATCGCAGCCATGACCACTTTGCCATTTTCATCTCTCAAGACCAAGCCAACACCAGCTTTCTTTCCATCTGCAAAAACAGCACCATCTACATTTAGTTTTAAGAAACTTGGTGGAGGTGGTTTCCATCTACAAATCTGTTGCCTCTCATTTGCACTAGAAGTCTTCAGTTGTATAAAAACTCTATGAAGGGATAGCGCATGCGCATGATTCACTGCTGCCATAGGTTCTATCACAATTTTCTCCATAACCATCTTGTTATGTCTGAACCATAAACTCCAACCAATCAGAAAAAACAAAGTAAAATCCTCCACACTTCCTCTTTCCATTACAAACATAACAATTTCCATGAAAATTGGATTGTGTTGTACTGACTGCAACAAAGGGAGAAAATGCTGCCATAAACTTCTAATCCGAGGGCAAGATAGAATGGCATGTTCCACATCCTCTCCATTCGACTGGCAGAAACAACAAGCATTAGCCACATCAATATTTTTATTTCTCAGGTTATTAAGAGTTGGTAGGATATTTTTACAGGCTCCCATGCAAAGATTTTAATTTTTCTTGGAACGTTCATTTGCCATATACCCTTCCATATCCTCTTCTCAGCCATAAGAGATGAACTCTCTCAACTAACACCATTACTCAAATTTTCAATGAGACGGTACGCGCTCTTCACAGTAAAGTTCCCATTCGATTCTTCATTCCAAATCCACTTATCCATATAATCATTCCCTGACAATCTAATCTGTAGAATCTGGTCTGCCACATTTGGATTGAAGAGAGATCCAACTTCACTTATCTTCCACATTTTTGTAATTTGGTCAATAAGAGTATCTACTGTTTCATCCTATTGTGTATCAGTAACTAAAATTCCATCTAAAGCTGGTTGTAACATCTATGGCCCGGCACCCAAAAATCCTTCCATATTTTTATACACTCCCCGGTCCCAACTCTCCACCGGCAACCTGCCCATAGCCATTTTTTAGTTTCAAATATCCCTCTCCAAGCATAAGAAGGATTATGGCCTAGCCTAGCTTGGAAGAAAGAAACTTGTGGAAAATATTTGGCCTTGTAAGTTTTTTGGAGCAAAGAACCAGTATTATGCAAAATCCTACACCCTTGTTTTGCTAGCAAGGCCATATTGAAAGATTGTAAATTCTTGAAACTCATTCCACCTCTAAATTTGGACAGGCACAACCTTTGCCAACTCATCCAGTGCACTTTCCTCTCTTCTTCCTTTTGCCCCTACCAGAATCTAGCCATGATCCTCTCCAGATCTCGACACAACCCTACCGGTAATTTGAAACAACTCATGACATAAGTAGGGATGGATAATGCTACTGCTTTAATAAGAACCTCTCGCACTCCTTGAGATAATAATTTACCTTTCCAACTTTGCAATTTAATCCAAACTTTCCTTTTAATATCCTCAAATGCTCTAGTTTTCGATCTCACCACTAGGTTTGGCAAACCTAGATACTTATCATATTGCTGAAAAGACCTGACACCCCACAAAGCAAGAAGCTCTCGCTGTCTCATCTCAATAACATTTTTAGAAAACACTATAGCAATCTTTGTTTTGCTCACCAGCTGACCAGAGGCTAACTCATACTGATCTAGTAAAGTCGGAATGTGTGAAGTTGTCTGAAGATCAGCTTTGCAGAAAATAAGACTATCATCTGCAAAGAGAAGATAATTTACACTTGGAGCCCCTCTACAAACTTTATGCCTCTCACTACATTTCTTCTCTCAGCATCCGTCAACAAGGCAATAAGTCCCTCAGTGCAAAAGAGAAAAAGGTAAGGGGATAATGGGTCCCCTTGCCTAATGCCTCTAGTAGAAGTGATGTGCCCTAGAGACTCACCATTCACCAAGATGGAAAAATAAACTATTTTAACACAATCCATAATCAAGTTGACAAAAGAAACATCAAATCCCAACTTCAACATAATTTTTTCTAAGAACATCCACTCCACCCGATCATATACTTTACTCATATCCAATTTGAGGGACATATAACCTTTTTGACCAATTATTTTCTGCCTCAGATAATGGATCATCTCATGTGCCACCAATACATTATCAATAATTAGTCTACCCCCACAAAAGCATATTGTGTCTCAGATATAACAGCAGATAGCAAGCTTTTCAATCTATTAACTATCACTTTTGCAGCTAGCTTATACACAACATTACAAAGGCTTATGGGTCGGAAATCATATACTAGCTCACAATTATGCTTTTATGGAATTAAGCAAACTAAAGTATGATTGAGGTCTTTTGGAATCCTTCCCGAATTTAGAGAATACAGCGCAGCTTGAGTTACAGAATGTCCAACAATATGCCAATATTTCTAGAAAAAGAGTGGAGACATACCGTCAAGTCCGGGAGCCTTGGTTGGGTGCATTTTTTGAAGAGCCATCTTCACCTCCTCGGCTACATAAGGCTTTGTGAGCTACTGGTTCATATCTGCTGTTATTCTCCTCTCCACAAAGTCTAAAACACCATTTTGTCCACTCTACCCAGATGTCAAAAAGAGTTGCTAGAAAAATTCAACAATCAGATCATTCCTTTGTGTTCCTTCTACCCAATCACCTTGCTCATTTCTGAGACCTTTTATCCAGTTTCTCTTCCTTTGCATATTAGCTTGAGAGTGAAAGAAACGAGTATTTTGGTCCCCTTAATGTAACCATTGCACTCGAGAGCGTTGTCACCACATCACTTCCTTCCTCTCAAGCCATAATTGCATATCCTCTCGAGCTTTAGATAAACCCACAGGATCAGATTGTTCACCATCTTTAGCTAGGATGCTCTCAAGGTTATGTCTAGCAGCATCAACGTCTTTTTTTATGTGTCCAAAAGAAGTTTTGTTCCACAAAGCCAACTGCTCACCACACCCTTTAATGAGTCTCATTACTCCCTCCATATTATGACTAACGCCATTATCAGTCTTCCAAACATTCTCAATAATCTCAGCACATTTTTTCTCCCCTACCCACATTGCTTCGAATCTAAATTCTTTTTTTTTTCTTCTCGCCACAAACAGGCCTTCAGGTTCCAACCAAATGGGTAAGTGGTCAGAGTGTGTAGCCACACCATGTTTCACCACCCCTTGTGGAAATAAGCCAAAAAAGCTACTATTAACTAGAAAACGATCAAGTCTCTCACTGATTGCACCATCGCCATCCCTCCTATTCGACCAAGTAAACTTAGGTCCATGAAAACCTATGTCACGCAAGGAACAATCTGACAACACATCCCTAAACACCTCCATTTGATTCTCAGGCCTTAACCTTCCTCCCCGCTTTTCATTCAACTGTAGAATTTCATTGAAATCCCCCCCCCCCAATCCAAGGCCTATCATCAAGAGTACTTAAATTACGAATTAGGTCTCAGGTCACAAATCTACTAGCAATATGGGGGCTCCCATAGATACTCGTAAACCTCCATTCACAAATATCATCTTCCTTAACAATAACATCAATGTGATTTTGGGAAAAAAGATTTTAAACGGACCAAAAAATTCTCTTTCCAAAGCAACGCCAATCCCCCACTCTTCCCTACGCAATCGATAGTAAGACAAGAAGTAAAGCCCAATTTGTACTTACATAATTCCATGGTTCGAGTCTTCACTTTGTCTCCTGAAGAAACACCATCGCGGGATCTTCTCTCGTGATCAAATCAAGCAATGCACGAATTCCCTGTGGGTTCCCAAGCCCACGGGAATTCCAACACAATGTTTTCATGGTTGTCGGCAGGGCTGAGATCCAGCCTCTACTGATAGATCAATTCGAACTTCATGTAACTGCTCCACCTCGCTAGCCCCCAGAACCACCAGCTTCTGTCTCTTTCCCCCCTTTGAAGGAGACTCATTTTCAGATGATACTGCTTTTCGTTTTGTGGTATGAGCCCTGTTCGACGAAGACGACTGACTCTTACCCTCAACAGAGGATGCACTTTCTTCTTTAAGCAAAGGCCCTCCTTTTTGAAGACGTTCGTCTTTGTTGTAGTCACCTGGGCCTCATTCAGCATAAGCCCCTCAATCACTAAGTCTTGTGGGCCTGAAACGTTCAAGCCCACATCCACCGAAGAAGAATAATGCGAAGATTGAATAACTGATTTAGGCTTCGGGTAAAACACTAGAGGGATCTCCTATGGACCTGGAAACTCCCTTGATTCGCATCCTATCCCTTTCAATAATCTGTCTCCATCGCACCCTATCCCAGATTTGAATCCACCCCCAACGGCCTCCACAACATGCTCCATAACTTCCGTTTGCATGACACGTAATGACTCAGGATTACCCTTTTCAGCTGGTGGAGTATTTTTCGTCATAATCTCCTCATGCAAAAACTCATCCCTTCGGTTATCCCCTGACTTGGGGCACTCCTCCGGTGACGACTAACGACGGCCATTAGTACCATAGCCAAGCTTCCATGCCTAGCTCCCCATAGCCATTGTCCATAAGGAAAAGGTGTGTTCGCTTCATCAAAATCTTTCGCTTGTTCATAGTCACAGTACGCATGCTCAAGCCTCCAACAAATATAACAAAAGTCTGGTAAACGCTCGTATGAGAACCGCACCCAGTAGGGTAGTCTAGAACCAATACAAAGTTTCTTCCCTCTCAACAGAGGTTTCGTAATGTCAATGCATACTCGAATCCGCATAAATTCACCCCAAGCAATCTCTCCATCTAGCAGGTCAATGTCTTCCACTAAACCCAATGATTTCCCAATGATCTTTCCAACTTCTTGCAGCCAAGGGTAAATCATGCACCCTGACCCAGAAAGATGCCATCATTAACTATAGTTGCTTTACCTATTGGAATCCATCAAAATCCTTTACTAGTACCAGGTTTTTATCAAATGTCCACGAGCCATCACGAACAACACGTTCCTTATCACATACGTCTTCAAAATCTACAATGATGAACTTAGAGTCCAATTCCTGCAGTTTTAACCCTCTCACAGGGCGCCACACTCTTCTAAGCATTTGCTTAAAAGCCCCCTGATTGTAGTTACGTAAAGTAAGTAGTTGCACAATCAAACATCTTTCGCCTCTTGCTACAATGTTACTAACCAAATCGGCACTAACAAGGACTGTTTCTTGTTCCGATTCTGTCAACGATAGCTTTCCATGAAGCTCGTCTAACTCCTCCGCCATACTGAATCAAGAAAAGAAAACCAAACCCTACACTAGATGACAGGATCGAAAAAACAAAAGCTCTACACGTAGGAGACGAGAGAGGAGATTATTAAAGTTCATTATTTTTTAGTTTGCATATAATTAAAAAAAATTGTAAATAATGTTATTTGGTAAAATATCCGTTATTAGCGTTGTTAACATCAGAAGAGGTGTTTTCTTCTTCTTCTTCTTGTATGGTTTTATTGAAGACAGACGTGCCAGTCAGTCTTTACTCAGTACAAACGAAAACTATATGTATCCGCCGGCTTTTAACCAATGAATCCCCTTAAAAAAAAAAAATAGTGAATCCATTCACGAATTAAATCGGCCGCCCCTTTCGTCAAAACCGCCCCCACCCTCTTTTGTGTTTTTCACTTTTTCTATCTCAAATGAAGCTCAAATGCATTGCAAATAAATCCCAAACCCAAATGCACCCCATTTTACTCTCAATTCAACCCGCTCTCTTATTCCCTCCCCACTCCTCAACCTCCACGCCTTCACCATCTTATGTCTCTCTCTAAAGCTCAAAGCTCATCTTACTCTCTTACATCTCTCTCTCTGCAAAAACCGAAAGACCCCTTTGGCCCTATTCATGGAATGACAGATTATCCGATAACACTGTCGATGAATCTATGGACGTCCGACGACAACCCATCGGTTATAGAGTCTTTCATGAGCTCGGATCTCTCGTTCCGGCCCACGCCTCCTCCCCCTCCTCCTCAGGCTCAGCAACTGCAACCTCAATCCTCCACTTCCATGTCAGCCGACCCCACAAAGGCCCTCCCGCAATCCCAGCCCTCCGTGGCGCTCTTCAACAAGGAGACCCTCCAGCAGCACCTCCAAGCGCTCATCGAGGGTGCTCGTGAGACCTGGACCTACGCCATCTTCTGGCAGTCCTCTTACGACTATTCCGGCGCATCCATCTTGGACTGGGGCGACGGCTACTACAAGGATGCCGATGACGATGACAAGTCAAAAGGCAAGGCCAAGACGACGTCGTCTGCGGCAGAGCAAGAACACCACAATAAGGTGCTCCGCGAGCTCAATTCTCTGATCTCAGACTCCGCCGCATCCGCCGCGACGATTCTGTCAACAAAGAGGTCACCGACACCGAATGGTTCTTCCTTCGTCAACGGCGGCGGCCTTGCGGGCCAGGCTTTTTCCAATTCGAATCTAGTCTGGGTAGCTGGAGCGGACCGCCTGATCGACTCGCCGTGCAAACGTGCCCGTCAAGGGCAAGTATTCGGGCTCCAGACCATGGTGTGCATACCCTCGGTAAATGGCGTCGTGGAGTTGGGCACCAAGTAGTTGATTTTACATAGCTCCGATCTGATGAATAGAGTTCTCTTCAATTTCGACTGTCATGGTGCTAGCAACGGCAAGGGAAAACTTAGATCTAAAATGTGAAGATGAACTGAAGTGGACTTACGGAAGTGAAGTGCTGAAGTGTGAGCATTGAAGTGTTGAAGTGTTTTGGTTCGTAGTGGGATGTTGTTGAAGAGGAAGAGACGATGTCGTGTGGGTTAAAGAGATATGTTGCCGTTTGAAGCTAAGAGAAATAAAAATACTGGGTGTTTATTTTAGTTGAAGCATTGCGTTTTTGGCATTGAAGCTGTGCGTTTTGGTTTGGTCTGTCATTTTAGTACTATTGCTTTTCATTGTTATTGTATCGTTATTTCTCTTTTCTGTTATGAAAGATGCTGTCAGTATTGTACTGGGTATAAGGGAGAGCAGAAAGGACGTTGAGAGGAATCATCTGGAATATTTGTAGCTTGAAGTATTTTCTTGTATAGAGGTTGATCCTTCCTCGAAGAAGGACCTCTATCAATGAATGGTGTGGCTCTACTGCTTTTTATCGAACAGCTTGTGCTCATCCATTTACTCTCACACGCAACCTGCATCCTCATCCATTTGTCATCCTGCATACAACCAACCCGCAATGAAGAAGATATGTAGCAAGGTCTTAACATTGGTATCAAGAGACAATCGATCCTATTCATTTTAGAAATTCAATCCTACACAAACAAATACACCCATTACCAACCAAACAGATCCTCTTCATCCCAGAAATTCAATCCTACCCAAATAGATTCATCCCATTTTCATCCAAACAAATCTCATCACTACCATGGCTGAGAATACCAGATCCTAGATGCCTTACAAACTCAAGTAGAACAACACCATCAGGAATTTATTAAAGTAAAAGCAGATATCAGGGAGCTCAAAACTGATGTCCAATAAATGAAAGATATGTTACGGACCCTTGTAAACCAACAGCACCATTCACCTCCTCCTCCACCTTGTAACCATAAAGCCAACCTTGAAATGGAGAACCATGACGCAAGAAGATTCAACAACAGAGGAGTTAAGCTTGACTTCCCTCATTTCCAAAGAATTAATCCTGTTGCATGGCTTTTTAAAGCCAACCACTACTTCGAGTTCCACCAAACGCCACTGCCTCAATGATTCTTAATGGCTTCCTACCATATGGAAGGAGATGCCCTGGTATGGTTCCAAAATGTTGTAGATGGAGGGTTATGTCGTGATTGGGAAGCTTTTTCCAGAGCATTATTGCTGCGCTTTGGACCCACGGCCTATGACAATCCAATGGAGGCGTTGACAAGGCTGAAACAATCTAGTATTGTGGCGTCTTACATGAACCAATTTGAAGGGTTGGCCAACCGCCAACGCAATCTCTCAGATTCTCACAAATTGAGCTACTTCCTTAGCAGCTTAAAAGATGAAATTCGCATCTTGGTCCGTATGTTATACCTTGTGAATTTAAATGCAGCATATGGGTTAGCAAAGATGCAAGAGGAATACCTTCCAAGCATAAGAAAAGTTGTTGAATCTACGGGGAAAAGAACCACCCCCACGGGAGGGGGAAATTATTCTATTGGTTCCTATTCTAATGACTATTCCAACAAATGGAGGAAACCTATAGGGGGCGCTAAACCAATTTCTTCCGAGCAAATGAATGAAAAGCGACACAAAGGCTTATGTTTTAATTGCGATGAGAAGTGGAATCCTCTACACACTTGTAAAACTCCTCGTATTTAGCTCTTGGATGTGAATGAGGAAGTTTGTGAGGAGGAATAAGAGCTGCCAGGGGTGGAAATAGAAGAAAAACCAGCACTGGAAACACCAGTCACACCAACCAGAAGCAAGGAAGAGCTGAAAATTTCCTTAGCTGCTATAGCAGGCACACCCACAATGAGAACAATGCATTTACTGGGAAGTCTTTGTGGTGAACAAGTGGTGGTACTAGTGGATTCAATTTTATAGACTCAGCCTTGGCAACAAAATTGCAACTGCCTGTTGATTATTTAGTGAACTTGAAAGTTAGAGTGGCAAATGGCCAAGGCCTTAGCAGTGAGAGAATCTACTGGACAGCCCAGTTAAAGGTGCAAGGTAACTTGTCAAACCCTCCTCTTCATTTATTGAATTTGGCTGGGTGTGACATTGTGCTTGGAGTCCAATGGCTAGAGACCTTTGGACTCCAAGCACAATAGTGCTGGCGACGACAAGGGAAAACCTAGATCTAAAATGTGAAGATGAACTGAAGTGGACTTACGAAAGTGAAATGCTGAAGTGTGAGCATTGAAGTGTTGAAGTGTTTTGGTTTGTAATGGACTGTTGTTGAAGAGACGACGTCGTGTGTTAAAGAGATACATTGTCGTTTGAAGCTGAGAGAAATAAAAATACTGGGTGTTTATTTTAGTTGAAGCGTTGCGTTTTTGGCATTGAAGCTGTGCGTTTTGGTTTGGTCTGTCATTTTAGTACTGTCAAGATATCAGAACAAAAAAACTCAAGTAGTTGCACGCTTTTGTGTTGGAATTTATCATTGTTACGTTTGTTGTCAAGACTAAACATTCATTCCTTAACACACATCTCAACAACAACAACAACAACAAAATCATAAAAATAGAAATCAATTAGCTTTTTCCTAGTTGTCAATGTTGTTCTGGTGGAGGATGTTTGCTGTATAGGTTAGATCGATCGACCACTGCAAAAGACTTATATAATATATCCTGCGAAGTTAGGTTAGTTAGTCGATCGTACGTCACTGCAACAAAAATGCCCTTTTGCGGTAACTAAAACTAGTGCAAAAGATTTTTCCTGACGAACTAACCTCGCCGCAGAAAATGACACTAAAAAAAGGTCTACTATTAGGCATCTTGAAGTTCGTGGCAAATACTGCTTATTCCGGCGTTTTTATTTTTGGCAAATACGAACAAAAATCGTCAAAAATAAGTTGTTCGAATTGTTCTTCGTCATTGGGAATACTTTGATTTGCCATGCTGAGATATTGTGGCAAAAGATCTTTTGCGACAGTCTTTGTTGTCGTTATTGTCTTTATCTACATATGCTAATCGCCGATAAAACCTATAAAACCTATACTTGCAATTTACGACGCTACGCAGATGCATTTCCTGCATAGAGTCAGAGACGTGGAAAAGAGCACTAATGACAGCATCTTTGGCCGCAAAAACTGCCATTGACGATTCGATGCTGCCGCTAAAAGATAGCTTCCGCAAAAGAGAGATCGTGGAAAATGACTTCTATCCCTTTCATTTGCTAATATCAACTCCAACATTGGCTAAAGCACTTCCATACACATATTTATATATCAGTTCTGTCATCACTAAACATGATGCACGCGAAAATAGTATTTAACAATGAAACCTGGTTTTGACTATCAGCCATTGTAAATAAAAAGCAAGAATTGCATGTGCAAATTAAAGTAACTTCATCTGGTTTGGTTCGTACATACAGATTCAATTACTTCACGCCAGCAGTAGTGGTCTTGGCTTGAACTCTTGAGATAGGATTCATTAAGTCCCTCGGGCAGTCCTCTGTCTTTAGCAGTAGTCTCTTTCAATTCCTATTCTGCCCTGCAAAAAGATATCAAGAAAATGCCAACCATTTAGTTGATCTTCATAATAATTAATTTCTAATATAGCAGAATATACAAACTGTAAGTGGAGATGGCTCACCAATATCTTGATACCCTTATAGATGAGTCAGAATATTATTAGCATATAAAGTAACTTTTTTTTACAATGAATGAAAATTTTAAACAACCAAGTGGGTTTTTCTTTTATAAGTATAACAACCAATATAAATAAGAACAATTATAAATGGACATAGTTTTAATGAGAGAGACCGAACCAATTTGAGAGAGCTTTCACAGGGTAGTGAGTGAGAAAAATTATGACAATTCCTACAGAAGACCAAACAGGAGGTTGCATAAAATTCATTTTGATAATTCCATTCAACACCAACACAATACAGTAGATATGGCCATATTTTACCGTTGAACTTCACTGCAATCATCTGCGTCAAACATGATTCACTAGTTCAGTGTAGTTTCCAAGTCCAATAATAACAATAGCAATAATGGTTCATTTAATGATTTCCAGATCATATGTATGCAATGCTCAACAAGCTATTCACACTTGATGCTATCTTAAGTATCCATAACCAATCCTATTTATCCAAAAAAAAAATCGTATCCATAACCAACCCTATCCATTTATCAAATGATTACTACTCTATTTACTTAAATGCATGGCAGGACATAAAGCGCATAAAGGGGTATAACTAAGCATGTATGGACCAAGCCTACAAAAGGACTAGAGACCACCTGTCTGGTAAAAGGTTGCATGTCCTTCCTGTCACTTCCTTTCTTGCCACATCCTAACTTGCTCAAAAAAAGCGACCAACAATGACATCATCCCCATCAAATGGCTGATCAACCTTCTTCAAAAGCTCAAAAAATAAAAAACATGCATCATGTCATACAAAAGGATGTCTAGACATCGACTGGAGTCTCTTTATGAGACTCCCTCTGAGACTGCAATTCCATCAAGCGAGTGTTCATCTGTTTCTCAAAGTCTTGAAACTGGTTCCTGAATTCTAGTAAATCAGTCTTCAATGCCTCAAGCTGGCTCTTGTATAGATCGGCATTAATCTTGTTCTTCTCATTCTCCTTGCTAATGCGTTGATAATCCCTATTGTTGCGCAATGAAAGAGATGGTTCAGGTGTAACAGAGTAGCCTAGACCTCTTGCATAACCTGATCGCTGTCCTAAAACCTCCTTGAACACCGCATTAGCTGCTTCATCGACATTCTGATCCAGGTCTCTCTCCTTCAACCTCTCAATCATCAGATTCTACATGACCATTAAAGAACACGATTACAATTGTACAAGAGGATTTCATTTAATAAACATCAACAGATTTAACTTACATAATTGTGTTCTGCTGTTTCGCTAATAAATCTACTCTTCTTCTTTGACCAATGCACTTCTTTATAAAAAGCTACCAAATTTGGGGCTTGTTCGTGCTTTATCATCAAAGACTTTGTTAGGTATTCCAATAACATAGGCACGAAAATTCACTCCTTTAATAGATGAATGTACTACTTAGAACTTACCTTTTCCTCCATAATCCTAACGAATGACTTCCTACCACCTGTGTGGTTGATCTGTTGTTTTTGCCTATTTTTTCTATTTCTCTTTGACAGCTTCTGTAATTTAATTTTTGAACATTACTTCCATCATTTTAGGGAAAGGATATCAATGCACCAAGCATATAAAAATCATAACGATTGAGTTATCACAAAGAAAGAACTTAATATACATTAATATTTACCTCGAAGCCTTGGCTTGACCACCTTTCACATAACACTTCCCATACGGGCTTCTCCACCAAGGTTGTCCCACCGGAAAGTGCCGCTTCGTGCGTTTCATAACCCAGATATACCTTGCGCAGTAGGTAGTGGAATGCATTGTACTTTCGAGCAAGTGTGTTTATCACACACTCACGGTGGGAACTTTGTGTCCAATCCAATACAAAGTCAGCCTAAGCATCATATATTAGAGAAAAGCCTTTTTTGTAAGACTTTTGGTTTGCATTAATAAAAAAAATATATGCAACCTTTCTTAAATAAATCATGGTACCCGAACACGATCAATGAGCTCATCTTTCTCCTCTTTGTGTACCATGGTCCAGCTTGCATGCCTCATGTTGGCATGACGTCTCACAATCGTTGTCACTCGTCCAGAAAAGACGTTGTAATTTTCGCACGAGGGACCTCTTTGTCCATCCTTAATATTTAAGGGTATCTTTCCAAATTTACGGAGGCGTTCAAACTCCGTGCCCTTTGCTGGTCCCCGACCACGTTTTCGAGTGGGCACATCTGATCAACAAAACCCCAATATCATTAATTGCAAAAGACCACAAATTGCCAAGTGAGTAAATGCCATAAATATAACTGTCAATAACAGTCAAACTTTCAACTTACCTTCAATATCTACACCCCTATGAGCCTCATTATCATCATCCATGGTATCATCTAGGCCAACAATCGGTGATTGAGTTGGATCATTTGATGATGTGTCCACTTCATTATCTCGCAGATTCAATACTGGAGGTTGTGCCTGTGTGCCTCTGCCTTCACCTATTGATACTTTTCCATAGCGTCCATGTCGTCCTTTCCGTCTTCCTCTTATGGATTGCCCCATTGTCAATACAGTGGATATTAGACCTGAACTTATGATAAGAGGAAAAATGGCTTATTAGTTTATTCCCCTATATTCATACACAAGCACTGACCATCAACCTCAAGAGGATTCAAAAGTAAAGAACCATGCTTACTAAATTAATCTCCCAACATAAATCTTACAATGACTCTCAGCTGATATTCTAAAAGTGAAAACTTCAATCTATTTATATAAATAAAAATCAACATATACATTAGAGGAACTTGCAGCATTGTATCCTATGATTGTCAACCATTAAATCATATAAAACATATGTAAACGAAAAGAGAAAAATTTGAAGGAAAAAAAAAAAAAAGCAAAAATGATCCATGAGAAACATTTGAATAACGGTAGGCAGCCATGGTAGAGGAAGGCGAGAATTTTTTTTTTTTTTTATAAGAAGAATTTATTAATCCACATAATTAGGCAAGGCCCAAGTGCACAGGAAGTATACAAGAGATGAACCTAATTACAAGCTAAGCGCTATGAAAAACAACATAAAAATCATTAAAACTAGTCCCATTCAATACAATAGCCGAAGCCCAAAGTAACAATGTATGAAAGAAAAAGTCCCTAAGCCCTCCGGATGAATGTTCCCTATTATCAAAGTAGGGACCATTCCTCTCGTTCCAAGTACACCACATTAAACATACAGGCACCATCTTCCAAACAACAGCAATTTGACGATTTCCCTGAATTCCTCTCCAACATGGCAATAAATCTACCACCCTCCTAGGCATTACCGATGCAATACCAAGCCTAGTGAAGATTTCATCCCATAAAGCCTTAACTACTTCGCAGTGAAGAAGACAACAATCCGCCGATTCACCATTTCTTTTACACATGAAACACCAATCTATTATGTAAAGGCCAGGCTTTCTCAACTTATTGATAGTCAATATTTTTCCATGGAAAGCCAGCCAGCCAGCCAGCCAGCCAGCCGAAAGCAATCTTGAGAGGAACATTACTCCTCCAAATACGCTTCCAAGGGAAAGCAATTGAAGAATGAGTTGACATAACCTTATAATAGGATCTGACCTAGAAGTTCTTATTCTCCGAATGAGTCCAAAGCAACCTATCCTCCCCTCCAGCCTTTACATTCAGCGTGTATAATGCACTGTAAAATGCAGTAATATCCCCCACCTCCCAATCCTGGACAGCTATAATAAACCTCACAAACCATTGAAGAGAACCAGTAGAAATGTCCATGTTGTCAGCCAATGAGGCACCCTTATCCAACGCAATCCTATAAAGAGAAGGGAAAGCATTCTTCAAACTTTCAAAGCAACTCACCACACCAAATATCATACCAGATTATTTGTGAGCCGGATCCCGACTAGATTTGTTCCTTGAGGGCCCTTTCGATTCGTTTTGAAGCTGTCTTTGGCCTTAAGGTGAATTTATCGAAATCTGAAATGGTTCATGTTGGCTTGGTTAATAATTTTGGCGAATTGGCTGGCTATCTTGGGCTGCAAGGTCTCATCTTTGCCCATGAAGTATCTTGGTCATCCCTTGGGGGCTTCTCATAAATCCAAGGCAATGTGGGATGGGATTGTTGAAAAGATCGAATGTAGATTGGCGGGTTGGAAGAGGATTTATTTGTCCAAAGGTGGTAGAATAACCTTAATCAAGAGCATGTTATCCAACCTCCCAACATACTTTCTATCTTTATTTCCTTCGTTGCAGGGGTGGCAAATAGATTGGAGAAGATTTTTCGTGATTTATTGTGGGGAGGTTTAGAGGATGAGAAAAAATTTCATTTGATTAAGTGGGATAAGATCTGTACCCCTTTATCTTGTTGTGGTTTGGGGGAGCCTTCAATAATGCCCTATTAGGTAAATGGTTATATCCAATGTTTTGAATACCGTACCGGTCAAGGCACTGGAACGAAATATTTCGATACCGGTACCGTTTCGGGATAGTCGATATATGAATAAATTATATATATAAATATATGTATATAAATTATATTTCAAAATAATAGTCTATATATAAATAAATTATATATAAATACATATATATATATAAATTATAAATAGCCTAGTCTTAATTGGGGGTCAAAAAATGAGCTTGGTAGTGTGAAAAAATGAAAAAAAAAAATTAAGACCGAAATATTGGCCAATACGGGCTGGTACAGCCGGTATTTGGGCCAGTACAAAATATATATAGTAGCTGTACCGGCCTAGTGGCCGGAACAGAAAATACCGGTCGTACTGGCCGGTACGGTACGGTATTAATAACAGTGGTTATATCAGTATCATCAGGAAGGTGATGCTCTTTGGAGGAATGTTATTGATGTTAAATAAGGGAGAATTTGGGGAGGTTGGTGCTCAAATGAAGTAAGAGGGGCATATGGTGTGGGAGAAATCCACATCATATGCCGAATATTTGTAGTCCCTGCCGAAGATAAAAAAGAAAGTGGTCGCTTTTTATATTCAAATGCAATTCATAACACCTGACACCTTTTTTACCCACAAAATCATGCGGCGAGCTGATTTTCACTAGAGTTAGGTGTTAATTGCAATCAAAACTACTTCCCCCGCAAAAGATTTGGCCTCAAAAATTAATATTTGTTGTAGATATAGGTCCCTAAAAATCCTGCTACAGTTACAAATACTACTATTCCCACACCACCCAAGAGACTATTGCTCCAACCATTGAGAAAACCAAAAATCTTCGAATAGCACAAGCATGGGAGTACAAATGAACTCACAACAACAAATATTGAACCAACAATGGCCAAAAGGTTCTCAAAATATGGAAATAATTGGGCAACAACAACCGTGCTAGTGAGTCATCCTATTCTGATAAGCATCAATTCTTTTGATTTTCTGATAGCCCATGTTGAAGGACAGTTGCTATTGGGGTTAACACTAATGCATACTTCATAACAGGAATAAGTAAAGTGGCATATATGTTAACAATGATGGTTACATGTGGCCACATGTGGCCACACACATTTCAATCCCATGCACAACGAAAAGAAAAGAATCTTTGTAAGTTAAATCTAGATAACTACAGGAGTAGAGAGCTTGGTGATTAGGGATTAGGAAAAAAAGAAATTAAACAAATTGGACAATTGTGTCTAGAGTACGATGAACAGATTGACGATTACTAAGTTATCGTTAGAGCTCTTGGTTATGCTATTCTTGCAGAAATCTCTCTCCATACAAGGAAAAACATATAATGATAAAAACAGAAGCTAAGAAAGACAAATAAAGCTAGAAGTTCACGCGATTAGGAGAAATATACACAACCATACAAGTTATAACTCACAGATTTATTCAAGGTACAATGGCTTGAATCTCAAAAAATGGCCCATACTTTCACATAAGAAAGCCCCAAAATTCAAGAATAAACTATGCTCTGCATATGTGCTAAACAGAAATCCATACCTGACCAAGTGACCAGAAATGGCCAAGTGAATAAATACCATAAATATTTTTTGATAACTGATAAATACCATAAATATTACTGTGAATAAGGGTCAAACTTTCAGCTTACCTTCAATATCTACACTCCTATGGGCCTCATTAGCATCATCCATGATATAATCTAGGCTAACATTCGGTGATTGAGTTGGATCATTTGATGATGTGTCCACTTCAGTATCTCGCAGATTCAATACTGGAGGTTGTGCCTGTGTGCCTCTGCCTTCACCTATTGATGCTTTTCCATAGCGTCCACGTCGTCCTTTCCGTCTTCCTCTTATGGATTTCCCCATTGTCAATACTATGGATATTAGTCCTAAACTTATGACAAAGAGGAAAAATGGCTTATTAGTTTATTCCCCTATATTCATACACAAGCACTGACCAGCAACCTCGAGGATTAAAAAGCAAACCATGCTTATTAAATTAATCTCCCAACCTAAATCTTAAAATGACTCTTGGCTGATATTCTAAAAGTGAAGACTTGAATCTATTTAAATAACTAATAGTCAACATATACATTAGAGGAACTTGCAGCATCATATCCTCTGATTGTCAACCATTAAATCATATGAAACATCTGTAAACGAAAAGAGAAAAAAATTTGAAGAAAAAAAAAAAGCAAAAATGATCCATGAGACAAACATTTGAACAACAGTAGGCAGCCATGGTAGAGGAAGGCAATATTATTATTTTTTATATAAGTAAGAAGAATTTATTAATCCACATAATTAGGCAAGGCCCAAGTACACAGGAAGTATCCCGGAGATGAACCTAATTACAAGCTAAGCACTGTGAAAACAACATAAAAGTCATTAAAACTAGTCCCATTCAATACAATAGCCAAGCCCAAAGTAACAATGTATGAAAGAAAAAGTCCCTGTTCAAGGGCAGTTGCTATTGGGGTTACCACTAACGCATACTTCATAACTTCATAACATGAATAAGTAAAGTGGCCTATATGCTAACAATGATGGTTACACGTGGCCACGCACATTTCAATCCCATGCACAATAAAAAGAAAAGAATATTTTTAAGTTCAATCCAGATAACTACAGGAGTAGAGCAGCTTGGTGATTAGGGATTAGAAAAAAAGCTCAACCCTTCTTTGGGCAAAGTATTGACTACTGATAATCTTAAAAGGAGAGGTCTGTTTATTGCTGATTGGTGTGTCATGTGCAAAAGGGAAGGAGAATCTGTAAATCACCTTTTTCTTCACTGCGAAGTGTCAAGATTCTTGTGGAATGAGGTTTTGAGTTGGACAGGATTACACTGGATAATGCCTAGAGAAGTGGTGGATTTATTGGTAGGGTGGAAGGGTTTGAGGGGCTGTAAGAAGGCGGCAAGAGTTTGGAAGATGATTCCTCCTTGTCTTATGTGGTGCATATGGCTTGAAAGAAATGGGAGATGCTTTGAAGATAAAGAACACTCATTGGGAGATCTCAGGGATTTTTTCTTGAGTACTTTGAATTCTTGGGCTAAAGCTTTTGTAATGGCGGATAATTTTCTGCATCTGTTTTAGTTTTCTGGTGTCAGTTTCTTTTTGTTTTTGGAAGTTGTAGGTGTTTCCTTTGTATAAGTCCTGTGTACTTAGGCTTATGCCTATTTCTTTAAATAAAATTATTACTTATAAAAAAATAAATAAATAAACAAATCGGATAATTTATGTCTAGAGTACGATGAACAGATTGACGATTACTGAGTTATTTTTCGGGCTCTTGGTTATGCTATTCTCGCAGAAATCTCTCTCCCTACAAGGAAAAACATATACTGATAAAACAGAAGCTAAAAAAGAAAAATAAAGCTAGACGTTCACGCGATTAGGAGAAATATACACACAACCATACAAGATATAACTTACAGATTTATTGAAGGTACAATGACTTGAATCTCAAAAAATGGCCAATACTTTCACATAAGAAAGCCCCACAATTCATGAATAAACTATGCTTTGCATATGTGCTAAACAGAAATCCATACCTGAGCGTGGTTAAGTTGTTCGAAAATCTTGATACTGCGAGCCACCACAGATTTCCAAATCTGCACTACGTTATGACAATTTCCATTAGGAGCAAAACCATAAATTTTACATACGCATCTAGGGAGAGAGGAGAGACAGAGAGAGAAATAGAGAGGTAGACACGCAGAGAGAGAGAGAGAGAGGGGGGGGGAGAGACCGGAAGAAGTCCGGAATGAAGAATCCTTTAAGAGAGATCGACCATCCAGAGGGCTAAATCAGAAGTTCGAGATGAATATCGTAGAGAGAGGACCGCTTTATCGTACTATTCTGTAACTATGCCGATCGATCTAGGGTTTGGTACACAATGACAAGGATCGGGGTCTCTCAGAGACTGAAGGAGAAGGTTCGGGATGGGAGCCGTGTACTTCCTACTGAAAGTTTAGCTCAACTGAACTCTAGCGAAGCACGTGGGTGAAGATGGGCCGGGCCTGTGGGCCCTGAATCAGGCAACCAGCTTGTGCACCTTCAATTATAGCATTAGTATTAGATTGGTTAACTGTTCTTTAAATTTTAACTAATATATAATTTTTTTACTTTTAATTAATCATTTAAAACTTAAAGTTTATATTAAATTAGTCATCACATTCTCTATAATAATAAAATTTTATTATTTTTTATTATTTTTTATTATTTTTTATTATTTATATTTTATTATTTTATTTTTATAATCTCCAATAACTTCCAACAAATCTTATTCATTTTTATTTTCATAATCTAACAATTTATAATATAATAATCTCATATATATATAGATGGTAAAATCTCATATGAATAAAAATTCTCATATTTATAATATAATAATATCAAAAAATAATTTTAGACTTGTTATAGTTCTTTTCATATTTAAAAAGAATAATAGATTTACTGTAGTCTATAGTTTGGATGAAAATAATTTAACTAATTTAATGTAAAGTAAATATGGATGATATTTGTTAAATTTAAAGATAAAAATATATTTGACTAATCCAATACCAATGTTATTAGGCATGCAACTTTTTACTTCATGCTTGTTTATTTACTGTTTTGTTCTTGTGGTTAATCTTGTTATGAATTTTTAATTGTAATTGCACCAATCGTATTAAAGTATAATTTTAGTAAGAATGAAATCGAATTTATATAAATTTTAAAAAACGTAGGAAATCAATTAAATATAAATCAAATAAATTTTAATCTAGTTCAAAAAGATAAGTTGTAAAATAAAATAAGAAATTCAGAATTAATAAACTAATCACAATAAAAAGAAGTAAAATAAATTCTAAGAATGTAAATTAATCTAAACAAAGAATAAACTATTAATGGAGAATGAATTAAGATTTTGGGATCCACTTCATTAGTTCATAGTAATATATTTATAAGGGTGTGACTACTATGCCGCCCCATATTGACCGTTGGGCGTATTGTCCAATGTAAAATTTTTTTTTTATATTTTTTTTTAATACATTTAAATATTTTTAAAAAATAAAAAAAAATCAATACACTTAAAATCACTTCCTTAATCACTAAGTAAAAAAAAAAAATTACCAAACTGTTAAATGGAGCGGTCACAATGAGTGAGCAAAGTAGTGTTTCTCTATTTATAATAATTTATTCTCTCTCGAATATCTATGTGATAATCTAGAAGTCAATCTTGTTATCATAAAAAATATCATCATTGAATTCTCATTTTTTAAGATAATATCTAAAGTATGTTATTATTCGCTCAAAATTTTTTAAATCAAATTATCACTTATGTCTGTTAAAACAAATCATAAAAAAGATTAGATTTTATTTTTAACAAAACTATAAATCAGTCTCTCAACTGATTAAGATTATTCTAGATCATGAGAAAAATATGATCGAACTCACGTAAAGAATTTTATCTCTCTCAATTAATATGAAGCAAAAATAATATATCGTGAAACATATAAATAGTTAAGGAAAAAATAATCTCATAAATAATATTAATAATCTTCAATGAGATTTCATCCTCAACTTTAGTTGTAAATTTAGCTAGATATATTTAAAAAAAATAAATTCTAAAAATTGCACGTAAATAAACATTAACACTATTTAAAAGAAGAAAAATATTGATAGTTAAGGAAATGTGTGTTAGTGAATATATATTTTTTCGACCGACTGCTGAGCTCCCGTCTCTCGTGCAGTACGTGATCTATTTATAGAGCTTGGCCAAGTCAATCTCCTTTCTCGTTCACTGCCTCAGAGCATTGAATGAGTTATGCATCTTTATATTTATTTTTATATTTATATAATACCTTTTTAAATTTATCTATATTAAATTATGTATCTTTAAAATTTTACATAACTATAAATAGTATTTCTTTAAATTTAAAAAAAATACTATTTACTCTCCAAATATTATTTTACTATTTTTTCTCTCTCCTACCATTTCAATAGCAGCTCTTAAAATATAAAATTTGTATTAAGTTAATGATACAAAATATTTCTAGCACATGTTAATATTTATTGATAAAATTACTCATTTTAATATATGAAATTGATAATATTTGAATATATGGAATTGGTGTTTTTGAGCATAGGTTAAATAATAGAATTTACAGTGAATATTAATTATATTTTATTATTATTTAGTTTATAGGTACATAATTCAATATAATTTTTTTTATATATATACAAAATTAATGCTTGTGCTCTCAGTGCCTCCTCCTTCTCCTCCTCTTTCTTTACCTGATCATCACGACAGCCTTCTCTCTGTCTTTTTTTTATTCACCTTCCCGTTGGTGATTGTCAGAGCAGCCTTCCCTTCACATTGTCAAGTTCACGTTTCCTGGCGTGCTTTGTTTCCAAGTTCACGTTTCCTTCATGTGCATGTGCATGTGCATGTGCATGTGCAGCACGCCAGCTGCTTTGTTTCTTTTGTTTTTTTGTTTTTTTACTCCTATTAATGCATGAGACACATTTGTCTTGTTTTATTATTGTTGATACGATAAAAATTGTTCAACAGGCCGGAATGGGAGAAATAATCATTCCCAGCCCACTAGGCCGACTTAGGCCTCGATCGGCGTTGTATAGAGTCCTCGTGCGTGAACTTGTTTCCCAAGCTTAATAAATCCTAGGCAGAGGAGTCCCGAGGAGATCATGAGGTATCGAGTGGGTAACTCTAGAGCAAGTGAGGTGTTGTCCCGAGCTGGTGGGGTGCCGAGTAGGTCATCTCCCAAGCAAGTGGAGGTGGAGGTTCCCAAGCAGAGGTGCAGAGCAAAGGAGGGATCCCGAGCTAAGTTTCATTTGTTTCCCGAGCTTAACAAATCCTGGGCAGAGGAGTCCCGATGAGATCATGAGGTACCAAGCAAGTAACTTCAGAGCAAACTGAGGTGTTGTCCCGAGCTGGTGGGGTGCCAAGCAAGTCATCTTCGAGCAAGTGTCTCTTGAGCAAAGTAAGGGTCTGTCCCGAGCAGCCGTTTCCCAAGATGCTTCCTGAGCCATGCTTCCTGAGATGGTTCCCTAGCCGTACTTCCCAAGCTTAGTAAGTCCCAGGTAGAGGAAGTGCCAAGCAGGTTTCTCCCGAGCAGGTGACTCCCAACCCGGTGGCTCCCAAGCAGGTGGTTCCTAAGCATATGGCTCCCAAGCTGGTGGGCTAAGGAGGGATCCCAAGCTGAGGGAGGCTGCGATGGAGAAAGAGTCATTTCCTGGGGCGACTTGGGCCTCGATTGGCATTATATAAAACTCCTGACAGTGTTCCGGTGCAGCTCCTCCCTCATCTACATGCGAGCAACCCGAAATGGGTCTCGATACCAGGTTCTCCACCCTTGCACCACCGCGGCTCAGCCCCCGTTCCACCAAGCACCATCATTGAGTTCCCCTCATGTTATGGACCACTTCCATGGAACCCACGACTCGTAACTCATCCCTAGCCCAATGCACAAGTTTATCCTCGTAGCACCTCCGTTAGCCATCCCCACGCCACCGCACCACCACCACCACCAGCCTCCTCCCTCACTGACGACCTCTCCCCTTACTCCTTTCCTCCAGCCAAAGCCCCAGCTCCTCTCATTCACTCTCTCTTCATGAGATCTCAGATCCACCGTCATAGAACCAACACAACGCCGTCGTATGCCACCTCTAGCTGCCACCATGAGGCCACCCACGATGCAGCTTCCCAATCTGCATCCCTCTCTCACAAAGTCTATCTCTATCTCACAGGTTCTTGCTGTCGCATGGCCTAGATCTATCGCCTACAGCCCACGACGCCACCACCAGCCCTTCACGGTGCCTCCCCTGCTCCTCCATGCCTAGACGAGCCTCTACGTCTCACTTGCTCTGTTGTGTGGTGATTTTGTGAAGACGATAATTGTTGTGAGGTTGTACAGAGGGACATAAGTGGAAGAAGAAAGTGTCAAACAAAATTACTATTCATTCATTGATAGGCTCTTTTAAGTCTAAGGAGATATACAGTCGTAGAGTGCGCAAGTGTCGTGCAATCCTTTTAAAAAATGATGAGATCCACTATTAAAAAATTAATTTTTATTTTATGTGAGTCCCTTATTTATTTATTTTTTTCAAAATAATTACACAGCGCTTACACACTCAAGACCGCAGTTATCATTTCTTGTCAATAAAAGTCTATCTTTTGAATGCATCAATATTATATTAGCCTTACAATTCTTCATCACTTCAATTCCTTCGTTGAGATTAAAAAAATTTAAATAAAAATAAGAATAAATAAATATTTCAAAACTAATAAAATTATAAAGATTAACACTACATAATTGTGATAATGTTTTATTTAATTTAGTAAAATTATGCACAATTCGACTATTATCACATTCCCTAACCAACTTATTGATAATCTCTAACAATTAAAGCAACTAAAAATTACAGATAAAAAACTATATATTTTTTTCTTCTTTTTTATTTTTTATTTTCCATTTTCCTAAGCAAAAAGTTTAACGAAATGTTAAAACACTACAAATATTAAAGAAATTTCATATGCCTTCCATACTCATTATGAGTAAAAGTTTTAACCAACACAAAACACACCGCCCGGTTTAGGATACATGTGACTTGAATTTCTATTTGAAAGTATGTTTCAACTCAAATCTTAGGAAAAATCTCATCGTAAACATATTTGCGCACTAATATGCACATCAATATTGAGACACACTAATGCTGAGGTAGAAATATAGACTTTAATAAAATGATCTCTTTCTTTTTTCTTTAATTAACATCTGACAAAATATTTCACGTCAATATTGGTGCACAAATTGGTCCGCGAATCCGCTTGTATGTAGAAGAGTTCCAAATCTTACTAGGGTGTACACTCAATAAATAAAATCACTCTAATTAGGGTATAATAGTATTAACAATATAATATGTGAGTGGAATAATGTACAAAAAATCAAATATCTCACATATAAATTATAAGAAGAAACGCTTCGTAAGAAAAAAATAGATAGTCTCTTGAAATGCTTGGTAAGAAAAAATAGATAGTCTCGTGAAAGGATGCCAAAAATAGAATTTATACCACACTATATTATATAGCCATGTCAATATCTAAATTATGCAATCCTCAAGATCGAATAAGAATGCACATAATGTAAGGTCAAAGAGAGGAAACATATAATATGTGGATAATGGTAAAAATAAGAAGTGTTTTCAAGAATAATTGGACTTAAACTCTTTTTGGCATTTTCATTGCATTAATTTTTCTATCTAAGTGCATGTTTGGAGTTATAGTAAGAAATATAGCTTATAACTTTAGGACTTATAACTTATAACTTATAGCTTAAGTAATAAGTTCTATTACTAAAAAATTATTACTAATCATATGTTTAAACACTTTCAAATATGCTACGTTTGTTTAAAAACAAATTAAAAATGTGCTTTTTGAGGTAGAAATAACGATTATTTGATTTTTTAAAATTATAATCATATCATTGAAAGTTTGAAAATTGTAATTATCTGAAAGTTATATGGATATTTTCGCCTATTGACAATCTTTTTAAAATTCAAATTATGTTCTGCATTATACTGAAAATCAAGTTTGAGAAATATGCTTTTCCTCAAACGTAGTTTTTAACTTATTTGAGATTAAAAAATACTTTAATATGTAACACAAAAATAATTTAATTTTTTCATTAAAGAATTTTTAAGGCCATTTAAGTACTTTTTTAGACTCTAACGCAGCTCCAAACAGGTTTTAATTATTATAACTTCTTCAAATTTCAAAAAAAATATAATCTTTTCAAATTTTAAAACAAAAATAATATTAAAAGAATGAATTATGCTACGTCCACTGAGAATTCTTATAGAATTCTTACCGAACATGTAAAATTTTCTTTTTTTATTTTTTCAAACATTTTTTAAACTATTTAGATATTTAAAAAAAAATACAAAGTCATTAAAAAATATTTTCTTAATTATTAAGTAAAAAAAGTATAATCCGTATTTACTCTCCATGGGTATTATTGGTAGGACTAGCTTTTTTCTAAAAAATAAAATAAAATCATATTATAACAATATTTTAAATTTATAATATTTATATTTAACTTTTTCTTTCTCATTTATGAAAATACTATAAAATATTTTAATTCAAAATATTTTATTATTATTCACAAAATTCTCGTCTCAACTAAGAAATTTAGAAAAAGTTAATTTTATAATATTTATTAAGTAAAATCTTTGCATACAATAATAAATATTATAATGTTTCAAAAAATATATATTATAAGTTTTTTTTATAAGTTATTTTATAGACTTGCCCATCTGCACAAGATGTATCTAGGGGTGATCTCGGTCCGGTTCCAGTCCAGTCTTAGGTGATTTTTTGGACCGGACCGGACCTATTCGGTCCAGGGATTTTCCACTCTGGACCGGACCAAGTAATGTATAGGATCGGACCGGTCCGGTCCATTTTGGTCCGGTCGGTTCATTCGGTCTAGACCATGCCCAAAACGGGCCGTTCAACCCATCTAAATTTGGTTTTTTTTTTTTTGCCCAAAACTTAATAACTTAACATATAATGGGTACATGGCATGAATACCATATTTTTCAATAATATGAAGACCATATTTTCCAGCAATATGAAGATGTTCTTGCAGAGAAAGAGAGAGAGTTTAGAGGAATCCGTCGTAATGAAACTCTATGTTTATCCATTCATTTGTTTTCTTAAAAACCCAAGTCTTTTTATAATTATACTATCACACCATATCAAAATAAAATGAAAAAGAAGTAAAAATTAGGATTTGTTATGGTATATAAACTCATTTTACCCGCCACTTCAATTGTAAAGATTCAAAGAATTTATAATGAAGGTATATCAAACTATACGTGTGTATATATATATAGTGATACTAATATGATATATTATATAATAATACATTAATACTATAGACTTATAGTGATTAGTTATTATGAATTATGATTAGTATAACTATATAATAGTATTAGTATTAGACTAGTAATATAGTATAGATATATATTAGTAATATTAGTTATACTGATTTAGTATAAGTTATAACTATGTTAATATAAGTTTATAACTATAGTCTATATTGGACTATTAGTATTTTTCTTTTTATACCATATTAGAGTCTAGAGTCTAGACTATTAATGGAATACTTGTATTAGTATAAATATTAGTATTAGTATAAAATTATAAATATTGGTAGTAGTATAAAATTATAAATATTAGTACTAGTTAATAATTACTTAACGGTGAGTTAGTGATAGGATTAGGTTAAATGAAAATTATATAATTAATATATTTAAATTATAATATATATATTTTTTAATTTTCATCCAGTCCGATCTGATTTGAAAAACCTCTGGTATTTTAGGACATCTTTCTACCTCTATCAGTATTGATAAGTCGAGTAGTAGAGGCACATGAAGATTATCAACAAACTCAAAGAAGACAGGCCAGCTCTAGACTAGCTTCAAACCAACAGATCACTACATTATGGGAAGCTCCACCTGCAAATTGGATCAAAATTAATTGAGACATAACAGTTAGAGAGGCAAGCAATAGAATTGGTGTGGGAGTGGCTTTTCGAGACATTAAAGGTGAAATACTGGCTACTTTGATGTAGCCACTGTGTTTTTGTTCACAACCTACTATTGCAGAAGCAAGAGGATTAGTATCTGCTGCAATTTTATGTATAGAGTTAGATTTGCATAATGTTGTGTTTGTAGGCGACTCAATGTAGGTTGTGAAGGCAATGTGACAACACACAGAAAACCATAGGTTGTTAAGATGCCTAGTGCAAGATGTCAAGATCATATTGACTGGTACACACTGGCTTATTAAACATGTCAAAAAGGATGCAAGTGGAGTGGCACATCGATTGGCACAACAAGTTGTTATTTTGGATACTAAAATGATAAACATTAATAACATCAATCCATGTATTGAGCCTCTGATTCTAGCTGAATGTAATAGATCTAGTTTAGAGACTTATGTAAGCCATAGTATGGTTTAATGGAATGAAGTAGCAACTTCTCCGAAAAGAAAAAAAAAAAAAAATACCTCTCGTATTAATTATTTAACATATAGCTAAAGGTTATATCGGTCATTAGCAACTCCGACAGACAGACCAAAGTTGAACTCGAGTCCCCAATATCCAATGGAGGCCCTCAAGTTCAACTGCGCACTTAGGAATTTTAGAGGCAGAGGAGGATTAGCTGTAAGTGGCAGAATTTCTCCGGGGTTGAAGCCTAGCCCACCTGAGATTTTGTGCTCTTACAGGTTAGTAGATTTTTTAGAGATTACCCATTTGGAAAATCTCGTTTTCATCAACATCCACTTATCGTTTTGAGTTCATGCTCTCAACGCATATTCTGGTTGGGCTTTTGATTTTTTCCCCATATATTTTTGACGTCTTAGGGTCATCATTTTTATTGGAGCTTCAGTGGAAAAGAAAATTAGGGAAAGAAATGTTGGGCTATGTTCTTCTTAAAGAATCTGTTTCAAAAATTTACTGTAATGGTTATTTAAAAATAAAAATTGATACGTAACTGGCAGTGGCAGAATTGTTAGACTACAAGTGTTGTTAGCAATATTAGCTTTAGTATGCAGGGTTCCATTTGGCTAACATGAGAGTGGTCTGGAAAGTTGAAATTTTTTAATCGATCATGTTCTATTGTGCAAGTTTGATCAGTAACAGGTCGGGGGAGGATATAGGAAAAGTGACTAAATAATGCACTATTGTAGGATTGTTGAACTTTCTCGATAGGCTGGCGCTGTGTGCTTAATTCATGATAAATTGATTGGCTAATTTTCTTATTTCATATAAAAAAAAAAATTTGATCGGCTAATGTCCAGCTCTCCTTTGAAGTGTTACGACTGTGTATAAAGAAATTATAAAGGGTTGTATCTCTGCCTTTGTGGACTGGGAAATGACTCAGATAGAGCTTGTTTTTGAAACCCCTAGGGGTTGGCTCAAGTGGTAAAGGCCTTGGTCTTGGTGGTATGCTCCCTCTAGGTTTAAGGTTCAAGACCTCTTGGGTGCAAAAAACTTCTAGGGGCCATCGGACTGGGGGAACTTTCCCTTGAATTACCCGAGGTGTGCTTATGAGAAACTCCTTACCAAGGGCCTGTGCACCCCTAGAATTAGTCAGGACTTTGTTCTTGGACACCCAGTGCCAATAAAAAAAGTTTTTGAGGCATAACACCGGAAGAATTAGTGGTAGTTTACCTTCGTTGAAATTTGAAAACAATGGCTTCTCTAACTGCTATGCCAATCAATTTAGGTGTATTTATCAGCCAACTTCTGATAGTGCTGATTTCAGGGCTTTCAGGACATACTTGTAGTTCCAGGGAACCTCTCTTTTTATAGCAATCTTAGCTTTCTTTTTTGCTTTTATGGAAACTGTGTAAATTTGTATTGATATAGGATTCCAAATAGAGGATTTTTCATTGTTGGAGATATGCACAATGGTGGCTGTGTTTGTACTAGTTTTCCAGTCCTTTATGCCCTGTTTGGATTCAGAGTTGATCTCAACTCATCTCATCTAATCGTTACAACTTTCCAAAATTTTCACACAAAATATAATAAACAATTCAACTTTTTCAAATTCCAAAATAATAGTAATATTAAAAAAATAATATTCTAACAATATTTTATTCAATTTTCAACTTTCAACTTTCATCTCAACTCACTATCCAAACCTAATCTAAGTGTATGAATTATTAGTACAACTATAATATATTCATATACAAAGGAATGACTGTAACTAACTAATTGACACCAGCTCATTTGCCATGTGGAAAAATAAAAAATACACATTCCTAATAGATTGGGGTTTCTTCTCTCTCCCTGTCTCTATGGATTTACTGAGTGCTCAAGCAATTGTAATCGTCCTCAAAACAAAATAGCTATTGTTAAAAAGTGGGGATAATTTATTTAATGGTTTCTGCAATCAGACAATCTAGGCATTATAAAAATTGCAGCCATGCTCCAAGGAACCATAACATGAGAAGTGGTAGTTCTCAGTTGTACGGAGTGTAGAATCATGCTCTTCTAGTTATACTGTTGAACTTCTAAAGATGAGAAATCTTACTTAACAAAAAAAAAAAAGATGAGAAATCATGTGATATCCTTTGAGTATGAATTATTTGTGTTTAAACCTATGCAGAATAGTCTTGAGAAAAATGGGCACAACACCATCACCAATATGCCGGGAATTCATTTCTGTGGAAGGAAATGATATCTATTCAAGAAGTAGACCTGATGGTATAATTAATTTTTCTCCCTTTCTTTTAGCCTTTATATTTCTTTTATGGACAATTTTTTATAAGCATTTCTTCTATAGGTTGTTATGAACATTTCAGCTTTTGTACACTTTTTTTTGGGCACTAAGTGTGATTTTTTTGCACTCAATACACCATATGACCACTCTCTCTCTCTCTCCCTGGTAATTTGTTAGTATATGATAACTATGTACGATAAACATAATATTTGATGACGGTTTACTATAAATTTAATGACAGGTGAAGTTTTATGATTTCAATTTGTGATTTGATCATGACATCTCTAATGTTATATTACAGGAATCAGATTCCGTCTTGTCTCATATAATATTTTAGCTCAGGTATGAAGACCAATTACCCAATGTACTTATATATTCTTTCTTATTCATTGCATTCACACATCTTCTTACTAGGTGTAAGAACCTTTTTTTTATTGGTAAATAACCAGGTGTAAGAACATTCTTTCAGGGGAAAATCAACCAAATATGACTTTGGAATGATATTAAAGAATTTCATCATGGCCTTTGTATGTCTTGGTTGCGAGTGAACCACATCGAGATCTCCTGTGGAACTCCAACCTTTGCCTCTCCTTTTGGACTTCTCCCTTGATTCCAACCACAATTCCTTCTTTTCTCTATCATCATTCAGGTGCATAAACTCCATAAATAACCAAATAGAAGCTATGTTCCACTTTTTGTAATAAACATGATATTATATGGTGACCTTCACCATCAAGTTTTTCCAACACCCTTTTATTCCACAAAATAATCCCACCGGCAGAGCCAACTACATTGACTGTTAATGACCCTTTCCTTTAATGACACCCCCTTTGATGCTAGATGCTAGTCTTTTAGACGTAACTTCAATCTTTATTTACTAAAGACAAGCCAAATCGCCTTTCTACTTTTGCAACGATATTTCTCACTGGTGACTTAGGGCATGTTTGTGTAATGAGATGAGAATTCTATGAATAGTAGTGAAATGGTTTGAGTTAAGATGTTTTATTGGGTTTTGGGAAATGAGAGAGAAAAAATTGAATAAAAATATTATAAAGTTAAAATATCCTTAGAATATAATTTTTTAATATTATTTTTGTTTTGAAATTTGAAAAATTTGTATTGTTTTTTGTGTTTTGTTTGGAAGTTTGGGAAAGTTGTAGTGATTAAGTAATGATTAGATGGAAAAGTTGAAGATTTGAAATTGAAAATTATTTGTGTTTGAGTGATGTTTGGGAAGGAAATTTTGAGAAAATTTGAGATGAGATGAAATCATCTCACTTCCCAAACAAGTCCTCATTCTAAGGATCCATAATTCCCTGGATATTTCAAGACATAATTCGAAGCTTTATTTTTTTTAAAGTGCAAAAAATCTGTCGCCTTGTTATTTTCCCCTTGGCTCCTTAAGCCGAATCTACTACTCGCACCATATGGTGCAAGGTAGCCCCCACCCCACCCCACCCCCTGCCCCTTGGGGTTTTCACCCCCATACCCCACCCCTACATCCTGGGGGCGGGGTGCGGAGCGGATTCCCAATCCGTCTCGCCTCATGTCTACTTAAAAAATGGACTACATTCCACTAGGTTTAAAAATTATTCCTAGGTCCAAAAGTGATTAAAAATACATTTTTAGACCCAAATTGTAAATTTAAATTTTGCAAATATGACTATAATTTAAAAAGTATGTAGTTTTTAAATTTGCTAGTGCATATTTTGTGCAAGTTGTAGTGTATTAGTTTTTAAACTATGTAGTTTTTAAATTTGCTAGTGCATACTTTGTGAACAAGTCTAATAAATTGTAATATATATTTATATATACACAATTTGTAAAATATAAATATATATTTATGTTTATATATATATATATATATAATATATCTATAAACATGTAAGCGGGGGTGGGGCGGGGTTGGGCCCTCTTGGCCCCCCACCCCCCGCTAGGGGCGCTATATGCCGAGCGGGGGCCCTTGCCCCCGCATAGGCGGAGCGGGGTTGTCCGCCCCGCCATGCGGGGGGCGGGGCGGACGGGGGAGGGGCAGTGGGGCGCGGGGCCCCGCTGCCCACCCCTAGGGCCCGAATCTCTTCACATCATAGTTAAACAAAGTAGTTTAAATTCCATAGTGTCCTAACAGCCCTAACTGAATTTCCAATATTGTGTTATTCAGAACATGGCTTCTCATTATCCTTCCATCTGTTTCTAATGTGATGGCAGAGCGTTAAATTGTTCGCCTGAGCTTGTTTTGGTTCTGATTTTCAGCCAATTACTATTTGGTTTATTTTATTTGAGTTTTTTAAAAGGGTTGTTTTATAGTCAAATGAGTCAATTAAATATCGTCAATTCAATGATTAGGGCAACAATAGGGTTTTGTTCTACCTATAAGTAGAGCTTAAGATTGTAAGCTATCATTTTTGTTTATTCTATCAGAAAAAAAAGAGCAGAGAAACTCGAGTCCAAAAAAACCCTAGAATCCTTGTTCCCTCCTTTAATCTTTATGCTTATGTTTCTTTATTTCTTTCAACTTTGTATTGAGTTATCTCCAATAATCCACTGGGAATTCTTTGCAATAGGAGATATGATTAGTTTAGTGCATTATATTTGGCATTGAAGCAGATTTCAGTCCATTCCCATGGCTGCTCATGGTAAAGGAAGATATGGAGGAGTAGGACTATGAGGCATACTGTTGAGTAGGTTTGGGCTGTTCAAGCTATCCAGTGATGTGAACATGTGGCCCCTTGGAAGGGTTAATCAAAAGGCAACCGCAATCCCTACAAGATGTGGTCTTGAGGATGAGGAGACCAATCCTTATGAAGATGTAAGTCCATTACATGGATGGGAATTTTTAGAAGAGCTGAATTGCCATCTTGGATTGGAGGAGAGATTAGTGAGAGATCTTGATTTAAGTATGGGTGGATTGGAGGTGGAGATTGCTGGATTTTATGGTGATATGTGTGCTGAAGATTTTTTGGATTGGGAATCTGACATTGAATACAATTTTGAGCATATACAAATTTCAGATGTATGAAAGGTGCAGTTTGTGAAGTTTAAAATTACGAGGGGCTGCTCTTCAATGGTTGAAGAGAATTAAGCAGTATGATTGTAAAGGTACGACATAAATCTGCACATGGGACCATATGATAACAAAGATGAGAAAACAGTTTTAGTCGGCTGACTATATGATGTATTTTTTCCAACAATTTCATTTGCTGCAACACAAGTTGATTGTAACGCCCCAATGGAAGACCCAAACCACATGACCTAAACTCTAAAAAGACTGGTCAATTATACAATTGGAGATTCGTTGAAACATTATAAAGAGCAAGAACTTCTTCTTCCCAAGCAATGTGGGATCCCATACACCACCTACCCTTATTCTTATCATATGGGGTATCACAATCTACCCCCCTCATAAATTCCCGACGTCTTTGTCAAGCCAGTCCATTGTAAGTCGCACGGTTCCAGTCCCACAATTTTGGTTGTGATAGGCTTTGATACTATTTGTAATGTTCCAATGGAAGGCCCAAACCACATGACCTATACTCCAAAATGACTAGTCAATGATACAATTGGAGCCCCGTTAGAGCATTATAAAGAGCAAGAACTTTTCCTTCCTAAGCAACGTGGGATCCTATCACCACCTACCCTTATTTTTATCATTTTTTTTATAAGCAAGAATTTTTTTATTAATCCCTATAATGAGGCATAGCCCAAGTACACATGGAGTACATAAGAGATAAACCTAATTACAAGCTAAGCGTTGTGAAAATCAGCATAAAATTCATTAAAGCTAGTCCCGTTCAATACAATGGCTGAAGCCCAAAGTAACAATGTATGATAGAAAAAGTCCCAAAACCCTCCCATTGACCGTAACCCTTATCTTTATCATATGGGGTATCACATTGACTGTAAACGCATATATGTCTGAATTTAATAACTTATCTATCTGAATTGATCCGAATGAAATTAACGAGCAACTTACAGCATGCTATCTTTCGGGATTGACTTGGGTTGTTATGCCTACAAATGTGGAGGATGTGGGGCAATATTCAATGTGGGCTGAAGCAAGGATATCAAGGCATGGACTAAGAAAATCTTTGACAACAAGGACAACTGGTTCAACAGTTCAACCATGGCTTCCTGTTGCTCATAGTTTAAGAGTGATAATAAAGCTTCACGCTATAAGGGCATAGTTGCTGGAAATTCCAACCATAATGGGATGCAACTAGATATGGGGTTGACTGACTGGAGAAAGGGATGGAAGTTGCTAGCATTAGCGTTTCGAATCCTAAAGGCAGCAACTCTACTTTCCGTTATTCCATTGTGGAGAAGAGGCCACATCTTGTTTATGTCTACAAGGAAGAAATCATTTGAGGTAGAAGAAGAGACAAAGAGCCTGGCATTCGATAATTATGGTGATGAAGGGCAGTAAATGGATGTGCTATGAACTTGTTTAGAGATTTTGGTGGTTAGAAGAATTTTAATAGTAGCTAAATTTGGGCAACACTGAGCATTTGTGGCATTGAAGTTTTTTTTTTTTTTCCGCATACGTGTACTAAATGGTGGAGATGTGAAAATATCATCTCCAAGGAAGCTGTTGGAAGAAAAAAGCTTCCTATAGATAAGCATCCGCATCCATAAAATATTGCTTGATTTTAGATACGTCATAAACTTCCCGTTACAATTCTTTGTTTGGTATAATCCATATTAGGAAATAAATATGATGAGGCTTGGTCTGATCTTGTCCCTTTCGATGCATGCCATATTTTACTTCAAAGACTGATTATTTGATCACGACTCATTCATTTAGCCAAAGATAAGACCTATACTTGTAAGAGGGATGGAAAAGTCTCACTGCTAGACCATTCAAGAAGGCAAACCTAGAAGTGGGTGTAGTGTATACGCTAGTTGGTAGAATTAAAGAGAGCAAATAGTTACCACCAAGGGTGTTGGCTTGGTGTCAAGATGCTTACTCCCATGTAGTTTGGTAGCTGAGAGGTCATGGGTTTGAGTCTCCATGGGTATGGTTAGTGATTTTGAAAGCCTTGAGCAAACTTAAGTGCAAATGCTACCGAAAGCCTAGGCTGAAATTTCAAAGCACAAGCATGTGCCTTTATTGAAGTAAAGATCACATAAAAAAACAAAGAATGTATAATAGCAAAATTTCCTTAAAATACAATAAAAAAAGGTTAAAAAGAGATAGTTATATATTTTTCCTTTTGACCAAGTTTTCAGAGTATCATTTCCGACTTGCTCATATAGAAGACAAATGACATGAACAAATTAATATTGACAATTGTCAACAACTATTACTGTACACCCTTTTTTCGATTTACTGGAATTTTAATATTTTTTAGAGATAAATAATAAGAGCAAAAAGAGAAAGAACAAGGAATATGATATTTGATAGGGTTGGTATTTGTTAGATTGGATGCCTTTTGAAGTTTGAGAGACCGGGAAAGCTTGATAGTGTTTTCCAAAGTTGACCTAAGAAGTGGTTATCCCCAAATTTTATGACCTGATTTATAGTAACTTTAGATGATAAATATCCTCCAATATGCCAATTTGTTGACAAAAAACTCGGTAGTTTTTTTTGGTCAGTAAATATGAATTTTATTAAAAGAGGCGAAGCCAAGTACATGGGACATACAAGAGCAATACCTATGCATGAGTGTCTAAAGATACAAGGAAATCATGTATATTCATGCCATTAAAGTCTATTACAATCAACTAATGGAATAAAGTTTGAAGAAAAAAGTTCTAAGCTTGTCCATTGTCCGTTCACGATCCTCAAAGCTGCGACTATTCCTCTCCATCCATATGTACTGCCATAGCTAGATTGGTATCATCTTCCACATTGTTGCAATTTGAGAGTTACCCCAGAGGCCTTATCAGCTGGCCAAAAATTAAACAACCCTCCGTGGCATCACCCAATGGAGCCCCGCTCTAGCAAAGATATCATTCGATAAACTCATTGCCACGTCACAATGCAATAATAGGTGATCCACAGACAAAAACCTTGGTAGTTATGTGCTTATTGTTACTATCCGTTCTAGTTTTGTATGTATAAACTTGCATCAATAATGCGGGGGCTTCCTACAAGTTATGTTTCTAGAAAGTGAAAGCCTTTACACTTTTTAGGATTATTTTAATTTTTTCCTCCCTTTTGGTGTAGGTCTACGTGAAGAGTTCTTTGTTTCCACACTCTCCATCTCCTTGTCTCAGGTGAATTTTTAAAAATAACCTTTCTTTGTTCCTAGAATTTTCTTTTCCTTCCTACTAACAATTTCCATTCTTTGTGGGTGCATCCAATTTGATATATTAATGGGATAAGAGAGTGCCTAGTATTCTATTGTTTATTATCCTCTTTTCTTTTCTTAATTGAAATATTATTTTGATGACGAGGAATCTTAGAGACCGTGTAAATGCCGCGTCTTTTTACTTACTTAAATCCCGGACCCTTGTAATGTGTTCCCATTACTTGGATCAGCTAATTTCCGCACCAAACATGGATCAGCTAATTTATCAGCTTTTCACTGATGGGTTTCACCGATGTGGCATGGGCAGCATGGCCCCTAGAAGTTGTTTGCACCTATGGATTTGAACCTTAGACCTAGATGGAGTATACCACCAAGACCAAAGCCCTTACCACTTGAGCCAACCCCTTAGGGGGGGTTGAAGAAATAATTAGAAATTATAACAAGTATAAAAATGAGTAACAACACATAGTAGAGACTGGTACAATTCAATCAAAACTTTTATTCGTTTGGGTTTGATTGTGTCATAGATCTAAAACTTGAGTGAAGTTTATTGTTGTGAATTGTATTGCTGATGTGACCATATATAAGAAACGATTGGTACAGCTTGTCCATGAGCAGCCAACCATCGTAACAACCGGATACATTCCATCATGGTCATTGGGGTCTCTCCTAAAAAGGCCAACTAAATTCATCTCGATTCTCCTTCTTACAAAGTATAAAATTTGCCAGTTATTACTGGAATTCCTTGTCAACTCTCTGTAACATACTTGTCTTTAAATGTTGAAAGATGAACAAGGGGGATAAATGTATTTGTGAACTACGAAGAGCTGGGATTTGTTTTTTATGTAAATATAACTTAAAAAATGCATTTTTCCCTGAAGAGATGTGGTAAGTCGGTACTCTACATATTCCTAATAACATGCTATTTTTCTCTGTAAATTCTTCACTTTTCCCCGTTGCATTGTTCAAAATGTTTAGAATTTTGTTGCAATTTGGTGAAGAAGAACAAGGCATTATATCTCACGGTTTTGTATTCGGTCATTGTATACAAACCAGGCTATTCACTTTGATTTTCTGCTGATATTTACTATTTTTAAGATGTATGTAGGGTTGTTGCAAGATTCATGTCTTGTGGAAAGTCTTTTGCATTTGAATTTTTTAGGCTTGTAAAAATATATGGAAACATACCCTGTTAACTGATCTGTTTTCATACTCTGTTAACTGATCTGTTTTCATATACTTTATATATCAAGAAAACAATGGCCCTGAATCATGTAAATTACTCCCATGAGAGAAAAAAAAAGTTCTAATTTTATTTTTAATTTATTCTCCCAAGGTTTGTAGAAACAGTACTTCCGCTTGAGCTTCTTAAAACCATTTGTGATGTCAACTATCAGTCGCGATATCTGATGAAAAACATAAAAGTTTTCAGTCTGCCATATGGCATAAATCTACAATGACAAACCTTAACTTTATTAGTTGGATGTCTATACCCTGTCAAGGAGGACTTCTGCAAGTTATGATTATCTCCCTTCTTCTTGAAACTTCGTTTTCAAGAAATCACAATGCCACTTCTAAAATGTGTCAAAATATCTTCCCGAGCAAATAATATGCAATCCTATCCAACTTAACCATGTTCTTTTAAAGAAGTCTGATTATACTTGCAGTAACCATCATTATAGTTTGGCCCTCACATGGGGTTATTCTTCTTCTAAGTGTTTTAGATGGCATTGAGTGGCATGTGTGGTTAGATTCTGACATCTGGGACTTGAATCTTACTTTTATGTGTAACTTTTTTAGTCATTAATTTTCCTTTCTGACTTTTCAATGGTATATTTTATTTTTTCTGTTGCTGAAGGTTTATTGACATTAGAGTCAGTGAATAAGTTTGTATATGTTACTTGTGCTCATTACAGGTGGAAAGCTCGTTCACATTCAATTTTATCTGTTCTCAAGAACTTTGGAGCTGATTTTCTCTGTCTACAGGTTTTTTATTCCTTGTTGTCTCCATTTTCGGGCTGTTTACTTTCTGCTTCACACAAAATAAAATCGAATGTTTTGTGAATGCTTTCTAGTTTTGAATATTCTTAACATTTATCATCCTTCATCCTATACATAAATATATAAATGAATGTTATTGTTGTCTGTATTACTAACCGTACCAGGAAGTTGACGAGTATGATAGCTTTTACAAAGAACATATGGAACGTCTTGGTTATTCTAGTATTTATGTCCAGAGAAGCGGGCAGAAGCGTGATGGATGTGGAATTTTTTATAAGCCAGACAGGTATTCAAACTTCCTCTTTCTTGTTTCAAAATAGATGAGCAGCAGTAGCTTTAGATTCGTATGGACCCCAAGTTCATAATTGAAAGAGCAATCTAACGAGGATGACTTCACTAATATGAAAATAGATTTTAGCTTGCTGAACAAAGAAATGGTCTGTAAAAGGTCAATTGGCTACATTTCATTCCCAAATGTGTATCACAGTTATCATGTCTCTTCTCACAGCTTTTATACATTTTTTTTTTTTTTTTTTTATCTCGTTTTGTGCAGCCTCCAAGCTGAATTATTAATAACAAATTGTAAAGGAAGCTTCCTAACCATTGTCCAATGTAAGCATGTCCTTGGTATCATTGGCAAAGGGCTTTTCCACTCTTTGTTAGAGGATGCAATAAAATGATGCTTCAAACAAAAACATGTATATTTGTCCATTCTAAGGTCATGTGGAAGTTTGCTCAAATGTTTGACATGTCTTGAAAAATCTTGCTCTCACCAAAGGGGAGCTTTGTCTGGCAAATTGAACATTTTCTTGGATGAATGAATTGGGACCTCAATTGAAATCATGAGATGTACTCACAACTTTTCATTAAACTCATTAAACTCACTGATCTCTCTTTATTTCACAAATTCATTTTCTCATAATGCTGTCAATATATTTCAGATGTCCATCTTCTTTAAGTATATCTGTGCTATTAATTCAGTGCAGAGTTGGTTTTGGAGGAGAACATAGAATACAATGATCTTGTAAATTCAGTTCAAGATGGAGATGTTTTAGGTGCTGATGAACAAGATGACGTGCTTACTAAAGGAAATAGGGGAGCTGAACTGAAAAATGGTATTTTGTTTTGCTCTGTTATATATACCTCCTTTTCTTTTGTAACTAGTTTGGGTTGGCATACGCATCTTTTCTTGTGTCCATGTTTACCAATATCATACAGTAATTATTTTATGATTTACTTTACTTTAGAAAGGGAAAATGATTTTGTAACGCCCCAATGGAAGACCTAAACCACATGGCCTACACTCCAAAAGGACTAGTCAATGATACAATTGGAGCCCTATTGGAACATTATAAAGAGCAAAAACTTCTCATTTCCAAGCAATGTGGGATCTGATACACCATCTACCCTTATCTTTATCATATGGGGTATCACAATCTATTTCTGGTTGGGATATGCTTTGATACCATTTGTAATGCCCCAATGGGAGGGGGGGGGGGGGGGGGGGGGGGGGGGGGGGGGGGGGGGGGGGGGTTAGATGTTATCATCATCATTGCTGCATCCTAAAAGAGAAGAAGATTATAAAGCATTTTATCCCATGTTAAACATGCAACTTCAAGATCTAGGATCCAAGACTTTCTCCCTTTAAAATATGAAACTGAGTTGAAAACTGGGGGAGAATGATGGATAGTGTAAGGAATAATAAAAGAGTTCGCTGAAAGAAGTGAGTGAATATTCTTTACCAATCAGTTAAATTTCTGGGCAGTTGCAAATTGAAATTTTGGCAGTTAGTACTGCAGTAGCCACACATCTTTGTACGTGTAAAATAAGGGTAGAATTTGCTTGGTTAGGGTAGGATTTGATGGGCGACCCACAAGTAATTTGTAATTTGGCCCAGCAACTTTTTACCTGGCTTCCCGACTCTGTTTGCATGTAATATGTTGTGTCAGGTTGGATCAGTTTGGTGGATATTTTAGATTTACTTTTTGGTCAAGTATGTTGACTTGGACAAACATGGCTGGTAGCAGCCTATTCAAGTTTTGTTGTAACTTTTATTTTATTTGAATGAAAGATGGAAAAACCAGTTCCTTTGCTTTATCTGTGATGTGTTCTGTTGGGCCTGACGTGAAAGAACCCCTGTTGTGATGTATAGGGATTGATATAGTTTCTTTTGTTTAAGAGTATTTAAATAAGGGAAAGGGTTTTTAAGAAAAATTACACCCCCTTTCTACTCATTCACTTCCCGCTCAAATACGGATGGATTTGGGGAAAATGAAAATGTTTTAATGAATGAAATTCATTCATAAAATGACCCCCAATATTCAATAGAGGGGCGTAGTTTGAAAAACGAAAATATACTTAATTCTTTGCTTTCATCCCATTAACTAAACAATGGATGATCAATTTCTCAACTTTCCATCTTGAACACCCAATGGGCAGGTTTTGCATTCCCTATCCTTCACCTTTCCCTGTGCACTAGTCTTGGACTTTTGATTCATTTTCTCCACAAACTCACAAAAGTAATGTTGGTTTGAGTATTCCATTTAGGTCACGGTGAAATCTGTTGATATAATTTCTTGGTAAAAGGAGCTGAGGATCGACCTCCTTGTGTTGGTATCTGACCCTATTGACAGTTGATAGTTGGTTGTTGGTAGAGGGTTTCTGATAACCAAACCAACAAGGAGTCGCTTCTTCTCCTAGCAAAGCTAGATGCTGCTGCCATATTGGCCATATTGGTAGAGGTGGGAGGGATTTGGAGGGACTAACCTTTGTGAGTAGAGAGGAATTGAGAGTTATAGATTTTAGAAGTGTAGAAGACTACTCTTATGAAACTTTCATGGCAATCTAACATTAAAATCTACAGACCCAACCGACTGCTATATATATACCCAACCAACCCAACTGACACAAACCCATGCCTGACCCCTCTATGCTGCAACTCTCCCCTCCCTTATTGATTGACTGACTGAAAAGGGGGGGGGGGGGGGGGGGCTTGCCAAACCTGTCTGGTTTGTGTCAGTAACATCGTAACACCATATCGGTCAGGTTGGATTGACCAGAACCCCTAATGGTAGCAAGCATAGTTCTTTAAAAACTTATTTCCGTTGCTGCTTTTTTCCTTATTATTTTTTTCAGATTTTTCAATTGTACTTTTCCTTGGATGACAGCTTTCACCATAGAACCTCAGAAGGTTGCCGATTATAATCTGATTAGCAAACATGGTATGCTGGCAGCTCATATCAAATTATATTTCAGGTTCAGCATTAAAGAAAGCTGCGGATGAGCGTGGAGATCCCAATGATCCTCGTGTGAGACTCAAACGTGATTGTGTTGGAATTATTGCTGCATTCAAACTCAAAGATCCTCCACATCATGTTGTTGTCGTGGCAAACACACACCTGTACTGGTAAAGTTGCTAATCTTCTATTAGCATGTTTTATTACTCATTTGACCAGTTGATGTATTATGATGTTTTCTGCTGCAGGGATCCTGAATGGGCTGATGTCAAGCTTGCACAAGCTAAATATCTTTTATCACGCTTGGCTCAATTTAAGGAACTAGTATCCAACAGACTTGAATGTATACCTTCAGTAATAGTGGCTGGTGACTTTAATTCAACTCCTGGGGATAAGGTTTGTAAGATTATTTTTTTTCTCCCTTGATTTATCTGGTTTCCTCGCTAGCCCATGATTTTTTTTTTTTTGTTCTTTTTAAGTTTACTTTTTTTGGTATTGATAGACTTCTTTGACTTTGATCTTAGTCCTAGCCATTACGTTTAGTACCACCAAACTTCCTACCACAAGAGGTCAACAAGTTAGTCGCTGAGTTGGGCACAACCCAACACGCCCCAAATATCAATATTATGAGCAACAGAACAATGTAATATATGGTCCCGCGGTTGTCCATCTTTTTTTACACACATAGGAAAAACAAAAGTTATTGTTATTTTGTTTGCAGAAATTATCAGCTTCAATTGACTTGAATCGGCTAACTTTTCATGATTTTCTTGTATCTAGATAGGTTGACTTCTTGGATACATCATATGTACCTGGTGCACCTTTTGCTTTTTAAGTTTTATTACTTATTAAAAAAAAAAACTCTCCGCCATTATGTGGTCCACACAACAAATGAAAGTGTATACATCCATCAAAATTCAATCTTTTGAAGCTGTAATTAATTCTTAAACTAGCCGTTTCTTCTAAAATCCTTGGTCCTAAATCCACAAATTGTTCTAATCTTGAACCTGCAACAAGCACATGTAAACATCTTTCTCTATCCTATATCGCTAGGTCTCCTGTCTGCAGTTTCTGCATAAATCCTAAATCCTCTACAGAAGCCTGCTGCTTCTGTTTACACTTCTTCCTTCCTAGAGGTCATGTGGATTCAGCAATTGGACAATTTGTGGAAAATTTTGGGTTGCTTTCTCTCACTTTAAGCCAAACAGCTTTGGATTCCTTCACCAATCATTTTCTTTAACAGGGAAGTTCATTCATGTCGAAGTTTGGCTTCTTTCCTGATCTTTTGTGGATAAAACCTATTCCTCTATAACAGAGCTCCAGATTTGATCTAACTTTTTCCCTTCTGCACCAAAACCTGCCAAACACCTCGTTCCACTTTTCTTTATAATTTTTCAGAGAATTGAGTTTACTCCCTAGGAGTTAATTGGTGTCCTACATGATAAAAATATTCAATCACTTGTTCACTGGATCCACCAAACCATCCACCTTCTACCACATATTCTCAAATAGAAAAGATGCTTATCCTTTCTGCAAGACATGACATTCCACCAGCACAATTTAGTAATTAGGAGGATGAGGAAGTCTACAGTTTGCAACATTTGATGAGTGTTCCTCCTAGTCTTGGAATGCAACGTTAGTGAACAGTCCTATTAGTCTCCCAAATTGGACACAGAATTTAAATTTTTGGGATAGTTTGCAATGTCATATTACCAAACATATATATCACCCTCCTAGAAGTGGCTAGATCCAAGAAAAATAAAAATTAGGAATCAGCGGTTGCAGTTGCAATTCCATAACAGCCACACTCCATCCTACTAGAAATTTGACCCCTTACAAAATCTCCTTGTAAACATCATGGAAGCGCCCAAGAGTCTTTCATCTAAGATAAGTCAACTACAAATTTCTTCTCTTTAGGTCATCATCTGGTCCTTCAATTCCCGTAAAGCTCCTGGGAAACCAGCTTACACTGTTTTGAATATACAAGAAGTTAAAACCTCCAGACATCCACCATCTCCACAAGCACACACAGATCACTAGTATTAATCTGAAACGCATGCCTAAATGTTTCTATTGGAAATTGGGGCTTTATATTGGCCCATAACCTTGCCAGAATGTACTCAGAAATCAAAACTCCTGTATCATACTCATACATTGGCCTCCTCACTTTCACAATCTTTCTCATTAGGATCAGTTTATCGTACCCCCAGGCCTTTGTTGCGATAACACTTGGGTTCAAAACTTACCAATTATAATGCCATGAGAAAAAGAAAGAGGTTACTTTTTTCACCTTTGTAAGCTATCAAGCTTAAACAGAAGCTGAACATTGTGAAATGAGCTTGGTTGCGACCTATGTGCAAGCAGTTCACAGTAGCTTCTCTGTTTCCTGGGATCATAGAGTGTTTGTGCCCTAGGTATCATGTCTTTATAAATACGTAGCAATGCTTTAACCTTTGTGTTGCAGGTTTACCAGTACCTGATTTCAGGCAACTCTTCATTGGCACCAGTGGTGGAATGTTTAGAAGACATTCCTATTCCGTTGTGCAGTGTCTATGCTTTTACTAAAGGAGAACCACAGTTTACAAACTGCACCCCTGGCTTCACTGGTACACTTGATTATATATTCTTTTCTCCAAATGATAACATCAAACCCGTCAGTTTTCTGGAGCTTCCGGACCCAGACTCACCTGATGTTGCTGAAGGATTACCAAACTATAGTCACCCTAGTGATCATCTTCCAATTGGTGCTGAGTTTGAAATTACCGGGGAATAAGTTTTCATGGTGCATTCCTGAAGAAAGATAGAGCATGACCAAGAGGACTTGAAAAACTAGTTAGCAGGTTCTATTTTTTATAAAGTTTTTTTTTCTTTAATTGATTACTAGCCTTGATAATTTATTTGTGATGACCTTCTAGACTGTAATAAGCAAATTGATTTGTGATAGTTAAGGACAGATTATTGATCCATTTTTTTAAAAAGCTATTTAGGCAAGGGATTTTTATCCCATTTTGTAGACTTGTCTGGTGTTTTATCTGAAAAGCATGAGATTTTAATGTTGCTTAGTGTTTTGCACGTGTATTGAAACATGGGTGGTTGGATTTTTAGAGATGGAAAAGAATTCAGCCCCCCCCCCCCCCCCCCCCCCCCCCCCCCCCCCCCCCCCCCCCCCCCCCCCCCCCCCCCCCCCCCTACAAAGATAGATAATGTAATTGCTTGCTTAGAAGTTAGAACATGAGCCTACGGGTTGAGAACAATTTCATCTTTGCTGGTGGGAAACCTTTTTCCTTGGGTGGTTGGGCTTTATCTCTTGTTTGGCAAGATTTGTAGCCTCTTTGGCATTGAAGGGTGCAACATTTCTGTTTTAATTCTCAACTTTCTAGCTTCTAGTGCATATATCAAGGAGCAAGAGACTCAAGAGAGCAAGAAATCAAGAGAGCAAGAAATAAGGCGAGTGCTGTTTAGCCTTCTCCATCAATTCCCCCATGAGTCATTACACCAAGACATCTTCATAACCAAAAAACTCGAGGTGAATAGAGAAAAGCAAAGAGCCTCTAACCCAAGCCTTGCTGGGAAAACTCATTGCTCAAAAACAACTGCCACAACTGTAATGCCCCGAACCCAAAACTACAAACGGACAGATTCCCGTTTTATAATTTAGAGTTCATTCATGTTTACAAAATGTCATGTACACAATATCCAAGCTATTTCCAATGATAAATATGTATATTGCTGAAAAAAGATGATAGATGATGGATTCGATCACTGAAGCTAGAATCAAATGTGTGTATGTATATATGACTCTTTTAGGTGTTATTTTACTTTTGTGACTGCATTGGGAATTGAGTGTCATAACTTACGAGATTATGAGTTGAAATGAAATGAAAGTTGAATAAAAATATTATAAAATTAAAATATTGTTAGAATATAATTTTTTAATATAATTTTTATTTTGAGATTTAAAAAAGTTGAATTGTTTATTATATGTTGTTTGAAAGATTGAAAAAATTGTAATAATTAGATGAAATGAGATGAGTTGAAATGATTTTTGAAAACAAATGAGGCCCAACTTTATTTTAATAAAAATGACATGATGCTCATCAAGTTTAAGCAATTGTTTTATGGAAAATGATACGATTAATATACTTACTATTCATTTATTACTCTTTTTTATTTGATTTTTTTTAATTTTTTATTTTACTTAATGGTTAAGGAAGTGACTATTAGTAAACTTATATATTTTTAAATTTGTTTTCTTAATGATTAAAGATGTTAAAAAAATACTTAAAAAAAAATGATAAAAAGTTAAATACACTATAAGTAGTAAATGAGTAATAAAATAGTAATAAAAGGATAGTAACGTTGTCACTACCATTATTTTATTACATCGTCGAGAAAAAGAAAAAGAAAATTGTTTTGTTACATCATGGCTATTGTACCACTTTTTTAAAATTTTCTCGTCATGTAATAGCATTGGTTGATCATCCCTTCCAAATCATCCCATAACTGTCAATTTAATAGTTTAGGTTTCGTTTGCTTCATCAACTCATCTCAACTCATCATTACTACTTTTTCAAATTTCAATACAAAATATAATAAACAATTTAACTTTTTTAAATCTTAAAATAATAATAATATTAAAAAATAATATTTTAACAATATTTTATCATCTCAACTCAACTCAACTCAACTTAATATCCAAACGCAACCTTAAAAGTCAAAGAATGAGATGTGAGAAGTGCGGCAAACCTCATGATAAGAACGTTTTACCCCAAAGGCTCACTCTTTAAGTATCTTTGGTTTGGTCAGACTCATTATTGTTATATAAACGTATATTTTTGTGTAATTCTGTTGACTCAACTGAACTCAACATCCAAACGCAACCTTAAAAATCAAAGAATGAAATGCGAGAAGTGCGGCAAACCTCATGATAAGAACGTTTTATCCCAAAGGCTCACTCTTTAAGTATCTTTGGTCTGATCAATTTATCTAACAACTAATTTTATCAATACTTAATATGTTTATCTCTCTTCTACTTGAGTATATATTCGGACAATAACTTAATTGTAAAATTGATAATTTAAACTATAAAGATAAATATTATTTGTTATGTGCTTTCATTTTGCTTAGAACATAATATCATTAAAAAATAAGTGATTATGAAATAATTTTAATAACACGATAATTTTGTGATTGGGGGAGAATATTACATTGTCTGTACTTACCTAATGATATCCCTATTTTCAACGGTTTGTGTATTTTATTTATATTATAAGTCGGTAATTAAGGCACATGCTTTTTCATTGCCAATATGATAATATTTTATTTATAGAAAAATTAATTTTGAATTCGTAAAAAATTAAAATCCTATCCTTTAATAATAATTTAATGGGATATAGGAAAATTTAATGAGATATACCATATATTTCATAGTAATATTATAAATCTCGTTAGGTAAGATGTGGTACGGTTATCATATGGTATATCATGATACTTTAATGGGTAATTTTAAATTTTATTGAAAAAGTATCGAGAGCATCTCCTGTTCACGCATCGTCCAAAACACACCTTAGGTGCCTAAGTAAATTGACAAATTTATCCCTAAACAAATTGACAAGTCCCACGAAGTCCCCTTCCCTCCTCTCGAATTCATGTTGAAAACACTCTATTTCGGGTTGCCGTGACTGGGGTTGATCCGAGCTGTGATGGAGAGGGAGAAGGGAGTTGCCGTGATTGGGGTTCGACAATGGGGGTTGCTGCGAGGTCGTGAGGCTCGGTGATGGTGGCTGGGCTGGTGTACGGTGGCGGCGAGAGAGGGGGAGACCCATTTCTGGTTAGGCTGATCTGAGCTGCGATGAGAGGTTGCTGTGACTTGGGTTTGGCGGTGGGGGTTGTTGGGAGGTCGTGCGGCTCGGTGGTGGTGGCTAAGCTGGCTTACGGCAGCGGCATTTAGGATCTACATTCGTATGAATCCCATTTCGGGAGTGGAGAGGACACTGCGCGTGGAGGCTCGAAGGTGGCTGGAGGGTCGCCGGTGTGAGGGAGAGCCGGTGAGGTGGTCGGTGGTGCTACTGGATGGCCGACAGCGACAGAGAGAGGCCGAACGCGATTTCATTGCTTGGCTAGGAAGGAGTACGCGGCGCGGCGCGGCGAGGGAGGAGTACACGAGCATCAACGGTACTGACGTTGGGGCTGACGATGGTGGTGGTCGGTGATTACAGGTGGCACACGGTGTGATTGGGTGGGCTGAGATAAGGAATCGGGTGAGAGTAGGGACTGGGTGGGAGGAGAGAGAGAGTCGGTTTTGGATTAAAAAAAGAAAAAAGAAAAAAAAAAAAAAGAAAAAAACCAAGCACACGTCACGTGTGCTACGGATCAGCCGTGAACAGGGGCTGATCCGGAGCACAGCTCAATTTTATTTTAACCGAAAAAATAAATTTTAGGATTCACTGTAAAATTCCCGAAAGCCCTAGTACTATTTCCCACCGTAGAAACCTCGCATGCGCACCGGAGTCGTCCCCAGCCGCTGCGAACTACCGAAGAAAGGCAGTTTTTTGACTGATTTGATCCGCTTTGAAATTGCTTTGTTTCCTCAATAGTTTCGTAATTGGCAACCAATTCACGCTCCAAAACCCTTCCATAAATCTTCTCGTTTTCCCTCACAAAATTCCTTTAATCAAACCTGCAGCACCCTTGCGGCTAAATCCATTCTCACAACAAGTCCCCACGTTGAAACAAAAACCCCGTAGCCTTCCTTCCAACAAACCAAGCACCCACTCGCCGGAAACAGCCACAGAAACCGCCGACCCAGCCACCTGAGTCAGACGCACGGCCTTTCCTCTCTCAACCACCGAAGGGAACGTCGGAACACCTCTCAGAAGCCAGAGAACTCGCCGACCAGGCACTCCCCCATCACCTCGCGCTATTTCCAAAATTTTTACCGCCGTGGTTCTCGGCCAGCCACCCAGATCTAACATCGCACCTCCATTTTCACTTGGTGAGTTTTGAATCTCGGTATCGCAAGGTGCTTCCTCTCCGGTAAAGTACACGCTGGTGTGTTTCCTTTTTATTGTCTTGTTTTCAGCTTTCCCAAAAAGTGCATGCTTGTTTTTATTTATTACATAAATACCCTTCAACCACTGCCCATAGCCTTTCCGTAAGATGCCTCTTGAAGGAACTTTTGTGTAATTACGTTTTTGCCCTTAAGTGTCTATGTTAGATTTGTGTTTTAACTTTATTCATTTAGGGGCTGCTAATTGAAATGTGGTGAGAATTTCGTGAATAGTAATAAGATAATTTGAATTAAGTATTTATTCAGTTTTGAAAAATGAGTCTTCTACTCATTTGTTTGTTTTTCTGTTTTTATGTTTTAATGTTCCAGATTAATTTTGTGGATACAGAACATGAGTGTCAGGAGTAGAATAAATTTCTAGAGAAGTGTATGATTTAGACATTTAAGCAGTGTTGGTATCACATAGAACTAGCTTATGTCATTTCTTTCATGTTTAGCTTTTATGTTATGAAGGACTGTCATGCTAGATAAGTTTTATGATCCAATAAATGAGGTATTTTTTGAGATTGAATCTCTTTAACAGGGCATTACACTACTTATGTACGTGACATTCTTGACCTACAGGAAGGGGTGTTACATTATATTAATATTATTCGACCTTATGATTGGCGTTCTTTCTCATTTTGGCTGCTTGTTAATCCACTGTCTTGAGTTTGTTTTATTTTGTGCTCTTGAGGTGAATGGAACTTTACAAACGATACCTACCTCTTTCCCCTACTGGGACATGCCATGCCTCTTGAGATGAGATATTTCATGTTGATAATTTTGTTCCTAACTATGACTTCATTTTCATTCTTGAAGCTTATGCATATATATTGCTGCTTCTGAAAACAGAATGGCAGCCTCTGTGGCTATAGAGAAAACCTTTGTTTCAGGTTCAGAGGAGACATCTATTTCTGAAGATTCAGACTGCATTTTTGACATGAGGTCACATAGGCCATGGAAAAGATCACTCTTTGATGATGGAAATTTTGAGCCCACTTCTTTTCCTTCTTCAAAGAAACACAGAACGGCCTTGGACGATCGTGATGAAGAAGATCCACCAATGGATGAGGATTACAAGAAATTTATGTACACCTTAGAGAAATACTGTAAAGAGCACTTCCACTCTTTGGAGGAAGAAGTAGGAAAAGGAGAAGAAGAAGAAGATGAAGATATGGATCCTCAGTATGGCATGTTCATGGAAAATTTGAGGGAAGATGGGAAGTCCTATATGCTGGAAATCTATGGAGAGGACGTGATGCCACTTTGTATAAAGTACGAAGGGGAGGACAAGCCATCTGGTGGGAGTGGGAACAAGTGGGCAACTCCTGGAGACAAAGAAAAGAGTCACTCAGCTACTTCAGCAGGAGAAGATATAGCGAATTCAGCAACGCCAAGAGAAGATGGGAGTACCTCAACAACTACTGGAGAAAGATATAGCAGGAACGCCACAATTCCAAGAGAAGAAGATGAGAAAATCTTAGCAACTCCAGGCAAAGAAGGCAGGAGAAACTCATCAGTGCGAAGAGAAGAATATAGGAGGAATTTGGCAACACCTAGAAATGAAGACAGGAGAGACTCAAGAACCTCCAGAGTGAAGAAACATTGGTGGAATGCCACGAGGATGGAGGGAAAAAAAAGTCTGGAAGTTCCATACAATGAATCCAATATTATGAATGAGATAAAGATGGAGACATCATATCCCACAAATCGTGTTTCTAATGAGGCAGATTGGGGTTCTGCAGTAAACCCTGAGATTTATCAGTTACACCCAAATCGTTGGCAACTAGAGAACATTGCTGCGGATATTTTGGCCAAATGTGGTAAAAGATTAAGATATGAAAATAATGATGGTGAAAGTTTTCTCCATGCTAGAAAGATTGTGACAAACTCAGCCGTGTGTATCTAGTTTGCCTACAATTTTGCTTAATTTCTTTATTGCTTTTGTTCTACATTGGTTTACTCATCCCTAATAGCGGATTATTAATCTCAATTGATATTATATATGAAATTTGTTTGTATTGGTTTGCTATCAGGTCAAACTTGAGGATGATGATGAGGGAGCTATAGCTGGTAAAGAAAAGTTGGCTGATACGAAAAGGTTGCCAATGAACTCATCTGTATGTATCTAGTTTCACGTTAGCTTTGCTTAAATTGCTTTCCTTTTGTTATATTTTGTTTTGTATTTGTCTTTGAATCTGTCTTTTCAATTGATGTTGTGTATGAGCTTTCTTATATTGGATTGAATGTCATCAAGATGGATATACATAACCAGTGGCATGCAAAGAAAATGACCGGAGGAGCCCGTGCTCAGTTTAGGGAGAGACTTTTGGAAATCCTTAGCATACCTTACAACCAGAGGGAGTACAAGGAACTGTGGCATGAGATAACTGATCGCAAACCAATGAAGCGCCATAGAGATTTGCGTGGCCGGATAATAATATATGATGCAGGTCCTGGCAAATCATATCTTGACTACTATTCTGGTAAGTTGGATATGTATACTACTTGTTGCTTTTATTTCTGACATTTTAATTTATCTTCAAGATGATTATGCTTTGTTGATCTTTTTGGTAAGTAATTATGGTTTTGATGATAAACATGTCAAAGACACTGTTTCCTTTCTGTATTTTATTACTACAGGAACTTATGACTTTTTTGCAAATCATGGCATGTTATATCCCTTGATTTCAATTAGAATTGCACATAGGATTGAAGTAGCTAGTCCCTTTTCTTTTGCAGGGGAGGGGGGAGTTTCTTTGCGCTGAAGTGCCCAACTGTACATAGTGTTCTTTGCTAATTCTGGATCTGAATATGTCTACTTTTGTTCTAAAGATATAATAATAGCATTGACAATAATTGCAATTATATTTCTCACACTTAATCTAAAATGTACTCAACGCCATGTGAATTTTATTTTTGGGTCTATATTTGAAGGTGGCTATTATGTGAGTTCGTATCATGAAACTTGAACTGAATAGGCTTATCAGAAAATCATTTTTGAAGGGGATATGGCCATTGGTTCTTAGGAGTCTAAGCTTAAGAAATGATCGTTTCCATGGAAATTTATATTTTTTCGTGAGTGGGTGGAAATTTATATTATGAGCTAGTTAGAAGGAAACCTTGAGAGGGGATGGATTCTTTAATAGACTATTGATCCGGGGGCTGTTAGGTGGTTGAAGAGTCCATTTCAGGAGGGTGAGATGAGTAGGACTTCGAAAAATATGAATGGGGGATAGATGACAGGGTGTAAACCTTTTTTCCCTTGCTTTTTTCCCTTGTGTTGTTGGATTGTGGGGGAGGATGATATATGTGGGGTTGCTATGCTTTTTACCAGAATGGAACCGTGGAAGAATATTTTTTTTACAAGTAGGAACCATGGAAGACTATTGAATGCTTGTTTTCTTCTGTCGAAAAAAAAAAGACGGGGATCTTTGGATGTCACTAACTGTTTGTTCAATAAAAAATGATAAACTATACTTAGAAAAACACTGAATTTTATAAATAAAAAATAAAATAAGAAACATCAAAATAAAGTTAGAAAACAAACTAAAATAACATAAATGAAGAAAAATACATGTAAAAACTAAACAAAAAAGTCATAATTGAATAAAACTGAAAGAAACCAAAACCAGAAAACTAGTTAATACCAAATTTAACTCGAAAAAATTTAATAAACTGGAAAAAAAGAGGTCTTGCTGCCCACAAAGGCGGTCCAGCGCCACCTCTATGAGTGGCCATCTGCAAAGCTTTCATGGTGGCCAGAGCGGGCCAGCACACAGGATGGCTCACTTGAAAGCAGCCTAGAGGGGGGCTCTTGACCACCTTTGTTGGCCATCTCTGGGTTGCCCCGATTTGGGCTTCCAATAATTGTTTGCTTTCGCCAAAGGTGACCTCTCACGAAGGTGGTTCACTTTTTGTTTTATGTATTTTTAAGTTTAAAATTTTTACCTATTTTTTATTTTATTTTGATTTTTGAGTTTTTAAGTTTTTTTTTTAATTGTTCTTTAGTTTATTTTCTAATTTTTTTAGTGCATTTTTCTCCTTTTCAAGTATTATTTCAAATTTAAGTTTCTTTTCTTAATTTTAGTTACATTTGTTATTGTGATTTTTATAATTGATGTGGCATCTTGACTTGTTATTTTTTTTTAATTTCTTTTTAAAATATTGATTGCATATTTGTGACTTGTATCATGACATGATAGGTTTTGGCATGGCAAATGAGTGCCACATCAAAATTTTCCATTATAGGTTTAACGGATTAGTGGATATTAGATGGAAGGATCACTTTAGGAATCATTATTTTCAAAAATGTACTCTAGGTACCCATCTCAAATTGTTCAAAACTCCATTCAGGTATGAATGAATTTACCCTAAAAGTTTACCTGAACATGCAACAAGTGTGATTGTTTAGATTGTGAAGTTTACTTTGTCCTTCAATTCTGTTTGTGCTTGGGTCAGTAACATTTCTAAAATTAGTCAAATCCTTGTTGGTGTAGATCTTGTTACAATTGCATATTGATACAATGTAACGTGAAATTTATTATTGATCAATTATTCATAATGTTGCAGATCTTGCTAAGAAGATAAATTTAGTCCGCTTGGATCATGCTGAAGTTCTGAATCTTTTACGTGGATTTTTCTATTGGTTAATGGTGAGAATCTTACATATTTGCAAAGCATCTCGTATTTGTCTTAATTCTCCTTGATCTCGTGGTCCTGGTTGATTTTCTTATTGTTGTGAAGCTCTCATATTTGCATGAATTAAGGTGAGTCTTCCATCTTCTTCTATTCCTAATTTACTCTTTCTTGCAATATTGTTCTCGTAGTTTGTACTTGAAAAAATAAAAACTGTGAAGGAAATTTGATTTTGATAAATTAAGGTGGTCGATGGGCACCTATTTTGCATTTTGTGCAGCAGGTTTCTCCAACTCTGTTTCTTATAAATTGTTCCAGTTCTAAAATATGAATTGTAATCCAAAAGCTGTTTCAATTACATAACTGAAAATCTCAGCAACTTTTTGATGTGTTTGGATTCTGTTCTAATTAATATCTTTGCATCCTAGCGACTGTAGTCTAATGCATTATATATGTTGTGCCAGAATTTGTCTCATGAAGGGGCATTTCAGCCCTGGTTGGATTCGTCGTGTTTGGAAGTAGAACAGCTGGATGCTGCCTCCGATTAGAACTGCTGGCCAAAAAATGATGTAGACAAATGGTCTCAAGTATTTAGTTGATATTGAAGATCATATTCATACCACAGCTCCACATAATGTCATAAGTGATGTACATGCTTTGAACTTAATGCATGTACAATTCTTAAGCTATTTGATTACTTATTCTAGCATAGAAATCAATACCTACAATTCTTATGGTTTTTTGTCATGACCTTTTTGGTATACTTTGATTCAAACATGTACTTCAATTTGATAATTATTGTTTCAGACATGTTTTGCATCCTTTCTAACGACCTCAATCAACCTGCACTAGAGAGAATGTAAGGGCTCGGTGTGTTGGGGATACCTCCGATGCCTAAGTTAGAATTTTGTATTACGAAATTAAAGTGGTAAATGGGTTGAGCAAAAAGATACCTCAAATCACCAACTTCCGATGTTTATGTAGGCGATCATTGAATTAATGGAGATTGTATAACTGCCCGATTTTCTCTATTGATTTCATGAATGTTGAATATCAGGTTTTTGAAATGGACGCTAATCCTAGGAAGTTACCATAGTTGATGGATATCTCGGGTATTTATTTGTTTAAGGATGGGTTGTGAATATCCTCGCGATTGCCCATTGTTTCATAATTAACTAGGGTAGGTTTCGAATAACCTACCGGCACCATCATGGGGTCGCTTCGTGTATCCCTTCACTCGTGGTTTGTTGGGCTCATGGTGGGTGTTTGTGGGCCTCTCTTAGGATTTATCGTCCCAATTGCCCCGCTGGGGGGGGGGGGGGGGGGGGGTGATATCGTCCCTCTAGTTACCACAATGGCCTTGCACAAGAGTTTGGTGATGTTTTCCGTGATAGTCGCTAGCACTTTTGCCTCCACCCATTTGGTAAAATAGTCCATGACAACAACCACAAACCTTACACTTCCCTTGCTCAAGGGCAAGGGGCTGACAAGATCGACTCCCCATTATGCGAGCGACCAAGGTGACATGATTTACGTTAGTTCCTTAGGTGGGTAGTGTAGTACTGGATCAAACAATTGGCATTTTACGAATTTCCTGACGAATTCTTCTGTGTCTTTATGGTGTGTGGCCAGTAGTAACCTACTCTCGCGACTTTTCCTGCCAAGGTTCTCCTTCTAATTTCCACACACTCCCTCATGTATCTCAGCCAATATGTATTGGATTTCTTCCACTGAGACACATCTCAAAAGAGGGGCCGATAAGCCTTGCCTATACGACACCCCATTTATCACGCTTTGTTCTTGACCTTCCTAGCCTCCCAGTTTTTGTTGGGGAGTTCTCTAACTTCTAGATATTTTAGTACGCCTAATACCCACTTTGGCGTCCCTGGCCTTACTTCTGAGACTCCAATTCCGACTGTGGGAACTTCTATTGTTCTGGTAGGGTGGACTCCTCCTGTCTTGAGGTGGTTCGTGCCAGTTTTTTCGCCTTCCAATTTTCTCTTCATGGTATTTGTTTGACATCGAAGTATTGGAAATGATTGTGCTTCTCCCACACTAGCTGTAGGTATTTCTTTACTGGTTCGCCTTTTGCTGTGAACTCTCCTAAAATTTGGTTGATGACTACTTGGGTGTTGGCTTTTACCATGACCTCTATAGCACCTAGTGCCTCAAGTATGGACAACCCAACCAACAATGTTTCTGTAATGACCTGGCCCAATAATTCTAAGGTTGGAATATTGATAATTTTTATTAGGCTTAAATTATATTTAATGAGCCATATTAGATAAGCTCACGAGCGATAAATTATGAGATTGATTAGGATTTTTAATTAGATTCAATAACTAGGTTAAATCCAATTTATTATTTATTGAAGAGTTAGATCCTTTTTAGAATTTAAAGATCGACCATTAGAAATTTATTTTAATTTTAAATCATCACTAATTGAAGTCCCCTACACAGTCCCAGTCACTGACAATCCTAGATTGAATGAACTATTAAATCATGTTTTTAAATTCAAACTCTCTTCTTGAATGATCATTACCAAGTCCAATTCGAACTCGAACTCGTTAGCACCCTTTCCCAAATCTCTCTATAAATATATCCATTCCATGTGTTATTTGGAAAAAACTATAAACCTCCATAAGTGCATCAACCAAACCCAAGATACCTAGTCTAGCACCGTGATCGATTTTGTGTCGAAATTTTTATGATGCAATACTACAAGATAAGTAGCTTGATCATAAATTATGATTAACATATGTTAGCTAGTTATATATATTATTATTAAAGCTAGTTCTTTGGAAGCTAGTGTTTACGTACCACACATGTTATAATATTTACAAGCACTTCATTCATCATGTTTCATTTTGCATATTATAATTATATATGTATTATACATCTCATGTCACATAAGACACGTAAGTTTTCGTAAGATCAAGTGTAAGATAAGTTTAGAATAGTTAATCAAATGGTCATTCAGATGCATGGTACCAATGCGATTTATGGGTGGATGGGCAAGCCACAAAGCTAAGCTTGGTCCACTATAGTATGCTAGAATACTATTAGCGGCTCACTTTACGGCAGCGGGATGTGGGGCCGGTGTACAACTTTACACACATGGTTAAGTGTGTGGACTAGTATGATAAGTACAATAAGTTAGATAAACTAAGATAAGTCATGCATGTCATAAACACACATATGAATGATCATGATTTTAATTCTCAGCATGAAATATTTTATGAAAACCTTATATTAAGTATGTTTACATTATGATGTGTTTTTTATTGAGTCATAGACTCATTTTAGTTTGTTTTTATATTTTTAAACCGCCCCAAGTCAGAATATTTATGAAGGCAAAGCTACAGGATGAGACTTAGGCCAAGGATGCGTGATAGTGACTTAAATCATGTACAAAGATTTTAAGTTATAATTTTTATGGCACGGATTTTGAGAAATTTTAATAAATATTTTCGCGCACTGTCTTTTATGATTTCAGTATTTTAATACAAAATGACTCAATTTATTATAAGAAATCTTTGTACTTAGTACTTCTTTTAGAAAAATAAATAAATATATTTTTAAGTCAGGTTCAGTATTAGCACTTCGTCTTCCCTGAGAATTTCTAAAAGTGACTTTTTTTTTTTAACTGTTGGGAGTGTGGTGTTATAGTTTCTTATTTTGCTTCGTTATTGATAGTTTTGAATGTGAGTTTTATTGTGTAGTGGCTTTCTTCCCCAGAGTCAGTTGTGATATGTACTCTGACTCCCTTTCGAGCATGGCAAGATGAGCTGTCAATGAGGACTTGACAAAGCTTTCCTATCGATGCATTTTGGACTTCTTTTGGGAACTCGATAAATTCGATGATGAAATCTGACAAGATTGGCCCCTTCATAGTGTTCTGAGGAAAGTATTCGATGTCGAACTCACTCAATTCAATCGACCAGTTCATGAAGCGGTCAGAGGCATCTGGTTTTTGCAGTATCTTTTTCAAGGGAGCTTCTGTTATGACCTTGATCGGTGGGCTTGGAAAGATGACCTTAACTGCTTGGCAGCCGTCACCAATGCGAAGGCCAACATATCCATTCAGGGATATCTCACCTCGGCCTCTCTAAAGGCTCGGCTTGTGTAATACACTGGCTTCCGAGTGCCCTTCTCCCCTTTCAGCAAGGCTGTTGAGATCGCGTGTGAGGAGACCGCTAGGTAGAAGTGTAAGGCTTCCCCCAGCCCTACTTGGCTCAGAAGTGGTGGGTTCAATAGATACTCTTTCAGCTTCTCGAAAGCTTTTGGTTATATTCGTCGTTCCAGGACTATGCCTTTCACAACACTTTGAAGAATGACATGCACTTGTCTGTTGATGTAGAGATGAGCACGTTAAGAGCGGCTATTTGTCCTGTCAACCTTTGTACCTTGTTTACGTTCCGAGGTTGTGTCATGTCCATTATCACCTTGATATTCTCTAGGTTGGTCTCTATTCCCTCTCCAAGACCATACAAATCATAAATTTGCCCAAATCTACATCGAAAGCACACTTTGTTGGGTTTAGCTTCATCTTGTATTAGTGTAGCACAACAAAGGTTTCTCATAGGTCATCTAGATGGTGCTCAGGTTCTTTACTTTTGACGAGTAAATCATCCATGTAAACTTCAATGTTGCGACCTATATGCTCTTTGAACAAGCGTTCTTGAGCCTAAACGATGTTTCCTCTTCATTTGTTGGGTTCATCCAGATTCGATTATATCTTGAGTAAGTGTCCATGAAGCTCAGCATGCAATGTCCTGCAGTGGAGTCTATTATCAAGTCTATGCGAGGCAATGATAAATTATCTTTCGGGCATGCTTTGTTTAGATCAGTGAAGTCAACACACATTTTCTATTTCCCGTTTGACTTCTTTACAAATATTACATTGGATAGCTATTCGGGATAATGGGCTTCTTAGATAAATCCTTGGGTTAGGAAGCAGTCAACTTCTTCGGCTATGGCCGCATACTTTTTTGCACTAAAATTTCTTCACTTTTACTGGACCTTATTGGCTTTTGGGTTCACATAGAGGCGATGCTTGATACCTTCGTTGTCTATCCCAAGCATTTTCTTGTGACTCCAGGTGAACATGTCTTTGTGCTTGAACAAGAGTTGCTTCATCAAACACCTCATCTCTGGCCCCAACCTGGTGTTCCGAGTCTTATAGTGGCCTCTAGATGGTCTGGTTTTATGGCCTCCAACTCTAGGGGCTCGTTTGCCTTTGCTTGCCACAAATCTTGCTCATCCCTCATTTCCATCTCACTGTCAATGAGCGTTGGTGATAGTTGTGGCATCTTGTCATGATTTGGATTTTTTGCTCGAACATCTTTTCCTCCATTTATGAGTTCTTGTACATAGCACCCTTGTGCTAGTACCTACTCCCCATGGATCTCCCCTACGCTTGCCTTCGTTGAGAACTTCATTTTCAGGTGGTAAGTGGAGGTCACATCCTTTAGGTTGTTCAAGGTTGGGTGCCCTAAAATGACGTTATAGGAAGATAGAGCTTTCAGTACTAGGAAGTCGGTCATGGTTGTGGTGGCGCAAGGCCCATTGCAAAGTTACGGTGCCCTAAGATTGCACCATACTCCCCCGAGAACCCTTTCAGCGACATTGGTAAAGAAGGGGAGCAACTTTATCGGTCTGAACCGAAAAATTCGACTGGACCGGACTGATATGGAGTTTGGTTGGTTTTGATCCTTGCTTCTTGCAAAATTTGATTTTCGGTCCAGTCCCGGCGTATGGTTTTTTTGTTGATCGGATGGGACCAAAACCGATCGAGTTGTTTACATATACTTTCTTTAAATATTATATATAATATGTTATTTTATATAGTATTTATATAAGTTAATTATATAATTTTCATATAATCTTTCACCATTGATCATATAAAATGTTAAATAATATATGCTATTAGTTAACAAATATATCATATTATAAATCATGTTATTATATGTAGATACATAATCTAGTATCTACACTTAATTAAAGTAATTAGTTAATTTTTTTTACGATACCTAAGTTGCAAGTAAACATGAAGAAGAACACACAAAGTCTCTCTCTCTAACCGTTTTCTCTGAAAATGACTGAGAGGAGTTTTGTTAGTCCGTTTCTGCTTTTGCTGAAGGAGGCGAGGGTCATATCTGCGCGCCATGGCGGGTATAGGTGAAGGTATGGAGGAAATGAAAAGGGTCAGGGAACTATTGAAGTTGAGTGAGGAAGAAAATATGGCCATAGCGGTTAATTGTAGGTATTTGGAGAAAATAAAAAATAAAGGAAAGAGAAGTGTAGTTGGGAAAATCTGTTCAGAGAGAAAGGTAGGGAAGGAAATTGTGAGATCAACAATGGAGAAAACATGGAAGGTAGGGAGACCGATGGAATTTTAGGAGTTTGGGACCAACTGTTTTATCATTACCTTTGCATCGGTGAACAATAAGGAGAAAGTTATGAGTGTTGCCCATGGCTCTTTGTTAAATTCTTGTTTGTGATTAAGGACTACGATGGTGAAACACAACCATATCTGATGGATTTTGATCAGGATTGCTTTTGGATCCAGATGCTAAACTTACCACTAAGTTGTATGACGCAGGGGATGGGAGAACATATTGGTGGTTCTGTGGGAATTGTGAAGGGTGTCGATGTACATGAGGATGGGTTGGCTTGGGGTAGAGTTTTAAGGGTTCAAATTGCTTGTGACTTAAAGAAACCTCTGGCAAGGAGAAGAACTATAGAAGTGGAGCGGAAGAGAATGTGGGTTCCCTTTCAGTATGAAAAACTGTCAAAATTATGCTATTATTGTGGTAGAATTGTACATGACAAGGAAGGATGTGGGGATGAGAAGATAGGTAAACAGGGGATAAAGGGTGGGGAATTACAATATGGTGCTTGGCTGAGAGCTCCATCAAGGAATCGATGGTGGTTTGAGAGAAGGGAAGAACACAAGAATAGTGAATCAGGGAATGAAGCTTCGCAGGGCTCTTTTACAAGTCAAAGGATAGGGAGGACTCATATGAAGATGGGGAGAGGATGAAGAAAGGAGTGAAAGTTGAGGTTGAGGGGAGAAGGGAGGAGTGGAAGTTGAGATAGAAGGGGAGAGTAATGTGGTGTGCCAAATATGTGGGACTGATGAAGGTGATTTTAATTAGGAAACAGAAAAGAATCCTCAAATGAACAATGGTGATCTAGACATCTTCTTAGTTGAGAGAAATGTAACTTTGGTGATGGCTATGGAGGAAGAACAAAATCAGGAGAGCTTTCATGGTGGAAGAAAGGGCAGTTGGAAAAGAAGAGCCAGAGGTAGATCAAATACTGGTAAACTTCCTATTCCTAATCCTTTGAATAAAAGAGGTGGTGATAGCATGGAGGGGGATAAGGGGGAGGGTGTAGTGAAGAAAGCTAGAATGGAGGAGGTAGCTGTTGAGCAGCCTTGCCTGATATTATGAATATTATAAGTTAGAATTGCCGAGGTCATGGCAACCCTCAGACAGTTCAAGACCTTTGCTTAAGACAAAGGAAAAGAAGGCCAACATGGTATTCTTGATTGAAACCATGATTACAGTTGGGAGAATAGAAATTCTGAAGAGAAAACTTGGGATGGAGGGATGTTTTGTAGCAGATTCTGTTGGAAGAAAAGGGGGTTTGGCACTGTTTTGGAGGAGTAATGAGGAAGTGGAAATAAAAAACTATTCTACTTGGCATATCAATGTTGAGATCAGTATAGAAGGAAATGGCAAGAAGTGGTTATTTAATGGGTTCTATGGGCATGCCGAGACACAGAAAAGGAAGTGGTCTTGGGACTTATTACGAAGCTTGAGGCCAAGAGAGCAGGAACCTTGGTGTGTGGTAGGGGATTTCAACGAGATTTTCTTCCAAAATGAAAAGGTGGGAGGTAGGCTAAGAACTGAAACACAATTAAGTCAATTCAAAAAAGTGTTAGAAAACAATCAACTTTATGACTTAGGCTGTTGCAGTTGTTTCTTTACATGGAGCAATAGGCATGCTGACCTTTCATTTACAAAAGAGAGGCTAGATAGGTGTGTGACAAATAGCAAGTGGAAGGAATTGTTCAGAGGAGTAAGAGTGGAAGGTTTGCCAGTAAGAAGTTCAGACCATTTGCCTATATTGATGTCAATAAAAGGGACTGTCAATAGGCAAAGAAGATGGCATGCTTTGTTCAGGTTTGAGGATAGTTGGATTAAAGAGGAGGACTGTGAATACATAATAAAGAAAGAATGGGATAGAGGATAGCAGATAAATGACCATGCGATAAGGGTGCAATCTCGATTGAACTTTTGTAGCAGGACTTTGATGACATGTTTTAAAAGCAAAGATAAAAGGAGAGCTAAAGAGATTGAACATATTACAAGAAGGATTAAAGAAGTGTAGGAGGAGTTGGGGCCTCATAATGTAGAGGAGTTGAAAAGCTTACAGAAGCAGGTGGGAGAGTTGATGGAACATGAGGATACTATGTGGAAACAAAGGGCCAAGAGAAAATGGTACAACCTTGGTGACAGAAATACAAGGCTTTTTCATGAGTGTGCAAATGAAAGGAAGAAAAGAAGTAAAATATCTTCAATTGTAGATAGAAAAGGAACCTTGAGAATAGAGCAAGGTGGAGTTGTAGAAGCCTTTAAAGATCACTTTGATGAGGTGTATAAAACTACTAGCCAGAAAGTTGAAATGATTGACTAGTGCCTAGAAAAAGTAGAGAGAAAGGTAACTGATGAAATGAATGAATCCTTGGAGAAGAATTTTAAGAGGAAGGAAGTAGAGGAGGCTCTAAAGATGATGGGGCCATTGAAATCCCCAGGACCAGATGGTTTTGGGGCATGCTTCTTTTAATCCTTTTGGCATATTGTGGGTGATGATGTGTGTGGGGTAGTGCTTCAGTTCCTCAATGGTGGAAGGATGAATTCAATCTTAAACCACACCTATATAGCTTTAATTCCTAAAATGAGTGACCCCAAAAATGTTAATGAGTTTAGACCAATAAGCTTATGCAATGTTGTGTATAAGCTTGTAGCAAAAACTCTTGCCAACAAATTGAAGAAAGTTATGGACGTTATCATTTCTAAAAATCAAAGTGCCTTCATTCCTGGGAGGTTGATATCTGATAATATTATAGCAGCTTATGAAGTGCTTCATTCTATCCAAACAAGGCAAAGATGTAAGGATGATAGCATGGCTTTAAAGTTGAATATTTCAAAGGCATATGATAGAGTAGAATGGTCTTACCTTGAAGCAGTGATGAAGAAGCTGGGATTTGGGGATAGGTGGACAGGTTTGATAATGGAGTGTATATCTTCAGTGTCTTAAGCTGTTTTAACTAATGGTAGACCAAGAGAAACTATCTTCCCTACAAGGGGACTAAGACAAGGAGACCCTTATCTCCCTACCTTTTCCTTTTGTGTGCTGAAGATCTAAGTGCAATGCTTAATAATGCTGAAAGAAGATCAGAACTGAAAGTGGTGTCAGTAGCTAGGGGAGGTATAAGGGTCACTCACTAGTGTTTTTGGTACCGTACCGTACTGTACCGGCCAGATGGTACCAGCCGATATTTGATGTTTCGGCCGAAACATAAATTTCGGCCAGTACGCATTTCATCAACTGCAGCTGGGTGTTTTAGTTGATGGCATTCTCGAAATTCTGGCAAATTATTAGGGGCAATTTCGGACTTTCATCTCAAACATTAAACCTAGGTGAAAGACAAAGAATTGTGATTTCTAAAGCATCTCTTTTTCGCATTTCATTTTCGCGGCCAACTTCACGCAGCAGTGCAGCTGCAGCAGCCGAGTCCCAGACGGCTAGCCAGCGGCCCAGCAGTCCACCGCCCTCCGTCTCGTCGCTGACCACCTTCCTCATCTCGGTATTTTATTATTTTTTTTGTTTATTACTTAATTTGATTATTTTTTTGTTACTTTTTTGATAAATAAATTATAATTGTATTTTTATAGATGTTTTAGATTATATGTTTGTAGATGTTTTAGATTATATTGTTATAGTGTTTGTTTGTATTTTTATAGATATTTTAGATTATATTTTTATAGATGTTTTATGGATGTTTGTTTATAGTTTATATTTTTATAGATTATATTTTTATAGATGTTTGTTTGTATTTTTATAGATTATATGTTTGTAGATGTTTTAGATTATATTGTTATAGTGTTTGTTTGTATTTTTATAGATGTTTTAGATTATATTTTTATAGATATTTTATAGATGTTTGTTTATATCTTTATAGATTATATTTTTATAGATTATGTTTTTGTAGATGTTTGTTTATAGTTTATATTTTTATAGACTATATTTTTATAGATGTTTGTTTATATTTTTATAGATTATATGTTTGTAGATGTTTTAGATTATATTGTTATAGTGTTTGTTTGTATTTTTATAGATGTTTTAGATTATACTTTTATAGATGTTTTATAGATGTTTGTTTATATTTTTATAGATTATATTTTTATAGATTATATTTTTATAGATTATGTTTTTGTAGATGTTTGTTTATAGTTTATATTTTTATAGATTATATTTTTATAGATGTTTGTTTATATTTTTATAGATTATATATTTTTGTAGATGTTTAGATTATATTGTTATAGTGTTTGTTTGTATTTTTAGACATGTTTTAGATTATATTCTTATAGATGTTTTATAGATGTTTGTTTATATTTTTATATTTTATATTTTTATAGATGTTTGTTTATAGTTTAGATTTGATGAGTTTCTTCTTAATGGCTTACTTATATAAGTGTTAATGTTTTATACTTTAATAGTTATAAATGTCTAGTTGTCAATCAACCGGTGGTATGACTTCAACTCCAGCACTTGCTCCTGTAAGATCAGAAGATCCAGCATGGGCCCATGCACGTGCAATGCCAGGGGCAAGAAATAATACTGAATGTTTATATTGTAATAAAGTAATTAGAGGTGGCGGGATCACTCGGTTGAAGTATCATCTTGCTGGGATTCCAGGCGATGTATAAGCATGTAAAAAGGTCTCTGAAGATGTAAAATGGCAAATGAAGGAGTTGCTTAATGAAATGAAAAAAAGTGAAGAGAAGAAAAGAAAAATAAGTTCAGAGATTGGAGGCGATATAGATTTAACATCTGATGATATTGATGATAGTAATAGTATGAAGGGACAGTCTCAGCTTTCAAAAGGTAAGGGAAAGTTGAAAGAATCTGGAACTGGAAAGTCAGTGGGGGGATTGAGTAGATTTTTTGCTCCAAGAACAACTCCTGGGGCCCAACCTTCAATTAAGAGTTCTATGTGTTCAAATGAGATGATTGTAAAAGCAAAGATGGCTGTAGCACGCTGGTGGTATGATGCTAATCTGCATTTTAATGCGGCTCAATCCAAGTTATATTAACCAGCTATCGATGCCATGACTGCCATTGGACCAGGATTCAAGGGCCCATCTTTATATGAGTTGAGAGGAAATTTGTTAAAGATGGCTATAGATGAGGTTCAAGATTATTTGTAACAAATTAAGAAGGTTTGGAATGAGACCGGTTGTTCACTAATGGCAGATGGTTGGACAAACTAGAAGCAACAATCAATAATCAACTTTCTAGTTTATTATCCGAAATGTACAATGTTCTTGAAGTCTGTTGATACATCTGGCCTTAGAAAAGATGCTGAAACATTGTTTAATATCTTTGATGAGGTTGTTCAAGAAATTGGAGCTAAGAATTTTGTGCAGTTTATAACGGACAATGATGCAAGTTATAAAGCTGCAGGAAAAAAGTTACAACAAAAGTATGGCTCTTTCTACTAGTCCCCATGTCCAGCTCATTGCATAGACTTAATGTTGGAGAATTTTTCTGATCCAAGATATTTTCCCCTTAGTGATGATACTATAAAAAAAGCAAAAAAGATAACAAAGTTCATCTATAACCATGGTTGGGTTTTGGCATTGATGAGAAAAGACTTTACCAAAGGTCATGATTTGTGTCGTCCTGCAATTACAAGGTTTGCGACAAATTTTTTAAGTATCCAATGCTTGCTCTTGTTTAAGAAAGAACTCAAAAAAATGTTTACTTGTGATAAATGGATTGCATCAAGTCATTCTAAGAGCAGCATAAGGAAGGAGATAGCTGAGATCGTTTTAGACGATAAAGAGTTTTGGGCTCAATGTCAATTTATTGTTAAAGTTAGTGAGCCTTTGGTTCGTGTTCTACGACTTGTTGACGGGGATGAGAAGCCTGCAATGAGATACTTGTATGATGCAATGGAAAGAACTAAAGAGAACATGAAAGCAAGATGCAATAACAAAGTTAGTTTATTCAGTCCATTCACCAGGATCACTGATTCAAGATGGGATAGGCAGTTTCACAGTCTATTACATGCGGCGGGTTGTTTTCTTAACCCTAGCATTTACTATAGCCCCAATTTTAAAAATAAAAATGATGTTGTAAGAGACTTCAACAGCTGTGTTATGAAGATGGAACTTGATCCCGATAATTAAGACAAGATCATTGCAGAACTTGACTTGTATAAGAATGCAATAGGTGAGTTTGGACATTCTTTAGCAATCCGCCAGCGTGATAAGATTAATCCAGGTATTATCATTTATCAATATCATTTGTTAAATAATGTGACTTTGTACTTTGAATTTTATCTTATTTTATTTTTACTTATATTTGATTAATAATTTATAATTGCATTATTGTTATAGTTGCATGGTGGACCCAATTTGGTTGCGAGGTTCCAACGCTTCAAAGGTTTGCTGTTCAAGTACTAAGTCAATGTTGTAGTGCAACTGGATGTGAGAGAAACTGGAGCACATTTGATTTTATTCATTCGAAGAAGAGAAATAGATTAGTGCATAAATGTTTGAATGACTTAGTATTTATTCGTTATAACTTGAAGCTGAGAGAGAGGTAAATTTTTTTAATACTAATGTTTTCACTGTTGAAAAATATATAACATTTTTACTTATTTTTTATTTTATTTTGACAGGAGCATAAAAAGGGAAGAGATGCTTTAGATCCAATCAATCTTGAAAATATTGATTTGATGGAAGAATGGGTGGGTGAAGAATCTGAGCTTCTTAATGGAGAAGATTTGGATTGGGCAAGTATTGAGGAGCCATTAGCTTCACTAAATGAGGAAGACAATGATAATGTTAGTGTTGATGTTGATGACAGTGATGATGTTGATGAAAATATTTTGATTAACATGTCAAATCCTTATCCTTATTGTCTTTTTGATGAGAATGAGTATCTTTGATAATGTTGTGACGTTAATAATTTTATCATGATAATGTTGGTGTTTATAACTTTATGTTAGTTATAACTTAAAATTAAGACTTGTATTGAGAAGTATTGAGTTTATGACTTATTTTGTTGTTATTTTGGAATACAGTTAATGCTTGTATATATATAATTTATCTAGGTATAAATTATTCCGAAACGGTACACGAAACGGTACCGGTACCGAAACGGTATCGATACCGAAATATTATCCCGAAACGGTACACGAAATGGTACTGGTACCGAAATATTTCGTTCCAGTACCTTGACCGGTACGACTTCCGGTACGGTATTTAAAACATTGTCACTCACTCACTCTTTGCAAACGATTGTATTGAAGTTGCCACGTGCTTTCTATTAATGTTGATGGTTGACAAATTTAACAAAGGATATTTTTTTTCTAATTAATTTATACTGTGTGGTTAATTCTCAAAATGTTTTTAAGGATTTTAAACCTAATTGCATGGCACAAAAGTGTCTAACCAAGATTTATGTAATTAGTTGATTACTTGATTTTCATGGTCATTACTTTAATAAACTGAGTTAATATGATAAATATATTACAATCTTGCTTGCTTTTTAAATAGTTTTATTGAATTTTGTGAATTTTCTATTATCATATATATACTAATTTTAAAAGTGCGCGCTTACGCTTTGTGCCTAAGCTCTAGACAGTGTTTGCAAAGTGCGGTTAGCGCTTTTAACCAACATTGTATTAGACTAAGAATATATTAAATGGAATTTAAACATCTGTGATACATGATTAAGGATTTTGTGTGCAGAGAATGTTGTACAAGAGAATGATAGATCTAGAGACAGAGTTGTGCCTATATACATGTTTTCTAGACACCTCCCTTTGAACCACCTTGTGTGGGGCTTTGTAAAGGACCTTTATCCCCTTACTAATGGGTCACGGAGTTTGTAATGGGTATGGGTGAAGTCATGGAGGATAAGACTTTTCATCCTTTTGTACTTGTAATAAAAGAGAAGGGCGCCCTTAGTAGGCAAGCCCCTCATCCTTTTGAACTGCTAGGTGGTAACATTTGACATTACTCCAAGCGTTATACTTGGAGTGAAGAAGCAATGAAGGCTGACCTTAAAGTTGCCAAATCACTACTCCTTCCCATATTAGATGGTGGTTTTGGTTTCTTGAAAAACTCTCTCAAAAGTTCATTCTCTTTGAAAAAGCATCTAGGGTGTTGGCATTTTGAGTGTCTCTAGTTTAGCTACATACTACACTCACGCATTATGTGGAGATGAACTCAGATCGATTAAAGATTGGTAAACTGGATTCACTTGTGGAACAACTACAAAATTTGAGTTTGAGGTATTTTTTCTTTCGTTGTGAATATTTTTCATGAGACCTAAAATTGGTATCAAAGGGCATATGTTGTTTCCAGTGAAATTACACCTCTGTTTTTGTTCATGATATAAGCATGCTTAAATTTTTTTTCCTGCTTATATTTGCACACGTTAATGTCTTTGCTATTTTTCATTCTAGTCTTTGTTTGTTGATGAGTGAAATATATGCCCCACTTTTTTCCTCACTCGAGTGAAAATAAATATATTGCTTATGTAGTTTACCATGTTCATGCATATGGCTTGTTATTTTGTTTTTTGTTTTTTTTCATTTTTTCACGAACTGCCATGAATGAGAGTCCCTTTATTAATAATATTTTTACAAAAATTGAGATTGACCCATATAACATTAAAGAACTTCGCACAACACTCGCCATGACAGTAAGCGCCAAAAGGTGTTGTGCACATGGTGCCGCTCATAGTAGGTGCTGCTCGTATTTGTGTCGCGTGATTGAGATTAAGAGTATGATTGAGATTAAGTTGGGTTTTTTCTCCCAAAAAATTTAAGTTTGTGCCAAAGTTAAGTGAAAAATTAATAATTAGACATTGTGGCGCAATAAAAATTAGGAAGTCTAGCGAAATTTTGATCTTGAGACACATCTTAATGATTTTTTACTTTTAACTTAGATTGACACAAAAAATTCTTAAGTTGTATGTGTAATATCTTATTTGTACTTTTTAGTTACATAGCATCCAAAAGTATTGTTACCAACTTGAGCAAAGGAGATAAATTGGATAGGGAGAACTATGAACTTGGCATCACAAGAGCAAAGGGTCTTGGAGACCTTAACTCACTCCCTGATTGAGCCTAAGAAAGGGGACTCAGAACAACAACAAAAGGATTGCGATGCCTTTAGGAATTGGCCTAAGAAGGATCAATCTATGCACTTTACTATATTAAGCAGCATGTACAATGATCTTATCGGTGAGTTCGAAGAGTTAAACACTATCCATAGCAAGCACTAAAGTTGAAGTTTGGGGTAACTTCTCCAATGAGGCTGGTGGGTTGACTATGATGTTTAACTCCTACAAGTAGGCGTGCTACCCACACCCCTCGGATTGGTGGACGCTGCCCTTGCCCCCAGTGTGAGGGTTCCCCTGTTCGGATCCTGGGGGGGCAGGGGGAGGCTGCAGATTGGCCCCCACGACCATTCACCAACTGCCCACCTGCAATGAAAAATCCAAAACCAACTTAAAAACCACCAACCAAAACCATTCTTTAAGCACGACACAAAAGCAAGGGCAGGAAGAACAAATCCAAGCTATATTGCTTCAACTGTGGAAAGAAAGGTCACTTTGTTTGTGACTGCACCAAGCCGAAGAATGTACAACCTAGCTATTCTCTTTCTGTTTATGTAATAAGTCATGTGATGGTTGTTCACTCCTATCCTATGTGGACTATTGATCTAGGAGTGATACTGCACATAGTGCAAGATAGAGTTGGATTTATGAAGTATCATTGAGTTCTAGTTAGGAGTTGTAATATCAAGGTGGAGAATGAGGCTAGTGTGGAGGTGCTTGGATTTGGTACCTACAAACTATACTTGCGACTACATAAACGCATTTTATGACTCCACAATGTTGTATAAGCTCTAGAAATCTGACGAAACATACTTTCCATAGTTACTTTAGTTAGACTTGATTTCCATATTTTATTTGAAAGTAATGATGTTTCTATATATTTGGGAAATAATTTTATGGTTGTGGTTTTCTTTGAGACAATTTTATGATAATGTATTTGGATTACTTTTTTTTTTTTATAGAAAAAGAACTTCATTTCATAAAGGCATAACACCTTGAGGTATTTGGATTACTTAGATGTGAATGAATCTATTGCTTTTCATATTACATTTAATAAGTTAGATTCATATAAATGACATGCTAGGCTTAGCCATATTGGGGAAGAAATGATGACTATGCTAGTTAGGGAAGAGCCTTATAGGCAATCTCGCTAAAGTCATATTGCCTACATGTGACATTGTTTGATGAGAAAAGCAGAGAGAAAGCCATTTAGAAAAGCAACGAGAGCATCTTTTCTATTGCACCTTAGTCCATTAGATATATGTAGCCAATGAGTGTGAGGGCAAGACATGGGGCTATCTATTTCATAACATTTATAGATCATTTTTCATGATATGGTCTTGCCTATTTGATCTTCCATAAGTCTGAAGCATTGGACTGCTTTAGACAATATGTAAGCTTGGTTGTGAATTAATTAGACAAGAGTGTAAAGTAGTGCAAACCCAAATTGATATGGGGTATCTAAGTCTAGATTCTACGTTGATTGCATTGAAATACTATCTTAAGAAGATAATCTGTACAAATATGGAAGGAAAATATTAATATCTTCTTTCGACTAGGGCAATATTAGTTATTTTTGCTCAAATAATATATTTACACTCATTTTTGCCTTGTTAATAAATATTTAGTTTCAAGTTTAGGAAGCGATTCTGATTTCAACTTTGGCTAAAAGTTTTGTAGGATTCTTGTTTATTTATGTATTTATTTTTCATACAATAATTTAGATTTTTTCATTTTTGAAAAAATTGTCATAATTCTGAATTTGCAGCTATTTAAGTCCAACTTATGGCCTTCAAAGAATAATTTAGAATTTCACTATTAATGGATATTATTCTTGAGTTTTGATAATTTTCAATTGAAAGCATAATTGTTTTCTTTGTGTTTTGAGAAAATCTCGTATCTTCTATGTTTCGATTATTTATTGAAACTAGTCACTATAATTAATCTAAATTCTGTTGAGGGCAAGACATGGGGCTATCTAGTTCATCACATTTATAGATAATTTTTCATGTAATGGTCTTGTCTATTTGATATCCCACAAGTATGAAGCATTGGACTGCTTTAGACAATACATCAGCTTGGTTGTGAATCAATTAGACAAGAGTGTAAATGGTATGAGAATTGGTCGTGGATGTGAATATCTATCTGAGTACTTTAAAAAGTTCTATGATGAAAAATGAAACAAAAGGCAGCTGATGATGTAGAATATGCCACATGAAAATAGCATGATAGAAAGGAGAAATCAGACACTTCTTAAGATGCTTAGGTTGATGATGAAGTAAGCGAACCTACCAATATCATATTGAGGGATGCACTTTTGACTACAACCTACATCCTTAACCAAGTGCTCCTACCAATATCATATTGAGGGATGCACTTTTGACTACAACCTACATCCTTAACCAAGTGCTCTCCAAATCAATACCTTCCACTCTGTAAGAATATTGGACCGGCGAGAAATCCAACTTAAGTAACTTACTACAGTGGGGTTCAGTAAGTTTTATTTGTGATTCTTCTCATAAATATAGGAGGTTCGACCCTAAGAGAAATAATTATATCTTTATAAGGTACCCTAACCACTCTAAGGGATATGTATTGATTGATGAACAACTTGATGCAAGTGTGTCTGAAATGGAGTCACAAGATGTGAATTTCATCGATGATGAATTTTCCAGTAGAGGTAAGGTTGATAGGGGTTTGGAACTCCAAAAGGTTGTGGATCAAGAGGAAGCCACTCTAAGTATCCTAGTTGTGAATGAAAAAATTTCTCAAGCTCATAGGAAAAGTGGTAATGACTTGGCTTCGAGTGGTAGCGCACCAGTTGTGGGTCATCCATAACAGTCTCAACCACATAAATACTCATGCAAAAATATTTTCCGTTGTAGATTTGAAATTGAAGGGGAAACCTTTAGGGTGCCTTTGCAAGATACGATGAGCCTAGGACTATTCAAGAGGCTCTATCATTTTCTACTAGAAATGAGTGGATAAAAACACTAAATGATAAAATAGAGTCTATGAGGACCAACTAGGTTTGGGATCTAGTAGACTTACTGCTAGGGTGGAAGGCTATTGGAAACAAATGGGATTTAAAGGTCAGATGCAAAGCGGTACAAATCTTGTCTCGCTATAAATGATATATCCAACAATAGGTGTTGACTATGAAGAAACTTTTTCTTCAATAGTATGGTTTGCATCAATTTGCCTGATTCTAGCTATAGAAGTATATATGAATTTGGACCTCTATTAGATAGACATTAAGATGACATTTCTTAATGGAGAACTAGACGAGAGATTTATTGAATCAACCCACATGCTTTGTAGTTAAAGGTTAAAAGAGCAAATTATGCAAACTCAAGCAATCTATATATGGCCTAAAGCGATCATATAGACAATGGTATCTTAGATTCCATCGACACATTCTCTTGAACGAGTTTACGATGATCACAAAAGACCACTGTGTCTATGTGAAATGGTCCAAGAAGAGTTTTGTACTGTTGTCATTGTACGTTGATGGCATTCTATTGGCTAGAAATGAGAAGAGATGATTGTTGCCACTAAGGAGTGGTTATCTCTCAACTTTGAGATGAAGGACATGGGTAAAACATAATACATTTTGGGAGTTAAGCACTATAGAAATCGTTCAAAGAGACTTCTGTATTTGTCTCAACAAATTTACATAAAGAAGGTTCTTTAGCGTTGCATATGAATGAGTATAAACCCATTGACACCTATGTTACCAAAGGCGAGAGCTTATGCCGAGAAATATGTCCCAAGACTCCAAGAAATAGAAAAGACGGCTCGTGTTCCCTATGCTAGTGCTATTGGTAGCCTATTGTACTCAATAATGTGTACTCAGCCAGACATATACTATGCAGCCGGCTTGGTTAATAGATTCCAATCTGATCCTGGACTAGCTCATTGGAAAGCAGTCAAGTGGATTTAGATATCTCAAAGGGACTGCAGACTATATATTGTGATATCAAAGTTAAGATTTGGAGCTAAAATGTTATAACGATGGTGACTAGGGCAGTGACCTAGAAGAGTGCAAATCGATGACTGGGTATGTTTTTTCATGAGCAATGCACCATTACATAAAGTAGTAAGAAACAAACTTGTGTAGCCTTGTCCACCATGGACATGTGTTGGGTTTATTTGTGTAGAGCCTAGTTTGTTTGTGTGTGACCCAGTTTGATGACCTGACCCAATGAGGACTCGTTGCAATTTTTTGATAAATGTTCAATGAGGGTTGGGCCATGGAGTGCAAGCTTGGATCAATAAAGTTTACTATACATATGGAGCATAGGCATGTTGCAGTTTATTCGACCGGATCTGCTAATAGGGTTTACTTTTTCTCGTGTAGCCACTGTACTGCTGCATTGAATATCTATTTTCCATCTGAAATAAAATCCTTTACAGCTCCGTGGACGTACGCATGTTGCCAAATCACATAAACATTGTGTCGTGTGTGATTGATTCCCTTTTTGTTTACTTTTTTTTTTCTCTTTTCATTCTTAACAAGGTGGAGTACATAGCATGTTTGGCAGCAGTTCAAGAGGCTATTTGGTTGAGGAGGTTCCTTCAGCATCTAGACATCAACACAAATACTTCTGGTCCAATGATGACTTTTGAGACAACATGGTTGCTCTCACATTTGCTAAAGACTCGAAGTATCATGTAAGAACCAAACACATTGACCGTTACCACTATATCAAAGACATGGTGGCACATAAGGAAGTAGTCCTGAAATATCTTTCTACAAGTCGTATGGTTGTTGATTTCCTGACAAAGCCCGTAACAAAAGACACTTTCTTGTAGGGCTGGGCAAAATTCCAGAAATTCCAACTCTGCCCGACATTCGCTCAGATTCCGACTCCGACGGAGTCGGAGTGGTTGGATTTCGGAGTCGGAGTTCGGAGTAGCTCCGAACTCAGTTTCGGAGTCAGAGTCAGAGTTCGGAGCTCTATGGAGCTCCGACTTCCGACTCCGAAGTTTTTAAAAAAAACCCAGAAAACGACGTCGTTTTACATCTGGAGTTTTTTTTAAAAAAAAAAGAAACGACGTGCGACGGCTTTTTATGGAACGGAGGAGGCCAAAACGCAGGAGCCCCCCCTTCCCTTCTTCTTTCTTCCTTCTCATTTCTCTGTTCTTTCTCGTCTGGCATCTGCGATTCTGCTGCGTCCGCGATCTGCTGTCATGCTGCATCTCACGTCTCTCTCGCGTCTCGCATCTCCGTTGCCCCCGTTCATCTTTGCTCCTCCGTGCGACTTCAAGCCGAGCTTCAGCATATGGTGAGAGTGACGGGTTCCGAACTTCCGAGCCCTAGAATTAAATTTAGTAGTTTAATTAATTAATTTTATGTAAACGTCTCTCACTCTCTTGTGAATTGATATTTTGTTGTGATTCCTATGAATTGATTTTGTTAATTTGTAGTAAGGAAATGTGTTTAATGAAATGTATGATGTGTTTGTAATTTGTTTTGTATGCATGCATAATGTTTGATAAAATGTGTAAGAGATGTGTAAGAGTCAAGAGATGTGCATAGAGTCAAGCTGGTTCATTTGCGTTGTTTTCTTTACATGTAAAACAAATAACAAAGTCATTGAAACCACCCAACTGCTGGTAGTGTCTTTATGTCAATGATCATAGTGTGTTGACATGGATGGGTATGAAAAGACTTATTTTCCAAGTTCTGCCAAAATTTATTTGCCTATCACTTCTAATTTGTGTGTGGAAGATTGTACTGAGCGTTTAAAATGGTTTTCACAAAAAGTGCACCATCAATTTTGGTAAGATAGGTGTCGGTAGAATTACGAAGAACAGCCATTTCTTTTACCCTATAGCTGGGTGGACACATTTGTCACTGATCGCCTCCGGAGCTCATTTTGTATGAGCTTTTAGTTTAATGTTTCTATTCAGTTGACATGGTTGATGACAAGAACGAGAACTTATTGAATCAATCGTTTGTTTCTTACCGTGTCAATTTTAAATTCTTGATCATTAAGATTCATGTCCAATTGGCTTTGCCTATTTTTAGTAAAATTATTATTTACTGATTAAAAAAAAAAGCTTCATGTGCAATACATAATAATATTTAAGAATAGATATTACCCCTCTTTTTCCTTTCAAACAAATTGAAAGGATTGAAGTTTTGCTATTTGAAATTGTCTTAGGTCTAATTCCTATTGCTTTGGCTGGATTATTTGCAACAACATATTTACAATATAGAAGATGAAGTTACCATAAACTTCATAAAATTTTTCGATTAAAATTAAATGAAATTATGTGGCAAATGAGAGGCCTGTGGCAAATGTGATGACAACGAAGTGGCATAAATATGAAGGTGTGGGTAATTCATATCACTTATCATAATGGGGTATCGCATAGGATCTCCTTCATAATGTCCTAATGCATAAACTTTTGAGGCCTGAAGTGAGTAGTGTAACCTCTTAACATCGACATTGGAGGAGAGGACATTTTTGAGTTAAATATGTGTTGCTAGTGGCATAATTCCAAAAAGAAGTAGGAAACATTAGTTGATGTTTTATTCGGCGTTTTCTGAAGTGACGAGATTAAAATCTCATTTAGATTATTAAACTAATTTTTTTTTCATTATTATTTTTTTAGCTTCTTTGATTGTGACATGGATCGTCCACAAAAGGATGTGGTGGATGCCAATGCTACAACTCCTACACCTGTGGGTACTTCCACTCCTAGAGCCACATCTAGGGCAGCTACATCTAGAGCAGCTACATCTCGAGCAGCTACTTCTTGTGCGAGTAGTCGACTCCCACTCCCAGTTGATATGGAGGATGAGAATATGTTCAACGAAGAGGAAGAGATGCCCATTGAGCAAGATCAACCACCACGGCCTTCTAAAAAGAGGTCGTGGACATGGGAGCATTTTACCAAAATTCCTGGTGATGTTGCGAACCCGATAGCAAGATGTCATTACTGTGGATCACTTTGTGGATGCCATTCGAAGAAGCAAGGTACCAGTGTGTTAATAGCACATCTAAATGGTTGCCAACGATATAAGATAGTGAAGGGATTACAAGCCACTGATCAGATCAACCTCAGTTACCAAACTTCTACAGCCACTGATGGTACACAAAGTAAGAAATTGGTCATCCCTCAATATAGTGAGAAGATGTTGAGGGATATGCTTGCAGAGATGATAATTACTGATGAGATGCCATTTACCACAGTCGAGAAAAGAGGCTTTCGAAAGTTTCTAAATTTTGTTGAGTCACGATTTCCGATTCCATCACGGTATACAGTGATGCGAGATTGTATGAAGAGGCATGTGAAGGACAATGAGGAGATGATGAAGATGTTTATTACCACTGGCCAGAGAGTGTCGTTTACGATTGACACATGGACTTCCATACAAAACGTCTGCTACATGTGTATCACAGCACACTACATTGACAGTGAGTGGATTTTGCATAAAAAAATTATTGGTTTTAAAGAAATTATGGATCACAAAGGTGCATCCATTGGGGCGAAGATGGATGATTGTTTAAAAGACTGGGGAATTCGAAAAGTGCTGTGTATTACAGTTGACAATGCCAGTGTGAATGAAACAGCAATTGATTGGTTTAAGCGGAACACGACGGTGAGAGATAATGTCATTCGGGCCCACGAGTTTATTCACGTTCGATGTTGTGCTCATATCATTAACCTCATAGTTGTTGAGGGGTCAAAAGAGGTTGATGATTCCATAACCTGAGTCCGCAACATTGTATAATATGTGAGGGATTCCCTTCAAAATCTTGCCAAGTTTAAGGCAATAGCAGAAGATCTTAAGATTGAATGTTCTAGTATGCTGTGCTTGGACGTTCCAACTCGATGGAATTCTACATACATGATGTTGGATGTGGCACATAAGTATCAAAAAGCATTCGAGCGGATGGAGGTCGAGGATGGGGGCCTGAGGTATGCTTTGTTGGAGCCAGCAGGACAGGGGCTCGGTGCGCCAGACGCACATGATTGGACCAGTGTGAGTTACTTTGTTGAATTTTTAAGAACTTTTTATGACATAACCATGCGGCTATCTGGATCTAAATATACGACTGCGAACTTATTCTTCAGTGAGCTCTCGGAGCTTCACTTCCAGTTGAAAAATAGTTGTACTGACTCTGTTGGATTGTTATCTGCTATGGCTATGAGGATGAAGATCAAATATGATAAATATTGGGAGAATATTGAGAAGATAAATAGATTGCTATTTGTGGCTGTGATCCTTGACCCTCGAGTTAAGTTGGCCGTTCTAGAATTTTGGGTAAATTCCGTCCTCGGGGTAGTGAAGGCTGCAAAGTTTATTAGATTGCTAAAAAGTGATGTTGATGACTTATATAATCACTACAGTAATAGTTGTCAGCCTTCATCCGCAGCTGGTAGCTCCTCACATTCGAGGCCGACGGGATCGACAGTTTCCTCAGGTGATACTGACCCATCTGTAGGGGTTAGAAGCAATCGTATTATACAGCAGTATCATCAGCTCATGTCAACAAGGAATATTATGCATTGTATATCTGAGGTTGAACGATATTTTATGGAAGCTGTTGAGGCACCTAGTGATGTATTTGAGTTATTAACTTGGTGGAAAATTAATTCCACCAAGTATCCAGTCCTTTCCCGTGTGGCCCGAGATGTGCTAGCCATTCCTGTCACTATGGTTGCCTCAGAGTCGGCATTTAGCACTGGAGGTCGTGTGTTGGATGCTTATCGGAGTTCATTGTCACCGTCAACCGTGGAGGCCCTCATTTGCACATAGAATTGGATAAGTGAAACACCCATTGGACTAGATATCGTTGGCGTTGATGCCGAGAGCTATAGGCTTGAATCGGGTAAGTTTATCTGCTTTTAAATGATGATTTAATTATTTTTAATGTTTCTAACTTCTACTTTTTATAATTTTATAGATCTAATTGTGAACCCTAATATAATTGCCGATGATCGAGAGTATGGAAAGGACGCCACTTGAGAGTTGAGATGGAGTTGAGAGAACTCCCTTTATTGGTAAGAATCAAATTATTCTTTTACCGTGTTCAATTTTTTATTATCAATTTTTTTTCATTTATTGATTGCAACTTTCTATCTTCATTTCAGGCATGACCAATGGAACAAAAAGCATTTGAGTGAAATCCGTGTTTAATTTTTATGTAGTTATATTTCAAGGCTGAGTCATATTGTTATTACGTTATAAATGGGACTGTTATAACTTATGGCTACATCATACATTTTATTTACTTTTTAAAAACTATTTATGTAGTTATATCCCGAGGAAAGACATGGGATAACTACTCTTTATTCTATAATTTCTATTAGTACTTATACATCCTCTCTCAAACGTTTATAATTTATTATCCAACTGAAATTAATCGAATTATACAAATTCATACCATCATTCTTCTCTATATATACATACATCATCTAAACTTACCTCAGCATATGGAGGATATTTGTGGTCTAAAAGTACAACTAGTGATGAGAACAGATTTGAAGGGATAAACAAAAGCCTTGAAAAAGCAAGTGTTGCATCAACAACAAGCCTCCATACTCTAGTGTTGAGGGAAAAATTAGTTGATTGGCATATTCTTGTGAAAACCTGTGTAAAATTGAGTTGTAACAAATGTTGAAGCAGTGTAATATGAAAAAGATTGAAGTGTGCTCAACATGGCTCAACTGGTGCTGGATCAGCGCTCGAGCAAAACCCATCCAGAGAGGTTCGCTCGATGTGCGCTCAACTCAGCGCTCGAGCGGAACCCATACAGAGAGGTTTGCTTGATGTGTGCTCGACTCAGCGCTTGAGCGGAACCCATACATTGTGGTTCGCTCGATGTGCGCTCGACGTGGCGCTCGAGCAGAACCCAATAGAGTGATTCGCTCGATGTGCGCTCGAATTCTCGCTCGAGCGGTTTCAGAAGACAACGTGTGCTCGACCTTCGCTCGACACCTAGCTCGAGCCAATGTTCAAGACAACCTAAAATTCATGATTTTGAGCGCCGTGTCTTGCTGGGACTATAAATAGAACAGCTTGTTTCTGTTCTTTGGTGTGGAGAAACAGAGCAAAAACCATAGTTGCTTCAAGAGTCATAGAGAGAAACCTTTCCTTACATTGTGAATCTCTTTTGAACAAACACATCTCCACCACACCACACTCAAGATCAAATCATATTCAAAGTCCATTGAAGTGGACGTTTTGTTTGGCCGGAAGGTTTCCGGAGCTGCTGTTGATGCAGAGATCGAGAGGTTCTCGTGGGATGCTATAGAAAGGTCGGAGATTTAATTCGGAGTCAAAGCTCCGACCACAGTTCGGAGTTCCGATCGGATGCCGGATCTCCGACCACCGTTCGGAGTTCCTATCGAAGGTCGGAGCTCCTACATCCTATCGGAACTCTGAACTGTGGTCGGAGCTCCGACATCAGATCGGAGTCGGACTCCGACTCCAATTTGGAGTCGGAGTCAGAGTTGCAATTCGGAGCCGGAGGTCGGAAACGACAACTCTGACTCCGTCGGAGTCGGAGCCCACCCCTACTTTCTTGGCTCATATTTGGAGTTTAGAACTACTTAGATTGTAATTATAGCTTTTTTTCAGTGAATATGTAATGTATACTTTCCATTGAGATATTAATGAAAGATTATTGTTTTTTAATTTGTCTTTACCATAAACATGACTTGTATACACACAAGGTATATCAACACACTTAGATCGGCTTACTCATACGATCGATCGTCTTTGATGCTATAAAGAGGTAGCGAGCAGAGATGAGACATTGTGTCCCTCGATACTTGTCCAAAAATGAATAAGTTGTATGGCACAAAATGTATGTTACTTTAGTGGGAGCTAAGATGCGGTCCATCATATTTAAGAGGACTGTGCACGGACACCCTCACTTAATGCATCTAGTAGTTAGCTAGATGTGAGACCCTCTGTGAAGCTTTGGAGGTAAGCAAATATAGACTTTGGCTAGACGTAGAAATTGCGTCTGGACTAAGATCTATACGGTGTTTGATATGGACATAAACTCTTTGAGAAAGAGAAATCCGCTATAGTATATATTTTATACTACACGTGCTTATTCGACTAAATGTGGAGGTGAGTAAATGATTCTCTGTTTCTTCATTGTGTGATTCCTAGTCTTACTTTTGAGTGCCATTCTTGAGCTTTGAATATGTCATAAGATAGAGATTATAATGTTTGCTACTCTAGCATGTTGTTTATGACCATTACTGATGTGGTCTAAAGAAGCATTGTTGGGAAAGCAGTTGGATTAAAGTTTAGTGACTTGAGGGCGAAGGGAAGGCTAATCGACATTGCATCCTCGATTGTGTTTATTGACGTCAAACTTTGGTGTTACAATGTGGTAGTGGCAAAATTTGTGAACACAACGCGATTTATAAGTGATAAAGCATGGTTATAAGTTTTTTGAAACTTCAAAGGGATCAAAGATGCTTAATTAGATAGTTTAAGCATACGAGACAATTTAGTGTTGTTGCTATGCTGATCTTCTGTAGGAGAGATTTGGTATCGTGCTCCAAAACATTTTTCTTAGATGTACTCGATAATCTCACAATCTATTTACTGGTATGAATAAGATTGAGAACACATTGAGACGTATAGGCTTGGGGCATGCCCACTATATGCTATTATGAGATGTAATAAAGGAGAGGTGTGCCCTTAGTGGGCAAGCCCCTCATCCTTTTGGATTGCCAGGCCGTAACGCCTAATAAGGCGTTATGCTTGGAGTTAAGGAGCAATGAACGCTGGCCTTTAAGGCTAGTCGTGTGTTACCAAATCAGTCGTCCTTCCCCTACCAGATGGTGGTTTTAATTTCTTGAAAAACTCTATCGAAAACTCGTTCTCTCTAAAAAAGCATCTAGGATGTGGGCATTTTGAGTGTGTTTAGTTTATCTATGTAACACACTCAAGTACCATGTGGAGACGATCGAGATCGGAGATTGGTAAATTGGATTCACTTGCGGAACAACTAAAAAAATTGAGCTTGTGGTATAGTTTCTCCTGCTGTGAATATTTTTCATGAGATCTAACATTACCAAAAAGAGAAAACAACGTAACGATAGATTTGAGAACGAGAGCATGACAAAGTGAATACGGTAAAAATTGAAACAAGAGGATCGAATTTGATTAGTATAATTAATAATGGGGATTTGGCTTAATTTTTTATTCTATAAAAGATTTTATCAGTTAAATAATTACTACTACATTTTACAAATTAAGAATTCCAATAAATAAAAGGGTTTAGCAACATTACACTTAGGTTCGCGGTGAAAAAGTGCACAGCCTGCTGAATGTGTTTTAAATGACTTTATTTAGTGAAGTTTAGAGATTTCAATTATTATTTCCAAATAAGAATGATATTTTTGTATCTGATAGTCATCATATATATTTACTGATATAGTATTATTCACATGCAATAGAAATTAATAAAAAACTTGTTATGACTTTTTTAAAACTAATCAATATTAATGAGATAGTACTCAAGTTCCAAATATTTAATTTGAAAACTGTTGTAGATATTTCATAAACTCTATCAGGTAAAAGAATTGAGAATATTATCTTTATGTAGGATAATTAAGCTCAATTTACATAACCTCTTGATTCTCATGCAACTGATTACTCTCTCAGGTCTTGGAAACCCGCTTTAAGCTTAGTTGTAATCTAATAGAAGGTCTAAATTTTATGACTTATACTTCAAAATGACTGATATGTGATACAATTGGAGTTCTATTGAAACTTTATAAAGAGTAAGAACTTCTTCTTCTCAAGCAATGTGAGATTTCATATACCAGCTACTCTTATACTTATCATATGGAGTATCACATTAGTACTCCAAAATACTCTTAATGAAGATGAATTAGCTGGAGAACTGGTCCCACCCTCCACCAAACCCACTTTAAGGCAAATTGCAATCACAACATCTTGTGATATACATCCATTATCCTCTCTCTCCACTGCTCCTTCATTCTCTAGTTTAATCATAATGTGAGACGAAATGCATACACTCATGTTGAGTACTAGAGTTGCCAAAACATGATGAGTTCTTTTTGTCTATTTCATGTTATGAAAGCGCTAGATCGGCACAAAACACAAGGCACCCACATGGCAGAATAATCAAACTTCTAGTTCAGCTTTTATTATCCCTAAATTGTTTTTTTAAATAATTAATATTAACCCTATTAGTGGTCACTTAATATTAATAAACTTATTTGCTATATATCGGTGTTTCAATTAGGTGAAATTTAGATAATGAGTTGAGATGAGAGTTGAAAGTTGAATAAAATATCGTTAGAATATTATTTTTTAATATTATTATTATTTTGAAATTTGAAAAAATTAAATTGTTTATTATATCTTGTGTGAGAATTTAAAAATATTATAATAATAAGATGAGTTGAGATCAATTCTGAATCCAAACGGGCCGTTTGAGTTCACAATTACTCTTATGGCTTGGAGCCATGTCCAAAGTTCCTACTCAGCTAGCCGTGTTGCCATGGGAAACTGGAACTAGTGAGCGTCGACTCTGTGGAGCCAGAAACTTTTGCTTAGTATTGCGATCATAGAATGTTTACTCAATTAGCAATGTTTATGATATTGTCTCGGGTTTAAATTCGAATATAGATTCACCTTAAATTAATACCAATTGGTATTAATCGCTTGTTAAATTTTCTAATGGCGTTGAAATTTAAGTAATGGCTCAAACCTAACCTGAGGGCTGGAATGCTACTATGGTTACCTCTTGCCCCTCCTGTCCATTTTTACTGAGAGAAATAACCATGACTTCTATTGGATACAAACAATAGCTACACCTAACAGTGAGTGGGAAGAATTCTTTCAAGCTCTATAGCGCCAACCACAATTGCCACTAAATAAGGCCGGGAAAATGCAACTATAGTAATAACTACCAGGTTTTCTATGCAGCGCTGATTTCACATACATAGCCATTTAGCGGCATTTTGGCAACGCTAGTGAAAAGGTTGTCTTGTACCAATATTTACTACAAACACAACTAATTTTTGTACCAATATTTATAGCGATATTCATTAGACGATATATAGAGAGTATATACTTCATATTGTTGACATGATAAGATTTAATTTATAAAAGAATTTAATTCTAAACTTATCTTATAAATCAAATTATGTTATGTTAACAATGTAGAAGGTGTGCCCTCCGCACTAGCTTCATTGCAAGTAAAATGACTCTTTACACAAATGCTGCTAAAACTCAAAATCCTTATATCGCTGTTAGGATACTGTTGGGGGTAAGAGCTGAGGAAGGAAAGCAAATTAGATATGCAAGGATGGGAAGTGACATAAAACTAATTTTCTCACCTACCACTAACTTGCCACAATAAAAGGGATCTGATAGGGGGAAAGAAGGGATTTCGTAGCAACTTCAGGCAAGGATCTTCTTCAACCTCATGAGTCAAGAAGCCATTCTTTTCAGCTTGTCTTTATATTTAGGCTAAACTAAGGGTGACAAACTCCTATTGTATTGTGAGATATGGGAGACCATGAATGATTGTAAAATACTCCCATCATAGTGAGTTTTCCCTCCAAATGACCTATGGACGTACGTCATATGTTGAACTACGTAAATCTGTGCATCTCATCCTCTTCTTACATTTTTGATATTTCTTTTCTATATACTACTATAGATGTACGTACGTATATCATGCTGACTCCCCAAACTAGTATTGTGGGCTTCAGACGACACTGATCGAGGCCTGGGTCACTATCGTGGGTCAGGAATTACTTTTTCTCCCATTTGGACCTGTTGGGCGGTTTTATGCTTCAATAGATACTTCAGTCTTTATACCATACTTAAGCATACTTCGGTCTATATATAGCACCCTTGTTCAATATGCTACTATATATATACTATACACTACGGTATAAGCATTTTAGTGGAACACATGTAGATGGTGCATTGCATGCAGTGATGTTTCCACAAACTCTATTATGTGTATTTTATAACAAACCATTTTCTCATCCACTTAATTTGTATCTCCTACCTACGCGAAATCAATCCAATCGAATAGCACAAACCGTTCTTAAGGTAATAATTAATTCAGCCCGAGAATGTACGTCTATGTATAGCGTTAAACTAACTTTTCGATCTACTTCGTGTTGCTTTGCCAATTTCACTTTCTTTCTTGCAAAATGCAGTGTCATTTATAGCTAGTACGTAGTATTATCATTTGAATCCCATTCTCATTTTTGTACATGTACAGATCAGAAAGCTATCTAACTCTAGAGTTGGCCGGTGCCCTAAACTTACACGTACGTATACAATATTCACAAGCTAGACCTATTATATATAATGCGAAGAATGAGGATATACTAATTCCGGTATCACCACACCTTGTCTTGATCCTCAAGCTAGACCTATTAATATAGTACGTACATCTGTCCTACTATAGGAAAGGTGATGCATAATTATGTAGATCACTAGAAACCAGTACTCACAACATCTAAGGTTAAAAACATCATTAATATTGTTTTTGTCCTAATTAATCTGTCTTTGTGGATCGAAGTTATGATCTAAGAGTAATATCATCATTGCTTATTTCGTGTGTACACCATAAAAAGGATGCATGCATCTAGACATGATATAATGTGTCAAAAAAAAGAAAGAGATCACTTACGTTTGGAACCAGACTATATTGTTATCACATCAAGTTGGATTATACCAAAGTTCGTCCCTTTGGTGTTTAGTAAAATTCCAAATCCCACAAGGCCTTACTAGATATTGAAATTGAGATATTTTATGAAGATTCACGGGCTGATATGTTTATCAAATGTATTATATTTTCTCGATTGATTCCATAATCTTTGTGACATTTAGCTATTGCGGGGACCGGAGTACTACTGTCAAAGTTCTATTCTATGATTTTAGAGAAACGTTAGATGGATCCTCATGCAAAGCTTTCATAAAGATAAATTAAAGTGGAGAGCTAGCTGGTTCTTCGGCAATCAAATTTAATTTAAACCATAACAGCTAATTCTGATCTCCATATATTATCTTGATGATCTCCCTCATATTCTCCTTGATTCTCTTAATTAATGTTCATACAAACTAGTTAATTAGAGCCTGAAGAAAACTGTAGATCATAGGTTAGAGCGCAATTAATTTATGGAAATGGAAATGGAAAAGACAACCAACGATGACGGCAGGGATCGAAAACAAAACTTCTCCTAAAATGATGTCTTTTCCCCCATTAAGCGTAAGATTTAAGACACTGATGTCATTATTAACATGGTGGATTAGTAGGGTCTTGTCTCAGGCTTCTAACTACTTTATGGATAAAGTTCTCGATAAAATACTTGGCACTGAGGTTCATTGTATCTAGTTTTGTTTTGTTAATGCGTACATGATCATGATCTAGTTCTGTGCATTAATATTATTTTGATCTCATTTAATCATGTGTGTGCTTGCTTAGTGAAGATCCACCAATATTTATGAAATCCATCCATGATAACAACAAGGATTATGAAACCATGCATGTACCACTGATGATCCCAAACATGGCCGGCTCTGTCAATATAAATCTCAAACCATGTACATTTTGTCGGTATACCCATCTACCTACTAAGCCAAAAAACACACTTTCGATCATTTATCACTGAACATACTTTAATTTGATAAGATGGTAATGCGCATATCTATCTTTCTTTGCCAACATCAGGGGTAATACTACTGATGCTATATATACAGTATCAAGCATTATCAATATCGTTGATCATGATCAAGTAATAATTTATATACCCTGAAAAGTTTTTTGGAAATGTCTCCACTACTCGTGTCAACTTGGTGCCTTCACAAATGACAACATGGGTAGCTATGATTGGCACTTTTGACCAATATATATAATAATGAATGTGCATATGTCTCTATAACTATTTCAAATAATTGATGATAACCTTTACCTTCGATCTCTTAAAGAGAACGAAACCTCTCCATCTGAGAAGTCGATGGGAAAACAAAATAATTCGGGGAATACCAGCCTCATTAAGTTTCTTGCAGGATGATGATGAAAACGAAAGTGAAAGGGAAAGTAACGTTTCAGAAGACATGATCTCAAATCAAACTATATATGCATACTATTCCTTAATTAGACCTAACTGCTATGGCTTCAATGAATCAATCAAAAAAACCAGTACCATTACTGTTTCGTACGTGTTTTTTGGCTCTTGTTGGGTTGCTTTCAAAACCACTATACATTTCGCATTCATGAGTTCGGCATGCTTAATTTCGCTGAGCAATAATTAATCGTGTTGCCTGTCAAACTCGATCATTCAATGAGCTCTTTCTAAGGATGTTGACTGCAAAAGAAGGATCCATAAAATACTAGGGTCATATAGTGACTGATCATGATGTGAACTGAGAGAGAGAGAGAGAGAGAGAGAGAGAGAGAGCCATCAACAGTACATCACAGTAGTCCGGTCATGAAGCATCAGAAAGGCTTATAGGTCTAACTACACTTAATCTGCTCATAATTCATGCTGTTCTTTTATGACAAATCCTCAGGGAAAATGGATTTAAATTGGGTATATGTGTTAACGATTGACATTATTATATATATATATATACATATATATATATATATATATATATATATATGATATGATTATATGCCATGAAATGACTTTTCTTCTGTAATTTCCTTTTATTTTCAGTATAATATATTGTGCACTTGTGTTATACTCTTTTTGTTTTTCTTTTTAAAAAAGAAATGCTAACGTGGCAAGGCAATGTGAGGGGGCAAACTAGGGACACATTTAGGCCGGGGCAACCTAGCACCACCCTAATTAAAATTACTTACATAATTATTAATTTTTAATGGTATATATACTATCATTCGACAGATTAAGATAACCATGTTTCCATAATAGAGTACTGCATGGGACTACCATTTGTATGTTCATATTCCATGAGTACATAATAATTACCACCTATGGCCGGTTATGACTACTGTATTAGTACTAGTAGGCAATATTTATATATAGAGACCCGATTCATGCTCACTAAAGCACTTCCACTTGACTCCAAACACAAACTAGTACTCTTTTTCATAAATGGACTAGACTTTCTAATGGAGGTCGAGGCTTCAGATCAGCAATGTGGCAATTTTGAAGTGAACTTCACTGGAAAAAGCATTGTCAGAGCTGCAAATCCCTTGCCAGGGCCTCATATCCTCACTCTCTCAAATCTTGACCTTCTTTCTGGCCGTTTTCCCGTAACATACTTCTACTTCTACCACAAACCCCTTGTCAGTAACTTTACACCTAGTACTATTGTTGACATTCTCAAGAGCTCCCTTTCTGAAACTCTCAATAACTTCTACCCCTTTGCTGGCAGAATTGTTCAGAATCCAACTACTTGTGAGCCTGAAATCATATGTGACAATAATGGTGCACTAGTTGTAGAAGCAGAAGCAAATATCCGTTTGAAAGACATAGATTTCTACAACCTTAACCAAACTTTGGAAGGGAAGCTTGTTTCTATCAACCCCAACTTTCCCCTGCAAATCCAAGTTACAACTTATACTTGTGGGGGTATTTCAATAACCTTCACTTTCGACCATGCGCTTGGAGATGCTAGTGCCTTTGGTAAGTTTCTTGTCTCATGGTCCGAAGTCGCTCAAAAGAAGCCGATTTCATGCATTCCAGATCATAGCAGAAACCTTCGTGCACGTTTCCCTCCTACATATCACCCTTCATTGGACCAAACCTTTGTCAAGTGCACAATGGAAGAGATCACAAACATACCAACAACCAGAATCAGGCTCAAGCGTCTGTATCATATCGATGCATCGAGCATTAACACGCTGCAAAAGCTAGCAAGTGTCGACGGCAATAAGAGAACGAAAATCGAGGCTTTCTCAGCCTATGTTTGGAAGGTTATGGTTAATGCCATCGACCAAAGCCAGCATTCAAAGTGTAAGATGGGTTGGTTGGTTGATGGACGTGCTAGAATGTGCAAAAATGGAGATAAGAATTTCATGTCAAACTACATAGGGAATGTCTTGTCTCTAGCTTTCGCCGAGGCAGATGTCAAAAAAATAGAACAAGGTTCTATCTGTGAAGTTGCCAACAATGTTCATGAAGCTATTTCAAAGGTAACAAATCAGAATCATTTTCTGGATTTGATAGACTGGATAGAGTGCAACAGGCCTGGGTTAATGCTGTCAAGAGTGGTTTTAGGGCGAGGAGGACCAGCCCTTGTTTTGTCATCAGGAAGAAGATTCCCGGTTGCAGAAGTTGATTTTGGATTTGGAAGTCCTGTGCTAGGGACAGTGTGCTCTACCATAGAACGGATTGGAGTTGCTTACCTGAACCAGAGGCCAAGTGCTAGGGATGATGGCTCTTGGACTGTATCAGCTATCTTATGGCCGGAATTGGCAGCCGCGTTCGAGTCTGATTCTATTTTTCAACCTATGTCTGCATCTCATCTTCAACTTTGTTAGCATAAAAAACTTCCATGTTATTATGGATTGAACGGTAATTATAAAAATAAATAAAAAAAGAAGGGGGCACATAATGGATTTTGAAAGTAATATAGTTAATTAATTTATACATAAGTACATGAAATTTTCCCTTAGACCATCTATATAAATATAGTACCAGTCGTACATTCGCGCAGTGCAAGATAAATATAACTGATGTTGTTTAGTTGAGCGCCGTAGTCATGTTTGGATTTAGAGATGAATTGAGATGATTTATAAATAGTAAAATAAAATATTGTTAGAATATTATTTTTTAATATTAATATTATTTTAAGATTTGAAAAAGTTGAATTGTTTATTATATTTTGTGTGGGAGTTTGAAAAAGTTGTAATGGATGAGTTGAAATGAGTTGATGGGAGTTTCCAATTCAAACCAGGGCTTAATCTTTCCAATCCAAAAGGAGAAATGAGTTGATGAGTTGAAATGAGTTAGTTAATTGAAATGAGTTGATGTGAGTATAGGTCTATAATTACAATCTCAATAATAAGAATATAAGCATATGGAGAAATACTAATATTAGAACCTAACAATAATAAAATTGTAATTTTGAAATAAACTTTAAATGGGTTATTGCAGGTTGGTTTAGGGTTAAGCAGGTTGAACTGTTATTGATTCGTTTATTAATTGTGTCTTAATGGATTAACTCGTTTTGACAAGAATCCATTTATATCAATCTCAAATCTACTAATTTCGTATCGTGTTCATATTAGATTCACGAGTTGTGTCACATATTGCCACTCCTATTGAAAAGAGATAGAAGTTATGGGTTCTGATGGGATAGGGTTAATTGGTAGAAAGAGCGACATTAATGGTGGAGCTTTATGGATGTGGGTGGTGTTTGACAGGGATTGTTCCACGGCTTTCACACACACACACACACACACACACACACACACACACACACACACACACACACACACACACACACACACACACACACACACACACACACACACACACACACACACACACACACACAGAGAGAGAGAGAGAGAGAGAGAGAGAGAGAGAGAGAGAGAGAGAGAGAGAGAGAGAGAGAGAGAGAGAGAGAGAGAGAGAGAGAGAGAGAGAGAGAGAGAGAGAGAGAGAGAGCACACTCAAAGTGTGCCGCTTATCCCCACTCCTTTTTTTTTTCTTTTCTTTTTTCTCCCTTCTTGTGCATCTCTGCCCTCTCCGTGGCGGCCATAGTGGTTGGAGACTACCTCAAGGCTGGCAGAAGCTACTGTCGGTCAAAGCGGCACAGTCCCCCATTCACGGCAGTGCCTCTCTCATGTGTCTCCCCTCCCTTCCTCCCCCTTTCCCTCTCTGCCTCCACCTGCCTCAACTCTCCCCGTGGCCGCCATGGTGGTCGGGCACCACCTCAGGGTCGGCAGTCCAAGCGACATCGTTTGGCAGGGGGATGGGTGCTCCCGTGCATGGCAGCTCACGGAAAGGGGGAGGAGGGGAGGGGAGATACACAGGAGGAGGAAAAGAAGAAAGGAAAAAAAAAAAAGAGGAGATGTGGTACATTCACAGTGTGTCACGTCAATATGTAGGATCCCTTTGTCTATAGTGTTTTCCTATTTTATATCTCACTGAAGTGTATCCTCATGCCTGACGATGGGATGAAAATTAAAGAATGAGAAGATTGATTTTTAAATGGGCAAAAATTGCGTGGTTCTTAATCTAGCTAATGCGAAAATGTGTCAACCTCCAGATCGCAATCCAAAGACCATGTTTAATTTCATGTCAAAGCTTTTCAACTTCAAATATAAGTAGTAGTGAATGTCAAAATATATAATTAAAACCTTTAGAACATGTGCTATTACAAATTTATGATATAATTTATGATTTATGAAAAGTCTTATATTTTTTTGGGACAAATTCTTCTGGCTTCAAACTAGCTAGTAAATATTAAATGTTAAAAAATCTTAAGAATTCAAATATTATAACTAACATTATGCTAAAATCATTCAATATTACGTTACCTAGGAATAGATCAGGCTTGAAAGAGTACTGGAAAGGTCTACATGAGTTTTTGTGACAACATTTCATTTAATTGATCTGTTAATTAAAAGCTGCTAGAGGTCCAATGTTTTTACAAAATTATAAATGATTGACATATAAAATAGATAAGAAATTTTAATGGAAGTAATAAAATTAGAATGAAATTAAATAAGTGAATGCATGCTGATCAGGTACTACTGCTAAATAGAAAATAAAGAAGTTGCTTCGGAAATTATGTAATTAGTAATAGATTAATATATTATTTTTTGTCGCTTATAAAATGAAAATATATATGCAATAGTTATTTAACAGATTATATTGAAGTTTCTGTTATTTATTTTTCTTGAAGTAGTACTATTAAGTGGGTTTGTTATATGCAACTTGAGAGATGTTACAATAAATAATCGGCCTACATTATTTGAGATCATTTCAACATCCAAACGTAACCTTAATCACATATTCTAATATTGAACATTATAAGTAGTTGTCCGATATGTAGTCGTTTAACCAAATCATGTTGCTATATATGCACATTTGAAAGTGTCCGACTGCTAAGGAAAATAACAAAAATAAAAAATAAAAAATAAAAAGTAAAAAAGGAATTTCCCGGTAATTGTTGTAATTATGTGTTCAAAGTTTGAGTATGTATTGTTTTAGAGACTTATTAAAAAAAATTCGAACAATTTCTTCATTTCAGTCTAAATATCTTTCAGACTTTAAAATTTTTTCAACTTTTCAATTTTTTTTTTCTAATCAGTGTCTAGGTTTTTTCTGATAAAAGAATTAATGAAAAATCTAAAAAAATAAAAAAACGCGGCTATTTTTTTTCTAATCTAAACAGCTTTTCATTATATTTACTTTACCAGACATATCTCAAAAAATTCAAACAAGTTGTCATTCTTACTACCATTCTAAAACATATAGGAAAAGAGTTTATGCAATTTTAGAATTTGCAAGTTTTACGTGGTCACTGTAGACCGGGAATAGTGGTATCCACATAAAAAAAAAAAAAGAAAAAATCTACACAACTTCCATACATGCACCACACTTTTTTTAATTATTATTATTTTTTTCTTTTATCAAATATTTAATATATGAATAATGAATAAAATAATTGAATTAATTTAAAAAGAATAAACTCAAAAAAAAATTAAAAAAATATTAAAAAATTAAAAAAAATATAGTGTATAGAGGTTAAAGAGATTGTGTAGCATTACTCTAAAAAAAAAACTCACTTTTTATGTTATGCCTCAATTTTTTCAAAAGAACTGTGCGAGAATTAATATACCTACCAGAAGACTCGATCCAGTTACTTTTTCACAAATCCTAATCCAAAACACACATCAAATTTTTTTTTTAAATATAAAAAATTTGAAAAACTTTTCACTTACCAAGCATGCGAGAGTTTTCCTTATCAATTAATATTATATTGATATGGAAGAAAAAGGTAAGAACCAATACAAACTGTTGGCGAAAAAAAAAAAACGGTGACTTGACTCCTTAATTTCACCAAGGATTTTGACAAGAATCTGCAATGGTAGCTAGGGAACTAATAATTACAATCAAATTTAAAATATTTTTTGGTTTATATATATATATATATATATATATAAAGTTCTTTCAAGTACCATAAAAACAATTAAATAAATCCGAGCTTCAACCCTTCCCTTCAAATGTACACCACAGAGGATAGAGGACGCATGGCTACCACATTAAAGAAAAATTAATGAACAAAAGGAGTCAAAAAAAGGACTTTGGGTGGAGAGAGAACCCCTCCCTCGTACAACAATATGAGGAAGACTGCCCGAACTGCCCAGCATGCCACCCATTTGGGAGACAGAGCGAAGTGGAGAGCCCCGGCCTTTTACCTGACTCCACCTGCAGAGTGGGGAGGGGACCCTCATCCCACACGCACAATAGATATATTAGTGTTCTCCTTTGCATTAGGTTAGTGGGAGGGATAGGGCGGGTGTTGAAAATTGCATATCAGCACGTTTTTTGCTGGTTTTTGAGGAGGACTTGATGTCAAAGTTTTGAATTTATCAACTGGTTTGATCAAAATATTTCATACTGAAACAATAATCGATACAAGAAAGCTGTGTGTTTTTTCCAGCTAAAATATCGACCGTACCGGAGTGATTCGGCCGGTACCGGCTAGTATGCCGAATTTCGGCTGGTACGCGTATAGGAAGCTCAAGTGCTGATTCATGTATTACTTTTTTGTAATTAAGGTAAAACGGTAGGGGCATTTTTGATGCACTACATACTACACGCCCCCTCTTCTCTTTTAGACTATGACACGTCTTGCCCTTGTCACCCTATTCTCTCTCTCTCTCACCTGCATAATTATTAATTACATTGAATAGTTGAACTACTTTTATTTTTCAAACTCCCACCTTTCACTTCTTTTGGCTTGTTTCCTTGTAGCATGAAGTACTACATAGAATGCTAGTCAGCTAAATACCTCTACTCATGTACTACATCTATGGGACCTTTATTTTATTTATTTATTTATTCTATATTTTAACTTCTGATGGAGTGAAAAAAATGGATGAAGAATCTAAATTTATTGAGATTACGATTTATTTTATTGTTATTTTGAAATATAATATGTATATATATATAATTTATCTATATATATAGATTATCTAGAAACGGTATTCGAAACGGTATTTAAAATTTTGCTTGATCTATCACCTAACTCTGTCTACTAGAGTAAATAAAAAAAAAAAAAAAAAAGAAAAGGATATGAGAGATTTTAAGATTTTTTAGAAATTTTTTGCTTGTATAGATATGATCCAAGAAAAATTATTAAATATCTCGGGAGTACTACAGATGACATGCCATTAAATATGTAGCACTCTTTTTCTAAGGAAAATGTCAAGGAAGTACTACGTGCCGATCTATACTTCGAGACTACCTAATTCCTACTTTCTTATATGATGTGCGTGACTTTATAGCTAGTTGAGGCTTTCTTCCATCCAATATTAATTAATATTATGAAGGTTATCTTTGGAAACATCCAACAATCATAAAACACAGCAACTATCATAAAACCATGCAACCTTAGGGAACATTCAAATCCATATTCAAATGCTGCACTCCACACAAAAATATCTATTAAGATTGTGTTTAGATGTTGAATTGAGTTAAGTTGAGATAATAAAATATTAGTAGAATATTATTATTATTTTGGAATTTGAAAAAGTTGAATTGTTTATTATATTTTGTATTGAAATTTGAAAAAATTGTAATGATGAGTTAATATAAGTTAAGATGGGTTTAAAAACCAAACGAAGCCGGCTCCAACAACAAACTATTATAATTGTCTTGGTGGCCCACTTTCATGTTGTGTGGGATAAACCATCTCTACGGTTTCTATGATCGAAAATCTATTTAAATACTGAGAGGGTTAAACATTCTCCTCTATAACATAATCGTGCCTCGATCTAACTATTAGGAGACACTCTAAGATAAAATTGTTAAAGTGATCATTCTCTCATGATTAAATCAGTTTTTTTGTCAAATTACCAAAAAAGTGGTACATTTTCTATTTCATGTTATTTCATAGTAACGTATTAATGTTTTGTTCATTGGGGAACTCTCAACTGGCCGGACTCTATTGTTTTGCCTTGACTACAAAAAAATGGCAAATTTTCAACATTCCATAAACACTAGCAACTTGGAGCCAAACCCTGGCACCATGGTAACCAGTGTTTGTTTGCTAATGCAATGCAAGGGCCAATAAAAATAGGTCGGGAATTTTATTGTTTGGCAATTATGTTAATGTCACTAAGAAATTTTTTGCTCTCGGCATTATGGGGATTGTGATACCGGTGCTTTCAAATGTTAGTAACAAAATGGTTTGCTCCAAAGTTTTGAATGTGAATACTGGCGCTTTCAAATGTTAGTAATAAAATGATTTGTACCAAAGTTTTGAATTAAGTACCGTACTAGTCGGTACGGTCAAAATATACCCTTTTTGTGGCGTAAAGGGTACAAAGAAGGATATAGTTTCACACCGGTCAGAATTTCGGCTGTTTCGGCCCGTATCGGCCTTTACTTTTTTTTTTTTCATTTCTTCAAATTGCAAGTTGATCAGCTTTTAATTTTGACTTCCAAGCGTAGAAGCTGTCAAAGTAATACAAGGGTAAATCCCAAGATCGAATTCACAGGGACAATGAGAATTTAGCAAACATTTCATTTTCGCAAGACAACATAATACCGTTTGTAGTGACACGAAAGTTTAAACGATAAGATAAGAGTAAACTAAATGAGCTAGCTATGAGCAAAAATAATAAGAAAAGAAAAATAAGTTTTAGAAATTTACCGCTAACAATATTAACACATAAATGAGGCTATTTACTAAGGGAGTGTGGAATGAATTATGAGAGAAATTGTCGGGAAGTTCAAGCATAAGTAAAGCTGAAAATAAAAGTGAATCTATTTTTCTAAAATTGCTAAGAATCAAGAGATTTAAAGAAAATGTGCGGAAGTTGACTTAAACTTGTAAGAAGCAATTAAACAAACACTTGGGATGCAATTTTCACCCACTAATTTGGTGATGGATTTACTTCTCCTTTCATTTTCTCTCAACTATTATCTCATTCATAGAAATCATGGTCGGATAATATAGCAATGATCCATAATTTTTATTTTAATAAAACTACTTGACAAATTATATGACAATCATAGAAAAGTGAAAGAAAAACATTAAAGTCATGTTACTTGCTCAAGTATCAATTGTGCCTTTACGTCTACAATTGATCTAAACCAAGAACAAAGAACTCTAATCTTTTCTAGATGCACATTGAAATATAATCCATCAAGTTAATCATCAAAAGCACTAAATATTGAAGAAAATCCAACCCCAAATAGTCATGGGTTACTCATTGAATCCCAAGCTAAAAATCTAGCCTATCATCTCTAGATTAACAAAATGCTCAAGAAGATTAAAATCCAACATCACTAAATACTGTTTCAAAGGAAAATTGCTGAATGAAAAATATACTATATCCCTAAAATGTGTTGAAATCTGAAACTCAGAACAATAAAAACAGGCGGAAAATAAAATAAAATAGCAGTAAAAAGAATCGGAAAATAAAATGAAGAAGAAGAAGAACGCCGAACGAAAATAAATCCAAAAACACAGCAGACCCTTTCGGCCAAAAATCTTTTCTTTTCATATTCTCTCCCTTTCTGCGTTTCACGTTTGCAGATCGTGCGTTTTGATCTCTCCCTTCTGCTGCACATTTCGTCCCTGCAGTGCGCACGTCTCAGCCCAGTGCGTTTCGCGTCTACTAGCTGCCCGTTTTGATCTCAGCTCCCGCGTTCCACTTCGTGCATCCCTGCTGCTGTCCATTTCTGCCCAGCACCAATTTCTGCCTTTTGAGCGTGCGTGAGTCGCGACCCCTTTCCATGTGTTTCGAGCCAGCCCCGCGTAAGCGTTTCATCTCTCCATTTACTGCGTTTTGAGCCAGCCCAGCACAGATTCATGTTTCATCCGCAGCCCCTTGCGTTTTGACTCCAATCCTCCTCTGCAGTTCGCGTCTCAAGCTGCCCGTTTTGATCTCAGCTCCCGCGTTCCACTTCGTGCATCCCTGCTGCTGTCCGTTTCTGCCCAGCACCAATTTCTGCCTTTTGAGCGTGCCTGAGTCGCAACCCCTTTTCATGTGTTTCGAGCCAGCCCCGCGTGAGCGTTTCATCTCTCCATTTACTGCTTTTTGAGCCAGCCCAGCCCAGATCCGCAGCCCCTTGCGTTTTGACTCCAATCCTCCTCTGCAGTTCGCGTCTCAAGCTGCTCCTCTTACGCGTGAGTGCCCTGCACCATTCCAACCTCTGCAACGCGCCTTGAGCCGCTCGATCCAGCCCAGGTTCATCTTGCATGCTGCGTCTCCTGGAAGCCACTATTCGCATGTCTGCCCCTCAAGTCACTAGTGTTTTGCGTGAGTTTTCAGAGCATTCTTTGTAGTTGCTGTGTCAGTTGGATAATTCCAAGAATACCCATATATTTTTAACAACTTTCCCATAATGCCCTGCAACATTAACAAAAATATCAGAATAAAATTTGAGATATTAATCAGAATTTAACATTGAGTCAAGCATTAAACTTTACTATATAATTAAGTGCTTAATTCATTTTTTGGTTAAACAAATCATTCATTTTAGGAACTTAATCATGTAATTCTTAACACTTTATCACACCCCCCAACTAGCTTTTCGCTAGTCTCTAGCAAATAATGCGATAAGAATATTGTAGGATCCAAGAGTGAGCTACTAAACTCAAAAAAAAAAAAAAAAAAAAAAATCTCTAGAAAAGATCAATCATATTGAAATCTTGGGCATAAGAATGTAGTCAAGTCAGGTTTTAGCTCAACACCAAAAGCTTATAAAATTCTCAAGAGCTCAAACAAGGGAAATGTACTTAAGCTGAAGATCTTTGAGTGCACCAAGTGTGTGAACAGATTTCCATTTGTTAGTTTTAAGATTTCTCACAATAGTTTCAGCCTAACAACTTTTTCAAGAAAAACCAAAAGGTCTTCACTCTAATTCAAAACCATTACATTGGCGGCTTTCACGCTATCACACTTTGAAAGACCCATATTTTTTTTAACAGATCCCGGTGATAGGCAGCCTTTTCCAATGCACTTGCACCTTTTTTTTTTTTTTTTTTGTGTGTGCATGATCTCTAGCTTGTCCCTTTTCTCATGTACTTTTACAACCTTTTTCTTCTTTTTTTTTTTTTTTTATCACACTTTTCCTAAGCCATTAAGATATGGTTCATTGTAGTTCTTGCTAGTTGCTTAGAAGAAACCACTGATTGTCATCAAACAGACCACAAAAAGTATCTGCTTGTGTCAATTAAGGTCATCAATCAATAGCTTTGAAGTAACTTTCCTAAGTTTGAGTTGCTAAGACTTATCATAAGGTCAAGTGTCGAACTTAAAACTAACCAATGAGAATTAGTGTAGCCCAAAACTGCAACTATCTGATCTTAAGTAAAGAAGTGTGAAAATAGTAGCTTTGTAGCAACAAAAAAATTTAGACCCCACAATTATTAATCCTGAGAGACTAACGGTAGAAGACTCTCTTTACCCCCAACTAAAAATGGGCAGTGTCCTCAATGCAAATCATGAATAAAACAAGGGATGAAAGAAAATAGGGCCGAAGGAAAATACCTGAGATGGTTGAAAGGATTGTGAACATAAAAATGAAACCATAAAAGAATAAACAATGCTGAACCTGAAAAGACATACTAAAGAAAAAGAAAAAGAAAACATAGAATTGAAACAAATAAAAGCAGAAAAATAAAAGGAAAAGAAGAGAAAAAAAAAATCAAAGCAAAACAAAAATGAGCTAAGGACCATGAGAATAAGTGGGATCTTCCAAAGGAATGGAAGTATCCTCATGTGAAAGTTTTGCCAAAAAATATTTAAGTCGTTGGCCATTAACTTTGAAAGTGTTTCCATTTTGAGGATTAGTAATCTCAACAGCTCCATATGGAAACACAGCCTTAACTACATAAGGCCCACTTCGCCTCGATCTTAATTTGCCTGGAAATAGATGGAGGCGGGAATTGTAAAGTAAGACTTGCTCATTGGGCTTAAAATTCTTTCTTTGGATGTGCTTGTCATGTAATACCTTCATGCGTTCCTTTGACAATTTAGAATTGTCATATGCATCTCGCCTAAGCTCATCCAATTCTGAAATCTGAAATTTTCTCACAGAACCAGCATGGTCAATAGAAAAATTAAATTGTTTAACAGCCCAATATGCCTTATGTTCAAGCTCAACGGGAAGACATGCCTTTCCATATACCAAGCGATAAGGAGACATGTTAAGAGAGGTTTTAAAGGCTGTCCTATAAGCCCAAAGTGCATCAGTAAGCCTTAAAGACCAATCTTTTCTGTTGGGATTGACTGTTTTTTCTAAGATGTGCTTAAGTTCCCTATTAGCTAATTCAGCTTGCCCATTCGTTTGCGGGTGATATGGAGTGGAAATTTTATGGTGTATACCATATTTTTTCATGAGGGAAGCAAATGGTTTGTTGCAAAAATGAGTTCCATTATCACTAATGATAGCTCTAGGCATGCCAAATCTAGCAAAAATGCTTTCTTTCAAAAACTTAAGCACAATCTTATGGTCATTTGTTTTACATGGAATGGCTTCAACCCATTTAGAAACATAATCAACAGCCACGAGGATATACAAATAACCAAAAGAAGATGGAAATGGCCCCATAAAATCAATCCCCCAACAATAAAAAATCTCAATGACCAAAATGGGTTGTAAAGGCATCATGTTTCTCTAAGTGATCGTGCCTAGTTTTTGACATGGCTCACAAGTTTTGCAAAAATCATACGCATCCTTAAACATACGTGGCCAATAAAACCCACTTTATAAAATTTTTGCAACGTTTTATTTGCATAAAAATGCCCCCCACAAGCCTCATTATGACAAAAAGAAAGAACAGCTTGTATCTCATGATCAGGCACACATTTCCTTATGATTTGGTCAGAATAATATTTAAACAAGTAAGGATCATCATAGAAGAATGACTTTACCTCATGCTTGAATTTTCGTATGTCTTGAGCACTCCAATGGGGTGGAGTTTGTCCTGTTACCAAAAAATTAACTATGTCAACAAACCAAGGCAAATTTTCAACTGACATTAATTGTTCATCAGGAAAAGAGTCAAGGATAGGGATAGTGTGATCCTTTTCAGCAAATGTAAGCCGAGACAAGTGGTCGGTAACTACGTTTTCAGCACCCTTCTTGTCTTTGATGATAAGGTCAAATTCTTGGAGAAGAAGAATCCATCGGATTAAACGTGGTTTAGCATCCTTCTTCGACAATAAGTACTTTAACGCTGCATGGTCAGTGAAAACAACTACAGGAGAACCAAGAATATAAGTTCGAAACTTGTCTAATGCAAAAACTACAGCAAGCAATTCCTTTTCTGTGGTAGAATAATTTCTTTGGGCTCCATTTAAAGTTCTACTTACATAAGAAATGACATGTGGGAACTTATTTCTACGCTGTCCAAGAACAGCTCCTATGGCTACATCACTAGCATCACACATTATCTCAAAAGGAATAGACCAAACAGGGGGCTACATGATAGGGGCTGTGGTGAGCAAAATTTTCAGCTTATCAAAAACATCTTGACAAGAAGAGGTCTATTCAAAAGCAACATTATGTATAAGTAACTCACACAAGGGCTTAGAGATAGAACTAAAATTTTGAATGAATCGCCTATAAAACCCAGCATGCCCAAGAAATGATCTGATTTCTTTTACTGTTTTGGGTATAGGAAGCTTGGAAAATAAGTTCAATCTTAGCTTTATCAACCTCAATACCTCATGATGAGACTATGTGACCAAGAACTATGCCTTGTTGAACCATGAAATGACACTTTTCCCAATTGAGAAGCAAATGCTTCTCTTCACACCTGGCTAAAACAGCTTGTAAGTTAGTCAAACATGTATCAAAAGAACTGCCGAACACTGAAAAATTATCCATGAATATTTCCAAATAGTTTTCAATCATGTCGCTGAAAATACTAAGCATACATCTTTGGAAAGTAGCTGGTGCATTACATAGTCCAAAAGGCATTCTTCTAAATGCAAAAGTGCCAAACGAGCAAGTAAAAGTTATTTTCTCTTGATCTTTAGGTGCTATTTCTATTTGGTAAAAACCAGAATATCCATCAAGAAAGCAATGGAAATCATGACCCGCAACTTTTTCTAGCACTTGATCGAGAAATGGCAAAGGGAAATGATCTTTCCTAGTGGCGGCATTCAACTTCCTATAATCTATACACATTCGCCAACCAGTAGAAATCCTAGTAGGAATCAATTCATCTTTCTCATTTTTCACAATGGTAAGCCCAGATTTTTTTGGAATTACATGAATGGGACTTACCCACTTGCTGTCCGCAATAGGGTATATGATTCCTATGTCAAGTAATTTCAAAATCTCTGTTTTTACCACCTCTTTCATAGTAGGATTTAATCTCCTTTGCATCTCCCTAGAGACTTTAGCATTTTCTTCTAAATAAATCCTATGAGTGCACACAAGAGGATTTATACCTTTTATATCTGCGATTGTCCACCCAATGGCACCTTTGTGTTGCTTTAAGATTTCCATCAATTTTCCTTCTTGATCATGAGAGAGTTGGGCTGAAATCACCACTGGGAAGGTGCTGTCCGGTCCCAGAAATGCATATTTCAAGTCATTTGGCAATGGCTTCAGCTCTAGTGTTGGGATTTCATTTGCTGAAGGTTTCAAACTTACTGTCAACGGTGGGAGTTGCTCAATCTTTGGCCTCCATTTAGTCTCCAATTTATTTTCTGCATTAAAAACATGAGAAACATTAATGGGGGTGTCATCAGTGAGGAGTTCACAAAAATTTTCTAACTCAAACAGCAGGTTAGTGGGCTGGTATGCCAAATAAGTCTCCTCCTCAAGGATGCTTTCTAACAAATTCACTTCTTGTACATCTTCCAAGTCTTGAGGTTGCCTACAAATATTGAAAATGTTTAGTTCAAGGGTCATGTTCCCAAAACTCAGCTTTAAAACACCACTCTTATAATTTATTAATGCATTTGAAGTAGCAAGAAAAGGTCTCCCAAGAATCACAGGTGCTTGAAAAGAAGATTTGTGTGTCAAGTGAACATCCAACACAATAAAATCAACGGAATAAAAGAATTTATCCACTTGAACCAAGACATCCTCAACAACTCCTCTTGGCATTTTAATAGACCTATCGGCTAGTTGTAAAATGATAGGAGTTGGTTTTAATTCCTCCAAACCAAGTTGCTCATAAACATTATAAGGCAGTAAATTCACACTTGAACCTAGATCTAACAATGCTTGACCAATTTTTGAACTTCCTATAACACAAGCAATTGTTGGTGAACCGGGGTCTTTATATTTTGGTGGGGTATTGCTCTGAAGTATGGCACTGACCTGCTGAGTAAGAAAAGCTTTCTTTTGCACATTTAATTTTCTTTTAACCGTACACAAATCTTTTAGAAACATAGCATATGCATGAATTTGTTGAATAGCATCCAACAAAGGGATATTAATCCTAACATGCTTGAATATTTCTAAAATTTCAGATTGGTGTTTGTCTTTGTGCAGAGGAACCAATCTTTGAGGAAAAGGAGCAGGTACAGGACATGAAATCTTTTAAGTTTTAGTTTCATTTTGTTCAAACTCACCATTTTCAGCCTCATTTTGTATAGGTTTAGAGACCTTACCAGCCTTGTCTGAACCTTGAGCCGGAATGTTCACCACCCTACCATTTCTCAAAGTGGTGACCGCCTTCACTTGCCTCACATTTGAACTCTCAACTGCTCCTTGTGGTGGCTGACTTTGTGGATTGTGTTGAGGTTGTGCAGGAAGTTTTCCTTTCTCTTGAGAGCACCATGCCGTAGTCATCTTTGTAAGTGTGCTCCGAATGTCATTTATCGCTTGAGAGTTTTGATTGTTGATTGTTGCTTGACCTTGCATAAACTGCTGCAAGGTGTTTGACAATTGCTGTACTGTCTCTTCAAATCCCTTCTTTTGCATTAGAGGTGCTTGAATTGCGAGTTGAGAGGGTCCCGGAGCCAAGGCTGCTGGAGCTACTTGCTGGTCATTCCTCCATCCAAAATTTGGGTAGTTTCTCCATCCTAGATTATAAGAATTAGAATATGGTTTTTGTATCATATTTACAGCATTAGATTGGTCCAACAATACCTCTTTGAATGCGGGGATCGTGGGACACTCATTAGTTGAATGCCCATGATCCTCACATATGCTACACTTCTCTGAATTTTTATGGACAACATGCACTTCATTTACCTTTTTCAATTCCATAGCTTCCATTTTTCTAGACAACAAAGTTACTTTAGCACGCAAATCATCATCTTCTTTTAAAGTATATTTTTCATGACCAGACTCAACTTGCCTAGACCTATCATGCACATTAGTTGTGTCCCAAGATTGAGCATTTTCAGCAAGGTAATCAAAATATTCGAATGCTTCCTCAGGCTCTTTTTCAAAAAATTCTCCATTACACATGGTTTGTACAAATTGGTATATTTTAGGTGTCAAACTTTTATAAAAAAAACTTATCAAATGCCAATTTTCATAACCATGATGAGGACAAGCATTTAAAAGATCTTTGAATCTTTCCCAACTTTGATAAAAAGTTTCAGAATCTTTTTGGGTAAAGTTCATGATTTGTCTTTTAAGTGCATTCGTCCTATGTATTGGAAAGAATTTCTTCAAAAATTCAGTTTGCATTTCTTGCCATGTGCCTATGGTTCTAGGTCTCAATGAATTTAGCCATGTTTTAGCCTTATCTTTCAAAGAAAATGGAAACAACTTTAGTCTAATAAACTCCTCAGTGCAAGTCCGGTCCATGAATGTAGAACAAACCTCTTCAAACTCTTTGATATGAAGGTAAGGATTCTCGGAATCAATGCCATGAAAATGTGGAATTAATGGAATCATTCTAGATTTGAAATTAAAGGCATTTGCATTCAAAGGTTGGATTATGCATGAAGGTGTGCTAGTTCTGACAGGTTGTAAATAATCTCTAAGTGTCCTATTCTGATTCACTACTTCCCAATCATGATTCTCATTTTCAGCCATGGTACTATTAGTGTCAGAAGATGACTCAAGAGAAAGTGATGCTGAGGTAAAAGATGCTTGTGATTCTGTCCTAACCAACCGAGAAGTTTGGTCCCTAGTCCAACCAGTCATACAAACAAGAACAGAAAATAAAAGAATATGCAAAATAAACACAAAAAATAAAGTAAAATAAAATAAAGAAAAATGTCACCTAAGCTGTGAAGAGGTTCACAGCACTACAAACGTCTTCTCAACAATATGAGAATGCTCTGATAAACACCAGTTGTCCCCGGCAACGGCGCCGAAAACTTGATCAGCTTTTAATTTCGACTTCCAAGCGTAGAAGCTGTCAAAGTAATACAAGGGTAAATCTCAAGATCGAATTCACAGGGACAGTGAGAATTTAGCAACCATTTCATTTTCGCAAGACAACATAATACCGTTTGTAGTGACACGAAAGTTTAAACGATAAGATAAGAGTAAACTAAATGAGCTAGCTATGAGCAAAAATAATAAGAAAAGAAAAATAAGTTTTAGAAATTTACCGCTAACAATATTAACACCTAAATGAGGCTATTTACTAAGGGAATGTGGAATGAATTATGAGAGAAATTGTCGGGAAGTTCAAGCATAAGTAAAGCTGAAAATAAAAGTGAATCTATTTTTCTAAAATTGCTAAGAATCAAGAGATTTAAAGAAAATGTGCGGAAGTTGACTTAAACTTGTAAGAAGCAATTAAACAAACACTTGGGATGCAATTTTCACCCACTAATTTGGTGATGGATTTACTTCTCCTTTCATTTTCTCTCAACCATTCTCTCATTCCTAGAAATCATGGTCGGATAATATAGCAATGATCCACAATTTTTATTTTAATAAAACTACTTGACAAATTATATGACAATCATTGAAAAGTGAAAGAAAAACATTAAAGTCATGTTACTTGCTCAAGTATCAATTGTGCCTTTACGTCTACAATTGATCTAAACCAAGAACAAATAACTCTAATCTTTTCTAGATGCACATTGAAATATAATCCATCAAGTTAATCATCAAAAGCACTAAATATTGAAGAAAATCCAACCCCAAATAGTCATGGGTTACTCATTGAATCCCAAACTAAAAATCTAGCCTATCATCTCTAGATTAACAAAATGCTCAAGAAGATTAAAATCCAACATCACTAAATACTGTTTCAAAGGAAAATTGCTGAATGAAAAATATACTATATCCCTAAAATGTGCTGAAATCTGAAACTCAGAACAATAAAACAGGTGAAAAATAAAATAAAATAGCAGTAAAAAGAACCGAAAAATAAAATGAAGAAGAAGAAGAACGCCGAACGAAAATAAATCCAAAAACACAGCAGACCCTTTCGGCCAAAAATCTTTTCTTTTTATATTCTCTCCCTCTCTGCGTTTCACGTTTGCAGATCGTGCGTTTTGATCTCTCCCTTCTGCTGCACGTTTCGTCCCTGCAGTGCGCACGTCTCAAGCTGCCCGTTTTGATCTCAGCTCCCGCGTTCCACTTCGTGCATCCCTGCTGCTGTCCGTTTCTGCCCAGCACCAATTTCTGCCTTTTGAGCGTGCGTGAGTCGCGACCCCTTTTCATGTGTTTCGAGCCAGCCCCGCGTGAGCGTTTCATCTCTCCATTTACTGCGTTTTGAGCCAGCCCAGCCCAGATCCGCAGCCCCTTGCGTTTTGACTCCAATCCTCCTCTGCAGTTCGCGTCTCAAGCTGCTCCTCTTACGCGTGAGTGCCCTGCACCATTCCAGCCTCTGTAGCGCGCCTTGAGCCGCTCGATCCAGCCCAGGTTCATCCTGCGTGCTGCGTCTCCTGGAAGCCACTATTCGCATGTCTGCCCCTCAAGTCACTAGTGTTTTGCGTGAGTTTTCAGAGCATTCTTTGTAGTTGATGTGTCAGTTGGGTAATTCCAAGAATACCCATATATTTTTAACAACTTTCCCCTGCAACATTAACAAAAATGTCAGAATAAAATTTGAGATATTAATCAGAATTTAACATTGAGTCAAGCATTAAACTTTACTATATAATTAAGTGCTTAATTCATTTTTTGGTTAAACAAATCATTCATTTTAATCATGTAATTCTTAACATTTTATCACAAGTTCAGTATTTTATCCTTTAATTCAGACTAGACTATTTATAATTTTTATATACATTTATATATTTTATTCATATATAAATTATTATTTCGAAATATAATTTATATATATTTATATATATAATTTATTCATTTATAAACTATTTCAAAACAATATCAATATTAAAATATCTCATTTTAATGTGTCGGCCGAAACGATCAAAATATTCGTTCGTACCGTAAACTTACTTGGCGCCATCCACAGATTTCAAGTAATGTGATGTTTAAGTATTTTCTCGCCCCTCATGAATAGAGACAACCTTTTTTACCGATGTTTACAAGTGCTAGTAAAGTCTTTTACTACCAATGTATGCAAATGTCAGCAACTTGACAATCAGAAACTTTTTGATGCTGACACTTGTTAAAGTAGAACAAAAAAGGCCAATAATATATATTTTTACTGAAAGAAAAAAGTTACTACTTTAGAAGATTTTCTCGCTCATTTCGCTCTTGGAAATTATTCTCCGATTCATAGATATTTATGACTTAACATTTAGATTTCAACTGTGGAATGATATTTTGAGCTTTACTAAATGGTTTTCCCAACTTATCAGCTACCGTGGATTTAGAAAGCTAAGAAATAAAGTTATATTAAGACTCAAATGAAACTATTAAGAAAAAAGAAAGTGACTTGGGATTGACAAAAAAAGAAAAATATTTGGGATAATTTTCATGTTTTGATGGATTGAATAAGGTGTTTGTGGGCCCCTTTCCTCGATAAAGGACCTAGTGAGGATTAGTGGTGCCATGGGTGCTAGCCTCACGACAACACCCAAGGTTTGAACCGGATTAGGCATGCAACGTTTACTAAGATGTGCATGTGTAGGAAAATGGTATATAATTCACAGTGGAAAAGTAAAGGTTTAGCAAAAAACTAAACATTATAGTACCAGAAGTCTAAACACCATAATTACATTCTCATAATATCTACAAGTCACATTACTCCTTAAATGTTCATACACATAACCAGTTGTTTAATTGGCATCTCCAAAATAAGGCTGACCGAACACATATGGTCACCTATATATAGTTACTTATAAAGTTTCCACAACTGTAAGCATGTTAGGCAGCTATGACAAGACTACTAACGACAAACAATGCTCGTGAATACACAATAAACAATTGTATGTAGTAAAAACCAAGGTGAATACATATATTTGCATGGTGAGGAATCACGCTCTAAGGTATTACCCTATGCGCAAAACTCATTACATATATATGTAGACATGCATATCGCTGAGGCGAGGAATCATCCTTTTCTCAAGCACATAAAGTTTGTAACACAAATCACATAACAATTTACCATTATCATATAGATATTCATCACAAGGACATATGTCACTTGATGGGCAGACAGGGGATGAGTCGCTCCACTGTTCGGAATGGGGGAATCTCTTCCACCCGACCAACATGGTGTAAGTCAGGTTGCCTGTACCCCAATACAGGTCGACTCTCATACAGAGATATGCATGTTGCACCGGAAAAAAAAAAGTCTACTCGGCCAACTAACTCACCAACATGGTACCGCCCCACCAAAATCAGTCACAGGGACTCTCTACCCGTATGAAGCTTTTGGTGAAGTCTCGTGGCAATAGGTTGAGGAATTCCCCATCCCATCCCATGATGATCAAGACAAGATTTTATTACTCACACAAAGATATCATAAAAAACAAATGCATTCAATTCTAAAAAAATATGAATTAAAAATATCCGTAAACATAATGAAAAAACATTTATTATTCCATGATTGGAAATGGAGAGATTACAGAGTATGCATGAGCCAAAATTTCATAACATCCTCACACAACATTTACCCCCCTTTACTTGGCATTGTTTTAGGAGCTAACTTACCTCACTTTGTTAGAGTTATGGCAGTGTTGCATTGCTCCTTTCTTTGTCTTCTCTGAAGTTGCTTGCTTCCCTCAAAGATTCTAACTTTAAGGCTCTCAGATGCTTACGATATCAAAAGTGAGATTTTGACTTTTGTCTTAAGCACTTTATAGCATCGGCTCATTAGGTGTCATTTTGACTCCAGATGTGATTGAAATATTTCCTTTAGTCTTGATCGTTCTATTGTAGGCTGATAGAGACAATTTGGCAGGGCATGATCCACACGTCCTTACGGCCTGCCTTATGTGCAATCCTCAGTCTCTCTTTGACTAAGGGTCTCTCACATGGCGTTAGACCATACCTTCGGGTTCAAACGATATGATCCATCGAGTCGTTATCCTTTCAGCAGACTCACTCTGGATGTGACTCTTCAAATGGATTGTTTGTACGACGCTGCCACCTTCTAAGCATTTCCATGTAGTCTTGGAAAGCTAGTACGTGTTAGCTAGGTCTTTCTCTTGACCGTTGCTCACCTCTAGCTTGTTTTTTGCCTTTGTACATTAGATGGCTTTTTTGAACTAGGAGCCTCTTCAGTTCCTCATTCTCGCCCCAGTGCTTGCTCGTCCTTCCATTGGATTGGTTGTACTCTGCAGACCATTGCTGCCTTGTTTTCTGGCCATATCGAGGAAGGATTATCTTTGCCTTCCACTCGACAAATAAAGGCTCTCTTCATCTCCTTCCTTTTTACTCCTAAATGATGGTATGCTCTCTTTAGTTGACGCAATCTCCACAATGTGTCTAATTATTAGATACCCTTAGAAATTTCTCCACCTATGACATTTCCCTAAAAATAAATTGATTCAATTTAGTAAAAAAGACTAAAATTTTACTGCACCATATGGGTTATACCAAAGAACTGCCCAATTTCATAAAAACAAAATTTCATCAGACTTTGACATAAACGAGGAATAGAAAATATTGAAACCCACATTTTTCAGCATAAAAAGAAATCTACGTATAGGAAAAAAAAAAAGAAAAGAAAACAATTCTACTTAAATAAACTTATATATCTTGACTTGCTGATTTGCAAAAAGAATCAGAATTTTATTTTTTACGATTTGAAATAACTTCAAAATTGAAATTGACAATTTATGCTCCGTATTTGCCTTTTCTTTCCCTCCGACAATTGTCCAACCTACAGTTGTAGAAGAAAGACAATTCTCAATAGACATGATCAGCAACTAAACGATAGTTTAAATTTCAAATTTGTAATGATTGTAGAGAGAGAGGTCTGTCTATGCTGAGAAAAGTGTTGTAGACAATAAAATGAGTGGCTTGGAAGGCCGAGAAATAGAATTAATTAGAATTTAGATGGAAGAAAGCAAATACAAATGCAAATACAGAAGATTTTTCATTACATGAAAACTAAAAGAAGAAGAAAGAAAAAGACATCATGGTATAACTAAGGAGTTTTGTAGTTTAGAAGTGATTATTGCTGCCATGACTTCCAGTCGGTCTCTATTAGTACGTACCTTACAAAAATACTGTGAAGAATATTTATTACCTAGATCTAGTACTTAACTATATTTGATCAAATTAACATTTCCAATTATCTTTTTGCGATGAATACTATATATCAATTACTATTCACCCTCATACTCCACATCTGACGGTTTTTTTTCATAGGGTACTGTGGGCTAGTTAATAGTGACTGATGAGAAGAATTTTTCAATGAGAAAACAAAACAAAAAATCTAAACTATTCTTGATCTGTTATGGGCGCCGTTATATTCTAGTCATGGAATTGCATCTATTATCCAAAATGGATCAGTAGCATTAATCTTAAACTCTTGGTAAGACATGATGGATTTGAAGAAAAGAACTCTACTTAAATAGATTAATTATATATTTTGATTTGTTAATTGGATCAAGCCAAGTATTTTTCGATTCTATGCTTTGAAATAATTAATTCATAGCTGAAATTGACTAACAAAGACTAACTTCATACGTGGCAGAACATTAAGGCAAACCGCGCAGTGGAATGGAAACAAAATGTAAATATATATAACATGAAGGCCAATCATGGTTTGCTACATTAGTCATGATATTTTATAAAATCAAATATATATTCATTCTTTTTAGTTTATCTTTATTTGACTTCTCTCTCCTGATCTGAATTAGAATATAACTGCCCATGTTTTTAGAAAGTTCATTTTGTTTGGTGTATAGTTTTGCTTTAAAGCGTATGCCAAATAAAATTGTCAGTTTTTTATAACTTTTTTGTTAAATACTCGCTATTCTCGAACACAAGAACAACTCTTATCTTTCTGGCTTTTATGCAAACACCAGCAAATGTATATTTAATTGCCGTCGTAAAGGTATACACGCCTGTAACTATCGACGTAAAAATGAAACTTCTACAAAAGACTATTTTTGCCGGCGTCTATAAACGCTAGTAATAAAATGTTGCCACAACCTCTTTTTTTTTTTTGTTCTCGTGTCGTAAATCTTCTTTTATATCAGGTGTACACCTACAAAACATATATCAATGAACTTTGATCCTATGTATTTTAACATATGATCATTCAGAAGATTAATCTTTGCTGCTCATGTTTTGATAGATCTATATGTATTTTGTGGGTTTTGGGCATAGACTATGGAGGATTGAGAGAGATTTTGCTTTTGTTATTATTGGCATGTGGAGGAAGGCTGCTGGAGGAAAGCATCAGAGCACAACGGACGGTGCATGGGCGGCGCCATAACAGGGATTCAAAGCCTATAATAGTGGTGAAGGAACTTTTTCTTTTATTAAAAAAAGTGTCGATGGTGGGGAGAGGAGGCCAAAAACCACATTACCAACACCTCCTCGCCGGTATGAGTCAACTACCGCATAGATGTGACAACAACAAAGGCTGAAAGCCCGGTAGCGATGGCAAGGAGGAAGTATCTCATTACTTTTATAGACAATTTTAATGGTAGTTGATACATGAGAAGTCTCATGCCATTTGTAATTCTTAAGGTACTTCTCATGCAGGGGAAATACAATATAGTAGAAATGAGAAAATCATCGAATTGGATTAAAGTAGTGAGTGCCATGAAAATAATTTTGAATTAGGCTATAACCTTGATCTATTCCACAAACTTTGTGAACAATGTGGAGTAAAACTCTTACAGACAATGGTGTATATTTGAGACAGTGCTCTTAGTATGTTAATTTCAAAGACTTGTTTAAGGTAGATAATGTATGGGCTGTAGAGCTAAAGCAAGACTACAATCCACATGAAATGAAGCTGGATCTTAGAATAGCTAGTTGGCACGTTATTGATTACCTTGAGAGATTGAAAGGGTATACTTTGTATTTTCCTAATCATAGTCTAGGTATAGGAGAAATTGAAATGTTAAATTCTTTAAACTCGGCAATCTCAATGGAAGCATAGAAACAAGAAATGTAATTTTCAAGGAATTGCCTTCTTGTCTATTTGAAAAAGCTCATAATTCTTTTTACAAATCATTTCAATGATAACATAGGAGAACAAGTAAATGACAATCCATCTCATAAACCTTGGACAGCCTCCCAATACGAAGGGAATATCACAGAAAAGGATCCAGGTTATGCCCCACAAGGATACTTGAGTATTTTATTGTCAAATAGAATCTTAGTAGAAATCCCCCTAATAACGTTTGCTCAAACTATGAAAAGGATCTAGGTTATGCCTCACAAAGGATACTCAAGTTCTGAAACTATTTTATGGTCTGATAGAATCTTAGTAGAATTCCCCCTAAAAATGTTTAGTCAAATGGTTTCCTAGTGTGGTAAAGAGTCTGGTATTATAAGCCAGATACAAAATCATGATTCCATGCATTGATGCCATCTAAACGTCATCCAGAAATATCAACTCTTCCAAGAAGTTCGTCCTTTTGTAGAACTCTATGCACCACAATCTAGACTGCACAAACTAAAGAGAAGTATGATCAACAAATATGATATTTGTCAGCGGGATCTTATGTTTCACTTGGGTTCTATAGTTGTTCCCTGCAACCTAACGGGGCATGAGGTTAACTTCTTTTGTTTTAGGAAAGTGCCCGTTTTCTACGACTTAACTCTAGTTTTTGTTAGAGTGAACACCAAAAACACAAGAAATATTCTCTACCATTCTTTGTGTAAATTAAATTGAAAATTTAGTAAAGATAAACTCACAAACAGAATAAAAAATAAATAAAGTAACCCACAAGAAATACATCAAGAGTTTTACGTGGAAGACCCTCAAATGTAAAGGGAAAAACCATGAGACCTAGTTCGGTTAAAACTTCCACTATAATAAATAATGAGGTTACAGATTGTCTTTTCCAGAGCAATCTCTAGAGGCTACCAGTGAATGATTCAACACATAATCACCATACAAGTGGGTATCAACTAGAGTGACAAGAAAGATCTCACCAATTGGATATTTGTAGTTAACAACTAGAGAGAAATCTCAACAATCAGCACCAGTCAAAACAAAGCTCTCACCATCAGGAACAATATACTAAAATTTCATCAAAATCAGACCATAAATGGTCCATATATATCTTTGGTTGCTCCATATATATCTCCTCCTCCAAGCCACTATGAAGGAAAGTAGTCTTCACATCAAGCTTTCAATTTCTATATTCATACTTGCATCCATGCCCAAGACAACTATGATAGAAGACATTTTTATCACGGCCGAAAAAAGCTCTTCAAAGTCATTGTCTTTCTTCTTAATAAAAATCTTCATAGCCAAACGCGCCTTGTACCTTTTCTACGAGCTATTTGGCTCAATATCCAATCTGAAAACCAGTTTACTCTTCAATGCTCTTTTACCCTTTGGTAGTTATACCAATTTATAGGTATGGTTCTCATACAAGGATTTTATCTCTTCTTGCATGACTCTCAACTACTCATTTTTCCGATCATGTTACATAGCCTCTTGATAATATTTTGGCTCTCCTCTATCTGAAAGCAATACATACTCAGCAATAGAGAATTTGGTTGAAGGCTAATGCTCTCTAGTAGATCCTCTTAACTATTTTCTGTTGGTGGTTCTAAAGGAGGTTCCTATGCTTGTTGTTCTAGTCATATATCATCAATTTCAGGTTCACCACTTTCAACAGTATCAACATGTTCTTCAAATACATCTCCCACATGTTCATCATGCATCACAGAAGAAGGAAAAACTGAATCCATATCAACTAGTTCTTCATTGATAGACACTTTTTCCTTTGATTCATGTCTTCATTGGTTTGATCTTCAAAGAAAAAAAAATCTACTTCTCTGAATTCTCTTCTTAATTTGATCTAGAATTTGTAACCGAATTCTTCATGTGCATAACCCAGGAATATGCATTGCTTGGATTTGCTATCAAGCTTGGATCTTTCATCTTCAGCAATATGAACAAAAGGCTTACAACCAAAGAACCTCAAATGTTCAAGAGAAATATTTTTCCCTGTCCAAACCCTTTCAAGAATGTTAGCATCCAAAGGAACTAAAGGAGAAGTGTTGATCAAGTCAACTGATGTCCTCATTGCCTCACCCCAAAAGGAATTAGGCAATTTTGTATGAGTGTGCATGCACTTGATTATTTCACAAATTATTCTACTCATTCTTTTTGCTACATCATTCTATTGTGGTGTCTTAGTAACAGTTTTCTCAAGCCTGATGCCATGACTTCTGTAATATTATTCAAACAGTTCACTGTACTCACCACCATTATCTGCCCGAATATATTTTAAATGTCTTCCAATTTCCCTTTCATCTTTCACATGTAAGATCTTGAACACATCTAGTATTTGGTCTTTTTTTTTAATGGGAAAACTGACACCTTTCTAAAGTGATCATCAATAAAAGGAACATAATAAAGTGTACCACCAAGACTTTTGGCATGCATAGTGCAAATGTCAGTGTGAAATAAATCAATAATATCACCCTTTCTAGATGGAGAAAATTTATTAAAATAAATTCTATGTTGCTTTCCCACAAGACAATTAGCACAAGGCGTTAGTTGTGTACATTTTATATTGGATAGAAGATGCTTCTTTGCAAGAATCTGAAATCCATTCGTACTAATGTGATCAAGTCTCTTATGCCATAGCTCAATGGAGACTTCATTCTCGATAGTAATAACATATCTATAGATCAACCTTGCATTTGTCTTGTGGCACCCTACACTATGTTTGGGATCTGACGGAGCTTGAAGTGTCGGGACATGCAACATAAGATTACATACCCCGTTTATGATAATTAAGAATGTAATGAATCTAGTAAGCTTCTAACAATATGCAGTAATTGTAGTGAATATTTTTTTTAGCAATACATAATGCGCTAGAATATTAATCCCAAAACATGAACACTTATCCATTAATATTCACATATCCCAAAGGACATATCATCTGTCCAACAAGTTTGTAATCAAAACGACACAGTACTGGAGACAGATCTCCTTAGATATAGACATAATATGAAACTAATTAAACACCAAGCTGCTCGTGCAGCTCGGCTATAAGCTTCAAACCAGAATCCAAGAGTTGGAGGACCAACTCCATGAGATCCTTGAGGCTCCTTCTAGGCCTACTTGGCCTTGTCCTAACAGTCGTGCATTGATCCTTGGCTCCCTGACACATCATCTACCATTGAGGAGAATGGTAGTTGGGATTACCATAATGAAATTATAAATCTCAACAAGTAAAGCTCCTATGTTACTAATCGCATAAATAAGCATGCATGATAGTAAAATGAAATGTATGCTTGATGAACATGAACTTTCTTATGCATGATATGACTTAGAAATATCATAATTTGACATGAACATAACATAGTTGCTCGAGTGAACATAGACATTTATACATATACATGTTTGATTACTTGAAAAGGGATGCTCCATGGGTCCCCATAAACCATGTGCTCCTAACAGTACTGCATCACAACATAGGTTCTTGTACCAACTGTGAGTATGCCATTCTCGAAGGCTTTAACCATAAGTAAATCCATAACTTGTACTTGTTGCAGGTTTCGACACCCATCAGCACTTGGTGCCTGCCTTCGTTCTAGAGTAGACAGAGGAGTTTCACTAGGATATCTCCCATCCTAGCACTTGAGGTTGTGATAAAACAAAACGACTCATGCATGACTAAATAAGGCCTTATTTGGATACAGAAACGGTTTCATCTCATCTCATCTTATCTCATCATTACAATTTTTTTAAATTTCTACACAAAATATAATAAACAATTCCACTTTTTCAAATTCTAAAACAATAATAATATTAAAAAATAATATTCTAATAATATTTTATTCAATTTTCAACTTTCATCTAAAATCATATCATCTTATATCACTATCCAAACGAGGCCTAAATATTTTCGTGACATCCTTGTATGCTTATAAGATGACATTCATGACACGTGACAGATATTCATGTAATGGATTGAAATGACACAGCATGGCATATTATAAAACAATTTAACAAGCTTAGAAAAAACCTGAATATAAATAAAACAACTTACCACCTTGCATACATAAAATACAATGAGTAAGTTTGAAGTTAACTTACAAAATGTCATGTGTAATGTAACTATGTCAGCGTTGCTTAAATTGAAATGAGATACATTTTAGGGTTAGAATTTCTCACTCAATCCTCATAAAAGCAAAATTACTAACTTTGGGCAAAATTTACAAAGTTACCCCTTAACTTTTGAGAAATTACAAATTTACCCCTAAACTTAAGAAAATTGCCAACGGACTCCAAAAACTACCAAAATTAACATTTACATTTCTCATGTAAATTTCATCATAAATCCAAATATGAGCTTAGAAGTTTTTAAAACTAAATCCATGTATGAAAACTCTTCTTGGTCGACTCACTTATAAGTTAAAATCATGATTTTGTTTGCTACTTGATCATTTTACACACTTGCATGCTTAATGTGATGCCACCTAATTTCTTTTGGGATTGGACGAACATCTGAAGTGTCGAGACATGCAACATAAGGTTACCTACCCCTATTCATGATATATAAGATGCAATGTTCATAACATGTATTTAGAATTATGCAATATTCGCAGCGGATAAATTTTTTTTTCTTGAGTAATACTATGTACTAAACTGATAATATCCCAAATAGTTAAAACATAATTCATGGATGATTACAGTACGGGTCTCAGAAGACTGTAATCTCAAAACATGGGAGACCGTGCTCCCTAATTATATTACCAAAATACACTATTGAGCCAGTTTGTCGAGTAACTCGCGTAACTCGACTAACGAGGCCAGAATATTGTCCAAAACCATAACTATGGAAGTTGTAAGCTCTGCGTCGTGTCTTCGGAGTCTAATCAACCTCCTCCAGTCTGCCAGTGTCTGCACCTTGCTCTGGTCCTGACACATCGCTTACCATTTGTGGGGGGCTGATAGTTGGGACTACCACTGTGAGATTTGATTATAAATTTCAACAAGTTAACAGGAAACTTCCACACAGGTTAATGATGCATGCATGGCAGTAAAAGCATGAATGTATAATCAAAGTCATAAATAATCACAACATAATTTGACGTACAACATAACATAACTGACATAACTTAAACTGAAGTATGAACTGAACTTGACTTGCTTAAACTGAACTAGACTTAAACTGAGACTTGATTTGAGACTTGACTTAAAATGAACTTGGAATCTTATTCTTTAACTGATTAAACTCAACTACTTGGGTGCTACATGGGTCTCCTAGAGCCATGTGTTCCTGCCGATTACCGCATTACAACATAGGTATCCGCATCAGTTGTGAGTGCGTTAATACGTACTCCACAATTGTTGTGGCCCCACGTATTCTACATGTCACAATTGTTGTGTTTCATGTAGTGTATACTTCACAGTTGTTGTGACCTCATGAATTGTTTGTGCCACAATTATTGTGAATACAAGTAAAATAAAATATGGCTCTATCAGTGCTAGGGCCTGGCACACTTCGGTGACCAACTAGTTACGCCTTGCTGGCTATCCATTGACAATATTTCTTCAACTCATGAAATTTCACACCTATTTAGACACTCTAGAGTGAACAAAGGAGTTTCACTAGAATATTACCTCATCCTAATACTTAGAGTCATGATTGACATGCATAACTTGACATGATTGTTCTCGAAATACGCAAACTGTATTTGAGACGAAACGTGATTGGATTATGAAAGGACAGAAGCTGTGATGTAATACAACATGACTTGAACGTAACTCAAAAGATATGACATACTTAAGATAGAAACATTTCATAACATGTCATAATATGTAATAGACAACATTGCATAACATGTAACAGACAACATATTTAAAATGACATAATATGTTATATACAACATACTTAAAATGACATAACATGTAACAGACAACATACTTAACAAGACGTACTTACAATGTATAGTAAAACGTGACAGAGTATCTTGCGTAACTGATGAACAATTCATGACAGAATAAATTCTGTGTGACAGATAAATATGTTATGACTTGGCTTAGCGCATAAGAAAACATCCATACATACATACACTGTAGTTCCTTTATTTATCATCCATACACATTAAATTGATTGTAAGTTAAAAGCTAACTTACCTCAGTCTTTGCGTTTCTAAGTAAAAACTCAAGCGCGATCACGGGAAACTAGTGATTTTTAAAAATTAGAACTTAATCGCTAACAATTAGAAATATAAAAAAATACTAACTGAGAGCAAAATTATCATTTTACCCTCTACATGTGAAAAAATGATAATTTTACCTCTAACTTAAGGATTTTGCATCCTAACTACATAAACCACCAAAATTTACATACCTCATATAAATTTTGTCATAGACTCAAATATTAAATTAGAAAAATTTAAAACAAAGCACAACTATAGAAAACTCACTATGGTTGAGACCTCTATAGGTCATTTCTCTTGATTTTTATTGCACTTCTTCCAATTTCTAAACTCCTGATCAAACCAAATTTTTACAACAAATATCTTCATATCCTAAGTTTAAAAACATACTTAAAACATCCACTAAGAAAAAGCTAATCATCACACCAAACTTTTTAACAAAAAGGCACACCATTGAATCACAAGTTTTGACCTTATTCAAAATATCTCCAAGAATTTGAAAAAGTTCAATTCTTACCCCTAACATATTCATAACATCATCCAAAGATTAACCATGCTTTAAATCTTCAAACAAAAGTCACCAAAAATCACAAAACAACACTTGGATTTTTCGGTTCTACACTTAGTCTAAAAACAAAAACTTTTCTTTAACTAGCTTTGATCAATCTCTTGATCCATGGCTTAAAAAAATAGGATCTTCAAACTAAAACATCACATGGTGTAAAAAAATGTGTCCTAAAGAAAATCCAACCATCAAACTTAAAATTAAATGACTAAAAATCAATAGAACATGGATCTAACCCAAAAAGTGAAGTCTTAGGTCTAACCTAAATCTTCTTGCATAGAAAAATCATATATTTGAAACTAATACTAAATATCTTCCAAACAACATCCTAACATGCATATATGAGGCTTAGGATCATCAAATAAAAATATCAAAGCCTTTGGAGTAAGACTAAATCACGAAATATTCAAACTTTCTCAAAACAGAAATTATTTTTCTACTTCCAGTTTCTAAGTTTCTATATCTAAGAAATCTTTCATAACAAACTCTAGTCATGTAACAATTCTCAATGAAAATTCATAAAAACTTGTTAACAACACTCCAGAAAATTCTAGGAATAAGATATGTCTATTAGCTTGGTCAAAAATTTCAAAATATAACACACTCCTTAGTTTAACGCATAGAATGACCTTTCCATGGTTAAAATAACTTTTGACCGACCAAATTACGAAATGAAACAAATAAGATATCCACGAAAACGAGACTCAAATATGAACAACTTTCATGAAGGACTCATGGAGAGAAAATACATAAAAGAAAAAAGGGGTCTCAAATGGCCACACAAAATGACTCAGAAAACTTCCCGAGAGAGCTACTAAGTGTTTCTCTCTAAGAACGGGGATGAGAAGTGATGAAATGAAATGAATGGTGCCTTTCACGCCTCTAGACTTCTGGAGGGTGAGGTATGGGCTTGAATAACCCTTGAGGGATGATGTTTAGGTCACAAAAAGACAAGAATAGTGGAGAGGGAGTGGGCTGCTGCTGCTACCTTCTAGAAGGGGTGTGATGAGGTGACTTTTTTCCCTCACATCATGCACGAATTTGAGGTGTCATGAGTAGTGGATGATCAAACACGGGTGGGTGGAAATTTCCTCAAAAAATTTTGCCAAGGTGACCAAAATTCATGAGCCTTGGTGGGCCTCAACTAAGTGGGCTTCAATTTGGGGTTTAACGAGAGTTTGTGATGCCCAAAACTAATTTTTCTTGACCCAATCAAAATTTCAAGATTTAAAGAATTGGATAATGATGTCATAATATGAATTTGAGAAATTAAACAAAATGCTAGAAATTGGATCAAATAGGGTTTAGAGGCCAACTTTAGGGTTCGGGGAAACTGTTTAGGGTTTTGGTTTCAACCAAATTTTTTAGGTTTCAGGTTTCAATTGAATTCAAATCATTTAGGGTTTCGATAAGGTTGAAACCCTCTTTGGTTTCGCACAATTTGGTTGATCAAATGAAAAAAAAAAGAATAGGGTTTCGCTTAGGTGGCATGATCTCACACCTTGATTCCTTCATAATCCAACTTATGGTTTCTCTTTGTGCCAAGTGTCCAATACAATTCACCAAGTGTGACTAAGATCCTGCCAAGTGTTCAAATAAAACTTGTCTAACCTAATTTGGACATTCCACACTATAATCTTGAAAACATTGCACTAGATGTTACTATAGATGTTACTATTCACTCCGGGAAAGTGAAACATAAATTTTGTATTATACAAACTTAATTGTGCAATTTGTTTATTGAAATTCAATTCTGAAGTGCCTCAAAATAAACAAAATTCGTTTTCGAACTAGCATTTCGTCCGAAAATTGAAAATGAGATTATTACGCCATAAAATTCTAAATAATCAACTGAGTCTAGTAGCACAGAACATATCTCAAACTGACACTTCTAACTATGTCAAATAAATAAAAATCACGCTTTTGACACCATAGTGAGTGATAACTCAGGCTATGTTGACAGACTAAAACCTATGCGATTAGTCGATTCATGAACGATTACGGTGTTTTCATGAGATTCCTAAAGCGTATAGAAATTTTACCATTGAATTTTTAGCGGGCTGTTACTCTTAATTTGAAATTACTAACTCACAACAATCACATTCTTAGTTCTACAATCATGCCAAGACACTAAATCACACATGAAACAAAATTTTAAACTCATTACTTCAAGAAAACGTCCAAAACATCAAGATTAGGTCAAACCAAACCTAATCTCAGTGTTCTTGGTCTAATACTTTTATATAAACTCCAAGGACTCCAAAAATCGATAACTATAACTTATAATATGCTCATCAATCAACCCTAGTTTTATGCTTGACTAAGTTCATAAATCACAAGACACAACAACTTAGAATCAGTTTGCATGGAAAACATTGAAATCGAAACATGCATGCTTTTGACTTAAATCATAGTGATTAGATCCTTGATTTACATGCAATAAATCTTGAAGTAATACAACCATATATCTCAAATTCAAGTTCTAATTTGATCTAAGCATCAAATATAACCTACCATAGCAAATAATCTATCACAGCAATCATCAAACCTGAGAGCCTCTAAATAATGCTTAAATTTTTACTATTGTATGTTCATCAACAATCCAACAAAAACCTAAGGCAGTGTTTGGGTAACGAACACTTCCCAACATTTTCTAAATATTTTCGTACGGACGAGGAGACTCCACATGCCAAACATGTTTGAAGTAGTTTGAACAAAGTCTCTCCACTGTGTTTCGCTATGAGTCGAGAGTTCACTGCTAGCGTGCAAATGCCAGTCTGTGACGGAGAGGGAGAGAGAGGTTCGTGGTGGTTGGGTCTGCGAGAGGTGGTGGAGGTGTGGTGGCCTGGGTGGCTGCTTATGGCAGTGCAAGTGGACAGAAATGGGTGAAACCCATTTCGGTTGGGTTAGATCAAGGGAGAGAGAGCTGCGTGTGGGGAAGATCGGTGGTGGCTGGCTTGGTTGCTGGTGGTGGTGGTGAGGCTGGGTGGTCGCGTATGGTGAGGCAAGTGGAGAGAAATGGTTGAAACCCATTTCGGTTGGGTTACCACAAGGGGAGAGAGAGCTGTGCGTGGAGGAGATCGGTGGTGGCTGGCTTGGTCGTTGGCGTGAGGGGGAGTTGTGTTAGGGACCCGGTCTTGTCCCTAACACTAAGGACCACAAGCTTGCCTTGGTGAGGATGATGACCGAGTGACTTTGCCAACTTGCTTGGCCTTCCACAAAGGGTTGGTGTTTGGGTGATGGAATGACGGAGATGATGATGAACTTGGGTAGGCTAAGCGTTTAGGGAGGGAAAATTAATGTGGGCGGTTAGAGACTTGTTCTTGAGTGAGGTGCCTAGTTGATGGAGGCTAGGGTTGTGTGGATGAGATGAGGCTAGGATTATGGGTTGGAGGCAACTAGGGTTGCTGTGGACTATGGGAATAGGCTAGGTTTGGTGAGATTGTGTGATTGGCTAGGGTTTGGATAGGATGCAATTAGGGTTGCTGTGAGTTAGGTTGGGAAATTAGGGTTTTGGGTATAAGGCAACTAGAGTTGCCGAAATGGGTATGGTAGGATTAGGGTTGGCGTGATCTTTGGAAGATTGGCTAGATTTGATTGGTTTAGGAATGGATATGGAAGGATTCTACGATGGAAGGAATCTCTTTAGGTGAGTGGAGAGATTTAGTTTTGCTAGGATTAGGGTTGATTTGGAAATGGATATGGAAGGCTTGGAAGATGGAGGGAATCTTTGAGGGAAGAGGGGAATTCGAATTTGGACTAGAATAGCAAGTCAATAGTTGACTAGAGAGATTTTAGGAAGAGTGATTTAAGGGATTGAATGTGATTGTCAATTCCTTCAATTAAAGGATTTGAAATGAGATTTGAATTTGAATGTGAGGAAGTTAAGACTCCTAAAAGGAATGAGTTACCTTATAGGGCTTGAGGCGAGCGGCTAGGGTTTTGTGGATGGAAGGATTTATGGGCAAGCCACTTATGGTAAGTGAGACTCACGGCTAAGGCAAAATGGAATGATGAAATATTATGGTGGCCGAATATAGATGGAAGCCAAGTATGGGAAGTAGACTTTGGCTAGGGCAAGTTGGATGATGGGAAGAATTTATGGAAAGTGGCAAACACTTTAGTGGTCGAGAATGAGGGTATGGAAGGATCAAATGAGCAATGGAAGAATGAACACCAAGAACAAATTGATGAACACTCAAGAACAAAGTAAAATACTTAAAAATTTGAATAACAAAAGGTAACATTTCAACTAATGATTCACGGATTGCACAATAGTTGAAATAAACCTCATGAATTAATAACTTGATAAAAACAAGGGAACAACTTGGATTCACGAATTGCAACAAGTTGTAAGAACAAGATAAATGAATCACACCTATTCACGAATTGCAAGGTGTGATCCTCTCTTTAGGAGTCACGAATTGCACCCAAAAAGCCCAAATGCCTAACACCGATTGTTGATCACCTAAACAAAATAATCTACCTCTAGGGAATTTGCTAAAAGATGTAAATGCAAAGACTAAGAGTCCTATTTATAAGAATTACAACTTGGAAACCCCCAATAGGTCCCTTGAAAAATAAATAATTAAATTAAAATAAACAATAAGTAATAACATAATTGGCATGGGCCAAGTTGACCCATGGCATGCATGAGCCCATGGGTGGGTTAGGCTGGCCCATGGCATGGGCCATGGGCATGGCTGACATTGCTGGCATGTGGCTGACATGGCCCAGGCAGGGTGCCTGGGCGCTGGCTTGTGCTGGGCTGTGCGTGCGCTGGGCGTGTGCATGGGGCGCTGGGCTGCGCGCGCAGAACTGCTGCACGTGCGGGACGTGTGCACTGGGCTGCACGAGCTGCGCATGCTTAGCAGGCTGAGCGTGCTGGCCTGGTCACTAGCCTCACTGGGCGTGTCAAGGCAGAACCCATGGCATGCCCGTAAGGCTACTGTGGGCCTGTCCAGCCTTGTCTTGACATGGCTGATGGCTTGGCCGTGAGCCACAAAACATAGAGTTCTACCAAGTTGCCGGTGGGGGCGGTGAGGTTGGGCGGAGCGGAGCTGGGCTGAAGGAGAATCGCGCGTGGGGGAGAATCGAGCCAGAGGAGAGAGAGAGAATGTGAGGAAAGAAAAAATAATAATAAAATCACTATAATATTTATCACTATGATATATAAATAAAAAATAAAATCACTCTAATATTTATCACTATTATATATAAAAAATAAGTAAAATCGCAAAAATATTTATCACTATTATATATAAATAAAATCATCATTCCATCATCGTTAAAAAAAAATTCAATCGTTGATGGGACCCCACATTTTTCAACTATTTATCCAAAAGTCAACAACTCAACATACTTCATACATCCAAACAACTCAAAATACTCTCAATGGGACCCACAAACTCATTCCAATCTCTGTTCATAACTATTCACAAACATTCTCAATACTTCTCAGGTATTCTCACTACCAAACGTAGCTGTCATCAATATTAAAAAATACAATATTAATCCATAGATCAAAATTTTAATAACAAGATTTACAAAACTAAAAACCATAGAATCAAGATTCTGAAGCTAAAATAACAAACTAAACCAAACAAAAAAACTCATTTTAACCATTTGATTTCTATCACTCCATAGATCATGCAAAATGATTTTATAAAAGCCTAACATGTTTTAAATCAAACCATAAATTACACAAAAGTTATGTAAAAATTTCATAAAACCGAGATCTAAACAACTTCTCATCAAAATATCACAAAACTTATAAGGTTCATCAACAAACATTCGAACCGAACCCTTCTATCATCAACACTAACATTTATCCTACAAACCTCTAAGAAAAATTAACCAATACTCTCTAAAGAAATTAAGACTCAATACTTAAAAAATTAGAAGAGGTTTGAGACAAAGAAGATAACTTACAAAAACTGGAACCAAGAAAACACAAGTTGCCCAGATTTTCTCTCTAGCTCTCTCTCGGTTTGCTCTCTAGAAACGAATGAATAAATGCATAAGTGTGGGAGGAAATGAAGAGGGCATGGGGGTGTATAGGAGGGGATGACTTGGTGGTTGAGTTTATGGCACATGAGGTGAAGTTAACTTATGAAAAGGAGAAGGAAAAAGCTAGAAAGTGAGCTGTTGTTTGCTACTGCTGAGTGGGTGAAATGGGGGCTAACCTTGCTTGTTTGACTTGCCATAAATGACACTATTTGGGGCTGAGCATGATGTGAGAAGTCAGCCATGGTATGGGCTTGTAAGTGGAGGAAAACTTGTGGAAGAATCTTGGGAGAACTAGGGGTTTCAATGGGACTAACCGAAATGAAACCATTTGGGTTTTAAAGAGGGTTTCTGTTAGGGTTTAACCCAAATCCCATTTTTCTTGGTCAATGCAAGTATTAAGGTATAAGAGAGTGGATGAGGGTATAAGAGTATGTACTTGAGTAATTGGTTGCTTGTGGAAGTGGTTTAAACTAAGAGGGAACCACATGATCAAAACTAAGTGCATGGTTTAGGATTTGAAATATTTATTGTTTTGGTTAGCCTAACTATTTGGGGTTTCATCTTGCACTACTAGGTTTGGGGTTTTATTAGGGTTGAAACCTTCTTTTAGTTGACCAAATAGTGTTTAAGTGGATGGAATAGTGAATGGTGTAAGAGAGCATGATGATAAGGCTTGATTTACACTCCATCACTTATGCACTTGTACTACTCTTGACAAGTGTCTATAAGATTTCCAAATGAATGGATAAAATTATGCCATCTATCCAAAAAGGTTTTTAACTGGTCCTAAGTGGATTTGAACATCCTACATAGTGATTTGACAGCTGTTTGAATTGAATGCCACTAGTGATCTCCCGAAGGGTTACTATGCACCTGAAAAAGTTGGAAACTTTTTATTGTACCATAAAATCCTAAATCTTAGTATGAGTCTAATGGTATAATTCGTTTCATAAAATTATACTCCTAAATGCCTTAATTAAATAAAAATGGCACTTCCGTCTTCGTAGTAGATCGAGATATGAACACGCTAATGGACTAAAATCTTATCGATTGCTCAATTCATGAAGTCTTTTAGGAATTTCATGACCTTTTTAAGCTCAAAAGAAATTCAAGTATCGAATTTTTTTCAGGACGTTACATAATGTTGATCTTCCTTCCCTTGGTTAGAAAAAGAGAATCCTCACTAGGAGTAGTTTGGATTCAGATATGAGTTGAGATGAGTTGAGATGGTTTGTGAATAGTATAATAAAAGTTGAATTATTTATTATATTTTATATGGAGATTTGGGAAAGCTATTTTGAGATTTGAAAAAGTTGAATTGTTTATTATATTTTGTGTGGAAATTTGAAAAGATTTTAATGATGAGATGAGATGAGTTGAAGTGGGTTTTGAATGCAAACAAGTAAGTTTCCACTTTTCATCTCCAATGTGATTATGGTAGCCTTCATCGTCCAATTTTCTAACTGAAGTCAAATTAAAATGCATATAAGAAACATGCTTGACATCTTTGAAAAACAATTTGCAGCTACTGCTAGTTTTCAATTGCACATCTCCTTCGCCCACAATTACACACTTTACTTCATTTCTCATCCTAACCCAACCAAAATTACCACTAGTATAGGAAGAGAAGAAATCTTTGCGTGGGGTAATATGAAAGGAAGTTGCTGTATCAATTACCCATATAGAATCCTGACAAGTGACATTAACATGTTCATCATCATAAACAAAGAACACATCATCATCATATGTAATTGTTGCCTTTTTTTTCTTTTTGTTCTTTACCTTTTTGCTTCAGCTGTTCTTTTTTAAACTTTTTGCATGATTTTTTCTTATGCCCAAGCTTACCATAGTGAAAACAGTTTATCCATTTTCTTGAAGTGAACTTTCCTCTTGACTTGTCATGACTATTATCACCATGTGGTTTTCTGATTTTAATCCGCTCTCGTTTTTCTTAACAAATGCATTTGAATGAGAAGAAATACCACGCTTTTTCCATATTGTCTCTTCATTGAAGATGCTATCTTTCATCATATTCATAGTCATCAAGCCAATGGATGTTGAATTACTGAGAGACACAACAAAAGTTTCTCAACTGTCTAGCAAGGAACTCAACAAAAGTAAAGGTTGAACCTCATCACCCAAGATAAGCTTCATGGTAGAAAACTCATTAAGAAATTCTTAAGAATTATTTAGATGCTTTACAACATTTTGTCTATCTCTATACTTTAAATTCACAAGCCTTCTTATCATAAAGATTTGTTTTGTGCAGTCTTTTACTCGTAAAGACTTTCTAACTTTCTAATTTCATCCACAGATGTAAGCATCTACTTTAAGTACATAATGGAATTTTTTTTGATCAACCTATTACCTAATAAGACTAACAACTTTTTAGTTTAATTTCTTCCATTCATTATTAGTTTTTTTTTTGGTTTAACACCAACTAAATAAATAGGCTAAAATAACTCTTTGTAATACAGAACATCCTCCATCCGTGTCTTCCAAGTTAAGTAATTGGAAGATGTAAGTTTAATTATGCTACCAAATGGATCCTCCATTTAATCTACACATAATTAGCAAAGTAGTCAACCAAGCTCTGGTACCACTTTGTTAGGGTAAACACAAAAAACACAACGGAATATTCTTTACCATTATTTGTGTAAATTAAATTGGTAATCTATTAAAGATAAACTTACAAACATAATAAAGAAAATCAAGGACCCCACAAGTACTGCACCTAGTCTAATTAAAACTTTCACTATCAACAATAACGAGGCTATGTCTTCTTTAGAGCAATATTTAGAGACTACTAGTACATTACAAATATCTATATTTTTGGCTCAACACATAATCATCACCGTACAAGTGGATATCAACCAGGGCGACAAAAAAAAAAAATCTCACCAAGTGAGTATTTGCAGTAAACAACCGGAGATGATTCTCAATGATCAATACTAGTCAAAACAAAGCTCTTGCCATAAAAAATAACATACTGAAATTTCGTCAAAATCGGACCACATATGATGATCCCTCCAAACTTTCATAGAAGTGTAAGAAAAATTCTCACTCTTTTGTAGATACGACACTTTTCTTTCTCTTTTATTTTTTCTCTTCTTTTATTTTTGTTTTCCCACACACAGAGCAAACACCTTTTAAAACACAAAACCCTATTTTTTTTAGTATTTACCATATTACCACTAAGTGGCTTAATGAGCATCCCTCACATTGAGGGACCCACCTAACAAGTTTTTGTATGTCTCTTATTGCTTGTTATTGTTTTAACTTTTAATCAGCTAAATGCTTATGATTTGCTGCATGTTGTGCTATTTGATTGTTGAGAATACTCAAGAAAATAGAAGTAGAATTGAGTTTTGATCATACATAGAAACATTATAAAGGATATAAGAGAGAGAAATATCCTGTCCAAGGGAGGAGTCAACCGGATTTCAAATCCTATCCCTAGAAATATTTTGAAAAATGCTAGTATGACTCGTAAATATACTCATTAATATGTCTATTCATATATTTTAATTTTTTAATTTTTTTTCTTAATAGTTAAGGAGGGTCATTCAATGAATTTGTATTTTGTTTTATTTTTTGTTAATGGAAGGGTATAAGAGAGAGAAATAATCAGATTTCAAATCCAGTCTTTAGAAATATTTTGAAAAATGCTAGTATGACTCCTAAATATACCAACCGAATGTGTTTATTCATATATTTTAATTTTTTTTTATTTTTTCTTAGTAGTTAATAAAATGACTATTAGTGAATTTTTTTATTTTTTATTTTTCCTTAATGATTAAAATTTTTAAAAAAAAATACTTAAATGAAAAAAAAGGAAAAAAATCATTTACAATGATGTGCATATTTAAAGTGTACATTTTGTATTGTCCAAATATTTTTTCTTTTCGGCCAGCACTATTTCTTGCGATCCGTCGGGTCGTGTAATGCCCAGGCCTTCTTTGTTTCCCTTTCGACAAACCCTGCTCCTACAGCCTAGTTTCAACCCAAGCCCAAACCCCAGCCACTTCAGTTGCCCGAAAGAGAAAACACACCGTTATTAAAACGACGCCGTTTTATATTAGCCCTAAAGCTTGTCCCTCTCCTCTCTCTCCTTCCTTCCCCCGATCCCCTCTTTCCTCTGCTACGCAAGCCCCTGCAAGCCACTGACTCTCACCCGGCCCTGCCCTGTGCCGCCGCCGAAGCCGCAACCTTCTGCGTCACACGACGCCGCAACTAAGCCCCCTTGCTTTGAGCACTATTGTTCACCGTCCAAGAAAACACGCCTCACGCCTCACGGCTCGCCCTTCGTCCACTGTCCTTGCAGCAGCCGCCGCCGCTCCTCCCGATCAAGATCACGCTGCCGGTAAGCCCCTCGGCCCTTTTCATCTCCCACGTAAAAGGCCCGGAACAATCTCCGTCCGTCTTCTCCCTCTCTCTCTATATCTCTCATTCGTTCTCTCTCTCACTCATCCTTGCCTCTTCTATATTCAGAGACACTCCACGGTGACACTGTAGCAACCCTTCGCACCGCAGGGCCTACCGCCTCCTCCCCTCCGCTCGATCTTCATCTTGGTAATCTCTCTCTCTCTCTCTCCAGTTCTGGTATCCCTCTATCTCACTCTTGCTTCCTCGATTCTACTCAGTTTTCGATTATAAATTCGATTCCTGTACCGAGCATTATATCGGTGACACTGACAAAACAAGCCACTTGCTTACTGCCGTGGCCCCCCTTGAATCGACTTGAACCTAAGGTAAATCCATGTTTCTCAAGGCTTGGGCACTAAGATTTTGATATGATGCTGGTTGGGCTATCTTCTTGGTTTGGCTAAAATGGTCATTGTGTTATGGTGTTAGATATTAGAGCACTCTCACTGGAATAGCTAAATGCAAACTCAAATTTTAGCTAATATCACATTAGTTTGCCTTTGCCTATGCCATTCAAATCCAATCCCCGATTATCCATATACTCTCTATATAATAATAAAATATTTTTTAATAATATTTTTTATTTAATTTATTGTTATCACATTTTACAACTCTACCGATTATATGTTAATTAATAATCATATTCTAATTAAATTATTGTTTACAATAATAATATTTTGTAGTTTTGTGTTGTTCTTTGTTGGATGAGGAGTTCCGAGCAAGCATTATAACAAAAACGAGAATGCTAGTTTGGTGCATTGCATACTTATAGCTCTCAGTATGTTGAATTCAGCATATCTTCTACAAAGCAGCTACAAAACTGCCCAAATCAAGTATATCTTATACAAAGCAGCTACAAAAAAGAAGACCGGTTATTTACTGCACTATTCTTTGTATCTGCTTCTATGCTAGGCTTTGCTAAAAGCTGACTGAGGTTGATTTTGTGAAAAACTTGCATGGTTTCATAAGAAAACTACCTCGGTTATTTACTGAACTATTCTTTGTATCTAAACCATGAAATGAGATATTTTATCATGACTGGTGTGACATGAGCATTTTTTGTACTCTGGTTTCTCTACTGCATGGCATTTTTTTTTTTTACGAGTAAACAAATTTTATTGATCAAAGAATAGTCAAAGCCATGTACAAAATTCTAAAAGAGAAAACAAAGGCAGTCCCTAGGCTAAGTAGGCGCATTATAGACAAGAAAATCATGTAGGTCCATGCCATTGAAGTCAACAGCAATGGCCCAAGTACATAGTGTTCTAAAAAGTAAATCTTTAAGCTCCTCCAACGATCTTTCCTTGTCTTCAGACGTCCGGTCATTGCGCTCCTGCCACAAACACCACATAATGCATATAGGGATCATCTACCAAATAGCTTTAATCTGTTGCATGGCTCTTAAATTTGTCCAACTGGCCAGCATTGCCGCCACGGTCTCCGGCATAACCCAAGTCAAGTTTAATCTACTGAACACCTCATTCCATAATACCCTAGCTGTCTCACAATGTAGTATACCCCATTCACTAAGCTTATGGGTCGAAACTCCTTAATCCCTGTAGCCCCCACCTTCTTTGGTATCAATGCAAGAAAAGTGGTGTTAAGGCTTTTCTCAAATTTTCTAACCAAGAATAACTACTGCATAACATGTACATATGAACTTCTAAATTTTTTATGTGATTATATGATATTATCTATTCAAGTACACTGTTCTGTTATTGCATTGTATTTGAAAACCCTAATGCACAAGATCCTATTCTGTGGCCTTGCCACAATTGTGGCCTCTGTTCTGTTACTAGCTTTGCCACAGGTGATAATTGTGGCCTTTGTTCTGTTTTTGGCCTTGCCATGGGTATAAAATGTGGCCTCTGTTATGTTGGTACCACCCTCTATGTTTTGGGCGTACTCACTTTGGAGACAGTGATTTTCTGTTTCTGCTTTCTTGTCTTTAATTTATCGCTCTTAGAATGTATTTAGGTGTTCTTCTGTATACTTCTTGTGTACACGGGCTATGCCTATTTTATTCATATCAATAATATTTATCTCTTATATAAAAAAAAAAAATCTGTTTCTTCTTGGCTAACCATAGATAATGCACAACCTTGCCACAGGGTAAACATGGCATGTTTATGTTTCTGATGCTGTTTCAGTTTTGCTCATGTCAAAGGTTATTTTGTTCTGTACTGTTATTATCAAATGCTCATTTGTTTCCGCTTTGTTGTTTCGAGGCATTGTTTTTTTTCTGCATTCTATAACTAACCCTGCTCTACACACTAGAGGAGTATAGGTGCACTGCTTACTGAGTCGGTGGAGTCACCCGTTTATCTATATTATTTTTCAAATGACTATGGGGTTCATGGTGATGATTGTGGATAGAAAGCATGATGAGTGAGACTAAAAAAGAGTGTTGAGATAAGTGCCAAGTGGCACCGATATATTTGCCGATTTAAGAGAAAGGTTATCAGTGTTTAGTTTATTTTATTTGGAAGAATTTTGTAGACATTTGACTATGAGGGAGATTTTTGTATTTGAGTTGTTATTTTGTTTGATTTTGGTTAAAAGGATTCATCCTGTGTACGGGGTGTGACAACTCAGGTGAACAGTCTTATTTGAGAGAGGGGGCATGCAAATTTATAGGAATTTTAAACTAAATGATTTCAATTCTACCTGAAAACTTTTACCTATCGGTGTGCATCTGTAATATGGATAGTGTAGATAGAGTTCTGATTTTGATGGAATTAACACGGACTGTGCTTTTCAGATTCTGTAACATAAACAAATCCCAAGAAACAGAATTGAAAGATGGCTCGTAATGAAGAGAAAGCGCAGTCAATGCTGAACAGATTCATCACGCTCAAAGCTGAGGAAAAAAAGAAGCCAAAAGAGCGTCGTCCCTACCTTGCTTCTGAATGCCGTGACCTTGCTGAGGCTGACAAGTGGCGCCAGCAGATCATGCGTGAGATTGGCCGCAAAGTTGCCGAAATCCAAAATGAAGGCCTCGGCGAACACCGTCTTCGCGACCTCAATGATGAGATTAACAAGCTCATCAGGGAAAAATCCCACTGGGAACGGCGCATTATTGAGCTTGGTGGACCCAATTATACCAAGCATTCTGCTAAAATGACAGACCTAGAGGGAAACATAGTGGATGTTCCTAACCCTAGTGGGCGTGGGCCTGGATACCGATACTTTGGGGCAGCGAAGAAGTTGCCAGGAGTGAGGGAGCTGTTTGAGAAACCTCCAGAGTTACGAAAAAGGAGGACTCGATATGATATATATAAGAGGATTGATGCAAGTTACTATGGGTATAGGGATGATGAGGATGGGGTCTTGGGGAAGGTTGAGGGCCCGGCAGAGGAGAGGATGAGGGCAGAGGCAGTTGAGGAGTGGAGGAGAGTGGAGGAGGTGAGGAGGGAGGCAAGGAAGACAGTGAAGAGTGGGGAGGTGGTGAGTGTGGTGAAGGAAGTGTTGTTCGAGGGTATGGAGGAGGAGGTGGAAGAGGAGGAGAGGAGGGATAGGGAGAAGTTAGAGGAGGAGGAGAGGGAGAGGGAAGGGAGAAGGGAGTTTGTGGCACACGTTCCATTGCCGGATGAAAAGGAGATAGAGAGGATGGTGTTGGAGAAGAAGAAGACGGAGCTGTTGAGTAAGTATGTGAGTGAGGGGTTGTTAGAGGAGCAGAGTGAAGCAAAGGTTATGCTTAATATTCAGCGCTAGACTCGGTAAGGCTTGAACTCTTTGCTTCTGTTTTTGAGTAGAGTAAGAGCTTTTGTGTACTCAGTTTTAAGCTAATTGATGCAATTAGAGGCTGTAATTTTTTTCTTTAATTTCAATGTTGCTATATCATGCTTCAACGTCTAAATCATTGTTTGGAATTTATGGTAGCATTGCTAATGAGGTTCCTAGATAACTTGCACATTTAAGAGTTTGCAGATACAATTTGATAGCGTTATCTTGATTTCTTGCTTGACGAATTTCGGTAAATATCTAATCATGCTTGGTGTGAGATGCTATTGATCCTAATCCGGATAGAGTAGTGAAAGTTTTGTCTTTCGAACTTTAATGCAGCTTGAATTCTATGGTTTGTTTACCCTGTTTTATGAACTCTTTATTAGAAAAGATTTGACCAACAATTTCTTAGACTTATATGTGCAGTTGTATGCTTTCTGTAAATAATGTTTTATTTTGTGGAATACTGGCTCCCTTTATACCAGTTGAGTTCATATTTTTATAGCAGTGTATAAAAAGTACTGTGTTCTGTTGGCATATTTATTTTTCCAGTATTCAACAAGACATGCATGGACATATGATCATATTAGGGTTGTAACCTGTCTAGTTTGGTCTGGTTTTGGACAAATTTTGGAATCAATACCGGTTTTGCATTTTCAAGAACCGATACCACGCCGGTTACCCTCCTAAACTAGTACTTCTGGTTTTTCGGTTTTTAATATATATATTAAATTTCTAATCTCTCATACTTATATATATATATTAATATATATAAATATTAGTAATATTCTAATACTATTAGTATATAGTTATACTATTGGTATAGTAGTATTACTATATGTTAGTGATAATATACTAATTAATATACTACCGTGTATTAGTATTACTAATATATTTATCAAAAGGAATATGTTGAGAATTTATTAAGCCATAAAATTTAATTAATATATATTTTATATTTAAAACATATGATCAAATAAATGTTCATGTTTAATATTAAAATTTTATATTATAAATTACAATATAATTATATATAATATAAAAATATTATATATAATATTATAATTAAAAATATATAAATATGCGAACCGGTCTGGTCCAATCTTAGAAAACATAAAATCCAGATCGGGCCAACCGGTCCAGGCCGGTTGATTCAGTCCGGTTCGGGTCGATTTTTTGATTTATTTTGACAGTCCTAGATCATATCCAGTGTTGTCACAAGCTGTCTGTAGCCTAGTTTTTGTGTGATTCTAGAGGGGCATGACAGGCTTTAAGGGTATGCATCTGGATACAGATCCAAATATTTGGGAATATCTGGATCCGTACTTAGATTTTTAAAACTGGATAGATACTTGCTCGAATAAAACCGGTTACAACTCGAGCGGGTACCGAATACTAAGATTGTAACCAGTATTTGGTTTTTAACTCCCCTTGTTTTTTTAAACTCTAGTTTTTGTACATACAGGTTTAAAAATGACGTTGTTTTGAAATAAAATTTCTACTTTTAAATAAAAACATGGTTATGGATAACCGGTTAAATAATTGGATCTGGGCGAATAATTGCCTGGACTCACTCGAATTTTCGGGTTGCGGACTGGATCGGAAAAAAAATTGATTTGGATGCACACTCCTAATAGTTGTGCTGGAATTTCTCAAGTAATTGATTGCAGCGACACTACATGTTATGGCGGTAAAAAGACCCAAATTGATCAAGAGATCTCATCTTTAATAAAATATACATTTATCTCATAAAAGAATGATTTAATAAAAACATGTCTGCAAATAAAATGAAAAGAACAACTAAATAAATTTATGTCATAAAAGAATAATCTATTATAAGAAGTCTGGAATTTATCAATTGCTCCATCTAATCCCAGTTTGCCTGTTTGTGTTCATCATTCTCACCTGTGTTGTTAAAAAACATGAAAAAAAATTTAAACGAGTCGAATACTCAATAAGAAACCAATTGTAACGTAAACATAATAAACGTATGATTTTTCATAAAACATTTCATGGTGAGAATTTAAAATTATGATTATTCATACATATATTCATGTCATGTATGACTTATCTTTAAATTATTTGACTTATCATATTATACATCACTAAAAATTTTAGAATAATTGATAATTTTAAATAACTATTCTGATATGTACTAAAACAAATACTATTATTATTTTAAATTCAAATAATTTATCTATTCTTCTAAATCATAACACAATAGAAATTTATATTAAAATCTATTAAAACAATTAGTGGAAAATCATAAACTTAAACAATTTAAACTGTTTGAAATACTTTAACCTATTATTATTTACTATTGAAATTAGTCATAAAATATTTAATAATTTAATTTAAGTTTGTAGGTATTTTTCTGTACAAATAGTTTCTGTAAAAAAATGAAATTTCTGGACTATTATGAAATAAACTAAGCCCAATTAAAAATGGTTTTTGAAATAATTAATTTAAGCCCATTAAAATCCAAACTGGAATTGAAAATAAGCCCACTAAAACAAAACTCAATACAGTTCAGCCGATCCAAAAAGTTAGGTTCAAATTCATAAATTATGAAGGGTGATAATGTTAAAGAGTATAAGATTGTGTTTGGTTGTTGAACCAAACTTAATTTATTTCAAACTGTAAGAAAGGGGCACCCATAGTGGGCACCCCTTCACCTCCTCTTGGAGTTATGAAGTGGCTCTTAATGAGGCTTGATGGCTGGCTCTTAATGGCCAGCAAGGGAGTTATACTAGAGAGGTTATTTACATAGTCTCTCCCCCTCTTTGGATGATACACTTGGAAAAACAAGCTATCTCTCTCAAATGGTTCTCTCTAGTCACGGCATCTAGGCTGTGGAATGTGTAAATGTTGTTTTGGTATTACCATGTAGCACACTCCACCATCGATTTGAAGATCGTGGACGAACAACGACGCTGGAGAATCCGTGGAACAACTGCACTAGATCCGAGATATTTCCTATGAGGTAATATCGCTTCCGCTGTGCATTTTGATCTAATATTTCTAACAACTAATTATTGATGGGACTTATTACTTTTTCAACTTTTCATAAAAAAAAAAAAAAGGTTAAAACTTATCTCAACTTATTTCATATATTTCAACTTAAAAAAAGTTAAAACCTATCTTAGTGAGAACCACAAAATTCTATTATTCATAACTTAATTCAACTTATCTTAACATCCAAACGTAACCTTAAGTGAAATGCTTGGAGTATTCTGGCAACACATGGAAAAAGAGGATCAAGCTTAAAATAGGGTCACTAATGTAAATTTAAACACGAGGAATGATAAAATAATTTAACAAGAACCCAGATCGAGAAAAGGGAGGCTTGAAGATTTTTTGCATAAAAACCTTTCAATGGCTTCTGTAATAACTGTGAATGGCAAGTAAAAAGTGATATGACTTAACAACATTGACATTTCTTGAAACTTTAAAGACACGCTTCTGGTATTTAAAGTAAGGGAGTAACGAAGAAAACAATCGGATTCGTATGTGTTGGGCAATTAATACAATGAGAGAGAGAGAGAGAGAGAGAGAGAGCTCACCAAAAGAGAGACATTGCGACAACACTTGGAGTCTGAGCTACGGCGGGGATGCCTGTGACAAGATGATCAATGACGGTTCTAGAATATAGTGGGACGATGAATGATGTGGTTAGCTTTTGGAGTTTAGAGAACGTGCGTGACTTACCGAGAAGGATTGGGTAGAGAGAGAGTGTAAGTCGACGAGGACCTACCAAGGGAGGAAGCACACGACGGAGCGGGATGGAGATCTACGGCGATGTGACTTGAGGAGGTCTCTATTTGAGGAGGGGTGAACCACTACGCGGTGGTGATTCTGGATTGTTGTTTGTTGAGGAGTTGTAGGGGAATATTTATAAATGGAAACCGTGTTTTGACGTGTTTAAGTCATAATGTTTCTGTGAATTTGTGGGAGGGATACTCGGTATGATCACTGAGAATGGAGGGATAATGTATGGAAAAGTGGTCTTGGCAGTTTGAATTTAACACGTTCAGAACTAGAACTAATTCTCACGGATTCTTTATCCCTTTTGAAGTTAATAATCATATTAAATCATATTAGTATGATTATTTAAAATGCTTATAAAAACATAAAATAACCAATTAATTAATTAATTAAATTAATAACAATAGTAATATTAATAATACTAAATAAAATTTATTTTATTATCCAAATTTTGAATCTGTATGTTACAATTCTCCCCCTAAAGGAAGTCTTGTCCTCGAGATGAAACGTACCTCAATTAAAATAAATAAGGATATATGTCCCTCATGTTGTCCTCGTGTTCCCAAGTGGTTTATCTCTCATTGTGGTGACTCCAGAGTATTTTGACCATTTGAATAGTTTTGTTTCTTAGTATTTGGGCATTCTACTCTAATATTCTCACCGAGAATTCTTCATAGGTGAGGTTATATTGAATCTGAAAGGACTCATACTCTAATACATGTGTGGGATCATGAGCATACTTTCGTAGCATAGAGATATGAAATACGTTGTGCACCGTTGATAAGGGAGGTGGAAGTGCTAGTTTGTAAACTTATTCTTTCCAAGATTTCAAAAGGACCTATGTATCTGGGGCTTAATTTTTTACCAAATCTCATTACCCTTTTTATCGGTGCAACCTTCAAGAGTATTTTCTCTTCTATCTCAAATTTTAATTCGTCTCTGTTGGTTCGAATATTTCTTTTGTCGCTCTTGTGCTATTGCAAGCTTCTTTATGATAATTGATATTTTCTCACACGTCTTGTATAATTTTTGTCTCAGTATCTTCCGCTCTCCTACTTCATTCTAGTAGAGGGGTTATCTACATTTATGTCTGTAGAGAACTTCATACGGTACTACCTGAATACTATCCAAACAGGAGCTTAATATGCGTCGCTGATGGGATGACTCAAAGATTGGAGAAATTGTCTAACCAATAAAGTGCCAAAGAAATATTAAATATCCCTATCTCACAAGAAGTAAACCTTATGAATTGGATAGTATCGATCGTCCGACTTGTTGATCCTTGACCAATAATACCCTTGGCGTTCAAGCTTCCCAATCGCGTGCTTAATTTTTCTTCCAAGTAATGGAAACGATTATGGAAAATAAAACTTCATGATATACGTATAATCTTGATGTGAGAGATTATTTTAGAATGTGTTGCCCACGAGAATGGATCTTAAAGCTGCTTTTGTTCCTGCAAAATATACTTGGAACTACTTCACTATGTCAACTTTGCAACGATGAAAAGGAGTCTTCAGAACATATTTTTCTTAGATGTCATTTCTCTCGTCCTATAAAGAGAAGGTTCTTAATTGCATGGCGACGACTGGATGCTTTATTTTTTAAAAAACAACCCATTTTAGGTTGTGTTTAGATGTTGATTTGAGTTAAGTTGAATTAAGTTCTTTATAAATAATAGTGAGTTGAGTAGGTAGAGTGAGTTATGTGGGACCTATCTAAAATGAGTTTAGATGTATTTAAATATTAAAATAAATTTAATACTATTTATAGAAAATTGGGTCCTATGTATAAATATATGTTGAGTTAAAAAAGGTTGTGAGTCCTATACGTAAGAAGGTTTTTAATTAAGATAAATTTATAATTTAAGAATTGAATATTTAGATAGTAGACTCGGATTAAAATTGAACTTAACTGAATTAATTTTAGTTGAATCTCACGACCATACGGACCATAATGAACTATATTCTTTTTAGAAGGAGATGCACCGGTGGTCAGTGCAGTCATTGAGAAAACACTTCTTATAATTTTTTTTAACTTAATACGTTTTATAATTTGGAGTCCACATAAGTTCTATTATTTAGGTTCTGTTTGTATGATGAGATGAGATAGTTTTACATGAAAGTTAAAAGTTGAATAAAATATTATTAAAATATTATTTTAAAATTTTATTATTATTTTGAGACTTGAAAAAATCAAATTGTTTATTATATTTTATGTGAAAATTTAAAAAAATTGTAATGATGAGATGAGGTAAAATTGTTTTTGTATCCAAATGAGACTTAGTATAATTAAGGTTGGGGTCCAGATACGCTCTACCATTTAGGCATTTACTGCATTACCAAACTATTGATCTTTGATTAGAATAATAATAGGCTTACAACTCTCTTACCATCCTTTTATTACTCTTTTTATTTTTTAATTTTTTTTTGTTTAATTAATAGTTAAGGAAGTAATTATTAGTGAAATAGTATATTTTTAAAATTTTTTTTGATTAAAAATATTAAAAAATACTCAAGAAAATAATAATTTCAAAGCAGTAAAGGGTGGTAGGCATATACTAACTGTATCATCATCCCATTTTAGGTTTTCGTGATGGGAGAAAAGGGTAAAAAAAAAAAAAAAAAAAAAAAAAAAAAAAAAAAAAAAAAAAAAAAAAAAACCTAAATTGAACGGAAGTTTACAATGATGTAGCGTTCAATCTGCCAGATTCGTAGAGGAGGGAAGAAAAAAAAGATTTTTCACAATGGCATATTGTCCATTTCCTTTCTAAAAGAATTCCTATAATCTAAGATTCACATTTTCACCGGAAAATATAATCGAATTAATAAATGAAAATGACAGTTTTCCTTCAAGTTGGGAGGAAATTTATTCCAATTTTGAGAAATACTTTAACTACAAAATAATTACATAAAAATAATCATACAAATTGGCGTGACTTGATATGATTCATCATATTGTAAAGTTACTTTTATTATAAAGTAGAATTAATGGATAAGATAAAATCATATTATAAATGTAACCGTACTTTTTAAAAAACTGACGAGTTTCTTGAAAAAACATGTGATAAGCATGTGATATTTTAATGAATGGACACATGTCAACCTTTTAAGATGGATTTATTAAAATGAATGTGCTTACCATGTATTTAATAGACATTTTTTACAATAGATTCAAGGAAACCTCAATCCAAATAATTTTTGTTTTTTTTTTGAAATTTCAAAACTTCATTTCAAATAACATCACTATAGCCTTCAGCCATTACATTGTTCAAGACAGGAACAGACACTAAATTACTATGACCTACACCATTTACAATAGATTGTGCTACAACTATTACATTTGGACAAAAACCTGGTCTATATCTATCAGCCATAACTTGAGCACTTATATCTGGATTGATAAAATCAATATTAATAACCTCACAACTTTGGTAAAATGCTTGCTGTGCTAGTTGATGAGTCACCTGGTTGGCACTCTTCTTTACGTGTCTTATCTCCCATCTTATATCTGTCAATATGGAATGAACACCTTGCACAAGGCATTGGAGCATACCATTCTCTTGAAGATGCTGTTTTACTGCATTTACAACTTGAAGTGAATATTCTTTAAAAACAACTTTCTATAAATTGAGCTCTTTGCATAGTTTTACAGCTGATATTAATCCTCTAACTTCTGCCACAGTAACTTGTGAGCAGAATTTTAATGATTGCATGCACGAAGTCCATAGATCCCCCTCAGTCCAAATAAATATTGATAAATAACTGTGATAAGAAATATAATGGTCCAATCAAGTAATTAGTAACAAGTTGGAATAGGGGGTGACATTACTTTGCCCAATCGACCAACTATACCAAAAAAATAAAAAAGTAAAATAAAATTAAAAATAAATAAAAATAATAATAATATTTATAACAGTGAATTGTGCAATCGTCGCGTAATCATTTAAAGTAAATAAAATATGAGACTTACATAAAAAAAATTAGTTTTTTAATATTGAATTTCATTATTTTTCAAAACGATTATTCAGTATTTACGTACTTTACGATTATTTATAAAGTTATTAAAATAAAAAAACACCCGAATAATGACAAAACGCTCAAAATAATAAAATAAACCTCGCAAAACAAAATAGAATCATCCAACTCAATAATTAGAATTCGCAATACCCTATAAATTCTTCGCATTGGGTTCAGGATACCACCTAAGAGAAAGGGAAATGATATTTCGAGGAAAGTCACCGACAAAATCTACCGATTGTTTTGTTTTATGTTTTTTTTTTTACGGAAATATTTTTTTAATCAATTAATGGGTGTAGCATTATCCATAAGGAAAAAGATATAACCAAACCTTGTAAAATGGGCCCAATAAGTTAATTTATGACAAAAGCCAACACATTTTCAACGAGAATTCTTAATAATATTATTTTTCATCTTAAATTTATTATTCTTTATCATATCATACTGGTTGGTGTTACAATTGTTACAATTCATTTCTTCTTGTCCATATCCTGTACATAATACCAGCTATCACTTCCACTTCTGCCTTTTTCATAAAGTTTCCCAAATCTCCATAAAGTTTTTTTTTCATGTTCAACTCTACGAAGTAAGCACTTGACAGAAAAGTACTCAACCTTTGTATATCCCCATATTGTATATTCCAAGTTTATCCTCAACTCATATTATGCTTAGAGGAATACGAGAAGTATGAATTGTTAAGATGTTAGTTTAAGTGATTGATACATGAACTCAATTAAAACATATCACACCACTACAAGAAAACTGTTTATTTGTAGTCAGTTAATTTCAACGAAATGACTATTTACAGTTAAAATGAGTCTGTTTTGGTCACAAATAGTCTTTTCACTGAGATTAAATGGCCACAAAAGCCCATTTTTCTTGTAGTGCACGTACGTCAAAAAATAAGTACTGACGAAAGATGACAAGATTTAAGACAAGTAATATAGCATGACTTTTCCCACTCTCCTAACACGCATGCATCCAAAAGCCTCACATGACTTGCTTAGCAAATAATGTAATTATACATATCACAAAAGCTTTTACACATCCTTTTTTCTCTTTGGTCATTGGAGTCTTCTTAATTGACTAGTTGATAACTTGCAACCAACAACATTAATTTGGTAGTTATTTTTTCTCAGTAAGTGTTTTAGAATTCCCCATCCATCAACCTTTCTCTAACCAAATTTCAGCATTCTCCACCCAAATTAAACTCGTCCGTGACCTTCGCTTGACTTCAAAGCTCTACCTTTCTTTCTTTGCTTTTGTTTTATTCCCTTTTTACTGCATGTCCTCAATTAATTGTCTAACCTACTTTCAACATTTTTCCTTCCTCCTTTGAAAAGCAGCCAACAAATTACAAGATCAGCTTCTTTTGATCTATTACATACATAATTATTATGAATTCTCATTAAGAAATTGACAAAAGTATTTATTTATTCATTTATTTGGTGTTATAGAAATCAGTCCTTAACAATTAATTAGTGATGAAAATGTGAGAACCCAAAATTCTGAAAGACGTGAAAATCTATTTATAAGTCTGTTCATTGACAAGATAATTGCAGATATAAAAATCTATCTCATTACATTAATTTTAATTCTTGACACAAGTACAAATTCATTCATAAATAAAGCAAATAATACATAGTCATCAGTGATATCAAAAATAAAATACCTATTCATCAGAAATATTATTATAGATAATTAAATAGGATTCAATACAAGAATTTTGTTTTACTAAGAGTTTGATGGCCTGATGACATATGATCAAATTCTCTGAATAGAAAATCTGGATTCGAAACCCCCACTCAGCCACTCCACTAATAAAAAAAAAAACACAAGTTTTCAGTAGCATGATTGGCATCTACCGCCCTGGCCTACTCGAGAAAAAAGTAATTAGAAATTGCTTAATCGCTGCTATATATATATATATATATATATGATATAGCATGCACGCACATTCATCAAGAATAATTCATCGGGCTGGACCGAGTGCTGATATTTCGCGCGACCATGAAGGCTCAGTCACGGAAGTGGATGATATTGGTGTCCACCATATGGATTCAGGCATTCACCGGCACAAACTTCGATTTTTCAGCCTACTCTTCGGCATTGAAATCGGTTCTTGGCATCTCTCAGGTGCAGCTGAATTACTTGGCAGTGGCGTCGGATCTCGGTAAGGCATTCGGGTGGTCGTCTGGTCTGGCATTGAAGTATTTTCCGGCGTGGGTGGTGATGTTCATGGCTGCTTTCATGGGCCTTGCTGGCTATGGCATTCAGTGGCTTGTGATTACCAGTATCATCACCTTGCCTTACTTCCTGGTATGCTCTCTCTCTCTCTCTCACACACACACAAACACTTGATGAACATGTGGCCATGTTAATGGCGGTTGTGATTGGGCACATTCAATTCAGTCAATTTTCGATTTGCAACTCTGAATTAATTTTTTAACTTTCTATTTTCCAAGTTTTGAATAATTGATGGATTGAATTCAATTTATAAACAGTTGTGGATAACACATTTAATTAATAAAATACTTACATGATAAAATTTGATTTAGAAAATTATAAATTTTAAAATTTTATATCTTATAAATTAAATTTTACAATTTAAATTTTGTAGATAATATGATTTATATATCAATTTGAAAATAAAATAATTCTTCACGCATTATATTATCAAATTAAGGAAAAAAAAAGTACATCCCCGACCGTTAAAGTTATATTATGTTATCTATTTTAATATTCAACGTTCTAGTTTTAATAATTTAAGTAGTTATATAAAAAGTTAAAACCCTTGATAAATGTTTATAGCAAAAAAAACCATTTATCAGCTCTCGGCTTCTGAATTCGTACCTTTCAATAGCCAGTCTAGAAGCACTAATGTTGTAAGGCACGTGATTGCATTTCCTAAATTCTACCTCTGTTCCTTTGCTGCTTCCCAAACTGACGTGCCTTCACTGCATGCACTGCTTCTTCTAACAATAATAAAATTATTATTTTATGAATAGTAATAAAATAGTTTGTTAATGGTAATGAGATAATTTGAATTAGGTGTCTTTTAGATCGTGAGTTGAGATGAGATGAAATTTGAATAAAATATTATTAGAATATTATTTTTTAATATTATTATTGTTTTGAGATTTGAACAAGTTAAATTATTTATTATATTTTATGTGAAAATTTAAAAAAGTTATAATGATGAGATGAGATGAAACACTTTCACTATTCAAATGGGATTCAAAGAAAGGAGAGAGAAAAAGTTGAATAAAAAATATTATAAAGTTAAAAAAAATGGGAGGAATTGTGATTTTTCTTGTTTAGCAATAATTCATTCATAATTTGAAAAAATTGTAATGATGAGATGAGATGAAACGCTTTCACTATCCAAATAAGGTTTTGGAAAAGGAGGGAGAAAAAGTTGAATAAAAAATATTATAAAATTAAAATATTATAAAGTTAAAAAAGGTGGAATTGTGATTTTTCTTATTTAGCAATAATTCATTCATTATTATTATCCTTTCATTTTTTTAAGGTTACATCTACCCATAGACTATGGTCTGAGATTCAATATTATTGTTTTGTTGACGGTTAGACTTCTAGTTAGTAACAAACTAGTGAGGTGTGGTCGTTGTTGATAAGGTTGCCCACCTTATGCCAATAAAAATGTGCATCCTAAGATTAGTCGAAATATGACTGTCTTTGCATTTTTATCATCTCTGTCTGCTGATTTGGTACTATTATTATTTTTAATCTTTGACGAAGTTAATTGAAGTCCAGACTCCAGAGTAGTAGTCATTTTTAGCTAACCAGCTTGTTCTTTAGTATGTGTTTGATTCATGCCCATTCTCGTTTTTATCAACCCACCTTTTTCAAATAGAGTCATGCTACAACCACCGAGGGTGTAGTTCGAGGATGGGTGTCTATAAGTATTAATGCCTTTTTTTTCATACATTTTTTTAATATCTTTAAACATTTAAAAAAGATTTCACAATATTATTAAAAAACACTTACTTAATTATTAGGCAAAAAATAAAAAAAGGTCTCGGTAGAAATGCTCGGAAATCCCAAGCTTTTCTCTTTCAAATAACTTGCTATGTTTCATATGTATATATATATATATATATATATATATATATATAGTAATGATAGATATAATATTATGGTGTATAAGTTCCGCGCTTTTTTTTTTTTGAAAAAATGTTGGGTGTACCATTAAAAAAATAATTTTTTCATATAAATCTTAGATTTGTCTATTTTTTCCGAAGAAAGTGCAAAAAACTTGCACAGACTCACAATATCATTTCTTATATACATAGTCTCTAGTGTGAATGTCAACAACAACAGATTAAGAGTGCATTTAGATGTTGAGTTACCTAAACTATGTATATAGTTTGAAATATGGTTACCTAAATTTCCAAGTGTGGAATATATGGTGCATGGCAGTGGGAATTAGAAATTTCTATGCCCTCGATTCTCTAATAGATGTAGGTCTAACTACAAACATTCAGAGTTCATTTTTATATTTACATTTTTTGTCCCAATAGAACAGTTGTGGTCCAGAAATTAGCTTTTGGATCATAATCAGGTTGATCTGTATATTATATTATTCACATCATCTGAAAATATTTATCCATATAAACCCATATCATTCCTTCAAACACATTACTGTTAAATGAAAAATTAATAATCTTTGCAACATCCATGTTAAACTTAATATATGAACAATATATATGAACAATAATATTATTATTTATTTAATTGATTTATTAATTTTCATTAAAAACAAATAGTTCTTTATCTAGTTTCTGATTTTAAAAAAATTATACATCTTTGAAACATTTAAACATAATTAAAATATTTTTTAAAGTACACTTTATTTTAAAAAATTATGCATATTATTTTTAATTAAATATTTTATATTATTACAACGTATTGCATGCACGTGTGACAAGTAATAATTGATAGGACAGTGCTAGAGTCACCGATAGTGGCTGTCGTGCCCACTCAGATGGCTAGATGTCTCTTTTTTTTATGTATTTTTTTATAGTCTTAAATATTTTTTTTTTGTAAAATTACAACATCATTAAAAAATACTTACTTAATCATTAAATAAAAAATTAAAAATAAATAAATAGTATTGGGAGAAATGCTCGAGACCCAACATCCGGAAAAATGGGGACTCCAAGCATTTTTCTAATTAATATAAGAGCAGACAGTAGACACTGCCACGAAATCTAGTCAGAGAGGGATCCAGCGGCGAGCCACCTATTGATTGGGTTAAAAAGGCTGTGTAATGCATATACACTGTTAAGGACTTGTTTGGATGTAAGATGTTTTCATGAATGATGTAAGAATGACCCATAGTCCAAGAGTTTTTGGATGCCCGTAATATCGCTAATTGATTCTCTTTGAAGTTCATTCAGAGATCCGGTTAATAATATGGCATTCAACATTTAAATGGAGGCCAATCTTTTCATAGGATTTAGAGAGAGAGAGAGAGGAAAGAACAGAGTATTGTAGTCATTTATAAAAACCACATGAATTTGCATGTACTGAAGTTTAATTAATTTCCAAAATCACACATTCACATTTCAGAAATTTTAGATTAATTAACAGGCCATAAGATCATAGCTTAAAAGGGACCCTGAGCCATTTATATGGACGGATGGTGTCTCATGGAAGAGCATAAACATCTGAAGCTATGCAGAAAGAATGCCAATATTCATGAATCTAATAATGCGTGAAACAGAAGATTGTAATCAAGTTTTCATTTGCTAATTTCCTTTTTGCTACCTCTAATTTGATTATGCAGTACTGGAGCTATTACCACTAACTTTTATAAAAGATATATGTTCATCCAACCACTAGGAGTTGGCTCAAGTGGTAAAGGCCTTGGGTTTAGGGGTATGCTCCTCCTAGGTCTAAGGTCAAATCGCCTTTGGTGCAAACAATCTCTAAGGATCATCGGATTGAGAGATTTTTTTCCTTTAATTAACTGAGATGCACTTGCAAAATATTCCTTAATGAGGGCATATGTATTCCTGGGATTAGTCGGGATGCTGTTCCGGACACCCGACGCCAATAAAAAAAAAATATATATATATATATATATATATGTTCATCCTTGGCCTCTGATATTAATGTTGTCTTAATCTACTGTGGCAGGTCTTTCTTCTGTGTTTGTTGGCTGGCTGTAGCATTTGTTGGTTCAACACTGTATGCTTCGTTCTTTGCAATCAAAACTTTCCATCCAATCGACCCCTTGCAATCTCACTCACAGTAAGCTTCAATGGCGTAAGTGCAGCCTTCTACACTCTTGCTGCCACTGCAATTGATCCATCTTCTGATTCTATATATCTTCTTCTAAATGCCCTCATTCCCCTACTCACTTCTATAGCATCATTGATTCCAATTCTTAGCCAACCTTCTCTAGACCCCCTTTCCCCAGATGAAGTTCACCGTGACTCCCTTTTGTTCCTGTTTTTGAACTTATTAGCTGTCATCACCGGCATTTATGTTGTCTTTAGTCCTTCCAATTCAGATACAACAACAGCTCGTCTCCTTTTTAGTGGAGCCATTGCCCTTCTAGTGGTCCCTTTATGCATCCCTGGTGTTGTCTGTGCTAAAGATTGGTTTCATCGCTCCTTTCATTCTTTCCGTCTTCAAGCTGGGTCTGGCTTCATTCTTGTTGATGCAGAAGATCTTGAAATTCATAAAGAGCTTCTTTCCCGTCATGCTGGTAGTATTGGCTCTGTTGGGCAAGGATCATTCCATCACTCAAGCGAAAACGGGGCTGTGAATGGGATCAATGACCAGAAATTAGCTGGAGAGATTGAAGGGTGTGGATGTTGGCAGAGAACGATAGCCAAGGATCAGTTGGCAATGCTCGGGGAAGAGCATCCAGCACGAATCGTTGTACGCAGGTTGGATTTCTGGCTGTATTATCTTGCTTACTTCTGTGGAGGTACAATAGGGCTGGTTTACAGTAACAATCTAGGACAGATAGCGCAGTCTCTGGGACAAGGTTCAGAGACTACAACGCTCCTTACACTCTATTCCTCATTTTCTTTCTTTGGCCGATTGCTTTCAGCTGCACCAGACTACATTCGTGCGTAAGTAATGACCACTTCTACTTAGCCAGTCCTTGCTCTTATTACACAATGACCTGTCTCACGAATCTGCTATCCTAGCTTGTTTAAAAGCATCAAGGGCAACTTAATTCAGTAGAGCATAACAGAAAGATTACATTTACCTATATTTATGTGCAGGAAGTTTTATTTTGCAAGGACTGGATGGCTGACAATTGCACTTTTGCCAACCCCAATTGCTTTCCTGCTGCTAGCAGCATCAGGCAGCGGGCTGGCACTGCGTGTAGGCACATCACTAGTTGCCTTGAGCTCCGGGTTCATCTTTGCTGCAGCCGTATCAATTACATCGGAGCTGTTTGGACCAAATAGTGTGGGTGTGAATCACAACATTCTCATCACCAATATCCCAATTGGGTCACTCGTTTATGGCTGTGTTGCTGCAGTTGTTTATGATGCCAACACAAGCTCTGAATCAGCAGTATGCATGGGGAGGCAGTGCTATTTCTTAACGTTTGTATGGTGGGGATGCATGTCGGTTCTGGGGCTAGCTTGTAGTGTGCTGTTGTTCTTGAGAACCAGAGATGCTTATAACCATTTTGAACAGAACCGCATGTCTACACAGCTCTATTAATATATACATTGCGTTGAAGTGACAGTACAAGATCGTAGCTACCTGATTCATTAGGTTGAACAACAAAGGAAAAGGCACCAACTAAAAAGATACATGACACACATTGGGGCCACAACAGAATTCAAGGGAAAGACATCTATTCCGCGCATTGGGATCCACAACAGAGGCAAGTTTTGAGGATTTCTCATTTCATCTTATTTACCAAACGTACCTAGTCTTATATCCACCAACATCTTATCCACCAACGGCATTTGCATCTAGCAAGTGTTTGCTAAATTGAATTTTCTCACTACTGCACTTATAAACAGCATAGTCTTTCGCTTAGCTTTTCTCACTAAAACCAGCTTTAATTATGGGGGGAGCTTACAAATTATCAACACTAATGCAAGACCTGGAAAGCAAGACGTACGTTATTCCTCTAAACTCTCTCTCTCTCTCTCTCTGTCTGTGAAAAAAATTCTCCACAAATCACACATCAACCTCCCCCGATTTGAAACCATTTTTTGAGGCCCCTTTTTTCATTTTGAAAGGACCAAAATCGATCTACTGCATTGAGTCCTCCGAGCCACACACCCTACACTTTTTAGAGCAATAGTGGGATTTGGCATAGTTTAATAAATAAGAAATTAATTAGCTAATAACCTTTTACATTTTGACAATTGACTCAAAGTTTTGAGTTTCGTTTCAGTTTAATTACTTCAATACTAGTATGTAATATGTATCAACATACTGTTTCGGAATAACCACTATATATAATAATAATAATAATAATAATAATAAATTAATCATTCTCTGTTGCAACATTTGATTTACAACTAGCTAGCATTTTGAAACTTTATATCATCAGGGAACTTTATATAAAAACAAGTTCAACTTGCATAATTGATAAAATTTGGATAGCATGGTGTGGAGTGTAATGCCCCGTACTTGGATGGGTTGGAGAGTTACTATTACTATTCGCCACCCAAGGTGATGCACTCAGAACAGAGATCACTATTATTTCCTGTGGCGAGACTAGAGGCCACTATTGTATCCCGTGAAAAGGCCAAAGGCCACTATTATGTCTCGTGGCAGGGTCAGAGGCCATTATTATATCCAGTGACGGGGCCATAATCAGACTAGAACATAAATGTTGGTACCACACCATAACAGAATCAGAATCATCGAATCAGAATCACAAATAGAATCAAGATGTCATGTCAAAGGTTTTCAGATGCCCAATCATGTCATAATAGAGTAAACAGATTCATAACATCTTCAATTAACATGCACAAATTTTTAGATTTCATATTCGGTCTTTTTGCACAGTTAAAAAATAAAATGCTAAATATTTGCTTATGTTTACACTAGTCATGACAAAAATACTTCTCTTTTATACATATTTCATGAGTAATGCAAAAAAAATAATTGAGGCTATTTCAAATGTCTTTTCATAACATGCATATTTTTCCAAAATCAACCTTAGTTCATTTCTTTTCTGCAAAGTCTAGTATATGAACCCGCTTACTTGACTCTTATCCTCACAACCGTGTCAAGTGAAATTGATCGTCACTTAAACATAATTAATACGAACTATTAATCCAAATAAATTGAGACCGATAAAATAAACGACACAATTAAACGACTCTATGACCACAATCTCATGTTTCTAGATCTTATAACTATAAATCAGCACACTTAATCTATAATTCATGCCTCGGTTTCTGATTATGGCATAAACACAACCTCTTCAATTCCCAGCACACCAATACTTTAACCCAAACTGTGAAATTCCACTTTACTAAACACTACAACATATCAACAAAACAGTCTACGCTTACTCCCGCCATGACAAGCAAATATACAGCCACTACCCCCGACTAGTCCACAACCAACAACCAACAACCCACAAACCAACCTATCAAGCACATCCAACAGTCCTCAAAATCGCTTGTTTTAAACAAACACCACCCCCACTCGTTTTAAGCACTTCACAAATCAAATACTCCCACCCTTCTCATGGTCGATCTAATCAACACCAAACCAACCACCACAACTAAAATCCCAAAACAGCCACACTCATCAACTCACTATATATTCTCAATTTCCACAATTTCAAACACACCAATAGAGATAGTACAACCTTCAGTCTCCAACATTTCATTCAAAAGGACCTCCACACACCAACCCACCATGTATTCATAATCTTCACAATTTCCAACACCCAAACAGCCTCAGAACCCACAACCTATCGAACACAATCAGTCCACCATCACAACCCATCCAACACGACATAACCAACCCAGCAGCACGTTCAACTCATACACGCTCCAAAAACAATCTAATTAATCAACAACCCCAAACTAACTATATATTAAATAACAGGTACACGGGCAGAGAGGATACCTCACTAAGCTTGAAGCAATCTTCGACTGACTCAATGAAGGAACTACGGGGGATGACCACGATAGGGCATAACAACGATGGAGGCTCCAGTAATTACGGTGTAGCACTGTTACTATACAAAACATTTTTACACCGTTTGAAAATAGAGAAATCAAGAGGAGGGAGAGAGAGAGAGAGAGAGAGAGAGAGAGTGACGGACTTACTGCGTGACGGCGACGTCGTAAGAGTTAAGAGGGTTGGGCGGCGTGGAGGGGTCACGCTGGCTCCAATGGCTTTCGTTGGTCATCGAGATCAGCCTAACAGTGATAAGCTACCGGTGTCGAAAATCGAAGGGAGGCAGCAGCAGCGCTGGACGCTCTATGATGAGCGGAGATGTAGAGGGGAGACGAAGAAAATTCAGGCTAGAAAAAAAAAAATCGAGGCTTGGTGTGGCGGTGCGCATTCCGGCAGTACCCACGGTGGAGAGAGAGAGAACGAGATTAACAGAGTAATAGAGAGAGAGAGAACACAAGGGAGAGATAGAGAGTTTAGCAATCACAGAGGAAGAGGGGGCAACGGAGAGAGAGGAACAACAGAGCGAGTGAGGCGCGGGGAAGTGGGAGTTCGGCGCGCAGAGGAGAACGAAGGCATTGGTGGAGCAGTTGTGGAGTGAGAAACTGAGGAAAGGGAGAAGGTGTATGGACTCTACTCTATTATAGTCCCTTCACCAATTCATCGAGCACACTGTCCCACATTCATTCAAGAATCCTGTATATAATATTTTAGAGCTATACTAATTAAACTACTCCAAAGTCTACTACTACTTATGCAATACTCATGCTTTCACAAATTCACAATCAACATAAAGTATTGCAATGTACTTATATTTGCAATTTAATTTAGCTATTTTCATGTATATTGTGAACGATCTCAATGTGTGTGTTCATATATGTAACATTTTCAGTCTTGAATTAATAAAATTTATTTCTTCTCATTATTTTAAGTGGCGTTTTCACTTGATATCAAATAAGAGATTTTATATTTAAATCCTTAACTTTACATTTTACCCATTTAATTAAATATCTCACATATTGGACCCACTTATTAAGAGAGAGTCTAACCTACCTGTGAAAGGAGTGCTAAGACATAAATATAAATAATAAAATTTATTTATTTCCATTAACTTAAATTTTTTGGGATAAGTGATCGTTTCACGTGTTATTAAAGTAGATGCCCTAAATTCGAATCTTAACTTATACTCACCCATTTAATTAAATATTTCATATATTGGACCTATTTATTAAGGGAGAGTCTAGCCCACACGTGAGGGAGAGTGCTATGACATAAATATAAATAATAAAATTTACATGCTAACATTTTAGGACAAGTAGTACTGAAACAATACTACTTGGAGTTCATGACATGGGCGATTTACAGTTTCAATACTCTTGTCTCTATTTCTATTTATTTGCCTGTCTTATGTACGATTAATGTGATTCTCCCCAATCATGATGTGATTTTGAAGGCTTGTTTCCATAAATCTAGTATGCAACTTTTGCCATAGTTTTTAACTAATGTAAGTTGTTAGGGATAAAATTAATGCAAGTGTGAAGCCCACTAAAGGTGCATGTAAGATTAAAATCCACTATACTAGGATGAAAAAGAGAGATGATCTGACAATGACAATGCTTGATAGGACATAAAGGGAAGATGAGACATAAGGTTGGAGGATAAGATATAAAACAAGGGTAAGGAACTTGATGAAGGGGGAGAGGCAACATAGAGAGGGAATTGCTCCTTTGGGTTGTAATCAACTTCTGGAGGATTCGATGAAATGTAGACAAAGAGGAAGAGTGGGAAGCATGGCAGTAAAACTTGACATTTCAAAGGACTATGATAGGATGGAATGGAAGTATCTGAAGGCTGTTATGGAAAAACTGGAATTTGGTGCTAGGTGGATTGGGTTGATTATGAGGTGCATTTTATCAGTTTCATATGTTGTTCTTGTAAATAGAAAGCCAGGAGATTCTATTAATCCAACTAGAGGATTAAGACAAGGAGATCCATTATCTCCTTATATTTTTCTGATTTGTGGAGAGGGGTTAAGTGCTTTGTTGAAACAGGTTAAGAGGAGAGGTGAGATTAAAGGGGTTTTAGTGGCTCGAGGGGTTGAAATTGACTCATCTCCTATTTGCTGATGACTGTTTAATTTTTGGGAAAGGTTCATGGAATGAATGGATGAAAATTAGTGGGATACTAGAAATGTATGAGAAGGCATCGGGGCAAAGCTTGAATAAGCATAAGACAACTATCTTATTTAGTCCTACTGTTGCTTCTGAGGTAAGAGCAGATATTGTGAAGGATTGTGGGGCAAGAGTAGAAAGCAATTGTGAAAAATATTTAAAGTTGCCAATTATGGTTGGTAGAGCTAAATATCAATCTTTTAGTAACATCAAAGATAGAGTATGGAAAAAGTTGAGTAATTGGAAGAATCCGTTTTTGTCACTCTCAGGTAAATAAGTTCTTCTTAAGGCAGTCATCCAAGTTATTCCCACGTATTACATGAGTGTGTTTAAGTTGCCTTTGAAGCTGTGTCAAGAGATAGCATCACAAATGGCTAAGTTTTGGTAGGGTTTTAAGCAAAGGGATAATAGAATCCAGTGGAGGAGTTGGGCAAAAATGGGATTGTCAAAAGCTGTTGGAAGTTTGGGGTTTAGGGAATTAGATGCTTTTAATAAGGCCCTACTTGCAAAGCAGTGCTGGGGGGGGGGGGGGTTGTTAAACCCTCAATCTATGGCTGCAGTAGTTCTAAAGGATAAGTATTTTCGAAATTCTATGATTTTGAAAGCTTCCTTGGGGTTTAAGTCTTTTGCTGTTCGGAGAAGTCTATGGGGTGCTATGGAATTATTAAAGGATGGTTTGGTTTGGAGAGTTGGGGATGGGAAGAATATCAAAGTTTGGGAAGATAGATGGATTCCTAAGGAAGTAACTTTTAAAGTTCAATCTCTTGTGAATATCTTAAATGTTGAGGCAAGAGTGGAGGATCTGATTATTGAGAAGAAAGGGTGGAATGAAGAGTTAGTGAGGCAAGTTTTTAATGTTGATGAAGCAAATATAATTTGTAGATTACCTATTAGTATTGATGGGCACCCAGATAAGCAAATATGGGCCTATTCAAAGGATGGTTTGTTTAGTGTGAAATCTGCCTATCATGCTGAAATGAGCAAAAGAAGAAGGGATAAAGGGGAGGCATTAGAAGAGGTAGAGATGGCTTGGAGGAAATTATGGAAGCTGAATATTATAGAGGTTGCAAAAGTTTTTGTTTGGAAAGCCATTACCAATTGCCTTCCAACAATAAGAAATCTGATGAGGAGGAAGGTTCTAAGAGAAGCCTTATGCCCAGTGTGTAAGCTGGCTGAGGAATCAGTTTGTCATGCCTTGTGGAGTTGCAGTGGGGATAGTGATGTGTGGGCTTGTGAGAGGAGTCCAGTGCAGAAGTGGTCTAGTTCTGAAATGGATATGTTTGATCTATGGACAGAATGGACCTAAAAGCTTTCTCAAGACCAATTGGAGGTGATAGCCGTGGTTCTGAGAAGGGTGTGGCTAAGAAGGAGTGGTGTGGTTTTTGAGAACAAGTTTGAGGGTCCAAATGAAGTTTTTAATCTAGGAGCAGAGATGTTGAGTGACTTTCAACAAGCTCAAAGCAAGCATGGAAGTGGCCAGAGGTTTGGGACTCAAGGCAGTAGGATTACTCGTTGGAAACCACCTGTTGGGGAAACAGTCAAGGTCAACTGGGATGCAGCCCTAAAGATCGATGAGAACAAAGGTGGGATTGGGGTGATTATTAGGGATAATTGTGGAGAAGTATTAGTTACTTTGTGCTGTCGAAAGCTAAATGTTGCAGATCCTGTTATGGCAGAAATCTATGCCCTTTGGAGGGCTATGAAGTTGTGTAATGAATTAAATTTTGTAAAGGTGCAGTTGGAAGGGGATGCCTTAACTGTGATTCAAGCTGTCAACAAGGCTGAAGCCTCGTGGGTGTGGCATGGCCAAATGATAGAAGAATTGAAGGTGGTTTTGACTAACAGAAGACATTGGAGGGTTGGGTACGTGAATAGGATATGTAATAGTGTTGCACATAGTCTTGCCAAAAGTGCTTTACATGTAAATGAAGAGATAGTGTGGATGGAGGACTATCCTCAAGAGATTAAGAAACTTGTGGAAATTGATAAACTTTGTAATTCTGTTGATTCATGAATATAATACATAGATTGTTTTTTTCAAAAAAAAAAAAAAAAAACTTTGGGAGGAAAAGAAAACCAGAGAGCTTTAAAACCATTTTTCTTAGAGATCTTTATGGGAGTGATTGTAGAGAGTTTAGTCAGAATGGAGAGTTTGTATTGAACCATGTTTATGATGGATTTTACACAAAACCCATGGACGTATGTCTCAGTGCCAAACCAAGTAAATAATTGTCTTCTTTATTTCCTTTCATTTATCATCAACCAAGCCATGGACGAGTCTTCCAAGTACACCACCAGCAAGAACCACCATGTGAGAGGAGGGCATCATCCGACCATTCTGTTGTGGCCTAAAAATGCATCAATAGTTAGGTGTCATCTGGGATATTTATTTTTTATGCTCTAAACAAAAGGTTGCATGACCTAGCAACAACTATTTCCATATAGGGGAGACATTGCACTCAATGGAGCATTACAAAAAGGTTGCATGACCCAATAAAAGCTATTTCCATACAGAGGAGGCACTGAACTCAATAGAGCATATAGAAAAGTTGCACAACCCAACAAAAGCAATTTACATACATAAGAGGCATTGCACTCAATGGAACATTAAAGCGAAAAGAAAAGAATAGAGTTCTAGATCAAGATCGTAGCTTCTAGCAAAATCATGCCAAAATATCTGTAAGGATAATTTGTTCATCATTCCTTAAAATATTTTATGTTTATTTGATGAACTGGAGCTACAAGTTGACAGGCATATAGAGCTTGCGATCTCAATACCATGGGAGGCAAACTGCTCATCACCTTGGCGATCACCCTAGATGAAGCACAATGCTTCTCACCATGGCCAGCATTGTAAAGGAAAATGAAGTTTGCCAGCTCGACAAACATTGTAGAGAGGAAATGTGCTCGCTCCAAGGCGTGCACCATAGAGAGCAAAGTGCTCACCACCATGGTAAGTAAATTAAAGGAAAATAAAGCTTTTTGCTGTGATGAACATTGCAAAGGAACATGAAGCTCGCCTCGAGGCGAGCATCACAGATTGATAGAGCATACAGATTGATAAAGAACTTTCCCCCTTAATGAGCACTATGACTGAATCACAATGCTCCTCACCTTGGCGAGCACCATGAAGGAGCCTGGAACTTACCACCTCGGCTAGTATCATGGAGAGGAAAAGTGCTCGTCCCAAAATGGCACCATGGAGAGCAAAAATGGTTATCACCTCAGCAAGCATTGTGGCAAAGCAAATTGCACCACCTGGGCAAACACCATGGGAGGACAATGCTCACCACCTTGGCGGGCAACGTGAAGGAGCATGAAGCTCACAACATCAGCAAGTAACGTGAAGGAGTATGAAGCTTGCAACCTCAGCGAGCACCATGGGACCCAAAGTGCTTCTCACATTGACATGTAAGGTGAAGGAGCATGATGCTCATAACCTTGGCAAGCATTGTGGAAAGGAAAAGTTCTCGCCACCCAGGCGAACACTGCATGAGCAACGTGAGGGATCATGAAACTCACCACCTTGGCAAGAAATATGAAGAAGCATGAAGCTTGCCACCTTAGCGAGCATGGTGGAAAGGCAAAGAACTCTTCACCTTCACGAGTACCATGGAGAGGAAAAGTGCTCACCATCTCTGCAACCACCACAGAGGAAGCATAGTGCTCGCCACCTCAAAGAATTTGTGGCAGCGCTTCAAGCTCATCATTGTATGTAGTGAGCACGTACTATGCCAGCCTCATAGATAGAAGGACAACTCGCAGGCATGGAGCCCTTAAGCTTGAAGGCCACATACTTGAAACGTGCTATGCAGACGAAATGTGCTCCAACTCATCATGATGAGGACATGCATACAAAAGATACTTGCAGACATTTTGGATGAACATTGCATGTTTGAGAGTCAAAATGTGGAGACTAATAAATCTAAATAATGAGTTGTGCCTGCATGTAATCCTATAGATGTCTACAGAGATAATTGTGTGCTAAAGTATAGGTTACATATGAATGGACCACCAAGATGAAAGCTAAGAGTTTGACCAATCGACATCGACGAGAAGACAACAGAGTATCAGGGCAAACAAGTGAAATGTGAAGAAAATAAAGAATTTCCACTAGGCTCTAACGAAAGAGACAGGTAGGTACAAAAGTCAACGGACAAACAAAGTGTGAAGACAAGTAAGCCCCATAGTCTATTTGCTGGACCCCATCAATAATGCAATAAATGAATTGGGCTAAAGTACAAAGATTGAGCCACATGGCTTAGGAAGGCTCTGCTCCAAGCAATAGTGACCATCTTTGCCTCCTTCCCTTGAGGCATCCTTGAGAAGTTAGGGGCTGTCTTCACCCCTTTCACTCAAGACATCCTCGAAAGCTGGGAGCCATCTTTGCTCCCTTCCTTCGGGGCGACCATGGGAAGCTAGGAGTCTGCTTTGTCCCACCTTCCCACGAGGCTACTCGAGAAGCTAATTATCCCCCAATTTCCCTTGAGACATCCTTGGGAGGCTGGTGCCCCACTTTGCCTCGTCTTTTCCTTGAGGTGTCCTCAGGAAAATGGCACCCCTCAATGTACGATGATCATAGACGCCACATCCATGCTAACTACAAGGATTTTGCAAACTAGAAGGTACGTTCCCCTACGACCCATGCTAGTTGTGGGTGCCACATTCCCGCGACATGCGAGGATTCACCAAAATCAGGGGGGTGGTATGCCACTCGATGGCCCATGATAATCCCGAATGCTACATCCCAAAGTTTTCTTCCTTGAGGCCTATTTTGTAACACAGGGATTACAACTCAAAGAAGCCACAAGGAATGTGGGACCGTAGGCAAAAAGAAATATTGAATTGCAAGTTTGGGATTCTCGATGTCTTCCTAGAAAGACAAGTCGACCATGAAAATCAATGGGTATTGTTGGGGATAAAATTAGTGCAAGTTTTAAGCTCATCAAAGGCCCATGGAAGATTAAAGCCGACAATGCTAGGATGGAAAGGAGAAAGAGGGGATATGACAATGACAAGGCTTGATCAGACATAAAAGGAAGATGAGATAGAAAGTCGGAGGACAAAACATAAATTAAAGGAGAGGGACTCTTAGAAGGGGGTCGGGGAAAGGCTATAGAAAGAGGGATCTGCTTCCTTTTGGCCAAAATTAGAGAGCTACAAGACCATAATTCCTAGAGATATCCATGGGAGTGATTATAAAGAGTTTAATTAGAATGGTGAGCATGTATTCAACCATGTTTATAGTGGGTTTTACACCCAAGATCATGGGCATAGGCCTTGGTATCGAGCCACGTAAATACTTGTCTTCTTTTTTTCCAGTCAATTATCATTAAGTAAGCCATAAATGAGCGTTCCAACCACACTACCACCAAGAACCACCACGTAAGAGGCCAGAGAGGGTCACCGACCATGCTATTGAGGCTACAAAATGCATCATCATCAATTTATGTCATCATTGCTCATATATCCATTGATATAGGGTAAGTAACATGAATACCCTGTTGGACCACTTATGGACCATGGATCAAATTAGTTAAACAAATTAGCTACATAAACATGAAATAACTGCAAATTTATGAAATATAAAACCATCAGAAAATGGCGCATTATAAATTATGGTAATTAATATAAAATATATTGATTTGATTAAAAATTAAAATATGATCTGTAGATCTGCAAAATCCAATAGGCATAAATTAGATAAAAATAAATAATATTTTATTATTACATGAAGTTTAGATGAATAACTCAAAGATTATGGTAGTCGGTTTTAATTGATGAAAAACCGATGAAGCCAAAGGACAATGTTTTTTTTTAGGAAATAGACTTCATTTCATCAATGAAGGAAGTTACAGCTGTGACTAGTCAATACAGAGAAAAATTCTGAATAAAAGCCGAACTACACATCTGTTGTACGTCTCCCCACACATAAATTTATTTGCGATTGACATTATCTTAACTTCTAAAAACTATTATAGTGAAAGTATCACTCTCTGTAAAAAAAATAGAGATAAAAACCATCCCCACCTCCAAAGAATGAGAGGGTATCCCAATCCCCATTCTCCAAAGGAGGAGGAGGAAAAACCACCCCCATCCTCCAAAAGAGGAGGGGTTCCCCTGCTATGGATATAAGTCTAATAGTATATTTCTTTTATTATTAACACAAACAAGGAAACAAAATTACAAACACAAAAACACTACAAAAAAATCTAAAAAAAACACTACACAAAGGGGCTGTAGGGGCGCGTGCAGGACATGCACCGGTCGAGGGAGAAGTCTGGGATGGTCGTGAAGGTGCCAGAGGCGCTGGATCCAAGGGCTCCATACGTGGTGCCAACATATGTTTCCTCACGGTGGCGTGTGGCAGCCACGCGGGGACTTCAAACTGCGCGAGTAGGAGACACGCCGCTCCTTTGGATGCAACATTCGGTAGATTGACAGATCAGCAACCTATGAATCCCCTAGAGGAGCACGTGTTGACCTCTGATCACCATAAGGTTTCCAACCGACACTTCTCCACTTATTTGGCCTGAAAAAACCCAAAAAAAAAAAAAAAAAAAAAACAAAAAACCACAAACTAGAAAAGAGATCATACTGGGTTGTGAGGATGAGAAGGGAGGAGGGGAGGGGGCTCCCCCCAAAGACTTGATTCGGTTTGGGCAAGCTTTCTAGATAGAGGTCAGAGTTTCTAGAGAGAGATCATTTATGGTGAACTAAGGACAATGTTTAATTGTGGCGTTAGGAGAAGGGCAGGTTTGGGGGGTGAGATGAGAATTTTGTGTTTTGTTTGAGAGTTTAAAATATTGTGTTTTAATATTATTATTGTATTGGGATTTGAAAAAGATGAATTGAGATTTGAAAAAGTTGAGTTGTTTATTATATTTTGTATGGAGATTTGAAAAAGGTGTAATGATGAGATGAGATGAGATGAGAATTTTGTGTCTCATCCCATCCCCCAAACCTGCCCTTAAAGCAAGGCTCATGCACTAGTCAAAATGAGACATTTTTGGTATTGATATGTAAATAGGCTCATGCGCTAATTGAGTTTTTGTTATTGTTCAATATATAAATAATAAATTGCTTGGAAAGAAACTATAAACGAAAAGTACTTGGAAGAACAAGAAAATTCATGTGCATCCGCGATATGATGTTAAATACACCATAAATTCCAGAAGTAATAAACAGAGAAGATCAGAAATAAAATGGAAAGGAGGTCTATATTAATGATCTAAGGATAGGTACAAAATGCTTCATTCTTGATACAGAGGAATAACCTCTCATATGCCAAGGCCATCTTACGTGCAGTAAACATGGAAGCCGCATATTCCTGGCAAGCCTTTCCCCTCTGGGCTAGCCTCTCTGGACCTTCCCCAACCACTGCTTCAAGTGCTTCCAACAACGAATCCACGTTTGGAGCAAACATGAAACCATATTCATTATCAACAACTATTGTACCTTTGATGCTTGGAAACCTAGAAGCGATTACAGGCTTCCCACTCATCATGGCCTCCATTAAGGTAAGATCAAGCCCTTGCGGTCTAAGTGTGGGATTTACAAATATATCAATGGCATTGTAGAAAGCCCTCAATTCCGATGGATTCATAGACCCCAAAACAAGGACTTGAGGCCATAAATCCTTGTACCTTTGCTCCCACGGACCGGATCCGGCGACTATCAAATAGACACCTGGGTGCTTCTTTACGAGTTTAATGAATGCTTCGTAGAGTAGAGGATGACCTTTGTCCCTTACTAATCTTCCAGCCACGCCAAGCACTAAGCTTGCGTTGTTGGGGATGCCAATTTTAGACCTGAACTCACGGCCTAATCTCAAATCCCTTACAAACTCGTGATCATCAACACCATTGAGAATAACATGGACTCTTTTATCAGGGATTTGATACACATCCCTAAGCATCTCCCCACAACTGTCACTAATGGCAATATGGTGGGCATAGTTTCTAAAGAATCTTATCTCATTCAGTACCTTGGGGACTTCCCCTTGTATACTTCTGTTGAAAGCTGGAGATATTGGCTCATTGGGTTTTCGAGTCAAGTCTTGGAAAATGTCAGATTGTAAGCTCTCAAGAGCTATGCCATGCCATGAAACAGCTAGGTTTTGAAGTTGACGAGCAAGCCAATGAGGAAGTGCAACGCTTTCCGAGTGAACCACATCGAATGGTTTGCTTTGGTTTTCCTCCAAAAATTGTTCCCAAGCTTTATTATAGCGCCACTGGCCTGGTTCACCGTCATGGCAGTGAATGTAGGGCGAAGAATTAGATAGATTCTCAGGGCTATTATTTGGCTTTAGGGACAATAGTCCTTTGTCATTAAGGGGAGGAGAGGTGAAGACATGAACTTGATGACCACGAATTGCTAGAGCAGTGTGCAGAGTATGCGCGTGGCGCTCCATGCCACCTGGTGTTGCACCGATGGGCCACTTACGAGAAAATACAGCAATTTTGAGAGCAATAGGAGGAGGATGACCTTCGATGAATGGAAGACGATTCCACGGAAACAGAGCAGTTCGGAGATCGCCGGACCAAGGATTGACATGAGTGGCAAAGCTGGTGCATATGGAGGTGGTAGGGGTGTGCAGGAGAAAAAGGGCTGGGATGGTGAAGAGAACTATGAAGAAAAGTGTGGTGCATAGATTGGATTTGAAAGGAGTAATGGGTTTCTTGAGTTTGTTATTGAATGCCATTTTGAGGAGGCTTCGATCTGATCTGAAAGGTGAGGAAGGATATTGGGTTCCTCTCTTCGAATGGCTCTAAACTTCAGATCTGACGAAAGACTCGAAGAAAAATGCAGGGGACTGGTTTTGTGGGGGAGTTGGGCACGCACTAAATCAATCTTACATTCGGATGGAGTTTACTTTAAAGTGCGTTTCTCACGCCTCTTTTGATCAGAAAAAGTGGATTCATGTGCCAAAAATTATGCGACTTTTCTTGAATAGAATATATTGATGGAGCGTTTGTCACATGAAGCACCGTGAGAGACTCAAAATATTCCTTCTAATCGTTTTCTCTGGTATTCTATCAACTGATTCTTTTAATGGTATCTAGCTAAAGAATTTTCATTTGAGCATATTACGTACATGAATCACTATAATCGTTACATACAATTGTAAAGTACGTAAACGTCACGAAATTGTTTTGAAAAAAAAAAAACTCAGTATTAAAAAATTATTATTTTTATGTAGATTTTATATTTTATTCTTTTTTTTTTCAAAATGATTACGCGGTAGTCGCAAAATTTACAGTTGTAATTATCTTTTCTCATATATATATATATATATGCCTAATGTGTATATATATACATATATACGTGATACATACATATATAACTCATGATGTTATTCACTGGATAGCGAGTCAACTTTGGACACCGTTATTTAGACAATGGAGTAAGTGCAGATTTTTAAAGTGCAGAAAGTCGGTCACCCATTGAGGTAAGTTTAAAGCTGAAAGCGCGTTAATGCACGTACGTACGCAGTCTTTGACTTGGAATTAATATTCTATCGGGCATCACATTAGTGCTATTTGCGTCTCTATGCACTCATCTAACTTTTAGTTGCTCTCTTTATCAGCAAAATATGTATGACTTCCAGTAACTTACGCAGCACTGCATGTATACATAGATATATAAGAAGAAATATTGAGATGAAAATTATCTCACGCGTTGAGATAGAGAGGGTGTACATTATTGATATATATAAAAAATTACAATCTATTATCTTAGGAAACTATACACAAGTAAAGGAATTAAGTATGAGCTGAGATCAAGGAGAAGAATAAAACAACCTAGACTTTCTTATAATGGACTAACATTTGACTATATACATATGTACTGTGATTTAGCAATCTGACTTGATACTTGCTGATTTGATGCATGTATTCCTTATATTGCCCCTCAAACTTGGATGTGGTTGAGAGCACAGTCCATGTTTATTTCGCAGCTGCTTAAATTGTGGCTTAAGAAGAGGCTTGGTGAAGATGTCACCCAGCTGGTTAGTCGAGGGAACAAATTTCGTTTCCAGTGACCCGAGAGCTACCCTTTCCCTGACGTAATGATAATCAAGCTCTATATACTTAGTTCGAGCATGTGGAACAGGATTAATGGTCATATATAATGCACTCAAATTATTACAATACATTGATGGAACCTTGGTTAATGGAACATGAAGATCTTTGAGAAGTAGGGACAACCATGTTAACTTTGCTGCAGTAGAGGCCATAGCCCTATACTTAACTTCAACACTTGATCTTGACACTGTAGGTTGTTTCTTTGCACTCCAAGATATACAATTACCTCCAAGAAATGTGCAAAAACCTATTGCAGACCTTTGTGTAGTTGAGCAGCTAGCCCAATCTCCATCTGAAAAACCATATAGATCAAGTGAACTATTGGACAGAATTCGAATACCAAGAGTAGCAGTGCCTTGTAAGGCTTAAGATCCTCTTAACCATCTGAAAATGGGTTATTGTTGGAGCTTGCATATACTGGCAAACATAGTTCACACTGTAGGAAATATCTGGTCTTGTAAAGGTGAGATATTGTAGACCTCCCACGAGACTTCTATAGGTTTTGACATCAGTAAATAATTCCTGGGAGCCAGATTTATGTTGTGCTTTTGTTGGCATTGGAGTTGATAATGGCTTGCTCTCATGCATACTAGCTCGAGTGAGGAGGTTCACAATGTACCTGTGCTGTGAGAGAAAGAGATTAGAACCATATTTATGAACCTCAATACCCAGAAAATGATGAAGAAATCCAAGGTCTTTAATTGAGAACTGAGTACTAACCTATGTGATTAGCCACTAAGTTCTTTGTGGATTATCACCTGTCACCACCATATCATCTACATAAAAGAGTAGAATTAGTACCTCATGTTCTAAGTGTGAAACAAAGAGACTAGGATCTGCTGCACTCAAGTAAAAACCAAGTTGAAGGAGATAATCATTGAGACTATCCAACCAGGCTCTAGGGGCTTGTTTGAGACCATACAAAGCTCTTTGTAATTTACATACATGCAGTGGATTATCTTTATTGATATATCCTGGAGGCTGATGCATAAAAACTGGTTTGTTAAGATAGCCATGTAGAAAGTCATTCTTAACATCTAGTTGGTGAAGTGGCCAATTTTTAACAGTGGCAATTGTAAGAACAACTTGAATGCTAGCAGGCCTTACAACAGGAGAGAAAGTTTATGAAAAATTCACACCATCCACTTGACTGAACCCCTTTGCAACTAGTCGAGCTTTGAGCCTTTCTAGTGTGTTATCTGCTTTAAGTCTAGCCTTGTACACCCACTTGCATCCAATTACATTCATCTCAGGTGTTCGTGGAACTAATTCCCAAGTGCTGTTCACAGCAAGAGCTTTCAATTCTTTTTCCATTGCAGTAGACCATCCATGGTGATTTCTTGTAGCTTTGATGGTTTTTGGTTCAACTGGTATTTTCACCAGATTATGCAAATTTGCATATCTTGGATTTGGCTTATGAATACTACTTCTGGCCTTGGTTTGCATCTGATGTTGCAATGGTGGAACTTGCAACACTGGTTCAGCAACAGACTGTGATGGGGAACTTGCTTGAGAAACATTGTGGGATGAAGTTGGAGAAGGAGAACTACTTGATACTTGCTGAGTTGAAGATGGAGGTTCAACATCATTTTGAGGGAAATTTGCATTAGCAGGTGCAAAGGCAGAAGGTGGTGGCTAATTGTCATTGTGACATTCCTCAGAACTTGAAAAATCTCCTTCACCAGGAGGAGAGGCATACAGCTGAGTAGGTTGTGAATAAGGCAAGACAGACTCATCGAAGACAACATGCCTTGAAATATAAATCCTACCAGTAGGTGGATAAAGGCACTTGTAGCCTTTATGTTTACTGCTGTACCCAATGAAAACACAAGGCAGTAACTTTGGTTCTAGTTTATTGGATCGATAGTCTCCAAGATATAGAAAACATCTAGAACCAAGTATTCGAAGCACTGTATAATCTAGATGCTTGTCATAGAGTCTAAGAAAAGGAGAGTCCATGTTAAGTAAAGAAGAAGGTAGTCTGTTTAGAAGAAAAACAGTAGTAGAAAAGTAGTCTAACCAGAATCTGTTTGGGAGTTTAGCATGGAACATTAATGTTAAGCCTAAATTTGTTATGCTTCAATGTTTCCTCTCAGCTTTGCCATTTTGTTCTGGTGTTTTAGGGCAGGCAGATTGGTGAATGATGCCATGGTTTTGAAAATAAGTGATAAGGTTTTTGTCATTAAACTCACCACCTTCATCACTTTGAAAAACTTGTATTTTGGCATTAAATTGACAAGTAACCAGTTTATGGAATTGAATAAAAGCTTGAAACAGTTCAGATTTATGCTTTAATGGAATTAACCAGGAAAAGTTGGTAACCTCATCAATGAAAATAGCATAAAATCTGAATTTCTCTCTAGAAGGAATGGGAGCTGGTCCCCATAGATCATAATGTATCTTTGAGAAAGGAATATTGATATTATTTGTTCTATGAAGAAAAGGCAATTTTGATGCTTTCCCCATTTGAAAACTTGTACAAATTCCTATGGAAGTTTGTTTAGAATAAAATGAAATAAGCTTATTATTGCAAATATAATCAGTAACTATAGAGTTTGGATGTCCTAGCCTCAAGTGCCAGCTCTCCTTATTTGTTGTTCGAAATCTAGAGGTGAAGTAGGTCTGTTTTTTCTGGAAGAGTTGAAGTTGCAACATTAAAAACATATAGGCCTTTCTGTTTCCTCCCTATTGCCACTGTCCTCTGTGTCATCCTGTCCTTTATCACAAAACCATTGCCATCAAACTCAAACTTTAATGGATAATCGGATGTTAACCTACTGACTGATAGCAAATCTTTCTTGGTGTTAGGTCTACAAGAACATTATTTAACTGGGGTTTAGATGGGGTAGAACCAATCATGGCTTGACCAGTATGAGTAATAGGTAAGATTTTGCCATTTCCAACCATTATACCATCATGACCAGTATAGGGAATCACAGAATGGAGGGTATCTTGATTTGCTGTCATGTGATCAATGGCTCCAGTGTCTGGATGCCAAGAGGCTTCTGCTGGTTCTTCTAACTTCATTGTTGCAAAACTTTGAGGAAGATTATCATTTGTAAAGGAATGATTAAATCTATCAAAACACTTCAAGGCTGTGTGGTTTCTTTTATGACAGATTTGACAAACAAGTTCTTCTCTTGGTGCGGATTTGTTATTGCTAGAGCCTCGAGAGTTGTTGTGGGAAGCTTGGCCCTGATTGAAACCTCGAGAGGTATTGTTGGAGGCTTGGCCCAGATATGATGCTTTGGATCCATGTGAGTTTCCTTGAGCAAAACCTCGTCCCTTGGAAGTGAAGGAACCAGTTTGTTTCCTGTTTTTGTGAGACTTCTGTCCATAGAACACCATTAATGCAAATGGAGCATCAAGTTTGTACCTATCGGCATAACTTTCAATTAAGGTTACTACTTCAGAGTATGAAGGGACATGAGACCTCATCATTGTGGCTGTAAAGACCTCAAAGTCCTTGCCAAGACCATTGAGGAGACACCAAGAATTTTTATGGTCAGAAACTGGCTTGCCAATAGCTGCAAGCTTATCACAAATGGTCTTGAATTTTCTGAGATAATCACTTAAGGACTCAGATCCTTTGGTGATAGAGGTGAGTCTTTGCTTAAGAGCAAGACTTCGATCTGAGTATACTCTTGCAAAAGCATGAACAAGAGCATTCCAAACTTCTAAGGCAGTGTTTAATCCCAACTACAATGCCTAAGACCTCTTCCGAAAGTGTTGCTATGAGCCAACCTTTGACCAGCCTATCAGACCTGTGCCATTTCTGATAGAGTGGATGTGGCTGAGAAGTGGAGGACTCATCAAGGATGATTTGTGGTGGAGCTTGAATTTCACCATTGATGAATCCTTGGAGATCATAACTCTCAAGTATGTTCAGCATTTGGGTTTTCCATAGCAAAAAATTGTTGGAGTTAAGTTTGAGAGAGACATAGTTTGAAACATTTTGTGAAATTGCGTATGGGTAGGGATCTGAATTATTAGAAGACACAAAAGATGATGATGAAGTCATTTTCGAAGAAAAAAAACACTACTCTCTGTCAATACGTTGTGGCTCTTGATACCATGAAGAAATATTCAGATGAAAACTATCTCACGCATTGAGATAGAGAGGGTGTATATTTTTAACATATATGGAAAATTACAATCTCTTATCTAAGGAAACTATACACAAGTAAAGGAATTAAGTATGAGCTAAGATCAAGGAGAAAAATAAAAGAACCTAGACTTTCCTATAATGGAATAACAGTTGACTATATACATATGTATTGTGCTTTAGCAATCTGACTTGATACTTGCTAATTTGATGCATGTATTCCTTATAATATATGCAATAGGCTATTATATATATATATATATATATATATATATATTAGCATGCATGCATGCAGCAGCTGATCATCACATGCGGGGGCAGGCTTTTGATCTATTGGAAGAAAGGGGTTGTGTTTTACATCAACAATCATTATCACTGCATCTAGTAATCAAGGGCAATCTGTTTCTCTATAGAAGAAAAAAGTTTAATTATAAGTGTAAGGCCCCGGTCCCGCACGGGTCAGAGAGTTATTTCTTATCACTTAAACTCACATTTTAACAATATAAATATAGATTCCAAATTTCCAATATCATATAGAAATTTCGATTCAAACTAATTTCCTCAATATAACCAATTTTCCAAAATGTCAAGTCATCATAACACAATAAAGATTTTTAATAAAAAATGACCAATACTTATAAAAACTTTCTATGCTTAATCCACTATACTTAAATCATCTCACCCAATGTCTTATAATCTTGATTCTCAGCTGAACCATCAAAATATCTGAAAAATATTGTGGAGATAAGGGGTGAGTTATCAACAACTCAATAAGCAGAGAGCATATACTAGCATATAAACATGAGCATTTATAAAGTTCGGTATGCAGAACAAAACATTTACGCTCAGAATGCAGAAACAACATATTTACTTTCAGAATGCTTAAACAAAACTTCGTACAAAATATCAGAACGAAATTTTCAAAAAAGTAAACTTATTCCAAAAAAGAAAATCTTTTGGCATATCCAAACTGAAATATTATATTCATATCATCCCATAGCATCACATCGGGACAAATACCATATTTACCCCTTTGGTATGGTTATAAACCACCATTATACCTGTGGCTGGGTCATATACCATGTTTTATCCCGTGGCAGGGTTATAAACTATCATTATACCCGTGACTGGGCCGTATACCATGTTTCACCCCCGTGGTAGGATTATAAACCACAATTATACCCATGACTGGGCCTTAACATAAACAGAACGGAACATCATCGGAACTAGATCACATTTAGATATAGAATCAGAACTTCATGCCAAAGTTTTCAGATGACACATCATATCAAAACAAAATATTGAATAGCTTCAGATCATTTCACATGTTTGGAATAAATAGAATTAAAACATCTTCATTTATTCATCGTAAAAACTTTTAGATTTTCATATTCACTCTTTTTGCATAATTCAAAAACATAATGCACAAAATTGGCTCATGTCTACACCAGTCATGACAGAAAAATACTTTCTCTTGTATAGAATTTATGCATATATAGAACAAACATCTGAGGTCATTTTTAGATTTCTTTTCAAAAACAATGCATATTTTCAAAGTCAACATCATTTCGTTTATTTTTTGCAAAACTAGTATATGAACCCCGCTTACTTGAATTTCTTAGCCTTTCAAAAATCTTATCAACAATGCTGAACAAATATTAATCGTCACCTATAAAAATAATTACGTAATTCCCATAAATTTCTAATCGAACATGTATTTCAATTTTTAAGCCTAAAATTCTAAAATAACTTATTTTAATTCCTTAAAACCTAAAATTTTCATAATCTCAAAATATATCATCACTTTCTAAAATCATCAATGTCAATTTAATAGCTTCGACTAAACCATTAAAAAGCTAACTTATTTACTATTGAAGTGTAACTATAAAATCTGTTATTAGATAATATAATTAGACCAAAATATTTTAAATTATAGAGCAACAATATAATAAACTACATCATAATAAAAATACAATGTTATTAATTATTCTTTCGAAAGAAATAACAAATTTAAAACACTTTAGAAACATTTTTTACTAAAGTAAAATAAGATGAAACTCTCATAACATTAACATAAAAATTATCTGAAATCATACTGAAACCGTCGTAAAATCAACCCAATGAAAAATATAAACTCAAACCACCTTATGATTTGGCTTGTACTTAAAGGGCAAACTTGTAATATCATAAAACTAAGTCAGGATTTCTTTTCTTCTTCTTTGTTTGCAGGGAAATAAACCTACACCAGATCGTTTACTTTTTAAAGAAATCTTTACTTTAAAAACAATTTAAAATACTGTAATGCAAATAAAATATAGTCCACTATTACATGTTAAAAGTTTAAAAGCAGATTAATATAGTGGTAACTCAAGGGGTAGCCGAGTAATTTGGTTACATAAATATATTATGCATGACCAACTGACGCTAAGCTTCTGTAGAACTATGTTATAAGAAAACATAATTGTGAAACAACAATTCGTGAGGTGAAGGCTCACCGAGAGATGGAGAGCATGACAAGTGGCGAGCTGGGCGGTGGAAGGCGGCCGTGAGGGCGTTGGCGAGGCACTGAGTGGGAGAGAAAATAATGAGCGAGAGTTAATGTAAAAGAGAGAGAGAGCAAGGCGTGAGAGAGGAGGAACATAGAAGATAATAGTGGATTACCTTAAGGAAACAAAAATGGAGGAAAGTCATTGGGCTCACCGATATACACAGGGTGATGGGGGTGTAACGGCCGACTATTTCTGTTGCTTTTACGGTTGTTTTTGGCACAAAAAATGGTGGTTTGTGGCACTCGGTGGGGATAGAAATTCCTCTGTTTTTCGAAATAAAAACAGGGGTCTTCGGTTGAAGGTGATGTTTTACGGTTAAGGAACGGAGGGGCTTATGGGTTTCAGTGTATGGAGCCTCTCCTTGATTCTCGATGTGCGAGGTGGTACGGGTGGAAGAGACGTGGCTGGCCGATGGCTTACAGTGGTGCAAAGGCTGGACAGAATACCTGGTGCTGTGGTGGCTGAGTAGTGGCTAATGTTGCTTCTTTTTGGGGGCTAAAACAGGGGACAAATAGCTTATCGTGGGCTGGTTGTGGCGTCGGTTTTACGTGGAGATGGAGATTGGGGGCTTGTGATGCAGTAGCAGTGAGCAAAGGTTCCCTACGATGAAGACTGAGTGGTGCAAGGACAGCGACGGACAGTGGTTGGCAACTATCTCAATGATGGTGCAACGTGCATGCATTCGGTCAGGGTTTTATTGATGGTGGTCTTGCGAGAATTGGAGGGGTTCGCGTCATATGGTGGTGGGGAACTAACTGGGTTTGAAAAAAAAAAACACCTATCATAAAGCTCGAGGCTGTATAATAGGTTTAAGGATTTTAATGGGAACGAAACTCTAGAGTTGTAACTTTGAAAAAAAATAACAAACATTTAAAAATAAAATAAAACATAAGTTGGATTATTGAAAAAATAAATAAGACCCATAATCTATATTTAAAACAAAAATACTTGAAAACTCAACTAGTCTTTTCATACACAAGTGTAAAACTATTTAGAAACGGGGCTCGGTTGGGTGCGGGTGTTACAATAAGAAAACGTTAAACTGCTAGCTAGCTAATTACTACTATAACGTTCAAGAAGATGGGAGTGGCTGGGGAAACTTTTTGAGGGTTCATGTTCTCTTGGACCTGGCTAAACCTATTGCAAGGGGGAGAACTCTAACAGTGTGAGGGAGTAGTTTTTGGGTCCCTTTCAGTTATGAGAAGTTGCCTAAAATTTGCTTTTCATGTGGATGTATGGTCCATGGAGTGAATGGGTGTTGTGGAGTTCAAGGGAACAATGTGGGGAACATTGAGCAATACGGCTCTTGGTTAAGGGAAAAACAGATTCCTAGATCAAAAAGTTACAATGGCTTTAATTGGTGGAAAGAGAAGGGTAGTAAATGGAGAAGCGAAAGTGAGAATATGGGAAATTATGAAAATAATGAAGGATTAAAAAAAGGAAAGAATGACATAGAGAGTGATGGGGGGGGGGGGAGGGTAAAAAACGTGATAGGGAGAAAGGAAGGGAAGGATGTGGGGGAGGGCAAGAATCAGAGGGTGACAGTGGGGGTAGAGAAGGGATGGGGGTAGAAGAAGGGATGGATGGGAGAATGGATGAAGGGATGAAAAAAAAGGAAGAAGAGAGGAAGGAGATTAGACCTATTGAAGTAGTAAGGGCTATCGGGGATTTGATGGATAAGGCCTTAGAAGAAGTTTCCGAAAACATTCTAGAGGTGGGCTCTGAAAATAAGGTGGAAGTTCCAGCAGAAGGTAGAGTGAGATTGGGGGTAGAGGAAAGTCCAAAAAAAAAAAATAGGGGAATGGAAGATGAGAGCTAGAGCTAAAGGGAAGCAAGTGGTTTCAAACTGTGTTAGTGCTAGAATAAGGAAAAGAGGCTGTGAAGAACAAGAGCAAGGTGAGATAGGTAATGTGAAGAAGAAGGGGAAGGGGGCAATGAGGAATTGGGGGGTTTTGGTACTGAATTAGTGGCGGTGGCTGAATCCCTGCCCCGCCAAACATTATGAAAATCCTCAGTTGGAACTGTCGAGAGTTGGGGAACTCTTGGACAGTTTCTCTACAATATGGTAGAGAAGAATAAACCCAGCTTAGTTTTCGTGAAGGAAACTAAGTCTTTAAACAAAAGTTTCGATAGTCTGAAAAGAAGGTTACATTGCGAAGGCTGTTTTGTGGTTGAAGCAATTGGGAAAGGAGGATGATTAGTTCTGTTTTGGAACTCAAGTGTGAGGGCTGAAATTGTTGATTACTCACAACACCATGTTAATGTGTGGATAGAAGATGAAGGGAAGGAAAGATGGTTGCTTACCTGTTTCTATGGGCAACCAGATACTAACAAAAGAAAGGAGTCATGGTCCTTGTTGAACTCTCTTAAACCTACAGCTGGTATTGGTTGGTGCATAGTAGTGGGGGATTTCAATGAAATCCTAACAAACGATGAAAAATGTGTTTTGGGGGGGGGGGGGGGGGGGGGATGCAAGACCTGAAGGTCAAATGAATTTATTCAAGGAGGTTATGAATGAAAGCAATCTCTATGACCTTGGATGGAAGGGTGATAAGTTTACTTGGAGTAACTCAAATGGGGATGAATCTTTCACTAAGGAAAGATTAGATAGGGCTGTGGCAACTCCTAAGTGGATGAATACTTATAGAGATACATGGGTGGAAGTGTTGGTGACTAGTACTTCAGACCATAAACCCCAACGGGTACATTTACTAAAGAAGAAAAGCAGAAACTAGGGCAAGCATAGGGTTTTTAAATATGAGGTGAGATAGGCACTTGAAGAGGAGTGTGAGAAGGTCTTAAAGGAGGCTTGGAAGGTAAAAGAGACTGCTGGAAATCAGAGAAGTCCTGTTAGTGTTCTATTGCAGAAGAGTGGGTCTGCTTTGCAAAGATGGAGTAAGAAGAGGAGTTTGGGGGGTTTTAAAGAGGTAGAAGTAATGACTAAAAAGCTACAAAGACTACAAGCAGAAGAGAGCAGCAACAATACTGCAGAGATAAGGTTGTTAAAAGGAGAACTGAACTTGCTTTTATAAATGGAAAATCTTAAATGGAAACAAAGAGCAAAATGTAATTGGTATAAGGATGGAGATAGGAATTCAAAATATTTCCATGCTTGTGCTAATCAAAGAAGAAGGAATAACTACATTAGAGAGGTTGAAGATAAAAATGGTAGAAGGGTCGAGGGAGAAAAGAAAATTGAAGATACTTTTTCAGCTTATTTTGAGAAACTTTTTCAGTCTACTAACCCTGAAAGTGAAGACTTTGAGAAGTGTTTGGTAGGTATGGAAAGAAAGGTTACTCCTGAGATGAATGAAGTTTTGAGCAGGATTTTTTCTAGGGTGGAGGTGGAGGAGGCTTTGTAACAAATGGCTCCTCTTAAAGCCCCGGGACCAGATGGTTTTTGGCCTTTATTTTTTTCAGAATCATTGGGACGTTGTTGCAAATGAGGTTTGCAAAGCTACCCTATTGGTTTTAAATGGTGACCCTTTGGAACCCTCATTGAATTACACTTCCAAAGCCTTAATTCCTAAGTGTAAAGAGCCAAAGAAAGTGAATATAGATCCATAAGTCTATGCAACGTTATGTACAAAATAGTGTCAAAACCATCTCAAACAGACTGAAAAAGGTTCTTGCTAGCATCATTTCCCCAACACAAAGTGCCTTTTTGCCTGGTAGGTTGATTAATGACAATATAATGGTGGCTTTTGAGTTACTTCATTCTATGAAAACTAGGAAAAGGGGAAAGGTGGAAAGTATGGCTATAAAACTAGACATGTCTAAGGCCTACGATCGGGTAGAGTGAGATTTTTTGCAAGTAGTGATGAAAATACTAGGCTTCAATGAGAAATGGGTGATGCTGATCATGAAATGTGCCAAGACTGTTTCTTATTCAGTCTTGGTTAATGGGATCCCAAGGAACATCTTCTGGCCCAAAAGAGGATTGAGACAAGGTGATCCCCTATCACCCTATCTATTCATCCTTTGTGTTGAAGGCTTAAGTACTTTGTTGAATTTCTATGAACTTCATAAGTTTACAAGAGGAGTGCAAGTGGCCAAGAGGGGAACTAGTATTAAACACCTGCCTTTTGCATATGATTGTATTCTTTTTGGGAAGGCCAAGTTAGAAGAATGGAATAGGATTCAGGAGGTGCTGAAAACTTATAAGAAGGCATCGGGACAGTTTTTAAATAAGAACAAGACCTTAGTTTTTTTCAGTAGTAACACAAAGGAAGGAAACAAGAAGATGATTATGGAAGTCAGTAACTCAATAGCTTGTGGTAGCTATGGAAGGTACTTAGGTCTTGCTGCCTTTGTTGGAAGATCTAAATTCAATACTTTTAGAAGTTTGAAGGAGAAAATCTAGCAGAAAATCACAAGTTGGAAAAACATCTTCTTATCACAAGCTGGTAAAGAAATTATGATTAAGGCAGTGTTACAAGCCATACCCACTTTCACCATGTCTGTTTTTAAGCTCCCTAAGAGGCTATGCCAAGAGATAAATGGGCTTTTGTCGAACTTTTGGTGGGGCAAACAGCAGGAAGGAAGGGGTATTTGCTAGAAAAAATGGGAGAATTTGGGCATGCAAAAAGGGAAGGACGGTTTAGGCTTCAGAGATCTGAAAAGCTTTAACATGGCTCTCCTAGCATAGCAAGGTTGAAGTTTGCTTAAAAATCATGAGTCTTTGACTGCCACAGTTTTCAAAGAGAAGTATTATAGGCATTCCAGTTATTTGGATGCAAATTTAAGCTCACGACCCTCTTTAATGTGGAGAAGTATTTGGTCAACTAGAGAGCTTGTTAAGGATGGGTTAAGTGGAGAGTGAGAGATGGCAGCAAGATAAAAATTTGGGGTTCAAAATTGTTATCAACTCCATCCTCTTTTTCTATACAATCACCTGTTTCTTTACTGTAAGAAGATGCTAAAGTGGAAGAACTTATCGATAAGCATAAGGGGGAGTGGAATGAGGGTAGGATTCGAGAAATATTTTTAGAAGTTGAGGTGGCCCGGATTCTAAGTATACTTCTAAGTAGAGGCCATGCTCAAGATAAGATGATTTGGGGCCCTTCCAATAAGGGACTCTTCTGAGTAAGGAGTGCTTATTTTCTACAACTGAACAAACTCAAGAACAACAGAGGAGAATGCTCAGTGGGGACTGAAATTGATGTGAGATGGAAAAATATTTGGAATCTTGAAGTTCCAAGTGTGACGAAGTTGTTTTTGTGGAAAGTGGGAAACAATCTACTGCCAACAAAGGAGAACCTTTTTAAAAGGAAAATTACTGAAGACAAAAGGTGCCCAGTCTGCAGTGTAGAAATAGAATCTGTTATGCATGCTTTGTGGGAATGCCTGACAGCCAATGATATATGGGTTGAAGTTGGTGGTTGTGTGCAGAATTGGGGAAGAACAGAAGAGGACTTTATGCTCCTGTGGGGGAAGTTCATGGAAAGGATGAGATGGTTGTTCTACTCAGAAAAGTTTGGTGGCGCAGGAATGATTTTGTTTTTGAGAAGAAGTTAGGTTGCCCCAAGAGACTAGTGAAGACAACAACTGAAGGTTTGCTCGAATACAAGGCAGCTCAGACTCTTACAAAGCAAGTAGGTAAAGGGCAAAACAACAATGCAAGGAGTGTTTTGAAATGGGAGAAACCAGAGTGTGGATGGGTGAAGGTAAACTGGGATGCTTCTGTAAACTTGAAAGAGAGAAGAATGGGGGCTGGGATCATTGTTAGAGATGAGGAGGGAAAAGCCTTAGTTGTTGTCTGTGATCAGAAGGCAAATGTTGACAGTCCAATGGTGGTAGAAAGCTTGGCTTTGAGGATGGCTGTAGAGCTTTGCAATGATCTTAATATACACAAGGTTGTTTTTGAAGGAGATGCAAAAGTTGTCATAGAGGCAGTGAAGAGTTTTGAAGAGGAAAATTCAGTTTTCGGTTCTTTAGTTGATGATGTAAAGTTTTTTTTTTTTTTTTTTTTAAAAAATAGACCAGATTGGAAAATTCAATTTGCATACAGAGAAAAAAATATAGTGGCTCATACCTTAGCTAAGTCAGCTTTAGACTTGTTAGAAAACTGTCTGGATAGAGGATGTACCAAATTTTGTAGCAAGAAGTCTGAATAGTGACAAAGTTGTATTACTTGACAGCTAGAAATGAAATATAGAGGTCTTGTTAAAAAAAAAAATGCCACTTTACATGCTTGTACGGAAAGAAAAATAAGGATTAATATTGGGAAGGAAGTCAAAATAACAACAATTTGCTACTAAATTAATTATACCGGCCATTGCTCCCATAATCACGTCCACTACGCCAAATGGTCATGATTTCTTAGAACCGCTCGATCTGGACTCCAAGTTTAGTTTTTTATGTAATGAACAAAACTTGAATAAAAGTTTAGCATCGCTCAAGCTTGAGTTGACCTTGTTTTAATATTTATTATTTTAATAAGATTTTCTTGATCATAATGAGATAGTCTTAGGCCCATTTTGATACACAAAATCATCTTATATCATTATTACAATTTTTACAAACTCTCATGCAAAATATAATAAATAATTCAACTTTTTGAAATCCTAAAATAAAAAGAATATTAAAAAATTATATTCTAACAATATTTTATTCAACTTTCAACAAAACATTTCATCTTATCTTATATGAACTGTGTAACCAAACGAGGCCTTATTTTAAATCTTATCCAACATATACTCACATGTTATATGTGTATACATGATACGGGAGTGTTGATGCGAGTTTTGTGGCCACTCACAGTGACGGCGCTCCGAGTACTTGCGAGGGTGGAAGAAAAGGTGGCTGGGTGCGAACGTGTCGCCTCTGTTGCTAAACTACCTTTTTCTCTACCACATGTTCTTTCCTCGTAGGGGTCCTATCTACTTAAGCTACCATACTGTTGCATTCAATGTGGCAACCTCTTGTCAGCAACAGGGTCATCTCTTAGGTTTTCCTACTCGTATGCGATGTCGGCACATTTAATGTAGTATGTACTCTTTGCATGTAATACTTGTGGGGCTCCGCCCGCATCTGCCATAATCCGGGCTCCCTCGAAAAAGGTTGGGCCGAGTTAGGCACACATGAACATTAGGCCCAGAGGCCTTACGTGTATGGACCCGTCTAAAAAAGGAGAGAAATATCCATTCCAAGGGGTGAAAGTAAGTTGTTGTGTTCCCATAAATTCTTTAATCTTAAAGAATAGTCATTATATTCACATGTCGGTGTGGAAAATACATCATCATATCATTGATGCAACACAATTTGATTTGCAATATTTATATTCATAAATTTCTTATACAAATCAAATTTTTATATCAACAATGTGGAGTACATGCTAAATCGAATATAATTTTTCTAAAGATCAACACTGTAAAGAAGTGCACCATAATAACACTGCATATAATTTTACAAAAGGTGTCAAGTTCTTTATAGAATAATATAGAAGAAAGAAAAACATGACAATGAATTTTAAAAATATAATTACGAAAACAACCTCTAACTTGGGAAAGGAGTGAAAACAATAAGATCAGTAAAGCAACATATATTAACATGCATATCATGTATGTAGGATAGATGAATGTAATATAAAGGAGGAATAACTTGCCTTGAGCATAATGTGTGTATTGATTTAAATAAAGATTACAAAGAGAAAATGACGCTCATGTACTGTTAAGCTAGTAGCTGTCTGTTCGCCATTCAAGAAAAGAAAGCGTTCTACGTAAGCACTAATTCATACAATGCATATATAGACTACTATAATCAAGCAGGAAAAGAAAAATCTTGCAGCTTGTCTCTCTTCATTCCCCCTCGACTAATTCTTACAATGCATATATAGACTACTGTAATCAATAGGAAAATAAAAATCTTGTAGCTTGTCTCTCTTCATTCCCCCTCGAGTTCAAGGTAGGATTGGTTCAACAAAGAGCTTGCTTCTGCATGGTATGAATATCGCATCACTTAAAGAGTGGTGAAACCATCAACCACTTGATCTTGTCCAAAAAAGAGCTAGATTATATCATGTGCCACTTGTTCTTAGATGAAATGAACAACTATTTCTATATGCTTGGCCCGATGATGGGAAACAAGATTTTTGGCCATGATGATGGCAATGATATATCACAGTGCAGAGTCAGTGGAGACAAACTATAACCAAGGCTTTAAAGAAGATTTGCCTCGTTTGTTTTCGCAAATGAGATAAGATAAGTTGAGATTAAAATTAAAAGTTAAATTAAATATTGTTAGAATATATTCTTTTAATATTACTTTTATTTTGGGATTTGAAAAAGTTGAATTGTTTATTTTATTTTATGTGGAAATTTGAGAAAGTTAGAATGGTTAGATAAGATGAGGGATGAGTTGTGAAAACAAACGAGGCTAAACCACATAACCTTAGTTGTTGTTCATGCCAATGCTTGGTATTTAGCATTTGTCGTGGAGTGAGATACGATGGATTGTTTCTTTACACCCCAAGATAGTAGGTTGTCTCCCATGTAAACAGCATACCCGGTCATAAAGCGTTGGTTATATTATGAACTAGCCAAGTCAGCATTGCAAAACCCTTAATTTCAGTAAGAGATGCAGTGTTCCCTTTAAATACTTGAATGTTTGTTTGATAACAGGAAGATGAGGCTCTCGGGGGCTTTGCATGATTTTACACAAAAGTGAATAGCATAAACTATGTTTAGATGTTTCATGGTGCGGTACGGTAGAGAGCCGACCATTTGACGTTACAAGGTGGGATCGATCAATAGAGCTATCATTTACTGAGAGTTGAGGACTAAAGTCCAAAGGAGTTGAGGCAGGCTGCCACCCAAGCTAACTTGCTAAAGAATAGATAACAAATACCAACTCTGTAAACAAGTGATATTGGTTTCATCATGTGTAACTCAAATTTCCAAAAAAAAAAAAAAAAAAATTGAAGATCACCAAGAATTTCATAATGACAACAGAGAACAAATGAATGAGAAAATTCTAAATTTGAACACCAGAGATGCTAGTGAGTATGATGTCATCAACATATATTAGAAGCACAAGAAAATTAGTGCATTTATGTTGGAAAAAGAGAGAGGTGTCACAACATCGTTGAAACCCATATCATTCTGAATAGAAGTACTAAATTCCATGTGCCATTTACAAAGAGCTTAATTTGTGAAGTTGACAAACATAGTTGGGTCAGTTGGAGTCCTGGTTAAGTTGGCACATTCTTGTAAATCACCATAAGGCGTTACCCACATCAAGTTGTTTTAAAATCTTTCCTTGAGAAAGTGCATGAAAATGAGCCATATTGTATTGGGCTTCACAACCAGGCTAAAAGTTTCATCATAATTAAAACTTTGAGGTTTTGTAAAGCCATGAACAACAAGACGAGTTTTATATCATTCAACAAAACCATCTGCTTGGGTCTTCAATCTTGAAGACTCATTTTTTTATTGACAAGTTCATTTGTAGAGATTTAGGAACCATGGTCTAGGTGTATTTTTGCGTAGGTCCTGTAGTTCATCTTTCATGGCATATTGTCATTTGGGATCTTAAAGAGTCTTTTTGTATGAGGTGGGTTTAGAGGGTTGGGCTTGCAAGGCAACTGTAAAAGATGCCAAGTGGATAAGAACACATTTGGGCATCAAGTCCATCTTGGGTTCTAGCAATCATATGGTGTCTTCTAACTAGGCCAGAATTTGTCATAAGCTAAGGGAAACTTGAGAGAGCTTTTATATTTGGTAGCAAATATGTCTTCTGGGCTTGTAGCATTTGAGGATAATTGGGCTGGAAAAGAAGTAGTTGTGTTAGTAGCATGGGCTGGAAGTGGTGGAGATGGTTGGCTCACGGGCTGCAAGTTGAATATTGTGTGGCAGGAATCGAATTGTAAATACCTACGAATCATGTGAGTTTATCAAAGAAAACATGTCTACAAATGTAAATGCATCTCGTTTCCGTATCTAAGCATCGATATCCTTTGTGATGTGGGGAATAGCCAATGAAAACACAGGGACTTGGTTTGTAATCAAGTTTATAATGACCAAAAGGCTTGAGATAGGATAACAAGCACATCCATAACAGGTGATAGGGTGGTGGAGTATAAAAGACCATGTCAAATGGAAATTCGCCATGATGAACAAGTGTCGATTTATGAGAAATAGGGTCCTGTGGAAAGAGGCAGTCCAAAACTTAGTAGGTATTGAGGGATGTGCCATTAAAATGAGATCTGTCTCCATGATTTGACGATGACATCGCTCTGTCATGCCATATTGTTCAAGGGTAGCGAGACATGATAATTTATGAAAGATTTCTTTGGAGACAAAATAATTCGTTTGTGAGTTATTAACATATTCACCACCATGGCCACTATGAACAACTTTAACACTAATGTTCAATTGAGTTTCCAGAAATTTGAAAAATTAGAAAATATAATAGCAACATAAGAGTTTCTTGCAATTGGGAATTGCCAAACATATCTAGTAAATTTATCAATAAGAACAATCTATTATCAATATCCATCATAGAAGCATGTTGGGGCGAGCCCCCACACATGATTAATGTGCATGGTATGTAAAAAGGATAATGTATAAGTGCTACAAGAAGTAAGGCAATTTAGTGGATTTTTCCAAAACACAACTTGCACAAAAATAAAAAATCTTATTCAAAGATGGTGAACATGCAAATTATTTTTTAAGTAATCTAAGGTGTGGACAACTGAGCCGTGCATGCCATATATTGACGGTCACTTTATTTGCTATTATGCCAATAGGGCATTGTGGAAGCTTGCTGGAGAGAATTGGGTTTAGTCAACCATTGACCGAACCTTTGAGCATCATCAAATTGGTCTTTAGATCTTTAATAATAAAGCCACATTCAGATAATGAAAGGAGTTTCTTTCTGAGTTTAGGCACGATAAGAGCATTTTGTAAAGTGATACCAGTTCGAGGAGTGGGATATTAGCAATAAAAGAGATACTGAGTACATTACCATTGCCAACGAGAACAAAATCAATACCAATATAGGGTTGGATACCTTGAGTGTCAGTGGTGGGTTGGCCTATGTGATTGCTTGCATCGGTATTGCTCAACCTCTTTAGTACTTGCACAACAATTTTCAGCCTTATGATTTGGTCCACCACATCTGAAGTAAGTGATTTGAGTATTTGCTTAGACAAGGTCTCGTAGAATGCCCAAGTAATCTCTCTTAATCTCTCAATCTTTTTTGTTGTTTTAAAATCCTAGGTTGGTTCTATTGGACACCAAAGTAACAAAGGGAGGGACTAATTTAGAACTCCATGCAAATAGCAAGCCTAGTCCACCCGTTGAGTGGATTCAAGTAATTTACCATGGGAAAGGGAGCTGAGGTGGGATATGGCCCACCCTGTCTAGGCGTCAATGGGGTACAGGGAGGCAATTTTCCTGTAGCCATCGCATGATCACTGGTACTGGTTTAAATCTGAATGCAGATAGGATATCCGACTATACTTGGATCGGTATTCAGGTTTATAATACGTTCCGAGTGCTGGTACTCAATTATAAAGATCTAGTTACTCAGCTTGTAACCAAATACTCAGATTTGTGAAAACAACCCATTTTAAAGTGGAGGGCAACAAATGTAACGCTCTGTTCCCAGATGTCCGGAAAGTAATCTCTTGTAACCTAAAATCCATCTCTTGTAACATATTATATACTCTAAATTTCACATAAAATAGGAGTTTATTTAAAACAAACCAAATATATATGTTCCTCCACTATAACACCAAATAAATACCTCAATGAAATAAATTAAAACTCCCTAAAGACTCGAAAATATCATTGACTTAAAGTTTCAAAATAACATAAAATCATAAACGTACTAAATAAGACTCTCCAATAAAATACTCTCAAAATACTTGGTATATCAAAATCTAAGATCTCATCTTTATCATATCAAAACATCATATCGGGACAGATACCATGTTTAACCCTCGTGGTAGGGTTATAAACCACAATTATAACCTGTGGTTGGGCTGCATCCACTATTAAAGCTCGTGGTTGGGTCGTATACCACTATTATCACCCGTGACTAGGCCATAACAGAAACTGAACAGAACATTAGCAACAGACTTAATTAGAATACATATTTAGAAACTCATGCCAAGGTTTTCAGATGCCACAACATATCCAAAAAAAGTACTGAACAAATTCATATATTTTCACATATTCAAAAACAGTTTCAAAACATTTTCGCATCACATGCACAAATTTTCATAAATTTCATATTCGCTATTTTTGAGTTCAAAAACATAATGCACAAAATTAGCTCATGTCTACACCAGTCATGACAAAAAATATTTTCTAAGTGATCCGCTTAATTTCTCCGACTATTAAACTCTAAATTATTTCTAATAATACATCCTAATATTTTTGCTAATTACAAGTATGCCCATATAAAATACATAGCTAGTTGAAAAATTCTCTCAACATAATTATAACAAAATCGATCAAAACAGGAAAACAAAATTTCGTTTAATCGAAAAATAGACTTAATTAATTTCGCTTTAAAGAGTTCAAAAATAAAATTTTACACTTTTTGTTCACTTCAAAAAATTCATATTTTAAAAATATGTTATTACTAAATAATATCATTCAAAATAAAACTCTCACAAAATAAAAACTAAACTTAATATAAAACTCAATTAAAAGCAAGGTGTTTTAGGAGATAAACATAAGGTGTAAGGGCTCTGTGGGAAAAACATTAAACAAAGGAAAACTGTGCTTGTGAAAACCTCCAGACCAACCATGCGACAGAGGATTCCATAGTCACTGAGAGAGGAGGCGTGATGCGAAGAGCAGGGAGGTGGGCGGCGGTCTAAGGTGCTCGGTGTGACAGCACGACACTGAAGGAGAGAGAAAAAGGGATGAGAGAGAGAGAGTGTTTGAGAGTGGTGAGAGAAAGAACAAGTGACGAAGATGGAATCGTGGGGAGATTGGAGTGGGCTTACCAAGAGAGAGAGTTGTGGCTTGGGGTGGTGTGAAGTCTCCGACAATATTTTTCTGTGCAGGTGCTGACGAAGTGGAGGGGCCTGGAGCCGTAGAGTGGCTTGGTTGTGGCTCATGGTGGGGGAAAGGTTACTCTGTTTCAGTGGTGCAAAACAGAGTGCTATTTGCAGTGATTTACAGACATTGGGCGACGGTGGTGTAGGGCAGCGTTATGGAGGAGCATGTGGCGGCCTGATCTCCTTGGGAAGCTGCAGTTTTCTTGCGATATGGTTTGAGGAAAAGCCGTGAGGATGCTGGGCTGGCTGAGTGGAGTTGGCTCTCGATGGTTATTTTCTAGTTGTGCGATCCGTGTGCTTGGTGTTTCAAGTGGTGCAATCCGTGGTGGTAATTGTTTACGGTGGAGGGAGCCTACGGTGAACGGTGGTTGTGTTTGAACGTGGGACACAACCGTGGATAGGTTCACTTCCGTTGGTCTGTCTAGGGGTAGTCACGGAGGAGCATGGGCTGGTCAGTGAACCACCTTCGGTGGTGGTGGTGCAGGGACAGGGACGGGAGACGTTTTGCTTGGAGAGTTGCTGACAGCAGCAAGGAGCCCTAGGCGGTTTCTCTAAGTTGAAGAAAAATACCTCTACTTCTGTATATAGGTCAGGTGGTTGAAAAACCTTAGAGGAGAAAAATGACATGGAGAAAAACGTGCATGGGATGTGCATGGCGTGGGACTTATCCCTGGCTTCTCACGGGCTTGGACTTTTTGGTCTCATTTCAAAGTATTTGGATTTACATCTAGGTTATAGAACTTAAATTGGGCCGAGTAAAACAGTTAAAAAAAATCTTTGACTTGTCTGTAATCCTGCCTTCGACTCACATTCCAAACTAGCTTAATTTGTTCTATAATTTGTCAGGACATATACCAAATAAAATAAATCCCACTCGATCCATAAAAATATTAACTGAATTTAACTTAATTATCAAGGTAAAAAAAAAAAAAAAAATCCATATTCTATCTATACAAATTTTGAGCCCGTGATCTATTTCTAAAAGTACTCGTTAAAACTCAAGTAGGCTTTTCATCCATATTAAAAAAAAAATTGGATGCGAAATTTAGTGCTTGGCCTGAGTGTTACATCATTTCCCCTTAAAAAAATTCCGTCTTCAAAATTTGCTACACTTAAGCAAAGTGTTTTCACGCTTAATTTAATCCTCAACAATTATGTCGAATCCAACATTCCAAACGTCTAACTTTCCCATTTTTTGTGCCTAGTGCCTTAAATATCTCCTAATCTTCTTGGCATCCATATTCACACAACTAATGTCAATCGTCTTACACCTCAAGGTCTAGTTTGAGTCTAAAAATATGAACTTCCATAATGAAATTAAAGCCTAATAATAATCCCTTTTTTTTTTTTTTTTTTGCTAGTTTTACCCAATCCTAACAATATCTTTAATAAACTCATAAAGCCCTTATTACCATCTATAAAAATAAACCTAACATCACTTTAGACTTACATACGTCCTTAGAAACAAACCTCAAAAGTCATGAATTCAACTCTTAACATCTAAATCTAAAACCCGTATTTCCATATAAACATCATTCCTAATGCTTATAGATTCTAAGACCTTAATATCACAAGAATCAGCTCTTGCCCTCTGCTGATTTCTAAACATCAAAGCTGAAATTATTCCCTAAAGTCCGCCGAAATCCAAAACTTCATATCCAAAAGTCTATATAACTTCAAACCTAACTTTTAATTAAGCTTACGTATACCTTAAGAAAAGTCTAAACCTTATAGATTCTTGCTATTTATAAAGATTCTTTTCTATAATCCGCAAAATAAGCCTACCTGATCTAAGACTTCAAGTGTCATGAAAGACATTTCTTAAATTCTACAAACTTTAAAACATCAAATCTCATCAAATCATCTTTAAGGTATACAGAATCCCTAAACCTCAGATTTCCAAAGCTTAACCAATAAAGTATGCAAAATCTCAAATCTCAACAACTGACAAAATGATGTCTTTTTATCTAGACGATATATCATTTTTTAAATGCGAAACCTAGTTAGGAGTGGAAACCCATATTATGTAATGAATAATGATAGAGTTACTATTCTACTACTACTTATTTACTACCTAATTTGTATTTGAATTTTTTTTTAATTTTTTATTTTACTTAATGATTAAGAAAATGAGTATTAGAAAAATTATATATTTTTTTAATTTTTTCTTAATGATTATGGATGTTAAAAAAATACTTAAAATAAAATGATAAAAAAATAAAAAAATTTAAAATACACTTAAATAGTAAATAAATAGTAATAAGATAGTAATCTTATCGCTACCTAATTGTATTCGCATCCGTATAGGGGTGGGTATGAAATTCAGAGTTCGGACACCCACCAGATGAACTCGATGTTTCAGATTATGGACCAGACATGAGAAAAAACCAGCCAGATGAGCCCAAAGCCGAATTATTGGATGGTATTTAAACAAACGAGCAATGACCTTTTTTTTTTTTTTTTTTTTTTTTTTTTTTTTTTTTTTTTTTTTTTTTTGTTGTCCTAAATTTCATAACGAATGCCCTGTAACCTATTTTCTCTTCTCAAATGGGTTTGGCCCAACTGAAAGACAACGAGTCTTTTCTTTGTGACAAAAAAAGAATGGCCCAATAAGATTAGATCAAATATTAATTGCTAGAACTAATGTTATTTTTTTCGAATAATTAATCCTTAATTCTAGCTTACGTTACAATTATATAAAAAATCACATTAAAAGTGACTTTATTTTTTTCCTTCCCTAGCTGTCATTGCTCATCGGGACGTAAGTAATCCGCAATCCATAAGGATCCGACATTTCTAAGTTATTACACTACTTATCAAATTAAATTAATTGGTCCATCATGATCTCACCAATTATAATATGATGATCCAAAACGTAGTACAATAAATATATTGTAACGTTTCAATAGAAGACCCAAATAACATAGTTTATACTTCAAAAGAACTAATTAATAATATAATTAGAATCTCATTGAAATCTAATAAAGAGCAAGAACTTTTCATTCTCAAATAATATGAGATCTCATATACCATCTAACTTTATCCTTATCATATGGGGTATCACGTATATGCATTTTGTGCATATTCTAAACTAATAATAATGGTTTTTCTTGAGTCTTTGGTTAGCCCATGAGCGAAAAACACCCAACTCAAAGTCTCAATCTAATAGTTATCTCTTGACACAAAATATATCGAGGGACTACTATCCTTTGGGCCCTATTCTAATTCCCTCTTCTTATACCTAAAAAATAATGAGTTTAGGGCCTAATAACAATTCCCACCCTAATTTTACTTCTAATTATTAAAACCCTAATGAAGTAAATATCATCAACTAAACAAATAAGTAGGGAAACAATAAATAACGATTTCTTACAAAACTTCGGGGTGTCAAATCGCACCTTTTGCTGTTAGCCAGTCTAATATCAATATCAACACCTCCATCAACTATGCCAATACCGTCTATCCTAGTCTCAGAGTCTTGACCGCGAATTACATCTATGTGACTCTCTCTCTCTCTCTATTATCTCTGCCCTTAGGCTTGTTTGGGAATAAAACTGCTCTCAGATATTCTCAAATTATTTTATTATTATTTATAAATTATTCATAAAGTATTCATTACTATTTATTTATAAATTATTTTATTACTATTTACAAATATTAAGATATATTCTTAATATCCCAACGAGTCTTAAGTGCTTAGGTTGTGGCCATCTCCTTGTCTCTCTTTTGTTTTGGTCGCAGGGTAGTTTCTCAACAAATTGGAATAGTAAGTTGTGATAAGATTTATCTCTAGTTTCAAACTACAAACCCAATCTAATAGCATTAAAATTCAAGGGATTGGTTGTGTTGACTGGATTGTGCTAGTTGGATTATTTGTTGTTAAATTTGATATTGGTGGGTGTATTGTGTGTTGGATTGTTTAATTTAGGTTGCGTTTGAATATTGAAGTAAATTGAGTTAAGTTGAGTTGAGATAATAAAATATTGTTAGAATATTATTTTTTAATATTATTATTATTTTAAGATTTAAAAAAATTAAATTATTTATTATATTTTGTATTAAGATTTAAAAAAATTGTAATGATGAGTTGAAATGAGTTAATCATCCAAACGAAGCCTAGAGTGGGGTGGCCAGGCGACCCATTGGGCCTTAACTGGTGGGGGTGGGGAAAAAGTTGTCCCCCGTACCCAGGCAGATGGGGGTGGGTAGGACTGCCATCAGTCTACATAAGGCGGGCTGCATCTCATAAACTAATCGTTTGAATTCATGTAATCTGTTAAATCTATTTTACATAAAAGTAACTTTGTACCACATCAAATCATGTCATTTTATAAGTTTACTTTTGTGTTATCTCTTTGAAGCTAAAGTATTTCTCTTTCTTGAATAATATAGAGAAAATTTATCTACCCAATGCCACTCCACTTTTATATGGCGTTACTCTTATACAAACATTTTATTATATTCTCAATGGGCTGTACACATATACATTCCATAAGCCATTCACATGCAATATTACATAGAAACCTAGACATGCCCTTAAAAGTGTGTGCGCTTTATAGGCATCCATAGTACTACTATATACGAACTTGGAATTGTCGTTAGATCGAGAGATCATTGATCATGTTTTTCGAGTGGTAGTGATAGGAGACGATTTCCTATGATTTCCAACTCTGGCGCTCTCCATCTTCGATTTTGTAGAGACTCCATTTCTGGTAGATTTTGGTGATGCTGGCCATTGCCCACTGGTGACTGCCATGTCCTTGTAATGCTGCAGCCTTTCAAGGCCTTCAACAACGGCAGGCATTCTTGGCCTATCTTTGGGGTTCAAACTTATGCACTGCAATGCCAGAAGAGCCATTTCCTTTGCTCCCTTCACAGAATACTGTCCTGCAAGTCTTGGGTCCATAATACAACGCAATCTTCGGCTACTGCTCAGGTAAGGTTTGGCCCAATCAACGAGGTTTTGTTCACTCTTTGCTCTCGATTTGTCCATTGATCTTCTTCCCGTTACAAGTTCCAGCAGCACCACACCGAAGCTGTAAACATCGCTTTTTGTAGTCAAGTGACCTGAAATATATTAGCATAACACATCAGAGTTCTCCTATTTGTTGGGAATTTGCAGGAATATAATAAAAAAATAGAGAAATAATCACAGCACCATAAATTTAGGCAGAAAGCTCTTAGAATAGGAGAAAAATCACCAGATTTAAAGAAAAAAAATCTACTATATGAAAACTTCTCACCTCAAATACATCTACAAAATTTTACCGTTAGTAAAATTTTAACTTTCTCTCTTCTCCTTTTATAAAAAAGGTCAAGGGAGAAATTTTATTAAAATAAAAATTACTAGCTAAACTTTAACTAGTACACTTAGTCAATGACACTAATCCTTCTCTTATGCTTTGCTGCTCTTTTATTCCTAACAATGTGGAACTAAAACCAAAACAGTAAAAAAAATGGTAAATACACAATATTTTATATAATAATATTTATGAGTATTTTTATAAAATATTTTATAAAACTAACGTTATAGCAGGTTTTAAAAAATGTTATATAAAGCATAACAAAATCCAACACTACTGTCACATCAATTATTATTAATTTACCGCAGGACTGAAAAGACGTGGCCTAACCTGAGCAAAGTACCTGCTTCAAAAACCATATAGATTACAGATTATATTGCTTACAATCGTGCTGAAAGCAGCACTACCTATTTTGAGCCTAAAGCAGTACTACCTGTTGAGACATATTCTGGGGCAGCATAGCCGTAGGTACCCATCACTCGAGTTGTAACGTGTGTATTAGATCCCTCAGGCCCCATCTTTGCAAGCCCAAAATCTGACAATTTGGCTGTAAAATCCTGTTAATAACATAGAAATAAAGCATAACAAACAAGAGAGAAAAAGCAGTCAGCATGCAGTTTGAGAGTAGTGGTGTCAATCTAATTGTCTGTTTTCTTTTTTTCAGAAAAAAGAGATAGATGTATGTATATGGAGTTGTTACAGAGTCTAGCAAGACATTGGAAGTTTTGAAGTCACGGTAAATGACAGGCTGCTCAGCGCCATGCAAGAATGAAAGGCCTTTGGCTGCTCCTATTGCAATCTTCACTCTTGTTCCCCATGGCAATGATATTGAAATCCCTACAATCATTCATGGATTTATGATCCGTGAGAAGCATGGCATGGCAATGTGAATACATATATCATGTGAGAAGCATTAGGTTTACACACTGGCATGACTTTATCTTAATAGTCAAATGAATTCTATAGTAAAAAATTATTTTAAAATCTGATAGATCATATTGAATCATGTCAGCATGTACAACTCTTAACTTTCTTGTGCAAACCAAACCTTTCTCATTGCATATATTATCCTTCCAACATTGTGTTCTAAAAATAGATTTGCATTCATGACTAACCTCGTTTGAATACAGAAACATTCTTAATCAATCTCATCTCATATATTTTCATTATTATAACTTTTTCAAATTCTAATATAAAATATAATAAATAATTCAATTTTTTTTAAAATTTTAAAATAATAATAATATTAAAAAATAATATTCTAATAATATTTTATTCAATCCATCTAAAATCATCTCATCTCATCATCCAAACGAGCCCTTTGTACGTCAGAGAATGAAACTTACTTTTGAATAAGTGATTCTCTAAGCTGCCTCGAGGCATGAACTCGTATACAAGAAGCCTTTCTTCATCCTCGCAACAATATCCGATCAGTTTAACAAGATGTGGGTGCCTGAGCTGCCCCAGAAATATTACTTCAGCCTACAACAGCGTACAAAATAATATTGTCACCAAATAAACGAAAAAACATCGGTTTTCATTTAACTAGATGGATGAGGTTGCCTAAGCTCATGCCCAGAAATATTAAAAGGAACTAGTTTTTATAATCAAAAGGATGGTAATGGTATTTAAAATAAGGAAAAGTTTTCTTGCAAGCGAGTTCACGCACCAAACTGTGTATCGATACTGACATGTAAGACATTTATTTAATGAAACGGTACGAATTGAGATGGAAATAATTTTCGTGTGACAGAGAGGCTTCTTCTTCTCTCAAAATTTTCCTTATTTTATTTTTTTCAATAAAAAAAATCATGTTAACATCGATATGTGGTTTGACTTACCAAATTGCTTGTATCTGACAAAGCTCTTAAAATAATATTGTCAACAAAAATTTTAGAAAATGTTGATTGGAGGGAAATAAGCTGAAAAGAGCGTAAATTTGGCTAATGTTAGGCTCGAATAAAGTTCAACACTTTAGGACTTCCATTGGCAGCCGCAGTTGTAATTAGACTTTAGGTTCTTGGAATTAACTTGGCGTCTTTTGGGTAGAGTGGAATGGAGGTTTGACTTTATGTCAATACTCTTAACACTATGCTCTTTCAAAATAATAATAAAAGTATAGCAAAGCAAGAAAAGAAGTATTATAATCTAATTAATACTATGTGACACCAGCTACATATACCTCTCAATTATTAGTTACTTCTAATCATACAAATTGATATCAGTTATTTATTTAGCATAAAAAGAAATAATATATGACATTAGCTATTAATATGAAAAATTTTAAACATAAACTTTACACTCTGTATACTATTTAAAAATATGTAATTTTATTCATTTACTCTCATATTTCATAAGATATGAAATATGAAATATGAAAATAAAAAAATAAAATTATATATTTTTAAATGGTGTATTGAGCGTGAGAATACGTATAACTATTAATATTGTTTGGGTAATGGGACTGATACTTACAAGCCATTCGCGGTGTCCTTGCAAGCCTTCAATGTCAAGAAGCTTCACGGCAACAGCCTGCGCCTTCAAACCCTGCCTTAAATTCTCATCCACATAACCCTTATGGACAGTCCCAAAACCGCCTTCTCCTAACAAGAAGTTGCTCGAGAAATTCTGAGTAATGGCACGCAGCTCGCTCAGCTGAAAATCATACAGCTCCGACCCAAAAGACTGTGCAAGATCTTCATTGATGCGTGTCGATGAAGATCGACTGAGATCAGAGTACGACAACTTTCGAAACGAAGGCAACGGAGCGATGTTCTTAGAGAACTCTGACCTCGACGGCCTGCAACGACTGAAGTTTCCAAAAATTGTCTGGTCTTCAGCAGAACAGCAATTTGCTGTGAAAGGTCTCCAGGGCTTTGATTGTCTTGTCATTGTGAGAGGAGGGGAGAAAAAGGAGAGAGCTTTTGGAATAGGATAATGGGTTGTGCATGAAGTATGCCTTTCAAAGAGACCAAGTTTCTTATCTTAAAAGCTAAAGGGAGAGAAGGGGTACTGAAGGGAGCTGGTGTTCTTTCTTCAACTGCTCTAACCACTCTGCCAAATGGGATCATTTGTTTTTAATCTTTTTCTTTAACATTATCTTTGTTCCTTCATTTGTCACTTGCGTGATGTCTTCAGGCATACATATGTAGCAAGTTTTGTTGGGTCATTGACCATAACCGCAACATTCCAAAGATGGGGTTGCCGATGCGTGAGGAAAAACAAAGGAGTCCTGAATCAGTTTCAAGAGAAATATATGGCCAGGGAACTACCAATTTATTATATAATGTTATGAATTGATAATGTGGTGACTTGTTAGCTCTCAAGCCATTTTAATTAGTAATTTAATTACCCTGTTCACTTGATTACCCATCCGTCCATATTCGTGGGTGGCTATGGGTACAGGGTTTAAAATCCGATACAGTATTCAAGTTTACTTATTTAGGATTTTACTATATATTAGTTACTATTTATCCCCACACCTCCTACTTGAATATTTTTTTAAGGTGTAGAGTGTGAAGTAGTGAATAATAACTGATAAGAATAATTATTTTTTTTAAAAAATAAATTATCCTCAACCCAGGTACAATTTGAGTATCCGGATTTTTTAAAAGATTAAAAAAAAAAAAATGAGATTTTGTAAACTTTGGTCCGCCCGGTACAACTTGGAAACCCAAATTTTTGGATTTAAAAAATCTGGATTCTTCCAACTACTGGCCCGAGTTATGACTTGGGTTGCAGGTACTTGGACTGCATTACAAGTCCAAATCCGAGTCCAAGTATAGCAGGGTACCAGATCCGTACTCAGGTGAATACTCTTATTAATACCATATCATAAATATATATATACTGTAATAATAACTAAATTTAAACCATTTAAGTTCCCTAGTTTTAACATAACGACAGGAAGATACACCTTCCCTTGAATCATTAGCTAGACTCATCGTTCCCTGTTTGTATGTAAATGAGTTGAAGGAGTTGGCAGAGATATAGCAACTTCTTTGATAAATATATATGAAGCTTGTAATTGCATGCGTGTTTGATAAAAACCAAGATCAATAGTTTTTGATGTTTTTACGTCAGTAGAGTAAACATTAGAGGCAAGTAAGTTAACATGTAGGGCTAGGGAGAGAGGGTGAGAATGGAACAGAGAACGACAGAACCAAAAAAGTAGGCTTAAGTAGAGACTTCTGTATTTAGTTGTTGAAGTGAATTCAACTAATGCAGGAATATTTGAGTCAAATAATGCTGAGTTGTTAGATTGCACATTGACTTCGCTAAAATACTTTGAGGTGGTAGATCAGCGCAAAGATGGCAGGAAATCGTGATCTTTCCTTATTTGTGGTAATTTTGGACACGTTTCGGTATTTTGGCTATTACTTTGACTACGAGTATCAAAATTGCGTATATGATCCCAATTCAAAAAGAAATTTTCGGCGCGCACGTCATGGGCACCGAGCTAGCTTGGTTTGCATAGTCTTTGCGGCCAAATTCTACTATTTTTCCCTCTGAATTCCTATTTTTAATTAATTTTTGTCTTCTATAGTAATATTTTATTTATCATTTATGAAGTGATTCTGAACTCAATTTAGGCCAAATTTTTTACAGATTACTTTTTTTATTACGTATTTATTTTGAGTGTGATTATTAAGATTTTTCTAGTTTTGATAAACTTTTGATATGGTAGATTTTTAGCTATTATAGTCTGGCTTGTGGGTTGACTGGATCATTCTTGAATTTTGACAATTTTGAATTGAACATCAGAAGCTTTTTCTCTGTATTTTTGGGCGATTCTCTTGTCTTCCTTCCTGTGAATTATCTGTTCAAACTAGCCTGCAGAATAATCATTATTCTGTCTGGCGTCAGTTGACATCAGAGCTTTAGCATCTTTCCTGGGGTGATATCTCATCAGTTTCCATGACTGGTGGTCGTGGTCATCGTGGACAGGTTCTAAACGAGAAAGTCCTGCACCATGATCGTAGCGTTCAAGATGTGATGATTGAATATTTGTAGAGGCAAGTTGCAGAGTTAACCTAGAGTCTAACAGCGTCGGATATCGGCAATCGTGAGATGGAAGATCACGATTCCGATTCCGATTCTAGTCTCGAGAACCCATATCACGATCATCCTTTCTTCCGGGAGCACTATGGTTGGGAGGAGCATCATAGGAACCTCGGTTTCTGAGTGGATCTACCCGAATTTTTTGGTATGTTTCAGGTTGAATGGTTCATTGATTGGTTGAATGAAGGGGAGCATATTTTTTATTATAAGGAGGTCTCAGATCGTGTCAAAGTGAAACTGGTCGCCATCAAACTCAAAGGTTGAGCATCTATGCGGTGGGAACAGTTGAGGCGATCACGAGACAGGCATGACAAGACCAAGATTACTGATTGGGAGAAGATGAAAAAGAAGATGAAGGGTCACTTCCTTTCTTTCGGCTATACTCAAACTTTATTTTAGTGACTTCACTCATTGAGGCAAGGCACGAGATTAGTTGATGATTACACGAAAGAGTTCTATTAATTGATAGCTCGGAATGATCTGTCTGAGATGGAAGAGCAGATGGTGGTGCCGTATTTGGGCCTTCACTCATTGGGGGACAGTTTCTGAAGCATACCAGTGTGCACTATTTGTAAAGAAGCAGCAGAACATAAGGCCAATGATTAGAACCAATCAAAATTGTTGAACAGTTGGCCCTCATTAACCTCGTAACTCCCAACAGCCATCACAGGGTCAGAGTTCTAATTTTAATATTAGATGTTTCAGATGTGGTAAACAGGGCATAGAGCGACTGAGTGCAGGAAGCCCTGCTAATCAAAAGGGAAAACTCTCCTAATTGAGGAAGACATGGAAGAAGAAGCTGAGGTGATTGGAAAGCCTGTGTACAATGATGATGAGGATGGAGATGTGTTGTATGGTGATGGCCATGAGACCTTGGTCGTTCGCAAGAGTCTATTGACTCCCAAGAGTGATTCAGGGGGATAATTGGTTGAGAACCAATATTTTCCACACAACCTGCACAGTAGCAAATAAAGTCTGCAAGATGATCATTGACAATGGCAATTGTGAGAACGTAGTGCTTGAAGAAGCTGTCTAGAAATTATAGTTAAAGACAGATTGTCATCCCAAACTGTACAAATTATCGTGGTTGAATAAAGGCAATAAGGTAACAGTAGATAGGATATGCCTATTGTCTTTTTTGATCAACTGAAAATATCTTGATAATGCTTGGTGTTATGTCGTATCTATGGATGCTTGTCATGTATTATTAGGCAGGCCCTGGCAGTATGATTGCAATGTTGTTCACAATGGGCGGAAGAATAAGTATTCCCTCAGTATCAAAGGGAAGAAGATTGTGTTGGTACCTTGCCAGGAAGGAACCACTCCTACCCCGGTAGTCAATAGTATTAACCTTCTTTCTATGTCCAGGCTTCTAGAGGAGATTGAGCGGGAAGTTACGATTTACGCCATGTTGCCTTGTGAGAATAGTGCAATAGACATGACTTCAAATTTACCAATAGAGGTGCAGCAGCTGCTAGCAGAGTTTTCTGACCTGATGCTAGAAGATCTTTCTCTTGGGCTATTGCCTATGAGGGATATTTAGCATTAGATTGACCTTGTTCCAGGGTCAAGTTTACTAAACCGACCTGCGTATTGCCTCAGTCCCAAAGAAGCTGAAGAGTTGCATCGTCAGGTGGTGAAGTTATTGGAAAGGGGTTATATCTGTGAGAGCATGAACCCATGTGTAATCCTTGCCCTGCTGGTACCGAAGAAAAATGGTTCCTGGCGTATGTGTTTTGACAGCAGAGCAATCAACAGGATCATAGTTAAGTATAGGTTTCCCATTCCATGCCTAGATGGTATGCTGGATCAACTGTTCGGTTCTAAGGTCTTCTGAAAATTGACCTTAAAAATAGATACCACCAGATCAGAATAAGACCCGAAGATGAGTAGAAGACGGCTTTTAAGACGCAACAGGGGTTGTATGAATGGATGGTTATGCCTTTTCGGTTGTCCAATGTGCCCAGTACATTCATGAGGTTTATGCATTTGGTTCTAAGGCCTTTTATGAGGAGATTAGTTGTAATTTACTTCGACGATATCGTCATCTATAGTCCGACATGGGCGTCACACTTTGATCACCTTTGAGCTATCTTTCATATGTTGAGAACGGAGCGTCTATTTGTCAATCAGAAAAAGAGTTATTTCTTTACTACTTTTGTAACTTTCCTTGGTTTTGTTGTGTTTATTGATGGTGTTCATGCAGATTAGTTAAAGATAGATGCGGTCTTGGAGTGGCCCAAACCTACGCGCTTACACGATGTTAGGTGTTTCCATGGATTGGCATCCTTCTACTTTCGGCTCATCAGAAACTTCAAAAATCTGATTGCTCCTATGACAGAGTGCCTCAAGGGACATGACTTCCAGTGGTCTGAGGAGGCAGAGGCTAGTTTTCAACTGGTCAAGCAGAAGATGATAGAGGCACCGGTTTTAGCACTTCCATATTCTGATAAGGTGTTCGAAGTCAACTATGATGCATCTGGGGTTGGCATTTGTGGTGTTTTGAGTCAGGATGGATGACCAATAACCTTTTTCAAAGAGAAATTGCCACGTTTGAAGAATAATTATTCTACTTATGACCTGGAGTTCTAGGCCATAGTTTAGCTCCTGAAGCATTGGTGTACCTAGTGTAGAGGGAGTTCATTCTTGTCACTGACCACGAGCCTTGAAGTACGTAAATGGCCAGCACAAGTTGAGCAAGCGACATGCTAAGTGGGTGGCCTACATGAAGCAGTTCACATTTTCGTTGAGGCACCTTAAGGAAGTCTGAACCGCGTAGCAGATGCCCTGAGTAGTTGTACATTACTCCTTATCAGCATGACCACCAGAGTTGTAGGATTTGAGGTTTTTAGTGACATGTATGCAGCAGATCCTTCATTTGGGAGGATATTTCGGGAGGTAACTGATGCTCAACGAAATGATTTTATTTTGCATAATGGTTATTTATTTCGTGGATTAAAGTTGTGCATCCGAAATTGTTCGCTAAGACAACAAATTATTAGTGAACTTCATAGCGAGGCTCACTTTGGGTGAGATAAGACGTTGGCCCTGATCTCCTTTGATTACTATTGGCCCAAATTGACCAGTGATGTGGCTCATTATGTGTCACAGCCCCGCCCTAACCTAGGACAAGATCGTGACCCTTTACTCGTTCTTTCATTTTTATTATTATTAGTACTATATTATTATTTTTTTTTCTACGAAGGTGATAAGGGATATGCGTGAACATGTCATGCATGTACTCTGCACTTCTAGTTTAAAAGGAAATACCTGATAGACGATCTGTTTAGCATTTTAGATAAAGGAATCTCAGAGTCCAACATTCATTCTTTCAAACATAACTAGTCCTAATAAAAGGGGACTCAGTTCCTGCAACACATACAAAAGGTGTTAAACCATCTTATGTGGGGTTACCATCACCCCACCATAGAAGTTACACCATTACCATCACCCCACTATAGTATTTACAACATACCCAAAAGATATATTATCTTAAAGTTAATCCAACAAAACGTCCCAACACGGGACCCATCGTAAAACATAAACCATTATCATCAAAAGTCTAACCGATAGGGGAACTCTTAGCATTGGCCCCTTCCTCCTCTGTAGTGCTTAGCTCCACAACCTTTTCATCCATACCTGGACATTTAAAACATAAACACAAAGTGAGTCTAATACTCAGTAAGCAGTACATCATGCTGTTAACTTATTAATCACATAATCTTTTCTTTTAAAAACATGCATATATAAACATTTACTAATTCTTGACAATGCTTCCATGCATAAACAACTTAAGGAATAACTATACTTTCATGCATAAACATTTCTAAGAAATAACTTTGCTTTCATGTTTCACTTTCTTTAGCCAATACACACTATTACGTCCCATGTATTGGGGTTAACGGTCTTTTGGACCTGGATCCCGCCCGTGGCCATAGGTTGGGAATCCCTTTCATAGGGGGCAGCACTGAGTGCACTACCAGTACTACTTACCGGCATTACAATCTACCCATTCCTTTGGTACCATTTTCATTCATATGGTTGTTACGTAGCTTCATACCATAACCTTCATTTCATTTCTTTTCTTTCTTTGCAGTCCACATTTTCATTATCTTTCCTTAGTCCAAGTGCATATGCGTTTCTTGAAAAAAAGCGTTTCATGTCATGCTAGATATAAGTAAGACGTAGTTATTTGAGAGAGAGCATGTATGAAAATCTCATGATGCATTACCTTATACAAATACATACAATTATAATCAATAGGGTGCTTAACAAGGGCTACCAAGAAAGACTTGCACATAATATATACTCTTTCTTTAAAAGAATATTTGAAAAGAGAGATAGAGACATTCTTTCATAAGAGAACTTTGTCTAAGGAGCATGGTCATAGCTACTTACCTTGATGTTTTACTAGTAGGTTCCTTGAATCTTGAAAATAAACTCCTATTCAATGAAATGGGATATACACATTAATATTCATTTCACTTTAAGCTTTACTATCCAACACCCCTACAGGCTCACTTAAATTCCAAATTGGAATTAAAGTGTTTTTCCTTAACCCATTTAGCTACCTACCATACATGGCACCAAGCCAAAACATTAATATCCTCATTCTACATTTAAGAAATCCATGAAAGTACATAACTTGCTTGCTGTCCCTTTTTAAAGGCCGTCGTATTCTATTTGAAGGATAGGTAGAAATCATAGGTTATGAATGTATAAATGATAGGAATTTATTTAAGAATGGAAGGGAACAAGGAACTGCTACAAGTTTGGAATTTTCATTTAAAGAGAGCATTTGATAGTTTTGTAACATCATATGGAAGGTAAGTCCAACAAAAGGCCAATGCCCACAAGAGGATTGATTTTTGTCACTTGCTCTTCAATGGTTTTTCATATTAAAAATTTAACTCTAGTCGAACAAAAGGGTGAAATTGAACAAGGGATGAAATGGGCTGGTTTCAATCCCAAAACAGAACATAGTGCAGAAATTCTGTAGTGCATGGGCAGCTAGCAAGTCTTAGTATATTCATGGTCTTAAACATCCCTCATTTAGTCAAAATCTCACTACATAATTAAACAAGAGTTGTAGAAAACTCAAGAAAACATCACATGTTTCTTGAAAACATAGCATAAATAAAAGGGTACAATACTTGGCAACTTAAAATTCCTGAAGCAAGCTTACTAGTTTGATTAAAAATATTCTTAGTGGCTTACTTAGGCCATAAATTTGAGTAAAGTATGTTTAAAATTATAAACCTCTACTCCATTAATTTAACACATAAAGACAAGACTTGACATAATTAAAACATGACTTAACTCAAGGAAATATACAAGAGAGAACTACAACAAGATGCCTTGAAAAAACACACGGTTGGAACATAAAACAGGGCATAACACACTCGACATCATCATGCATATATACATATATACATATATCAAAGATTAATTATCATCACTTATGACTAACCAAGTTAAATAGAAAATACTATTTTCGAAGGATAGGAGGATACACGGCAAAACAGCTTCAACATTCTCGATTACCACCCAATTAGAACAACTATTGGAGGACAAATGAGAAATTAGTCTAGAGACTACCACACAATAATCGGCTAGCACAGAAAATTCGAAAACGCCCAAATACATGGCACAAGTTTGCTTAGCATGATTTCAATCGTAAGAAATCTTAAGGATAAGAGCATCACCTGACTTGGCCCCTTTCAAGTTACGGAAACAAACAACAAACGAGAAGAGGAAAAGGAAATCCAAAGACTCAAAGCTGAAACACAAGCAGGAAATTTCTTAAAAAAAAAACCCTAGGTTAAACCCATAGATCCAAGATCCCCAAACTAAAAGCTAGAATCATAGAGACTCACTTACAAAATCGCTTTCCTTGAAGAAATTCGGTTGGGATCTTAAGCTTAGGAAATGGAAGGAATCGACGTGAAGAAAAGAAAAATCCTACGGACTAGAGGAAACCGAGAGAGTCTCTCATGTGAAGGAAGGAAGTCCACTTAGATAGCGCTTGAGAAGTTTTTCTCTTTTTGTTTGCCTTAGAACCGATGGGTGCAAGGAAAGGGGAAAGGAAAAATCACTGCAAGGAAAGGGGAAAGGAAAAATCACTTGCTTACGTTGGAAGCCGACGTGTAAGAGAAGGAAAAAGGAGATTCAACAGCTTATTGAGGAAGCTACGGGCTCAAGGGAGAAAAGTCAATGGATTTGATCAAAGCTTATCCTATAAACTAGGGAAATGAAGGGTGGAGATTAAATGTGGGAAGATATTTCCTTTACCTACCCATCCAATGGTAGAGAGAGCTTGAGCCATTTCTTGAATAAAAAAAAAAAAAAATTGGAGAGCTTGAAAGAAAACATTGTAAGGTCTTAAAAATCATGCCCTTGAATTATTTAATAACCCACATGAAAATAAAATCACACCCATCTTAAAATAAAATAAAATAATAAAATAATAAAAGTCTTTACCTCAAAATATTTAACTTAAAGAATTAATAAATGACGTAAGGACCTACGTAGTAGGATTCGAGTATTACATTATGTGGAGCGATGCTATGTGTGTCAGCAGTCCAAAGGGGTTCTCACAAATGCAAGCTTGTACACCCCCTTACCTGTTCCTGAGGTCCCATGGTTCGATGTCAGTCTGGACTTTGTGTTGGGCTTACACCCAGACCCAACGACCCATGGATTCTATTTTGGTTGTGGTTAATAAGTTTTTCAAGATGACCCATTTTGTAGCTTGCAGGAAAACAATGGATCCTGCTCGGATCGCTCATCTTTACTTCAAGGAGATTAATTGCTTGCATGGTGTTCCCCGGTCAATCAATTCGGATCGTGACACCAAGTTCATGAGCCATTTCTGGAGGAGTTTATGGGAGAAACTGGGGACAAAGTTAAATTTTAGTAGCGCCTACCACCCCTGAATAGATGGTCAGACTGAGTTAGTGAACCGGATTTAGGGCAACCTTTTGAGGAGTTTGGTTGGAAATAAGCCAAAGTAATGGTATCTAGCTCTTCCCCAACAGAATTTGCTTACAACAGATCCAAGAACACGACTAAGCCCATTTGAGATTGCCTATGGTCAAAACCCGTCCGGTGTGCTAGACATAGCCCCTATCCCACGTGTAGGTCATTTGAATAACAAGGCAGATGAGATGGCAGAACATCTTAGGGGCATCCATGAGCAAGTGAAGCTAGACTTTCATGAGAGCAATGTCAAGTACAAGGTTCAAGTAGATAGTCGTCATCGTCCGGTACTTTTTGACGTTGGTGATTTTTTTGGGTAGTATTAACTCGTGATTATTTTCTTGTTGGCGATATAATAAGCTTAAAGAGCGGAAGATTGGACCCTGTGAGATTCTACAGAAGATCAATGATAATGCCTACAGGTTGCACCGCTCCAGCCATTTGAAGACTTCTTATGTATGTAATGTAAAACACTTGAGACCTTGTTTTGTGGATCCCGATGAAGCTATTGTGAACTCGACGACGAGTTCTTTCCAATCAGGGGCGACTGATGCAAGAGGATCAGACTTAAATGATGCTAAGTTGTCAGATTGCACATTGATTATGCTGAAATACTTTGAGGTGGTAGTTCAGCGCAAAGATGGCATGAAATTGTGATCTTTCCTTGTTTGGGGCAGTTTTGGGCACGTTACGATATTTTGGCCATAACTTTGGTTACGGGTATCAGAATCACGCATATGACCCCAATTCAAAAAGTTCTTTTCGACGCGCATGTCCTTTACTAGTTAGTTCCAGTATTTTCCCCTCTGAATTCCTATTTTTAGTTTATTTTTGTCTTTTATGGTAATATTTTAATTATCGTTTAGGAAGTGATTTTGAACTCGATTTGGGCCAGATTTTTTGCATATTACTTATTTATTACGTATTTATTTTGGGTGTGATTATTGGAATTTTGCTATTTTTGATAAAATTATGATATGGTCGATTTTCTACTACGACAGCCCTTCTTGTGGGTTGACTGGATCATTCTTGAATTTTGACAATTTTGAATTGAACATCATAAGCTTTTTCTCTATGTTTTTGAGTGATTCTCTTGTTTTCCTTTTTGTGAATTATCTGTTGAAACTAGCCTACAGAATAATCACTATTCTGTCTGGCATCATCAACTTATCCCAAATCAATCATTGATGGAACTTACTACTTTTTCAACTTTCTATAAAAAAAATTAAACTCATATCAACTTACTTCATATGTTCAAACACATATCTCCACCTATTTACACTCAAACATATCTCAATGGAACTCACAAAATGTTACTATTTACAAATTAACTTAGATCACCTCAGCATCCAAACATAACCCCTTTTGTATTTATTCCTGAGATAAACAAAGCATTAGGCATTTGATCTAGACAATCTGAAATTTTTAGAAATATGACAAAAGCCACACTTGAGAATGATTATATATGAATCTAATAGAATTTACGGGAATATGAAACTTCACACATATTGATATATATATATATATATATATATACATCGGTAGTAATACCATCTTTTTTAGTCAAAAAATGATATAAAGCAGAAATAAATGGTATGCCTAAAATCACTTTATCATACATGTTTCTGACCAAAACAGAAGGGATTTTAAAGCAAACATTGTTTTGACAAACATGAGCGTTGTTAAGCTCATATGTGATTTTCATCTGAGATCCATTTGCAGAAAATAATTTCTTAGAGGATTTTTCAAAATATTTGCTAGGAATGAGTCCTTCCTGAATACAATTCAGGTCTGATCCGGAATCAATCATAGCAACAACAGAAAATTGGAAATCATGGGCAACCACAATGGTGACCCTAGAAAACCATTTTGGAGGAATGATATGATGGATCAAACAAATCTGATTATCAGCAGCTAACTCTTGTTGGCTTGAACCAGAATCATTTGTTTGCTCATTGTCAGAAGGAATATCCTGATCAAGTTGTTTATCAATTTTAAACACTAAAAATTCTTATTTTAAAATCTCATTTTCAGACTTAAGGTTATTAATCTCAGTTCTGAGTTCAACGATTTCTTTTTTAACAAGATTAATTTCGTGTTGTAAATCATTTGTAGAAATTTTCTTGGTTTTTTCTTTTGAAATCTCTCCAAGGTTTCTTGAAAACTAATCCTTTAGTTAGACATACTAGATAAAACTCCTAACTACCGAAAATTCTTTTTATGAATTTCAGCCATGCATGTCTCTAACTTATTTATCCACTCACATGCACATGCACGTACGCCTCTCAACTCCAAACTCTATCCACCAACCTGTGAACCATGATACCTCGCTTTCCCCTGCCTATAGAACTAACCCGAGACCCTTTAGTAATAAACACAACACAAATCGGCAGAGAAGGAAAACTCACGCACACAGAGCAACCCGAAACGTCTCTAACCTATCACGCCGCAAACCACCATCACCCACTTTCTTCTGCAGCGACTCCACTCTGCCTAGAACATGCCGACGCCACCTCTGGCCACCATACAATACATCGGACCACCCTCAGCCGCCAAGGCACGCCACAGCAGCCACGAACGCAAAGCCAAAGCCTCTGCTTCTCTTGCACGGTAGCCACCTTAGGATGCCGATAAACCACTCGGGAAGCCACAGAAACTACCGCATGGTTCACTTCCTTCGACCTTGCACCACCACGGTAAGCCCAGGACTGTCACCACCCTCTTCCCTCTATTCCAGTCGGCTTGACAGATCACACATTCTCTCTCTAACTCTTGCTTCCTCTCTCGGCATCGCACCTCCTTGCCCAGAGAACCACCCTGTTGCGCCGCCGTGACCCCTGCCAGCCACCTGAGCCGCCACACGTCAACTCCCCTCTCGGTGAGTCCATCGCAGGATCTCTTCCTCTCTCTCTCAAACTCTCTGTTTTGTTGGACGTGTGCCTTGTCTTCCAGAAAAATCTTAAGTTTCTTGATGGGCATTGGGCCCTAGGCCTTTATGTGCGTGGGATGGACTTATTCTTTTTGTTGGGCTCATGATGTTGTAATATTATTATTATGAGCCAGATTTCAACTCTTACAAATTTTAATGATCTTTAAATGAACTTGTATTTTAAATTGGGTTGATCTTATTTTATTTCAACAACAGTTTTGATAATTTTATTGGGCTTAATATTTTAAAGGTCTGTTTTTAATTAAATAAATATATTAGTTAAAGGCTATTTTATAAGGAATATTTTAAATATATTTAAATGATATTAATATTTATTATATTTCTTATAAGATTGAATAATTATGTTAAGAAAAGAAACCTATTTTAAGAATTGAGGTTTTTTTTTTTTATGACTTAATTTAAAATATTAGGATTTATCGATTATGGTGTTAAGCAAAAGATTTATTTGACTATCTTTTAGATTGTGAATCTAATTAAGTAGGATATTAGTACTTAATGGTTCCAAACAGATTTAGTGATAGATATTATTGCGTATAGGTGTCGAGTTACAAAGTGATATTCAAGAAGAAGCGCAACGAGGTAAGTAATTTGATCATAAATTAGGATCATCACAGTTTAACTTATATATAAATATTATTCAAGCCAATTCATTGACAACCATTATTTATGAACCACTCATGTCATATGCAAACATGTCATCCAGCATAGCATACGATCATGTCATTCTGCATCATGTTCAGATTCAGAAATTATAATTATGTATGTATTATGTCATGCATCTCATGTGTATAAGACACGTAAGCTATCTTAAGTTCAAAGTGCAAAATAATCAGATCAGTTAATAAGATGGCCATTCAGATGCATGATACTAATGTAGTCAGTTTCAGGGTGGATGTGCAAGCCACGAACTCAGTCGTGGTCCACCATAGTATGCCAGAATACTATCAGTGGCTCCCCTTGCTGCAGCGGGACGTGGGACCGGTGCACAACCTCGCACACAGGGTTAAGTATGTTGGCCAGTCAGATAAATTAGTTAAACCAGATAAATCAGTCAGATCAGTCAGTTAATTCAGTTAAATCAATCACACATAGCATAAGCATCAGTATGATCAGTCATGAATTTTTAGCTCTCAGCATGAAAACTTTTATGAAAACCTTATGTTCATTATGTTTACGTCGTGATGGATTTCTTGCTGAGTCTTCGACTTATTTTAGTTTGTTTTTCATGTTTTTAATCACCCAGGTGAGGATGATGAATACGAGCAGGCAGGCCAGGAATTGAATGAGCAGTTAATTTTAGTTTCAGACTTTCTAAAATAAAACATGCTTTTATGACATTAATTTATTCAGTTTATTAATTTAATGTTTCTGGATAACATTTTTTTTATTAGACATTTTTCTACAAAATAAATCCTAAAATCATTTATTAAATATGAGATCTTTTGCTGGGTTTATTTTATGAAAAATACGCGACACTCCTAGCCTACGGGAAGGGGTGGTTACATCAGAAGATAGAACTTCATTTTCTTTCTTCAAACTAGTTTGCCACCGCACCAAATCCAGACCACCACTGCACCAAACTAGGTTTGTCGCCTCCACAACCGGAAAACGCCTTCACAACACCAAGCTCCGTCGCCCATGATCTCCTGCCGGTGAAGAGCATTCCAGCACAGAAGCTGCCTAAGCATAACAAAACCCACAAAGCGTCGTCAGCCATGAGCATTCTCAGCTAACTCTCCTCCACCCATTCTTATCCTTCTGCGAGTGAGAGCAATCCCAAGGAATAGGAATAGGACCACTGCCATGAATCACAACACTTCCATTTTTCTACCATTTCAAGCCTTTTTTTTTTTTTTAATTTTATGAAAGCCCAATAAACAGACTGAGGAAAAGCACAGTAACAAAAAATATTTGCTCATTCAAGGAGAAGATGATCTTGTAGAGATCGTTCTAGAGGTCCTCTACGACCTTGGTAGAGGTTTCTTGGGAGTCGAGCCCTTGGGATTCATAGTTGGATGCAAGTTATTGTGTGGTAGGCAGCTTTCTCTTCTGTGATAAAAATGAAGCCAAGGAAAAACAATTGAAGGAGAGAGAGGTTGGGTTGCCATTTCACAGCCGAATAGAGAGAAACGAGAGAGCTTTTTTCATAGCAATATCAGCTGTAGGTAGATACATTACATGTGAAATAGAAGAGCCTACATGCCAAATATTTATTGGAGGGCTATTATTATTAGGATAGCAGATCCACCGGTGAGAAGATATTCTCTAAAAAAAATTACCATTTCTAAGTTCGTCATCATCATTCATTGGGATCAATTATAGGAGCTAACAACCCTTATTAGGGATGCACGAATTAATAAATAAATAACTAAATTGAATTATAAAATAAATATACTGAAAAAGCATTCAGATTATGATCTTTTCTGATATGTTTGCATGACATGGCCAGGCAGCCCTTAAACATGCAAGTGGGCAGAATGCAGGGGAACTTGGACTACCAAAACGGAATGTTTGCTTATGGTATTGCAAGTACAGGTGCAAGTTGGTATGATATTTTCTGTGAATAAAAAATATAAAAAAAAAATAAAGAAATTAAAGCTTTTAAGATGTGTACGAGCAGCAAAGTGAGAAGAGGAAAAAACAAAATGCAGAAAAATTGATTAATTGTATCGACATTAATACGAAGAGAAAATCCCAAAGGAGCAGTTGAGAGGCGAGAGAGAAATGGATGGAATCAATCATGCATATGTCATGTGCACAGCCACAGCCAACCGCTTCATTTCACCTCATGAGTGGTTTTGTTAGTCTCTTTGTTTTTGTTTAACACTTGGATATCTATTAATATAAAACGACGACAATAAATTTCATCCCGTACAAAACGGATCAAATTCATAAGGCAGATACCCTCCACAAGTTCTTGTATAAATGTCGATACATTACTTTTTGGTATTTTTCTTTTCTTTGCTGTCTACCAAAATTCCTTTTCTTTTATCCTTTTTTTTTCCAAGTTGATATTGATATATATTAAACCATAGCCAATAAATACAAAGTTCAGAAGTATATAGTAGTTATATAGATATAGAAGGTGGATCTTTTCCAATGTAAAATTGCAACAAAGATGGAGGAATTTGGATTAAATGGATGTTACCAAAGGCTTGCATCGTCGCTGCCCATTGCGCTAGGTTATGCGTGCATCGATTTTGAGATTGATGGATTTCCCTCACCATCCATTTCTTGATTGAATTTAAATGGTGTTTAATATCATTGATGATGGGGCTCAGGATCCATTCTAGGATGGGAGAGGAGTTTAAAATTGCTTGAATAGTCACTTTTGAGTCACCTTTGAGAATTATTTTTCTAGACACAATCTTTCCTCTTCTTTGATGGCCATTAGGGCTATTGTTGCTACTCCTAGATTTGGACTTATGCTGTTGATGAAATCAATTTTTACAAATAAAATTTCTCCAGCATCTTTCTGGCATATGGATGCTACCCTGTTTTCTAATTGCAACATCAAATGTAATGAGGTGATGACCAACTGGGGTGTCTTTCTTCATTTTCGCCTATCTACTTGCTTTTCATAGACCATGCTCTTGAATGCTGTTGGAAAATTTTGTGAACAACCTCAACAAAAACAGAGGGAGAAGGTATCATCTGGTTATGCTCTAGTTTGTTTCTAAGGAACCAAAGGTTATCCATGGCAATGTTGGCAAAAATTTGAAAGGATTGGTGCTCTTCCTCAGGGATTTTGAGGATCTTCGAAGGGTCAAGAATGTTTTTGATCCAGTTGGAGATTGGTTGACTTGCAAAAGTGGGTGGTGTCGATAGGCCATTTTGAATGCCCCCACATTATTCTAGAATAAATGCAATTAAGGAAAAGATTTGAGAGGTCTTCTAGTTCAGTTTTACACAAAGGACAGCTAAGTTGATCCTCATTAAGAGGGATGATAGTGTTGATCAAAGTTTTTGTGGGGAGGATGTTATGGCTTATTTTCCAGAGAAGCAATTGTAATATATCTTGTAGTTTCAATTTCCATAATCCTTTCCAATTGGTGGAATGATTATTGAGAGCGGAGGAACAATTTTCACTAACAAGAGCTGCATACACTAATTTGACAGAGAAAATACCTAATGAATGATGGAACCATTTGATTTTATTAGGGATAAAGTGAAAATTATGGTTGGCCAAGGGGATTTTTGAATTTCCCTTGAGGTATTTTTCGAGAAAATGGTGTTTAGAAGTAATGTGTTCCAAAGCCTTAGTTCTTCAAGAGTGAGCTCAGAAACTGTCATGGTTTGATCAAAGACTGGATTATTTGGGTTTGGATGTGGCATGAAGGATGGGATGGTAGGAATCCAGGGGTCAGTCTAGAAATTAGTGGAGGTACCATTGTTTATTTGAAAACAAACACTAGACCTTAGAAACTCTCTTTGTTTAAAAAGACTCTTCAAGAACCAAGAGTCAGAGGGCTTAGGGAGAACTTCTTGGAAATATTTGGACCCTAGGTATTTCTTTGATATGACTTCTTTCCAAAGACTGGTAGACCCATTGAGGAAAGACCAAGCATGTTTAGTGACAAGAGCGGAGTTGAAGGTGAACATTTGATTGAGACCAAGTCCTCCTATAGACTTTGGTAAGCAGATGGTTTTCCAAGATTTGGGGGTAAATTTCTTTCTTTCAAAATCCTTAAAGCCCTACCAAAATCTTCAAAAGACGGTATCCAGATTTTTGGCCATAGTTTTTGGAATTAGGGAGGTGGACATGACATAAGATGGAATTGTACTTGCAACAGCTCTGATCAAGACGGTTCTTACTGCTTGAGAAAGAATTTTTGTTTTCCAACCCTGAAACTTGGTTTGTATCTTTTCCATTATTATAATGAAAAATTTTTTCTTATCTACTCCATTCGAGAGAGGTAAACCCATATATTTTGAGTTTGGTGGTGAAACTCTATAATTGAAAGTGTTGTTCACTTCATTTATTGAGGCAGGAGTGATATTCCTACTAAAATGGAGGGAAGATTTCCTCTGATTGATGCATTGTCCATACCAAGAGTTATAGAGGTCTAGACATTCTGCAAAAACTTAAGCAGTTTGAGTTGTGGCCGAGCCAATGAGAAACAAATCATCAGCGATGAGGAGATGGGACATGGAGGGCCTCCTCTTGACAATTTTATGCCCTTTATACAATTGAGATTTTCCTTTTTGTTAATGAGTTTGGACAAGACTTCAATTCCAAGAATGAAAAAGGAAAGGAGAAAATAGGTCTCCTTGCCTGTGATCTCTTGAAGGTTGAAAGAAACCATGAGAGGTACCATTGACAATGGCTGAATAGGACACTATAGAGATACATTTATTGATCCATTGTTGTTTGAAACCAGCTTGATGAAGAATAGAAAGGAGGAATGACCATTCAATAGAATCAAAGGCCTTTTCCATGTCAATTTTAATGGCCATTTGGCCTACTCTACCACTCTTTTTTTTTTTTTTTTTTTTTTCATTTGGTGAAAAATTGCTTTGGCGAGAATAGTGTTTTCTTGGATGAGTCGTCTAGGAATGAAAGTGGATTGACAAGGGGAGATGATATTTCGGAGAATGGATTTGAACCTATTAGCAAGGATTTTTGCTATTATTTTATAGCAAACATTTAAGAGGCTAATAGGTTTGAATTGATTTACTTCATTTGGATTGTCAACTTTTGGAATTAAGACCAGGTTGGTGTGGTTTAGTTCTTTAAGAAGCTTTCCATGAATGAAGAAGCTCTTAACAACAACAATCAGATTAGTTTTGATGACTTCCCAAAAATTTTTGTAAAAAAGACCTGTAAAGCTATCAGGTCCTAGAGCCTTTGAAAGGGGAAGTTTTCTCACAATGAGAGTAATTTCCTCTTCAGTTGGAATTTTGCACAGAAAATCATTCTCAATATCAGTAATCTTTCTGGGAAACAGATTTTCTAGTCCAATAGGGGGCAGGATGAGAAGAGGTGAAGATGTTTTGGAAGTGATGTTGGATCTTGCTATCACTATTGAGTGATTTGCCATCCATTGATTCCTACCTATTTTGAGGCACTCAATGTTATTGCACCTACATCTAATTGAAGTATGAAAGAATTTTGTGTTTAAATTAGTGGAGGTAAGCGAAGTCACTTTGGATTTTTGCCCCCAAAAGGATTCTTCCCTTATGAGCTATTCATTGATGTTTTCCTTTAAGTCGGTTTCCAAGGTGCTAGAGGAAGGTGATGAGTCTTGGTCTTGGAGTGAGGAAAGGACAGTGGTTAGAGTTTTTGTTTGAGCTTGGATGTAACCAAGCTTTTCAGATTCCATACGCGAAGAGATTTTTTTGTTGCTTTGAGCTTTTTAGAAAGAATGAAAGATGGGGTTCCAATGAAATGGGAGTTCCAAGCATCTTTTATGGTCTTGAAGATGGACGCGTCTTTAATCCAGAATTCTTCAAATTTGAAAGATTTGGAAAAACTTTTCCTATTCGAAATTTCAAAGAGGATCGGTGCATGGTTGGAGGGGACATGAATGAGGGTTGTTAGAGAGGCTTGAGGAAAGATTTCAAGCCAAGGGAGGTTGGCAATTCCTCTATCGAGTCTTTCTTTTAACAAATTGTGACCATGCCTGTTGTTGGTCCAAGTAAACTTTGGACCAGAGGATCCTAGATCAACAAGACCAAACCTATCCATGAACAAGTGGAGACCTTTTGGATTTGATGACTGAGCAACCGGTTTACCTCCTAGCTTGTCAGACAGAGTGAGGATTGAATTAAAGTCTCCTATAGCTAGAGAAAGGCCAATGAAAGAATCTGTAATTTTGCTAAGATGGTCCCAAAATTTTTGCTTTTTACTATAGGGAGCAAGGCAGTACACCAGATTTAAGAGCAACGACATGTGGGTAGGATCAGAATATACAAACACAGATATCACATTACTAGAGATATTTACAAGGTCTATATTGAAGCCAGGCCGATGCAAGAGAAAAAGGCCCCCCATTTCCCAGTAGGACGGGCTTGCACAAAATAAGAGAAACCAAACATATTAATAATACGAACAATGTCATCAGTAGATAGTAGAGTTTCTGAAAGGAAAATAGTCCCAGGGTTATGGACCCTGATAATTGCCCTAAGGGATCTGATTGGACGAGGTCGGGCAATACCTCGGCAATTCCATGCTAGTAGCCTCATGGAATCTTTGGTGGCAGTGAGGACCCTGCCACCTCAGTCATTGGATTCATGGGGAAGAGATTCATAGTTTGAATTTGAACTTTGTTACCCAAGGCCTTCAATTCTTGGTTCTAGTATGGTGCATATCGGACTATGGTGGAGTTGTTCTTCGGACTTTTCCTTTGCACTCTTTCCTTCTTAGCCTTTTGAAATGCCTTGATTTTTGCTGGAGTACCTCGGTAGGTTTCTGTCGCAGCCCGATCACATGTGCTCCAGTTCCTTCCTCTCCGCTTTTAGTTTCTTCCACAGGTATGGTTACACTGAGATAACATTTTTTATGGGGGAAAGGAGGGATGGTCTTCTCATCAAAAAAATTCTTTCTCTTCTTCATAGTCTTGCTGGGTAGGTTGATGGAAGGGGTGCAGAAGCCATCTTTTTCTTGTTTAGAGATTGTACCCTGGAGGAAAACCCTTTCGGGGAGAAAGTGTCTTGATGGGGGGCCTAGTGGGCTTGGGAGAAGGTTTGGGTAGGGCTCAACTGAAATGTGTTAAAGGCTATACAAGCCTTGCTCAAGGGACTGACCAGGAGAGAAAGATTATGGTTGGGCTCAGGGTAGTCTGATGGACCATTCTTGGTCTTGAGTTCAGAGATGATTTGTTTGAATAAAGATGAAGTGGGCTTCAGTCTGTCTAAAAGGGGCTCTATTGGTTCATTTGGTTGGGTTGAAAGGGGGTAGGTATCATTGATGTTGGGTGGCGTCCGATGTGACTTTGGCTTCAGTAGACTAGATTGTTGTATTGGCTCTGTTGGTCCTGAAGGGGACACTTGGAAGTAAGGAGATCTTTCATCTTGCGTTAGAATGGTTGGGATAAATGACACTTGTTTATTGATGGCGACTGTTTTACTGCTCTCAATTAATGGTACATTCAATTTTGTCTGGAAGCTTTGATCGATGCCACGTGGAGGTGAAATGGAATTGCATCATTCATTTTTCCCTACTTTTGTGGGTTGACTCTTGGTATGGCGAACAATGTCGTATTGTAGGTTTACCTTACTGCTGCTTGTTACTCCAAAAAAAAGTTGTTTGATGCAGAATTCTTTCTTGTTGCCCTCTTCAGTACTGATGATGACTGCTTTACCTTTTTCGAGGTGCTCTACCTGGACATTCTTCCCTATTGCTTTGGTAATCCTTAGACGAACCTGTATGGAGATTTCAGATGTTTCTCTGATTCTCATCGGTGGAAGAGTGGGAGGGATTTTTACAAACTGTGGGACTAACTATGGTTGTTCTCTCGATGGTTCCTCAGGTCGCGCCATGAGTCTTGGTTCTTGGAGGTCATCTCTCATCCAATGACTGAACCATGGCTCCTCAACTGAGCTAATGTAGATGGGGTAGGCCTACTGAAGATGGCCTAGTCTTCCACAATCGTAGCAAAATCCGAATAAATGCTCATATTTGAAGCTAACTTTAGTAGGACTTTCATTAATTCTGGGCAAAGTGAATCCTTCATAGAGGGGTTTATCTGTGTTCATCTCCACCCTAATTCTTAAGAAAGGCCTTGCACACATGTTGGGAAGATAAGATTGATCAATGTCAATTAAATGCCCCAGGACTCTACCTATTTTCTCAGCATTATCTTCAGTCATCATTTCGAGGGGTAGTCCATAGATATGGATCCAAAAAGCAGAGTGTGAAAGGTCTATTTCCTGGAGACTAAGACCTGGAGGCCATTCTTTGAAACGATATGATATCCTTTAAAATTGCAAGGTCTTTGGTGAACACTCTATTCTTTTCTAGTGGGGATGGAAAAGTGAAAAGGAAATTATTGGTTCCAAGGTCTTCAATGGTGAGCCCAGCTACAAAGCTCCAAACCGCACGTATAGTAGAATGAAAAGTATGTTTGTTAAGAGCTTTGGCTGAGACCAACTTACCAATGAGAGCATGGTTTGAGATCTTTGCAGCAGTCTCAGATGCCGATACCAAGATGATGTCATCCTATGTTAAAGCTTTCGTTTGTTCAATGAGCAGGTCGATGTTTGATTTGTCTTTTGTCATTAATAGGATGAGGTGGTTAAAAGTTGCGAAGGATTGGTTGGTGGAAGATGCTGGAGGGTGGATTAGAGAGAAGGTTAAAAGTAGGTTAGGTGGGGTTCATAAAGGTAGAGACTACTAAAGGAGAGAAATAACTCATCTTCAGAGAGAGAGCAGTTCATTAAGAGAGAGATCTTGATAGATTTTGTCTGAACTAATCTGAATTGAGAATTTTCTTTTATCTCTTAGTAGAATAAAATTTAATTTCTCCGCATTTAAGTATATTAAAATAGAAAATTTTATATGAATGGTGTGATTTTTTATCCCATATACAATAAACCAGAAAAGAATGCATGAATTTTTTCGCGGATGTGGTTCGTAGCTTTGACAATGACTTCCAGTAACCTATAATCAGAATGTAAGAGGGGCTGAATGTGTCTAAAGATGCCTCTCATACCTAAGTCAGTATGTATTATGATGAGTATTTCAAGTATATGAAATTCAAAAGTTACCTCAAGCGTGTTCTATGACCTTTATTTATATGGAAAACTCCTACCAATGGGCTTCTTCCGCTGGGTATTCCCAACCCGTGCCCGACGCAAAAAAGAACTTCTTAGGCCAATCTTTGATGTGAGAATAGTGAGGCTCTATGTGCGCCACCCTACATTTGGTCCTCGAATGGAAACTGCACAGGTTTTTACCGTTACGTAGGAACTCTTGATCTATAAGGTTGGGATATTCCTCACCAGAAAGCTCTAATACACGCCACACACAACGGAGAATGATAATAACACCCTCAAGGGGTTGGGATGAAGCTGAAACAGTGCTAAACCCAAATAATTCAGAACGTCCCAAATCAGACAGCAAAATGAGAGGCATAACCCCATTAGGAACAGACTCATGAAAAGGGCCATCTTTCCAGCAAACCGTTCCAAATCAACCGCACCATGATCGGGCCCAGGCGCCTCCAACACAACTGAATTAGGGACTCCATATGAATCCCTCACAAAGTCAAGATCGACCTGAGAAGTTGTGGCGGACCAACGAATGTCCTCATAGTCATTTGGGAGGTAAGAACCGCCACCCCTAGCCTTTTGAGGAGAGGCTTGGGGGCGGGAAGAGCGAGAGCCACGAGAACTAAAACGAGAAGTATTGCATAGAGCCATTGAAAACATAAAGAAAGGCGAAAGATGAAGGGAAATCTGAGAACTTAGAGTTCAGAGGAGAGTACGGTAGGAATGATCAACTAGGGATTTGGTAAGAGAATGCAATGGAAAAAACAAAAAAAATGTGAAAGGAGGAGTTTAAATAGGAGCAGTGACGGTTAGACGACTGTAACGAGAGCACAATAAGTGTCACTAACACATATATGGAACAAGCAAGTCCCCTGATTTGCGCTGCACAAATGGACATGGGGAATGAATAGCCACACACCATCCCAAATGCAGGGAGGTGTATCGACATAGTAGCTACTCAAAACTGAAAGGGACAATTGAAGGCAAAATTAGAAATTCCTACTACACTTATGTGACATAAATTTACAGGGTAACTGGAGGGCCAAATGGACCCTAATAAAGAATGGGCCGAACCCACAATCAAGAAGAGCCAGCAGGGTAGAGAGCTCAATGCCTTTTATCCACGAAGAAGGGGCCTCCAGCCACAACACCCCAATACGACATTCAATCTCAACCATGAATAATTAGAAATTAATGGCAGTACGTATAGAGTAATGGTTAGACTGATATAGGCCCACGATATGCGCCTGGGGTATTAACATCACCGACACAACGACTAATTTAGATCCCTAACAATCTAGATTTCAACGAAGATGAGACAAGGTTGAACCATGAAGCAAGCCTCTCTCACCCCTCATCAGCTAGTATAAATAAAGGTCAAAGAACATGCATGAGGTAATTTCTGAATTCTATATACTTGAAATACTCCCAAGAATACATACTGATTTAGGCATCAGAGGTGTCCCTAGACACACTCAGCCCCTCCTACTTTCTGATTACATGTTATTGGAAATCGTTGTCAAAGCTACGAAACAAATTTGCGAAAAATGTTGTCCAATATATCTAGTTAAAGATTTTTAATGTCAACCATATATAGTAATGTACTCAACAATTTGACTGAGATTTGGCATATGCCAATCTTTTGAAATTTTATTGTTTGAACTTTTTAAATTTGTTCGAAAAATCAACCATGTTCTAAAATATATAAACCATCCCAGACTTTAAGAAGTCTAGGACATTTTAAAAATCAGAGAAAGAGAGAGCTATTATACCAAAGATCGGGAAATTTTCAGGGTGTTATTTTGGAGCAAGAAATTAGAGGAATTGTTTTTTCTTTCAAACGAATGGGATTTTTTTTTTTTTTGTTTTGTAGTTTGAATATTCATTTTTATATATTCTATTAAAATTTCTCTTTTTTATTCTTATAGGGGATGCTTGGTGCTCAAAAATCACTTTCTTTACTTTGTATTTGAGGTATGCTATGCTTATATAGACTTCATTTTGCTTTCAATTTTCTTGAAATAATAAAAGCTTGTTTTTTGATATAAATGTTTTTTTTTTTGGTTTTTTATTGTTATAATATTATTTATTACAAATTTTGGGTGTTTGGTGTAGGCTTTATGGGTTTATCTTGTATTGATAATTGTTTTCCACTTTGTAAGAAAAATAATATTTTTGTATATTTTCTTCTTGAAAATATTTTGTATGCTATAATTATTATGCAGTTTGGAAACAGTATGCGAGTTTTGAAAAATATGTAAGCTGATGTTTAGATATAATAAAGTTCGAATCTTATATTTTGTAAATTAAATATATCATCTCTAAATTAAAAAAATACCGTAACGAATTGAGTTGAAACATTTGAACCAGGAGACTCAGGAACAAGTTAGGATGAATTGTGCTAGCAGCTGTAGACCCAACAATGATAAATGTAGAGAATGTTGTAGGTTGTCAACCCATCTCATTTGGATAGCTAGCTCAACCCATCTCATTCCACCACATCTCTTCTCATCTCATCTCATTTTCTTTCTAAACATTATTGAAATACAAATACTTTTCAATTTTAAATATTCAACATTTTCATTTAATCGTTACCATTACATTTTTCTCAAACTTCCAAACATCCAAACAAAACACAGAAAACAATTCAACTTTTTCAAATCTCAAAATAAAAATAATATTAAAAAAATAATATTTTAACAATATTTTATCTTTATAATATTTTTTTCAATTTTTTTCTTTCTCCTTTCCCAAAAACCAATTATAAAACATTTTAATTGAAACTATTTCACTATCATTTACAAACTATTTTACTATTATTCACAAATCTCACATCTTGTCTCATTTCAATGTCCAAATGAGGCCTTAGAATTAATTAAGGTTATTTTTAGTTGTAAGGAAAACCAATTTTCTTGTTTACCTATTTTAATTGCAACATTTTAACCATTATCTTGTACGTTTAACCTTCTTCTTTCCGTTCGAACAAGATTTATCTTGTTTGAACAGCTATTAGGGACAGAATTTTTTTTCTCCCAAAAGTTCAAATCTGTTTGAACGCATTCAATAATTCTAAAATAATTTTGTCCCAAAAGATATTTTTTGAGACAGAATGAGGACAAAAAAATTTCGTCTCAAATAGTCTTTAGGAATGAAATCTCAATTTTTTGTGGAAAAAAATTTCATCTAAAAGACTTGAGTTTCTTGTCATATATTGAAGTCCAAATTGAAGGATCTACATATTCATATTTGATTGATTCTAGAAATCTTCAAAAACGGAGAAGAGGACTAGATATTCAAATGGAGCATCGCCTGATTAGATTAGCGAGTAAGAAGGAAAGAAGGAAATGATACGATTGGGCAAAAATTTAAAAATCTGACTCCAACTTTGATCTAATTTGACTTTAACTTTATGCTCTGACTCCGACTTTGCTCTCTAACTACAATATTGTACATATGTTATAAAAATATATATTTATCTATATATATGTTGGATCATATATACTAGTATAGTTTTATAGTTATATAACTAGAACTTATATAGTTAAATTCAATAATGTACTAGCATGAGCTATATTATAAAGTAATATACTTACACTATAATATAACTAGACTAATAATAATTTAGTATATGTAAACCATCATAGTATTACTACCATATATAATCAAATATTGAAATAAGTCTAATATGATAAATTAATAACACATAATTCTAATTTACTAAAATATAATAACATGCAATTAGACACTAGAAAGTCTAGTATATAAATAAATTAGATACTAGTATAGAAATAACTAATAAGTCTAGTATAATAAGTTAATAACACATAATATTAATTTACTAAAGTGTAATAACATATAATTAGACACTAGAAATAAGTCTAACATAAAAATAAGTTATAAATAAGTTAGATACTAGTCACTGATGTGGCATACAAGGTAGTAGCTGAATTTTAAACCTGTGATTTTTTTACCTTGTTGTTGGCTCCTATTTTAATAAGTTACTTCGTTCCGACAATACTTCGATAAGTCGGAATCAAACCGGAGCCTATACAAGTCAGAGTAGGAGTCAGAGTCGAATTTAAGAGATTCCGACTCCGACTGGATCGGAGCTCACCCCTAGGAAATGCTCATTATTTCTTGTACAATAATTATTGAAAGTATACATTTGTGCCTTCCATGAGTCCAAGGTGCTCCTAAGATAGTGTTTGGATGATTATTTTTGTGTTTGTCAGGCTACAAGCTGTGATCAGTAGATTACTTCCTCTATATTAGGTTGTAGTGCTTACTTTATCAAGTAAACATTAAGTTAAATGAGATAAAATCATATGTTTATTTTCTTTGCTTAAGCAGATCTTTTATTTGCCGTATTATTGTCTAAATTCTCCAAACTTGTGGTTCAAGGATTTGTTAGAGCACCATGCACTTAAACGGCATCTCCTTCTAGGATCCTATTGTGGAGTCCCAGTCAATTGGCTTCCTTGGCTCCTAGCAAACTTATTCAGCTATTCGTCTTCTCCTATTTTAATTAGGTCCATGCATAATATGGTGCTTTCTCCATGCTTCTAAAATGGCCAAATTTTGCATAAGGCTGCTACAATCAAGAAGTTTGTCCTGATGGGACATCGAAGTTGTCAACCATACTTCCAGATTCGAGTCCTATGCCATTACAATCTCAAGCTGTAACAGCAAAAGTTCAAATTCAAACGACACCGAAGATTAGATAATAATGATGTTTTGTTATTCAAACTCAAATGTTACTATCATTCAAACTCGAATGTATATTATCTTTATCCACTTGTAATTGATTTGTTTCTAAATACAAATGCCTACCTTAGTTAAGGTCAGGCAAATCATTTCCACAAACACTTAAAATTCTACATTGTATCAGCAAGAAATTGACCCACGTCTATTTCCATCTTGAATGTCTTTCTCTTCTTCTTCCTCACTAGTCGAAGAAGATGTCTATGTTCTTTGGAAAGCACAAGTGATTCCCTACATCAAACGCATTCACCTTTTTGGATGTGTTGATGCCTCCACTCCTGCTCCTCCATAAACCATCTCCTCTATTTCAAATGGTGAAACCACTACCATTGTCAACCCTGCTTATCACCAGTTGAATCACCAAGATCAACTCATACTTAGTTGGCTTCTTCACTTTTTGAAAAGATTCTTGCACACTTGGTCAAATGCCAAACTTCTCGACAATTGTGGATTGCTCTTGAATGTATGTTCACATCCACTCCCCATGCCTGCATCACCAATATTCATTTCCAACTTGCTACGCTCAAGAAAGGAAACCAATCAATTATAGATTATTTCATGTAATTTTCCAGCCTTGCTAACACCTTGGCTATTGTGAACCAGCCCTCAAATGACTACGAAGTCATCTCATTTCTCCTTGCTGGTTTGGGCACTGAGTATGATTCATTTGTCACCTTAGTCACGACTCATGTAGAGCCCCTCTCTCTTGAAGATATATATGGTCATCTCTTAGCTTATGAGAAGCACCTTCAACAACATCAAGCCGTTGTTGATCCCACCGTAGATGGAGCAAATGTTGCCACTTGTGGTTTCACGTCTCTTGGTCGTGGCTCTCGCACAAATTCCTCGTCTTCAAATGGACATGGTAATCAATAGTCTTCCTCTTCCAAGAACAATAAAAACAGGGGTGTGGTCGAGGGACATCCTCCCTCTCCTCTTCATCAAAATTTGGTAATGATATTGGTTTGCCCATCCAACATATTGGGATTACCAGCTCTACACTCCCTTTCTCAACCATCATTTAAATGACATTTTACATATTCCATATATCATAAAAAATATGCTTTCTATTCAAAGTTTACTCAAGACACTAATACATTTTTTGAATTTCACCCTTGTTTTTTTCTCTTGAAGGATTGAGTTACAGGGAGGGTTCTACTCAAAGGCCCTAGTGAAAATTGACTCTACAAAATTCCTTCATCTTCCTCTTCTAGTAAGTCTCATAGTTCCAATGTCTTTGTGGGTGAACGTCACTCTGTTCCTCAATGGCACTCTTGCATGGGGAATCCTTCATTCAAAGTCATCAATCAAGTTCTTAGGTCTTTAGGTGAATCTATTTATGTAAATAAATTCATAGTGCCCAGATTGTTTGAGTTCTAAAAGCAAGCAATTAAGTTGTTTGGCCTCCACAGCTAAAACAACTAAACCACTTGCTCTTATTTACAGTGATGTATGAGACCTTGCTCCTATTACTTCTCGTTCAAGTTACAAATATTATGTTTCATTTTTAGATGCTTTTAGCCATTATACTTGGGTCTATCCAATTTCTGTTAAGGGTGATGTTTACGATGTCTTCCTTAAATTTCAAGCCCATGTTGAAAGATATTTCAACTCTAAAATTAAATCCATTCAATTTGATTCGGGTAGTGAATATTGTCCTCTTCACAACATTTTTACTCAAATTGGCATTCATCATCGTGTCTCATGCCCCCATACTCACCAACAAAATAGTGCAATTGAAAAAAAGTATCGTCACATTGTTGAGATCGGTCTTGCTTTACTTTCTCTTACTTCCTTTCTTCAACATTTCTGGGATGATGCCTTAGCTTGACATTCTATTTAATAAATCGTATTCCCACTCCTCAATTGCAAAATCTGTCTCCATATGAAACTCTTTTTCATCATTTACCCAATTACTCCTTTTTAAAAATCTTTGGTTGCATGAGTTGGCCAAATTTGCATCCCTACAACTCAAATAAATTCCAGCTTTGCTCTCTTATATGTCTTCTTAGGATTTAGTCCTCTCCACAAAGGTTACAAATATTTAAATGTAACCACTAGTCGAATTTATATTTCACGGAATGTCATCTTTGAGGAACATGTTTTTCCCTTCAGAAACACACCTCCTTCCTCCTCAATTTCCTCTGCCACTTCTCCATGTCCAACCCCACTTCTTCTTTCAAGTCCGTTGCCACTTGTGCCTAAAACAAGATTTTTCCCTACAGCTCAGCTCTCCAACATTAATACACAACCTCCATTTGAACTCATTCAAGATACCACCACCTCACAGACTTCATCAAATACATTCACCTGTCACACAAGCTACCAGCCCTACTCCAGCATCTTCAACACCAAATGCTCCTAACCCTCCCCATCCCACTTCCCATCCCATGATCACCCATGATCACCCACTCCAAAAATAATATTACCAAACCCAGGACTCACACATACGGTACCATAAAATACCCCATTCCTCATGCCTTATTTGCATCTACGACAAATTTACCATCTGAACCCACCTGCTATCTGAATTTTGTGACTTACTCAAAAACCAAGCCTGAACCCTTGTTCGTCCATCTCAAGCCACAAGTATTGTTGGATGCAAAATGGTATTTCACATTAAGCGAAAAGTGGATGGCCTTACTGAGTAATAGAAAGCTCACTTAGTCGCTAAAGGTTTCCACCAACAACCCGGTGTTGATTATGGCGACACTTACAGCCTTGTGGTCAAATCGACAACCATTCACCTCATTTTCTCATTGGCAATCTTCTTTGACTGGCCTCTCTATCAAATTGATATACAAAATGCTTTCTTTCATGTGAAATTAACAGAGGATGTTTACATGAACCAACCACCCAGATTTTAGCACCCTCAAGTTCCACACCATCTCTATAAGCTTAAGAAAACTTTGTATGGTCTTAAACAAGTCCCATGGGTTTGATTCTCCCGCTTCAACAATAAATAGGGGTATAACTGGTCTGATTTTGTACATTTTTTAGAACCGAATTGATATACACTAGTTTTGAAAATTTAAGAATCGATACCGGATCAATTCATTATCGAAATCAGAACTGTCAGTTTTTTCGATTTCGGTCTGATCTAGTCCGAGTTTTTTGATTTTATGGATTATCTATGTTAGTAATAATATGATGTTTGCGTATACTAAACTATTAGTCTATTTATATTATAGTATAAATACATTATATATATATATCAAGTAAGTTTATATTAATAACTTAATATTAATGTTTATGTTTAAGATTAAAATTTTATTTTATATTAATTTTATATTATATGACATGTTATATTAATTTTATGAGAATAAAAGACTTGAAAAATAAGATTAGAATTTCATGTTATATTAATTAGCAATTTAGCATATAATATATATAATATAATGAAAAAAATTATATATAATATAAAAATTATAAATATATATACCGGTCCGATTCAGTTTAAACCGTTTTCAAAATATTAAAATTGGTACCGCACCGATTTAGGACAGATTTTGATTCATAAGAATCGGTACTGCACCAGACCACTTACAAACCGAACCAAACTGGGTTTGGTCCAGTTCAACAAGTTTTTTAGTTTTTTTTTTTTTTTACACCCCTAGCAATAAACTACCAGCCCTCAGTTTCAAAGTTACTCGGTCTGATTCATCTCTCTTTGTGTATAATTCAAATGGTACTATCATCTACATTCTCATCTATGTGTATGATAATATCATCACAAGTTCCAAACAAGCTGCTATTGATGTTTTTCTATATGCCTTAAAGATTGATTTTGTTGTTAAGAACCTTGACAACTTAAGCTTTTTTCTTAGCGTTAAGGCTATTCGCAATCATCTGGTCTCCATATATCTCAGCAAAGATACATTGTTGACATTCTCAAACGCACCAACTGAAGCCAAGTCGTTAGTTCCCTTAAGACTAGTGTGCCCTCCACTGATCATACCTTGTACCGTAGGATAATTGGTGCTCTACAATATTTATGCCTCACATGTTTGGACACTACCTTCTTAGTCAACAAACTCTCTTGGTTTCTCCAAAATGCTACAAATCATCATTGGCAAGCTGTTAAAATACTCCTCAAATATCTCTAACACACCATCACACTCAATCTCCACTTTAGCCTTCCAAAAACCATCTTATACAAGCGTATTCTGACTCGGACTAGAATGGTAACAAGGATGATGGACGTTCTATAGGTGGTTTTAGTGTATTTCTTGGTGATCTCATTTCCTGGAGTTGCAAGAAATAGGCTACAGTAGCTCACTCAAACACCGAAGTCGAGTACAAAGCACTTGCCAATACAGCTGCTGAAATTTCATGGATCTCAACTCTTCCCACAAAAATTGGTTTACCATGCTCTCAGGCCCCGGCTCTATGGTGTGACAACATTGGGTCTTTCCTCTAAGCCCATTTTCCAAGCCAGAACAAAGCACATTGAATTTGACTTTCATTTTATATGTGACATTGTTGCTCGTGGTTCTCTCAATATCAAATTCATTTACAACAAGGATCAACTAGTTGATATCCTAACGAAACCACTATGATCTTCTTCACGGTTTCCTCTCTTGAGAGGCAAGCTCAACATTCTTCAACCAATGTCTCACTTGAGGTGGCGTGTCAACCACACTTCCAGATCCGAGTCCTATGCCAATACAACCTCAAGTTGTAACATCAAAAGTTCAAATTCATACGACACCAAATATTTTAGATAACAATCATGTTCTGTTATTCAAACTCAAATGTTAGGGTCATTCAAACGCAAAATGTATCTATCTTTATCTACTTGTAACTGATTTGTTGCCCCAAAATGAATTCTACGTAAGACTCTATGGCTAGCCTCGTGCTTTGGGTGGGAAAAATTTTGTGGTTTCTTTTATTTCTTTGGTGGTTTTCTAGGTTCAAGCAATGTTAATGGTAGATTTTGGGGATAAGTGTTGCAAGTTTACGAGGGTGTGGAGGAGGGTTCCTTGGATCTTTTTAGTACTAACTAGCTAGATTTGGTCAATGATGTTGGCGACAAAGAAGAGGAAGTCGGGGTGAGAATTGTTTTAATCCATTTTTTTATGGTTAGGTTAAGGATTGATGTTAGGTTTAAGGATTAATGGTGAATTTTTCTATTTGAGAGGAGGTCCAAATTATTTTTTCTAGTGTTGGGATAAGGGATAAGTTTATTTGGAGGATATTATTTACCATGATGGGGTTGAAGCAAAATTGTAAGAGCGGAAGGTGCCGCCAGTGAAAGGTGTTGGAGAATGGAATTTGAGACTCCCGAGTTGTCGTAGGCCGGGTGTGTGGTTTGCTGAAGATGTGTTATGCCTTCTCCATTAGAGACTAGGAAGCATGCGCCTTTAATTGTGATCAGAATGAGCAGTCATGATCCATGTACTTTCTTTTGAGAATGAAGATCATCATCTACGTACGGCCATTTGGAGCTTGAGAGGATGGCTCAGCTTTTTCGATGATGAGGGCTTTATTGAAGGGAGCCATTTTTCATATTATACCTAGACCTTCTTTTGGATGTGGGAGGCAAATCGAGTTCCTGGCTTTTGAAGTAAAATTTATGCTATTTTGAGGTTTGAATGGAATCTAAAATGTTTTAAGTAGGGATTGAAGGTGTTGCAATGGTAGTAAGTTGACATGAGTAAGGTGGACATTGGATAAGAGGGAACCACCTGACGTAGAAACGACAAACATAAGATGTTTTACAAAAATACTCCTTATTTAAAATATAGTTGTGTAAAATGTTATGAAAAATATTGTGTAAATCATTTTCCTTTTACTTTTTGTCTGTTGATTTTGTTTAGGATTGTTTCTTAAACTAGAATGATGATGAGGTCTTTTTGGGATTTGGGGTAACTGGGTAGTCTAAAGTATTCATGTAATATCCCATTCCCGTAGGTTAGGAGTGTCACGTATTTTTCATAAAACAAACCCGGCAAAGAGATCTCATATTTCACAAATGAATTTAGAAATTTATTTTGTTAAAAAAGGGTCTAATAAAATGTCTTCTAAAAATATTAAATGAATAAACTGAATAAATTCATGTCATAAAAGCAAATTTTATTTTAGAAAGTCTGAAACTAAAATTAACTGCTCCTAATCCTGGCCTACCTGCTCGTATTCATCATCCTCACCTGAGTGATTAAAAACATGAAAACAAACTAAAATGAGTCGAAGACTCAGCAAGAAATCTATCATAACGTAAACATAATAAACATAAGGTTTTCATAAAAATTTTCATGCTAAGAGTTTAAATTCATGACTGTTCATACTGATTTAACTTAATTAACTGACTAATTTAACTGATTTATCTGACTGGCCAACACACTTAACCCTTTGTGCGAGGTTATGCACAGGCCCCACATCCCGCAGCCGCAAGGGGAGCTGCTGATAGTATTCTGGCATACTATGGTGGACCACGCTTGAGCCACTGGCTTGTACACCCACCCTGAAACTGAACTGTATTGGTACCATGCATTTGAATGGCTATCTAATTAACTGATCTTATCTTATCTTGCACTTAAACTTAAGATAGTTTATGTGTCTTATACACATGAGATGCATGACACATTACATACATAATCATAATTTCTGAATTTGAACATGATGCGGAATGACATAATCGTATGCTATGCTGGATGACATGTTTGCATATGACATGAGTGGTGCATGAATAATGGCTGGAAATGAACTGGCTTGAATAATACTTATATATAAGCTAAACTGTGATGATCCTAATTTATGATCAAATTACTTATCTCGCTGCGCTTCTACTTGAATAACACTTCGTAACTCGACACTTATATGCACTAATAACTATCACTAAATTTGTTTGGGAACAAATAAGTACTAATATCTTACTTAATTAAATTCATAATCTAAAATATAGTCAAATAAAATCTTTTGTTTAACACCATAATCAATAAATCCTGGTATTTAAATTACTTAAATACTAAAGATATATTGTAATTTAGTAGAATACTCAAGTTATTTTAAAATAATTCCTAAAACTTCAATTCTTAATATAAGTTTCATTTCTTAACATAATTATTAAATCTTATAAGAAACGTATTAAATACTAATATTGTTTAACTATTCTTAATATGATAATTTTATTAAATTCTACTAAATAGACAAAGGAATATTAACAAAATATTAGTCTCAATAATATACTTTGAAATATAATTCAAATTCTTTAAACACTTCCTTAAAAAAATAGCATTTGACTAATATATTTATTTAAGAAAAACTGACTTTTAAAATGTTAAACCCAATAAAATTTGTAAAAGTGTTGTTGAAATAAAATAAGATCAAACCCAATTTAAAATACAAGTCCATTTAAAGATCGTTAGAATTTGTAAGAGTTGCAATCTGGCCCATAATAATATTACTACATGAGTCAAACAAAAATAAGCCCATCACACGCACATAAGGGCCCATCAAGAACTAGGATTCTTCTAGAAAAAAATATACACGGGCCAAACAAAAATAGAGAGTTTGAGAGAGAGGGAGAGGTTCTGCGATGGACTCACCGAGAGGGGAACTGACGTGCGGCGGCTCAGGGTGGCTGGCAGGGGATCACGGCGATGCGATAGGGTGGTCCTCTGGGCAAGGAGTTGTGATGCCGAGAGAGAAAGTGAGAGTTAGAGAGAGAAACTGTTAGACCGAAAAGGAGAGAGAGAGAGAGAGAGAGAATGGAGGACGGAGGGAAAAAATTTACCGAGAGGGGCTGCAAGGCACGGTGGCTGGTGGGGTGACTGGAAGCAGACGGTGACGCGGCTGGGTTCCTGAGCAGGGAGGTGCGACGCCGAGAGAAAGAGAGAGAATGGTGGCGACGGGTTGGCAGCTTGCAGGAGTTCGATACGAGGGCTTAAAAAAAAAAGGTTCTGTGTTTATTTCAGAGGCTTCGTGGGTTTCTTATAGATGATAGGAATGATATATGGTAGGTTTTCATATATGTGTTGGTCTCCTATTAGAATTTGAATTTACTAAACTAGGTATGAGGATGAATATGAGGTTAGGATTACAAATTTGAAAAAATGGGGATGAAGCTTACGGGTGAGGATAGGGAGAACAAAATTTAAATTCAACCAAAACTCTAAAATCTGATAAAATCTAGTAATAATTATCAGAAATAATAATAAAACAAAAAACTCTAGTAAATTCAACAAAACTATAATAGTAATTATTAAAATAAATAAATATAAAACTTGATGAGATAATAATAATAATAATAATAATAATAATAATAGAAGAAAAGAAATTTACTAGGAAATTTACTTATATACCCTAAATCCAAGACTAGTATGTTACAATTCACTTTTATAAAATTTTCATCTCATCTCATCTCATCATTATAATTTTTCTAAATTTTTATACAAAATAAATAAATAATTCAACGTTTTTAAATTCTAAAATAAAAATAATAGTAAAAAAATATTCTAATAATATTTTATTTAATTTTTTTCTTAACTCATCTCATCTGTAAAAATAAATAAGAACTTTATGATAAGGATGGTTGACATGGCTTGCAAACAAAAATTAAAGGTGAAGCTTTCAAATTGCAGGGTGATTTCTGGTGTTCTATGGAACAGTTTTTGGGGGGACTGTTTTGCATTGCTGCATTCCTTGGGAGTGGTGAGTTGTGAGGTTTTTGCTTGTTTTCTTGGAGAGTTTTCCAGGACTTTTCTGAGTGTTGGTGAGTGCAATGATGGGGTTGCTAGGAATGGTGCTCTTTCTTTTATTATTATTTTATTTTTTATGGGAGGGATATGCTTGTTTGGGAGACGATGGTTTTGACTGTGATTTTTTATTGGCTATTGGGAGGGATTGTTATTTGGGTTATGATGAATGGCTCTAACCATGGCCTAGGCCTTACTTGATACTTGGGTAAGGCCACTTAAATCACTACAACACAATTACTTTTTAGTGACGGTTAGGAAATTGTGACAGTCACTAGACCGTCACTAAAAGGCATTTTCTGTGACAGTTTCTGAAAACCGTCACTAAAGATAGAATGAGATTTTTTTACATTCCAACGTATGGGAAATATGCGTTCGAACGTTACATATACGTTCGAACATTATGTCTGTTTACGTTTGAACGTAAAATATTTTGGCGCAACCGTTCGAATGTTATTAATTTTACGTTCGAACGTAAAATGTTTGCACCAATGTTCGAACGTTAAGTAATAACATTCGAACGTTCATTGTAAATTTAAATTAAATGACTTTAATTTAACAATTATGTGGTTTTTATTGTGCATAATTTGTGAACAAGTCTAAAAAATTGAATTGTATATATTTATATATACACACTTTGTAATATATAAATATATATTATTGATTTATATATATTTGAAATGCAGTGATTTAGTATTAAAGTTGAAAAATATAACATCAAAGAAGATTAAAAATTGAAATTAAAAAACGATAGAAATATTCAATAATATTTTTCATTACAAATATTAAAAATAAAATACAAAATTTGATATTAACAGTCAGATGATAACGTTATCCGCAAAAGCCGAACTCCGTACCTCCTCAGTCAAGGTATCAACCTTGTCGTTGAGGATAGTTACATGATGGGTGAGTTCGGCAACAGACGCCGATATAGCCTCGAGCGATCGATCGATCTTATGATCGATATGCGCAGTCAGCTGTGAGATGACCGCATCAACCCAAGCAGGCCGCACATCTCCTGCAGATGTACTCGGCGTATGCTGACTACTACTCCCGACATGACCTGGCTCAGGCTGAGTCAGAGGAACTAGATCCTCTACAGGGGGTGGCTGACGTCCCCTCGCCTGTCCAATGCTACGTCGATGCGTGGTCATGTCGAGGGGGCTCATCTGATCTTTGACCCGCTCCTCTGGCTGGGTCGGGACTCCCCGTGCAAGTAATAGTCGGCTGATGAGGACACCATATGGGAGATTATCCGTGGAGACGATGCTCGCCTCGTAACGGATCCTCTGAAAGATGTGCAATGGCAAATCTATAGGATCTCCACGTGCCACTCATATCAAAAATTGTGCTCGAAGCCGACTAAATGTGGTTTTATGAGCCATAGGATCGGCATTTGTTGCAACAATAAGGTGCAACATGCGGAAGAAATGCAGCAGATGGTTTTGGTTGAAGGCGTTCTTCCGCTCGATCTGCATGCGATCCCTCCCGATGAGGATGTAGAAATCCTCGTCTCGGTCATCATCCCGAGCCTCGACGCCAGTATCCTCAGCCTCTGACTGGCCTGCATCTCTGGCTGATGCTGGCTCACATCCCCGACCAGTAGATGATGTAGAAGTGCCTACATCCTCACGGGGTGTCGAGTGTGCAAATGTCTCCACTCCTCGAAGAATCCCAAGGTGCTCGCCGATGACATCTGCTGATACCTCAATGGAAACACCGCGTACAGTCACGGTGTGAGAGGATACATCCTGGGGCATGTCACACATCCCCATATAGAATTCTTGAACCATTGAGGGGTATACCTTCCCCCTCAATGTGCAGATATTTCCCCAGCCTCTACTGAGGAAAACATCTCTCAGGTTCGTCTGCTGCCAACAGAGTTCGTCGAACTCATTAATTAAGACATCTCGCTCTACCATAACAGTACGAGCTCCGATACGGGCAGTGTCCGACGTGGCTCCTTCCCTCTCTCGTTTCCTAGTATGCAGTGGAAGAGCCATATCCTGAAAATATAAAAGGAAAAAAAAATTATTTACAATAATGCATTTTTTTGTATTAATTTTAAGATGCTCTGCCGTAACGTTCGAACGTTTTATCTTTAACGTTCGAACGTTAAAGATAAAACGTTCGGATGTTTATTTATACGTTCGCACGTAAAATAATGTCAATATATTTACATTTGAATGTAAAACAAATACGTTCGAATGTAACAATATACGTTCGAACATAAGCAGTAAATAAATATTGGCTGACGTACGTTCGGACTTTAAAACAAATACGTTCGAACGTATTTGTTTTACGTGTGAACATAAATATGAACGTCCGAACGTCGAAGCATGAATAATGTAGAAAATCATTACGTTCGGATGTTATAATTAAACGTTCGAACGTGGAAGCCGTAACGGCTCTGTAATTTAAACGTCGTACGTTCGAACGTCTTGGTAAAACGTTCGAACGTTTCGACGCAGAATGGCTGAGTCGACTCAGCCATTATTGAAATCTCAAAAATTTCTCTACACGGTTCTAAATACCGAAATGTCACCGTGCAAATGAAGTATACACTTCAAGAAACATTTCTACGATGACTATTCGGCCAATGACTAGCCGTGGTGGCCGGAAAATGAAGTTGAAAATCCGGCAACCACTTATCCGGTTTTAAACAAAACTCAATCCAAATCTCAATAAAATACATGTTACTTGAATAAAAGATGAATGCCTACCTTCAGTGACGGTTGTGGCGGAGTTGACGGCGGTGGTGAAGGAGGCGTGGTGGCGTGCTAGGAAACGACGATGATACGTATTGGAAATGTCATTTCGACGTTCGGTTTTGGCCTTATATACACAGAACGTTCGAACGTACTTATTATTACGTTCGAACGTTTTTCAATTTAATATTATATTATAAATGTTTATGTTATATATTAGGATGTTATATAATATTATTGACAATTAGATTATTGATTTTTTTGTGAGTGCTTGTTATATTTCTAAAGTTTAGCAATATGTTTATACATGTTGTTGTGATTTTATGCTTACTCTTGAAATAATTGTGATTATTGTTTGTGAATTTTATAAATAGTTTATGAGCTTATGGTGTTTATTGATGATTTAATAAGTAGTATATAGTTATAAATAGATATATAAAATGTAGTATATATATTATATTATAAGTTAGTATATAATAAAGAATTTAATAAGTAACAATTTAATATATATTATTGATTTATATATATGGTATAATTTATATATTATATACATTTATGTTCTCATTTAAAATATTATGCTATCATACTATACAATGTAGTATATAGTTATAAATAGATATATAAAATGTAGTATATATATTATATTATAAGTTAGTATATAATAAAGAATTTAATAAGTAACAATTTAATATATATTATTGATTTATATATATGGTATAATTTATATCTTATATACATTTATGTTCTCATTTAAAGTATTATGCTATCATACTATACAATGTAGTATATAGTTATAGATATATAAAATATAGTATACATATTATATTATAAGTTAGTATATAATAAAGAATTTAATAAGTATCAATTTAATATATATTATTGATTTATATATATGGTATAATTTATATATTATATACATTTATGTTCTCATTTAAAATATTATGCTATCATACTATACAATGTAGTATATAGTTATAAATATATATATAAAATGTAGTATATATATTATATTATAAGTTAGTATATAATAAATAATTTAATAAGTAACAATTTAATATATATTATTGATTTATATATATGGTATAATTTATATATTATATACATTTATGTTCTCATTTAAAGTATTATGCTATCATACTATACAATATAGTATATAGTTATAGATATATAAAATATAGTATACATATTATATTATAAGTTAGTATATAATAAAGAATTTAATAAGTAACAATTTAATATATATTATTGATTTATATATATGGTATAATTTATATATTATATACATTTATGTTCTCATTTAAAATATTATGCTATCATACTATACAATGTAGTATATAGTTATAAATATATATATAAAATGTAGTATATATATTATATTATAAGTTAGTATATAATAAATAATTTAATAAGTAACAATTTAATATATATTATTGATTTATATATATGGTATAATTTATATATTATATACATTTATGTTCTCATTTAAAGTATTATGCTATCATACTATACAATATAGTATATAGTTATAGATATATAAAATATAGTATACATATTATATTATAAGTTAGTATATAATAAATAATTTAATAAGTAACAATTTAATATATATTATTGATTTATATATATGGTATAATTTATATATTATATACATTTATGTTCTCATTTAAAGTATTATGCTATCATACTATACAATATAGTATATAGTTATAGATATATAAAATATAGTATACATATTATATTATAAGTTAGTATATAATAAAGAATTTAATAAGTAACAATTTAATATATATTATTGATTTATATATATGGTATAATTTATATATTATATACATTTATGTTCTCATTTAAAATATTATGCTATCATACTATACAATGTAGTATATAGTTATAAATATATATATAAAATGTAGTATATATATTATATTATAAGTTAGTATATAATAAATAATTTAATAAGTAACAATTTAATATATATTATTGATTTATATATATGGTATAATTTATATATTATATACATTTATGTTCTCATTTAAAATATTATGCTATCATACTATACAATATATTATATAGTTATAAATATATATATAAAATGTAGTATATATATTATATTATAAGTTAGTATAGTAGGAATCGTACGTTCGAACGTTTCAAGTTAACGTTCGAACGTTAAAATAGGAGCGGGAAATTTTTCGCTCGATTAAGGTATCTGTGTGATTATTCAGACATTCGGACGTTTAGACTATACGTTCGAACGTTATTTGATGAAAATCACTAGAAAATTATGTACATCCGAACACCAAATATGTTAACGTTCGAACATTAGTTAAATTAGTGCGGCGCTCAAATATGGTAACACTTTGATATAATGTACGTTCGGACGTTTAAGTTAAATGTTCGAACGTTTATCTGTAAATTTACGAACGTTCGAATGAAAAATTGTGATACATTCGAACATATATGAGGAAAGTGCGGGAACTTTCCCGCTAGATTTTATGTTATAAATAAGAAGGGTACGTTCGAACGTGTACTGTAAACGTCCGAACGTTATGAGCGGGAATAATTTTAGCAAATAACGTTCGGACGTACAACTTAAACGTTCAAACATTTAAACTAATAATTTGCGGTATTAATCAGTACGCGCACGGGAGGAAGCGGATCATTTCTTCTTCTCCCGTGCGCGCAACAGACAGAGAGAGATAGAGAGAGAGAGAGAGAGAGAGAGAGAGGGTGTTAGTGTGAGATAGAGTTGAGTTAGAGAGTTAGAGAGTTAGAGAGAGTTGAGTTTTGGTAAGAAAAAAATTTTATTTCTTGTCTTTATTTGAATTTTATGATATTTATACAATGTGTTTTTGTTCTAGAATATTTCTAATAAGTTAGTGTTGTATTTTTTTGAAGGATTGCTTGTTTTGGGAAGTTGGAAGATTTTGATTTGTAAGAGGATATTGTGAGTACTAGGTATATTTCTAAACTTTATCAATATATTGTTGTGATTTTATGCTTACTCTTGAAATATTGTGATTATTATTTGTATAGTTTGTAAATAGTTTGTGAGTTTTTGTAAATATGTTGTGATATGAATTTGAAATATTGTGTTTCTTATTAGAAATATATTTTCATTAGGCTTTGTTAATACATGTTTATTACTTACTCAACTTTAAAAATATGTTAATACATGTGGCATGTTATTTTGTGAATATATTGTGAGTTATTATGAATATGTTGTGATATGTACTTTAAATATTTAAATTATTATTTGTGAATGACGTTTGAATATATTTACATTATTACAAAGAAGCAATAAGTTAGTATAGTAGGAATTGTACGTTCGAACATTTCAAGTTAACGTTCGAATGTTAAAATAAGAGCGGGAAATTTCCCGCTCGATTAAGGTATCTGTGTGATTATTCAGACGTTCGGACGTTTAGACTATACGTTCGAACGTTATTTGATGAAAATCACCAGAAAATTATGTACATCCGAACACCAAATATGTTAACGTTCGAACGTTAGGTAAATTAGTGCGGGAAATTTCCCGCTCAAATATGGAGAGACTTTGATCAAATGTACGTTCGGACGTTTTAGTTAAATATTCAAACGTTTATCTGTAAATTTACGAACGTTCGAACAAAAAATTGTGATACATTCGAACATATATGAGGAAAGTACGGAAACTTTCCCGCTAGATTTTATGTTATAAATAAGAAGGGTACGTTCGAACGTGTACTGTAAACGTCCGAATGCTATGAGCGGGAGAAATTTTAGCTTATAACGTTCGGACGTACAACTTAAAGGTTCGAACGTTTAAACTAATAATTTTAGCATATAACGTTCGGACGTACAACTTAAACGTTCGAACGTTTAAACTAATAATTTTAGAACTTAATCAGTACGCGCACGGGAGGAAGCGGATCATTTTTTCTTCTCCCGTGCGCGCAACACAGAGAGAGAGAGAGTTGAGTTAGAGAGTTAGAGAGAGTTGAGTTTGGTAAGAAAAAAGTTTTATTTCTTGTCTTTATTTGAATTTTATGATATTTATACAATGTGTTTTTGTGATATGGATTTGAAAAATTGTGATAATAATATTTCAAATTAAGTAATAACAAATAAAAGTAACTCTTTAAGAATTATAATAATTAAAATTATTGTATAACCATTGAAATTTAAGAATGATAATTAAATATTTATAATAATATTTAAAATTAAGTAATAACAAATAAAACTAACTCTTTAAGAATTATAATATTTAAAATTATATTATACTTCTTTTACAATTTAAGAATAACAATTAAAATTATATTTTAAGAATGATAATAATTAAAATTATAATAAAACCTTTAAAATACTCTTCAATAAAAAAGTCTTGAAACTACTAAATAAGTAGAGTTTGAATATGTAAATATACTTGTTTATTATAAACTAAAGAGAAAGGAAATAAGGATCAAATATATTCTTATATAAAAATTATATACTTATTGGCTATATAAGTAAATAACTCACTCAATTAAGTATAACAATTAAGATTATAATTGTGGAATGATAATAATTAAAATTATATAATAACCTTTAAAATTATATATAACAATTATAATCTGTAAATGTTGGTCTAATTGCTTGACTGTCATAGTCTCTTCGGCCTTGAGAGGAGAGTCGAGGTCGGACAGTTTGTGACGGTTAAGTAATTAGACCAAAATTTAAACATTTCTTCAAGATCATTCTCTCTCGTTGTGTACAAGACACGAAACGTAGGGTCACATAATCTTCCATCCCTCTTTAGTTTAACAATATGGAGATATTGTTGTATGATTATACTGCTAGATGCGTGTGACATTGCATAAATACCCTTAGACCCGTTTGGGAATCAGTGTACATTTATGTGTCCACTGATTCCTGAATTGTCCAGTGTGGATAGTTTGAGATTATATTATCTGTATTGCACATTTTTGTTACTCGCTACTTTCCACGTTTAATATGAAGTTTCGGTGTCTTCTTCTATTGTTCTTCGGGTATACTGTTCGTAGGGTCACAATCCCGATATTTGAACATGTATACTTAGAGAATTATGAGGAGGTGCTGCCGAAATTTCTACTAACGTAGAAATTAGTAGAGTGACGAGATTTGTGCAATATGGAGAATATAATCTCGAATGGAATAGGACCAACTACCTTATCAAAAAAGTAATGACAATTGGAGCATGACATGCATGTGAATTTTCAATGTACGTGTTATTAATATATAGATGTTTTTAGAAATGGACAAAAATTGGATGCGTCTGGACGATAGACTTGGAAAGGATTACGTACCCTATGCATGTGGAGTAAGAACTTTCATTGATTTTGCACGGGCTTCTGCTGATAGTCGTGGTTACATTAAGTGTCCATGTCGAGGGTGTAAAAATTTGTGTGCGATAGGATTGGATGAAGTAGAGCGTCATATATTTGTGAACGGTATGGATCTGGGGTATACGCGATGGGTACTGCATGGTGAGCCGTATGAAGGGTCAGCAGATGTATTGGTCGATCATCACAATTATTTACGGCACATGGATGATGATTATGAGCATGATGAGATGGAGGAGATGTTGGGTGACATTGGAGCTGGGATGTTTATGGATGAGGTTAACGACAATGCCTCAACTGGTGGATCAGGGACTGATTGTGATAATTTCCCTTTACTGTGGGAAGATGCAAAGCACGAGCTTTACCCAGGTTGTATAAAACATTCCAAAATGTCGTTTATTGTGCGGTTGCTTCACATTAAATCATTGTGTGGGATGTCGACGAAAGCAATAAACATGGTATTGGACTTATTTAACGAGGTGCTTCTCGAAGGGTCTGCATTGCCTAAGAACTTTTATGAAGCGAAGCAGTTGAGAAAGAGATTAGGATTTGAGTACAAGTCCATACATGCATGCAAGAATGATTGTGTATTGTTCTGGAAGGAGAACGAGGAGAAACAAGCATGTCCTGTATGTGGAGAGTCGAGGTGGAAAGGTAAGAAAAACGTCCCGGTTAAGGTGTTGCGGTATTTTCCCTTGAAACCTAGGTTGTAAAGACTATATATGTGTAAGAAAACAGCTCATGATATGAGGTGGCACGAGGAGAAAAGAGTTAAGAATGACGGGTATATGAGGCATCTAGCTGATTCACTTGCGTGGCAGTCTTTCGATAATCAGTATCCAGAGTTCGGGTTAGAAGCTCGGAACGTGCGCCTGGGGGTGCATGAAGGCGCCAAACTTTTTGTTAACTTTACTCATCCCTGGCCCTAGATCACCTGAGAATGATATTGACGTATTCATGCAGCCGTTGATTGAAGAGCTGAAAGAGTTATGGGAAACAGGGGTTAGAACTTATGATGCATCTAAGTCGACATCTTTTCAGATGCATGCTGCGGTAATGTGGACCATAAATGATTTTCCGGCGTATGGGAATCTTTCCGGCTGGAGTACGAAAGGGAAGTTAGCGTGTCCGACGTGTAATAAAGAAACTGCTAGTGAGTGGCTTAAATTTTCTCAGACGTTGTGTTTCATGGGTCATCGACGTTATTTACCAGCAAATCATGCATGGAGAAGAGAATGTGTCAAGTTTGATGGAAGAGTAGAGGATAGGATTGCACCAAAAGAGTTGTCTGGAGAAGAGATAGTGGAACAACTGCAACATGTTAGAGCGAACAATTTTGGCAAAGGTCGGGGAAAGAACAAGAGAAAACGAGCCGTACAAGAATTGAATTGGACAAAGCGTAGTATTTTTTTTGACTTGCCGTATTGGTCGTCATGCAAGTTGCGACATAGTTTGGATGTAATGCACATAGAGAAGAATATTTGTGATAATATACTGGGTACATTGATGAGTATTAACAAAAAGACGAAAGACACGATCAAGACGAGGAAAGATCTTGAGAGAATGAGAATTAAACATAATCTACATTTGCGGGTGGAAGGCAACAGGGTGATCATGCCGCATGCATGTTTTACGATGACGAGGGAGGAGAGGATGGATTTCTACAAATGGTTGCAAGGTGTGAAGTTGCCAGATGGTTATGCTTCAAATATTGGTAGATGCGTGAGTCCTGATGATTGGAAAATCAATGGATTGAAAAGTCATGATTGTCACGTATTTTTGTAGAAGTTATTACCTGTGGGAATTCGTGGGAAGCTTACATCTAATGTACGTGTGGCCATATCTGAACTATGTATGTTTTTCAAGGATTTGTGTGCTCGGGTAGTAAATCGAGATGTGTTGTCAAAATTGGAAGAAGACATTGCTACTATACTATGTAAATTCGAGCAGATCTTTCCACCATCATTTTTTGATGTCATGGTCCATTTAGCAATACATTTATCGCGAGAGGTACGATTTAATTGATGGAGAGTTGGGTAAAGTTCGGTGGTATGTGCTAAATAACTGCCGAGAGATTGATGATTATCTTAGGTATGTCATTTCATTTCTTTGAATAATTATAGTTTTCTTTAAATTAATTAGAATTGTTGTGCTCAAAATATACTTCTTTTGCAACATGTTATAACAGTGACCACATGGACAAACTTAGGATGGAAGGCGTAGAAAATATAGAGGCAAGACACGAGGAAGAATTTCCCGGATGGTTTGAAGAATGTGTATGAACTAAAATTATATATATGTTATATTGTGAAATTTTTAACTCTGGATAATGAAATAATAAATATATACTATTTCAATTTATAGATTTTGGAACAACGTGCTCGTGATCCCGGATTAATTTCTTCTGAATTGTATGCATTGGCTCGTGGTCCCTCAGAGCACTTCGATATACTGCATGCACGGTTCGAGGTTATAGATTCCATACTTTGGACCGTGAACGTAATAGAAAGACTCAAAATTGTGGTGTGTTGGTCGAGGGGAGTCATGGAACAGATGATATTGACTATTATGGTGTCATACGTGATATTATCGGATTGAAATATCTGGGTGGGTCTGTAATATATGTCTTTAAATGTGATTGGTGGGATCTAGGCGGTGGTCGGGTTTCGATACATAGGGATAATCACTTTACGAGTGTCAATACTGCATCTAAATGGTACGAAGATGATCCATTCGTATTGGCTTGTCAAGCTACCCAAGTCTATTACTTGATTGATCCAATGAAAAGTGCTGATGTAGATAGAGGGGAGATAACTTGGCGAGTCGTACAAAAATTTGTTCCTCGAAATATATATGAAGTAGGAACGGGTGCAGATTACGAGAATAGTGGAGATGAAGATGACACTCCGATTGTTGAGGCATACCAAAAAGATGGAGAGTTGACCTCGGTGCACTCGAGTTGCTCCCCTTGTGTAGAGATGATATCCCACCCGTACATCTCGACCCGTCTGTATTAAATGATCATTCAATTCAAGTCAGTGAGGAGGAAGAAGAAGAAGACGAGTCAGAAGATGAAGACGAATCAGAATCCGGACAAGAGGTGGATAAAGATGATGAAGAAGAGGTGCATGATGATGATGAAGATGTTATTGATGGAGATTCTGAAACAAGCATGGAAAATTCATCTAAAGAATAAAAGTACTAAATATTTTATTCATATAGGTGACTATAAAATATCTTGAATTTTCATAATTTCTTCTAATTAATTTTCTTTGATATAATTAATTATTTTCAAGAATGCCGCCAAAACGACAACGAAGAAATGTGCCTCCGCCAAGTCCAAGTCCTGAACCCATTGAGGACTTCCCACTCGAGGAATCCGTTCCTGAAGATGAAGCTAACACAAAAGAGAATAACAGCCAGTCGACACCTACCAGTAAGGAAATATTGTCGTTGATAATTATATATATAGTTAATATTTTTTTCTCAATAACTATATAATTATAATTATAGTATATCTATTATCATGTAGTTGATGCATCTGCACGTCGCGGTCGTGGCTATACACGTGGAATCTCTCTTGAAAAAAATAGAAGGCATAGTAAACTAAAGATCAAAATTCTTGATAATTCCACTGGAGGAGTGGATGATAGTGCAGCAGCGCTTTCCTCCTATATTGGCACAGTAGTTCGAGCTTATGCTCCATTTTATGTGCGCTCATGGCGAGATGTTCCGATAGAGATTAAGGAGCACATTCGAAGTCGTGTGCTGGTGAGTTTACTTTTCAGTACATTTTTTTCACCTAGATTAATATATTATATTTTTTACCCGATTCCCTTATTAGGATGAATTGACCTCGACTTTGGCCATAGCGAGGATTTGAGAATCGTGAATGAGTTGATGGCTACACTATTTCGACGTCACAAAGGACGATGTCATGACCACTTCAAGAAGTTTGAGACGTTGGAAGAGGCTGCGCAGTCTCCTTTTCAGCAGATGAAGTTAGATGATTGGAGAAAGTGTTGTGATCTTTTCGCATTTCCAGATTATCAGGTATTTTACATTTATATCTTTTAATTATTTGCATTCATATTCGTTTTATATATTATATGTATACATATTACAATTAACATTTTTAATATATTTTGTAGCACTTGAATTCTACAAATGCACAGAATAGATCCGTTCTGACTGTCCACCATCGTGCCGGTTCAAGGTCATTCCACCGTCTTGCTGAAAAAATGGTAATTAAAAAATTATATAATTCATTTATTTTCCTGATATTATTTCTGATAAGTACTAATATTATCTTTTTAAAATTGTTAATATTCTCGCTTTGTTAGAAACATGATGATCCTGAAAACTTTTCCCTCATTCATGTCTATGCTGCTGCTCACACTAATGAGCATAGTGAGTGGATGGATCCTATCGCTGCAGATAATTATGTAAGCAGTGTTAATTTTGTTAAATAAATTATTTATATAATATTTTAATAGTTTATTTCTTATTTCTATTTCTTTTAATACGTTACTAATTATTTACGATCATTACCTTTTAAATTGCAGAGCAAAATGTTGGAGATGCAGTCGGCTTCTGAGGAATCCTCTCCTAGTGACATAGACATATTCACGCAAGTGCTCGGGCCGCAGTCTAGTATGGCAAGAGGTTTGGGACGATCTATCAAGCATAAATGTTCATCCTCCTCAACCTCATCGGCTTCACAAATTAATAATCTTACGGTAGATTTAGAAACTGCACGGCGTGAGAATGAGTATATGAGGTCGAGACAACAAGAGTTAGAGTCTCTCTTAGAACGACAGTCTCATTTAGAGATGCGTTTGCAGGACCAACAGAGAGACCAGGAGGAAAGAATACGCAATGAAGTGCAAGAGCAAGTGCAACGGGAGATGATGGTGCAAATGGAACGTGTTATGTCGTTGCAACAGAATCCCCGTGGGCGAGGGAAAAAGAAGAAATAAATTTTATCAATATTTCTGACTAGTTTTAATATCTAATTTTGTACTTTTATAAGACATTGTTACTTGTTAATTGGGTATGTAATATGATACAATTGGTATTATGTTTTTAAATTTTATGAAATTAGTATTTCTGATCTGTACGTTCGAATGTAAATAAAAATCGTTCGAACGTTGGTTCACACTGTAACAAACGTTTGAACGTAAATACAATTGAATCGTTCGAACGTTAAACTATACGTTCGAATGTACTCACGCTAAAACGAACAAACCGTTCGAACGGTAAAGCGACTAACGTTCGAACAAAGAACTTGCATTCAGACGCTCCTTCGTTTACATTCGAAATAACGTCCGAACATTAAACGCGCTACGTTTGAACATTTATGTTTACGTTCGAACAAATATTCGAACGTTTAATGTAATTAATGTTCGGACGCATTAACATTCGAACGTAAATTTTATACGTTCGAACACGATATCCAACGAACGTCAACTTCTCTCATTCGAACGCCAATCGGTCGGGTATAACGTCCGAACGTTTGATTTTACGTCCGAACGTGATTTTCTGTGACAGTTCATAACTGTCACAAAAAAAGGAACGTTTGAACGTTGTACCAAACGGAACACTTCCAACTGTCACTAAAAATATTTTTTGTGACGGTTGAACAGTAAACCGTCACCAAATGTTTTCTGTGACGCACTTTAGGTGACGGTCATGGTGACGGTTTCAAACCGTCACCAAATATATTTAGTGACGGTTTGCCATTTTTTTGTGACAGTTTTCTCTGTCACAAAACACACATTCTGTTGTAGTGAATGTTCCACACAAAATAAAAATAATATTAAAAAATATTAAGTAAAGATTTATATAAAGCCTGTTTTAAATATTTTCTGGTGGAAGGCCCATGATATTAAATTTTATATTTAATACAATGAATAATTCATAATTTAATAATTTTTTCTGAAATTTTGCTAAGTTGAGGAGAAAGCCTCTGGTAGCCATGATTGAGCCAATCGTCTCTTGTATATATTTCTCAAACGTTTTCCAATAGAAATGACGCTATTTAGATCGATGGGCTATTTTGGTAAGCCATGATATTGGATCTGAAAGGATGAGGTGGATAGGACGTTTGGGTTTCACAAGGCAAGATTTTAGGTTGCCATTGTTATCCCTTCGATAAAAAGTATGGACTATGTTGTCACATGTTTGAGGGACGCATGAAAATTCTCAACATGGGTTGTGTTACATTTGACAGACTAATTAGAGAGAGTTTTTGTTTTTGTTTTTTAAAAGTAATCCGGCCTATAGAAATTATGTTTGGATTGATCAAGTTTGTACATATTATTGGAATTTGAAAAAAAAGTGCAACAAAAGTAACACGATTTTAAAGAATTTTTTTAGAAGTATTTTTTATTGCATGGGCTTATGAAAATAGATAGGAAAATTAGAGTTTTTTTTTTAAAGAAAAAAAAATTATATGTTCTGTATTGAGAGTTTTAAGAGTGGATAGGTATTAGGGTTGAAAATTTTGTATGAATATAATTTTGCATAGTAGTTTTTATTTTGATTTTTCGTAACAGTTGTTTTAATTTTTGTATTTTATAATTTTCATTGAAATCTATGCAAATAAATTGATGGAAAATCGAATTAAATTTGGAATGAAGTTGAAAGTGTTTTGATTTTTTTTATAAATATATTAACCAAAGATGGCTTCAACTTCAGTCTATCACACTACCAATAGCTCATGGCCTATTTATAATAAAAGTCTTCTATTCAGAAGCCCTACACCACACACTTGATGAGAGGGAAAAAAAGTATTGTATGTTGTAAGGCTGTTGGATAGAATTTTTGTTTATATTATCAAAAACCAAGATGCATAAATTCTACATTTAAGAGGATACATGAATTGGTAGATAAAAATCACTTAAATGTTCCAGATTAATAGAACGAATTCTAAAAAAATGCACTTTAAAACTCAAAAACATTGAAAGAATGGTGTTTGGTGAGATATTTTATCGTGATTTGGGTAGCGGTGGCAATTTATGTTTGTAGGTAATGTTCGTGTTGTGTCAAATCATGCAGATACGATTATATATATGGGTTAATCCAAACACGACTCGGCCCGTTAAACTAAACGGGTCAAATATTCAAAGTTTAACATGATCCATTTTTATAACGAAATAACGGATCATGTCGTGTCACCCGTTTTGACCCGTTTAATCATTAATTAAAAATAGATAAACACAATATGACTCATTTCAACCCATTTTATATAAATAGGTTAAACTCCACATAACTCATTTGACCTGATAAATATAATTTTACATAAAAGTTAAAATATTGTTGCCTAGGTGACTAACACAAGAGGAGAATGAATTGGGTTGTATTTAAAAATTTATGATTATAAACCAAATACACAATATAAAATATGAACAAAATACGAATCAACAGTAAATATAAAGAGTAAGGGTAAGAGACAAGCAAACTCAGTATTTTAACGAGGTTCAGCCCCACTGCCTACATCCTTGCCTCAAGCTACTCCTTGAAGATTCCCAAATTCACTATTCAACCTCCTTCAGGTAGTGATAAAAACCTATAACACCATTGAGCGGTATCACTACAAAGAGTCCGTGTAGAATACCCTCTACACTTACGATCACCTTACAAGTGGTGATTCAACTATTTCTTGTGTAGAACACATTCTACATGCACAAGAGTTATATACACACTTTTACTGATATAAGAGCTGATAGTGGGTAGGTTATCAGAAAAATACTCCTCAATGAGTGAAATAAGAATAATACAACACAAACTATATCTCTTTCAAAACGAACAAGAGTTAAGGCTCAATATTTAGAGAAGAGGGATTGAAAGCTTTAAGTGAATGTTGTAAAACTTGCAATTGATGTGTGCATGCTCTTGTTGTAAATTTGAAGATCTCAACTGAGCTATTTTTAGGCATATGAGAGTTCATTTTCAAATTTAAAAATATTCACATATAAAAAAGGAGCACCACTCACTTTTCAAAACTTTCAAAAAAAAAGCTTCTTCTTTTTTACAATTGTAAAAAACAATGTCATTCATTTTTCAAATTTTTCAAATCAAATCTTCTACCTTTCGCATTTGACAAAATGAGCATTATTTACTTTTCAAAATTTTCAAAAAAAATCATCTACCTTTAGCATATGTCAAAAAGGCATCAATTACTTTTCAAAATTTTCAAACAAAACATGCACATGTGAAAGATGACAATCAATCATTTTTCAAATTTTTAAAATTTAAACTTTTAATCATGTCATGCACATGTGAACGATAACAATCAATCATCTTTCAAAAATTCAAAATTCAAATTTTTAATTTTCAAATGCATCATACACATGTGAAAAATACAATTTGATGCTTTATGAGAAAAGATTAATTTTGAGCCTTAATCCAATTTCAAATTTTATCAAATGATCTAAAAAATTACTTTAAGAGCTTTATTTGTGAGCTTGTTTCCTTTATTGTCATGCTTGGTTCGTTGATGTGTTTAGCTCCATTGTGTACACAACTTGAGCTTAAAACTCTTTTATGCTTGAATTCATCTGTTATCATCAAAATTCAGATGTAGATATATAATTATATGAAACTTGAAACTTTGGGTTCTACAATCTCCACCTTTTTTATGATGACAAATACTTAGTAAAACTCTGAACCCTGTAACTTTGAGCTCTGTAGTAATACTTAAGCTCCCCCTGAGAATGTACGTTAGTTTTTCAAGCAATAAATAAACATAATTCCAAGCATATATAACAAGTTTAATAATTCAAAGGATGTTAATTTAAAATCAAGCATTGGAAAGAACATGTTAATGTTCTAGTCTAAAACTTCTCCCACTTTTCGTATCATTAAAATGAACCGTAGTAACCAATGGACTGATAAAAATTGTGCATTAGTATAAACTGTGGAGAGCTGAATAATTGGAACCGTCCAGATCCTGACAAGTGCTGCAAAGCCTTGAGACCTAGTTGTATTGATTTAGTGCGGAAAAGATTCAATTCGTTTGATGTTGTTGGCAAACGAGATTTTGTAGAAATTTGAAAGTTTTGGGTTTCTTTTTAAGAATGACCATTTTCACCCATTAGATACTCAAAAAAAAAATTCTCACATTGCTCATTGACCTAGTTTCTGTTTATCCAGAACGATAGTATGGCTGAGAAACTTTCTTCCATTCAATGTTCCAGATTTGAATCAAGAACCCTTTACGCCTTAACCACCAATTTTCTCTCTTGAGGCTGTCAACACGGTGATAGGAGCAACGATGCATTTTTCTGGTAGGACTGATTCTGAGATTATTGCAAAGAACTCTTAGTGCTCAATATGTTGTTTCATGTCTTGGAGGTTACTGACGAGGGTGAGTGAGGTTGATCGACGTAACAGTCAAATATCTTAATTGTGTCAAAAGTTTGCTAAAAAAGATAGAAAGAATAAAAGGTTAAAGCAAGAAAACAAGGAGTTGAAAAAATTTGCAACTTGGTATGCTCGTTGTGACGCCCCGGTCTTGGATGGCTCGAAGAATTACTCATTGTCACTTAAAAATCATAAATCACAATTCAGATAGATATAAACTCTAGCTCCTCAATTACTCATAGACCTCATTGTTTTAAACAATTTACTCCAAAATAATTAACTAAGAATATAACAGTCTCAAAAAAAAAAAAAATGCCAACTTTTGTAAAGTACTAAGTCAACAGAGCAAAATGAAACTATTAAATAAAATTCTCCAACAAGTACCCTATTTATATTTAATACACTATGCTCACATAGCCTTATCCATGTTTCCTATTCTTGAACTTTTACTGAAGTATCCAAAATATCTTTAAAATGTTATGGAGATAATGGATGATTTATCAATAACTCAGTAAGCAGAGGACATATACTAGCATGCAAACATGAGCATTTACAGAGTATAGTATGTAGAACAAAATATTTTACAGAGTTATCATGCAGAACAAAACATGTTTTTAAACGTAACAAAACGATGGTTTTAAGATACATAAAACCCATAATACTTTGGCATAACATAACTTGAACATCATCATCACATTAAAACAGAGCATCTCACAGAGTAGAGACCATGTTTCACCCGCGTGGTAGGGTTGTGATATCCCTGGGGGCCAAACCAGGCAGAGATAGAGGTGAAATATTTCTCTTATTCTTCTTGGAGCCTAGAGTGTGCACACATGAAAGACTACATAAAACCACTTTGTTTCCAAAGTGGGTGCACTTAGAGACAGAGAAGATGGTACCAACCGAAACAGAGCAGAGACAGAGTCAAATACAAAATCAGTACACCATGTCAAAGGTTTTCGGATGCCATATCAAAACAAAACAGAGTATCACAACATAACCAGATTATTCTCACATACTGAAAACAAAAGTCGAAGCATCTTTCTAAATAAATGCACAATTTTTCATATTCTCAATATCGCTATTTTTCAGATTTCAGAGACATCATGACAAGATATAGCTCATGTCTACACAATGTATGTCAGAAAATATTTTTCGTTTTTCATATAGATTTCATGAGTAATGCAAATAAGCAACGAATGTTGGTTTTTCCTAAGTTCTTATTTCATCACAAAATATGCAAAATTTTTAAAAAGTCAACCTCAGTCTCAATAATTCGTGTAAAGCCTAACATAGGAGCCTCGTTTACCTGGATTTTTAGTTTTTTCAGAATTTCTCCACAATAGTACTGAACGAAAATCAATCGTCACCTATAAAAATAATCATGTAATTTCCATAAATATCCAAAATTAACACCTTTTTCAATATTTGAACTTGAAGCACTAAGTAACCTATTTTCCTAAAAATCTAAATTTCTCGAAACCATAAAATAACATCAAATCTCGGATGCATCGATTTTCACTCAATTTCCAACAAAAACAAACTCTAAATTCTTTAGACCTTAATACCAACTGCCATTTTAAAATCTTAACTATTTTCGCCTAACAATCTTTTGGACTAAAATAAAGTGAGCTGAAACACATAAAATAACATACAAATTTTTTGTAATCATCTAGAAGTCCATCGTAAAATCATGTCCAATATGGAACCATCCTAATGACAAGGGCGTTTTGGGAAATAACTCATAAAAATGCATTGGCCTTTCAAAAAAGCATGGAAACAGAAGGAATCTGAGATTATGAAAACTACTAGACCAAAACCGTGCGACAGAGGGGTGTCCAAACTCACCGAGAGAGGGGGAGAGTTGTGACAACCGATGAGGTGGGTGGAGATCGAACTGAGAGAACTAAGAGAGAGATAGATTTGATGAGAGAGAGAAAGAGAGATGAGAGAACGAAGAGTGAGAAAGAGAGAGCACCACAGCATGAGGGAAAGATGTTACCGAGAGGGAGGGTGGTGTGGTAGGAACCCATGTTTTGTGACCCATGGTCAAGCCACTAGCCAAGTCGAGACAAGGTTGGACAACTCCAAAACAGCCCCACGGGCATGCCATGGGGCCTGCCTTGACATGTCCAGGATGCCCAAGGAGGTTGGTGACCAAACCAGCCCATTCAGCATGGCCAGCGCGCAGGCCGCACGTGCACTCCTTGCCCGCGCCCTGCGCACGCACGCCTCGCCAGCGGCCCAGCGCCTAGACCAGCCCAGGGCCCTGTCAGCCACATGCCAACAGCTAGCCTAACCCACCCATGGGCTCATGCATGCCATGGGTCAACTTGGCTCATGCCAACTATGTTATTTTTTATTATTAATTTTTATTTAATTATTTATTTTCCAAGGGACCTATTGGGGGTTTCCAAGTTGTAATCCTTATAAATAGGACCCTTAGCCTTTGCATTCACATCTTTTGGCAAATTTTCTAGTGGGTAGACTATTTTGTTCTTGAGATAATCTTTCGGTGCTAAAGCACTTGTGCTTTTTGGGTGCAATTCGTGAATCTCAAAGAGAGGATCACACCTTGCAATTCGTGAATAGGTGTGGTTCAATCTATCTATCTTGTTCTTGCAACTTGGTGCAATTCATGAATTCAAGTTCTGTTTATCAATATATGAGGTTTATTCAATTCTTGTGCAATTCGTGAATCAAGTATTGAATTATCTTGTTTGTTCTTTGGTTCTTTCAAGTAGTTAAGTATTATTACTTTTGCTATTGAGTGTTCTTCAAAGTGTTCTTGAGTGTTCTTCATTTGTTATTGGTGTTCTTCATATTTTTTGCTCTTCCAATCCATCCAAGCCACCAAAGTTGACAAACACATTGTTTGTCACTTTCCATATTTGATTTCCCTATTCAAACCCTAGCCTAGCCGAAACACACTTCCCCCCTTGGTGCAAAGTCCAATTCGACTACTACTTGCCTTATTTGGACTTGACCTAGCCGCCCACTCCACTTGCCAAACTAGTGTTCCTATAATTTAGGAACCCTAGTTGATCCAAACACTTCACCATACTCGGCCAAGTCCTTTCAAAATTGAGTTCCTAGATTTTAGGAACAACTTCATAGAATCACTCTCTAGCCTTGTTCGGCCATCCTAAACCATCCACCATAAACCCTAGCCGACCACATCCTTACCCTAAGTCCAAAACCCTAAACACAAGCCCTAGCCGCCCATCATCATTTTCCCAACACCAAACCCTAAACCCAAGTGGTGCCAACTCCATCATCCATTGACCTAGCCATCCATCAAGAGTCCTCTTTGGCAACTTCCTTAATTCAAGGAAAGTTGACTCAATCCAATCCAATCCCATAATTCTACGAACTTCCCTAAAATTATTCCATCCCCCCAATCACTCATCCAATTCCTTAAATCACTCTTCCTACAATCACTCCAAGTCAATTATTGACTTGTCATCTTAATTCAAATTTCAATTTCCCTCTTCAATCAAAGATTCCTTCCATCTTTCAAATTTACCATATCCATTCCTAAGCCAACCAAACCCTAGCCTCACTCTTCCATCTCATTCCCAAACCCTAGCATCATCCTAGACTCAAACCCTAAGCCAAGTCTTGCTAATCTCGAAATCTACCCTAGCCACATCACAAAACCCTAGCTACACTACACCATTCCTACCCTAATCATCATCCAAGTGATCCAAACATCAAGGGCAACCCTTAGGCCATTCCCATTGCATCAATCACCCATAATCCTAAGCCAATCTTCCAAGACCACGCCTACCCTAATTCCATCATAGTCCACGTCAACCCTAGTTGCCTCCAACCCGAACCCTAACCTCATCTCATCCATTCCACCCTAGCCTCCACCATCTTGGCACTTCACTCAAGAACAAGTCTAGCCACCCACATTGATTTGCCATATCCTAAACACTTAGCCTACCCAAATACATCATCATTCCATCACTAAAACACCATCATTTTGGAGAAGGCCAAGCAAGTTGGCAAGGTCACTCGGTCGTCATCTTCACCAAGGCAAGCTAGTGGACCTTAGTGTTAGGGACAAGACCGGGGTCCCTAACACGGTGACTTGAGGCGGCTGCAGCGTAGTACGGTGGCAATGGCATGGACGAGGCTGGCGGTGTAAGGTGGCTAATTTGAGGCCCACAGTGACCTCCAATGATGCTCTATTTTTTAGAAGTAAAATAGAGTTGCATATGGTGGCCAAGCAAACTATTTTGGTTGTCAATGGAGGGACAAGAGCATGGAGTTGGGTAGTGTGATTAGTTTATAATTTCGACTTCCAAGTGTAGAAGCCGTCAAAGTAATATAAGGGTAAATCCCAAGATTGAATTCACAGGGACAATGGGAATTAAGCAAACATTTCAAATTCGCAAGACAACATATTACCGTTTATGGTGACAAGAAATTTTGAAAGGGAAAAAAAACATTAAACTAAAAGATCCAGCAATGAACAAAAAAAAAAGGTAAGAAATGAGAAATAAATTTCAAAGGTTGACCAGTAACTATATCGACACCAAAATGGGGACTATTTACTAAAGAAGTATGGACTGAATTAAGAGTAAAATTATTGGTTGTTTTGGAAGTTCAATCACAAGTAAAACTAAAAATAAATGTGAATCTATTAAACTTGTAAGAAACAATAAAACAAACACTTGGGATGCAATTTTCGCCCACTGATTTGGTGATGGATTTATTTCTCTTTTAATCTTCCCTCAACCATTCTCTTATTCCTAGAAATCATGGTCGGATGATATAGCAATGAATCACAATTTTTTTAGCCTAATAAAACTACTTGACAGATTATATAACAACTGTAAAACAGTGAAAGAAAACTATCAAAGTCTTGTTACTTGTTCAAGTATCAATTGTGTTTTTATGTTTACAACTGAGCTAAACCAAGAACAAAGAACTTCAATCCTTTCTAGATGCAAATTGAAAAATAATCCAACAAGTTAATCATCAAAATCACAAAACATTAAAGAAAATCCAACCCCAAACAGTCATAGGTTACTTATTGAATCCCAAGCTAAAAATCTAGCCTATCATCTCTAGATTAGCAAAATGCCCAAAAAGATTAAATCCCAACATCTCTAGTTTTTCTCTAAACGAAAACTACTGAAAAAAATGCTACTGCTCTAAACGAAAACTGCTGAAAAATAAAATGTTGCAGACCAAACATATATCCCAATGACGCCCAACAATACTGAACAAGAAAAACTGGGCTCCCCACAACAAAAGCAATTCCACTCGCACAAAACAAATTGCCCACCGAACTAAAAACTGGGCACGTCGAATGCCAATTGACCCAAAGAAAAATGAGGCTCTCTTCCGCGTGATTCTATTGCTGGTCCCGTGCTCCACGTCCCGTGCACTTCTCCTGATTTCCGCAGCTCTTAAGAGTTTTTGAGTGGTTCACGTCTGCACATCCCCAGCTTTATTTTTCCATTCCGTGCCCCCGTACATGCGAGAATCCCACTCTGCTCTAACCATGCGTTGGCTGTCCCACTATCCATCCTTCGTGACTTAACACACTTTAATTCCAATAATGCCCTCTGCTTTCATTCTTTCCAAAAGTGCCCTACACATATAAGTATGCTATGAGTGTTTAATTATTTGGGAGGCAAATGTGAAACTTTTATGTGCAAAATAAGGGCATCGGCTGATTTGGAGTCCGATACTAAAATTTGATGTGTAATTAAGTTGCTTAACTCTTATTTAATGAAACATATCATTCACTTAAACAATTTAATTATACATTTCTAACACTTTATGACGCCCCCCAACTAGCTCTCTGCTAGTCTCTAGCAAACAATGCGACAAAAAGAAATGAAGGATGAAGTTGCCCTCCAAGTTCATTGAACTCAAAAATCTCTACAAAAGATCAAATTGTATTGAAGTCTTGGGCATTAGAATGTAGTTAGGTCTGGTTATAGCTCAACACAAAGGTTTATAAAATTCTCAAGAACTCAAACTAGGGAAATGTATTTAAGCTGCAGATTTTTTAGTGCATCAAGTGTGTGAACAAATTACCATTTGTTGTTTTCTAGATTTCTCACAGTAGTCTCAAACCAGCAACTTTTCAAGAAAAGCCAAAAGGTCTTTCCTCCAATTTAAAACCATTACATTGATAGCTTTCACTCTATCACACTTTAGAAGACTCTTTCCTTTCTTACAAGAAAAAAAATCCCAGTGATAGGTAGCATTTTCCCATGTACCTGCAAATGATTTTTTTTTTTAATCTCTGGCCTGTCCATTTTCCCATTCACTTTTTCTAGGCCATTAAGATATGGTTCATTGCAGTTCTTGCTAGTTGTTTGGATGAAAAACACTTATTGATATCGAGCAAAAAAACCAAAGTTTCTGCTTGTGTCTATTGGGGTCATCAATCAATAGCTTTGGACTACATTGCCTAAGTTTGAGTTGCTAAGACTATTACAAAGTCTTGTGTTGAGCTTAAATCTAAACCAATGGGGATTAGTGTAGCCCAAGGCTGCCATTCGTTGATCTTAGGTAGAGAAGTTTGAAAACTAGTAACTTTGCAAAAATTAGATTCTCCAATTCTAATTCATTAGAGACCAAGTGGTGGGAGTGGAAGTATCTGAAGGTGAAAATTTAGCCAAGAAGTTTCATAAAAGTGAACATTCAAGAGAAACACCTAGCATTTGAAAGAAAAATCAGATTCTCCACCCCCAACTGGAAGTGACCATTGTCCTCAATGATTAAAAAAATAATACTAAAAGAACAACAATAAAAAAAAAAAAAAAAAGTGATAATGAAGGGGAAGAAAAAGTACCTGGCCTGAAAAGAAAAAGATAACAAAGGAAGACAATGGAAAGTAGAAGAGAGAAAATACATCTGCCGAAACTAAAAATAAAAATAGAAAAATGCAAGAAAGAATCGAAATAAAATGACAGATAAGTCAAACATCAAGGCTTAGCTGCATGGTCAGGGTCCAGTAAATGGATAGTGGTATCCTCTGGTGAAAAAAGGTCAAGGAAAGGTTTGAGCCGCTATCCATTCACTTTAAAAATATTACCATTGTGTGGATTGAGGATTTCAATAGCCCCATGGGGAAACACTATCTAAACAATGTAAGGACCACTCCATTTGGATCGAAACTTACCGGCAAACACATGGAGTCTAGAGTTATAGAGGAGAACCTTTTGATTAGGGAGGAAACTCTTCCTTAGAATGTGCTTATCATGGAAAAGCCTTAGTTTTCTCCTTGTAAAGTTTGACATTATCGTAGGCATCGTGTCTCAACTCTTCTAATTCATTCAGCTCCAATTTCCTTAAGACACCAGAATTGTTAGTAGAAAAGTTAAAGTGTTTGACAGCCCAATGAACCTTGTGTTCTAGCTCAACAGGGAGATGACACACTTTACCGTAAACCAAACGATAGGGAGACATGCCTAGGAAAATTTTAAAAGTTGTCCTATAAGCCCATAAAGTCTCTGGAAGCCTCAAAGACCAATCTTTCCTATTTGGGTTGACTGGTTTTTCAAGAATGGCATTGATTTCGCGGTTGGCCAACTCAGCTTGGCCATTGGTTTGAGGATGATAAGGAGTTGAAATTTTATGATGGACCCCATATTTTTTCATTAATGCTGCAAATGGTTTATTGCAAAAGTGGGAACCTCCATCACTAATTAAAACCCTTGGTATCTAAAACCGAGTGAAAATGTTGTCTTTCAAAAATTTCAATACCACCCGATGGTCATTGGTCCTACATGGTATTGCCTCGACCCATTTGGAAACATAATCCACAATAACAAAAATGTAAAGATAACCAAAAGAAGAAGGAAAATGACCCATAAAATCAACCCCCAACAATCAAAGATTTCTAATGCTAAAATGGGTTGTCAGGGCATCATGTTTCTACAGGTGATTCCACCTAACGTTTGGCATGGTTCACATGCTTTACAAAAATTATAAGCATCCTTAAACATGTAGGGCCAATAATAACCACATTGCAAGATTTTAGCCATTGTTTTCTTTGCTGAAAAGTGGCCTTCACACACACTAGCATGACAAAAATTTAATATATGTGGAATGTCACAACTAGGCACACGCCTCCTCAAAATTTGATTAGAACAATATTTGAACAAATATGGGTCATCATAAAAGAAAGATCTGACCTCGAATTTAAACTTTTTGATATCTTGAGAGCTCCAATGTGGTGGGGTGTGTCATGTTATCAAGAAATTTACAATATCAGCAAACCAAGGCAAAAAATCAACAGCTAGAAGTTGTTCATCAGGAAAGGAATCTGAAATAGGAGTAGAAGGATCAGAATTTTCAACAATGAGTCGAGATAAGTGGTCGATAGCCAGGTTTTCCACTCCCTTCATATCCTTGATGATGATATTAAATTCCTGCAATAACAAAACTATCTAATTAGTCAAGGTTTGGCATCTTTCTTTGTGAGCAAGTATTTAAGAGCTGCATGTTCAGTGAATATAACAATTGGAGAGCCTAAAATGTAAGCTCTAAATTTATCTAAAGTAGAAACAACTGCTAGCAACTCATTTTTAGTGGTGGAGTAATTTTTTTGAGCTGCATCAAGTGTTTTGCTTGCATAGTAAATCACAAATGGAAGCTTACCTCTTCGCTGACCAAGGACAACACCTATGGTGAAATCACTGAATCACACATGATCTCAAATGGCAATGACCAATCAAGTGGTTGAATTATAGGAGTAGTGACAAGCATAGATTTGAGTTGCTCAAAAGCAACTTGACATGCATCAGTCCAATTAAAAACACAATCCTTAGCTAACAACTCATACAAAGGTCTTGATATGGAGCTAAAGTTTTTGAGGAAATGCCTATAGACCACGACATGTCCTAAAAATGATCTAATATCTTTGACTGATTTTGGAATAGGTAACGTCGATATTAGATCAATTTTGGACTTGTCAACTTCAATGTCTCGGGTTCAAATGATGTGACCAAGAACAATATCTTGTCTCACCATAAAATGGTATTTTTCCCAATTTAAGTGTAGATTTTTCTCTCCACATCAAGCTAAGACAGTAATGAGGTTAGTAAGGCATGCATCAAACAAATCACCATAAACTGAAAAATCATCCATAAACACTTCCAAGATATGCTCAACCATGTCACTAAAAATACTTAACATGCATCGCTGAAATGTGGCGGGTGCATTGCAAAGTCCAAAGGACATTTTCCTAAATGCAAAAGTTCAGAACGGGCAAGTGAAAGTAGTTTTTTCTTGGTCTTCAGGGGCTATTTCAACTTGATAATACCCTAAAAAACCATCAAGAAACAATAAAAACTATGACCCGCAACTCTTTCCAAAGTTTGGTCTAAAAATGGAAATGGAAAATGATCATTTCTTGTGACAACATTTAGTTTTCTAAAATCAATGCACATGCGCCATCCAGTGATGGTCCTAGTGGGAATTAACTCATTTTTCATTTTTCACAATTGTAATCCCAGATTTCTTAGGAACTACTTGAGTAGGACTTACCCATTGACTATCCGAGATGGGATAGATGATACCTACATCCAAGAGCTTCAAGACTTTATTTTTAACCACCTCCTTCATCATAGGATTCAACTTTGCATCTCTTGAGTTGGTTATGAATTTTCCTCCAAGAAAATTTGATGTGTGCAAATGGTGGGGCTGATTCCTTTGATGTCGGAAACTGATCATCCAAGTGCTCCTTTATGTTGCTTAAGGACCTGTAGGAGTTGCTCCTCTTGCTCAACTGACAAAGAAGATGAGATAATACATGGAAAAGTGTTAGTTGGCCCAAGGAAAACATATTTCAGCGATTCAGATAGTGGTTTCAAAACTGGAGATGGAGGGATTTCATCCGATGGTTGCAAGTTTATGGGTTGGAGTGGTAGGTCTTCAAATTTGAGTCACCACAATGAGTCCATTTTATTACTTGCACCAAAATTTACAGCATTAGTATCCAACAGCTCAATATTTTCTAAGGTTCCAGGTAAAGCATGTTCCATTTGACTCTTTTGCTCTAATAAAAAAAATTCTTCAGCAAGTAAAGATTCCAAACAATTCACTTCCTTGGGTTCTTTCAAATCTTGTGGCTGCCTACAAGTGTTGAATACATTTAACTCCAACGTCATATTTCCAAACGTCAATTTAAGGATGCCACTTTGACAATTTATAAAAGCATTGGAAGTGGCCAAAAATGGCCACCCTAAAATGACGGGTGCCTGAAAAACAAAATAAGGAGTTAATTGAACATCGAGTACCACAAAATCAACATGATAATAAAATTTATCTACTTGCACCAACACATCTTCTACTACTCCCCTAGGCTTTTTAATTGAACGGTCGGCCAATTGCAAGATGATAGAAGTAGATTTTAATTCTCCTAAAGGAAGCTGTTCATAGGTGTTGTAAGGAAGCAAATTAACACTAGAATCTAAGTCTAGTAGTGCTTGGCCTATTTTGGAGTTTCCTATAACACAAGCTATTGTTGGAGAACCTGGATCTTTATACTTAGAAGGGGTATTGGATTGGATAATGGCGCTGACTTGTTCCGTGAGAAATACATTCTTTTGCACATTAAGTTTCCTTTTAACTGTACACAAATCCTTCAAAAATCTGACATATGTTGGGATTTGTTGAATAGCATCAAGAAGAGGAATGTTAATGCACACGTGTCTAAAAATGTCTAAAATCTTAGCATGATGTTTATCTTTATGTAAAGGAACCAATCTTTGAGGAAAATGTGCCGGAGGAGTTACTTTTGGTTCCAAAGAAACATCAACGTCAGAATTTTTACCTTGTGCATTGGAAATGGAACTTTCACCTTTCTTGCCAGCTTCATTACTCAATGTATCAACCTCCTTACCACTATAGAGAGTTATTACGGCCTTGCAAGTCTTGACATTTGCTTCAGAAGATGATGAAGACTCTATGGCAGCAATTTGGACTTGAGGATTTGGTTGGGATTGAGGTGAGAATTTTCCTTTCTCTTGTACATTCACGGTTGTGTTCAGCTTGGTCAAATTATTCCTTATGTCATTAATGGCTTGAGAAGTTTGGTTATTTATGATGGTTTGACTTTGCATGAATTGTTGAAGGGTGGCGGCCATTTGCTAAAATGGGTCATCCATTGGTTTTCTAGGGGCTGGAATTAGTGCATTTTGCTGGGTGTGAACTGAATATTGAGGTGCACCAGCTCCCGGATGTGTTGAACTCTTGGGATGATCATTTCTCCAATTGAAGTTAGGGTGGTTTCTCCAACCTGCATTATAAGTGTTAGAATATGGCGTAGAAAAAGGCTTAGAAATCATGTTAACAAGGTGAGAAGCATCAAACAAGACTTCATTAAAGGCTAGAATAGTAGGACATTCGGATGTTGCATGGCTATATCCTCATAAATAGTACATTTTTCTTGTTTTGGAATATCTTGAATTTCATGCACTTTCTTTAACTCAATTGCCTCCAATTTTTTTGACAATAACACAAATTTGGCTTGCAAATCATCCTCCCCATTCAAAACATATTTACCCCCCCTCCCACTCGAGGTCATCAAAGGTTCAGTTTGATCATAAACACAAGAAGTGTCCCATGATTCAGCGTTTTCAGCCAAGTAATCGAAAAAAGCAAAAGCCTCTCCCGGTCGCTTGTTAAAAAACTCTCCATTACACATGGTTTCGACAAATTGTCACATCTTAGGCATCAAAGCTTCATAAAAAAAACTAATGATGCGCTAATCCTCGAAACCATGGTGTGGACAAGCATTTAAAAAATCTTTGAACCTTTCCCAACTTTGGTAAAAAGTTTCACTTTCCTTTTGAGAAAAATTTATGATTTGTCTCTTTAAAGTATTGGTTTGATGCATTGGGAGAAACTTTTTCAAAAATTTAGCTTGCATTTCTTGCCATATTCCAAAGGATCTTGGCCTCAATGCATTTAACCATATTTTTACTTTATCTTTCAAGGAAAATGGAAACAACTTTAGTCTAAGAATCTCCTCAGCACAGGTTTGATCAATGAATGTAGAATAAACCTCTTCAAACTCTTTGATATGAAGGTAAGGATTCTCAAATTCCATGCCATGAAAATGTGGAATCAATGGGATCATTGCAGGTTTGAAATTAAAGTTGTTTACATTCACAAGTTAGATTATGCATGAGGGTATGCTAGTTCTGACAGGTTGTAAATAATCTCTAAGGGTCATGTCCTGATTTACCATGTCCTTATCATGATGCTCATTTTCAGCCATGACGCTATAAGTGTCAGATGATGATTCAAGAGAAAGGGATGCAGAGTTAAAGGATGCTAGTGATTCTGTCCTAACCAAGCGAGATGTTTGGTCTCTAGTCCAACCAGTGATACAAACAAGAGCAGAAAAAAAGAAGCAAAAAATAAAATAAAATAAATTAGATGTCACCCAAACTGTGAAGAGATTCACAACAGTAACCAAAAAGAATGCTTCTTAAAACGCCAATTGTCCCCGGCAACGGTGCCAAAAACTTGATCAGCTTATAGTTTTGACTTCCAAGCGTAGAAGCTATAAAAGTAATACAAGAGTAAATCTCAAGATCGAATTCACAAGGACAATGGGAATTAAGCAAACATTTCATATTCGCAAGACAACATATTACCGTTTATGACGACAAGAGATTTCAAAAGGGAAAAAAAAACATTAAACTAAAAGATCCAGCAATGAACAAAAAAAAGGGTAAGAAATGAGAAATAAATTTCAAAGGTTGACCAGAAACTATATCGACACCAAAATGGGGACTATTTACTAAAGAAGTGTAGACTGAATTAAGAGTAAAATTATAGATTTTTTTGGAAGTTCAAGCACAAGTAAAACTAAAAATAAATGTGAATCTATGTTTCTAAAATTACTAAGAACCAAGAGATTTAGAGGAAATGTATAGAAATTGAATTAAACTTGTCAGAAACAATAAAACAAACACTTGGGATGCAATTTTCGCCCACTGATTTGGTTATGGATTTACTTCTCTTTTCATCTTCTCTCAACCATTCTCTTATTCCTAGAAATCATGGTTGGATGATATAGCAATGAACCACAATTTTTTTAGCCTAATAAAACTACTTGACAGATTATATAATAATTGTAAAATAGTGAAAGAAAACCATTAAAGTCTTGTTACTTGTTCAAGTATCAATTGTGCATTTACGTCTACGACTGAGCTAAACCAAGAACAAAGAACTTTAATCCTTTCTAGATGCAAATTAAAAAATAATCCGACAACTTAATCATCAAAATCACAAAACATTAAAGAAAATCCAACCCCAAATAGTCATGGGTTACTCCTTGAATCCTAAGCTAAAAATCTAGTCTATCATCTCTAGATTAGCAAAATGCCCAAAAAGATTAAATCCCAATATCTCTAGTTTTTCTCTAAACGAAAACTACTGAAAAAAATGCTACTGCTCTAAACGAAAATTGCTGAAAAAAAATGTTGCGGACCAAACATATATCCCAATGACACCCAACAATACCCAACAAAAAAAACTGGGCTCCCCACCACAAAAGCAATTCCTCCCGCACAAAACAAATTGCCAACCGAAATAAAAACTGGGCACGTCGCATGCCAATTGACCCAGAGAGAAACGAGGCCTCTTCCGCATGATTTTGCTACTGGTCCCGTACTCCAGATCTGTGCATTTCTCCTGATTTATGCAGCTCTAAGAGTTTCTGAGTGGTTCACGTCTAGACATGCCCAGCGTTATTTTTCCATTCTGTGCCCCCTACATGCGAGAATCCCACTCTGCTCTAACCATGCGTTGGCTATCTCACTCTCCATCCTTCATGACTTAGCACACTTTAATTCCAATAATGCCCTCTGCTTTCATTCTTACTAAAAGTGCCCTACACATATAAGTATGCTATTATTGTGTAATTATTTTGGAGGCAAATGTGAAACTTTTGTGTGCAAAATAAGGGCATCGATTGATTTGGAGTTCGATACTAAAATTTGATGTGTAATTAAGTTGCTTACTCTTATTTGATGAAATATATCATTCACTTAAACAACTTAATTATACATTTCTAATAGTTTATCATAGTGGAAAGGCGACTTCTGTCCTGCGAGGGAGGTCTCGTCACGTTGCTCGAGCTGTTGTGCCGTTAGGTGGAGGCCGTATGCGTGTGCTGGTGGTGAAGGGGTGATGATGTGGGGTGGTTGGGTTCACGGTTTGCCAAAAAGCTAGCCTTGCTCGGTGGTTCTTTGGTGTAGGGTGGCAACAGTGCGGCGGTTGGCTTCTATTTGGCTTCGGGGTGGCGAGGGTTGAGCAGTGGTTTGGGCACAGTGGTTCGAGTCGTGTAAAGGCTTCGTCAATTTCGTTGGCGAATGAGGGATGACCATGTTGTGGGTTGGTTTTTGTTTAAGGACTTGGAGGGGCTGGGCAATGTAAAAAGCTTGGCTTTGGTGAGGTTACCTTAAGGTGGTGCATGGGTTTCTACGGTTTATGAGGGACAAATAAACATTAAGATGGTAATCAGTTTTCACTTAGTAATGAAGTGGAAGATTTGTTTCATCGAAACAAAAATCAAAGAGGTGGAAAGTTGCTACCATGTAGTTTTTTGGACACGTAGGGGCGTGCGTGTTGGGTGTTGGACATGGAAGGCATGGAGATACTACTGAACGTAGGCTTTGAGACGGTGACAAGTTTGCTAGAAGGAAAATTACGTAGAAGGTGCGGCGATTTACGTCCATGGGTCTAAATATACAGTAGTTTAAGAAATTTTATCACAAAAGGAACTCTAAAATTTTTTGACTCTAGTGTGCTTGAAATTGGACACGTTAATGGGCTTGGATTCGATAAATAAATTGGGCCATAAACCTTGTGTCCAAAATAAATCTCTTGTCCAACAATATCTTCGACGTCTAAAAAATCTTTTATTGGGCTAAGTTCTAATTATTCCAGTCCGCCTTGGTCCATGATTTATTATTTAGGCCTTCGTCCAATCAATGAGCCCAAATAAATTCATACTCTATCAAAAGTTTTTGAACCCGTAAACTGCTCTAAAATTACTCGTTAAAACTCAAATGGACTTTTCATACATAAACCCAAAAATATTTAACTGACTCGGGCTAGGCCCTGGTGTTACACTTGTGACCTGCAACCACAAATAAAGGAACTGGAATGAGAGAGAGTTCAAATATAAAGTCAACATCAGCAAATAACAACAGAAGTTCAACGTTTATGAAAAAATAGGGACAATCTACAGTTAATCTCGTTGGCTTAGCACTTTTGCCAATATGCATCCAGCATATCTTTTAATCTTGATTAGGTAAGATTTGAAGATATGATAGTTTGTCATGTTCTTATTTCTATCTCTATAAAAGTAATCTTTAGCTTCATCTAATTTGCATCAAATCTTCTTCACATCTCTATAATTCATCTGCATTCTCATTTTACAAATTTTCAATGGCTCATCAATCTTCTTTCAATAATCCTCGTGCTCAATATATGAGGTATTCTTCACCTCAGTTACAAGTTATTTCTGCATTTGCCCTAGGTGCCATGATGTAGCATGAGAGTGATCAGACTAACAAGTTAGATAATGACTTCATTTATGAACGTATAAGTCTTGGTACTCGATACTCATCATTCATTGTTGCATTTTCCCGATAGTTGTAGTTCAGAACTTGTGAGGTTGAAAAGCTTAATGAGAAGATTTATGTACTTCAACAACTTGTTCACGAGTCTAACAAAAAACTAGGAGACTTAAATTAGGAGAATAAGGATTTAAAATTATTGATTGTTTATTCATTTTAACTGCCTAATCCTTTAGATAAGGATAGTATGTTGAGATATGAAGAGTAAGAGCACTTGAAAAATTAGGTTAAACGTCTCAAGTTTTTGTAAGTCATTTGAGATAATAAAATAAAAATATTTAACAGATATTCATGGCATGTATCATTCCTATTTCTCTTCTAATCATGCATAGTCTATTTTTTGGCAGAGGTTTTGTGAAAATGTCTGCTTGTGAACTCTAGTACAATATCGCCCTTCTGCACATGATCTGGAAGAAAATGATATCTAATGTCAATATGCTTAGTTCTTAAATGTTGTATTGGGTTCTTTAAAAGATTTATTGCACTTGTATTATCACATTTTATTGGAATGTGATTGTACATTAGCTTAAAATCCTCAACTTGTTGCTTCATGTAAAGAACTTGAGTACAACAACTACCCGCAGCAACATATTCTGCCTCAACAGTAGATAATGCAACAGAATTTTATTTTTTACTAAACCAAGAAACAAGTGCATGACCTAAAAAATAACATGTTCCACTAGTGTTTTTTCGATCAACTTTGCAACCAGCATAATCTACATCTGAGTAGCTGATTAGATCGGAAGAAGTGTGCTTAGGATAACATAACCATAGGTCAATTGTACCAACAAGATATCTAAGAATGCACTTACCTATAGTCAAATGAGATTCTTTTGGAGATGATTGAAAACATGCACATAAGCATACACTGAACATAATATCTAGTCTACTGGCCGATAAATATAATAGGCTACCAATCATACCTCAATATATCTTTGAGTCAACTAGTTTCATCCTTGTCAAGTTTGGTGGATGGGCTCATTGGTGTTCCAATTTCCTTCGTACATTCCATCCCAAACTTTTTGAGTAATTCTTCGATATATTTTGATTGAGTAATGAATGTTTCACTTTTTGCTTGCTTGATTTGCAATCAAAGAAAGAAGGTAAGTTCTCCCATCATGCTCATTTCAAATTATTCCTACATACTCTTAGCAAAACCTTGGCATATATTTTCATTAGTAGCATCAAATATTATATCATCTACATAAATTTGAATAAAAAGAATATCATCCTTTTCGTGTTTAATGAAAAAAGTTGTATCCATTTTTCCTCTTGGAAGATATTTTTCAATCAAGAAACCGCCGAGTCTATCATACCAAGCTCTAGGAGCTTGTTTGAGTCCATAAAGTGCTTTTGTAAGCTTGAAAATATGATTTTCAAAATTTGAAAGTTGCTCAACATATACCACTTCATTTATAAAAGCATTTAAGAAAGCAATTTTCACATCCATTTGAAAAAATTTGAAATCTTTATAACAAGCATATGCAAGTAGTATCGAATAGCTTCTAATCTTGTGACTGATGCATATGTCTCATCATAATCGATTCATTTTTCTTGATTGAGAAATTGAGCTATAAGTCGAGTCTTGTTTCTAGTGATGACTTCGGACTCATCTTTCTTGTTACTAAAAATCCATTTTGTTCCAATTACAATATGAATTTTAGGTCTAGGAACAAGTGTCCAAACATCATTTTTTTCAAATTGATTTAGCTCTTCTTGCATAGCTAGAATCCAAGATTCATCATGAAGTGCTTTATCAATATTTTTGCGTTCAATCTGAGATAAAAATGCAGTATGATTGCAAACATTTCTAAGAGATGATCGAGTACTTACACCTCGTGATGGTTCTCCTAGAATTTGTTCCACTCGGTGATCTTTCATAAGTTTCCACTGTTTGGTTGCATCTTGCTTTGAGTTTTGCTAATCTTTTCCGATGTCTCCATGTTGGACTTCCTTTGTTGTATTTTCTTTATTGAGTCTGAGGCTTTCCATGTTATTTATAGCTTCTGTTTCTTCATCAACAGATTTTTGGAAAGTAGAGGATTAGATTCATGAAATACTACAAGCATAGATTCTTGTACAATCAAAGTGTTTTTATTAAAGACTATAAGTTTTACTATTAGTAGAATACCCGAGAAAGATACTTTCATCAGATTTTACATCAAATTTGCCTAAATTATCCCTGTATTCAAAATGAAATATTTGCATCCAAATACATGAAAGTAACCAATGTTGGACTTTTTTCCATTCCAAAAATAAATAAGCAAGTTGTTATCATCAAACATTGTTCTTGCCATCTCTTGAAGAGATATGTTCTTCCTCATTACTACCCCATTTTGTTGAAGACTTTGAGGAGCAGGAGAAATTATGCAAAAAACCAATTTCATCACAAAAAGTTTCAGTATCTTTATTAACAAACTCTTTCCCCTATTACTTCAGATACTTAAAATAGTATAGCCCTTTTCATTTTGAATTCTCTTGCATACTTGGTAAATGTATTATGTGGCCCATCTTTACGAGCAAGAAAAATGACCCAAGTATGTCTAGAGAAATCATCAACAATAATAAATGCATAATATTTTCATCCTAGACTTGCAACTCTGTTTGGTCCAAAAAGATCCATGTGTATCAGTTGCAGTGGTCTAGTTGTGGAGGTATGTTTCTTGGTTTTAAAAGAAAATTTTTTTTGTTTATCAAACTGACATGCATCACAAATTTTGTCTTTAAGAAAATTTGTCATTGGTAAACCTCTCACGAGATCATTTTTTGAAAGTTTTGAAATAAGTTCTATGTTGGAATGACCTAGTCTTCTATACCATAGCCAACTAGTTTCATTTTAAGCTGAAAAAAAAAAATAGCATCTTGTGAGGAAATTTCTTCAAGTTCAATGGTATAAACATTGCAACTTCTAAAATCGAGAAAACAAACATTACAATCACGATCATTCAAAATAATGCACTTATCCCTTTTGAAAGCAACTGTAAATATTTTATCATATAATTGACTTATGCTCAAAAGATTATGTTTTAGACCTTCAACAAGTAGAACATCTTCAATTATGAGAGAAAACTCATTACCAATTTTAGCTATTCTCACGATCTTTCCTTTCGAGTTGTCTCCAAATGTCACGTGTCTTTCTTCTTTAGATGTAATATCAATGAACATAGTCTTGTCTCCCGTCACGTGTCTTGAATATCCACTATCTAAAAGTCATTTGCTTTTGTTTATGGAGGATTTCATGCATACTTACAAAAACAATTAAAATGATTTTTCTTGATACCTAAGTTCTTTGGGTCATTCAATTATTAGTATTAGAATAAACGAGATTTTTAGGTACCCATATGACCCTAATAGTCATTGTATATTTTCTTCTAATAGAACAAGCATGATAATTATGACCATTTGTAATATAGAAATTGCAGATAACATGTGGTATTATGAAGAACTTGAGTGAGATTGTAATAGTATCTTTCTTTGAAAAATTCTTATAAGTTTTTAGAAGGATTATCAAATAAGTTTTTTTGAGGATTGTATTTTTGTTTTAGCATGTATCCCAAAGCCTGTTTTTTCAAAAACACATCTTTGATTACCAAGAATTTTTCAAAATTTCTTTTTCCGTTTGTAAAGTTTTCAATAATCTTTTCTAAATCAGTCACTTTCTTTTTTAGCAACTCTTGATTTTCATCTTTCAAAATGATGTTTTATTTTCTTAAAACATCAATTTCTTTTGTTAAAAAAGAATTATTATTTTTCAAAGTAGTATATTTGATACCCAATTTCTCAAGTTCCTCATATATCTCTTCCAAAATATTTTACAATTCCTCATATCAAGAATTTTTAATATTGTCAAAATTTGTTATCTCGAGGTCGTCTTTACTCATAAGACAAAGATTTGCAGATTCTCCATTGCATATTTTATTGTCTGAGCTACTTGAATCATCATCCCATGTAGCTTTCATTACTTTCTTACCCTTATTTCGATATTTCCTTAATTGAGGACAACCCGCCTTGATATGTTCAGGCTTATTGTAATTGTAATAAGGTTTTTCTGTTTTTTTTTTTTTTTTGACAAACACTAGAAAACTTGCATTAATGAAAAAGGAAAATTACAGACATAAATCAAACCACAAGGTTTGAGATAAAAAGTTCGGAATATAATCCCACCACATGTTGATTCTATCAACATTCCTTGCATACTTAGCAAGATAATGAACAACTTCATTAGCCTCTCTATAAACATGTCTAAACATACAATACTCAAAACGAGAAGCCAACTCTTTAATCTCAAAATAAATACCATCAAATTTGGAGTTGTCCATGTTGTCCTGATCTAATGCTTCTATAGCGAAGGAGTAATCACTCTCTTCTTGGATCTTTTCTATTCCCAAGCTTACACAGAACTCAAGGCCACGAAGAAGCGCACCAGTTTAGGTTCAGCAACAGCATCTTCCAATGAGCTTGCAGCCATCAACACTAGGCTCGAACTGTCTCTCAAGATTGCACTTGTACCAGCTCTACCCATCTCTTCAAAAACAGCTCCATCAACATTTAATTTCAAAACATCATCAGGAATCTTATTAGGCATAGGCATTTTCCAAATATTTTTCAGACCACGCTATGGATACGCGAAGAGGATGATTCAGCTACCTGTGGACCCTGTTGAGCCAATAAAAACTTATAACATCTTCTAACTGTGAACATCCCATTTCCTTCATAGCCCCATACACGCCTATCAGCTCCATTCCCAGCACACAAAACCACTTTCTGGATATCCTCCACAACCCCTGGATTAAAGAGAGCTCTAAGTTTCCTCAAATCCCACATACTAGAGCTTTTCACACATAAGAGACTTCACACAATCATGCTGGTTCCCTTCACTTGCCACAATCCCTTCCATCACTAAAGAGTATGTCCTGGGATCCAACTATCAAACCAAATATTTACAGAAGTCCCATCCCCTATCATCCATCTACATCCCTCTAGAACCCATTTTTTGGCCTCCCAAATTCCTCTCCATGTATAGGAAGGCGATCTACCCAACCCTGCTTGCAGAAAATCTGAACCCGAATAATACTTTGCTTTCAGCAATCTGTGCAGTAATGAATTTTCATCTTGGAGTAGGCGCCACCCTTGTTTAGCAAGCATTTCCAAATTAAAGAGATGCAAATTTTTAAACCCCATCCCTCCCCATGATTTCCTGACACACATTTTGTTCCAATTCAGCCAATGTATTAGCCTCTCATCTTTCCTTTGCCCCCACCAAAACCTAGCCATCATACCCTCCAATTCGGTACACAAACTCAAGGGAAGGAGAAAACAACTCATGGTATAAAAGGATATTGAAAGAGCTACAACCTTAAGTAACACTTCCTTTCCCCCCTATGAGAACAACTTCTCCTTCCAAGCTTGATGCTTTTGCCAAGCGCGCTGTTTTATAGGTGTAAAAGCAGTTGATTTTAACCACCCAACAATTGGTGGGAGTCCTAAATACTTCTCGTACTGCTGCACATCAGAATTTCCCCATAGTTGTTTAATCCCTTCTTGGACTCCACTTGGCACATTCCCACTAAAAACTATGGCTGTTTTTTCACGATAAATACGCTGACCTGAAACAGCTTCATATTTCTCCAACAGAGCTTGAACCCTCCTATTCTCCTCTACAGCAGCTTTACAGAAAACCAAGCTATCATATGCAAACAGCAGATAAGTAACCTTTAGAGCCCCCTACAAACCTTTATTCCTGAAATCTCATTTTTACCACCCGCATCTTTTAACAGAGTAGTCAACCTCTCAGTACATAGAAGAAATAGATAAGGGGACAATGGATCCCCTTATCTAAGTCCTCTAGATGAATTAATAGGACCTTTAGGCTCAACATTGATCAGCACATCAAAGGACACATAACTAACACACAGCATAATCAACTTAACAAACTCTGGCTGAACCCCATCACCTCCATAATATTTTTCAGAAAACCCCATTCCACCCTATCGTACACTTTACTCATGTCTAACTTCATCGACATAAAACCCTTTTTTCCTTTTTTTCTTCAGCTTCAAAAAATGCATAATCTCATAGGCAATCAAAACATTATCAGTAATTAGGCGTCCCGGAACAAATGCACTTTAACCATAAGGCCTTTGAGCGTTGTCACTCATCCCCATCCAGCCAAAGTTGTACCACCTCTCTTGCCTTATTCAGTACCAACAGATGTGAAACACGATTATCTTCATAGAGTTTGTTAAGATGTCGTTTGGCCTATTGAAGCTTCTTTTGAACATGACCAAAAGTATGCCTATTCCATGCATTCAATTTTTACCCACACTCTCTAATCATACCCACAACATCCTCCATAGTGGGTTGGGTATTGCACCTTCTCCATTGTGCTTTAATAATGTCTTCACAATCTTTAGCCCCTACCCATAGTTCCTCAAAACGAGAAAGCCTTCTAGTTCTAGAAATCACAACCTCCCCCTCCAATTCAACTCAAGTGGGTAAGTGATCAGAATAAGTCATAACACCATGGCTAACTCTTGCATTTGGAAAGAATTACACCACGCTGAGTTTGCTAAGAAACGGTCAAGTCTTTCACTAACACCATGATGGCCTTCCCTTCGATTTGACAAAGTAAATTTATAACCATGAAAACCCAAATCTCGCAAATCACAGTCCTCTAATACTGCTCGGAAATCTGCCAATTGTCTTTCTAGTCTAGAATTCTCACTCAGTTTCTCATGATGGAACAAAATTTCATTTAGATCCCCCATGACTAACCAAGCTTCCCCACTCGACTGCCATAAGCCCCAAATTCTCTTTAAGAATCTCTTAATTCTCCTTATTATCATCGCAACTTCTTCATCTTTGTTGTTAGTTTCCTTATTTATCTTCATCACTTTTGCTTTCATGAGAAACAACTTTAAGTGCCAAGCTCTTCTTTAGCTTTTCTTCTTATTCTCCTCTTTTCAATGTGTACTTATGGGTGGTAAGTGACCCGATAACTTCATTTATTTCGAGTTTCTTAAGGTTTGTAACTTCAAGAATTGCCATCACTTTTGATTCTCAACGTCTTGGCAGAGAGTTAAGAATTTTTTTTACTATCTCCAAGCTGGAATAAACCTTGCCGAAAGCTGTTAAACTGTTTATAATGTTAGTAAAACGAGTATACATAGTAGAAATAGATTCATCATCATTCGTTTTAAACATTTCATATTCATGAGTAAGAATATATATATTTTATTTCTTGACTTGCGAAATTCCTTCAATATAAGTTACTTCCAACTTATCCCAAATTTCCTTTGTCATCTTGCAAGTTATTATTCTATTAAATTCATTCCCATTGAGAGCATTATATAAGAAATTTATAATCGTTGAATTCAATGTTAGAATTCTCTCATTTTCATGATCAAAATCTTCTTCTTCCTTTTAAACCTTTACTCCATCAACAACTTTTGTTGGGATATAATGTCTATTTACAACACATTTTCAAATTTCTCAACCTTGAGCCTGAAGAAATATTTTCATTCTAACTTTCCAGAATGTGTAATTGTCTCCATAAAATTGTGGAGGCCGAGTACTGGATTGACGTTCACCAAAGGTAGTTGTAATGTTAGCCATAAGATCTTAACTCAAAAGATAGTTAATCTTATAAAAGAGCCATTGCTCTGATACCAATTGTTGCCCAGATGACTAACATAAGAGGGGTTAAATTGGGTTGTATTTAAAGATTGAAAAATAAAAACCAAATACACAATATAAAATATGAACAAAATACAAAGTAGTAGTAAATATAAAGAGTAAGGGTAAAAGAGAAGCAAACTCAGTATTTTAACGAGGTTCAGCCCCACTACTTACATCCTCGCCTCAAGCTACCACTTGAGGATTCTCAAATTCACTATTCAACCTCATATAGGTAGAGATAGAAACCTATTACACTTTTGAGCAGTATTGCTACAAAGAGTTCATGTAGAATAACCCTATACACTTACGATCACTTTATATGTGGTGATTCAACTATTCCCTGTGTAGAACACCTTCAACACGCCTAAAGGTTATACACACCCTTTTATTGATACAAGAGCTGATAATGAATAGGTTATCAGAAAAATACTCCTTAATAAGTGAAATAAGAACAATACAGTGCAAACTATATCTCTCTCAAAATGAACAAGGTGTAGCACCCGGGCCAATTAAACCTAAGGCCGTTCCATTGGAGTCACTTGTTTTTTTCTCTCTCTTGTTTTTATGCAGCTGAGTAACCTCTCCTACCCCACAACGTCGTTTTCAGTGAGCTTCATATCATTTTATCTTCTCGACAGTTTTTCAATTTTAGTTTCTGCACTTCCAAAGATTTCTCCACCCAATCTCCATTATCTCCACGTGATCTAGGCAGTTTGAAGTTTGAACTTCCTTCCCCTTTTTGAGTTCCCTCCTTTTATTTTTGTTTTCGTCTAGCACTCGAGTCTCTCCCACCTATTTTTATTGTCTTTTACATGCAGTGCATTTCTATTTCTTTTTCCATCCTCTCGAACTCTTTCTCTATTTATCTATCTTCTCTGCACCAAGTCGCTAGGCACCTGGAAACTCTACCACCCAACCACCACGGGTCAGCCCCCAAGGCCCAGCACCTCTGTGTCCTCAACGGAAACCTATCACACGCAATCATCAGCCTCTGCTGAACCAGTCAAGATCATCGTCAAAAAGGAATCAGCGCTGTCAAGCGTCTATCCCTCCTCCGCGAATCAGACAACAACTTTCCTCCTCTACTCAACCACCTCACAAGGCGCTGCCTCACGTCAGAAATACCATGAAAATAGCCCAACCACACCCGTCCCAACCGCCCAACAACTTCCTCTGTTTTGCTATGCCAAAAACAGAGCAACCCACCACTAGTTCCACCTTAAACCGCAACTCCTTGTGTCAAGTGAACCCACCGCAAGCTACCCAGCCACCACAAGCATCACACGGTGCAGCCTTTGCCACACTCGAGCAACCACCCAGTCACTGTAAGCCCTATCTCAAACCACCAGCCGTTGCTCCAAGTGTCCCCACGCTCGGCCATTCGTAGTTGATAGATGAGGGCTCGAGACTCAGTCGATCTTCTGACCACTATTGACACTGTGCTCAGATCCTCCGTCCATGGTTGCACCACCATGCACAACCTCCACCCCTCACGTGCAGGCCGCCGTGCTCACCACCATCGATCCCTGTCTAGCTCACTGTCCTGTCGCGCCTTTCATCTTCCCTCGGTGAGTATGCCTCTGTGTTGCTCAGTTTTGATCCAGGCGTTCCTTTTAGTTTGTCCCACTTTTTTTTTTCTAGTTTCTAGTCGTACCCAACGAGCATGCATGTTGATGTTTTTATTTTTCCAAAACGCCCTTTTCATTTAGATGGTTTCATATTGGACCATTTTCATATTAAACTTGTGTTAAATGGGTCTTGTTTGAAGAATAAGAATTTACATTCACGGATTCAAGTTAAATTACTAAATATTCTTACAATTTGATTTTTGGTAGTAAATTGTAAGTATCTTAATCTTTTATTTTTTTTAAGCACTTTAAGCTTATTATATGAAATAAATCTTGTATGGTTTTAAATTAGATATGATTAGTAGTTTGCAATGATTTTTAAAATATTATTAACTATATTTTATGAACTACTATTGTTTAAAGAAATTTACGATTTCCTACTACATTATATGTTAGTGGTATTAAATTTATGATATTTTAGGGTTTTGCGGAATTTAGCTTTTTAGGAAAAGAGATTACTTAGTGTTTCAGTTGTAAGCATTGAAAAATTGTGTTAAATTCAGATATTTATGGGAGTACGTGACTATTTTATAGGTGACGATTGATTTTCGTTCAGTTCTACTGTGAGAAATTCTGAAAAAATTAAGAAGTTCAAGTAAGCAGAGTTCCTATGCTAGGCTTTACACGAATTAATAAGACTGAGATTGACTTTCTGAAAACCTTGCATATTTTGTGATGAAATGAGAACTTGGGAAAAACCAACCTCGGTTTTTTATTTGCATTACTCATGAAATCTGTATGAAAAAGAGAAAAATGTTTATATCATGCATTGTGTAGATATGAGCTCTATTTTGTCATTTTGTCTCTAAAATCTGAAAAAGAGCGATATCGAAAATCTAAAAAATTATGCATTGATGTAGAAAGATGCTTCGACTTTTGTTTTCAGTTTGTGAGAGTGATCTGAATATGTTTTGGAACTCTGTTTTATATTGATATGGCATTTGAAAACCTTTGGCATGGTGTACTGATTTTGTATCTGACTCTGTCTCTACTCTGCTTTGTTATGTTCTGCTCTGCTCTATTTGGGTTGGTATCAACTTCTCTATCTCTGAGTGCACCCACTTTGGAAACAAAGTGATTTTATTGTGGTATTTCCTGTCTGCACACTCAAGGCTCCGAGAAGAATAAGGAAAATATTTCACCTCTGTCTCTGCTAGATTTGGCCACCGGGAATAGCACAACTCTACCACGGGGGTGAAACATGGTCTTTGCTCTGTGAGATGCTCTGTTTTGATGTGATGATAATGCTCAGGTTATGTTATGCCAAAGTATTCTGGGTTTTATGTGTCATTAAACCATCATTCTGTTACGTTTGAAAACATGTTTTGTTCTGCATGATAACTCTGAAAAATATTTTGTTCTGCATATTGTACTCTGTAAATGTTCATGTTTGTACACTAGTATATGTCCTCTGCTTACTGAGTTGTTAATAACTCACCCCTTATCTTCATAACATTTTTCAGATATTTTGGATACTTCAACGCAGGTTCAAGAATAAGAAGCATGGGTAAGACTTTGTGAGCATAGTATATTAAATACAATGAGGGTACTTGTTATTGGAGAATTTTTATTGAATAGCTTCGTTTTGCTCTGTTGACTTAGTACTTTGGGAAGTTGGCATGTATTTTGAGACTTCATCGTATTCTTAGTTCTTTATTTTGGAGTAAATGGTTTAAAGCAATGAGATATATGAGTAATTGAGGAATTTGATTTTATATTTGTACAGTGAGATATGACTTTAAGTGTTAAAAGGTAACTCTTTGACCCATCTAGGACCAGAGCGTTACACAAGGGGTAAGGCTCAATACTTACAGAAGTGAGATTGAAAGTTTTGAATGAATGTTGTAAAACTTGCAATTGATATATGTATGCTCTGGTTGTAATTTTGAAATCTCAATTGAGCTATTTATAGCCATATGAGACTTTATTTTTAAATTTAAAAACATTCACATGTCAAAAAGGAACACCACCCATTTTTCAAAATTTTCAAATAAAACTTTTTCCTTTTTTGCAATTGTCAAAGATAACGTCATTCACTTTTCAAATTTGTCAAATCAAATCTTTTACTTTTCGCATATGACAAAATGAGCATTATTTACTTTTCAGATTTTTCAAACAAAATTATCTACTTTTTGCATATGTCACAAATTAGAGCATCAATCACTTTTCAAAATTTTCAAACAAAACATGCACATGTGAAAGATAATTGTGAAAAATGACAATCAATCATCGTTAAAAAAGTCAAATTTCAAATTTTTAATTTTCAAATGTATCATGCACATGTGGGAAATATAATTTGATGCTTTATGAGAAAAGATTAATTTTGAGTCTTAATCCAATTTCGAATTTTATCAAGAGATGTACAAAATTACTCTAAGAGCTTTATTTGTGAGCTTGTTCACTTTTCTTACTCATGCTTGGTTCGTTGATGTGTTTGGCTCTATTGTGTAGACAACTTGAGCTTAAGACTCTTTTATGCTTGAATTTATTTTCTATCATCAAAATCCATATGTAGATATATAATTATATAATTATATAACTCATTTTTTATTATTATATAGATATATAATTATATAATTCATTTGTTAACAAATATATATTTATTATAAGCCACAATATCTCCAAAAAAAAAACAATAACACTACCTAGCTACTAAACAAAATATTAATATTTTTCAAATTTTAACGTATGATAAAAAAAAATGTTACAAACCCAACAATAACAAATTATATGAGTTTAGGTCTAGAACTACAAGTCCTATAATAAAAATATAAGCATATTGAAAGAAAGGAAAATCATATATATACAACAATTTTTACAATATTTTATACAATTATGTTTTAAACGATCGATGGATATTTTTATAAAATAACTTATAAAAGTAACATTATTTTACATAAATATCCTTATTTTAAAACATAGTTTTATAAAGGGTTGTACATGTAAAAAGGGTTGTACATTGAGAAATACTAATATTACAACTCAACAACAGTAAAATTGTAATTTTGAAATAAAATTTAAACGGATTATTGTAGGTTGATTTTGGATTAAGCGAGTTAACCTGCTGTTGACCTGTTTATTAATCGTGTCTTAATGGGTCAACCTATTTTGACTAAACCCATTTATATCAAAACCATATGCTGCTAATTTTGTGTCCTAGTATTGTTCCAGTTTGGTTTACGAAATGTGTCACATATTAATGCCACCCCAATTTATTTATTTATTTATTTATTTTTATTTTTTGTGATTTTCGTTTGTTTTTAATTAATTAAAAACCTTAGAAAGTTATTTTTCAGGGACTGAAAAATTATTTTAGTTAAATTATTTCCAATGTGGTCAAAAGCTGATCTTTTCAGTGTTAGAAGCACTGCTTGCTTAGTTTCTTCTGGTTTATCATTTGAATTTCTGACCTAATGATCATCAGCCTTGTCACACCTTTTTAATACTTAAATAAAAGCCACAACTTCTAGAAAATCAAAGAAGAAAAGGACGGGACAGAATGCAGATTTTTGTTCTTTGCTATATATTAATATTCTTGGAGATAAATGTTGGCGTGGAAGGGATAGTGCATTGTACTCAAGTAGGAAATGACAAGGATTTCGGCTTTTATTTCTTCTCTGCATGGGTCTCTACCCAACTTCAGTGGCCTTTCGACCCGGGTGATGTCCACGTACGTGAAAGTGGGCCTCCCTCCTCTCGTTGTTCTCTGCTGGCTAATTCCCCTTCACAAATTCTGCTACTGGTTGTGAATAACTTTGCGCATTGGGAATTATTGTGGTGAGAATTATATGATTTTGGTAGTCTATTCTTTCTATGGTATGTTGCTTTCATCACCTGATCTTGCTTTTGTTATAACGAAAATGGGATTTAATCCAAACATGAACTGAAAAGAAAAGAACAGAAAAGTAGGTAGTTTTGATCCTTTTCGTTTTGGATTGAGGATGCTAAAAATGGTCTCATTTGCCTTAGGAATTCCGAACTTTTAATGATCCCTGCCTGAGTGTTTTTCTCTTTGTATTGATGCACTTGCAGGAATCCATTAACTAAACAAGAGTACGTTTTTTGTTTGGTAAGAACGCCCCACAAGTATTTATAATTGACTTCAGCAAAAGAGTACTACTGATTAGAGCTTCAAGGTCCGGAGTCCGGACGTCATCTTTTAACCTTTCCTGAAAACCGAAATGAACATGTTACACTTTTTCATTTGATTTCCTGATCTCCTCTTGTCAGATAGCATATTGATGAACACTTTATTCAGAAAAGACAGAAATTTATTCTTAAATTAAAGCAGCTTAAGAGTTAGTACTATTGGTCTCTGAGTTATAACGAAAAGGGCAGGCTAATAATACAGCCAGACTGTTGATCAGAGGGAGATTGATCAAAACTTCACAACATGATGATGATCATGATCTATCTAAACAGAATATTATTCCCTCAGTTGAGAAGAAGAAGAAAGAAGGAGAAGATCAGAACACTTGCTGGATGAAATAGGGAACGTCCTCTGCTGAGAAATTTCTACCTAAACTGCACTCTATGCAGTGCCAAATAAGCAACAAGTCGATAACCCACCAGCATTAGGGCCATGATGGCCACGTCTACCCATAAATGGCTCAGACCCATTGATTTGACTGCAGGGAAATCTCCAACTCGACACAGCACTCCTTTTGAGCACTCATAATAATCGTCCTCTTTGTATTGAACCCCAAGAAGTAGTTTGTAACAGTAGTAGCTATAGCTCAAGTACTTAAGCCAGACTATGAATGGAGGAATCTGCTGAATATAGTATCCTCCTGCTATCAGGAAAACAAGGGTTGTAACAGAAGCTAAAGTAGTTGCTTGTTTTACGTCCATGAGAATTGCACCGATGGCTAAGCCAAGACTTTGGGACACAAGGACACTGTAGAGAACAACAAGCAGTGAAAGGATGAAAGTCATGGCATTGGGTTTAAGCCCACCCATCCAGTAGATAATGAAAACGAAGGCTGTTGGGAGTGCAAGCTCCAGCGGCAGGTCTCCAACTGTTCTGGCTAGGAAGTAGGATGAAAGGCGGTACATTCCCGATGATCTTTCCTTGACTAGCATTCTTCTCTCTTGGGGAAATGTGAAAACTGCGTTGTAGAGAGGGTAGAAACCCCAGAACACAGAGAAGAAGAAGAGCAAAGCGATCTGCAGTCAGAATGCAAACCTTGTTTAGAGCCTATAAGGAAAATAATTTAAGATAAAAACTACTATCTCAATATATATATCATGGTAAATTTATCCAATAACCATGTTCAAGTACGGCGAGATCTCCCCAAAACTTTTTTAGGATTAGAGGAGAAAATTATTGGAGGAGGTAAATTTGTTAGAAAATATGAGAATTTTGACATGAATTGAAGACACAAACTTCAATTTGTACATGTGCAACAGAATTTTGACTAATTGAAACTAGGAGAGATTCTTACACGGTCTTCAATGTGAGATGGTGGCGTGTCCAGCCATAAGAGTCCACCAAGCACGGCCACACTTATAACTTGGAAAATCCTTAACCTGTTGAAGGCTTCAAACCTCCTCTCCCTCAGTCCCCTCTGAAGCAGCACCTTGAACTGATGCCACCAGCTTGTACACCATTGCTCTGATTTGAAGTCATGTCCTGTTCATTACCAGAAGTCAATACTTCGCATTAGCCAAACTAAAGTAGCAGAAGAGAAGAAAAATAATGAACATTTGCAGCCGATTGTGATCATCTACTTGCTCCTGCATGAGGTTGGGTTAGGAAAAATTAATGATCAAATATATTGCCGCTATAAGAGGGAAAAGAGAGAAGATTTACTTTTACAGCCATCTTTTGTATAGTTGTAGTTGTTGACATCGAAACTGCAAAGCTCAGTCTTCAGCCTCGTGTTCTTGTCATAGGCTGAAATCAGAGCTTCCTTGACCAACTTCTGTTCTTCTTCCATGTTCTCAACTTGCTCGGTTGATTGCTTGGAATCGGGAGAAATTCCTGCAATTTTTCAAATTTACCTCAATGGTCATGACATCGCATACTTTTTTCTTTCGTTCACATTATTCAAAGCCACAAAGTCAACAAGCTGCAAACATGTTAGATCCTAGACCAAAGTCACCATTTGAAGTGAAAAAAAAGAATTGATAATCATGTTCGTGTGTGCACGTGACTACGTATATGAAGATAATGATACATATACTTATACGTATCATGTGCTAAAATGGGAGGATGTAGAATATTAATATTCGTGTTTAATTCATTAAACAGTCGACTTTTATCTCCACTATCAGTACTAGCACTCCAAGTGACACATCCATCTGGGTTGAAAGATGCCAAATAGAAATTCAATAGAAGAAAAGGAAGTCCCTTTCACAAAACCAAATTCTTAAAGAAGTTGGAAATTACCATTAGCAAGATCAAGCAAAAGATCAGCTGGATTGATGGTCATGGATGTGGAATAGCCGATTGAGGAAAAATATCCCAAGGTTTCTGAAGCAGGACCATAATAGATGGGGAAGCCCTCAGAGAGCAAGATGACCTTGTCGAACATGTGGTAGAGCCTGCTCGAGGGCTGGTGAATGGTGGTGACCACGGTTCGACCCCCACTGGCAAGCCTTTTGACTGTGGTCATGATCCTTTGAGCCGTGGTCGAGTCCAAACCTGAGGTTGGCTCGTCTAGCAGAAGCAAGCTTGGATTGATTAGCATTTCCTGACCAATACTCACCCTCTTCTTTTCTCCTCCTGATATACCTCTAAAAAGTGGGCCCCCAATCATGCTGTTGCGGCACCTATTCAATCCCAGCTCGGTGATCACTCTCTCCACATGCTGGGCTTTGTCATCCTTAGTCAAGCTAGTGGGTAGCCTTAGGAGTGCGGTGAAAAGAAGGGTTTCGGTCACAGTGAGATGTGGGTACAAAACATCGTCCTGAGCCACAAATCCTGTTCTTCTCTTTATGGTACCAGAAAAAGGCTGAGCATTGTATGTGATCTTTCCGGACAGCTTGCCATTTAGACGGCCTCCAAGGGCTGTAAGAAGGGTGGTTTTGCCACTCCCGGATGGCCCTAACATCGCTAGTATCTCTCCTGGGGAAACCATGCCTGTTAATCCATTCAGTATGGTTTTTTCACTGCTGCTCCATGTACCCCAGCATAATCCTTTCTGCTCCAGTTTGACTTTGTACACCACCTCTTCAAACTGTGGAAAGAAACACGGAAAAGAAACATGAAACTTTGCGCAAAAGTTCTAATTTATTATATTAAAGAGAGGACAATCATTATACCAAAAGAAACATTAACCAGTGTAATTCATGAATATTGTTTATGCATAAACAATACTCGATGTTAAACAAAATATATGTTCTTGCTTTGGGAGAGAGAGAGAGAGATAATGACCTTTAAAGTTATAGGATACAAGGACGTGAGTTGGTAAACAGACTGAGAATTTGCTCGTACAGGGTAGGCAAGGACAGTGGTGTTCTGGGGTTCCGACATCTCTGTAGGCAGATTATTGTCCACAGGTTCGCTGTCACGAAATTCTGGTTTAGGCTCCATGCAGTTGAGGCTGCAGCAAGGCAAGGCCAAAAATTAAGTTGCTGCTGCGTTTTGGTGATGATGGCAGTGGTGAGAGGATGATGATTGGGGGAAGCAGAGAGAAGTTAAGGACTTCCTTTTAACTTGGCTTCCTAAAGTGAACTGGGGAGAGCACATAAATATATAGCAGAGATGCATCGACGAGGATGTCCCCTGTTTACCAAGGCCCTGTAATGTAGGCCTACCCTGCTCCATTGTGGGACCCCCCCCCCCACCTTTTTCTCTTGAGATTATTCTGAGTCTCTGACACTAACTCTTAGTTATTGTTTTTTTATGGAAATTTCTTCCCGTGTCTCCCATTATTGGCATCTCCCCTCTCTCTTTCCTCACTCTTTGATTCATCTTTCCAGGGTGACCATGGGTACAGACATTTATGCAGCATAATGGCAGTCGTTGGATGTTACTGATTCAAGCCATTATGCAAGTTTTGCCCTAAAATGAGCAGAAAGCAAATGGAGTACTAGAGTGCCAAAAATAGAAATTCTCCTCTATTTTTGGGTTATAAATATTTTTCTGGATCTTTAATGTTCTTGCATATTTCTTAAGAACTTTTGACTATGATTACCATATCATGTCTCGTCTATGTGAAACTATATAAAGGAAATTGTTTTTATGTTTAGATAGAAAAAAGAAAGGAACTAGCAGCTTCTTGTTTATTAATTGTCTAGTACTAGAGAATTTTCTATTGCTTCTTGCAGTTCCACACTAAAATACCTAGATTAATGAAAGCAAGTGGGACTGTCGCAGTCCTGACTACTAAACTGTATGGTGGTGTCATGGTGATGGTTGGTTCATTCTCTAAAAATTAATTTAGGTCTATTTTAAAGACCCGAGACTATTCAAACTTGAGACGTCAGTTTGTAAGTTTATTTTTATAAAAATATCTTTGTATAAATCTAAATCAAACATTTCTTAAATATTACTTGTAATCCAAACAAAGTCCGGAATCGGAAGCCATGGAATATCAATAATTAAGGAGAAATGGTAGACGGAATTTAACGCCATATGTAAAAGTGACATTTTCTTCCAACCCTAAATTAAAATATATCAAAACTACACACGTATATACGTTTTCCTATATTCTTATGTTTTTTTTTAACGAAATTCTTCTTTTTCGACGAAGACTATTATATATTCTTGGTGGGCTTATTTTTTCAGTTTTATAAGCAAGCATTTTATAAAGTAGTAGTACTATACATGCTGATAGCTAGTACTTGAACGATCGAATTACGTCCTGGTGAGCAAATGGAAAGAGTACTAATTAAATTCTTGTCATGATTTGCGCGCTAAAGCAATTTTAAAAGGATGGGGCGGGAATCGGATTACCCTACTTTTGTATATTAGCTAAACCTCCTACAAATTAAATTAAAGCCTCCATATATAAGTACAGCATCAGTTTAAAGTTTTCAAAGAGGCCGGCCGCCGGAGAGAATTCGTGTTATTTCAGTTCCTTTTAGCATTTGTCATGTGGACAAGGACATTAGGATTCATCTGTATGTAGTATGGTTGGAATGTAGTCATGACTCAAAGATGTGGAGGACATTGTTTTCTCATATCACGTGTAGAATTCTGAGAGAACAAAGGAATCTCTTAATTCCCGTCTTTTTTGAATGTGCAACGTCCATCTTCATCTTGCATGCATCAAATTTTAGTCATTTAGGGTCGATGTTTCTCATATTTCCACTGCATGCATGCATTATCTTTACAACTCCGGGTGGTTTAGATGTCGAGTCTTCATTCATATGATCCATGCCTGCCTCTGAGATGAGAATTATTTACTTAATTCTTCTCTCTTCTACGACCAAGAATAAGTTCTTCATGTGAATAAAAGGTAGCGAAAGCTAGCAATGGTGCTTTTTTCCTTTATTTGTAAAGCTATATCCAACTGATTCCTATTATATATATTCCTTTCTAATTACCTATTGAGTCTACGCTGTAATTTTCAACATTCGTATCTCCGATGTTCGATATGACTGTTCTATCTTATCATGAATATTGCATGTGATTACAAATATCGCAATATATATTATTCATTTAAAGTAACATCATTAATGAGCTAGGAAGCTCTATATATGCTAACAAATGAGTCACCCCCCCGGCCCCCCCCGCCCCCAAAAAAAAAAAAAAAAAATCTCTCTCTCTCATTTTTCTCTTCATTGAATAAGAGAGAGGAATGATTAAAGGGAGAACCTATCAATCGGACTCCAATTTCTGTCCATTAAAAAAAAAATATTTGGGGACGCACTCATGAGAGATAAGAGTACATATATTTGTATATATGTATATATATGTATATATGTATATGGGTCGTGCAGGTGGTGACTACCTTTTCTTTGTTGAAGACATGCATGCAGCCTTCTTGCGAAGCTGGGTGCGCATGCATATTGGTTAAGTGGCACCCCTTTTTATGTCAACTTGTATATAATATACATAGAATATATATATATATATATATACACACACGTTGGAAGTACATTAATATTGAGACCAAGAGGGAATATCAAAGCTAATTATAAACAAAAACAAGAAAAGAAGAGAAAAGAAAAAGAGGAGCTAGGGAAGGGAACAAATTAAAAATGATTTGAAGGATCGATCGAACTTTCCAATTAATTACAAACCACATGATATTATATTATATACCCATAAATACTATTAATGAGAATGTTCTCTTTTAGTTACACAGTAAAAAGAAAAGAATTCCCTCTCACTTTCGGCATTCCAGTTCCTCGTGATCTTTATATATAATTAGTTGATCTTAACTGTTTCTTTGGTATAAGTGGCTAATTCCCACCCCCATTTTGCATGGATTCTCTCTCCTTTTCCTTTGGGTATCCTTGTCTATGGCCGGCTCATCTTATCGGCCGACTCCGAGCACTATATATATAATACATACACACACACACATATATATATATATATATGGGATATAGTACTATTTATTCATTTATTCACTCATTAGTTAATTAATTTCCTATATATATATAGCGTGAAGAATTAATGATAATATTCTTCATTTCTTATCTCCTACTAGTACATGATATGCATAGTATACCATATTCCCTGTTGACTATATTTTGGTCCATTTGGAATCAGATAATATATATTTGAGACAACTGGCAGCTTTTTATTTCTTTTTTTAGAGGAATGAATATTCTTGATTTGTATAAACTATATATATATATATATATATATATATATATATATTATATGGGCTGCAAAACTGGTGATATAATTATTGTATAAAATATTGATAATGCATGTACGTTCAATATCATTAAAATCATGTATGATATTGACTAGATCTTCGGGTCTAAAAGCGATTTATAACCTGAGGGATCCAATTAGAACTTCTGATGGTGAATTTATATAATGGCAGGAAGTGGAGAAAATGATTGAGAATAATAATAAAAAAAAAATGATCAGCAAGTCCATTAAACAATTATATATAAATTAATTATTAGTTTATGCTTAATTCTGTGGAATTATGCATGATATATATTTGCCCAGTTCAATGTACTTAATCATCTCATGAATCAATGACGGATCATCATGATTATATACTCTAAAAGAACTATATATTTCATTCTTTAGATTTTCACTTGATCATTATTAATTAATAATATTGCCTCGACCAAAACTTATATTGAAATGCATTTTTATTTGGATGTATATGTAAATTTAGCTTCGTTATTACATATTAATATTTATAATCATTACAAGAAAAATGAGCATTTGTAACCGATTATATATTTGTGACGAGCATGCCATTTTGAGAAAAAATAAACTTGAGAGAACACCTCCCTCTATAAAACTTACCAGAAAGAACCGATCAGGGGTGGGAGCTTCGGCTCCTCCCCCTCCCTCCTTCCTTCTCCTTCCTCTGAGCCCAGTCCTTTCTCTGTTTTTTGTTATTATTTTTTTTACTCTTTTGGTTTTACAGGCCAAATAAGTGAGGAGTGTCGTTTCAGAGTTCGGTGGTCGGAGGACACCACGCGCCCCACAGAGAGATTCAGAGGCTGCCGATCTATCAACCTACTGAATGCGGCGTCTAAAGGAGCGACGCGTATCCTTCACGTGTAGTTTGAAGTTTGCACGTGGCCGCCACGCGCCTCCTGCAGTTTCTTTTCTTGGCGCCACGCGCGGCGCCGCTGGATCCAACACCTCTTACTCCTTCACGATCGGCTACCCGGTTTCTTCCTCGACTGGCGCATGTCTTACACGTGCTCCTGCAGCCTCTTTGTGCTGTGCTTTCTCCATTTTTACAATATTTTCTTAGTTTTTGTGTTTCTCTGTTTGTGTTGATTAATAAAGGAATAGGTTATTGGACTTATGTCCATAGCAAGGGAACCCCTCCTCTTTTGGAGGATGAGGTGGTTATCTCTTCCTCCTCCTTTGGAGGATGTGGGTTTGGAAACCGATTTGGATACCCTTCCCTTCTTTGGAGGTGGGGGTTGGTTTTTTCTCTCTGTTTTATATAGAGACTGATACTCTTTTATGAGAGTTTTGAAGTTAAGATAATGTCCGTCGCAAAGAAATTTGTGTGCTGGGAGGCGTACAACAGATGTGTAGTTTGGCTTGTATTCGGAGTTTTTCTCTGTATTGACTAGTCACAGCTGTAACTTCCTTTATGGATCAAATGAAGTCTATTTCTTATAAAAAAAAAAAAAGAGAAAAAATAAATTTATATTAGCAGGAAATAGCCATATTCGTAGGAAATAACTGGGTATAAATAAGCAGTTTTCTTATAGTGAATGATAATTGTGAAGAAATTATCTGTGTTAATTACTTTTCATATTGGTGATGAATTAAGCTTGCCCAGCTAGCTAGTACTGAAATATTCATAAATCCTTTTTCTATTGTGAAATGAAAGAAATGACTGCATGCTCAAAATCCCTAGCTTCACGCTTCATATATAGAGGTAGAAACAAGATCATAATGAGAGGGTAATCAAAAGGCAACAACTCTCACTATCAAAGGTAAAATATTCATTAATCCAATAAAAAATATTTCCTCATCCATAAAGAAAAGTGCATTAAAAGAAATGTTTCTATTAATAAGAATATTATTGTCACTACAACACAATTTATCTTTTGTGACAGAGGAAACTATCACAAAAAATTGTCAAAACGTTATTAAAGATATTTGGTGACGGTTTGAAACCGTCACCATGACCGTCACCTAATGTGCATCACAGAAAACAATTAGCGACAGTTTACGTTGAACCATCCCTAAAAACATTTTTAGTGACGGTTGGAGGTGTTCCGTTTGGTTGAACGTTCGAACGTTGCCTTTTTTTGTGACGGTTAAGAACTATCACAGAAAGTAACATTCGAACGTCCAATTGAATGTTCGAATGGGAACCCGACTGATTGGCGTTCGAATGAGAGAAGTTGACGTTCGTTGATTATAATTCGAACGTATCATATTTACATTCGAACATTTATGCGTCCGAACATTAATTATAATAAACGTTCGAATATCCGTTAAAACGTTAACTGACCAATGTTCAAACACTACGGGTTTAACGTTCGGATGTTATTTCAAATGTAAATGAAGGAGCGTTCGAATGCAAGTGGTACTTTTGGAGGTTTGTTCGAATGTTTTGTTCGTTTGAGGGTCAGTGCGTTCGAACATAGATGCCTACGTTCGAATGTTACTATACAATTTTATGTATTCACGTTCAAACGTTGGTTCAAATGGGAACCAATGTTCAAACGTTTTTGCTTTACATTCAAACGTACAGATCAGAAATACTAATTTCATAAAATTTAAAAGCATACCAATTGTATCATTTTACATAACATCAATTAACAAATAACAATGTCTTATAAAATTTTAAAATTAGATATTAAAACTAGCTACCACTACTGATAAAATTTATTTCTTCTTTTTTCCTCACCAACCGCGATTCTGTTGCAACGACATAATACGTTCCATTTGCACCATCATCTCCCGTTGCACTTGCTCTTGGACTTCACTGTGTATTCTTTCCTCCTGGTCTCTCTGTTGGTCCTGCAAACGCGTCTCTAAATGAGACTGTCATTCTAAGAGAGACTCTAACTCTTGCTGTCTTGACCTCATATACTCATTCTCACGCTGTGCAGCTTCTAAATCTTTAGTAAGATTATTAATTTGTGAGGTCGATGAGGTTGAAGAGGATGAACATCTATGCTTGATAGATCGTCTCAAACCTATTGCCATACTAGACTGCGACCCAAGCACTTGCATGAGTATGTCTATGTCACTAGGAGAGAATTCTCCCGAAGCCGACTGCATGATTTGCTAGTAGATAATGTCGATGACCCATGAAACACAACTTCTGAGAATATTTTAACCACTCACAAGCAGTTTCTTTATTACACGTCGGACAAGCTAACTTCCCTTTCTTACTCTAGTCGGAAAGATTCTCATATGCCGGAAAGTCATTTATGGTCTACATTACCGTAGCATGCATCTGAAAAGATGTCAACATGGATGCATCATAAGTTCTAATGCCTGTTTCCCATAACTCTTTCAGCTCTTCAATCAACGGCTGCATGAATACGTCAATGTCATTCTTAGGGGATCTCAGGCCAGGGATAAGTAAAGTTAACAAAAAGTTGGGCGCCTTCATGCACCTCCATGGTAGAAGATTGTATGGAATCAACACTATGGGTCAAGTGCTATAACTTGTACTCATATTCTCAAAATGGTTGAATCCATCGGTTGTTAGTCCCAGGCGCACGTTTCGAGCTTCTATCCCAAACTCTGGATATTGATTATCGAAAGACTGCCACGCAAGTGAGTTAGCAGGGTGCCTCATATATGCGTCATCGTTAACCCTTTTCTCCTCGTGCCACCTCATATCGTGAGCTGTTTTCTTACAAATATAGTCTTTGCAACCTAGCTCTCAAGGGAAAATACCGCAACACCTTAGCCGGCACGTTTTTCTTATCCTTCCAGCTCGACTCTCCACATACAAGACATGCTTGTTTCTTCTCGTTCGCCTTCCAAAATAAAACACAATCATTCTTGCATGCATCTATGGACTTGTACTCAAATCCTAATCTTCTTTCCAACTGTTTCGCTTCATAAAAGTTATTGAGCAATGCAGACCCTTAGGGAAGCACCTAATTAAATAAGTCCAATACTATGTTTATTGCTTTCGTCGACATCCCACACAATGACTTAATGTGAAGCAATCGCACAATAAATGACATGTTGGAATGTTTTGTACAGCCTGGATAAAGCTCGCGCTTTGCATCTTCTCACATTGAAGCGAAATCTTCACAATAAATCCCTCCGCCACTTAAGGCATTGTCGTCAACCTCATCCATAAACATCCCTGCTCCAATGTCACCCAACATCTCCTCCATCTCATCCTGCTCATAATCATCACTCATGTGTTGTCAATAATTGTGATGATCGACCAATACATCTGCTGACTGTTCATACAGCTCACCATGCAATACCCATCGGGTATACCCTAGATCCATACCGTTCACAAATATATGACTTTCTACTTCATCCAATCCTATCGCACACAAATTTGTACACCCTCGACATGGACACTTAATGTAACCACGACTATTAACAGAGGACCGTGCAAAATCAATGAAGGTTCTTACTCCACGCGCATAGGATATGTAATCCTTTCCAAGTCTATCGCCCAAATGCATCCAATTTTTGTACATTTCTAATAACATATATCTATTAATAACAAGTACATAGAAAATTCACATGCATGTATGCTCCAATTCTCATTGCTTTTTTGATAAGGTAGTTAATCATATCCCATTCGAGATTATATTATCCATATTGCACAAATCTCGTCACTCTACTACTTTCCACGTTAGTAGACATTTCGGCAGCACCTCTCCATAGTATTCCAAGTGTACATATTCAAATAGAGGGATTGTGACCCTCCGAATGGTATACCCGAAGAACAGTAGAGGAAAACACCGAAACTTCACATTAAAAGTGGAAAGTATGAGTAACGAACATGTGCAATACAGATAATATAATCCCAAACTGTCCACATTGGACAATTCAGGAATTAGTGAACATATAAATGTACACTAATACCCAAACGGATCTATGGTTATTTATGCAATGTCACAACATATCTTTCAAAAAACACTACAAACAATATCTCAATGTCGTTTGAATTAACAATGTCACATCCTAGTAGTGTTATATTGTTAAACTAGAGAGAGATGGAAGATTATGTGAACAAGTTTCCTATCAGTACACAACGGGAAAGAATGATCTTGAAGAAATGTCTAAACTTTAGTCTAATTACTTAATCATCACAAACTGTCCGACCTTAACAACTCTCAAGGCTGGAGAGACTTTGAGAGTCAAGTAATTTGACAGACATTTCTTCAAGATCATTTTTTTCCGAGGTGTACAAATCACAGAACTTGTTCACATATTCTTTCATCTCTGTCTAGTTTAACAATATAACAAAATACAAATGTGACATTGTTAATTTATAAAAAAATTAAAAATTAATAGTTATGGAATCGAAACTTCAGACTTTTCAACAGGCAACAAAGTTTTTAGGCATAATTTTGGATTGGCTGGGGCTATCCTATGCAAAATACTATAATGATTGATCTCGGATTATTATTCCTAAATTATAATTGTAATTGTTATTATATATCTTAGAACATTATTAATTGGCACCTCCCCATAATTTTAATTGTTATTATATAATTGTTATATATAATTTCAAAGATTATTATATAATTTTAATTACTATCATTCCCAAAGTATAATTTTAATTGTTGTACTTAACTGAGTGAGTTATTTATTTATATAGACAATAAGTATATAATTTCTATATAAGCATTTATTTGATTCTTATTTATTTACTCTCTAGTTTATTATAAATAAGTATATTTATATATTCCAACTCTCTACTTATTTGATAGGTTCAACACTTTTTCCTTGAAGATTATTTTACTTTCTTTATTTATATAAATTTATTTAATAATATAATGGTTTGGAACCTCACAATGGTAAGAATATTTAATAAGTAATTATTAATTATAGTTATTGTATGTATATATTATATTTTATATATAGTTAATTTATATACTTCTTTTTTCTTCTTTTAAAATTAAATTTTATACTATAGTTATAACTTGAATAATAATCATATTCTAACTAAATTAGTATGAATATATTATATATGCTTATTAAATTTTAAATATTAAGTCTCATATTAAATGTATATTAAACGTTTTTAATCTTTACTTAAATTAAGAGTGACGAAGTCTAAACTTATAATTTTCTTGTTAAAGAACAAATTCGAAAAACACAAAAAAATTCACATAAATACTAAAAACTAAACACAATATATTTCTAAGCATGTAAACATATTCAAACAATAATCACAATATTTCAAATCCATATCACAACAACAACAATATTCCCACAACAATATTTCTACACATATTAATTCATCAATGAACACCATAAACTCACAAACTATTCACAAAATTCACAAACAATAATTACAATTATTTCAAGCGGAAGCATAAAATCACATGTACATGTATTAACATATTCCTAAACTTGAGAAATATAACTAGCACTCACAAATTCTTCAAAACCAAAAAATATTATATCAAAATTTTCATATAAATCCAATACCTAAAGACAATATATTTCTAACCATGTAAACATATTCAAACAAAATTCACAACTAATAATCACAATATTTCAAATCTATATCACAACATATTCACAATATTCCCACAACAATATTTATACACATATTAATTTATCAATGAATACTATAAACTCACAAACTCTTCAAAAACTATACAAATAATAATTACAATATTTCAAAAGTAGGTATCAAATGTATAAACACATTGCTAAAGTTTAGAAATATACCTAACACTCACGATATCCTCTTACAAATCAAAAGTTTCTAACTTATCAAAACAACCAATCCTTCAAAAAAATACAACACTAACTTATTAGAAATATATATAACAAACACACAAGACAAATATCATAAAATTTAGGAAAATACAAAAGAAAAATAATTTTTTCTTACCAAAGCTCAACTTAACTCTCACTCTTACACTCTCTCACTCTATCTCTCTCTCTCTAACCCACGTCCCTCTCTCACTCTAACTCTCTCTCTAGCCCACGGAGACTCTCTCTCACGTCTCCCTCTGTTGCGCGCACGGGAGAAGTAGTAGAAATGAATTTGCTGCCGCCCGTGCGTGTATTCATTCAATCATAAAATTTTTGAATAAAACGTTCGAACGTTTAAGTTGTACGTTCGAACGTTATATTATCCCGCCCAATTTTTAGTAATCGTTCGAACGTTAAAAAACTCGAGCATATTTTTTACGTAAGATGTTCGAACGTTCAAATCATCACAGAGATACCTAAATCAAGTGGAAAATTTTCCGCACTTTTATTTTCATGTTTGAACATTAAGAAATTTCGCGTTTGAACGTTTACCATTCCCAATGATTTTCATCGACTGACGTTCGAACATAAAATTTCAAAGTCCGAACATTTAGATCACCACAGAGATACCTAAATCGAGCGGAAAATTTCCCGCACTTTTATTTTCATGTTTGAAAGTTAGAAAATTTACGTTTGAACGTTTACCAATTCCCAATGATTTTCATCGACTAACGTTTGAACGTAAAATTTCAACGTTCGAATGTTCAGATCATCAGAGAGATACCTAAATCGAGCGGGAAATTTCCCGCACTTATATCTTTATGTTCGAACGTTTACATTGAAAATGTACATATGGTGAAAATGTATATCCAAACGTTTCAGATCATCACAGAGATGCCTAAATCGAGCGGGAAATTTTCCGCATTTTTCACGTTCTAACTTTTTGTCACTATTTTCTTCTTTCATATAACCTGCTTGTTCAAGATATTCTTTGTTACTTATTAAATTCTTCTTTACTCAATGTGTGTATTTGGGCATCATCTCCAATCACTTGTGAATATGTTAGAGAAAAAAATTCATTTTTAGGAATATGAGAGGTGGATGCCAAGGTGAGTAATCTGGACTATATATAGTATATAATATAGTATATTATATATTATTTTATAGTATAGTATATATACTATATTTTATATATATATATATAGTATGATAGCATAATACTTTAAATGAAAACATAATAATATAGTATATATACTATACTATATATATGAATCAATAATATATAATTAATAAAATTAACAACAAAACTTATATATATATATATACTATATAGTAACGATATTTTAGAATCACATCATCTGAGAGTCATAATTTGTATGACTTTCAACTTCATCCAACTTAGATCCATACCGTTCATAATATATATGACTTTCAACTTCATTCAACCCTATCGCACACAAATTTTTACACCATCAACATGGACACTTAATGTAACCACGACTATCAGCAGAGGCCCGTACGGCTGGAACTCACTTAATGGACACCTATATCGATGTCTGAAGATACGTACGGCCCACTTCATAGCCACAAACGCAACAAATGAAAGTACGCAACTACAACGTGATCACCAAGCTAGCTAGCTAGTCAGTCCTCTATATATTTATTACTTGTAACACAATCTTGGAGGATGTTTGAACATTACTTTAAAAACAAAAGGGATCGATCCTCCCACTAAAACTGCCTTTCTATTTACTGATCCAATGGCCAGCTCCGTCTTAAATCTTTATTTATATTAAGATCCTAAATTTATAATTTTCATGTTAAACATTTTCAATAAAAATTCAGAAACAATAATCACAATATTTCAAATCCATATCACAACAACAACAATATTCTCACAACAATATTTCTACACATATTAATTCATCAATGAAAATCATAAACTCACAAACTATTCATAAAATTCACAAATAATAATCACAATTATTTCAAGAGTAAGCATAAAATTATAACATGTATAAACATGTTGCTAAACTTTAGAAATATAACTAGCACTCACAAATTCACTAATTGTCATTCATTAGGGAGAGTAATTTGATTCCAATTAATCTATTTAGGAATTTGTACACTAGAATTTTGGGTACTAGATTATAATAATAAAGTATATCGTTTTGAGCTAGTAATAAGAGTTTGTGGTTCTAATGTTCTTTTCATTAGTTTATAGTGGATCATATATATATAATATATAATATAATATTAGTCATATAATTTACTCTATATATAATAATTTATTATATAGTATATGTATTATATATAATATACTATATGTATATGTATTATATATAATATACTACATAATACATTATATATATAATATATACTATAATATACTATATATATTATAATATAATATTATATATATTATGCTATATGTTATAGACTATAGTATACATTATAATATATAACATATATTAATAATATAATATATTATAGTCATTATTTTAAAAAATAAATCGAAAAACGTTCGAACGTAATAAGAATTACGTTCAAACGTTTCGTGTATATAAGGCCAAAACAGAACAGCGAAACGTCATTTTTACTGTTATTTAACTTCGTTCCCGTTTGCACGCCGCCACTCCTCCGTCGCTGTCGTCGTCAAACTCCGCCACAACCGTCACTAAAAGGTAGGCATTCATCTTTTAATCAAATAACATGTATTTTATTTGAGATTTAGATTCGGTTTTGTTTAAAACGAGTCAAGTGGTGGTCGGATTTTCAACTCCATTTTTCGGCTACCAAGGCTTGCTATTGGCCAAATAGTCACCATAGAAAAGTTTCTTGAAGTGTAACTTCATTTCTACGGTGGCATTTCGACATTTAAAACCTTGTATATTGATTTTTGAGATTTCAATAATGGCTGAGTCGACTCAGCCATTCTTTGTCGTTACGTTCGAACGTTTCACTAAGACATTTGAACATACGGTGTTTCAATTACATAACCATTAACGCTTCTACGTTCGAACGTGTATTGTTTTACATTCGGACGTTATTTTTCGTAAAATTTACATTCGAACGTTAATTATAACGTCCAAATGTACTAATTTTTAAATCTATTTATGCTTCAATGTTCGGACGTGTATACTTTACGTTCGCACGTAAAACACATACGTGCAAATGTACAACATAAACGTCCGAACGTATGTCATTTAAATTTATTTACTACTTACGTTCAAACGTGTATGTTATACGTTCGCACATATGTGTTTTACGTTCGAACGTTAAGTTTACTATGTTCGAACGTTAATGCAAACCAGCTTAAAATTAACATAAAAAATGCATCATTGTGAATAATTTTTTTTCCTTTTCTATTTTCAGGATATGGCTCATCCTCTGCATACTAGAAAATGAGAAAGGGAATGAGTCACTTAAGACACTGCTCGTATCAGGGCTCATACTGTTATGGTAGAGCGAGAGGTCCTGATTAATGAGTTCGACGAACTCATATGGGAGCAGACAAACCTGAGAGATGTTTTCGTCAGTAGAGGCTGGGGAAATATCTGCACATTGAGGGGGAAGGTATACCCCTCAATGGTTCAGGAGTTCTATATGAGGATGTGTGACATGCCTCATGACACATCCTCTCACACCGTGATTGTACGCGGTGTTTCCATTGAAATTTCACCAGATGTCATCGCCGAGCACCTCGAGATTCGTCGAGGAGTTGAGACATCTGCACACCCTACACCCCGTGAGGATGTAGGCACTTCTGCATTATCTACTAGTCGCCCATTTGAGCCAGCATCAGCCAGAGATGCAGATCGGTCAGAGGCCGAGGATACCGGCCCCGAGGCTCGGAATGATGACCGAGACGAGGATTTCTACATCCTCACCGGGAGGGACCGCATGCAGATCGAGAGGAAGAACGCATTCAACCAGAACCATCTGCTACCTTTCTTCTGCATGTTCCTCCTTATTGTTGCAACAAACGTGGATCCTGTGGCACATAAAACCACATTTAGTTAGCTTCAGGCACAGTTTTTGATACGAATGGCATGTAGAGATCCCATAGATTTGCCACTTCTTTGAGAGGATCCGTTACAAGGCGAACATCATCTCCACGGATAATCTTCCATACGGTGTCCTAATCAGACGGCTATTACTTGCACGGGGAGTGCCAACTCAGCCAGAGGAGCGGGTCAAAGATCAGATGAGCCCCCTCAACATGACCACACATCGACGTAGCATTGGACAAGCGAGGGGACGTCAGCCACCTCCTGTAGAGGATCTAGTTCCTCCGATGCAACCTGAGCCAGGTCATGTGGGGAGTAGTAGTCAGCAGCCGCCAAGTACATCTGTGGGAGATGCACGGCCTGCTTGGGTTGATGCAGTGATCTCAACGACAATAGAGGCGTCTGTCTCTGATATCACCCATCGTATAGGTATCCTCAACGACAATGTTGATACCTTGACTAAAAAGGTACGGAGTTCGAATTTCACGAACAATGCTATCATCTAAGTGTTGTTTAAGAAATTCGATCATATTTTGTATTTTGCTTTTATTATATGTAAAGAAAAATATTATTTAATATTTCTATGGTTTTTCACTATTCAATTCTCAATCTTATTTCATGTTATATTTTTCATATTTAATTCTAAATCACTGCACTTCAAATATATATAAACATAAATATATATTTATATATTACAAATTGATATATAAATATATACAAGTCAATTATATAGACTTGTTCAAAAATTATGCACTATAAAAACCACATAATTTTTAAATTAGAGTCATATTTAATTTAAATTTAGAATTAACATTCGTGTTGGCACAAAACATTTTACGTTCGAACGTTAATTACTAACGTTCGAATGTTGGCGCCATAACATTTCACGTTCGCACGTAAGTAGCCACAATGTTCGAACGTAAGAAACATCTCTTCTGTCTTTAGTGCACAGAAAAGGCTTTTTAGTGACGGTTTGAGGGCTGTCACAATTTTTCAACCGTCACTAAAAAGCAACTGTGTTGTAGTGTGTAATTCTCGTTACAACCTTACAAATGAAAATCTTCTTGGAAAATCAATGAATCATCTTATCAAAGGAAAACTGGTTCAATAATTTGCACAATGTACTCTTTATATAAATATAATAGGACTAGAAGGCATGAAATGTACCGACGGTATATATATTTTTTCTAACATGTCTTCTCTATTGATCTTTTTTGGCATAATGTCCACTTTGAGCTGCATTAATTTAAAGAGTGCAAATTAATATATATACTCGATCTTAGAATCTTCTGACCAATCAACTATTTGTCAACAATTAAGGTCCTTGGCTTATAATTATTCATGTAAATGATAATGTGTCTCAAGCAGTGAAGCTTCGTGTTGATAATGTGCTGTGAAATGAAAAACATAAGACAAGATCGATCATAAGTAATTGTAGTACAAAATAGTTTATGAAAATTAGTTATTCTACAACTTTATATCATTAGGTCAAGGTCTTCCCAAAATTTTACTCGAAGTTTAGGGCCTTAAGACGGAGAGAGATAAACACATGAAATAAGTACTGCTACATAATTTATTGAGACTAATTAAATAATTGTTGTCCTAAAAATCTACATGACGGGTAGAATATATATTATAATTAGAATATATATTATAATTAAATCCTATTTTATGTATCTATTTCTCTCAAGTATTATCTAGTGTTCATTGTTGCCCCAAAAGTTCAGATCATGTTCTTATGGTATCCTTATCCCTTATATATATATATATATATATATATATATATATATATATATATATCATTCTTATATTTTTATGTATACATCTCATACTGGGATTTGCATAAATGTAGAAAGAAACCCATGGATGGAAATTCATGTGGTGATCAAACTCAAGTCAAGAAGAAGTTGTCAAACCCTACACATGCATGATGAACCATCTCAATCTATACATCTCTGCTCTCCCTCGATCCCTCACACACCAAAATACAATGTGTTCTATGCACCCCCCTCACGCAAAAAAAAAAGGAATATATATATAAATTCAAAAGCTAGAATAGGTCTTAAAAATATACCTAGATCAGGAGGAACCACTAAAACAAATTTTACTTTTAGATACAAAATTTATTAGAGACGAATTTAATTTCATCCCTAAATGTACTTATCTGGGACGAAATTTAAATTTTGTCTCAAAATATGGATGAGGTTTTCAAAGCGTTCGAACGAATAAATATCTCCTCAAACTATATTTTTTGTGACGAAATATATCGTCTCAAATTAGAAATATATTCAAATAGGTAAATAAATGTTCGAATAGCGAGCTACCGTCTATTTGAATGGTTTTGTATCTGTTCGAACAATAATCTTGGCAGGAAATTATATATAATTTTTCTGGGGGACGTTCTAAACAGTTCAAACTTAAATTTTATGTTCGAACGAGATTTTTTGGTGGGGAAATCAAGCGGGATGGCTGCAAGACAGTTCGAACTCAAAGAAATTGTGTTCGAACACCACAATTATTCAATCGAACGACTTGTTTGGTGGGAAATTATAAAAGAAATTGGCGGGGATTTGATTCAATACTGTTCAAACGAAAGTTTTCTGTTTGAACGGGAATGAACTTTGTTCGAACCCAAAATAAACGTTCGAACGGGATTGTTTAATTATAATAATTTATTGAAAGGCATCCAAAATACCTTAAAAATATCTTTTTAATTTATTAGTTATCATTTTCAAAATATAAAAAATATAGATATATTATATAGTATTATTTATGGTGAATTAAAATATTTCATATTCATAAATTAATTTTATGTAATTAATTTTAAAATATTTGAATGAGTTCGTTTAGGTTAAATAAGATTTTTAGTTAAATAAATATTAGTTTAGTAAAATAAGGAAAAAATATTTTTGACAATAAACAAGCTGGGAAACACAAAAAATAAAAATCATACACTAATTACATTCCAAAAATATAATGTACGTTCGATGCAACATAAAAGTCAAATAAAAACTAAAACTATTTATCTAGCATGTAGCCAAAAATCCTCCTGTAAGGCAGGTATGCGTCCCTCCATCTCGTGAAACTTTCCCATGATGGGATCAACAATCTTGTTGATCAAAAGTCGATGATGCTCCTCGAGCAGAGATCGTACCTCACCCAAAGTAGCCCCAACAGGCTGTGTCTGAACATCGGTAAGAGTAGAAACTGGCTCACTTGTTATGCTACTATCTTATGCTACTGGAATATTAGCTCGAGTCTTTTGCAAGTAACCCTCACTCCTGCTAAATGTCATCTTGTTAAGAGGCCCAATCTTTGGTTGCCTCCTCTCAGTAATTTTCACATTAACCCACAATCGAACTAGGAGGTTAGAGATCATCAGTGCAAATAGTAGACTACCTCCACTAGAATAGTGTGACTCAGATTGAATCCGATAGAAGAAAATAACAGCAGATCAATCGGCTCTCCTCGAGCTATTCGTAACATAAATCTAGCTCACTCGATACCAGAATCTATCTTGTGTTTTCTCGGATCAATGTTAGTGGAAACAATTAAATTTAGCAATTTAAAAAATGTTGTACAGTCTATCTGCCTGATGACCTTGCTGCCATCATATGGAGGAGCCGAAGTGTCCAACATCATCTGACAAACCTCATCATCTATGAGACCGTCATCTGCTGGAGCATCGTCTTCATTATCACCCTCACCATCTGTCCCTGCACTCGACGCAGGCAGTGCAGTAGATGCAGGGCATGCGCCCATCACGCACGGGATACCAATAAAATTAGAAATAATAGACGGTGAGATAGTAATACTCACTTCCCGAACAGTAAAGGTGAAGGTATCCGCATCAGCCTCTATCTGCCCCATGGTACGGTAGAAGTCACTGGCCATGTCTGGATAGGCAACACCCCTCTGCTGACAGATTGGTGCTCATCCTCGATCGGTGATGATGGAGTATATGCTCATCCCAGGCAATATCACTAAAGTCATCTAGAATAATCTCTTGCTCAACCAATATAGGCTGAGCACTAAGTTCTCCACTAGGTTGGCCGATTTCGCTCCCACGTTTTCTTCCATTAGTTGCCATTAGTTCACTGTTGATCATAAAATCACAACGAATATAAATAAAATATTAATAACATTGCATTAAACCACGAATATTAAACAACCCGTTCAAACAAAAATAATGTTGTTCGAACTAACCATAATTACAATCTGAAAGCTAATCACTAAGTTTGAACTAAAAACACATCGGTTTGAACGGGTAATAGTCTCATTCGAACTGGAGAATTATACATTCTATTTTGGCCCAACGCTACTAAATCTTGACTATTTGGCCAAAAAGACATCTAAGTTCGAACAGAAATAATATCTGTTCGAACTATTCTGCCTCATTTGGTTACGCAGTTTAGATGAGATGAGATGATATGAGATATTTTGTTGAAAATTGAATAAAATATTGTTAGAATATAATTTTTTTATATTATTTTTATTTTGGGATTTGAAAAAATTGAATTGTGTATTATATTTTATGTGGGAGTTTGAAAAAATTGTAATGATGGGATAAGATGAGATTAGATGGTTTTGCATATTCAAACCGGGCTAATGTAAATCATACGTGTTCGAACATACAATATCATATTCAAACACTGCAATGGTATTCAAACACTACAATGGCTGTTTGGCAATTAAGCATTTAGCATAGGAACGACCTTGAATCTATTCGAACGAAAACTTGCCAATAGCCATGGCTGAGTCACCTTAGCACCAAACATGAAACGTATAAAAACCCTTCGAATCCTTCATTTAAATCGGTAGAAATGATTAGCGAGTGAAGACCAATCATTTCTACCAATTATTTCTACCGAAAAGCACCAAAATGGGGTCGAATTGATTCTAAATCCGACCGTTCACAAATGTCAAACATCCTCCATAGATATACTAACAATGCAGAAGATGATTGAGGGCATACCTCTTTGAAGATAGGGCTTTCAACGGCGAAGTTGGTGGCAATGACGACGATGGCGACGAATTGGAAGATCAGAGCTCGTGGGTTTGAACTGGAAACTTTTCTCAGATGCGTTTGTGCCATTCTACATTCGAACTGGGTATTTGTATGGAACAGTCTCGTTCGAACATAAAAAGTAGGGTTCGAATAGATGCCATATGCATTAAATAAGTTTGAACAGACGAGAATATTGTTCGAACGGGATAATAAATTATTCTAACATACCTTGACCTGTTTGAATCCTTCAAGTGTATATATATATATATATAATAGTATATATGAATATTATATACTATAACGTATATAGTATAGTATATACTAACACTATATACATGTATAGTATATATATAGTGGACTACATTAGTTGTTCCAAGGTTAGAACTTATTTAATGGACTATATTAGTATAGTGTTAGTATATACACTAAGTATAGTACAGTATGAACATTATATAGTGTATATATATATTACATATAATAGTATATATATAATATATAGTATAGATAATAGTATACTATATAGTAGAAATATATGAATTATATAGTAAATATATATAGTATATTAGTATTATATATTAATTTGTATAATATATTTGTTCGAATAGATATGGTACTTGTTCGAACAAACAATATGTTGTTCGAACAGTTAGTGTAGTGCATCAGAAATTGTTCGAATGTGTTTGTCTTGTAGAATGTGTTTGGCAGGAAACTTGGCGCCAAATCCATGGAATATACAATGGTTTGAATAGTATATTCATCCATTCGAATGGATATTTGGCATTCAAACCAATATGACATGGTCTCATTGTGTAGAGAATATGTTCAACCCAAAGTAATTGAGGGTAAAATGTCGGAAAAATATGAATCAACTGAAGTGTCTAGTGAGGATGAGGACGACTCGTCCAGTAGTATTGATAATGAATGAATTTCAAATAGATATTTGTGTAAGTACCATTTTTATAAATATACGTAACGTTTGTTCGAATAATAATTTATTACAATCTCAAACATATATGCCTCCCAAACGCAAAATAACATGTGCGCCATCCTCATTCATTACCGACTCCTCGTGTGGTTCACATACCATCAATAGTGAGTCAACATCATCAGACTCAAAACAAGATATTTTATCAAATTAAATACCACATTTAATGCTCTATTTTATTACTGTATATATAGTTGTTGTAAGTCAGCGCTGAGGTCAAGGCACAACTAGGGGTGTCTGTATAGAGAAAGCAAGAAAAATGGGTAAAATTAAAGTAGATATTCCTGATGATCACATCGATGGCTCCAGAGATTCGGTAGCGTGACTTCCTGTTGATACGCTTACTCACACATAGCACCGATGGTTACATCCTCCTGGGCTAAAGTTTCCCAAGATGTGAAAGACCACATAAAAAATCGTTACTTGGTAATAAGTTACATCCCAAGAAACTAAGTATAACATGTTAATTTAAAGTTACTATGTATTTGTACTAATTGTTTATAATTTTTGAAATGATGAGTTTAAACTTAATTTTGGCAAACGAAATGATCGACAAACGGTTGAAGAACTGATGTCGAATACATTCTGGAGGTACAAAAATTGATGGCATGCACACTATCAGAAGTTCAATATTACAACAGAAGCGCGCCAAAATCCATTCCAAGCAATGCCACCAAACGAATGGGAGAAAGTTTGTGATATGTTTGAAAATCTTGTTTACCGGGTAATTCGTTGCTATCTTTTTTTAATATTATATGATAGATGTATTAAACATATAGATATAATATTTTTTTTAGCAACAGAGTATTGTGAACAAAACAAATAAATCAAATTTAACGATGCACCATTATGCGAATTCTCGATCTTGTCATCATTTATTTAAAAAAATGGTAAGTTATTCTAATTCCCGTTAAATATTAACATATAATACAATTTTATGATTTAAGTTCTAATATAGATTTTCTTTTTATAGGAAGAAGAAACTCTTGGTGACTATGATTTGACCCAATTGTATGCTAAAGCACAAAAAAATCGTGATGGTGTTTGAATTAGTCCTAAAGCAGAGGCAAATTATGTAAATTTAAATTTATTTAATTCCATTGTCTAATAATATTTTTGTTACTTATACTATCTTTAATGCTTTTTTTTGTAGGACAAGATGACATCTCTTAAGAAAACTGTTGCCGATCCATCTGATGAATCATCTGTCAACAATGCTCAGATCCTTTCTCAAGTTCTTAGATCACGTTCTAGATACTTGAAGGGCTTAGGACGTTGCATGAAACAATTATCAACTTCATCATCTTCTTCTAGAGTCATATCGGCTGACGACAAAACTAAGGAATTAAAGGAAGTTACACTTGAGATAGAACGATTGAGGTCCAAGAAAAAAGAGTTGCTGATCCGATTAGATCAAGCAGTGAATTTAGATGCGAGATTAGAAGAGAACATGCAGACGAGACTGGGGACAGAGGTACAAAAAGTCGTGTTTGAACAGTTGGAGTCAATTATGTTTCAAAACTCTATGCCACCACCACAAAAATTTATTTTTTCTTTAATTTTCTTTCTATTATGATGTTCCAAAACATTTGAACAATTGTGATCTTTGAATTATAATTTGTGTAATATTAATATGATATTTTTAATTAAATTTCTTTTTGTATGATTAATATCGTTCGAACGGTCAATTATCATTTATAAATCCATTCGAACAAAAAAGACTCAATCGAACAAAATCTAACCCGTTCAAACGACAATCGAGAAATTATGTTTTTTGAGATAATTTTTGCCTAAAAAAAACCCAGTCTCTTATAGTATAAGTATATGTTTTATGATGATCATGAACAATTTATAATTTCAAAAAATTAAATCAATAATCCAAGCGACTATATATCATAAAACATTTTAGGAATATATTTACATGGCCCTCTCCAACCAACCAATCTGCAATTACCCCGAAAACTATCGAATTCAACAATCCCTAGTCAAATTATAAAAAATTACATTGTAACCCTTTTTTCCCTTAAAAACATAAAACAGCATGCAGTACCTAAAACAAGAATGCCTATATATAAATAAAATCTACATATATCGAATATATATATATTGCTATATATATATATATATATATACACACACACACGAATATGATAAAACAATGCACTTGATATCATATATTTAGAAATCGGTTTTCATCTTTTATTTTTATATTCGGCAGGGTGCATTAGAATATCTTATTTAAACAAATTACATGCATTTTCCTTTTATTTTTAGCGAATAAAATGGATCTAGTTCGAGAGATCGATCCTGTACTTAATTATTGCATGATCATGAAGCAAACGTTTTACTGATCTTGTTAATTTTTTTTTTTTTAAAACGCTTTATCATTGTAAAGATGATGTTATTATACGGCCATGACCTAATTTATAATTAGCTGCATAAAGTCAATCTGGTAATACTGTTAATATATTAATGCCACTGCAAAATTAACATTCAACTTTTAAAAGTTGCATGTAATATTTTCGGTGCATGCAACCACTGATCATTATTCATGTAATGTGATAATAAAAATAGCTTAAAAATTAAATACTCATGGACCACTAAATTAAAAACTATAAGTAAAGGAAAAGAATATGAAGATAAAGAACAATATAAATATATATTTTTACAATTTCCAAAATGCAGGTTATTTTTATTTATATATTTATTTTCATCGTTTTCGTCAATTACAAGAATTTTCAATATTATCTCTTATATATAGAGAATAAAAAAGGAGAATAATTTTTAAATAAATTGATCTCTTTTTTGAGTAAAAATATAAGTGAAGCGAGATCAAAAGTTGATATTCTTTATGTATAGCTGCATGCATCTAATTTGAAGTTGCATGCTAATCTTGAATTTAAAAGTCATTATAATTTTTTTATCAATATCTAGAGCCGAAAAGGCAAGAAATAACAAAAGAAAGAAGAGTCGAAAAGGCCAGAGTTCAATATACAATTAGAATACTCGTCGGCCTAACTTGATTTATTTTTATGATTTATTTTTATTTATTTTTATTTTTATAACAATGTTGATGATAATCATGTAAGGCAATGGTTGCACAAATGCAATCCAAATTGAATCCAGTGATTGGGAGGGTGCTTATAATGTGCTCCATAAAGAAAAGAGATCAAGTGTTTGTGAAGATCACTGACCCACCCCTTGTGCCAAGCTATCATTGATTCAGTGTCGTTTATTGCGTTTGGATATTTTTGTTTAATTCAAATGGCAAAACCGATGATCAAATTTAAAAATAAAAAAATAAAAAAACGCAGTGGTGGATATATAGCTTAGGGTGACCAGATCATGTCGTTTACTGAAGCTTTACAAAATGGAGTTGGGAAGCTGACACGTGGCACCCACTCCCACTTTCTAGTGGAGAATTTCTTGGCCACCCTTGACTCTTTATGCAGATCGATTACGTTTACACACGCGATCTTCCCTAAATCATTTGGTATTGGTGGATGGGCTATGTTGGGACCCACCCACTAAAAAAAATTTCATTATCTCCTACACCCACGTCCTCCCCACCCATTCCATTATTTCTTTTACATTTATATATCTTCTTCTTTTTTATTTATTTATTTATTTATTATTATTTTTTTAATTTTTGTGTCCTTATCTATCTTTAATGTTTATATGTCAAAAATAATAGGTTTCCTCTTAATTAATATAAAGTCCTGTCTTAATCTGTTTTTTCACAACTTTTCTTCTCTGATCTGATCTTTGTAATTACTTCAAATAATTGTTGCTCCAACAACCTCATGATAATGGCCAATGATCACCACCTTCCTTCCTATCAAGAATTTTTTTTGGATTTTTGAGATTAATTAAGATCAGGTAGATGCATCATCATCATCGGAACTAGTTTTCATGTGTTGATTAGCAAGCCGGCCAAATCTGATCTCCACTAAACAGATCATGGCTTATTAAACCTACTAGTTAGATCATCGGATATGGACACGCATCTTATTAGGGACTGATCACTAATTAGCCGGGGTCCTACTCGATTTAACATGCGTATTACCGTGGGCATCATGTGGATCAATCTTAATTAGGTACTTATCATTTGTCAAAGATTAATCACATATGCATGATATAAGAAAACTTCTTATTTGAGACCAGTTATTTCTTACGAAAATAACTATTTATTGTCAAAATAAGTCTTTAGCAAATAGTCATTTTCATTGTAAATAATCTTTCAGAAATACTCTTTTTCCTTGTGTATGCCTTAGGCCGAGCATGTAGTGCTCTTTTTCTTTTTTTTTCTTTTTTCTTTTTGCACATTTTTTAGAATAATTTCTCTCTCTCCCCCTCTCTTTTTGAGCTAGCATGAGATCAAGTAAAAGATGATCATGTGGATCTATATCTGATAGATACCTAATTATAGTACGTAATATGCAAAGTTTGTAAGGAATGTTAAGGGATTAACATAACCTAAATAAAGAAATGGAGATGAGATCATGCTTAATTTCAACCATGAGTGGAAATGACAATAGCGAAAAAAGAAATAAAGATTTGCTAGCTAGCTAAGATCGATCAAAGAGTCATCGATCGACCTCTAGCTAGCTAGAATATATATAGCTACTTTATGAACCACCAATGAAGACGTACGTACGTTGATGAATAATATATATAATACGGCTTAGTTTTTTTAAATCATGGGTAGGATCCAACTGCTGATATGCATGAGGATGACGCTCCTATATATATATATCTCTAGCTAGTGGTGGTAAAAAAAAAAAAAAAAAAAAAGGTTCCCCAATTACTCATGATCAGTATCTCACTAAAGGATGGATGGATGGATGGATGTGCAAAACCTAATGCTTTGTCAGTAGTGCTCATGCTTACGTAGTGATGGAGACCCAGAAAAAAAGGGATTATGCTATGCTATGCGCGTGCTTTCTAAGCGTAACACATTATACCTAGACTACTGGGATATATAGATTTTCTTGCCTCTTAATGATTCCAGTTATCATTTTTTCTTCCCACCTGCAACAAAACCTAAGATCTCCATTATATATATGCCTCTCTCTCTATCTCACATGCACAAGTTGGAAAACCAACAAATTAAATCGCATTAACGTACATGATCATCTCGACTAGCATCATCCCTAGATTCAAGTACTTTTTATGATCATTTTAACCATGCATTCTCTCTTTGTTCATATATAAAGATATTATTACACAGGAGTACTGATCACTAATATCTGTACGTGTACATGATGATGATCATGATGTTATGGCCAAGACAATTAAATCGATCATTTCTAATTATAGTATTACAAATGAGACATTAAGTGATATATATCCCATCAATATCTTCTTAATTAATTGTTAATATGGACTTTCCTTGCAGATATTGAGAAAAATAAGGAAAAAGAAAAGAAAAGAGAAGAGGGAGAGGGAGCATAAAGATCAAAAAGATGCTGATCATTGACTTGAAGTGGGTGGGAGTACAACTAAAGCAATTAAAGGAATCCAAAAGCAGAAGAGAGGCACACGCGTGGTCTTTTGGGTTCTGCTGTCTTCACAAAATCTTCATAAAATTATAAGCTTATAGCCTTTGCCATAATAATATTGCATAGCACACATGATTTCATTGCCTCTCCCACATCGATCATCACTCTCGATCCATCCCTCTCTCTTCTCTTTGGTGGATTGGTGGCAGAGGCATCATTAAATTTTGGTATCCATCACATGGGTCTGTGTAGAAATGCGTACGTATCACACTAAAGGGACTACGTACATATATATATATATATATATGCAGCACGCAGCTACATATATACACTTGGACCATTCTCTAACTATTCATTTGCATAGGCCCCAGAATCTAGCCCCAATTCCACCCCTCCTGATCTCCACCTGCCATGCCTAGCTATGATAGCAGTATCTACTTCGCAGCAGATATTAATTTTCATCACCTTTCCACTGTGTTGTACTCGCATTTGCTCTCACTAAGACGTACAATATCATACTGATCACCGAAATATTCATGCTTTTTTGCCTGAAGATTTGATGCATACAAGGACAAGAAGGATGATATGGACACTGATTTGGTATGCACTAGAAATTAGAATGTACGTACGTACATTGATGATCGTCAGGATCTGAGGGAGACATGAGTAGTTTTGGTGAATTATATATGTTGGATCTAAAAGATTGTAAATTTGAAAGAGCATCGATCACACATGCAGTACTACATGACATACAATTAGAACCAAAATATATCTTTTCAGTGATGATCATCATCAAGTTATTTAAAACACCTTTTATTTTCAACCCTTTTTCTTTTCTCATATGATCTATTGCAGCTTCTTTACAAGCATGCATCGCTTACTTTTAAAGCCACGATCATACTTATAAATTATAATTAGATTTTATCAATACTTCCTTCTTTCCATCATTATCGTATAATTCCCACTAACTTGTAAAAGATCCCACCAGATCATCAACTAGCTCCGGTCTTTCCATGAGCCCTCAGTCAATTAATTACTTTCACCATAAATTTATTTATTATTTTTTTGTAGATGCCTCTCATATCAACCTATAGGGTTCTAAACTAAGTTCATTTCATGATCTACAAAATATCAAACCAAAAGTCGTTATTTTAACAGTGTAATCTGTCTCTTAATTCACTCATGTTGATCATTTGGCCTTGATGGATCACGATCATAAAATTAAACAAATCTGGGAAAGAATGCATGATGACATGGCATGTGCCCTTGTTAAGATATTTGTGATCCACATGTGAAATAATTCAAAGAGCTCAAAGGATCAGATCCGCCTCCAACTTAACATTTTTGCTGGCGAAACAAAATGCAGTAAAAGATCATATTCATGTACTCGATCACTCGATGCATGTTAGTTAACGTTGGCCCATCGAACCATCGATTGTTTGCATCAAACTACAGGTCTTCCACCACTTAAACTCATGATCACAACGACAAGCATTATATGTATTGATGTAACCCCATCAAGATTTACTACTTCCAGTGCTCCACGCGTGCGTAAAATATAAAAGCATATAATATATATATATATATAATATATATTTATATATATGACCAGTAGTATATATCACGAAATTATGACGACTCTTTCGATATATATTTATAAAGAATAAAGAGAGAGAAATGGTTTAATCACAAGAAAGTTCTATAAAAATAAACCTACAAACTGATCAAAATGTGGTTTGTTATGCATACATTAGATTATAAAGTAATTTTTATTGTAAAGTAAATTTATGACAGTAAGACTGATCATAAGAGAAATAAATGCATGCAATTCTATAGAGAACTGAAGCTGTTGGGTTGAATTAACTCGCTGCTTGAATTAAGTTTTGTTAACACAATACTGGTGTTTAGAATACGCAAAAAAAAGTTCTACTAAAAATTTTGTAAATATGTACATCACTTATTAAACGTAGGGCTATAATCGGTCTAGTTTGGTCTGGCCACTACAAGAGATTGGGTTTTTTGAGAAAAAAAATTGTCTCAAAAAACCCAAATTTCATCCCAAATTATATTTGGAGACAAAACAATTTCATCTCTATTTTGTCTCGGAAATACCGTTTCAAAATGTTTTTGAGACGAAAATCAAATTTCGTCTCAAAAAATTATTTTTAGAGACGAAATTGGGCAGATCTAGTCGAAACCGTTTGAACAGAAATTTTTTTTTTGAGACGAACCGATTTCTTCTCAATACATTGTTTGAATGAAATATTTCTCGGTTTGAACCGACACGTCCATTCGAACAATTGAAATATTCATTCGAACTAATGTCCATATTTGATCATATTCGAATGAACAGAGTGCTCGAATAGATTTTATTCGTTCGAACTAAGAAATTTTTCAAATGACTTATGTTCAAACAGAAATTTTAATTTCGGAAATTATATCTGTTTGAACGGGGTTTTACATATTAATATTGTTCAAACAAATATTTTATTATTCGAACGTCCCTATTTCTAGGTTGTCATTTGAATGGGTTAGTTTTTGTTCGAATGGGTCGGTTTTGGTTTGAATGGAGTTATAAATGGTAATTTATCGTTCGAACTGGCTATTTACCGTTCGAACAATATTAATCATACAGATCAGAATTTAATTAAAAATACCATACTAATATTACACAAATTATAATTGAAATATCAATTGTTTAAATGTTTTAGAACATCATAATATAAATGCAATTAAAGAAAAGATCAATTTTAAGACTGTGGTGGTGGCATAGAGCACAGTTTTCAGTTTCGTACCGTACCAGCCGGTACGGCCGATATTTGCCGTACCGGCCGCTGGGCCGATACAGGTACCAAGACCGTTTCGTATTGGCCCAAATACCGGCCAATACCAGCCTCAATTTTGGCCTGTACCAGCCTATATTTTGGCCGGTACCGGCCAATATTTCGGCCTTCAAAATTTTTTTTTTTTTCATTTTTTTCAAACTACAAGCTTATTTTTTTACTCCAATTCAGACTAGGCTAATTATAATTTATATATATATATATGTATTTATATATAATTTATTCATATATAAACTATTATTTTGGAATATAATTTATACATAATTTATTCATATATCAACTATCCCAAAACGGTACACGAAACGGTACTGGTACCAAAATATTTCATTCTAGTGCCTTGACCGGTACGGCTTCTGGTACAGTATTCAAAACATTGGCATAAAGTTTTGAGACATCATTGACTGGAACTGTTCAAATATTTTTTGGTTATTCAACTACATCCTCTCTTCTAATCTCGCCTCAAGATCCACTGCTTGATCTAATCGGGTCAGCCACTCTTTTTTCTTGGACCTCAATCGTTCTATCTCAAGTGTTGCTTCCTCCAATTTCTTAATCTTATCGTCATTCGATTTGGCTTGAGAATAGGATGATGATGTTGAGGATGGTATTATGCAACGTCCTAAGCTCCTCAAATATCCAAAACGTGATCCAAGAACTTGAAAAAGGGTCTGAGCATCGTTGAAAGATGATGCATCAGATAGATCCGCAGCAGTTTCCTTAGAGATATCATCTTGTCCTACAAAAACAAAAACATTAAAGTTAGTATAAGTAACAAAAATATTATGTGACAATGGAATTAAAGAAACTTAAACTTACATAATTTGTCTCTGCTTCGGGACTGGCCCAAACACCATCACGATTTTTTGTGCTTTAGCATACAATTGGGTCAAATCATAATCAGCAGGACTTTCTTCTTTCTGCAAAAGGAAACTTTATATTAGAACTTAAATCAGAAAAGTGTATTATATGTTAATATTTAACGGGCACTAAAATAACTTACCATTTTGTTAGACAAAAGATGAAAAAATCGAGAACCCGCATGATAGTTTATTTTTAAATTTGATCTATTTGCTTTGTTCACAGTACTCTGTTGCTAAAAAAAAATTAGTCTATATGTTTAATACATCTATCATATACTATTAAAAAAAGATAGTAACGATATTACCTGATAAGCATGATTTTCAAATATATCACAAACCTTCTCTCATTCGTTTGGTGGAAATGCTTAGAACGGATTTTGGCGCGCCTCTATTGTAGTACTGAACTTCTTATAGTGTTCATGGCATCGACCTTTGTACCTTCGAAATACATTCAACGTCAGTTCCTCAACCGTTAATCGGTCCTTTCGTCAGCCAAAATTAAGCTCAAACTCATCATTTCAAGAATTATAAACAATTAGTATAAATACAAAGTAACTTGAAAGTAACATGTTATATACTTAGTTGCTTGAGATATAACTTATTGCCAAGCAACGCTTTTTGATGTTGTCTTTCACATCTTGGAGAACTTTAGACCAAGAGGATGTAACAATTAGTGCATACATGCAAGTAAGCGTACCAACATAAGAAGCAAGCCACACTGTCGAATCTCTGGAGCCATCGATGTGATCATCAGGAATATCAACCTTGATTTTATCCACTTTCCTTACATTTTCTATGCAGACACCCCTCGTAGTGCCTCTACCTCGACGCTTGCTTACAACAGCTATATATACAGTAATTAAAGCATAACTTTTTAATTAAATTATTTTATTTTATAGATATATTACTTAAATTGAGTATAAAATGTGATATTTAATTTGATAAAATATTTTGTTCTGGGCTTAGTGATGTTGGCTTACTATTCATGACAGGTGAACCACATGGGGAGTCAGTAATGGATGGGGATGGCATGCATGTTGCTTTACGTTTGAAAGGCATATCTATTTGAAATTGTACCAAATTATTAGTCAAACAAATGTTACAGATATTTATAAGAATAATACTGACAAGAAATCATGTTTGAAATTCATTCACTATCCGTTTTGCTGGACCAGTCGCCCTCATCCTCACTAGACACTTCAGTTGATTCATCTTCTTCTAATATTTTACCCTCAATTACTTCGGGTTGAACATCTTCTCTACGCAATGGGACCATCTCATATTGGCTTAGATCAACAAATAGATTGATGCCTACTTCATTTTCTTTATATGCTTCTTCATTTGCTGGACTATCAACTTTTTCATGTGGTTCGTCTGCCTCTGGAATGTAACCATATACATTTCTTGGTGCAAACTTCTTCATTACCCGCCATGGGTTTCCGTATTCCGGATCATCTAAATAAAAAACTTGTTTCGTTTGGCAAGCGAGAACGAAGGGATCGTCCCCATACCATGTGCGAGATATATTGACACTCACAAAATAATCATCGTTACCCACTCCCAACCTGCAATTTGAGACATCCCACCAATTACATTTAAACAACCAAATCATATATCCCCCCACATACTTTAACACTATAATATCTTCCATAATTCCGTATAAGTCAATGTTATCATCCCCATGGCTTCCTTCAACTACAACTCCACAATTTTGAGTTTTCCTATATCGTTATTTATCAGTTGTGTGAAATCTATATCCACGCACCAAACATCCTGAGTACTGGATAGCCCGCTTGGAAGGACCACACGCTAGAGCATACAATTCTGGTGAGATTTCTTCTGAATTTTTACCATATCTCGATACAATCTATATTAATAAATATTATTATATAGAAAAAAAGTGGAGTTTAGTGATATGAACTTCATATTATAAAATGGGGCTTAAAAGTAATATCGCATGTTCAAACCACGAGGCAAATTCCTCTTCGTGTGTCTTTTCTACGTCAGTTACACGATTCGAGCGAAGTAGTTGTATATGTTCGCTGTGCATGTTCATGTGAATGGTTAATTTGTATGAAGTTATACTATATTATTATACATAAACTTAAAAATAATATTGATTTAGAGGATCATCACTAACCTCAAGTAGTAATCAATCTCTACGCAGTTATTCAAGACATACTATCAAGCTCTTTCAAACTCTTGTTCACATAGGTCATAGCCCCTTATGCACCTATGGGACGCACGGTCTGGGAAAATACAATAAATGTCAATGAGACTCTCATCTCTTGTCCACCTTCATAATTTCGGTTTGGTCTTGTAAATCTAGTATCAGCACTACGAAAATACATTGAATAAAAGGTATGTTTCTCATTATCAATATATGACTTTGCAATCGAACATTCTGGATGAGTTTTATTTCCCACGGATCGCTTAAGTTTTCCCAAAAATCGTTCAATCATATACATCCATCTATACTGAACCGAGCCAGCGACTAAAGCCTCATAAGATAGTTGCACAGCCAAATGAACCATTACATCAAATAATGAAGACGGGTATAAACTCTCCAATTTGTACAATATTACTACAATGTCAACTTCCATATTTAACAATTCATCTGATGGGAACCAAGGTAGGCCTAGTCTTAAAGATCTTTTGCAAGTTCTAGATGGGCCAATTACAAGATTAAAAACTAAGAAGATCAAGGAAACAATGCAAAGATTGGTGCAATCCACTTGGGCGAGTCTAGCAAGAGCCGAATATTCAAGTTAGGCTTGAAATAAGGAGATCCAGTGATCATCCACATGATACAAGCTATGGAAGAGTGCAACATAAATTAGGGCATATTATTATGATTATGTGATTGAACGCCTTATACATGTTTATTTCATTAAAGGGGCTTATATTATTAGTTATAGGAATTAGTCTAGAATAATTGGGATTAAGAATGCTTGGCCCACATATGTCTTATTTCTTATGAACTAGGATTTTTAAAAAGGCCTTGTATTGTGGCCAATGGCTTATTTGGAAAGCTACTTTTAGGAACTAGGATTTAAAGAGGTACTATAGCTTAGTTATTGTAGCCACGGTACTGTAGGAGCGACACTATTTATCCAGGGGTATTTTTGGAAGAAATGAATTTATTTTGGCTAAGGTTTTAATTAGATTTTGGTTTAAATACTCTTTGTAGTTTCATGTTAACGAGTTTATGAAATTTGATGAATTTATTCATTGTGAGTTGAATTTATCTCCTCTTGTTCTTTACTGAACTTTTAAACTTATTAAAAGTAAATCACAACCTTTGTGGCATTCCAGATTACATTGGTGGCGTTCCTCCTTGTAATCTGGGTTCTTGAGACATGTTCTTCAAAGGGTCTAGATTTTAATACAATCTAGGTTATTGAAATGAGTTCTCAACGGGTCTAGATTCTCCATCCATTGATTTGATTTTAACTTTCTTGGGGAGGTTTCAAATTGATCGTGAGTTCAAAAGATTCCATTCCTATGAGTTCATATCATTTGGTATTCAGAGTAAGATTTCCAATCAGGTCTGATTCTATCTTTTAATTTTTGCATCTTTAATTTTGATTCTAAGGCTTCATTGTTCTAGGGTTGCCAAAAAAAAAAGGTGGCTGCTGAATTTCTTCACTATTCTTAGGGTTTGTGTTGGCTGAATCTCTTGTTCAAGGGGCAACCGTATATCACACTTATCCTAGGATTTTTAAGTTATTGTTCAGGTTTTGTCAATTGCTTATTCTTTTGATTGTGATCAAATCAGTTAGTGAAAAGAAAGGAAATGAAAAGAAAAGAAAAGAAAATTCGAAAAAAAAAAAAAAGAAGAAGAAAAGAAAATGTAGCATATTCAAATGTTGCTACATAGTTACAACAAAGAGAAAGAAAGACATTTGTTGATTGAGCTTTGTCATCAAAAGGACTGAATACATCTTTCTAGTTGGTATCTTGTTTTATAATTACTATTTCCCTCATATAAATTCCTTGAGTCTTGTGTCATTTTATTCCTTCCTTGTTTCTTGTTCTTGTTTCTTGGATTTATATTGTTGGTTGGAACAATACAAGTTTGTATTGTCTTGATTTAATTCAACTAATTCTTAAAGAACTTGAGTAGGAAAACTATTGAGGTAAAAGGCAAGAGAGTGTAAGAGACACGAGTGAAGTTTCATTATCGGGATAAAGCCAATTAAGAGTGAAACACAAGTGAATTGCAATTATTCGAGTGTAAACACATAAGGGAATGTGTGAGGTTTTCCACTAACATTCTTTTTGTGCAGCACATTACAATGTCTCATAGGAGTGACTCTTCACCAAAGGGGATGACATATAACTCATCATTTGTGTTGCAAGGGATGAAGTGAGGGATAGGATGGATCATCAAGAAGCAGTAATTAAAAATCTAAAGTGTAAGAGAGATAGGAGGCGACGTGAATCTAGTGTTGAAAATGGGTATGAGAATGAAGAGTATGGTGATTCTCTTGTTGCCAGACGTGTACTCAATACACAAATTAAGATGGATGATACAGAGCAGCAGAGCGAGAACATTTTTCATACTAGATGCCACATCAACAACAAAGTATGTAGTATAATCATTGATTTGAGGAGTTGTATTAATTTGGCTAGCATTACTTTAGTTGAGAAATTGAATTTACCTACCTTGAAACACCCTAGACCATACAAGTTGCAGTGGTTGAGTGATTGTGGAGAGCTTAACGTAAATAAGCAAGTGCTAGTTTCTTTTTTAATTGGGAAATACCAAGATATGGTGCTTTGTGATGTAGTGTCTATGCATGCTAGCCATATTTTGTTGGGGAAGCCGTGGCAGTATGATATGAAGGTGATCCATGATGGGTTAAGCAACATGTACTGTTTTGAAAATGATGAAAAAATAATTAAACTTGCTCATTTAACTCCAACACAGGTCCATGAGGACCAAGCAGAATTGAAAAGTGAGATTGATAAAAAAAAAAAAAAAAAAAAAAAAAAAAAAAAAAAAAGAGTAAAAGTGATGATGAGATTGAGAGAAAAAAATACTGAGACCGAAAAGGAGAGAGAGCAAAAAAATGAAAGAGAATAAAGATGAGGGTGAGGCTGAAACCTCAAGGAAAAAGGAGAATAAGTTGAAAATTGGGAGGCCGGGAGTTCAAAAAAGAAGGAGAGTAAGAGACAAAAAGAAAGGGAAAAAGAAAAAGAGAATGAGAGGAAAAAAGAGAATGAGGCCGAAAACAGAGAGGTGGCTGAGAGTCAAGAAAATAGAGTGGAGCAACGAGAGGAAAATGAAAGAGAGATTGCAGAGAGAAACAGAAAAATAAAAGTGAGTTTTTATATTAAGGCAAGCTTTAATGCTAACGAACTTAACGACTCTTTATCTAGTGTTGTTGTTTCTTTGTTGCATAGATATAAGGTCATGATTCCTAGCAGTATGTTTAGTGGCTTGCCACCTATTAGAGAGATAGAGAATTATATTGATTTTGTGATAGGTGCGACAATCTCAACCCAATCTCTCTTTGAAGAACATGAGTCCTTAAAGCACTTGAAGGGACAAGGTAAGTTGAATAGAATACATGCCAAGTGGGTGCAATTCATTGAGACATTTCCTCATGTAATCAAGTACACATAAGGTAAGAAAGTCTTGTGGTTGATGCTTTAGCAAGAAGGTATAACCTTGTCATCATTTTAGATGCAAAGTTATTGAGACTTGAATATGATAAGAAATAGTATGTTAATGATGATAGCTTGGCTAGTGTGTATGGGGTAGATGTGAAAGCCTCATTTGGTAAGTTCTATAAACTAGATTGATACTTGTTTAGAGAGAATAGACTTTATGTGCGTACTAGTTTTATGCGTAAGTTACTTGTGTGTGATAGACATGGTGGTTTGTTGGGTAACTTTGGTGTAAGGAAGACTTTTGACATGTTGCATGAACATTTGTGGGAATATCATTTGGCATTTATTGACATATTGTATGAACATTTGTAGAAGTATCATTTGTCATTCATTAACGTGTTGCATGAACGTTTGTGGGAGTATTGTTTGCATTCATTGAGTTTGCATATAATTGGAGTGGTCATTTTGGTGTAAGGAAAGCTTTAGGTGTGTTTCATGAACATTTGTGGGAGTATCATTTACCATTCATTGAATTGTTACATGAACATTTGCGGGAGTACCATTTGCCCTTATTAGAGTGTGCATATAATAAAACCTTGCATACTACTATTTCTTATTCTCCGTTTGAGATTGTTTATAATTTTAATCCACTTACTCTTTTAGCTTTGATGCTTTTGCTTGTTGATAACAGGAGTAGCTTGGATGGATCTTTTCAAATTTTTGAGAAAATTAATCAAAGCATATAAAATAGATCTTCCAGGTAAGTATCATGTTTCTGCTATTTTCAATATTACTAACATTTTTCCCTTTGATGCAGGTGAAAATTCAAGGTCGAATCCTTTTGAGGAGAAGGGGAATGATGGGAACCAAGGTGGGCCAAGTCTTAAAGATACTTTGTAAGTTCCAGATGAGCTAATTACTAGATTAAAAGTTAAGAACATCAAGGAAACAATACAAAAATTGGAGCAATCCACTTGAAATGAGTCTAACAAAAGCCAAACATTCGAGATGGGCTTGAGGGAAGGAGGTCTAGTGATTACTACATGATACAAGCTATGGAAGAGTGCAACATAAATTAGGGCCTATTATTATGATTATATGATTGAACGCCTTAGACTTATTTATTTCATTAAAGGGACTTATTTTATTAGTTATAGGAATTAGTTTAGAATAATTTGGCTTAAGGATGCTTGGCCCACATATGTCATATTTCTTATGAACTAGGGTTTTTAAAAAGGCCTTGTATTTTGGCAAATGGCTTAATTGGAAAGTTACTTTTAGGAACTAGGGTTTAGAGAGGTACTATAACCGAGTTACTGTAGTCGAGGTATTGTAGGTGCGGTACTATTCATCCAAGGATATTTTTGGAAGAAAGAGCTTTATTTTGGCTAGGATTTTAATTAGATTTTGGTTTAAATACTCTTTATAGCCTCATGTTAAAGAGTTTATGAAATTTAATGAATTTATTCATTGTGAGTTGAGTTTATCTCTTCTTGTTCTTTATTGAACTTTTGAACTTATCAAAGATAAATCACAACCTTTGTGACGTTACTCCTTGTAATCTGGGTTCTTGAGATAGGTTGTTCAACGGGTCTAGATTTTAATATAATCTAGGTTCTTGAAACGAGTTCTCAACGAGTTTAGGTTCTCCATCCATTGACTTGATTTTGGCTTTCTTGGGGAGGTTTCAAATTGATTGTGAGTTCAAGGGACTCCATTCCCATGAGTTCATATCAGCATCAACTTTCAACGTTCTATTGCAAATTTCTGTAAAAAATTTCTCTAATTCTGTGAGAGCTGTATGAACATCTCGAGTAAGCTTTCCACGCACACCAACTGGCAACAGACTCTACAAAAATACATGACAGTCGTGACTTTTAAGACCAGTTATCTTCCAATCATGTGGTCGAACACATCTTGTTATGCTTGAAGCGTAGTCATCGGGTAATTTGATTGTCATAAACCAATCACAAAATTTCTCTCTCTCATCATTTGAAAGTGTATACCATCCGATAGGCATATAAGTTGACGACCCATTATACAAATGCAACTCCAGTCTTATCCCCAACTCTTTTAAGTTTTTACGAGAGTTAGTTGTATCTTTTGTCTTCCCTTCTATTGGCATCAGAGTGCCCAATATATTCTCACATATATTTTTTACGATGTGCATAACATCTAGATTGTGGCGCAGTGTCAAGGTAGACCAGTATGGCAATTCAAAGAAAATACTTTTTTTTGTCAAATTCAACTCCACTATTTATCGTTTTCTCTTTTGAACTCTTGTATCTTTTACAAATTTGTTTTCTGAAACATCCCCCATCTGCACGATAATATCATTCCCAGATAACTCTGGCAGTGATGCCTTACGCTCAACCCTTCCATTAAACATCACTCTATTTGAACGTTATCTATGATCATGTGGTAAATAATGATGGTGTTCCATAAAATATAATTTTCTACTATGACTCAACCACTGAGACTGTGTATCTTTATTGCAAACAGGACAAGCCATTTTACCTTTTATACTCCACCCAGACAAATTTCTATATGCTGGAAAATCATTTATTGTCCACATCACTGCAACATGCATCTTGAACTCCCCCGACAAGACTGCATCATATGTACTGATACTCTGATCCCACAACTCATTCAACTCTGGAATCAGTAGTTGCAGTTATACATCTAATTCATTCCCTGGTGACCTTGGCCCTGGTATCATTAGAGTCATCATAAAATACGGATCATTTATACACTTCCAAGGTGGCAAGTTATAGGGCATTAATATGACAAACCAAGTACTATGAGAAGTGCTCATGTTGCCAAATGGATTAAAATCATCTGTTGCTAAACCAAGACGTATATTGCGAAGTTCTTCAGCAAACCATGGATACTCAACATCAAATTTCTTCAATTGTAAGGAATCTGCAGGATGCAAGAGGAAGTTTTCATTTTGGACTCTTACTGTGTGATGCCAAGACATATATTTGGCAGTCAACCGGGATGTAAACAATCTTTGAAGTTGAGGAATCAACGGAAAATGTCTTAACACTTTTTGAGATACATTACGTTTATCAGATGTCCCTCTTGACTAATGACAAACTGGGTATGAGTAAATTCTGCATATTGTTGCCAGTAGAGAACACAATCATTTTTACAAGCGTCGATGATATTATAATCAAATCCTAGCCCTCGATTCATAAAAATTACAAGGTACTACGTTATCCTAAGGAAGAGCCTCTTTAAATAATTCTAGCAACATGTCGATGACCTTGGCAGAAATACGATAAATAGACTTAATATGGAGCAACCTCACCGTAAAAGACAACTTGCTGTGACGAGTGTACCCCTCGTACAACTCTCTTTATGCATCCTCCCACAGTCTTACAAAGTTATCATTTCCCTCAAATGATCGTGCAGATGTTCCTTCTCCATCCCTCATCCCAAATATTCCTGCCCCTAGATCACCTAACATCTTAATCATATTCTCTCCATTATCATCACAACTATCAGGATCATCCATATTAATATCGTCTATGTCGATGTCGTTACCCTCCTCCATTTGATTGGTCTGATTGCTAAATCTAACTCCTTTAGAAAATGGTTCACCATGTAAGACCCAATGTGAGTATTTAGGATTAATTACATTTACAAATAAATGATCCTCCATTACCACCAAATTATAAGAACTAGGATTTTTGCACTTCTTACACGGACATCTTATAAATCATCGACTGTTAGCACTTATGTGAGCAAACTCTATAAAAAACTTTACCCCTTGTGCATACTCCTTATAGTCTCACCCAAGTCTATCTCCCAGTAACATCCAACTTTATCCATTGTATTTTAGTTACTTGTCAGATGTCTATCAAAAGACACCCAATTCAAGTGATAAATACTATCAACAGTATGTTCATACTTGTTTACCATTTATTTTATAAGGTAATGATCATATCCCATTCGAGAAACTATGCTAGTCAGTCCAAAACTCTAATGTTAGCAAAAATTTCAGCAGCATTTTCCTATAATTCTCAAAGTATGCTAGTCACGATAAGTCGTTAACTCTATTCATGGGTCGAGAAACTTACAATTCACACACCCGAAGAATGTAAGGAATCACTGAACCAAAACTTTAATTGGCTAACACAAGAGTTTAAATTAAATATATCTACCGAAAAGATGATAGAATCCCAAACTGTCCACTTTTGGCAATTCAAGAGTTGTACCCAAACATTTTTTAAGATAATATTTGGCCACAACTCTTGAACGGGTCTAAGGTTCAAGTACATATAAAAATAACCCTAAAATCCAAAATTGTTCAACTCTTACAATTATACAATAAATTTGAAAGCAAATCACATTTCAAATCAAATTCCAAATCACAATTCCATTGCAAAATTACATTACTAATCACCAATATTATAAATATTTAATAATTATTAAACATTAATTTAAATATTAACAATTGCTATGTTATATTATATTATAAGTTTCCATTTTAATTTTAGTGCATTTGTAATTATAGTATATAGTTTTTTAATTAAATATTTTGGAAGTATTAAACATTAATTTAAGTATTAACAATTGCTATGTTATATTATATTATAAGTTTCCATTTTAATTTTAGTGCAAAATATTTTGTAATTATACCATAGAGTTTTTTAATTAAATATTTTGGAAGTATTAAACATTAATTTAAGCATTAACAATTGCTATGTTATATTATATTATAAGTTTGCACTTTAGTTTTAGTGAAAAATATTTTGTAATTATACTATATAGTTTGTTAATTAAATATTTTAGAAGTATTAAACATTAATTTAAGTATTAACAATTGTTATGTTATATTATATTATAAGTTTCCATTTTAATTTTAGTGAAAAATTATTTGTAATTATACTATATATTTTTTTAATTAAATATTTTAGAAGTATTAAACATTATTTAAGTATTAACAATTGCTATGTTATATTAAGTCTTTAAGTTTCCATTTTAATTTTAGTGCAAAATATTTTGTAATTATACTATATAGTTTTTTAATTAAATATTTTAGAAGTATTAAACATTAATTTAAGTATTAATAATTGCTATGTTATATTAAGTCTTTAAGTTTCCATTTTAATTTTAGTGAAAAATATTTTGTAATTATATTATATAGTTTTTTAATTTTAACTGTTAATTTTTATATATCTTATTAGTCTTTTAAGTAAAATCTTGCAATTAAAATCTTGTTAGTCTGTTCAAACAGGATTCTGTTCTAATAAGATTCTGTTCGAACAGGATCTCATTCGAATGAACATTATAGCGTTCGAACGGGACAAGCCCAGAATCCATGCACGAAACAAAGATAAAATATTTGCCACAAAACACAATTTTCATAAACACAATCTCATAAGATGTATATTGGCAGAGTGCCCATTTTAAATGGAATTGCACAAACACAAATATACCATAAATCTTAACATAATTAATTAAAAACTACAAATTATAAAATATCTAAAAATTATAAATATTACCTCAAATTTAAGCAATCCAAACAAAATATGAATCCACAATACCTACATAAGCATAAAACACATTATGAGAAAATCCTAAATCATGTGCAATAAACTAAGATCAATGAAACTCGAAATACAAAAAAGAAAAAAGAAAAAAAGGTAATATCTTTTATAAACCTCTCCTCTCTCTCAAGAATCCCTTCTCTCTCACTTAGTTTGTTCCTCTCTGTCTCTCCACAACACTCTCTCACACACACAAAATCACTTGCTGTGCTCTGCCTCCAAAGAAATCTACCTCAATTGTGAAAATGAATTGGAAGTTGAGGTATTTGAATCTGTGAAGTCCTAATCGAACTAGACATTTTCGCATTTGAACATGAAAATTTCGATTAGGCGCCAAATCTGTCGCGATTTAATTCACGTTCAAACGTGTAATAGATTTATTCAAACTAACAAATCATAATATTCCATGGCATATTCTTCAAATGTAGACAAACACAAAGGGTATTTTCGTAACACTCTTCGACCAGTGTGCTCGAATGATGAATTTTCATGTTTGAATAAACTAACATTCAAAGTATTTGGCGCGAAATTTCCCTCCAAACACATTCCACTAGAAAAATCCGTTCGAAAGGGACGTTATTGGGTTCGAACTAATAATAGTATTATTATACTTATAACTAATTTCCTATAATTTTAATAATCTAATGTATAAAATATTTTAATATTATATAGTATATAATATATATATATATATATATATATACTATAGCAACTATTTTATACTATAATTGATAATATATAATATACTTTTGGTCTAATAGTTAATATAATACTTATACTATATATACTAATTATTAATATATAGTACTTATTAATATATAGTACTTACAACATAGTTAGTATTATATTATTATTTAACTTATATGTGTATAATTATCATAACTTATTAATATATATAGTAGTAACTATATAATACTACACTATAGTAGGTATATAACTAATAACTACTATATATATATATTAATTATATTAACTTGTATAGTTATCATAACTTATAATACCTATAACTATATAGTAACTATATATAATACTTACACTATAGTAGCCATATAACTAATAAGTACTATATATATATATATATATCAATTATATTAATGAGTATAGTTATCATAACTTATAATAGCTATAGTTATATAGTAACCATATAATACTTACACTATAGTAGCTATATAACTAATGACTACTATATATATATGTATATTAATTATATTACCTTCTATAGTTATCATAACTTATAATACCTAAAGCTATATAGTAACTATATATAATACTTACACTATAGTAGCTATATATCTAATAACTACTATATATATATATTAATTATATTAACTTGTATAGTGATTATTAACTTGTAATAGCTATAATAGTTATATAACTAGTAACTATAGTTAGTATTATAATATTATATAAACTATACGAGTATAGTTATCATAACTAATATATAGTAGCTATATAATTAAGCCATTGTAATTATACTAAGTACTTAGTATGTACTTTGTATAATAGAATAAATATATTTACAAATAATATACTAAATATATTAATTATAAGTATTATAATACTATTATTAGTTTTATTTTTATAATTTTGTACTTTGTAATATTAGTATTATTATATATTACTATTAGTAATATAATTATAAATATATTAGTATAATAACCGTTCGAACGGTACGCCATGGTGATTATTGACCTAGTTCGAATACAATGAAACAAATCACTCCAGTTCGAACCAGCAACTGTCGAGACCTCCGATTTCGCCCTTTATCTCTGCCGCGAAAACCGCCACTCAATCGTCGTAGCAACTCCACATTTGAACTTCTAAAAGGTATGGGTCAAGTCTCCACATCTATTGTTTGGTTTTTTGTTCAAATGGGTTGTGTTTTTTTGGGGGGGGGGTATGGATTTCGAATCCGAAATCTCTCATTTTGGTGTATTCCATAGAAATAACATTAAAATAATCGGTAGAAATGATTGAGCTTCACTCCTTAATCATTTCTATCGATTAAAACAGAGGATAACATCTAGATAGAATTTTTTTAGGTTCGGGGTTAAGTCGACTCAGCCATGGCTATTTGGCTTGTTCCCATTCGAACTAACTCTAGTCCGTTCGAATGCTCAATTGCCAAACATCATTATTTCTATTCAAACAAAAGAAATTCGTTCGAATGAACAAAGATTGCTGGTTCGAATGAATAGAACAATCCATTCGAATAGATTTTACTAGTTCGAACAGAATATGTTTCGTAATTATTTCAATTCAGTTCAATATAGTATAATTCTTCAATAATATAATTTAAATATTATGGTTAATTATATTCTTACTTTCCTTATAGTTAAACAGTATATTAATGGCATCCAGCAAAAGAAAACGTGTGAGAAATCAGCCCGGCCAAAGTAGTGGAGTAGTTCATGCTCAGGAGACGAGGCCTATATTTATTGAGCGTGAGATCATTTTGTCTGACTTCTCTGATCTTTCATGGGAGGGATAGAGCATACAGTCCATCTTCACCAAGTGGAGATGGATATTGATCTGTGAGTAGCGGGGGACTACATATCCAAAGATGGTCGGTGAGTTTTACCGTGCCATGGAAGAACTTAGCGCTGATGCTTTGTTCTACACCCTATCGGTCCGAGAAGTGAGTATTAATTTCTCTCCCCGCATTATTCCTGAGTTCCTTGACATCTCACGTGTGGCCGATGCATTTTCTGTAGCAGCTACACGAGGACCAGCAGCTGCACCATCTGATTCCGACACACCGGCTGCATCCTTCACGCTAGCCCCGAATGTAGAGTCGAATGCTAGTTCTGATGGTAGTGAGGATAAGGATCTACTTGATCATGGTCTCATAGATGATCATGTGTATCAACTATTGCGAGACCCATCGGCTCCTCCATATGATAGGAGCAAGGTGATCCGATAGGCCGATTGTATAGCATTTTTCAGAATGCTTAATTCGATTGTTGGCTATAACATCTATCCAAAAAAACATAAGACTGCTTTCGGGATCGATCGAGCCAGATTTTTGCTACGGATAGCACAGGGGGACCTCTTTGATCTGGCATTGTATTTCTTCCTTCACATTCGATCGGAGTCACACTTTTCCAGTAGAGGTAGTCTACCATTTGCACTGCTGATATCTAACATCCTACTCCGATCGGAGGTTACAGTGTCTGTGACTGAGCGGAGGTCACCACAGATGGGGCCCCTTAACAAGATCACATTCAACAAGAGCAAGGAGCACTTGCGAAAAACTACACTAGAACATCCTAGTGATCCTCCCGCAGATCCAGCTTCTAGTAGTACTACCACAGTTGAGAGATAGCCTCCTGGGGCTACTTTGGATCAGGTACGAGCTCTGCTTGTGGAGTTCGTTGAGTCCATCATGAAGAAGCTTAGGGATCTGGAATGACATATGAAAATGCTGCAAGACGATGTTGATCTACTTAGGCAATAATGATCATTTTAGTTATTATTTTACTTTTTTATGTTATATTGAACATTATATGTTTGGGATGTAATTAATGTATGGTTTTTATTTTTCGTGTTTGCTACCTTGTTTATTTTTTTTATTTTACTTGTCGTTCATGATAATATAAAAAATGATATTATCTTTAAAGTTATATTTATATAAATTTAACATAAAAGAAATCAGTATAAAGTTTTGAAATTAATTACATAAAATTAATTTATGAATTTATAAATATTTTTAACTCACCGCAAATCATAATATATAATATATACACATTTTTATATTTTGAAAATGATAACAAATTAATGGAAAAAATATTTATTACTTTAATGGAAAAAAATATATGCACAAATCCATACTAATAAACAAATTAATTGAAAAAATGTCCGTTCGAACAAAGAAATTTATGTTCGAACGGTTATTTACTTTTCCAGGAAAAAATAAATTAATTTTCCGCCAATTTTATATTCGAAATATACTGTTCGAACAAACATTAATTCGATGTTCTAATCTATTTTGTTCTGTTCGAATAGTTTTCCTTTTTTGAGACGATTTTGTTCGTCACAAAATATCTTGTTCGAATGGATATTTATCCATTCGAACGAATGTAGTAGCTCATGCATATTTGGAGACAAAATTTACATTTCATCTCTAAAAATGATTTTTAGGAATGAAATTTAATTCATCCCTAACAAATTTCGTCCCTAAAAGTCAAATCTCTTGTAGTGAGTTTTGGATATATTTTATAACCAAACCGGTATACACCAGTTTTAAGATTTGAAGAACCGATACTGCACCGGTTACACCCTTAAACCAGTACTTCCTATTTTATCAATTGTGGTCTGATTCGGTCCAATTTTTTCGATATATTATATATATATATATATAGTATATATAATATGTTATAAATATTATAATATATAATAATATACTGATATATTGTAGTATATTATAATATATATTATAACTGTATTCTATACAGTTATTTATATATAATGGATTACTAATAGTATACTTAGCATTAATACTAATATGTAATATATATTAGTAATCCACGCCCATTATGGCCCATTATATATTATTAGTAAACTATACTAATACTATATATACACTATATAGTGATATATTGATATAATAATATGTATATAGTTATCTATTAATACTATATGTTAGTCATAATATAGTATAATTACTAATACTATTGTATCATATATTGATATACTATTAGTATAATTACTAATACTATAATGATTTCTATAGTTATTTATATATAGTGGATTTCTAATAGTATTAGTATTAGTGTTAGTATTAGTATATATATATATATATATATAATAGTACTATCATAAAGTGATATAGTATTTGATTATGTATGTTAATATCTAACTTATTTATATATTTGATTATAGATGTTAGTGATAATATGATAGTTACATACAATCAAATGTATAGAAATGTATTTATCAAAAAGAATATATATTACAATTTATTATGCTATAAAATTTATTTATCCTTAATATATATACATATGTAGTTTATATTAATAACATATGATCAAATGTCTATGTTTAAGATTAAAATTTTATATTATATCAAATGTTATATTAATTTTATGTTATTAGATTATTAATTTACATGAATAATTGATGTAGGAGGATTCGAGTCAGATAACGCTGAGTTGTCAGACTACACGTTGACTATGCTGAAATACCTTGAAATGGAATATCAGTGCAAAAAGGGTAGGAAATCGTGATCTTTCCTTGATTGGGGCAGTTTTGGTCACGTTTCGGTATTTTGACCATAACTTTGGCTCAGAATCGCGCATATGACCCCAATTCAAAAAGTTATGCTTGGTGTGCATCATTTTCGAGGCCAAATTCCTCTATTTTTCCCTCTGATTTCCTATTTTTAATTATTTTTTGCTTTTATGGTAATATTTCATTTACTATTTTGGAAGTGATTCTAAACTCATTTTGGGCCAGATTTTTTACAGATTACTTCTTTTATTACGTTTTGAATTTTTTCATGGTTATTGGGATTTTTTTATTTTTGTTAAAATTCTGATATAGTCAATTTTCAGCTATTACAGCCCAGCTTATGGGTTGATTTGATAATTCTTGAATATTGATAATTTTGAATTGACACCAGAGGTGTTTTCTCTGTATTTTTGGGTGATTCTCTTGTCTTCTTTCCTATAAATTATTAATTGAAACTAGCATGTAGAATAATTGTTATTCTATCCAGCATCGGTTAACATCAGAGCTTTAGCATCTTTCCTAGGGTGATTCTCATCAGTTTTCGTGGCTGGTTGTCATGGTCATCGTGGGCAGGTTTCGAACTAGGAAGTCCCGCACCGTGATTGTAGTGTTTAGGATGTGATGATTGAAGATTTGCAGAGACAAGTTGTAGAGTTAACCCGGTGTCTAACGGTGTAGGATTTTAGTGATCGTGAGATGGAAGATTCCGATTCCGATTCTAGTTTCAAAAACCCATATCACCAGCATCCTTTATATTGTGAGCATTATGGTCAGGAGGAGGGTCATGGGGACCTTGGCTTCCGATTGGATCTACCTGAGTTTTCTGGTACGTTACATATTGAAAGGTTCATTGATTGGTTGCATGAGATGGAGCAGATGTTTTACTACAAGGAGGTTCCTTATTGTGTCAAAATGAAACTGGTTGCCATCAAACTCAAAGGTAGAGCATCTGCATGGTGGGAGCAGTTGAGGCGATCATGAGACTAGCATGGCAAGGCCAAGATTACTGATTGGGAGAAGGTGAAAAGTAACTTTCTTCCCTTCGACTATACTTAATCTCTGTTCCAGCGACTTCACTCGTTGAGGCAAGGCACGAGATCGATTGATAATTAAACTAAAGAATTTTATCAATTGATAGCCCATAATGATCTATTTTGTGGCGCCCCCAATCCCCCTTATAAAAATACACAGGGATCGAGACGCCAGGATGGTGACAACACGGTCACACATCCCAACGAAGTGCCAGTGTGTGTGTAAATGCAACAGTGTTCAAATAAAATAACGCAGCGGATAGTCAACTAAGTACCAGAATTTAATTACAATCAAACATCAGTAAAGATTTAAATAGCAGTTATACAGTCATCCCTGAAAATATTTTACAATAGTTCTAAATGTACAAACGAGTGATCCTAGATCACTCCTCAGGCGGAGCCGTCTCCTCCGGCTCGCCCTCATCCTCCTCAGCATCAAAATCTGCGACACCACAAAATGGTCTCGCAGGTAAGTATAACCCAAATAACAATATAATACAAAATGTATTAAATGCAACTAACATGCATGCACATGAAAACATACATTTTTTCACAAAACATCATTTTCCCCGAAAATGATAAATTTCCAACACACACCAAAATCCCATTTGGTCCAAATTATTCGTAAAACATTTTCCCAGAAAATGATTTACCCAAAATAATCAACTCGCACTATTTTCCCAGAAAATAGTGCATTAATCCCAATGCACCATGCATTATTTCCATATGCACCATGGTCTCCCCTATGGACCATCCGCACGTCCTGGCTTCGCAGCGGTGCTCAGTTCCGCGCCCAGCGCGTACGTGGCCAAGCACTCACACTACGCAACGAGCGATGCCCAGTTCCGCGCCCAGCGCGTACGTGGCCAGACATCCTCTAGTCCCCGCCAGCAGAAGGACCACGGAGTCGGCACGAGACCATCTCGTCCGAACCCATTGTCGCCCGGCGACAACCCAGGGGACGTTACTCAGTATATTCCGCTCCCGAGTAACCAGAGGAGCTCCACCGAGTTAATGCCCCATCTCGGCTTAGGGTCGTGATACACACGCACCAAAAATATTAACACATAAAATCATAGCTTTTCAAAGTACATGAACATGAATGCAATACACGAAAACCCAGTTTTCTTTTACAAACATGATCATGCATGAAATGATGAAATGCACATGTACCAACACAACATCCAAACCAACAAATACCAATCCAATCAAAACCAACCAAACAACTCCAATCACAAATCCATCCGACCCCCGAACTCCTCGGACTCAGTCCGGCATGCCAAAAACACAGTGAAATGGGTTAGTGCAAAAATACATTTAAATTACGAAAGTTCTTTGGAGAAATACTTACAGTGCAATATAATAATTTTCCGAGGATCGCGAAGTTGAAAAAAGCGACGTTTGAGCAACACCACAGTGTAAAATACACTGTGGCCGTGGGTCACAATTACCAACTTTCCAACGAGGACAAACGAAGACCCAAGATTGATAGGGTAGGGCCTAGGGAGGTCGGTGAAGCTAGTGGTGGTGGTGGTTTGCCGTGGGTGGCGGCGCAAGGGGCGGTTTTAGGCCCGAAAAGTGCAAATCGGAGATGGACTTGGTGGGGCTTCACCGGTGACGGATCGGAGCTGGGGTTGGGTCCAATGGGTTGCCAAGAGGCCGGGGATGAAGTGGTAGGAAGATGGTGGCCGGAGGTGGCGCGACGGCGGCGCAATGGAGGAAAACGTGCCGCGGCGTCGTGGGTTTCGTGGGCTTCGTGGAGGCTAACGGCGGCACGAACGGCGGTGATACTGGTGGGGTAGGACGACCGGCGGCTGGGGAGTCTAATGGGCTGGGCGGTGACGACCACCGCCGGCGGACGGCGGCGCTGGGAGTAGACAAGGGAAACGGGCGGAGGAGAGGGGAGGAGAGAGAGGGATCGCGCGGGAGAGGAAAGAATAAGGAGAAAAGGAAAAAGAAAAAAAAGAGGAAAAGAAAAGGAGAGGAAAGAAAAAAGAGGGAAAAAGAAATGAGGTCCAATCCTCATAACTTGGGTCACAAAAATGATCCAACGGAAACGATTTTAAAACCACAAGTTAAATAAAATAATTTAAACGTAATGGTAAAGTCAAATTGAAATAATTAAATCCCACGGTAATTAATTTAAATATTAAAAGCAATTTAAATGCATAATAATAAATAAATATTTGGAAAGCACATAAAAATAATTTTCACCAAATAAAAATCATAGAAATAAACTCACTAAAATCCAACCAATTTTAAAATAAGAGAAATTATTTTAATTACATAAAAATAATTCCTTCAGTAAAAATACACTAAAATACGGGGTGTTACATATTTGAGACAGAAGAGCAGTTGGTGGTGTGGTATTTGGGAGGATTGCGGCAGTCCCTACAGGATGTCCTCAGCCTCCACTCGTTGTGGACGGTTTCTGAAGCATACCAGCGTGCACTCATCTTAGAGAAGCAGTAGAACAAGAGGCAAGTGATCAGAAGCGATCAAAATAGTTAAGCAGTTCGCCCCCAAGAACCTCGTCCTGCCCAGCAGCCATTGCAAGGTCAGAGTTCTAACTCTAATATTAGATGTTTCAGGTGTGGTGAACAGGGGCATAGAGCACTAAATGCAGGAAGCCTACTAATCAAAAGGGCAAAACTCTTTTGATTGAGGACCACTATTTTCCACACGACCTGCATAGTTGCAGATAAAGTCTGTAAGATGATCATTGAGAGTGACAGTTGTGAGAACATGGTTTCTGAAGAAGCTATCCAGAAATTATAGTTGAAGACAAATCGTCATCCCAAGCTATACAAATTGCCGACGGTGAACAAAGGCAGTGAGGTAACAGTAGATAGGCGATGCCTAGTGTTTTTTCAATTGGTAGAAAATATTTTGATAATGCTTGGTGTGATGTCGTATCTATGGATGCTTGTCATGTATTGTTAGGCAAGCCTTGGCAGTATGATCGTAGTGTTGCTCATGATGGACGGAAGAATACATACTCCCTTAGTATCAAGGGGAAGAAGATTGTGTTAGCACCACGCTAGGAAGGAACCACTCCTATCCCGGTGGCCAATAATACTAACATTCTCTCTATGTCCAGGTTTTTAGAAGAGATTGGGTGAGAAGTTGTGATTTATGCCCTGTTGCCTTGTGGGAATAGTATAGCAGACGTGAGCCTAGATTTACTAGCAAAGGTGCAGCAGCTGCTAGCAGAGTTTTCTGACTTGATTCCAGAAGATCTTCCTCCTAGGCTATCGCCTATGAGGGATATTCAGCATCAGATTGACCTTGTCCCGGGGTTGAGTTTTCCAAACCGACTTGCGTATCGCCTTAATCCCAAGGAAGCTGAAGAGTTGTAGCGTCAAGTGGTGGAGTTATTGAATAGGGGCTACATTCGTGAGAGCATGAGCCCACATGCAGACCCTGCCCTGCTGGTACCGAAGAAAGATGGTTCCTAGTGTATGTGTTTACAACTGAGTGATCAACAGGATCATAGTGAAGTACATCATTCCCATTCCACTCCTAGATGACATGTTGGATCAATTGTTCGATTTTAAGGTCTTCTTAAAAATTCACCTTAAAAGCAAATATCACCAGATCAGACTAAAACCCGGAGATGAGTGGAAGACGGCGTTTAAGACGCAGCAGGGGTTATATGAATGGATGGTCATGCCTTTTGGGCTATCCAATGCGCCTAGTACATTCATGAGGTTTATGCATCAGGTTCTACGGCCTTTTATGGGAAGATTCGTTATAGTTTACTTCGACGATATCCCATCTATAGTCCAACATGGGCGTCACACTTTGATCATCTCCGAGTTGTTCTTGATATGTTGAGAACAGAGCTCCTGTTTGTCAATCAGAAGAAGTGTTCTTTCTTTACTACTTCTGTAAATTTCCTTGGTTTTGTTGTGTCTACTGATGGTGTTCATGCATCAGTCAAAGATAGATGCGGTCTTGGGGTGGCCCAAACCTAAGACCTTGCATGATGTTAGGAGTTTCCATGGATTGGCATCCTTTTACCGCCGATTCATTAGAAATTTCAGCACTTTAATTGTTCCTACTACAGAGCGCCTCAAGGGATGTGACTTCCAGTGGTTTGAGGAGGCAGCGGCCAGTTTTCAACTGGTCAAGTAGAAGATGACAAAGGCGCTAGTTTTAGCACTTCTAGATTTTGACAAGGTGTTTGAAGTCAATTGTGATGCATCTGGGGTTGGCATTGGAGGTGTTTTGAGTCAGGCGGGATGGCCCATAGCCTTTTTCAGTGAGAAGTTGTTAGGGGCTAAAAAGAGTTATTCCACTTATGACCTGGATTTCTATGCCATAGTTCAGTCCAGTCCCTGAAACATTGGTGACACTACCTGGTGCAGCGGGAGTTCATTCTTGTTACTGATCACGAGGCCCTGAAGTACATTTTCATTGAGGCACCTGTCAGGAAGTTTGAGCCATGTAGCAGATGCCTTAAGCCATCGTACACTACTCCTCACCAGCATGACCACCAGAGTTGCAGGATTTGAGGTTTTCAGTGACATGTATGCAGCAGATCCTTCATTTGGGAGGATATTTCAGGAGGTAACTGATGGTCAATGAAGTGATTTGGTTTTGCGTAATGGTTATTTATTTTGTGGATTATAGTTGTGCATTTCATATCACTAAGGTAGTAGATTATTAGCGAACTTCATAGTGAGGGTCATTTTGGATGAGATAAGATGTTGGCCTTGGTTTCCTCTGATTACTATTGGCCCAAACTGACCAGTGATGTGGCTCATTATGTGGAGCGATGTCATGTGGGTCAGCGGTCTAAGGGGGTTCTCACCAATGCATGAGTGTAGACCCATTTGCCTGTTCCTGAGGCTCCTTGGCTCGATATAAATATGGACTTTGTGCTGGGTTTACCCTGGACCCAATAATCGATGGATTCTATTTTGGTTGTAGTTAACAGGTTTTTCAAGATGGCCCATTTTGTAGCTTGAAAGAAACAATGGATGCTGCTCGGATCGCTCATCTTTACTTCAAGGAAATTGTTCGTTTACATGGTGTTCCCTGGTCAATCACTTTAGATCGTGACACCAAATTCATGAGCCATTTCTAGAAGAGCTTATGGGAGAAACTGGGGACAAAGTTGAATTTCAATAACGCCTACCACCCCCAAACAGATGGTCAAACCGAGGTGGTGAACAGAAGTTTGGGCAATCTTTTAAGGAGTTTGGTAGGAACTAAGCCAAAGTAATGGAATTTGGCTCTTCCCCAAGCAGAATTTGCCTATAACAGATCCAAGAATAGAAGCATACGACTGAATCCATTTGAGATTGTCTATGGTCAAAACCCGTCTGGTGTGCTGGACTTAACCCCCATTCCACGTGTAGGCCATTTGAATCACAAGGCAGATGAGATGGCATAACAACTTATAGGCATCCATGATCAAGTGAAGCTGACCATTCACGAGAGCAATGCCAAGTATAAGGTTGAAGCAAATAGTCATCGTAGCTAGGTACTTTTTGATGTTGGTGATTTTGTTTGGGCAGTATGAACTCGTGATTGTTTTCCTGTTGGCGAGTATAATAAGCTTAAGCTTAAGATTGGACCCTGTGAGATCCTACAAAAGATCAATGATAATGCCTACAGGTTACACCTCCCATCCATTTGAAGACTTCTGATGTATTTAATATGAAACACTTGAGCCCTTGTTTTGTGGACCCTGATAAAGCTACTGTGAACTCGAGGACGAGTTATTTCCAACCCGGGGTGACTGATGTAGGATGATCTGAGTCAGACGATACTGAGTTGTCAGATTGCATGTTGACTGCGCTGAAATACCTTGAAGTGGCAGATCAATGCAAAGAGGGGAGGAAATCGTGATCTTTCCTTAATTGGGACAATTTTGGTCACGTTTCGGTATTTTGGCTATAACTTTGGCTACATGTATCAAAATCGTGGATATGACCCCAATTCATAAATCTACACTTGGTGTGCATCATTTTCGTGGCCAAATTCCTCTGTTTTCCCTCCGATTTCCTATTTTTAGTTTTTTTTTTTTTACCTTTTATAGTAATATTTCATTTACTGTTTTGGAAGTGATTCTAAACTCAATTTGGGCCAGATTTTTGGCAGATTACTTCTTTTATTACGTTTTTAGTTTTGGCATGAATATTGAAATTTTGCTATTTTTCGTAAAACTCTGATACAGTCGATTTTCAGCTATTATAGTCCGGCTTGTGGGTTGATTTGATGATTCTTGAATATTGATAATTTTGAATTGACATCAAAGGCATTTTATCTGTGTTTTTGGGCGATTCTATTGTCTTCTTTCCTGTGAATTATCTATTGAAACTAGCTTGCAGAATAATTACTATTCTGTTCGGTGTCAATAATATAATTTTAAAATTTAATGTTATGTTAATTAGAAATTTAACATAAAATATAAAATTATTTTATATATAATTATATATATTATATATAAAAATTATATAAAATATAAAAGTATTTTATATAATATAAAAATTTTAATACATATATATATATGAACTGGTCTTATCCGATTTAGTCCAGTGTTAGAAAAAAGAAAACTGGAACCAGACTTGTTTCGACTGGTTTTGAGAAAAATAGAACCACTACCGAACCAAATCGGTTTTGAACCAGACCGAACCTGCCGGCTCACCAGTTTTGTTTGCACCCCTAATTATACTCACGCATAATTCATTATAGGATGGTGCTAGCGGGCCGCCCAGTTTTTACCACTTGTACAAATTTGTTGTTCATTTTTTTAAAAAAAATATTTTTTTAACAATCCTTAATTATTAAGAAAAAATTAAAAGAATATACAACTTCATTAATATTTACCTTCTTAATCATTAAGTAAAAATAAAATCAAAATATTCAAAGAGTAACTTTGAATGGTAATATTGAGGAGGTTAAGTAACATTTTCTTTCACTATATATGGTTATAAAAAATGAAAACGTAAAAAACTTTTATCTATATTAACATGGAAGGTTTTCAAGTTATTAATATTTTAATGTGTCAATGACCAAACTCGAGAATAAAATTTTTGAAAAAAAAAAAACATAATATATTGCTATATGTTCTGGAATATTAATCAATTGCTCCTGTTAAAACTGCATGTTTTTCTGTTGATTCCGTACGTAGAAATAGTGTTCACTTCTCTGGTGTAAGAATAGATGGATTCCAATAAATAAAAAAAAAAAGAATCTAAAATATATCTCGCAAGCACCTCTCGGCAGCCCAAACCTTTTTTCCTTTGTAAAATCCTCTCTCGCCTATCACATTGATTTATGCCTATTTTGTTTGGGTATCGTCAAAAGGAATAGTAGCAAGGCTAAAAAATCACAAAGAGAGAGAGATCCATGATGCATATGCTAGAAATTAAGGAAAAAAGCCCAGACCATTTAATATATAGCTAGCTAGCAGGCCACTATATATATGGGATAAATATTTTATATGCAGTTATTTTTGTATATTTATTTACACACTCTACTAATATGATTAACTAAATATTTTTTTAATATAAAATAATTATTTTAACCAATCACATTAATAAAATACATAAAAAATATATAAAAATGACTATATATAACATAACTCTATATGTTATAATAAGCTAAAGTAACTTGAAAAGAGGTAGAAACACCATTTAATTTTAAATCAGGCTTAACAGTCTTGACTGAGTCTTCCAGAAAGTTTCTAAGATTTGGTCTTTTTTTTCTAGATTATCAACAATAGATCCAGCGATCCAGCAAAGGAACTTTTGGATCCAACAAAAGAATTTATTCTTTCGTTGATTACTGCAAGTTGGTTATCAAAACTAATTTTAATGGTACTGTTCAAATACCATTGAATATAATCAAGATTAAGTTCATCAGAAATAACTTTTGCAGGCGGGACTTCATGTTCCAAAGTCCATTAATTGGGAATGGTAATATCCTTCTAACAAATCAGTTTTAGAACATGAATATTATCATCAATAGTAAAACTTTGGATTAACAAAGTTTTATTTCCTGAAAATTTTAAAATAGTTTTAAGATTTAAATTAGTTTTTAGCACACAATAATAAATATGGTAAACTATGACAAGAGGCTTACTGTCTTCTTCTATATCACATCCAGATGTCAAAATATTCAAAGTTTAAAACTTTAAGAACATTAAAGTCAGCCAAAGCAAGTGTTCAGTCAAGGAAATAATCAAAATGAACTAGACCACTAAAAATAGATGATTGAATCATTCCAAGTATGCTAGTTTCAAATTTTTTGAATCTAGCATCTCTTAAATAAAAGAGTACAGAAGCATTGATGTATTTTCTTGTGAGGGGTTTAAAAACAACTTGAACAGAATCAATATGCTGAGATTTTGTAACCTTTTATCAAGAAATCTTGAATAGATTTTCTATTAAATAGCCAACATTTTTCATGAGTTTTTGAGATAGCATAGGTTTTTTCAACAGCTTTAACATTTAACTCAGTTTTGAAAACAGATTGAGTCCAACTAGTTTTGTAAATAGATTTGGCATCAATTTTTGGAATACTCCATTTGTTGAAATCAATATTATCAGTTTCTTCAAAAGAAAAGCCTTCATCGTTAATAATATCAGGAGGTATATTAGATCTGGAACTAACAAATGAATTAGATTTAAACATTCTATTCATCTTGAAATCACCCAAAAATCTAGACTTAAAACTTACTAATCATGTTTTCTCTCATGTTCCTATTACATTTCGTAACACATACTCTAGATAAACGTCTACCACTCACAACCTAACGCTCTCCTGTCATAGGGGCCTTACAGAAAAGTTCTCAGAATTTGCTTTATGAGTGGGGTTCCGCCAATAGAGACAAGGATTGGACATAGTCAGATTAAGTGAAAAGAAAGGAGGGTAGGAGATTACTCAATGAATTGAAATGAACATATATAAAACACCTGCTAGAAGCGAGATAAAGTTGGCTTTGATACCAAAAGGAGCAGAAGTAAGTGTAAATAATTGAATAAATGCAAGTAAATAATTGTGGACCAGATAACTGGAATCAAATGAAATAATGCTGGATTGGATAACTAGAGTAAGTAAATGGAAGTAAGTAGATCGTAAGTACATTGTAGTAGATAAGATAAAGCAAATAACTCCATATGCCCAACGTGCCTACAAGAACTAGATACTATAGAACATATTCTGTGGAAATGTGTTTCAGCAAATGATGTACTGGGTGATTGCTCCAGAAAAATTTAGAAGAGTCTATTGTGACAAAGAAGTTTCAAACAGCTACTGTAAGAGATGTTTAAAAAGCTAGACAAGGAAGAAATGGTGGAATTATCACTGACTCTCTCAAATTTATGGTGGAGAAGAAATGATTTAGTGTTTAGGAATATACTCATTGATCCAAAGATTATGGTACATAGGGTGAGTCAAATGATGATTGATATAACAGCCGCCAACTCGAGAGACCACAACCGGATCTTAACTTCTACTACAAGGAGGGTTACCTGGAAATGTCCACCAAAAGGATTTTCCAAGATCAACTAGAATGTGGTAGTAGGTAAGAATCTTTGTAAAATAGGAAAATGAGTTGTTGTTAGAGATGAGCAAGGCAATGATTTAGCTACTATGAGGAAGAAATATGCATGTCTTCCTGACCCTCTAATAGCATAAGCCACGGCTGCACTGAAAGTAGTCACTTTTGGACATGAATTGGGCATGATAAAGGTAATAATGGAAGGAGACTCTCAATTAGTGGTAAATGAGATCCAACAGCAGAAGCAAAAAGACAACTACTTTGGGATGATCATATCAGACATTAAAGCTTTAATGACAATTCCAATCATGTAACTTTAGGTATATGCATAGAGAAAATACCAGCAAAGTAAAGCATATCAGAGAACCACACTGCATTAATGGCACCACTGCTCGAGCAACATGCCACATTAATGGCACCGTCACAGAGGCAAACCATATTTACAGGACTCTGATAAAATGAACAGTACAAAGGACATGGTCTCCACAGGGACAGGCACGATCTGTTCCCCCCAGACTCCCGATATAAATAGTAATTTTCAGGTACGAAAAAGCTCTGATCTCTAGATTCTCTCATTATTTACAAACTTCCAAAATACTCTACTGACTTTGGTATTAGAGACTCCCCGACTCCAAGACTGCCCTCTTCTAGCTGCTTTCTTCTTCATTTTTGCAGGTCCAGGCCTGAAGACCTGAGTTGCTGGAACCTGGTCCAAAGAAGTATAAAACATGACGTTAACATATGGTTACAGTTAAGTTTCAAAATGGTCTTTCCATCAATAAATACTCATTCCTGTTTTGATATAAAATCTTGACTTAATAGTTGACTACCACGTTATAACAATTAGAAGAAGACACGTGACATATTATATACAATCAAAATTTAATTTTTTTAAAAATTCACACTCAAAATGCCACATCAGTATGAACAATAAGTTTTCTTTTACAAAAGTCAGTAAATTAGAAAAAAAATGATTTTTCAACAATAAAGTAAAGTTATAAATTTTAGAAAATCAACAAAATAAGCAAAAAAAAAAAAAAAACGTTATAAAAGTTAGAAACTGTTATAAAAATTAAAAAAAATGACCTTAATAAAACATAAACTAAATCTTAAAACAACATTAAAATCTCTATAATAAACAAAACTATTAAAATTGTTAAAAATTGTACTTTATATTGTGTGCTTGGACATGCACACTTATGTTATGGGTAGATGGAAGAATGGTAGTTAAATTAGTTAACTCCAGGAGGACTAACCGAAGAAGTGGTGCAAAAGGCTTGAGATCAAAACGGTGCGCAAATATTAATGAGGCAAACAAAATGGTGTGCAGTGAGTTAGTGAAATAGTGTGTTTTGAGAGGCTCGAGTTCAGTCTTACAGTTAGGGTTTAAATGATATGTATTGTATTTTTAGCATAAACGGTGCATTTTATTCATATGTTATTTGTATAAAGCCGCGGGAATGGAAATAAAGAGATCATCTTAAATATATTGAATTCTTGAAATGGACGTTGAGCTTTCTTAGAATAAAGTTCAGTTCTTGATTCTCTTTGTTCTTTGAGTTCTTTTCTTTCTTTTTCAATTCTGTTCTTCTTGTGTACCCAGAATCCCCATTATAGTTGGTATCAGAGAGGGAAGGTCCTTTCATGGCTGAAGGCACTTGAGCAACTTCTTTGAAGGCCCACCAAAAGATGAATCAGAAGCTATAGGAAGTAATGTAACAACAGTTGGATGATCAGCAGTAGACTATACATGTCATCTCTGACAGGTTAGATCAGATGACTGATATGATTAGAACTTTGATTGAGAATCAACGTGTGTGTTCGCTTGGGGATGAAATACAAGAACCTAGATTGGTGGTTCAAGAAGATAGGCAATTCTTGCCTAGGGGGGCCAGGCTGGATTTTCCCCATTTCGGTGGGGGTAATTCTTCAAGTTAGGTCTATAAGGCCAACCAATACTTTGACTATCACCAAACTCCTCCCATTCATAGGCTTTTGATGGCCTTTTATCATATGGAAGGGGAGGCCTTGATTTGGTAAAAGGATGCAGCCAATGGAGGGCAATTCAATGGGTGGGAATCATTTATTAAAGCCCTTTTGATTAGGTTTGGGTCAACAGCATATAAATGACCTCATTGAAGCCTTGACAAGGCTTAAGCAAACTTCAATTGTGGCAATGTACAAAGCACAATTTGAAGGCTTGTCTTACAGATTGAAGGGTCTTTCAAAGAAGTACAAGTTGAGTTGCTTTTTAAGTAGTCTCAAGGATGAGATCAGATTGCCTATTAGAATGCTAAGTCCCAGTAGTTTGAGTGCTACTTTTGGGTTGGCAAAGATACAAGATGAGTATGTATAGAGTTCTAGAAGGGCCTTTAAGTTACCAGTGGGGGTTAGTGAAATTAATCCAGAAGTGACAGTTGACAATGTGGGTAAGGGCAGTCAAAGGAATAATTTATAGGCTAGAAGGGGTTCCATTGTGAAGATGGATGAGAATAAAAGGAATGGGTTATGCTACCACTGTGAAGAGAAGTGGAACCCCTCACATGTGTGCAAGAACCAAAAGGTATACCTCTTGTAAGTTGAAAACAATGAAGGAAATGAAAGGGAACTAGAGGGGCTCAAGGAAGTGGGGGGAGTATTAGAGGTAGTGGAGTTAGAAGATCAAGACGGGGAATTAGAGATATCAATCAATGTTATCTTAGGTTCTCCTAGTCCTAATACTATGAGGTTAATGGGATTATTCGTGCTCAACCAGTAGTGATTCTGGTTGATTCTAGTGGTACCCATAATTTTTTGGATCCATATATTGCTAAGTAGCTAACTTGAAGGTGTGTGAGGGGCCTCAAATACAAGTTAAGGTAGCTAATGGAGAAACATTAGTGAGCAAAGGAAGGTGTGAGGATCTTTTGTCATGGTTCAGGGCAATAAATTCCCTATTGCATTCCATCTATTGACATTGGGTAGTTGTGAAATGGTTCTTGGGGTGCAGTGCCTAAGAACACTTGGCCCTATTGTGTGGGATTTCAGCCAAATGAATATGCAATTCCACGTAGAAGGAAGGAATGTGAGGTTGCAAGGCTTGTATGCTACGGGTACTTCCATGGTAGATACGAATCAGTTTTTTAGGCCTTTTTTAGTAAGGAAGCAAGGTTGGTTATTACAATTACTATCTACAGAAGTCAATGTAAGGGGGATGAAAGTTAGCAAGAGATCACTGAGTTGCTTTAAAACCATCAAATGGTCTTTGAGGAACCAACTAGCCTACCATCTCCTAGGTCATGTGAGCATCAAATCATCTTGAAAAATGGGACACATCCCATCTCGGTTAGACCTTACAGGTACCCATTCTATCAAAATATTGGAATTGAGAAAATTGTGCAAGACCTCTTGAAGTCTGGAGTTATAAGTCCAAGTCAGAGTCCTTTTTCTTCATCAGTTTTCTTGGTGAGGAAAGCTTATGGGAGTTGGAGAATGTGTGTGGATTTAGGGTATTGAATCAAAAGACCACCAAAGTCAAGTTCCCCATACTTGAGCCTAATGAATTGCTGGATGAATTGTTTAGAGCTGAGATTTTTTCCAAGTTGGATCTAACATCCGGTTACCACCAGATCAAAGTGAAATAGAAGATGTATCAAAAACAACTTTTAGGACCCATGAAGGTCACTATGAATTTTTAGTAATGTCATTTGGGCTCATAATACTCCTGCCACTTTTCAATAGTTGATTAATAATGTATTTAAGCCCTACCTAAGGAAGTTTGTGCTTGTATTTTTTGATGATATACTCGTGTATAACAAGTCCTATTCTAATCACTTGAAGCATTTAAGAATAGTCCTTGGATACAATGAGTCGGCACAACTTATTTGCTAAGATGTCAAAATGTAGGTTTGGGGTGGTTGAGGTGGATTATTTGGGACATCTAATCTTAGGGTCTAGGGTTAAAGTTGATCCAGCTAAAATCACTTCCATGTTAAAGTGGTCAGTTCCCACTTCTTTCAAATCTTTGAGGGGACTTGTTGGACTCACTGGCTACTATAGGAAGCTTATCAAAGGGTATGGGTCTATTGTAGCACTTTTGACAGCATTATTGAATAAGAATGCTTTTGGTTGGTCTGAGCCAGCAAAAGTTACCTTTAGAGAGTTGAAAACAGGCTATGATGCGCCAACAAAAATTACCAGATTTTTCCAAACACTTCATAGTGGAATATGATGCTAGTGATATTTGATTGTGAGTAGTTCTTATGCAAAAGGGACAGCCAATTGCATAGTTAATGATATGAACCCATGGGAATGGAATCCCTTGAACCCACAATCAATTTGAAAACTCACCCAAGAAATCCAAAATCATGTCAATGGATGGACAACCTAAACCAATTGAGAACTCGTTTCAAGAACTTAGGTTATATTAAAATCTAGACCCGTTGAAGAATCTATCTCAAGAACCCAGATTACAAGATTAAGATTAGACTCTTTATAGACAAGAAAAATCATAGGGCGATCTGCTAAGAAAGCCCTCTTAACCTCACTCTCTCTTACATAGAAACTCACTTTTGTCTTTCATTTTCTCTCTGCAAACTCTCTTTCTTTTTCACTCTTTCTTTTTTGCTCATTTTCACTCTCACTCTTTCTTTTTTGCTCAAGCTCTTTTTCACTCTTTCTTTTTTTATCACACTCATTTTTACTTTTTCTTTTTTGATCACTCTCATTTTCACTCTTTATTTTTTGAGCAATCTCACTTTTCAGTTTCAGTTGGTCCTCGTGGACCTGTCTTGGAGTTAAATGAGCAAGTTTGATTGTTTTGCCATCTTTTACAAAGCTGTACATGTTCTTGAACCCATCATGTGTCGCCCTCCTATCATACTGCCACGGCCTTCCTCAACAAAATATGGTCAGCATGTATAGGCACAACATCATAAAGCACTCCATCCTGATACTTCCCAATTGAAAAAGTAACTAACACTTGTTTATCCACCCTAAACTCTCCACAATCATTCAACCACTACAATTTGAATGGTGTAGAGTGTTTTAATGTTAGTAAATTCAATTTCTCAACAAAAGTAGTGCTAGCCACATTAGTACAACTCCCCCCATCAATGATCATACTACATACCTTGATGTTGACGTGGCATCTAATATGAAAAATGTTCTCTCTCTGTTGCTCTGCATCATCCACCTTAATGTGTGTATTGAGAGCACGCTTGCAACAAGAGACTCACCTATCACAAGGTATTCCACTCTATCATCATCATTAGCATCAACCAACTCGAGCATCTCATCACTATCATCCTCACTCTCAGTCATCATCTCCTCATTGTCATGCATAATCATCACTTGCTTGTTTGGACATTGAGAAGCGATGTGCCTTGAACCCAAACACTTAAAGCATTTAATATCTCTATTCCTTGAAGGTTGAGATTCTACATTGGGTTTTTTGCTAGGTCCCTCATCTTTTCCCTTAGGTGGTTCGGTCTTTTTCTTTGCTTCAGCTGGATCATACCTATCCTACTTTGATTTCCAAGTAGTGCTAGAAACCGAAGTGTATCTTGCTATCCCTTTTCTCCTTAATTACCTCTCCACCTTCATTGTCATGTACACCATATCCTCTATCTCCACATAATGTTGTAATTCAACTACATTGGCTATTTTCCTTTTCAAACCACTCAAAAATCTAGCCATGGTGGCCTCCCGATCCTCCTCTACATTAGCCCGAATTATCACCACATCTATCTCCTTATGGTAATCCTTCACACTCCTAGACCTCTGTGTAAGATTTTGAAATTTTTGGTAAAGGTCCCTATATTAGTGGCTAGGTACAAATCTCCGCCTCATGAGAGCTTTCAACTCTCCCCATGTCTCTATGGGCCTCTCATAATTCCTCCTCCTATTGGTCACTAACTAATCCCACCAAATAATAGCATAATCAGTGATCTCAATCACCGTAAACTTTACTTTCTTCTCCTCAGAGTAATTATGACAATCAAACACCAACTCGATTTTTTTCTCCCACTCTAGATAAACCTCAGGGTCAGTTCTACCTTCAAAAGACGGTATTTTCATTTTGATGCTCCCAGGATCTCTATCTACACCATCCCGACCCCTAGGTTCCCCTAAAGTCATCTTTCAGACCTAACTCTTCTATGTCTACCCGATGTTAGGTCTTCCTCATCCTCACCATCTCCTTTATTCTCATATTCATTTTCAACCCTAGGCTCACGTCACCTCCTATCTCTCCCACCTTGCAAATTTCTAATCACTGTTTCTTGATGATCCATCCTATGCCTCAGTTCACCCAACACAAATTTCAACCGCTCAAACTGTTGTTGCATGGTTTGCAACACAAAGGATGAGTTATCTTCAATATCCTTCAGTGATCAGTCACTCCTATGAGACATCGTAATGTGCTGCACAAAAAGAATGTTAGTGGTAAAAATCTCACATACTCCCTTACGTGTTTACACTCAAATAATGACACTTCATTCGTGTTTCACTCTTAATTGACTTTTTCTCGATAATAGTCTCACACTCTCTTGCCTTTTACCTCAAGAGTTTTCTCGCTCAAGCTCAAGTTCTTAAGAACTAGTTAACTAAATCAAGACAATACAACTTTGTTTTATTCCAACCAGTAATATAGATCCAAGAACAAGAAACAAGGAATGAATAAAATGACACGAGACTCAAAGAACCTAGACTACAAGGAGGAACGCCACAAAGGTTGTGATTTACCTTTGATAAGTTCAAAAGTTCAATAAAAAATAAGAGTAAATAAACTCAACTCATAATGAATTAATTTATCAAATTTCATAAACTCTTTAAAATGAGGCTATAGAGACTATTTAAACCTAAACCTAATTAAAACCCTAGCAAAAATAAAACCCTTTCTTCCAAAAATACATCTGGATGAATAGTATCGCGGCTACAGTAACTCGCTACATTACTTCTTTAAACCCTAGTTCCTAAAAAATAACTTTCCAAATAAATCTTTGGCCAAAGTACAAGGCATTTCCAAAAAACTCAAGTTCATAAGAAATAACACATATGTGGGTCAAACATCCTTAAGCCCACTTATTCTAAACTAATAAAATAAATCATTTAACAAATTGAAAGTTTTTAATAACAATAGGCTCAAAAAATAACTCTAAGTTATGTCTTCTACAGGTTGTATCAAGTTGATCAAGACTGGTTCTCCTTTTTTTCAAGCCCATCTTGAGTGTTGGGCTCTTGCTAACTTCATTACAAGTGGATTGCACAAATCCTTGCATTGCTTCCTTAATCTTCTTTGCTCTTGATCTTGTAATTGGACTATCTGGAACTTGTAGAGGGTCTTTAAAACTAGGTCCAGCTTGGTTTCCATCACTTAAGCAAGGCTTTTAAGAGAAGGAGTTTGCTACTATCTACCTATGAGGAGTTGTTGACATTAGTTACTATAAAAGTACAGAAGTGAAGGCCCTATTTATTAGGTCAGACATTTGAGATTAAGGCCTTGTTTGTTTTCACAAAACATCTCATCTCATCTCACCTTATCATTACAACTTTTTCAAATCTCCATACAAAATAAAATAAACAATTCAACTTTTTCAAATCTCAAAACAAAAATAATATTAAAAAATATATTCTAACAATATTTTATTTAACTTTTTAACTTTAATCTCAACTCATCTCATCTCATCTCTGAAAACAAACGAGGCTTAAGACTGACCAGCAAGCTCTTAAGTTTCTTTTAGAGCAGAAGGTGGGAACAAAAGTTCAACATAAGTGGATTACAAAATTGTTGGGGTATGCTTTCACCATTGATTATAAAAAAACGTAAAAAAAAATAAAGTAGTTGTGGACTTTCAATAAGGGTAGAGGAGCACAATGCCACCACCCCTTGGCATTTATCTCTTTCCTATCTCCTTATGGATTGCTGAGTTAAAGGATACTTATGTATTGTCTCCAAGAATCCAACACATCTATACCGGGCTTCAAGGTGGAGAAGAAGCTGAGAAGCATTATCCTGTGAAACAAGGGCTGCTGCTCAAGAAGGGGGAAATGGTGGTGGTACCTTATTCTCCCTTTAAAGACAAGATTTTGCAGTTTATACACAACAACCCCCAGTCAAGGCATGTAGGGCATCATAAAACTCTACAATAGGCCAAACTAGATTTCTACTGGGAAAGGATGCATGGGACATAAAGAAGTTTGTTAGAGAGTGTGGTGTTTGCCAGACTACAAAGCATGAAACACTTCATCCTGCAGGGTTGCTACAACCCTCACCCATACCAGTTCTGCATTGGACAGATATTTCAATAGATTTTAAAGAGGGGTTGTCATTGTCTCATGGATCCAATATGATTTTCTTTATGATTGACAGAGCTACAAAGCATTCCCATTTCTTCATACTAGCTCATCCCTATACAAGAGTGAGAGTGGCTCAGATTTTCTTTTATGGGGTGTTCAAACTCTATAGTATGCATAAGTCTATAATTTCAGATAAAGACCTTCTTTGCACAAGTTCATTTTGGAAGGAGTTGTTTCGGCTACTAAATACTACTTTGGCATTTAGTTCTACCTACCATCCGCAAATTGATGGACAAACTGAAGCTCTTAATAAGTGTGTGGAGACTTAATTATTTGAGATGCTATATTGGGTCCAAACTAAAATATTAGAGCTTGTAGCTTCCATTGGCTGAATGGTGCCACAACACTACAATCCATTCTTCCACTGGATTGTCTCCTTTTGAGGCATTGTATGGATATCCACCCCCAAGGCTTTTGTCATATGTCCAAGGGACAACTGCCATTGAGGATGTGGATAAGCAATTGTGGACAAGGGAGGAACTTATGAGATTGTTGAAGGAGAACTTGCAGAAGACACAAGAAAGAGTGAAGTTTTTCCCTGATAAGAAGAGGAATGAAAAAAGTTTTGAAAAGGGAGATTGGGTTTTCTTGAGGACCTTATACGCAGAAAATAGTGGCTCTACACCACAATTTGAAGTTGGCACCTCATTTTTATGGTCCCTTCCAGATCATAGCTAAGGTAGGGATTGTAGCTTACAAGCTGAACCTACCAACATCATCAAAGATACATCCTATTTTTCATGTCTCATGCCTCAAGAAGAAGCTAGGCTAGCAAATTACACCTTTGCCATCCTTGCCACTTGTCGACAAGGAAGGAAGGATCCAACTAGAACTTGAAGCTATTCTGGTAGACGTATGAAAAAGGTGGGAAATCATGCAATGCCTGAAGTACTAAACAAGTGGAATGACACTCTTCCTGAAGACAGCACCTGGGAATCCTTGTGGTAGATGAGAGATCTTTACCCTCACCTTGTGAGCAAGGTCTTGTACTAGAAGGGGAGCTCAGCCATCAGCCTTGTGTTCAAGGCTCATTGAAGAAGGGGAGAATATTATGGGTGGAAGGAAAAATGGTAGTTAAAGTAGTTAATTGGAGGAGAAGTGATCGAAGAAGTGGTGTAGAAGGCTTAAGATCAAACTTGTGCGCAAAGATTAATCAGGCAAACAAAATGGTGTGTAGTTATGGGTTAAATGGTGAGTTTTGAGAGGGTTAGATTTAGTCTTACAGTTAGGGTTTAAACGGTGCATATTTTATTTTTAACATAAATAGTGTGGTTTGCTCATATATTAGTTGTATAATGCCGCGAGAAGGGAAATAAGGAGATCATCTAAAATGTATTGAATTTTCAAAGTGGAGGTTGAGCTTTCCTCCAATAAAGTTCAGTTCTTGATTCTCTCTATTCTTGGAGTTCTTTTCTTTCTTTTTCAATTATGTTCTTCTCGTGTACCCAAATGCCCTTAACACATTTATTGAATCAGAAAAAGACTAAATTTTTTAGATGCAACAAAGAAAAAGGATTCAATCACAAAAAAAAAAGGGCTTGAAATCCAAGAAAAAGCAGGTATAGGAGTAAGTAAAATCTCAGTCTTTTGTAGTTGAAGACGGTGGGTATGAGAATCTTACTTTCAAAGAAAAATATTGTCGTAATTATATTGATAAAATAAGTAGCTTCGACTTGGTGAAGGAGGTGCCGACGCACTTCAAAGTACTTTGTCAACATGCAACAAAAGAATGATCATTTTTTATTATGTCACAAACATAGATGATGACTCATTTCAGAAATGTGCTTTCGGCATATACACAAAATAAAGTTGCATGCAAATATTTTAGAGACTTCATTACACTTGGCATGACCTAATTTACGAATACATATAAAATGCCTTTCGCTTCTTTTCTAGGAGTTAAGCATCATGGACAATCTATTCTTTTCAGATGTGGTTTAATATCAAGTGAAGATACAAACACAATTATTTGTTTATTTTAATCATGATTGGATTGTATGGGTGGCCAAGCTCTTAAAGCGATAATTATATATCAAAATAAGACAATGCAAATTGCAATTAATACGGTTTTTCCAACATCTTAGCACCTATTTTGTCTATGGCATATAATGAAGAAGTTACTAGAAACATTTGCCTCCCACTCTCAATGCAAAAAAAGTAAGGCTTGGATACAAAATTGTATTTACGACTCTTTGATTTTTGAAGAAATTGAAGACAAATGGTACATGATGCTTGACGCATTCAATCTACATTATAACGATTGGTTGGATTGGTTGTATAGGGAGAGGTGTAAGTCAGTGCCCGATTATGTGGAAAATACATTTGGGCTAGGATGTCGATGAAACAACAAAGCAAAACTATGAACATGTTTTCCGATGATTACTGTCATGGCTAGTCAAGTGGAAAAGCCCAAGCCCAAGAATGTTCTAAACCCAACCAACCAGAAAAAAAAGGTCCAAGACAACGTTAGTTTGGCCAAATCCTAATACCCCATATTCCTTTTCCCCTTCCTCGGTCCAGCTTTCCTAGCCCTTGACTCTCTCTCCATCCCTATCTCACTCCATCTATTCCCTCTCTCACTTAGTCTGTTCTCTCTCTCTCTCTCTCTCTATCTCTCGCTCTCCCTCTCAACAAGTCATATTGTTCAACCACCATGGAGTCATGGTCAACACGACATGACCCGTTAGTGAATACTACGAAATGCGTTAACACGACACGATCCAACTTGTTTCAACTTGTTTATGTAAATGGGTTGAATAGACCCGAAATTAACCCGTTTGACCTGATTAAGTTTAGCATAATTTTATACAAATGTTAAAATTACAATATCTATAAAAAAAATATAAAACTAACTATAATTCCAAAATTACAATCTAAATAATAAAAATATTGAAATTAAAATTCCAACAATTTTACTTTTATGTATAAGAGTATAATTGTAACTTTAACTTTCTTAACGGGTCAAAACAGGTTCACCCTTTATTAACTCGTTAAGCAATTGTGTTTTAACGGGTCAACCTATTTTGACCCGAACCCGTTAAAACTAAACTCAAACTTGCTATTATCGAGTCGGATTCGTGTTCAGTTAACGGGTCGTGTCACATATTGACACCCCTAGTTTTTGTTAAGGAACCAACCTCAGTTATTTTCTGCACTACTTTCTGAATCTTAGAAATAAAATGTGACATTTTATCATGACTAATGTAGATATGAGCAATTTTTATATTCTGTTTCTCTACTACATAAAATGTGAATATGACATCTGAAATGTTTATCTGGTTGTATGATATTATCTATTTACTATACCTTTATAGTATTGCACTGTATCTAAAAAACCCTGAGCCAAAAGATGATGTTTTGCTCTGGTTACAGACCTTGCCACGAGTAGTAATTGTGGCCTTTGTTATGTTATCAGCCCTGCCACAGGTTATAATTATGGCCTTGCCATAGGTATATAATGTGGTCTATATTATTAATTTGGTACCAAAATCACTATTCTAAGTGTACTTATATTTTAGATGAAGTGGTTTTTGTTCTGCTTAGCTAATCACAGATCTACACAACCCTACCATGAGGGTAAACATGGCCTTTGCTTCTGTTTCTAGCGATTTTTGAATTATGATGATGCCAAAGGTCTTTTTCTATAATAATATTGTAATTAAATGCTTATGAAATAATGTCATGTTATTTTTTAGACTCATTTTTTCTGAATTCTATAACAAGCTTATATTTTCACACTAATATATGCTTGATGCTTACTGAGTTGTTGAAAACTTACTCGTTTACTAATATAGGAAATCTTTTCTTAAGGAGGGAGGATGTGATAACCCAGTCTAAGTTAGGTCCTTACTCATATTTGTTTTATTTTCTGATTTAATCCAAATGGACTTAAGCCCGTAGATTGGAGAAGGTAAATGGTGTAAGATTATCTTAGGCCATATTCTGTTGATGCAATAGGCACCCAAGCCCAAGGAAGAAGCCCAACACTTAGTCATTTCATCCCTTTAAGGGTTTAGGGTTTGGAAAAGACCTAGGTAGGATTTGGATTAAGTGAGAGGTGCCACTTGGATGGATGGCCCTTGAGTTTCCCTAAGATGTAATCATTAGATCCATAGGGATGGAAGATTCGATTCACAAGGGATATACCACTTGGCAAGCATGCAAGATGGCTTTTAGAAGTTACATGAGAGAAGAAGGATTAGGGTTCGATTTACTAAAGTACACGCCCAACTAGGGTTGTAATCAAGCCGAGCCGAGCTGAGCTGATCTTTGGTTTGCCGAGCTCGGCTCGACTCAAAATACTTGAGCTCGATCTCGAACCCAAGCTCGAGATTTTTATTTATTCTTTGTTCAAGCTCGAATTTGTAAGTTAAACTCTCAACTTGAGCTCGAGCTCGTCCCACAAACAAGCTCGAGTTGAGTCGAGCCGAGCTCGAGCTTGAATTGTTTATTTTTTATTTTTTGAATAAAATATAATAATTAATAAATTAGATAAATAAAAAAATAAAAAATCTAATATTGAATTTGTACAACTAACAAGTAGAACCTCTATTGAATTATAAGATTTTAAAATTTATAAATAATTAATATCTAACTAGTTGATATTTATCCATAATAACAATATATTATATGCCTATATATATTATTAATGCATACACATAATATGATAGCATATATCTATTTCATATGTGGTTTCCACATACTAGTATATTAAATTATTAAATTTTATCGACTAATTATTTTACAAATTATAAAATATAACTATCAAGTATATTCAATATATAGATATAAGTAATTAGGTTACATATTATATATTTAATTATAAAATGGTTATGCTTATATTATTAGCTAATACATATATATATGTATATATACATAGGTGTATGTATATATTTATCAATATATGAATGAGTTTTAATCGAGTCGAGTTAATGAGTCGACTAGAGCATAAACGAACAGGCCTTAACGAGCCTTAGTCGAGTCAAGTCGAGTTTTGTCCAGTATATATCATTTACTAATCAAGCGGGTATCTGCTTTAACAAGCGAGCTTTTGTTTTCACGAGTCAAGTTCGATTCGAGTTTAACCGGGTGAGTATCGAGTGGGTTATCGAATAGATTGGTTCATTTACAACCCTATGCCGAACCCCATGGAATCCAACTTTCTTATGGCCATTTTTCACACATGCATAGGGCTTTAAGGCTTCTAGAAGAAGTAATGATGAGGAAGGTGAATAGGGGCTTTGGGAACAGCCACAGGCCACTCATGACAGCTCCTAGAAGAATCCATGGATGAAAGAAGACGAGTGATTTCGATTAGGGCAAGAGTCACACACCCACCTCATGTCATTTGGCAACCATGCATTGCCTTTCCTTTAGGTTCAATGTATCTAGACCAAAAAATGGATGATGGGGAGGCATGGAGTTTCGGCCACCCCAAAGGAGGTGCCACATTTCCTCCATGCAAGGGTGATCCTTAGGCTCCCAAGAGAAGGCAATGATGAAGGGAAGAAGAAGAGATTTTCAACTAGGGCTAGAAGAAAGGAGACACTTGGCTCCCATGCAAGAGATTCTAAAGACTTTTCACTTCTCTAGAAGATAGGAGAGAGAATAAGTGGGGGGAACAAAAAGCATTTAAATGGGGCATTGAATGGTATGCGCCCATATACATGCTAAAGGAAGATCAAATGTCATTTTGTCCATTTCAGATTTCACTCTCTATTTTCCTCTCTATCTCACCCATTCTAGGTGAAAGTCAAACAATATTTTCCTACCATCCAAACACCCTCTACGCACAAGCATAGGGAGGAAGATGTGGACATCATATTGGAGAGGTTAGCATGGTGAGAATCTTCATGTTTCTATCTCTTCCCATAAACACACACGCACTTGCAAGGGCTTTTGAATTGAAGAAGGTTTGGCTTGAGAGAAGAGTAAGGAATGTGTGTTATGGCCTTGCCGTGAATCTTATAGGATTTATAGAGTATTTGGTTTAACCATACTTAATCTTGTTGAGTATGGGCTGTCTAAGGTTTTCTCAAAGAACCTGAATCATCAATGGCCAAATAAGAAATGAAGGAACCCTTGTAGGGTTAGGTCACTTTCGGCCACCACTAGGGTTTCCATGAAGGTCTTCCTTCTAGTAAGACACAAGTTAGAAATCCTTTCACATCTTAAAGAAACTTTTGGTCATAGAGTTGATGTACACACACAAGTTACTCTTTTCACACAACGCACGTAAGCAATCATTAGGGCTACATGGATCAACTAGCACCAAACCGATATGGGTTCTATCGAGTGAGAGAAGTGTTAAATATCATTCGGCCTAGGGTTTCCTCAAGGCACAAGTTTATGAGGCTCAAGGTAAGGGAAGGGTCACAAAGTGAGAAAACAAACCCTAGAACCGAATAGGGTTAAACCCTAGAACATGACACACACGTTTGGTTTGAAGTATTGTTTATTTTGACAAGTCTAATGATTGAAACATACACTTTCAGCTTGCTTGATCGCTGAAAAAATAATACTATTGAAGTTTTGTAAGTTAGCCTCTAAGTTACTCCTGGATAATGTATTTATGTCATATGTAAACTTTGTATTTTTTCATTCAAACTAGATAATGGAATTATTACTTGTCACATGCTGTGGTATCTTATACGTACATGTTATGCACAAATGTTGCTTATTGATTCAAATGCATGTTTGAAGTTTTGAGAAATGGTGTATGCTTTGTTGAGTTTCCATATGTTAAATTCAAGTATACGTTTCTGCATGTTATAATTGTTTCAAGCTATAAACGTGATGCACTCTTGATACATGGCATAAGTACATGACATTGTTGCATGAAAGTTACATGGTCACATGTCACATGTTTTCGAGTTGTGCAATAAAGAAATGGCTCTGTTACTATCCCAAATGCTAGGATGAGAGAATATCTTAATGAAACTCCTATGTCCACTCTAGAGTGCCTAAATTGGAGTGGTAGCCCCTGGGTTGACGAAGCACAATCAACGAATTTCAAATGGGTTCTTTTAAAGGAGTCTGGAGTGAACTAGAACCTAACACTAGTGGATGTAACACATTGGAAATGCGGTGAAGGCGAGTTCCGAACTGTCGTATCGTATGGTCTCTAATGTACTCACACACGGTCAAAAGGACTAGCAATGTGATGCAGTAACTAGCAGAGAGCCCAAGGTGCATAAGGGAGCCGTGAGGTGTTCACCCACATTATTATATGGATTAATTGTTATAAGTGATTGATATGAATTGAAAAATAATATTCTCACACAGTTATTTGTCACTCTGTTACATGATTACATGGTCAAGGTTTTCAAAAGATCACATACAAGAAAGAAATAAGTTTTTGGTCAACTTCATGTCTGTGCATTCATACTCATAGTTTGCCTATACATGCTTATATTATCTTCTTGTATGTTATTGGTTTAACTTACTGAAATTTATTGAAATCTTACTATGGTAGTTTTTACTATCATTCTCTCGGAATGATAGAAATTGTGACAGGTCTAAGAGAAAGTGATGGGGAAGCTCAAGCTTCTAGATTCCCTAAAGAATAAAAAGGAGTTCAGCAAGGAAAACACTAGTAAGGGTGAGGGCAATATAGCCTCTAGCTCTCAACATGTTGAGGGAGAGATAGTCTTGAAGACTGCATAACCCAACATTATAATTAAAATAAAGCATATCATTCTCGAAACAAATGAAAATATATAGGAAGCCATCTTGATTTGTTTTTGTTTTACATGTCCATGTTAATTCTAGTTGAATTAATAATATGCACTAATAAGATGTCCATGTTATTTAGTTTTAGGATCACTATATCTGGAGTCAAGCGAGTACACATTTTGTGCTCCTTCCACCATACAAAATGATGAGATAGAAAAATGCGATAAAAATGTAAATCTTACTATTGGTAAACACTTTCATCAATTGTGAAGACGTGATTTCTTTCATGAGAAATTTGGCCACAACCCTCTGTGCTTTTCCCATTTGTGATTAGCCCCATGTGATTTTTTTAGGATTAACCCCTGTGGTATTAATAATGTGGATCAAATCCCTCCGTCACATTTTTTGCACATATCAATTAACAGATGACACGTGTCATCCCATGACCCTACCACGTAAAACATTGGGTGTTTGTCGGATGCGAGATCTCCCCTCCCCATCGGCGGTTACCATGTTGTAGCTAGCCAACCAAGTCAGGCCACCATAGGGTGGTGAAGTGTAGGTCATCGTGGGCTGGCAACATTCATTTATGCAACTACTTAGCTAATTCTAGCTCCATTTTTCCGCAGGTTTGGCCAACTTTCAAACTCAACATTCAATCATATCAAGCTAACGTTTAAGTAACTTCTTGCCATCATCTGGAAGGTTCGGATCAACCCAACAAAAGTCTTTATATGATCTCCCAAACTACATATCAATGCAAATTTTATTAGACAATCTAGTTATGTCAATTAACAAAACAACCAAATGGCAAACCAGAAAGGGGAATTAAACTTCATGTAGAAATTAAATACATTTCAATACTATTTCATTTCACCTTCCAGTTTCTATGAGTAAAAAGCCGCCGTCCGAAGCTCTTATCCTTACCCGAAGTCTTCATGCATGCTTTTACAACACAATAGCAATATGGTTCATCAATTTATAATTGTGACTTTCTACCACTGCTTGATGTTAACATCTTCCCAACACAAAGTTATGGATCTTACAAGTGAAAATCAATAGGCAAATCCAACAAGATAACCACTATTCCCAACTAGATAACCCATTATTCCCAACCAAATATTCAACAAAACCAACCAAAAATTTGTGTGTACTGTTAGAACCAATATCTGCAAACTAGCCAAGCCAATGTGTACACTTTGAGCATACATAACAAAGCAAACCATCAAAGAGACCCTATACACTAAAGATGATCTAAAAATTGAAAACATACATATGGAAATTTCAATAAAATGACTGCAAATTGAAAATATAATGAAACAACCAATACTAGTGGAAAATAATATGTCATCAAAATTAGCTTGGAAGAATAAAACCCTAAATACTAAAATTGTAACACTCGGGTCCAGCAACAAGCTGTTTTTCTAAAATTTTTGTTTTTGGATTTATACGTAGAAAGAGCCCAGTTAATTTTTCAAGTAATATTTGTAGAGATTGAATCAAAGCCTATATTTCACTGAAAAACCCAAAACTCGTACGCCCAAAAACCCAAGGCCCACACCCGTTTGTGTTAAACCATGAAAACCAACTATCAGCAGTTTATGATCAGTTTTCCCCACCCCGCACGACTCTACTCCCATGCACGTGCACGTCAAGTTCTAGGGTTACAGCAGCCCCTGCTTTAACTTCAGCAAGCCGCAGCACCTCCTCACAGTCACCACAAGAGAACCCAGACCAACCATCATTTTTTTTCCTTGTCATACATGCAGATCTGTCTTGCACCACCACTAGCCACCAAGATTGCCTCCCCAAACGACCTGGTCGTGAATCAGTTACTCACCACGCATGCCCAATGGTTTTAGCCACCATGTCACAGTCGCCTCCACCTTACAACGTCAAGATCCTCCACAAAGCTGCCCTATGCCACCGTCGCCCAGCCATGAAAAATCACCAAGGTAACACCCTGTTCTGCTGCTCCGAAAACAAAGTACTCCCACAACTGGAAACCGCCACCACTACATCTCGGGTGAGCCTTCGCACGCCGCCAGCTCCACCCCGACGTCACCACCTGCATAAAAATTTCCTTCGGGCACTTTACGCCACCCCAAACCACTGCCAACCCTCAATAATATCCCACTCCTCCTCACGCAGTGATCACACTTCCCCCCTCATCTCTCTCTCTCTCTCTCTCTGTCTCTCTCTCTCTCTCTCTCAGTGTTCCGTCGTCATGTCTCAGCCACCTCCCACTCGCCTACCCCGTTGCGACCTCCTTCAGTCACGGTGAGACTCCGTCGCACACCACCTTCCCGTTCAGTTTCCTTCTTTCTTTTTGTTGTATCCTCTGTTTTCCCTAGAAACAAGTAGAAGCTTTGGACTCTTTGAAAATATTATCCTATAGATAGTTTTAAATTATATGGTCATGGCATCCCTTGGAATTACGAAAATGCCATCTAGCTTTTGGTCATTGATTTTCTTCCATAAAATACCTCAAACCCATTTTAATTGTTTTTACATTTTGCCATTCCGGTTATTAAACTCTTTGTTATTTTTTTTAAATGTACTTTGGTTCATTTTTTTTAAATGATAACTGATGGTATTAAAGTTCTTTTTCTTAGAGTTAGATTTGAGTAGCAAATAATTCAGAATTTATATCTTAGTCAGAGAAATTAAGTGGTTATTAGCGAATTTGGGGAATGAGGATATCTGAGGATAGGGGTGTAAATTTAAATCGAAAAACCGGACCGAACCAGTTGGTCCAATTTTGAACCGGTCCGGTCCGGAACCGGTTCTTATATTATGAAAACCGGCCGGACCCTGTCCGGTTTCGGTTCCGTAGTTTCCGGAACCAGACCGGAACGGTTGGAAAAAATATATATATAAAAATTAATTTTATATATTATACAAAATATTTATATATATATATATAAATTTTATATATAATATATAATTACACATTAAATTTTTATATATAATATATAATTATATATCATATATGAAATAATTTCATATTATAATTTATAAATTATAACATAAAATATTAATCTTAAATATGAACATTTGTAATTTTTTTGATCATATGTTATTAATATAATTATATATAAGATAATTTTATTATAATTTATAAAATAAAAGTTTAATCTTAAAGATGAAAATTTAATTGATCATATGCTTTAAACATAATATAGATATTAAATTATTAATAACATTTTATTATATATTTTTTACATTTTAAAAAACTCGAAAAACCAGACCGGACCGGACCGGAAACTGGTAAAACCGGATGTACCGGTTTAGGAGGGTAACCGTGGCGTAATCGGTTTTAAAAAATGAAAAACCGCTACATACCAGTTCGGTCCTAAATTTTGTCCAAAACCGAACCGGACCGGACCGGTTACACCCCTATCTGAGGATTACGTGAATATTAGATTTGTAGGAAAAATGAGTTATTTTAGTATTTCAAGTTGAAGTATCGAAACATGTGTTCAAATAGAAATTTAAGGAAGTTACATAATTTTTTTATAGATGACGGTTAATATTCGTTCAACATTGTTGTGAGAAAATTCTGAAAGGCTAAAAAGTCCAGGTAAGCGAAGTTCCCATACTAAACTTAACATTAAAATAAAATGAGTTGAGGTTGATTTTTAGAAAAGATACATATTTGGTTATGAAAATAATTTTGAACTACCTCAGTTATTTGTTCTGCATTACTTATGAGATTCTGTTTAAGAAGAAAGTATTTTTTATCTTGCCTGATGTAGACATGAGCTTATTTTTGACATTCTATTTCTGAACTTTGAAAAGAGGGCGAATATGAAATTTTGTGCATAAATTATGTTTTGTGATATGATTTTGTTTTGTTCTGAAGATTTTATGTACTCTGATATGATATGATGTGATTTCTGAAAACCTCTGGCATAACATTTTGTTTCTGTTTCTGTTTCTGTTCCGTTCTGACCTTACCACGGGTGTAAAAATGTGGCATCTGTTTGGGTTGGTACCAACTTTTCTGTTTCTGGTGCACCCACTTTGACAACAAAGTGGTTTTCTGCGTGGTCTTTCTTATGTGTACACTCGGGGCTCCGAGAATGAATAAGGGAAAGATTCACATTCTGTTTCTGCTCGGTTAGCTACCGGGATTTGCACAACCCTACCACGAGGGTTAAACATGGTATTTGTTCTGATATGATAAAATAAGATTTGATGTTTCAGTTTATGCTATGCCAAAGAGATTTTGATAATGAATATTTTCGAATTTTCGCTCTGATATTTTGGATAACACGTTCTGACGTTGCATTTTAAAAACATTATTCTGCTTCTGCATTCTGAACTCTGTAAATGCTCATGTTTACATACTAGTATATGTCATCTGCTTACTAAGTTTTTGATAACTCACCCCTTATCTCCATATATTTTTCAGATGATTTTGAATAGTCCAGCTAAGAATCAGGATTATGGAACATCGGTGAGATGATTATTTAAGCATAGTGGATTACTCATAAGATTTCTGAGAATTGGCAAATTTTAATAAGAGATTTTGTAGTATTCTGATGACTTTATATTTTGGAGTCTGTAAATATATTGATGAATTATGAGTTTTAAGTTATTGTGAGTAACTCTTCGATCCCTACGGGACCAAGGCGTTACAAAAATTGCTTGCTGATACTAGTGCGCACATTAAGTTACCAAGAACTACCACATTCATCTCTCCCTGTATGTTTCCGATTTCATGTTATATGACATATCTAGATCAACATGGATTAACAAATTAATCTAACGAAATGTATAGACCATGAGAAAATTGTAGATACCTCCACCGCAATATAAGTTTCCAAGTGAAAAGCTTGAAACCCCAAACTTCAAACTGTTCGCAGCTTGAAACCCATTCCCAAAGTTGCATAACAGTCGGGCAAACGGAGAACCGTTGTGTTGTTTATGTCGCACACTGCTGAATCTCATATGGATGACCAATCAATGATAATATGATCAATGCATTTTGGGCAGATGGGCGCCAAGGTTTCATGGTCAAGGCTAGTTTGGGCGCTATAGGGTTGAGGCTTGAAAAAACTTGATCTGAAAATAGAGATCTCTTTCGTTTCCAGGTATTTTCTTCTTGAGCAATGCTAGACAACCTCCCAACCTCCACACACCACATTTTTTTTAAATTTTTAAATTTTTAGTATTTTTTTTAATTTATTCTTTTTAAACTAACTTAATTCTTCTATTCAATATTCATATATTAAATATTTGATAAAAGAAAAAAAATAATAAAAATTAAAAAAAGAGTGATGTGTGGAGGTTGTGTGAATAGTAAGAGGTTGTGTAAATTTTTTCTTTCTTCTTTTTTAACATGGTAGTGACATGTGTTAATGTCGCATGGAAACTTAAAAATTTGTAAGTTTTTTGTTCGTACATATAGAATTTCCCATCAATGAATATGCCAACTTTAGGCCTGAGCGTGGAGCCATAGCGTGGGTTTAAAGGGGAAAAAGTATAGTGTGAACCGTAGAATCAGAAGATAAGAGATAAAAGATGCTTAGTTGACGAACGATAGCTTAACATAAAGAAAGGGCTAGCACATGCATTGGGTAAAACGAAGAGAGTGGCATTTTTGGACCAAAAATTATCCAATCCAATGCGTATTAGATCATATAAAAAAGGACTATCACACTGATGTAAAAAGACAAAATAGCAAACCAGCTGATAAATATTATTTTTATGTGATTTTTATCACTCTTTTATTTATGAAAAGTATTATTTTTCTTTCAATATTATTTATTTTATTTTATTTCTACATAATTTATTTTATTTCTTGAATTTGAAGGAATAAGAAGATTTAGTACAAAATGAGAACATTTTGGTATCAAAGAAGAGACTATGAATCCAGACCGATAAGAGGCAGCGAGATCTAAAGAAAGCCAATGAGATTTGGGCGACGAGTCTTGTCCCGTGGGCAGCAAAGAGATCTTTCTCGCCCAAAGGAGAGAAGACTTACCTCTTGGTAGGCGAGGAGACTCACGACTAAAACGTGCAAAGACTAGGCGACAAGGCTCTAAGCGATTAGATTAGGCGATTTATCTAAATAACTAACTTAAAAGACCAACCTAAACGACATCGTGGGCAACAACTAGAAAAGATGAAATGAATATTTCATCCCGATCGGGAGTCTTTCTACTTCGTAGGCGAGGAGAGGATCGTGTATTCATTTGTGACCTCCTCGCCAGTTATATTCAGCGCACACGACATCTACTCGATGGGATAATTCCTCTCGATTGTAATCAATCTGCTGCTGACCACCAAATCTGAGTTTCGAAATCAATCTATTGGTGATCAAATTCTCCCAAACTCCGCAATTTAAGCTGCATATCACTGAATCTTTCATTTTAGATAATCTCGTTATTCATTGGATAATTTCCTTCTATGTTAACATCTATATTTAGAAATTATTTTCTAGATTTTTAGGCTAGATTGTAGCCGCAGTTATCTTATTTCTAAATTTGAATTTCGACATCTATTTAATCTCAACTTATGGGATGAATATGTGGTTGTTTTTTGAGTTCTGAATCAGAGTTGAGAGTTTTTTTTATGTTTTAGAGTCTAAGTCTGAGTTTAGAGTTCCTTTTTTTTTTTTATGTTTTAGAGTTCTAATTTTTAATATTTTAGTGTTCTTTCAAGAAGGTAAAACTGGAAGGCAAAGACGAGAGCCGAATGCTTCATCAACTGATCTCAATAAAGAACACCAGTTTTTTTTTTTTTTCTTTTTAATTTTATTATGAATTAAATCTATTTTCTAGAGCTTTGATGTAGCCTAGCACTAAACACACAATTTATATTCTAACTTATTTTATTTTTAATATTTCCATAATTGAGTGTTTATTCCTTTTTCTTAATGCTTGCAATTTTCAAACTAACTATTATTCGATCTATTGAATTACAATGAGACCGAGAGGTGATTTATGATTAAAACTCTAGGATTAAACACTATTAGTTGAGCGAAAGCAGAGATGCTTTACCGCGACTAGTGTGATTTTCAAGAAAAATTCATAGAACTTAATGAGTCTCCATTTAGTTAAATTTACATAGAGATATGAAGTTATTACTTGGAGATATTTTTGATATTATTCAAGAGAAAATACTGAACAGTTAAGGGATTTCTATCATCAATTTGAAATAATTGGGATTCTATAATAAGGAAGAATAAACTGTGTGGAATTTGCTAGGTAAAGTCAAACGCTCTAGATCTGTTCTCATTATTTTTAATGTTAATGTTAATGTTCTTTTCTTCAGTTTAATTTAGACAAACCATTCTTCAAATTTCAATTTTCTAAATAATAATTAATTTAGTCAATTTCAATACTCAATAGTATAATTATTTCATGTTGGTACGATAACCTTTTTTTTTAATATTTTATTACTTATTACGATTCTGTGTACTTACAGATATTTTGAAGCCAACACTAGCAACCGAGAATTAGAATTTAAAAAAGAATAAATATAGATAGAAGTCACTGTTGGAAGCAACTATTTTACACACATGATGTGTCATCATCTAGACTACACATCTCTCAAGTTTAAAATAAAAAAATAGAGAATTAAAAGTAACTATATAATAAGTATAAAATATATACTGCTACAGTGACTTCTTTCTAACATTACTCTTTAAAAGAAGAGCTGGCACCAGGGGTATTCACTTTACAAAATAAAACGATGTTATTGTCAAACGTTTTGACTAATAACATAATCACAACGAATGGTATTTTAGTCCACACAACAACACGAAAAAGGCTAAACAATGTCCTTTATCATAAGTATAGATAACCAAATAAAATAATAAGAATAATATTAGTTACAGTTATATATGTTGTATAAATATTATATATTTTTTTTAAAAAAAATAGAATCTATTATTAAAAATTTAAATTTTTATATAAATCTTATACTCACTCAATTTTTTAAAAAAGAAGCATTCGATCCGGCTTGGGTCTTATTGCAAAGTATCAGGATATTTCCTGTCAACCAAACCGACGTCATGCAGTGTTTTAACATTGGAATTCCGCTTTTTAAGTTTGTTTTTTTTCGGGTTTCCCATGATGTCAGTTCCCAGTAAGAGAACCACGATATTAAATTTTAATACTACGTTTAAATGTTAAATTTAATTGAGTTAAATTGATAAAATATTATTATAATATTTAAAATTTTAAATATTATTATTATTTAAAAATTTAAAAAAGTTGAAATTTATAGAAAAAATTATGCTGATGGATCTACCTAATTAACATGCTAAGAATTTAAGAGAGTGATACCTTGATGATAGATATTGTTAGATGAATAATGATAGAGTTACTATCTTATTACTATCCATTTACTACTCTTTTTATATTTGATTTTTTTAAAATTTTTTATTTTACTTAATGATTAAAGAAGTGAGTATTAGTAAAGTTATATATTTTTTTAATTTTTTCTTAATGATTAAGGATGTTAAAAAAAATACTTAAAAAAAAGATAAAAAAATAAAAAAAATTAGAAATACACTTGAATTGTACATAGGTAGTACTAGGGGAGTAAGCCTATCACTACCCCTGTTAGATTCATGTTAAAATAATAAATAATAACAATAATAGTAATCGAGAAAATAGTCAATAGGGAAATAAAAATTTTAATTTTATTCATGGACCTTGCCTCATTGTACTTTTAAATCTCTTTTCTTATAAGAGCATGTAAGTTTACACATTCTATCTGAAAAAAAAATGAAATTAAAAAAAAAATTATATTTTTAATACTTGACCTCACCTTTTTCTACGGGAGTACGGAATATTTACACACTCTAATACTATATCTAAAATGACTAAAAAAAATCATTCCGTTTAAAAGGTTAACAAATGACACTTCTTTTCTTTGGCTATATTACAACCTAGCTAGTATGTAAGATTATGGTGAGATGTACTTTAGGTGATATTTTTTTCCTTAAAATTTAAGGACACTACCTTTTGTTAGCCTAGAATAAATAATATTCATTATCATCAAAAGTGTCAGATTCAATATCTACTTTGAACCGATATTGTGGGATACCTAAAAATAAAACACTAGAACTTAAAAGTCGCATTCCAATATTAAAAACACTGCACGACGACGTCGGTTTGATTAACTAGTGTGTACTCTATAATTATAAATATCATTTTTTAAAAAATTAAATACTCCATTCCAAAGTGGCATTCCAACCAAATACAATCTTAAACAGTTGTAAAATAACATTTGACCCATGTCTCAAGTGGGACCAAGATCTCCTCCAACGGATCCAATTATCCAAATTTTTCATGGCTTCGTTTAAAATCCCGTAATACCATTTGCCAAGAAAGAGAGAAGATTTCTGGGCCTGCTCTGTGGTCTATAATCAACCAATGAAGGTCCAGCTCACACGAAACCAAAAACAAACAACCAGGCCGTGTCCCTTAGAACTGTTGTTATTAGGCTTTGAATTGGCCCATACTTTTCCGCGATTGTTAAACCGAAGGAAATGTCGAGCTGTGAACGCATTTGATTCAGAGAGTGAGTCAGAGATGGGGACGTCGGCGGTTGGATTGGCGCCGGGGCTATCTCGGAAACTGAAGAAGGTGTTGGAATGTCGGACGGACTCGCCGGATCTAGTGTCTTCTCTGAGCACTCTGTCTATGTTCTACACGGAGAACACCCCTCGGTCTCGGCGCAACCTGAAGAGTGCCATCGAAACTCGTGCCCTCCAAATCAACCTTGAGTTCCTCCGAGCCTCCGAAGCTGCTCAACAGGCCCTCGATCGCGTCGAGGAAGAGGTCAACTCCCTCTCCGACTGTTGCGACAGGTGTGTGTATTTTATTTGCCCGAGATGTGAGACGAGCTGAGATCTCATCTAAAACTTGTGTCTTGTCATTGTGGCGCAGGATTGCGAAGGCATTGAACAGTTGCAGTGCTAGCACGGGGGATATTATAAGTACAACAGAGAGGCTCAAACAGGAACTTGAAATGACTTCACAAAGACAAGAGATCGTTTCGTGCTTCCTTCGTGATTATCAGCTCTCCAATGAAGAGGTTTTAACCTTGTTCCTTGGATGTTCGTAAATTGTCATATTACTGTAGATTGACTCTCAATCTACTGGTTTTCCCTTTTTGTAGATAATTGCACTAAGGGATGAAGAGCTTAGTGATAACTTTTTCAAGGCGCTTACTCATGTTCAAGAAATTCATGCCAACTGCAAGATCTTGCTAAGAACGCATCACCAGGTTTAACTTTCTTCCTGCTTTTCTGAAGGCTTAAAATTAGTTTTTGTAATGATCATTCACATCAGCCCTTCTTAACAGCGGGCAGGCTTGGAGCTCATGGATATGATGGCTGTATACCAAGAAGCAGCCTATGAGCGCTTGTGCAGGTGACACTTATCTTAAATAAACAATTTATAAAACGTATATTAGCCTCTATTTCTTCTCCCCTTCCAAATTGGTAGAACAAATAATTCGGATCTGATCCCCTTTTGAATAACATTATATCTTTACTTCATGGAACTAAGCTTGATTTTGTAATCACGCTAGTAGTCCTATGGGCTGTGGTTCATAATGCTAGTCGATATTAGTCTCTTTTATGGACAGGCATTTGAACTGTAGTTTTCTTAAAGACATTGGTGCTTTTCTCTAGCTAGCTGCACCTTTTCTCTGACGTTTTTATTTTTTGGGCTAAATATCTCTACCTGGTTTCTTCATCTGTTACTGGGCTTTTCTTGTATTCATTTTAGTTTTCATTGGAAATGTGGAATAGTGTGCATCGTTTTCGATAGAATGATTGTGGATTTTTTTGATAAGTTATAAAGAATTATTACTTATAAAAAAAATATAAGAAAAAACTCACAATCATTCTGTTGAAAGCCATGTTTATACATTATTTTATTAGTGATAAAGAATTATTACTTATCAAAAAATAAAAAAGAAGAAATTCAATCATTCTGTTGAAAGCCATGTTTAAATATTATTATTGTCTCCATTGTGGTTGACCATAGATAACTTAATTGACCTAAACTAGGGTAATTTCCTGCAGTCAATGGTATGGATCGTTTCTAGAAGAAAAACTGCCCCTCAATCTTCATGATGGGGTTTTACGGTTTCAGTTTCAGGGCACTGGCAAGATCCCTCGCCCTAATTGTGAAATATATATCTGACTTAATTTATAAGACATGAGACTTGCTCAAAATATACCGCACTAGATAAATAGGTAGTATTTTCCATACTGTTACGGTTTATGGGCTATCATATAACCCTCTCCGATTGACAAAGAGATTTACAATTTTTGTGGGCATATCCCAAGCTAATCTAATTGTACTAAAATGGTCATTCCACAAAATACTGGCAATCTCACAGTGGAGTAGAAGGTGGTCTATAGATTCTTCGCTCTCTTTGCACATACAGCACCAGTCTGTTACAATGATATGTGGTTTCCTTATGTTCATGGTGAGGATCCTTTTCAAAGAGGCCGTCAAAGCAAAACTAGCTGCTCTCAGAGGCATGCTAGTCTGCCAAATAATTCTACAAGAGAAAACGGTTGTTATCCTCAGGTATAAGGACTTTGTATAAAAATCAGACAAGAACTTCCTTTTCTTGGTAGGGGCCCAGAAACCTGCATTACATTGTGGAGAGTCATGGAGAACTCCGAGAGATTAGCCACTGAAGCCTTTTGCACCAATACCATAAACCTATCTGAGAGCTTCCTTGAGGTCCCTACCACTACACCACGAAACATTTCAAAATTTAGTTCTAGTCTCCTACAGCCACACCCACCACAAGTCTAGTATGATTAGAAAACACCCCTATCTTCTCCTAATATTTTTCCCTAACCCCACTCCATAATAGGTTTAATAATTTATAGCGCATATATATTGATATCCTTTTCTTAATATGTAATAAAATTGCATTAAAAAAGCTCTTATATATTGATTCTTATTCCTTACTTATTTTAATTATCAATTATTCAATTATTTGATGTTTATTTGTGCCTAGGTGGGTTCAAGCAGAGTGTAGAAAATTAGGTGACACTGATAATCCTGAAGTTAGTGAGCTTTTGAAAACAGCAGTCCGCTGCCTCAAGGAGCGCCCTGTTCTTTTCAAGTATTGTGCAGAAGAGGTGATTGAGTAGACAGCTTGATAATCGATATACTTAAACATGTGATATGCCTCATGGTTTTTCCTTTTGCTTTTCTCATGTTTATTCATTAATGCATGCAGGTGGCAAATATGAGGCATAATGCATTGTTTAGAAGGTTTATAAGTGCTCTTACACGTGGAGGACCTGGTGGATTGCCTCGGCCCATTGAAGTGCACGCACATGATCCCTTACGATATGTGGGGGACATGCTAGGGTGGCTGCATCAGGTGTGACATGAATGCCTTTTGGTTTTTTGTTAATGCCTTTTACTGAGGCCTTTTAAATATATATATATTTTATCGGTACAGAGGCCTTTTAAATATATAGATAATAATTTGTTTTTTTGTATGCAAACAGGCTTTAGCATCTGAACGAGAACTTGTTCTTGCATTACTCGATCCAGATGCTGTGGTAGATACTGGACCAACTGCAAACCGATTTTCCAAGAGGCTGGAGAGTGATTTTGCAAAGACGGAGTCTGACTTGACATTTGTTTTGGATAGGATTTTTGAAGGTGTTTGCCGACCATTTAAAGTGAGAGTTGAACAAGTTTTACAGTCTCAACCTAGTCTTATAATTTCATATAAACTCACGAATACCCTGGAGTTCTACAGCTACACTGTGAGTTGAGTTCTTTTGCTATTATTTATATTACTAGTTGTTTCGGATACCTTGTTATAACTATTTTGTTGAATTGTAGATATCAGATTTACTTGGGAGAGAAACAGCTCTCTGTAATACTCTTTGGGCACTGAAGGATGCAGCTCAGAAAACATTTTTTGATATTCTGAAAACTCGTGGAGAGAAGATTTTACGGTATCCTCCCCTTGTTGCTTTGGATCTTTCTCCTCCGCCGGCAGTAAGAGAAGGAGTCTCTGTACTTCTTGAAATAATCGAGACCCATAACAGTATGATGGTTCCTGCTTCAGGGAATTTTGATCCAGTGATATCTGCTTTACTTGATCCTATTATTCAGGTTGTTTTGCTTGATATCTTCTGGTAAACAGCATATGCTTAGTAATTTGCATGACGTTGTAACTGAGTAGCAGAAGTTTTTCAGTGTACTTGATGTTTCTGTAAAATTTGATTTTATGTGAAGATCATTTTAAATGTATGGGTTCATGTCACTGTCGGATAGTATAATCCTGCAAACATGTTGCCTATATGTGGGATCTTTCAATCAATCAAGTAGTTCTGGTTGGCATATGCTGAGCCTTGTTAGCCAGATTTGAGGAGTCGACCTGTGTGATCGTGTTAACACGATGCTAACATAGCACTGAGCAATTTCTTTGCTTGCATTCTTTAGATAAGCTCACTTTTTTGGACTGGATATGGTTAAACTAAGTTGCTCGATCTTTAAAAAACTTGTCTAATAATTGAAAACATGATTTATCTATTTGGGATGAATTTGTGGGTTGTTATAACCTCTTCTTTTGTATGTAGAATATTCCCAATGAAATTTATTACCTATAATCACTGCAGATGTGTGAGCAAGCTGCAGAGGCACACAAGTCGAAGGGAGCCAATTACTCATCAAGAAGAAGTAGATTGAGTTCTGACCCAGGTCAAATGAGTAAATCATCAGTTGATGCTATCTTGTCAAATAGCAGCTCTGCTTCGTCCTCCCAGGTCCGTGCTAGATTGTGTTCGAGTCCTCTGCATTTATTGCTTGCCAGATTTCAAGTATTTCTTTGCCAGTTCTAATGTGGTTCTGAACTCTTTTCCAGTCATGATTCTTTGATGGATTTACATGAACATGCATGCTATTTTCTGAATTATCCCACATTGCTTTTCTAGTGACAAAGGGATCTTATGTATTTTTTACTTGGTGTAGACAAGCTTTATATATCTTCCTCTTTTTTATTTATTTATTTTTCTTTCTTTTGAACATTCAAAATTATGTGATTAATAGTTTCTTTTAATAATGAGTTTTTGCAGAATAATGAAACTCCTTCAAAGATCTTCCTCATAAACTGCTTGTCTGCCATCCAACAACCATTATATGGACATGATGTTGCAGCTGAATACGTGAAGAACTTGAGAGCAATGATAGATAATCACTTGCGCATCCTCGTGGAAAAAGAAGTTGATTCCATCTTAGGAAGATGTGGCCTGTCTCAAAAGATGCATCACTTCCATAGTTCACTGAACAAAGAGGCCGGCAAGACAGCAATTTGGGCCCCTTTAGCAGAAGTAGAGGAAACATCTCCAGCCTCTCTTTCAGATTGCTTGAAGGCTTTCTTTGGGCTCGTATTGGGAAGTGAGACTTCTCTGCCAGAATTTGAGCAGATGCAGGTTCCAAAGCTGCGATCAGAAGCTTGTATCCAGATTGCTCGATCATTGGCTGAAGTTTATGAACTTATATATGAGGCAATCATGGATCCTGAGAATCGCTATCCGGACCCCAAATCGCTGGCAAGGCATCCTCCTGATCAGATAAGGACCATTTTAGGAATATGAAGCTCTTATACATTTCTTTATTAGTTTTTGTTTTCATAAAAAGGCAATACACTACTTATTATTATCAGAATCTTATGGAACAACTCTTTTTTCCTGCCGACAAACATGTTGTATCCTCCATTTGACATAGTATTGATATTCTTTTGTCCTTGTCACTTTGTGTTTCGATATTCTTTTGTACGTGGTTCATAGGTGAGTTGTTTTGGACATCATGAATAAAACATTTTCATTTATTTTTTTCCTATTTATTTGTTTTGTGCAATTTATGGATGTGATGTTGCTTGAGTAAATTTTCCTTTACCTATAACATGGTTACTGTATACTATCATCTTTCATGTCATGGACTTAAGTGAAGCTTTCTCCCACTCCATTTGCATCTGGTCAAGACGCCCCACCAGGCGTCTGAGAACAAAGTCCTGACTAATTTCAGTCTGGTAACGCTAGCTCTTGTGACAGCTTCTCCAGTTAAACATCTGCAATGCACTTTTAAAAAAAAAAAAAAAAAAAAAAAAAAAAAAAAGATGATTCCATTAGCATTTTAGAAGAATAATAAAACAAAGGCGACAGAGAACGTTGAGTAGTGGTCTTTACCGGTAGAATATCATAATCGCTGTTATTATTGCCAGTGTTTCAAACATGTAACCAGAATAATAATGAAAGGGTTACTGTTTTATTACTATTTATCTACTATTTAATTTTTTTTAATTTTTTATTTTATTTAATGATTAAAAAAGTAAGTATTAGTAAAGTTATACGCTCGGTATGAGCCGCTCCGAATTACGTTACCCTTGATCTAACGGATCAAGTTTGTTTTTTAGCGGAAAAATATCTGTCAGAGGACTCAAGTTGTAAAAAAGGTGAGTTTCCAAGTTGCATCCAAGCAAGGAAGGACTCAGGTACACCAAACTCGTTGCTTACGCTATAATAGTTGAATCTAAAATTCTGGTAATAAGTCTTATTCCAATGTCATTTTGGGGCTTCCAATTTCCAAGAGATGCCATTGACCTCTAAATTCTAAAATCCACTTGCTCTAACTAAAACCGAACAGCAATCTTTCCTTAAATTGTCAAATGTTATTTTTATATGATAGATAAGGCTAGATAGATACCGTCTTGGGATGTTCAAATTCTACAATTTTTTTTTTTTTTTTTTAAAGAAAGCTGGATCTCAAATTTAAAATAATTTAAAATAATCTATTTTTTTAGGTGATAATAAAATATTCTGAGATATTCTGTAAATAGTAATAAAAAAATAATGATAGAATATTAAATAGTAGTGAAAAATAAATAAAAATCTCAAATATAGATCTTCAAATTTATTTAATTTTTTTTTAAAAAAAAGCACAAAATTTACTTATTTTAAAACCGTAAATTATTCTTTGTAATAAGATCGACTGTATCAAAACTGTATAAACTTGCTCTCATTTACTGGCTAGACTAGACAGTTCATCAAATGATTCTTTTTAGAAGGAAATTTTTATTCAAAAAATAAATTATACGGATCATTTTCCTTTAAAGTATGGGTGGACAACTGGACAATTACCACAGAAAAATAGGGTTTTTTTTTTTTTTATGTACATTTTTATCCCTTCGTACTCGAGTATTTAAATATGAGGTTTTAAAGTTTTAAGCCCAGGCACTAGGCAGTCAGGCAGGATCGACTAGCCATTGACCCATCAACCAAACAGCTATCCCCAACCCCATCAAAATCTTCTTCGCCGCTTTCCAAGGAGAGAGATGGCGGCATCAGCAGCAGCCGGCGGTGTTGGAGTAGACGTACGGAAGGCTCATATGGCCATGGCGATGGTTCAGTTATTCAACGGAGGGTACCATGTCATAACCAAAGTGGCCCTCAATGTTGGGATCAACCAGCTTGTCTTTTGCGTCTTCCGCGACCTCATTGCCCTTTCCATCCTTGCCCCCGTTGCCTATGTCCGTGAAAAGTACTTTCTCTTTCTTTTCTTTTCTTCGATTCCCATTTCTTGTCGCTTAATCACTTTTCCTTCTTCTTAATTTCCATTTATCAACATGGGTAAATGGTCATGTTTAGCATTGATGCTGCATGTGAAGTATAAGGAACACCCAATTTGGGTATCTAAGATTTCCTGTTGCAGACGGGTCTAATCAGTTTCTTTCATTCAGTATATCAACAACTTTGTTCCTGTTGTCTTACTGTCCATCCAGTTAGTTTTTGCGTAGAATTAATTTCCATAGAAAAAAATCAATACAGGATTCATTTGAATGCCACCGTTTCGGATTTTCAGTGTTATTTTTTAGACGCTACTGCAAATTATATTCTGTAATGTCATAGATTGCAGAATAAAATTAGCTGATTCAATATTTAATATATGATATGCAGTCTGGTGCACAATATTTAATTGGATCAAACAATTTTTGTATCCTTACTCTTTAATGTTAACTGTCCATTTACAGCATCTTGTAACATTTATTTTTATCCTCTCTGTAGGCGGGTAAGGCTACCGATGACTAGACGCCTCCTCTTGTCATTTTTCTTTCTTGGGTTAACTGGGTAAGTAAGGATGCTTTTTAACCTCAATCGTACTGGTTTATTGATAGATTACTCTTCATTTTATTGTTTATCTTTAAAACTGAAACAACATCCGATTGATCAATCTATCTTTGCTGCTTTAAATCCAATTAGGATATTTGGGAACCAGCTTTTGTTTCTTATTGGTCTTGGCTACACAAATCCAACTTATGCTGCTGCCACACAGCCTTCAATTCCAGTCTTTACATTTCTATTCGCTGCAATGATGGGGTCAGATTGACAAATTCTCACTGTGCTTTAACTCAGCTGATAACTTTTTTTAGGCATCGCAGATACACACTTGTTTGTTTGCATTTCAATGGATTTGACTTGTTCAATATCATATGTTGACTTGTTCTTGCAGTACAGAAAGAGTGAACTTGCTCCGAACTGAAGGTCAGGCCAAGGTTGGAGGCACACTCGTTTGTGTTTTTGGTGCCATACTAATGGTTCTATTCCGTGGCCCAGCTTTGATTGGAGTTGCAGAACCAGACTTTTCAGTGCAAAATGAAATAAGTGCCAGGGGTCAGCCAGAGCCTGCTGGATGGTTAATGTCTAGTTTTATGGAGTTCGGAATTGACCATTTCCACCTTGGAGTTTTATGCCTAATTGGGAACTGTATGTGTATGGCTGCATTTTTGGCCATTCAGGTACACATCCAGATCCTTTTGTTTTTAAATTGTGATTTGCAATGAAAATAGTTATAGATAAATAGATGAGCACTTCATGTGCACGGATTTCTACATTTTTTGCTTACTTTGATTACTTTGAAAAATAAAATGTAAGACAAAATTAGATATATTCTGGCAGGTTACTGATGTTGTTTAAACACTAGCTGATATAGGGTAGAGGAAGTCCCTTTTTATGCAAACCAGGGAGCTCACAATCAGAAGTTCCATATCCCAATAAAATGTGGCTTAGGATTCATGTTGGTGCAGGACAACATGGGAGCATTTGTGATTATTGAGCTATTTTGCTATGAAGGTGGTGAGAATCAAGTGTGGATCATTTAGGAAAGTGGCGAAGTGTGGGGTGGCAAAGTAGAGTGGAGATAACCTGTTTTTCTTTGAAATCACATGAGGACTCATGGAGAGATAATGAGATGGGAACTTTGGGAATTTCAACGATGGTGAAGGAAAGAATTAGTTGGAATATCATTGAATTAAGAGACCTTATGTTCAACTCTCTTTATGTATGGATGGCAGCATCATGCAATAGTTTCCATGCCCATAGCTTTCTAGAATTTATGGAATTGTGTTATTTTTCTTTATCCCTACAGTTGCATAGTCCCTATTATATACTTATAGTTGGGTTATGTCCCTTTCGCTTTAAATAAAATTTTCCCTAATTATAAAAAGAAAAAAATATTAGCGAGAAAGGGAGAAAGAGCTGCTGATAAAATCAGTAAGTAAGAGATAATAGAGAAAAAACTAGGGAGGAAGAGGGGGGATGTTGGGGGGTGGGGGAGGGGATCCAAATTCCAACGTATGGCTCAATTTATTTCTGCGCCTCCAAAAGAGTTCAAGTTACATCCTTTTATAGCTAGGACTACTTCCCAAGGAGTAATTGCATTGTCCACTGGAAAACAACTAAAACAATTCACAAGTTATGAGGATAATTCAAGTACAACAGCAGACAGTTGACAGGAAGGGGGGGCTCTTTGGAAGTTCTCTGCATTTTTTATTATGTGTATCTTTTCAGCTAACCAAGTTAAGTCCAACTATATCCACTCGGTGGATAAATGCTGTTGAATTTTAGTTTGTTTACATGGCAACTGAGTTCTTATTGTGAACTTTATTCTTTTGTTTTCAATTAGTTTATATAGGTATGGCATATCAAACAATGGGGTGGGCAGAGGCAAGAGTTTCAATTTTTAATGTTGATAGAAGTGATCATCATGATCATAGCAATAATAACAGGATGACAGTAACAGTGTAAATGATAAATAAAAGAAGGATTATAATAATAATAAGAAGCACACTCAGTATCAAGAAATTGTAAAGTAGCTTACACTGATTAGAGAACTCGAGAGATCCCATACATTTCTAGTTACCAATGGTCCAATGCAGCTTCCAACTCCTAAAAAACTATCGTATTCTAGACTTTTGTGTTTTTTGGTCAGTTGATCTCTGTGTATGCTCAATGTGTGTGGAAACTTTCAGGCTCCAGTTCTAGCAAAGTATCCTGCCAGCCTATCAGTCACAGCATATTCCTACTTCTTTGGTGCTCTATTGATGGTGACAACAGCATTCTTTATGACCAATGAGTCAACAGACTGGAGTTTGACAAAGTCTGAGCTTTTTGCTGTCATTTATGCTGTAAGTTTTTTCTATTAAGAATATCTTTGTCTTGAGTATGAATTTTCTCCTTGCCAATTCGATGCTTGTCTTAGCTGTAACTCCATCTGACTTCAAAGAACTTTTCGGTGACTTTTCATCCTCTGGGTCCATGTTATCTGCTTAACTGTAACTTTTGAAGACAGTTCATTATGATAACTTTGTTTTCAGAAGAGGGCAGTCCTTACTTGATCATGATTATGGTCAATGTTGTGATGGTCCGCCTTCACTAACCCTATAAGGTAGAGTGCTTCTATTTATTTATTTTTATCTTAAGCTTCTTGGTGATTTTTCATCCCTGGGTCCATGTGATCTGGCTGGTTATTTTAACTTTTGAAGACAGTTTATGGTTCTAACTTTGCTCTCTTAAGAGGGCTGTCATTACTTACAAAGATTATGGTCAATATCATGATGGCTCACCTTCGTTAACACTATAAGGCGAAGTGCAGTTTTTTTTTTTTTTTAATAATCTTGCAACATTAGGTGATTTTTCCTTCCTCTGAGTCCATGTGATCTGCTGGTTATTTAACTTTTGAAGTCAGTTTAATTGTTATTTAACTTTCACCCCCGACTTCACAGTTCACCATAGGTCATTTATAACAGTTGATGACTTGGTTCCATACATATTTGTAACCCTCTTGCAAGCAATAGAATGTTAGGATTGTAATTAACATCACTCATGCATGTATGCATTTCACTTCAAACTTTACATTTTTGTATCTAGCACATGGGGAAAAATTATGGTTAAGTGCATTGCTCCTTATGTTCTCAGGGAACTGTTGCATCTGCCCTTAATTATGGACTCATAACGTGGAGCAATAAGATGTTAGGCCCTGCTTTGGTTGCTCTTTACAATCCACTACAACCTGCAGCTTCTGCCTTCCTTTCCAGAATTTTTCTTGGAAGTCCCATCTATTTGGGAAGGTTTTGCTCTAATCACTCCTATTACACTTTTGTTGACTTGATTTATTTGTTAATTTACCCTGGATATAATGTAATACATCTTGATATGCTTAGTCAATACATCTTGTAGACATCTTGATATGTTTCTATTAGTGTTGTTTCCAGAATATCCTTTTGATAATAATGAAAATTTCTCGATTTCTGTAGTTCTTAATGGAGTTTTTATTAGAATGCTGGTGCTTACTTCATGTTTTTTACATGCTGAAACAGTGTTTTAGGGGGATTTTTAATCATTGCCGGTCTTTATATGGTCACTTGGGCATCTTATAGAGAAAGACAAGCAGCCTCGGTGATTGTTCCTACTCGGGCTACTGAGCCGCTCGTTCACAAAGATCCATCGATTAACAAGATATCATACCAGAGAGGTCTTATTTTCTCAGGGCCTTCCACCACACTGCCAAAATCCTCAGATTAAGCCATTATGTGATGGGAAGTGGTGTAAAGCTTTTCTTTTCTACCATACACTTTGTTCGCATAAGATGGCACATCTTGAATGTCTTTTCTATTCATTAACTGTCTCTTGAAATTAATGTCCAGAGAAATATAATTTTCTGTATTCTCTATCTTCAAAGGATTTTATCTTTCCAATATTAGATTTTTTGGTATATTGTTGTCCTTTGATTTCTTAGCTATATATAATATAGGATAATGCTAGGGGGGCCGCCACCTTGTACCACTGACTGTGCCCCTAGTGTATTTGGATTTTTTTTTTTTTTCATTTTTTTAAAATATCTTTAACCATTAAGAAAAAAATAATAACTCGACTGACTATTATTTTACATATAATATAATATATATTGTGAGTTTTGATTCTCAAGCTATATGGTTCCAGGTTTCATCTAATCTTCTCCACAATTGTTCTGGGCCAGGAACTCTCTCTCTCTCTCTCTCTCTCTCTCTCTCTCTCTCTCTCATCTCAGTAGTATGAAATACAATAGAAGTGGTCCCTTCTCTATAGTGAAGCAGGAGTTTAATTATTATTCGTATTGAAGTGATTTTCTCTCTTTTGTTTGTATACAAGCAATCAAGAGAACTCGAACTCATACATGAGTGTTACTTACACGACATCATGGAGTGCTGCAGAAGCATCAACTTTAATGAACAAATGAGTTTATCTTGCCTATAAAGTAAGACAAATGATATTTGCAGTTATAGAGATACTCATCTTGAAAAAAAAAAGTTTGAATAAATAAGAAATTCGTATGAAAAAATTAATATTTTAATAGTAGATTCTATTCTTTTTTTAAAAAAAAAAATGTGTGGTGTATGTATAATTTATAACTATATCTAGTATTACTGATAAAATAAATACCTCATTCTCAAGTGCTTTCAACCAATTGTTCCTCGTGGGCCATCTTCTTCGAGTTTTGTCACTTCTGTTGATGGAGATTTCTCCCGTTTAGGTTGAAGATGTAACATGTTCCCAAACATAATAATGATGGTCAATTTCCATGTGATTGCTGCAAGACTCAGAGAGTGGTTAGATTGTCACTAAATAATACTTGAGGTGAGTCTAATCCATGTTCAAGTTACCGAGGAAAGGGGGAAATCCATGTTAATCGTGTGGTAGTTTTGAGGCATGGTGAACAATTTATGTTCAATGGTTGAGTGCGATGGTATTTTGTTTTCTGCACACCATAACATGTAATTAATGTTACTTGTCATTCATACGCTATATATTAATACATGATTAATCATTTTTATCCTTCTATTTAAACACGCATATTTATAAATCAATATGTTTGTGTTTAAATAGAATAATAAAAATGACAAATCACATATTAATGTATGATATAAGAGATGATAAGTATAATTATATATATATATATATATATTTAGCGTTGAGTGAGAATAAAGATGAATGTCCAAGTTGTCTGTTCCATGACAGTAGCAAAGATTTCTTTTGACCATTCTATAGTGAGCATTGAAAGGGTTGTGCATGAATTGGGAAACAAAATTCCCACAAGTGATGGGTTTCACTTGAAAATTATGTAAGGGATGAAGAGCATGCATAATTTTTTTTTTTAGAAAGTGATGTGTTTGTGAAATTGAGCTAGATAAAGTCAATGTATCATGATGTATATGACAAGTAAAAACAGAGGGCAACCAACATGTCAAGAAGAAAACTACTTAACCTTTCAAATCAAGCTCAAGGTATTTAAAGACCATATAAAGATTTATGTAATTTTTTGAAGATTTGAGGTCGGAAAATTAAACAAAGTGGTGCGTGTCACGTTAGTAGGCAGCAGTGCGTGAAACTCACGCGCGGACTTTATCCTCTCTCATCATGTACGTAAATCCATACATGGTGTACGATTTCAGGGTGCATGTGATGCGCTTGCAATACGCCGAACATGTCCCAAATTTGATGTATCGTCCTTCATCATATCTAAAGAATAAAAAGGCAAAAGAAGAAAGAAGGCAGATTAAAGAAAGTGCATTCTTTCTATAGACAGGGCAGGGAAGGCGGGAGGAGACTTCCTATTTCCCACTGTAGCTGAAGGGGAGAGAGAAATTTTTGTTACTTTTTACTTTTTTTTTTTTTTTTTTTTTCATTTTTTGGTTGGATTGATTTAACCTAACACTGGAAGAGAATAATCTTTCTGTGGGTCATAGGCTCGGCCTAAGCCCACACAGAAATGATATTGTCACCGAAGAAATGGGTACCGATTGGGTCCCCAATTTTTATTTTTTATTTTTTTTTACTTGCTGATTAAAAAAATATTTTTTAGTGATTTTTATTTTTTATTTTTTAAAGTATAAAAAAAAATGAATGAAAAAAATAAAGCAAAAAAAAAACTCTTTGCTCTTTTCGGGAGCCGTCTCCTGCTGCACCATTGGGAAATGTAGCATGGCTCAAGCCTACATGTGACTATCGGCTAAAAACTACAGCTCCCACTAAAAATAGGTCCAAAAGTGCTATAGATCATGTTCACAGTTGATCTGTAGCAGATCTTATGTGTAATCTTTTTTTTTTTTCTTTTTCTTTAAATACAAAACCAACGACATTTCAGAAATAGGTTCATCTCCACCTACCCAATTCCCTCTCTCAGCTCACCCAATCCTGCCGTGCGCCACCTGCAGTCACTGGCCACCACCATCGGCTTCCCCTCACGCTGGCCACTTTCAAGCCTAGCCTCCACGACAGCCCCCACGCACAACCCCCTATCTTAATCGGAAATGGGTTCTCCTACACAGTTTTCCCCTCTCGCTGTTGCTATCGCCGCCGTAGTCTAACATCCATCCCCACTGTCGGTACCGATGGAATCAGCCACATCGTGTACTCCTCTTTTGCCGCATTGCGTACTCCTTCCTCGCCAAGCAACCAGCATCGCATACTCCTCCCTCACCAAGCAACCGCATCACATTCAATCTCTGTCGGCCACTGTTGGCCACCCAGTAGCGCCATCGACCACCTCACTGGCTCCCCCTCACATCGATGACCCTCCAACCACCTTCGAGCCTCCACGATAGCCCCCAAGTGTAGCCCCCTCTCCTCTCTCGAAATGGGTCTCACACACAGATTTAGTCACCATGCCGCCATCGTAAGCCAACCCAGCCACAACCACCACCGAGCCCCAGGACCTCCCAGCAACCCCCACAGTCGAACCTAAGTCACGGCAACCCCGTCCTCCCTCTCCATCGCAACTCACAATCTAAAATGGGTCTCCCTCTCTCTCGCCACCATGCTACCACCACATGTCAGTCCAGCCACCACCACCACCAAGCCCCACGAACTCCCAGCAACCCCCAACGTCTAACCCAGGTCATAGCAACCCCTTCCTCCCTCTCCATTGCAACTCACATAGCCCCGGTAGTTTGCTTTTTGTTGGATTTTGAATTTGGGGGAAGGGGGGCTTCGGGGGACTTAAGGTCAAATTTGTCAATTTGCTTTGGGAGAAATTGGTCAATCTGCTTAGCCACGCAAGATGTGTTTTGGATGATGCCAAACAGTGGCTGATGCCAATACTTTTTCAAAGCATATATGGATATTTTTTAATAGTGAGATGAGATAAGATGATATAGTTTTAGATGAAAGTTGAATAAAATATTGTTAGAATATTATTTTTTTAATATTATTATTGTTTTAGGATTTAAAAAACTTGAATTGTTTATTATATTTTGCGTAAAAATTTGAAAAAATTATAATGATGAGATGAGATGAGATGGAATGGGTTGAAAGTGTTTCTCAATCTAAACAACTCTTATAGTGTTCCCCGCAAATGAGATGTAGCCTGTAAAATTGAGATTCACCGCTTGATATCTGGTTTTGACCATGGAAAAACTCTTTAAACGGGGTTGTTGTTTAGAGAATATTGGTATTCATTGTTGTTTGTATAATAAGTTGAGATAAAAGTTGAAAGTTAAATAAAATATTATTAGAATATTATTTTTAATATTATTAGTATTATTTTAAGATTTGAAAAATTAAATTGTTTATTATATTTTGTGTAAGAATTTAAAAAAAATTATAATAATGAGATGAAATTAAATATTTTTACTATCCAAATAGGGCATGTTGACAATTAGAGATATGCATATAACTCTTTTTATAATTATATATTTTATAATTTTTATATAATTATATTTTAAATTAAAGGTATTTTTATAAAATTATATTATTTTTATAAATTATTTTATAAAAATATCCCTAATTTAATACTAAGAGTTGTGAAAAATAGTCCCTTACATGTATATCATTTTCGACAGGGCAACGGATGGAAACTTGTGGGTTTTCTTGGCCTTGTGTCTCGAGTTTGAACCTTAAATGACATTAGTAGGTATAGACAAGTGAAATAACTTTATAGATGCAATAACTTTAGTATAATGATCTGTACATGATGAGCAGTACATAATATTAATCGATCGTAAATATATTTGTTGTTTCTAATTAATGCAGTGTGAAGTGACATGACCTCCATCGTCCAAACACAGACACTTGTGCAGCAAAACCCTTCTGTGTTACTGATTAATTGTAGGAAATTATAGGGCTTTGAGGTCGCTTTCTCTCACAAATAATCCGTGAAAGCCGTAGGGCACCCTACGCGGCAGCTTCACGGCGGCCACAACATCAAGATTCGGAGACTTGGCATCCATCACCAAGAACCTCGACTCCCCTACGTTCTCGTCATGGACATAACATACTACGTACCCATCGTCCTCGGCCTCTGACTCTTGATTACTCTCCGGCGCCTTGGCCACGAAGAAAGGCTCTCCACCGTAGCATCCTGCCCCAAACATTCTGCTTGCCACTGTGCAATCCTCACGCTCACCCTTGGAGACGTCCAGCTTCACCACTCCTGATATCTTGGGCATTGGATCACCCACAGCTGCGTACACGTACTTGTTCTTCCTCCCCACGTATGCCTGATTTATCACTGCAAAGTCTAGATTTCTTGCTGAAATTGGATGCCTTGTAACAATTCCCGTCCTGAGGTCGATCCTCACTTTTTCCACCAAAGCGTGGACGAGGTCCATTCTCTCCAACGTATGCTCCACTGACAATATGTTTGGTGCCACCATCACTATTGCGTTGCCATCCTCTTCGTCCCATGCATTGATGGCGTGTATGATGTTGAAGCCCGGCACGTCGAACCATCTCATCTCCGACTCGTCCTTTGCGTATCGAGGGATAACTCCGAGTCTGGGCACTTTGGCTGGGTCCGTTCCCACCGGAGACCCTCCAGCTATCATTTCCAAGGGGTTCATTCCTAGCTGTATGTCTGCAAATATGGCGTACTTTTTGGTAATTGCGAAGTCATGGAGGAAAGAGGGACGGACCATGGAAAATATGGGCACGTCTGGCTGTTTTGTACCTTTCGCATCAAACCGGAAGAAGGTCAGAAACGGAGGAATCGGACCATATCGAAAGGCAAACGCCTCACCAGTTTCAGGGTCTACTTTGGGGTGAGCAGTCATGCTCATAGAAAGCTGACCATCAAAATCATAGCGACCTAGAGTCTCGATGTCTCCGTTGGAGGTCAATCGAACCGAGTAAGGGAGATCGGACTCACCGAGTGCATAGAGACGATTGCCAAAGAAAGCCAAGCTGGTGTTTGCGAGACCTATGCCGTTAGTAGGGTTGAATTGACCGGCGAATATTCGGGCAGCAGAGAGAGCACCCCGCGCTGCCGAGGCAGCAAGGCCATTAAAGCCCGAGAAGACATTGGGAAGCAGGGGATAGCCAGCATCACGCTCTGTGGTGTACTTATAGGTCTTGACGTAGCGGCTACAGAGGGTGGCTTTGCCTTGGGAGATCCGAATGGAGTGGAGCATGCCATCGCCGTCAAAGAGGTGGTAAGGCCCACGAGGGAGGAACTGTGGATTGGGGCCATTGCGAATGTAAGCACCATCAAGAGCCAATGGCAGGGATCCTTGTATCACCTCACACTCTGTAGGGGGAAGCTCCTCGATCGGAGCAAAGTTGTTATAAAGAACATTTCTTGGGTCCACCGAAGGTCGGAGGGGAGGGTCTATGAAGTTGTTGACGATGTCGTCGAACACATTGAAGATCACTGCCGGAACTGACATCTCTGCTTGTTTCTTTGCCTCTGGTTTTGCCTGAGATTTCTTGGCCAATGGTGTAGCAATCGATGAAGTGGAAGATTTCTTCGATAATGGTCGACCGTTGGCATTCGGAGATCGGGGTAATGTTGTGGTGGTGGTGGAAGTTGCAGAAGTTCTTTCTGTTGGGGGTTGTTGGGTTGGCTTTTCTTCAATCCTAACAGAAGACACATTGAGGAGAGGACCAGAAGCTGATGCTGGGGGTAGCGTTCTTATCGTTTTGGTTGGGGAAAGCAGTTTTGGAATGGCTAAAGTAGAGAGGAAAGAGGAAGAGAAGGAATCCATGTTATTGTTGTTGTTGTTTTACAAGAAGAAGATCAGAGCAACATGAATAACAACAAGTACTTATACTATACTCACAAGAAATGCTGGGGTAAGGTTGATGCCGACGCTATTGGATGATTTCTGCAGGGAAGTGAAGCCAAAGGCTCTAGAGACAAGCAGTTTAATGCCAACACTGTTGGATGATTTCAGGGTCTAAGGAGTGATTCTAGGCCAGCCAGTTATTGTCATCTAATGCCCAGACATCAGAAATTTAGCGGGGTATCTTCCTCTCATGCTTGCCTCGATCTGCGGCCTATTATTATCTTGGATAACTCTCCATATCTGGTTTGTCATGTTTCATGGTGTGACGTATTTTAAATGATTTTTATATTTTACAAATACAAGTATAGTTAAAAATAATACAATTTAAAATAAAGAATAACATTATTTTTTTAAAAATATATATATAATATATCCAATTTCATATTTGGCATAAAGGGGTCTTCTCTTTTTGACAAATAAATAACAAGAAAGAAAAAATGCATATTTTCAAAGGTGTTTCCAAAGTGTACGGTGAAATGGGAAGAAAAAAATGGAAAAGAAATAAAAATAAAAAGAAAACTAGTCTTGTTATTTGGGCCGGTTATATATGACATGATTCGTTGAACACGATACAAATACAGCATGAAATAAATATGAATTAATAAATAAGTTTTGGTTCAAAATAAATTGATGTAATAAGATATAATTAATAAACGAGTCAATTGTAGCCTGCGAAACCCGTAATCAACTTGTATAATATGAATAATTTATTTTTTTAATTTTTTAAATGTTTAGTCTTATATGTATTTTTTTTTTGAAAATAAATAATATTAATATTAGTATTTGAGTACGCTATATCTCAAACCATTAAACCTTTTGTTAATATGTAATTATATTTTAGGAAAATACTAGTTTTCTTATATATATTATTGGTTTGGATATTGATATAAAATAATTTATCATGAATCCAGTTGTTATTGTAAATTATTTATATAATTATCCTTGTATTATATATGAAATTATATTAATTGAGTTAAAAAATAAATATACGAGTCAGCTCAATTTATTTATATGAAACAGGTTAAAGCAGGTTAAATTGGTTAATTAATCGTGTCCAGATTAACCCAATAAAATTTAATCACTAAGAGCATTAGCATCAGCGTGCCCATCCCATTAAGTAGCCAAAGTTTGCCTAATATCAGACATTTTACCTTTTAACTATCACATTCAAAACCTAATCTCACATTGAATTATCATCTAAAGTCTATATAATAATCAAATATTATTAATTTCAGACTTTATTACTTTTTAATCTATTTTTTGTCATATTTGCAATCTATCAGTCGTACGTTAATTTCTAATCAAATAAAATAAATTGTCTTAAGTTTCATAATTTATAACGTGCACTTTTTCGATAATCTTATATTTAGTAACATAACCGTTATTTAGTCATTGTAATTAGATTATTGTTTTTACCTCTTATGTTAATTATCATTCATTGTATGTAGGGTTGGGTTGGATAAAATATAATGATAAAAAATGAAATGGCCTTACTACCTTGAAAGTCATATTTATTGATCACAAATTTATTTATGTAGCTCAAAGGCTGGTTGGATTTATGTTGCCTAATTCAATGTATAAGTCCGAATTTAAGTCATATTAGCTATTTAAGGGCTCCACTGACATTTGGTTAAACCAATGTCAATGTTTTAAACGAGTTAAGTGGGTCGTGTCATGTCACCTATTAATTAAACGGGTCAGGTTCAAATTTTAAGATATAATCCATTTAATTAAGAAGGCTAGCCGATTCGAGTTGACATATATAGTTTAATATTCATAATTTGACACGACACGATGCAAACACGACGATAAACACCAATTACCATCCATACTTTATCTTTTTCTCAACGGCGAAAGGAGTGGTCCACCAATTTCTTCTATCCTATGCCACTCATTTTTCTTGTTATCCAAATGAAATGTAAACTTAGGAATTAGAGTTGTTGCTGTATTACTTTCCTCAGCAACAAATTAATCACTCACAATAAATAATGTCAGATTGATAAAAAGTTGCGTCATTATTATTATTACGATGCTGAGTGAGAAAGCACTTTTTTAACTATGATTTGTACCATTAGATCAATTTCGGATGAAAATCATTATTCCAAATCAATGAATTCAGCCACTACTCATAGTTGAAGATGGATGATATTTTTGGAAGGCCAAAAATGCAATTGCGGACCACCTCACTACCCCTCAAAAAATCATTCATTCTGCTTTCGGAAAGCTAGCTGGGAGGGGCCCATGCCATCGTGACCACCACTATTATTTTTGAAAATGCTATAGCCATAAAGCTGGACTCTATAGAAGTATTTAAGTAGTTTTATGTGATCTGTTATATCTATTTTATAATAAAAATAATTTTATAATAAGATAAATCATATCAAAATATGTCAGTTTGTGATATTATTTTTACGTAACTATTTTATGACTAGAGTGTTTCCTCCCCTACTGCAATTGAGTGGGAAATAAAAAAGATTCGATTTGATAAAAGATTATGAGAGGTGCAGAGGAGTTGCTTTTACAAATAGAAAGATATTTGATTAATAACAATTTTTTTATATAAATAAATTTATAAATGAATATGTGATAATATTAAATTATAAAATACATTAACGGATAAAATCAAATCAAATCATTTTATTAACTTATTCTAATAAGATTTTTATGGAAATCTAGTATTTATTTTTATACATATCGATCATAAATTTAAAGAAAAATAGTTGAGGATGGATGATATTTTTTTATGGACCATAAATGCAAAAGGGGACCATCTCACTACCCCTAAAAATATCCACCATTTAGCTTTCAAACAGTAAGTGAACCACATTATTATTATTATTATTTAATAAAATTTAGTATTCTTCTCCAAGGGTTGTTGTCTGTTAGTGTCAATTTGGTCTTAAAAACTTGGCTCAAATTGATTTTGGCCTGTAATAAATTCCCACCCAAAGCCTTTCTATCAGTTTTTTCAATAAAAAAAACATAACGAACTTTAATGATTTTTCATTTTCCTATTTGGTTCATGGAATTTCAGAAAAATAAAGACATTCTTCATGTCCCAAGTTCGATATGTCTATGTTCTCAGCAAGAACTGGACATTAACTGGAATCCTTAATTGTCATTTTTTTTTTTGGGTTTCTGCTAGATCTGTTTGATAAAAGAGATTGCTTGGACACGCCACCACTCAGGTAAAAAAACTGATGAACCAAACCTCCAACAGCCAATTAATTTCTTAAACCAACCAAACCATTAGTCATGTGTGAAGAGGACAGGATTCTGTGGTTGATTTGGACCAATCTCCTCCAAAATAGGGCATGAACTCTGAAGCACCAAAAAAATCATCTCTCATTGCTGGATGATAGCCTTAATTTTTCTGCACCAAAACACATCCATATGAAGGTGGCGGACCTGATAATGGGATCTATATATGACTCTCAATGACAATGGACTTGGAAAGAGATAATGCAATTCCTCAAAATGATTGGAGTCCATTACAACACGTCCACTGTTCTACAAATCATCATCGTCTGGAAGCTGATGGCTTGAGCCCTACCCTACCCTACACTGTTTTTCGTTTTTTGATAATGCAATAGTATGGCAGTTTTGATGATTTAGAATGTATATATCAACTGGTTAAAGAGCTTTTGTCAATAGCAATTTCCACCTGGACTTTTGACAAGCCGGACTTCGGCTTCGTGGAGCAAGTCTCCAGCACTTTCTTTTCCCTAAAATGCTTATTATTTAGAAGGGAAGTGAAAAATGTATTTTTCCCTTCATTTATCATCAAACCATCTAACATGTTATGATTTGTTTTTTCTGGAAAACGAACAACTTTATAGAGACGAAAAAATATTTACATATATTATGCTCTGAAGCCGTTCTTTTACCTATTGAATTTCTTCCAATTAACACCCAATATGATTTCATAAGAACAGAACACGCACGCAAGCTCCACCTGTTTCTAGGAAAGCTAAACAGGGCAACAAACTCCATGCTTGTTTGATGCGGCTATGCATCATAAGGATGGTAAAACATGAAAATCCTGTGAAAAAAATGAACTCATAACACGCATAAATAAAGGGAACTAATATTAGCAGTATGTATTATAACCTATATCTTTGGAATTCAATTCAACAATCCCATAACAATTAGGGAAGTTACTTCTCATCGTAATAAGTAGTAACCAAGGTAAAAAGAAAAGGCAAATCCCAAAATTTTACCAGGAGAGGAAATCCATGGTGAGTGAGCCATCATCTTGATGCATGTTAATGACTAGTCCAGTATGCAAGCTCTGGTCAAAAGAACATCTTACTCAGATTAGCATGCTTTCTCTTGCTTCAAAAACTCCGCAATCTCTTCTTTCTAGGATCTCTCTCTCCATTCCGGGAGGATCACACGTCAACATTCTAGCACCCAAACTAACAAATCAGACCTCATTCTTCTTTAGCACTGGCATTGAGTAAATTTGTCACAGATTCATCAACACCTAATTTATCCTTAAAGCCATATGCAAATGAATCACAGTCTGAATCCAAATCCAAGTCATCAGACATTGTTCCAGGCAATATTGGATTATGGGTAGATTGGTAAGGAACTGATTGCAAGAAGTTGAAATAGGCGTACTTGATATCAAACTGCATATCATACCCTGCAAATGTTTTATCTTAGCACCTAACAATCATATAAGAGCTGAATCCAAAACGGCGAGAAAAGGACTTGAACATTACAGTAGTTTATTGCAATAGTCCGCCCTGCAGCATCTGGACTCTGTCTAACATGATGAAACCACATACTTGGCCTGTGTCAACTCCACAATCCAGCCTTAAAATTAAAACTCAGAATCATGTTTAGAAGAAAGTGCCACATCAAATGATAGGATTAAATATTAAAACTCAAGTTATGATCAGATAAAAACACACTTCTGATTTCTTCTCATATGCCACCTCGGAGGATTGCTCTGTTCACTAAGTTCAAACACAAACCAACCACAAAACTATACTTCCCCTTAAGATCCCAAGCAAAAACACATTTCGTTTCATGCCGCATAAACAAATTCAGGTATACTACGGATATCATCATTGCGCAAAATTATGCTTCAAGTGAATATCTGTTTTGTTTCCTGCCACGTCAACAAATTCAGCTAGGCTACAGGCATCACCATTGACACAACTCATCTACTCTTTACCTAGACAGTCAATTACTGAAATAAGTCCCTTGAAAACAACATTAAAAAACAAATGGGAAAACAAACAGGAAGAAATTTTAAAATACCTCAACTTCCCTAGGCAGAGACTAAAGCTGGGAGCATGCTCTATCAAACTAAAGCTGTTAATTTCCCTCTTTTATGGGACAATTCTTATCTACCAGCAAGCAGTAAGCCATTCCAAACAGATCCTCTACAAACAAGATCCACACTCAAGATCTGTAACATAGGCTAGTCCTTTTGGAGCATAAGCCCAAATGTGACTTGGGCCTTCCTTGGGTCATTAGAAATGGTATCGGAGACAATCTCAACCAAAGCGTGGGACTTAAGCCATGCCACCTACGATGGAATGGCTTGCAAGAATGTCAGATATTTAAAGGGGAGATTGTAATACCTCAGGTTTACTATGAAAGGAAATTAGCCGGTTGGAAGCGGATGTACCTATCCAAAGGGGGTCGGGTGACTCTCATCAAGAGTACTCTATCCAACTTACCAACGTACTTTCTCTCATTATTTCCGCTCCCTGCCAAAGTGGCTCATCGAATGGAGAAAATTCAACGTGATATCCTTTGGGGAGGGATAAAAGATGAGTTTAAATTCCACTTGGTGAAATGGGCCACAATTTGTTCTCCTATCAAAGAAGGTGGCTTGGGTATTCAGAATTTGAAATCTTTCAATAACGCTTCGCTAGGCAAGTGGTTATGGAGATTTCACAATGAACGGGAGGCCTTGTGGCGAACCGTCATTGCTTTGAGGCATAGAGAATCCTGGGAGGTTGGTGTTCCAATGAGGTGAGTGGGCCTCATGGAGTTGGGCTATGGAAACATATTAGAAGAGGTTGGAACACATACACAGCACATACTTGTTTCAAAGTTGGAAATGGAGTGACTCAGGATGGAACATTACTTTCCTTGGAGATGCACAAGATTGGGAAATGGATGAATTTTCGGTGTTCTTCCACCAGGTGTACTCCACTCGTGTGTTAGGGGAAGGCGAAGACAAGATTTATTGGCGCCATTCCAAGAAGGGAGTTTTCACAGTCCATTCTTTCTACCATTCTTTGACCATGCACATCTCAGCCCGGTCCTTCCCATGGAAGAGCATATGGAGGACAAAGGCGCCTCTGAAGGCAGCCTTTTTTGTTTGGACAGCCTCTTTGGGGAAGATTCTTACTATAGACAATCTGAGGAAACGCGAAATCATAGATATGGACTGGTGTTATATGTGCAAGAAGTGGGGCGAGTCCACTAATCATCTCTTACTACATTGTGACATTGCCAGGATCTTGTGGAACGAAGTCTTTGCTCAATTGGGTTTAGCTTGGGTAATGCCGGAAGGGGTATGTGACTTTCTAGCTTCGTGGAGAGGTATTCGGGGCAACCCTCAAATTGCATCCATATGGAAAATGATACCTATATATCTATGGTGGTGCATTTGGAGGGAGAGGAATGCAAGAAGCTTTGAAGATCAAGAACGATTGATGGAAGAGCTTAGAAATTTGTTTTTCAATACCTTGCTTCATTGGTCGATTGTAATTGATTTCCATGGCATGTCTTTTCATGAATTCCTCCTTGTATCACTAAACTAGCATGCACAAGCGATGCTCTTGTATATGTCCCATATAATTGGGCTTTTTGCCTCCTTTTGATCAATAAAATTTTGTTTACTGATATAAAAAAAAGATATAAAAAAAGAAAAAAAAAAAAGTAGTGAATGTGATTCCACATGTTTTTATAGGTAATTGCACAAGACATTTACATTTCCACATTACTTAGAAAATAAAAGTTATTGCCCTATATAACGATTTCAGCGAGCTCCAATTGTCACATTGACTAGTTCTTTAAGAGTAGACCCCGTTGTGGCTGGAGCCTTCCTTCAGTCCTTATACCGTTTGACTCAGATAGGGTAAATTCAATCTGAGTTTGCTTTAAGTCAAAACCTCATCATGAAACTGGAAAAAAAAAAAAAAAAAAAAAAAAAAAAAAGAGAGAAGAGGAAGAAGAAGAGAGGAAGAAGAAAAACAAACAAACAAACAAATCATGAGATTAGCTACTTACGACCACTTCATTTATACAAAGTTTGTCCCAAGTAAAATGTACTTTTCTTCCACAGAAACGAGTTTGGCATCTCTATCATGAATACCATTCGTCAGTTATGGTCAAACTAATGCACTCAGCCTACATAGTTGACAGTATAGAGCATACTAAAAGAATGGAAAGATGACCTCCTCCCTCCCCACAGAAAAAAGGCAAAACATTGAAATGCTTGAATGCCAGAAAACAGGGAGAGCAGTTGTTACTTGACAGATTTGAAGTTAGAAGTATTGTCTACTAGTTCGTTTTCTTTCTGCTTTGACATCTGAGATTTGGTTATGTATAACTTCAAAGACTTCCTATGTAAGCTGATTTGTATTTCCTTTCATTCTCTCTATTCTAATGGTTCTATGCATTTTTTCTGTGGATAACTGATCAGTATCTCAGAGAGAGAGAGTGAGAGAGAGGAGCTCTTAGAATGGAAAGAAAACCACTGTTTTCTTTAATCAGATTAGTGTGAAGTAAGAAGCAGAAATTTACCATCAGCTTCTTCCAGGCTCTTCAAAGACAAGGTGGCATTTTGGGAGATAGTTCATATGTGAATTAGATACAATCAAGTGGCCAATGCTGGCAGGGTAAATAGAGCCAGGAGAAGGTGTCAAGCCATGAGGGAGATTTATGAAGAAGAAATACTCATTAAATCTTAGTGAAACAAGTGGAAATTGTTTTATAAGTACCAAAACAAATGGAAAGTTGAAGACCTTTTCCGAAGAGGGGAAGAATTTTTATTTTTATTTTTATGAATAAGCTTTCAAAAAAGTAGGATAAAAAAGGAGGGGGTGGGAAGCCTAACAAAATAATCCATTACAACCAATACAGTGCATATAATTGAAAACAGAGGGGAAGAATAAGATGCACAAAAGTTAAACGGAAATCAAAACTGGGATCAAAGAATTATATAATAAAGTACAACAAAAAGATTATAACAAAAATCCAGCAGTATGGACCTAACCCAAAAAAATAATGAAGAGAAAGATAACCCTTCCAACTTAAAGATAACCCTTCCAACTTAAAAGCCTTCTTGTTCACAAGCTAATGCATGCACTAGCAGTTGACACTAACAGCATATACCTTTCTTTCATTTTGTTTGGAACAACATATATACTTGCAAAATTTATCAGAAGAACTTCCAAATTTTCCAACCGTCTTAGAAACATGAAATCACCCACTGGAAGTTGCTAAATTCAGGATTGATATTCTCCCTCAAGTCAGGAGGGCTTTGCATTGTAGTCAAGATGAGGTAAAAAGGAGCACTGTTTTTCCAATCCCTCATTCTATGAGAAATAACAATTCCATCGATGTTTATCATGGGAAATTCAACAGGATGATTTCCAACAATCTTCTCCTAAATAAGAGAAGTATCACCTCTGAAACCATGAAAGATCCTCTATAATCTCATACACGAGAAGTACTTAACAATTAGTTTGCTCAAACATCTTCATCACATTTTACCACTCCCACCCAAAAACAAACAAAAAGTAAATAAATGAATGAATCTCCAAATTTATAAAAACGTACAAAACATATTTAACAGGAAATTATGGTTAGTAGATACCAGTTTTATAAAACTTATATGATACTGATCCAGTTCTAACCTAAAAAGGTCAATTCACATTGCTGAATTAGAAACGATTTCCTTGAAGTCCTCTAAAAGAATTGACCTTCGCAGCATCAGGTCCTTTCATGAATCTCTAACTTCCATTGATTTTGAGACTCACTCAGTTGAACTTTTTTTCTTGCAGTCAGAACTTCAGAACAGTTGAGGATTTTTCTGAAATAGGTCCCAGTATTGGAAGTCAATCTTGATTGAATTAAAATATGAAAATGAGATAATGCTCCACTTGGGGTGTGGAGGAAACCACGATACAAAGAAGTTACAAATCACAAGACCAGAAACCAGTTTTCTGAACACCCAGATTACTAATGCTACAACCCCACGAAAGTACCACATACAACACAATATAACTGCTATACTCCGATTTAGTTGCCACATATCTACATAGTCACACAGATGCTAATAGTTAACATAATAACTGCTGGTCTATAAAATAATTGCGGTACACTTTCTTGGACATGCAAATCCCTGCTCTGCATTACACAATAACTGCTATTCTCCACTACCACACATTTCTGCAAGCTTTGGGGTCTATCAACTGCCTTCCTCTCCACCGGAAACTTGTCCCCAAGGTTCACCTGTAACCTTTACCTTGAATTCCGAATTTTCAAATATTTCCTCAACTACCCTCGCGGTGGTCCTAAAATGAGGAAGGTATGTGCTGTGTTGCAGCAATGCCATGGAGTAATCTCTCATTAAACCTAAAGCACAAACCCTTTCACACCTTTGTTGCATTTCATCCATGAATACTTTTTGTCTTGTGTCACCATCGGTTTTGATTGTTGGATTAGCGTAGTTTGTGTCTCAACAGGAACAATTGCCTTACTTATCTCGGATTTGTCAATCTTTTTCTTCCGAGAAAGTCATTCATCACGCATTCTAGCCAACAATTGTTTCTCTAAGAGGTGTTGGACGAAACATCCAGGCTTCTGATATGTATTCTCTAAGATCCCCCAAAAAGCTCATATCAATGCATTTTGTGGCCACATTTCTACACAATTGGCCAGTCTTTTAAACTCCCACTGATAATCACATAATGTCCCGCATCTACTTGATGTTGGAGAGAGCTTCATCAAGATTTTGATAATTAGTTGGTCCAAATCATGCCAAAGCTCTTGCTCAAAGACCTCCCAAGTGGTTGATTGTTCCTTCCCTTGATTGGCTTTTTGTAACCATTGGAGCCACTGGTTGGCCTCTCCCTCTATATACACAGCTTTCTGCACCTTCTGATTATGGGGAGTCTCTTGGCACTCAAAATACTGACCCAATAAGTTTATCCATTCGGTTGGATCATCACCTGCAAACTTTGGAAATTCTAACTTTCCTCCCCTTGCATCAAATTGTGTGTAGCTCAAATCCTTGTTCTCCTTGCAGCTTTTGGAGAAAGAATCTGGTTCTTCGATTGTTAGTCTTCATTTGTCACACTGGCATTTAAATCAGCAAAGCTTTGATTTCCTTCGTGGCATTGTCCAATTGTTGCATTCAGTCAAATGTTCGAGCCTCAAGATGCTGCAGACCTTCACGCACGTTATGTACATCATGTTTCAACTTCTCAATATGTTCCTTGGTATTGGCATACTGCTCTGATACTAGGTTGGTAGATCCCGTTATTAGAAATCAATATGGATTAAATTAAAATATGGAAAAGAGATAATGCTCCTTTTGGGGTGTGGAGGAGAAACCACAATACAAACAGGTTACAAATCACAAGACCAAACACTAGTTTTCTAGACACCCAGGTAACTAATACTACAACCCCACATAACTGCACATACAACACTACATGACTGCTATACTCCTATTTAGTTGTCGAGTAATGCTACACAGTCGTGGAGTGTGCAAGCGCCGTGCAGTCACTTTGAAAAAGAGTAGGGTCCACTATTAAAAAATTAATTTTCTTTTCATGTGGGTCCCGTATTTATTCACTTTTTTCAAAGTGATTGCACGGTGCTTGCACTCTCACGACTGCAACTATCATTTCTCTTAGTTGTCACGTATCTACGTGGTCGGACAGATGCAAATAGTTAACATAATATATGCTGGTCTATAAAATGATATAACACATTCTTGGACATGCAATAACTACAATATATTACACAGTAACTGCTATTCTCCACATCCACACATTTTTGTAAGCTTTGGGTTTTATCATTTTTCGATTCAAAATCAGTTCAGGTAAAATATTTTGAAGCATGTAAGATATTCTAGTTCATTCAAAAATTGGAACTCTCTAATGATAATGTTTTTTTCTTTTCTTTTTTATAAGTAAACGATTATATTGATAAGAATAGGCATAACCCAAGCACACAATATGGTATACAAGAGGAAACACCTTAAGAAGAAATGGAAACAAGAAATTCATGCAAATCAAGGCTGCTAAAATCTACAGTTGTGACCCATAAAAATAGAGTGCTGACAAAATATAACCTAAGTTCTTCTAATGAATGCTCATTGTCTTCAAACGTCTGGTCATTTTACTCCTTCCATAGGCACAACAGGATACAGATTGGAACCATTTTTCACACGGCTGTGATTTGTGGAAGACCTCATAAATTTGTCCAACTAGCCAAAAGATCAACCACTGTGGCAGGCATAACCCACGCTAGCTCTAACCTGCTGAACACTTAATCCCATAATGTTCTATCAACCTTACCCGGTTAACGTTATTCCGTTTCTAACCTGCTGAACACCTAATCCCATAACATTCTCCTTCATGTCACTGTCAAGCAACCAAAGTCATCCACAGATTGTTACTTTAAGCTTCTTGCAAATTATATTGTGCCATGTCACAATAATTTATTTATTGAGTCTCTCTCGACTTGTCACACAAATTTCATTTTAATGTGTTTTTTTTTTTTCTTTGTGCCATGCATGGACTGTGGAAGACTATAAAGAATACTACACGTTAGTGTTTTTTAGTTTAATTTTAACTGTTTAGTGCCCATTAATTTTTCACCAGACAGGAGTCTTTGAGTTTGATTCTCTTCACTAGCTAGCATCCAACCAATATGGAATAATTCACAGCCCACTGTAATGGGAGACAGTGCAGAGTTTTTATTTACTCATCCATGCATTGCCTTTTTTTTCATCAGTTTGTTCTGCTGCTTGTCTAAAGTATACGACTTGATGGTTATATACTTATTTTTTTCTGCTACTCATACTGGCAAACAGCCCCACTCTTTCAATATCTAAAATATTTTTTAATCATTGTTTCTCTCTCCTTATCTTAGAGTGACATCCTACGTCATTAAAAATTCATAATATACTCATTTTGCAACTGTTTCAATTCCATGTCGACATTCATGTGATTAAAAATTTAATGATGCTTTCTTTATCTCAAATTACAGTTATGGAACCTAGTGTTGCTATGCCTTCGTCAGGGACCGAATCAATCCTTGATGTAATTCATTTAGATAGCTCTCTCCCTATAACTAGTCATTCTCATGTTCACCCTCCTATCAAAAGATCTCGAGGTAGATCGGATGCATGGCTTCATTTTTCTAGGATTGAGGATGGGGATCCCAGTGACTACAAAGCTACATGCAGTTATTGTGGTAAGGTTTTATTATGTCATTCTAACCCCAAAGGGTTGGCCCAAGTGGTGAAGGCCTTGGTCTTGGGGTATCACTCCCTTTAAGGTCCAAGGTTCAACACCTGATAGGTGCAAACAATCCTTTGGAACCACACCTCCTGGTGAAAAAGCAAGTGATTTAACCAGTTCTATGTAGAGAAACTTCTAAGAGTGAGGAGCATGAGACCAGGATTTACTTTGCAGGGGTGGGTCCAAAGGGCCCTACCTTGGAGAGATTGCCTGACATAAAAAAAAAAAAAAAAAAAAAAAAAAAAAAAAAAAAAAAAGGTTTTATTATGTCATTCTAAAACGAAGGTACTTCATCCTTGAATTACCATAATGACACATGTAAGGCCTTTATTGCTATTGCGATTGGAAGGGTTAACCCCCAATAAAAAACGACCGGAACTAGGAGGGATGGGGTGGATGATACAACTAGTAGTCCTAATGTTGGACTTGCCAAGTACAATGATCAAAAAATAAGTTTGGCAGTAGTTAAGATAATAATTGTGGATGAGCTACCATTTAGATTTGTTAAAAAAAAAAGGGATTTAAAGACTTTATGGCTGTAGTTGAGCCTAGATTTTCAATCCCCTCTCGCATTATTATTATGCGAGATTGTATGAAAATGTACTTGTCAAAAGAAGACAAGTTAAAGGACATATTCATGGCATCCAATTATAAGATTTGCATCACTACTGACATGTGGACATCAGTGCAAAATCTTAACTATATGTGCATAACATCCCATTTTATTGATGATGATTGGGTCTTACATAAAAGAATTATAGGCTTTATGAAAGTTCCTATTCATAACAGGACAACAATAGGAAGAGAGATCAAGTTATCTATACTTAGGTGGGGCATAAAGAAGATATTTATAATCAAAATAGACAATGCATCCTCTAATACCACAACCATTGATTATTTGAGGAAGATTACCAAACTTAGAGACTGTTTGGTATTAGACAATGACCTTATACACATAAGATGTTGTGTACATATTTTAAATCTTATTGTCCATGATGGTTTGAAAGAAATTGATGGATCAATTGTGGAGATTCAGAATGCGGTGAAATATGTGAAGTCTTCTCCCGTAAGACTTGATAATTTCAAGTCAAATGTGGAGAGACAAAATATCTTGGGTGGTGCACTTCTTTCTCTCGATGTTCCAATCAGGTAGAACTCAACATATCTGATGTTGAGTGCGGCTCTCAAGTATTATGCGGCTTTTGAGGTGATGCAAGATGAAGACAATCAGTTTGGCCCACATTTACATGAGGTTGGAAAAAGACCACCAACTTTAGATGATTGGAAAATCGTCAAGATTTTTGTATGATTTTTTACGATATCACCTTGTGGATTTTAGGCTCAACTTATGCAACTTCACATTTGTCTGTCAAAGAAATAGCTTCAATCTATAACCATTTGATCAAATTTTCTATGGGTGATGATGATATGTTGAAAACTATGTCTGAGAGGATGCTGTTGAAATATGACAAGCATTGGGGGGATTTTGAGAAAGTAAACAAAATCTCATTTATTGCGGCTATGCTTAATCGGCGCTCCAAGTTGGAAGTTTTGAAGTTTTGGTTTACAAATTTTCTTGACTACGAGCGACCGAACTTGTTATAAGGTTAAGGAGGATGATTGAGCGGATGTATAAACAATATTCAAAATCCAATGTAGGTTCAAGTGTTGGTGAGACTCAAAGCAACACAACGTCCTATGATGATGAGGATATTTATAGTAGGTATCGGCAGGATCAAGCATCAAAGGGTGTCATAGAGTCTAAATCAGAGTTGGATTGATATTTTATGGGGAGCCCTAAAAGATTGATGCCCAACTTTGATATTTTAATGTGGTGGAAGATGAATTCAATCAATTTTCCGATCCTCGCCAATATAGCTCGAGATGTGTTAGCTATTTCCATATTTACTGTTGCTTCCGAGGCAGCATTTAGTGTTGGAGGTCATATCTTAGATTCATTCCTTAGCTCATTGGCCCCTGCAACAGTTGAAGCTCTTATCTACACACAAAATTGGCTGATGGCTCCCTCCATTAATTATAACTCCCAAGATGTAATGGAAGATGCGGAAAGCTACAAGTTAGAAACTCGTAAAATTCATATTTGAAGAATATTTTCATATAGTCCTTTCAATTAATTATATTTTTAACATATTTGTTTTCATGTAGAGATGACTTTGATGAATATTTTGAATGAGGTCGATTGAAGATTACTTGAATTTTCCTTACTTGAACTCACGGTGATTATTGAAATTTGATCGTTTCCCATATATGTTGGCTGCCTCAAATATGCTTGATAAGAGGAGAATCTTATACCATTTGTATGCTTGAATTGCCTCTGCAGGTGGGCAGTCCAAGTTCTTCAATGAGTTGCAATGAATGAGGTTTGTCAGTAGACTAGGAAACAAGTTGTGTGAAGCCTCCTTTCAAACTCATACCCAACTGACGGTCATTGACGCATTTATGCTATTATGACTTGCCCATGTAGGTTTATGATGAGATGAGCTTACCAAATGGTGTTATGAAGCTTCAGCCAAAGGGAGGACATGGCCATCACAATGGGTAGGTTTGCTGGATCACACTTGGAAGTTTGCAACAGAAGTAGGATGATGTTAAGGAGAAAAAACTGCAAATTTTTGTTGTTTCGGTCTTGTAAACTGGGATTATGCCCATCTAGGACCAGGTACATAAGTTTGGAAATGATACTCAGGATGAATAGTTGCTGTCAACTTCCAGGGATGAATAGTTTTGTATATGTAGTTTGTTTTGCATCCTGATTAGCTTGTCTGGGAACGAATTTCATTTTATGTTGTAAAAGATGGAATCTTGAAAGTTAAAATGTTGAAAGAGAAAGTCTTCAACATCATGCTGCATATAGTTTTGATGTTTTGGTTAGGCTCCATCTCATTTTCTGTATGTCATATAAACTTATTATTCCTCAAATGCTTGATTGAGACATATCTTAGGTATGGCTCTTGAAAAGGTTAACCATGGATCTGGGATGTTCCAATGTTCCAATTTGAGGGATAATTCATTATAGGTGCATGGAAACAGGAGAACAAGCAGACAACTTTTGGGGTTTATGAATTTATGTTCCATTTTGGTTTTTGCCATAAAAGTTAAAACAATGTCTTGTCAATGTCCTAAAGCTGTCAGGTGGATGGGAAAAACAATATCTGGATTTCAAAGTCTTTCATGACTCGCTCCAATAATCACCTCTCTTTTTATTTTTGAAGTGTTTTTTTTTTTTCTGATTTTGAGTTGGTGGGCTGCTTCAAAAAGCCAGATTAAAGGGCTTGTTCAATTCAAGCTAAACTCTTTTTGGATTCAAGGAAATATATGAACCAAAATAGCCCAAACATCTCAAATCTTAAATTCAGGTACTTGCACCTTAAATATATACATATATGAAAGTAGCATAAATACAGATGATACGGAAGAATGTCACATGATATGTCTGACATTTCTCAGTTTAGTCAATAAAAGTGCTTGTCACTTACTAAACCGATCAATTTTGAGGTTCAATTGAATCTCCAACAGGCAACAGCTAGCTCCTTTGTAATGGCTTTATATGTTAGTATCATTTTAAAACGGGTTCCCATAATTGACTCATATTTTCAAAAGGTTTTACACTCTAAATCATAAAACAAAACCCAAAACAAGAGCCTTAAAAGAGCAAGTTTAACACAAATGATTTTCTGATAAACATACATTGATTTAATGCATTGACAAAGAACAACATGTGGGCAATCCTCAACAATATCAATATCAATATCAATACTAAAAATTAAAATAAAAATAAAAAATTTGTTTATCGAGTAGTTGGTTAATTTTTGAAATTTTCCGGTTCGAAAAACCTTTGGAAGCTTGAATGGTCAGGCCGGACCGAAACATCGCTTTTTGGGTCGGGTCGGGCCGGGTCGGGTGAACAATCCTATTTATTTCGCCAAATCCTTCTCCATGGAAATTGATTATTTTGCGGTTATGTGAGACATATAGAAAGAACAAACCAAGAATGTACATTTACCTGCAGGTACCCACCACAACATGTCAGCTCCTTGAGTTCTAGCTTTCATGGAGTATAGAAGACTAAGGCCTTGTTTGGATTCAGAAACCATCTCATCTAATCACTGCAACTTTTCCAAACTCATACAAAATACAATAAAAAACTCAATTTTCTCAAATCCCAAAACAAAAATAATATTCTAATAATATTTTGTTCAACTTTTGCATTACCCCATATGATAAGGATAAGGGTAGGTGGTGTATGGGATCCCACATTGCTTGGGAATGATAAGTTTTTGCTCTTTATAAGGTTTCAATGGGGCTCCAATTGTATCATTGACTAATCATTTAGAGTATAGGCCATATGGTTTGAGCCTTCCATTGGGGCGTTACAAATTTTAACTTTAATCTCATAATTTCATCTCAACTCACTATCCAAACCTCCCCTAAAGAACTCCTCAAAGCTTCCAATCTTGGGCCGCCCTAATGAAATTTAGGTTCCATTGAACTAGGTCACCAGATATCTCCATACAATTAGCCACTAATGCATTTTTCTCACATGCAATCCTGAAAATTGAAGGGCATGAGTCCTTCAGGGCGTTATCTCTACACCACAAGTCGCTCAAGAATTTTATTCTAGAATCATCTCCCAAAACCAGTCTAATGAGCTGAGCAAAAACCCCCCACCCTCATCTAATATGCTTCCATATTCCCACTCCATATACCCCATGTACCTCCCTAGTGCTCAACACCCCCCCCCCCCCCCCTCAACCTCCACATTTGAAGTCAATCACCAACTTCCATACGGCTTCCAATTCTGTATTATTTCACCACAACCATTTTCCAAGTAAGGCTCGATTGAAAATCCTCAAATTTCTAATACCCAACCCATCAGAAGAGATTAGGAAGCATACCTTATCACACTTGACTAGATGAAATTTGAATTCATCTCCCAAGCCACTCCAAAGGAAATCACAATAAAGTTTCTCGATACGATTCCCCACACTTGTTGGAATTGGGAATACAAATAAGAATAAGAAATACGTTGGAAAATTAGATAGAGTGATTTTGATTTAGGTGATCCTACCACCTTTCGACAAATACAATCTCTTCTAACCTGCCAATCTGCATCAATCTTCTCAATCATTGTATCAAAAATCGATTTAGCCCTTGAGGCTGCCCCAAGGGAAGACCAATGTAATTCATGGGAAGAGAGAACCTGGCATCCAAGAGTATTAGCCAACTGCCAGATGTTGTGAACATTACCCACTGGCACCAATTTTGATTTGTCAAAATTCACTTTCAATCCTGATGCCACTTCAAAGCATAGTAGAAGTGTCCCCAATGCCCGAATCTAGTTTTGTTTTGCCTCACAAAATATCAGTGTATAATCTGCAAACAACAAGTGAGAAATGTTAAGAGAACCCATATTAGGGTCACCAACCGAGAATCCAGCAACAAAGCCACTGTTAACCAAGGCTAAGATCATTCTGCTAAGAGCCTTCATAACAATGACAAACAGGAGTGGGGACAAAGGGTCCCCTTGTCTTAGACCTCGAGAGCTATTAAAGAAACCAATTAGACTGTCATTCACCAAGACTGAAAACTCCACCATTGAAATGCACCAACCAATCTACGAGCACTATCTCTCCCCAAATCCACACCTCCCAAACAAGTAAAGTAGGAACTCCCAATTAGCATGATCACAGGCGTTCAACATATCCAACTTGCATAAAATCCCAAAATTGCTAGATTTAAGCCTACCATCTAGGCATTCATTGCCGATGAGAACTAAGTCCAGAATTTGCCTATCATTTACAAATGCATTGGGGGTTAGGTAATGATCCTCTCCAAAATTTCCCTAGGCGATTTGCAAGCACCTTGGATATGATCTTATACACTTTATTCACAAGACTAATGGACAGATAATCATTCACCTCTGATGCCCCAATCTTCTTGGGAATTAGTGCAACAAACGTGGCATTAAGGGCTAGTTTGAATTCAGAGATGAGATGAGATGGTTTTAAATGAAAGATAAAAGTTGAAAAAATATTGTTAGAATATTATTTTTTAATATTATTATTATTTTGAAATTTGAAAAAGTTAAATTGGGATTTAAAAAAGTTAAATTGTTTATTATATTTTATGTGGAAATTTGAGAAAATTATAATGATGAGATGAGATGAGATGAAACACTTTCCAAATCCAAATGGGGTCTAAGGCCTAGTTTACTTTCAAGACTAAAACCCAAAACTTTGAAAACCTCTGATCTCATCATTACAACTTTTTCAAATTCCCACACAAAATAAAATGAACAATTCTAACTTTTTCAAATCTCAAAACAAAAATAATATTAAAAAATATATTCTAACAATATTTTATTCAACTTTTTAACTTTAATCTTAACTCATCTTATCTCATCTCATTTTATCTCTAAAAACAAACGAGGCCTAAAGCTTTTCTCAAATTTCCCAACTGAAACGAATTCTTGAAACACCTTCATTAAATCCTCCTTCACAACATTCCAATATGATTGAAAGAATCCCATAGAAAAATTGTCTGGACTAGGTGCTTTGTCTTTGAGCATTCTCCTTACCACACCATGAACCTCTGTTTCCTCAAAGGGTCTCTCCAACCAAGAAACATGTTGTAGGTCAATGACTCAAAGGCTAGTCCACCGAGTTTTGGCCACCACCCCACCTATTCAGTAAGCAAGTGTTCAAAAAATCCAGCAACATGCTCTCGAATCACAGAAGCCTCCATACAATCCACACCATCTATATTCAGCATCTCAATGGTATTAGTTCTCCTATGAGAGTTGGCCACTCTGTGAAATAATTTTGTACTTTGTGCTCCTTCTTTCAACCACAATGCTCTTGATTTTTTACGCCAAGAGATTTCCAATAAAATAACTCTCTTTAATTCTGACGTTCTAATGATAATGCTAACGTTCTAATATAATTAGTCCAGATTTAATGCTCAAGTATAATGACCATTAGTTGAGTTGCAAACTAAATTCCTTTTCATTATATAGTTCAGTGCACTTGGCCTAGGTTAGTTTTACCTTGGAAAAGAATTTCATCATACCAATTCAATTATGTGTGCGACGTTGTTCAACAAACAGAGAAAAAGATCTGGTAGAACTTACAAGTAAAGAATCTCTCCAGCCTTGATCGTACACTCAAAGGGTTTTGGGCCGTTGAAATACAAGGGGAATCTGGACATCGCACTATGTTTAGCCTTCGAAGAAGGATACGGATCCACACTGCACCAAGGCACACATCTCATTGGCTTCTCAGGCTCTAATGTAAACTTTCCGGTGTCCTGCAAATCAAAAACACATACAAGCAAATTTACAAATTAGGATAGGATTTGCCGTAATTTTTTGGGCTTTTTCCCTTATCTCAGTCTAAAGGTTTGAAAGCAGTGGTAGGAGGTTTTATTTCATGTTTCTCGGTGGGAACTAATAATAATGGCTTCATTTCCATATCACATTTGCTTTTTGTTGATGATACTTTTATTTTTTGTGATGCTGTTGGGGAACAGATTCAAGCTTTGAGGACTATCTTGTTATGTTTTCAAGCCATATCCAGGCTAAAGGTGAACTTGGGTAAATCGGAGCTGGTCCCAGTGGCCAGTGGGAGATGTGCATAATATTAACAATTTGGCGGAATTATTGGGGTGTAGAGTTGCTTATTTGCCCATGAAATATTTGGGTCTCCTACTAGGGACGTCGTTAAAGGCAAAGTATATTTGAAATGGGGTGGTTGAGAAAATTGAGAAGAGGTTGGCAGCATGGAAAATATTGTATTTATCTAAAGGGGGTAGAATCAACCTTATAAAGAGTACTCTTTCTAATATCCCAACTTACTTCATTTCATTATTTCCTTTACCAGTTGGGAGTGGCTAATTGTATTGAAAAGTTGTATAGAGCTTTTTTGTAGGGTGGTTTGGGTGAGGAGAATAAGGTTCCTTTAGTAAGCTGGAAAAAAGTATGTTGTCCGATTGTTGATGGAGGATTGAGGGTTCATAATTTGTGTAGTTTTAATAAGGCGTTGTTGGGGAAGTGGTTGTGGAGATATCATAGGGAAGAGGAAGCGTTGTCGAAGGATGGGGGGGGGGGGGGGGGGGTGGGATGGTGCTCTAAGAGCATTGGCATTGGTCTAGCCAAAGCCAAGTCTAAAATTTGGTAAGGTTTTGGCTAAAGCCAAAGCCATTGAAGAAACTAGTCCACATAGGACTAGCCATCCTAAAATCAAAATAATAATATAATATTATATATTTTAATAATAATTTTTTTTTATTCCTTAGTGTTTATTGTATTTTACAGTGCAAAAGAGAAACATAATTCCTCATAAATTCACAACACAACAAATACATAATTCCTAATTTTTATTGTTGATTATTTGGGAATAAAATATAGGTTGATAGATGAACAATGCCTATCCAAATTTGGAGAAGGCTTTTAGAATTATTGTAGCTCAAAACTTAAACTAGATGTTTTTTATGAGTCCAATGCAGATCATTTTGGCAAAACTTATCTATATTTTGGACTTCACTAGCATTTGGCTAGCCTAATGCCAGTGCTCTAAGGAGAGTAGGGGGTCTTATGGTGTGAGTTTATGAAAGTTTATTAGGAAATGATGAGATTATGTTGTGAAACAAGTCAAATTTGTGGTTAGTGATGGTTCAAGAGTTCGATTCTGGTTTGATGTTTGGTGTAATGAGAATGCACTGTTTAGAGCTTTTACAGCTGTTTTCAGATTGGTTGTTAATCAGCAGGCATCAATTTCAGAGTTGATGAGTTACTCTAATGGAGGATGTTAGATTTTTCAGACATGTCCAGGATTGGGAAATTGAGGAGGTTACTGAGTTTTTTAGATTGTTGTATTCATTGGATATTAGAAGACATGACAGGGATCAAATGTTCTGGAGATATACAGCGTCTAAAATTTTTTCTGTTAGATCATATTATAAGATGTTGTCCGATCAGCATTACATTTATTTTCCTTGGAAGAGTATTTAGAAGGCTCATGTTCCGTCAAAGGTTGCTTTTTTTGTATGGACAACAGCAATTGGGAATATTCAGACTATTGACAATCTGAGAAAGTGTGGAATGATTGTTATGGAGTTGTGTTTCATGTGCAAGAAAGCTACGGAATTAGTGAATCATTTATTTTTACATTGTGATGTGGCTAAAATGGGATGTTGTGTTTAGAAGATCTGGACTGACCTGGGTTATGCCAAAATCAGTGGTAGATTTACTCGCATGTTGGACTAGACTTCATACTTGCTCTCAAGTGGTAGCTGCATGGAAGATAATTCCTTCGTGCATTATGTGATGCATTTGGTTGGAAAGGAATATGAGGTGTTTTAATAATACGAAACGCAACATAGAAGAACTCCGGAAATTTTTTATGTGTTCCTTGTTTAGTTGGTTTTCAGCTATTGTACTCAATGGAGGGGCTGTCTATGAGTCTTTGTCCTCATTTTTCTAGTATTAGAATGTAGTTAGGTATTTCTTTTGCATACTTTCTGTATACATGGGTTCGCCTATTGTATTTGATGAATAATTAAAAAAGAAAAAAGAAGAAGGAAAAAAAAAGGTCTGAAAACCTGGGAATAAATATAACGCGCGGCAGGGTAGTTGCGGATGTACATACGATGAACATCGGTGGGAGGAAGCAGCAGGAAATGTTTCTCACCGGAAACGACGGCGTAGAGATTCTCGTAGTGGTCCTTGTGGAAAGAGGTCTCGGAGAGATGGTTGCCAACCCAAAGATTAACAGCTTCGGGGAGGCATCCGAGGGCGTCGGTGGCCCAAGGGATGTGAGCGTCGCAGTCCTGAGCCAGCGCCGAGTACTCGGACCGGAAGCAGTCGTTCTGCTGCTGGGCATACGCCACGAAATTGGTGGAATGGGGATTGACGATGAGATTAAGAGCTTCCGGGAAGGGCATGCGCAGGGCGTGTGCGGAGGCGAAGCAGAGGGTAGATGGGTCATCGGAATTTATGGGGACGGCAGCGTCGGCTCGGCCATTGGGGGTAAGGTGGAGGGAGACATGAGCAGAGGAGAGGGCTCGAGTGAGGTAGGAATCGTGGGACCAGGCGGAGAGCGCGGGCCAGTGAAGAGTGGCGTTGGAGATAACACAGGGCTTGTTAGGGGACACGAAGTCTCTGAGGAATTGGAGAGGGGTTGGGGGAGAGTCTAGCCTCTCTACTCCCCCGGAGGTCCCCAGACTCAGCTCCCTAGCTTCCTCCCACAATGCCTCAATCTCCCTCATACTGGACTAGGACGGCAAAGCCAAAACGGGTTTGGAGATGGCGGCAGCTCTCTGGAGATGATCTTAAAATCGTTGGCTCAACACTCGATCTACACAAAACACTCGAAAGGCGCCATGTTTGGTATAAAAAACATGAGTTGATTCGTAGAAACTTCAAGGCATAAAAGCCTCGGGCTTCTCGATCATAGAGTCCGTTTGGATGTTGAAATGAATTGAGTTGAGTTGAGTTGAGTTGATAAAATATTATTAGAATATTATTTATTATTATTATTATTATTATTTTGAGATTTAAAAAAATTAAATTGTTTATTATATTTTATGTTGAAATTTAAAAAAATTGTAATAATAAGTTGAAATGATTTGTATTTCCAAACGAAGCCTAAAGTATTTTGCAAAATGTGGACCCGCACATTTTTTACTTTTTTTTTTTTTTTTTTTTTTCCGCAAGGCTTTAGCCCTCGTTTGTTTTGACTACGGCGCTATTGGTCTGGTCCGGTTTTAAACGATTTTGTAGACCAGATTGGACCTATTCGGTCTAGAAATTTTTCACCCTAGATCGGACCAACTAATGTATAGGACCGGACTAGTCCGGTCCAAGGTGGTCCATTTGATCTAGACTATGCCTAAAATGAGCCATTCAGTCCATCTAAATCTGATTTTTTTTTTATTTAATTTCAATTATTTTCCAACCACTTCAAATTTTGTACATTTTTTAGTTAAAAATACTAAAAAAAGCTTAACCTTGAAAAATACAATGATAAAATAAAACTAATCTATATAAAAATATGTATAAAAAAATTAATAAAGTTATTACAAATTACAAATAACAATCTAAAACTTAACAACCTAACATATAATGGGTACATGGCATGAAGACCATATTTTCCAACAATATGTAGACCATATTTTCCAAAACTTAACAACTTAACATATAATGATAATTATATTTATGATGTTAAATATTAATTGCTAATTTGTTATTAACTTAGAGTATGTGAATGACTCAAATTCAATGTATTATAAATTTATAATTTATGATTCTATGAATCTATGATAATTTTCAATTATTAAACTTTTAAGTTTTTACATTTTGTATATGTAAATTTGTAATATGATTAATAAATCATTGTATTAGGTATATCATTATATGATTAATAAATCATTATATTAGCCTATAAGCCTATAAGCCTATTAGGTAATATAGTTATAACTTATAACTTATAGTGATATTAATACTATACTATATCCTAGGTAGAATAATATGATATTAATTTAGAATAATATTAAAATGACAGGCGGTATAACCGACCATATGCATGATAGCAAAAAAGGCAGGCAGTATAACCGACCATATGCATGAAGAAATAACAATTGAAGAAAAGAGATATGAAATAAACTTCTTCATTAAGAACATAATACTTACAAGGAGATTAATTCTCAAAAGAGTTGGGAGCTGAAGACATGAGGGAATGACGATTGAAAGATTTACGAAGAGAGGAGGACATGAGAGGTTTGGACGAGAGAGGAAAGGATTTCAGATTAGAAATTATGAATGCCCTTCTTGCCTCGTGAACCCCCTTATATAGACACTAAAATAATAACCCTAATAATACATGAACAGTACCGGCCGTTATAAGAACAGTATCGGCCGATACTAAAGACAAACACAGTACCGGCTGACATTAAAGACAAGAACAGTGTCAGCCGAGGCTAAAAACAAACATAGTACAGAATACGTAATCTTGTACATAATTATTTGTCGCTTTGCTGGGCAATAATCTGTCACGAATAACTTTCTAGAGAGATAATATTTTGACAATTTCTATTTAGTCAGATAATAATTTTTTGGAGTCACATATTTTGAGGATCATAATTTGCTAATTCCAGTTCAAACGGATCTTGAGAATCCATCAGTTGTACTGGATGGTAAGGTGAATAATCTTGAGAAGGAGATGCAGCTTGGTTGCCCTGAAATTGAGAGGCCTGTTGAGAAGGAGAGGCCTGTTGGGCTGGTGATAATGCGGGATGCTGTAATGGAGATAATCTGGGTTGTGCTTCTTCTTCATCGTCACTGTCTGATATTTGTGACATTACTTCAGCTAATTTTTTCAAATCTTTCTTGTTTGTAATGGATGCTAATTGTGCTTGAAATCTGCTCTGTTGGACTAGGACTTCCAGAGTTCTGGTAACTTTTGAAAACATCTTCAATACATAATCATAATTGTATTTTTTCCACCATTTGATAGAAACTTGACGGGCTAGGAACATAATGGTTTTGAGAGAGGGATGAGATTTGATAACGTATTCTCATTTCATAATCCAATTTAATTTTGTTTTGAGAAAGAAGAGCAAGAGGGGTGAGCAATGGTTTAATGCTGGTGGGCTGTCATTTTGTGAAATAAAATTTTGGAGACTTTCCTGAAGGAGAAGAGGAAGGAGAAGAGGCTCGGGTCCATAATATTCCCACCATAGTGAGAACCATTTCGGGAGTGTTTTAATTTTCTGTAGTTTATCAAAATGAAGGAACCATGAATGACGCAAATTTTTGTTTTGTTTTAAAAACATTTTTGTCCATGCTTGCTGGTAATCATAATAAAGAGGATCATAGGGATGAGAGAATTTTCTTGTTAAATAGGGATTTTTTCCCCATTGTTCCAGGGTGAGAACTTGTTTGATAGTAACTTTATGAAAAGCAATAATTGGAGACGCTGGTGGAGAAGGTTGAGTTTGAAGGGAACAATGAATTTCTGAGAGAATAATTGAGTCAGTATCTACTAATATAAATTCATAAAAATACTGGGTTTTCTTAATGTTTTGTGAAATATAATGCCAGTCTGGTAGGAGAAGGGCATCAAGTAATTTCTGAAGGTCAGACAGATGTTGAATTTCAGATTCAATAGGAAAGACTGGATGCCAATGAGATTTGATAATAATAGGAGATGAAGAAAATTGAGATAATAATGGGGGATTAATAATTTGAAAAAGAAAAGGAGAAGAATGAGAAACAGCTTTAGAATAGGTTGGTAATTTTGAGAGGCTAATGGTGAGAATGGATTGTAAGAGAGTCTAATATTTTGTGGTAATGACCGCAATACCGTATAAGGTCTTGGAGTTGCAGAAGGACAAGGTGATAGATAAGGAGGAGATGGCGGCCGTGCGTATGAGGATTTTGACTTTATTTTGAACTTTGAAGATAACATGATTTTTCCTGTAAGAATTCTCAGGATAGAAAATCAGGAAGAGAATTAGATTCTCCTTTAATATGCTCAATATCAAAATAAAAAATACTTAATATAGCTTGCCATCTGGCAAATATTTGCTTGGCAATCAGGTTTTTCACATCTTTAATTAAAACTTCCTTGGCTGATTTGCAATCTATTCTAAGTAAAAACTTTTGATTCAACAAATCATCTTGAAATTTAGAAATACATAATACAATAGCTAAAATTTCTTTTTTAATAGTACTATAATTCTTTTAAGTATGATTCCAACATCTTGAATGGAATCGAACTATCTGTTCTGAGTTGGATGATAATTTTTGTTTCATAATTCCTCCGTATCCAATATCAGAGGCATCTGTTTCAACAATTTTAAAAATATGAGGAGATGGAAGCCCTAAGCATGGTAATTTCTTAATATGGGCTTTAATTTGTTTTATGATATTAGTATGTTTTTCTGTCCAAAGAGGTGGATTTTTTTTTAATCTTTTAAATAATGGTTTACATAATGGTCTGATAGATTGGTAAAAATCTGCAACATAGTTGAGACTTCCTAGAAATCTCTGTAATTGATTTTTGTCTTTTATTTCATCTAGAAATTTATCAGCAAATTCTATTGCTCTACTAATTGGTGTAATAGTTCATTGATAAATTACATGCCCAAGGAATTTAATTTTTTCTTGAAATAGTTTTATTTTTTATGATGAGACAACTAATCCATTTTTTTTTGATAACTTGAATAAAAATATTTAAATGTTTTCAATGTTGTTCAATAGATGAAGAAAATATTAATACATCATCTATATTGACTATTGAAAAATAAGTGAAAGGAGTAAATATTTCGTTCATAATATTTTAAAATTCACTAGGGGTATTTTTTAATCCAAATGGTATAACGTTCCATTCAAAATGTCCAAAGGGGACTGTGAAGGCTGTTTTATATTGATCTTTTTTAGCAATTTAGATTTGCCAAAAATCACTTTTCATGTCGAATTTTGAGAATACTGTAGCATTGTATAATCGGGATAATAAATCTTTTTTATTAAGAATTGGGTATCTAATCCATTGTAGTACCTTATTTAAAGGTTTATAATTTATTACTAAACAAGGAACTCCTCTTTCTAATTCTACTTATTTTTGGACATAAAAGGCAGCACAACTCCATGGTGATTTACTTTTCCTTATTAATCATTTTGTTTTTAAATCATTAATTTCTTTTTTACAATATTCTAGTCATTCGTTATTCATTTGGATAGGTCTAGCCTTGGTTGGAATGTTTTTCTCAGAAAACTCTTTTTCATAGGGTAATTCTACTATGTGTTGTTTTATGTTCCAGAAGGCATTGGGTAGGTTAGAGCATATTTCATTTTCAATTGTAATTTTGAAATTATCAATTTTTTGGGTTAATAATGGGTATTTTAACTGTTCTCGGATTCTTTTATATTTTAATTCTTGTTTTAAGAAGTTTATTTGATTTTCCTTTCTTCTAATTCTATTTTTTGTTAAAAAATTAATCTCTCTGGTTAATGAAATTTTCTTTAAAGAGTTAATTTCTTTAGGTACCGGAGGAAATATGAATTTAAATTGTATCTCTTGTCCAAGTATTTTAGTAGAAATTCCTTCTTCTGTTACAGATAAAGGGTAAAGTAATGCAAGAAATGAATTTCTTAATATTACTTTAGTATTAATATTTTTTACTAAAATGAATGTTGTTTTAAAGCAAAGTCTATTATTACAGATATGTGCATTGGATAATTTATAATTTATATTCAATTTTGTTCCATTGGCTTGGGATAATGTTTCTTTTATCTTTTCAAAATATTTAGAAGGTATTAATCCCTCTTGTATACAATTTAGGTCCGCTCCTGTATCTAATAGGGCAATTGTAGTAAAAGAGAATTCTAGATTAATTGAAACTGTTACTTCAACATACCATTTTTGAAAATTTATCTTATGAAGAATATTAATGAAATTGTCCGTTTTATCTAATGTTGAACATTCTCCCTGTTCAATGTTATGTTTTTCTTCATGAAAATTTTTTCCATTTTTCTCTATTTTTAATAATATAATTTCTTGTAATAGTTGTTCGTTCGAAACTTATAATTTAAGATTGGATGTTTTTAAATTTCTAATTTCTTGTTTCATTTCATTGATTTCTTGTTGTATATCTTGAATCGTAATTTTCTGTTTGTCAGTTTTAAATCTACCTATTATTTCTGAAAAATTGTAAGGTGTTGAGGATGAAGTTATTGTAGTATTTTGATTATTAAATGTATCTTTTAATTTTTCTAAATAATCTTTTCTTTCTTGAGGGTTGTTGATTTTGTCTATTAATTCTAGTATAATGTCTTCTTATTTTGAAAGTACATTAATGGTTTTGTTACAAATGAAATTATCCTTTTTAGACAATTACAAATATGTACTTCATCTTCTTCTAATTCACTATCGGAAGATTGTTCTGAAAAATTTGATTCTTTTAATTGATAAATTTCTTCTTCATCTGAAGAACTAACCTCATCTTCACTTGAATGTATTATAAAAATGTCAATTAATTTGTCTTTTAATGTTTCGGATATATCTAATTCATTAATTTGTTGCTTGACTTTATAGTTTGATTTATAATGTCATACTTTTTCGCATTTATAACAAACAATCTGCTTTTTCTTTTTATTAGTCTTTTTAGGGCTTTTTAGTGGCTTATTATATATTGGTTAGTCTTTTGTCTTTTTATAAGATTTTTTGTATTTTCGTTTTTTATTGGAATAATTCTTATAAACTCTTTTTCTTTTTTTGTGTCTTCTTGAGGGGGCTAATAAAGGAGTATAACCAAATTGTTCACAAAAAGTACCTAATTCCTTTCTAGCAAACTTCTTTTCTTTCTCCATTTGCTTTTTTAATCTTAAATCGTTGCACATAGTTAATCCGGTTCTGTTAATCTTACTTATTATATCACCATATGTGAGATTATGAAAATCAATAGTACCGTCTGATCTTAATAATGATTCTCGTACCTTTTGGGCGAAGTAATATGGAAGTCCGGTTATGAACTTTTCCTTCCAGTATGGTTGTTGGCAATCATTTCTGATCATAACTTTAGTTAGAAATACATCTTTATACCAACGGAAATCAGATACTTGAGGGCATTTAAGATTAATCAATAAATCACTAGTTCTTTCTTTAAATTGAACGGGATCACCAACAAAGTGTTTAGTTAATGCATATATTAATGTGTTGACAGCATCTTCTAGGGGTAAATCATTTTCTGTTTTAATTATTTGCATATTTTCATCATATTTATAAGCTGTTAATATTCGTGACCTTTCATCATATGAAAGGTAATGATCCCACCAACCCTTTAGTTGGCCAGTAAATCCTGTAACAATAATGTGTGCTACCTGATGATCAGTTTTTCTATTACTTTTATAGACGTTGGCTACCATAATCATTTCTTGAAAATGATTTAGTATTTCATATTCAAATAATCCATCTATATTCCATTCGTATAATACATCTGGTGCGAAGGCTGATCTTACTATATGTTCTCATTCCTCGAATTGCATATCCGGTGGAGTAGGTCTAGGATACCAATTACGAGTAATAGAGACATGCTGTTTTGAATCTCTAGCCAAAAAATTATTAACATGATCTCCTCTAATCTTGTTTATTTGTAGATCTAGATTTTTAAATTGATTTTCAATATTTCTAATTTCAGAGTCAGATATTACGGGTGAGTCTATTTTGCTTAATACATTAATATGTGGTTGTTTTGAGGTGGTAGCAGTGTTACTAATAGTTAATTTTTCTAATTTACTAGAGATCTGTTCCAATAAATCATTTTTGTTTTTGGAAAAAATCGATTTTAAATGAAATGGAATTTCGTGGGGAACAAATAAAGGAGTTTCTTCCATTTCTTTAATAGTGGGTTTTATAGGAGATATTTGGATTTCAATCCTTTCTAATTGCTTACCCATGATTTTTAAATATAAATTAGTATAATTGTTTTGTTGTATTATATTATCAAGTTTTTTTCAGTATTTGCAATATTATGTTTTTTTTATTGGTGTAGCCAAAATTTGAGTATTCCTCTGATTGTACTTGATGGCTTCAAAAGGGGGATATTCTTCATAAATAATTTGGTTATTTTCTCCTTTAATCCATTGATTAGTAGCCCTGTTTATGGTAGATAATCAGTTTGATTTATATATCTCAAACCATGTAAAGAAAGGTAAATTGATCTGTATTTTTTCTAAATCTTCGTAATATTTTTCTTGAATATAATCTCTTTCTATTTTTGTAAAGGTTGAGAAAAATGTTATTCTTTTGTCACTATTTTCTTTTTTCATATAATTTTGTTTGAGATATTCTTTGTTAATTTTAAATTCTTCTTTATTCAGGGTATAAATTTGGGCATCATCTCCAACTACTTGAGAATACATCGGAGAAGAGTGTTCTTTTTCAGGATTATGAGAGGTAGATGCTTTATAGGATGGCTAATAGCATATACTGGCGTATCAATAATATTTCCAGGAATGATTCCTCGAATCTGGATGTCAAGATTTAGGGATTTAGTATCAAAATATCTGGTGTCAAAATTTTGGGATTTATTTCTAGAGATTGATGTAAAAATAGATCTGGGTGTATGATAACTGGAGGGTGCTGGAGAGGAATAATGTGAAAAAGATCTTTTGAAAGGTTGAAAAGCTATTTGAACCGTCCCATCCGTTTTTTTATCTATATATTCGAGATTATCTTTAGAATTATTTTCTACCTTGGGTGTTGGGGTAATATTCTCTAATTGCCATTCATTAGGAAGTGTGACTTGATTCCAATTGATTTGTTTAGGAATTTGTATACTAGAATTTTGTGTACTAGATTGTAATAATAATGTATATTCTTTTGGGCTAGTAATTAGAGCTTGTGGTTCTAATGTTGTTTTCATTAATTTATAATGAATCATATAAACTACTGTTAAAGCATATGACCCTTTCATCATTTGATAGCCATTTGTCTTAATATTTAGTATTAAGGCGTGTAAAATATTACCATCAAATAATGATAAAGAATAATTGGGATAACAATTAAAATAGACCGGTCCTTGGAACAAGCTGGATTCTACCATTCCGAGTAATAAATCATGAAAGTTATAATATCTTCCGTCTCTTAAACAAAGCGATACTGAGGTATTTAAGCCATTTCGAGTAAGTGGCTTTATAGCTACTTGTACTAGTCAAATATGAATAAAAGAATAATTTTATTTTTTATTATGATCAATAGCCTTTTTGTTAAGAGTTGTAAGGATTCATAGTCATTATTTAAACTAATAGTTTTCTCTACTATTTTAATTGTATAATTTGTAAGGAATGATAATTTAGGATAAAAAGTAGAGATTTTGTATATTTATTTTTTTGGAACATCAGGAATTGTCCAGTCTTGTAGATTTCTTTCTATATCTAATATACTGTAGTCTTTTTGATTAATATTATCAGATTCTATAGGGATGCTAGTGGTAGATTCATTAGATTTGAATAAAGAATTCATTGAGACAGATTTTAAACAAAAAGTTCCTATTTCCAATGAGAAATAAGTAGATTAAGAACTTGAGGGAACACCACCGGGACCACCCTTAGAGCCTTCTAGCTTGAATGGGCTGACCATCGGTTTCTCTTGGCTTACCAACACAAGCTTCCCAATATATATTATTCTCTTTAGTCATGAGTTATTTTTGTAAAATTTGTATCAGTGATTCCTTACTTTTTTATTTTTTTATAAAGCAAATATCTTCAAATGGTTTCTTATGCTATTAATTTCGTTTCGTAAGAAAGTACAGTCAGCTTCATAGTATTCTATCGCAGATTGTCTACTTTGATATACATGATATTTAGACATCATTAATGTATAATTTTGTCTTATTAATTGTTGTTGTCTTTTAAGATCTTTTATATTATCCATCAAGATTTGTAATTCCATTCTTAAATTATATTCTGTGCATTTTAACTCATACAAATCGCGAAAGCCAGTACTATAAGCATAATAGAAATTCATCGTAAATATCGGGAAAAATAAGATAATAATAACAATAAGTGAAATAAAATAGTAATAACAATACTATCACCAATGGCTCTGATTCCAAAGACATATATCCCAGGTAGAATAATATGATATTAATTTAGAATAATATAATATTAAAATTAAAGACGCGGTATAACCGACCATATGCATGAAGAAATAACAATTGAAGAAAAGAGATATGCTATATAATAGTTATATAGCTAGTATAATATAATACTTATATTATACTAAATAACTATAGACTATACCAACACTAATAGTAATAGTAAACTATATACTATACTAATAGTGATTGATATTAATATTATATATAGTTATAGATTTATAGTGATTAATAATAAAATAGCAATAACAATACTATCACCAATGGCTCTGATACCAAAGGCGTAAATCCCAGGTGGAATAATAAGATATTAATAAAAGAAAAGGTATTAATAAAAATAAAAGGCGTTAAGACCGGCCATATGCATGATAGCAAAGAAGGCATGCGGTATAACCGACCATATACATGAGGAAATAAAAATTAAAGAAAAGAGATATGAAATAAACTTCTTCATTAAGAATATAATACTTACAAGGAGATTAATTCTCAAAAGAGTTGGGAGTTGAAGACATGAGGGAAGGACGATTGAAAGATTTACAAAGAGAGGAGGACATGACTAGACTGGAGAGGTTTGGGCGAGAGAGGAAGGGATTTCAGATTGGAATTTTGAATGCCCTTCTTGCTTCGTGAACCCTCTTATATAGACACTAAAACAGTAACCCTAATAATACATGAACAGTACCGGCCGACGCTAAAGACAAACACAGTACCAGCCGACATTAAAGACAAGAACAGTGTCAGCCGACGCTAAAAACAAATATAGTACAGAATACGTAATCTTGTACAGAATTATTTGTCGCTTTGCTGGGCAATAATCTGTCACGAATAACTTTCTAGAGGCATAATATTTTGACAATTTCTATTTAGTCAGATAATAATTTTTTGGAGTCACATATTCTGAGGATCATAATTTGCTAATTCCAGTTCAAACGGATCTTGAGAATCCATCAGTTGTACTTGATGGTAAGGTGAATAATCTTGAGAAGGCGATGCAGCTTGGTTGCCCTGAAATTGAGAGGCCTGTTGAGAAGGAGGGGCCTGATGGGCTGGTGATAATGCGGGATGCTGTAATGGAGATAATCTGGGTTGTGCTTCTTCTTCATCGTCACTGTCTGATATTTGTGACATTACTTCAGCTAATTTTTTCAAATCCTTCTTGTTTGTAATGGATGCTAATTGTGCTTGAAATCTGCTCCGTTGGACTAGGACTTCCGGAGTTCTGGTAACTTTTGAAAAAATTTTCAATACATGATCATAATTGTATTTTTCCCACCATTTGATAGAAACTTGACGGGCTATGATCATAATAGTTTTGAAAGAGGGATGAGGTTTGATAACGTATTCCCATTTCATAATCCAATTTAATTTTGTTTTGAGAAATAAGAGCAAGAGGGATGGGCAATAGTTTGATGCTGGTGGGCTGTCATTTTGTGAAATAAAATTTTGGAGACTTTCCTGAAGGGGAAGAGGAAGGAGAAGAGGCTCGGGTCCATAATATTCCCACCATAGTGAGAACCATTTCGGGAGTGTTTTAATTTCCTGTAGTTTATCAAAATGAAGGAACCATAAAGGGTGCAAATTTTGGTTTTGTTTTAAAAACCTTTTTGTCCATGCTTGCTGGTAATCGTAATAATCATAATAAGGAGGATCATAGGGATGAGAGAATTTTCTTGTTAAATAGGAATTTTTCCCCATTGTTCCAGGGTGAGAACTTGTTTGATAGTGACTTTATGAAAAGCAATAATTGGAAACCCTGGTGGAGAAGGTTGAGTTTGAAGGGAAAAAGGAATTTCTGAGAGAATAATTGAGTCAGTATCTACTAATATAAATTCATAAAAATGCTGGGTTTTCTTAATATTTTGTGGAACATAATGCCAGTCTGGTAGGAGAAAAGCATCAAGTAATTTCTAAGGATCAGACAGATGTTGAATTTCAGATTCAATAGGAAATACTGGATGCCAATGAGATTTGATAATAATAGGAGATGAAGAAGGTTGAGATAATAATAAGGGATTAATAATTTGAGAAGGAGAAGGAGAAGAAGGAGAAACAGCTTTGGAGTAGGTTGGTAATTTTGGAGAGGCTAATGGTGAAAATGGATTATAAGAGGGTCTAATATTTTGTAGTAATGGCCCCAATACCGTATAAGGTCTTGGAGTTGCAGAAGGACAAGGTGAATGATAAGGAGGAGATGGCGGCTGTGCATATGAGGATTTGGACTTTATTTTGGACTTTGAAGATGACATAATTTTCCCTGTAAGAATTCTCGGGATAGAAAATCAGGAAGAGAATTAGATTCTCCTTTAATATGCTCAATATCAAAATAAAAAAAAAACTTAATATAGCTTACCATTTGGCAAATATTTGCTTGGCAGCCAGGTTTTTCACATCTTTAATTAAAACTTCCTTGGCTGATTTACAATCTATTCTAAGTAAAAATTTTTGATTCAACAAATCATCTTGAAATTTAGAAATACGTAATACAATAGCTAAAATTTCTTTTTTAATAGTACTATAATTCTTTTGAGTAGGATTCCAACATCCTGAATGGAATCGAACTATCTGTTCCGAGTTGGATGATAATTTTTGTTTCATATTTCCTCCGTATCCAATATCAGAGGCATCTGTTTCAACAATTTTAATAGTATGAGGAGATGGAAGCCCTAAGCATGGTAATTTCTTAATATGGGCTTTAATTTGTTTTATGATATTAGTATGTTTTTCTGTCCAAGGAGGTGGATTCTTTTTTAATCTTTTAAATAATGGTTTACATAATGGTCTGAGAGATTGGTAAAAATCTGCAACATAGTTTAGACTTCCTAGATATTTCTGTAATTGATTTTTGTCTTTTATTTCATCTGAAAATTTATCAGCAAATTCTATTGCTCTACTAATTGGTGTAATAGTTCCTTGATAAATTACATGCCCAAGGAATCTAATTTTTGCTTGAAATAGTTTTATTTTTTATGATGAGACAACTAATCCATTTTGTTTGATAACTTGAATAAAAATATTTAAATGTTTCCAATGTTGTTCAATAGATGAAGAAAATATTAATACATCATCTATATAAACTATTGAAAAATAAGTGAAAGGAGTAAATATTTTGAAATTCACTAAGGGCATTTTTTAATCCAAATGACATAACATTCCATTCAAAAAATTAATCTCTCTGGTTAATAAAATTTTCTTTAAAGAGTTAATTTCTTTTGGTACCGGAGGAAATATGAATTTAAATTATATCTCTTGTCCAAGTATTTTAGTAGAAATTCCTTCTTCTGTTACTGAGAAAGGGTATAGTAATGCAAGAAATGAATTTTCTAATATTACTTTGGTATTAATATTTTTTACTAAAATGAAAGTTGTTTTAAAACAAAGTCCATTATTACATATATGTGCATTAGATAATTTATAATTTATATTCAATTTTGTTCCATTGGCTTTAGATAATGTTTCTTTTATTTTTTCAAAATATTTAGAAAGTATTAATCCCTCTTGTATACAATTTAGGTTCGCTCTTGTATCTAATAGGCAATTGTAGTAAAAGAGAATTCTTGATTAATTGAAACTGTTACTTCAACATACCATTTTGAAAATTTATCTTATCAAGAATATTAATGAAATTGTCCGTTTCATCTAGTGTTGAACATTCTCCTTGTTCAATATTATGTTTTTCATTATGAAGATTTTTTCTATTTTTTTCTATTTTTAATAATATAATTTCCTGTAATAATTGTTCATTTGAAACTTCTAATTTAAGATTGGGTGTTTTTGAATTTCTAATTTCTTGTTTTATCTCATTGATTTCTTGTTGTATGTCTTGAATCGTAATTTTCTGTTTATCAGTTTTAAATCTACCTATTATTTCTGAAAAATTGTAAGGTGTTGAGGATGAAGTTATTGTAGTTATTGTAGTATTTTGATTATTAAATGTATCTCTTAATTTTTCTAAATAATCTTTTCTTTCTTGAGGGTTGTTGATTTTGTCTATTAATTCTATTATAATGTCTTCTTATTTTGAAAGTACATTAATGGTTTTGTTACAAATGCAATTATCTTTATTTAGACAATTACAAATATGTACTTCATCTTCTTCTAATTCACTATTGGAAGATTGTTCTGAAAAACTTAATTCTTTTAATTGATAAATTTCTTCTTCTTCTGAAGAATTAATCTCATTTTCACTTGAATGTATTATAAAAATGTCTATTAATTTGTCTTTTAATATTTCGGATATATCTAATTCATTAATTTGTTGCTTGACTTTACAGTTTGATTTATAATGTCCTACTTTTCCGTATTTATAACAAACAATCTGCTTTTTCTTTTTATTAGTCTTTTTATGACTTTTTAGTGGCTTATTATATGTTGGTTTGTCTTTTGCGTTTTTATAAGGTTTTCTGTATTTTCTTTTTTTATTGGAATAATTCTTATAAACTCTTTTTCCTTTTTGTGTCTTCTTGAGGGGGCTAATAAAATAGTATAACCAAATTATTAACAAAAAATACCTAATTCCTTTCTAGCAAACTTCTTTTATTTCTCCATTTGTTTTTTTAATCTTAAATCGTTACACATAGTTAATCCAGTTTTGTTAATCTTACTTATTATATCACCATATGTGAGATTATGAAAATCAATAGTACCGTCTGATCTTAATAATGATTCTCGTACCTTTTGGGCGAAGTAATATGGAAGTCCGGCTATGAACTTTTCCTTCCAGTATGGCTGTTGGCAATCATTTCTGATCATAATTTTAGTTAGAAATACATCTTTATACCAACGGAAATCAGATAGTTGAGGGCATTTAAGATTAATCAATAAATCACTAGTTCTTTCTTTAAATTGATCGGGATCACCAACAAAGTGTTTAGTTAATGCATATATTAATGTGTTGACAGCATCTTCTAGGGGTAAATCATTTTCTGTTTTAATTATTTGTATATTTTCATCATATTTATAAGCTGTTAATATTCGTGACCTTTCATCATATGAAAGGTAATGATCCCACCAACCCTTTAGTTGACCAGTAAATCCTGTAACAATAATGTGTGCTACTTGATGATCAATTTTTCTGTTACTTTTATAGACGTTGACTACCAAAATCATTTCTTGAAAATGATTTAGTATTTCATATTCAGATAATCCGTCTATATTCCATTCGTATAATACATCTGGTGCGAAAGCTGATCTTACTATATGTTCTCTTTCCTCGAATTGCATATCCGGTGGAGTAGGTCTGGGATACCAATTACGAGTAATAGAGACATGCTGTTTTGAATCTCTAGCCGAAAAATTATTAACATGATCTCCTCCAATCTTGTTTATTTGTAGATCTAGATTTTTAAATTGATTTTCAATAATTCTAATTTCAGAGTCAGATATTACGGGTGAGTCTATTTTGCTTAATACATTAATATGTGGTTGTTTTGAGGTGGTAGCAGTGTTACTAATAGTTAATTTTTCTAATTTACTAGAGATCTGTTCCAAAAAATCATTTTTGTTTCTGAAAAAAATCGATTTTAAATGAGATGGAATTTCGTGGGGAACAAATAAGAGAGTTTCTTCTATTTCTTTAATAATGGGTTTTATAGGAGATATTTGGATTTCAATCCTTTCTAATTGCTTACCCATGATTTTTAAATATAAATTAGTATAATTGTTTTGTTGTATTATATTATCAAGTTTTTTTCAGTATTTGCAATATTATGTTTTTTTTATTGGTGTAGCCAAAATTTGAGTATTCCTCTGATTGTACTTGATGGCTTCAAAAGGGGGATATTCTTCATAAATAATTTGGTTATTTTCTCCTTTAATCCATTGATTAGTAGCCCTGTTTATGGTAGATAATTAGTTTGATTTATATATCTCAAACCATGTAAAGAAATGTATATTGATCTGTATTTTTTCTAAATCTTCGTAATATTTTTCTTGAATATAATCTCTTTCTATTTTTGTAAAGGTTGAGAAAAATGTTATTCTTTTGTGAATATTTTCTTTTTTCATATAATCTTATTTGAGATATTCTTTGTTAATTTTAAATTCTTCTTTATTCAGGGTGTATATTTGGGCATCATCTCCAACTACTTAAGAATACGTCGGAGAAGAGGATTCTTTTTCAGGATTATGAGAGGTAAATGCTTTATCAGGATGACTAATAGCATATACTGGCATATCAATAATATTTTCAGGAATGATTCCTCGAATCTGGGTATCAATATTTTGGGATCTAGTATCAAAAGATCTGGGTGTATGATAACTGGAGGGTGCTGGAAAGGAATAATGTGAAAAAGATCTTCTAAAAGGTTGAAAAGCTATTTGAACTGTCCCATCCATTTTTTGATCTATATATTCGAGATTATCTTTAGAATTATTTTCTATCTTGGGTGTTGGAGTGATATTCTCTAATTGTCATTCATTAGGAAGTGTGACTTGAATCCAATTGATTTGTTTAGGAATTTGTATACTAGAATTTTGTGTACTAGATTGTAATAATAATGTATATCCTTTAGGGCTAGTAATTAGAGCTTGTGGTTTTAATGTTGTTTTCATTAATTTATAATGAATCCTATAAACTACTGTTAAAGCATGTGACCCTTTCATCATTTGATAGCCATTTGTCTTAATATTTAGTGTTAAGACGTGTAAAATATTACCATCAAATAATGATAAAGAATAATTGGGATAACAATTAAAATAGACTGGTCCTTGGAACAAGCTGGATTCTACCATTCCGAGTAATGAATCATGAAAGTTATAATGTCTTCCGTCTCTTAAACAAAGTAATACTGAGGTATTTAAACCATTTCGAGTGAGTGGCTTTATAGCTACTTGTACTAGTCCAATATGAATAAAAGAATAATTTTATTTTTTATGATGATCAATAGCCTTTTTTGTTAGGAGTTGTAATGATTCATAGTCATTATTTAAACTAATAGTTTTTTCAACTGTTTTAATTGTATAATTTGTAAGGAATGATAATTTAGAAGAAAAAGTAGAGATTTTGTATATTTGATTTTTTGGAACATCAGGAATTGTCCAGTCTTGTAGATTTCTTTCTATATCTTGTATACTGTAGTCTTCTTGATTAATATTATCAGATTCTATAGGGATACTAGTGGTAGATTCATTAGGTTTGAATAAAGAATTCATTGAGACAGATTTTAAACAAAAATTTCCTATTTCCAATGAGAAATAAGTAGATTAAGAACTGGAGGGAACACCACCGGGACCACCCTTAGAGCCTTCTGGCTTGAATGGGCTGACCATCGATTTTCTTGACTTATCAACACAAGCTTCCCAATATACATTATTCTCTTTAGTTATGGGTTATGTTTGTAAAATTTGTATTAGTGATTCCTTACGTTTTTTTTTTTTTTTTAAAGCAAGTATCTTCAAATGGTTTCTTATACTATTAATTTTGTTTCTTAGGAAAGTGCAGTCAGTTTCATAGTATTCTATCGCAGATTGTCTACTTTGATATACATGATATTTAGACATCATTAATTGTTGTTGTCTTTTAAGATCTTTTATATTATCCATCAAGATTTGTAATTCCATTCTTAAATTATTGTTATTTTTATAGCATTGTTATTGCTATCTTATTTTTCCTGATATTTTCGATGGATTTCTATTATGCTCATAGTACTGGCTTTCGCGATTTGTATAAGTTAAAATGCACAGAATATAACATTATAACTTATAACTTACAGTGATATTAATACTATACTATTATACATATATTATGCTATAATACTACAACTTTTATAATATGCTATTAATACTTTAACTCTTATATGAATATAGTTATTATAACTTATAATAGTTATATAGCTAGTATATATACTTATATTATACTAAATAACTATAGACTATACCAACACCAATAGTAATAGTAAACTATATACTATACTAATAGTGATTGATATTAATATTATATATAGTTATTGATTTATAGTGATTAGTTATTATGAATCATGATTAGTATAACTATATAATAGTATTAATATTAGACTATTAGTAATATAGTATAGCTATATATTAGTAATATACTAATATTAGTTATTGTTATTTAGTATAAGTTATAACTGTATTAGTATAAGTATAACTATAGTCTACATTAGACTATTAATATAATACTTCTGTTAGTATAAATATTAATATTAGTATAAAATTATAAATATTAGTATTAGTTAATAATTACTTAATGGTGAGTTAGTGAAAGGATTAGGTTAATTGGTTAAATGAAAATTATATAATTAATATATATAATTATATATATTTTTAATTTTCATTCGGTCCTATCTGAAAAACGCCTGGACCGTGGACCAGATCGAATGAATTAGGTTCTATGAAGTTTAGACCAAGACCGACTGGGACCTTTCCCAGTTCGGTCCGGTCCAGACCGAATTGGCAGGTCCGGACCTCCTGATTCTCACCCCTAGTTTTGACAATTCTTTTCAACTCATTTATTTCATTTCATCTCATCTAATTATTACAATTATTTTAAATTTTTACACAAAATAAAATGAATAATTCATCTTTTTAAATTTTGAAACAAAAATAATATTAAAAAAATATATTCTAACAATAATTTATTCAACGTTTAAATTTAATCTCAATTTATTTCATCTGGTGAAAACATATGAGACTTAATTTTTTATAAACAAATTTGCGATAAAAAAAATATTTAAGAATATTTGAGATGTTTGGTTACAAAAAAGTTGTAAATATTTGAGAATTTCTTTGAGGTTAAATTTTGAGAGATGAGAGACAAATTTTTGAATAAGAATATTTTTTAAAATAAGTATTGTATTTGAATTTGTGAAAGGTAGATATAATAATCTTGAGTGTCTCTCCAAGATAAGGTCTTGAGTCTTGGAAGGCTTCGGTCCAAGGGCTCGTTTGTTTTTCTACGTGCATGGTTGTTGCTGGGGCAGCCGCCCCCCCCCCCCCCCCCCCCCTCAACGTCGCACCCCCCAACCTCGCATGACAAGCCAAGAACTTTTGCCAAGTTGGTGTTTCAAACTCCTCAAGCACTCTTTGAGGTGTCTCTTCCTTTCTGGCAACCTAAATGTGTTGATGGTGAGTTTTTCGTGCAATCTATGAAGGAGGAATTGGATCGTTCAGCAGTCCCTTTTCGATTCTCTATGGTATTAAAATTCTTAAGGCAAATGCCATCTTTGGATCGCATTAGAGGATTTATTCATAGCAGATGGTGCCTTTCGAAACAACCAGTAGTTTCAGCGATGCGAAAGTCTTGGAATGTATTTGTGAGATTTTCGGATGAAGAGGATTTCCTGAAGTCCATTGTCTCGTGAAAATTGCGATATCGAAGGGATTACTTATAGGCTCCTTCAATGGTCGATAGATTATAAAGAAGATGAGGAACCAGCGCTGGTACCGGTTTGGATCATGTTACTTGGGCTCCCTCCAAACCTCTATCAAGAATCATTCTTACGTAGTATTGTTGCACCGATGGGAGTCTTCTTGAGGAGGGATAATGCAACACGCTGTGCGACTAGAACAGATGGTGCGCGGGTGTGTGTTCTGATGAATATAGATCAGGAGCTAATTCATTCTATTTGGATTGGGACGCCGAGACATCCAACTAGCATTCCCAAGAGATTGATTATGAAACTTTGCCTGCATTTTGTTCCTTTTACAGAGTGCAAGAGCATAATTTAAAGATTTGTAAGGCTAACATGAAGGAAGGAAAAGAGATCAAGAGTTTGAAGGTTATTAAGTCCAGTAGAATCTGGGTACCAAAGGACAAAGAAGAGGATGCAAACGTTAATAAAGTGCAGTCAGAGAATAATATAGAATCCCCTATTTTGGTTCTAGAAAATTTGGAGACCGAGGATCCTATTTTGGATGAGGGTAAGGAAGTAAGGAGATCAACGTTGGAGACTGAGGCATATAGGGATGCTATGGAAGTCCTAGGGAATAGGAAAGATCCAATGATATGCAAAGAATCCAACGGGACCATACCAGATGAGGAGTTGGTCTCTTTATCGAAAACAAAATCATGTACCGGTTGCTAAGAATACTCCCTTGGTTGATGATGCGATAGAAAATGTTGCTGTGCAGTCTAGAGATAATCCACCAGCAGTCTTGAAAAATTTGCATATGGTGATTTTCAATCAGGCAACCGTTATGGAGTCGAAATCTGATGATGAAGGTAATATTCTTCATCCTGGGAAAAATAAAGATGATTCTTTTGATTCTAAATTAGTGGTAAAAAAGGCGCCAAGTAGATTAATGTTACGTAGTTCTTATAGGGTTCCGAGCAAGCCCTCTCAACAGTATAAATGATCAACAAATTGATGTACTGGAACATCCAAGGTCTTGGCACTTCGAGAAAATGTTTGAGGGGGTTGTTACGAATGCAGAAACCTAATATTTTATTTCTTGCATAACCTTTCAGGGATGATAATCATTTGGGTTATTGGAAGACGTCTCTAGCTTTTGATGAGTGCTTATCGAATGCTAGTCAAGCAGGAAAGATTTGGTGACTTTGGAAGTCTGGTTTGCATGTGGATGTTATGGGTGTTTCGAATCAACATATTACCCTGCTTATTAATTCAAGTTTATTGATCTCTGCGGTTTATGCTAAGTGATGGTATTTAGACCAGAGGTCTTTGTGGGCCAATATGCTTATTGTTAATAATTTGCAGTGGCTTCATGTGATTATTGGGGATTTCAACGTCTTACGCAATAATAGTGAAAGAAGAGGGGGAAATCCAAGGATGCTTATTGCAATGGAGGATTTATGCTCTTTTTTTATTTATTTATTTATTTATTTTTATTTTTTTATGATGGCAGATTTGTTGAATTGCCTTTCTCAGGTAATGGATTTTCATGGTGCAATGGTCAATTAGGGATGGCACGAGCATGGGCTAAGCTTGATAGAGCTTTATGTAACTCGAAGTTTAGGAATCTTTACCCATCGGGTAGACTTCATTACCTTCCAAGGAGGACCTCAGATCACTCCCCTATGCTTTTGGGTCTTTTGGAACCATCTTCTAGGTATGGGCATGTCTCATTTAAATTTCACTATATGTGGACGAGTCATGAAGATTTTTGGAGATGTGTTTCTAGTTCTTGGCAGGTGGAGGTTAATGGTACTGGTTTATGGAAGCTTGCCGAAAAACTGAAGAGGTTAAAACTGGTCCTTAAAACTTGGAATAAAGAGGTGTTTGGCTGGACAGGGAAGCACATTAAAGAACTAGAAGCAAAAGTGGAGGAAGAAGAGTCTAGTTTACAAGAATGCTATTCAAAGGATGTTGACGCAGATGTTTTAGCTAACAAGATTGAGCTTGATGTCTGGTTAAAGAGGAAAGAATCTCAAATTGCTAAACAAGTCAAGCAAGATTGGGTCTCGCATGGTGAGGTTTCGATTGCTTTCTTTAAAGCTTTACAAATCCATAAACAGAATGTGGTGACAGAAATGAAGCTCTCTAATGGTAGAGTGCTTACCTCGCCGGAAGGTATTCATGAGGTTGCATGCGTTTATTTTGAGGATTTCCTCAAAGTAAAATCAACAAGTTCATTGCCATAATTAGTTGAATTAATATTGGAGGAAGTTTCGGAGGAGGAAAATTATTTTTTTGGTAGTAATCCTTCTACTGGGGAAGTCAAAGATGCCCTTTTTTCTATTCCTATGGATAGTACTCCTGGTCTAGATGGCTTCGGGTTAGGTTTTTATCATCATTGTTGGTCCTTGGTGCAACAAGATTTATTGGAAGCAGTTAGTGATTTTTTTGGCGAGGCCGCATTACCAAGGTTTTACTCCGCCTCTTATATTGTCTTAATTCCAAAAGTTCAGAATCCTACGTCGTTTGGAAACTTTAAACCAATTAGTCTTTGTTCAGTGGTCTATAAACTTTGCTCTAAGATTCTAGTGAATAGATTTACTTCAGTCTTCAGCAGGATTATTTCCATGGAATAAGGAGCTTTCTTGCAGGGTAAAAATATTTTTGAAAATATTAGTCTTACTTAGGAGCTTATTCATGATATTAATAAGCCAGTCCGGGGAGGTATTATTATGATGAAAATCGATTTCACAAAAGCTTACAACACGATTGACTGGGAGTTTTTATTTCATATCTTGGAAGCTTTTGGGTTTTCTTCGAAGGTTCGTCATCTATTAGTCCAATGTGTTACTACGCCTTGGTATTCTGTGGTAATGAATGGCACTGCGAAAGGGTTCTTTAAGGGTGGACGAGATCTCCGTCAAGGGAATCATCTATCTCCTTATTTATTCATTTTAGTAGAAGAAGTTCTTTCTCGGCTGTTAAAGAAGAAATTTGAAGATGGAAGAATTAAATGCTTCTCTCATCCAAGGTATGGTCTTGTAATTTCTCACCTTTTATATGCTGATGATATGGTGATTTTTGCGAATGGAGGGAAGTCTTCAGTTTTAGAGATTGTTGATGTTCTTCGTACTTATGCTGCATGGTTGGGTCAACAGGTGAACAATGCCAAATCTTCAATTTTTCTCTCTAAGAAAATCAATTTTGCTAGATGTCGACATCTCTTATCGACTACACAGTTTTCGGAAGGGGTGTTCCCGGTCAGGTACTTAGGGGTACCAGTTGTCTATGGAAGATTGAAGTTAATTAATTTTCAGGATGTTATTCAAAGAATTCGGAAGAAGATTGAAAGTTTGAAGTTGAACTTTCTTTCTGCTGGGGAGAGAGTTATCCTATTAAAGCATGTATTGTCGAGTATGCCGGTTCACTTGCTATCTCTGATGCAGGTTCCGAAAATGGTGATGCTTCAGTTTAATAAAGTATTTAGCACTTTCTTGTAGGGCTCAATTAATGGGAGTCCTAAGAAGAAATGGATTAAATGGGATAGATTATGCAAACTAGTGGATGAGGGAGGGCTTGGTTTGAGGAATTTTGTTGATGTACAAACATGTTGTACCTTAAATTTGCCTGGAATTTGTTGTGTTCATATTCTTTATGGAAAATATTTTTTTGTGCGAAATACATGCATGGACAGCATCATCTGGAGATTATCTAGAGATTAATCCATCCAGAGGCACCCGGTTTTGGAAAGAAATTTCAAAAGAAATTCCTGTTGTACTTTCGCACTCTAAGTGGAAAATTAGGGAGGAGAATGTGTCTTTCTGAAGAGACAGTTGGCTTAATTCTGGACCTTTGATGGAGTAGTATCCGATTGTGGGAGATCCGAATTTGACAGTGAAGCATTGTATGTTTAATAACAATTGGAATATAGAGCAACTCGAGCAGCTAGTAGGGCTAAAGAAAACGGAGGAGATAGTCAATGAAATTAGTAGAGGGCTAGGAAATGATCAGCTTATTTAGTTAGGGAATTCGAATGGGTCTTTCACGACCAAAAGCGCCTAGTCTTTTGTTCAAATTAATAATCCTAAATGTCAATGGTCGGATTGGATTTGAAATGTGGCTTTACTGAAGAAATTTTATGTGCTTATGTGGAAGGCCTTAAACTCTTGCCTTAGTGTAAATGACCGTATAAGGAGACTCGGTGTGCCTTTAGTCTCGAAATGCAAATACTATCGGGAAGGCGTCTTTGAGGATATTAATCATGTGTTATATAGTGGTAATATTGCTAAGGCCATATGGAAATTTAGCTCAAATACTTTGGGTATCCTATTTGTCTCATTCCGATCTTGGAAAGCAACTGTTGAGGCTTGGTTTTGAAGAGCATTGAAGTCATCTCAACTAGTAATCTTATCGGACTTATACTTGTGATCATCACTTGGAATTTATGGAATTGGCGATGTAAAGCTCAGATGGAAGGAAGGAAAGAGAAGGTTCAGGCTCTATGGAGTTCGGTAAAGTATTGGATTAATTGGGTTAGTATTAAGGTTCATAAGGATTCCTGGCTGGTGGAAAAGGATGTACAGATCTTGAAGTCTTTGAATCTTTCTATTAATTTAAGAAAGAATGAGACATTAATGACGGTAAGATGGGAGAAATCGAAGAAATATTGGCTTAAACTGAATATGAACGAAAGTAATATTAATAATCCTGGAATTTTGGGTGCCCGAGGAGTTAGAAATAAGCTTGGGAAGGTGGTTTTTGCATTTGCCGAATCTATTGGAAATGATAGCAATAATCTTGTGGAAGTTTTAGCCCTTTGAAGAGGACTTCAACATTGTAAAAGATTGGGGCTTAATAAAATAATAATTGAAATGAATTCTCTTTTGGTTGTTAACTAGGTTCATAAAGGAAGTTGTAGTCTTTGGTACTTAGAGGATTTTTGGGAAGATATTATTAATATGTTGGCAGAGATGAATTTTTCTATTAAGCATATCTATCAGGAAAGAAATAAGGCTGCAGATTTTTTGGCTTGGCTGTGTAGTAATGGGATCTCTCATGAGTGGTTAGGGCAGATAGAAGTTCCTCATCTATTAAGAGGTATACTTAGAACAAATTCATGTGGACTGGCTTACCTTAGGAAGTGTTGATGTCTCTAGAATGGGTACTACATGGTTTATTGGAGTGATGGCATGCAGCATTGCTTATGTCTTTGTGCTTACTCGAATAGGAATTTTATTTGTCTGGTTAAATCCTTTATAGGCTTGTTTATATTGTTTTGTTCAGTTATAGGCCTAGTTATAATTTTTGAATTATTTGTTTTGGTGTTCTGGTTCTTGGGGCTTATTAGATATTATTGTAATTCCTGAGTACCTTGATTGTTACCACGATATTCCTCTGCCACAAGTGAGGGCTTATTAATAAATTTAGGTAGGGGTCACTATTGAACAGGTGACTACTCGCTCTTAAAAAAAAAAAAGTAGATATAATTGAAAAATTGTTTGAATATAATTTTTAAAATCATTTTTTGTTTTCAAATTTGTAAAAGTTGTATTGATTTTTGTATTTAAGTAATGATTAGAATAAATGTTAAAAATTTAAAATAAAAAATTCTTTTATGATTTAAAGATGTTTGGTTTGATTTAAAAAAAAATTTTAATTGAAAATTTTAGAAATTGCTAATAAAATAAACACGGCCGCTCTTAAGAGAAAGACTTGTCTACAAAACTATTTTATCAAAATAAATTTACGACATAATTTTAGATGATACACTAAATTATAAAGCTTTTATTATTATATAAAGTTAATTAATATTAAGCCACTAAATTTTGATATTTGGGTAAATTTAGCATTTTTTATTTTTTAAATTATACTAATATATCTATAAATATTTTACATTTTTTTTACAATCAACTAATATAATTATGTCACTTTGTTATAATTAATTTCAATTTTTATAACTATCTTTCATTTAAAATATAATTATAAGTTTATTATTCTCTTTTCTAAATTCATGATGATCTAAATATTTTATTTTATAATTCTAAATAACAACCAAAGCATCTTTGTGCCCAATATAAAATATAAAATATTATTACTAATATGATTTAAATTTCTTATGTACTTATTGACCTTTAATGAATTAGTCTAACCAAATATTCCTAAAGCATACAAATAATAACTTTTAAAACCAATGACTATACGAATATAAACAGCGAATGCATAAAAATTTACCATGAATCTCGAAATCAATATTTCTTTATATAACACGTGGAGATTGGAGATCCCTTCAATCACTTTTAAAATATTCTAATTTAGGAGTTAACCCTAAAAAGAAATTAAAAAGATAATAAAGGAATGAGAACTTAGGAATAATGCAGTCTTGATTTTATGTTTAGTAGATGTTTGGATAGTGAGTTAAGATAAGATTAGATGAGATGAAAGTTAAAAGTTGAATAAAATATTATTATAATATTCTTTTTGTTTTGAAATTTAAAAAATTTAAATTATTTATTATATTTTATTTAAAAATTTGTAAAGATTTTAATGATTATATGAAATAAAATGAGTTGAGATACCTTTTGAAAACAAACGAGGCATAAGTAAACCATGAGATAAGCTGCCATAAAAATATTCTGAAAACAATTTAATCCTCGTCCAAAAACATGAGTTTTGTTATTCATGATCTCTGCACACCATACGACATATTTATTTTTAATTTTTAATTTTTTTTCAATTTATTTTAAATTTATTTTAAAACTTTTTTTAGTTTTAATATTTCTAAACTAATTGAATTTTTCTAACAATTATTTATACATAACATATTTAATAAGAGAAAAAAATATAAAATTATATGTAATTATATAGTGTGAAGAAAATAAATAAAATTTTTCTAAAGAGATCGCGGTTTAGCTCCCGTCCGAAAGTACAAAGAGTTACACCGGCACATGTGAGACACAGTTACCATCAATAGAGGTGTACGTGCGGTCAAATATTGTAGTTTCAAAATAAAGAACTTAAGTTAGGTTTGGATGTTGAAGTGAGTTGAGTTGAGTTGAGATGATAAAATATTATTAGAATATTATTTTTTAATATTATTATTATTATTTTAGAATTTGAAAAAATTGAATGGTTTGTTATATTTTGTGTTGAAATTTAAAAGAATTATAATAATAAATTGAGATGAATTGAAAGGAATTAAGCATCAAACGAAACTTTAAAAAAAAATATTAGATACACTCTCGTTTATGGTACGTAAGCTTTTAAGTATTTTATTTGAAAAACAAGCTGAATATACTATTAAAAAAGTAATTTTTTTTTATATAATTTCAGAATTAATTATTTTTTTTGGGAAAGATTATGCTGGAAGATAAACCTTTGGATAAAGGATTAGTTGAATAGCATTTGGATGCTCTGCATCAGCTTGGACGTGACCGTCCACCAACCCAATAGCGAGGAATATGCGACTTTATTGGATCATTGAAAGAATATCATACGCAAATTGGTCCCATTTTCTCATCAATTCAACTTTTTTTTCCCCTCCCCCCTAACAATTATCTATTTGAGTGGCTAAAACTGAAAGTGATGCTGAAAATAACAGAATAAGTTTCATTTCGATGTTGAGACTATTTATTTGAAGAGTAATGCTTTGTATAGTTATAAAATGTATAAATATTATACAGTTATTTTAAAAAAGAATGGAGTCTATTATTAATAAATTAATTTTTTTATATAGGTCTCGTATTTATTTATTTTTTTAAAGTAATTGTACGAAGTTTACACACTCACAACTGCAACTATCATTTCTCTTATTTGAATTGATTTGTGAATAATAATATTTTAGTATAGTTTGAATAATGAGATGAGATAATTTTAGATAAAAATTAAAAGTTGATAAAATAATATTAGAATATTTTTTTAATATTACTATTATTTTGATATTTGAAAAAATTGAATTATTTATTATATTTTGTGAAGAAATTTAGAAAAGTTATAATGATGAGATGAGATGAAAAACTTTTACTATCCAAATATGGCATTTATGGATCTATTGAAATGTGTTTAAATGTAAATATGTTGAAATTTGTATTTGAATGTATGTATGAAATAAATTAAAACGTGTTTAATATTTTTATGAAAAATTAAAAAAATAATAGATGATATCAATAATTAATTCAAGTTAAACTTGTCAACCAAACACACCAAAAAAAAAAAAAAAAAGAAAAAAAAAAAGAAAAAAACCTAACAGTCGAATATCGCGGAGTCTCCATTATTAGACTTCTTCCTTCGGATCAGATTAATGACGTTTCCATTCACAACTCTTTATGTTTCTGATCATTGCAAAGTCTTACAAGCAAGCTCTTCAAGGGCAACTTGAGAGGTGTTGAGATAGATAGATGTAAAAGCTAGAAGACCTCAGACAAATCCATGTTTTAAGTAAAAGGAAACATGATCTGGGTTGTCTATTCTTGATATCGACCATCAAATTCTGATAACTTTTTTTCTTTTATATTTTGTTTTTGCGGATGGGGTCAGAGTCTCCCCAAAGAACAGCATGTTGCTTTTGTTTCTCCACCAAGAAGAATGATCTGCAGAAGAGCAGCAGCAAAGGGGGTGCAGGAACAAACATGGAGGACAGAGACTGGGAACAGAAGGATGAGATTTTATCTGATTTAAGCACCTTCTCTGTTGACGAACAAGAAAGGAGGATGAAGAAGGCATTGAAGGAGGAGGAGAGGGTTAGTAGGGAGGCTGAGAGGGTTGTTCAATGGGTGAAGCAAGAATCAGCAAGAATGGATGCTTCAGTGATCAACGCTGTACTGAGCAAGAATGAACGAAAATCAATCGAGTAATGGTTTTTTATTGAAAAAAAAAAAATCAATCTCTCTTGTTTTCCTTTGGATGTACAGATTGGAAACTGTGAATTACTTGTTCATGGCAACTGCTTTTCATAGCTGAATGAATTTGGTATAATCTTGTGTGTAAATATGAAAGCATTGGAAGAAACAAATTAAATGATTGTTTTGCTCTTTACAAATCATATCATTTTGTAAATTTTTTTTTTATAATTTATTTATTTTTACCTAAAGCATAAAAACTAGGGGAGCTTCCCGCATCATACGGTGTGGAGTAGCCCCTTCCCGACCCCCTACCAATGTCTTGCCCTGCGGGGCGGGGTAGCATGGGGCCCCATTCCTAATAAAAACGTCCATTGTTTTTCCTCTAATGCATGCAAAAGAAAATTGAGAAAATTTTCTGATCACCAATATTAGTCAAACTTAACCTCTAATTGGCTTGTTAAAAGGCGTGTGTTTTGAATGTATTCTAGTAAATAATCAGAGATGCTGAACGTTGACTAACCGAACCAAAAATCTATGATTGATCTTCTTTGAGAGGCATTTTGAATTGGATGATTTACATGGGGATCTTTATAAATGAAGAGCCATTGTATAATTATTAGGTTGGTTGAAAAGATTTGAACAGCATCTGGGGTTTGGGATATTAACAAGTACAATTTAAGGAATTTGATGTTTTAGAGACTATGTCGGAGATGCTCCTAGAAAACTCGATCAAATAACCCTCTATGTTTAGATGAAATACCATTTGTTGTATTTTTACGTAGAGTAATGTTAGATATAATTTTAATTATTTCATACATTTCTTTCGTAAAAAAGTGGGACTCATAATTAAAACATAATTTTTTTTTATAAATTTGCCAACCTTTTTTAATAAAAGTGCACAAAGCTTGCACATACTAAATTTGTACAAATAATTTTTCTTTTATTCCAAAGGAGAAGATGTTTAGAATTTGAACAAATCAACACAGATACTATTAAATAAGAGTGAAGCTACCTGCCGGATGGGTGTAAAACTTCATTTTACTCCCACAAATAATAGTAAGACACCTAGAAACTCTAGGAAAATGTAAAATGTAGGTGCATGCAGTAGTGTATGCCCCCTTCCCCTAGACACCCATACCTCCCCCCCCCCCCAAAATCCCCACTTGCTTTGTCTCTCCCCCTCCTCAAGCTCTCTCTCTCTCTCTCCCCCCTCAAGCTCTCTCTCTCCTCAAGCCTGTCGGCCTCTAAAAAAAATAAACTTGTTAAATTTTTCATGGACTTTCTAATGCAAATGTGTGTATGTAAAGAAATGGGTTTTCTTGTTATCTATTTCCTTACAAATTAAGATCTGGGCACTTGACGGAAAGAGACAGGTGGTATTTTTGGCTAATGGGTTTGTCAATGTAATGGCCTAGTGGAATTGTAATTTAATCTCTTCGATTTTTATTGTGGATTTGGACGCTGCAAATTTGAGCTTTCACTGCAAATTATTGTGGGCTTGGACCGCTGTAGATTCGGCTTCGAAGGGCTTCAATGGTCAAGACAATGGAAGAATGGGTCTTCAGAAAGAGGATCACAACAATGGAAGAATGGGTCTTCGAAGAACAATGGGTTCGAGGGTGTTGAAGGAGATGAAATCTAAAGACAAAAATGGTCTCTGTTGAAGGAGACGAAGATGGATTCGAGGGAAGAGAGGGTAGAATGGATGTGTTTCCACCATAACTTCAATAAGTCTACTATGTGTTACAACTTTACAGGCAAGCGTAAAAGTTAAATCCACACCTGACCGGTTTGAAGTATTTCCCAATAAATGAATCTGAAAATTAAATTAGGTTGGAAAGAGGCATGGCGTGCAAGGCAATATATTTATATTTACTAGGGGTGGGTAGCGGGGCCCCACCTGCCCCCATCTGCCCTTCCCCCGCATGGCGGGGGTGGCAACCCAGCTTTGCTCATGCTGGGGCAGGGCCCCCTACCCCGCATCTAGGGCCCCTAGCCCCGAGGGGGGGGGGGGGGTGGCTGGGACGGCCCAACCCCGCCCCGTCCCCACTTACATTTATATATATATTATACATATATATAAACATAAATATATATTTATATTTTACAAATTGTGTATATATAAATATATATTACAATTTGTTAGACTTGTTCTTAAATATGCATTGGCAAATTTAAAAACTACATAGTTTAAAAACTAATACACTATAATTTATATAAAATATGCACTAGCAAATTTAAAGATTACATAGCTTTTAAATTATAGTCATATTTAAAAAATTTAAATTTATAATTTGGGTCTAAAAATGTATTTTTAATTACTTTTGCACTTAGAAATAATTTTTAAATCAAATAAAATGTAGTATTTTTTTTAAGTAGGAAGAGGCGAGGAGGTTTGGGAATCTGCCCCACAGCTCACCCACCGGGGTGGGTAGCACCCCTAATATTTACTATTCTGCTTTGGAACGGATGTGGTGTTATTTGTGTTTTAACACCTTCCAATAGGAAAAGGCCAACTCAGCATTCCACAACTTAATTCTATAAGCCTCTTCACAGCTGATACTTACTAATATCAAAAGACCTACGTGAAGAAAGAATTGGTGAGCCTCATCTTGTACCAGACCACCACATGACACCACCAAGCGTTGCCCTCCAGATGGTACCGGATTGTCACACAACACCACACTAGGCATTGCCCATCAGACACTACCAGACCGCAGTCATCCTCCCTGTCTATTTCTCTCTCCCATAGCATCAACAAAGTGGGGCATTAATAAAAAATATCAATGTGGCATTAGTTTGTGAAGAATCATAGCACTATTGACTCTGCTTGCTCAAGACCTTCTCCACCTAGACTCTAAAAAATGGGATGGCTTCTTTTGGTTAGGTGTGGGCAGTGGGGCCTACACCCCGCTGCCCTTCCCCCTTCCACCCCGCCCCGCCCCCACCGCCGCTTACATTCATATATATATATATATATTATATATGTAAATATAAATATATATAAATAAATATATATATTTATATTTTACAAATTGTGTATATATAAATATATATTATAATTTGTTAGACTTGTTCATGAAATATGCACTGGTAAATTTAAAAACTATATAGTTTAAAAATTAATACACTACAATTTACACAAAATACATACTAGCAAATGTAAAAATTACATAGTTTTAAAATTATAGTCATATTTACAAAATTTAAACTTATAATTTGGGTCTAAAAATGTATTTTTAATTACTTTTGGACTAAAAAATAATTTTTAAACCAAGTAAAATGTAGTATTTGTTTTTAAGTAGACGGACGCGGGGCGGATTGAGAATCTACCTGGCACCTCGCCCACTAGGGTGGGGGACGGGGTGAGCACCCCCCGCCCCATGCGGGGCGGGGTGCGGGGAAAGGGTGGCCCCACCCCATAGGAGTAGGGTAGCACCCCTAACTTCTGGTCTCATTGAGAGTATTCAGATATACTGATATGAGAATATTCAAGATAAAAAATAGAGTTTTAGGGTCACAAAAAATTATTTGTTTTGAGGTTCATGAAGTCGAGGGTTGATGGCAATGGGTCACGGAAACGACGATGTCGTCGGCTTCGATGGTCATGGCAACGATGGTCTTTACTACAATGGAAGAATGAGTCTTTGGAGAGAAGGTCTGTTAGAATCCAGTTATGAAATTGTGTTGATGTAATGAAGAGGATGAGTTTGTAACGTTGTGTTGCTGTGTTGAGTAATAGGAAAGGCTGGAAGGTGTTTGATAAAAAGCTCAAAAGAGCCACGGGTATATTTGATAATAGGAATTCTTCGAGGGATTCCAGAAACCTCCTTACAATCAAGTCTCAGTAATTTTCTAGATGCCTTCTCTCCTTCGTCTCTACTACTATTTTCCATATTCTCCAACAAACTCTCTAATTACTAGGGAATTGATAAACTAACCCACACAACACTAAATACATCACAGTAATTAAAAAAAGATGAGTTTGAAGTTGTCAAGTCCCAAACAGTTCGTATTACAAAAACCCTCTACATAAAACCTAATAAATAAGAAACGCTGTTGTATTGTTCTGATGCTGAAAAGCTCCTGGACCCAACCTTCCAAACTCCCTGTTTCACTTGCTTCTCTAAGACCCTACACTTTATTTGAATGGATACGAAGTCGATTCCATCTCAGCCCTTCAACACTTCACTTCAGTTCTTTACTTCCGTCTTCTTCCTTCCACCTCTAAGTCTAGGGTTCCTGTAGCCACCAACATCATAACAACTTCCCTTCCTTCAAAGAACTTTGCCCACAAGGTGGGGGTAATGGGCTTGAAGCCTCCACAATGATTCCCAATTGCTCTCCTCCTTAGGAAGTCCCACCCATTTCACTAAGACCTCAATCACTGCTCGGTCTCCTTGTCTCTTCATATGTCTTTCCACAATTCCCTTGGGCTTAGGCTACACCTCCCCCATGGAGTTCGTCGGAGGAAGGGTGGGCAATACTTGGATTTGTGACCCTAGATGCTTCTTCAAGCACGACACATGAAAGGTCGGATGAATCTGGGAAGACTCGAGTAACATTAAACGATAAGCAACCTTACCAATCTTATATTCGATTTGAAACGGCCTGTAATATTTGGGAGCCAATTTCATGTTATGTCTTAGGGCTATGGTTTTTTGTCGGTAAGGTTGAAATTTTAGATACACCCATTTGCCTTTGTCAAATTCCCTCTTAGTCCTCTATTTATCAGCATAAATTTTCATTCAATGTTGGGCCTCTATTAAATTGCTCTTCAATAAATTGATAATTTGTTCCCTGCTGCATAATATTTGATCTGCTACTTCATTAGAATTAGTGCCAAGGATATATGAGAGTAAGGTTGGAGGCGGATATCCATAAACCACTTCAAATGGAGTCAATTTAGTGGCCGCATGATAGGTGTTGTTATACCGCCACTTAGCCATAGTGAGCCGTTGTGACCAAACTCTAGGTTTCACTCCAGCATAGCATCTTAGGTAGCCGTCAAGACATTTGTTCACAGCTTCAGTCTTACCATTGGTTTGGGAATGGTAGGTTGAACTGTAGTCTAGGGTAGTCTCCTGAGCATGAAAAAGGGCCTTCCAAAAGAGCTCACAAAAATGGAGTCTCGATCAGACACCATAGACTTAGGAAATCCATGGAGCTTGAATACATGCTTCATGAATTTCTCTACCACTGTTTGTGCAGTATAGGGGTGTGCCAATGCCATAAAATAGGCATACTTCATGAAACGGTCCACTACTACAAATATCACACTTAACCCTTTAGAAACAGGTAACCCATCAATAAAATCAAGTGAGATGTTTGACCAAGGTTGTTGAGGAATGGGCAGAGGTTGTAGCAACCTTGTTGGATTAGAGGTCTCATATTTCCTCCTCTGGCACATGTCACACTCCTTCACCATCTGTTTTATATCCCTTTTCATGCCCCTCCAATAAAAATCCCTCTTGGCCCTTTGATAAATTTGTTGATAGCCCGAGTGGCCAGCTTGGGGACTGTGGTGTACATATTGTAAAACCTTTTTCTTGAAATCACATTTTGAACTCAAGAATATCCTTCCCTTTTCGATAATCAACCCCTGCTGTAGTGAGAACCCTTTTGTACTTTTCTAGTTAGACTTCAGTTGATTCATTTCCAGGAAGCTTTGATAACTCTGTTTAAGTTCCTCAACCTATAAAGGAGAGGGAAAGGATAGCATGGCAGAACATAGAGATTCCTCCCTTTCCTCTCTTTTTGGGGACAAGGCATAAGCCACCCTGTTATCCTTTCCTTTTTTATATTCTATAGAAAAATCGTACCCCATTAACTTGGTCACCCACTTATTCTTGTTTTCAGTACCTACACGCTACTCAAGTAGAAATTTTAGGGCCTGCCGATCAGTCTTAACAACAAAAGACTAACCCAAGAGGTACGACCTCCATTTTTGCACTGTTGTTACCAGAGCTAACAAATCTTTCTCATAAGTCGATAACAACAAAGTCTTACCCTTAAACGCCTGACTCGAGTAAGGTATGGGTTGTCCTGATTGCATCAGTACGGCTCCAATTCTAGTCCCACAAGCATCACATTCTATAGTAAATGGCTTGCTGAAAATTGACAACCGTAAAACTGGTGGCTGTGAAACAGCCTTCTTCAAGGCCTCAAATGCTTTTCAAGCCCCCATATCCCAATTAAAAGAATTTTTTGTTAGTAGAGTTGTAAGAGGGGCAGTAATGATTCCATAACCCTTGATAAATTTCCGATAATATCCCGTTAGCCCTATGAATCCCCTTAGAGACTTCACATTCTTAGGCTCAGGTCAGTCAAGCATAGATGCAACCTTAGAAGCATCTGCCATCACCCCATCCACCTTAATCACATGGTTTAAGTAGTCAATCTCACCAACTGCAAATTCACATTTTGACAAACAAGTAGTGCTTTTGCAGCAGTGAAAAGACTTGCCTTAGGTGTCCCAAATGTTCATCTCCAGATTTACTATAAATCAAAATGTCATAAAAAAATATAAGCACAAGCCTCCTTAGATACAGTTTGAAAATATCATTCATTAGTCATTGGAAAGTTGCTGGTGCATTAGTTAGGTCGAAAGACATTACCAAAAATTCATAATATCCGTCATGCCTCCGAAAGGCTGTCTTGGGTATATCCTCATGCACTACCTGACTTGATGATAACCTGACCTCAAATCGAGTTTAGAAAAAATGATTGACCCAAACAACTCATCCAACAGTTCGTTGATGACTGGAATGAGAAACTTTGCTTTAACTGTCTCCAACTTCCATACCATCCTCCACCACAGAGGGACATAGTTTTAGCCCCTTCAACTCGACTAACTTGCCATCATAAGAGAAACTCATCAACAATTTAGAAAAATCCCACAATATAGGTCCCAATGTCTCCAACCATTGGACCCCTAATACAATGCCGCACCTAGCCAAATCGAGTAAATAAGGAGAGGGTTGAAACAGAGTACCTTACACCTTTAGATTTACTACATTGCATACCCCACCCCTCATTAAGTTTTGTCCATTAGCTACCTTAACCTTCAAGGTAATAGAAGGATCCATAAGCAGTTTCAGTTTTGGAATCAAATTAGAGATATGAAATTATGTGAGCTGCTCGAATCCACTAAAATCACCAATTTCTCCCCCTTAAGGTTGCCCATCAGTCTCATTGTGCTAACTATAGGTGTTCCAGAGATTGCTTCCAAGGAAATCTCAGGTTCCTCATCTTATCTCCCGCCTTGTTTTCCTCTACTTTTTCTACATGATCATCTGGCTGGTTGCCTCCCTCCTCCACTAACTTTTCCTCATTAGCTTGTAAGAAATAAAACCTTGGGTTTTTGTAGTTATGGGTTGGGCTCCACTTTTCATCACAATGGTAGCACAATCCCTTCTTGCATTTTTCATCCATTTGGGACGAGGATACTGGCCTAGTGGCCCCCGTTGTTTTAGGCCACTTACTGCTACTACTTCCTGAAAATGATCCTCATGAAAACCCACCAACAACTTCATTCATCTTTTCTAACATCAACTTGCTAGATTTTATTTTATACTTAAGAGGTATTCCTCTTGTATTTTTTCTAACTCATATGTTGCATTCAAATTGATAGAATTGAACATTCTAATGGGAAGACGTATTTCATCCTTTAACTTGCTGAGAAAGCAACTCAGCTTGTGTCCATCGGAGAGTTCTCTGAAATGATTGGAAAGGGCCTCAAATTGTGCCTTGTAAGCCGCGATGGAGCTAGTCTATTTTAATCGAGTTAGTGCCTCTATGGGATCGTCATACCTCGTTGGACCAAAACGAAGGAGCATCGATCTGGTGAAGGCATCCCAGTCACGTAAATGGCTCCCCTCCAAAGACTCTTGGTATCACACAAGAGCCTCCTCGTCCATGTGGTAGGAAGCCATGAGCATGTAGTGAGGCATAAGAGTCTGATAGAAATCAAAGTATTGGCTCACCTTGAAAAGCCAATGGGCTTGGTTGTCTCTATGAAAATGAGGAAATCCCAATTTAACACCCCTAAAATTCCACCTCCTTGGATCTGGTGGCTCCAGGTCATCATAATGAGGTTCACGCTGCTAGTGCTATTGGTGGTGGTGGTGCTGCTGTTGTGGCTGTTGTTGTTGATTTTGAGACATGATGAATGTACGCATAATATCATATAGGGTCTCTATATTAGTTTGTAAATCTTGTATGGATTGTTGTTGGAGTGCATTTTGTTGTTGTTCTTCATCTAGCTGGAGTTGAAAGGTCCTTTGCTGTTGATGCTTGGATCTTGTGTTATCTGCCATAGGATCGGTGGATTTTGTTGTTGATGATTGTTGATTTCTACCATAAGGGGAGAATTTGGGTTGTTATTATGATGGCGGCGATAGGAAACCTAGACTTAGAGGTGGAAGGAAGAAGATGGAAGTGAAGAACTGAAGTGAGGTCGAAGAAGTGAAGTGTTGAAAGGCTGAGATGGAACCGACGTCGTATCCATTCAAATGAAGTGCAGCGCTTTAGGGAAGCAAGTGAAACAGGGAGTTTTGAAGGCTGGGTCCAAGAGCTTTTCAGCATTAGAACAATACGACAACGTTTCTTATTTACTAGGTTTTATGTAGAGGGTTTTTGTAATACGCATCGTTTGAGACTTAATAACTTCAAATGTAGAATTCCTACTATCAAATATACGTGTGGCTCATTTGAGCTTTTTATCAAACACCTTCGAGCCTTTCCTATTACTTAACACAACAACCCAACGTTACAAACCCACTCTTCTCATTACATCAACAAAATTTCAAAACTGGATTTTAACAATAGGTATCAGAGTAGGGACCACGTCACAGGTTCAAGTCAAGGAGGGGGCAACCTATAGGCTGGATTAAAATATTTTGGTACTATATATGGGCGTAGTGTTAAGTCATTGAATATTGATAGATGAGTGAAGCTCCCAAAAGGGAAATGGCTACCACCGGGTCAATGTCGATAGAGTGGACTGCCATGGATGTCAGATTTAGAAGCGTTGTGGAATGTTATGATCTTGAGGGTTAAAAATTTAACCAAATTAATATCCAACAGTTCTAAGACTTTTGAATCAATGGTTGAGTCTTTAATAAGATCACGATAGGGAGAGAGGGTCATGAGAATGGAAGAATGGGTCATCAAAAAGAGGGTCACGACAAGGAGAGACAATCATGACCATGGGTCTGGGAGATTGGAGGGTATTGGATGGTGGTCTTGGAAGAGAGGGCCAATCTATGAAGGTCTTGATTCGGTGTTGTGTGGTCTTATTCTTAGACCCATGGGAGGACGATGTGGCACTCTCCTATTGGAGGGTATTATTTGAGGTTTAACACCATTTCCAAGATTTTCTCTTATATTTTAGTATTAAGGGAAATAAATATAAGCAGGCAGCAAAAAAAAAGGCATCAAGGAAATAAATATAAGAGTGGGGAAAATTTAAAAAAAAATGCACGAGGATCTTTACTAGAATACATATCAAGGGAATATAAGTAGCAATGCTTTTGCTTCGACTCCTTGCTATTTTGTCATGGCATCTATCTTTGGTTCATCAAACAAAAATGGAAAAAAGAGTAGAGGGAATTCTGGATCAAACAACTACTACAAAGATACGGGAAAGAAAGCGGCATTGGTGTCTTCGATCAAAGAACATGAAGGATGCAGGATGAGGCAATAGTGTCAGAAGATGGTAAACGAGCTTCTGAAAAAGGATATGGAAGAGCTAGCAAAGAAGAAGACAGAAGAGCTTGCGAAAGAAGAAGACATCCAAGAGTACTGCAGATTGTACGAAAAGTGGCTTAACTTTTCATGTCAAGAGAAAGCCATTTTTTCTTTGCATACATTAAATGCAAGCATGCTTTGCAAACCAAAAGAGAAACATATGGTTTGTAGGTGCTAGACTTTATTTGTCTACCTAACTTAAAGTTTGACATGCCTTGTCTATTGATTCTCACGTCCAAAAATAGATGTGAAACTCTCGTATGAGCACGGGCTTAATCAAATATCAGTGTATTTTTAAAATTTAGCTAAATATCAATAGAATGATCTGTATTAGCATAGTCAAAATGAAGAAGCTTTACATATGAGCTATAATATTACCAAAATTTCCTTTAAATTTGGAGATATATTGTTTATCTTCAAAAGAATTATTTTTTTTCTAAAAAAATACACCAACTGCACATTGGAACATTGTTCATTTGCTTGCTACTTAGTTGAACCTTTCACATTGGGATGCTGGATAAAATATTGGGTTATTAAATTATTAATTAACATATGGTTAGCGTAGTTGTATAATATGAAGAAAAAGACTAAAATTATTATTATTAAAAAAATAATATTATATTATTATTTTGGCTAATCCAATGTGGGGTTATATCTTGAATGATTTTGGTTTTATGCAAAACATGTACTTTTAACTAAATTTGGAGATGGCTTTGATGAAACCAATGTCAATGATCTAAGAGCATATATTTGAAAATTGATAGAAGTGAGAAGAGAGCTTAAGAGATATGCTAATATATAAAATAAATAATAAAATCTATTTTTTTCCATCAGTTTAAGTTTTTGGGACAAGTAGTGATTTCATATGATATCAGAGCAGAGATCTTGGGTTCGAACCCTGACTCTACATTCTATCACATTTAATTAAATATTCCACACGTTAGGCCATCAATTGAGTGAGAGTCTGGCCCACATGTGAGAGGGAGTATTAAGATATAAAATAAATAATAAAATCTACATCTTCACATCAGTTTAAGCTTTTGGGACAAGTGATAGTTTCACAAGATATACAAATAGTCAATTGAATGTTTTCTCTTTGATGAGTTTGTGAGTTTAAGTGTATCAAAGGTTTTGAGTTTGACTGATTTGTTACTGCTCTTTTGTACTCTACTTTTGATTATTGAACTTTTTTTATATCGTCTCCTCCAATGGATATAGACTATTCTTCAAGCTGAACCACTTAAAATATTTTGAAGACCAAGATATCTAATGATCTCATAAATGTGTTGAGAATAGAAGGCATGAGATTTGAAGAAAAGATTTGTTTTTTGCAAGTTTATTTCTTGGCCTTATAAAGTGGAATAATAATTAAGGTACTTGCGGACACTACAACATATACTAGTTTTTGTCAAGAGGAACTATGGTTAGAAAAAATATATCCACAGTGACAAAAAGTTTTTTCTCACCAAATTGATCTGTGGCAGCTTGGTGGTATATAACTGGTGAAGTAAGTCTCTTTTTCTACCAAAAGTTTAGTTGATGACAAAAACTTATCTTTCTCCATGACATTAATGGCGGAAAAAACATACAAAATTTCGTGACAAATAGTACTAGACCTACCCTCAGCTCGTGAGAAATGAGTGAATTTCCCATGAAATTCAATGGTGGATAATTGTTTTACCCATTACCATGTTCATGGAAAATGCTTGCATTCCTTTTTTTTCCCAAGAAAAATAGTCATGCAATTACAGATTTTGCATGTCCAATGTTCATGAGAAATAACCATTTCTAACCAAATACATAGTCAAAACTAATTTGATCACATGATTAGATTTCATGGCGAAAGACCAATTTTAGAATAAGCAAAAAAACATAGTTGAGAGAAAATACTTTTTGTTATGACCAAATCTCGTCAATGAAGCCTAATTTGCACGGAGTGATTGGCATGGGAAATAAAAATAAAGGCATGCAACATGGATATTTTCTACCAAATTTTCTTTTCTTAAAAAGACCAATTTTTTTGTAGCAACTTGCTTATAGAGAAATCTACATTTACCAAAAAAGGATTACAATCAAAAGAGTATTTGGCTAATACCATCACTGTATTGAAGCTACAAATTAACAACCATAAGAAGAATATCATAGCTTAAAGACTAACTCAACTATACAATAAATTAATGGCCATTCACTTCATAAAACCAACACCTGAATAACTTCAAAAAAAATATCAGAAATATAAATTATATATATCATAATACTTTTACACATTTTTCAACTGGATTAACCAGTCAATCAAGGTCTGCTGATTTACAATATATGTTTGCAAATAAGGGAGTACAGGAGGTAAGCCAACTACATCAGTAATGTTCATAACAAAATCCAGCTACATGTACACATATTTCTTGTTCTAGACACATTACTGTGATTTAGTGTGTGCTCCAATTCAACTCCATTCATAGTTGGTTGCAAAGCCTCTTAATCCACAAATATGAGGGGCTCATAGTTACCTGAAAATACCATTTACTGATCTGTATTAGCCATTAGAAAACATTTCTTACCTGGCTACTAGGACAGATGCTTAGCAAATCATATTTAGAAAGATGATATAAACAAGTTGTTTTGTGGTTTACAACCTCTATTTAATAGCCATTGAACAAGATTATACCAGACTTCAAACTATAACTAATTGTAATAATTTTGATCATAAAATATTTATACAACACCATATCTTTTCCAGCCATAAATACCTCACCATTTTTCATATTCATAAACAGCTACCTCTTACTGCTTTTACATACTTGTTGCCCTATATATTTATTTACTTTATTTCCCCCAAGCCCTATAATTCATGAGTTGTGCCATCTGAAGCAATATATACCTCAAATTTATTCCCAGCCTTATCCATTTTGACTGCATCTATCTAAGGTGGCACCATCAATTTTTTATCTCCATATACTCCAACCACTATTTGATATATTTTTATATTTATACATATATAACCAAATTGTAAAGAACATTACCACCTTCCGTGTGCAAACAGAGATGTACTAGGATAACTCATGGACTAAGTTAATTGTGAATAATTAGAATCTCAGCAAATAAGTAAAGAATACTTACTCCTGTACAAGGAATACAATAAAAAGATGTGCAGGAATATCTGATTTAATGCAGGTTGGTGCCTAGGTCTAGAACTTGCATAGAATAAAAAGACTAATGTTATTTTAGTATTAAGTTTGAAATAACCAATACACAAAGTCTACAAACCAACTTGGAACAAAGTATAAGATAATCACCCCTTGATGATAACTAGAAGTCTTCTGAAACAATAATTTTTTCCTTACTAGTTTTTGTGCAACCAACCTAGAGTCAAATCCCACACACTTCCTCACGCTCTAGACAAAAGTTTTAAAACCACCAACTTTTCCCTGCCACTTGTTCTAATATACCCTACCACAAAATATTTCCATTAAGCCCCATCAAAATATTTCCCCCTACAAACTGCCATGGCCTTTGGATTGAAACAATTCACAAAAAATGCCCATAAAAAATTTTGCTGGACCCAAATTCAGCAGATGCCTAAGCATCTTGCTAAGTCTCTCTATGAGACTCCGTATTTCCTTCCAACTCAGACATCCTTAAGTTCATCCCTTTCTCACACTCAGAAAATTCTCTCCTCAATCCAGCCATATCACCCATAATTTGGTCTAGTTTACTCTTGTAGATTTCTGCACAAGTCTTGTTCCGTTCATTCTCTTCAGCTAGAAGCACAAATGCCTTACTCTTCTTCATTGAGGGAGAGGGGTCGGGAATGACCATGTGCCCCATCCCCTTGGCGTACCCAGATCTAAACCCTAAAACATCTTTGAAAACAGCTGCAGCTGCTTCATCAACGTCCTCCTCGGGGTCTTTCTAGATCATTTTCTCCACCATTAGATTCTGAATATGATATGAAAGAAAATCATACTTTAGTTTAATGCAGTAAATCATATTCAAAATGAGAGCTTTTCCTCAAGCAAAATACACTATGAATTAATGCTTCTATGTATAATGAATATGGTATGAAAGAAAATCATATAGTCCTTAGAAGATTGAAGCAAACTTCAATCGCATTCAATTTCTGCACATTACATTCTGAATATGATATGAAAGAATATCATACTTTTGTTTCATGCACGAAATCATATTCACCAAATCATATAGTCCAGCAAGATTGATGAGAAAATGAATATGATATGTATAATGAATATAGTATGAAAGAAAATCAGTCCTAATATAATTGAATCAAACTACAATCTCTACCATATTTCTCCACCGTTAAATTCTAAATATGATATGAAAGAAAATCAGACATAAAATTAAAGCAGTAAATCATATTTAGAAAATCATACACTAGCTAAATTTAAAGAGCATTAACCACTAGATGCATTATATAGAAGATTAATGTTAGTAATAATTTCCCTATGTATCGTTAAATCATATACATGGGCTCTGTTTTTGGTGGGGAAAAGGGCATTTCCTAAATTATGCATATATATATTTGATGATGGCTATGATGTTTAGGAAAATCATTATTACACATGTCAGATGAATGACTACAGCAAGCCACTAACTTGGAACACAAGAATAAGAATGTCATTGGGCACAATCCGAGCTGTTGAGTGAGTTAAACAATACATATGCTTTTGGATGACTTCTATTTTTTCGGTCAATAAGAGCAGATATAACAATTAGTACCTGTAAAATTGCTGAACTATGTGTATATTTCCTGTAATCACAACTGCAGAGATGGTAATTTTAGATAAAATTATGTTTGTTGGATGATTCATACCAATCACCATGTAGTTATTTTTCCTTTTTCAATCACCAACAATACATTACAGTATGACTAGTTGGAATGAATTTAGATTCATTCCAGTATGTAATTGTTGTTTTTCCAAGTTTGCTTCATTTTGCATAGTGGTGTGAATCTACACTAGCTAGTTTAGGTTTATAAGGGCACTGAACTCTATGTAGTGACCCAACTCAAACTTCAAATGGCAAAATGAAGCCAATGTCATAACATTTAAGCAGAAAGATTAACATGATCATGATGTAACGTCTAAAATTATAACTAAATAAAAGAAAGATTGACATGACCACGATCGATACTACTCATCAATTTGTAAAAACCACAAAACATTTAATTTTTCCTTAAATAAAAAATGCCAATCTAATTAAGTATTTCGGGTCTCAGTAATTTTTTTTTTCTTGTTGCTTACCTCTCTTGTTTGGTTTTTTTTTTTCTTCAATTTCGTTTTATATCTCTCTCTTATCGGCCTCTTATTGTTTCAAGAAAACAAAATATTGAAGTTGATCAATAGCATATATGGAGAAAATTAAGTTAATAAAATACTGATGCAAATCATGTCACATATAAATAATCATAACAAAAGTAAATAGTCTCAAGAGACATGCCAATTAAGTGATGAACTCGATCTCAAGTGTTTTGACATGTTATAGTCTCAAGAGACATGCTAATTATCTGATATCTCCATTACTTTGAAAAAGGAAGAAAAAGGTATAAAATATATAGGGATAAATAAAGTGATGAACCAGTTCAATGAAAAACTGTTGCACCTTCTGATAGCAGCAAAAACTCACCAAAATAATCTACCTAGCTACGTCTTACTAATTATAGAAGATTAAATTAAAACCGACATTGCAATATAATTTCTTGTTCTTCTTACATTTTCCAGCTTTGTATTTGTGATTGCATATAGCTAGATAGATGACCCTTGTTGCATGATTATGGGGTACCGACAAGACCTTTTGCTATTAAATTACTTTAAACACAGTAATAAATTTGAAAATCCCAATCCCATAGTTTAATCCAGTGCAAACTAACATGCAAGGGCTAAAAGAGCAAAGAGAGGTACTGTGTCAGCGCCGTCCTTTGCCATACAATTCCACATTACATCCGCGTGAAGTTAATGCTTCTATCTAACTCCCTCAACTGTAAAAGCAAAACCATGGTCAAGCCTTCTCCTCAAACAATTTGTCTCAATTTCTCCACTATATATACTTCCATATACCTAGCTTTTAAATTTCTCCTCACAAACATACACATAATAAACACCTAATCGGGTACTACGATAAGCTACTAGTTCCTCGGATTTTTTTGTTTTATTTTGTTTTCTACAGCTTGTTTCAATGGCGAGGGAGCTTAAGAAAATGGGTGTGATGTGTGTGTTGGTTTTTGTGTTGAATATATGGTGCAAGCTGGCAGGAGCAGAGCCTCGAGTACCTTGCTACTTCATATTTGGGGACTCCTTGGTGGATAATGGCAATAACAACCAACTCCAATCATTGGCTAAAGTGAACTACAGGCCTTATGGGATTGTCATAAGTTTAAGCAGAAAGATTGACATGATCATGATGTAACGTCTAAAATTATAACTAAATAAAAGAAAGATTGACATGATCATGATCAAGATGATCAAAACAAGTGTCATCAATTTGTAAAAACCACAAAATATTTAATTTTTCCTTAAATAAAAAATTCCAATCTAATTAAGTATTTCGGGTTGAAGTAAATTTTAGTTTTTGTGTTTTTTTTTCTTTTTTATTTTGCTTACCTCTTGTTTGCTTTTTTTTTTTTTTTTTCCTTCAATTCCTTTTTATATCTCTCTCTTATCGGCCTCTTATTGTTTCAATAAAACAAAAATAAGGTAGTTGATCAGTAGCATATATGGAGAAAATTAAGTTAATATAATACTGATGCAAATCATGGCACATATAAATAATCACCCCAAAAGTAAATAGTGTACATACTTTTGATTAGATAAATTAATTAATTCTATCTTGTAATCAATTAACTTCATAAAAATTTTTAAAGGTTAAAATTTTAGAAGGGGTTATCATATGAATTGACCTCAATTGTCTTCTAGATGGAACTGGAAAAAGGGTACACAAATCCTAGTCCACAGTTTTTAATTCTCAGTGGGTAAAAAAATTATCTATCAATTTTTTCTATCACTGTCTTAGTTAAGAAGTTAGTAACATCAGTAACACATGATGCACAGACTCATGTTGGGGAAAAACAAAGACAACTGGGCTAATGGTGGTTTGGAATAAAGCATCGATCTTCTTTATTTTTTGAAGATCATGAGGTCTTTCATTGAAGAAATTGTGTCCATTAGATTACAGTGACACGAGGCCTATATGCCCAACAAGTGACAGTCCCCTTTATACCTAACAACCATGAACATGATATAATGTTAACACAGAACAGCATTATCGAGATACACTAAGGATTGATGAGTTTTAAAAACATGATATTGAACACCATGAAGCAAGGTGGCCAGACCCAATTACCCATAGAGACTGGTTACAAGGGGCAATCTTTGCCTACTGCTAAGGGAAGGGAGTCTCCTAAATGAGTAAAGAAATTACCCATAGAAGATATTCGAAGATGAGTTACCCATAGAAGATATTAGAAGAAATTACCCTAAAATGAGTTACCCATAGAAGATATTAGAAGATGAGTAAAGCATGACAAAAATTCTGCCTGAGATTTACAGATATAATGAAACAGGGGAGGGAAGAAATTAAGTTGAGTGGTATACACGAAGTCGGAGTTGGGACCTCTAGCCGAGTCTTCTAGGGTTGATTGAGGGTGGACGCTGGCCGTGGGACAGGAAGTAATCTCGTGGACGCCCACGTTGGCCGTTGGAAGCTCCAGAGATCTCTGCTCGTTGGAAGTTCCAGCGGAGTCTTCTGGGATTGATTGAGGGCAAACGCTGGCAGTGGGACAGGAACTCAACTCGTGGACGCCGACGCTGGCCGTTCAAAGCCCCAGAGATCGATCTCTTCGATCCTCAGCCCTAATTCCCCCAACCCACTGGTTTAACAGAAATGGTTTCCACGAAAAAAAAAAAAAAACAACTGAGAATGGGAGGGAAGCAAGGCTCATTTGTTTGGTTCTCCCCGCGGAAAAGGAACAAAAGAGAATTGTCACCAATGATTTCATGAGATGGGTCTAATTTTTACAGCCAGGGAAATTTGTGGGCAAATTTTATTGCGGCGACAAGAATTCGTCGCAAAAACCCCTTTTTTTCCACAAATTATAACTCGTCGCTCAGTAAGTCGCTGCAACGAGTGAATTTATTTTCCACGCACAATGTTAGTGTAATAATGGAACTATTTCCCACCATGGTTTGCCTTGGAAAAAAAGTTTGTGAGAAAAGGCAATATATGTTGTAGTGGGACTAATAAGAGTGTCCAAAGCATTAGCATGATAGAAAATGAAGAAGCATCCCCAAATAGGATGTGAGAAAGAAGAGAAATGCTATTCAAAGATCTTTACATCACATATCATTTATATGGTATAATTTGATTTGTAAGATTCAAATTTTAAAATTTATTTTTCAAACAAATTATAATACGCAGATTATGGTGTATGGTATAAAAACTTTTGAATAGAGTTATTCGAAAAAGAAAGAGAGCATGACTATGACCAAGCTTTTTCTTGAATGAAGAAACCCATGAGATCTTAAAACTCCAAAATTAAAAAAGCAATAATAATGAGTCCAAAATAAAAAATGAAATAGTTATACCTCTTTTCAATCTTAAAATGATCACAAAGGGATCTGATAAGGATAATAAAGTAAGATTGGATATAACCGCATTAGTTAATTCAGAAAATCTAATTATAAAGCCATAATGATTTCAAATTTCAAACAATCGCCTAGTATTAATTGGTGGTGCATGCTTTAAACTATCTATAATATTCGCATCTCACTCTCACCCGTTACGCTAATGTGAAACTACCCACTAATTTTTAAATCGAACTCTTATTATTATTATTTTTATAACATGTAAATCTTCATTCAAACTGGAAACACAGTATACAAATTACAAGGGAAAGCCCACTGCCTAACCAGTCTTCTTTTGATAAGAATTCTGAACCCCCATTTACTACTCATATTTTATTCAAGGTTATACCAAGAACTTAGTTTTGTCCTCGAGCATGCCGTGTTAATAGATGTGCAGCTTCATTATCCTATCTTCCCACGTGTAAACTTTCAGATTCGGAAAAATAATGAGAAGGCGCTATATTTCTACGATTAAAGGCCCATGTGTTGAGAAAGAAGCATTCCTAGATTTAATAGCTTTAAAAACATTCCATGTGTTAATGTCGTATTTTATACACCTGGGTTAAGCTCCAGCAACCCAGGTTGGAATCTTTTTACCTACAAACACAGAGACAGAGGTGGGCTTGGTGGTGGTGCGAGGAGCCTCTGACACTAAAATTAGTCCTTCTTCTAGGAGAATGGTAGAAGAATTAGAGAGTTCTTCATATATGAAGCTTGGCTTTTATACGAGGTTTTAGGAGAACATTCTGTACCCTGTGTGAGAGGTCTGCGTCACGTCCACAACCGCCCAAGTCATGGCTTTTAATGTGACGCAGTGTTTGAGGTGGCGCCATTAATGCAGTGTGGCTCCCCAAATGGCGTCTCGACGAGAGGCGGTCGGAGCGATCACTTCTCACTCCCATTGTCAGAGAATGGAGGGTTATCCGTATTTTCCGTTCACTTGCCGGTGTAGATCTTTTAATGCTAGGTGTCAAAGGAGGACGTCAGGGTCAGCGTGTCCCGTCTGTCCCCCCGACTAGTTTCCCGCGCGATGTATCTCCTTCCTCTTAATATAGCTCATGGGCTGGGTTTTGTTGATGGCTCTTGGCTTATAGGAAAGGAGCGGTTCAAACTAAAAAGGGCTTCAAGGTCTTGCTCAGGCCCAACCCAGTGGGCTGTGATGGGATATCCCCTTCCAGCTATGCCGTTAATTCCTACTGAACCTGTACGGTGGGAATTCCTTTATTTTTTGGGATGTTTCAGTGGCTCGTTTCTGATAGACTGATGTGCACTTGAGTGTGCCCGTCTGACTCCCTTCATTTGAGTAACGACTGATAGTTCCCCTCATTCGTCGCTTTGTGCAGCGCATATCGTGGGATCTGCACCCAGCCACTATCCCCTCCACATCACGTGTTGATCTGTAGCTTAGGGAACTCCAATCGACATGGGCCAAGTCCAACCTCTTTCCCATTCTTGGTCCGTTTACTTTCACTCTCTCTCTCAGCATTTGAATCATTGTCTTCATGCTCTCCTGCTACCTTGCATTTTTCTCCCTTCAGTTCCCTTCCAACCAGCCTCTGCTACTTTTCTTCTATGGCACCCAAGAACTCTTCCCGTGCCGCTCACTAGGGCTTGCGCTTTTCCTGCCCGTCTGAGTCTTCCAGGACTTCTGGGGCATTGACCCTCCAGAGGTCTGTACTGAGTCCCAACACTTCGAGGGGTTCAATTGGAGGTTGGAGGCTTTTCTGGCGACTTTAAGGTCCTTGAAGGCCTCTTTTAGAGTCCCTAACTCCATCATTTTAAAGGTCCATGAGGCCCTTGAAAGGGCTGTAGACTTCGAGGGTTACACCACAAAGGTGGCGTTATAGCTCTCCATGTTTGCCAATGGACTGCAGCTTCCTTTTTGCCTGCAGTTCGTGACGTGCTGGACTACCCCAACTCAAGGAGGATTCTGGTGTGTTGTTGCATTGTTTGGCACTTAGAGCTGGAAGAGGTCGACCTAGAGCAACTGGGCCTCACTACCCAGGAGTTCCTCCTAACCCACAACCTCCTAAGGTAAAAAGGGAACACTTGCAGTTTTCGATTGCGCCAAGGGCAGACTATGGCTTGCCTGGAGTAGCAGTATTCTCAGATTAAATACTGGAACCAGCGGTTCTTCCTTCTATTAGCAAGCGGTGGGAGTTTTCAGCCAGACAGACTACTCGGTAAGAGTTTCCCATATGTGCTATATGGAGGGTTATGTCGAAGGATAGGGAGGTTTGACCAAAACCAACTAAGGATGAGGAGACTCGACTGGAGATCGTCCAATCCTGGGTGATTTCGCACCAATAGGATGTTTACACTGAGGCCCTGTTGGAGGAAGTCAATATATAAGGCGGTACCTAGCCTTCTAGCGCATGCTCACTTCGATTATCGTAGCAACCCCATGTGGCCCACAGCTCGCCAGGATCTTAAGAGGCCCTTGAGCAGGCTGTTAGAGGGGAAAGGGAAGAAGCCTCAGACCAAGGAGTCTGGGGGCAGCAGTTTTAAATTTGCTTGGCCACCCCCTCTTGGGTAACCTTCTAGCATTCCCGTTATCGTTCGTCATCTAAGACCATCTTCGGCCTCTATGGGAGCTATGCGTTCATCCCCCCGTCTTTTGCTTCCAAGACTGCACGGCTCCCCACCCCGCTGAGTAAGATGGGCACCGCGGGTGCATCCCAAGGGGTCCGAGTCACATTTAGGATAGCTAAAGTTCCTCAGTTTGTGATCCCTTCTCTTGTTTATCAGGCCACGTCTTCTCCTACCCCCCCCCCCCTCCGAGAGGGCAACACGGGAAGGACTGAAACCGTCACTTGAGCTAAGGAGGAATTTGAGTTGTAGCTCTACGTGGCTCTTTTGAAGCCTACCCCTAAGGAGTCCAAGAGTGTTGTTTCACCACTTGAAATTGACACAAGGCTGATTCCCTCTCTAGAGGCCAATGAGCACGTTGTAGAGGGCGAGGGGTTTCCAGCTGTTGGGGAGTAGGAGCAGGTAGTGGGGGTAAGGATGCCTTTGATCTCGGCTAGAATAGGGTCTCTATCTCTAGGTTCCCCTTCAATTATTCTCTCGAACATGAAGTCACTTCGACGGAAGTGCCTTTGAAGGCAGTCTCGGAGGTCGGCAAGGTTCCCTTGGTTGTGCCCAAGACTGAGGCCGTGGTGGCATTAGTGAAGGCCAATGAGACCTCAGTGATCCCGCCCAAGACTGAGGCCGTGATGGCGTCAGTGCAAGCCAGGGAGGTCTTGGTAGTCCTACCCGAGATTGAGGATGTGATGGCGTCAGTGAAGGCCAATGAGATATTGGAAGTCTTGCCCAAGGCTAAGGCCGTGATGACATCAATCAAGGCCAATAAGGTACCTGAGACTGAGGCCATAGTGGTAGTAGTGGAGGTCAGGGAGGTCTCGGGAGTCCCATTCGAGACTAAGGTTGAGGTGGTGACAGTGAAGGTCTGGGAGGTCTTGGTGATGGAAGGGGAAGTAGAGGTGGTCATGGTCTCCTAAGAGGCGAGGTCAGAACAAGTCTAGAGGGTGGTTTTGGGGAGAAGGTTGCTGAGGTGCCTAAGGATGACGTAGCGTGCGGTGTCAGGACCTCATCTAGCCCTCTGCCTGAGGAGGTGGGTGGCTCCCTTGTTCACGAGGTTTTCTCTTCTTCTTTATAGTTGGGGCGCATGGGGTCATCTCACGAGGTTGGCGAGAGGGAGGCCCCACGAGCTAAGTTTGGATTCGAGAGAGCCCGTGTCGAATCCATCCAAGTGATGGTTGAAAAAATTGAGGCCTTCTTCTGCGGGTAAGTTTTGGCGCACTCTTTTTTCCATTCTATCTCTTTTTCTTGTTGTTAACTCGGCTTGTGTCTTTGTCAGGGGGTGGAGTAGTTGGCGGCTCCTATTGTGGACGATCAAGGGGCTCTGGAGGAGGAGAATCTTGAATTCCGCTGCCTGTCCAACCTGGTCAAGTGGCAGGCCAGGAAGGTGAGCAAGGAGAAAGAGGAGCTAGAAGAGACCCTTATCAGGATGGACTTTAGTCGTTGACGAAGGCAAAAGAGGATTGCCTGGCTTTGCCGTCAAGAGGCCAGTTGAAGTCCGACCTTGCCAAGTCGTGGGAGGAGGTCAGCCAGCATCTACTCAAGGCAGCGCTTTGTGGGGAAGTGTGGGACAACCTGTTGGGATTGTTGGATTACCGAGTGGGGGAGTTTGACGAGCTGAAGAAGTTAAGCCTAAGAGTTGAAGGAGGAGAAGTTGAAGTTGAAGAAGCAGTATGACTCCAATACTCAGTCGTACAACTAGCTCAATGGCAACTACATGTCCCTTTTAAAGTTCGTGAAGAACAAGTCATCCTAGCTTGAGTCTAAAGCCAAAAAGGTGAAGGACCTGGAGGTTGAGGTGGTTGTCGCGGGCCACGATGCTTGAAGAGAAGAAGCAGGCCGAAGAGTTGGAGGTTAAGCTGGCTACAGTCGGTTAGCTGCCTGTGACGTCGTCATTGAGGACCTGAGGTAAGACCTAGTCGAAGTCCAAGATGTTGTCCTTCACCTGGACAAATAGCTGTCGTTTGCCAGGCTTGTTCTCAACCAAGCCTGGTCCTACAGCTACATGGAGGGCTTGGCAAGGATGTGGTACCATCTGCTGGTGAACTCGTAGGATGATCTGAGGTCCATCGATCTAGAGTCTTTTCCCTTGGACCCGGCGACACTGAAGCACGACACCACTATAGGAAAGGACTTGATGCCTGATGCCTTCCCGGACGACCCCACCAGCTGACATCGGGCTTTTTGTTTCCTTGTACTTTTATTATTTATTATTTTGTATTTTTGTTCTCTATTATTTGTGTAAAGAAACACTGTAAAATTTTTTTTTCTGTACATGTATACTCCCCACTGGGCAATAAATATGCAAACCGATGACAATTTTTCTTTGTAAGCGATCTTCTTCCATCTTCTTCTCTCTGTTACTTCTTTTTTTTTTTTTACTTTTTCGTTGGTGCGTGTAAAAGATTGGGGACTAGTGAGGCATTGACATGGCGAGGAGTCAATTGACTTACTCCTAGTCTTTAGGAGTTAATGTGGTGGTTCCCTTTGTTTGTCTTTGTCATGACCTTTCAACAAGGGTGGCCGGGTAGTCGCAAGGCTGGATCCGCTTGCCACCTTTCAATGAGAAGGAAAGGAGGTTGGGTGGTCAAGAGACTGGACCCACCAGCCATTGTCGTGATGGAGGTCGTGACTTGTCCTTCGTTTGGAAAAGGTGCGTGACCATGCAAAACAAACCAAATCGGTTAGCGTAGATAACCCAAATTATAAATATGATACTTGCAAACCTAAATTGCTTGAATTGCTTGGCGATGTTTGGAGGTCTATTGTGACTTTGCAATGAGGGAGGTCGAGTTAGAGCATCCTCAATGGATTAGCCAAAGTTCAAGGACATTTTTTATGAATATAAGAGAAATTTGACTTTTGGTTATTCTATTTACATAAATCTCTACATTGGAATAATTTTTTTTTTCATTATATAACAATAAAATAATGTAAGATGAATTTAGTTTTGGTTATTCACATCAAATCTCTACGTTAGATTATCTATTTATTCATCATATAGTAATGAGTAACTAATAATTTCAAAAATATTTAATTTTTTTAATTATTAATTTTTTTAATTTTATCATATTTTACTATTCTACCTATTATATATTAATTAATAATCATATTCTAATTAAATTAATATATCACTAACTCAAATTAATATATCAATTGTGATAAAATATGTGATAAAAAAAAAGGAGAGAGAAATAATTGATAAAATATGTATTTGATGTATGTACAGTAACATTCAAATTTGGAAAAACTTTTGAAAGTTACTGGAATTTAGCTAATTCATTGTGAATATATTTTTCTAATAGCTAAATACTCAATGGATTTAGCTTTTACCTAATCCATGAGGATGCTCTTAGTCAAAAGATTGGACCTGCCTGTTGACCCTCCACTGGGAGACAAGTAGTCAGGCAGCTAAGCTGAACTTGCGCTTCACCGTGAAGGAGGTCAGATCAGTACAAAGCTTGGACTTACGCTTCACCATGAGGGAGGTCAGGCTGTCTAGGGCTAGACCCGCCTGTTGACTCTCACGAGGAAGGTAAGTAGTCGGGTAGCCAACGACTGGACCCGCGCTTCGCCATGAGGCAGGTCAGGGCTGCCCTTAAGACTAGTCTCGCTTGTTTACTCTCAACGGGAATGTTAGTAGTCGGGCAGCCAAGGGCTAGATCTACGCTTTGCTGTGAGGGAGGTCAGGCAGCCTAGGGTTGGACCCGCATGTTGATGCTCAAAGGGAAGGTAAGTAGTAGGGCAATGAAGAGTAGGACCCGCACTTCACTGTGAGGCAAGTTGTCTTTAAGACTAGAGTTGTATGTTGACCCTCAATGAGAAGGTAAGTAGTCGGGCAGCCAAGGGTTGGACCAGTACTTCGTCGTGAGGGAGGTCGAGCAGTCTGGGGCTGGACTTGCCTATTGACGCTCACGGGGAAGGTAAGTAGTTTGGCAACGAAGGGATGGACCAATGCTTCATAGTGAGGCAAGTTGGGGCTATACTTCATCGTGAGGCAACAGGAAGGTAAGTAGTCGGGCAGCCAAGGGCTGGACCTGCGTGTCACCGTGAGGTAGGTAGGGTAGTCTGGGGCTAGACCCGTCTGTTGACGCTCCTGGGGAAGGTAAGTAGTTGGGCAACCAAGTGCTGGACCCACACTTCGCCATGAGGGAGGTCAGACAGTTTGAGGTTGGACCTGCCTATTGACGTTCACGGGGAAGGTAAGTAGTCGGGAAGCCAAGGGCTAGACCCAAGCTTTATCCTGTGGGAGGTCGGGCAGTCTTGGGTTGGACCCACCTATTGATGCTCACAGTGAAGGTAAGTAGTCGGTTAGTTAGTGACTGGACATGCAGGTCCAACCTTTGTCTCGAGGCAGGTCGGGGCTGCCCTTAAGACTAGATTTGCCTGTTGATCCTCAATGGGATGTAAGTAGTCGGGGCAGCTAAGGGCTAGAGCCGTGCTTTGCCGTGAAGGAGGTTGGGCATCCTAGGGCTGGACCTACCTGTTGACACTCACAGGGAAGGTAAGTTGTTGGGCATCCAAGGGCTGGACCCGCACTTTGCCTTAAGGGAGGTTGGACAGTCTGGTGCTGGATCCACTTGTCGACTCTCATGGAGAAAGTAAGTAGTCGGGCAACCAAGGGCTGGACCCGTGCTTCACCGTGAGAGAGGTTGGGCAATTTAGGGCTAGACTCGCCTGTTGACTCTCATAGGGAAGGTAAGTAGTTAGGGCAGCAAGGGTTGGACCCGCATTTTGCCGTGAGGTAGGTCGAATCAATCCAAAAGCTGGACCCTCCTCTTGATCCCCAACTGGAAGGTAAGTAGTCGGGTAGCCAAGGGTTGGACCTGTGCTTCACCGTGAGAGAGGTCAGGCAGTTTAGAGCTGGACCCATCTATTGATGCTCACAGGAAATGTAAGTAGTCGGGCAGCCAAGGGCTGGACCCACGCTTCTCCTTGGGGTAGGTCGGGTCCGCTCTAAAGACTAGACCCACATGTTGGCCCTCAAAGAGAAGGTAAGTAGTCATGCAAGACAAAACATAGTTATGAGAAAAAAAGTATAACTTTATTCATCATTTGTATGCATACATATTCAGTAGAAGAACTTTCGTAGGTGTTCTGCATTCCACGGATGGGGTAGTTCTTTCCTTTGGAAGTCTTTGAGTCAATAGGAGCCTGGATGATTGTTGGCAGTCACGACGTGTGGACCTTCTCATCGCGGCCCTAGCTTTCCTTCTTCTCTGGTAGTTGTCCCTGTCTATCTCAGCACTAGGTCACCGACCTTGATGGATCTCAGCTTGACTCTCTTGTTGAAGTAGTGCTCGGCCTTCCTTTTGTTGATCGTCGTTCTCATCTTGGCCTATTGTATTTTCTTCTCCAACAAGTTGAGTTGTTCTTCTAGTTTCTCATTATTAGAGTCTTGATCGAAATTTTGGATCCTATAAGTGGGCATCCCGATTTCGACTGGCATTACCGCCTCATGTCCATAAGTGAGGGTGAAGGGAGTTTCCCCATTAGAGTTTTGATAGTGTTCCGGTGGGCCCATAGTACCTAGGGAGTTCCTTTGTCCAATCCCATTTCTTCTCATCGAGTCTCTTCTTCAGTATCGTGAGCAATGTCTTATTGGTTGCCTCAAATTGTCTGTTAGCCTATGAGTGTCTCAGGGATGAGTAAGTGAACTTGATTCCCAAGTTTCTACACCAGTCGCGGTAGTGATCCGAGTTGAACTGCCTCCCATTGCTCGAGATTATGCAATGAGGGATGCCGAATCTGCACACTATTGTCTTTCACAAGGACCGGGTGATATTGTTTGTTGTTATCATCGCCAGTGCTTCGGCTTCCACCCATTTGGTAAAATAGTCGACAGTAACAACCACAAACTTCACTCCTCCTTTGCCCAGAGGTAGGGGCTGACCAAGTCAACTCCTCACAGCGCAAAGGGCGATGGTGACATGATCGACGTCAGCTCATTCGACCGGCATTGGGGTATTGAGGGGTACTCCTGACACTTTTGGAATTTCCGGGCAAACTCTTTTGTGTCTTTAAAGGCATATAGGTAATAGTATCCTGCCCTTACTACCTTTTATGCCAGTGCTTTCCTACCTGAGTGGTTGCCACACACTCCTTTGTGTATCTCCACCAGGATGTACTGTGCTTCTTTGGTGAAACGCGTATTAGGAGGGATGTGGAGTAACCATACCCACAAAGGTGAAGCATGCTACCCTATTCATGATCTTCCTCGCCTCCCACTTCTTGTTGGGCAGCTCGCTGGCATCCATGTATCTGATTATTTCCATGACCCATTTTTTAGCTCCAGGCCTTACCTCTGACATCTCGACCCCTACCATGGCCTTGTCTACGGTTCTAACAACCGTCTGTTCTTGCAAAGAGACATCTTCCTACTTGAACGCAGCTTCTACCAACTTGTCAGCCTTTTGGTTCTTGGCCCTCAACACCTGCTGCACTTCAAAATACCGCAAGTGGTTGCTTCTTTCCCCCACCAGCATCAAGTATTTCTTCAGCTTCTTGCTCTTCATGGTGAACTCCCTCCAGACTTGGTTGATGACCACTTGGGAGTCGACACTTACTTCAACTTCTTTGGCGCCTAGTGACTCAGTGATTGCTAACCCGATTAGAAGTGCTTCGTAATCTGTTTCATTTTTTATGGTTTTGAATGCTAGCCTGATGGCGTAGTTGTGTTCTTCTCCTGTATCTGTACCAATATACACCCCCACTCCCCTCTAGCTTGACAGGACGAGCCATCAAAGAAGACCTGCCAGGGCTTCACGGGAGGTGCATCTCGGACTTATTTTGGGAAGCTGATGAATTCTGTGACCAAGTCTGCCAACACTTGCCCTTTCACAACATTTCTGGGGATGTATCTAATGTCAAATTCACTTAGTTCTATCGCCTAGTCAATCAGCTTGCCTGAGACATCAGGCTGTTGCAAGACCTTTTTCAATGGGGCTTCGGTCAAAACCCAAATTAGGTGTGCCTGGAAGTATGGCTTGAGCCGGCGTGTAATCATTACTAGAGCGAAGGCTAGTTGGTCCATCCTGGGGTATCTCTTCTCTGCTCCTTGAAAAGCTAGGATAGTATAGTATATTGGATTCTGGGAGCCCTTCACATCTCGTACCAAGGTTGTAGAGACTAGGTGAAAGGAGATGGACAGATTCAGGTTCAAGGCTTCTCCTAGTTCAGCCTGATTGAGCATCAGTGGGCTAGTGAGGTATTGCTTGAGGGTCTTGAATGCTTGGTTGCATTCACAGTCCCAAGTTTGCGCCTTCCGCAACACTTAAAAAACAGCAGGCACTTGTCCGTTGAACGGGACACGAATTGATTAAGGGCCCCCACTTGGCCGACAGGTCTATGTACGCCATTAATGTTCTAAGGTCGGGCCATGTTGAGTATGGCCTCCACCTTCTCTGAATTGCTTTCTATTCCTTGCTCGGAGACCATAAAACCCAAGAACTTCCTAGACTCGACGCCGAATGCACACTTTGTAGAATTGAGCTTCATCTGGTAGCGTTGCAGCGCCGCGATGGTCTCATGCAAGTCGACTAAGTGTTGTTTGGGGGTTTCTGCTCTTAACGAGCATGTCGTCTATATAGACCTCCATGTTTTCGCCCTATTTGCTCCTTGGACATGCAGTTGACAAGCTACTGGTAAGTAGCCCCCACATTTTTTAGGCCAAAAGGCATGACCATTTAGTAGTATAGCCCCTGTCCGTGATAAATGACTTTTTTCCTCATCGTCAGGGTTCATGTGGATCTAGTTGTACCTCAAATAGGCATCCATGAAGCTCAACATGCGGTGACTTGTGATGGATAGGGGTGTAACAGGTCCAGTTTGGTCCGGTTTTATATATGTTTTAGAATCGAACCGGTATACACCGGTTTTGAAAAATTTAATAATTGATACCGGACCGATTCATTACCGAAACCGATTTTACCGGTTTCGGTTCAATTCGGTCCAGTTTTTCTGGTTTCGGTCTAGTCTTTCTAATTTTACAGATTATCTATATTAGTAATAATATGATGTTTACATATACTAAACTATTAATCTATTTATATTATACTATAAGTACATTATTTTATAATACTTAGCACAAATTAGTATAATATTAAATTTAACTATAGTTTATATAAGTTTTAGACTTTTTATATGAGTATATATGATTAAATGGAAAAAAAATATATTTACAAAAATAATATATATTATAATTTATTATGCCAAAAAAGTATTTATCCTTGATATATATATATATATAATATTAATAACTTAATATTAATGTTTATGTCTAAGAATAAAATTTATATGTTATATCAAATGTTATATTAATTTTATATTATGAAATTAATAGACTTGAATAATAAGATTATAATTTCATGTTATATTAATTAGCAATTTAGCGTATAATATATATAATATAATATAAAAAATTATATATATACAGGTCCAGTTTGGTTTAAACCGGTTTTCATTTTTGAAAACCGGTACTACACTGATTTAGGACCGGTTTTGATTATTAAGAACCAATATCGCATCGGTTTAGGTTGGTTTCGATTACAAACCAGACCGAATCTCGGTTCAGTTTGGTCCGGTTCAATCAAATTTTCAATTCTTTTTACACCCTAGCGGTAGAGTCCACTATCAAGTCAATTGGAAAGTTGTATTTCGAGCAGACCTTGTTAAGATTTCTAAAGTCGACACACATTTTCCATTTGTCGTTGGCCTTCTTCACTAGCATAACATTGGATAACCAATCTTGGTAGTGTTCCTCCCATAAAAACTTTACTGCTAAGAGGCAATCGACCTCCTCGATAATGGTGGTGCATTTCTCGACGCTGAAACTTTGGCATGTCTGCCTGATCTTCTTGGCCTCAAGGTCCACGCAAAGGTGGTGTTGGATTATGTCGGGATCAATCTCAGGCATGTCCTCGTGGCCCCAGGCAAACATATTTCGGTGCTTCATGAGGAGCTGCTTCATAGCTTGCTGCATATCGGGTCCCATTCTACTGCCAATTCTGATCGTGGTCTCAGGACGACTTGGTTCCAGGGGAGCTAGCTAAAGTGGTTCATTTGGCTCCACTTGTCTGAGGGCTTGCTTGTCCTTGACCTCTTCTTCTCCTGTGCCAAACTAGGGGGGAGGTTGTGGGAAGTTGTTGTCGCCTGGAGCTTTTATTATGCCCCTTCGCAGGTTTCAGCTCATGCCCATAGCACTTGCATGCTAATACTTGCTCGCCTCGGATCTCCCCCACTCCTGTGGTCGTTGAGAACTTCACTTTCAAGTGGTAAGTTGAAGTTACTGCCTTCAAGCTATTGAGGGTTGACCACCCCAGGTATGATGAGGAGGCCTTCACCACTATGGAGTCGGCCATTGTGGAGGCCATGTGAGGGGCTTTGTTGACCAGGACCGAAAGGGTGATGGTTCCCATCGACTAAACCATGTCCCTTGAAAAACCCTCTGGCATGCGCTTTCCTACTAGAGGAGGTCAGGTTGCTACCCACAAATCTCCCGATGATGGTTCTGATGTCGCCCTGGGCTGTTCTACGGAGGCTTTCGCTCCACCCGCCGTCTCCTTGGGCTTTCACTCCTTCTTGACCTACCAAATCTCTCTCGGCTACGTTCTCGTTACCTTCTTTGGTTGGCATGATGCTGGGGGGCGAGGTGCTCTGCCTCTCCCCGTCCTACTCTAAGGGAAATGCAGTCCATGGTATTATGAGATGTGGTCTGATGGTAGGTGCAATAATGGCAACTTCTGCCCAGGTTATCAACTTCCTGAGTAGTTGCTTTCCTCCGGTACAGACAACGTGACCTTGTCATACTGGGGTCCCATGCCTTTCAAGGGGGTGCTTCATCCTGCCTCCTATCTTGTTATCCCTTCCTAGCCTTCTCGGGGGCATTAGCTTTGCCTAATGCCTTGGCCTTCCTGTCGGCTTGTTCTAGTTCCATTTTTCTGGGCTCTATCAGGGCTTGGAGTGTGCCTTCAGCATTGATGATGCCATCGGCGTGGTCCATGAATTCTCGTAGGGTAGTGGAAGTTCTTCCTGCCAATTCTGCCATGAACTGGTTAAGGGGCCATATGTCACCCAAGAGTGTTGCTAAGGTGATTTGCTTGTCTTGATCGTCTGTCGTCATACGCTCCTTGTTGAATCGAGCCAAGTATGCTTTCAAAATTTCATCCTCTCTTTGTTTGACGGTGAGGAGGTACATGGAGGGGCATCTTCTCCTCCTATTGGTCATGAACTGCATGAGGAACAGGTGGGCTAGCTCTCCAAAGCTATTGACTGACCCAGGTGCCAACGACTTGAACCATACCCTCGTAGCCCCTTTCAAGGTTAGAGGGAGGGAAGGCCCTGCAAGCAATTTTCCTAAGGAAACTGTTCAGGGTCATATGGGCCTTGAAGGTTTCTAGGTTTCCCGGGGGGGGAGGTCCCTGGACCCGTCATACATTTTCATTTGGGAGACCCTGAATTTCAGCGGCAGTAGTGCAACTATCACCTTAGCAGTGTAAAGTAAGTTTGTACTGGTGAGCAACTGATCTACCAACGAGGAGGCGCCCATCTTCCTTGCCATCTCCTCATATTTGTCCATGAGGCTACGTAATTCATGATGCATCTTCCTTCTTTCTTCTTCACCAGCATCTACCAGCCAACGCTCTGAGATTCTTCCTACTCGTTCTTATTTTGCCTCGCCTCATCTTGCAATTTAGTGTTGGTTCTTCCCAGGGCTTCAATTTTGCGGAGAAGGTTCTCAACCTCTTCCACCATCTTTCTCATGCATTCTTCCATTTCTACGAAATTTCCTTCCATGTTTGTTGATGTTTCTTATTCGCGAGTTGCTTAGGAACGTGTAGTAGCAGCATACGAAGGACACATTGCGTCTATAGAGATCTCGCATATGGTGCCACTATTAATGTCGTGTTTCGTACACTTGGGCTAAGCTCCAACAACTTAGGTCGGGATCTTTCTACCTACAAACACAGAGACAAAGGTGGGCTTAGCAGTAGTCCGGGAAGCCTCCGATGCTAAAGTCAATCATTCTTCTTCTGGGAAATGACATGAGAATTAGAGAGTTCAGAGAGTTCTTTGAACCTAAAGCATGGCTTTTATATGAGGCGGGGAACATTTCATACCCTATGTCAGGGGTCTACGTCACGCCTACAACTACCCAGGTCATGGCCTTTGATGCGGTGTGGCTTCTCGGGAGGCATCTCGATGACAGGCAGTTGAAACGGTCACTTCTCACTCCCATCGTTAGAGAATTGAGGGTTGTCTGTGTTCTCCGTTCACTTATTGGCTTGGATCTTTTAATGCTAGGTGTTAGAGGAGGACATTAGGGTCAGCGTGTCCCAGCTGTCCCCCCAACTTGTTTCCAGCGTGATGTATCCCCTTCCTTTTAATCTAACTTGTGGGTTGGGTTCCGTTGATGGCTCTTGGCCCATAGGAAAGGAGCGGTCTGAACTGAAAAGGGCTTCAGGGCCTTGCTCAGTCCCAATCCAGTGGGCTGTGATGGGGATATCCCATTCCACCATGAATCACCTTCTCATATTAAACTGTAAAAAATATGCCTAAAATCATCTGTAAACCTCTTAAAGCTGTCAAAGATTCAATATCATCCACCTTAAAGACACCCACTTACTTTTTGCTTAAAGCAAACAAAACTCGTCCATCACCATCTCTAAGAATAACACCAATACATGCAGTAGTTTCATTTTTAAACAATACCCCATCAAGATTCAGCTTAAACTTAGCATGAGAAGGGGGGGTTGCTATAGAAATACCTTTTCCTTTATCACAATCTGTTTGGAGGCTTGAATAGCATCAAAACTTGTTACATACTCAAGACAATGGTCAACAACTTCTAGAATTATATTTGAAGTATTTTCAAACAAACAAAGATTTCTATATTTCCATATACCCAAACAGATAGCGAGGAAAATAGGGACTAAAAACATATCAAATTCCCCAATAAAAGTGTCAAAACAATTAGTAGCACCCAAGAATTGAAAAAAGTGGCTGCTTTGAACCTCCCAAACTTGAGAAACATTACAGCATAAACATAAAGCATGAATTACATCTTCATCCTTCAAATGACAATGAGTACAGTTCCCATCAACTGCTATAACCCTTTTCTGTAAATTAATCTCTGTAGGTAAGCTATTGGTACAAGCCCTCCAAGCAAAACTTTTCACTTTGTTAGGGAGAGATAAATGCCATAGTTTCCCCCAAAAAACAGATTACTGTTTGAGTGAGAACTTTCTACACCACCATTTCTACGTACCATCTTTGTAGTGAAATGATAATCAGATTTAACAAAATACTTACTAGACTTATTTGCACCCTAAACAAACTGATCAACTGCTCAAAAATGAAGAGAAATATGAAGAATCTGCTCAGCCACATAAGAAGAAAAACTATTTCTGATCAAAGCTTCATTCCATGTTCTAGACAAAGTGTTAAATAACATATTAACAATGGCATTCAAGGGTAATAATTGAGAAGAGTGAGAACCAAAAGCCTCTAAGCTCGCTGAAACCCACCGATCTATTCATACATTAATGTTTTCACCATTCCCAACCCGCCATATACAACCTTGAATAAGAATATTCTTTGTTGTGAAAATGATTCTCCACACATAGGAATGATTGTACCCAAGTTGTGACCGTAGGAAAGTTGTATATGAGAAATACTTGGCTTTAAAAATCTTAAACAACAATGAATCAGAATTATGAAGTAATCTCCAGCCTTGTTTGGCAAGCAACGCCAAATTAAAAATCTCTAAATTACTAAAACCCGATCCTCCAATCAACTTGGATTTACACATTTTATTCCAACTAACCCAATGAACTATCGTCCCCACCAAAATCTAGCGAACATACTTTCCAATTCCTTGCAAAAAGACTTTGGTAATTGAAAACAACTCATAATGTAAGTAGGTAATGCCTGAGCCACTGCCACAATGAGAAATTCTTGACCAGCTTGTGATAAAAATTTCTCTTTCCACCATTGTAATTTGTTCCAAACTCTTGATTTAAAATTTTGAAAAGTAGTAGAATGAGCACGTCCAACAAAGGATGGTAAACTCATATACCGAGTATGGTATTGAATTGACTACACATTCCAAAGTGCCTTAATGGAATTCACCTCTTCCTCCCCAACATTTCTACTAACTAATAACTATGTTTTCTCCAAATTTATCTATTGTCCAGATGCATTTGTATAAATATGTATTAAGTGCCAAAGTGCAAAGTTTTCTGCCATGTTAGCTCTACAAAATAACAAACTGCCATTAGCAACGAATAAGTGAGTAATCGTTGGAGTACCATTACATAACCTTACACCCCTCATCAATCATTTGTTTTCAGCTTCTTGAATGAGAGAAAATAGCCCTTCAGCACATAAAACAAACAAATACGAGATAACGGATCACCTTGTCAGATACCCCAACAAGAGAAAGTGGACAACATAGGCACACCATTAAGGAGTATCTTATAAGACACCAAACATACACATTATAAAATCGATGATATCAATCTAGAATCGAAACCCAAACAAAACATCACTTGTTCAAGAAACTTCCATTCCATCCTATTATAAACCTTACTAATATCAAGCTTAACAGACATGACACCCTTTTTACCTCGCCTTCTTTTTCATATTGAGTGGACAACTTCATAAGCAAGAAGGACATTATCTAGAATAAGCCTCCCCTTGAAAAAATCATATTGAGTATGAGAAATAAGTTGGGATAAAATAATCTTCAGCTTATTAGCTATTATCTTAACAATTATCTTGTAAACCACATTACACAAACTAATAGGTTTGAAATCTTCAAGTTTTTCAGGTGTCCCCTTTTTGGGAATCAGAACTAAATGAGTTGCATTTAAATCAGGAGCGAGCTCTTAATTTTTTAAATGATATATTTTAGGGTATTATATATTCAAACGATATATTCAAACGGTTTGAAGTTGGTTGGGCTGGGCCGAAGGTAGCTGTGGCGAGAGATCAAGGTCTGAACCTAGCAGTTTGGCCCAAATAAGCCGAAAGAGACATGGCACAGCCGTGTTTACCATCCACGGTAGAATGTAGAGAGGAAAATCAGAGGAGAGGAGAAAGGTAATCGGAGTAAGGGTAGAGAATGGAAGGAGAAGAGGGAGAGGGACTAAGGCTGAGCAAGAGGTTCTCTGACAAGGGCCCTGATGGAGAAGTGGATTACAAGACGAAGGCCGGCACCGCGTGGAGCCATTCGTATCTCAACCAAAAGCCATGGCATCCCCTCTCCTATCCCAACCAACGCCGCAAGTGGATCGCCGAGCAGACCCACGCCCAACGCGAGCGTCGAGCCGAGGAAGTTGCTCGCGAGGCATCATACTATTCTTTTCAATATCTCTCTTCTCTTCTTCTAACTTTTCCTCCCTTATCTTCACATTCGGATTCATTACTTTTCTTTGTATCGATCTCTCTTTCTGCTTGCAGTACTCTCAGGAGCAGGAGTTCTTTCGGCAGACCGCTCTCATCTCCAAGAAGGAGAAGGAAAAGGTCTTTCATTTCTTCTTTCCTTCCTTTGTAGTTTTTTTCTCTTTCAAGTGAATTAGGTTTATCGTGCTTCCATTGACTGGAAACTCTCCCAAAGCCAATCCAGTGCAATATCTCACGATACCGTTTTCATTATATGATGTGTGGATTGCCATATTTTCTTTTTGTTCTTTTGCAATTTTGTATAACTGTATGCTGTAAAATAATAGGTGGAGATGATGAAAGCTGTTAGCTTCATGTATGTTCGTCCACCTGGTTACAATGCCGAAAGTGCCAAAGCTGCAGAGATTGCTGACGAGAGTAAAAAACAGGAACTGAATGACCCACTCGCTGACGGGGAGTCCACTGCTATGTACCATTTGCATCTCTGTTTTGTCTTTTTGCAAACTTTTAATTTGGGACTAATTTGTTCCAGAAAGGAAGAAAAAATGAAGAAAAATGGTCTTTATAGTAGTTTCTTTATTTGCCGTACCATATTCACCATGTTTTGGAAGATAAAGATTAATAGTTATGGTGTTTCTTATGTAGGCCACCAGAATCTGTTCCCGTTAGAGGTGAAGAAAAGAAGAAACCAAGACCAAAAGATGTTTTTGGGCGTCCATTACCCACCGAAGAAGAATTTGAAGTCTTAAAAAATGCTCCACGGTATGAATGGATGTGCCCTCTTCCATTTAAGTATTATGTGTTTAATGTTGCAAAGTTTACTTGGCAGTTGCTTGACGTTATACATGTATGAATCTGGACATTGTGTTATTTAAATTAACTTGAATAAAACAGTAAGTTTTTAAAAATCTACTTTCAAGAAAAGCTACTGAAAATGTTGCAGATTGTACAGATTGAGAGTTCAAGTTGTGTCCTTAATGTTTTTTGTTACAACTTATTGTTTGCAGAACTATATCAACTTTGTGGCTACTGTTGGTTCAGTGTTATGCAGCATATAGAGCGTCATTGCTTTTGTTTACGACAAAATTGCTCTTCTTCTTTTAAAAAGTACAAGTAATTGCATTAATGACTGTTCAACACATGAAAGGTAAAAGATAAGTTGTGGTTGGATTTTGGAACTTGTTCTAAATTCCTGTACTAAGAGATTCAATAAGCCAATGCAACCAAAAGAGTAGTTCCTAGGACCATAACATACATGATGACAATGTTATTCCTATACCTGAAATTCATGGTTCTAGGCAGCTTCCCATTGTGGAACTGAGAAGTTGTTAGATCCTATTTCATTATTTATAAAGCCGTTTAGAAAATTACACTTGATATTGGAGTTTCTTAATTAATAGAATTTAGACCCTTTGCTATTGAGCTTGTTCACTTTCAATAAAGGTTAGAAAATTATATTCTTCCATTTTATTTAACAAAAACAGGTTGTTTTCTATTTTATACAGTGGTGTGCGTTATTGCTTCTTACAGGGGTGTAATTGTTTTGATATACATGAATTAACTACAAATATTGCATGTGGGTAGTGATTAGTCTCATGCATATGCCTGGATGCAACGATTTAACTACCAATTGTGTGGAGAATTAAGAATATTGGTAGGCCATGTGAGTTTATCAGTGTTGGTTTGGAATGTTAGCTCAAAATACTGGGACTTTTGGCTGATGATTTTGGTTGGAAGTGTTTGTAATCTCTTGGTGAAGGCCTGGCTGTCGGGCTGAAAAGGGATCTTGGGAAATTGTTGCCACTCTCTCAGAACACTTCTATTTAGTGCTCATAGCATGTATGCTCGTTTTAGTAGTCGAACGCCTAGATTAATCACCAAACTAGAAGTTGTTAAGTCTTTACAATAACGTTACCTGTTGCCATTTAATCTATATGCTGGACATAATCAGTTTTGGGTGGAATGGGAAGAAATGGATTTTTCTTTCCATTTTCTTAATTAGATTTGTAGTTTGACTTATGGTACTCCTCTTGGCTTCTTCAACGGCTCCAAAGGGTTGTGTGAAGGAAACCGCTGTCTACAGCTGTAGAGAGTGGTTTTCTTCTAGTTTACAAGTTGGGAATGGATCCAGGGGAGTTGTGACGGTCTCTCTTTTGTTGTTTGCTGATGAAAGCTTTCCTTTTACTATACTAATATCAGACACATATTTTGTATTGTGAGGTGGCGTCAGGTTTTGAGATTGAATTTGGACAATAGCAATATTGTGCGTCTGGGGTAGGTTGGAGGGATTGAGGACCTGGCAGTGATTTATGTTGTAAAGGGGGGTCCTTTACTGCGAACTTTTTGGGCATGATTTATTCTTTCATGTCGTAAGAAAATTCGCCAGCCTCTTGGTATTAATACTTTTTTTTTTTTTGTTGTTGTAAGAATTCTTTCTATATAATTTATAAAAAAAAAAAAAAAAAAAGGAATTCTTACCATATAGGAATTCTTCTGGTATTATTACTTGTTGTATACAATGGGGTCCTTAATAAATATTTTATTGTCATATTCAATGATACCCATTCAAGTTGATTTCATCTACTTCAACAGTTCATCAAATGTGAGTTTTAATAGGAGATACGTCATATTACTTTAGATGAATGAAATATTAATATCTTGATGCAATGATGACTCAATATAATGAACTTTTCTTGTAGATTGATTGTATCCGTATGAATTTTTAATGATAGTTCTGATTTTGAGGTCCCTCTCTGCATGAAATTGATTATTTTTACATGGTTGAAAGGAGCACTTAGCTTTTATACCAGTTGATTTATCCCAAAGCAATTTAAGTCAATATATGTCTGCCTGAGACCTGTAGTTAGTGTATTATCCCTTACGACCTGTAGAAGATAGCTGGTAATATAAAACTTGTTTCAGGATTCTGATAGTTATTCTTTTGAATGATATGTAAATGCTTGATGAACTCTCTACCTGGTGTTTCCCTCTACTTAGCAGATGCTCTACTTTGTAATTGAAATCAGTTACATAGTTGTTTTGAGTATAGTGTGTGTGGTAGTGATTAGAGAATGCTGATTTAGTTGTAAATTTCAATGAATAATTTTTTAGGCTGGAGACCGGTGTTCAGGGAAGGGCGAAACCATTTGGAGTGGAAGTTCGCAATGTGAAATGTCTAAGATGTGGAAATTATGGTCACCAAAGTGGTGATCGTGAATGCCCATTGAAGGATGCCATAATGCCTAATGAAGAAAGTCGATTGAAAAGAGATGATCCCTTAAATGCAATCCTTGCCCACACAGATCCTAGTGAGGTCAGTCTTATCCTATCCTCGTCGGCACAGATTCCATTGGTTACCCAGGACCTTGGTTAAAAGCCAAATTTTCCTTGTTGCTCACAAATTGCTATTTCTTGTCACTGTTTAATTGGTGAATGTGTAAGATTCTATTGGTGGTTTTGGCATTATGCGAGATCATTTTTTTACCTCATTCTATCCTGGCCTTTTCACCGCTTGAACCTGAATTAAATCAATTTTATTTACTGGTGCATCCATTTCCCTTTCTGTAGCACATGGTGAAATCGTTTTGGTAACTCTCCTTATATTCTTTTGGTATGGGTGCCAATCCCACCTTTGAATGGATAGCTTATTCTTTCAGTTTATAAGGCATATGTCCTCATTTTGCACTTTAATTTGATTGTTTGCAAAAGCATATTTTGTCAACACATGCACGTGTATATTTTGTGTGTTAAAATAAGGTCATTTTGTTCATAAAAGAAAAAAAAGGTCATTTTGAGTAATTTTTACTTCTAAATTTGGTTTCACGAAGGACTACCTGGAATCCGGCATCCTTGTATCATTGTTTTGCTATAACGTCCCACAGTTAGGACTCTTGACTAATATCAATTATCCTGTGTTCTTTGTCCTATTTTACAGCCTCTAAAGTGGGAGCTCAAGCAGAAACCAGGAGTTAGTCCTCCGCGTGGAGGGTTTAAACCAGATGACCCTAACCAGCAAATAGTTGCTGAGGACATATTTGATGAGTATGGAGGTATCTACTTTTTCTATTCCAGGAACTTCTATGACAATTTTTAGGTCGTATTAACTAGGATGCTCATGTGATAACTGTCATCCCTCCATTTGGTAGGGTTCTTGAGTGGGGATAATATACCTGCGCTGCTGACCAACTTCTCTACCAAACCCAAGAAGAAGTCCAGAAAGAAAAGGAAGCAAAAAAGGCAGCAGTCATCACCTAATAGAGAATTGAAGGATCCAAATGAAGACGAGATATCTTCTGCGGATGGGTTACAGAGGTCAAAGAAGAAAAAGCGTAAGATGAAGGAAAGGCAGCATAATGATTCTGAATCAAGTTCAGACAGTTTAGAGTTTGATAGACGTAAAAAGAGCAGACACAAGCATTCTTATTCATCTGAGGATTCTGATGCTGACAAAAATCTTAGAAGTAAAAAGGGCAGAGACAAGTATTCTTACTCATCTGGAGATTCTGACCTTGATAGGCATCATAGAAGTGACACATGCAGGCAAAAACAATCCTTTTCATCTGAAGATTCTGACCTTGATAGGCATCATAGAAATGACAAAAGAAGACACAAGAATTCCTATTCATATGAAGATTCTGACCTTGATAAGCATCATAGAAGTGACAAAATCAGACACAAGAATTCCCATTCATTTGAAGATTCGGACCCTGGGAGGCATCGCAGGATTGGCAGTAGTAGACACAAGGGTTCATATTCATCTGAAGATGCTGACCTTGAGAAGCATCATAGAAGAAACAAGGGCTCTTATTCATCCAAGACTCGTAACCAGAGGCATCATAGAAGAAATGAGAGCAGACACAAAGGTTCTTATTCATTTGAAGATTCCGATGCTGAGAGGCATTGTAGAAGTGACAAGAGTAGACACAAACATGTCTGTTCTCATGAAGATTCCAATCCTGAGAGGCATCATAGAAGGGAGAAGAGTACTCATCCACATAGATTTAAAGATTCTGATGAGAAGCATCGTAGGAGTAAATATTGACATCACCATAATCACCGTCATCACCATCAGTCCGATCCTTCATCAGAGTTTGATTTCAAAATTCGATATACTTAATACTAGAATGAGCAGGCTGGATGATAAGTTTTATCAGATTCCATGCTAACAATCTTAGCCGTGAAAAAAGGAGAAACTAAAGGATTCAGCTGTCTCTTGGGTTGTTTAGTGTGATCAGAGGATGCTCATTATTAAATTTACCCCCAAGAAGCTCTGTTCTTGTCTAATAACATTCTGGTCGTTGGGTAAATTGGTTGTGTAACCCTCCCCCTTATATCAGCTTTCCATCATGTACTGCATTGGAGCAATCTTTACATGGGACTGGAGCTTGAATTTTCCGTTCAGAAGCTGATAGCTTGTGCAATGTGTATTGACGTTCCTGGAAAATTAATTTATGTTTTCAAGGGATTCATTCGAATTTTATGGAGCTTCGAATTATCATCCCATGCACTTGTGGATCTTTGGCCTTTGCTAGATCGTACTCATGAAATACATATATAGCTATGTTGATTATGGTTTATATCATATTTAACAAAAAGGAGTAAAAATAACAATGTCCATTTCAATTTTGCAGTGTATTTTTCAATACAAAAACCGCAAAATTTACCTAATAGTTCAATGTCAATAACCGTTAGGGTTAATACCCTGAAAATTTTGTCGAGAATTTATTATAATAAGAATTTATTTTTTAATTGCGAGGAAGTTAAATAACATGTTATTCACAACTTGGAATTTAATGTTTCATTAGTTAGTAATAAAATTAGACATTTTATTTGATTAGATTAGGGTGTTGAATTATGATGATTTGTCTTAATTATGGAAGTGATGATTTATGATTGACACGTATCTTCATTACACAGAACAAGAACAACGAATAAGATCAGTGTTAATGCCCAAAAATGGCGCAGCCTAGAGGGGAGAAAGATCCATTTCCGAACCCGCTAAAATGGGTTGGGCCTCAATGCGGCTGTACGGTATGTGTGGGTATGTCTATGGTAGTGAACAATATTTATTTTACCCTCTCACAGTTGCTCGCAATTCTTAAGGGCAATTTGTTCCAAAAAAGACCTTGAGAATCTCCAAAGGTAAAGTATGCAATCGAACTGATCCGCCCCCGTCTGTAGAGAAATAAATTTTGAGAGCTAGCCCTGGTCATCCGTTCTCTCGCATTAAGCAGTAAAGATTTTCGAGTGCAGGATTAGGCAGGAGATGGGCTAGACTGCGTAGAGTGCGAGCGTAAAGCCCGTCTTGATGAGATAAGCAGGAGGTAGGCTCGACTGCATGGAGTGCGTAGGGATCGAGTACGTAGCTTGGCAATGGCGGGAGATGGGTTCTATCGCGTAAGATGCGTACAAAAGTTGGTCGGGCAGTCAAGTGACTTGCCTGCTTATTCGGACACTTGGGAGGTCGGGCAGTCCCTGACCTTTCTCGCCTGTTCGGACACCTGGGAGGTCGAGCGGTCCTTGACCTTTCCCGCCAATTCGGGCACCTGGGAGGTCAGGCGGTCTCTGACCTTTCCCTCATGTTGACTTTTATAAAAATGGTAAAAAGAGTCGAGCAGTTTGTAAAACTGGACTCACCCTAAGTCTTGTTGAAAGGCATATGTTTTTTCGGTGTCTTTGTCTTTGATGGTGTTGGTGAACTTTCCTTTTCTAATGTGCATTGCGTTTAATGTTAGAGTATGCTTGTTGTAACTCACATGAAGTGGTCAGGGAGCCCGTTGACTATCTGGGTCCACTTCAGGCGGTTGTGGAGCTCGGAGGCACATTAACTCTGAAGACTCGTTCTTGAAGGTAACCCGCTGGCAACGGTTATGGCACGAGTGCAAACACTTGGCTTTTGCTGGAGGAGATGCTATTTCAGGAGTGATATTAGGCAGTTGAAGGACTAAACCCGCATTTCTCCGTGAGGCAGACCTGGCTGCCTTGAGGCTGGACCCGCCTATTGACCCTCAACGGGGAAGGTAAGCTGGAGATGTTTAACCATGCTGCAGATAACAAACTGGCCAATCTAAATTTTCTACATTCATGAGTGCGATATTTGTAAATTTTCTCCAAAGGATCGATGCTTGCTGGAGGGGATGTTGTCTCAAAAGTAATGTTGGTCAATTAAAAGACTGAACTCGCACTTCGCCATGTGGCAGGCTGGGCTGCCTTAAGTCTGGACTCGCCTGTTGACCCTCACGAGAAGGTAAGTAGAAGATATCCAACCGCACTGTAGGAGATGGCGTTCCGTTGTAGGAGATGACGCCCCCAAAGTAGTTCGGGTAGTCAATCAGAAGACTTGACCTGCGCTCTTCATCGAGGGATGGGTCGGGATGCCTCAGGCCAAGCCCACCCATTTAGTCCCCTCACGGAGGTAACGATTTGGACAGTGATGTGGTTGGTCCACTTTTTATTGTGTTGTTGTTGCCCTCATTCCTTGGAATAGCATTCGAGAGGTCGAAAGACCCGGCCTGCACTTTATTGGGGAGAGGTTGGGATGCCTCAAGCCAACCCGCCCCTTTAGTCCCCTGAGGAGATAACTTCTTCAGACGGCCACGGGGCTGGTCAGCTCTTCACCGCTACAGGGGTCGAAGTAGGTATTCAGGCAACCCGGAGGCTAGACCAGCTCTTGTCTGCCGGAGTGACGAGGTGGCCTCTAGCTTGGCCCACCCATTCTGGTCTTGTGGGAATGTAGGTTGTTCGGGCAGTTTGAGACTGGACTAACTTCCGCCCGTTGACGTCGCAAAGAAGGTAAGTCTTTGCCTTCGAGTGGCTGAGGACTGACCCGAACTCCGCGACAGGTGGGATAAGGCAACCTTTAGGCCTACCTTTCGCTCTAGTACCCTGCGGGGGAGGTAATTCGGACAGTGATGTGGTTGGTTCGCTCCTTCGTCGTGATGAGGGTCGGGGCAAGTTTTCGGGCAGCTAGGGAGGAGGTTGGTCCCGCTCTCCTGGACGAGGAGGTGCAGCCGCCTGCTCACCTATCATCCTTCATGGGGAGGTAAGCTGTTTGGGCAGTTTGAGACTGGACCCGCTCCCTCTCGTTGACATCGCAGGAAATGGTAAGTTTGGATCAGGCTAGCGTTGAATCCACACTTCATCGCGGCAGAGGTCAGGGTAAGCCTTCGGGCCAGGGGGCTGGACCTGCACTCCATCACTGGAGGGATAAAGCAGCCTTAGGCATTACACTCATCCCTTTGGTCCAGCTACAAGTATGTTGTTCGAGCAGTCTATCACTAGACCCACTCTCGCCTGTTGAAACTCACGAGGAAGGTAGGTTTTCATCTTCTGGTAGCTGAAGGTTGACCTGCACTCCTCCACAAAAGGGATAAGACAACCTTTAGACCTACCTTTCCCCTTGGTACCCTGCGGGGGAGGTAATTCGAACAGCGATGTGGCTGGTCCACTCCTTCGCCGCGATGGGGGTCAGGGTAAGTTTTTAGGCCATAGGGGAGCTGGTCCTGCTCTCCTAGAGGAGAAGGTTGAGCCGCCTGCTCGTCTATCATCCTTCGTGGGGAGGTAGACTGTTCGGGCAGTTTGGGACTGGACCCGTTCCCCGCTCCCCCCTGGTTGAGATCACAGGGAAGGGTAAGTTTGGATCACGCTGGCGCTGAGCCCACACTTCGTCGTGTCGGAGGTCGGGGTAAGTTTTCAGCTCGTCGAGGGGGCTGGACTTGCACTCCATCACGGAAGGGGTAGATTATCCTTAGGCATTATACTCATCCCTTTGGTCCCGCGAGAGGGACATTGTTTAGGCAATCTGTCACTGAACCCGCTCTTGCCTGTTGATGCTCATAAGAAAGGTAAGTCTTCGTCTTCGGGTAGCCAAAGGCTGACCTACACTCCTCCGTGAGAGGGATAGAGCAGCCTCTGGCGTGACTTGTCCCTTTGGTGCCTCGCGGGGAGGTAAGTAGTTGATGTAGATTTCATTGATGGTGATTTCATCAGTGTAGATTCCATTGGTGGAGATTACGTTGATGGAGATTACATTGATAGAGATATCATGTTGAGCCGTACAACTGGTGTTTCACATCACAGGAAATAATTATGTTAGTAAAACAGAATTCACATAAGTTTCGAGGGAGACAAACCGAAGTGTTTAGCTGCTAGAACTGATTTTTGGCTGCTGCTGTTTGTCATTTATGCTCTTTCTTGCTCCTCATTTTTGTTTTCATTTTTTTTATCCTCCGACATGCATGCTTGTCTGTGGTTCGAGCATGGTGACCAATATTTGGTGTGGGTTGCCCGCTTGCACTTGGCTGAGGTGGCGGCTGTCCAAAGTGTGCACGCGACATGCAACATATCGATGGTGTGTGCGGAGCCTTGCATGTGGTGACCAAGCAAATGCGGCCAGTGAGCACGTTGCATGGGCCATGTAACGTGGCTTAGGGGTGACCCATGGCTGTAAAGTCATGTGCCGATGTTTGTTGCCGTGGAGTGGAGGGGTTTATGGCTGAGAAGTGTGCTGGGCGACGAGTTTGCATGGTTGTGGAGTCTGGGAGACGAGTTGGAGCTTGTTTGGCTGAGGGAGATGTCTGAGGAGCATCTGGCCAAAGTGAGTCTGTCTGAGGATGGCAATAAGCTCGCAGTGTAGTCGAGGAGTTTGTTCTGGGTGAGGAGGATCTGTCTAATGAGTTTATTCTGGCCAATGAGTATTTTTGTGGAGTTCATCCGAAGAGTTTGTCCTAGCTGACGAGTTAATTTGTCCGAAGAGCCACTAGCCGACGAGTTGATCTATCCAAGGAGCCACTGGCCGGGATACACATGGCCGAGGAGTATGGGTGAGGAAGTGTTTTCCTGCTTGTTTGTGGCCGAGCAGGTTGCACGACCATGCATGTGGTGGGGCCATGTCGCCTGCGGGAGTGCACGTATCGCTGGAGGGGAGTGCCATGTATCCTTGGCGGGACTGCTCGTATTACCCGCGACAGGGCTGCCGCTGGCTGGGGGTGGTCGGAGACCAACCCAGAGAAGTCAGAAGACGTTGACAAGTCATGAGGTAGCCATTGTCATCCTTGTTGCTCCACGACAAGGCTGAGTTAAGGAGTTTTTAGCCAATGAATTTCCATGCACGTGGTCGTGCAGTAAGGTCCCCGTCATGAGGGGCGGTCTTGGACCATCCCCAAGGAGATGGATGGCGCCGACGGTTCAATAAGTGACTGTTGGTGTCACTCCCGTGCTACGCAATAGCAGGGCTGTGATACTTCTAGTTGGTCGCTGCCGTGTGCTATCATGCAAGGCCGCTGGCAGCCACTTTCCCTCTGTCATGGTCACGGATTTCTTCATGCCCCCCCGCGGACGAGGGCTGGCGAGGCTACCATTAAAAACAGCTGGTGGTTTGAGCAGGGGCCACAGGCAAGTTGACTGGGGCTCGGAGCAGGATGCCACGAGCTGCTGGGTGCACAACAATGTGCACCCGACATGGTATGTGCATTGCATTGTTGACGCCAGGCACAACGACCACGTCACACCAGCAGTGCACACTTGGTCTGTGCCCGCGTGCGTGTTGAGTATACTGCACCCTCTCCCATACTCTCCCGTTTTTTCCACAATACCCTAAAAGAGTATGAGCAACTACAATTTAAGCGGCAAGTAATTTGGGATTTCCATCTAGGCAAGATAAGATTTACTTGTCCAGTTTCTACAACAGTGCTGGCTATAAAAATAAATTTCGAAAGGCTGAAAATACTTATTTAGAAGAGTTTCATCTGCTCCTCCAGAGATTATTTAGCGTGCCGAGAAATCATCATTCTTCCGTTTTCAGTGCAAAAACAATCTCGATTTCACAAACGACGTTACTGTTAATGCCCAAAAATGGCACAACCTGAATGGGAATAAAGATCCATTCCTGGATGCACTGAAGTAGGTTGGGCCTTAATCGGCAAGGTGTGGAGCTCCCGGTGGTGATCCGGTGCTACTGTACAGTGTCCATGTGTACATCTATGACGTTGAACAGTATTTAAATGCAGAAAATAAAGAGAGATAACACATAAATTTACGTGGTTCGGCACTAGGCCTATGTCCAAGGGGGTTTGGGGATGGGAGATTACACTATAATATGTTTGTTTACAATCTCTCATGGTCTCTCTTTCTCTACAATGGAAGTCTAATTTCTCTTCTCTCTTCTCCTAGAGTCTCTCTGTCGTGAGGTTGAAGAAGATGAAGTCCCCCAAGAAGCCTGACCAAAAATCCCTCAAATCGTCCAAAAGTCCTTGAAGGCATCTGTCCCCTTTATCTCCTGCCTCCCTTTGCTTTATGTCAATTCCCTTTACTTTACGTCAAATCATACATATTCTCTCTTGACACATTACCCCTTGCCTTTCCTTGTCCATTCTCTGTTCTCTTTCCCTCTTTCTTCATTTGTCTTCTAGCGATGACTCCTTGATGGACTGGGCCGTAAGAACCATTTTGGGTCTAATGTATTTTACACCCTCACAGTCAATTTCGATTAAAAAGAAAAAAGCAATATTGGGCTTATATTGAACATGACAGATCTCAAAGCAAGTCCATGGTATTTATTTTTAACATTGTATTTTATTTAATATGTTTGATTATTTTAATTTTGGGAGTGGTATGTTTGTAAGTTATTGAAGTTGATTATTTAAAGAATATGATTCTTAGCGCCAAAGATGATATATATATGTTTAAAAAAAATAAAAATAAAAAACACAGAGAGCAAAAGAACTTAATCAATAACTTGAGGTTTAAGAAATTATATAATTACTAGTTGCACGGGAAAATTATTAATATCAATTGATTCAATTCTGTTTATAATCTAATTATGAAGTTTTTTAAACGTAGCATTACTTGATTCCTAGTTGTGGTAAATTAGATAAAGAGAAAGAAAATGAAGTGTGATAGAAGGAAGAGTGTGAAGTGTTCCGAAGTTGTAAAACCTTGAATTAAATTTTTAATTATATTTATAATCCAATTATGAGATTTTTTTTTTTTAAATGTGGCAAGAAAGAAGAAAGTCATTATTAAAGAAAGAATGCAAAGTATCCTAAACTTTAGAAAATCTTAAATTATCTAGTAATTATTTACACGGCCTTTCAAATAATTTTATTTGATATAACCAAACTCAATGACCTCTAGTACATTAGGGTGGTCACCCAAGTTCCGGTCTCCGTATCCGGATATACTCAGCTTGGATTTGGATTTCAAACCCGGGTGAAATCGAATTTTTGAAACTTGAAAATCCGGGTACTAGGTTATACCTAGTTTTTTTTTTTTTTTTTAATAAAAGCCTATATTTTATTAAATTGTTTTCGAGAAAAAAAAATAATGATGAAAAATATAATACTGATGCATTGAACATTGTCCGTAATAATAAAAATATATCAAAATAGAAATCTTAATTTTATGTAAAAAATAACTAAAACTAGAGATAACTAATTTCATTTTTTTTAACTAAAAAAAACTCAATATTCATCATGTAAAATGCCTGCTACATACAATGCAATCCACTACATCTTACATTGTTTAATATTTATACATACATTACAAAACACAGAATTACAAGATATGAGCTACAAAATCAGTAGCGTGGTCTTCCATCAGTGATTTAATCTCACACTAAATAGTAACTACAAGTGAGAGAAAGAGAGACCTACAACCAAATAGTTCATTGTCGATTCTTGCAGCCAAAAAGTCGAACCAAGTTTATGCACTCTTCAATTCTACCATCATAGACTTGAAATAGGAAAGATGAGAGGGTCAATACATTGCTTTAATCAAACTCCTTTACACGAGCAAAGAATTTCCACCAAATAAATGCATTACTTTTTGGAAGTTGGGTTTAATATGCTCCATAACTATTTCACCAAAGAAATAGGAGCTTCAATATAAGAGTTCTGAGTTTGAAGTATCGCATTAGACGTGCCAACATTGGAACTTCAAATTTTAGCATCCTGTTCATAAGGCTTGCCATTGTCCCAAGTGCAAAAGTGTCCTTTTGTCTTTAGCCTGTTAGGATCGAGAGATGAGATGAGAACTCATCTCACTACTATTCACTACTATCTTAACTCATCTCATCTCATATCTGAATCAAAACGGAATAGTTACTTATGCAGTCGTCTTTGGCCATGGTCCTTCATCAAATGCCTTGCGAGCAGCAGCACCAGCTGCTTGATTTTACATCTTCAACATCAACTTCAGCAACATGAGCAATCTCATCCAGACATAGTCTTGTTTCAATGAAAACAACATCATTTGCTCAGACTAGAAATACTTACATATTCCTCTACTCAGACTAGACATATTACTACCTGAAGAAAATAATATTAAATCAACGAAGACTATGAAGATCTTTTGGAACCACTTAACCAAATCCAAGGCAATAAAAACAGATATAGAGTCTTTGTTTCGGATAAATACAAAAATGTCTAGTTCAAAGTTAACACATTATATCAACTTTAGATTTTCAGAGAAATATGGTCTGGAAGAAAATTTTCAAGGTTTTTGTAGTCAGTAGGTGAAACAGTGCTATTAAATCATGCATTCTTGATTGTTTTAGTAGTGAGTAGAGGACGTACTGCTGCACTGTCATCCCTTTGTATGAACACAGCTTGCATCTTGCTATGTGCAGTAGGAAGCCCCATCAATCCACCAAGCAGAGTCTGAGACAATGTTTTTCAAATATAAACGCAAGTCTTGATAACTGTGCAAAGGAAATAACTAGCAACACAAACTAGTATGGATACATACCATAAATTTCAGCAATAAGATATTGTAATGATAAGCATAAGGGTTCTTAAGATTGAACTTTGCTTGGTACACTGAATGACAGTGCCGTCCACACTACAACCGTTAAAGGAACCCCATAGTCTGCCACAAAACTGCCTATCAAACAAAGTAAAATATTTTAGAATCAACATGTGGCTTATTTTACTAAAAACACAACTCAAATCTTGCTTGAGGAACTTCAAACTCACGAATCATTGAATATTGAATATTGCAAGAAGAAACAGTAAGAGAGCTATCCAAACACAAACGCTGCAGAAGTTATATCAATTCCGTCAAAGTTTCATCAAAATCATGAAGCATAAACTAATAAAGAATTACAATCAGTAAACCGAGTTTATATATATAGAATAAAGAATTACAATCGTTTTGAAATCACTTTTGGCTTGGTCCTCATCACGAACAAGCTTTTGGCTTGCGTTAAAGATAAAGTTGGATGATCATCTAAAAAAAATGAAAAATAGATAATAAACTAATACAAACAAGATTTCAAGTTTCAAGTAACTTATATATAAATTTACCTTCAAGGTCAATCAATTGTATGTGTTCTTCCATCTCCTGGATGTCGACTGGTTTGGTACGTAACCAATTTTGGATGCCAGTGAGGGTTTCAACAGTCTTTGGAGACAATAAACTCCTAAAAGGATTCAAGATATGTCCTCCAGTACTAAATGCGGACTCCAAGGTAATAGTAGAAATAGGGCTAACACATCACGTGCTACCTTAGCAAGGACAAGATAATTAGCGGCATTAACCCTCCACTAATCTAAAATATCAAAATCGGGTGAGTTTTTTACACACCCATAGACAAATACCTCTTTAGCTCTGATCTAAACTCCATAAAATCTTACGGTATTTGGCTAACATGATATCAAATCTACGCGGAGGCGGTGCCAGCTCATTACCAATGTTTGTAAAAGTAGTGCTTGGCCTCCCTTGAGCCATATTATAACTCTCCCCACTAGCCACATGAGATGTATTGTATTGCTTGATTAATCGGCTTAAAAGGAGTTTAACATTGGCCTCTATGCTAGGGGTGTTCATCCGGGTTCCGACCCGGGAACCCGGGTATACCAGGACCGGAATCCAGATTTCAAACCCGGGCTAGAACCCAAACCGGGTTGATCCGGGTCAGGCCCGGGCCGGAACCCGGGTAGATCTGGGTTTTTGAAACCCGGAAATCCACCTGGATATTTTTTTTTTTAAGTAAAAGCCTTTATTTTATTAAAATTTTTTTCTAAGAAGTCAAGTTCATGAAATGCATAATATTTGTGTTCAAAAAATATTAAATGAGTGTGAAACAAAAAAAAAAAAAAAATCCAATATTCATCTATACATGCATCACAATGCAATCCACTACATATTATACTAATGGTATTTATAAATTACACTAATGGTATTTATAAATTACATTACCAAACACAAAATTACAAGAAATGAGTTAAAAAATCAGCAGCATGGTCTTCCCATAAGTGATTTAATCTCACACCAAATAATAGTCCATTGTCAATTCCTGCAGCCAAGAAATCAAAAAGCTTATTAACTAGTTTTGCATATTATATTCAAATAGAATATTAAAAAAGAGTAAAGGAAATGTGTATAAAAATTTATGGTTTTATGTATAAAGATTGCAGCACCTCAAAATGGTTTCGAAATTAATGACAATACATCAAATTAATGTCAAGAAATGCACCCAAAAAGTCCTAGCTAGTTAAAGGGCAATCATAGAAAAGATGTATATCAGATTCAATATCACCCAAATAGTCTATTGTATGCTTGCAAATGCATGTGCTAGTGTTTGGCAATAATGTTTTATAAGTACAATTGATGGGGTGCAGCAATAATGTTTGGCAAGAATCAAACATTTTATATGAGTTGAACTCAATAGTTTTCAATGAATAAAAGTATGTAACCAAATTTAAAAAATAAAAAACTTCAACTAACAAATGCATAATTCAAGCAAATGCGTATAATAATAAAATTTATTCTTTATTTCAAGATAGAACTTCCCAAAACTCTAGTTTTTCTTCTTATATTTATTTAATTTTTCAATTTAGAAGGCAATTAATTAGATTATCCACCATTGCCAGCTTCAATTGGGTTGCTTTCTTCATCACTTGGTTCATGCCAGTTTGTCAAGCAATAAGGGTTCAGTAACAAAAGAAATATTTCATTCCATCTACCTTGTAGTCATTTATTTTTATAAGTAAAGCAAATGAATCGAATAATCATGTTCCCTTCCCAAGGTTACTACATGAAAACCAGACCATTTCACCAGAAAAAAACGTGTTCCATCTACCAGCTTGTAGTCATCAAGCTTCACAAAGAACATTTTCCACAACAATGAGCAGAAATCCACCCTTTGACTAATAGGTTGCACCAATTCTTTTATATATCAAGCCAAACAATACAGTAAGTACTAAATGATAAAAATCAGGTATATGGGTAAATCTGAAAGGATCTACAACTACAATGGAATTAGTGACTTGCTGGAATACACAAAAGTGAACTTTCAGATAAGCTTGTTTGGGTAAGCAAAATTAAAATGCATTTTAGGCCAAGTAATATTGAGATTAGAAAAAGAAGCATGAGCTAAACATCATTATTAGACCACCAATCATCTATAAAAAGCATTTGCTTTTCTCTGAAATAGTCAAGCAAAACAAGTCTATAAAACCCTATTCACCACCAATCACAACTAACAAAATAATAACAACAAATAATCTAAGCTAAACAAAAATCTAACAAATACCACCACACACCAATGTCCCAAACAATCCATGAGTTATAAAAGCTCAACAGAGAGAGAGAGAGAGAGAGTGAGGGTTTCGAGTAACTGGTAGATCTGGCCATCCCAAATATTACTCACGCACTACTACAACATAACAGGTTATAGATCTGGGCGACGAAATAAAGCCCAAAATATTTTGGAACCCAAAGGCCCCAATTTTTTTTTCTAAACTCCACCCAGAAACACAACTAAGTTTTAAAAAACAAAAATCTAGAAAAATCAAAGATACAACAACCTAAAAACCATTTCTTCCAAATAATAACAAATCTTCATTATATATATATATATATATATATATGTTGTCGGATATAACAGATCTAAACAAATCTAAACAAATCTTTCAAATAATAATAACCCATGACTCTAGCATTTTGCAGCTAAATATATCTAAACAGATACTCCTCAAACATTCAAACAGATCTAACCCATAAAAATACTCCTCAAACATTCTAACATTCTAAAAAAAAAAAACCCCCCAAAATCAACAAAGGGAGAACAAAACAGAGGGGAGAAAGAAAAAATACCCAAACGGAAATCCGTTCTAATCTCTTGGATCCCAAGCTCAAGCACTTCCACCGTTCGGCATCGCAGATAACAGAGAGAGAGATAGAGCAGATGAGAGAGTGATTTCGGGAGGGGCTAGGGCATCGCAGACGCAGACGCAGAGCAGAGCGAGAGAGAGAGAGCATATGAGAGAAAGGAATCGGAGGGAGGGAGGGAGGCGTAGGGCATCGCACTTCGCAGAGGAGGGAGAGGGAGAGAAAGGAATCGGGGGGGGGGGTGCTAGGGCATTTGTTTGCGATGACTTTATATCTAAACCTGGGTATTGGGTTTAAAACTGGTGTCCGGGTGTCAAAACCTACATCCGGGCCGGATGGGGCCTGGGTTTTAAAAAGCGGGTACCGGCCTGGGTGTATTTTGGGCCGGAACCCGGATAACCGGGTTCAGGACCGGGCCAGGAAAAAACCCGGCCGGGATGAACAGTCTTACTCTATGCTATCTGCCAACTCATTCCCTTTGCGCTTTTTCAACCAAAACTTTGTAGCTATCATTTTGTATTGTGGATCAAACACAGAAGCAATATATATCATCAAGTTGAACCTATATGTTCTATCCAAATACTTGTCATACTTATTTTTCATATTTCTGCCCATGATACTAGAAATAATATGATTACTTATTCACATATCATTTAAAACATCTTCAATTATACACAGTTCATGAAAATATACATTAGTAGTCATATACAAAGAACTAGAAATGCACAATGTAATATCATAAAATATTTTCAACAACTCTACAAAAATCTGTGCATTTTTCCAATCATCACTGGTGGGGTTCACGAACTGATCATCTGCATGCACATATCGTTAAAAGACTTGTTTATGTTTTTTAGCAGTACTCAACATCAAATACGTAGAGTTCCATCTAGTAGGAACATCCAAACAAATCATCATCCCACTAACCTTTTCCTTTGTAGCATAAGCCTTGAACTTGTCAAATATTGTTAGAGAAGATTTCACATGTTTGGCGGCATTCCAAATCTTTGTTACAAAGTCATAAATATCTTTCAAGCTATCCATAATAATCAAATTTAATATATGGGCAACACACCACATGCGAAGAAATTCACAACCCAAGATGGTACAATAATTGTCCTTCATCATCATCCTCATGTAATCAACGACAACATTATTAGAGGAGGCATTATCAACAGCGATGGTCAAAATCTTATCAATCCCCCACTCATGCAATTCCAAGTCCAACACCCTCCCAATAATTTCTCCCCTATGGTCAAGAATTTGACAAGACTTGATTATTTTCTTATGCAATCTTCAATTGTAATCAAGAAAAATTGCATAAGAAAATATACAGTAATGTACATGTAGTTTATATTTTGCACTGATGTCCAAGTATTGGTGGTAAGACAAATTCTTTGACCATCCAAAAATTTCTTTAGCTATATTTTCTCTTCGTTATGCAGCTTAACATAATCTCTTCGTAAGTAGTTTGGGATGACAATGGAAATCTAGATTCCAAATCAGCCACATACTCAATAAACCAAATGTGCTCCACAAGCTTAAAATGCAATTCACACATAATAAAAAAAACTTAGTGGTTGACACCCTAAATATTTTTGCATCATACTTCATAAGTCATTGTGGGCTACACAATTTTCCCTCCACATTCCTTTTCACACTCAAGGTTTGATTTTTTGTGCTCCTTTAATTCTAAGATGAGAAGGTTTACATGTATTATGGAGGTGGTGCATCATGGATGGAGTGGCATTCATGTTTGTGGAAATTGAATATCTTAGCGCAATAATTACACTGAAATTTCTGGTTATCACAGTCAATAGATTCGACTTTAGTAAAGTGTTCCTATACTACCGATTGATTGCTAGTTTTTTTTGGATTTCTTGGGTAATAAAGGTGGGACGGAATGGGTAAGGTTTTGTATATGTGGATGAAGGGATTGGAAGACTCTCATGCTTCTCCACTTCCATTGGAATGGAAGAAGAGTCACCACCAACCCCTAGATTGTACCAACATTACAACTCAAACATAGCAAAATAAATAATCAAACACAGTAGAATAATCTTACACATCAGAATAATCAAACACAACAAAATAAATAATCAAACACAGCAAAATAAAGACCACCAACATACGGGCACAATATTCTTTTTAATTTTTCAGAAAGAACACAAAATTGAATAAAGTCCAAACCCATTGGAAATGAAGATTACAACGTATGTAACATGGTTTTGCAAGATCAGATCAAAACATATATGGTCATCTAATAGTAATAAAGATGTTGTGCAAGATTACACGATCACACAATTAATCATGCCACAATCAACCAAATACCGAAACACATAAAGTTATGCGCTCAAACCTCAATCATAGCCAAAGGCAAATTAGGCGTTGCACATTGTTAAACAAGACTACAGAATAAATCTTATACTGTTTAGAATTTGTGTAAGTATGTTGTATTGTTGATTGAGGTTAGTACTTACAAAATTTTAATATAAAAAAAAAAACAAGTAAAACTTGTAGCAAATAATAACCTAATCCAACATCATTTTGCTATTAACTTTGGGAAAGATTTGGGCATCCTAGGAGTGACCTCAACAAAGATGATCTAACAAAAAAGAAAAGTTATTGATTACAAACAGAGATCAGCCCCGTCTACTCATTTCTTAATTATCAAAAGTTCAAATAAAACAACATGTCTGTTTGACAACACAGTTGTTCTCAAGTATTTTCGGATACTTTATTCTCAAACATCACTCAAATACAACATTTTTTTCAATTTCAAATTTTTAACTTTTTCATATAATCATTACTTAATCATTGCAATTTTTCCAAACTTCCAAATAAAACATAAAAAAATACTAATTTTTCAAATTTCAAAATAAAAATTATATTAAAAATTTATATTCAAACAATTTTTAATTTTACAATATTTTTATTCAACTTTTTCACTCTGCTTTCATGAAATCCAATAAAACGTTTTAACTCAAACTATCTCACTACTATTCACAGAGATACTGAGATATTCTAAGTATCCAAACAAGCCCTAACGGTATATAATTGGTATTTTATAGTGTTTGCTATAGAAAAAATAATAATCATACATTTATAAACTCTATCTCGATCTTACATATATACATACATACATACATACATACATAAATACATACATATATATATATATAGAGAGAGAGAGAGAGAGAATGAGTTGTGTGTTAGTACTAATTAACTCATTCCTCAATATCTAAAGTGTATAAAACAGACTACAGATCAAAAGATTCTGAACTTGAATAGGTTCATATAAAACAAACTACAGAAAAAAATAACAACCCATATTTGAAGTCATGCAAATGCTAGCACCTAAAACCCTAAAAAACTTAAAAAAAAACTCATATTATTATTGTTCTTAAAATATTTTTTGTTAACGACTTGTTTCGCACACGGGTCATCGGGCTCGATACTCCTTCAACATGAGACATGTGAGGGTTCAAGGGTGGTGAGACATCTTTGATGCTTAAGTCAGTTTTCTGATGCTTAGAGAGAATTTTTGTATATAAGAGTACGTAAGAAACAATTCTAACCCAGAGTTTGGCTTTTATACTTTCTGTTGAGCTGGGCCCCCTATTTCTTATGTCAGGGGTGCCTGTCTTCCAACTGGGTACCATGCTGTCAGTTTTGATGTGGCGTGACTCTTCCAGGTCACTTCTTATATGGCATGTTGGTGAGTGCGGCCATCATCTGTGCATTCTATAAGGGATAGAGGCTCCTGTCATGATCCCAACCTACGTTCTACATTTAACCCTTTAATACGACGTGGAATCGCTGTTGTTTACGTGTGTTGAGTCATGTCAGACTGAATGTTGTCCTATCTTCCCACGTTGAACCTTTTCCCGCACTGGTCCTGGGCCTCCTTCTTCTTATCCCGATTGGTGGGCCGATTGTGCTTTGGCTACTGGGTCTCCCAAGGGCAAGTCAGGCCCTCCCAATGGGGAGCGAGAACATCCCTTCCAGTTACCCCACAAATTCCTACTGCACGGGTGTGGGGAGGGTTTTTTATTCTTCCCTTTGTTGTTTTTTTTACCCTGCGATGCTCTAGCAATTCATAACGTCCAATGGATCAGTTGCCGTTGTGCACACTTGCTCACTTCCCCTCATCTGGGGTTGAGTGTGGTAGCTCGATCCCACGCTTTCTCGTGCAATATAAATCACAAGTTTATTCCCATCGTTTCCCCTTCAGTGACGCTTGTCACTCTCCTACTTGAAGTAGTCCAATTGCGAAGTCTCCTATTTAAGCTCGCATCCCATCCCCCTTCTTCTCCCTTCCTTTGCACTCTTCTCATCCTTGCTATTGTCTTTATGAGTTCCCAACCCTTCTTTTCTTGACTTTCGAGGGGGTCACGTGTTCCAAGATGTCTCGAAGATGCCCGCCTCCTCAAATGACAATGCTGAGGCACATGCCATTGCTCCCAGGGTGAATGTTGATACTAAGGTGTCGAGGTCCCTGTGCGATGGTGGGGGTGTCCATTCTCCACACTTTGACCACTCTAGGGGGTTGTCCTGGGCCATCCCTTGGTCTTTGACCTTAGCGAGGAGAGGGTTTCCATACCTTTGTCTCACTTTAACACATCATCTGAGCTTGAGGATATTTCGTCGACGGCCTAAGAGGAGTCTGCCATGGAGACCCCTCCCTTAGGCAATATAGGCTCACCGAGCGAGCAATAGATCGGGGGCATCGTTGCGACCACCCAGGTTAAGCAGATCCAAGTGCGTCGATGACTCCCAAACAGAAGTCGACGGCTGATGGGGGTTCCTTGGGGGCTCCCACTTAGGAGCAGGCAGCTGATAGGGGTGCCGAGGGGATGCCTGAATCGGAGCTAGAAGTTGATGTGACACCCTAGGGACATTTGGACATGTACCAATAGTTTATGAGGGCTCCTCAGTGACGCCCAACCAGGAGATGGTGGCTGGTGGGGGTTAAGGGGATGCTTGAATCAGAGTTGATGATTTTTGCGGATGCCACTAGGACATTTGGGCAAGTGCCAATAGTTGGGGCCATAGGCGGCATTGAGACCTAGCCTGAGTTGGCACCCGATGGGGGTGTAGGTACTTCTTCTCGAGCTCCCCCTCACCTCTCTGGCAGCTGATGAGGGTGATGCTTTGAGAACCAGTTGGGTTTTGACAGAGCTCGGGCCAAGGATATTAGTCAGGAAGCCGAAAACCTCAAGGATTTCTTCTCCTCAGTAGGATTTTTATCTCTTTTCCATGCTTCTTCCTTTCTGCCTTCGTTTTACTTCATAAAAATCTGTTTAGGTTGCCTGGGAGTCGGCCAGTTGGCCGCCTTGATTATGGACGAAAGGGGTGAGTTAGAAAATGAGGTCCAGGCATGTGGTCTCTTGCCCTCCTGGCCGATTTGGAGGTTTGCAAGGGAGCGATAGTGTCGTGGAGGCCTTCATCCACGTGCATTCCAACCATCAGTGAAAAAAGAAGAAAATTGCTAACTTTTGCCAAGAGAAGGTCTTCCATCGAGATGACTTGGCTAAGTCTCAAGAAGAGGTTGGTCACTACCACCTCGAGACACTCTGCTAGACCCGTTGGCTCGTCAAGAGGTGGAGTTGGAGCTTAAGAAATCGTTCCACGACCTCAAGGGTGATAAGGATAAGTTGGTTAAACACCATAACTTAGACTTGAGGTCGCACAACTGGTTGCAGAAGACATACCAGGACCTCAACAAGTCTTGAAAGTGCAAGGCAGAGCTCTTCAAATATCAGGACAATCAAATCAAGACTTGGGGTCTGAATTGGCTTCCATCACCCACCTTGAAGGATCTGGGCTTGACCCTCTTGTTGAAGTAGTGCTCCACTTTCTTTTTTTAACCCCGTCTAGATCTTGGCTTCCTTTCTTCTTTCTTCAAGAAAGTCTAATTGCTCTTCCAGGTTCTTGTCATTGGAGCTTTGGTCGAAGTGCTGGACTCTGTAGGTCAGCATTCCTAATTCCACTGGTACCAACAGTTCGTTCCCATAGGTGAGAGCGAAAGGGTTTCACTCGTTGGCATTCTAAAGGTGGTCCTGTATGCCCACAACACCCTCAGAATTCTTTCGCCCAGCTCCCCTTCTTGTCCATCAGCTTTTTCTTCACAATCTCTAGCAAGGATTTGTTGGTTGCCTTGACCTATTCGTTGGCCTGCGGATGACGAGGGGAGGAATATTTGAATTCAATCTCCAGCTCTGCACACCAATCGTGGTAATGGCTTGAATCGAATTGCCGTACATTGTCCAAGATTATGCTCTGGGGAATGCCAAACCTACAAACGATGGCCTCCCATAGAAACCTGGTGATGCTATTTGCCGTAAAGTTTGCTAGGGCTTCTGCTTCTACCCATTTAGTAAAGTAGTCCATAGCCACAACCATGAATCTCACACCCCTTACTCGGGGGTAAAGGGCTAGCCAGATTGATTCCCCATTACACGAAGGGCTAGGGCAACATGATTGATGTCAGTTCTTCTGCTGGGCAGTGTGGTACTGATGCATACAACTGGCATTTTTAGCATTTTTTGACAAACTCTTTCGCATCTTTGAGGGTATGCGACCAATAATAACCTACTCTTACGACTTTCCGACTAAGGCTCTTCCGCCAAGATGACTTCTGCACATCCCTTTGTATATCTCAACCCTCATGTATTGGTTTCTTTTAGTGAAACAAACCTCAAGAGGAGTAAAGAGAAACCCTGCTTTTACAGAATCCTATCAATCAAAGTGAAATGTGCCACCCTGTTCTTCACTTTCCTAGCCTCCCATTTTTTGTCAAGGAGCTCCTTGACATCCATGTATTTTATCACCTCCAATGCCCATTTCGGTGCTTCTTGCCTTACCTCTGAGATTTCTATCCCCACAAAGGGAACATCCATTGTTCTGACAAAATTTTGTTTTGTAAGGTGAAATCCTCATGTCCTGAGGTGGCTTGCACTAGCTTGTCGGCCTTTTGATTCTCTTCCCTTGGCACTTGTTGGATATGGAAATACTGGAAACGACTGCATTTTTCCCATACCAATTGCAGATATTTCTTCAGTTTCTCACCCTTTGTAGCAAACTCTCCCAATACATGGTTGACGACTACTTTGGATTCAGCTCTCATTTCCACTTATGTGGCCCCCAGTGACTCGATTACTGAAAGCCCGAGTAGTAATGCTTTGTATTTTGTTTCATTGTTGGTAGCTTTGAAAGCAAGTTAAATTGGGTAGTTGTGTTCTTCCCAAGAGTCCGTAGTGATATGCACCCCTACTCAACCTCAAGCATGGCAAGACGAGCCATCAATGAAGATCTGGCAGGGCTTTCCTACAAAGGCATCTCGGACTTTCTCAGGGAAGTCAGTGAATTAAGCTATGAAGTCGACCAGGATCTACCCATATACAACATTCCGGGGAAGGTAGTCAATGTCGAACTCGCTCAATTCGATCACTCAACTCATTTAACGTCCTTAGGCATTCGGCTTTTGCAATACCTTTTTTAAAGGTGCTTTTGTTAGCACCTTGATCGAGTGGGCTTGAAAATACAGTCTTAAGCATCGAGCTGACATTAATAGTGTGAAAGCCAGCATGTCCACTCTGGCGTATCTCACCTCGGCTCCCTGGAAGGCTCGACTGGTGTAATGCATCGGATTTTGGACGCCCTTCATTCCCTCCCTAAAGTTGTTGAGATAGTGTGTGAGGAAACAGACAGGTATAGGTTTAGAGCTTTTCCCAACTCCATTTGGCTGAGGAGTGGCAGGTTGATCATATACGCCTTGAGCTTTCAGAATGCCCAGTCGCATTCGTTGTTCCAGGTTTGTGCCTTCTATAATACTTTGAAAAATGGTAGGCATTTCTCCGTCAATCGGGAAACGAACCAGTTAAGGGTAGCTATCTGTCCTGTCATCATCTTTACGTTCTTAAGCGATGACATGTTCATTATGGCTCAAAAATTCTTCGGGTTGGCCTTTATCCCTTTTCTGAGACCATGAAGCTTAGAACCTTACCCGGTTCTACTCCGAATGTGGACTTTTCCGGATTCAACTTCATCCTATACTGGCTCAGGATAGCGAAGGCTTCCCGTACGTCATCTAGGTGGTGCTTGGGTTCCTTGGTTTGCTTTTGATGAACAGATCATCCACGTAAACCTCCATGTTGCGGCCTATGTAGTCCTTAAACATGCGGTTAACCAATCGTTGGTAAGTTGCTCCTACGTTCTTGAGTCCGAAGGGCATGGCTCAATAACAATAGAGCCCTTGATCCATTATGAATGACGTTCTCTCTTCATCATTTGGGTTCATTCGGATCTAATTATACCCCGAGTAGGCGTCCATGATGCTCAACCTGTGATGGCCTGTCATGGAGTCTACTATTAGGTCAAAGCATTGCAACAAGAAACTATCATTTGGGCATGCTTTATTCAAATGGGTGAAGTCGACACACTTTCTCCATTTTCCCTTCGACTTCTTTACCAGTATTACAGTGATAGCCATTTGGGGTACTCCACTTCCCGAATGAACCCTACCATTAGAAGCTCGTCAACTTTGTCAGTTATGGCAACATACTTCTCCAAGCTAAAGCTTCTGCGCTTCTGTTCGACTTTCTTGGCTTCTAAGTCTACATAGACTCGATGCTTGATTACCTCATTGTCTATCCCAGGCATGTCCTCGTGACTCCAGGTGAACAGGGCTTGGTGCTTGGTTAGGAGTCGCTTCACTGACCACCTCATCTCCAGTTCCATCCTGGTTCCAAGACTCACTGTGGTCTCGAGGTTGCCTGGATCTAAGGCCACTAGCTCCAGGGGCTTGTTTGGTTCCACCTGCTAAATATTCTGCTCATTCTTAATCTCTTCCTCTCGGCTCCTAGTCGCAAGTCCTGGTTTTGGCTATCTGAACGTCTCCTCCCCCAGTTCTGAGTTCCTGCACATAGAATTCTCGTGCCAGCACCTGCTCGCCCTAGACTTCTCCTACACTTGCCGCCGTCGGAAACTTTATCTTCAAGTGATAGGTCGACATCACTGTTGTAGATTGTTCAGGGTGGGTTGCCCTAAGATGGTGTTGTAGGAAGACAGAGCCTTCACTACCAGGAAGTCGATCATGGTTGAGTCGGTGTAGGGTGCTTCGCTGGCTAAGATTGACAAAGTTATGGCGCATGTGGGTTGGACCACATCCCTCGAGAACCCCCTTTGGTGGCATGGGTGCCAGGCGGAGGCAATTTGGATCAATTCCCACTTTCCATGAATGCATCCCAGAAGAGGATGTAAGTCGAGCTTCTTTTGTTTATCAAGGTACTTCGGGTTATATAATTGGCCACCAACATGGACACTACTAGCACATTTTTATGAGGGAAGAGTACGCCCTGCTGTCTTCCTCGTCGAACAAGACGACAATGTTTGTCAGACGCCTTACTTGCTTTGTCGAGTGCTTCTCTATGCAAAATACTGCCTCATACCTGGCTTTCCTAGCATATGCCTTCTTGCTAGAGGAGGTGGGACCACCTTCAGCAAAACCACCAACTGTGATGCAAATCTCTCCTAGCGAGCTATTGCCGATGGCTGGGGTTTGGCAAGGAGCGTTCTGGGTATCGCCTCGATCTGTTCTCTGCCATTTGGGATTCTCACTCCTAAGCAGCCTTTGAGGCCGTTCCATTTTTTGTTCGGACAGTTGCCCCTAGTTTGTTGAGTGTTGGGCAACCAGTTGTTCCAGCTCTCCACTCCCATTCATTTATTCTATTTTTTTCTTGAGAGTGTAACAGTATTCAGCTTTGTGACTTTCTGTCTGGTGGTAGGTCCAAATGCACCGACCTCTTCATTCACGGTAGTCAACGTCCTAGGCGGTTGGCTTACTTTCTTCTTAAACATTCAAACTGGCATGTGCGTGCTGGGCACTTTGCCCCCTCGAAAATGTGTTCTCTTCTTACCTTTGGTCGAGATGCCCTTTTTTAGACTTCTCTGAGGCCTTCGTGCGGCTTGGTCTATTAGACCCCTTCTCTGCTTGTTCTAACTCGGCTTTCCTTGGGGCCGTTGAGGCCTTAAGAGTTTCATTCGTGTTGATGAAGCCATCCGCCCAGTCCATGAACTCTTGAAACGTCATCGAGGTTTCGAGGCCAGACGCCTCCCAATAGTGTTGCCAATGTGATTTTCTCATCCTGGTCGTCTGTTGTACGCTCTTTGTTGAACCGCATTAGGTATGCCTTTAGAGACTCATCGTCCCATTGCTTGACCATGAAAAGGTACGTCGCGGGCCTCCTCCTCCTCCTCCTGCTTGCCATAAATTGCATTAAAAATAGTCGGGCGAGTTCTCCAAAGCTATTGATCGAGCTTGTTGGTAAAGATCTAAATCATCCTCTCGTTGTGCCTTTAAGTGTCAGCAGGAAAGCTCGACAAATCACTTCTCCGTTGAATGAAGAGTTATATGCATCTTAAAGGTCTCTAGGTGCTCGAATGGTTCTTTAGACCCTCGTACATTTCTATCTGCAGAACCTTGAATTTTGGCAGGAGTGGTGCTGCCATCCCCTCTGCGCTGTAAGGTACGTTTGTGCTGTTGAGTAGCTGGCCAACCAACATCGACGCTCCCATTCTTTTGTCTATTTCCTCGTACTTATCCACAAGGCTACGTAGCTCGTGGTACATCTTTTTTCTTTCTTTTTCATCGGAATCCATCCTTTCTATAAGGGGATTTTCCCCTCAAGACCTAAGAGGCCTTATCAAGTCCGACCTGGAGTAGAAAGCCATGAACCCGGCCCACTAGGAGGCTCCTCTATACATGACCTATAAGAGGGATGGTGCTGCAAGGGATGAGACTCGTCGATTTGAGGACCCCTCGAGTAGTGTTTAGTCCTTGAGTGCCCGTCCGCACAGAGGCATGATATTTTGCCACCTGGACAACACGCTACATTAATGACGTCGTCGCAAAACCATGCCACATTTAAAGATTCTGACAAAAGGAACAGTATGAGAAACCCAGACTTCATGAAAGCACGCACGATGTGCTCCTTAGACTTGTACTATAAATAGCATATCCCAAGTACGGGAATATCTCTCTTTGATCCCTAGACTCTCCTACTTATTTACTACCTTCCAAGAATATTTACTAACTTTGGCATCAGAGGTTCCCTGGCCCCTAGGTTGCCGTCTCAAAGCCGCAGTCTTTTCTACCTTGTGCAGGGCCCATTTTCGAAGACCTGAGTTGTTGGAGCTTGGCCTAAAGGTGTACGAAACACAATGTTAACAATGATGACATCTATGGGATCATAATAGATCTTGTGTGTTCTTCTCATGCCTATGACAACCCGTTCCAAACAACTCAGGAGAAGCATGGGAGATGCCATGGAGAAAAGGTTGAAAACTATGGAAGAATGGGTGACGAAACTAATTGGCAAAGTACAGCTACTTCGCAAAGAGAACGAGGAAGTTAAAAAGCCTCAACGGGAGCAAGACGGCGGGGCGGGATCTAGCGACACTGAGCATGTAGGATCGCATACAGGACTCAACAAGAATGAGGAGCAGAAAAACATGTAGGACAAGCTTCGCAGCCTCAAAGGGAAATACGAGAAAATAACAAGGAAAGTAGGTACGTTGTCAACGGTAGACCAGCTACTCACAAGCATGGCTTTACCCTATATTGAAGAAGTAATGGCAGTTCATTTGCCACCAAAGTTTAGAGTCCCTGCTATGGAGATATATGATGGAGGAAGGGACCCCTCGAGCACCTTGAAACCTCAGGGCTCACATGACATTGCATGGCTTCCCTGAGGAAATAGCCTGTAGGGCATTTTTGCTGACCCTGAAGGGGTCAGCACGTGTATGGTTCAGGTCACTAGCATCTAGATCGATGGATGGGTTCGGCGAGCTAGACAGGCTGTTCCTAAACCAGTTCATGTCCAGTAAAAGGAGCCGGTGTATGGTTGCGTACCTCCTCACCATCAAATAAACAGAGGACGAAAGTCTGAAGTCCTATTTGGCCCAGTTCAACAAAGAGCACATGACTACCAACGACCAAGACGAGAAGATAACCTTGGCGACGCTCCTAGGAGGGGTCTGGCCACGCTCCCAGTTTATGGCAGAGCTAGCCAGATGAACTCTCTCGAAATCGCTATAATTCATGGACCAGGTCGACAACTTCATCAACGCAGAAGACACTTTCTGAGCGTTGACGAAGCCACGAAGGAAGGAAGTGGAGCACGCAAAGAAGAAGAAGGCCCTAACCAAGGCCAAGTCTTATGAAAAAGAGGAGAAGGGCTCTCGAGAGAAGCGACGAGAGGAAGTCTGAGCAAAGGGACCTGGACCATGGTATGACCAACCCACGTTCAGCATTCAAAAGGAATACGACCGGGGAACAATGTGCCGTTATTGCACGTACCATTGGTCCACCTCCCACAATAACGAAAGACTGTTTCTCCCTTGGAGGAAGGAAGGAATACGCGAAACAACAGAAACAAGGCCGCTTCTCGGATAGAAGACAGGAGCAAGAGAGAAGGGGAAGATTGAGAGAATGGAGTCAGGACCGAGGTGATCGGAACGGACGGGTGAACAGCCCTCAACGACAGCTGGCGATAAGGGAGCCACCACTAGGTGGCCCCCATTCACCACCAAGGCAGCAGCCCCCCTTGGGGAAATTCGAACTAGAGCTTGACGATTCACAGGCGGGGGCATTACCTCGTTGAGTAGGAAAACACACGTCAGACGGGCCTAATACTACGTGGTATACTTAGCTGAGTATCATCCCGCCAAACAACGAAGGGGTGATCCTACTCTGGTAATCTCGTTCACGGAGGCTGATGAAGAAGGGGTCATGTACCCCCACGAGTACGCCTTAGTAGTCACTATGCTTATCGCCAACTTCACCGCCCGCAGAATCCTCATAGACAATGGGAGCTATGCGGACATCCTATTCTGGGGAGCCTTCGCCAAGATGGGTATTGAGGCTTCCCGGCTGCTGCCCGCCCCCATGCCCTTAGAAGGCTTCTCCGGAAGCATTGTCTATCCGGTGGAAACCATCACGGTATCCGTTCTTATGGGGAGTAGCCCTTGCAAGACCCCTATTATGGTTGACTTCCTAGTGGTAAAAACTCTGTCGGGGTACAACGCCATCATCAGGAGGCCCACCCTCAACAGCCTAAGGGCTGTCACATCGACCTACCAGCTCAAAGTGAAGTTCCCAACTCCCTAAGGAATGGGGGAAGTCCGAGGAGAACAGGTATCAGCAAGGAAATGCTACGTCTAGGAGCTAAAACATAAAGATGAAGGGCTGCCTCGGATGGCACCAACAAAATAGAATAGGTCGGGCATCACGAAAGAAACTGCGACAGGCCTCTGTCTACAACTCGCCCTGCCAGTTTCGAGGAGGAAAGGGATGGTGCACGGCTCTGAAGAGAAAGATGGACGACGACCTCCCCAGACCAGGATTCTGTGTCCCTTAATTTTGTAACACCTCTTCATCTAGCTTGTACTTTCCTTTTTATTTAATAAAAAAAGGACTTTTCAAGACAATGCAAAAAATCTGCTCCATGCTTTCATATATTACTGATAAGGTGCCTACAATAAAAAGCACGACTAAATCTATGGCAACAAGATCATCAACAGATTACCACCCCACGGGCCACCATAGGGAAAGGCAGGGGGTTAAGGGTTGCCTTATCTCTCCAGCGGTAGAGTGCAGGTCAACCTTTGGCAGCCTGAAGATGAAAATTTACCTTCCTTGTGGACTTCAACAGGTGGGTGCGGGTTCAATCACAAACTGCCAGAAGTTACCTCCAGCAGGACATTATAGGGAAAAGTCGACCCAAGGGTGGTCATATCCCTCTTGTTGAAGAGAGCGAGATTGGTCTCACGACCCTCCCAAATAAATTATCCCGACCTCCGCTGCAATGAAAAGTGGGATCAGCACTGGTAAGCGTTATTTTTATGTGATTTTTATTACTCTTTTATTTATGAAAAATATCATTTTCCCTTCAATACTATTGATTTTATTTTATTTCTACATATTTTTATTTATTTTTTTGGATTTGAAGGAATGAGAAGATTTAGTGCAAAATGAGAGCATTTTGGTACAAAAGAAGAGACTACGGATCCAAATCGATAAAAGGCAACGAGATCTGATGAGAGCCGATAAGATTTGGGCGAGGAGACTTGTCCCATGGGTAGCAATGAGATCTTTCTTGCTCAAAGGCTAGAAGACTTACCTCTCGGTAGGCGAGGTGGCTCGCGACTAGAAGGCGTGACCAGAAGGCACGAATATTTGGCGACAAGGCTCAAGGCGGCTAGATTGGGCGACTAGTCTAAAAGACCAACTTAAAAGACTAACCTAAATGACATCATGGGCAACAACTAGAAAATGTGAGAGGAGTCTTTCATCCCGGTCGGGAGTCTTTCCACTCAATAGGCGAGTAGAGTCCCATTCTTTTGGGATCTCCACGCCCGTCAGTTATATTCAGCGCACATGGTATCTACTCGACTCTACCTTTTCAAGTTCCGCAATCAATCTATTGATGACCAAATCCTCCTGAAATCCGCAATTCAAGCCGCATATCACTGAATCTTCCATTTTAGATAATTTTGATATTCTTGGGATAATTTTATTTTATGTTAACATCTATCTTTAGAAACTATTTTTCAAATTTTTATTATAGCAACATTTATTTTGTTTCCGAATTTGAGTTTTGACATCTAATTAATCTTGTCTTGTGGAATGAATAGTAAGTCTTTGGTTTTTGAGTTTTTAGTTTTGAGTTTTAGAAAGTCCGAGTTTTAGGTTTTCGATTATGCCAAAGTTATCTTTTAGTTTCTTTTGAGGAGGTGGATATGGAGAGCAAAGGTGAGAGCCGCATGTTTTCTCAACCGACTCCATCAAAGAATACAATTTTTATTCTTTTTCTTTTTAATTTCATTATGAACTAATTCTATTTTCTAGTGCTTTGATGTGGCCTAGTATTGAACACAGTTTATATTCCAAATTATTTTATTTTCAATATTTTCATGATTGATTGTTTATTCCTTGTTCTTAATGCTTACAATTTTCTAGCTAACTATTATTCGATCTTTTGGATTGTAATGAGACCTAGAGGTGATTTGTGATTAAAGCTCAAAGATTAAACGCCATTAGTTGAGCGAAAGCATAGATGCTTTATCGCGACTAGTGTGATTTTCAAGAAAAATCTAAAAAACTTAATGAGTCTCCAATTAGTTAAATTCACATAGAGATATGGAGTTATTAGTTGGAGATATTTTTGGTATTGTTCGAGAGAAAATATTGAATAGTTAAGGGATTTTTATCATCAACTTGGGATAATTAGGATTCTATAACAAGGAAGAATAAATTGTGTGTGATTTGCTAAGTGAACTCAAATGCTCTAGATCTATTCGTATTATTTTTAAAATCTTAATTTTAATGTTCTTTTCTTCAGTTTAATTTAGATAAACAGTTATTCAAATTTCAGTTTTCCAAATAGTAATTAATTTAGTCAATTTCAATACTCAATAGTATAATTATTCCCTGTGGGTTCGATATCCGTTTTCTCTAAAACACTTTATTACTTGTTACAATTCTGTGCACTTACAGATATATTTTTAAGCCAAGAGGAACCAGTTTGACCTAACACTTACCTTTCCTATGATATCAACAAGCGGGAACGGATATAGTGACAGACTGCCCGAATAACTTACCTCATTGGGGGACTCAACAGGGAAAGGAAGACCTAAAGGCCTCCTTATCCCTTCCACAAAGGAGAAAGGGTCCTGCCTTCAAGGTGGCTTGAAGAACTTACCCCGGCTCTTATCACGGCGAAGAGCGATCAACCAACTTGCTCTCCGATCAACCAACTTGTTGTCCGAACTTACCTCCTTGCGGGATACTACAGGGAAAGGTAGGTCTTAAGGTTGCCTTGCCCCACCTACGATAAAGTGCGAGTTAGTCCTCTACTACCCGGAATCAGAAACTGTATCTTCCTCGTAAGTGTCAACAGGCGGGAGCGGGTACAGTAACAAACTACCCGAATAACTTACCTCCTCATAGAATACAAGGGGAAAGGTAGGCCTAAAAGGTTAGCTTGTCCCCCATCCCCCCCCCCCTCCCCCCGCGGGCAGCTGGAGGAGAGCGGGTTTGGCCCTTGCGGCAACTTGAAAACTTACCCCAACCTCCGTTATAAGTGAAGAGTGGGTCTAACACTAGCCTAGCCCAAAATGCTACCTTTCCCTGTGATATCAACGAGAGGGAACGGGTCCAGTAAGAGACTGTCCGAACAACTTACCTCCCTATGAGACCTAACAGGGAGAGCGGCTAGAAGAATTTACCCCGACTCCCATCACGGCGAAAGGGCGGACTGCCCAATGGCAGCCCGAAAAAGTTACCTCCTTAGGGAACCAAAAGGAGCGGGCTAATTTGAGGTAGCCTGACCTCTCCTCAATGAAGTGAGGATTTTAATCTTACGACTATCCAAAGTAAGAAGAATCTCCAGAAGGGAAGCAAAGTCCCACAAAAAGGCCAGACAAGCATCATCAAACAAGAAACAGGTCGAGGTTATAAACTCTCCATATACCAAGACAAAAGATACGAGCAAGAGCAACAACGGAACACAGCAGAAGGCAGTAAGCGCGAGAAAAATGTAGAAACCGTATAGCCGGATACACAAAATCATTGTATTAAGTTTGCAAGATTACAAGGAAAAAGTTACATCATAAAGTTGCAAAACTACAAGGAACATATTACATCATAAAGCTGCAAGACTACAAGGAGCAAATTACACCATAAATCTTATATATTCAACAAAACAAGTTCCAGTGTCGGACCCTAGACCTAGAGTGTGAAACAGCTAGGGTTAATCTAAAAGATCTAGAAGACCTCACTATTCTTGGACCCAAGGAATCCAAAATGAGTTCGAGGTCTGCAACTATATGTGTTTTAGACAGCGAAGCCATTCACCACAGCAACCAAGCCATTCACCACCACAACCAAGCAGGCAGTGAGTTCCATGCAGGCAGCGAGTTGCTGAGAATGGCTTCGAAGTCGAGCCCTGTAAGCAAAAGAGTGAGAACGAGTAAGGCATAGTAAGCAAAAGAGCAAGAACGAGAACAAGGGGTCCGAGACCCCAGGATTGGCAGTTGAACCTTCTGTCGCAAAAGACTCCATGGCTAGCAGTGGAATGAGTGTCACCTAATAGGACATAAGGTCAAAGGAAGTAAGAAGAATTTTACCCAGACCTGTCTGGAAAGAACTAGCAGGGTATTTATAAGGGATTTATTCCCGTTGCTTAAAAATCGCTAAGCCTCGAGCCATTACTCGACCTAAGAGCAATGAATAGTCAACGAGGCAGATCAACTTAACAATCCGTGGCCACTTTCAGAACCCAAAAACTTGCACAGAGCACAAAAAAAAAAAAGGAAGCCAGTATTAGAGACACAAACAAAATCCTAAGCAGCAAGTGGGGTGGGCCGAGAAACTTCAAAGGCACTACCGCCCAAAATAACAGTTAAAACAATGGTCGTATTTTGAGAATGACTATCCATGAAGAATAAGCAAGCGCAGCATATCCGGCAAGTGGGGTAAGTAGGAGCTCTACAAACCCCTTCACCATGGTCCCCAAAGCCGGCCACACAAAAACAAAAAGAAAAAAAGGAAAAAGAGACAAATGCGATACATGACAAATGAGATATGTGCATTAGTCAGTATGTACATATATACAAGCCGTTGAGCAATAAAATGCGAATACATGTATTAAAAAAAAGTATAAAGAAACAAATAAAATATTTAAGTCTCAGCGCTAGGAGAATAGATCTCAGCGGCTATAAGTAGGGGTGTAACTGGTCCGGTCCGGTCCGGTTTTGGACAAAATCTAGGACCGAACCGATATGTACCGGTTTTGTATTTTTCAAAACCGATTACGCACCGTTACCCTCTTAAACCGGTACTTCCAGTTTTACCGGTTTCCGGTCCGGTCCAATCTCCTTTTTTGGTTTTTTTAAAATATTAGTTTCATAATTTGTCATTAAAAATTTGTTTATAAAAAATTAAAAAAAAACTGATTTAAAAAAATCTGTTTTATACTTTTATTAATATATTAGACTATATAATAGTATTAATATTAGACTATGGGTATAGTTATAAGTTATATATTAGTATTAGTTATAAACTATACATTTAATATTAGTATTAGACTATTAGTTATAAACTTTTAGTAAAAACTTGTAGTTTTAATTATAAGTATAACTATAGTCATTAGTCTATATTAGACTATTAGTATTAGTTATAAATTTTTAGTGATTTAGTATTAACATTTTATGTAATAATTTATAAATTATAATAAGAAATTATTTCATATATGACTATATATAATTATATATAAAAATTTCACATAAAAATTTATAATTATACATAATATATAAAACTTATATATATTAATATATATATATAATATTTTGTATAAAACTTATATATACAATAATACAAATATTATTTTTTATATATATTTTTTATCAACCGGTTCGGGCCGGTCCGAAAAATCCTAAAACCGGAACCAACCGGTTTTCACATTCTAAGAACCAGTCCCGGACCGGACCGATTCAAAACCGGTAAAACCGGTAAAACCGGTCCGGTCCGGACCGGTTTTCCGGTTTGAATTTACACCCCTAACTATAGGAGCAAGGTTGGCCGGCTCCACTAATGTTGGTGCAGGTACAGCTGGACCAGGGAAAGCATCCGGCATCTCATTCTGAGAACGACTATCCATGAAGAATAAGCAAGCCATTGAAGGTACTTGGTGAAAGATCTTGAACGCAGCTCCAGACTCCCCAGAAGGAATGCCAGCATTGACTTACGGCCTTCAACGATCCTGTGTCCCCACTCCTAGTCGCGAAGCTTCAGGAACCACCTCAGTTGCCCTTGTAGGGAGAGGGAGGCGTCCTTAAGACTTTGGTTCTGCTGCTCCAACTGGTCCTTCTCCTCCCGCGCTCGTGATAAGTCGCCTTGGAGACTTTGGTTAAGCCATTCCAATCGGGTGTTCTCCTCTTCCCACTTCTGCTTGTGTTTCCTTTGGCGGCGCTCCGGTTTCTTTGCTCTCTTGTGCTCACCAGATAGGTCAAGTCTCGTCCTCTCGAGTTCGCTCTTCAACTATTCCCTCTCCTCCTTTTCACCGTGAGCACGGTCCAAGCTCTCCTAAATGGCTGCCTCCTGATCATCCAAGATGAAAGTCGCAAGCTGAGAAGTACCCTGGCGACATAAAGGAAAGACTAAGAATAAGAGAGAGGAAAAGAGAAAAGAGTAAAAGGCAGGAAAGAAACGATTAAACCTCATGGAAAAAACCCAACAAGCATTCAACAACTAGGCCAATGGCTTCCTCTCAGCTCCCCTCGATGGCCAGCCGGGACAGAAAAGGAAAGGCCTCCTCAAGGCCTAAACTCAGGCAATCCCGTAAAGATTTCAACTAGAGCAAGTGGGTCTCCGCTCAAACCCCTCGGACGGGGACTGATCGCAGCATCCAAAAGAGAGTCGTCCCCCACTAGATACTCGGCTCTATAGGTGGACCCTCACCGATTGTACCACCTACAGAGCCACCGCCTTCAGGGAACTCCACCTGGACGAGTGGGTCGATGACCGGACTTCTCGGACCATCATCGACTGGAATATGCACAAAGGAACTCCCCCTCTCTGGGAGTGCGACCTGGACAGAAGAATCCACAGCAGGACTCTTCGAACTCCCGAGTACTGCAACGTTTGGAAGAGACTTACCTCCTGTATAATCTTCTGCCTCTGCACGATTGCTGGAAGAAGCCTTCATCCCTTCATCAGCCGCCTCAAGAGAGTGACTTTTGATGGCCGAACAAGACGAAGAAGGAGGAGAGATCCATGAAGAAGAATGTTGTCCCTCATCAGGAGTGGTAGATGCAAAAATACTCTGGAGGAGGGCGTCCATCTTGACCTCACCCCCAAATGCCTCAACAGTCACCACCGAAAGGGGCGCCATGGGAAAATTGCTCACCAACTCGCCAGCCGCAACTAGCGCTTGGACTGCCACAGTAATGGGATGGCTGGCCTCCAAAGTAGCCGGTCCCTGCATTAAGGGGTCTTGTACCCCAGAAAGAGGCCTATCCTTGGGCAAAATACTCTCCCGACAAGCTTTCTTCCCCTTGTCCGGTAAAAGAAGGTCCGGGGAACGCTTCTGAAGCAGAGCAACTTGGGGCAGCGTAACAACCGGCCTATCATCAAAAGGAAGGTGTCCTAGGGGAGGCAAAGAGTTCCTTAAACTCTCATCGGAAAGGAGGAACTCAGAAAAAACACTGTCAGGGTGTTTCTGCACCCATTCTCGCACAATTGCAATTCACTTCGCTTCATAAGGAATGGCTATCGGACACAAAACCTTATCTTCCGAGACTTTTCCCCAGTTTATCCGTATTGGGAACTCCCAGCGATTCACCTGGCCCACCGAAAACTTCCATTCACAACCAGATACGAATAAGAATTTGGGAGACCAGTCTTTCACCTTGCGGTGTCGCGACTCCAAGGTGACTAGAGTGTGGGATGCCTTGAAGCTGCATACATTCCCCTTTAGATGTAACACCCTATGGGTAAGAAGAAACTCGCGGCTAGTAAGGTCTGCGTCGTCCGAGAAGGATTCCAACAAAGCCGACCGTCAGATAATGCTACAACACATCAATAATCTCCAGGCGTTCGGGTGCAGTTTGGAAGGGGCCAAGCCGAGGCAGTCCAGAAGGTCACAGACAAGGCGAGGGAACGGCAGTCTCAAGCTGCATGAAAACATGGAAGGGTATAGGGCCACCCTTGTGGAATGACCCTCTACATCGACGGCACCTTCATCAAGGCCAGGAACTTTGAAGGAAGCAGACTTCAGTAATTGGTAGGTGAGGGCCAAAGAGACCAGCATTGGTTTGTTGGAAGTCGAGCGCCATCTACTACCCAAAAACAATGGTCCAGTATTAGTAGAGCCCCCGCCGGAAACGTTGGGTTGAACATATTTTTCAGAGGCCATCACTGCTAGAACACGAAGTAGCAAAAAAGACTAGTCGAAGAGAAGAAAAATCAAAAGAACAAGAATAGCGGGACAACCAAAATGTAGTGGGTAGCAACCAGGTCTCACTCCCACGTTTTATAAAAAGAAGGTGATGGTTAGACTCTCATGCACCATGGCAACAAGGATACTCGTTGTTTCGATTTCTGGAAATGTGCTTTACGAAGTGACACAAACACAAAAAGCTGCCTGACACCCCTTCATTAATGAGGTTGAAAGATGTAATGAAAAAGTGAGCCCATTCTGGAAGATTGGAATGTCGTTAGAAATGCCAATCCGCAGAAGCTTCCCGAATCTCAGAAAATCTAAGTAAGGTTCCCGGCCTTGGTAAGAAGGCGGGATCGAATCGTGATAAATTCCCATCGTATTTGTCCAGTCAGAATTAGCAGGGTAACTGTAAGGGAATTTTACCCTCAAGACCCAAGAGGCCCTATCAAGCCCGGCCAGGAGCAGAAAGCCATGAACCTAGTCCACTAGGAGGCTCCTCTATACTTGACCTGTAAGAGGGATGGTGCTATAGGGAATGAGACTCGTCGATCTAAGGACCCCTCAAGTAGTGTCCAGTCTTCGAGTGCCCACCCGCACATCAAACGTGATATACAGAAAACTATTGATCTACTGATAGAGAAGGCATGAACAGACCAGAGGGAAGGCAGACTGAGAGGAGGAGGTTGGATAACCACGCCGCATTAATAGTTCTGCTACCCGGACAACACGCCAAATTAATGACGCCATCGCAAAGTCACACCGCATTTAAAAAGTCTGACAAAAGGAATAGTACGAGGAACCCAAACTTCATGAAAGCAGGCACAATCTGCTCCTCAGACCTGTAGTATAAATAGCAAATCCCAGGTACGAGAATATCTCTCTCTGATCCCTAGACTCTCTTACTTATTTGTTACCTTCCAAGAATACTTACCAACTATAGAAACTGAGGTTCCCCGGCTCCTAAGCTGCCCTCTCAAAGCCGTAGTCTTTTCTACCTTGTGTAGGATCCATTTTTTAATACTTGAGTTGTTGGAGCTTGGCCCAAAAGTTTGCAAAGAATGACATTAACACCTCTATTACTACATGACTCTGCACTCTCATGTCGGCTCGGTGTTGCGTCTTCTTGAGTCTCCATGCTTCTTCTCTATAGGGTTTCATTTTCCTGACGAAGATTTTCCATCTTTGCTACCATCCTCTTCATGTGCTCCTCAATCTCTGTGAATCTTCCTTCCATGTTCCTTGATGTTTCTTCCTGATCACGGGTCTTTTGAGAGCGTGTTGCAGCCGACACATGAAGGACATGTTAACTTACAAAGAAAATCTCACAGACGGCACCACTGTTAACAACGTGTTTCTCATCGGGCTCGATACTCCTGCAACACGAGAAATGTGAGTGCTCGAGGGGTGGTGAGACATCTCCGATGTGTAAGTCATTTTTCTGATCCTTAGAGAGAATTCCTGTATGTAAGAGTACGTAAAAAACAATTATAAACTAGAGTTCAGCTTTTATACTTCTTGCTGAGGTGGAGCTCCTAATTCTTGTGTTAGGGGTGCCCGTCCTCCGTACTGGGTACTATGCCATTAGTTTTAATGCGGCGTGGCTCTTCCAAGTCACGTCTTATGTGTCAGGGACAGAGGTTCTCGCAGTGATCCCAACCCACATTTTGTATCTGACCCTTTAATGCAACATGACTCTGCTGTCGTTTAAGAGTGTAGAGTCGTGTCAGAGCGAATGTTGTCCATCTTCTCACGTCGAACATTTTTCCGCACTGGCCCTAGGTACCCTTCTTCTTATCCCAATTAGTGGGCTGGTTGCGCTTTGGTTGCTAGGCCTCCAAGGAGTGACAACATCCCTTCCATTTTTTATTAGTATTATTGTTCTTAAAACATAGTCTTAAACAAAACGAAAAAAAACAACATAAGCCAGAACCGATTCCAAATAAACAACATACTCAACATTGTTTTCTCTCTTAAGCTTTATTTGAAAATCTAAACCAATAATCTGTTTCTATAGTGTAAAAAGAGCAGATCGAGTGAAAAAGGAAAAAATAGTAGATCAAGTACATATGAGATATGATAGTGGAGTAAATTGATGAGAGATAAACGTTCGGTAAGAGAAAAACATTTGAAAGGCCATCAATAATTTCAATCGAAGTTGGTGATCGAAAAGTCAAACAAGAGAGAAACGACATCGTTTTGGAGAGAGAGAGAGAGAGAGAGAGAGAGAGGTGGAGGTGGTAACCAGAATGAGTTAAATTTTAATGAAGTATAGAACGACGTTGTTTTGGTTTACCAAAATGATATCGTGTTGATACTAATTTTATTTTTTTATATAAAACCCGATACCCGAGTGTCATATCTTTACCTAGCACTAGTAAGGCCGGGTTGGGTGATGCGGTTTTTCAGCTCGGGCCGAAAACTATAACCATAACTCGATTACCCGAATTCTGGATTGGATTGAGATAAAACGCAGCCCAGTTGAACAATCTTACTAGTGCAAGAGTGGATGGACCATGTGGCTCAATAAGAACCAAGCTTCTACTTCAAAAAATGTATACATTATAGAAGGAAACATACGAAACGGATCTAAACCTTTAAGATTCTAAATTGTCTTCAAGTAGCTTTAATTTAAATGACCAAACCCAAGGATCGTTTAATGCAAGAGTGGATGCATTAGCTTAATAAGAGTAGAGCTCCTACATGGAGAAATATATATAGCAGATTTGTAAATTAGATATGTTACAGAGACTAACATATATAACAGTACTTTGTGCGGTAATTACAACAAAAATGGAACTATATAGTCTTTTTTTCCATAATCATTAGAAAAGATTAATTAGCTACTAAGAAAGAGTAATTAATGATTCATTAGAAATTGAACAATAATAGAATGATTGGAAGACTGTAATATTATTTGAATGAATAAATGACAAACTTCATTGGTATAATAAAGGCTGATGTGGCCCAATGAGGAAAAAAAAAACTTGATCACTTGTAGAAATTATGCAGATAATAAAAAATTATAGAGATTATATGGAGAGGAATTTGATAAAATATAGTATTTTTATAATTAAATAAATTTAAATTATATTTACGATTTCATAGTGAACTACTCAGAATGAATAGTAATCTTTAGGGGTTATGAGACAATTAAACTTTTTTAATTAGAATAAGTAGACTATTAAGGTGTCTAAATTCCATTGACTTTATAGATTTCAAACTTTTTCAAATTTTCTTAAAAATGTATGAAACTGATTAAGATTTTATATGTATATATAGATGATATGATATGAGATGAGATAGAAATTAAATAAAATATTATTTTATTTCAAGACTTAAAATCATTTTCTTTGTATTTAATTTTTATTTATTTCCTTTTTGTACTTCAAGACAAGTGAAGTAAAAGCGGAGAGGGGAGAGGACTCGGGGGGGTTGAAATTTACGGGGAAACTCATGAGCAGAAAGGAAAAGAAAGCCTGAAAACTAGAAAACCATGGGGATGGGAATGGCAGGTATGGCAGTTAGGGTTTTGGGAGCAGGAAGCAGAAGCATGAGCACCAAAGCCCATAATTCCATTCCCAAAGAGATAGCGAAAGCGATAAATCCTAAGACTGCTTCTTCGGAGTTCCGCAAGTTCCTCGGCATTCCTCACTCCTCTCGTTCTCAAAACGCTTTGTTAATCTCCAAGTTCCTCAGGCTCTACACTTTCAGGGTCTTTCTCTCTCTTTCTGAGGAACTATATATCATCCCATTAATGTGTTTTGGTTAGGTTTTCTTGTTTTGCTTTCCAACTGTTTGATGAAATTTCTGTTTCAGACTATCAGAAATGATTATAATCTAATTCTTTACATCTAATTTTATTATTATTTTTGTAAATGAATAGTATTGGTTGAAGATATGGCCTTAAATATACATTTTGGACTTCGTTTGTTGTCATGAAACTGAACAAAACTTATATCTATGGTACTCAAAAAGAGTTGATTTTAGACAGGATGAATAGCGGGAGAAATTAATGTGGCTGACAGAGTTGAGAGATTTTATCTTATTCCAATTCAATTTCTGTTTTTAGTTCATTTGCTACGATTGACGTTGTGATATTCACTTGATACACTTTTTGTTTGTGGTTCAATTTTGTTAATTTCTCAATTATAGCCTTCTACTTCCATTGACCAACTTATCAACTCGCATAATAACTAGCAATACACATACATTAAAATAATGTTTTAACTACAGATTGGGTTTTTTTATGAGATTTCTGAAGAGCATTGTGGGAAATACTGACCGGTGATTGCTTAAATCCAATGAACAATTTGTTTGAACACGTCTTTGATTGATGGTTATCCCTGTTTATATTTTTCTAAAACTAATACATATTCAATTGTTACATATTGAATTGGTCTTCTTTGGTGGCTTGACATATCTACTTTACCGTGTAGAGCCCTGGTATCAAGAAGGACAAGATTTGGGAGGATAACTTGAATAAAATGTTACAAGGGAAAGACAGAGTTGGTCTCCCAGAGATTGCCAAATTGCTATCCCCACAATTCAACCATCAAGGAGGCATGAGCGCAAACTCTGAAGATAGCAAACAACAAATGGGCAACATAAAAGGGAAGGCGAAAAAGAAGGGCTCAAAGAAGAAGAAGTAGGATGCAGTTCCAACATTTTCTGCTTGGACTTGGAAGTATTGAATCTTTTGAACGGTTATAATCCTTTTCTAATTTTGGTCTACTGCAATTCAGTAAGAGTTTTATTTCCGTTTCTTAGACATCTTTGTTCTTTTCCTCAAGAATAGTAGCACATTATCTATATACTTAAATAAAGACTTGCTGGAGTACCTATAAAAAAAAAAAGACTTGCTGGAGTCCTGATAGGGTAGCTGTGTGTACCAAAATGCCATTGAAACTAGTAATGATTGCTATCCCCCTAGACCCGCTCAAACTCCCCATATCTTTGTAGTCTGTATTTGTGGAAGCCTTGATGCTTGAAGAGGTAATCGAAGAGGACAAGATGGTACTCTGATCTAGCACATTACAAAAACTACCTAATAAATCTGCATTCATCTACCTAATTAGAGAGAGCGAGAGTTCTCCATTGAGCTTCCTATAACTTAGGGCTTGTTTGGATGGGGAAAATTCTTTTAATCATGGAGGATATTTTAGATGATTTTTTTTAAGTGGTGAGCTGAGTAGAAATATGTTTGCAAAGAGAGAACCATTCCGATGTTGACTTTTTTTTTTTTTTTTTTTCCCTGAAAGTAGTGGGTGGGATGTTTAAAACCACTCTAGTTGGTTTTTTTATGTGGAAATTGAGGTAATGAAGAGTTTGTGGAATTAAATTTTTTAGGAAATGAAAATTTTGCTAATGCCAGTGACCTTAGATGGTACAAATTTTGTAATTAACAGGTGAAGGGGCATGCTACAAAGCTTTTCTTATACGCTTTTTTTACACCATTTTAAATCAAGTTGATCGAAATGATAATTGAAAGGGACTTACAAGTTGATCTTGAATTCAATTTTATTTAAGGAATTTATGTTACAGTCCATATCGTAGTTCAAGATAGATTACACTATTGACTTATCTCTGGTTGCTACAAAGATGAGCCCCAAGGCCTTGATGATTTTCTTCGCGGTCTGCTTCAATATTAACACCTTTAATGTTTTAAGAATGAAAGAAAATACACTATTTCTTGAATGGCTTAAGTTCCAACAATCAGGGCTTAATCTGAAAATATATTTGAACGTTGAACCTGCAGTAAGCACGCCCCATGTTATCTTCCAACCAAGAAGTCTTATAGCGGCACCAATGGTCCGGATTTATTTTCCTCGGCTACATCAAGGAGAGGATTGCCAGCTGGTGGTTTTTTCTATTGTGGCTGAAAGCCACAGCAAATAAAGATGCATCATGTTGACTGCTTCAAGACACTTTTGTAGAGCTTTTCATGTCCTCATCGTCCCTATCTTCGGAAAGGGAAGAAAGAATTTATGTCATCTTCTGCCAAAAGAGAAAAAAAACTCGAAAGAGCCAAAGAACATGGCAAGGACCTATAGAAGAACAGGGGATCAAAAGGAGGCATGAACGGTGACACTCTTGCACCACCTCATGGTGCATGAGGGAGCCGGTGTCTTGGAATTTGAAATGATATTATTTTTGGAGCTCATAAAAGGGACTCCATTGATGGGGCAGGTCGCGTGTGTGGTGAGAACATTGAAGGGGATGAGAGATCTAGTCTCCAAAGTGTGTAGAAAGCAACATCAAATGTGATGATTAAGTAAAAAGATAATTTTAAGGATATGAGAAAGGAAAGAGGGAAAAAGCTTTCTCCCTTTGTTCCCCGAGAGAGAGAGAGAGAGAGAGAGATTGTTTATCTGACCTGACCCGACTTAGAGATATTCTATTTGGCCAACTGGCCGATTACCCGACTTAAAAATATTTTTGGAAAAACGAGCATTCCGACCTGACCTTTTTTGTTTAAAAAAATTATTTATTTATTTATTATTATTATTATTATTTTTAATGACTACAAAAATTTAATTACCATGCTATACAAAAATGTTAGAGGGGGTTGGAGAAAATCATCCACCAATTTAAAGATGCATGAAGATTAAGAAATAATGCTAATATTTGACCAAGAATGTGCCACGTCTCCTACCAACCGAGTTACTTTATCAAATCCCCTCCCTCCTAACCATATATCTGTTACCCTTCTCTCTCTATTTCTTTTTGTCATTGTCGTTCTCCCCAAAGCTATCTTTCTTTAAAGAACCCTTGAAAAGGACGTTGAAGTTCTCTGCTTCGATTTGCTAACCTAGCAAGACTTCTCGAATTGCTTTGTTTTATGTTTGCATTTTCACATTTGTTGATTTCCTCGTGTTCCCTATACGGGAATTGCCCCCAGTGGTTGAGGAGTGCATATTCAAAATAGGATATGCTTTGGCACCGAAGAAACGGAACAACTTCATCCGAGACTCTCCGGTGAATCTTGCAGGGACTGGACTAGTTTTCGGTTACGGATATTAACAGACCCTAACCGTAGTATTTCGGAAGTAGAATGGAAGAGTTCTGTTTCCTATTATTTCATTTCGAGACGAGTAATTTGGTGAGGAAAATTCGGGTCAGTTCGGGTTGGCGGTTTAAATGTACAGCCCTAAGAGAAAGTGACAATACCTCCTTAGTACTGAAATGAGCTGCTATTTTTCATAAAAATTTTCCTTTTATCACAATTAATATAAAATCTAACATTGGATAAAGGAGACTTTTATTTTTCATAACTCTCAAAACTCTAAATACAATGCTTGTCAAAATATACAAAAAACAATTGTCACATTAGTAACACATAAAAACCATAATCATTTATCAAAGTACATCACCAAAGTCTATCATGTTTATCAAAACAATTTCACAAAATAGATCACAAGCTAAAACTCCATCGCAATACCCAACCCAACGTTACTAAACATCATTCTATTCTTTCTATGTAGTGTCTCGCTCTGCAATTTCATCTTCGTCATTATCTAGATGTTTAAAACATTAAACATAAAAGTAAGTCTAATATTCAATAAGTATACAAATCTAAAGCATTTCAATTAAACATTACTAATATAGTTATCACTTTATATTGGCCAGTTTATACTATTACACCCCATGTATTAGGATCAGGGGTCTTTTGAACCTAATTCCACTTATGGCCATAGGTTGAGAATCCATCAATCAAGATGGCGTTGCTGGATGCACTACCGGTGGAACCGATCTAACATTGCAACATGTCCCTCTTATTGGTACCTTCATCGTTCAGTCATTAGCCATTACATATTTTCATACATAAAACCTTCATTTCCTTTTCTTTTTCCTTTCAAATACATTTTTATTTTCTTTCTTAGTCTAATGAAATATATATTTTCTTTGATAAAAAGTATGCAATTGATGCTATAACTTTGCATTAGGAAAATCAATAATTAAAAAAAAAAAAAACATGTACATGATAAATTGCATAATCTCAACCTTGAATCTGAATGCTAATTTAGATCATATCGATATATAAATTTACAATTAATAGGACGCTCAACATGAGGCTAACAAGAAAGGCTTATTTATTATATACATTTGCTACTTTACTAAAGGAAGAGAGAATTTAAAAAAAAAAAGAAAAATAAAAGAAATATGGTGTAAGAAGCACAGTCATAGCTACTTATATCTAAGCTTAACTTTTGATTCTTCTTGTACTTTAAGAAGTCCTATTTCATGAAAATAAAACAATGTATCAATGAGTAATTCATACTTAGCCTTCCTTACATAATTCAACTTGTTCTTCACTTTAAACCCAAGAAGGAAGTACCTTCTCTTCATTTAGACTAGGGTTTGTTTGGGAAATGACATGATCTCATCTCATCTCATCTCATATAAAAAATTTTCATATTTTCTTTTCCTAAACATCAATCAAATACAAACAATTTTTAATTTTAGATCTTTAACTTTTTCATCTAATCATTACCTAATCATTACGACTTTTCAAAATTTTCAAACAAAACACAAAAAGTAATGCGACTTTTTCAAATTTAACTCAAACCATTTCACTATTATTCATAAATCATTTCACTATTATTTACAGAATTCTCATCTCATCTCATTATCCAAACATGCCAGTATTAACCAACTTCAAGGCAATTTCTCAATTGTTTGAACTTCATCCACGTTAGCTATTCAAACCAAGAATCAAACCAATTCATTTTCATCCCATCCTTCTCAATATTTGTTACATCTAGTGTAGGAATCACAAACTAAAGCATGGCACATTCTAGCTTTTATCACAAGCTGTCGAGTTTCGGTTTACATAAAACATGTTCTGTTTTACAATGCTAATCTAAGTCTCCATTCGTAGATTGAAAACAAATAGAACCTATTAATTGATTAAAAATAAGATGAGTAAAAGTGGAGCAATACCAATTGGGTATGAGGTGTTCTGTGTGCCTAACCTAGTCTCAATAGTGGAAATGAATGAAGGGCATCAACCATTATTTAATTTATGCTAATACCATGATTAAAAATCAAGGAAAAAGAAAAGAAAAACATAGTTCTAAGCTTTATAAAGAAGGAGAAGAAGATTGGATGCAAACTGACTTCAATGGACTAAGTGCAGAAACCAGAAAACACGGAGGAAAAACTATTGGTTTGGATGACATCCTTGGCTACCAACACTGGTTCTATGCTTGGAGAGATGGCTCACAATTACACACTGAATTCTAAAGGTTCAACATACAAAAATGGAGGGATGAATTGAATTAAAAGGGAATTCAATAAGAGAAGATGATAGGACTGAGTTCATAGCAGAAATTGAAATGGTGATCTAGAGCAAAACATAGTATGAAATTCATCTTACCTCTTCAAGTAATAGGTTGCACGAATTTCCCTTGTTTCTTCCTTCTCTCCTCTTGGTTATACACTCAACTAAACAAGTAATAGATGCAAGATGTAAGAAAAATTGAAGCGGAAGATCATCAAAATAGAATATGGACTGCAGCAGAAATTTTCAGAAAACAAATTTTCTGTTTTTTTTTTTTTTTTTTTTCACGAAAATCTCTAGGGGAAACTAATAGACTATGAACTTACTTGATCTGAGTCTTCTTCTAGTAGAAATCTAAGCTAGTGATCCAGTCCAAGAGGCTGGAACATGAGTTGAAGAGATGGAAGAAGAAGCTGAACTTGAATTTTTGCCCGGACCAAGCAACATATAGAGATATCCATCCACCTTCAGTTCACCCATCTTAGTTTATGCCAATGTGATTTCCTCTTTCAAGAACCTACCATTGGACCACAATTTCTACTGCTACAAATGGGTATATTTCTCTCCCGTGTATGCATGCCCAATACTTAGCTTTACATCAAAAAGAGTGGAGGAAGGTTGAACCAAAATTCTGAAATCTTAGCCTATCAAATACCTCACAATTGAATCGTTTCTCCGTAAGACCAGAAAGACTAGTCTTCATCGCAAATATGGTAATTCTTGAAGTATGGTTGAACGTTGAAGTAACCTAATTCAACCATCTCTGTAACGACCGGGACCAATATTTCTATGGTTGGAATATAGATAATCTTATTGGGTCTAAATTAGGTTTAATGGGCCAATATTATCAAATGTTGATGGGCTATTATTTATGAAAAAATCTTCTTGAAAGCGAGTTCGCGCACCAAATCGCGTGTCAATATTGACATGTAAGACATCCATTTAATGAAACGATGTGAATTGAAGACGGAAATGAATTTGTGAGACAGAAAACTTTATTCTTCTCTCAAAATTTTTTATTTTTCTTTTTCTTTTCAATAAAAAAAAATTCATGTTAGTATTGGTATGTGATTCGGTATGCCAAATCGCTTATACCTAACAAGGCTCTTTATTTATTTAGGTTTGTGTCATGTTGAGTCTAAATTAGAAAATATATTATTTATTTCTTTAAATTTTAAAATATTATCAAAAATATTTTATTTCAACATATATTACTATTATGAATTTTATCAAATTCTATTAGTAACATTTGTAATTGTTATTATTATTATTATTATTTATCTATTATCCATTAATAGAATGAACTTAGTGGAATAAACTCATCTTACGTTTTTCCTCTTAATGAATCATGGATATGCACGTTGTGAGTTGATATGCACGTTATCAGTTTGTAACCGACGACATTGAACGCGTTGAAGCCCTTTTTATATTTCTTCGCAACAAACCACCTCCTCTGGAATCAAAGCAAGCCCCCACGTTGAAGTATCTGCATTTCACCCACTAGTAGCACCGTCGACCTCGTTAGGCCAAGATAAAAATCACTGTCGCATGGAACAAGAAAAAAAGCATGTCTCTGTTTTACACTCACAGAACAGAGCACACCCATGCCATGGAAAATGCCGATCACCACCACAGTGAGCCACCCATGATCAAACCACTGTACCACGAACAAGTTGTAGCCGAAGAACTTTGCCACCAAGCCATGCATGTAAACCTCCACCACTAGCAGCTCCGAAAGTCAACCACCATGAGCCTAAGGGTGCGTTTGGTTACTAAACTCACCTCAACTCATCTCAACTCATCATTACAACTTTTTCAAATCTCAATATAAAATATAATAAACAATCCAACTTTTTCAAATTTCAAAATAATAATAATATTAAAAAATAATATTCTAACAATATTTTATCATCACAACTCAACTCAACTCAACTCACTTCAACATCCAAACACACCCTAAATCTCCTCCGTGCGCCACAAACATGCACAGACGCAACCCCTGCCTTGCACCCATTAAACATAGCACTCTAGCCTACTCTCCCACACCGAGAGCCACCACGGGGAGCCATCACATATTACGCCGCCAGCCACAGAGACCGAAGATGTCACTCCACGTCAGCCTCGCGCCACGACGTTCTTAGCCGCTGAACTTACCGAAGTCTTTATCTCAACCCCAAATCCGCAACGTATCCTCCATCCTGAATCTACTCCCTCCATGCTTCTCGACTCGGGCTGCCCAATTCCGTCGCACGTTTCTTCTCTCCATCGGTGAGTCTGAAACTCTTATGTGCCGCGCATGTTCTTCTTACTGCTGGCCTTCCGTAAGTGCTTTTAAATTTATCGTTATCAAAATGCCCATAAGACCTTTGACTGCTTGATTTTTTTACACTCAGTATATTGAAGGGCTACTTTTATATATAGACTTATATTTCATGTTGGGTTTAACAATTAAGTTAGGCTCACATTTTAAACTAAATATATTAGCTTAGCAATTTTATTATGTTATTAAATATTAAATTAAGATTGAATTATACTAATAGCCTGCAATAATTTTTTTATATTGAATACTATTAAGTTTATCGTTATGAATGGGGTGTTTCCACCAGTTGTGTTTTTTTTAAACTTAGATACATATATATATATATATATAGATATATATTAAATAATATTGGAAGATTAGATATTATATTAATAGCAAATAGTAAGTGTTTAATCTATATTTGAAATGCTTTTAACATCAATGTCTATCGTATGAAGAGAATTTTACTATTTTTTATAGGTTTTGATATAGTTATGCTATTAAAGCTTTAGTTTTAAAATAAAGAAATATGTTAAGAATATTTAATGGATATAAGTATTTATTAGATTTTATTGTGAAATTGAGTAATTATGCTAATTATAAGAGAATAAATATATTTTAAGAGTTGAGGTGTCCACTACTTATTTTTATATGTTGTTAGTATTTAAATAATTTTAAAATATTAGTATTCATTGATCTTCGTGATAAATAGAATATTTATTTCATTATATTTTGCGGTATGAATTTAATTAAGTGAGTTATTAGGACAAACTTTCTAGACAAATTTAATGATATTTAATACTTTGTATAGGTGACGAGCTATAAAGTGAGAATCAGGAAGTAACGCAGCGATGTAAATAATTTGATTACAAATTAGGATCATCACAGTTTAACTTATTATTATTAGAACCAGTTCTTTGGCAACCATTTTTATGTACCACTCATGCAAGCATGTCACCCATCACAGTACACGATCATGTCATTCAGTATTATGTTCAGATTAAAAAATTTATAGTTATTTATATCAATATGTATTATGTCATGCATCTCACGTCGCATAAAAACACATAAGATATCTTTAGTTCAAGTGCAAGATCAGTTAATTAGTAAATCAAATAGTCATTCAATGCATGGTACTAATGCAATTCATATTAAGGTAGATGTACAAGTCACGGACTTAAGCATGGTCCACCATAGTATGTTAGAATACTATTAGCAGCTCCCCTTGCTGCAGTGGGACATGGGGCCGATGCACAACCTTGCACACAAGGTTAAGTGTGTTGGCTAATCAGATTAGTTAAATCAGTCATATGAGTCAGTTAAATCAGATTAGTAAATTAATTCAGATAAGTTAGTCATGCATAACATAAGTATCAGCATGAACAGTCATGTTTTAAGTTCTCAGCATGAAAATTTATGAAAACTTTATGTTTATTACATTCACATTGTGATGAGTTCTTACTAAGTTTTTGACTCAATTTAATTTATTTCATATTTTTAAACCACCTAGGTCAGAATGATGATTAGTACGAGCACGTGGGTCAAGCTTAGATGGAGCAGTTAAATTTAATTTCAGGTCTTAATTATTTTATTTAGTTTTGATCTATTAAATATGAGATTTCTTGTCGTGTTATATTTTATAAAAATTACGTGACACTCCCAACCCTTGGGAAGGGGGTGTTATAGTTTCAAACCGAACAGTTCTGATACTAATTGTTACGTGTATGTATACTCATAACAAACTGGGAAATTGGTATGATTTGAAAAGAAACCTAAGACCTCTTAACGCTTTTTATGTAATCCTAAAAACGTTGATGCAACATTAGAATATTTTTGGTTGAAATAATTCTTCTCCAATTCCATTATTGTTGGATAGTCTTCATTAGCGGTTACAAAAAGCTAATTCAAAACCTAACCAGTCCAACATGAAGGACACAACTAATTGATAAGAATATCAATTCAAATGACTCTTAAAACCGGTACAATTCCCAAAACGACAACACAACTAAGTTCCTATTTGGATTTAAAAAGTATTTCATCTCATTTTATTATTATAACTTTCTTAAATTTTCACATAAAATATAATAAATAATTTAATATTTTCAATTTCTAATTCAACTTTTTTAAACTTAAAAATAATAATAATATTAAAAAATAATATTTTAATAATATATTTTTTAACTTTTATCTTTTATCTAAAATTATCTCATCTTATCTTTAAATTCCAACTAACACTAAATAAAATGAACTTAAATTAATAATTTACGGTAGATTTCTACCGCAATAAAACACTGCCCCCTCATTGTTCATGGACATAGGCTTTTCAACCTGCACCAAAAATCAAAGTGATGTCAAATCTCCCCCGGGGGACCTACCGCCTACGTTTACATATGCCCCCCAAGTTTTTTGAAGATTTAAAAGATTTTATTCATAATTTTATAAATATAAAAAATGACTCAAAAAAATTATAATCCATCGATGCTCTCTAAAAGTTTTTAAAATTTCAATATACTTAAAAATTACTCTCTCTAATTTTTATTTATTTTTCCATAGTCCCAATTTTGTATAATTTTTATATATCATCTATTTTTAAAGATGTTGCCTCACCAAAATTTGTTTAAAACTAAATTTAAGAAATATAATAAATTTATTAATACGAATCTCGAAGACTTTTTGTTATATAGTATTAGAATTTTTAATATAAAATTCAAATATGAAAATTTTAGAAAAACTATTAAGATTGAAAATCTATATGAAATATAGTTAAGAAGTTTTATCTTTTAGACTTCATTAATCAAGAAAACTAGCTAAAATAAACTAAACTAATCTAATCCTAAATCCTAACGTAGCAGTGTAGGCTGTCCAAATATATTGGAACTGTTAAGAATTTTTTAGGCCCACATACTATGGGCCGAGTTCCAAGTTGTTCGTCCGGTGTGGAGAAATGAAGTTATTGTCAGCCCAAACAAGAAGTCAGATCAGAGTCCCATCTCTCTCTCTCTCTCTCTCCCTCTCTCTCTCAGGGTTTTAGGAAGCAGTGTGGTGACTCTGAGTGTGAGGCTCCAATGGTATCATTCGCAGCATCGCGTTGGCGGGCAGTTTTCGAGGGAACGAGGACGCTTATGGCCCCTGCAAAGACTGTAGCTGCTTCAACTGCAAAAGCGAAGAAGCCAACGACGACGACGACGACGACTCGTTCGAACCTGGGCATACAGAAGGTGGTTCCGATCTCTCCCCAGCTCGGCAAATTCCTCGGTGGTGTCACCGAGTCCTCTCGCACCCACGCCGTCAAAAAGATCTGGGAATACATTAAGCTCCACAACCTCCAGGTTCTCTCTCTCTCTCTCTCTCTCTCTCTCTCTCTCTCTCGGGGTTAGGCTTTTGTGTTTTCTTTTCTTCTCTCATACTCGGAAGAGCGTCATCTAAGTTTTTGATGATCAGCGAGTTGAATGGCTTCGATGATATCTAATATCTTTGTTGACATTACTTTTGAGACTGGAATATCAATTAAAGGACTTATTGATTGATCTCTGCTTTATTGTTTTGCTCCAGAATAGTGCTATAGTTTGAATTGAACCTGGTCATTCTCAACAAAATGCTTGGCATTGAACATAGGCTATCAATCTGCCTCTAGTTGGTAATGAAAAAGACAAGTTACATTCTGGGTAATCTCATCTTTCTAGGGAACTTGAACAGTTGAAACATTACATTTTAACTCAATATGGAGACAATACCATAATCTATTATAGAACAGGAAGGGGTTTGGTGGTGGAACCTTCTGGGTTCTCTCCTTCTCTTAATCAAAATGAGCAAATGCCCCACACATGATTTTCCCCTCTACTCTTCAAATTGCACCTCCTCCCCCTTCAAGAACACGGTAGGGGAGAAAACAAAAATTAAAGAAAGAAAGAAACTGCCTTGTGAATCTGAGGAACCGTACTGATCATGTAAAGTTCAAGATAAGATAATGTGCAAATAGTTGGAACAAAATTTGATAAGATACATGAGCCCAGCCAACACAGGGAAACTGTTGGTGTTAATTGGTTCACTTCATATGTTCTATTAGTGGGTAGGAACCCTTATGATGATTTCACAACCTTCCTCCCTGTTGGAACTTTTTCTCCCTTCACTCCCGTGGTTAAAAAAGAAGGCCTCTATTTATCTGCAAATTTGTTGAGCGGGGGGAGGGTGAGGTAGTAATGAACCCTTTTTTAATAATCTGTTGTGATCACTGAAATCGTTGGAGTGTTGCATGCCTATTACATTTGTCTCTTTTCTTAGGGATGTTTGGAAATAATTCTCATCTTATCCCATCTCATTTCCTTTCCAAACATCACTCAAACACAAACATTTTCAAACTAAGGTATCGTTTGGATTCGAAAATGAGTTGAGATGGGTTGTGAATAATAGTGAGATGAGTTGTGAATAATAATGAGATTTGTGAGTTAAAGTTGATGAATAATAATGAATAGTAGTGAGATGAGTTGAGATGACTTGCGAATACAAACTGGGCTAAGTATTACAACTTTCTCAAACTTTCAAACAAAAAACAATTGAACTTTTTTAAATCTAAAAACAAAAATAATATTCTAACAATATTTTAACTTTCTAATATGTTTTAGTCAACTTTTTCTCTCTCATTTCTCAAAATCCAAAAAATACTTAACTCAAACTATCTCACTATTACTCACAAACTATCTTACTACTATTAACAAAATTCTCATTTCATCTCATTCCCCAAGTATTCCCTAGTGTTTATTCTTGCCGTATATTTATTTTCTGGCGCATGACAAGCTAAGACATTTTGCAGAACCCTGCAAATAAGAAGCAGATTTTCTGTGATGAGAAGCTGAAGTCCATTTTTGAAGGGAAAGACGCAGTTGGATTCCAAGAAATAGCCAAGCTGCTCTCCGTACATTTTGTGAAGTCTGGTTGATGCTTGGGCTTTTTCTGGACCTTTGCTGCTTGTGATGCTCTCTGATCCTTTTCTAACACAGCTGAAGGAACCTTTCCCAGTTTTTTCCCTTTTATTTTGCTAACCTTTTGGGTTTTATGTTTGGACCTGTCATCCTTGATTTAGGGCATGGTCTAGAAATCCAGTTCGACTTACCACTGGGGAAAATGTGTGATAGGTCTCTATGTAAAAAAATTGTTTAAAAAAATATTCACTCTGGTGGTATTTTGGCATTCCAAATTGGCCAAGGAGAAACACATTTTGGTTGGGTTATTCATGAAAGTTCTATGAATTATTAGAATTATATGGGTTCGTCAGTACTGCCTTCTGATTGATATTGTTATGTCTTTGATTGGATTGTCACACCATCCAGGATAATTGATAAGAAGCATATGCCAACCTTGGACGTTCCTTTTGCCTGTTTTCTTTGTCTGTTCCGACATATTTAAAAAAAAAAAAAAAAAAAAAAAAAAAAAAAAAAAAACCAGTCATGTTTGGTCTGCTCAGCTCTTTTTTCTAAAATATAATTAACTCAAAGTTAAATAAATAATGTTAGGATGGAAGTGGAATCAAGGTGTATAAACATTCTCAAAGTTAAAAACATTACCTGAAATTTGTGTTAACAATAAGAAAACTGTCATCCATCATCTTTTAATTGTCATTCTCCTCACATTCCAAGATATGGAATTAAATGATTGGTAGGTAATTGACAATTGAAATAAAAAAATATATATATATTTGTAATCATAAAGATCGACACATTTTTAAAAAAAGTGAATAAATATGAGACACATGAAAAAATTAATTCTATTGATGGACTATTTATTTTTCGAAAAGAGTGTACGACGCTTGTACAATTCATAATTCTATCTGGTATTATTAAGTGAAATATTATAATTAGTTTTTTAATAATTTAATACCATATCATACCATGATAGAAAGATGATGATTAAAAGAATAATAGGTAGAAATACTCATTTAATTGCAACTTTAAAACTGCTTGTCTGAATGTCTGGAGGTTGCATTAAAATCAAGAATCATCCGTTGGCTTTAAAAGTCTTGGATTCAATTTTTGAAAGTCCTTTTCCGATCCCTTCGGAGTTCATTGACTCCAATAATCATTAGCCCTCTGTGTGCTTTGAATAAGGGTGGCAATTCATGCTCGCAGTCATTTTCGTGTTGTGTCAATTATGAGTATTAAATTATATAGGTCAATTCAAATATGACATGTTTAATTAAAAGGGCCCGACCTTAAAACCCTATCACGATACAACACGACATACACTACTCATATTGGACCGAGCCCACCCCTCACCCCCGCTTGGGTGCCAAATGAGAAACGGGTGACCCCCGCCACCTGCATCTAGTGGACGAGAGTCTGCCCCGCCCATGCAGAGGAATGGCAGTGGGATGCGGGGCCCCACTGCCCACCCTTATGAAGTCCCAAATGCCAATATTAGGGAATATGAGGACACAAATAGCACTTGCAAAAAATTGAAGAGCCCAAAAGAAAAAAAAAAACAACAAAAAAAAAAAGAATGGTGTGTGCCTATATGGAATATCAGGAGTATGAAGTGAAATAGTTGATGTGCTTACCACTAGGAGAGCACTTTTCTCTCGTAGCGCTCACCTGGGTTGTGAATATTTGTTCTCTCCGCAATGCTTAGTCTTCTAATGATAACTTGTGTTCTATTGTTGATTTTTTTATCAATATTTAGTTTAGGAAAGTCCTCTATTACATGCATCTATGTTCATGGTGGTCTGTGCACACCCTTACCCTACATAATGAATGAAGTGGCTATAACCATAATTTGATTCAAAAGAGGGGCAAAATGTTTAGTAAAACTTGAAACACATACACTATTTTTATATAGAGAAAATATATTTGCAATCGTGAATTGTGCAACCGTCACCTAATCACTTTGAAAAAAATTAATAAAATATGGAATCCGCATGAAAGAAATTAATTTTTTAATAGCAAACCATACTCTTTTTCAAAACGATTATACGACGTTTATGCACTTCACGATTATATGTAGAATATAAGATAGTAGATATTGAGGGCCTTTTGGACATTTCATATTATACAATGTAATTGGCTCTTTTGTGACAGAAGAGAAAATGGATCTTTTGAAAATAATGAATCTATTACGGTTATTGGATAGGATATATTTAAAGAAAAAAAAATAGAAAAAGAACTACAACAGTCAAAACCAACAAATTGTTGAACTGGCTACCAACTGTCAATGTTAAATTTTTATGTATTTCTTGTCGTTCAAACTTCAAAGTGCGATTATATTTTTTAATAACAATATTGCATTAAATTAAAATTAAGAATACAAAGAAGAAGGAGGTAGGTGACCTCAACAAAAATCTCATTATAATTGATGTGGTACATACATAAATCATAAGAAAGAGCAAACAATCAAATAAGTTAGATTGTGTCCATGTTCCTTGATTGAGTAAAACAATGAAATGCTAAAAAAAAAAAAAAGGACGCTAGCAACATGCTCGCACGTGTGCTGCACATGTAGTGAGTAGAGGTCGGGATAGGTTGCGCAAGTGTGATCTAGGTGGCTGCTAGTGAGCATAACGGTGGGGTATGTGTGCCAATATGGTAGTCTAAGAGCGATAGATCAGATATTGTTTTAGACGGAGAAGAAATGAAAAAAATGTATGAACAATCGCTTAGGGGAAAAGAGGATAGAAAGAGTAGAGAGGAAGGCTTATGTCTTTTTGCAGTGAGAATGGAAAGAAACAGAATTTAAGAAAGAGAATGGAGCAGCCTTGCTTTAAACGAACCTACTTATCTTGTTTGTTTTTAAAGATGAGATGAGATGAATTGGGATTAAAATTAAAAAATTGAATAAAAAATTATTATAATATATTTTTTAATATTATTTTATTTTGAGATTTAAAAAAGTTAAATTGTTTATTTTATTTCTTATGAAAATTTGAAAAATTTATAACGATGAGATTGGAAGTTTTCAAAATTTTCAAAATTTTAAATTTTAGTCTTGAAAACAAACCAGACGTGGAGATACCTCTGCTTATGACCAATGAGATAGGAACGCCAAACATGAGACATTGTGTTCCAAATGTAAAAAAACAATTCTCATCTTGGTCAATATAATTTTATAATCTATCACTTAAATAGATTGTATTTAAAATAGAAAAATTAATAACACATCACTTTTCACAATACATTACACAATTAGGTTCTAAAATGAAGGGTAGTTTAATAAAATATTTTACAAAAGTAGCATTACTTTATAAAAATATCCTCACTTTTAAATATGTATTGTAAAATATATTATGAAATGTATTGTGTAGATATCATTACTTTTTAAAATATATGTTAAGAATAACATAATATAGAAAAATGAAAAGTATCTCTAAACTCAAAAAGATTGGTTGGTTATGAAATTGGGTTTGGGAAATTATTCCGCAAGTCCTGTGAGCCCATAAAATTTGGGCTTAGGAATCCAACTAGGCCCACCACTGAAATTCTGACTCGACCAGACCACCGCCTGATGCATCTCGTCTCGTCTCCTCTGCTTATCCTCGTCTCCTCTGTTTTAGTTACATCACCTTCTGTCATAAGTCTAAAGCCGCCGCCGGCGAAGATCTCCGGCCTGCACACTCAAAAGCGTCCGATACCCTTAAACCGCTTGAGGTAGCCATCCGATCTGACCTCGAAGTTACCGGCTAGCATGACGGTGTTGGACGAGGAAGAAGAGAGCCTGGCTCATTTCCTCGAATCGGAGGTCCTCTCCGAGGTCTCCGACCAGGTTACCGATGTTTATTTTTTATTTTTAATCTGTAATTAATTGAGTTCTCCGTTTCCTATTTTTGAAATTAAGTTCCTTCTGAAATTCTGCCTGTATGAATATTATTGAATTGGGTCTTCATTTTGTCTTTTTTCCCTAGAAAATTTCGTTCCTTTTCATCTTGCTTATTTTCTTTAATCATAGATAAGAAGGGAAATCTACTTTTAATTTTTATGTTTATATATTTTTTGGGTTTCGTTTGATCGGGTGAATGCAGGAAGATGCGATAACAGAGGAAGAGCCCGAAGCAAAGAGAGTGCGTGTGAATGAAAATGAGAAGGCCGAAGGGTCTTCATCAAACAACAACAGTAGCATGCCAAAGAGGATTGAGACGGGGTTTTTCAGCAAAATCCCTTCTGAACTCTTTCCTCACATCCTCAAATTCCTCTCTTCCGAGGTGCCCCTTCCCTTCTTTCACCAATTCTACATTTTTGTATATTCTTGTTTTGACTAATTGCATGTTACAATGTAATGGGTTTTGGTGGTCTCTGATGTCCTGCAGGATCTATTTTCGTGCTCGCTCGTCTGTAGATTCCTAAGCTATGCGGCATCTGATGAGTTTCTATGGCGTCGCTTGTCAGTATTATTATTATGTTTCATAATTACATCCTGTTATCCCATTTTGATCCACCTTTTTTTTCCTGCTTATCATGTTAGCAAATTGATTTCAACTAGTGTAAACAAGTTTCTGCTTATCATCTTTGCACTCCCAAAGTTTCTTTCTGTAAACAAGTTCGAAATTACTTGGAATGTGTATAAAAGCTAATTCATCTAACATATATGCAGATACTGTATGAGATGGGGTTTTTTGCCCCCTACAAAAAAGTTACGTGAATGTCCTTGGAAAACGCTTTACATACAGGTACCCTTAATTTTGTGAAGTTCTATATGAATAATTATTTTTACTTCTCTTTTGATTTTTGGGTGTGGGTCTAAGGAAGGTTTAGAATGGTTTTTGTCATTTCAGTTATCTTTTGACACTTACAGTTGAAGCTATCATTAACCAATACTTTATCTTTTTCTTTCTTCAGCGTGATGAAGAGGACATGACTGAACTCGTTAGAAATTGCCAGCCCGAGTTTAAAGAGTACTACATTCAAATGCAAGCGGCTAAGAGAAGCCAAGTGCCTCTTCCTTCACAGGTAAGAAAATTTCCTAAGACGTTTCCTGCCTGGGACTATATTTGGAGTACATTCCTAGGGTGATTGAAACCAAGGAATATCTTGGAGAACTTCTTTATATCTTGCAGATGCATTTTCCTGCTACTTATCATTCCTTCCCTGTATTATCAAGCTTTATAATTTCTAACAATCTTTTTGTGATGCTGTTAGTGGAACTTTTGCCTATTGTTCTTTATTCATCACTCAGTATTTTTAGTGGATAACTGATGGCTCTTATTTAAGAGAAACATCCATGTTGAAAAACCAGCTCTTGCTTCTATGTTTATTTACTTGAATAGGTTTGTAAAATACTGTTTCATGCTGCCTCATTATGTCTGTTTTGCATGTGAAGGTGAATGATGATCGGATAATTCTTGACAAGACAGTTGCTGATCAAGTGTCTATGTGGAAAAGCAGTAGAGGCCTGACTGATAAGGTGGTCACTGACCATGCTTGTTCAGGAGAAACATGTTCTTACTACCATATCGGAGACGTATTTGTTTGTGAGAAGACTGGACACGTTCACGGTAGAGAACACTTCTTGGAATGACACCCCATACACGTATACGGTAATTATTTAATGCTGGTACTTTGGAGCTTATTGATTAACCGTATATGTTTCCTTTTCCAGTTTGTGATGATACATGCAGAGAAGTTGTTATGGATCCCAACAATGAGCTTTTGGTGTGTACAATATCTGGACATTGTTTTGATAGGTTGATTTCGACAGCGGAGATGGAGCAAGATGCAGTAAGTTTAAATTTCCTTTACCTTTTGTGTTTTGTTTTTGTGATAAGCCACAACTTTTAGTCATAAAGTCGCCGCTCTCTCTCTCAGAATTTTCAGATAATATCAGAACAGGTTAGGATTCACCATGTGTGACCGAACTATGCTTCTGTATTTCAGTTTCCTCTTGTCAAATATGTCTTTCAAGCAAAGTTTTGAAATCCGTTCCAGTGACTGTTCCAGTTGAGGCACTAGAATGAAATATTTCGGTACCGGTACGTTTCGGTATACCGTTTCGGGGTAGACATTAAATTGATAAATATATATATATATATATATAGAAACTATATTCTGAAGTAATATCAATACAAGTCTTAAAAATATATATATAGCTGAGAAACTCAATAATACTTCTTAATATAAATCTTAAAACACACATATATGTAAAACTTGTCTAAATTCTCAAATTCTCAATCCAACTGTTAAAAAAAATAATTATGACTCACAAACAATTTTTGGTACTCTGGGCAAAATGACATGAATCACATACCAGTGTAATGACATATGGATAGTTATCGTGCTATATTTTCACTACTATTATTGTATTTGAGACACCCCTTACTTACCAGTGTAATTCCACAAATGTAAAAAGATTATTATAAAAACGAAAAATGCAGATTGAAAACAAGTCTAATAAAAATACAGCAAACACAAGACAACAATGAACAATCCCATACCCAGATAAAACACGTTTGCAGCGGAAAAGAAAATTACAGAACAAAAATCAAGGCTTGAGTTCGAGGAATACGAGCAGAAGGAGTTGCGAGTCCGCAACGATGTGGAGAAAGAAACCTAAGGCTCAAGCTGCGAGCTCGTCTGTGACGGTGTGGACTGTGGAGGATCGAAGTGGTGTCTGATGTTGCTGGTGCGAGCTAGGGATCTTGTTTGAGAAAAGGGACTTCAGTTGAAGTGAAGAATCTGAAATTCGTAAATTACATTTCTTTCTTCAGAAGGAAAAATGTCAAATGGAGACAAAATGACAAAAAAGGCCAGGAGTTTTAACGTAATTACAAAAATGCCATGGCCCATGCCCTGCTTTCAACATTTTGGACCGAAATATCAATTTTGTCTAGTACACCGAAAACCGGCCAGTATTACCCGGTACGGAACACTTACCTCTACAGTGCCGGTTACTGTTCCGGCACGGAAAATTCCTGCTATTCCGGCCAGAATGGAACAGAACGGAATGGTAATCAAAACTTTGCTTTCAAGGATTCCCTAATGAATTGTGTTCTTTAATTGTTCTTATTCTTATAGTTGATGCCATAAATTACGTCTTTCAAGGATTATGTATGATGATTATCTGCAGTTGGTTTGGTAGATGTACGTGGAAATTTATTTCACAATCTGACCCTGTTTTTGGACCATGTGGTATAACATGAATATGTTTTACTGTTTCCTTATTGCCTAACCAAGTTAATTTGTGCTCATACTAGCCCAAAAGGAAGAAGAAAAAAGAACTGTGTTTTTTTGGTGTCAAGTGTCTGAAACTGATTTTTTTTTCCCTTCACCAATGATTTAGTAGATTCTATGAGCTACATGACCTGTTCCATTTTGTGCCAGACAAGATTATCTTTCCTTTTCCTCCATCATCAACGAACACACTGATCTGCCCGTTTTGTTAGCAGTTTCTCATTACGAAGCTCTTTGACATATTTTGCTCATCTGATTGTAATTTTGTTCCCCGTCCTTTCCCCCCTCTGCCACCCCCGAAAAAAAAATATAGGAACAGCAACAAGGTGGCGTGACAGACGAAGCAGAACCGTTCATGGGCTCCGGACGTTTTGGTAACGGCATTACCTTACCTTTTTTTCTCTCCTCTTAACATGTTCATGACCTTATGAACCTCTTTTTTTATCATCTCATTATGTGTGGCAGCACGAGCTTATTTATTGGGATATAATTGCGCTGATGAAAAGGAGCTGAAAGCTGCTTTGAAGTTCTGCTGAACCCGGTACTGATCTTGTTGCGGGTGGGGATGCTTTTACTTGGCATACTTAGAGATTGCAGGAAATGCCAAAACATTTTACTATTCGAATGGTTGATAGATAGAGACAATTATGTTTATGTATTAAGTCAGTCATTCTGCAATGGTAGGTTATATTTCAGAAAATGTTCTTTTCGCTGGTGCTCTTGTTGCTTTGTCTTTGTGTTGTAGTTTTGTTACCTAGCTTCATTCTAGATTTGCAGGTTAGCCTGAGCTATCAATTAACAGAATCGTATATCTCCCTCTGCTTCATGCTCGTTACAACCTCATCTGGGTTGTGACCTACATAAAACTTCATCTTTTCTTCTTCAATTATAGCCACTAAAATATAGATATCATGCATTGTAACCACTAATACCTTGTGGGATGGCTCAGTTTGGGTACTCGTAACCTCTGGTATATGTGGGACTTCTGGGAAGAAATTCTATATCTTTTCTGGTCTTTGAATTGCCGCATTCACTATATATATAGAGAAGCCAATATGGTAAGTGATTTGTTAGCGAAGGAAGGTGCGAAAAGTAGGATAATGGATTTCGACGGGGATGACATTGGGATTGGAAGATTACGGGGCCTCTTGCGAACGGATTATTTGGAAATGTCTTATTTACGTAGATAAACTCTAGTGGCTTGCTTGCTTGTATATGGTTATTCCTCCGCCTTAGTAAGGGTTTTTTAATAAAGGTTCTATTTTAAGTTGAAAAAAAAAAAAATCCCACTAATACCTTGTTGCGATTTCTCCTATCATCAAAGAAGTTGAATCTGTGGGCCTTACCGAGAAGGAAATTAAAAATAAAACACAAGAAGAATAACGTCGAATTAAAAAAAAAAAAAAAAAAAAAAGAAAGAAGAAAAAAACTAATGTAATTATAGAGCTGTTAGTTGTAACAATCAAAGAGAAAAAGATAATATCAACTAAGCTATTTGCTTATTTGCGGTAGCCGTTGGACTAATTATTTTTTGTGGCGCCTTCAATCCCCCTTATATAAATACACAGGGATCAAGACACCAGAATGGTGACAACACGGTCACACATCCCAACGAAGTGCCAGTGTGTGTACATGCAACAGTGTACAAATAAAATAACGCAGCGGATAGTCAACTAAGTACTAGAATTTATTTACAATCAAACATCAATAAAAATTTAAATAGCAGTTATACAGTCATCTATAAAATAATTTTACAATAGTTTTGAAATAAACAAACGAGTGATCCCAGATCACTCCTCAGGAGGAGCCGTCTCCTCAGGCTCGCCCTCCTCCTCCTCATCTGCATCAAAATCTGCGTTACCACAAAATGGTATCGCAGGTAAGTATGACCTCAAATAACAACGTAATATAAAATGTATTAAATGCAACTAACATGCATGCACATGATGAAATATGCATTTTTCCACAAAACATCATTTTTCCCTAAAATGATAATTTTCCAACACACGCCAAAATCCCATTTGGCCCAAAATATCCGTAAAACATTTTCCCAGAAAATGATTTACCCAAAAACCAACTCGCACTATTTTCCCAGAAAATAGTGCATTAATTCCAAATGCACCATGCATTATTTCCATATGCACCATGGCCTCCCCTATGGACCATCCGCACGTCCTGGCTTCGTAGCGGTGCTCAGTTCCGCGCCCAGCGCGTACATGGCCAAGCACCCACACTACGCAACGAGCGATGCCCAGTTCCGCGCCCAGCGCGTACGTGGCCAGACATCCTCTAGTCCCCGCCAGCAGAAGGACCACGGAGTCGGCACGAGACCATCTCTTCCGATCCCATTGTCGCCCGGCGACAATCCAGGGGACGTTACTCAGTATATTCCGCTCCCGAGTAACCAGAGGAGCTCCACCGAGTTAATACCCCATCTCGCTTGGGGTCGTGATACACACGCACCAAAATATTATCACATAAAATCATAGCTTTTCAAATCACATGAACATGAATGCAATACACGAAAACCCAGATTTCTTTTACAAACATGATCATGCATGAAATAATGAAATGCACATGTACCAACACAATGTCCAAACCAACAATTACCAATCCAATCAAATCCAACCAAACAACTCCAATCACAAATCCATCCGACCCCCGAACTCCTCGGACTCAGTCCGGCATGCCAAAAATACAGTAAAATGGGTTAGTGCAAAAATACATTTAAATTACGAAAGTTCTTTGGAGAAATACTTACAGTGCAATATAATAATTTCCGGAGGATCACGAAGCTGCAAGTGGTGATGTCTGAGCAACACCACAGTGTAAAATACACTGTGGCCGTGGGTCACAGATACCCACTTTTCAACGAGGACAAACGAAGACCCAAAAATGGTAGGGTAGGGCCTAAGGAGGTCGGTGAAGCTAGTGGTGGTGGTGGTTTGCCGTGGGTGGCGGCGTAAGGGGTGGTTTTAGGCCAAAATGCACAAATCAGAAATGGGCTTGGTGGGGCTTCACCGGTGACAGATTGGAGGTGGGGTTGGGTCCAATGGGTTGCTAAGAGGTCGAGAATGAAGTGGTAGGAAGATGGTGGCCAATGGCGGTGCGACGGCGGCGCAACGGCGGAAAGAGTGCCGCGGCTTCGAAGGGCTACTGGTGGTTAACGGCGGCACGGATGGAGGTGAGGTTGGTGGGGTGAGGTCGCCGGCGGCTGGGGAAGCTAGCGGGCTGGGCGGTGAAGGCCACAGCCGGCTCACGGCGGTGCTGGCGTGAAGGTGGCCCGCGGCTTCGTGGGGTGCGTGTGGGCTACCGGCGGCGAGGTAGGGGCTGAGATTTGGGGAGTGAGGTTGCCGGAGGGAGGGGGAGCTGGTCGGCCGGGCGGTGTCGCGCACGGCGGCGCGACGGCGGCGGGCTGGGCGGTGAGGAAGAACGGACGGAGAGAGAGAGAGAGGGAGAGGGAGAGTCGCGCACCGGGGAGGAAGCCAGGGAGAAGAAAAAGAAAAAGAAAAAAAGAAAAGAAGAAAAGAAAAAGAAAAGGAAAAAAAAAATAGAGGGAAAAGAAATGAGGTCCAATCCTCATAACTTGGGTCACAAAAATGATCCAACGGAAACGATTTCAAAACCTCAAGTTAAATAAAATAATTTAAACATAATGGTAAAGTCAAATTGAAATAATTAAATCCCACAGTAATTAATTTAAATATTAAAAGCAATTTAGATGCATAACAAAAATAAATATTTGGAAAGCACATAAAAATAATTTTCACCAAATTAAAATCATAGAAATAAACTTACTAAAAATCCAACCAATTTAAAATAAGAGAATAAATTTTAATTACATAAAAATAATTCCTTCAGTAAAAATACACTAAAATACGGGGTGTTACATCCTCCCCCCCTTAAAAAAAATTTCGTCCTCGAAATTGGCAAGGTCAACATTAAGACTAAGACAGGAATAAGATTCAACTAAGAGCAGACTAAGAACATACCGCCAAAATAGTCCGGGCAAGGCCACTCTATAAGCAACAAGCGCAACCTTCTCTACGATCTGAAAATGGCCAACATATCTTGGACTAAGCTTTCCTTTCTTACCAAAGCGCTTAACGCCTTTCATAGGAGAGACTTTAAGATAAACTCAATCACATACTTCAAAGGATAAGTCTCTTCTTCTTGTATCTGCATAACTCTTCTGGCGATTTTGCGCTTCCGCCATTTTAGTCCTTATAAACTGAACTTGATCCTTCATTCCTTGAACTATCTCCTTGACATATAACCGAGTCAACTTACCCAACGAGTCAGTATTATTAACAGGCAAGAAATTGGCACTCTTGGTCAACCGATCCACAATCACCCAAATTGAGTTCTTCCCACTAGGAGTCCTCGGCAACCCTACCACAAAATCCATAGAAATATCATCCCACTTCCACTCTGGAATAGGGAGAGGTTGAAGTCGACAATTGGAGAAGGAGAAAGCCATTCCATTCCTACGGGCCTGGAACTGTGATGAATGAAGTAAGAATTTCGGGCTCGGGCCTGAGAATGCGTGGTACATTTCTCAATGAACATGGCAATATCCAATATACTCGTTTTAGTCCCCCAATGACACATCACGACCAGTATTCTTAGAGTGACTGCTATCCAAAAATCTCATTTCCTCGAGAACCTTAATACAACATCCAATAAATTCCAATGATCAATAGATCCATACAATAATATGTGCCAACCTCAATCAATTCCTATGCTCCAACTTCTAAACCTTCATGGAATTCTACTATTGGAAACCTAATAGCCACTTCCAATGTTAACCATCAATAACAAATTGCACAACCAAATGATTAATCTCCAATTACAAGCATCTTCTCAAAATTCAAGTCACCATTAATTCTTCAAATCAGTACAATTTGAACTCCTGACTACAACAAAAATACCACGCTTCTGCTGCGCACTCTGATATTCGCCACATGCATAAAACTTACGTCCTCATGAAACTAACACCAAGAGTACAAGGTGGCTCCATTCCTACTAACCAAAACCCTTATCACAATTTGGTAGAAAAACACTCTCTCTCCCAAAACCACGAGTTATAACTCAAATTCCTCAATTAACTTCTGCTGCCTTGATCAAAATCAAATTCTATAAAATACAACCATGATCAAAGACAGAAATCCAATATCAAACAACCTCAGCATCCCAAATTGAAAATAAACAACCTCAACCCAAAATACACTCATCTCCTCTAAGATAAGAAACATACTTTAAAAGACTCAATTCCAACCTAGCGAATCAAAAAGAGTGCCTAGAGACTTCTACCTAACAACCTAAACCCGAAAGCTCACCATCTACATTCTAAACATCATCTAATCTAACGGTGACTAAACTCACAACGAACCACCATTGACTTCACCAAAACATTAACAAAACCTCCTTGGTAACTCGCCCACCTATTTCTACTCCAATAAGCTAGTATTAACACAACTAGTTCCTTCAATAGCACATCACTATTAAACCTCAGGGCAAACCATACTGATCAAATCTTCAATCTACCAAAAGCCATTGCAAAGCACCCAGGGATCCTAATGCTTTATTAACTCACATACTTGATCATATCATTCATCGCTAACGTCTAAACTTCAACTTCCAAGATCTTATCATATACCATACGTGACATCCTATCAATCTCTCTTCAAGTTAAATAACAATGTCCTTCATTCAACCAACTAGATGCTCAAACTCCAAAAGAAAGTATAACCTTAAAATTTAAATTCCTAGGTAACCTCAAGTCACAATTAATTCCTGAAGATAATCACAATAACTATTCCCAACCATGATTCATTGAGTAACTCACTTCAATTGCACACTTCGATCAACTCCCCAAAAACTCCAAGCCAAAGTCTCTTGAATTACTACTATTGTGTCGACTCCTCTTCCACACCTACCAAAACCACTTCTTTCAAACCAAAATGAGACTAGGACCTGAACTCTTCGAAATGTGCATAAATACTCACCACTACCATGCATCGATCACATGCACTCTTAGCCAAGACCAAAAAATGCTCCAAATGTGCAAGTGATCATCATTACCATTTCCATCACTAAACCTATATCCTCGAAATCAATAAGAATCATTTCTTAAATCGTCACCATATATTATCCTTAAAATTGATATAAATTAAATCCTCAACCTGACACTGTAACCTCATGCTAAAAATAATTATTAACCGAACTAGATCAATATCTTCCATCTCCAAAGAAATTCTCCCCTAAAAATTCTCATATCAGTAACTTAACTCAGATCAATCCTATTTTAATTCAGCCGTTCAACTCTGCAATTCTAAAACCTTAACCCAAATATAAATCATTTCCTAAAATCCTCAAGATCGATGAACTCAAATCTAAAACATTCTCCTTATAAAACTTGTAAATTCTAAAACCCCAAATATTATCAAATTGCTTATCGAGGTTGGCAAAATCAAAAACTTCTAGTCTAAGTAATCTCTTAATTGCTTGTTGAACCTACCAGCTTAAATCCCATTAACTTATTTTCTAAAAAACTATGGGGCCACAAACCTTAGATGAACTTCTCATAAATCTAACATTGACATTCGTTGAACTTACAACCCCCTACCTCAAAGACTCATTACCTAAATTCTACGGAACCTAAATCCTCAATTATCCTAAGCAATTAAAAACTATTCCCCTCCTTAGCAGCAACTTGAGTACCTAATCCAAAGAGTTCTCCCAGACCCTGATGTTCAAGCCTCGATATTAAAACAACCAATCACCAAGAGTTCAGGCCTACTATACCAATGTTTAAGCCTAACAATGGCCTTCTCAGTCGTACCATCTTCCTGTCATAACATAACCCTTAACCCGCCTTTCAATTTCGAACAAAACAAAATAAAATAAAATTCCATAAATAAAATAACATACAAATAAATAAATAAATAACAAAATTATTATACAATAAAATAAATAAACACCAAAATTATTATACATTAAAATAAATAAACAACAGAATTATTATACAATAAAATAAATAAAGCCAATAAAACCATACTCAACCAAAGGTAAACACTAATTAAAACAATAAAATCAAATAAATCAAATAACATCAATTAACATAAAATAAAATAGTAATAAACTCATAATATAAAATAAATAACTTAACTTACACCACTTAAACAAAAATTTTATTATTTTAAAATAATAAAAATAATTTTCTGATACTATCCTAAGGGACATATGGTTTTACCCAGAGCCGAACTGCTCTGATACCACCTGTGGCGCCCCCAATCCCCCTTATATAAATACACAGGGATCAAGACGCCAGGATGGTGACAACACGGTCACACATCCCAACGAAGTGCCAGTGTGTGTACATGCAACAGTGTACAAATAAAATAACGCAGCGGATAGTCAACTAAGTACCAGAATTTATTTACAATCAAACATCAATAAAAATTTAAATAGCAGTTATACAGTCATCCATAAAATAATTTTACAATAGTTTTGAAATAAACAAACGAGTGATCCCAGATCACTCCTCAGGCTCGCCCTCCTCCTCCTCATCTGCATCAAAATCTGCGTTACCACAAAATGGTATCGCAGGTAAGTATGACCTCAAATAACAACGTAATATAAAATGTATTAAATGCAACTAACATGCATGCACATGATGAAATATGCATTTTTCCACAAAACATCATTTTTCCCGAAAATGATAATTTTCCAACACACGCCAAAATCCCATTTGGCCCAAAATATCCGTAAAACATTTTCCCAGAAAATGATTTACCCAAAAACCAACTCGCACTATTTTCCCAGAAAATAGTGCATTAATTCCAAATGCACCATGCATTATTTCCATATGCACCATGGCCTCCCCTATGGACCATCCGCACGTCCTGGCTTCGTAGCGGTGCTCAGTTCCGCGCCCAGCGCGTACATGGCCAAGCACCCACACTACGCAACGAGCGATGCCCAGTTCCGCGCCCAGCGCGTACGTGGCCAGACATCCTCTAGTCCCCGCCAGCAGAAGGACCACGGAGTCGGCACGAGACCATCTCGTCCGATCCCATTGTCGCCCTGCGACAATCCAGGGGACGTTACTCAGTATATTCCGCTCCCGAGTAACCAGAGGAGCTCCACCGAGTTAATACCCCATCTCGGCTTGGGGTCGTGATACACACGCACCAAAATATTATCACATAAAATCATAGCTTTTCAAATCACATGAACATGAATGCAATACACGAAAACCCAGATTTCTTTTACAAACATGATCATGCATGAAATAATGAAATGCACATGTACCAACACAATGTCCAAACCAACAATTACCAATCCAATCAAATCCAACCAAACAACTCCAATCACAAATCCATCTGACCCCCGAACTCTTCGGATTCAGTCCGGCATGCCAAAAATACAGTAAAATGGGTTAGTGCAAAAATACATTTAAATTACGAAAGTTCTTTGGAGAAATACTTACAGTGCAATATAATAATTTCCGGAGGATCACGAAGCTGCAAGTGGTGATGTCTGAGCAACACCACAGTGTAAAATACACTGTGGCCGTGGGTCACAGATACCCACTTTTCAACGAGGACAAATGAAGACCCAAAAATGGTAGGGTAGGGCCTAGGGAGGTCGGTGAAGTTAGTGGTGGTGGTGGTTTGCCGTGGGTGGCGGCGCAAGGGGTGGTTTTAGGCCAAAATGCACAAATCGGAAATGGGCTTGGTGGGGCTTCACCGGTGACAGATCGGAGGTGGGGTTGGGTCCAATGGGTTGCTAAGAGGTCGAGAATGAAGTGGTAGGAAGATGGTGGCCAATGGCGGTGCGACGGCGGCGCAACGGCGGAAAGAGTACCGCGGCTTCGAAGGGCTACTGGTGGTTAACGGCGGCACGGATGGAGGTGAGGTTGGTGGGGTGAGGTCGCCGGCTGCTGGGGAAGCTAGCGCGCTGGGCGGTGAAGGCCACCGCCGGCTCACGGCGGCGCTGGCGTGAAGGTGGCCCGCGGTCGCTGGAGGGTGGGGGAGCTGGTCGGCCGGGCGGTGTCGCGCACGGCGGCGCGACGGCGGCGGGCTGGGCGGTGAGGAAGAACGGACGGAGAGAGGGAGAGAGAGGGAGAGGGAGAGTCGCGCACCGGGGAGGAAGCCAGGGAGAAGAAAAAGAAAAAGAAAAGAAGAAAAGAAAAAGAAAAGGAAAAAAAAATAGAGGGAAAAGAAATGAGGTCCAATCCTCATAACTTGGGTCACAAAAATGATCCAACGGAAACGATTTCAAAACCTCAAGTTAAATAAAATAATTTAAACGTAATGGTAAAGTCAAATTGAAATAATTAAATCCCACAGTAATTAATTTAAATATTAAAAGCAATTTAGATGCATAACAAAAATAAATATTTGGAAAGCACATAAAAATAATTTTCACCAAATTAAAATCATAGAAATAAACTTACTAAAAATCCAACCAATTTAAAATAAGAGAATAAATTTTAATTACATAAAAATAATTCCTTCAGTAAAAATACACTAAAATACAGGGTGTTACATTTTTGCCTAAAAAATAAACTAATTTCTAAATCGTTTAATTTGATGGCATTGTATATAATAATCTCAAACTCAATTAATGAACTTTAGAAACGTTTGGAAAATATGGAAAAAACGTTTTTCCAAAATATCTGTTTTGTTTTAATAAAAAAAAATGTTCCTATGTTTACTACTCTCTTTCCATGTAATAATTATTACAAACTTGAAAAATTAATATTCAATCTAGTTTGGATAGTGAGATAAGATGAGATAGTTTTAGATGAGTTGAATAAAATATTATTAGAATATTATTTTTAATATTATTATTATTTTGAAATTTGAAAAAGTTGAATTATTTATTATATTTTGTATAAGAATTTTGAAAAGTTGTAACGATGAGATGAGATGAAACCATCTCTGTATCTAAACAGGACATAAGTGTGCTACCAATTTATTTATTTATTTTTTGTTAGAATGCACAGCGGAAAAGTACCTCAAGCTCAGCTTAAAGAATTGCTCCACAAGTTTTTCCAGATTGATAAACTCCAAGTGTTTCCTCTTAGTGGCGAAAGTGTACTACGTAGTATGGAACTAGAGTAACACTTACAAATCCACAGCCTAAGTATTTTATCAAGAGAGAACAAAAAGAGAGAGAATCTTTTTTCTATATTTTTTTTTTTATGGGTACCAAAAACACAATTGAGGAGGACTATATATAGTCCTCCTATGCACGGCTGTCCTTAAAGGCCAGCCTTCAATTGCCTTGTGTAATGGCAATTACAAGTAACGCATGGCTTAAAGCCATGCGTTACCAGCAGAAGGGGTCAGCCCCACGTGGGCGCCCCTCCAACTAATATCTCCCACTCGCACACATTGGGCATGACCCCAGGTCAGCATCTCTCTAATGTTCTCAATCTTGTTTATACAAATAAATAGGCCGTGCGACCACCAAGCACATCTGTAGAAAGGAGGGAGTACATATACCAAATCTCTCCCAGAGAAGACCAGCATAGTAACATCCCTAAAGTGTCTGGTCATGTCCTAGACTTATTCGATCGCATCAAGATCAAGCATTTTCGAACCCTCTTGAGTTAAAAAAAAACTCAGAATAATTCTTGACTACCTCCAAATATTTCAATGTGTTCACAACCTTTAGCCGCTACCAAGATGTAGCGTCATTTGTATAACGTCAGCAAACACTATCGAAGATACGATATCGAATAGTCTTCCCTTTACACTCATATCACTCAATTTTGGTCGAACTGCTTTCCCAACAATGCCTCTTTAGACCGTATCAATCATGGCCATAGACAGCATGCCAAAGTAGCAAACATCACAACCTCCATCTCGTGACATAGTTAAAAGTAAAGGACATTTTTTTAAGAAATGAGACTCACACAGTGAGAAAGAGGGAAATATTTTACTCATTTACTCATATGGTCGTATAAGCACATATAGTATGAAACACATGCTACAGTGGATTTCTCTTTCTCAAAGAGCATATGTCTATATCAACACCATACAGATCTCAGTCTAGCCGCTCCTTAAGCGTCTAACCCGAATTCCTCAATTTGCACGTCTCCAAGGCGTCAAAGAGGAACTCGCATCTGGCTTACTACAGGTTACATGGATGGTGGGTTAACCCATGCATAGTCCTATCAATGGACCTCATCTTAGCTCCCACTAAGGCGACATAACTTTGTGTCAACCAACTTATCCCTTTGGACAAGTACCTAGGGACACAATGTCTCATCTCTACTCGCTACTTAAGCGCTAGAGGCGATCGCTCGTGTGAGTGAGCCGATCTAAGCCTGTTGACATATCTTGTGTATGTGTATTAAAAACAATACGATAAAGACAAGAACTGAATCATATTGTATTAATATCCCAAAGGAAATGTTACATCTTTATGTCATTTGAAACACAAATTACATTTATAGTCTACGCAGTCCTAGATTCCTAACATGAGCCTTGAAGACATCTCTTGCTATAGGCTTCGTTAAGGGATCAGCAACCATGCGACTCGTAGAAAGATGTTTCAGAACCACTTCCTTTTGCGCTATCATGTCTCTGATGTAGTGATATCTGATATCTATGTGTTTGGTTCTTCCATGATATTTTGAGTCCTTAGCATATGCGAGAGCTGCCATGCTGTCGCAGAATATTGTCACCGAATCTGAAGTATCTGTGCCAATGTCTAAATGCTTGAGGAACCTCCGTAACCAAACAGCTTCTTGAACTGCTGCAGAACAAGCTATGTATTCTGCCTCCATGGTGGATAAAGCTATACAGGGTTGTTTCTTGCTGCTCCACGTAATGGCGCCTTGGTTGAGCAGAAAGACATACCCAGTGGTTGATTTGCGCTCATCTAGGTCGCTGCCCCAATCGGCATCACTGTAACCTCTTAGCTGCAAATCTGAACCCTGATAGCACAGCACATAGTCCGCAGTTCCCTTGAGATATCGCATAATCCTTTTGACCGCTTTCCAGTGAGCTAGTCCGGGGTTTGATTGGAATCTACTCACTAAGCCAACTGCATAGCATATGTCAGGTCGAGTACACATCATTGCTTACATCAGACTACCCACAGCATTAGCATAAGGGACACGAGCCATCTTTTCCTTTTCTTTTTGAGTCTTAGGACACATCACTTTAGACAAGTTCTCGCTCCTTGCAACAGGGGTGTCAATGGGTTTACATCCATTCATTAGGAAGCGCTCGAGGACTTTCTTTATGTAAGTCTATTGAGACAAACACAAAAGTCTCTTTGAGCGATCTCTGTAGATCTTAACTCCCAAAATGTATTCTGCTTCACCCATATCCTTCATCTCAAAATTGAAGGATAACCACTCTTTTGTGGCGACTATCAACCCTTTATTATTTCCAGCTAGTAGTATGTCGTCAACATATAATGACAACATAATGAAACTCTTCTTAGACCTTTTGACATAAACACAATGATCCTCTGTGATCATTGTAAACCCATTCGAGAGAATGGCTCGATGGAATCTGAGGTACCATTGTCTAGATGATTGCTTTAGGCCATATATAGATCGTTTGAGCTTGCACACTTTGCGCTCTTGACCTTTGACCACAAAACCAGTTGGTTGATCCATATAGATCTCATCATCTAGTTCTCCATTGAGAAATGTTGTCTTAACGTCCATCTGGTAGAGTTCCAAATCCATGTTTGCTACTATAGCTAGAATCAGGCGAATTGAGGCAAACCTCACTACTGGTGAAAAAGTCTCCTCATAGTCTATACCTTCCTGTTGGGTATATCCTTTGGCCACTAAGCGAGCTTTGTACTTATCTATTGATCCATCCGACTTGCGTTTGACCTTAAGAACCCATTTGTTCCCAATAGTCTTACGTCCTATTAGTAGATCAACCAGATCCCAGACCTGGTTAATCTTCATAGACTCAATCTCATCATTAAGAGCTTTCATCCACTCATCTTTTGTAGAAGATGAGAGAGCCTCATAAATTGTCCTAGGCTCGTCATCATCATGCGGAGCTACCATAAAAGCTTCCCCTTCAATCTCAAAACGACGACGGGGAATACTTTTGCGTGTGCTTCTACGCGGCTGAGGTTGTTGTGATTGATTGACAAGTGATGTGCTCCCACTCGGATTCAAATAATTTGTAGGAGCTTGAAGAATTTCTTCCTCATTCTCAACTAAATTCCTTGGAGCACTTTCTTCTTGTTCTACAATCTTATGAAGTTCTAAACTCCTATCAACCTCACCTCTACTTGGAAACTCATCTTCAATGAAATCCACATCTCGTGACTCAATCTCAGTCACACTTCCATCAGATTGTTCACCTATTAATACATACCCTTTAGAGTGTTCTGAGTACCTTATAAAGATACACTTCTTCCCTCTAGGGCCTAACTTCCCATACTTATGAGAAAGATTGTGAACAAAACCCGTTGAACCCCATGGCCGCAAGTTACTCAAATTAGGTTTCTCGCCGGTCCATAGTTCATATGGGGTGGAAGTTACTGATTTGGAGGGCACTCGGTTAAGAATGTAGGCAGCAGTCAAAAGTGCATCCCCCCCAAAAAGAAATTGGTAGGTTTGCTTGCGCCATCATTGACCTAACCATCTCAAGCAGTGTTCGATTTCTCCTTTCCGCCACGCCATTTTGCTGGGGCATATTCGGCATCGTCAACTGTCTTTTGATTCCTTTTTCATCACAGAGCCTTTTAAATTGCTCAGAGAGATATTCTCGTCCTCGGTCAGTTCTTAGAGCTTTTAAACTCTTGTCTAACTAATTCTCAACCATTCTTAGATATCGCCTAAAGCATTCCAATGCTTCAGACTTATGGGAGATTAAGTAGACATGACCGTAACGTGAAAAATCATCTATAAATGTGATGAAGTAGACACCTCCGTGTCTTGCCCTCACACTCATTGGACCACAGATGTCTGAGTGGACTAATTGTAGTGGAAAAGATGCCCTTGTGGCTTTTCCAAACGGTTTTCTCTTAGCTTTTCTCATTAGACAATGTTCACATGTGGGTAAGATGACCTTAGCGAGATTGCCTATAAGGCCTTCTCTAGCTAACCTAGTCATTCTATCTTGCCCTATATGGCCAAGCCTAGCATGCCATTTATATGAATCCAAATTATCAGATGTAGAAAGAAAAGCAATTGACTCATTTATATTTGAATAATCTAAATTCAATATCATAAAACCGTCTTATAGAAAAGCATTGCCATAAAACACATGGCCTAAATAAAAGGAAACATAATTGTTTTCAAATACAATACGAAAACCAAGTCTTAATAGAGTGACTACAGAAAGTAAGTTTCGTCGGATCTCGGGAGCGTATAGCACATTGTGAAGGAAAAGAGTGCGGCCACCCCGCAAGTCCAGCTTGTAGGTACCAAGTCCCAGTACCTCAACGCTAGCTCCATTCCCCACCTTGATATCACGACTCCTAGCTGGAATCCGGCGATACTCAACAAATCCAACTCTATCTCGCGCTATGTGTTCGGTCGCTCCTGAATCAACAGTCCACACAGGATAGGAGTGAGGAACCATCACATGGCTAGTTACAAAAACAATGCGAGAAAAGTCAGAGTGTACCTTCTTCGGCTCAGTGCAGTCACGAGCAAAGTGGCCATTCTTTCCACAGTTGAAGCACTCTAATTTCGACTTGTTCTTCCAGCGCTTGCCCCTCTTGCTGCGCTGAGAAGTTCCTGACACCTTCTTAATTTGTCCAGCAGCTACTCCATTCTTAGACTTCTTGCACTTAGGCCTTGATGCCTTACGCGAACCAGAATCAGCCACATAGGCCGTGTGATTGGGCTTGGCAGCCTCTAGGCGCTCAGCCTCCAATTCCAAGTGACGCGAGACATCATCAAAGTCTTTGATATTTTCGTTATGCGTCAGGTTCTGGCTCATATTCTCCCAAGAATTCAGCAGTGATCTTATCACTGCCTGGACTTGCTATTCATCAGTCAGGTTGTTTCCTGCCGACTTAAGTTCGCAGATCATGGTTGACATAGCCCTAAGATGCTGCTTCATCGTGTGGTCAGAGCGCATCTTATAGGAGTCAAACCTCATAGTTAACCCACGCAACCTAGTGGCTGAAGTTCCACCAAACTTCAACTTCAAAGCCTTCCACATGCTTTGGGCAGTGTCATAGATCTCGAACTCACACATTAGATCATTGTGCATGCTGCTTAACATTATTATGCGCGCGCACCGACTTTTCTTAGCCCATTGAGTATAGGTTAGTTGATCTATTTTGTGTTGTTCCGAGGTCCCTTCCTCGGGCTCAGTAAGGGAGTGAGATAAGGCCTCCAAGACCTCTTGCTCATCTAAAACATATTGGATCTTGCGATGCCAAATATCGTAGTTCTCCCCATCCAATTTCTCCCCTTTGTTTAAATCGGCAACTATACTCTTGGATGCCATTTCACTACAATACGCAAAGAAGGGATATTACACACACACCTAAGAAATCTGCTGCGTCTATCCAAGTAAAAAAAAATAATTTAGACATGTCGCAAGATCGAAAAATCGCTAGGCTTCAGAATCATCTCTTGCACCACAATATCCAATTATTAAATTTTTAACCTAATTCCCGCGCAAATTCAAAAAAAAATATGGGAGAATTAATCATAATTCTCAACCATACTCCCACTATCTTAAGTAGTCATCTAGTCCTAGTCACATGTAAAGACATAACCTACTAAAATTGCAGTAACTTTTTGGGCCAGTCTACAAGGACAGCTACTCCAACCACAGTAACCTGTTAGGCCAGTCTACAAAGATGGTTCATATAAGACCATTACAGTCCATTTTTCTTGTTCCATCAGTGCATTTACAGTTCTTACTGGGGTCACTGTGGTCTTTTGGCTATACAGTGCATTTACAGTTCTTACTGGGGTCACTGCAATTTTTTTTTTCAGTCTATCATCTACACTGACATTTCTAACTAAGACTACTTAGTGGGAATTTTTCTATTTTATCAATAAAGACTAATGTATAAACATTCAAGCCTAACATTCATAGATGATAAAAATAATCACATATCCACATGTTCAATTCACATATACATGTTATCACATTTAATATAACAAATTAAATAAAAGATCACATGTAATATAACATAATGGAAAAAAATAGCATGAATATAACTATATATTCACATGTGATCACATTTAATCTAAAAACAATTAAATAAAAAATCACATGTAATATAATAATATATCTTAGAGCAAATTTGATCCCCTCATTTTATTTTCTGTATAAAAAAAAATGGGCTTGAACAAAGTTGGGCTTTAAAAATATGCCCAGTAAAAAAGTTGGGCCAAGCCCAGCCCGTGATATTTAAAAAAGAGAAAAAAAAAAAAACAAGAAGAGTGGGCCGGGCCATGAGGCCCAAGCCCATGGAAATCAGATGACCTAATGGTCATCTTCTTCCCCCCATTCGGCTACAGTTCACGTGAACAGTAGCCGTTCGAAGCAGCACGTCCTGGAGCCTCCCACGCAGCACCGCAGGCGGCGGAAGTGATCGGTCCAAGCAGCAGGGTGCTGCCGACCACTTCGCCGGTGCGCGCTGCGCCTCCGTGGTGCAAGCAGCACCTCTCTGGTGCGCGCTGCACCGCGGTGGTGCGCGCTGCACTGCGGTGGTGCGCGCAGCACCGCGCTGGTGCGCGCAGCACCTCGCTGGTGCGCGCAGCACCGCAATAGTGCGCGCTGCACCACTGTGGTGCGAGCAGCGCCTTGCGGTGGTGCGCGCAGCACCACCTGGTGCAGCACCAGGTTGGTGCGCGCAGCACCGCAATGGTGCGCGCTGCACCACCGCGGTGCGAGCAGCGCCTTGCGGTGGTGTACGCAGCACCACTGCGTTGGTGCTCGCAGCACCACCTGGTGCGCATTAATTTTTTTTTTTTTTAACAGATAAAAAAAAAGAGGATAAAAAAAAACACCATACAAATCTCAAGCATATGCAAGAAAAAATTAAAAACTGGAAGCAATTCAAAAAATAGCTCTGATACCAATGTTAGAATGCACAGCGGAAAAGTACCTCAAACTCAGTTTAAAGAATTGCTCCACAAGTTTTTCCAGATTGATAAACTCCAAGTGTTTCCTCTTAGTGGCGAAATTGTACTACGTAGTATGGAACTAGAGTAACACTTACAAATCCACAGCCTAAGTATTTTATCAAGAGAGAACAAAAAGAGAGAGAGTCTTTTTTCTATATATTTTTTTTTATGGGTACCAAAAACACAATTGAGGAGGACTATATATAGTCCTCCTATGCACGGCTGGCCTTAAAGGCCAGCCTTCAATTGCCTTGTGTAACGTATGTAACGCATGGCTTTAAGCCATACGTTACAAGAAACGCATGGCTTAAAGCCATGCGTTACCAGCAGGAGGGGTCAGCCCCACGTGGGCGCCCCTCCAACTAATATTTTTTATGTCGATATTTCATTTCAACTTTCTTATAGACATTGTAATGAGAATTGTGAATCTATAATTTCTCAACAACAAAATGAAATTGTCACTGTATTTTTTAAATTTATTTCAATTTCGAGCAACCTTTTATTTATTTGAAACAAAAGACAAAAATTTGTTAATCACTAGCTATTAATTTTAAAAATGAGATATTCTGTTAAAAAGTAAAACCAAGGCAAGCCAGACCTGTTATCATTTGATGCGTGAAGATATGATGGGATAAGTTTTTATGCGTTTCTGCAGATAAGTGGGCCCAATTTAGGATTCTTATAGGTATGAATATAATTTCTTTCAGCACTAATTTGAAACCTTCGACAAAACATCAACCGCTTGCTTACTTTCTGACAGGAAGAAAAACTCCAAAAATCCAAATTTGTTTGGAGTTTTGAAAGAGTTTTTGTGGATAGGTGTCACCCTTTTCGAAACTTCTAACCCTACTATCAAATTAATAAAAGAGAAGTGTTAGGTGTATGCACAAACTTTACATAAAAAAAATTATTCATTGACGTGATTTACTCGTTAAGTTTTAGAAAACATCTCATTTTATTTTATCTAATCATTATAATTTTTTTAAATTTTAATATAAAATAAAATAAACAATTTAAATTTTTCAAATCTCAAAACAAAAATAATATTAAAAAATATATTCTAACAATATTTTATTTAACTTTTTAACTTTAATCTCAACTCAACTCAGCTCATCTTATCTCATCTCATCTGTAAAAACAAACGAGACCTGTAATATATCAAATTTATTTTACAATAATTACAAAAAGCTTTAAAATCTAATTGATTACAATAAACCACGTTAGTATTTAAACTTTATTGTATAAAATTCTATGTGGTTCAAGAATTTCTCTTAATAAAAACCGCAGTCCCGTCCAATCATTTTGGATAATGATACAAATATAAGTATTTTACAACTATTTTACAACTTATATTAAAACCAACCAATATAATTATGCTATCTGATTAGAAATAGTTTCCATTTTACATAACTTTGCACCTTCTATTTGAAATAGAGTTATATAAACTTGTTATAAAAGAGTTGTAAGTTTATTATTTTCCTTTCTTGACCATTTGCTTCTAATTTCACCTACAAGGGCGATATCGCCCAAATCTTGAACACAAATGCTAGAATGTCTTCTGAAGGGGTTATGATGGAGGACAAATCATAGGGGGCGGTACAAAGTAAGACCTCCAAGAGCATGAGAGGAGCTTGCTATATAATTGTTAAGTGTAGTCATAAATGAACAAAGTTGTTCGGACTTCAAGATAGGCTTGAGTTCAGTCCAATAAATAGATGAATTGTTCGAGGAGAGGTTTGGACAATGAACTGAGATGAGATGAGATGAAAGTAAAATAAAATATTATTATAATATAATTTTTATTTTGAAACTTGAAATTATTGAATTGTTTATTATATTTTACATGAAAGTTAGTGAAAATTATAATGATTAGATGATATAAGTTGAGATGAGGTTTGAATCCAAACCTCCCCTAAGTTTTGGATGACCTACTGTGATTAAATTTGTAAGTTTAGAATAAAAATGTCTTTTCATGCACTTCGACAAAGTCATAGTAATTCCAAAATTGGGGTCAAAAGGCATGGAGTGTTTTCTGAAGATGTTAAGAGGACTTTCCACTTAAGAATTTAGTAAATGTACATTTAGAGAAGGCAGATCAAGTGTCTTTTAAGGTAATATTTACAAGGAAATAAGAAAGGAAAATTGGATCGGCATTATGAGAACCGCGCCCTTCAAAGGTAGGAACTCCCCACATAAAAGCAAAACATGACTGGGAAAAGATTTGTAATCTCAGGAGCAAGGGAAGGCCCTGTCGGGCGGTCAAGGTGAGCAAAAGTCAGACAAGCCAAACTTGAGCAAGCACGGCCCTAGGCGGGCAAAGGCTTAGGTAAAGGAAAAAAGGGAGAGAGAATTAAGCGTCACTTTTGGGCGAGCAATGATAAGGTGACCAAAGGTATGTTGAATTAACACAAGTTGAGCAATGGTTAGGTGGGCAATGCAAATTAGGCATGCATGTTAGAAAGTGAGCAAGGCCATTTGGGCAGGCAAAGGTAAGTGAGCTGGAGAATAAAACATGTTCAAAGAGCAAGGTAATACAGATTCGAGTGAACTACTTGGGATACGTTCCTCGCCCCACATCCAAGCTATAGTGTGGAGTTATGAATTGAGTAGGACGCGAATGGAAGAAATTTGGAGTGCCAAGAGAACAAGTGGGTGCTCTCACGAAAACCCTAGACTCAAACGGTGGCATTTTACGACGAACATGCGTAAGTGAGGAGTCATGGAATCGACACGATGCCCCCGACCACGTACAGAAGCATTCAGCCAAGTGGGCGACATTCACAAGCAGCACGTCGAGCTTCCCATGTCCTTGGTTGAACTTCTGAGACGCACAGAGTAGGTCCACTCTGTCTCAGCCACCCTGTGTCGAGAACTGTTAGACCCATGAGGGCAGTCCCCTCCGTATAAAGGCATCACTTCATACAATCTCCTAAAACTAGGAACTTTCTCTCTCTCTTTGTTCTAACCTCCAAGAAGAACACAACACCCTAACTCTACGAGTTACGTTCATACTTGTTGGAGTATAACATCCCATATAGAATACATGGAGTTAAATTCTAAAGAAGGAAAGGCCAAGGCTAAAGTAGATAATATATATTAGTTAGAAGGCTAAAGTAGACAATATACATTAGTTAGTTATTTTCTATTTTTAGTATAAATAGATGTAAACACAAATGATCAATTCACTTGATTCATTCAATATTTTTCATTTCAGATAGTCTACGTATGATATTTTCTGTTCTTCATACTTTCCATTTTCCAGTTTATGAAACTCTTGACAATACTCTCTCGCATTCATAATCTCTCACACTAGGACATTTGGAGTCACCACTAAAATAAGGAAACCCAATCCCCCAAGCAGAAGTATTTGGCAAAAAGGACATCATGGTGCAACCAAGACTTCCCTGAAACGAACGACCTAAAGACGTATATGAGGAGGATCAGCCTCGTAACGATCGAAATTACACCATGGCCCAGGCGATAAATAGCATGATGGAGACGTTGCAATGGTAACATGAGCTTTTTTAACAATGTTTACAACATCAAGTTCATCTCTAGCGTGCTGAGCAGAGAGGCTGTTTGTACAAGCGATTCTTGGCCTACAGGTACTCAGGGTTTTTCACAAACGAAGGGCCATGAAACCATGAAAAGAGATCAAGGATCTCGAGAGGACTTTCGAGATATGTGGATGCATGGAAGATCAAAAGGTGCTTTACACCAATTACTTATTGCAAGGGGAGGCTGTTGTCTAGTGGAACACGAAGAGGCAGTTACTGATTATGGAGTTAGGATCGATGGAGGCGCTGACTTGGCAAAGGTTCAAGAAGGATTTTAGTGACTATTTCTTTCCCGCCATCATAAGTAAGCAGCAGAAGGCTAGGGAATTCACCAATTTGATTCAGCGCAGCATGACTATCGAGCAGTATGCCTTTTAAGTTTATGGAGAGCCTCATCAGCGAGAGCCTCGCTTCTCGCTGTTCCCTCTTCATCTCTAATAAGTGCTCGTTTGGACACTTGGAATATTTTAAAATTATGCGAATAATAGTAAAATAGTTTGAGTTAAAATATTTTATTAGATTTTGGAAAATGAGAGAAAAAAAGTTGAATAGAAATATTGTAAAGTTAATTTTTTTTAATTTAGTTTCTTAATATTATTTTTATTTTAAAGTTTGTAAAAACTATATTGGTTTTTGTATTTTGTTTTGAAATTTGTAAAAAAATTAGATTGATTTTTGTGTTTGGATAATGATTAGGTAATAATTAGATGAAAAAGTTAAAAATTTGAAATTGAAAAATATTTTGTATTTGAGTGATGTTTGAGAATAAAATTATGAGTAGTTTTGAAAATTTTGAAAATTCGGTGTCTTATCTGTGTCCAAACGAGCCTTAAATCTGTAATCAACTCATGCCCCATGGAGGATCTATCAATAGTTCAATCCATGGATCTAATCATCTCCAATACAAAACAAAAAAAAAAAAAAATTTATGGGAAGAATTTCCAAGCAATCTATCTCATCCTAAAGAATCCCATCCTAACTCTGCTTAATGGGGAAAATACTCACAAAAATCACTTTATCAAAACAAGTGTTACAATCCATGATCCAACCATTATGTAAAATTGCTAGAAATTTTAATATAGAACATCTAGATCCTATACGTTCCAGTACAACCGAACTAGTTAAAGCCTTGATGGCAGGCATTTGTGAGCCATCCACCAATTTCACATCAAGACTAGGTTTCCAAAATTGTGTAATAGTAATCATGAATACACTAAGGGCGGTCTTATCCTAGTATGGCACCCAAGGTAGGCCTACAGCCTGACTAGTTCGAACTAGATTTCAACCCGATCTGAACCAACCCGACAATCAGAGATAAAAGACCGGATCCAATTTGACCCTATCAATCAGTTCACTCGGGTTATTTTTTCCTTTAAATAAATTATAAAAAAATATTATGCTAGCTGCTCTTGTCTCTAGATTTGCGTGCAAACCATCTCTCTTTCTTTCGTTTCCCACTTTTTCTCCTCAGATCACATCACTGTCTGGGTCCCCATCTCCCTACTTCATACCAAATTATTTGATTGAATTAATGCTACCACTCCTCCGTTGTTGCTGGCATCATATCAGAAACTGACATTAATAAAATCCCTTGACCAACAACATTAACTAAATAACGGGGATCTTTTGGATGCTTTCTGAAGATTGTATGAAGGTTTGTTTCTCAAGAGACATTTGGTTTGGTTGGTGATGGTGCTGAGAGGTATCTTTGTTACCATTTCATCATGAAATATAGAGAACACACAGAGTCACATTCTCCATTAGACCTTTTGCTTTCCTCTTTCCTTGTCTCTCTGTACAAAAAGGAAAAGTGGGGAGAGGATGCTTTCTCCTTCACTAGTCACTCTTCCTTCTTTTATACTCTGTCCTTCTCCAGAGCTTCATCCTTTCCTAAACCTGTCTTCTGAGCCTCCCATTTCCCAATTTCAAACTGTGATGCGCGTGAGTATAGACTAGAGTGAAAAGTAGGACACAAAGGTGGTTAAAATGGTTGGAATGTGATGTTAACAGTCATTGAAGAGGGCGTGGGTGGGAATGAGATTTACAACAGAGTTAAGATTTATTGTGCACAATTGTGCTTGGGTTTAACGTAATTTGAGAGAAATGGTGTTGGTTGTGGCTCATAGCACAGAGAGAGTAGCAGTGGGAGTGTTGACAATGACAAATGGCGATGACACAAATGACGAAAGGTGGGGGGGGGGGGGGGGGGGGGGGGGCTAGGGTTTATACAAAGGGAAGGTTGAGGACGATGAGGATGAAGATGATGACAATAAGGATTATATACCTAACGAGGTAGAGGAGCAACTAAAGGAGGATGAATGGGGAGGAAGCAAATTAGGATGGATCGAGTCATCTTGTGTAATGGTTCTGAATATATGTGAATGATGTAAATGGAATGTGGTGCTGTAATGATATTTGAATGATGTAAAAACAAAGAATGAAAATGGAATAGACTAACTTTTGTATTGCTACGGGATCTTCAAGGGTCCCTAACCTCCAGGATAGTAAGTTCAGACAATAGCTTTTCAAGATAGCAAAATTAGAGTTCTCCTCCATCCTTATAGTAGTGGATGTCAGAGAATATAAGAGAGAATCTTTTAATTGTTTTTATTCTATTTTAGCTAAAAGACAAGCAGGTGTGTAACGGACCAATAACACAGTAATGCCTCTTCTGAGTGAAACAACAGCCTATCACCACTCCCTTTAAACGCATCACTTCATTAATCTTCGAAAACGCAGCACTTCGCAGCCCTTGACTCCTTCAGTAAACAATGCCGTATTACTCAGGGTCATAACAAACTCCTCCCCTTAAAAAACCTTGTCCTCAAGGTTTAGAGCATTGATAGCCTCTTGAATCAGCTAGCATGGGAAGCCTTCCAAGGTCTTAAGAAACATGTCACTACTCAACCCCCCAAAGAAGACAACTACCACTTAAATTAGAATTTGCACACCATCGAGCCAGTAATTAAATTCACCAAGAATATATGACCAAATCTACCTCAAATAACTCAGGCATTCCTTTTGGAGATTGTTCACCAACATGAGCTCTAAGTTTATTTCTAACAGCTTAACAAGGTCAACACTTTCTACAAGGACAAGGTCAACATGAAGGTTCTGATTCATGAAGCTACACTGTTGAATAAACAAATGGATGCTCTCATTGCATTGTGGATCAAGTAGTCTTTCCAATGCTGCTTTGAGGATGCCCCCCAACTAACATCACTTCAAGGGGGATAAGAGTTCAAGAAAGGAGCATATGGGTTTGATTCCAATGGTTGTAGTACTGATCATGGAGAGCAGAGGTGTTTTCAAGGATTCCAAAGATCAGGACTTGAGTTTTAATAAGGAGGAACAAAGAAATGTTGAAGAACAATTGAGACATGTGTTCATTGAATTCTACAACAAGCTACCAGGCCATTGAGTCATCAAGCCACCTACTACATCATGACCCACCACACTTTCAACAAGATCTACACCAACATGCTTCACATGTGTTCCACCATCCCCAGTTTTCCTATATCAAAGGGCCAAAAAACAACCTTAAGGGGCAAGTTTAAATTCTCCATGTTGCATGGTTCTACATGAAGAGTATAATTTGGACCAAAATATTCATAATATTCATTGTAAGGCAATTTATTATTAGACTTAACTGCCATCGTTGTCTCGTAGCACCAGCAACGGGCAACATTGCAGATGGTATACCCTCCACCAAATACTACAATAGAAGTGTAAAGGGGTTGCAACCCCATAGAAAATTCCCATTGCCCTCCACCAAATATTACCAGAGAAGCATGAAGGGTTTTAAATATCTCAAAATTAACTCCAATGATATACTTTGCACCCAAATCTTGATAGAAATTCTTACCACTGAGAGTATCGCCATACTTACCACCAAGAGTATCGCCAAATTCTTCTATTGTTTCATCTTCAGTTACTTGTGAGGTTTGATCCTCAGACTCATCCCTGTACTCTACCCAAATTTCTAGAATCTGTCTTCCCATTAATTTCTCACCCACGCATTCTTCCTTCAATTTGGGCATTTTCCTTAAGATAAACAAAACCTCAATTTTCATAGATTCCTTCAGCGTTCCCCTCCCAGCACAAAAAAATGCGCCTATGCATTTTATCGAGCATGTTGAGTTCAAAATTCGTACAACCATACATACCTTGGCTTGCTACAGCAAGGGGGTGATATCACAGTCCTCCTCAGGTGGCCCAATGGTCAACTTAACAACTCTTGCTTTCACTTTCTCAACCAAGGTGTCAGCAATAGATTCCATCACCAAGATGACCTTAACTGTTGTGCATCTTTGACCACAGTAACAAAAACCCCCTTTTATTACGTTTGCTGCTACCAAATCTAAGTCAACATCCTCGAGTACAATGCATGCATCTTTTCCTCTCAGTTCCATCTGAAAAAGAACCATGCCTACCATTTTTGAATTGCAATACCTGTGTCTCCACCAGTGAAGCTTATAGAGTTGACCCCAGGCTGCATTGTAAGGAAATCACCAATCTCAAAGCTTCTTCCTATAACACAACTAATAAGGCCTTTGGGAAAACTAGCCAAGTGAAAACAGTGAACCATATGAAGAGTAGCAACAACACTCTGGGTTGGAGGCTTGAGCAAGATGGAGTTTCCAGCTTTCAGTGCGGAAGCAATCTTTGACACAGGACGATTGGTGCCACTCAATTCACCAAGATACACATTGTAGCAGGTCCTGACTACATGCACCAAATAATCGCCCCGGATCAAGACTCTAGGGGATCGAACAATGGAAAGCAAACCACGAAGCACACCTAGCTCAATGGCTTCCTCTCTGAGACCAGCCGACCTACACACGCCATCAATCATCATGTAAATAGAGGATGTGTTGTTGCTACTAGGTTCAGGGTGGTCAATCTCGGTGCAGATGAGGTTGAGAGAGAACAAGTTGAAGGTGCAATCGAGGACGAGCTCAAGGACCTTGGCGTAGATAGAATTGAGGGCCAGAATTAGGAGTTGGAGGAGGGAATCGGGATGGGAGGAGAAAGAGTAGAGATAATGAAAATAAACCCCACCAAGGTCAAACTCCCATCTGGTGCCGCGATTCATCCTGATGGTTGAGCCTTCTTCTTTCATTGTATGGTTACTTCTAAGTATGATCGACGAAAATGAAAGAAGGGGGAGATCGTTTTTTAGAGGAACTGACGGAAACGAAGTTTGGGGGTGGCCATCTAAGAATATAGAAATTAATATCGGATCTGGGTTTCTAAGAACAACGTAAATAGGGATTTCTTTGGGGTTTTGTTGGGAACAACTTTTGTGGGCATCACCGCCCTCTCCTCCACCTCCACTATTTTTCCTACACTTTCCTCTGTAGTTTGGTCTTCGCCGACCAAGAAGGATTCTTGCACTTGATGCTTGAAAATGTTATGATTTTCTTCCACCTCTATCTCTACTACCTCTAGTTCTTCGTCCTCCTCGTCTTGCCATTGCACCAGAGATTCCTTCACTTTTGGGATTTTGTTGCATTCTGTCGAGTATTTCACTCATATGCTCCAATTTGTCCAAAATCTTTTCCAACAACAACAGTTACTGTTTATTTAATCGTACCACACCCATGAAGAATCGGTGGCTCTAGATACCAATTGTAATGGTTTTGAATATATGTGAATGACGTAAATGGAATGTGCTGCTATAATGATATTTGAATGATGTAAGAACGGAGAATGAAAATGGAATAGACTAACTTTTGTATTGCTACAGGATCTTCGAGGGTCCCTAACTTCCAGGATAGTAAGTTCAGACAATAGCTTTTCAAGATAGAAAAATTAAAGTTCTCCTTCATCCTTATAGCAGTGGACGTCAGAGAATATAAGAGAGAATCTTCTAATTGTTTTTATTCTATTTTAGCTAAAAGACAAGCAGGTGTGTAACGGATCAATAACAGTAATGCCTCTTTTGAGTAAAACGACAGCGTATCGCCACTCCCTTTAAATGCATCACTTCATTAATCTTCCAAAACGCAGCACTTCGCAGCCCTTGACTCCTTCAATAAGCGACGCCGTATTACTCATGATCATAACATCTCGATGTGTTTGTATGTGTGATTTACTATGAGTTTTTCTTGTGCTTTTCAATTTGCTACCATTTATTCTCCAATCGGTTGCGCGGTTGAACCGACATCCATCGGGTTGAAACCAATATTTGCCTTAACCTAACATGATGCCGACAGATCGAGTCAGATGATGCGGAAGGATCGGGTTCACGGTTTATTTGCACATCCCTACCCAGGGGACCATAATGGTGTAAATAATATTCAAAAACTCTAATTCAATTATGCTTCTTCTATACTTGACCTACCGTAATATATGATAAATTTCGTATATGGGCCTACCATCTATAATCAAAAGAAACAATTTTAGAAAATCTTGACAACAACTATGCAAATTCACGTGGGCCTTTGGATAGTCATAGGCGATTTTATTTCAATAAACTCACATCAAGAAAAGAGGGTAGGTAGATGCTTAATTTAATGCAACACATCTCATTCAATGAATATCACAGTTCATCCCCACAACCTCGTTCTCAATCCTGGTAAATGGAAGCCCTTTGAGTCTTTTTGGTCTGAAAACATGACACAAACAAGAAGATCCACTATACCTGTCCATCTTCATTCTGGGCATGGAAACACACTCCACACTCATCCAGCAAGAGGAAAACGAAGAAAACATTAAAATGGATCTAAATAAGTCAAAATGCCCCATCCCACTAACACACCTCTTCTTTGTAGATGACCAAATCATTTTCGAAAGAGCCACATCATGAGCGGCAACTGCATTCAATAAATGCTTTGAAAACTTCCCACTTTGGTCAGTACAAAGCATCAACAAAAACTAATTGGCCCTGTTCCTTGGGGGGGAAAAAAAAAAAACTCACACCCAAAGCATCTCAAATCATTGTTGCTATAATCAACCTCAAAAAGTCCACAACAAGTTTGAAGGGATTGAGCCTTCCTTCTACCATTACCAAATCCAAAATAACATTAACATAACCCACTCAAGAAAAAATCTACAGTAGCTTGCATCTTGGAAAGCATAGATACTTTCTCAAGCGGCTCGATCTACCTTCGTTAAGAACCAAATTCAACTCATGTCAATATACTTTATACATTAAAAAGTTAAACTCATCTCAACCTTAAAAAGTTAAACTTCATTTTAATGAAACCAACAAAATACTACTATTCATAACTCAACTCAATCCATATTAATATCCAAATTCTATTAGTAAAGAGTCTGTTATGGCAACAATCCCTGCATACCACATGTCCACATTCCCATTCGAAAAGGAATGCTGTAAAAGCTTGAATGTAATCTCTTGAAACTTCTGGTCGGGTTTTAAGGAAGGAAAAACCAGAGCCTTCATGTTCTCGTTTGTTTGCTTTGGTGCTTTGTCGTTGCCGTCTTGCAACCGATGTCCAAAACTTGTTTTCCGTCTTAGTAGTCAAATGATGTGCATTTCAAATTAATATGTGATTAGCAGTAAAGAAATTTAACATCTTGCTAATAAATGCTACTAAAACATATCCAATGTAAATCAATAGTATCTAATCTTCACCGGTATGCACTGGCGAACATGAGTATGTGGCAAAAACAAAAATATGCACCAACTGGCAAGGGACACGGTGAGTTCCCACTTTCCCGCACAGGGAATATGTCGTGTCCACCTCAATTGAGAAATCTATCTTATATGCATGTGGCGTCCCATTTCTCAGTAAAAATTCTAGCGATCCGTGATGTCAAGGGTGTCAACCTGGCGGCAACATCCCGAATTTAGATCGAAAATAGGCATGCCATTTTCATAAAGAAGTGCGTATGTAAGAAAAATAGACATGTATATATTTATCGCAGTAGAATGAGTAAAGTTAGAGACTAAATCTATTTGTTCCAGAGATCTAAACCATAAATAGGTTCATTCATTAACACCCAAATATGCATATGTCCTACAATCTTCAAAACTCCCCCCAACCCTCCTTCCCTTTGGCTCTTCCTTGGTATTTTTTTTCCTAGGCCAAATAAGGGAGAAAAGTCGATCCGAGCTTCTCCGGTGGCCATCTTCCTACACACACCCTACTGGGAGAATCCTCACCCGCTGATCTTACAGTCGATCGGATTGGGCGCCAATCGAAACAATACATTGCACCCACGCACGGGTCAAAGGGAGTGCGTGGCACCCCCACGCCACCGTAAATCTTCTTCCGTTGATGCCACACACAACAGCTCAGGGTCTAGTGACTCTGACACCTTCAAGATCGACCGACTGGCTTCCTCCTAGGGTGGCGCATGTCCTTCACGCACCACCACAATTTCCTTCCTCTAGTGTTTTTCGATTTTCTGATGTGTGTTTTTAGTGTCTGTATTTTGGTTTTGTTTTGTTAGATAATAATTGAGATAGGCTATTGGACTTTATGTCCATAGTAGGAGAACCCCAAAAGAGGAGGGCAGTGTTGGTTCCTCCCTCTTCTGTTTAGGAGGATGAGTGTGGTGTTCACTTCTCCTCCTTTGAGGATGGAGTTTGGATGCGGGTTGTTCTATCTCTATTTTATACAGAGAATGGTACTCTCTTTTTTAGAGTTTCTAGAAATTAAGACAATGCTCATCGTAAATATATTTTTGTAAGAAGGAACTTTACAACATATGTTAGTTTGGCTTGTAATTTGAGTCACAGATGTAACTTTCTTCATGGAATGAAATGATGTCTATTTCTTATAAGAAAAAATGCATATGTCATTGTCACTTCCCAAATAATATTCTAGAGTACCATCTGACCACTTCCTAAGTACAGGTATGACAGACCAAGTGGGTTTAGTCCTTCTTCCTCAAGAACCACTCCTAGGGCTACCTTTGCATCAAAGTATTTGGTTCTAATGGAAAAAATCATAGATAGGTTAAACAAATATGACAAAACTGTTAAGGAGAAACAATGCACGTGAAGATGTAATGCATAGTTTTATATAAAAGATCTGTGAACACATATATTTATGCATGAAGAGGAAGCACTCTTTAGGCAAAAACACATGCACTCAAAGTCTACAGTTCTAATGGACAAAGTTGAGCCCTGTGCTGCCAACTAATGCGATCGAGTACATCTCCTGCCAAAGTCAAGCTCCATGCTCACCACTACTATGGTAGAGTACATCTCTCGCCAAAGCCAAACTCCACGCTCGCTACTACCGCAGTTGAGTATATCTCTCGCCCAAGCAGACTTTCATGCTCACACTTAGTGTGGTCTCGCATCTAACGCGGTCGAAACATCTCCCGCCCAAGCTGAGCTCCATGCTCGACACTACTTCGGTCGAGTACATCTCCCTCCCAAACAGAACTCCAAGCTTACACCTAATGCAGTCTAGTACATTTCCCACCAAAGCAGAGCTCCATACTTGCACCTAATACAGTCAAGTACATCTCCCTCCTATCTCTTCAAGCTGAGCACTTCACCGCTTAGCACAAAACAAACAAAAAACCAGGGACCAAACAGGAAATCAGGGACCAATTTTCAAAATTGATTCTGCAGATTATTGACTTAAAGATTTTCAAGGCCTTCTTGTTGAGCAAATCGACCTCAAGAATCACGAGCATCTATAGGGGTCAAATCAGCAGCCTATAATTTAGCATCGAGATAAAGCTGAAAATCAAGTCAAAAGATAAGGCTAAAAAGAGATAAGGAAAGACACGCAGGCTTCTAAAATAAAAGAGACTCAGACTTCTAAAAGGAAAAGGTTTCACAAGGCAAGTTGGAATCAATCACTCTAAGGAAATGGACATCTAGTAAAGCATGAGATCTCCACAAATCTGACAGGCTCTCCATAGAAGATCCCTACGTACAAACTCTACCACACATAGCGACTTCAAAGGATCTTTCTTAAATTCCTCAATTGTATTGAGTGATACGTGAGGTCAAGAGAGACTGTAAAATCACCATCATTGTGGATTTCTACTCCAAACAATCTATGGATGTAGCCTTTTATGCCGAACCAGGTAAATTTATGTGTCTCTCTTTATTTATTTTTATTTGCTTATTTGTTACTTATTTCATAGATGAACACACACCGTATTGATGCCCGAATCATCAAGGTGAGCCAATAATCATTCTTTCCTCCTTTTCGGTCTGTTGTGCAGAATTAAGGTATTAACAGTTGGCGTTGTCTGTAGAATACAATTATGCTCTATACTGGGAGTGGGAGAATGAATATTTGTTGGCATACAAAATCATCCATGAACGAACAAATGGAACTCCCCTCAGATAAGTGCTTTGAACCCTACACATTTTATTTTTATAATATTGCTGCTTGAAAATTAAAGGGCGATGACCCAAAGCGAGACATGCACTTAAAAATGTCCCCAACAAACCGCACAAAGAGAGAGTCTCGCCACATGCACTGTTCACTTTGAGGGACATCTTGACCTTGCATGGCATGCACACATGCCATGCAGGGTGCAAACTGAGCGCACACTGTGAACCCAGGAGGGCCACTCAGCCCTGCCCGCCATGAGCTCAGCAGAGGCATCAACAACCACCACATGGACCGTCGATGCCCTTTGAATCCCTAGGGTGGTCCCCGACCACCCTTCCCAAGGAGGTGGGGCCCGTGCCATGCAGGGTATAAGCTAGGAGGAAGGCCACTTGACCTAGTCAGCCATGGACTCGGTAAAGACTTTGATGACCATAAGTGGACGGTCGGAGACCTCTGCTTCTGCCAGGGTGGTCCCTGACCACCCCCCACAAATGCAGTGCCTATCACAACGACCACACGCATGTAACATGCACTCGGTTGGCATTTTCTCTCCCACTCACTATGGGACTGGAAAAGATCTCGGTGGCCACCATGTGGACCGTTCGGACTTTTTGTCTTCGTGGTGATTGTCCCTGATTGCTACGGCTATGTGGGGTGGTGTCACGACCGTGGAGGCCATGCACATAACATGCATGTCGCCCACCGATTGTCTGCTCAAGCACCTCCCTTGCATGGTCTTCTACTCGACTGCCTACTCGCCATGGTGATCTACTTTACCACCCACCTCGGACATGGAAGCTCTTCATCAACAAAGGAAGCTCCTCGCCACCCTCCTCGACCCCATAATGGGCAATAGTCCCTCCTGAGCACTGCCTGTGGTGTGTAGTGACTACTAGTCATAACAGACTTATGTTGGTGAGGCACGAACTCGCCAACTATACAGTGGGTAAGCTCCCTAGCTCGCTGGTGATTAATCACACAACGGGCTAGCTCTTTTGCCTGCCCACTGTGACTCACTTTTCTCGTGACAGGTTACTACTCTGTTATGTACACATCCAAAATTGCTCACCCCTAGCGACGGGAAGCAAGCTAGGCAACTTTGAGCAGCTCAACAGCCTAGCAGCATCTTACCACCCTTATGTTTAGCAACAACTCACCTTTGCTCGACCAACGAGCAGCCCACATAACGGGCGATAATTGTCTGCTCACAAAAACTTTGCTCGCCACAGAGGAGGTTGCCACCCCCGTGTGCTTACCCACTGTAAGTTTCTCTTTGTTGGAAATCACCCGCGCTGCGCAGAACACCGCCTACAAAGCCCCACTTGGGCATCTTAATATGTCTTCATCGGAATAGATTGCTCGGTATCATGGGCACCCCAAGCCTTCATCAGGCTCTAGTGAAATGGCTAAGGTTTACAAATCTGAAACTTGAAATTTGTATTACACTTATGTATTTGGTTTTTGGTGAAAACCACTTAGGATGGGCGAACTCCGCCTCACACCACAATAGTGCGATCAAACTCAGCCGCCCACCACAATAGTGCGGTAGAGCATCCCCTCAAACAGCAATGACGAGTCTAAAACATCATAGTGATCAAATGGGCACGCAAGTCAAAAGGCCCCCCGTGACCCCCCCCAAACATCAATGACGAGTCTAAAAACTTGCAGTAACCAAATGGACTCGCAGGTCAAAAGACCTCGCGACCCCCCAAACACTAAAGACGAGTCCAAAAACTCGGTGTGACCAAATTGGAGTGCAAGCCAAAGGACCCTGCGACCCTTGCACAACATCTTCTCTAGCAAACGATGATAGTTTACACTTTTACCACAACCGCAGCTAGCAGTTTAGCTTCTAGAACGAGCCACTGAGCTCCACAACTGCGACTTGTGGGTTTCCTTCGCGAATGAATCGACAGTCTCAACATTTCCTAATGTGAAATGAGGGAGTTGATGGGCTTCCTAACCACTTAAGCACATGTTACTCAAACAAACTATAACATCAACACGAAAATGGGGTCTATTAAATGATGATTTACACCAAGGGGCAGAAAATCCATTACTACCAACAGTAGCAAAAATGATCATGAAAATACACACAAAAAACCAATCATGGAAATATGCACCCTTCGCCAACAATAAACAATCTCTCAAAAAAACATCCACACAAATAAAAACACTCAAAATCTAGCACTGCACTCGCACCTAATGCAATCGAGTACATTTCCCACCAAGGCCGAGCCTCGCTCTTACACCTAATATTGTCGAGTACATCTCCCACCAAAGTCAAGCTCCAAGCTCGCCACTACCGCGGTCGAGTATATGTCCCACCAAGACCGAGCCCTGCGCTCACATTGAATGTGGTCGAGTACATCTCCTTCCAAAGCCAAGCTCCATGCTTGCCACTACCACAGTCGAGTACATCTTCCGCCCAAGCTGAGCTTCATGCTCACACCTAATGCGGTCGAGTACACCTCCTGCTAAAGCCAAGCCTCCTGCTACCAACTAATGTGGTTGAGTACATCTCCCACCAAAGTTGAGCTCCACGCTCGCCACTACCGAGGTTGAGTACATCTCCCACCCAAGCAAAGCTCCACGCTCACACCTAGTGTGGTCGGGCATCTAACGCGGTCGAGTACATCTCCTATCCAAGCTGCGCTCCATGCTCACCATTACTGCGGTTGAGTACATCTCCCTCCCAAATAGAGCTTCATGCTTACACCTAATACGGTCAAGTACATCTCTCGCCAAAGTAAAGCTCCATGCTTGCACCTAAAGATGTCAAGTACATCTCATGCATATCTCTCCAAGTTGAGCACTTCATCGCTTTTCACAAAACAAACAAAAAACTAAGGAACAAATAGGAAACCAATGACCAAATTTTAAAATTTATTCTGCAGATTATTGACTTCAAGATTCTCAATTCATTCTTGTTGAGCAAATCTAAGAATTGCGGGCATCTGTAGGAGTCAAATCAGTAGCCTATAATTTAGCCTTGAGATAAAATCGAGAATCAAGCTAAGAGATAAGACTAAAAAGAGATAAAGAAAGACACTCAGGCTCTTAAAAGGAAAAAGACTCGAACTTCTAAAAGAAAAAGGTTTCACAAGGCAAGTTGGATTCAATCACTCTAATGAAATTGATCTCTAATAAAGGAGGAGATCTCCACAAATCTGGCAGGCTCTACACAGAAGCTCCCTAAGTATAAAATCCACCACACATAACGAATCCAAAGGATCTGCCTTAAATTCTCCCATTGTATTGAGAGATACGTAAGGCCATGAGAGATCGTAAAATCACCTATCATAGTGGATTTCTCTTCCAAACAATCTGTGGATGTAGGTTTTTATGCCGCATCACATAAATCTCTGTATCTCTCTTTATTTATTTTTATTTGTTTATATGTTATTTATTTCATGGATGAATGTGAAGAATATTGTATCGACGCTTGAATCATCAACGAGAGTCGGGAATCATTCTTTCATCCATTTTGGTCTGTTGTGCAAAATTAAGACAGTAACACTTGGTATCGTCTATAGGATATGATTATTCTCTACACTGGGAGTAGGAGAATGAAGACTTTTTGGCATACAAAATCATCCCCGAATGAGCAGATGAAACTCCCCTCAGAAAAGCTCTCTCAACCTTACAGCTCTTATTTTTATAAATATTGCCATTTGAAAACTAAAGGGTGATGACCCAAAGCGAGACATGCACTTTGCACTTAAAAATGCTCCCAAAACACCACACAAAGAGAGAGTCTCACCACATGCACTGTGCACTTAGGTACATCTCAACCATGCATGGCATGAGTGCATGCCATGCACGGTGCAAACTGATTGCATGCCGTGCACCGTCCACCCATAGGGCCACTCAGGTTTTAAACCAACTACTCCAAAATAATTAACTAAGAATATCAGAAAGTATTAATATAAACATCAACCTCTCAACATACCACGTCATCAGAACATGATAAGTTTATTGATTAAAATTGTCCAATAAACACGGCATCCATTTGTGCTTAGTCCATTATTCTTGACTAATCTCGCCTATGCTCCCTAATATTGATACTCAACTGAAACATTCAAATTATTTGAAATATATTGTGGATATAAGGGGTGAGTTATCAACAACTCAGTAAGAAAAAAATATATACTAGTATGTAAACATGAGGTATTTACAGAGTATAGAATATATAGCAAAACATTTTTAGTTTAAAAATGTAGAACAAAACATAACATCAGAGCGACAAATTCAGAAGTATTCATGTACAAAAGTCCTTTGCATAGCATAATTGAACATTATCATATCATATCATATCATATCATATCAGAGGCATCATGTCAGAACAGATACCATGTTTAACCCCTGTGGTAGGGTTGTGCTATTCCTGATGGCCAAATAAGGCAATATCAAAATATGAATCTTCCTCTTATCCTTTTCGAAGTACCAAGTGCAAACAGGAAAGACCATGTAGAAAAACTATTTTGTTTTCAAAGTGGGTGCTCTGAGAAATAGAGATGTTGGTACCAACCATATAATAGAGGCCACATTTTTACACCTGCAGTAAGGTCAGAGCAGAGCATAAATAGAGCCAGATACAGAATTGGAATGTCATGCCAAAAGATTTTAGATGCCACATTCAAATAGAGTACAAAACAGATTCAGATCATTTTTACATATTCAAAAATAGACTCGGAGCATCTTCATATAACTATGCACGATTTATCAGATTTCATAATTGCTCTTTTTATACAACAAAAACTGAATGTCAAAAGTTGTTCATGTCTACACCAGTCATGACAGAAAATACTTTCTCTTTTATATAGATTTCATGAGTAATGCAGAACACATAATTGGAGTTGTTTTCATATTTTTTTTTTTCAAAACAAAACATGCATATTTTTCACAAATCAACCCCAGTTCATTTCTTTTTATGCAAAGTCTAGCATAGGAACCATACTTACTTGAAGTTTGTAACTTCTCTAAATTTCCTCACAATAGTGCCAATAGAATATCAATCATCACCTATAAAATAGTTGATAAGTGTTATTTTTATGTGAATTTTATTACTCTTTTATTTATGAAAAATATATCATTTTCCCTTCAATACTATTAATTTTATTTTATTTCTATATATTTTATTTATTTTCTTGGTTCTGAAGGAATAAGAAGTTTTAGTGCAAAATGACAACATTTTGGTACAAAAGAAGAGACTACGGATCCAGACCGATGAGAGGTAGCGAGATTTGAAGAGAGTCGATGAGATTTGGGTGAGAAGCCTTGTCCCGTGGGTAGCAAAGAAATCTTTCTCGCCCAAAGGCGAGAAGACTTACCTCTCGATAGTCAAGGAAACTCATGACCAAAGGCGAGAAGACTTACCTCTCAGTAGGCGAGGAGACTCGGGACTTGAAGGCGTGACCAGAAGGTGAGAAGATTTGATGACAAGGCTACAGGCGGTTAGATTGGGCGACTAGTCTAAACGCCTAACTTAAAAGATCAACCTAAATGACATCGTGACCAACAACTAGAAAAGGCAAGAGGAGTCTTTCATCCCAGTCGAGTGTCTTTCCACTTGTTAGGCAATAAGAGGGCCGTGTGGTCTTTGTGACCTCCACGCCTGTCAGTTATATTCAGAGCACACGACATCTACTCGCCTCTACCCTCTTGAGTTCCGCAATAAATCTGTTGGTGACCAAATCCTCCCAAACTCCACAAATCAAGCCGCATATCACCGAATCTTCCATTTTAGATAATTACGTTATTCTTGAGATAATTTCTTTTATGTTAACATTTATCTTTAGAAACTATTTTTCATATCTTTAGGCTAGATTATAGCCACAGTTATCTTGTTTCCAGATTTGAATTTTGACATCTATTTAATCCCGTCTTGTGGGATGAATAGGGAGTTTGCGTTCTTAATATTAGTTTTAGTTTTGAGTCTCTTGAGTTTTAGGTTTTTGAGTTTTTAATTTTTGAGTTTTAGAGAGTTTTACTGTTAGGTTTTTGATTATTCCAGAGTTATTCTTTGAGTTTCTTTTGAGGAGGTGGATCTAGAGAGCAGAGATAAGAGCCGCATATTTCCTCAACCGACTTCAACGAAGAATATCAGTTTTATTATTTTTCTTTCCAATTCCATTATGAACTAATTCTATTTTCTAGATGTTTGATGTAGCCTAGCATTAGACACACAATTTATATTCCAAATTATTTTATTTTCAATATTTCTATGATTGAGTATTTATTCTTTGTTCTTAATGCTTACAATTTTCTAGATAATTATTGTTCGATCTTTTGAATTGCAATGAGACTGAGAAGTGATTTGTGATTAAAGCTCTATGATTAAACACCATTAGTTAAGTGAAAGCGGAGATGCTTTATCGCGACTAGTGTGATTTTCAAGAAAAATTCAAAGAACTTAATGAGTCTCCAATTAGTTAAATTCACATAGAAATATGGAGTTATTAGTTGGAGATATTTTTAGTATTGTTCGAGAGAAAATATTGAACAGCTAAGAGATTTTTATCATCAACTTGGGACAATTGGATTCTATAACAAGGAAGAATAAATTGTGTGGGATTTGATAGGTGAAGTCAAATGCTCTAGATCTATTTTTATTACTTTTAAAATTTTAATTTTAATGTTCTTTTCTTTAGTTTAATTTATATAAACCATTCTTCAAATTTTGGTTTTCTAAATAGTAATTAATTTAGTCAACTTCAATACTTAATAGCATAATTATTTCATGTGGATTCGATATCTGTTTTCTTTAAAACACTTTACTATTTGTAACGATTCAGTGCACTTGCAGATATATTTTTTCGAGAACAAGTTTTTGGCACCGTTACCAGAGAATAATTATTAGTAATTGATATTGATACCAACTAGATTTTTACTATTTTGGATTTTATTTTATTTTATTTAGAGAGAGAGAGTGGGAGAGAGAACAAGGCGTATAATAAAGAGAATAAGAAGTTCGCCGAGATTGAAAGAAGCTTAAGTTGGATCAATAAAGAGAAGAAGAAAGAGGTCGCCGCCTCTAAATTTAAAATGGCCAACTAGGAGTACAAGCCGTTCAGAGATTATGCTATGTTTGAAATTGCGGCTAAGTTGGCAAATCTATCCAAACAAATATGTAAAATGAACGTTAATGTTATTCAAACTAATGTTGTTTGTGATCATTGTGCTGGAAATCATTCAAGTGTAGGTTGCCAAGTGAGGAATCTTTTTGCCCAACTGAGTTATGAACAAACCTATTATGTGTCCAATTTCCAATATCAAAATAATCCTTATTGAAACACATTCAATCCCAAATGGAGAAATCGTCATAATTTTTCATGGAACACTAACCAAGTGCCAGCTAGACCACCTTAACAGTTTCCATAGCAAGAGAAGAAGCCGACAGTTGAAGATATGATCATACAATACATACAAAAGAATGATATGGTAATGCAAAAGGCTAATATGGTGATCCAAAACAACTCGGCTTCAATCCGAAATCTTGAGGCACAAATCAGTTAGCTCTCAAACATGCTTACCAAGAGGACATCAGGGACTTTATTGAGCAACACTGTGACCAATCCGAGGGAACATGTCAAAGCCATAACATTGAGAAGTGGGCGAACATATGACCAACCACAGTCAGTAAATATCGAGCAAGAGGAAGAAGCTACCGAAAATGTGGAGTCCGAGAAGAAGGAAATTGAGTACGAGGTGAAAGAAACCGATCGGGAGGTGACCGACCAAGAAGCTGAAAAGAATAAGGAGAATAAAAGGGCTACAAAACCCAAGAAATCCAGGGAGTTTATTTCTGAAACTTATTTTCCTTCAATTTATGATCCACCAATTCCTTTTCCGCAAAGATTAATAAAAAATAAGATTGATAATCAGTTTTCTCTACAGTTGGCGACTGAGGAGAGCAGCGCAATTGTACAAAAGAAGTTGCCGCCTAAGAAATTAGGTCTTGGAGAAACAGAACCGACCACCATCTTTCTACAGTTGGCGGACAAATCCATTAAATACCCGAGATGAGTCATTGAGTATGTACTGGTGCAAGTTGATAAGTTCATATTCCCAATCGATTTCATTATACTCAATATGGAGGAGAACAAAGAGATCCCTTTAATACAAGACCAACTTTTCCCTGTGACGGGGTGAACTTTAATTGATGTCCAGAAAGGGAAACTCATTTTGAGGGTCGATGAGGAGCAGGTCACTTATGACGTATTTAAATTTATGGAATTCCCTTCCGAGGTACATTCTTGTTTTCATATAAGCGACCGAGAAGTGGTCATGGCTGATGAGACTTATGGCGCTAAATTCCCAAAGCTACCACGTAAGGAACCACCCAAGCTTGAACTCAAACCGCTTACATCAAATTTAAAGAACGAAGAGGCCGAGGAGATCTCTAAAGGGTACATGGCTACACCTTCAAGGAAAATATTCAATTGGAAGACTAGAAAAAAAAAAAAAAAAAAAAAAAAAAAACCGGAGCATCTCTTACCTTTCATTATTTGCTTTAATTTTTCTTCATTTTTCCCATTGAAGACAATGTAATATTTAAGTTTGGAGGGAAAGAATACTATTTTATTTTTTTTTTATAAAAAAATAAAATAATAATAATAATAATAATAAAAACAATATTGTTTGATTAATAAAAAAACTTATGACAAGAATATGATTGAAATTGATTCTAATTTTTAGGGAAAATTCTGATTGCTTAAGTCTAGTTATTAATTCTTTACTCGATCTTGCTTAATTTGATATTTCCTATGTTCAATAAATGCCTCTTATGATCATTAATTGTTTCAAGTACCTAGAGAAATTTTATGTGAATTTTGTGAATTTGTATGGTCTCAACTTACTCTAGAACTTGTTTGATTACACTCGAGGCGAAATCTTAGACATAATATTACTGGAGAAATGATTAAGGCATTCTTTGGACCAATTAAGCCTTTCAAGCTTATCTATTTATTATCTTTATCTCTAGTCGCCCCTTTGAGCTTTATTGAAATATATTTTGGCCTTATATATTTCTTTCTTGTAAACCTCATATTCCCTACCCTATTTGAGTCTAAACACTGATATCATTATTTTTCAAGAGAACTAAGTTTACACAAAGTCACAGACTCACAAAAGCATGAAAGACAAGAGAGGTAGAAGTCTTCAAGTAAAGTAATTATAGCAATATTATCAAAATCATAAGTTTGGAGGTGTGAAAAGTCAACTCGTCTATTGTTTGGCCAACAAGAAAAGACCAACGAGAGTCATTCACAAATGCAGTCGAAAAAGTATGGAATATTTCCAAAAAAAAATCCGATTTGCCAAATAAAGGGGTAAAGAGAGAGATACTTGAAAGTACAATGAAAAGAGGTATGTTGAGAGATTTACAATGATTGAAAAGAGATGCTTGTGTTAGAAGTGAGAATGCTCTATTTATTTTGTTATTGTTCAAACTTAAGTTCTCTTGCTTTGTTTGAATCCTACATTTTCTTTGTAGCCCTCACCCTAGTCTTACATTACACGCTTAATAAAGACCTATTGATCTTTGATAATAGTTTCTATTCTACATTAGAGGAGAGTAATTTGAAAAGCATGCCTATGAAGTTTTTAGAGATCCATTATTTATTTACTTGTTTGCATAAAACTATCCAGGGAGCTAATGATGAAGTAAGAATGATGGGTATGCATGAATCTAGGGATGGATAATGCGGTGGAATTGAGTTTTGAATTAACTTTTGTACTCTATTGATCTTGAATGATTCCTTTGAATTATAGACTTTAGACAATCTTTGAGGTAATAAATTTTGTGAATCAAACCAATGCTTTTTTTTAATTGTCTTTCTTTCTTCTTTGCTCGAAGGAGAGCAAAGCTTAAGTTTCAGAGTATTTGATAAGTGTTATTTTTATATGATTTTTATCACTCTTTTATTTATGAAAAAAATATCATTTTCCCTTCAATACTATTGATTTTATTTTATTTCTATATATTTTTATTTATTTTCTTGGATTTGAAGGAATGAGAAGATTTAGTGCAAAATGAAAGCATTTTGGTACAAAAGAAGAGACTACGGATCTAGACCGGTGAGAGGCAGCGAGATCTGAAAAGAGCCAATGAGATTTGGGCGAGGAGTCTTGTCCTGTGGGTAGTAAAGAAATTTTTCTCACCCAAAGGCGAGGATACTTACCTCTCGGTAGGTAAGGAAACTCGTGACCAAAGGTGAGAAGACTTATTTCTTAGTAGCTGAGGAGACTTGCAACCAAAAGGCGCGAAAATTTGGCCGCAAGGCTCTAGTCGGTTAGATTGGATAACTAGTCTAAACGATCAACTTAAAAGACCTACCTAAATGACATCGTGGGCAACAAGTAGAAAAGGCGAGATGAGTTTTTTATCTCGGTCAAGAGTCTTTCCACTCGATAGGTGAGAAGAGAGCCGTGTGGTCTTTGTGACATCCACACCCGCCAGTTATATTCAGACAACACGGCTTCTACTTGCCTCTACCCTCCTGAGTTCCTCAATAAATCTATTAGCGACCAAATCCTCCTAAACTCCAGAAATCAAGCCGCATATCTCTGATTCTTCCATTTTAGATAATTTCGTTATTCTTGAGATAATTTCTTTTATGTTGGCATTTATTTTTAGAAACTATTTTCCAAATCTTTAGGCTAGATTGTAGCCGCAGTTATCTTCTTTCCAGATTTAAATTTCGACATCTATTTAATCACGTCTTGTGGGGTGAATAGAGAGTTTGGGTTCTAAATCTTAGCTTTAGTTTTGAGTCTCTTGAGTTTTGGGTTTTTGAGTTTTTAGTTTTTGAGTTTTAGAGAGTCTGACTTTTAGGTTTTCGATTATTCTAGAGTTATTTTTTGAGTTTCTTTTGAGGAGGCAGATCTGGAGAGCAGAGGCAAGAGCTGCATATTTCCTCAACCAACTTCAACGAAGAACACCATTTTTATTATTTTTCTTTCCAATTCCATTATGAACTAATTCTATTCTCAAGAGAGTTTTGATGTAGCCTAGTATTGAACACACAATTTATATTTCAAGTTATTTTATTTTCAATATTTCCATGATTGAGTGTTTATTCCTTGTTCTTAATGCTTACAATCTTCTAGCAAATTATTGTTTGATCTTTTGGATTGCAATGAGGCCAAAAGCTGATTTGTGATTATAGCTCTTGGATTAAAGATCATTAGTTGAGCAAAAGTAGAGATGCTTTACTACGACCAGTGTGCTTTTCAAGAAAAATCCAAAGAACTTAATGAGTTTCCAATTAGTTAAATTCACATAAAGATATAGAATTATTAGTTGGAGATATTGTTGGTATTGTTCCAGAGAAAATATTGAATAGTTAAGAGATTTTTATCATTAACTTGAGATAATTAATATTCTATAACAAGGAAGAATAAACTGTGTGGGATTTGCTAGGTAAAGTCAAATACTCTAGATCTATTCTTATTATTTTTAAAATCTTAATTTTAATGTTCATTTCTTTAGTTTAATTTAGATAAGTCATTCTTCAAATTTCAGTTTTTCAAATAGGAATTAATTTAGTCAACTTCAATTCTCAATAACATAATTATTTCTTGTGGATTCGATATCCATTTTTTTTAAAACACTTTACTACTTGTTACGATTCTGTGCACTTGCGGATATATTTTTTAACGAATAATGGTCACATAACTTGCATAAATTTTCAATTGAACACGTACTTCGTAATTAAAGATGAAATACTTAAATAATATATTTTAATTTCTCAAAACGTAAAATCCTCGAAACCTTAAAAATCTCATTTCTTCAAATATTATAATTCTCACATCATCTCTCCAAATAATCATATGATTTCAAAACATTATCAAGCCCAAGATAAAAGCAAGTCCGTTGTAAACATGTCCAATTTAATACACTCACTTTTCTGTCACCACATACCATTTAAGGGGCAAGTAGGTAATTAACTGAGTTCTCAATTGTTCGAGTTTTGGGTTTCACAGAGAGGTTAACATGCATTTTCAATTTGTGAAGGGAACACAAAGACAAACCGAGAGGCTGAAGAGAGAGAGGATGGCTCGTGTGAGAGAGAAAAATTAGAGATGCCGTGAGATATAAACCGAGAGAAGAAATTTGTGGAGGGAGAGGGTGGATTCGAGAGAGCTAGAAAGAGTCTCACGTACAGTGCTGCGTGTGTACTGGCTAGTCCATGGTGAACGTTGGGTGGTTCTCTAACGTGGTTGTGTGTGTCACCGGCAGAAAATGGCTAAGGGGGGTGGTTAAAACCGTGGAATATAAAAGGGGAGAGAGAGAGAGAGAGAGAGAGAGAGAGAGAGAGAGAGAGAATAGCGGCCATACCGACATGGAGCAATCAAGAGGGGTGGAGGGCTGGGCTTCCTTGGCAGTTGGCCCTGTGGCTGGCTGCGTCTATGGCCTACAATGGCCAACTGATGGTGATCCGACATAGTGTGCAGTGCCACTGCTGAACAGAAGGGCTCGAAGTGGCTCGCATGATCTGGTTTGGTGGTTTATGATTGAATGTGGAACGTGCACTTGTTGTTGGCTGAAGACGGTGGTGGTTTGGGGTTCACGGTGGAGACTTCTTGTAACAGAGGGATTGGTTTTTAGTGGGTGGATAGTGGTGGCTCGGCGTCTACATGGGCTCAACAGTAGCGGCCACACTGGTTTGCTCTAGTTCGTTGAGCTAGTTTACGGTGACTTTTTGTTGTGCAAAGGGGTCGCTCATTTTGCGTTGGTGGTGCACTAGCCATGCGACACCATACCCAAAATGCAAGGGGGAAATGAGAGAAGTGAAGAGAGAATCTGTGGGGAGTGAGGCACAGAGAGAGAGAGATAGAGACGTGGGTGAATGGGGAGAGTGAAATGGGGAGAAGAAAGCGACAGGAAGGAGAGGGAACCAGGAGGGAGAAAAATCTTGGAAGTGGGGAAACTGTTGAGGGTGGGGGATAAAAAATAAAGGGGAAAAAAATAAAACCATTTACCAGAAACGGCGTCATTTTCCTTAGATACTAGGCTTCTCTCTATGGGCCTGAGCCTAGATTGGACCTAGGTGTTTCACACCCAACCAACATTACAGAAGACACCACACAGGATACGTCCACATCAAGATATATTGGATAAGCTTGGGGACACTCTCTACCCGGTCAGCTAACTTTAAGACACCACAAAGGATACGTTCGGAAATCATATGAAACTCATGGCAACATGTCATAAGAATGGCACGGGAGCTTCTCAACTTGTCTATAATGATTGACACACAGTAAGACTCATACACCAAAAAATCCATAACATCATCAATCTGAATCATTCAAACCCATAATCTTAAAATCACATTGCAAACATAGTCATAAACATAATAAAGAATATGTAAATTATTTTCAAGAAAGGAAGGGGAAAAGTTACAGAATACGTAAGGCTAAATATTACAACATACCCACAACATTTATCTCTCATTCCCAATACTATCTTAGAAACTAACCTACATCAACCGTATTAAGAATACTATGGCAGTGCTGGCATTGTTCACTTCGTTGTTCCATTTAAAACCACTTGCTTTCTTCGGAAACTTTGACTCCAAAAAAGCTCAAATGCTTACAATCTCCAATCCCTTTTATTGGCTGGGACTGTCAAGTGTCCTTTTTACATACTTTTGACTCCGGAAATTTTTATGTACTTTTGACTCCATTTTTCCAAGGAAAGACTATTCTTTGTCTTCCACTTGCCCTTGGAAAATGGTTCTTCCCCCTATGCTAATGCATTCCTCACATCCCCACCTCCTTATTAGGAATTTCATCCTCCAAATTCTACAAGGGCCATCCTCGATATGACATACCATGGGATGCTCACTAGGCGAGGCATTATTTAGTGTTCTTCATCGACACTGCTTGAGGTGAAGACCTATCCCCACCTCGATCTGCCAACGAACCTTCATTATCTATGACTAGGACAAGAGCTTTCTCTTTTTGTCTCCTTCGTTGACTACTTTTGGTGCACCTTCGGAACTATGCTCTCGCATCCTAGCCCCTCTACTAGATTATGCCTCATAGGACACTGGTGAATCCCTACCCTTGTTCGTTTCTTGTTCATCATGTTCCTGGACCATTCGTTTCTCCCCACATTGTGCTACGATTGTGCTGTCGTGGTCCAACATCTTCATTATTAGGGCCCTAGCCTTTCGACAGCTTTCTTTGTCTCTACGACATTCCTCCTTTGCTTGCAGGCTTTTTGCTTTTAGCCTCATGTCATTCATCTATGAATCGAAAAATTATTTCTGGCAATACAACTGCCTTTTGTTCTGTCCTCTTCTCTAGCACCATGATTATAGTTTGAGAGCTTTAGGTATTGTAATCCAAAAGCATAGTTGAAAGCTCATTTATAGATGTGCTCATGCCTTTTAATTGTCTAAACTAACATTGCTACCTATGTTACAACTCACTTATTGCGCCTTGAATAAATATGAGAACCACTCCCGCGTGACCAGTTTACTTTCCCATGTAAACTCCTCGTTTCTCGCGTCTCCATATTGCACCTTCACCAAGGGTACAATTTTAGGCTATAATCTTTATTCCTTCTAGTCTACGATTCAGCAAATTTTTCCTCGTAAGTGAGGTTTGGTTGCAACAAAACCAGAGCTGGGTTAATCATTTGGGGTTGTTGGTTCTTGAAACTCTTCCTTAACAAGGAAACGTAAAATATGTCATGGATCCCTTCATACTCCATTGGTAATGCCACTCTATACGCCACTGGGCCTACCTTCTCCAACACTTGATAAGGTTCAATATATCTTGCACTTAATTTTCTTCTCAACCCGAACCTTTTTACTCCCTTCATGGGTGATACCTTGAGATACAATCAGTCACCTTCTTCAAAGGTCAACTCTCTCCTCCCCACATTGGCATAGCTCCTCTGCCTACTTTGGGTCGTGGTCATCCTTTCCCATATCAGCTTGATTTGCTCCTGTATCTCTTGTATGATTTCCAACTCAATCATCCTGGTCTCTCCCACTTCATCTCATAAAGACAATCTACCTTTTCTCCCGTACAGAGCCTCGTAAGGGGTCATCTGAATGGTCTACTGGTAGCAACTATTGTAGGCAAACACAATGAGTGGGACATGGCTCTCTCATGGTCCTTTAAATTCCAACACACATGGTCTCAACATGCCCTCCAGGGTCTAGATTATCCTTTTCTGACTGTCCATCAATCTATAGATGGTATACACTAATGAATCTTAGCTTAGTGCCCATAACTGCTTGCAAATTCTTTTGGAAATGAGACATGAAACTAGGGTCTCGATCCGACACTAAGGTCTTGAAACTCTGTGCAGTCTAACTATCTCCCTTATATACAACTAAGTTAGCTTACTCAAAATGTCCATGGTCGTAATCGGTAAAAAGTGGGCACTCTTGGTTAGTTTATCTACAATTACCTAAATTGCATCCTTACCGCTAGGAGTTCGTGGTAATTCGACCATAAAGTCTATAGCTATGTCCACCTACTTCTATTCTGGAATGGTTAAAGACTGTAAATTCTTGACCCATTTTTAATGCTCAACCTTTACTCTCCTACACGTGGCACATTTCTGGATGAAATGAGCATTATCTCATTTCATTCTTTCCCACCAGAAACCATTCTTGAGTTCCTGATACATTTTTGTGCCTCCCAAATGTACCGAATATGGTAAGGAATGAGCTTCGACTCTTCGCCCTTGATATATAAAAGTTCCATTCTTGCCCAACTAAAATGCAAAGGTCCTTTCCCTCTTCGGATTCTTCATTGGATCTCTAGTAGCTTTGGATCTTTCCTCTGCTAGCTTTTTAGTTCATCAAAGTCACTCACTCTTAATTCCTGCATCGCGGTGAGGATTTCCTCCTACAATGAGTACTTCCAATAATTGCCTCATTCCTTCAAGAAGTGGTTCCACATCTATGGAACCCCTACGTCTGTAGACCTAGACTTACAACTCAGCACGTTGGCAACTGAATTAGTTTTTCTCGGGTGATACTTGATCTCGCACAAATAGTCGCTTATAGTTTCCAGCTATCTTCGTTGTCTTATGTTGAGGTTCTTCTTGGTGAAAATGTGCCTCAAATTATGATCCTTACATACCTCACATGCTTCTCCATACAATTAATGTCACCAAATCTTCAAGGCAAACATTACGGATGCTAACTCCATATAGTAGGATAGTTCTTCTCATGGTCCTTCAATTGCCTAGGTGCATAAACCACTACCCTTCCGTCTTGCATCAGGACACATCCTACCCCCATCTTTCAATGCATCACTATATACCACAAATGATTTGTGGTGTTTCGGGAATGCTAACATGGGGGGTTATGGTTAACCTTCTCTTTAGTTCTTCAAAAATCTGCTCACACTTCTCGGTCCAAATGCACTTGGTGTTCTTTCTAACGCTGTGAGAGAACTCAAAAATATGAAAAATCCTTCCACGAATCTCTTGTAATAACCCACTAAACCTAAGAAATCCCTAACCTCATTTTACTTTGTCAATCCACAACTGCCTCAATTTTACACAAGTTTACTGTGACTCCTTTCCTAGATATCACGTGAGCAAGGAAATGAACTTCCCCTAACCAAAACTCACACTTGTTGAGTTTGGCGAATAACTGATGTTCCTTAAGCTTTTCAAACACTGACCTTAGGAGATCCTCGACATTCTTGGAGTACACCAAGATATCATCGATGAACACAACCAAATAGTACCTACGCTCCCCATGGTGATATACTTGGCCTAATAAATCCCTTAGTTAACAATTCCTGCAATTGACCCTTCAGTTCTTTTAGCTCTGTTAGGGCCATCCTATAAGGTGCCTCATATACTGGAATTGCTTCTGGTTCTAATCAATCGAAAACTCAATTTCCCAATGAGATTGTAACCCTAGTAACTCTACAAATACTTTTGGGAACTCATACACTACTGGTATTCCTTGCACCTCCTTAGTCTCCCTCTCCTTATGCATTAATGTACTAAATAGGCTTCAGCTCCACTCACCAATTCCATTTTAGCCTGCAATGATGTTACTACTCGTGACTTGATCATAACTTGCTACCTCAGAATACTCTATCTCCCATTCCAAGCATTTGGAATGTTACAGTCCATTGTCGGCAGTCAATACTCATTAAATACCTAAACAACCAATCAATTCCTAGAATAATATCAAAACCCAATAAGTTGAACGCTATCAAGTTAACCTCCATGATGATTTTGTCTCTCTCTAAGGGACAATTTGCAACCATCTTGGTGCATAATACCATTTCTCCATTCGGTAGCACTACGAAAATCTCTACTTCATTGATTCCACCTAAAGGCCACTTATTCTAGTAAACGTAATGGATATGAATGATTGGGACGTACTCGAGTCAAATAAGGTACTCGTGCAGTACTAGCACTCTAACTCGCCCTGAAATGATCGAACAACTCATTTGTTACACTACACTCCTAAAATTACAAACAAGCTAGCTAAGGTCGGGGTCTCGTACCTATGATGATGCCTGCCTCTTGAGTCTCCAGGGTGTTCTCATCGACTTCTCCTGAAGTGAGAGCGTACACCCTCGCTTGTATCTCCTGCCTTTGGTTTCCCCGTCCTCCATTACGGTCAGTCTGCTACATTAGCATTGCATGAGGACAATCCTTGGTGAAACGTCCCATTCGTTCACATCTATATCATGAGTGAGGTCTGTCAACACTCTCCCACGTGAGACCTATGACAGCAACCGCATGCCGGTGTTCTATCTCCCATCCATACTCCAGAGTATTTAGTGGGCGAATTCTTGTCCTCACCACAAACTTGTTAGGGGAACCCATATTGCTTCCCTTGCCCATGAACGTTCTCCCCTTTTGGCCAATCATAATGCCCAAGGAATTACGATGCTCGTGTTCTGCGATAGAGGATATGCATACCTACTTCTGGAAATCTTTAATCTTCAACAAGCCACTTGTGTTCGTATATGCGTCTATAGCCCATCCTAAAATCGCTCTGTTCACATACTCTTCGTAGAAATCAGGTGAGAGGTAAACATTCCCAACTCCATGAATTTAGCAACATATATCTACCGTCATGTTGCCCTGGACCAAATTAGTAAAGTTTTTTTTACTTTTGATGCCTTACAGTGGTGGAAAATTATCGATCATCGAACTCCTTCTTAAACATTTCCCATGAAATCATTTCCATGGATCCCAGCTCCATGATGAGCAGTTGCCTCTTGACATTCCACCATATCGTCGCCTCCCCTTGGAGCAAATAGCTCGAATATAGTACCTTCTGACTTTTTGTGCATACACACATTTTGAAAGTCCTCTCAATATCCATAATCCATCTCTCTGCCTTCATTAGTCCTTTGTTATCGAAGATTCCTAGGTAACGGTAGGGCAGAAATTGCTTGTACATGCACCCTCGTTGCTTTTCCCTAGGGTTATTGACTTGATGTATATGCATTTGACGTTGATAGAGCTCGTGCTGTTGTTGTTGCAGCACATTCGTGATACGATTAAGTGCCCTCGCTAATTTGCTATCTCTCCCATCACAAGATTGATCTCCCTCGTGACTACCCACTCTCAGTCACACCATACTCGAGTCTTGCCACACAACCTAAGTCGATCACTTCCTAGCTTAACTCTCACCTACTAACCACATATCAAGCCTACAATACTTAGAATTCAAGCTTAAGATACTAAGGATCAATTCCTATTTCTCTAGTCCTATCCTTACATGAGAATATGGCTTTATCGAGAGTCGTAAAATCACCTTGATACTAGGCTCTCGCGCCTCGTTCTTCGGTAAAGGGCTCGTTGAGGATCTATGGTGCTAAGGGTGCCAGTCAGTTGATAACACCCCATATTTAGATCGGGAATATGTGTTCAATTTTCACAAGGAAGTGCATGTATAAACAACATAGGTATGTATATGTTTATCACAGTAGAATGAGTAAAGATTTAGTTAGAGACTAAATGCTATCTATAGTAGAGGTCTGAACCATAAATAGGTTCATTCATTAACACCTAAATATATATATTTCACTGTCACTTCCCAAAGAATATTACATAGTACCATCTGATCACTTCCTACGTTCAGGTATGATAGACCAAACATGATTTGTTACCTGACTAAATAATACATCTCCCAAAAATACAAACAAATATTAACAGAGACAAGTCTCTGTTACTATTGCTCAGGTAAGTTTGGTCCTTTTTCCTTGGGAACCTCTCCTGGGGCAACCTTTGCATTAAAGTCTATGGTTCAGATGAATGAAACCATTGGTAGGTTAAACATCTATGAAAAAATTACTAATGAAAAATGTACGTGAAGATGTAATGCACATTTTCATGTAAAATATTTGTGAACACATATTTATGCATGGAGAGGAATAAATCTCTAAGCAAAAACACATGCATTCATAATTATGATGAGCAGCCACCATCTGAGTAAAATACGAGTATATAAGCATGGCGAGGAATCACTGTCTAAGGAATTACCCTATGTGCAAATCTCCAGTATACATATTTGTCGTTAAGGTGAGGAACCACCCTCTTCTCAAGCACATAAAACTCATCATATAAGTCCCCCACAGAATCATTTCACCATTCGAATCAGGGACTCACTCACACCTGGCCAACATGCAAGCTAATTTGCCTGTTTCAAATCATCTAACGCACACACCGAGATATACTGGATTGGCCCAAGGACACTTACTACCTGGTTAACCAACTCGAAAACACCACACAAGATACACCCAAAAATCTCTCGACCCGTCTATCAAGTAAGGCTAATACGAAAAGCATTACACCCCAATAATCACGAGGACTCGTACTCGTATGAAACTCATGGAAACGTGTCATAGGAATGGCATGGAGACTCCTAAACTCATCCATGATGATTGACATATGGTAAGACTCACACATCCAAAAATCCACAACATAGCCATCATCTCAAAATCATTGTGCAAACATAGCCATAAACATAATGAAAAAGATATATATTATTTTTATGAAAGCAAAGGGAAAAGTTACAGAATATACAAGGCTAAATCTTACAACATACCCTTAACATTTACCCTGCATGCCTAGTATTGTCTTGGACTCTAACCTATCCACAACATTTACAGTGCTAACGATGCTTCCTCTATTGTTTCCTTTGAAGCCACTTGCTTTCTTTGAAGATTCCGACTCTAAAGAAGCTCAAATGCTTAAGATTTCAAAAGTGAGATTTTATCCCCTATTCAATCCCTGTTATAAGGCAGGACTGTCAAGTGTCCTTTTGATGTACTTTTGACTCTAGGCATGCTTCAATAGGAGCTTTTTAGTCCCATCCTTTCCTTTGTAGGATGATAGAGACAGACTGACGAGATGATGCACACGTTCCTACAGCTTGTCTTTAGTCAAGTCCGAAATGCCTCCTTGATTAAGAGTCACCCATGTGGCATTGGACCATACGTTTGGGTTTAGATATTATGGCCTGCAAAATCGTAATTTGCTTCCGTATACTCACTCCAGATGTGACCTTTAGGTGGAGTATGGGCCTCTGCGTATGACAATACTACCTTCTAAGCCTTTCCGTATTATCCTGGAAGCCCTTTACATTCGTATGATTCTTGTCCTTGATCATTACTTGCCTTAAGCTCGTATCTCGCCTTCTACACCAACATTTCTCACCTTCGTACGATTGGCTCATTTTTTCACTTGACTAGTTCCGGATGACAAATCCTTTGTTTCACCCTATTATAAGGCAAGTTAGTCCGACCTTCCACATAGTGCTTGCTCTCCCTATTGGACTAGCAAAACTCTGCATGCCACTACTGCCTCGTCTTCCATCTTTAAGGAAAGAATCTCTTCTTTGTTTTCCACTTGCCCTTGGAAAGTGTTCTATCCCCTTGTGATGGTGCACTTCTCACAGTAACAAAGTCTCGTGCGCAAGGGTGAGCTTCCAAGAGGCAAGTTTGCTCGTGCAACTATGGGGGGAGCTTACCTAGCTATGTGCGAGCTGTCATGGTGCAGCAACAAGTTCACCTCAACCCTGAGGCGAGCTCACTAGCTACAATGACAAGCTTTCTTTGAGGCTAGCTCACTTAGTTCAACAACAAGCTCACCTCACCAAAAGGCCAACTTCCTCTAGGTAGGGCTCTTTGTAGAGGCAAGCAATCTTTGTTCGACGTGCTTATCACCCATTGGTAATTTCAACCAGTGCATGAGTTGCCTGTAGAAAGGGTGAGTTACAATGGCCAACCCATTGATGAGTGAAATCCCCAAACCTACCAACATCATGTGCACTGGTAATTAGATTAGTGCCCTCATCTTCCATCACTTGTCCTTGGGATGATGGTGACAACCAGCAGCCGAGCTTCAACCCCACTCAATGTGTAGGGATGTATTCCTATCCATGTTATAGGCAGACTTCTCCTTGTGCCTGCACACACTATTAGTTGAACCAATGCTTTTGCTGACCTGTTCAATGGGTGGGTTCGCACATTGATTTAAGGATTAGTGGACCAGCTATCACACCAGTCCACGAATTAAAGCTAGGGCATATGTCGCCATGCATGGTGAGGACTCTTGCACTGGTCAACTAACTAGTGCACGGGTCCTTACTAGTTGTGGAAAACTATGAGCTCTAGCCTGGACCAGTGTAGTAGGAGGGAATTAATTGTTGATATTGAATGTATACAATAAATTCTAAATGTGACAAAGTGGGCTCGACCGACTTATCTTCATATCTTTTGAAAAGTTTCTCTAGGGCTTCAATTTAAAATCCATTATGAATTATATAATATACATACACTCTTCATCTTCCAAATTCTCTGTTACATTGTGAATAGAGGATAGATGAGGAAAAAGAAGATAAAGGAGAAAAAACCTCGTCTTTGTTATCTATCTTCCATTTCATAGTCTATCTCCCTTGATTCTATATAGATTACATCTTTATTGCTTTTGTCTTGTCCTATCTATAACGTTCCAATCCCGCAGGGGTCAGAAAGTTACTACCTGTCATTTAAGCTCACTATTATATCCATGGCGAGGTCGTATACATGTCACTTAAAGTCACATTCTAACAATATATTTATAGACTCTAAATTCTCAATACCATAGAAAAATGATTGTTTCAAACCAACTATCTCAATATAATCAACCTCCCAAAATACCAAGTGATTAGAACACAACAAAATTACTTAATAAAATTTCCCAATACTCATATAAACCTTCTATGCTTAATCCACTATACTTAAATCATCTCACTACTGCTTCATAATCTTGATCCTCAGCTAAAATATTCAAATCTTCTGAAAAATATTGTGCACATAAGGGAGTGAGTTAACAACAACTCAGTAAGTATAGAACATATACTAGTATGTAAACATGAGCATTTTCACAGAGTTCAGAATGCAGAACAAAATATTTTAGTTTCAGAAATGTAGATCCAAAAACATGTTATCAGAATATCAGAACAACAGTTCAAAATGTTCATAGTCAAAAATTTTGTTTGGCATAGTATGGTTGAACATCATCATCTTATCATATCATATCAGAGTAGAGACCACGTTTAACCCCCGTGGTAGGGTTGTGCATTCTGCATAAAGTTAAGCAAAACATAAATCACCATAATACCAATGTGATTGCACTCTGAACATAGACCACTATTATTTCACGTGGCGGGGCCAGAGGCTACTATTATATCGCATGGCAGGGCCAGAGCTCACTATTATATCCCGTGACAGGGCCAAAGGTCATTGTTATCTCCCGTGACAGGGCTAAAGGTCACTATTATCACCTATGACAGGGCTAGAGGCCACTATTATCACCCGTGGCAAGGCCTTATATCAGAGTAAAACAGAATCAGAATCATCAGATCATGACCAGAAACATAAACAGATACTGAATCAGAAAGTCATGCTAAAAGCTTTTCAAATCCCACATCATATCACAACAGAATACTGAACAATTTCATATCATTTTCACATATTCAAAATAGATTTAGTGCATCTTCACATAACATGTATAAGTTTTTAGATTTTATATTCGTTGTTTTTGCATAGTCAGAAACAGAATGCCAAACATTAGCTCATGTCTACATCAGTTATGACAAAAATACTTTCCTCTTTCATACATATTTCATGACTAATGCAGAACAAATAACTGAGATTGTTTCTACATTTCTTTTCAAAACATATCCTATCCATTTTTCATAAAATTAACCTCAGTTCATTTTTGTTTTTATTTAAAAGTCTAGTATAGGAACTTCGCTTACATGAACTTTTTATCTTCTCTTAATTTTCTCAAAACAGTGCCAGAGAATATCAATCATCACCTATAAAATAGTCACGTAACTTGTGTAAATTTTTAATTGAACACGTATTTTGAAATTAACACCCGAGTTATACAAAATCTATATTTTCCTATTGTCTAAATATCCTCGAAATCTTAAAATATCATCACTCTCCACAATACCTTGATTGTCATGCAATTTCACCTATTAATCGATTAAACTCTAAAATTATTCTCCACCCTGATCATCTAATTTCTCTTAGTCTTATCACAACAATATCATCATAACTATAATAATAGTTTTATCACAATGCAACTGAGGCCCACGAATAACCAGCCTACTTACAAGGGTATTTTAAGAATTGACCATAAATATGTATGGGTTCTTTGGGAAAGCCGGGATCTAAAAGGCATGACTCATTAAACACCCAACCCAAACTGTGTAACAGAGAAGAGGCCATACTCACCGAGAAGGAAGGAGAGACACGACGGGCAATGCTGGGCGAAGGTCAAAGGTGGTCAACGCGTCGGCATGACACTAAGAGAAAAAGAGAAAGTGATGAGAGAGAGGGAGCTATTGTGAGGGAAATAGGGACAGAGAGAGATAGTGAGGGAAAGTTCGGCGTGGGCTTACCGGGAGAAGAACGAAGAACTTGGAGTGGCGTGAAGTGCCCAATGGGGCTTTCTATGTAGGTGGTAACGACGTGGATGGGGGGGGGGGGGGGGGGCTAGTGACGTGGGGTGACTGGTTTTTAGCTCACGGTGGGGAAAAGAATTCCTCTATTTCAGTGTGGTGCAAACAAAACACTCCTGTAAGTAGTTTTCGATGGCTGGACATGGAGGTTTAGGGTGGAGGTTTAAGCGGCTGGTGGTTGAGGAGAGTAAAAGAGAAAGAGGTATGGCTTGATGGGCATGCGGCTGGTGGTTGGTTTCTTGCCATGCAATCTGATAAGTATTATTTTTATGTGATTTTTATCACTCTTTTTATTTATGAAAAATATCATTTTCCCTTTAATGCTATTGATTTTATTTTATTTCTACATATTTTTATTTATTTTCTTGGATTTGAATGAATAAGAAGATTTAGTGCAAAATGGGTGCATTTTGGTACAAAAGAAAAGACTATGGATCCAGACCGATGAGAGGCAGTGAGGTCTAAAGAGAGCTGATGAGATTTGGGCGAAGAGCCTTGCCCTGTGGGCAGCAAAGAGATTTCTTTCATCCAAAGGCGAGAAGATTTAGCTCTTGGTAGGTAAGGAGACTCACAACTAGAAGGCGCGAACAGAGGTGCGAAGACTTGGCGACAAGGCTCTAGGCGATTAGATTGGGCGACTAGTTTAAATGATCAACTTAAAAGACCAACCTAAACGACATCGTGTGCAACAATTAGAAAATGCAAGCAGATTTACCTCTCGGTAGGTGAGGAGACACCTATTCATTTGTGACCTCCACGCCAGCCAATTATATTCAGCACACTCGGCATTTACTCGCCTCTACCCATCCGAGTTCTGCAATCAATCTATTGACAACCAAATCCTCCCGAATTCTGCAAGTCAAGCCGCATATCACTGAATCTTCCATTTTAGATAATTTCGATATTTTTAGGATAATTTCTTTTATGTTAACATTTATCTTTAGAATCTATTTTCCAAATCTTTAGGCTAGATTGTTGCCGCAATTATCTTGTTTCCAGATTTGAATTTCGACATCTATTTAATCTCGACTTGTGGAACGAATAGAGGGGAGTTCTGAATCAGAGTCTTTGGTTTTTGAGTTTTTAGTTTTTAGTTTTTAGTTTTAGAGAGTCTGAGTTTAGGTCTCAATAGTTCAAAATTTATTCTTGAAGTGTTCTTTTAAGGAGGCAGATCTTGGGGAGCAGATATGAGAACCGCATGTTTTATCAACCAACTCTAACGAAGAACACCAATTTTATTTTTTTCTTTTTAATTTCATTATGAATTATTTCTATTTTCTAGAACTTTTATGTAGCCTAGCATTGAACACACAGTTCATATTCCAAATTATTTTATTTTCAATATTTTCATGATTGAGTGTTTATTTCTCGTTCTTAATACTTACAATTTTTTCACTAATTATTATTCAATTTTTTAGATTACAATGAGACCGAGAGGTTATTTGTGATGTTCTAGGATTAAATACCATTAGTTGAGCGAAAGCATAGATGCTTTGCAGCGACTAATGTGATTTTCAAGAAAAATTCAAAGAACTTAATGAGTCTCCAATTAGTTAAATTCGCATAGAGATATGGAGTTATTAGTTGGATATATTTTTGGTATTATTCAAGAGAAAATATTGAATAATTAAGGGATTTTTATCATCAACTTGGGATAATTGGGATTCTATAACAAGGAAGAATAAATTATGTGGGATTTGCGAGGTGAAATCAAATGTTTTAGATCTATTCTTATCAGTTTTAAAATCTTAATTTTAATGTTCTTTTCTTCAGTGTAATTTAGATAAACAGTTCTTTAAATTTCAATTTTTCAAATAATAATTAATTTAGTCAATTTCAATACTCAATAGCATAATTATTCCTTGTATGTTTGATATCCATTTTATTTAAAACAGTTTATTACTTGTTATGATTATGTGCACTTGCATATATATTTTTAAGTGAACACGATCCGTGTGCTCAACGTTTCACGTGGGGCAATCTGTGGTGGTGATCGTACTCTGCTGATCGTGGATGGTGCACTGCAGAAGTGCACGGTGGGGAGGTGGGGGACAATGTAGCTGTGGTTGCGTTTGAATGTGGGACAGAGTCGTGGGTTGGCTTCTTGTCTCTCGACCTGTCCAGGTGCTGCGGCAGAGGGTTTTGGGTCACGGCAACATGGGACTGGTGGTTGTGGAGGTGCAACAAGGTAGGCTTGGGTAGTTTCTATTTGTAAGAGAGAAATATGTGTGTGTGTGTGTGTGATATATATATATATATATATATATATATAGGTGATGGGAAAAACCCTAAAGAAGGAAATGAGAGAAACGTGCATGGGTGCATGAGCATGGAGTCGTGCGTGGTGGGGTGTTTCTAAAGAAATTGGACGTTGGGTCTGTTTAGAGCAACCAGGCATGGGTCTTAAAAAATAGGGTTGTGTCCATTAAAACAGTCCATATAATCAGCTACTAATATAGTCCAATTAATCTCGTAAACTTTTCGGGCCAATTCCCAACTAAATAGATTTCACTTGGTCCATAAAAAATAAAAAACTTTAACCTAATTAATAAGCTCAATAAAAATTCATACTCTACCAAAATAAAAATTTTGAGCCGTAACTTATTCCTAAATTAATCGTTAAGGCTTTTCATACATATTAATCTAAAAAAAAAAAAATGGACGCAACTTCGTGCTGGACCTGGTTGTTACACTATCAATCAATCAAAATGTTGTGGCTTTTTTTTTTTAATTATTGTGGGGGCACAACCAGGTTTTGTCCTCGACAAGATTAAATGATAATTGACATTATAGAAAGGATATTATTATGTAAACTTAGGTTCATGTCTCCATCTATCCTAGTTTGGCAATTGTATTATTATTTTGGTCACCAATTGGTCAACTGAATAATAAGGCGTGTTTATGCAGCAAATTAAGTTTTGATAAACAAATTATATGATATCTAATCAAGAGTTGAAAACTCAATTGCATTAGAATCATTATGATGCCAACCATATTGAATATATCTCAATAATTGATCGGTACATGCAAGATGACGAGAGATTCTAGATATCTTTGCAAAAAAAAAAAAAAAAAAAATGCTTTGCACCTTTTTAAGTTATTAAGGATTTTGTACTTTGTATTCCAAATTATCAAAATTGACACATTACATGTTCAAATTATAAAAAAGTGACACTTTGCATGTTTTATTAAGATATTACCGTGAATATTATACATAGCATTACCCTTTTTAATTTACCTCAACAGTTATAATTAAATTAGAATGTAAATTATTAATTTTTGTTCTTTAAAATGTAATGTAAACAAAATATTGTTAGATACAAGCCCATGGCACTCAAGCCTTAAAAAAAAAAAAAAAAAAAAAAAAAAAGTTAGACACATCATAAAAAAAGTGAGATTTTCTTTCGTGGAAACTTTTTTTTTTTTAACAAAAGGCATGCATATCCTATAAATTATTTCACATATATATATATATATATCTGTGCATGTGTGTGTGTATGTAAGGGAGTTTTCTCTCCCATCGAACTGTATAACAAGCCCACAAGGAATCATTAGAGGAGTAAGTCAGAGAGTCCGGCCAAGTCCAGCCAAGCCCAACGACCATCCTCTTAAAAGAGCTGTGAGCCTCTATAGAGTACTTGGCCTATGAGCAAAACCCACCCATAAAGCAAACTGTAGGGGTATAGGGGACTCATTGCCCTAACACCTCCCTGATGACACCCTACCCTTGAGAACCTGCACAGGCAAGTGGGTGGGAAATATGGGGAACGCTTGATCTCTTGACATCAGGCATGGAAGGGCTTAACAAGGAACATCTGATGGGTAAAGTGAGTCAGGGAGTCACGCTGCATTAATGGCGCCACTCCGTGGACACTACGCCGCATTAATGACACCACCCCAGAAGCCACGCCGCATTAAAGGATTCTGACTAAAAGAACAGTTGAAGGGTTACATGGGCTCCCTAAAGTCAGGAAATAGCTGTCCCAACCCAGAAACCTAGAATAAAAGCCAGCCTCTAGGTACGAAGAACTCTCTTTGATTCCTCTAAACTTACACACAAACTACTAAGGAGATATACTAACTTTAGCATCGAAGACTCACCGGCCTCCACCAAGGCCTCTCAGTGTTTTCTTAAATGTACAGGTGAAAGACTCAAAATTTGAGTTGTTGAAGCCAGGCCCAAAGGCATACGAAACACGACGATAACAGTGGCGCCGTCTGTGGGATCTCTATAGATTTCACGTATCTTTCATATGCCTGCAACAACCCGTTCTCAGACAACTCGGGGACAAGAAGAAGAATGTCACAAATATGGAAGCAAGGCTCACTGCGATGGAACAAGTGGTAAGAAAGCTAACTACCGAAGCGAGATCCTCTGAAAAGAGAACAAGATACTCATAGTAGCCACCAACGGATGAGAAAATGAAGTAGGACCAAGCAACAACGAGCACGTAGAGTCCAGAAACGCAAGGGGGAGGGGGGTTCCCTCAGTCTCTTCCGCCACTATCATTGCCTCCTCAGCACTAGCCCTAGTCGACGCCAAGGCCGGGATGGTGTCTGTGAAGGCCAAAGAAACACCAGCGTCTACCAACTCCTGCCCCAGCTCCAGCTTTTGCCAAAGTCAAGGTTGGGGTGGTGTAAGTGGAGGGCAGTGAAGCCCTAGTGTCAGCCTCAACGGCTGGAGCTTCACTAACCTCAACTGGCACCGCCGCAACCTCAGTCTCAGGTGCATTTGCCAGAACCCCCTCGGCCCATGACACGACCCTCGATATCTCCCTCTCGGACACAACATCGTCACCTCCCTCGCCTTCCAAACTGGGCTAGGTCGAGACAACCTTGACTTCAGGAGAATATGAGATGGGAGAATCTAGGATAGAAACTCGGTCAAGGAGATCCTCACCCCCGGCAGGACGCTCTTCAGATAAGGGCGAAGGAACCCTCTCTAGATCAATATTCGGGGACGTGGGCACTATCTGAGACTCCCAAATAGTACGGTCCAATAGGACCCTATAGAATCGCAAGGAAAGCAACTCCTCTCTAGGCGAGAGTTCCAAGACCCCCACATTGCCCTACGGGGTTGGAGAAGAAGCCTTTGAAATAGTTGGGAGAATCCCCTCGAGCTGCATAAGATTGACCATCAGAGGATCGGCCTGAACTTGCTAAAAAGAATCAAAGCCGCCCGCCCCTCGTGGGGAAGAAGGCATGATGCGAGGAGGCGGTACGGTCACTACCACCTTCTTTGGCAAAGACAACTTTGGTCGCTAAACGAGCACGCAATAGAAGTTTGCCCTGGAGGGGAGACGGGCGTTTCGTCAGAGTCAACTTTGGCAGGAGACTCCTTCCTAGGTTTCTTCCCCTTCCCCTCCACCAGCAGGCTAGGAGAACGCCTACGGACCTAAGGCACAGTAGTCGCTTGCATCAGTACGGTCTGATCAACAAAATGCATGTTGGCCGGATGAGGCAAATATTTTCGAAGGTTGCCCTCATCCAACACGGCCTTGGAAAAAACAACATTCGGATGGGCTTTCACCCGAGCACAAACAATCTCGATCCGGCTCACCTCCTCAGGAGTTGCTGAGGGTCTGAAACTCTTGTTATCGCCCACGACCTCCCAGATGGCATGAACAGTATAGTCAAGCTGGTTCACCTACCCGACCGGGAACTTGCACCACCTACCAAACAAGAAGAAAAAGTGCCGACTCCATCCTTTTACCCTATTATACTACTCCTCCAAACGAGCCAATGCTTGAATGGACCTGAAACTGCATGTGTTGCCACTCTAGTTTAGAATATTGTGGGTAAGGAGGAACTCACGTACAGTGAGATCAGGGCACTCGGAACCTGCCTCCTCCAGCGCTCGTAGCTGGGCAGGTGCCAAGCGTAGGTAGTCCAACACATCATGAACTGGACGGCAAAAAGGCGGCCTAAGGCCACTGGAGAACATGCTAGGGTACACAGCCACCTTTTATGTGTACCCTTCAGAGTCCACAACGCCTTCATTGGGGGACGGCACCTCAAACTCTATGATTCCTAGCACCTTGTAGGTTGTCTTCAGTGACTCCAACTCACCAAAACTCAGCACCGACTGCCATGAGAACCCGTCCAATCTTTGTGACTCGATGCAGACCTAAGGAGGATCTAGGCCCCCGAGAGCATGCGAAGAACTAGAAGGCTTGGCAGGCTTGGGGTTTTTAGGAGCAGGATATGTTTTTAGGAGCAGGATGTGAAGATTTCTTAGGAGCTATGTGAATGTAAAGACGAAATAAAGGAAGACATAATGCACATAGAGAGAAGTTTAAAAAGAAAGGAAGGAAGAGAAGACAAAGTGGGCTCCAACGACCAAGGGGGGAATTTAAATAGACCCTAGCAATGGTTAGCATCCCAAAGTCGTGGGAACGCACACGCCCCACAAAGCTGGCAAGACGTGCACGAATCCCGCGGCATGTACTATACGATGCGATGTGAAGAGGATGAGCCGTCTTACACCATCAATACTGAGGGAACTGGAAGGACGCAATCAAGTGCAAAATCTAATCGTCAGAAAATGTGCCAACAAAGTCAGGAGAGGAACCATTGCCTGACATCGTTAAATGATGAAAAAACCATACGGGCATAATCTAGAGCCCAAAACCTGACACGAAGAAGAGCCTAGAGAGTAATAACCACCCATTTCTAGGGAAGAGGATCTCCACGACAGCGACTGTAAAAAAAAAATAGTATGAAGATGAAGGCAAAAAAGAATTTCCATTGGACCGGTCCAATAAGAATTGGTGGGATAACTATAAGGGGGTATTTCCTCACATCGACCCGTATAACAAGCCCACGAGGAACCGCTGGAGAAGTCAGAGAGCCAAGCTAAGCCCAATGAAACTCCTCTAAAAGGAGTCAGTGAGCCTCTGTAGAGTATCGGCCCATTAGCAAAACCCACCCACGAAGCAACCCACTCAAGGGGAAAGCGAATGGTAAGGGCAGAGGGGATTCACTGCCCTGACTCCTCTCTAATGACACCCTACCCTCAAGAACCTACACAGGCAGGTGGGCTGGAAATATAGGGAACTCTTGATTTCTTGACAGCAAGCATGAAGGGGCTTAACAAGGAACATCTATAGGGTAAAGCGAGTCAGGGAGCCACGCCGCATTAATGGCGCCACTCCCTGAACTCTACGTCACATTAATGACGTTGCACCAGAAGCCATGATGCATTAAAAGATTCTGACTAAGCAACCCCTAGATACGAAGAACTTTCTCCAATTCCAAAAAAACTCACGCACAAACTACTAAGGAGATATATTGACTTTAGGATCGAAGACTCTTCGGCCTCCACCAAAGCCCCCAATCTCCGTGTTTTCTTAAATGTGCAAGTAAAAGATTCAAGACCTGAGTTGCTAGAACTCAGCCCAAAGACGTACGAAACACGACGTTAACAATATACTTAGAAAAAGAAATCACTTAGTCAACTCAACTAAAGTGAAATGCATACCTTATGAGTTATGAGTCCCATTTAAATGAAGAGAAGCGATATACATATAGCTATATTATAGCTTTATAGTAAAATAATATGTTTTTAAAATGAAACACATCAAGTCATAGTAAAGGTAAAAAATAAAAATAAAAACTTAATACTTTATTAGATTGTTATATAAAAATTGCGTAATAGATTTTTTTTTTTTATCATTTTTGTTGAATAAAATAAGGAAAATGATACCTAGATAATCAACACAACTTTTAAATGAAAATATTTTTTTCCTCTCTCTAACCAAAACCAAACCTAGATGACCAATCCATCTCCGACTAGACAAGTGTAGAACTTCAACTCCTCCTTCCCTCCCTCTTTCCATTTCGGTGCATCCCGACACTATCAAAACTTTTTTTAGTTAATTTTTTTGTTTTGTTTTCCAACTATAGCATCGAGATGGGTCGATCTACTAACTTTCAATCACTTATGACATACAAACACCTTTCCACAAGACTTTTCGGCCGCCAATCATTTGACTTATAGGAGAAGATTGTTGAACAAAATAGCTCAGGAGGCTCACGCGTGCCATAAATTGCTCATGGGATCCACCGTTGTCACGTGGTGGATAGCCTTGTGTCATCGTACATGACACCAATGGAAAGAATGGCCTCAAAAATTTTAAGTCTAACTGGCTTCATCTCTCTCCAACCTTCACGTGGCCTCCATGCATCAATTTGGATAGTAAAAGTATTTCATCTCATCTCATCATTACAATTTTTTTAAGTTTCACACAAAATATAATAAGTAATTTAATTTTTTCAATTCTTAAAATAATAATAATATTAAAAAATAATATTCTTACAATATTTTATTCAACTTTCAACTTTCATCTCAACTCATCTCATTTCAACTCACTATACAAACAGAACCTTAGACATTGATAACTATTTGAAATTGATCGAATTATGGCAACCGATCTTCTTATGTTCCCACTTCTTTTAAGTAAAAATTATGAGAAAGAATAAGTGGAACTCTCTTTCAATCAATCCAAACCAACAAAATGTAACACAACATAAGCAATCTATTATGATTGTTCACCCGACCCGAAAAAGCATGTTTCAACCCGATTCGATTTAGGAAACTTCCACAATATGAAATACCCGAATACCTGACCCAAAATTTGTTGTCGGAAGAATTAGGTTTTTCAACCCTTTTTTTATTAATTAGTATACTAGCAAAAATTTTGATCACCATTTTATACAAAAAATAAAAATCCTTCTAACCAATTCTCGATAATTTCTTAATGGCACAAAATTGACTCAAAGTGCACTCGTGGACTCATCAAAATGCATGGTATTTTAATTCTTGGACTTTTTTAATCTTGAATGAGACATCGCATCTAATTATTCTACATGTTTATTTTTAGTCACATCAATCTTGTATCATTATAAAATATAAAAAGTGCTATTGCCACATTGAAGGTTGACTTGACCTAGGCTTTACCTTGGCTTGAGCCAACCTCTTATAAAAATATTGCCTAACCTACTCTTCACCCTGCCTTGAGTGAAACTGTGATAAATTGTAACGGACCTCTTTATCTTCTACAAGAATTGATGTAATTCGAGGACATCACCCTCCAGAATGCTCCAAGAACTAGAGAGAGTAAGAGAGAGAGAGAGATAGAAATGAATTGTGATTTGAATACTTGAGTTGGCCTCCTTCCCAACCCACGGCTCCTTTTTATAGATGAATCAGCGTAACTACAAGAAATCTTACAGCAGTTCAAGTTCTACATGAATTAAATGACATAGCAAAAATGGCAGTGTGTTATTTAAATTGAGTCCTACTTAAACGACAACATCACAATCTATTATCTACAACCTAACTGTCACTTTAAGTAAAACAACCACGTATCGAGCTCAAATGTTATTCCTCTCATAACACTGCTTCCAGAACAAAGTACTCCATTGCTTCAACTAACTCGATCCTAGATCTCGTGTCCTATAACAGCCCCTTACATACTCTACCCCATCAAAACACATTGTCCACAAGGTGAGAAAATATGTTACGCAGCTCCCAATAGGGCTCCCAAGTTGCATCATCAAGACTAGCCACCTTCCACTAAACCAAGACATCAACCACTGCTCTACTATTCATTTGTCTACTTCTGCGCTGAAGGATAACCTCTGGTTCAGGTGCCAATTCCCCTTGCAAATCTACTTGAGGTAAAGATGAAAGTGGAGAGTGATGTTGACCCAATTTCTTCTTATGGCACGATATATGAAAAACTGGGTGAATAGAACTGTGTTGAGGCAAATCCAACTTATAAGCCACTTGTCCTACCCTTTGAACAACTTCGAAAGGTCCAAAGAAACGAGGAGAAAGTTTAAAATTTCTTCTAGCCACCAATGACTGTTGTCTACAAGGTTACGATCTCAAAATACACCCAATCCCCCATAGCCAATTCCCTTTCAGTTCTCTTCTTATAAGCCTAAAACTTCATTCTCTCCTGAGCAGCAACCAAGTTAAACTTGAGAGTAGACAAAATCTGATCTCCAGTCTTGAGAATCTAATCAACTGCTTGGTTAGCAGTAAGGCCAAGAATATAAGACTGCAACTTAATTGGAGATCTTCCATACACCACTTCAAATGGAGTCATCTTTGTTGAAGATTGAGGAGTGGTATTATTCCACCATTTAGCCAAGGTTAACCATTCAAACCACATCTTAGGCTTATCCCCAGTAAAACTTCTCAAGAAGTGCTCAATGCATTTATTAACAGCCTCGGTTTGACCATCAATTTGAGGATGGTAAGAGGAAGAATAAGAAAGTGTCACCCTTGAAGTTTAAAAAGTTCTTTCCAAAAAGAACTTGTGAAAGCTTCACCTCTGTCTGAAACAATATTTTGAGGCATGCCATGCAACTTGAATATATTGTCAAAAAACAAAGATCCTAATTTAGATGCTATAAATGGATGCTTTAAGGCCATAAAATGTAAATATTTAGATAATCTATCAACAAAAACCATTATAATAGAATATCCTTTAGAAATTGGCAAGCCTTCTATGAAATCCATGGACAAGTCTGTCCATATATTTGCAGGTACAGGTAAAGGCTGTAAAAGACCAGTAGGATAAACATGCTCCACCTTATTCCTTTGGCACAAATCACACTCCCATATATACTGCTTCACTTCATGTTTAAGGCCAGGCCAATAAAATTCTTGTCATGCTCTATGTAATGACTTATGAAAACCAGAATGTCCAACAGATGGACTAGCATGCACAAAGTTCAAAATCTTTAACTTCAACTCAGAGTTATCTAGTATATAAATCCTACCTTTTTTAAACAAAAGGCCATGCTTGATAGAAAATGAGGAAGTGGAAGAACCATCTTGCAGTAATGCAAACTGCTCTTGTGCCTTTTTATCTGAAACATAAGCTTACTTTAGCTCTTCTAGCCAAACTGGAGTAGGAAAAGAAATAGCCATCAATGAAGTGTCATCTGAGACTTCTTTTCTAGACAAAGCATCTGCTGCCTTGTTATCAATGCCTTTCTTGTATTCAATAGTAAATTCATACCCCAACAACTTGGAAATCCACCTCTGTTGTGCAGTTGTCCCAACTTTCTATTCTAACAAGTATTTAAAACTGCGATGATCAGTTCTAACCACAAAAGTAGCCCCAACAAATGTGGCCTCCATTTTTTAACAGTAATGACAAGTGCCAACATCTCTTTCTCGTATGTAGAAAGCATTAAATTGTTGCCTTTAAGAGCTTGATTCAAAAAAGCCTATAGCCTGTGGTCTTGCATCAATACAGCCCCTACACCCACTCCACATGCATCACATTCTACCACAAACTTCTTATTAAAGTCAGGCAAACACAAAACAAGAGGGCTAGTGACTGCCCTCTTTAATTCCTCAAAGGCCCTAGTTGTTGTTTCAGACCATTGAAATGCATCTTTTTTCAACTATAAGGTCAAAGGTGCAACTATCTGACCATGACCACGGATAAACTTTCTGTAATAACCTATTAATCCCAAGAAACCCCTCAATGCCTTAAGAGTTTTTGGGATTGGCCAGAGTCCAGCTTATTTGGATCAACATGTACCCCATCTTTTGAAATCAAATGGCCAAGATACTCAATTTCTGAACAAGCAAAGTGGCATTTTGACTTATTTGCAAATAATTGATTCTGCTCAAGTATACTCAACCAATGACCAAATGAATTAAGTGGGATTCCAGGTCCTTACTATAGACAAGAATGTCATAAAAAAATACAATGACAAACTGCCTAAGAAAGGGTTTAAAAACTTCATTCATAAGTGCTTGAAATGTGGATGGAGCATTAGTGAGTCCAAATGGCATGACAAGGAACTCATAATGTCCCTCATGAGTTCTAAATGCAGTCTTTGGCACATCTTCATCCCTTATTCGAATCTGGTGATAACCAGATCTTAGGTCCAATTTAGAGAAAACTATTGAGCCAAAAAGCTCATCCAATAACTCATCCACAACTGGTATTGGATATTTGTCTTTAACAGTGGTCTCATTAAGCACTCTAGAATCGATGCACATCCTCCAAGACCCATCAGATTTCCTCACCAATAATACAAGTGATGAAAATGGAGATTGGGCTGGGCCTAATCACACCAAACTTAAGCAATTCAGAGACAGTCTTCTCTATTTCTGTTTTCTGAAAATAAGGATACCTATATGGCCTAACACTCATAGGAACATAATCCTTTTTAAGAATTATTTGATGATCTCGAGCTCTATAAGGAGGCAAAGCAGTAGGTTCATCAAATACTTTCTCAAACTTCTGCAACAACTGAAGAACTTCTGAGCAAGAACTATTCTGATCCTTCACAATTTCCTCAAACATCAACTGTAACAAGAATCCTTTGGACCCTACTTTAGAAATCATAGAAATTTATTTATCATCTACTAAACTAGTAGTAGGAGATGTAAGGCCTTTAAGACAAATTTTGTCTGTCTCTCCTTATGAACAAACTACATTTTTAAATTTGTAAAGTCCCACAATATTGGTCCAAGTGATGAGAGCCAATTAACTCCCAATACCACATCACAACACCAAGGGTAAAGGCAAAGAAATTAGCAACAAATCTTGTACCTTGTATTTGTATTCCAACCTCAGAAACCTTACCACTACTACTCACCACTTCACCATTAGCAACTCTAACTTGCATAAGATGCCTTTGTTGTACCACCAACCCACACTTGCTCACCAGTGCAGTATCCACAAAATTGTGGATACTGCTAGAATCAATTAACACTACTACTCGTCTTTTATTAATGTGCCCCACCACTCTCATAGTCTTAGTAGTTGGAGTTCCAACCATAGCTTGCAAAGAAATAGAAGCTATGTCTGCAGATTCAGATTCTTTAGATATTTCCTCAACAATCAACTCCTCATTTGAACTATCACTACTAGTTCCCATCTCCATACCTTCTAACAAATACACTTTTGGTTTAGTGCATTTATGGCCAGGCTGCCACTTATCATCACAAAAGTAACATAAGCCTTTTTTTCTTCTATCTTGCATCTGAGTCTCACTTATTTTCTGTTAAGGCAACTTATTAGTAGTCACTTTAGGAGTTCCTAAAATAGAACCAGTAAAATTCGACTGATGTGAATATGTGGAATTACCCCTCCACAACCTTTTTGTACTCCACACATATTGTTCTTAGATCTTTGCCAATCCAAATGCATCATTCAAAGAAAAGAGACTCAGCATTCTTACTGGCAACCGCACCTCATCTTTTAAACCACTTAAAAAATAGCTCAACTTGTTCTTTTCAGAAATGCCTTTAATACGATTGGAAACAACTCAAATTAAGATTTATAGGAAGTAAGAGAATGAACCTGTTTGAGCCATCAAAACTTTCATGGGATCATCATAAGCAAATTATCCAAATCGTATCTGCATTGCTTGAACAAATTCCTCCCAAGAATGGAAGGTTTCAGACTCACTAGCATCTTGAAACCATATTAAAGCATCATCCATATGGAAAGAAGCTAAGAAAATTCTCTAACCAGGAGGCATTTGATGATACAAAAAATATTGATTAGCTCTATAAATCCATGCTGAAGGATCTTTTCCAGTAAACCTTGGAAAATCTAACTTGATTCCCCTCAAGGTAGGTCTCACGCCTTCTTGCCCCTCGCCATCTCTCGATTAATGATGATCTCGTACATTTTTTACATTCTGCTCATTAACTTCTGACTGATCATTGTAATAAATTTTTGAAATCTGCTGCAGCAACTCCGCAAACTTCCTATCTTGATTTTCTATTTCCAATCTTGTTGTTTCCTCCTGCTGACCTAAAACCGCAATCACATCTTCAATCTATTTATGTTGCCTTTCCTGTTATTGTTGTAAATGATTTACAGAATCCAGGATCTGTGCATATGACCTTGTTCCTTCTGCCATGACTGACTGCTAATACCAAAATGTAATGGACCTCTTTATCTTCTCCAAGAATTGATGTAATTCGAGGACATCACCCTCCAGAATTCTCCAAGAACTAGAGAGAGAAAGAGAGAGGAAGAGAGAGAGAAATCAATTGTGACTTGAATACCTGAGTTGGCCTCCTTCCCAACCCACGGCTCCTTTTTATAGATGAATCAGTGTAACTATAAGAAATCTTACAGCAGTTCAAGTTCTACATGAATTAAACAACATAGCAAAAACGATTGCGTTTTATTTAAATTGAGTCCTACTTAAACGACAACATCACAATCTGTTTTCTACAACCTAACTATCATTTTAAGTAAAATGACCATGTATCGAGCTCAAATGTTATTCCTCTCATAACACTGCTTCTAGAACAACGCACTCCATTGCTTCAACTAACTCGATCCTAGATCGCGTGTCCAACAATAGCCCCTTACATAAATATCGCATTCAAAGAGTGATATGAGATCAAGGTTAGAACCTAATTTACTTTTTGCAAATGTGTAAAACATCAAAAAAACATAAAACTAAAAAAAAAAAATTATGCTAGTGTTTGTTTGTACACTTGAGTATTCAAGAGGCATCAATTACAAGTAACCATCATGAAGAAGCGTTGATCAACTCCAAATTGAATGGAGATAAAATGGATTAGCCTTTTCTCGTTTATCAAGCAATCCTCTTCCAACTTCAATGACTTTGCCACGGCCTTGTACAAAAGCTCCATCACAGACTTTATCCTTGAAAGAAAGGAATTATGGGTTAGTAGAAAGAGTGTCTTTGCCCTTTAGTAATACGTACCCCTAGTCGCATCTTTTTTTAGGTCTAATTTACTACTGAATCAGTGAAGGAAAAGGAAGTGGATGACAAGAGAGATGATCAAAAACCCCATGTGAAAGGTTAGATGCATCATACAAACATTTGAATGATTCTTTTAAAAAGAATGAAATGAGATGAGTTGGCCATTATACAATCTCACATAACAATAATGCGAGAGGGGATTGAAAATCTAGTCTCAACTACAACCATAAAATCTTTAAAATCTTGTCTTTCTACAAATCTAAATAGTAGCTCATCCACAATAATCATTTTAGCTATGGCCAACCATATTTTCCGTTCATTGTATTTATCAACTCCAACACTAGAACTGCTAGTTGTACCATCCACCCCATCCTTCTTCCTAGCCTCAGTCATTTTTTATTAGGAGGTTATCCATTCCAATCTCACTTGCAATACAGGTTTTACATGTCTGATTATGGAACTTCAAGGACGAAGTACCTTGTTTTTTAGGATGACATAACAAAACCTTACCACAATAATCGCATGTGGCTTTGGGCTCATTCAGATCCTCGACGTCCTCAATCCTAATAAAGTGTTGCCATACATCTAATCTGCCTCGTTTTCTTGTGATAGGAGGAAGAACTTGAGGATAAGTTGTAGACATAGAGCTATTCAAATGAATCATTTTAGGGATTGATTTAGACCCCAATGAAGGCATAGCAGGACTAGGTTCCATAATTGCAATCTGAGATAAAAGCAAGCATCTTTAGGGCCAGGTTTTTTTTGGGAGATAAACCAAAAACTTTGAAAACCTTAAAACCAATTTTCGTATGGTTAGATAGCTTCCCAAAAACAAACACAATTTTAACCCCGAGGTTTTCATCTTAGTAGTTCTCTCCCTTGACTCAACACTATTGACAGCTTTCCATCAGTGCACCATGTGAATCTCGCATAGTCTGTCTCCTCTCTACCGTAAGCCCCAACGCTAATTTCAACCCGTGCGAATCTTCATTCACCAAGCCATCCCATCTCACAAGATTTCGATCCCATCTCTCTCGTTCAAAACTGATTCTGGTGCATCCATCGCAGTCTATAATCATCGCCATTGAGATTGTCTTCCAAACGATACCCCGAGAAAAGCTCGTCTCCAAGAAAAATCGAAGTCTTTGTGGAACCTCTGTGGTTCTTGTCATGCGAATCTCCCATGTTCCCCTACCCATCACTGAATTGATTGCTGCCAAGTCCTCTTCTCCCCTTTCATTGCTCCAGTCACCCTACATATAGGAGATGCCGAAAGTTGCGAAAACCCCCTCTCGTCCACCACGGTTAGGTGCTGCAACCTGGGTTTATCTCTCAAAAACCACTGCCATAAACGCTCCCTCACCATCCTCTCTAAGGCCAGCACGGGTCCGACAACGAGGTCATACCAGGTAGTCCATGGTACCCTCTAATATTTGTTTTTTTTTTTTTTTTATATCAATAATTTGTGCAAATATCTTGTTTATTGTTGGTGATTAATGCATTAGGACTGATTTGTTTGTGGATGTGGATCTATTAGTGGTTGTTCACTGTTTTGGGTTTGAATGAACTTTCTTGTGTTTGAAGTTAAACTAAGCAAATCCTGATGGGCATATGAATTGCGTATTACCAATCGGGTTGTGTTTAATATTTGCATTAAAAAACTTGGATGACCACCAAATATCAAAATATTTGGTCAAACTGAAAGTTATTGGCAGATAAAAACCCTATTACCAATTGGGTTTTCACATATTTCTATAAAATACTTGGATGACCACCAAATAGCAAAATAGATAGAAAAGTTAGGGAAGATCACCATCTGCCAATATAGTGCTGGACAAGAAAAGAGAGTTTCAAAATCTATATACCAAACAAGTAAGCTTTTACACAAAAGTCACTCCAAATTTCCAAATAAATTTCCAAATAAATTCCCATCACATATTCTCATGCCTACTCTATTCGAAATTATATTTTATATATATATATATATATATATATATGTTCCATTTCTTGCCTCAATATCCTACCTCAGATTTCATGAACTTTTGAACTTGCAAAACTATGGGAAGATTTGATCTGAACTGTTGCCATTGCTGCTTAATGATGATTAGATTAGATTGTATTATTGGTTTAAAGGTTGTCCAAATGGCTATTATTAGAAAACTATAATATCAATGTATACAAATTTGTTGTTTTCACTGCTTCATCCCAAGTGCGTATATATATTTTCGTTGATCATAACTTGTATTAACATGAAAGTTCTAGGCCTTTAGGCTCAAAGGACAGGGAAATAAATTTAAAATCAATATCATATTTTTAGAACAAACCATTTACATTATTGTCTTGAGAAAAAGAAATTAGTTTGGTTGCATGCATTTCTGTCCAGAGAAAATAATTACGTTTACAAATTATGAAGCATAAGCTTATATATATATATATATATATATATATATATATATATATATATCACCAAGCAAAATGGTTGGTTGTATTTTTTTTTTTCAAACTTCTATGATCTGTGGTGGCTGTGGGCAGAGAGAAATATATTAGATGTTAGTGGTGATGGCCCAAGTTATTGGCAGTCACAAAATTAGTAGCTATTATGAAGCAGTGGACAACGATTGCTTAGTTAATTTTCAGATTCAGTCCTTCACTTCCTTGCAATTTCAGCCACCCACATCACAGTTGTACAAAACAATTGCATGTCCTGCACCCTTATGCATCTTGTGCCATTCATGCTTGCTAATAATTAGTAAGCCTCTACCCAAAAAAAATGTTGTATACAACATCTTCATTGATTATGTGGGTAATTAATCTCTCGTTTGGTATGTGATCACGTGAATAATTTTACAACACATTTATTTGGATTCCATGTTGCCAACAAGCTGTTTTTAACAACATTTTTCATTTGTTAGCGTTACTATCTATGCTCCTCTCCACTACCTCACCCTCAGCAGGTATGGCCCACTTCTAAAAAAATATTTTGGATTTCATTTATCATTTATTTAGCCACGTATGATATAAACGTATTTGGATTTCATATCATATTATTAGCATTTTCACATGGACCCCGATACCGACATTTCACTCGTTGATCCGATAATTTGGGCGGATGGAATGGAGGACGTCTTCATTGACATGATATTAGCTGACGCCCTTAATGGTGCATTGAAGGTTGGGAAGATCACTTCTAGGGACCATGCTTCCTATGCTGCACGTCTTACGACTGTGGGCGTAAGGACGTACGATGCGAGCCAAATCAAGGGAAAACTACATCGGCTTAAGATGATGCAACGACTTTTCACAGACCTCATGCACCAAACTGGTATGGGATGGGATCCCGAAAACGGTTCTAGGGAGTGACGTACACTGGGTAAATACCATTAGGGTAACAAATCTCTAACCACGCCATATTTTCATATTATACAATAATCCCTCTATTAATTATCATTTTTTCCTACCTTAATCCCTCCCTAATATATTAAACTAAATTCCTTGTCCAGGTCAAGCCACAAGTAAAGAAGTTTCGTACCTCGGGTTGTCCACGATATGCAGACCTCTGTACCATTTTTTGCGTTGTTGTTGCCACGGGCACACTCCACCACGCGTCCACCCAACCACCACCATCTTTGGACGAGGAGTGTCTTGACGCTGAGATGCGGCGTTGGGGCTCGGCACTTGGCACCCAAGCTGGTCGAGATTTTGTCTTAGGTGGCCCGTCGCAATTTCCCATGGACACGGAGACACCATCAAGTCGCTTATCCCGACGGCGTTAAAAGGGGGGGCAAAGCAACCATCACGACGAGGGCATATCGAACATGGTTGCAGCGATCACACGTTCCTATGAGGCACGCCGAAAGTGTTATAAGGGCAGAGGGGAAGCATCAGGGGAAAAACGTAGTAGAGGATGGATGGTGATGACGATTTTGATTCTTTTTCACACTGTGTGGCCTTGTTACAGGCACTTCAGCCCCCACTGCCTAACGATATTTTCTCACATGCTTTTGATTAGTTAATGAATCCCCTGGCACAATGAGGATTTTTGGTAATGGATGATGTCCATAGGCGAGCGTGGGCTATGCATAGTTGATTAGAACACATTGGATATGCATAGTTGATTAGTGACTAGCTTGTGCATTAGGGCTTGATTAGTTGCTGATGTTGAGTTGTAATTTTTCATTGGCGTTATGTAATTTGATTTTTTATGTGTCCTTTGTTGTTGTTAACATTTATTGGTTTCATGTACATCTTAGGAAGACTAGTCCACTTTTATTATTTCAATCTAATTGTGATGCTGCTCGTACCATCTTTTTATATTAATAGTATTGTGTTATATGTTGGGTAAATCTACAAAAGTGTGAATATATTTGTAAATGTTATTATAGTTTGTTTATATCACTTATTTCATGCCTCTTCAATTTATTTCAATCTAGTTGTGATGCTGCTCGTATCATCTTTTTACATTTTGGTGTCTTATTTTTTTGATGCTCTGCCCAACGGGCAGCTGTAGGTTTTGCTCTATCAACACTTCTTGAAGGCATAAAATTCCATCAAAGGTAGAGGTTGCCTTCCAAAAAGGTTATTCTTCTGCTCAAAGGCATATTACCTTCTGTACTTTGTAAATTGTGTTTTCAAACTGGCTGTTGGAGATTGCTTATTATTTTGTGATGCTGATGCTACTGCTTATCCATAGTTTGATTTTGAATGCTGAAATTAAAAGTGCAATGTCTTGATTTTCTGTGTTAAGCTTATATTGGGGTTATTGTTCTTTTGATTGTGTTGACAATTATTAACAAAAATGCATGTGCTGCTATCTACTTAGCTATGGAGAAAAAAAAAAAAAAAAAATTAGTAAGGGATGCTGCCCAATTACATGGGCAGGGTACACAGGTGTCATGCCAAGTCAAAAGGGGAGTGGGAACATCAGAAATTCTATAAACTGAGCAATCAGAATTTCTTGCAACACTCAGAAATCCTCTTTCAATGGATGACTGAACTATCTCACAACATGTTCAGGTACATTCCCATACATCATAACCAAGATCAACTAATGAGAAGTAAACCTTCGTTGTTGGTGCGCATGCCTGAATAGCACCATAGTGTTTAGATCATTGAAGAGGCCAATATGACAAATATAATAAGTGAAATATATATATTTATTTATTTATAAGTAAAAGTAACTTTATTGAAGAGAATGAAATAGGTGGAGATTCCAAGTATGTATGAATTAGACAATAGAGATATCAAGTTTCTCTAAAGTAAACTTTAGAGATTCCAAAGCTCCAATGCAGATGTATCTTACTGATCTTTAGAACTTAAGAAGATAGTTTACAGGTAAAAATAGAGCACCTGATATTGCCCCCATGGAGTACATAAATTCTGAGGGTAGTTCTTGGTATCAATTGTAAAATTCTAAATAAAAGCCATTAATTTGTACCGGTAGTTCTTGGTATCAATTGTAAAATTCTAAATAAAAGCCATTAATTTGTACCACTGAAGCACCAAATAGAATCACCCACAAATCCATCTAATATAAACAGAAATAAGAAAATTAGTAGCTAGAAAATTATGAACTTCAAGAGAATCTTTAAAGTGCCAAACTTATGCACAATGTTGTTGTAGTTATTAGCATGTACCATGTCGAGTCCTACATACAGTCGGCAGAGTCTAGCTATGAATAAATCAACTCTAAACATCAAGACAGAATATAGTAAGATAGAAACAGGAAACATTTATAAAGTTCTCCTAAAAAAAGTACTAACTTTATTTTATAAGAGATGCATAGGACCACGAAAACTACCATATCAACAAGAATGGTGAAAAAAAAAACCATTAGTAATTGAAATTACTATTTGGACTGAAGAGGACCTCCCAATTACTTGGGTATTTCTTAATAGTTTATAATGCAGTCACGTACTTTTTTTTGTTTACATTTTTTCTCTTTTAAAAATATATTAGAACGATTGGACTTAACCCATCATTTTTTGGCTTGACTATTAGGAGAAAATGTGCATTGGATTGTGCTACCTTTTTAAAGCTCATATAAGATGATTCCCTCTATCTTGATCTAGATTTGGGTACTGGTTTGGTCCAACGAATGTTATCCCTCATAACAGGTTGCATATTTTGTTTGAAACACTGCAAATTTTAGCATGGTAGTATAGTTGGACTGGGCAGTTTATTCAGTAATTGGATTGTACTTTGTAAAGATTGTCTCATAGAAGCTTTTATTTTTCAGTCTCATAGAAGAAAACTGACCATGATGTTAATTTGAATAGTAGAGACCAACCAATATTCTCACATTACTTTGCTGCACTGATATATATATATATATATTATATTTATATATATTCATAAGAATTTATAAGTTTATTTTAAGTGATATATCAAATAATTTTTGGTGAAATAAGTGTAAGTTCCATTTGCTTGGAAATGAAAGATAGTGGATATGGTCAAGAATCCCAAAGCTTTGCATGATTATTTACATACATTGAGATTGTTTTTTCTTGTCTAGAATGGAAACGTACACTCATGAAAACTATTTGTTAGTGCTATAGGTCCCTCATGTTGGTATATTCCCCAACTTGTCTTGAGTTTTTAGCCCAGTTCCACATCATATAGTAGAGCATGGATGATAACAATTCTTGGACTGACGAGAGTGATAGTGATGATCCGATGGAGCCCATAGATATCATGAACGCTATTAGGATACTATCCCGCAGACTGAGAATGAATCACCCAAGACCACAACATAATATAGGCCTTCGAGGGCATCAATATATTTTTGAAATTTAAAATGGTCATCCAGATAACTGCAAGATTATGTTTCGTATGGAGGTACCTACATTCCGCTGTATATGTTCATTGTTACGTAACAATCACTTGGTACGTGATTCTAGAAGAGAAGTGACAGTGGAGAAAGCTGTGGGTATGTTTTTCCTTCTTGTGGGCCACGCAGAAGACCAGCAAATTGTTGAGGACAGATTCCAACATTCGACACAAACAATCAATAAAATTGTGAGAAAGGTGATTAATGCATTATGTGAGGTTGGGAGACATTTGATTGTTCCAACTCCTAGGGACAATGTGCACCCTTATATTTCAAGCAACCATCGTAATTATCTTTCGTTTCAGGTAACAAAATTCAAACTTTCTTTTACAACATACAATGTAACAATCACATCATGCATTAGTTGGTCGTGATGGAGTACAAATTTATTTATTGACTTGATAGAGATGCATTGGTGCGATGAACAGTACAATGAAACCAGTTATCGTCCCAACTGAGTTGCGCGAGGCATATCGAAATAGGTTGGGCCGAGTTGCCCAAAATGTCTTGGCAATAGTTGACTTCGATATGAAGTTTATATTTGTTTACACTGGATGGGAGGGATCCGCAAATGATGCACGTGTGTTCCACCATGCTGCTAGTGATCCAAAAGCCCGTTTTCCAAGGCCACTAGAGGGTAAATTTTTTTTTTTTTTTTTTTTTTTTTTTTTTTTTTTTTTACTAACATTATCAAATATTTTTAAGTTGGGTTTCATTGTTTTTGTCGTTATATTAATTTAAGTTTGTGCTTTGAAAATAACTAGACTCTCAGGTCAATATTATCTTGTGGATTCAGTTTATCCATGCACTACAGGATTGCTGCCCCTATCCAAGATTGCTACCCCTATCCAAGATAACGTTATCACCGGAGTGCTCGTCACAACCAGAGGGGTTTTCATGGGCATAAAGATTATTTCAATTACCATCACTCAACATTTCATAATATTGTAGAACGAACATTTGGTGTTATAAAAGAACGATTCAACATCCTCTCCAACATGCCTCCATATTCGGTTGGGCAGCAAGGACTTATTATTACAGCGTGTTGTGCACTGTACAACTTTATTAGAACGGTCACCCCCGATGACTGGATATTTCAAACGTGGAGTACGATACATCTACCAGTTATTGAGCCTATAGTTGGTGACGAGCCATCCTCATTTGGTAATGTAGACTAGTCGACCAAAGCTCAAAACAATATGGTTGCGATTAGAGATGAGATTGTCATTTCTATGTGGGAGGCAAGGGGTGGCCAATGATGGTGTTATTTAAAAATTACGCACGTATTTAATACTGATATTTTATTGTTGGTATTGAAATTACACTTATTTTGGACAACTGATTTATTTTATGCGAGCCATGAATTTAAACATGATACGATTGTCGATGTGGATTGCTCAATATTTCATCATGCTGGACAAATTATTTATTTAATGAGAAATGGTAGATGAATTACGTTATTGGATTTGGTTATTTATTTATACTTGTTGGGTTTAATGATTGGTATTTTTAATCCTTTTAAAATTAAAATAGGTTTGAAAATAATGGGTGTATTAACACATTAATTTATGTATGGCAAATCTAACGCAAATAATTTTAAATATTAAAAAAAATATATATTCATTATCCCTACATCACATTTATTTTAAAAAAATTTCACTTTTTTTTTTAACAAGTGTCTACTGTAGTATTAATGAATAGCAAAAATCAATAAAAAATATTAGGAATGACTTCGTAAAATATTTGATAAAAGGATTATATATAGAAAATATTTTTTAAATGAGGTTGTGGTTTTTTTTTTTTTTTTTCTTACAAATATTTCTATGACTCAGCAAAATATTTGATAAAAAGAACAAATAATTACACATGGATTTTTAATAAAGGAAGCATGAAACAAAAGAAGGAAAAAAAATTACATGAAAACGCACTCAAGTCCAGGAAAATGCCGAGATCTCATCTATAAAAGCCATTCACTGTTCATGCGCGGCCATTGAATTCGTTTTCAGCAGCTAACTTGTCTTTAATAAAATAATATTATTAGTTGTGGTCCCACAGCTATAAATACTTAAAAAAAAGTCAAACTAATCTTAACTCATTTCTATAAACAAACACAATTTTATCTTATCTCATCTTATCTTATCTATACTCAACATATTTCAATATTATTCACACACATTCTAAAAAATCTTATCTCATCTTTGAAAACAAACGAGGCTAATTTTTCAACATATCTATAATCAGAAATGAAAAAGCATGCATATTGCCCCAACCAAAACTAATCATTTAAGATTCAACTAGCTAGAAATGAACAGAGATTCAAAATTCAAGAAAATTAATGAAACAAAGTCACATAGATTAATAAAATAGAAGTGCAGTCAAACTCCAGCCTAGAGCCAGTAAATTAAGATCTAAAGTTGATAATGTAAGAAAGGGGCACCCATAGTGGGCACCCCTTCACCTTCTCTTTGAGTGAAAAACCACATCATGAGGCTTGATGGCTGGCCCTTAATGGCTGGCCAGGGGTTTTACTTAGAGGGGCTATTTACATAGCCCCTCCTCCCTTGTGAATGATACTTGACTCAAACAGAACGATCTATCTCTCAAATGGTTATCTCAAGTCACGGCATCTAGGTTGTGGAACATGTGTGTTGCTCTAGTATTACCACGTAGCACACTCTACCATTGATTTGAAAATCGTGGACGAACAACAACGCTGGAGAATCTGTGGAACAACTGCACTATATCTACGATTTACCAACGAGCGAATATCGCTTCCGCCATGTACTTTGACCTAGTATTTCTTACAGATAGAGTTGAGAAAACCTATAGAAAGCTGCATTTCAGAACATAGATGCTAAAAAAGATCAGATACTTTCTTGGGAAAAACCAGAACAAGGAAGTTATTAACTAAATGTTAATGGCCATGGGGATATTCAAAGAGCTTAACAAATCTGGAGTGGGGGCTGTCTTAAGAGATAAAAGGGGTGAAGTTATACTTGCAGTATACAAGGTTGAGCATGTACAAGCAGGTCAAGAAGCATTTTAATGCTTTTCTATGATCAAGTTCAATAGATAAAAGCCTCATAAACTAAAGGAGGTTTTTTGGGGTCCCTTGTCATGTTGTTGGGTGGTACTGTTTATACATTTCTATTTGTCTCAAGGAACTTAGTAAGTGTGTAGCTTTAAACTACCTATAGAATACTTTTATTTTCTTAGAAATACCAACTGAGGAATTGCCATTGGCTACTATAGAAATAAAATATTGGTCAAAATCTCATCATCTCTCATCTGAGATTCTATTCTTGTGGTGGGTGTGTGATTGGGAACTAAAAAGATCATCTAAAGCTGCTTTTTTTCAATTGTTTTAGAGCATCTTCACAGCAAATGTATGCATGTTCACTTCTTCCAAAACATTTGAACAAAAAAATATGAACAACTGTTTCTTTGTAAGGAGAGAGAAAGAGAGAGAGAGAGAGAGGGAGATAGAGAGAGCAAAGGAGCAAAAAAAGAAAAAAAAAATGGCTTGCTAACCAGGGATATGACTGAAACACAATATCTGAAATTTCTTCCCTTCAATTCCCATGGGCTAAGCTCTAGAAGAAAGTGATAAAGTGTATCATGGATGAGTCATTATCAAAAGCAGTTGACAATATTAAAGGAAAAAAACCAGATGATAGAGGAAATTTGTAAAGATCCATTATAGATTTCAACCTTTTAGACAAACACAAAAAGTTAATGGAGTTAGAAGCTCTTTAGTATCTTTTTAAAGGAATTCAAGAAATTGTAAATATGTTCACAAGAAAAGAATATATATACAAATATCAAGTCCCCAGATAGTTTTTTTTTTTCATTTTTTTCAGCAATATTCTCATTTTCTCTGTGGAAGTTCTAATGTCAATGATGAACATAATAGGAGGAAATCTCAATTCTTCACTCTGTTTCAATATGCCTAGAATTCATACTTGGATTTCTATTTTCACATTTTGAGGCCTAGAGTATTTTTGGGGGTAAGGATGAACTCTTTACCAGGGATAACTTGAAACCCCAAATATTGCATCCCAAATTTCATTAAAACTGAAACAGAGTGGGTGAAAGGTGAACAAAACAAAGCACAAAACGACAATGGAGAAGTCACTTTTGAGTTGTCAAAGTCCAACAACAACCCACCCATCCATCATTGTGGCAGCCCCAAAAACTTTGGTCACAAACTCACATCTTGGAGAAGGAGAGACAAATCCAACCAGCACCATACAAACCCCAACCCTAGCACCTCATAAAATCAAACCACCAAATCAAATAAAATCAGGACTATCAGTGTTCCTTACCTTCGATCAGTGTTGTTCGGTGCTTGTAGAGTGAGCTGCGAGAGAGTGAGAACTGCGAGAGTGAATTGTGAGGATTCTAGGCTTTTAGACTCTAGAGGAGAAAGCGTCGAGCGAGATAGAGGAGAGGAGAAACCTGATTAACGTGTGAGAGACAGCCAAAACGACGTCGTTTCTAGCTAAAAAACCGAGCATCAGGTATTACCCGATTAAAACTTAAACGGGTCCAGTTAATTCGGTTTCAATTTTCCGCTTGGCTTAGTTTGTTTTTAAGAAACATCTCAATTTATCTTATTTTATCAATATAATTTTTTTAAATTTTTAAATAAAATAAAATAAATAATTTAATTTTTTTAAATTTTAAAATAAAAATAATATTAAAAAATATATTCTAATAATATTTTATTTAATTTTTTAATTTTAATCTCAATCTATTTTATTTTATTTCATCTCATTTATAAAAACAAACTAACCCTCAACATGTCAGATTTTCAGGTCGGATGGGTTCAGAAACTCGGTTGGATCGGGTAAGCGAATTTTTTTGTACAGTCGTACGCTATTGTAGCTTTTGATTTTGGTATCACAGTCCAACATCAGGATTTATGACTATATCAAAACTTGTTAAGAGCATCTCTATCTCATTCTTTATATTACTATTATCCTTAAATTATAGGAAAAATTTTAGGAAAAAATTCAAAAACTTTCTCCCATCTCATTTCCTATTTTAAGATTTTGATTTAAGAAATACACAGTAATTTTTTAAATATAAAGAATTACTATTCATTTCCTAAATCATTTTTTATTAATATTTTATTCAAATAAATAAAATAAATTCTTTTTTCAATCAATTATATTTTCTCTTATATTTATATTTATTATACTTTTAAAAAATATTTTTAAAAATAATTTAAATAATTACTAAAATATAAAAATAATAATTTTAAAAATATTATTAAACCCTTAAAAAAATAATTTAAATTTTTTTTTTAAAATATTCACTATAATAATAGTTCAAAACATAAGAAAAAATATTAAGTAGTTAAATTTGAAAATAGAAGTGAGAGAAAAAAGTAATAAAGAAATAATAGAAGAATATTATTTTAATAGAATAGAGAAATGATAAGGAATAGAATGTAGAAGGTTTTTTAAAAATGAGTAAAATTTAAGATAAAATTATAGAGAGTGTCTTTTTTAGCTAAAATTTAGAAAAAAATTTAAGAAATTGGATGTGAATGCTCTAAGAGGTGGTGGGGAATGGGCAGGTGGGGCCAAGTCATTGAAGTCATATCTCTTTTTTTTTTTTATGTTTTATTTTTAATTCTTAAAATTAGGAAACGTTTGGAACATGGAAGCAAATAAACTCATTTGAGTTGAATTTAAATTTAAATTTAGCCAATATTCAAATATACAATTCTTAAACCACTAAACATCACTCAATTCAATATCTTTTTACATATAAAATTCATAATTTTTTTCAACTCAACACTTCTTTACAGGCGAAATTCATAATCTTTTCAACTTTCTATAAATATATCTAAATTTATCTTAATATCCAAATACATTTAAACTCATCTTAAGTTAATCTCACAAAACTCACTATACTATCTCAATTCACTACTATTTATAAAGAACTTAATCCATCTTATGTCAACTCAAAAATCTAAACACAACCAATTAGATGGTTGTTGAGCATTGTCACACATTTTTTTTATAAATATATAATATAGGAAAAAAAAATTTCTCATCAATTACTATTCATCACTCCATATCCCACACTTTATAAAAATTCCATCATATCTTATGAAAAACACCCTTACACTTTATAAAAAAATTATAGATATAGAATGTGAGAGTGAATAGTGACTAATACATAGTAAATTTCATAATATATTTGCTTAAAAAATACACAACTTTTAGGACTAATTTTGTTATAAAAAATTAAACTATCTCATCATTACAACTTTCTTAAATTTTTATATAAAATAGAATAAATAATTTAATTTTATTTAATTTGTAACATTTCATCTTATTAAACTGTTTAACCAAATGGAAGCTTTATAGTTCGTTTGTTTTTAGAGATGAGATGAGATGAGATGAGTTAAAATTAAAATTAAAAAGTTGAATAAAATATCGTTATAATATATTTTTTAATATTATTTTTATCTTAAAATTTAAAAAAGTTAAATTATTTATTTTATTTTATATTAAAAATTGAAAAAATTGTAATGGATAGATGGGGAAAGAAAATGTTTTCCGGCAGTGGCTTAGTAAATAACTTAAACGAAAACGACAAACCTCATCACCCACTTTTCTCCTTCTCTCTCTCTCTCTCTCTCTCGATACATTTTGCCCCGACGTACAGACACATACCGTGAATCTAGACAACGTTCCCGCGAGAGCTGACCAGTTTTCTCTCTAAACAAACAAAGCTACAGCCTACATCTGAAGCTTTCCTTTGGATCTTAGATTCTGAAATCAAGGCCAGGCGAAAGACAGGCCTCCTCTATCTTTAGTAGCACTTGCCCGGACTCCGGCGAGTCATCGCCGTTGTACGAAGCCCAATGACCCGCCATTTCTGGAGTTTTTCTTCATCTGAACGACCCTTTGGTAAGGAACTCTAATTTATTCTGAAGAAACTCTATTTGTTGCCTTCAAGAGATCAAATCCCTTGTGATTACCATTTTTTTGTATTCATCTTTCTGTGTATGTATTATATACGTACGTGGGTATTTTTCGGCGTCCCTTCATAAGTAGCTCTATTGCTAGTGGACTTACTAATTTGGGAAATAATTATAGATATTTTTACTTATTTTATTCTATGGAAGATAGTGGCGCTCAAATAATTTTTTGGGGTGAGTGAATCTTGGAGAAAGTTGATCATTTCTAATCTTTTTGGTTTTAGCTTCTTCTCCTAGAAATTCTCTCTCTCTTTCTCGAAAGTTTTTCCCTGAAAATATTTAGGATGAATAGAGCTAAATATATCTTGTACGTAAGTTTTCATTTTTCCCCTCTCTGCGTGGTATCTGAATGGGTCTTCTCCACTTTTCCAAATTGATCTTATAGATACCATAGCATTCACATAAACCCTGTAAGCAGAAAATAAATATTTGCCGGGATACAATTTCGCTTCCAATCTATCTAAAGTTCCAGTTCTTAATATTTCAATAGTTTTTCTAACTTGGATAAATTTCATTTTGCATCCTTAGTTCGCTATCGGCAATGTATCTCAATGCCAAAAGTTCCTCTTTTTTTTCCTCTCATCTCATAAATTTTGGAAAAACTTTATGCACGTCTTTATTTATGGTGTATCTTCTGATTTATGTTAGTTTCTGTCTAGCGTTGTAGGCATGTGAAAGAGGAAGTATCGGCTGCAGTGGTTCATTAACTATGGCATTCACTATGGAGTCGTGCAACTGCATTGATCCACAGTGGCCGGCTGATGAATTATTGATGAAGTACCAATATATTTCTGATTTCTTCATTGCACTTGCTTATTTCTCTATCCCTCTAGAGCTGATCTACTTCGTCAAGAAATCTGCAGTGTTTCCTTATAGATGGGTCCTCGTTCAGTTTGGTGCTTTCATAGTTCTATGTGGGGCTACACACCTGATTAACTTATGGACTTTTACAACACATTCCAAAACTGTGGCAATAGTAATGACCACTGCCAAGGTTTTAACTGCTGCAGTGTCATGTGCAACTGCCCTCATGCTTGTACACATTATTCCTGATTTATTGAGTGTTAAAACCAGAGAAATGTTCTTGAAAAACAAGGCCGCAGAGCTTGATAGAGAAATGGGCTTGATTCGCACTCAGGAAGAAACAGGTCGTCATGTCAGAATGTTGACTCATGAGATCAGAAGCACTCTTGATAGACATACTATACTGAAAACCACTCTTGTCGAACTGGGTAGAACTTTGGCATTGGAAGAGTGTGCCTTGTGGATGCCAACTCGTACTGGCTTGGAGCTTCAACTCTCCTACACTCTCCGTCAGCAGAACCCAGTTGGATATACTGTGCCAATTCATCTTCCTGTGATCAATCAAGTTTTCAGTAGTAACCATGCAGTAAAAATATCACCCAATTCTCCAGTGGCAAGACTACGACCTCTTCCGGGAAAATACATGCCCGGGGAGGTTGTTGCAGTCCGTGTCCCGCTTTTACATCTCTCTAACTTCCAAATTAATGACTGGCCAGAGCTCTCAACAAAACGTTATGCTTTAATGATCTTGATGCTGCCCTCAGATAGTGCAAGGCAATGGCATGTCCATGAGTTAGAGCTGGTTGAAGTGGTTGCTGATCAGGTCTGAAGTTACCCTTACGTATCTTCTTGACAATACTCGTATTTCACTTTGATTCTAATTGAATGAAAAAAAAAGAAATTGCTAAATTATCCCCTATTCAATTAGCATCTATTTCCATTTTTCGTCGTGTGTATTTCCTAATAGTTACATTTGTTTATTTTTTGAAGAATTCATTAACTATGGAAGATATTGGGTAAGTTTGATTAAGAAAATTTTTACTTATCAAAATGTTTCATTAAGAAAAATTGAGAATTTTTTAGATGCATTGAAATTTTTCAGATGCATTGTTTATTGAGTTTTGTGCAACTAGATAGGAAAATTTTGAGAATTTTTTAGATGCATTGAATTTTTTTTTTTTTAATCAAAAAAAAAAAAAATTCAGTAGTTTTTTTCTGAAATATGTTTTGTATTAAGGTTTGTTAAAGTAGATAGGTAGAGTTGAAAAGTTGCTTAAATATAATTTTTTAAAGATACGTTTTGTTTTGGATTTTGTAAAAGTTTTGGTTTTGTATATTTTACTATTTGCTGAAATATAGTCAAATGATTGGATGAAAAATCGAAATCTAATATTTTTTTTGTGTGAGATTGAAAGATATTTGGATTGGAGTAAAGCACAAGAGAATTATATAAAATGTTTTGTTTAATTTTTATGTAGTTGATTAGTTGATGTTCATGTCGCATATTACTCTAATAAATTGAGTTAAGAGATTAAAAATATTACTATCTCGCCCTCTCTCTCTCTCTCTCTCTCATGAGTTTTTTGTTGGTATAGTCATTTTTAAAAATGTGCGCATTACCTTAATGGGGCATGTGCTTGGGCTTTGTGCCAAGCATGCATCTAGGCTCCAGATAGTGTTTGTATCTAAGTGTCCCTAGCGCTTTTAGCAAAAACATTGGTTTTGCTGAAATATAATCATATTATAAAATCATCTGTGGATTTCTAACTAGGTGTTTCTCTTATATACGACCTGTATACTTGGACTATATACCTAGTGTTTTGCAAACCAAAAATAGAAATGCAGTAAAGCAGGGGAGAGAGTGTGCCATTGAAATGTAATGGAATATTCCTACGTGAATTTGGTAGCTTTTAGCTATTGGATAGAAGTACTCTCCATTTCATTTACTGCAAACTATGGAGTGTTTGGTCATTTCACTTTATACACTTAATCCTTTTAGAAACAATGAAAAAATAACTCATTTTTTCCATTAAATGGATACTCTCCATTTCAACTGAAATGGAGAGGGTTCAATTCCCAGCCATTACTGACCAGCTATAACTTGTTCATATATGTATAATATGGTGAGGCTCACGAAATACTGTTAGAAAATGCTCATTTAATGTATCTTACCGTCGGCCCAGGTGGCAGTTGCTCTCTCACATGCTGCGATTCTAGAAGAGTCAATGAGGGCAAGAGATCTTCTCATGGAGCAGAATGTTGCACTAGACCTGGCCAGAAGAGAAGCAGAAACAGCTGTTCGTGCTCGCAATGATTTCTTGGCGGTTATGAACCATGAGATGAGAACTCCCATGCATGCAATTATTGCACTTTCTTCTTTGCTGCAGGAGACTGAGCTGACACCTGAACAGCGGCTGATGGTCGAAACAATACTAAAGAGTAGTTATCTTTTGGATACTCTCATAAATGATGTATTAGACCTTTCAAGGCTTGAAGATGGCAGCCTTCAACTTGACATTGGAACTTTTAACCTTCATTCTATATTTAAGGAGGTAAGGCTATTTGTTTCTGCAGAATATTAGTCCTTTTAGATTGCCTTGTGCCATTAGGGGGTACATGGATTTCTTCCGGTGCTTGTGGTAAGATCCGATGTCTCATTTCAGGCCCTTAACTTGATAAAGCCTGTTGCATCTGTCAAGAAGTTGTCGGTTACATTAAATTTAGTGCAAGATTTGCCAGTGTATGCTGTAGGTGATGAAAAACGCCTTATGCAAACCATACTGAATGTTGTTGGTAATGCTGTGAAGTTCTCTAAAGAGGGCAGCATCTCAATCACCGCATTTGTTGCAAAACCAGATTGTTTAAGAGATTCTCGTGCACCAGACTTTTTTCCAGTGCCAAGTGATGATCACTTTTATTTGCGTGTACAGGTTTGGGTCTGCAAAACTCAATTGAAATCCTCCCATCTCATGATATTTAGATAATTCGTTTTAAAAGTTGGCTTTGCATATTCATGTTTTCACTTTGAGTGTAGGTGAAAGATTCGGGATCAGGAATTAGCCCTCAGGATATTCCGAAGTTATTTACCAAATTCTCACAAACTCAATCATTGGCAACAAGAAATTCTGGTGGCAGTGGACTTGGCCTTGCAATTTGTAAGAGGTACTTTATTCTTTTGTTCTTTCATATTTAACTTCATTTTAAGTTTTGTTTGGCTATACCATCAGCTTAACTAGGTGTTTTTGCATGTTTTTGGCATTCCAAGTTTTGCCGAGTAGTAGCTAAGTTCTTCAAAAAAAGATTCTTTTCTTTTATAGATGCAGCTGTGATGCTTTTTCCTTTTCAATGGCGTGATCAGGTTTGTAAACCTTATGGAAGGACATATTTGGCTGGATAGTGAAGGTCCTGGCAAGGGTTGTACAGCCATTTTCATTGTAAAACTTGGGATTCCACGGCTATCAAATGAATCTAAGTTTCCTTTTGCCCCTAAAGTGTCAGCAAATCATGGTCTGACAAACTTTCCAGGGCTCAAGGTTCTTCTTATGGACAATAATGGGTCAGTTCTCTCTCTCTCTCTCTCTCTCTCTCTCTCTCTCTCTCTCTCTCTCTCTCTCTCTCTCTCTATGATGGTTATTTTCAGTATTTCACAGCAAAAATAGTTCCTCTTTTTGTTCTTCTCTATTCAGTTCTTATCAGCTTTCTAGAATCAGCATTTTTAAGAGCTTTCTAAGTTGGTTTTCTATTGAGGCTAAATTCTATGAATTGGGGGTAGAAGCCTTTGCCACAATAGTCTTGACTCTGAATTTAGGTTTTAGGCAGCTGATATCATTGGGTTGCAGTAGTGCTTTATGGCTGAATTAAGTGTTAGAAAGCTTGACGAATGTGGAGGAGCACAACCAGTCTGCGAAGTCTCTCAAAGCTGGAAACAACACTTCTTGTGCAAAGACATTCTAACAAGCATGGTCAACTTCTGTAGGGGAGGGATCTTGGAGGTTGTGGGCAGCGAGAACCGAGGTCCTCTATTGATCCTGAAAGGGGGAGGAGGTAGTGGGTGGTACAGTTCTCATGAACAACTCCGGCAGGCTCTAAGGTATATCCATTTGTTCCATGGAGAAGGGGTGTGGAAGGCTAAATTCCAGCACCCTTGCTGCAGGGCCAAGTGAAATAAACATTTCTGGTAGTGAAAATCAACTAGAGAATATATGTGGCAGATCTGGAAGGAGACAGGCAGATTTAGTAGTACAAAAGAGAATCAAAGAGCCTTCAAAGAGTGGCACAGGACGAAACTGAGAAGCTAGAAGCCTATGCTCTTTGCAACTCACATGCTCAAGAATATTATGAAATTAGGGATTTCAGTGGGATGCCAAGGGAGGTGGTCTGGAAAGGGAGATGTGCAGTTTCTTTAATAGGTGGAGAAACTTGCTACTAGACTAGACATAAGGGAAGAGGCGATTGTTTTATTGAAGAAGGTCGGATCGGACTTGGATATGATTGGACCAAGTTGAGCTAAAGTTGACAAGAAGTGGCCCATTCAAGCTTTTGAACGTCCCAATCACAAATGCTTGTCTCCCAAGCTTGGCCCAATTGAAATTAATGAGAAAAGGAGGGGGTTGGGGGGTGGGGGAGGCCTGAGCACAAGATGTGGGCCAAAAGGAACTCAGCTCAATAAGGGGAAGAAGTAGGCTAGATTAGTCCCAATCACACATCCAACTTGGCACAAGACCGTGTGGTGGGTCAAAACCAACTTTGGGTCTTCGTCTTACAAAATGAGTTCCTTGCCAAGTCTCCATGTAATGCCACTTGCAACCCAATTTCCTCAACTTTGGGGCTCACAGAATGGGTCGCCTGTGGGAGGCATGTCTCTGTCCATAACTTTGGTGGATGTTATGCCGGTATTGTTGTCGAAAACAACAAGAGCTGTTGAAGTGCCAAACCTTGGAGGCCACTTTAACTCGGCAAGGGTGTCTCAGATCTACGTGCCAATGCAAATGCACCCGTCCTGTTTGAAAACTCTCTAATTACACGTTGGAGATGACAGCAATTATAGAAACATTTAAAAATGGAGAGGTTGACGGTACATGAATCAATGACTTTGATGCCAAACTGATAAACCCGCACTCTTACCACTCATTCTTTACTCAGACAGGGAAAATGTGGGGGAACAATAGTTGTCTATGTCCAATTCAACTTGAGAGGAGTTGGAGGGAGCTTCCGATGCTCTGAGAGGGATGGGCAATCAAAGACAATTTGCCACAGACAGGCCCAATGCTAGGGAGTGGGAATTGGTGACAAGAAAGGAGAAAAACATTTCACTAGACAGCAAGATTGTGCAAGTGGATGACCGAACCCATTCATTTCTTTGCCTTAGCTCAACATGGGTGGCAATCTAAAGACGTCAGACTAGGTGATACATCAAGTGAAGGAGATCCAGTGCTGTGTGGGGATTTGGTTGTGGGGATTTGGTGCAAGGGCTTTGAAGACCAATTTATAATGTTGCTCATTGTCGTCGGACATTCTCATGTTGGGTTAGACTCCTTATCCAAATCAAGGATGAGAAAGATTAGAGAATTGAAGACACTTTCTTGGTCTATCAACTATGATGCAAGAGAGGGGAGCTAGAATTGAAGCCCAGAGGAGGGTAGCACCATATCCTCCATGAAGTCCATAATAATATCTTGGAATGTAAGGGGTGGAATGAGGTTGAAAATCGCCATAGAATTGAAATTCTACTTTGTCAAGGGGAGGTAGATATTGTTTGCTTGCTGAAAACCAAGTTGGGGATCATCTCTAGAAGTATTATTTGGATTTCTAGGGGGTGTCATCAAGTGGGGTGGACTTATCTAGCTTCTAGGGGGGCACCTGGAGGAATATTGCTAATATGGGATGAAAGGTTGGTAGAGAAATTTGGAAGTGTGTAAGGGAGTACACAGTGGCGCGTTTCTTCAAAATGTGGTAGAAGGTTTCTCATGGGCAGTTTCCATAATTTATGGACCAAATCTTGATAGTGAAAAAAGATATTTATGGGAGGAAATTGACTTGGCTTTGTAGTTTGTGGGTGCTACTATGGTATTTGGGTGGAAGATTAAGCGAATCTCATTTAGGGCTCGTTTGTTTCGCAGATAAAATAAGATGAGTTGAGATTAAAGTTAAAAATTTGAATAAAATATTATTAAAATATATTTTTTAATATTATTTTTGTTTTAGTATTTGAAAAAGTTGAATTGTTTATTTTATTTTGTATTGGAAATTGGGAAAGTTGTAATGATTAGATGAGATGAAATGTTTTCTGAAAACAAACAAGGCCTTAATATTCCCATCCAGGGAGGAGCATTATCTGACTTTAAGTCAAAAGAGACTACCCAAAACATGTTGTATCACTTCCCCATTTTGCTAGATAGTTGAGGATTCTAGGTGGGCGAAGATTAGATAGTGGTTGTCCCCTTACTATTTAGAGAACACTTGGGTCCATCTTGGCTTGCAAGCTAAAGGCGTTGAAAAAAGATTTGAAGGTTTGGAATGAACAAGTTTTTTGTAGTGTGGAGCATTAGAAAAAATGCTTTATTAGTAGAGTTATAGGGTTTAGAAGGCACAGAAATGGCAAGACCATTTTCGAAGAGAAATCTAGAAAAAAATCAAGTGACGTCAGAGCTTGGATTGGACTCTTTAATGGAGGAGATATCTTGGAGACGAAAATAAGGGCACTATGATTAAGAAAGGGGAATAAGTGTACAAAGCTCTTACATTGAGTGGCCAGCTCGCATAGGAGGAAAAATACGATTGAGATGCTCAAGTTTGATGGTTTGGTGACTGCTGATCTTTCTGAGATAAAGGAGCTTGTCATTTAGAGAAATGGGAGTTATTGTCTTCTATGCTAGGAAGACGTGGCTTCATGAAGAAATGGAGCTGTTATATAGCACATTATATATCTACAATTCTCTTCGTCATATTAGTGAATGGCTCCCCAAATGGTTTTTGGTGTAGCACTCATGGCTTGAGACAAGGATCCATTGTCTCCATTGATTTTTGTTATAGATATGGACCCGCTCAGTAAAATGACGTCAAGTACAATGAATAGTGGTTTTCTTTCTCAATTTTTCGTGGGGGCTAGCAACTAAGACAATTAATATTTCATCTTTTGTTTGCAGAGGACACACTAAGATTTTGTGCAGCGAATTTGTATTGTATGAAGTTTTTTTTGGCCTGAAAGTTTGGCAACATCAGAATTCTTTCTAGGAGACATTGCTAACGTTGCGGGTTTGGCTAAATTATTAGGCTGCGAGTTCTGTTTGCCTAAGAAATATTTGGGTTATCAAGGGATTCTCGGTTGGTAATTCTAATAGGGACACTATTAACATATCTCATTTATTGTTTGCAGATGATACATCAATTTTGTGAGAGCATTATTACTTTGTTTTGAAGCGGCATCAGGGTTGAAAGTGAACTTTGATAAGTCAAAATTGGTGTCAATGTGCAATGTTTGTAACATCCGGCAGCTGGCTAATATCCTTCGATGTAAGGTTTCTCTCTTTCCATGAATTACCTCGACCTTCCTTTGGGGGTAGTTGCAAGATCTATATCGATTTGGGATACAGTGGTAGAGAAGATTGAACACAGATTGACAGGTTGGAAGAGATTATATCTCTAGAAAGGTGGTAGGATCACCCTTACCATAAGTACTCTTTCTAATCTACCAACGTATTTTTTATCTGTATTTCCAATTCCAGCAAGTGTGGCGAACCACATTGAGAAGCTGTATCGTGATTTTCTTTGGAGTGGGATAGGGGAAGAATTCAAGTATCATCTAGTTAAGTGGGATAAAGTATGCCCTCCTGTCTCTTTGGGTGGGTTGGGTATTAGAAATTTGAGGATTTCCAATTGAGCCTTGCTTGGGAAGTGGTTGTGGAGATATAATACAGAACTGGAAGCCCTATGGAAGTCAGTGATTGATTGCAAATATCAAGGCATGTGGGGGGGTGCACTAGGGAGGTTCACGGGGTTTATGGAGTGAGAATTTGGAAACATATTAGAAGAGGGTGGTGGATTTTTACTCGGCATACTAGACTGGTGTTGGGTGGTGGATCTAGAATAAAATTATGGATTGGCCTATGGTGTGGAGATCAAGCCCTAAAGGATTCATTCCCATAAGTTTTTAGGATTGCATGTGAGAAAGATGCCTCAGTGGCTAATTGCATGGAGTTCTCTAGGGACCTAGTCCAATCAAACGTGAATTTCACTAGAGCCGCCCAAGATTGGGAAGTTGGAAGCATTGAGGAGTTCTTTGGTCTTCTATACACCATGATGTCGAGAACCCATGGAGTTGACAAGATGTGGTGGATACCCACCGGTAAAGGTACATTCTCGGATCATTCTTTTTATAAGTCTCTTACACAACCACATAATATGCAATTCCCATGGAGAGAGATGGAGAAACAAGGCGCCTCCCAAAGCGGCATTTTTTGTATGGATAACAACATTAGGTAAGATCTTGACGACAGATAATCTATGGAAACGTAATTTACTGTATGTGTTGGAAAAGTGAACTGTGGATCATTTACTGTTGCATTGTGAGGTTGCTGGAATGTTATGGAATGAAGTGTTCAATAGATTGGAGTTAACTTGGGTTATGTCTGCCACAGTGACAAAGCTCATGGCCAGTTGGACAAATCTGCAAGGTCTCCCACAAATCTCAGTGGTGTGGAAAATGGTCTTGATTTGTATCATATGGTGTCTATAGAAGGAGCGAAATGACCGGACGTTTGAAAACAAAGAGCGCTCACTAGAAGAACTTAGATTATTTTTTGTCAGCACTCTTTTTCTTTGGGCCACAGTTGTAGATTTTCGTGACCTCAATTTTCATGAATTTCTTGTTTCTATATCCTCTCTCTAAATAGGTGTGACCTTTTGTATATCATCTTGTGTACTTGGGTTATATCTATTCATATCAATATAATCGTTTATTTATAAAATAAAATAAAAAATATCTGGGCATCACCCAAGCTAATCCCATCCGAGCAAAGATTTCATACCACAATGTCATGGCAATCTCACAATGAAGTAATAGATGGTTGATAGACTTTCCACTCTTTTTGCACATACAACACCAATCCATGACTATGATTCAACGTTTCCTTAAGGCCTCATTTGGATTCAGAGATGAAATGAGATGATTGTGAACAGTAATGAAATTGTTGAATTGAGATGAGATGAAATGGTTTTTGAAAATTTTGTGTGTTTGGATTAGGAAGTGAGATGAGATGGTTTTAACTTTTTGGAGATTTGATAGATGTGAGTCCCACCAATTATAATTTTGTTTTATAGATTTGTTTTTGCACTATGCATGTATCACATGCACCAACTGTGCATGTAGCACATGCACCACCCACTGCATGCACAGTAGAATACGGGTGCACGTAACACTATGAGCCTCCAACCGTGGGCTTGATCCTCATGGATTGTTGGTGCCTTCTGCCGCAGCAGTCATGGTCACTGACCCACTGAGCCCGTGCTCGCCGTAGCCCTGAGCCATGGTGGCCATGAACAGAGAATGCATCCGTGAGGGGAAGGGCGGGCAGTGGGTGCACAATGTCGTGCACCCAAAGGGGTGCTCCCCGTGGCGTCTATGGGCGAGTAGGGCCACCACCGGCCAACACCAGGATGACCAACATTTTCTGTCATCGGCAAGGTGTCCGTCAACCGCCCAGGCCACGCAGTCACCGCCAGCTTCCCACGGCCTGCTAAGGCTGCTAGTAGCCACAACTGGACATGCCGACGTTTTCTATTGCCGACGTGATGATCCCTAACAATAGAAAGTGCCAATGGGACCTTCCCCACCAGTCGCACAGCAGTGGACTCTGGATCTCTCAACTCAATCTCCGTTGAAGGCTCGAAAATGTCTACATAGAGCACTGTGAGGCACGGGGGGTAGGGAGTCTGGTTTGGCCGTTTAGGAACGACACTGTGTAGACTGGGGCAGATGGGTTTCACTCGACCACATGCTTTCTGAAAAGCTGGCTTCATTTCTCTAAAAAGCAAATATTAAAGCCCAATGTTATTGTTATTTTGTCTTTAACGGAAAGCATGTGAAACAACAAAAACTCACTTTGAATGTGCGTTTGGATAAGAAACAAGTTCTCCGTACATAGAGAGATGAGATGAGATGAATCCAAACCACACCTAAGTTGTCTGGAGTGAGGATCTTCCCCAAGGACGTCGTCCATACAAAAATTGTTGCATTTAAGGGTGCCTTTGTCTTCCAAATACTCTTCCATTGGAATAGAAGAGGTTTAAGGGCATTTTTTCAAGGAGTTTCATGGTAGATCAAAGTTTGAGAAGAGCCTTGATGAAACTTCGTATCTTTTATTCCAAAAAAAAGACGTGGACTTTTGTCCTATTAGCTTAGTGGGTGGAATATCATCTCTTAGCTAGAGGTTAAAGTTGGTTTTGGGGAAAGGTTATTTCCAGTTCTCAAAATGCATTTATTCAGGGTTGACAAATCTTGAACTCAGTTTTGATTGCTAATGAATATTTAGACAGTCAGAGATTAGAAATGGGGGGGTACCTAGAGGGTTGTGCTAGTTGGACTTGGGGAAGGCTTATGATTATGTAAATTGGGAGCTCTTGATATATTTGTTGAAAAGAAGTGATTTGGGGAGAGTTCTGGATCTCTCTTTGTATTTTTAAGTTTTTTTGTCTTTATTATTTGTTCACCATCTGGATTCTTTAGTAGCTCTCGGGGATTGAGTCAATGAGGGTCGTTTTCACCTTTGTTGTTTGTGGTTGTCATGGAGGCTTTTAGTGGGATGATTGCTACAGTCAATCGGGGACATCTGTTTGGTTTTTCAGTGGGATTGAGGAACTGTGAGGTTGTTAGTGTCGTGTTTGTTATTTCCGATGATACTCTGATTTTCTGTAATCCATATGTTGAACTACTCCAACATTTGTGATGTATTTTCTTATGGTTTGAAGCCATCTTGACGATTAATTTTGTGAGATTTGAGATGGTTCCTATTGTTGATGTGGGTGCTGTTCATAGTTTGGCCATATCCTTGGTTGTAGAGTTCCTTCACTACCGATGATGTATTTTGGTCTGCCTTTGGGTGCTTCTTTAAGGCTAATTTTATTTTTTCATTTTTTATCACTCATATAACTTCATTAAAAGGTGCAAAAGGCGCTACCTAGGTACACAAGATGGACCACATATTGGTTGGTTGGAAAAGGCTTTATTTATCGAAGTGACTAACAGGCTTGAAAAAATTCAGAAGGACTGTTTTTAGGGGGATTTTAGTGATGAAATCAAGTAGTTTGGGCGTTGTAAATCAGATTAGTTTGTTCGAGCACTATTAAGTAAATTGTTGTAGCAATATGCGAGGGAAGCCTTTGCTGGGGAAAGGACTGGATCCCCAACTTTATTTGTTCCTAGCTCAAGTTTCTGGGAGGATACTCTAGTAATTACTAATGGTAAATCTATAGCTAATGATGGAAGCCATGGGGCTTCCATCTTTGAAACACACAACGTTTGCACTAGATGATGATGGCAGGCTGGAAAAATAGGGAGGTATTCATGTGGTGGCGGTTATTAGTATGTGCTTTTCCAATTGTTGTCCTTTTAGAGGATCTAGCTTAATGACATCAAGTTCACATAATGTTGGCATGACCCAAAAACTTGAGTTGGGCCTAGGCCTAGAATAAAATTTTAAGCCTGGACTATTCTTATTATTATTTTCTTTTCTTTTAGCGGCCGTAGTGAATTGCATGAAGTGATCAATCCATTATCAGTTTTTGTTAGATTTCACTACTGTATTTGTGCATAAACATTTCGATAGTCATTAGTACCATAGATGGCTTCATAATTGTGGTCTCATCTCTCGCCATCAACTGGCTCACAAATATTTTATATTTAGTTAGTGGTGTTGAATGGGGGATTGAAACCTTTTTTGTTCTAGCTTACAGTCGAGAAGCATAGACCCTGTAAATGGTATATCGATTCTTATGGCCAAAGTTGCATTAGACTTATAATCTGAATCTGGTATTGGTTTTAAAGAAACTTTATGGCTAGTTTCTAAATCTCAATCAATATCAGCGTGTATTTATCAACTTATTTACACTACTGCCAAAAAGAAAAACCTGGTTGATTTAAACTCCTTAAAAGTAGCTACAACTTGCTTTGTCAACAGACTAATTTATGTGATTGATTAGCTTGGTTGAGAATTTGGCTGTTAATTTAACCAATTATACACAAGTCTAGAAATTGGTCTACTTGTGATGCATAAGTTACAAGTTAGACTTCTCTGCCAGTCATTAATGAGAGTCTCAATAATATATTTCAAATTACAAATAATAAAGCGTGCACTTCTATTTTGTAATGTGTTTATGTTTATTGCTTATTCCTCTAATTTGAATATTGCATTTTGAGTTCAAAGGAACCCGTTTTAGCAATTGCAGTTTTGTTGCCTGTCAAAAAAATTGAATGTTGGAACCCCTAGGGGTTGGCTCAACTGGCAACAGCCTTGGTCTTGATGATATACTCTCTCCAGGTCCAAGGTTCGAACCCTTGAATGCAAACAATTCTAGGGGATACATCCCATTGGTGAAAAGCCAATGATTTACTTTATCCGGTACATGTTTCATGGGTCCAGGGTTTAACCGGGTAAAAAGACATGTATTTGCAAGTCTGCACAATTTTTAATCATACAAAAAGTGGTTGAATGTTGGACTTGCTTGTAATGTACAGGGTTAGCAGGACGGTGACAAGGGGACTACTCGTGCACTTGGGATGTGAGGTGACAACTGTAGGCTCAAGTGAGGAGTGCTTGCATGTTGTTTCTCATGAACACCAAGTGGTCTTCTTGGATGTTTGTGCGCCGGGTATTGATGGTTATGAGCTTGCTGTTGCTATACATGAAAAATTCACAATACGTCATGAAAAGCCACTTATAGTAGCACTTACTGGAGATACAGATGAGGTTACGAAGGAGAACTGCGCGAGGGTTGGTATAAATGGAGTCATAATGAAACCTATTTCAGTTGATAAAATGAGGAGCATTTTAGCAGAGCTTTTGGAGCACCGGGTTCTGTACTAGGCTATGTTAAACAAGCAGCTCTAGTATGCAAGTCCAGAAAGGTTTGTTCTGTGATTTCACTCTCCTGTGCATGTACCACGGATTTTGGAGCCATGCATTAAAGATGAAGCGATGGTAAAATAATACGACATGCTTCAAGCAGGTTTATTTATGTATTCCTTTCTTACAATTTGCTGTAGAACACCGGCGAGGAGGGATAGCTGCTATCCTTTTTGTAAACAGGTTGGTTATTATTCAAATCAAAGAGAAATCCGGTGATAATTCAAGCGATGTGTTTGTTCTATATTGCAAATCAAGGGATATATAGTCTGTTGCATTATTTTTGGTGTTTTTGATGTCTGGATTTTGGTCTTTTATGATTTATCTATAACCCCTAGGTGTGTCTGTAACCACGGTTGTCCTCTTAATAAACTTGGGGTACCGTTTTCTGTTTTTCTAAAGAAAAAAAAAAAAAAATCCTTGAACAGACAATATGCCCAAAAAAAAGCATGGGCACATCAAGACTTTAATCTACCATTCAACACAAAGTTAAAACAGGTGAGTATGAGTTATACCTGACAGGTGGTGCGGTGACACTACCGATGTGGAGACACATTTCACACCACTAACATGTTATGATTTAATTTATAATATAAAAATTTGAATATTATAAATCAGATCTTATAGCGCCCCTTAAAAATAGAAATTTTCTACCTTCTGCAAAATTGTCAGCTTATTAACACAAATTTACACACATACACAGAAAGCACACCAATATAAAGTGGTTTTTTTATATGGCTCTTACCACCACAGTTTTTCAGTTATATACTGGAAACTACTTGGGTTTCCCACTCAGAGATGCTCAGAAGCTGTATACATGATATCGAGAACTGCAAAGGTGTCGACTGTTGAAGAGATTCTCAGGAGTAGTATACATAATTATGGGCCTTTTCAAGTATAATTTGATAAACACAAAAGCAAAATGAATTTAATGAGAGACAAGAATCGAGCAACATGGCGGAGGGGGGACGGGAAATGCTAAATTTTCACCTTTTTTTTTCACTTTTTCCTTCGTGTCCTCCTTCTGTGTCTGAAGCACTCCCGATGCGGAAAAACTGTGTTTTTGGCAGGAGATAGCTAGCTTTTTGGAAATCGTGGATTTAGGCCCGGTATAGATATTAAGTTGAGTTGAGTATTTTTATGAATAATAATAAATTGAGATGGTAAAATAAGTTTTATAGAATCTACGTAAGATGAGTTTAGATGTATTTAGATATTAAAATGAGTTTAAATATATTTATAAGAAGTTGAAAAAGGTTATAGATCCCATGTATAAAGAGGTGTTGAGTTAAAAAAAAATTATGGATCCCTCACGTGTAAAGATGTGTTGAGTTGAGACGAATTTAGTAATTTGAGAGTTAAGTATTTAAACGTTAAACTCAGTTTAAAATTAAAATGTATAAATTTCAAATGGGACCTTAGTAGGTGAGCTTGTAAATGAAGCTAAATCAAGTGATGGGTAACGATATAAAGATAACCATTTCACAACTTTTAATTCGAATTAAACTAGCTATTCATAACTCTCCAACAAAATATTATTAATTTGTTTCATTCAAGCCTATCAAAATTAATCAAAATTAAAAAAAAAACTTTAATATTTTATTAGATAGTTGCATAAGAGTTGTATAATAGTTGTATCTATGTCATTTTTTTAGGAGTCACAAAAGAGTTAAAATCCTTCCTCTCTCGTAGGAGGCGTGTAGTGAAGGGCATATCTTTAAAAATGACGATTACAATAAAAAAAAGGTTATTTTTTCACATGTTGGTTATAGAACATAGAATCAATTTTGGGATTGCCAAGACAAGCAAGTGGATCTACTCTTTATGTTGTAAGTCGAGATTCCAATCTCGTTACTAAATCAAGGTTTGGAGAAGAGATAATTCAGTTATCTGGGAATTATGGTTGGTCTTACCATGCTAAACAATCAAATGGTTGGTTGTATACAAGCTTTCTTTTGGTACCAAAGGAAAAATGTTAGAAGAAACCAATTACCTTTATTTGGCTGAAAAGATCAGGAAAGAAAATTGCATATTTATTTTAGCAAACATCACATCGATCTACTCTTTCTGTAAGAGAGTTCAATCATTTCTATGAGAAAATCATCTAATTTGCGCATATTATAAAAATGATTATTCTGATTGTTGTTGCATTCGCTATGGTTTCATCTTGACACTTAGAATAGCAAGATTTACCAAGTATTTTGTAAGAAAGTAGGAGATGTTTAATCATTTTCTATTCCTCTAATTTCCAATCTTTCATAGCCATTGTAGCAATCTTCAAAATTGCATGAATATTCTGTCCCCATTTCAATTGTTTACAATTGCAATATATTATCCATATAATACTAAATATTTACATTTTACAATTAGATTAACTGAAGAGAATAAGGCCTTGGGCTTAGGTCTCCAACCCATGACATTTCACCATTTAGCCAATCCACTTAAGTGACCCACTTACAACTGCCAGTCGTGTCTCAAAGGATCCACAGGCCTATTACTTACCAGAAAGGCCCATTCATTTATCTTTATTTCTTTGTTGCAATTTACTATTACAGTTGTCCAATTTGTCATGTGTTGCTTTATTTTACAATTTTTATTGTTAATTGTTGATGAGTAGCGAGGATGGAAAAAATTGTTATATGTCAGAATGGAACAATTGTGAACGGCATGCAAAACATCAATTACAATATGAATTTCTCTCTTTTATCTTCTTCTCTTTATTCTCTCTATTCTCGGAGGAGCTTTCCCTCTAAGCAAGTCATTAGCTTGCTGCATATAGGACGTGTAACATTGATGGTATTAGAGACGTCGGTCTCGTGCTCACACAGTCAAGGATGGTAGAGAGAACGTGCATGAACCATCTGCAAGAAAGATTGAATTTATTGAAGAAGGCAACGGATCTCAGTTTCAAGTATTGGAGATTGAAATGATAATTTTAAAAAGACAATAAGATGTTGTGGTGCAACAACTGGCAGCATTAACCGAGAAGATTCAAAAGAAAAATCATGTACATCAAGGGGAGTCATCACAAGGTCCACCACTTGGGTTTGAAGGAGCCTTGGTTTATGGGGGAGGATAATATTGCAAAGGGAGTGCGGCTGGACTTTCCATCCTTCCAAGTTGAGGATCCAGCAGGATGGCTCTACAAGGTAAATAATTTTTTTTTTTCATTATACAACACTGCACCAGAAACTTAGATTATTGTAATTCCATATGGAGGGGCATTAATCTAGTTTCAAGACCTAGAGGAGTCAGGAGGACTCACTGATTAGGAGACTTTTGTGAAAGCCTTATTGATGAGGTTTGGGCCCAACTCATATGACGACAATGGAGACTTTGACTAGACTAAGGCAAACAGGCTTAGTGGAGGAGTACAAGGTCCAATTTGAGGCCTTATCTAATCGGTTGAGGTACTTATCGGATGCCCATAAACTAAGGTACTTCCTAAGTGGGCTTAAAGATGAGATCCATTTACCATTGAGGATGTTCAATCCTTAGGATTCCATTGCTGCCTTTGAGTTAACAAAGATTCAAGAGAAGCATGTGACCTTAAGTAGAAGGGGAGTTAGAGGGGTTCCTTCACTTAACAATGAGGCTGGGATTCTCAGAAGACCTATGATTCCTATAGGTGAAGTATAAAAGGTAGGAAACAAGGGTACCATTACAGTTCAAAGAGTGCGTTAGGACCAAATGAAGGAAAGGCACCGTAAGAGCCTTTGTTATTATTGTGATTCAAAGTGGAGTCTGGGCCATAAATGCACCAAGCCTCAACCATTCCTATAAGAAGAGGAGGATGAGGAAACTGATAAGAATGGTGAGGAACCAGTGTAGGTTGTGCAAGTGTTGAATGCAATTGGGTAGTGTGAAGCTGTTCCTAGAGCTACTAAGTATGAGATTTCCTGACATGCAGTTTCAGGCTCACTCAACCTAAAAACTATGAGAGTAAAGAGGCAGATAGGATCACAATGGGTGGTGATACTCATTGAACCAGGAAGTATACATAACTTCCTAAATCTGACCATTGTTAAGAGGGAAAAATTGCCGATAGACAATAAGGAGAAGGTACAAGTGAGGGTAGCCAATGTAAAGCAGCTTAAGAGTGAGGCAAGTTGTAAACAGATCCAACTATCTATTCAAGGGGTAGAACTTACCCTTGATGTGTTTATACTTGTGCTAGCAGGTTGTGACAAGGTTTTAAGAGTGCAATGGCACCAAACACTTGGTCCCATATTGTGAAACTTTGAGAAACTCACTATGTGGTTAAAAAAAATGGGAAGGCAACTCAAATACAAGGGTTAATCTCTCCTAAGTCGATGGAGGAAGGGCCACTCGACAGAATTAATAAGAGAGAAAATAAAGAGATTTACTTAGAACTAATTGAAGAAGGATGCACTACCTCGTGTCACAGCCCATCACCCTTGATTGCACAGGTTATTAGAAGATTTCCAGAGGTCTTCCAAGAACCATGTGATCTTCCCCCAACTCGATCATAGGATCATGCTATTAATTTGATGCCAAGTACATAGCCAATTTCAATAAGGCCTTATAGGTATCCATATTACCAAAAAGATGAGATTGAGAATATTGTTAAGGAGTTATTAGATTGAGGGGTGGTCAGACCTAGCCAAAGTCCATATTCTTCAACCGTACTTCTAGTAAAAAAGGCAGATGGGTCATGGCATATGTGTGTGGACTATAGGACCCTAAATGTTGTGACTATTAAGGATAAATCTCCAATTCCTGAAGTGGAAGAGTTATTTGATGAACTTCACGGTTCCACAATATATTCTAAGTTGGACCTAAGGTTCAGGTACCACCAAATAAGGGCTAAGTCATCAAATGTTCCAAAAACCTACTTTTCGAACACTTAAGGGTCATGAATTCCTAGTGATTCCATTTGGACTAACCAATGCCCCTTCCACTTTTCAAAGTTTGATAAACGAAATATTTACCCCATTTGAGAATGTTTATCCTAGTATTTTTCGATTAATATTGGTCTATAGCATATCTAATTAGGAGCATGTAAGGCACCTAGAATTGACTTTGGAAATACTAAAGAATCATAGGTTATTTGCTAAACATTCCAAATGTAGTTTTAGCTGCTTGGAAGTGGCTAACTTGGGCCACATCATTTCAACCGAAGGTGTGAAGGCCGATCCTGAGAAATTGAAGGTCATGGCAGATTGGCCATCTCCCAAAACACTAAAATCCCTAAGAGACTTCCTCGAGTTAACAGGGTATTACATAAAGGTTTATTAAGGGGTACAGGGTATGACTAGTCCCTTGACTGCCTTATTAAAAAAGGACCAGTTTCTATAGAATGCAGGGGCTAAGAAAGCCTTACGGGATTTAAAGAGGGTAGTAATGAATCCCTCAGTATTTGTTCTGCCTGATTTCAGCACCCCTTTTATTCTAGAGTGTGGTGCTTCAGGCATGGCAGTGGGTGCAATGCTTATGCAAAGAGGGCAACTAGTGGCTTTTTTCAACCAAGCTCTTAAGGGTAGGGCTTTGTTGCTATCCACCTAAAATTGAATTATTTGCAATAGTGCAAAAGTCGAGACCCTACCACAGGGATAGTCTTTTGTGGTAAAAATCAACCACTAGTATTAAGATATCTCCTAGTTCAGTGGGTTGTAACACCTATGCAACAGAAGTGGATAACAACTGTTGGGTTACGATTTTGTGGTAGAATACAAAAATGGGGCAAAAAATAGGGTGGCAAATGCATTATCCAAAAAATTTGAGGGTGAAATCACATTGTATGTCATCTCCTTCCCACTACCTCCTAGTTGGAAGAACTATGCCCAAGCTATCAAGGGAGAAACCACATTAAGGAGTTGTTTGAGGAGATAGAACAGTGATACTTACCTCCCCCTTATACAATCAAGGACAAGTTGCTCTTCTAAATAAATGCCTATACATAGGTTAGAAACTCCAGTTTGAACAAAAGTTCTTGCAATTGCTTCACAACAGCTCACTAAGGAGCCACTTAGATATGATAAAACAATCAGCAGGATTATGAGGGGATTTTTCTAGCCAAGATTGAGATAAGATGTGAAATGTTTTATAAGGAATCGTGACACATACCAAACAGTGAAAGCGAAGAAGTCACTCCCAAGTGGACTCTTACAACCCCTCTCGATTCCTAAACAACCTTGGCTTAACATCACTATAGACTTTATCGATGGACTTTCTAATTCCAAAGGATATAGCACCATCTAGGTGGTGGTTGAAAAACTCACCAAATATGACTATTTCCTCCCACTAGCCCACCCTTACATAGCCCTAATGATAGCCCAACTATTCCTTGACCAGATTTTCAAACTATGTGGGCTCCCAAACTCAATTGTATCGATCAGGACAAACTTTTACTAGTAATTTCTGGCAAGAGTTATTCAAAAAATAAGAGGTCCAATTAACTTTTAGTACATCATATCATCCTCAAACGGGTGACCAGACAGGGATAGTGAATAAGTGTATCAAAAACTACCTCAGGTGTTTCGTTGGAGACATGCTGAAATATTGGGCCCACTAGTTACCTCTGGCCGAATGCTGGTGCAACACTCTGCAACTCGAATGATCCCATTTGAGGCACTCTACGGCTACCCACCACCCCATCTGGTGTCTTACATCCCAGGGGTCACCAAGTTAAAATCAATTGATGTGACTTTGAGATATAGAAAATAGATCATGCAACTCCTATGTCATAACCTACATCAAACCCAAGACAGAATGAAAAAATATGCAAACTTGCCTAGGAAAGAAAGGAACTATATAAGGGGAATGAGTTATCTAAGATTACAGCCATACCGATAGCTCTCAGTCGCCCATCGCCTGAACTTCGCTCACCGCTATTACGGCCTATTCAAGGTCCTTCAGAGATAGGAGTCATGGCTTATAGGCTAGAACTACCAAGCACGGTGAAAATCCACCTTGTGTTCTACATGTTGCAGCTGAAGAAGAAGGCCGAACAACAAATCACGATGGTTCCTCACCTACCGTTGCAAGCCAGAGCTGGAGGCCATCCTCGATTGCCAATTGAAAAAAGAAGGGAACTATCCTTCGGTGGAAGTTTTAGTGAAATGGCACAAACAAAAGGACGAGCTTGAATATTCACAACCAATTTTAGTTGCAAATAGTCATTTTGCTGGAATTAACTGGTCGCAAATAAGCAGTTTTCTTATAGTGGAGGAAGTAATGTGGGAGAGGTACGCAAAGATGAAGTCATCTTACCCACATCTTTTGGGAAAGGTGTTCTAAGGGGAGGGTATTGTCACAAACCTAACCTTAGGCGGCAGAAGAGACTCAGAGAGGGATTAGCTTGCAAGGGAAGGGGGAGATGTGTTTATGGGTCTATCGGGAAGGAAAAGATTAGGTTAACTGAAGAGCATAGGCCTTAGGCTTGGGCCTCTAGTCCACGACATTTCACCATTCAGCCAAACCACTTAAGTGACCCACTTACAACTACCAACCCATGTCTCAAAGGATTCACTAGCCTATTACTCACTAGAAAGGCCCATTCCATTTATCCATTTCTCTTTATTTCTTTTTTGAAATTTACTATTACAATTGTCTAGTTTGTTATGTGTTGCTTTATTTTTCACTTTCTATTATTAATTGCTGATGAGTGGCAATGAGGGAAAATGTTGTTATACGTCAAAAGGGAACAATTGTGAATGGCATGCAAAATATCAATTACATTTTGAATTTCTCTCTTTTGGCTATAGCATGCTGCATACCAGACATGTAACAGATGTTTTGATTAACGTAGCTAGTATATTGAAAGCTATATTGTAATGTTGTTAGTAATTTCATTAGAAACATTATTGGTTTTTCAAAAATACTAATAAAAGAGACAAGTTGGAAAAGAGAGCCAACAAACACTTCCTAAAATAATCATTACAATTCATAATGAAGTTAAAGAAAAGAGAAGGAAATGGTGCCAAGAAGGTGGTGCAATGCTATAATTTCTTGATCAGAACTCCAAAAAGAAAATTAATATACCAAGGTGGTTTTGCAACAATCCAAAAAATAAACTGTTATGAGTCTTTTGCTACAATTGTTAAATGAGTAGAAACATGTAGGAAGGAGGGACATACTGTAAAAGGTTGTTGTGAGTCTTACAACAAACAGGTTGTTGTGAGTCTTACAACAAACTTAACCCCTCGAAATCTTACAAAAACCCAAAAATCCCTCCCCCAACCTAAAAAGATGCTGAGAGAAAAATTCTTTAGCCTATACGAAATTCAAAATAATCCGTAACTCTAATGGTTCTTAAAAAAACTCCCAAATTTATTGAGAAATCTAGTTGAGAAATACATGGAGTTAACTAAAAAGTTTAGCCTGAATCCTTTATAAAATCTTGATATTTAAAAGTCAAAAGATGAAATTTTCTAAAACCATCAACCAAAGTATGATTTTTCTCTATTGTTGATGTGACTTATTGCATGGCTAGACCAGTGAAGAGCTCCTCTTACAAAATAAAGAAACTATTATTAGAATCTCTTTGGTCCCAAAGGGACACTCCGATAATTAAGTCAATTTATCTTTTCTATTTCTTAGAAGAAAAACTCAATAGAGGAAGTTATGAAATGAATCAGTGATCTTCTTTGTTGTAGATTGTCCCCTTTTAATATAATTCTTATTATAGCGTTCATAGATGTTAGTTCCTAACAAAGTAAGGTTCAATGGGTTTTTATTGTGGGTTTTGTGAGTGGAACCCAAGGATCAACTTCATCCCAAGCATCTATTATCTTTTTATTCTTTAAACCTTTTTTTTTTTTTCCTTAGTCTTCTCTACAATCATTATTTTGAATGGAAATATTGAGTGCTTCATTATAGAAGAAAATTATAATTTACTATTATAATGTGCTTTAAACAACTTCTGGTTGATAAAGATTATAAAATCACCACTTATCCTAAAAACTTAAATTAATGGGAAGAGGTAGATTTTATTATTTGTAATATATTCTTAACTTTCCTTAATGGAATCTCATAGATTCAAGATTTGGCCACAATCCTTCTTATGTCTGGAGGGGTATTTGGGAGGCGAAAAAAGATCTGATCCTTGGCTGAGCAGGCAATGGGCAAACTATCAAGATATGAACTGATCATTGGATTCCTAGTTTTAGAAGCCTACAACAATGTCTGCAGGAGGGGGATGTTAGGGACTTAAATGACACTATGGATAGTCTCATTGATGGGCATACTAAAGGGTGGGATGTGAAAAAGGTGAGGACTCTGCTACCACAAGCTGCTACAAATAAGGTCCTTAAGATCTTACTCATTTCAAGTGAAAACGAAGACATTCTTACATGGACCCCTAAGCATAATGACATGTTTAGTGTAAGAAGTGCTTATAGACTTTTTAGAGACATGAAGCTAGAGAGTAAACAAGGAGAGAGCTCTAATGCTGGGAGACAGAAGACAATCTAGAAAGAACTTTGAAAATTTCAGCTTCCAAATAAAGTCAAAGTATTTGTTTGGAGAGCATGTAAATAAGGGGTACCAACAAGACATAACTTACTGAAGAGGAAGGTGATTAATGATGCCAACTGCCAGTTTTGTAAAAATGCAGTGGAAGATACAACACATGCACTTTGGTACTGTCCTATACTTAAAAATAGTTGGAAACAACACCTTCCTGCACTACAAATATCTGATTCTAATTATGATTTCGTGGAGATTGCTAGCCAGGTCAAGGAGAAATGTCAAAGAAAGGATGTTGAGCTATTCTTTCTTATAGCATGGAGTTGTTGGTACAGAAGAAACCAGCTGGTTTATGAGCAGAAGACTCTGACACCTGATCGTGTAATTAGCCACACTCTTGCTTTACAAAAGAATTATAAAGATCTAAGAGGAAGGCCTATCAAGATGAACAAAAGTTGCTACAGATGGGAGCCTCCACCTCAAGGAACAATGAAACTTAATGTGCATGGGTTATGTTTGTTGAGCAACACAGTGCTGGTGTATGGATTATTATCAGAGATGATAGAGGATCGGTAATAATGACAGCTAGCAAAAAGGAGAATGAAGTTAATGATCCTATTGAAGTTGAACTACTAGCAATACTTCAAGAGAAAATCTTTAAATAGGTTAGTCCGATGATGCCTAAAAAACAGCCTCTAATGAAATATTGCCACATAGACTTCTTAGAAAACTTATCTTAAATCACGAAATAGAGGATACCACGAAAGTCCCCTTTCCCCTCTCTTCAAACCCTCTATTTGTGGAAAAAACAAACCGAACCCTCTCTTCGCTCACTCCTGAGCTCCAGTCACCGCTCACTTCCCTCCCTAGTCACGGATTATAGAGCATCCCTGCAATCTAGGCCATGGATTTTGATGGCACAACTCCATAAATGATGCTCACAGCATATACATATCATTAAACGTCAACAAAACTAGCTTTGAAAAGGAAGGTATGCAAAATGGAGTTTGATCATAATGGCAATCATTATGATTGTTGTTCGGTGCTTTTCAGTAGCTGAGTATGAAGTAAAGACGAGACTCATCTTTTATCTTTTCCCTGTCCCAAATTTTTGTAAACAAGAACAAATTTATGGTGCAAAAATGTATGGGGTTCAAATAAGAATAGGTTTCACCCAGGTGCAGAAATGGTGCAAAAAAATTGTTTTCATTCTATCGGTCTTAGTAGTATTTTCTTAGCAAGATGTTTTCTAATTTTTTTTTAAAACAAGAATAGATTCACCCAAGTGAAGAATGTGCAAAAAAAAAAATCTGAAATAATTTTTTTTAAACTAGAACAGATTCACCCAGGTTCAAATTAAAAAGATTTCATAAAAAAATATACTGGTTTCAATGGACTAAATAGAAATCCATGATTCTGGGTTGGAAGTATGAAGGTTGAGGGGATGAAGGATTTCTGGGTTGTGATAGGATGGAGGTGTGAGGGATGAGCAAAGCAGCCGTAGGTTTAGGAGCATAATGGGATTTTTTTTTCTCTGATCTACCGTGATGCAGCTCATGAGCTTATTATGTGGAGTGTTTATATGTCTATATGCTATTGGTGTCCGTTACTCTCAGTAGAATAGCATATCCACTCCAAAGCGGAACTCATACTTCAAGGCTTACAGCTAAGTGTTCACTTATAAATAAAAGATACGATAAAAGAGAGTGATTCTCTTATGTTAGTGAAAGAGCTTCAACTTACAACAGATTATATGTCTCCGTTGGGCAACATTATTAAAGATGTTAGAGAACTAATGTAGAGATTCAATAGCTGTACCATTCAATATGTTGGAAGAATGGAAAATGAAGCTGCTCATAGCTTGCAAAATTTGCTTGGAATGTAATTGACATTAGTGTTAGGTGGGGATCTTTTCCTAGTATTATTGCTCCGGTCATTTGGGCTGATAATTAGTTGTCAGCTATTCTTTGCAATAAAGCTTTATTTTGCTATAAAAAATATTAAAAAAAAAAACTCTCCTCATGTGTGGCCAAACTCTCTCTCAATGAGTGTACCCAATGCGTAGAATATTTAATTAATTGAGTAAAGTGTAGAGTCAGGGTTCATACTCAAAACATCTGCTCTAATACCATTTCAAATCACATTTGTCTAAAAAATTTGAACTGATAGAAATAGGTAGATTTTATTATTTATATTCTATTATTAACAAAAATGTTGATATATTTTTTTTTACATCATTTATGATGTTGCATGTATTCTATTTTATAAATTATATATGAATGTTATATATTACATATAAACAAAATTATTATTATTATTATTATTAGTATAATATAAATTCATCCATCGACGATAAATTTTTGGATCCGCCATTGATGGGCCTAACAAAATAGAGAAAACAATAAAAATGGAGGAATTTTACATATAGACCTCATTTGGATAGTGAAAATATTTTATCTCATCTCATCATTACAATTTTTCAAATTCTCATACAAAATAAAATAAACAATTCAACTTTTTCAAATCCTAAAATAATAATAATATTAAAATATAATATTCTAATAATATTTTATTCAGCTTTTATCTAAAACTATTTCATCTCATCTCATTATCTAAACCACACCACAATGACGGCGTCCGATATTTGGAGTTGCTTGTGATGGCAAGTGTGGTTGGCTCGTCCAGCGGTGTAGTTTAAGAGACAATAGAACTAGTGGTATATGAGGTGAGAAAGATCAAGAAGTATGTGTGCAAGGAGTAATGTGCTACATGATACCTGTTGGAAGCTCCTTTTAAAAGAGATAGGGTGGAGGAATAAATATCAATTTATTTACAAGCGACCGTGAAAAAACCCGTAGATTATTTTGACACCATAACAATTTAAACAACAAAAATTGAAAAGATTTTATATCACTTTCGAAAGTCAATCAACTTTCCTTATTTGTCTCTTCTTTTTATTTTTGAAAATAGAATTTTAATAGTATTGCTGGAGATACAAAAGGATCACACATATTGATGTGGCACACGTCTTCCTTCTTCTTCTTTTTCTTCTCTTTCTCTTTCTCCCCCATCTCCTCTTGCCTCTCCCCTCCTCCTCCTCCCCCTTTTCCCTCTCTCTTTCTCCCTCCCGGGGTGGTTCCTGACCACCACAGATAGTCAAAGGGCTAGTCAAAGGGCGGCGACCATCGACCACACAAGCCATCGACTCAGATCCCAACCACCCCGACCACCTAGCGGCTGCCACGCAATGGTTGACCACAGACACATCATGCGCCCATTTTCCCCTCTATTTCTCCCTCCCAGGGTGGTTCTCGACCACCACAGACGGCAAAAGGATGGCAACCGTCCACCATGCAAGCCGTTAGCATAGATCGCAACACCCTGGCCGCGCCGGCCACACAACGGTTGACCACGCACACAGTGTGCGAAATGCGCACCAACATGTACAGCGAGCTGTCATGAGCTCCACACCGGCGGTGCCTCTTAGACTTCTGGTGTCTTCTGCCCACCCTGAGGTGGTCCCTGACCACCATGGCCGGCACGGAGAGAGGACACAAGGAGAAGGCAGGGGTGGCGGGCATGGGGGAAGGGAAGAAAGAAAGAGAAAAAGAAATAGGGAGAGATGTGGCACACTAACATGAATCCTTTTGTGGGATTCATTTGTGTCTATAATGTTTTCATTTTTAATAGGCTAGGTCCTACTTCATTTCATATTCAACAATTAGAAATCTTTTAGTGGACATTCCGATAATTAAGTGTATGGTTCATCTTTTATATGGCAGGGTTTTTATTAGCAATGATTATTATTATTATTATTATTATTTTGGCGCCATGTGCATTGGCAACCTATTAGTATGCCAATAAACTACCCTAAAAAAAACACAACCAATGAGAATGCAGGCAAATGAGTCGAGAGACGTGGAAACGAATACGATATGATGCACGTTCTGTGTTTATGAAAATTTTGAAAATTTTCAGTTAGTTTTGAGATGAGATAAAAATTTTATGAATAATAATAAGATAATTTATAAATAGTAGTGAAATAGTTTGAGATAAGTATTTTTTAGATTTTGAGAAAGGAGAGAAAATTTTGAATAAAAAATATTATAAAATTAAAATATTATAAAAATATAATTTTTATTTAGAAATTTAAAAAAGTTAAAATTATTTTTTATTTTTTATTTAAAAATTTGAAAAAATTGTAATGATAAACTTAAAAAAATTATAATAATTAATTTAAAAATTTTATATTTAAATTATGTTTAAGAATAAGATAAAATGAGATTAGATATAATCCAAATAAGCTACTCTTAAGGGCTAAGTCATATTCGTTGACCTAAACCGTAGCTTCCACGTGTCATTAGGCACGCAATATGCACGCGTCGACGCGTCAATTCCGCGTTCTTATCCCATACAAAATACTGTTCAAATAATTCCTGCTTTCCATCCTTTTCTTTTCGCATTCTTTTGCTCTGCGCTCTCTCGATCAGAAAACAGTTGGTAAGGGATCTCTCTCTCTCTCTCTCTCTCTCTCTCTCTCTCCCTTCCTCTGTTTGTTAATCTGTCATTTTACACTTGTTAATCGGTAAGCTATTTCTGTCTCGGGGATTTAAATGGGTAGATTTCTACGTTTGTTGTTTGCATATGGAGAGAACGAATCTTTGACCTGGATTCTCTTTCTTTGCTAACTTTTCTTCCTAGGATACCTGTGAACGATAATCATGAATCATCCCATGTATTAGAGAAAGGCTTGACTTCGGATCTGTGAATTCCCTTTTGCTGTAGGATAAACCATGATCTGTGTGGTTGATCTAGTAAGTTTATTTGCTCGAATTGTTATGGAACTCTGAAATGCATAGCATTTCGAATTTTAAGTTCAGGAGTGTTGTTATGCTGATTTAATCGACATTTAGTTTTTAGTAGTCGTATGGATGCCTGTCATTAAATAGTTTTATAAGATAAAATGCCTGCTGATGGTAAGCATAAACGTCGGTAGAAGCTGAATTGATTAATAATGAAGCCCCACGTTTTTTTATTTCGAACTTCGAGTAATTTGCTAACTGCATAAAATGTGTAGAAATTTTGGTTGTGGTGATCTCCAAATAATGCTTGAGATCATAAACCTTATACCAAGGTTCTATGCTTATACTTCGATTTTGAATTGTGTAACATATCAAGGGGAAGTTTAGGGCAGGTTTGGGGGGTGAGATGAGAATTTATGTTTTGTTTTGTATTTAAAATATTATGTTTTAATATTATTATTGTTTTGGGATTTGAAAAAGTTGAATTGTTTATTATATTTTGTATGGGGATTTGAAAAATGTGTAATGATGAGATGAGAATAGAATTTTGTGTTTTGTCTTCTGCCCCAAACCTGCCTTTAGTCTCAGGAGAGTAATTAATATTTGTCTCCCCAAACCAATCTGTCTTGAGAACACATAAGCATGCATTTATTTCTCTCATTGATTTTGCAGCTTCATTACTTTGCCAAAAAAAAAGAAACATGGGTGGTGGAAAGGATAAGCATGATGAATCTGACAAAGGGTTATTCTCGCACCTGCTTCCCGGTGCTTCTGGATATCCTCCTGGTCAGCACGCTCCAGCTCCTGGGGCGTACCCGCCTGGAGCATACCCTCAACAAGGCTACCCTCAACAAGGCTACCCGCCACAAGGCTACCCGCCTCAAAGCTACCCGCCACAAGGCTACCCACCTCAAGGCTACCCGCCACAAGGCTACCCGCCTCAAGGCTATCCTCCTGGTGCACACCAACCATCTGGGTATCCTGGACAATCTGCTCCACATCAGTCAGGTAAAGACCCAAATATAATCCAATTTCAATAATTTAAGAAGTAATTCAAGTGGGCTGACTGATTAGCAAGCCACCTTTGCTCTCCAAGCGAATTAGCTAGTCTCAGATATTCTAAAAAATTATATTCTTTATAGAAAAACTGGTCGTTGTGGTCGATATGTTATTAGTAAGACACTTCATTCTTTCTAATTAAAAAGGAAAAAAAGTTAATGTACTATTATATGTGTTCTCAATGTGCACCCCTTCTTCAAGTTTATGGAAGATATCCTTATCTAAATTGTTTGTTTAACATGATCATCATTTAGGTGTCGTTTGGATTCGAAGATGAGTTGAGATGGGTTGTAAATAATAGTGAGATTTGTGAGTTAAAGTTGATGAATAGTAATGAATAGTAGTGAGATGAGTTGAGATGGGTTGTGAATACAAACCGGGTCAGCTGGTTACCCTATGATTCTTTCAGGCCATGTTGCTATGAGCTCTTATAGCTCTTGATATTGGAACTTTTTTTGTTTTAGGAATAAAACTTTTTCGGTTTTAGGAACGTTTTCTCAAACTTCATTTTTGCCGCCCTGTTTTTGTGGAAATCTTTTCTGATCCAGCCACGTAACAAATTGGAGAATCAGTAGGATTGAAAAGGAATCCTAGACCTCTTAGGATTTTTGTATGGAACCCTAAAAAAAACACCAACACAAACGTTGCTTTTATCAAAATATCGTTGGTGCCTTTCTTATTGAATGCCGAAGGTTTAAATAAGGATTACAAGTCCTATACGTAACTAGGCTTTTTTTCATAGTTATCTTGAAGATAATTAAATACTAACTAGTCTAACAACTATTCAAATGATAAAGAAAAGTAGTCAAATAAGAGATAAAATAAATCTTTTGATCTATTGTTTCAATTGCATCTCTTCAATCTTGCTTTCACATCTGTTTTGTTCCAAAAGCCACGCAGCAGTTTTCTTCATGTTATTATTGGTTTCATTATAGAAGTTGTTGAGCTGTCATTTGTTTTCATCAGGACATGGCTCGGGTTCATCAGGACATGGCATGGGGGCCTTGCTAGCTGGGGGTGCTGCTGCAGCTGCAGTTGCTTATGGTGCTCAGCATCTTACCCATGGTGCGCACGCTCCACATGGCGCTTCTTATGGTGTTCAGCATCTTGCCCATGGCGCGCACGTTCCACATGGCTCCCACTCGCTTGGCGGCAATTTTGGAAAGCATGGCAAATTCAAGCACGGGAAGTTTGGCAAGGTCGGGAAGCATGGCAAGCATGGGGGGGAAAGTTCAAGAAGTGGAAATGATCTTTTATAACTCACTGAATTTAATCATGTTTACTCTATGCTGATTCTGGTTTTCTTATAAATAAACCATACTTTTTTATGATTTCTGCGACGCTGTGGCAAATACAGTTGGCCGACATAATTTCCATATAGCTTTCTTATATATATATATATATATATATATATATATATCATATACAGATCATCTTGGCCAGTTGAGATGTATATCTGTTCTTCTCCTCCTGCTAAGCTTGCTATGAATGGGGGCCATTCCAGAACTGTTTAGTTTTTAGTCTTTTATTGTTACCGAACCACTTTGTTCTAATTTCCCCTTGGTTTTTACGCACAATGGAACCCCTAGGGGTTAGCTGGTCTTGGTCATGGCTCTATTCTCACTCCAGGTTTAAGGTCGAATCCTCTGAGGTACAAGTAATTTTTTAAGGGTTATCGGTTTAGGGGAACTTCCCTTGAATTACCTAGGTGCACTTTCAGAAAATTAATCGAGTTAAACTCGAGTTTAGCTAAGTTATTCCTGAGCAACTTCGCAAATAATCTTGTTTATTTATATATATTAAATAAAATTAATAATTACTTATCGTGTTTAGTGTCTTAAAATATGATCTTTCTGTTGATAAACTTTTTGTTTGTCCTTAGGTTTCATGTTATAAAAGATCATATATATATATATATATATATATATATATATATATTGCACTTTCAATCTACCATTATTTATATTTTGAACTCTAAATTACTATAATTGACATAATGCATAATCCAAGTACTACCAAAACCTACACTTTGTTTCTTTTATGAAAATCCGGTAGTCAAGGTTGCCCCTATGTTCAGCTAGTTTTTGGATCATGTTAACATTCAGAATTAAATAATGAGGGCAAAGTGTACTTTTTCTTATAAATAAAAAACTATTGATTTTTTCAAGTTAATAAAAATGCGCTTGTCGCGTGAGTAATATAATATATACGTAACGATTAAGATTTCTTCGCATTCTTATCCAAATTTCAAGTTTAAAGTGGGAGAGATGTATATATTTTTAAAAATTAAATATAATTTAAAAAAAAAAAATTAATTTTTACTTGCAGCACGATTTTTCTCCTTTTTTCATTCCTCTCATTTTATTCTTCAATTTCTTATTCTTCTTATTTCATTCTTTGTTCTCTCTCGGATGTCTTCTTGTCGTCTCAAACTTCGGTCGTGGCGCAGCTCGTCTTCTCCAACCACAATTGTGGCATGCCTTAAACCACAACCGTGGCATTCAGATCCATAGTCATGGCTAGTGGCCTTGAGTCTCGTTGTCTAAGGTACTATTTAGATAGTGAATTGACATCAAAATTAAATAAAATATTATTATAATATTATTTTTAATACTATAATAATAAGATGAGATGAAATATTTTCACTATCTAAATAGAGTCAAACAACATACCCGACCCACTTACCTATACTGTAATTTTGATTAATGTAATGAAATTATTTGTTTATAAAAAGAAAAAAAAAAGTGGATTGTAGGACTCAAAGTAAGTGCACACAAATATTTAAAAAATGTCGGAATTAGCTTTTTATAGTTAAGCCTTGTTTGAATTCAAAACTCATTTTAACTCATCTTATCTCATCATTATAATTTTATCAAATTTTCCTACAAAATATAATAAATAATTCAACTTTTTCAAATCTCAAAATAATTTTTTCAAATTTTCACCCAAATAAAATAAACAATTCAACTTTTATTCTACTATTCACAAAACATCTCAACACATCTCTAAATCCAAACCACTCAAAACAAAAGCGTTATTTATTATAATTTTTTGCGTTGGATGCAATTAGAAGTCCAACAACTCATTTCCATTAGTCAATGGTCAATATGAGAATCAAACTTTTGTTACACTTGTTCGTATAAAAATATCTGCAAATGCACAGAATCGTAATAAATAGTAAAATATTTTAAAGAAAACGAATGTTGAACCCACAAAATTAATTATGTTATTGAGTATTGAAATTTACTAAATTAATCACTATTTGAAAAACCGAAATTTAAGGAATAGATTATTTAAATTAAATTGAAGAAAAGAGCAGTAAAAGTTAGATTTTTTAAAAATAATAAAAATAGATCTAGAGCGTTTGATTTCATCTAATAAATCTCACACAATTTATTCTTCCTTGTTATAGAATTCCAATTATTCTAAATTCATGATAAAAATTCCTTAACTATTCAATATTTTCTTTCGAACAATACTAAAAATATCTCCAACTAATAACTTCATATCTCTATGTGAATTTAACTAATTGGAGGCTCGTTAAGCTTTTTGGATTTTTCTTAAAAATCACACTAATCGCGGTAAAGTATCTCTACTTTCGCTCAACTAATGGTGCTTAATTCTAGAAATCTAATCACAAATCACATCTCAATCTCAGTGCAATTTAATAGATCAAATAATAATTAGTTAGAAAATTGCAAGCATTAAGAACAAAGAATAAACACTCAATCATGAAAATATTGAAAATAAAATAATTTAGAACATAAATTGTGTGTTCAATTCTAGACTACATCAAAGCTCTAAAAAATAAAATTAGTTCATAATGAAATTAAAAAGAAAAAGAATAAAACTAGTGTTCTTTGTTGGAGTCAGTTGATGAAGCATGCGACTCTTTCCTCTACTTCTCAAATCCGTCTCCTTGAAAGAAACTTAAAGAATAAACTCTGAAATATTTTACTCTAAAACTCAGAGCCTCCTCTTTTAATTTCGTGCTAATGATTTGTTTATATAGGGCACAAAAGAAACCCTAACGTTTTAATGATTTCCGCTTAAAAAATGGCCTAACTTTTAGGACTAATTTTTGGTAGCCTCATATGCGCTCCAGGAGTCAGAACTTAGAAATCCTTATTAGAGATAAAATTGTAGCACTTTAAGTCAGCTTTCCAACCCATCCAAAATCACATCTATCAGATATATGAGTAAAAAGTTATGATCAAAACACTCAAGCATGTCTAGACTGTCTCCTAATGTATTCTAAACTTGGACTTCTTGTAGATTCCTTCTGTGATTTCTTTTTTTTTTCTTGATAAAAATTACTTTCAAGCCCTTTACAAGTTGTTGCTCACGATGTTGTTTAGGTTAGTCTTTTAAGTTGGTCAGTTAGACCGGTCGCCTAATCTAACTGCCTAGAGGTTTGTCGACAAGTCTTCTGGCCTAAATCTCATCGGCTCTCTTCAGATCTCGTCGTCTCTCATCGGTCTGGATCCGTAGTCTCTTCTTTTGTACAAAAATGCTCTCATTTCGTACTAAATCTTCTCATTTCTTCAAATCCAAGAAAATAAAAAAATATATATATAAATAAAATAAAATCAATAGAATTGAAGGAAAACTGACACTTTTCATAATAAAAAAATAATAAAAATCACATAAAAGTCACACTTATCAACACTCCTATTCTACATCTCTTTTAGAGTAGAATATCATTTATAGTTTCAAAGCCCATTAACCATTCCTCTAATGTCGTTTCTATGTCTTAGTTATGAAAAAAGAGACAAGTCAACAGCGACATATTAGGGTACTAAATATATAAACCTTTAATTTAGAGAATGTTTGGATTTGCATTGAGAGTGTTAAAAAGTGAGTAAATAATCTTAAAAGTTGTTTAACAATAAAATTAACTTATTTGGTTGTTACTTATTAAAATAATTTTTAATTATAAAAACTTCAAAAAGTACATTTAAGAAAAAAAATCATTTTGATGCTCTTCCTAAAATGTGTTGTTTCAGAAAGTGTGGAACGTAGTTTCAATTTTAAAGAAAACTGTCAATGAGTGAAAATACCCAAACAAATTTCAATTAATTAAAAGCTTTGCCCTTTTCTCTTTTTACATGCACAAATCTACTCTATATCACGACACCTCCTCCAGATAACTCCGTCCAACGTTTCCTTTGTTCATCGAGAAGTCTCTCACATTTCATTGACATCATCTCTCCCAGTCCTACATATCATCTCCTAGCGCAACATCTCCTCTATTGAGTAGTCTCCCACCTCCTTCACACGCTTGCCTTGGAAATTCCACCAATAAGTTGTTCAAAAGAGTGATGGTCCCGAGCAATGGCAGGGATCGTCACTCTGATGCCTACGTTCATCCTTTGTTTTGTTGTATGTTCTAAAAGAGAGCTAGAGAAAGAGTTTGTACCTTCCTTGCTCTTTTTTTTTTTTTTGTACATGTATCTTGTTTGGAGGTTGATGTAGTTTCTCTTGCTCCGGGTGGCCTGACAACTCCTACCTCTGAGAAGGCACATCATAGCAGTTAATGCGGTAACCCATTTGGACTTCTGGAGCAGCGTGGTCTAACATAGGCACATTCCATGAGAGGGCAATTTGTAGCATTTAATGCATTAACCCCCACTGAGTCTGAGGTATGGAGGGCCATTCTTAATTGACTTTCTAATGACTTAGCTAGTTAGAGTATGTCAGGCAGGTTTGAAAGTGTCCCTTCCCCCTGTGGTGCCGCACCAGGATGCGATTGAACGACCATCTCGGTATGCTATTTGTCCCTTGATGGGCTGGTTCTCACCCACAATAGAAGGTCTCTTTGGGGCCCGCCCTTGCTCTCTTTTTCGTGCATAGGGTAACTAATCTAAGCGGGTTGAATCCACGGAGGGGCTAGGTCATTTCTCTATGGTAGGAATCAGGCCAAACAATTACCTCAAAAATTCCTATCACATGCATGCGGCTGTAATTACACCTTTTCTCTTCTCCTCTCTTTTTTGTACCTCTTTGGCAATCGATTTGCATTCTATAGCCAAGATCGGTTTTCCTCAGGTTGAGGGTGATGACTGCTGCTTCACCTTCCTCATGTTCCCTCATGTAGCGCGACTTGTGGGATCCATGTGTCTTTTTTCAGCTGTGCTGACCCTCGCTGTCATTCCTTTAACCCTTCGTGTCTCTTCTATACATATCACTTTTCTGACTTCTCTAGAGTTTTCTTATTGCATATGCTTCCCTTCTCCTTGGACCCTTTTTATTCCATCATCCGATTGGCGAATCCCTAAATGGGTCCAACAATGTGAGCTCTCCTTAGGTTGAGAGGTTCAAAAGAAGTTAATAGTCCGCAACTACTACATCGGTAGAGTTTGACTCAAAGAGGGACTTATATGGGATCCTAGACTCTGCTGGCTTGATTTCTCCTGGCACCCATTGTGCCGCAGTCGACTCGGGGGGATTTTTTGAGCATGTGGCCCTATACGTCAGAATGTTTTTGATGGGGTTACGACTCCCTTTTTGTTGCCATGTTCATGAGGTCCAAGACTACCTGGGGTTGGCTTTCAAACTTTTTCCTAATGCTTGGAGGATTTTACTTTCTTATTGTGTGGTGTGGCGCTCAGTGTTAGAGCCCACATGTGATGAGTACCCAGATCTTATAGCCCGCGAGTTTGTCTATACACATGACATCTGACCTTTAGAGGGGAACCAGTGCAGTTTTTGTTCGCAGATGGGTTCCCATGTGGTGCGTTTGGAGCCTAGTTTTTCCCACTTTAAGGACTGGCATAATAAGTTTTTATTCGGGCCTAATTTTGGTTGGGAATATCCTATGAACAAGGCCAGCCACCGTGAATTTATAGTTCGATCCATATGGGGTCGCATTCCAAGAAATTAAGATTTCAATGAGGCCCTCTCCAGGAGGGAAGAGGGTCGCTTAGATTTTGTCTATTCGTGGATTATGGGGAATCCAGAGGCAATTTAGTTTGACGGACTCCTTACCAGGAGAACATAGACAGCATCCTAGTCTCCCAGAAATAGTCGCGGCTTATCGGCCACCCTTCCTTTGACGTGGAGAAAACTTCTCCACTTCGTGGTCCAAAGAGGCTTGCCGTGGTTCCTTTTGAATAGAAAGGGAAGAAAGCACGTTGGCCCTCGTGACCAAGGTAAGGTTAGCGGCAGGTCGTGCCTTGGCTATAGTAACGTTGTTCCAAAGGATGGTTGTAGTCGTCTCGGTTTAAGCTCTGTTGCCCTTCTTCAATCGTTTGACAAAGATCCTTAATTGAGGGAAGGGGACATTAACATGGTTCTGGGCCCCTGTGCTGCTAGCGCTCTTGATTCTAAAGAGGTTCGGGGCAGGTTGTTTACCGATCATGACACCGTTAACCAAAAGGGGGACTTTACTTCACTACAACCACGTTTCTCATCCTACCCCAGCACTTGGGTGCAGGCCCAATCCTCTCCATTGAGGTTTGGCCACTTGGGAAAGATCTTCGAGTAGGGGCAAAAGGACATCTATCCATCTCTAGGCCCTGAGTGTTTTGCACCCATTTCAAACAAGTCCCTGGCCCACCTGCGAGGGTGATGTTTGAGAGATTCAAGACCTCTGCCATTGGCGTTGAGTGACCCTGCGAAGGTGCAGGGAGGTGGTGAGAAAGCACATTCTCCTCCAGTTCATCGTTCCTTCTCTGGAGGTGTCAAGGTTACGACTATCATCCCTTCTTCGGTCTCACCTACGCTTCCTGGGGGTGAGATGTTTCTTCGGGGTCTTGGCGCAGATGATCCTTTAAGCCTCGGGGCCCAACAGGGGGAAAAACGATTGTTTCCCCTTCTCCATCCGATATCCTGCTGGAGGCAGGGGCTTTGCTCATCACCTTACTTTGAGGAGACCCCTTTTCTCGCATCATGTCCTAGCAAGGTTGTAGTGAATGATGCTAGAAGAACGAAGGGTTAGGCCATAACTACGACAGGAGTGATTTCTGCTTCGATCCTCTCCCTTGCTACCCCGTCAGGTCATCTTAGAGGGACAAGCAGTCTCTTGCCAAGTTTTGCAGGTGAGGGACCCAGTTCTTCAAAAAACGCATGGTCTTTCCCAACCGGGCCCTTCAGTGTCTACCCCACTAGTTGATGACTCTAAAGATCTGACTTTGCGTCAGACCATTGTTGACCTTGAGTGTTTCCCTTCCACGATATGTCCCTTTACTTCCGTCATGTGTTCTTTCTGGTAATATTGCTTATAAATAGCCCTTTGGGCATTGTAGGGGGTTCGCTCATTAGCAGCTTGGGTCATTTGTCGCCAAGCCTAACAAGAAGGGCAGGTTCATTCCTCTTATTCCATTATGGAGAGGGCCAAGCAAACTGTCAAGACGGAGGTCGAGTTGGAGAAATCGGAAGCCGCCTATTCTGAGCTGGTCACCCTCTATTAGCAAGAAATGGAGTTAGACAACTCCATTGAGAGCTGGTGGATGAGTGGGAGAAATCAGAGAGATACTTTCTTGAAGCTAGTTGGCTGGAGGAAGAACGGGACTCTGAATGTGATCGTGGCAATAGGTTAGAGAAGGAGTTGAAGAGGGCGAGGACTAGTGGCATTAGGTATACGGAGAGAGCCTTACAAGCTGAAGTTTCCTACCATGAGCTCTAGTTGGAGTTCGACGCCCACCATGGTGAGGTAGGCTGAATGGAGGCCTGGCTTGAGGCCATTAAGGGTGAGCTTAAATTTCACATGAGGAACAGTCCTGTCATGACGGCATTGTGGCGAATTTGCAAAGGAAGCTCGATCAATCTAGGCAGGAGGTCGAGAGGTTGGAGGCCGAGCTAGTGTCTTTGCAGGAAGAGGTTGCGCACCTCTTCCCTCAGATCGTAGCTACTCGTGACATCCGTGACCGGGCATGTGGGGTGAGCTTCACTCAAAGTCTCCTGAACTTGAGGGACCTTTTGCTAAAACAACCAGGGATGGATCTAAATGCCTTATAGTTAAGTACTGTGTGCCTCAACTGCAACATTTACCAGTTGTTAGATTCCTTGGGTGATGATGTGATGTCAAACTCCCTTCCCTAGGCGAACAATCTTGAGTCTTGATTATGGGCATCTGTTTCTCTCCCTTTTTGTACAAAGGCTATGCCATGTTCTCTCTCTTCTCCTTGGATAACTTTGTTGGTTTTTCTTAACTTGGTCAGTTTTCTTTCGTTTAGTGGATTTTCTTTAAGCTTTAATTTTATGCCTCCGGTTGATTTTACTTAGCTGTGTTGAATGTTGGATCGCCCATCGAGCTGGGCTAACCCTGATCGCATGCACGTTGTTAGCCATTGTCGCCTATATGGGTGCAAGTTTTAGCCCCGATTGCATGTACCCAACTTTGCTAAGGCACTATAAATTTCCTTGACTGCTCATTAGGCTAGGCTAACCCTGATTGCATGTGCGTTGTTATCCATCGTCGCCCAAATAAGGGCAAGTAATAGCCTTGATCGCATGCGTGTTGATAACACCAAGCTTTGTTGAATTTTAGATCGTTGATCGAACTAGGCTAACCCTGATTGCATGTGCGTTGTTAGCCATCATCGCTCGGACAAGTGCGAGCGTTACCCTAATTGCATGCGCTTTGCTAACACCCGAGTTTGCTAAATTCTGGATCACCCATTGGACTAGGTTAACCTCGATTACATGTGCTTTGTTAGCCATTGTTGCTTGTATGGGTGCGGATGTTAGCCCCGATTGCATGCGCATTGCTAACACTCGACTTTGCTAAGGCATGAGAGATTCACTTGATTGCTCATCAAGCTAGGCTAACCCTGACTGAATGTGTGTTGTTAGCTGTCATCACCCGAATGGCTACAAGTGTTAGCTCCAATTGCTTGCGCATTGCTAACACCCAGCTTTGCTAAGGCGCGAGAGATCTGCTCGACCACTCATTGGGCTAGGATAACCCTGATCAGATGCACGTTGTTAGCCTCCATTGCCTAGATGGATGCAATGTTAGCCCGAATCACATGCGTGTTGCTAACACCCGGCTTTGTTGAACTCTTGATCGCCTATCGGACTAGGCAAATCCTGATCGCATGCATGTTGTTAGCCATCGTCGCTCGGATGGAGGCGAGTGTTAGCCTGATTGCATGCACATTTCTAACACTGGCTTTGCTGAATTTTAAGTTGTCCATCGAACTAGGCGTTATCCATTGTATGCGCGTTGTTAGCGATCTTCACCTAAACGGGTTCGAGTGTTAGCCTGGATCCCATGCACATTGCTAACACCCAACTTTGCTGAATTCTTGATCACCTATCGAACTAGGCTAACCCCAATGGCATGCACATTGTTAGCTATCATAGGTGCAAGTGTTAGCACTGATTGCATGCTCATTGTTAACCATCGTCTCCTTGATGGATGCAAGTATTAGCCTGGATTGTACGCTCATGGCTAACACCCAACTTTGTTGAATTCTCGATCGCCTATAGGACTAGGCTAACCCAAATCGCACCCACATTGTTAGTCGTCGTAGCTGCAATGGGTGCAAGTATTAGGCCTAATTGCATACGCGATGCTAACACCCAACCTTGCTGAATTCTGGGTCGCCCATTGGACTAGGCTAACATCGATTGCATGTGTGTTGTTAGTTGTGGTCACCTGGATGGGTGCCAGTGTTAGCCCCTATTGCATGCGTGTTGCTAACACGCGACTTTGTTGAATTCTAGATCACCCATCAGACTAAGCCAACCCCGATTGCATGCACATTGTTAGCCGTTGTCACCCGTATAAGTGCTAGTGTTAGCCATGATCACATACGCATCACTATAACCTAGTTTAAGGCATTGAGATCTGCACGACCTCTTATTAGGCTAGGCTAGGCTAAACTCAATTGCATCTGCGTTGTTAGTCGTTGTAGCCTAGATGTGGGCGAGTGTTAGCCCTGATAGCATGCGCATTACTAACACCAGGCATCATTGAGGCACGAGAGGTTTGCTCGACCGCTCATCAGGTGAGACTAACCTCGATCGCGTGCACATTGTTAGTAGTCATCATCTGGGTGGGTGTGAGTATTAGACTCGATCGCATGCGTTTGAGGCGGTATGACCCTAGTCTCTAGCTGGATTTGACTACATATTGTCATTCCCATCGGGGACCGAGTTTTCTTTCTCCTTGTGTCATCACTCTCGTTTCTTTCAGTACCTAGTCCCCTACCTGGAACGACTTGGATTTGACTCTCTTATTGAAGTAATGCTTGGTCTTGTAAGTTGCAGCCTTGATCTTCTTCCCTTCTTTCATATAGTAGATCGAGACTTTTCTCTAGTCCTTATCATTCGCTTGTTCTCTATACCACTAAACACGGTGGCTCCCTATACCGATTTCCACAAGTATAACTGCCTTGCTCCCATACGTCATTGCGAAATGGGTTTCCCCAGTTGCGATTTTGACCATAGTCATGTACGCCCGCAAGACTTATGGAAGCTCTTCAGCCCAGGCCCCTTCTTGTTATCTAGTCGGCTTCAGGATGTTGAGTACAGTCTTGTTGGTCACCTCAATTTTCCTGTTAGCCTGGGGTGGCCCAATAAGGAGTATCTGGTTTGGATTCCTAACTCCACGCACCAGTTGCAATCGAATTAGTGCCTGTTATCCGAGATTATGGTCTGGGTATGATGAATTGACATACCACATTCTTCTAGAGAAATTTGGTAATGACGTTAGTGGCAATCGTAGCGCACTTCAGCCTCTACCCACTTCGTAAAGTAATCAACTACTACAACGGCGAATTTCACTCCTCTTTTGCCCAGCGACATGTGTCCTACGATGTCTACTCTCCACTACACGAAAGGTCATGGTGCAATGATCGAAGACAACTTTTCTGAAGGGCGACGAGGCACGACTGCATGAGATTGGCATTTTGCACACTTCCTGGCAAATACCTCTGCATCCTTCAATGTGTGTGCCCAGTAATATGCCACCCTTAGAACCTTTCACACCAAGACCTTCCCGTCAGAATAGTTTCTGCACATTCTTTCATGTATCTCTGCCATTATATATTGCACCTTTTACAATGAGATACACCTCAAGAGTGGGTCGAATAAGCCCTGTTTATACAATATCTATTCCACAAGGGTGAACCTGTCTACCTTATTTTTTACTTTTCTCGCTTCTCACTTCTCGTCAAGAAGTTCTTCGGTTGTGAGGTACTTGATCATATCATGTGCCCACTTAAGAGCTCCCGACATTATCTCCAATCCTTGAGCATGACCAAGGACATTTATAGCAGTTTTATCATCACATCCCATGGCAGAAGCACGTCATCCATTCTTGACACTACCCATGATAACTTATCTCCCTTCCTCTTTTGAAAAAGTTTGTGTCGCTCCCATATTTGTTGCAGGTATTTTTAAAGTTTTTCTCCTTTCGCCAGATATTCCCCTTGCTTGGTTCACAACTACCTAGGAATCAATGTACACATCGACTTCTTTCGCACCTAACCCTTCGGCTACTACGAGTTCTACCAGCAATACCTCGTACTCGGCTTCATTATTCATAGTCTTGAATGGGAGTTGTATCACATAGTAAAGTTTGTCTCTAGTCTCAGTTATAAGATGTACTCATACCCCACCTCCAACGAGGCATATGGAGCCTTCAACATAAACCCGCTAGAGGTTTGTTATGGGTCCCAACTTGATTTTATCTGGAAAGTCAGTGAATTCAGTGATGAAGTTCGTCAATACCTGCCCTTTCATGGCGCTTCAAGGGAGGTAATCACTATCAAATTCGCTCATCTCAATTGACCAGTTCACTAGGCAACCAAATGTATCAGGTTTTGCAATATCTTCTTTAAGGGTGCTTCGATTAGGACTATTATCGGGTATGCCTAAAAGTAAGGTTGTAGTCGTCGGGCCACTATTACCAAGGTGAATGCCAGTAACTCCATATGTGGGTAGCAGGTTTCGGCTCTCATCAGGGCACAACCTTTATAATAAACTGACTTTTGCACCCATTCCTCTTCTCTTATCAAGGCGGCGGATACCACATCTAGCGTGACCGACAAGTACATTTATAATATTTCTCTTAATGTTGTTTGGCTTAGGGGAAGGGGATTAGACAAGTACGCCTTGAGTTGCTCGAATGCCCTATCACATTATTCATTCTGGGCATGGATCTTTCTAAGTACTTGGAAGAAAGGGAGACACTTGATCACTCTAATCCATTTGAATTTGATTATAGCCAAACTATGCATCCATGAAGCTTAACATTTGGTAGCTAGCTATGGAATCGACTATCAAATCAATGCGGGGTAGGGAAAGCTATATTTTGGGCATGCCTTTTTTGGGTCGATGACATTCACGCGCATCCTCCATTTACCATTGGGCTTCTTCAGTAGCACGACATTTGAGAGTCACTCTGGATAATGGGCTTCTCAGATGAAGCACATATCCAAGAGGCATTTAACTTCCTCCACGATCGCAACCTATTTTGACATGTTGAGACTCCTCAGTTTTGTTGGATCTTCTTGGTCTCAGGGTCTACACAAATGTGTTTCATTACTTTGGCATTGACGTTGAGCATATCATCGTGGCTCCAAGCAAATACATCCTTGTGATCATTCAAGAACTATTCCAACTACTATTTGATCTTGGGCACCATTCAAGTCCCAATTTGTGACGTCATTCCTGGCTGGTCTTGACCCCAAACTATCAACTCTAAAGGCTTGTTGGCTTCTCCCTGCTTCAGGTGTTGCTCATCTCGCGCTTCAACCCCTTGCTCGATACATCCTTTCCCCCACCCTTGAGTTCTACTGGGGTGTTTTTGTTGCGCATACATCCTTTCCACTATCCTTGAGTTCTTCGACAGCATTCCATTGCCAACAACTGTTAGCCATAAGCCTCCCTGTTGCCCGCCTCCATAGGGAATTTCATCTTCAAATGATAGGTAAAGGTGACAACGTGTAGGCTATTCAGGGTCGAGCAATGCACGACATCGTCCCAGTGGATACAGGCAATGCGATATCATTGACGGGTTGTACTGTCTCCCCTGAGAAACCCTTCAATGGCATCGACGATAGCATAGCTTACTCTAGTCGATTCTCATCCTTACGAAAGCATCCCAAAACAAGATGTCAGTCGAACTCCTAGTATCTATCAAAATCTTCAGGTGGTGTAGCTGGTGATCAATAGTGTTACTACCAAAGCATTGTCCTGCAGGCATTTCACACCTTTACAATCTTCGTCACTAAAAGAGAGAATGGTGGCCGCCCAAGTTCTCATCCGCTTAGGTAACTTCCCTATCGCGAAGATTTTCCCATACCTCGCCCTCGTGGTATAGGTTTTTCTACTGGAGGAGGTGGAGTAGCCCCCGAAGCCTCTTGTTATGGGTAGGATTTCACCTAAGGGCATGTTTGTCTTGGTTGTGTAACACCCCCTTCCCGTAGGCTAGGAGTGTCACGTATTTTTCACAAAATAAACCCGACAAGAGATCTCATATTTCATAAATGAAAATAAAATTTATTTTGTAGAAAAATGTTTAATAAAATGTCTTCCAAAAAATATTAAATTAATAAACTGAAATTTATGTCATAAAAACAATTTTATTTTAGAAAGTTTAAAACTAAATTAATTGCTCCTTCTAATCCTGGTCTGCATACTCGTGTTCATCATCCTCACCTAGGTGGTTTCAAAATATGAAAACAAACTAAAATGAGTCAAAGATTCAGCAAGAAATTCATCACAACATAAACATAATAAACATAAGGTTTTCATAAAAGTTATCATATTGAGAGTTTAAATTCATAACTGTTCATACTGATATTTATGTTATGCATGACTGATTAATCTGAATTACATAACTGATCTAACTGGTTTATCTGAATTAACTGACTGATCTGACTGGCCAACACACTTAATCCTATGTGCGAGGTTGTGCACCGGCTCCACGTCCAGCGGCTGCAAGGGGAGCCATTGATAGTATTTTGACATACTATGGTGGACCACGCTTGAGTCCGTGGCTTGCACATCCACCCTGAAATTGAACTGCATTGGTACCATGTATCTGAATGACCATCTGATTAACTGATCTGATCTTATCTTGCGCTTGAACTTAAGATAGCTTACGTGTCTTATACACATGAGATGCATGACATAATATATACATAATTATAATTTCTGAATTTGAACATGATGCGGAATGACATGATCGTATGCTATGCTGGATGATATGTTTGCATATGACATGAGTTATGCATAAATAATAGTTGTCAATGAACTGGCTTGAATAATACTTATATATAAGCTGAACTGTGATGATCCTAATTTGTGATCAAATTACTTACCTTGTTTTGCTTCTTCTTGAATCTCACTTCGTAGCTCGTCACATATACGCATTATTAACTATCACTAAATCTGTCTAGAAACAATTTGTACTAATATTCTACTTAATTAAATTCATAATCTAGAAGATAGTCGAATAAATATTTTGTTTAACACCATAATCAATAAATCCTAATATTTTTAAATTACTTAAATACTTAATAACATATTATAACTTAGTAGAATTCTTTGGCTATTTTAAATAAGTCATAAAACTTCAATTCTTAAAATAGGTTTCATTTCTTAACATAATAATTTTATTACAATTCTACTAAATAGATAAAGGAATATTAACAAGATATTAGGCTCAATAGTATATTTTAAAATACATTTCAAATTCTTTAAGCATTTTCTTATAAAAATGAGCTTATGACTAATATATTTATTTAATAAAAATAAACTCAACTAGAAATATTAAGCTCAATAAAAATCATTAAAACAATTATTAAAACATAATAAATCAAGCCCAATTTAAAATACAAATCTATTACAATGGTACATGTCTAATTAACCTCAAGCTCAGCCCACAAGGAAATTAACCCATCAAATTTAAACACCAAACAAGTTAAAACAAACCAAAACTTAGTGGAACGTAAAATCTGATAAAATAATAATAATAATAATAATAATAATAATAATAATAATAATATGAGAAAATACATAAAACTTATCTTATGGCTTAATCTTAGGATCTGGTTGTTACAGGCTGGGCTGCGGCTAGGGCTTTCCCTAGTGTCATCTTGCACAATCCTCCTCTACCTCAGGCTCTCACCATCTATTGGATGACTACCTTTCAAATGAGATAGTCTGAAACGAATCCAATATGTGCCCCGGGACGTCAACATGAACTCCGAAACACACATGAACTCCGAAACGGATCCAATATGCGCCCTCCCAGTACTAAACGGATTCAATATGCGCCATGAGTTCGTGTGATTTAAAAGATCTACATATATCGCAAAAATAGCAAATCTAAAATCTGATTTTTTTTAATGTAAACACATGGGTAAATTGGATTAGTTTTAAATCTTTCCTTTATTAGATATTCACAGAGACGATTATATCACATGTGTCCAGCTTGCTTTAACTCATATAAAGATTTTTGTAATTTGATAGAATAAATACTTCTAGATTTTAAATTATACGCTTTAGACATTTTATATCATTAGAGATTTTCATATATATATATATATATAATTATCCTGTGATATATAAATATATATATATATCTATATAAATATGTTGTAACAACATATAGGTGGCCTTATTTTTTTTCAGGAAATTGCTTAACTCATCTCATTTTATCTCATATAATCATTACATATTTCTCAAATTCTCATACAAAATAAAATAAATAATTTAACTTTTTCAAATCCTAAAACAAAAATAATATTAAAAATATATATTCTAACAATATTTTATTCAACTTTTAATTTTAATCTAAAAAAATCTCATCTCATCTCATCTCTGAAAGCAAACAAGGCCTAAATGCATATCCAAACTTTTTTGAGACTACCAAGCTAATAAAAAAAAATCTGAACATAATTGCTTCTACTACAGAGAAATATATTTCTTCTTTATCAATACTAGATTTTTGCGAGAAACCTTGTGCAACAAGTCGTGCCTTGTATCTTATAATTTCATTTTTCTCATTACGTTTACGTACAAATACTCACTTATATTCGACAAGTATCACATCCTAGGGTATTTGGACCACTAGTCTAAATACTTCATGTTTTGCTAATGACATTAATTCTACTTGAATTGTTTCTTTCTATTTTGACTAATTATTTCCACGTCGACATTCTTCAACAGATTTTTGTTTATTTTCATCATCACTTTTTAGTGATATCTATAGCAATTTTACATGCAAATATATTATCTACAACAATTTATTTCTATTGAATAATTCTCCTGTACTTACGTAATGTGTCCAGATATCATTATTTTCATGTACATTTTCATCTTTAGGGGATAACTTTTCAGGAGTTTTTGCTTTAGGGATTCCATTTTGGAAGAATTTTATACAAAAAATATAGATTGATCTATTACTCTTGTTGCCGATTTTGTTAATAATATAGAGTTTTTGCTTTTTGCTTCTAGTGAGTTTTATCCTTTGCATCAATAGGTTTTCTATGTTTCAAACATGTCTTAGACTTATTAATTGTTGTATTATTCTATTGTCTTACAGGGACATAAATCTTTGTTAGAGTATTAGCAGCCAGAATGTGAGACTTTACTATTTTTTTTATTATCAGTAAAGGCATATGATAATTGATTTGTAATAGCTTGCAAATGAATAATTATCTGAACTTCTAGTTCACATTGACTTCTACGAGAGTTGAGATCGAATAGTATCAAAGTATTCTATGTTATTTCTTTTTGTGTTTTTGCAAACTTTTCTCCTCCTAATGGTAGGAAGATTATTTCATCGAAATGACAATTTTCACTTAAATATATTCTTAGTTAAAGGTTTGAGGTGTGTAATGATGGAAGGTGAATCAAAACCAATAAGATTCGAAGTCTATGTTGGATACTCATCTTAGTGCGTTCAGATAGTGTAATTGGGAACATACACATCACAAACAAAACTACAAAAATGAAAAATATTTGGTGGTTGACCAAATGCAAGTTGCAATAAGGAATATTTATTATAGAAATTTGGTCTTATTTGAACCAATGATATAGTATGCAAAATTTTATGTCTCTAAGTAGAGTTAGATAGCTTTATTTTCAAAAGTAATGTTCTAGCAATTATTTGCAGACATTTAATAAATTATTCAACTAAACCATTATGAGTATGTATATACATAACATGATATTCGACATTAATCCTAACTGACATACAATAATCTCAAAAAAATTTGGATGTATATTCTCATGCATTATCTAATCGAATAGACTGAATTAAATAATCAGGAAATTGAGCCCGCTGTCTAATAATTTGTATAAGAAATCTAGCAAATGTAACATTTCGAGTAGAGAATATACAAACTTGTGACAATCTAATTTATGCATATATTAATACCATAAAATATCTACACGACTCATATGGTGGATGTATAAGTTCACATATATCTCTATGGATTATTTGTAGAAATGAAGGAGATTTAATAATTACCTTGAAAGGTGATGACTTGATAATTAGCTTTTATTTGGAATATGTTACAGATGGATTATCACTTGGTAAAAGGATCTTTTGATTCTTTCAGAGATGTTTATATGAATTATCAATTATTTGAAACATCATGATTGATCCCGGATGACCAAGATGATCAAGCCAAAACAAAAAGACATTTGGATCAAATCACTTTTAGTACACTGCAACATGTGATTCAATTATTTTAATTGTTATATAATATAACTTATAAGAGAAATGTGACAGTTTTTCTAATACAAGCTTGTAGCCCAAATTTATTGTTGTAATGTAAAAATATTCATCATTGCCTTCATTAGCTTCAACATGATAGCCATTACAACGAATATCTTTAAAACCGAGTAAATTCCTTCTAGATTTTGAAGAATACAAAGTATATTATCAATATAAAATTGTGATAACATGATATTGGATTCTTTAATCAAGTTCAATGACCCAGATATTGTATTGGCCAACACTATTTAATGATAAATATTGAAAATATTCTTGATCTTTAATAATTGTGTGTATTGTACAACTATTTGCCAAACACATATCTTCACTAATCATCTTGAAATTGGTCAATTCATCAATAGAATCCATATCTTCTTATAATATATATATATATATATTTTTATTAATGTAAATGAAAGTTTAACAAGATGTATCAAAAGATAACAACTCAAATATAATGTGATTACATAATAAACAAAGATAATTAGTTCTTATGGCCATATGCTTTCTAATTAAAAGATCATTGTCTTCGTTAAGATTCACATAGAAATTAGAAACATCAAAATGAGTTAGGTCCATCCCAGTTAGATTATCAAAATAAGTTAGATGATCTTTTGAATCCTTGTGGTTCGACGAAACTCTTTTTGGCCAATTGGTTTCCTTCATAGATGCTTGATATATATTCATTAAATACTTAGACATAAGACAAGTATGTGACCATTGTCTTTTTATACCACATTTGTGATATTTATTTTTATGTTTCTTTACAGGCTTATTATGCAAGCATTTGTTTTCATTTTGCTTTGTCATGGTGTAGTTCTATTTCTAGTGTTATGTAGTATTTCTTTTTGAAAAACTTTGAGTACGCTTTCATTGATTTCAATGGTTTTTCTATTCGTCCACGACCATAATTTTTTTTATTATAATGAAATGAGTTTCCATTCTTTTTAGATAATGAAGCAAAACCAACCAGTTGGACTATATATGATTTTTATTAACAGCTCGTCGTTTTGTTCAACTATTAGAAAACAAAATATTAGTTTAGAATACCTAGTGAACTTTCGCTTTTAATATTGCTGTTGCAGGAGCACATTTGAGACATGAATATGTTATATGTTTCATTTCAAACATATCCTCATTAGTGGTTTTTCCTCTATACAATTTCAATTGTGAACTTTTTTTTTTTTTAAAGTGTAGAGTTGTATGCATTAATAACATTGCAACTTTCGGTGCGTCCAATCATAACGAGCTTTTGGGAGGATCACAGCTTTTTAGTACTCGCATCTCTCCCTTAAACAATTGTGAGGTACTTAGTTTTCAGTTTTTCATACATATTGAAAAGGTTCTGTAAAACCACCACACAATAATGGGTGGCAGACATTTCCATTGATATATATTGGTTACAAGAGATATACAAGGTAACAAATAAATGAAAGGAAACAATTACAAATTCTGCAAATGTAATCTCCTACAATCGTGGGATCTTCTACAATCAAGAGTCAACTATGTCTATTATGGAGGATGCTGAAAATCCGGTGTAGACTTGTTGGAGGTGGATTTCCAGTTATCCTCAACACCCCCGCAAGCGGGGCGTGGGATGAGGACACACGGGAAGCTTAGACACCTGAAAAGAGAAAAGAGAGGCCGAGAGACAGTCTTGGTGAAAATGTCGGCAACCTAAAGATTGGAGGGAACATGTTGGGTCTGAAGCTTCCCAACAACAAGAAGCTCGCGAATGAAATGGTAAGCAAGGTCGACGTGCTTGGCGTGCTTGTGCGAGACAGGATTGGAGCTTAGAAAGATAGCACTTTTGTTGTCACAAAGTAAAAGAGGCCGGCGAGAAAGAGGAACCTTGAGATCACGCAGAAGATGAGTTAACCAAATGACTTCGGCAGCAGAAAGTGCAAGAGCGCGGTATTCCGACTCACAACTAGAGTGCTAAACAGTCGGTTGCTTTTTGGCACTCTAAGAGACAAGATTGTCACCAAGGTAGATAGAGTAGCTGAAAGTAAAGCGATGATTGTCAGGGCAACCCGCCCAGTCAGCATCTGAGAAGCCCACAAGACCAGATGAAGAGGAGGGAGTGAAGGCCAAACCAAAATCAACAGTGCCCTTGACATAGCAGATGATCCTCTTAACAGCATGAAAGTGAGTAGCAGTAAGAGCATGTAAGAACTGACTGACAAAGTTTACAGCATGAGCAATGTCTGGTCTCATGATGGTCAAATATTATAGAGCACCCACAAGCGATCGATAGTGTGGGATCAGAAAATGGCTCCCTTTCTAAGGATAAATGATGAGAGACAACCATGGGCGTATCGATGGTTTGCTGTCAAGAAGTTGAGCCCGAGCAAGAATGTCCCTAGCATACTTTGTCTAACTGAGAAAGAGACCATCATCAGAGGGAGTTACCTCGAGGCCAAGGAAGTAGCTAAGAGAACCCAAGTCCTTGGTGGCAAATTCTGAGTGAAGCTTCTTGATAAATACATGAAGAAGAGAGGAACTATTGCCAATATTGATAATGTCATCCACATAGAGAAGGATAAATTAGATCATGATTGCTGCTATAGACAAAAAGAGAAGTGTCAACACGGCTGCAAGAGAATCCAAAATGCAAGAGAAAAGTGCTGAACCGCTCAAACCAAACTCGAGGGGCTTGTTTCAAGCCATAAAGTGCTTTGTTTAACTTGCAAACATGATGAGGAGAACGAGGATCAACATAGCCCAGAGGTTGCTCCATGCAGACTTTTTCATGAAGGATGTCGTTGAGAAAGACATTTTTAACGTCAAGTTGACGTAGGGGCCATTTGTTGGTGATAGAAAGAGAGAAAACCACACGAACAATAGAGGCCTTAACCACAAGACTAAAAGTATCTGTGTAGTCGAAACCAGGGAGATGAGTATAGCCTTTTGCAACAAGGTGGACTTTGAGACGATCAATAGACCCATCAGACAGATAATTAGTGCGGAACACCCATTTAGAGCCCACAATATTGGTGTTGGATGATCGAGGAACAAGATCCCAAGTGTGATTGGTGCGAAGAGCTGTGACTTCTTCATTCATAGCGGCAAGCCATGCACGATTTTTGGCCGCAGATTTAAAACCTTTGGGCTGAGAATGAGTAAGCAGAGCATGAAGGAGGCTTGTAGAGTGAGTACTGAGAAGAGCTTGACACTCAAGGAGAGGAAGAAGCTAACTTTTCCAGAGAAGATAATTGGTGGAGGAAAGTTTAATAGTAACCATGCGAATCATGGTGTTGAAAGACAGGGAATAAGTGTTTGAGGTCATAGGATCGATGGGAGGTTAAGCCATGAATGGCTCTGATGCTATGAAAAGGTTCTGTAAAACCACCACACAATAATGGGTGTCAGGCGTTTCCAGTGATATATATTGGTTACAAGAGGTGTACAAGGTAACAAATAAATGAAATGAAACAATTACAAATTCTGCAAATGTAATCTCCTACAATAGTGTGATCTCCTACAATCAAGGGTCAACTATGTCTATTATGGAGGATGCTAAAAATCCAGTGTAGACTTGCTAGAGGTGGATTTCCAGTTATCCTTAACACATGATGGCGAAGGAAAATCATTATTTTAGTGCGATTATGCAGGGATGCTTCATCTCCTATCTTAATTGTATTTCCAAAACTCATTGTATCAAGATAAATCTCATCCTCAAGGATCTATGATAAGTAATTGTTGCCAGAAATATCGAGGGCACAAAATTTGAGTTTTGTAAAATTTGACATAATCTATAACAAATATATCAAGTATTGAATGAGAAAAAAGAATTTAAAATCAAACTAACATATAAAATATAAGAATATCATCGTATTGATATGATAATATTATACTCTATATAATATCATATAGATCATATCAAGATTTTATAAAATAGTTTATATCGTAGTAAACAAATATCAATATTTATAGAAGAGAAATTTATTGTGGTCGGGAAATGTTACGCAAGTATCTTGTCCAAGATTAAAAAAAAACAATAGTTGGCTAGAGTGTTGATAACGTAACCAAGACCCAATTTGTTCAATGAATAAGGAATGTTTGGAAATATTTTTCATCTAATCTTATTTTCTTCTCAAACATTACTTAAAAATAAATATTTTCAAATTAATCATTATAACTTTTTCAAATTTTTAAACAAAAAATAAAAAAATAATTCAATTTTTTTAAATCTCAAAATAAAAATATATTAAAAATTTATATTCTAACAATATTTAATTTTATTATATTTTTTATTTAACTTTTTCTTTATTCTTTCTTAAAATTTAAAAAATAATTAACTTAAATTATTTTATTACAATCCACAGAATTTTCAAGTCTATCTCATTTTCTAAGATCCACTGGATGGAACTCGGTTTCAATTTGGGACCGAAAGACAAGTAACACGTCTCTATTAGGGAGCCCTAGTTGTCTCTTCGGTTTGTGACAACACAAAAGCGCTCCGGAACACGTCTCTCTACTCTCTCTTCTTCCCTGTCTCTCCACTTCTCGGCAAATCAAAGAAAAGAAGGTATCATCCGTTCAAATCTATTTCCTAGTTTGTGGTTTTTTTTTTGCATCGTAATCATTTACGGTGAAAAAAGAGCGAAGAAAGAGAGATGGCGGAGCGGTTGACGCGTATAGCCATTGTGAGCTCGGATAGGTGCAAGCCGAAGAAGTGCCGTCAGGAATGCAAAAAGAGCTGCCCTGTTGTCAAGACCGGTACGCTCTGATTGTTTATTTTTTATTTTTTTTTTATTTCAATCTCTATATGATTGATCTTGTTCGGCTTTTAATGATTTGCCCAAGTACGCTTTTAACCAGTTCCCTTTATTACTCTTTGCAAATTATCGATTGTAAATCTTCTGTGAATCAATTGAGCTTGGTTGAAAGATTAACCGATTTAGAATATTAGTTTAGATGAGGGGTTTACCAATCTATTTAATTAGTTGTTTGGGCTGTTTTCTATGGTTTCTGTGATTGAAAGGTTTTAATATTCTTCCTAAAATTCAAGATTTTTGCAACTTAAGGTTTTGGAAGAAACCAAGCTTTAGCTGAAGAGAAAAAAAAACCTACGGTTGATGAAAGAATATTACCGTTTTTTAACTGAAGTAAGTTTTGCAGTGTTACTCATCGTTGGTGAATAAGGTGAAAAATATATAACGTTTCTTGGATTTTAAATAGAGATTGGAGCTATCTGACTTAGCTGGCTTTGTTTTATGCTTGGCTTTAAGGGCTTCTTTTCTGCTTGTTCTCGAACTTAAGCGTTGCAATAATCTTTGATAGGTTTTACCTATAAAAAAAAAAAAAAAAAATCTTTGATAGGTTTTTTAATAGTTTCTAAATTTGAAATTCACTTTAATTGTCTTGTACTCTTAGGAGATTTCCTACTTTCAGAGGCTTACTAGGTGTATCTGTATAGATATCAGAATATGCACGCTTTTATTTACCATCATTGTATCTTGAAAAACTGATCATTAGCAGAAGTATCTGAAGAAACATAAGAAGAAGACTTTGTAATCCTTAATCATTCAACATGAAACCAAAGATATTTTACGGAATAGATTTTGAATTAATACAGCAACTAGAATGGTGAAGCTCCACAGATCGCTACCAAGCCAATAGCGCACAAAAAATCTCAATAGATCTATCTATATATGAGATTGGATTCATCTAAAATTGGTCATGCTAGGTTACCAAGATGAAAAGCTACTGTTTCAATTTGGAGTATAGAAAATTGAATTCTTAGTTATTGCCAAGGATGATACTAAACTCTTGGTCTTTTAAAGAGCAAATGGGGGAAATTTCATTTTTCTCCCCCAAATTGCCATCCAATTTTCAATTGCACCCCAAACTACCATAAGCATAACCAAAAAATTGTTACCCTTATGCCAATTTCTTTCAATTTGCATCCTACTGTCCAATTGATCTGGTAAATATGACTGAACCCTAAAACCTCTGAGTGAAATGTTTAATCATTACGACTTTTTAAAATCCCAAAATAATGGTAATATTAAAAAAATAATATTCTAACAATATTTTATTCAACTTTCAACTTTCATCTCAACTCACTATCCAAACCTCCCATAAATGTATCTCTTCGATCCCACATTGGGAAAAAAGAAATGACTCATATATAGTGGGCAAGTTAATAGGTGAAATTGTTACTTTGTAGTTGAAATTGAGCTTTATAAGTAATTTTAGAGAACTTTCAAATTGCATCTAACATCCAATTGTTCTGTTAAGCATGACCAATCCCTAAAACCATCGAGTGAATTGTGTAATGTAACTTGCTAGTCCAACATTGGGAAAAAAGGAACAACTCACATATAATGAGTAAGTTTTAAAGGTTTCCATTGATGTTAAGTCCTGCTTTTGGTGCTTAAGAGGTGAAATTGAGCATTATTAGTATTTCAGGGAAGCTTAAAACTATTGTACTGTCCAATTGATCTGTTAAATATGAGTTGACCTTAAAATCATAGGTGGATTGTCTAATGGATAGTGAGTTGAGATGAGATGAGTTGAGATGAAAGTTGAAAGTTGAATAAAATATTGTTAGAATATTATTTTTTAATATTAGTTTTGTCTTGGGATTTGAAAAAATTGAATTATTTATTGTATTTTGTTTGAGAATTTGGGATAGTTTTAATGATTAGATTAGATAAGATGAGATGAGATAAGTTGAGATGATTTTGGTATCCAAACCTCCCCTAAATGTAAAGCGTCAATAACCCCTAAGGGTTGACTCAAGTGGTAAAGGCCTTGGGTTTAGGGGTATGCCCCCCCTAGGTCTAAGGTTCAAATCCCCTTGGGTGTAAACAATCTCTAGGGGCCATTGGATTAAGGGATTTTTCCTTTGAATTACCCGAGTTGCACTTGTGGGAAACTCCTTACTGAGGGCCTGTGCACCCTCGGGATTAGTTGGGACGTTGTTCTGGATACTCGGTGCCAATAAAAAAAATGTAAAGCATTAGTCCCACATTGTGAAAATGAATGACTCGAGTTTAGTGGGTTAGTTATAAAGTAGTTATGGTTGCTAAGTTCCACATTGGGTACTTGCTAAGTGAAATTGAGTTTCGCTGTCTTTTTGAGGTTATATTGTTAATGTGGCTAGCGCGCCTCATGCGTCGTTACATATGGTATCAAAGCCAGGTTGCAAGGCTAAACATGTGATACAAGAGCAATGTGTGACATTGTCTTGACAAGGAGCAATGTGTGACATTGTCTTGACAAGGAGCAATGTGTGACATTGTCTTGACAAGGACATCAAGAATTAAGAGGACAGGTAACACCCAATCCCACATTGAAGAAAGGAATAATTCGCAGTGTAAGTAAATTATAAAAGTGGTCATGGATACTATGTCCTACATTGGCTACTTGATGAAACTAGGCTTTGTAAGTAATTCTAGGGATGCTTCAACTTGACTACTATCTTTGGGATTTAAGTGCAAATATGACTAGCGCTTTCCCTGAATTGTTACACTAAAGTAACCCCCCCCCCCCCCCCCCCCCCCCCCCCCCCCCCCCCCACATATATTAAATTACCTAGCTACCTTTTATTTACATTAAAGTGATAAAAAATAAAAAATAAATTTTTTTTTGATAAGTAAACTATTGTATATATCAAAAGGAGAAACCAAGTACACTGAATGTATACAAGAAAACACTTTGCCCAAAATGACCCAACAAGCTCCTAATTCCTCAAAAAGCCCATAAAAAAAAACCCAAAGTACATCAGACCCGACCCTAATCCTTGTTTCCCGTATAACTAAAACTCTACCCGAACACCAACCCCAACACCTTGATTCCCGTATTCACAATACCTTCCCTTTAGACTTCCCTCTAGTTGAACTACCACCCTTATCGTCGTAGTTGATTGTCAAAAAGAGACGCTGTAACTCCCTGCTTTTCTTGAAGCTTGATTTGGTTTCAAGTGTGCGGCTTGTCTCGATTGCAGTAATTAGTTCGTTAAATTGGTCTTCACATCCTCCATGTGAAATTCCCACAAATTGCTGAATCTCGTTAACTTTAGGCAGAATCCAATCCGCTATTGGAGGAAGAGAGACTAGGGGAGCCACAATATCCCCATCAACCTGCACTCCCGACTCTAGACATTCCTCTACACAAGGTACCAACGCCAAACCCATTGGTTCTCCAGTAACTCTATTGGTTCTATCCAATGGTATCGGAGTCCCCATTGGAGATTCTGGGGTGACAACAAGTCCCTTTACCTCTGGGGTGATAGCGGATCCTACATCTCCTTCAGACCTCGACAGTACACCTTTTTCCTTCAACTCTGACGAGGGAGCCATAGTTTCTTCAGGGACCAAGGGTGTAATACCGACTATCGATCTATCCTGTATATAAAAAATAAAAAATAAATAATAATAAGTTTAAAATTACAAAAAAAGATTGGGCCATCCCTTGTGAGTTGCCACCACTAGGGGTAGCCCACCCACAAGGGGTGGCCTGAAGGTTGCCACCTATCGGGCAGCTTGATAGGGGTAACCCAAGCCCTAGGGGTGGCCGACCCCTTGGGTGGCACAAGATGGCACAACACAGAGCCACTCACTTGTGGCTGTTTAAAATTACAAAAAAAGATTGGGCCATCCCTTGTGAGTGGCCACCACTAGGGTAGCCCACCCACAAGGGGTGGCCTGAAGGTTGCCACCTATTGGGCAGCTTGATAGGGGTCACCCAAGCCCTAGGGGTGGCACAAGATAGCACAACACAAAGCCACTCACTTGTGGCTGTCCTCTCTTTCTTTTTTCTTTCACTATATATTTTTTATGGATATATTTAGGGCTGGCAATGTCTGACATGACCTGCACAATTGATATAGACTTGCACAAAATAATAGAGTTTGAATTTGATATAATTGGGTTTGGGTCGACCTAAATTTGATGTGATTATAATTGGGTCATATTTGGGTCGATTTGCTATGAGGGTTGACCTGCTTGACCTGATTAGTTTTACCATTGAAAAAAGACACAATATCACTTTAAAGCAAAGGTCAAGAATCTATAAGTGCACTATTATTTTTATCTCATTTTATCGATCAAAAAGTAAGCATACTAAACTATGAAATGGAAGTTGCCTAGCTGGATTGGAATTTGTTTCTTTAAGTAAAGATCAAGCATCTTTAATATTTGGCTTGGGTGAATTGACCGGATTAACTATCTAAGTGCACGTCAAGTTAAAATACAAAAGTACAAAAGTAAAATGGTGAAAGTCTTGCAAATTTGAATGTGGTAGTACACTCCATCAAGAAACTATCATCTAAATCGTGAATATTATATGTAGATTCTAGCCCTTTGTTTTGGCATTTTTTTTGGGTCAAACGGGTCATGTCGTGTCAGTTCAACCACCAGACATGGATAATTAAATATGTCAAATCATTTGGAAGGGGGATCTTTGTGGAAGGAAATTATAGATTCTAGATATGGTGTTGCTTAGGGTGGTTGGTGTTCCAAAGAAGTGAGAGGGAGGCATGGAGTGGGGCTATGGAAGTTTATAAGGAAGGGGTGGACTAGTTTTGTAAATCATATCCGTTTTGTTGCAGGTGAGGGCAACCGAATCAGTTTTTGGCGGGACGTGTGGTGTGGAGATCATGCATTGGAAAGTGTGTTTCCGGCGTTATATCGTATTGTAGTTAATAAGGAGGCTTCAGTGGCAGATGTGCGGTTAGCTGCTCATGGTTCGCATCAATGGAATATTCTGTTTAATAGGGATATTCATGATTGGGAATTATTTATGGTTTCAGACTTTTTCAGCTTGCTACACTCCTTAGGGACTACTATGGCTCAGCATGATAGCTTGAAATGGAGGTTTCAGGATCACAAGAAATGCACAGTAAATGCGTATTATAAAATCTTGATTACACAGGATCACACCTCATTCCCTTGGAGGAACATTTGGAGGTCTAGAGTACCCTCTAGAGTTGCTTTCTTTGTTTGGAATGCCGCCCTTGGGAAGATCTTGACCACGAACAACTTGAGGAAGAGGGGATGTGTTGTGTTGGATTGGTGTTACATGTGTAAAAAGAATGGAGAATCGGTAGATTATCTTTTACTACATTGTGACGTAGCGAGAGGGTTGTGGAATGAGATTTTTTGAATGATTGGTGTGCCTTGGGTAATGCCTATGAGGGTGGTGGATTTGATGGGTTGTTGGAGAAAATTGCAGGGCAGTCATCAAGTGGCAGCAGTTTGGAGAATGATTCCGTTGTGTATCATGTGGTGTATTTGGACAGAAAGGAATGCGCGCTGTTTTGAAGACAATGAACGAACAATGGTGGAGCTGAAGAATTTTTTTCTTCATACTTTATTGCTTTGGTTTTCAGCTATTATATTAAATGGGGATGATATTCATGAATTCTTATCCTTAGTTCATTGCTCTTAGAATTTATTTAGGTGTTCTATTGTATACTTCCTGTGGACTTGGTACATGTCTATTTCATTTGCATCAATAAAGTTTATCTCTTACTTATAAAAATAAAAAATTAAATATGTCAAATGGGTTTTTCAGGTAAACCCATAAATGAGCATGTTGTGTTCAGGTTATGGTAACTAAACATAATCCTAATAATTCGATATGAATTCGACACAACACGACTTGTTTGACAGACATATTTAAAATATTAAACATACTTTGTATCCTCAAACTACTAGGGGTTTTGCACTTTGTATCCCGAATTGCCAAAATTGATACATTGCACCCTCAACAACAAAAAACTCACACTTTGTAGCCTCCATTTCGACCATCAAGATTATGCCTCACCACCTATTTTAAGGAAGGTATCTAGGCTTACCATTGGGTGCTCCCCTGCCAATCTCATTTTATTGATAAAAAAATAAGCATGCTAAACTATGAAATAGTAGCTGCCTAGCTGGATTGGAATTTGGTTTTTTTAAGTAAAGATCAAGCATCTTTAATATCCAACTTGGGTGAATTGGCCATACTCGTTTAACTATCTAAGTGCATGTCAAGTTAAAATACAGTATAAAAAATGGTGAAAGTCTTGCAAATTCATATGTAGTGGTACACTCCATCAAGAAACTATCATCGAAATCGTGAATATTATATGAATCTTGGCTTATCTCATTTTATCGATCAAAAATAAGCACACTAAACTATGAAATAGTAGCTGCCTAGCTGGATTGGAATTTGTTTCTTTAAGTAAAGATCAAGCATCTTTAATATCCGACTTGGGTCTATTGACCACAAGAGGAGTCAAAGAAACCCACCGGAGAGCCATACCAAGATAGAAAATCGAACTGTAGAGATGTTAAACTCTATCCATTTCTGCCATTCTCCCCAAAGCCACATCTTGCAAGTAAATAAAGTAGGAACTTCCAGTAGACGTGATCATAGGCTTTCTCCATTTCTAATTTGCAAAGTAACCCGGGTTCTCTAGATTTAAGTCGTCCATCCAAAACTTCATTTGCAATTAAGATTGAATCTAGGATTTGTCTACCTTTGCCAACGGCATTTTGTGGCTTTGAAATTACCTTTCCCATCATCGTACTCAATCGATTCGCTAACACTTTAGAGAGGATCTTGTAAACCCCATTAACAAGGCTAATGGGGCGATAGTCTCCAACATCCATAGACCCCATCTTTTTGGGAATTAGTGTTGGGAAAGTGGCATTAATTCTTTTTTCAAAGTAGGCGTTAGGATGAAAATCTTGAAAGACATGCATAAAGTCTCCCTTGATCACTTCCCAACAAGCTTGGAAGAAACCCATGGTAAAAACTCTCGGGGCCTGGAGCCTTGCCACTAGCCATGCCACAAATTACTTTACCCACTTCTTCCTCCTCAAAAGGCCTATCAAGCTACCCTGCGTACTGCTAATCTAATGCTGAGAAAGTCAAACCATCCACTTTTTGTCGCCAAGTGTGTTGTTCAGATAGGAGGTGTTGGTAATATTGCTCAATGTGATTCTTGATGACTAATTGATCCGAGGACACTGCACCATCTACCATCAACATATCAATAATGTTATTTCTCCTATGAGAATTAGCCACCCTATGGAAGAACTTAGTGCACTTATCTCCCTCCTTGAGCCATAGCACCCTTGATTTTTGTTGCCAAGAGATGTCCTCCAGCAATGTTACTCTTTTAAGTTCTATGGCTACCTGGCTCTTGCGGGTTCTCTCATATTCAGAGACAGTTTTTGCCTCCTCTTCCTCCAGCCCCTGTAGCTCCTCCAAAAGAGAGCGCCTCTGTTGCATCACATTGCCAAAAACTTGTTCATTCGATTGCTTCAGATCCTATTTTAGCGCTTTTAACTTTCTTGCCATTATGAAACTTGGAGAGCCTTGGAAATTGTAAGAGGTCCACCATTGTTTAATCCTGTCTACAAAATCATCAGATTTAAGCCACATATTCTCAAAATTTGAAATACCTTCTACCTACTTGAATGCTTCCACAGTCTTAGGATCATGGGGAAGTGATCAGAGCATAATCTCCTTTGAGTTACGTCCGGATAATGTAACTCCCAGTTAGGAGTTAACAAAAACTTATCAATCCTCGACCAAGATGGGAATTCTCAATTGTTGGACCAAGTAAACGTACCTTCAGTTAATGGAATATCCATAAGCTCCTATTCCAAGATGAAATAAAAGAACTCTCTCATGGCGGGAGTGATGTGGGACACACCCGATCTTTCACTCGGGAAGCGAGTTACATAGAAGTCACCCCTTATGCAGCTTGGTAACTCCCACCAGTTAAGAAATCTCGCCAATTCTTCCCACAATGACCTTCTCTCCGGATCAACATTAGGGCCATAAATTCCAGCAAATGCCCACTGGAAACCGTCTTCTATATTTATAAAAGAGCAAGTCACAGTGAACTCACCCACACATTCCTCTACCCTTTCCACCACCCTTTTATTGAACATAATTAGAACACCATTGGATGCACCTTTTGATAGCAAGTACGACCACCCTACATGTAGACCTCTCCATAAACTCCAAACTAATTCCCTTGTGATGAATTCCAATTTGGTCTCCTGTACACAAATTATATCACCATTCCATTAACGAAGTAAGTTTTTGACTTGGAGCCATTTATTATACTCATCCAGTCCCTTTATATTCCATGATATTATTTTTGGCTTCATAAAGCAACCATCTTACCTTTCCCCTTGAGACACCCCCGATTAGAGCTCTTCTCCCCCCCCCCCCCCCCCCCCCCCCCCCCCCCAATCTTTCATGGCCCACTTAAGTCGCTTGAGTTCTATCTTTTCTTAGCCGAGTTAAGGGATAGATCAGGTTTGGATTGTGCATATCCAGCCTCAATAGTTGTGAATAATGCCATAAATTCATTTTCAAAAACCTCACATGTAATCCCCACCCAATGCTTAATCTCCAGCTTTTTGAATGACCCAATCTGATACATTGGGGTGAAATGAGTTTAAAGGAATAGGTTCTTTCCCCTCAAGAGAAGTCTTGCCCCTCCCTTCGTTTTCCCCTCCTTTATTATGTGAAAAAACAACTAGAGTTCCATTTGTTGCATCCTCCCCTACTAAGGCTACGTTTGGGTAGTAAGAATATCTGAGAAGTGTTGAAAATGTTTGTGAATAGTTATTAGTAGAGATTAGAGTGGGTTTGTGGGTCCCATTGAGAGTATTTTGAGTTGTTTGGATGCATGAGAAGTATGTTGAATTGTTCACTTTTGGATAGATAGTTGAAAAATGTGTGGTCCCATCAATGATTGATTTTTTTTTTTTAATGATGATGAAATGATGATTTTATTTATATATAATAGTGATAAATATTTTAGTATTTTATTTATTTTTTATATATAGTAGTGATTTTATTATTATTTTTTTCTTTCCTCACTCTCTCTCCCTCTCTCTCTCTCCTTTGGCCCGATTCTCCTTCAGCCCAGCCCGGCTCCGCCGTGTGCCGCCCAGCCTCACCACCACCACCACCACCGGCGACTCCCTCTCACGTCGGCGACCAAGCCAGTCACCATTGATCTCCCCCATGTGCAGCTCTCTCTCTCTCCCCTGCAGTAACCCAACTGAAATGGGTTTCACCCATTTCTCTCCACTTGGGCCGCCGTACGCTGCAACTAGCCTCATCGCCACCACCGGCCACTCCCCCTCATGCCGGTGACCAAGCCAGCCACCACCGATCTCCCCCACGCGCAACTCTCTCTCCCCTGCGGTAATCCAACCAAAATGGGTTTCACCCATTTCTGTCCACTTGCGCTAGCGTACACGGCACCCATGCCACCACACCTACACTACCTCTCGCAGATTCGTTACCCAAACACACCCTAAATCTGCCTTCCCAGATTTGTCAGACAACACTTTTTCAGCTACTGTGACTTTTTTCAACATCAGAACAGTGACCTGCGCGACGTGGTGGTCGGTCGTCAATACTGAAGTTGCCAACGCAACTTTCTGTGGCATCCCACAGTGTTCAAGACCTCCTAGCAGCAGATCCATCCCCTTGTCTACAGGCATCTTGAAAGGAGTAAGATTTACGATGACGGGGACATTGTTGTCGTTGTAGCGGTGTCGGGAGACAACCTAGAAACCTCCAGCACACAAGTCTGTGCCACCCCCGAGCACGGTGGCCCTCCTGGTGGTTTGCAATGTCGCGTCGATAGCCCCATCGGCGTTAACTACTCAGTTGCAGCTGTTGTCGACACAGGTTCTCCATCGCAGATTATGCTAGAAACTTGCCTAGACGTTGCCGGCGCAGCAAACCCTTGTCCAGTGTTGTACCGGCGTCGCTGTTGTGCCAAGATTGGATGTAGAGCCTTTTTCAAAAGCAGGCCCACGTTTTAGCCTCCATTTCATTATGGTTGGGCTAGTTAGATGCGTTTGGCTCAGGCCCACCTTCTTTTGCCTTTAATTCTTTTTCCTTTATCGGGCCTAAAGGAACTGGGCCCATTCCAGACCAACCCATTTTCTGACCAACCCTTCAGAGATGCTCGTATTTTGTAGGCCTTGGCCTAGGCCCAAGCTCATATCCACTTTGCTTATGAGTTCGTCCACCACCTTTTTCAGTAAAGCAAATTCATCTTTCAAACAAAAAAGGGATCTTAACTCCACACTTTCCGCTGTGCAAGCATATTTAAAACCTCCACCCTTTCTGGTATGGTGCCTTGACCAACCTTCTTTGCAGCAGTGGTGCTCTCTGCATGTCCCCTGTTGTCCTTTTCTTTTAGCTGTAGCACTGAAAGGTGACCCTTACCACCCAGCATTGCCACCCTTTTCCCCCACCCATCACAACCTCTACATAAGATTGAACCTACTTCTCCTTCTCCTTCTCCTTCCCCTTCCCCTTATCTGTCGTTCTGTCCAGTTTTGGAGCCAACACTAGTGTCTTGTTTGCTGGGATAGTCATGGACAAAACGTGCTTCATCTCCATGGAAAGGCTCTTCCACCCCCTTCCCCCCTCCTTCCATGCCTGCCTGGATCGCTAGAAGACCTTGCTGCCCACTGCCACCGTAGTCTGTAACTTCTAAGAATCGTCCAAAATCGTTAGAACGCTGGTGAGCAAACAGTGCCTTAGCACCATTGCAATATGTCTGCAAAACTCTTTTTTTCCCCTCCTAGAATGAACATTCTTCCGCTGTATTCGCAAGCCAGCAAACACTGGCAAAGCTGAGGATCAACTCCTTAGTAAACTTCCTATTCTTCTCAGCGATACGAAGATAATGTCCCCCCTTCAATGATAAAACAAAATCTTGTCTCTATTAATAAATGTTTAATCAAGCCCATTGTCACTGCTGAATAACTCAAAAAGCAGCTACAGAAAATTATTTCCAGCAACGGTCACTGGAGAAGATCACCCATTGTGACAATGGAGAAAACGTGTACGGAAAGAAAAAAGTGTATGGAGAGAAAATAGAGAAGGAATGTACTTATCAGGAAAAGTTTTAGTGTGAGCATTTTTGGCAATTCCTACAAGATTTAGAGTTCCTTGACATTGAATATCTCAATTGTATGGAGGGTGCAAATTGAAAGAAATTGGTAGTTCGGGCCCTGGGGTACCAAATTGTTGGTTTTGGTAGTTTGGAGTGCAATTTGAAAAGTGGGCGGTGGTTTGGAGGTGCAAAATTTTTTGGTGGGGGATCTTCAACTTGATGCTTGTGTCAATGAGGAAGGGAGATGATCAAGTGGGAATGAGGCCTCGTTTGGTTACACAATCATCTCATCTCATCTAATCATTACAACTTATTTTCTTAAACTCTCACACAAAATATAATAAACAATTCAACTTTTTCAAATATTAAAACAAAAATAATATTAAAAAATTATATTCTAATAATATTTTATTCAATTTTCAACTCTCATATTATCTCATTTGTGTAACCAAATGAGGGAGGCCCAAGTGAATAGGTCCAGGGGAGGTCTGGAACAACATGGGTATAAGTAACAAAGATGAATATGATGAAGGGATAGATGTTAGAGACTATATTTATGTATGATCGAGTGCTAAGAAGTGATATATTATATATATATATATATTTTGATAAGTAAATGCCTCAATTAGTTCATTAAAGTTTCTTGCTGACCATAATTAGTTGAGATTAAGGTGGAGCTTAGTGAATAAAATTCTCAAGAATTGTGACTTTTGTATATATTGGTGTGAGAATGGCTAGCAGAAGGAGCTTCTGATTTTTTCTGCTTACATTTCTCTTGTTATTGTGCTAGTGAAGAGTATAATTTTTCTACAACATGGAACCTATTGTATAGATTCACGTATTTTGATGTAAATATATTAGTTTTCTTAATTTTTTGCCATCTATTTTCAGGTAAATTGTGTATTGAAGTTACCCCTGCATCTAAGATCGCTTATATCTCTGAGGAATTGTGTATTGGATGTGGTATCTGTGTTAAGGTATGCATGATGAAGTTGGAATCGGTTCTTTGTTTGTTCTCTTGTTTAATTTTATTTAACAGGATGTAATTGATACGACTTAGTGATCTGCTGATGCAGAAATGCCCGTTTGAAGCTATTCAGATCATCAATTTGCCAAAAGATCTGGACAAAGATACAACCCATCGCTATGGCCCCAACACTTTTAAATTGCACAGGTTTGTTTGCACTGCTTTTCCTGGAAAAAGGGTGACTTCTTTATCTGTAGTTTGAGAGTCAGTATATTACGTTTACAGGTTACCAGTCCCAAGACCTGGCCAAGTTCTTGGCTTGGTTGGAACTAATGGCATTGGGAAGTCTACCGCTCTTAAAGTTTTGTCTGGAAAATTGAAACCAAACTTGGGCCGTTTCAATGTAATATTCTAAACTTTCATTCTGTTAATTTCCTCTTGATGGATTTATGTTGATTACTTCATGACCTTTTTTCCCTAGAATCCTCCGGATTGGCAGGAAATCTTGACATACTTCCGAGGATCTGAGCTGCAAAATTACTTTACTCGTATTCTTGAAGATGATTTGAAGGTATGGTTTTTTTTTCTCTGACACGTCCTTTTACACTTATGATCTGACTTCTTGAATGAGGAAACATTTAGTTTTATATTGAACTATCTCGCAGTATAATTATTGATGTTGGTCTTCATTAAGCAAATTACTGATGGACGTTTTAAATATTTAGGCTCCGTTTGGGTAGTTGAGTGCTACTATTCATTATTTTATTATTACTTTTCATATACTTTTCGCTACTTTTTATTACTATTGATTGTTCAATATTTTATCCTTATTTTTTCATTACTTTTTCACTACTATTCACAGAATATTTGAGATCAGCTCACTTCCCAAACGCAAACCTTAGTTTAGAATGCTAAGGTGTATCTTTGCTGCTATAATTGTCTTGCCCTCTAAAGCTGTGCCTTAAGATTTCCTTTAGAAATGCTGGCATTAGCTTGTATGCTTACAACTTTGTAGGATTTAATAGTTGTGGTAGCTTTGACTTTTTTGTTGAAATCACTGTAAATCTTGACTTGTGTGATTTGTGGGTGGTCACCTAGCCTCTCCCAGAACAAAATGGGTCTGCTACTCTGAGGTGACCCAAGCCAAAATAACACGTATGAAGAAATTACGGAGTACTAGCAATCTTGCAATTCAGGAGAAGATGGTCTGTGGACACCCCACTCTTACTCATGCAACACCAATTAACCACTATGTTTTCCTTAAGATATGGTGAAAATCATGCTTGGACAGCTAGTTGTAGCAAAAAACAGAGCCCTTATGGGAATCCCAGTTCCAAATGCTCTGAAGGGCATTATATAATGAATGGACATTAAACATCAAACCCCCCCCCCCCCCCCCCCCCCCCCCCAGGTCCTATTAACTCCTTATCTCGAACTAGAGGATTTTTTTTATAAGTAAATTTTTTATTAATATCATTTTAAACTAGAGGAATATAGTAGACAAAAGAATGTGGTGAAGGCATCTATCTCTCAATCATGGTTGCTCTGATCAAGCTGACATTCCATTGAGCAAAAGCTCTAGATATTCTTTATGGTTCGCCACAAAAGCATCTGTAGCATGTGCATTGTTGTAGAAATCAGGGAAATCTTCCCTAAAGAGCTCTATTTGCATTTGGAATCATGCCAAAATCTAATCTTGGTTCCATCTCCCATTACCAAATGTAATGTGATATGAGAACTTCCCCAACCCTTGTGAATTTCCTCTCTCCAACATTGTGAGACCTCCAATCCATGAGAGCACCATCTGCCCCTCATTACTATACCTATCTTCTATCATTGAACGCCATAACACTTCCCTTTCATGACAAAGCACCATTTCCATTTCCTGGTAGAGCACGTTGAACACCTAAAAATTTCTAATCCCCAACCATCTTGAGGGGATCAGAGTGGAAATCTTGGTTTAATTGAGAAGATGAATGTTGGCTGCGCGCCCAATACTAGTCCACAACAAATTCCTCTGAAGCTTCTCTATGCAATCTGCCACACTCATTGGAATAGTGAACAATGACAAGTAGTAAGTGGGTAGATTACTATATTCGTTAAGTAGCTTTTGATTAAGGTGAGCTGGCCACACCTATAGTACTTCACTTCCAAATATGACAGCCATTGAACACATTTTCTTACAAAAGGAAATCATAGGCATAGAGACGAACTCTTTCACTATTGGAATAAACGAATTCCAATGTTGTTAGGGGTGTATTGGGGGTGATTTCAATGTTGTTAGGTTCCAAAGTGAAAGCTTCGGAAATAGAAGATTGAGGCCAGCAAGCTTGGAGTTCTCAGAGTGTATCTTTGACTTGAACTTGATAGACCTACCACTTGCAGGGGGCCCTGCCACATGGTCGAATAATCAGACTTGAACTCGCTTGGATTGTTTCTTTAATTTCACCTGAGTGGGAAAGCCATTTTTCGGACGTATGGCAAAAACGTTTGGTACGTTTAGCTTCGGATCATTGGCCTATCTTGCTTGATTGTGGAGGCATTCAAAGTGGTAGACAGTATTGTAAGTTCGAGAATATGTGGTTGAAATCAGAAGGTTTTGTGAAGAGGGTCAAACAATGGTGGATTTCGTATCAGTTCGAGGGGACACCCAGCTTCATTTTTGCAAATAAATTGAAAGCCTTAAAAAGAGACTTAAAGGAATGGAATAAACCATCTTTCGGTAATGTAGAGGAGAACAAAAATACCAAGTGGATGGATATACAGGATTTAGAGAGACTAAAAGAGGGGAGGCCTCTTACTGAGGGAGAGCAAGCACAAAAAACTTTGCTGGTCGCAGATCTCAAGAGGATAATCTTGCAAGAGGAAATGTCTTGGCGCCAGAAGTCAAGAGCACTATGGTTAAAGGAAGGGGATTGAAGCACAAAGTTTTTCCATAGAATTGCAAACTCTTAAAAGAAATAATAACTTTGAGGTGTTGAAAATTGAGGGGGTGGAGTGCAGAGAAGAAGAGTTTATTAAAGATCATGTGGTTGATTTCTTTGAGAAGATCTTTACTGAGCAGGTGGGGTGGAGGCCTACTCTTGATGGATTGGTTTTTGACATTATTGAATTGGGGGATGTTGCTAGGATGGAGAGGGTTTTCAAGGAAGAAGAGGTATTTGATGTAGTAAGGAAAATGGTAAAAGATAAGGCTCCCGGACCTAATGGTTTCTTTATGGGCTTCTTCTAAGAATGTTGAGAGGTGATTAAAAAAGATCTTTTGAAGGTGTTTCAAGAGTTGTTTTCGTTTGAAAATTTTGAGAAAAGCCTTAACACCACTTTCCTTGCTTTAATACCTAAAAAGGTTGGGGCTATTGAGATCACAGATTTTCGGCCTATTAGCTTAGTGAATGGAGTTTACAAGATTATTTTAAAAGTGCTTGCTAATCGCTTAAGTGAGGTTTTGGGGAAGATTGTGACTAAGCCTCAAAATGCTTTTGTTAAGGGTAGATAGATCCTTGATGCAGTTCTAATTGCCAATGAATGTTTAGACAATAGATTGAAGGCTGACAGCTCAGGAATTATGTGTAAGTTAGATATAGAAAAAACGTATGACCATGTTAATTGGGATTTCCTTCTATATCTACTGGGTATGTGTGGTTTTGGTGAAAGGTGGAGGTCTTGGATTAGCTGGTGTATATCCACTAAGGTTTTCTGTGTTGATTAATGGCAGCCCAGGGGGTTTTTTCTAGAGTTCTCGTGGTTTGAGACAAGGGGATCTGTTATCTCCTCTACTCTTTGTTATTGTTATGGAGGCACTAAGTAGGATGATCTCGGCTTTGTTGGCTAATGGGTTTGTTAGTGGTTTCCAAATTGGATCTCCGAGCAGGGGTATTACTACTATTTCTCACTTGCTGTTTGCAGATGATACGCTTATTATGTGGGAAGCTGATCGAGACTAGTTGCGGGCTGTGAAGGCATGTTTGCTTTGTTGAAGCAGTGTCGTGTTTAAAAGTAAACTATGATAAATCCAAGTTTGTGCCAACTGGAGAGGTTCAGAATATTAGGGAGTTGGCTGACACGTTGGGTTGTAAGATAGCGTCTCTTCCTATGACAACCTGAGACTACTGTTGGGTGTAGCTTCGAGAGTGTGCTCGATTTGGGATACAGTGATTGAAAAAATAGATAGGAGACTGGCAGGGTGGAAAAGAATAATACTTGTTGAAAGGGGGCCGGATTACATTGATCAAAAGTACACTTTCTAATCTATCTACTTACTTCTTATCTTTATTCCTTATACCTGCAAGGGTGACGGGTTGTCTTGAGAAGTTTCAAAGAGATTTTCTGTGGGGTGGCTTAGGAGAAGAGTTTAAATTTCATCTTGTCAAGTGGGATATGGTGTGCCGTCCTATCTCTAGTGGCGGTTTGGGTATTAGAAATTTAAGGTTGTTTAATCGGGTGTTACTTGGCAAATGGCTGTGGCGATATATCAAGGAACCAGAAGCCTTATGGAAAAGTGTGATTGAGAATAAATATGGTGGTTTAGGGGAGGGTTGGTGTACTAGAGAAGTTAGAGGGGCCCATGGAATGGGGCTATGGAAGCATATTAGAAGAGGGTGGGAGGTCTTTCATCATCACACTAGGTTTCAGTTGGGTACAGGCTCCAGGATCAGATTTTGGTAGGATGCTTGGTGTGACAACAATGCTCTCCAAGATTTGTTTCCTATACTTTTCCTGATGGCAAGTGCCAAAGATGCCATAGTGGCAGAGGTTATGGGAATCTTAGGAGGGAGTATTCACTGGAATATTAATTTCAACCGGGCGGCACAAGATTGGGAGATGGAGAGTTTTGTAGATTTTTATAGTCTCTTGTATTATTGTCGTCCAAATATTTAGCATGAAGATGGTTTGTGGTGGATTCCTACAAGGAGAGGGGTATTCACTGTTTGTTCCTTTTATAAGGTCCTCACACAAGTGCCGGAGATACAGTTTCCTTGGAGAAGGCTCTGGCGACACAAGGCTTCTCCTAAAGCTTCTTTCTTTGTGTGGACAACGTCATTAGGCAAGATTCTTAGTACGGATAATCTGAGAAAGAGGAGGATAATCATTGCAGATTGGTGTTGTATGTGTAAAAGAGGGGGTGAGTCGGTGAATTATTTACTTTTACATTGTGAGGTAGTCAGGACTCTAGAATGAAGTGTTTAAAAGAATGGAACTAGTGTGGGTTATGCTGGAATCCATGGTGGATATATTGGCGTGTTGGACCTCTATTCAAGGTGTGCATCAGTTCAAAGCGATTTGGAAAATTATCCTTATTTGTATTATGTGGTGCTTGTGGCAGGAGCGCAATGAGAGGACGTTTGAAGACAGAGAGATCTATGGCAGAGCTAATTGTTTTCTTTTTTAGGACTCTTTGTACTTGGGCCATTGCTGTGGACTTTAATGGCATGGACCTTCATGATTTCTTAAGCCTCGTTTGAATTCAAAATCCATTTCAATTCATCTCATCTCATCTCATCATTGCAACTTTCTCAAATTTCCACACAAAATATAATAAACAATTCAATTTTTTCAAATCTCAAAATAACTTCCCCAAATTCTTACACAATATAATAAACAATCTAACTTTTATTCTACTATTTACAAACCATTTCAACTCATCTCTGAATTCAAACCACTCCTTAGTTTCTAACGCACCTACGTAGATAGGGCATACTGATTTTGTAATTGGCAGTTGTTGCCCATTCTTGGATTAATAATACTTGTTTTACTTAAAAAGAAAAAAGTCTTTACACTAGATCTATTCCTGGCCCTCTAGCTCTGCGTCCTTATACTCATCATCTATGACAGTTAAACATAGAAGAAAATAGAGAAACAAATAAAAATGAGTCGAATACTCAGTAAATAGCACATCATACCGTAAAATACATCTTAGCCTAGCATGGACTTAATTTCTGAACACTCTTGATAATTTACATACATCATCACAAATTCACAATCATACCATACACAACTTAATTTAACATAGGCTTAATTTTGAAAAACTCTACATACATACATATATTGTCACAGATTCACATAGCATATCTATTCATCATTAACATAAGCGAAATAATACATAATCATGGCAAACATGTAACGTAAATGCATAAATGACCGACTTCATGCATTTTCTAACAAACATACATAACTTATTTATCTTGTCTTTCACTTATCATATGGTGACCCACGTTTGCGTCCGTGGCACTGCATAACTTAACTAGTGGTGAACACGCTTAAGTACGGACACTGCATAACTTAACTAGTGGTGAACACGCTTAAGTCCGTGTTTTCCTTAACGTATGGTGAACCATGCTTAGGTCCGTGGCACCGCTTATCATAATTGGTGGTAAACACGCTGAAGTCCGTGTTTCACTTAACATATGGTGAACCACGCTTAGATCCGTGGCATCGTCTTAACATAACTTGTGGTGAACACGCTTAGGTCCGTGTCACCCTTAACATCTTATCTTTTTTAATGCAGAGAAGTTTGTTGGACTTCATGAAATTTTCTATCATGGCATATACTTGTAGATAGCATAACATAACATGACATGTCATAATGTGATCTTAACATAAACATTCCATGGCATACATGATTTGAGAACTAGATGAACATTACACGTCTTATATGATCTAAATACTTCATGACATTACATTGCATGGCATATATGTGATTTTCATGACATATCATCCATCAAATCGAAATCCATAATAGCATAACATACATAAGCTCACTTACATGCATATCATTATAATTCATCGAAGATCATGAAAGGGATCTAACCTTGACTTAGCTTGTAGCGTAGCGTAGACAAACATCACATTTTCATATAAAATTAGAACATTTACAGTGCACATGCAATTATATGATCATACTAATTACCTCTTGGCGCTGCTTCCTGATTCCCACTTTGTAGCGTGCTACCTATGCGAAGTATTGGACATTACTAATTTCCTAGAAAAGCATATCGTAATACTCTACGTATAATAGAATTTAACTAAAATAATAGGCTCTATAGTATACTTTAAAAATATACTTTAAAATCCCTTAAATACTTTTTATAAAATTTGTGTCTTTGGGTTCATAATTATTCATATAAAAGTTTGGGCTAGCTTAAATTTAGGCCCAGCTCCTATTAAAGGAAATAGTCGAATTAAAATCATTAAGACGTCGTTTTTTTGTAAAACACCACCAGCCCACTTTAAAACAATAAAACAGTTTTTGTCAACCCAAAATTAACCCACTTAAATTATTATAGTTTCTGGAATAAGCCCAAGAAGTTCATTTAAAAAAACTAGGCCCAATACCAACTCAAGGAAGCACTAGCCGAATGGGCTAAAGGCCCAAGGTCCACTCTAATTTCAAGGGTAAAAGCCCTTTGTGGAAGATTAGCCTCCTATAAGGCTTCTGGCTTAATGGGCTTAAGGCCCATGGCCCACTTTAATATCAAAAGCAGAATACACAAGTCTGAGAGACGTTTGTGAGGGGGAAGGTGTCATGCGATACTCACCGAGGGGGTGGATCAGCAGGGACCCTGGTCTTGTCCTTAACACTAAGGACCACCAGCTTGTCTTGGAGAGGATGATGACCGAGTGACCTTGCCAACTTGTTTGGCCTTTAACAAAGAGATGGTGTTTGAGTGATGAAATGATGGAGATGATGACGAACTCGGGTAGGCTAAGTGTTGATTATGAGTGTTTGATGCAATGTGGGTGGCTTGAAGGGTGTCCTTGATGTTTGGGCTACTTGGATGGTGATTAGGGTTGGTATGGTAAAGTGTAGCTAGGGTTTTGTGAGGTGGCTTGGGTGGATTTCGAGATTTGGAAGAGTTGGCTTAGGGTTGGAGTTAGGATGATGCTAGGGTTTGGGAATGAGGTGGAAGAGTGAGGCTAGGGTTTGGTGGTTGAATGAGTCTAGGGTTGCTCCTTGACTTTAGGGATTGATTAAATGTAAGATGAGGAAGATATGATTTGGATAAGATAAGTGGATGAAGATAGATGGTGTTTGAAGGAGTCTAAGGTTCCTAGAGTTTAGGGATTGACTAGGATAAAATTAAGGAAAGATTCTTAAGTGGTAGGAATCTCTTTAGGTAAGTGTTGGATTTGGTATTGGCTAAGGTGGACGGATTGGGGTTGACTTGGTCTTTGGAAGATTGGCTAGATTTGGTTGGTTTAGGAATGGATATGTAAAATTTGTAAGATGAAGGGAATCTTTGAGGGAAGAGGGGAATTCGAATTTGAACTAGGATGGCAAGTCAATAGTTGACTAGAGAGATTTTAGGAAGAGTGATTTAAGAGATTGAATGTGATTGTCAATTCCTTAAATTAAGGGATTTGAAATGAGATTTGAATTTGAATGTGAGGAAGTCAAGACTCCTAAAATGAATGAGTTACCTTATAGGGCTTGAGGTGGGTGGCTAGGTTTTGAGGGAGGATAGACTTATAGTGGCCGAATATGGTAAGTGAAGGAATGAAAATATAGGAGCAATTAGGGTTTAGGTTAAGTCAAGGTTTGTGAAGGATGAATGGCACTTATGAAAATGGTTCACTTATGGAAAATAAGGAAATACTAGTGGTCGAAAATGATAAGTGGGAATTATGGCTAGGGTTTTATGGATATGGAAGCAAGTGTTTTGGCTAGGGCAAGTTGGATGATGGAAAGAATTTATGGAAAGTGGCAAACACTTTAATGGTCGAGAATGAGGGTATGGAAGGATCAAATGAGTAATGAAAGATTGAACACCAAGAACAAAATGATGAACACTAAATAACAAAGTAAAATACTTAAGAACTTGAATGAACAAAAGGTAACAAATCAACTAATGATTCACGGATTGCACAATAGTTGAAATAAACCTCATGAATTGATAACTTGATAAAAACAATGATAACAACTTGGATTCACGAATTGCACCAAGTTGCAAGAACAAGATAAATGAATCACACCTATTCACGAATTGTAAAGTGTGATCCTCTCTTTGAGATTCACAAATTGCAACCAAAAAGCCCAAGTGCCTAGCATTGATTATTGATCTCCTAAACAAAATAATCCTCCTCTAGGGAATTTGCCAAAAGTAAATTCCATGGTTGGCATTAGTAGGCATGGGCCAAGTTGATCCATAGCATGCATGAGCCCATGGGTGGGCTAGGCTGGGCCATAGGCATGGCTGACATTGCTGGCCTGGCTGGCATGGTTAGTGGCTTGGCCATGGGCCACAAAGCATGGGGTCCTACCAAGGTCCCTATGGTGGTGCGACACCGAGAGAGGGAGAGAGAGAGTTTAGAGAGAGGAACTATCAAAATCGACAAAAATAGAGGGAGGGGAGAGCGGCAGACGATAGTGGCTTACCGAAAGGAGTGGGCTCAACCGGGTTGGGTTGGTCGGCGATCTCTGTGGCCTCTGGGAGGTTGTCCGACGTTCCCTGATGTGGTTTCCAGTGGCTGGGAAGAATGCAGGGGATGTTTTATTCTCGGTGGGGAGGAAAGCAAAGACGCAGAGGACTTATGGGTCACGCACGCAGTGGAGGAAGGCTGGCTCACTGTCGGCATGCTCAGTGGTGGTTTCCGGTGAGGTAGGTGTCTCAGTTGGTGAGTTTTCTTTGTCTGCCAAGGCTGCTATGGTGGCCAGTGTAAAATTTCATGGTTTTTGCTTAGGGGTCTCGTGGGTTTTATAGAGAGGGAAGTGGCGTGGTCACGTGATTCCTTAGGTGATATGTTAGTGTTCGAAGTTGGCTACTCTTAGGAAACTATTCCTACGAGGATACGTACACTAAGAGGATTTTTGAGGAGTTTGAGTTGGAGTTAGTTTCAAACTAGGAACCTATTCCAATATGGGAACCTAATAGATGACTATACGAAGATTTTGATAGGAAAAGACTCACTGTTTTAATTTATCTGTTAGCATATTTCCTAAAATAATGATAAAAATAATAATTAAAATTACACTTTTGGGGTTTGGATGTTACAGTGGCAGAAGTATGTTGTTAGATGATAAATAATACATTTAATCAAATAACTATTTTCATCTAAAATTAGTAGTTTTAAGTTTTCATAACGCATCTGTTTTTGTTTCTCATCTTACGCATTTTTTGTTTCTTTAGCACACATTTTTTTTTTTTTATATATTTTTTGTATTTTTTATGATGGGGGAACCACCCCACGGTAGAGCCCTTAGGACTCACCCATGGAACCTAAACCCCCGGGGAGACTAGCACAACAACCCACCACCATGGCCTCCCACTTAAATCTCAGTTTGATTCCGGGAAGAATCGTACCTGTGACAAGTTCACCCTTAACACTTGGGCTATCCATGGGTGGTTGTTTCTTTAGCACGCTATATAAATAACTATTTGTCCCTTTCTTCACTGAAGCAAAGTTTGTAAGGTTTTTAATCACTTATATGGGAAAAAGCAGACCAAAGGGGTAAAAGATGAAGCTGTTGATCAAAAACTAAGATTGAGACTCTTTTAAGGCTTCGATTTAATCTTATATTGCCTGAAAACATGTTAACATTGTAAAGTATTTTTTATTCAATAAATTTAGTTATTCTTGCACGCTAGACTAGTAGATTATAATTGTGGTGCATATCAACCTAAGTTTACACGAAGTCAACAACTTATTAAGTGATTCTTTAACAGAAATTTTCATGAGTAAACAAAGTACACAAGATGTATAGAAGAAAGACATATTTAGAAAGAGAAAAAGATGCAAATAATCATGAAAGTTTAGCCCATTAAAGTCTGTGTGGCTATCCAAAGGAAAATAGGATTGAAAAAGTTTTGTGCTACTCCGTGAGCTGTTCTCAGTCCTCGAAGATTCTATCATTCATTTCCTTAAGATAAACCGAATGAGCCAAGCAGAAAACATCTCCACGCTGTTGCAATTTGCGGGCTACTGCCTAACCCACTTTGGAAACAAAATAGGTCCTCAATTCAGTTTAACGTGAACCAAGCCAATCAACTTGACCGAAGAAGTCACTCCACAGTATAGGCAATTACCACAGTACAGGCAATTATGTAATAATGATCAACTTCCCAACCACTTATCTTAGATATGCAATGCCAATCTATCACAACATGCATCCTTTTCTCAAATTAGCGGTGGTGAGAATTTTCCTTAGGGTGGTTGTTCAAGCAAAAAATGCAGCTCTCAATTTGATCGAACCCCTTAATTGATTTGGGGAGAAAGTTTTGCATGTCTAATGTTACGTTGCATTAATCTGGATAATTTTGTATCTGTTCACTTTCTATACCAAGCCCTTGGACTTTATGAAGCTCCAAAAAGTATTGATTTATTATTTCATGGATGAAAATAATAATGAGACCAAGTTTGAGTGGTAAGATGCACAATGGAGTATGGGGTGTCATATTTATCAGTTTGTTTTTTAATTTAAAGTTCTGTGCAATGATCTTGTGATTTTGATCGTTCTATGAGTTGTCTTGGGTTAGATATAGCCTATACCTTTGTTTAACAATTTTGTCTCTGCTGAGAGAATGCACATTTCTGTTTATTAGGCTATTATAAAGCCCCAGTATGTTGATCACATTCCGAAAGCAGTTCAAGGCAATGTAGGACAGGTGCTGGACCAAAAGGATGAGAGAGACATGAAGTCAGAACTTTGCATAGATCTTGAGCTGAACCAGGTTATAGATCGTAATGTAGGGGATTTATCAGGAGGGGAACTTCAGAGATTTGCCATTGCTGTTGTTGCTGTACAGAATGCAGAGATATATATGTTTGATGAACCTTCAAGTTATCTTGATGTGAGACAGAGGCTAAAAGCTGCTCAAGTTGTCCGATCTCTGCTCAGGCCTCATAGGTTATGGTTTCTCTAGCCTTTCGTTATACTTAATCTTCAATTTTTTTCTTATTTACCTTGTTGCATGTGTTCATTTCAGCTAGATTGGTTGTGTCAGGTAATCACATTAAAGCGTAGTGTCCATTTGATTGTATAGTAGTTAAAAATTGATAGTGTATGCATATGTTTTGTTTCTTGTGCTTGAAGTATTTGGTGAATGTTTTTTTTTGATACAAACCCATATTACCCTTAATATATTTGGTGAATGTTATATCCCTGATAATTCATTCCCTTTCTTTTGAGTTTGTAAAGATTAAGGGTAATATGGGTTTGTTGTTTCCAATTATTGTTGAGTCGAAACTTCTTGGGTTCTTGGTTGATGAGGGTATCGCTGTAGTTAGGATCAATGAGAGAATAAGGGTGGTCTACATGCGATTTTGTTGGAAAGGCTAATTGTTGAGTGGCTGCTTTCTATATGGCATGTGTCTATAAGAAATGAGGAGTTCAATGAAGCCCATTGTCACTCTAATAACTATGGTAAATGCTTGGCCATTGAAGGGTATTGTAGAGTTGGTAAGAAGGGGCTTAACAGCAATACCAGAAGGTCACGTATGTAAGGGGTGGATAGCTTTCAAGGTGGAATTGTGCATAGGGCTGTAATTGAGCCGAGTTCGAGCGAGCGTATGCTGTACGAGCTCGGCTTGTTTACAGATGTGCCGAGCCGAGTCAAGCGGCTTGAGAGATGATGGATTTTTTTTCAAAATAAATTACAAAATTAGATAAATTACAAAATATATTGATACACTAAATTAAAAAATACAAAATAAAGAATTAACACAATACAAAATAATATGCTAAGACATAAGTTATAACTTATAACCTGATAGACTAATAAGGAATTAACAAACAATAGAAAGTAAAAAATAAGAATTAACACAATTACACAAGTATAAGATATAACATGACATTCGACTTGCCCCCAAATTCCCAATAACTGGCCTCTCAAAGAACTAACACAAGTATCGACATGTGCTTTATTTGTAATGCAGATATAAAATAAGGAAATAACAAAAAAAATACAAAGTACATGATCAAGCCTTTAGGTGGAGTGCTTAGAAAAAAAAAGCCTTCAAGTGGAGTAAACCATAAAAAGGTGGAGTATCGAATGGAGCCAGATTTCTTCAGCAAATAGCAAGTGTCCCCATTCAGCCCTCTTGACACTAAGGCCTCGTTTATTTTCACAACTTATTTCATTTCATCTTATCTAATCAGTACAACTTTCCTAAATTTTCACACAAAATAAAATAAACAATTCAACTTTTTCAAATTTCAAAACAAAAATAATATTAAAAAATATATTATAACAATATTTTATTCAACTTTTAACTTTAATCTCAACTCATCTTATCTGCGCAAACAAACAAGGCAAGTCACCAGCCTGCATATACAAATACGCTAAAAAAAATTAAGCTAATTTTTAATCCCTTAAATGATTACTCAAGTACTTTAAACTTAGTAATACTGTCAAGGGATGTTTGACAGGAATGCAAAATTTAATTTGTCTCAACAATCAATGTGATATCTCTTACACAATACAAGAAATCTGAGAAATAAAATAACCATCAAACTTCAGCATGATAGGAAGTTACCAATCTTGAACAAGATGACCATGACAACAAGCTAGTAAGCTACCAAACCTCAACAAAATAACCATGACAGCAACATAGAAATCTTGACAAAATCATTGTGACTGCAAGTTACCATGATAGTAAGTTACAAAACTTGAACAAAATCACAATGGCAACAAGTTACCAACTTGAACAAAATCACCATGACTGCAACCTGCATACATTGATACACTAAATAAACATTAAGCTAATTTTTAATCCCTTGCATGATTATTCAAATACTTTTAACTTAGTAATACTGTTAAGGGATGTTTTCAAGACTGCACAATTTAATTTGCCATTCACAAAATTTAATTGACTGAATGGTGAGGAGTTAGAAATTACCTTAACTGTCATCATTCAACAAAATCATCTTAATCCACCAAACTTTGCAAACATAGAAAAGTAAATATAGACTGTCAATTAGACAACACAATACAAATTGTGAAAATTTAAATAATGACTGGCCACTTTGCATGCTTCTCCTAGCATTGGAGGAACCGCTAAGCATGTCCCTGCACTCTTTGTGCCTCAATAGTAGAATTGTATTCCTTAACATACTCATCACACAACTCATGCAACACTTAAGAGACATGCTCAACATTCTTGGAAGCTTCGGACTCTTGATAAATTAAAGGGAAACAAAACTGGATCAACACCATCTTAAATCTAGGGTCTAACATCGCTGCAATTGCCATTAATAAATTACACTCCCCCGCCCTCCAACACCCAATTTTTTTCAAACTTAGAACTCATTTTTCTGACCTTTGATCTCATGTAGTCATTCTCATCCCTAGACTTCTTACCCAAGATGTCCTTCATTCTCCATACTTCAGAAAGAAATATGTTTGCTGTTGGGTAGTCACTTCCTGATACAATATTGGTTACTTCATTGAAAATAGCAAGTAGTTGACAAATATTTTCAACTTGCCCCCAATCATCAACACTTGGAACCCATTCAAAATTGCTACCTCTATTACCATATTTGGGAAACACTTTTTTGAATTGACCTGCAGCTTCCAACATTAAATATGTGTTGTTCCATCTTGTAGGCACATATAAAATCAGTTTCTTTTAGGGCAATTGCAATTGTTTTGCAGTTTCACTAAACTGTTTTAGCTTACTCTTTGATGCTATTAGATATTTTATACCATCTCTCACACTATCAACAATGTCCCTAAGCTCCCCAAGTCCATACTGCACAAGCAATTTGTTATATGCACACAACAACGTACATGAAACAAATTCCCTCCAACTTACAATGTTTTTTTCAATCTAAAATCATCTTTCAAAATTCTAATGGCAACAACATTATAACTTGCATTGTCAATAGTAATTGAACTAATTTTACAATGTTTTTTTCAATCTAAAATCATCTTTCAAAATTCTAATGGCAACAACATTATAACTTGCATTGTCAATAGTAATTGAACTAATTTTATTCTCAATTCTCCAATCTTGAAAACACTTTTGTAAAGTATCGGCAATAAGAAGACCAGTATGTAGAGGTGATATATTACAAAAGTTCAACACATGCCTCTGAAGATGCCAATCAGTATTTATAAAATGACATGCCACTACCATATATGAAAGTTTTTTTACAAGAAGTCCACATGTCAGTTGTAATATGAACTTTGTTAACAGCTTTAAGCAAAGCCTTTAACTTCGTCTTTTTTGTCTCATAAGTTCTCATGCATTCCTCTTTTGCAGCAGCCTGAGACATTTTCTCCTAATATGGAGTGTTTGCACTCATAAACTTATTAAACACAATATGTTCCATGAAAGAGAATGGATATTCATGGTAAAATATCATATGAGAGGCAAGCTCTCTTACCCTATTACGATCATAGGTAAAGTTTGACACAGTGAAGCCACGGTCTGCCTCCTTAGACTCAACTGCTAAAACTTTCTGCTTTTTTTTTAGACCCTATGTATGCCAAACAAGTTAGCAAGTGTCTACATAGTGTAGTTGTAGAACTAGATTTGATGCTTTGAACATAGTTTTACACCATTTGCATTGTGGTTGTTTGGTACCATCTTGTTCAATTTCAATAAAATCCTTCCATACAACAGAAGTCCTCTTTCTCTTTTATCTTTCATAGGCTACCGTTTGCACTTCTGTTGGGCCCTCATTACTGACTGTATTAGGGGCCTCTGTATTTGCAGTGCCTCCATCATCATTAGATATAGGCTCTACTAAGCTAATCCTAATAGAGTTTTCATTTTCATACTCCACCGTATCAAGTTCATTCATACGATTACTCATTTGCTAAAATAAATATTTTGTAAACACAAAACTAGAAACATAAAATAAGCATATAAACATTGATCATACTGTTTATATTAATTAACTAAAATAAAAACAGCATTGCCTTGATGGCTCAAGGTGCCTCTAGAAGCAAGGATACTAAAAGATGTTAAAGTCAAACAAATTTGACTCGAATAGTTTCGTTATACAGTCTTGCCTTGATGGCTCAATGTGCCTCCAGAAGGCAAGGTTGATATAGTTGATGTAATCAACTAAAAGATGTTAAAGTCAAACAACTTTGACTCGAACAGTTTCGTTATACAGCCTTGCCTTGATGGCTCAATGTGCCTCCAGAAGGCAAGGTTGATATAGTTGATGTAATCAACTAAAAGATGTTAAAGTCAAACAACTTTGACTCGAACAGTTTCAATATACAGCCTTGCCTTGATGGCTCGGTGTGCCTCCAGAAGCAAGACACCTCAACAACATAAACATAGAACAGATTGGATAAGATTTATCAATCAAAACATGATAAACAAAACACCATTTCATACTTGAAGCAAGACAATAAACATAGAACAGATTGGATAAGATTTATCAAGCAAAACATGATAAACAACACACGATTTCATACTTGAAGCAATAAAATATTTTATAGAACAGATTGGATAAGATTTATCAACCAAAACATGTTAAACACAACACCATTTCATACTTGAAGCAAAAACATAACCATAGAATAGATTGGAAAAGATTTATCAACCAAAACATGTTAAACAAAGCACCAGTTGATACTTGAAGCAAGACAATAAACATAGAATAGATTGGATAAGATATATCAACCAAAACATGATAAACACAACCATATTGACAACAAACACAGCCACAGGCTACATAGCACCTCTAGAAACTTCAAATTTCTATACTCCAGTTAACAATATACACAAACAACCAGAAAGAACTCAGAGAATCAAATGAAAATTTTAAAATCTGTAGTAAAAAAATATAAACATAGAATAAAGGAGGAATAAGTTAAACTCACTGTGCTGTGGACTGAAAATTTCGCTTCAAGCACAGATCTATAAGTTCTTTCTTCAGAAGGTTTTTCCCTCAAAATTTTCAATATGAATAATATAGTGCTAGTGCAATGTGCAAACAATAGCAAGATCAAGATAGGAAAAGAGTCAAAAGCCCATACTCTGCCATTAAAAATAAAAAATCCATTTTCATAGAACAGATTGGAGTGATAGACAGAGACAATCACAACAGCATGCATATATCATATATGCCGTGATTGTTGATGTATGGCAAGATAGTGTCACATTGTCACACCACTTCGGCATACAGATCTTTACTAACATGAATCACATGATTAGATGTACAATACTAGAATTTAGAAAGAGTTAGGAGAGAACCAGAGGTTCGCAATACTCAGATAACTAAATAAGTGGTTCCAAATCTCCAAAGTTCCCAACGAAATGGTTATAAATTGGAAAAGAACGTGGCTAATCGACTGATGGATGGAGGAAACATAGAACTAGAGAACCACGAACCACGAAATCAGGGATTCAGCTGGTTGGGAGTCATAAATGCTAGCATTTAATGACCCATTTGTCAAGGCCCGATTGCCATCTCTGAGACTGAGATTGTAGTCACGGCTCCCCGAAAATCTTGCTGCCGGCTGCATCTGCTACGGTTTCTCGCTGTCGCAACCGGTATCACAAGATTCACAACAGAAGCCCCTCGGGTTCTTGAATCTTGATGGCTACAAGCCTTCAAGAATCTAGAATCAATTCAAGGCTTCATTCCATGGAAATCGAGGTAAGTGACGAAGCGTAGGAGGCTAGGGTTTCGTGATGGCTTTGAGAGAATAAGTGAGGAACTGTGAAACGGCTGAAGGAGAAATGAGATGCAACTTGCAAGTGGGTGGGGGCGGCTAGGGTTTCATTATGAATCAACGGCTCAGATTTGGATATAAAGATCCAAGGGCCTCAATAACTCCAAATGTCACACGGGCAGGCTCTCTAACACACATTATATGTAACACATTACAAATGTTATATGCTATAAAACTAGATTAATATGTGACACATGTTATATACTATTAAACTATATGTATTATATACTATGAAGGTATATGTATTATATACTATAAAACTATATATTTATTCTGTATACATATATAAGTTTATAACATTGTCTAACTTTATATTTTATCAAACATTATAATTTATTACTCATAATATAATATTATAGTTATATTATATACTATAATACTATTATACTAATATGATAAGGAGATGGTGTAATTTGTAAATTTATAATGTTATATATTTATTGGACTCATGTATTCATCATAACTTCTAGTTCTATAAGACTAGAAGTTAATATTATAAATTTATATATAGTATATGTAGTCGACTATAAGTCTATAAGACTATAAGTCTATACATAATTATGTATATTATAAATTATATATATATCTAACTTATGTATATTATATATATTGTATTATATATGTATGAATATATACGAGTCGAGCTGATGAGCTGAGTTGAGTCGAGTTGAGCTTCATACGAGTTTGTTCACAAACATTAATCGAGCCGGTTGAGCGTTATACGAGTTTGTATCGTTTAATAATCGAGCCTAATTCTGTGTTTGTGAACGGTCCATTTAATATTCGATTTGAGTCGAACTCGAGTTTAATCGAGCTGAGTTCGAGCTGTCTGTCGAGTAGCCTTTTCATTTTACAGCCCTAATTGTGCGGGGTCGCAAAGTTTTTCCAGTCTTTTCTTGACTTTGGCAACACTTATGTCCAACCACGGAAGAATCACAGAGGAATTCTTATGACAGTGATGGAAGCTCAAAAAGTGATGCTCTGGACATGCTCCTGTGTTGAGGCGATGAAAGGGAGTAGACCAAGCTCAGCACCCGAAGTTTTGAGCAAGGATGGAAGGAGTTATCCTAAGGTTTGCAAGTCTGTTAGTGTAGAAATACAAGGAGTATGAGGAGCTGTAGACACACAGGTATAGATGTTCAAAAGCAATGTAGGTCAACTTGAGGCAGCATATATTGAGAATCCTGATGACGTAGAAGTTTACATAACCATGCTTTCGGTCAAATACCAAATGGAGAAGATCATGCTTGGGCTCAAAGACTAGATGGAGATGATGTTGTGGGGTAAGGAGGATGTCGTAAAAAAGTTCAAAGAGGGCTTAAAGCCCATGGGTTGCAAAATGGCCATTAGCCTGTTTGTTCCCCTACCCAAAAATAGTGGGGTGTGCAAAAAGAGTACAAGGGCCTGAGGAAAAGGCCTGCAAGAGAATTTGGGCTTTATTAAATATATGGGCCTTAAATGCAAACTGGCTCATCCTGGCGCTGTATGGAGTATTAAACACGGCTAGGAGCCATTGGTTCCGAGTCAAGGCCAAACATGTGTCAGTGGTCAGAAACAAAATCTATCTACTCCGCAGGTATATGAGTCAAGACTGGGTTTGGTTCTCCCAAGCTGAGATATGATGGTGAAGAGTAGCAAATCTCTGGCCCTTGGTTGACTGCATCTAGGTCAGAAAACTTAGAGGTGATGGTTTTCGAGGGTCCAATGAATGGGAATATAGATTTGATGAGCAATGTTACGATGTTAGAGAAGTAACTTAGGGGGAAGTAGGGATGGGGGAAGGCAACTGCCGGAGGGAGGTGTTTACTGAAAATTTCGAAGAGCTTGCTTTGTTAGAAGAGCCCATAAAACAAACATCCTCTGCTGATTGAATTTTTGTTAATGGCAACGAGTTGATTCTCCGAGTTTTTGGATAGTTGGTCCCTTCCTTGATGGGAGGACGTGGCCACAATGCTTCTAAATTTTCTTCTTTTGTAGATTTAATAAATCTTTTGTACGAATGGTCACCCTTGTTCATGACACTTCTAAATCTTCTTCTTTTGTATATTTAATAAATTCTTGTTGGTATCACCAATCTAGCATGCACAAGCGATGCTCTTGTATATGTCCCGTATACTCAGGCATTGTCTATTTTATGATCAATAAAATTTTGTTTACTGACAAAAAAAAGATTTAATAAATTCTTGTCCTCTTTCCTATTCTTAAATAGTTCTCTTATGTATGCTTCTAGTGTACTTGGGTTGCATCCTTTTATGTTTTGATGAAATTTAGTATTGTTACTTATAAAAAAAAAGAAAGTGTTTTCTTATTTGTGTTATTCAGGACTTTTAAGAATGATAATCACACTGCTTAAACTTTGTAATTCAGCTATGTAATTGTGGTGGAGCATGATCTCAGTGTCCTGGATTATTTATCGGACTTCATTTGCTGTTTATATGGGAAACCGGGAGCATATGGGGTTGTAACTCTTCCCTTTTCAGTCAGAGAAGGAATCAATATCTTCTTGGCAGGATTTGTTCCAACGGAAAATTTACGGTTTCGGGATGAATCTCTTACCTTTAAGGTGAACTGCTAGTTTTGTCAATTTCTTGTCCTTTGCATGTAGCTTTACACTTGTATTTACTTTGTTGCCTGCATCAGGTTGCTGAGACTCCACAAGAAAGTGCTGAGGAAATTGAGACATATGCGCGATACAAATATCCAACTATGACCAAAACTCAAGGAAATTTCAAGCTTCGTGTTGTTGAGGGCGAATTTACTGATTCTCAGATTGTTGTGATGCTGGGTGAGAATGGGACAGGGAAAACAACATTTATCCGGATGCTGGTATTACTTGTCATCATTTTTGCGTTCTTTGTCAACTTTAACGATTTAAGTTATTATATATAACCTAATTCTTAAGATGAGTCATCCTATTGGCTAAACTGCAGGCTGGTTTATTGAAACCTGATACTGTAGAAGGTTCTGATGTGGAGATACCTGAGTTTAACGTTTCTTACAAACCCCAGAAGATCAGTCCAAAATTTGAATCCTCTGTCAGGCACTTGCTACATCAAAAAATACGTGATTCATATATGCATCCTCAATTTGTGTCAGATGTGATGAAGCCTCTTCTCATTGAACAACTGATGGATCAAAAAGTCGTGAATCTTTCCGGTGGAGAGTTGCAAAGAGTTGCATTATGTCTATGCCTAGGGAAGGTAATCATTTTAATTGCTTCTATTGAATGTGGCAAAATATATGAAACTAGGTAGTTTTGAATTTTGATAGCTTTATATTATCTCATTGGCATATTCCTTATGAATATTTCATTTTTGAAGAATGCAATGCATATTTATGGTGTTTTGGTTAATTACTATTAATATTCATATTATCTGAGTAAATTCATGGTATGGACGATAGGGAGTTCCTTGGGGAAGGGTGGCCACAGACAGGATTATCCTTTGATTAAGGTTCTATGTGTGATTAAATGGTCCAATTGGTTATTCATTTAGGGTTGGTTTGGGGAGTGAGATGAGAATTTTTGGTTTTAGATGGAAGTTTAAAATATTATTATTGTTTTTGAGATTTGAAAAAGTTGAATTGGGATTTGAAAAAGTTAAATTGTTTATTATATTTTGTGTGGGAGTTTGAGAAAGTTGTAATGATGATATGAGATGAGACTTATTTGTTCTGTTTCAAAGTTATGATTTATTTTTTTCTTTGTTGATGGGTTGCCCAGAGAATCAAGTTCTGAGTTGATTATTGATGTGGTGATATATTCCTTTCTTCCTAGTTCTGTGGTATTTGTTGCTTATTTTATTTTTTTCATTTTGTTTTTTATAGATTGTTAGGGGAATATGAGAGAGAGAGTTCAGTAGAATTAGTTTAGAAGTTGTTCGTCGCATGCTAAATTAGATTGTTTGGCCTTTTCCATCTCTAGGGGTCAGATTCTTGTGTTCGATTTCGACGTAGCTAATAGACATTTAACTTCATCTGCACCCTCAATTTTGTTTGGTACCATTTCTTGAGAATCTCATGGGCCAGGCTTCATTCCTTTGTGTCTAATGGATGCTAGGTTTTAAGGCCTGGTGCTGCATGGGTCACATGTAAGTCCTTCATTTTGCTGTTTTTTGGTTTTTTTGGGGGGATAAAAGACTAAAATTATGTTTTGTTCATAGTGTTGGCAGATGCCTTGTATGTCTTGATTTCTTTCACTGTTTTTGTGACTATTTTCAAAGGGGTTATAGTTTTTATTTCTATGAGTAGATATAGAACGATGAGCCTCTGGGATTTGTTGAAGCTTTGTGTTATTGTTTGAAGATTGTTTTCTCTCTTCCTTATGCACTCCACACATTCCCCTGTACATATACTTGCACAATAAAAGATGTATATGGTTTTTTATTTAATTTACTGTTATTGATTGTGTAATTGAGCATCTATTTTTTTTAATGCTGGTGCTCTTGTATTTTATATGAAAACATTTAGAGTTCATATTTTGCTCTTCGCACTTTTTTTCTGTGTTTGTTTTTTATTCATTTGTTATAGTCTAATCTACGTGTACCTATTGCTAACTTAGTTCTTAAGGCACATGAACTGTTGCCAACATTTTTAACTATATTAATTTGATTGCTCGAAATGGTCATTTGTGTGGTATGAATGCCCTATGGTAGTCATTTGTTGGGATTCCGTTTCAAATAAACAATGTAACTTTTATGCTAGCGATCTCTCATGTATGTTGACATTAAAAAAACTTCTGTTTTCTCATGATCTTTTCGAATAGTTCTAATATACTGCTTTACTTGATTCAGCCTGCGGACATTTATCTGATTGATGAACCAAGTGCATATCTTGATTCTGAGCAGCGTATAGTTGCTTCAAAAGTCATAAAGAGATTTATCCTTCATGCAAAGAAAACTGCTTTTGTTGTTGAGCATGACTTTATAATGGCAACTTATCTGGCAGACAGAGTAATTGTGTATGAGGGCAAGCCGTCAATTGATTGTGCTGCCAATTCTCCTCAGTCATTATTGACTGGGATGAATCTCTTCTTATCTGTAAGTGTCACAACTTTTTTGTTCTCTCTCTCTCTCTCTCTCTCTCTGGGTCTTAACTGCTCAGGTAAGCTATTTCTCTCAATGATTGTGCATCCTTGATCACTTAAGGTGTCTGGTTCAGTTGTATTTTGCATAAAAAATATCCAATTCTGATTCACGCTTCCAATGTTTCCTGTACCTCCACCCTCATATTAGTTCTCCCCCAGCATACGTAAAATCCTAGAGAATTGTAGCAAAAAACTAATACATTAAAAGATATTACTGTTCTGCGTGTGTGTGTGTGTTCACTATAATTCTTATCGATGCTTCATTTTGCATTTCATTTCATTCAGCATCTGGATATCACATTTAGAAGGGACCCAACAAATTACCGCCCAAGAATCAACAAACTGGAGTCAACCAAAGACAGGGAGCAGAAATCTGCTGGTTCCTACTATTACCTGGATGGTTGACATAAATTTAAATAGGTTTGTTCTTTCATATCTTGCTTTCAATCACAAGTCATGTTTAAGCATAATAGCTCTTTTGGCACCTAGATAGACTTCAGCTGGGATTTTTGTTGACATGCAGTTCCCTTCGCAATATTTAAGGGCATCAGTACGAGCCGTGGGATGTCAGCCAAGTTACTGTGTTCACAAAAGAAAAGAGGTCGAAAAGAGTCCTTAGCTCGTCCAACGGGGCACTTAAGTTGGTTATAATGAGTTTAAAGGCCATGTTATCTCTATTGATGCCAGTTAAGTATATTTTCCCCTTGCTTACTGTTCACCAGTTATGTGTGACGTGAGGTGAGTGAATATATGTATTCTACTTGGTCTTTATAACCCAAATTTTTGTAGTTTACTAGGTGACAAACAGCAAAACTGATGTTAATACTGAGTTATTGAGTTTTACATGTTTTAGTTTTCTAGTTTCCGGGTTATCACATGACAATTCCAGTATTAATTTGAGTCGTACGAATGATTTATTGTTGTATAATTAGTTAAAACTTCCAGTGGAGATAACGGGTCTCTCGGTTCTACATCTCTAATGGGTATTAATCCATGGTGACTGATGCCTGAATTACTTTATATATTGGCCTCTTTTCTCCCCCATATAGTTTTCGGTTTGTGAGTGATCTGTATGTGATTAGTTTCATTATTCTGTACGACCATGCATGTTGCTATAGAAATGCAAGTCAATAGAAATCTCTAACTCGACGAGGTTACTCTTGTTCGACTAGAGTCCGTTGGTCTAACCGTGGCGTGGAAGGAGAAAGTTGCATGTTATTCTCTTTTTACTCCCATTTCTATACGTTTGGTCGACATTATCTATCAACTTTTGATTTTTTTTTTAATCTAAAAATTGATTAATGGTAGAAAGAGACCTGGCATACTGATATCGTGACATGGAGAGAATAGAACAAGTACCTATTGATTAGAAGAGCTACCCGTTCGGTTTCTAGAAAGAGAAGTTCCTCCTCTCTAGAAAAACCTCAAATCTTTCTCCGAGTGTTTCTGCCGCCCACCCTCCTCTCCGTTCCTTTTCTAGTACGGCTCTAAATATATGCTTTCATGGTAGGTTTTTTTTTTTTTTTTTTTTTCAATACAGTTTTGGTCAGATCTACTGCACTTCGATGACTGCCTGTCGACATGCGCTCCACCATGAAATTCTCCAACCGTTGATCTATCGGGATGAAGCAGAACCGCGGCAAAATTATCGGCGCTTGACCCTCACGTGGCTTTCATGCATCGTCGCTCCCTAATGACTCTGTCGGCTACACGCATCGCACCAGTAGATTCTCTACCTCAAGATCTTTTAGATCTGCCCAACTCCATCTCACAATCACCGACGCGTGGTCTCCATGCGTCACCATAGGTGCGCGTGAGGAAAGTTGGCTCGTCGCAGTCCAATCCATTTGATGCCGGTCTCTCTTCTATATTTTTGTTTTCTCTAATTAATGATCTTGAGGAAGGGAATACGAGTCTCTCCAAGAAACATCTTAAAACAACAAACCACAGTGTACCTTCAGCTTCTACCGCCTCCAACGGTGACTCCACAGTTTGAATAGCTGTGCAAATTGTAAAAAAAGGTCTTTAAGAAGGCGTCCTCTTTGCAGCGCATGGGTAGGGACCAAGTATTTGGTCCTGAGGCCTGCTTTTTTTTTTTTGTTTTTTTTTCCTTCACTTTTGCGTTGTGGTTGTTGTAATGAGGTATTTGTTGGGAACCCTATCCTCTCATGTATCTCGTTTTTCATTATCTGAATGATCATTTGTTTGCTTAGGAAAAAAAAAAAAGTACCTATTGATTGGTGCTATTTTGCTCCCCCTCCCCCCCCCCCCCCAAAAAAAAAAAAAAAAAAAATTGTGCTGACTTGGTACCTCTTTCCATTATTGCATCCCCTTGTGTATGTAGTTAGGAATCCTCTCACTTTGCTTACATAATATTTACATGGTACGTGCCAAATTCAGTGTGAAAATGGATTGTGATGACGATTTTAGGGAAAGGAAAATGATAAAGTCATCGACATTTTCTGTCGAGGCTTTTTATGGATTCGTATTTTTTACTTTTTTTTTAATTAATATTAAGGAAGTAATTTTTAATGAGTTTGTGATTTAAAAAAATATATTTAAAAAGATGTAAATAAAAAAGTAAAGTGCAAAATGCACTATAAGTAGAAAACCTTGGCGGACGTAGCAGCGTCCTTTAGGGAAAACAATATATAAATCTGGTTCAAACTCACTCAATTTACCATTACTTTTTAAACAACTAATTCTGCCAACTACCGTCCAAACTATAATAATAATAATAATAATAATCATAATAATCTATACCATCAGTAAAATGCCGACATAAACACTTGATAAAAAGAACTAAAAAAATGAAAAAATTTCGGAAAAGTTAAAACGAAAACATAAAAATTGAAAAATAATTTTCTTAAAAAGCAGAATTAAAAAAATGAACAACCTTTTTATAAAAATTAAAAAATAGAAAATGAAAAAATAGTAATAGCTTTTGTTAAAAAAAAGATAATTCAAACATAGTCCTTTTTTATCTCTCTTTTTCTACAAATATATAATTATTTTTTACATTCTATAAAATATTTTTTCAAAAAATTAATTTTTTTAATATTTAATACGGTATGCCTTTTTTCATATAAGGGTTTATTTCCTTCAAGGAAAAATGGGTATGCTACATTCTTTAGGTAGTTTGAAACTCTGAGGGCAATGTTCAAATGTAAACAGTTCCTCTTTGGAACGGTGTATCCTCTCGCAGGGGGTGGGGGGGTGTTTATCAGAGGCTAATAGCAAAATGACACATCAACTAAGCACATGGTCTCATCTGAACCTGGCCACACCATAGAAACGGGCAAATTCCCTTTACAGAAAGGTCAGAATTGTTTGGATGAATTGCATCCCTTCAAACGCAAGCACCCAGCTGCACGCTTTACTGAAAGGTCCCAGCTGCACGTCGTACGCCGGTGGAGGAACATAAAGAGAATTAAACACAAGCTGTTTGACACAATGTCTCACAAAGCGTGAGAGCATATTAGAGAGCCTTTCACTATATATATTTATCATACAGATGTGTGAATGAAAAATAAAAATTATAGCCCAATGTTACAATTGAGGAAGAATTGGAAAGTAGATGCGATTAAGCCCTCTGTTTCCATATTTGTATTTTAGCCGTTGGGTATCTTTGTTTTCATGTATGACTTTGTAGCCGTTGGGTGACTTGGGTTTGTGTATGGCTGGGTTTCCATGTAAGGTTTAGTAGCCATTGGGGTGATTTCCTGAGTATCTTCAATAGTCCCCCGCAAACTGTGCCGAGATAGAAGGCCAAGTTTGGTTCGTAAAGAATAAAGCGCAGGACGTCTAAGAGGCTTGGTAAAAATATCGGCAAGTTGAGAAGAGGTTGGAATTGTCGGGTATGGAGAAGACCAAGAGTAACACGTTCTCTCACATAGTGATAATCAATCTCGATATACTTGCTTCGGGCATGAAAAAGGGGATTGACAGTTATATGTAGGACACTGAGATTATCACAAAACAAAATTGGTGCCGATGGCAGAGTAATACCAAGATCACGTAGTAGAAATGAAATCCAAGTAATTTCTACAGTGGTGCTCGCCATGGCTCGATATTATGCTTCAGAGCTAGATCGGGATATGGTATTTTGTTTCTTGGCAGACTAGGAAACATAGTTACTGCCTAGGAAAATGCAGTAGCCTTTGGTGGAGCGACGAGTATGTGGACAACCTACCTAATCTGCGTTAGAAAATGAAGGGAGATTAAGTGTTGAATGTGAACTAAAATGAATACCGATATCAAGAGTACCATGCAAATAGCAAAGGATACGTTTTACCATTTTGTAATGAGCCATAATGGGAGAGTGAAAAAATTGGGATACAAAATTAACACTAAAGGCTAAGTCAGGGCGAGTAAGGGTGAGATATTGAAGTACTCCAACAATACTCCGATAGTGACCCGGATCCTGAAAAGGGACATCACTTGTGAGTCCTTTAGTTTTTGGCATCATAGGTGCGCCCATAAGTTTACAATCTTTCATCGAAGCAAGATCCAAAATCTCAAGCGCATACGTAGCTAGAGATAGTGTAAGGCCATCTGAGTTGCGGGTTACTTGAATTCCCAAAAAATAATGCAAAGGTTTAAGATCTTTCATTGCAAATTGTTCCCCAAGAGCATGAATGAAAGTAGTGAGGTGTGTGGGGTTGGAACCCGTAAGAACTATATCATCAACATAAAGTAATAAATAAATTGTGCTTATAGAGGAATTATAAATATTGAAGGGTCAGCAGAACTACAAGTAAAACCATAAGCAGTTAAAAAATGACTAAATTTATCAAACCAAGCACGAGGTGCTTGTTTTAACCCATATAATGCTTTATTTAATTTGCACATATGAGAGGAAAGAGTTGGATGGATAAAACCTGGAGGTTGTTCCATTAATACGTCATCTTGAAGGTCATCATGGAGAAAGACATTCTTGACATCGAGTTGGCGAATGTCACAATTATGGACAAGAGCAAGGCTGAGGACGATCCGTATGGTGCATGGTTTTATGATTGGAGAGAAAGTCTCTGTGTAGTTGACACCATCAATTTGGTGGAATCCATTAGCAACAAGATGAGCTTTAAGTCGATCTAGGGTACCATCCGCCTTGATTTTGTTTTGAATACCCATTTGCATCCAATAACATCCATTTGAGGTTGATGAGATACAAGTGTCCATGTTTTGTTCTCATGAAGAGCTTGAATTTCTTCTTACATTGCTTTGGTCCAACTTGCATGGTTAAGAGCGGAGTGAATTGTCTTAGGTTCCTTGGGGAGCTCGATTAGAGAATGATAGTGAGTATACTTAGGATTAAGTTTGCGGATCCCAAGTTGAGATCGAGTTACCATGGTGTAATGATGAGTTGTTGAGGTGGGTGGATCACTATTTGATGGAGTAGGGTTGGTTGTTTGAATAAATGGTGATTCTTGCATAAGCGGTAAAGGTGGCAAATAAATGTTGTCAATCTCATGTAGTGTGGGGATAGGCGGTGAAGGAGGTGCCTGCATAGAGGAAACACTAGAACCATCCAAAGGATTAAAAGGTAAATTGTTAGTGGAACGCCAATCAATAAAGGTAGATAAAATTTGATCACCATGGGAAGGAAGGTGAAGATTTTCAGGTTGTTTATAAGGAAATGAGGACTCGTAAAAAACAACATGTCGAGAAATGAAGGTTTGATGAGATGTAGGATGATAGCATTTATAACCTTGATGTTTGTCACTATAACCCATAAAAATACAAGAAAGAGTTTTCGGTTCAAACTTGTTTTGTTTAGCATCCCAAGTATAGGGATAGCCTTTTGAGCCAAAAATCCTAACGGAGGTATAGTCCGAGTAGTGACCATAGAGAAGAAAAAAAGGAGATTGAAATTCTAAAGTAGAAGAAGGGAGACGATTTATTAAGAAAACATCAATTGAAAAAGCTTCGACCCAAAAATGTTTAGGAACGCCACTTTGAAAAAGTAAGGTCATACCAAGTTCACAGATTGCACGATGTCGTCGTTCTACCGAACCATTTTGTTCGGGAGTGTGAGGATAGGAATATTAATGAAGAATTCCTTGGTTTTGAAAATGCAAATTTAGTTGATAATTAGTGAATTCGCCACCGCCATCGGTTTGAAAACTTTAATTTTTTTGTTGAATTGTCTTTCAACTAATTTTTCAAATAAGAGAAATGCATTAGAAGAATCATATTTCTTTCGTAAAGGGATAAACCACATATATTTGGTGGAGGCTTCAACAAAACAAGCATAATATTGAAATTTACCAACAGATAAAACTTGAGTGGGTTCCCATAAATCACAATAAATTTTATCAAATATATTGAAGTCATCATGCGAAGATTGAAAAAAAGGAAGTTTGCTCATTTTTCCTAGTTGGCAACTCTCACAAATGGAGTTGGTTTTAATTTTTCCAATAACCGAAATAAGACCTTTAGATCGTAAAACTTGAAGAGTGGAAGCTTGAAGATGTCCCAGCCGTTGATGCCACACTTCTTCAAAAACTGCACGAAAGTGATTTGAGAAGTGTGCTTCAAAGGGTGGGGACAACACATATAAATTACCCTTCCATTGGCCGTTTAGTAATGTGCGGTTGGTCACCCTTTCCTTAATAGAAAAACCAACACCATAAAATTCACAGTTATAAGGATAATCAGAAGTTAATTGACTAATTGATAAATTTTTTTTTTTTGCTAAGTCAGGAACTAGTAAAACGTCTTTTAATTTAATAAACGAGTTACCAGGTTTAATAAAAGTATCACCAATGTGTGTAATTGTGTGAAGACTACCATCACCAATGAGTACAACATCATTACCAAGATATTGACGAAGATTCGAAAGCATACTTAAATTCCCTGTCATATGGGTAGAAGCACTTGTATCAGCTGTCCACTTGGTATCATGAATATTATTTTCAAGGGTCATGGTAGCCAATGCTTGAGGAATATCATTGGGTTGAACAGCATGATCGAACTGGTGCCAACATTTAATTGCGATATACTCTTGCTTCCCACATATTTGGCAGGACAGAATACGATTATTTTCTTTAACATTTTCAAGGACCGTTCTAGAATGTGGTCCTTGATTTTTGGGCCCATTGTGTTGACTGTGTTGATGGCCTGGACGTGCCACTTGTGTGGGTTGGGAAAAACCACGTCCACAGGAGGACCAAGGTCTCCCTTTGCTTTTGTCGTGACCCGTAACTTGACCATAAAAGGCAGAGTGCTGTACATTGTACAAGTCATGCGATTGGCTTCTCGTTTCAAAGCCCTGCAGCAACGACACTACCTCGGAATAGGAAGGCATCAGTGGCTTGAGCATGGTGGTGGTGAAGGGCTCATATTTGTGGCCGAGTCCATTGAGGAGAGCAAACACCTTGAGTTTATCACTCACGGGTCACTCAATCGCTGCAAGATTAACACAAACGGATTTAAAATTTTTGAGATGTACCTGAAGAGAAACCGAGTCCTCCTTCTGCATGTAGGTTAATTGCTAAGTAAGTTGAAACTCCCTTTCTTGGGAATCCTGGGCATCGGCTTTTTGAAGAGCATGCCACACTTGATAGGAGTTGTCGAGGCCAACAACTAGACCGAGGGACTCCTCGGACAGAGTACCGATGATCCATCCATGAAGCAACCTGTCTTCCTTCCGCCATTTGAGGTAACTAGAGCGAATTTGAGGTTGTGTGGTATTTGTTGGGTCATCGTTGGGCTCATATTGGGGTGGAGGAACAGAGGTCGTGGCTCTCACCCAAGGCCACGACTTGTTCTCTCCGTAAGGGATAATTTCCTTGGTTCAAACGTAGAGTGACAAAATTGTTCACTGAGATGGAAAGGGCTGCAATGGGAGTAAGACTCTCTTGCTCTCATTAGGCTCTAGATACCATAAAGAGAATTAAACACAGGTTGTTGGACACAATGTCTCACAAAGCGTGAGAGCATATTGGAGAGCCTTTCACTATATATATTTACCGTAAAAATGTGTGAATGAAAAATAGAAATTATAGTCTAACGTTACAATTGAGGAAGAATTGGAAAGTAGATGAGATCAGCCCTCTGTTTCCATATTTGTATTTTAGCCATTGGGTATCTTTGTTTCCATGTATGGCTTTGTAGCAGTTGGGTGACTTGAGTCTATGTATGGCTAGGTTTCCATGTAAGGCTTACTAGTCGTTGGGGTGATTTCCTGTGCATCTTCAATAGAACAACCCTTTAGGCGAACCCAGACCGGTGCACCCCACCGTATTCACACCCATAGTGTGCAGTAGGTGCCTTTTAGATCGAGGGAACCATCGCACCATACCCATTCCTCCTTGTTTCAGTTTTGCAAATCACATAATATAAAAATACAACTCTGTCTTTTGTAGGAGATTATATGCAAATAACATTAGGTTTTCAAAACTCAAATATCTCATTTCCCAACCCCACGAAAAAAGAAAAAAAAAATCTCAATGCATCATTCTGAACCATTTCCCACCCCCATCGGAGCAAAAACAAGAAAAAACTTTGTTGTTGCACCAATATTGTTGTGATGGATTTATATATGGGCTTTCAAAATAATTAAGTACGTATGGGCCTTCCTCTGTGAAATTACAAGCATATTTGTCCTTACAATTATTTTATCTAATGCAAACTATATTTGCTAGGGTTCGTGAATGTGGGAAGGAGAGAGAGAGAGAGAGAGAGGGAGAATCATAGTTTTGATCCCAGGGTATTTTTTTCTCTCTCTACAATGCACCCCAACATTGGAAAGATGTGTATCCTACGTGGCATGCTACCGTTGCTGTTGTTTGGAGAATAGCGGATATACCTGTGTGAAGTTATTCTCAAATGCAAATTGTAGGTATCGGTTTTAAAAGTTTTCAAACCTCAAGGATTGGAAAAGTTAGGAGGTAGTTTGAGGAGAGCTACATATTTTTCCTTTATTTTTTTTTGTGCAATCCTTATATATCTATAATATATATAGCTTTTCAAGTTGGAGTTTTGTTCCTATTAAGTAAAATAATCCAATTTGCTATTATATTTAAATTTTAAATTTTAGAAAAGTTGTGATAAAAAAAAGAGTTCTTAGCATTTTATTATTACTTATTTAATAAGGAAGAAAATGTAGTTCATCTTATTTTGGTACTCGTCCTTTTTACTACCCCACCACTTATATTTTAAACAACTGATGTATGACAATCAAATGACAGGACTTATATTTTATATAGGGTTTGCTATATATCAACTACTATTTATTTCCAGACCTCATACCTGACAGTTTTTTTTGCATAAGGTGTGGGGTATGGGATGTGGGGTAGTGAATAGTGGCTAATGAGAAGAATTATTCTTTTATATATAATAACTTTCTTTCTTTATGGTGTTAGCTTTTTTTTCCCTTTTCCATCTTGTGATATTTATAATGGCTTTATACTCTTTTTTGTAAAAAGACAAATAAGATGTTTTTAAAACATGTACATATTTGCTTTTGTCTTTCCATGAGGACTCTCAAATCTTTGAATTATAAATTTTCCTGTGAATGTATTTTTTGGATGTCATATGCCAATGGTATAATCGAATGACTTAGGATGCATGACCCACGGTAGTAATTAGTCGGTGATGCGATGTTGGGAGTGCATGTCCATGGCTTCAACAATAAATAAAGTGCGAGAAATGTAAAAGAGAGATAGAGAACAAATGAATTTACATAATTCGACTTCCACGGATCTTGAGGAAAAATCTACTATAATTGGGGTTTACAAGCTTTCATAGTTTGTTAAGTTCAATGATACAATGAGAATGAAGGTACGGAAGAAAAAGAAGAAGATGGAAGAATAAAGACATGTTTAGAAAATAATATTGTACTTCATCTCAAAATCTCTCATAAATCTCTTTAAGATAGTCAAAAGTAAAAGGAAAATGTTACTCCCACCAAGAGTGCATACCGAGAAACACCACTGAATGATGTGGCGCCTGCTACCTGGCTAGTAAAAAAAATGAACCAATTATTTTTTCTCCCTCTCTTTTTAAACATCTCTCTCTCTTTGAGCCCGAACCCTCGCCGCTCGCCTCCATCCTTCCCCTCCTTCTAATTTTAAACCCTAAAACCTAACCCTTGCCCCTCTCAAATGGAACATCTCCTTGAGCTAAACCCTTGCCTCAGCTCTCGTCGCCACTCTCCTCCATGCCCCCTCCCTCTAATTTTAAATCCTAAAACCGAACCCTAAAGCCTCTCTTGAGTGATTTGAAAACCCTTTCTTCAAATATCGAAAACCCTAAAGCTTGTCTCCCTCTCAAAGCCACTTGCCTCCCTCCCATTTGAAGCCCTACACTTTCAAAGCAATCTTAGAGTTCCACGTTCATTTCAGGCAAAACCTGAGCCTTAAAGCTCCATTTTCGACGTGGCCTGGGTTCCTGATAAAGTGTTAAAATTGCATGATTAAGTTACTTAAGTGAATAAATTGCTTAAACAAAATTGAGTTAAGCACTTAATTATGCAATAGATTACAGTACTTGAGTAAATTGATAATTCCTGATATTTTGCACTTAAAAAAATTTATAATGCAGTTGGTTGTATTAAGGATACACATGACACTTATATTGTTAAGTCACATCAGGTTTAATATTTCAGTTTTACACTTATAGTGTTGAGCACTTAATCATATTTGCTGTAGGGCATTTTTGGAAGAGAGGCTACCAATTGAAATAATACACTTTTTGGAAGACTCACTTGTGTGCCTAGTGGAAGATGCTAGCGGCTGGAAAAAGTGAGTGGTCCTTAGGAGCGATACGAAATGTGTGCGCGAGACAAGACAAGGAGCAGTGGATGGGCGAAGGAACCAGACATGGGAGAGAGAAGCAGAGCACCAGAGGAGACACGAAAAAATATAGCTGGAATGCAATAGGTGGTCCCTGGGAGAACACACGAAATTGGGGTTGGAATGAAAGGGTATTTTCAAGCGAGGCCCTGGGATATACATGGGTTCTTCTTGGGAGGAAAAATGTGGGTTTTGCTCAAAGTATTTTGGGTGTGGTCCCTAGGAGAAAAAAAAAATGCATTGCAGCAAAAAGGGCATTACGCTTGGAGAAAAAGAAAAAAAGGAGCAGTAGAGAGGAATTTTGGCTAGAAGCTCCTGGGGAAAGAAAGACGAAATCGCGAGAGAGAGTTTGGGGGATTTCAATGGAAAATTGTCCTCTGTGAGCCATGGCTCTTTTCTTGTTTCTAGTTTCATTTTCTAAAAAGATGATGCAAGGCAAATTTGGTAACTTGGGTTGTGGGATTGGATTTGATTTGTTTGAGATTTTAGGTTAATGAAGTTTCTATTGGTTTAAACGTTATTTTTACTCTATTGCAAGCCAGAAATTGATTTGAAACTAGATAGAAGCTCTTGTTCTTGCTTTGTTGTAGACATAAGGCACAACAAAGGCTTGCAAATTTATCAAGGCTCTTTTCAGTTAGATGTTATTATGGGTTGGATGGCAATGCAATGAAGATTTTAAAGAAATGGTGGAAATCTGAATGTGAACTCTCCATCTTCCGATTATCAATTCCTTGTCTGGATTGATAGTTGAGAAAATTAACTAAGAACCAAATCTAAAAGAGACCCATCTGCAGCCCAATTGTTTGATAAATTGCTTCTTAGATTTTATTTCCTTTTGAAATCTTAAGTATTTTCTGACTTCATTTTGCTACATTTAGTCTCATACTTTGTTTATCTTATTTTCAAGGTTCTTTACATGTTAAAATTTTCAAGGTTCTTTATTTTCAAGGTTTATCTTACATAAATCCTTTTATACACTTTCTTTATACATAAACCATAATATTTTGCATAGCATTTTCAAGGTTGTTTTAATACTCTTTTGTTCGTGTGGAATACGATCCTGGATTTATTCTTGATACAACTTGACACTTCTACACTTGGAAAAACACATTTAGAACAATGTCAAGTTTTTGGCGTCGTTGTCGGGGACAATTGGTATTCATTGAAGCAATTTTGGTTAAGGGACATGAGGTTTATGATGCTATGAACCTCTTCACAGTTTTGGACCTTTGGTGATACCTAAACTTTTTTTTTTTCGGTGGATTGTTCTCTTTATTTTATGATTTTTTTTTTTTTACTATTGTATATGTCTGGTTGGGCTCAAAATCATTATGGTCGTCTTATTAGAAATTTTAACAACACACACTCTAATTCAACATCTTTTGATTTAGCATCTGATTTAGCATCTGTATTCCTTGAGTTCACATCTGAAACTCAAAGCAATATGGGTGAAAATGAGCATGCCGAGAGGGAGATTGTGAATCCTAATAGGACTCTTAGGGAATAACTGCATCTCATTCGAACTAGTGCACCTTCATGCATCATCTAACCTCTAAATGCCAACAATTTCAATTTCAAACCTGGAATGATACCTCTGCTTCCAAGGAATTTGAACGATAAACTCGGCATGGAGTCTGAAAATCCTTATTTACATATCAAGGAATTTGAGGAAGTATGTTCTACATTTTTGGATTGTACATGCACGAAAGAAGTCATTAGGCTTAAGTAGTTCCCATTTTCTTTAAAAAATAAAGCTAAAACATGGTTGAACTCACTTAGATCTCGATCCATAGGCACTTGGCAGGAGATACAAACAGAATTTTTGAAAAAACTTTTTTATACATAGGACAAATGCTTTGAAAAGATAAATCATGAATTTTTCTCAAAAAGATTCTGAAACTTTTTATCAATGCTGGGGAAGGTTCAAAGATCTGTTAAATTCATGCCCACACCATAGTTATGAGCATTGGCATGTGATTAGTTTCTTTTATAAGAGTTTAACACCCCAAATGCACCAATTTGTTGAAACCATGTGTAATGTGAAATTTTTCAATAAAGAATTTGAAAAGCATTCGAATATTTAGATTATTTAGCTGAAAATGCCCAATCTTGGGATACTGCCGATGCTTATGACAGATCTAAGTGGGTTGAGTCTAGTGGTGGCAAGTTTAATTTGAAAGAGGATGATGATATGCATGCTAGAATAACATTACTGTCCAGAAAATTGATGGTATTGAAATGAAAAAAGTTAATGAGGTGCAAGTTATTCCTAGAGTGCTTGAAAAATGTGGAATTTGTGAAGAGTTAGGACATTCTACTAATGAATGCCCCACTATTCCTGCTTTTAAAGAGGTGATGTTAGACCAAATAAATGCTGTGAATTTGATTTCTAAACCATATGTTGAGCCTTATTCTAACACTTATAACACAAGTTAGAGGAACCATCCAAACTTCAGTTGGAAGAGTGAACAAAATGCTCCTCAAGGACCTACAATTCAAGGGGCATCTCAATACACAAGCCAACATGCCTCAGTTAAAAAAAGGAGACTTGAAGAATCTGTCCAGCAGATGGCTAATACACTGCAGTAGTTCATGCAAGGACAAGCCACAATTAATAATCATAATTGTCAAGCTATAAACGACATGGGGAGCACACTCACAAGGTTGACTACCGCATTGAGCATCCAAGAGAAAAGAAAATTTCCTTTATAGCCACAACTGAACCCTCAAGCTTAACCTCAACAAGTTCAAGAAGCAATTGAGTATTCCAACCTCAAACCAGTGAAGGCCATCACAACCTTAAGGAGTGGACAAGTGGTAGACATTCCTGCTCAAGGGGCAGACGAGGTAAATAAGGCTGGCAAGGTTTCTAACTCAACTCAAATTGCTGATGGAGAAAATGAAACTGATGTGGCAGTAAATCCTTGCCTTGTTCCAGCCCCTTTCCCTCAAAGACTTGTTCCTTTGCATAAAGATAAAAATCATTCTGAAATTTTGGAAATCTTTAAGCAAGTTAGGATCAACATTCCTGTGTAAAATGCCATTTAACAAATTCCTACATATGCTAAATTCTTAAAGGACTTGTGCACTGTAAAGAGGAAACTAAATGTCCAAAAAAAGGCTTTCTTAACTGATCAGGTCAGCGCTATTATACAAAATAATACCGCACCAAGGTATAAAGATTTGGGGTCTCCCATAATTTCTTCTGTAATAGGTAGCTCAAAAATTGGTCAAACACTTTTAGACTTAGGTTCAAGTGTAAATTTATTGCTTGATACCATATATGAACAACTAGGATTGGGAGAATTGAAACCAACCTCAATTATTTTGCAATTGGTTGACCATTCCAGTAAGATGCCTAGAGGTATTATTGAGAATGTTTTAGTTCAGATTGATAAATTTTTTTATCCGGTGGATTATGTGGTGCTTGATGTTCATTTGACAAGTCTTCTTTTCAAGCACCAGTAATCCTTAGAAGACATTTTCTTGCAACATCTAATGCATTGATTAATTGTAGAAGTGGTGTTTTGAAGTTGAGTTTTGGAAACATGACATTGGAGCTAAACATTTTTAACACTTGTAGGTAGCCACATGACTTGGAGGAGGTTCAAGAAGTAAATTTGTTGGAGGTTATTCTTGATGAAGAAACTTATTTAGAAAGACAGTGTGCTAATTTAGAAATTGATTTAGAGGTTGTTAGTGAATTTTCTAGCAACAACTCTAACCAATTTAATGTTTCTTTCATAGTGAATCAAAAGGAGACATGCTGGAAGCAAAAATTTGAGCAACTTCCATCCCTAGTAGCAGCATTGAGGCCTTATTCAGATGAGACCCAAAGTTGGATTTAAAACCACTGCCATAAGTTCTTAAATATGTTTTTCTGGACTCCAACAACACTTTTCCAGTGGTGGTTTTTTCCTTGCTCACTAAAACACAAGAGAGGAGGCTAGTTGAAGTGTTGAGGCAACATAAGGGAGCTATTGGCTGGACTATAGCGGATATCAAAGGTATAAGTCCCCTTATTTGTACTCATAGGATTTGTTTAGAAGAAAATGCAAAAACTTCTAGGGAAATGCAACAGGCGATTGAACCTTACCAAGAAAGAAGTTGTTAAAAATGAAGTTTTGAAATTACTTGATGTTGGTATCATTTACCCTATTTTGGATAGCAAGTGGGTGAGTCCAACTCAAGTTGTTCCAAAAAAATCTGGTTTGACAGTTATGAAAAATGATCATGATGAGTTGATTCCTACGAGAATGGCCATTGGTTGGCGTATGTGTATTGATTATAGAAAGTTCAATGCAGCCACTAGGAAAGATCATTTTTCCTTGCCTTTTCTTGATCAAATTTTGGAAGAGTTGCTGGTCATGTTTTTTAGATAGTTTTTCGGGCTACTACCAAATTGAAATTGCCTTAGAGCATTAGCATTGGTCTATGCCTATGCATATGCAAAATCACCATTTTGCATATCCATTTTGTCATTCAAGCAAAATTCTCACATTGGCTTATGCATATTTGAGACAAAATAATAATAAAATTTTATTATTTCATTATTATTAATTTTTTGCTAAAATCAATTTTTTTTATATATATTTTGCAATTAGCATCCACTACATACATTTGACATTAATAATACAAATGTAATAATAAAAAATATAATTTTTTTATATATTATATTAAAAATATAATAAAATGAAAAAAATATATATAATATATTATAATAATAAAATGAATATGCAAATGAAGATTTGTTGTGTTGTTGAAAGAGGGAGAAAAGGAAAGTATTGTGAGAGAGAGAGTGGGAGGAGAGAGAAATAATGATTAAAATATGATTTGTAGGATGAATAGTGGTTATCCAAATTTGGATAAGCACTGTTTATAGGTAGCTAAATATTTGGATATGCATAAGTCAATGTAGATGATTTTAGGGTCATATTATGTAAATATGACTTTGCATATGCATATGCATAGACCAATGCTAATGCTCTAGAGGACCAGGAAAAAACTACTTTCACATGTCCTTTTGGCACGTTTACATTTAGATAAATGCCTTTTGGTTTATGTAATGCACTAGCTACTTTCCAACAATGCATGTTAAGTATTTTCAGTGATATGGTTGAAAACATTTTGGAAGTGTTTATGGATGATTTTTCTATTTTTGATAGTACCTTTGATGATTGTGTTGCTAACTTACAAGTTGTGTTGGCTAGGTGTGAAGAAAAAAATCTGCTCCTTAACTGGGTGAAATGTCACTTCATGGTTCAAAAATGGATAGTCCTTGGGCATATCATTTCAGCTAGGGGAATTGAGGTTGATAAGGCTAAGATTGATTTCTAAGTTCCTGCACCTAAAGTAGTAAATGATGTTAGGACATTCTTAGGTCATGCCCCTTTTATAGGAGATTTATCAAAGGTTTTAGCTCCATTTCTAAACCTTTGTGTCTTTTATTCATGCATGACACTGTTTTTAATTGGATAGCTGAACACCAATGCTTTTGACCAACTTTAAAATTTGCTCACCACAGCCTCTATCATGCAACTCCCTGATTGATCCATCCTTTTTGAAATTATGTATGATGCCAGTGATTTTGCCATAGGGGTTGTGCTTGGCCACGGTGGGATAATCGTCCTTTTGTCGTATATTATACAAGTAAAACTTTAAATAGAACCCAAAAGAACTATTCCACAACTGAAAAAGAGTTACTTGCTGTTATTTTTGCCTTGAAAAAATTTCAGACTTACATACTTGGTTCTCCTATGGTAATTTTCACTGACCATGCAGCCTTGAAATACCTTTTGACAAAGAAAGATGCTAAACCACATCTCATTCGATGGATCCTTCTGCTTGAAGAGTTTAACATCACCATTAAGGATAAAAAGGGTGTAAAGAATGTGGTTGTTGATCATCTCTCCTGAATCCAATTCACAGAAACTGAACCTCTTCTTCTATATCTGATTCTTTTCTTGATGATCAGTTCTTGTCTATTAATGTTTTACCATGGTATGCTGACATTGTAAGCTTTTTGATGACAAATCAGACTCCACCACATTGGACTGCTCAAGACTTGAAACGATTCAAAACCGAGGTTAAGTATTTCTTCTATGATGACCTTTATTTGTTTAAATATTGCTCAGATCAAATCATTCAAAAATGTGTCCCAAATGATGAAATATCTGTTGTGTTAAATGCTTGTCATACCAAGGCATGTGGTGGCCATTTTTCTGCTCATAAGACAGTAGCTAAAATTTTGCAATATGGTTTGTATTGGCCTACCATGTTTAAGGATGCATACATTTTTGTAAATCTTGTAAACCATGTCAGAAATTGGGTGGAATAATTAAAAGAAATATGATGCCTCTACAACCTATTTTGGTGTTAGAAGTTTTTTATTGTTGGGGCATTGAACTTATGGGGCCATTTTCTCCTTCTTTTGGTCATTTTTACATTCTAGTTGTTGTCGACTACGGGTATAAATGGATTGAAGCTATTCCTTGCAAAACAAATGGCCATCAAATTGTGCTTAAGTTTTTAAAAGAAAAAATTTTCTCTCGTTTTAGCACGCCTAAGGCTATCATAAGTGACAATAGCACCCATTTTTGGAACAAACCATTTGATGCCCTCTTACACAAGTATGTCATTCACCATAAGGTTTCTACCCCATATCACCCTCAAATAAATGGTCAAGTTGAACTTGCTAATAGAGAAATTAAGACCATTTTGAAAAAAACTGTGAATCCTAATCGTAATGATTGGACTTTGAGATTAACAAATGCATTGTGGGTGTGTAGGATTGCATATAAAACTATTCTTGGTATATCCCCTTATTGGTTAGTCTATGGTAAGGCTTGTCACCTTCCTGTTGAACTTGAACACCGTGCATTTTGGACCATCAAGAAATTTAATTTTGATCTTGACCAGACTGGATCTTTAAAGAAGTTACACCTTTCTGAATTAGAGGAACTTAGAAGGGATGCTTACGGTAACTGTAAGCTGTCCAAGGAATGTATGAAATCTTTACATGATAAGCATATTCAAAGAAAATCATTTGAACCTAATCAACAAGTTTTACTTTACAATTCTTGACTTCATTTGTTTCCTGGCAAGTTAAGATCCCGATAGAGTGGCCCATATTTAATTAAAATAGTTTTTCCTCATGGTGTTGTTGAGGTTGTCAATCCTCAAAATGGAAATGCTTTCAAGGTAAATGGCCAAATATTGAAACATTTTCTGAAAAAAATTTCATCTGAGGCCACCACCAGTTTTTTGTAAGATCCTACTTACCCTGCTGTTGCTTAGTACTTCTCTTTGTTTTAATTTTTTTTTCTTTCTTTTCTATTTTGCTTTGTTTTCCTTCTGTTTTGTAGATTTTTATTTTATATTTCTTTTCCCTTTTATTGTCATTATCTGCAGCTCATTTAGATAACCTTCCTCCATTTTTTAAGCCTAATTCTGCAGCTTTTACTCATTGTTGACAATGCTCATTTCCAGTTGGGGGGTGGGAGCAGAAGTATTTTTTTTTTATGGTTTTTCTGGTACTAGCATGCTTTATGTATTTTTTATTTCACCTCCAAGAACATTTGAAAGGAACTGATTTTTTTTATGACTCGACATGTTTTAAAATTACTATTTTTCAAACTTTTATACCTATGAAAAGATCTGTTAGAATTATGAGCTACTTTAACATTTAAGGATCCAGATTTTAGCTCAAAATAGAAGTTTATCCAATTTTTAGTTGATTAAGCCAGGGGTGATTTGCTAAAAACTGCTAACTAATGATCTACACATACACTTGGAATATCTTAGTTGACACTATTATACCATGAATTGGAGATCAACATTGTAGCTGTATGGAACTTTGATGAACCATATCCAAATGGCTTAGGAAGAAACTCCATTATGCTTTAAAGTGAAAAAAGAAAAAAGAAAAAAAAAGAAGTATGAAAAGGGAGAATGAAAGCATGAAAAACAAATGAAAAAATGGATAAGCTAGGAATCAAGAGAAGTGGTGTGTGATGGAAAAAGACTTCCTATTACTGGGGTTCCTACAAAAAAAAAGGGGGTCTTTTAAAGTGTAATAGGGTGAAAGCCACAATTACAATGGTTTTGAATTAGAGTAAGACCAGTTGGTCTTTCTAGATCAGATGCTGATGTTGGAACCTTTAAATGGATTTTGGTAGTCAAACTTGGAAATCTGACCACGCACTTGTGCACTAAGGATTAAACATGCTTTTTGCATTTTTCTCCTTTGGATGATTAGCTGGATAATGTATAAACTTTTGTGGAGAACTAATGTTTGATTTACATTAGCTCTAAAAGCCAATTAATCTGACCTATGGCATAGATTTTTGGATTGAGTAATTTTGAAGTAAAGTGAATCTGCATGCTCTTTTGACTGCTCAATTTGCTAGCAAAAAGCTAGTTGAAGGGTGTGATAAAATGTTAAAATTGCATGATTAAGTTGCTTAAGTGAATAAATTGTTTAACCAAAACTGAGTTAAGCACTTAATTATGCAGTAGATTATAGTACTTGAGTAAATTGATAATTCCTGATATTTTGCACTTAAAAACATTTATAATGTAGCTGGTTGCATCAAGGATACACATGACACTTACATTGTTAAGCCACATTAGGTTCAATATTCCAGTTTTACACTTATGGTGCTGAGCTCTTAATCATATTTGTTATAGGGCATTTTTGGAAGAGAGGCTACCAATTGAAGTAATACTCTTTTTGAAAGACTCACTCGTGTGCCTAGTGGAAGATGCTAGCGGCTGGAAAAAGTGAGTGGTTCCTGGGAGCGATACAAAATGTGCGCGAGAGACAAGCTAATGAGTAGTGGATGCGCGAAGGAACTAGACACAAGAGAGAGAAGCAGAGCACCAGAGGAGACATGAAACAATACAGCTGGAATGCAAGAGGTGGTCCCTAGGAGAACACACGAAATTGGGGCTGGAATGAAAGGGTATTTTCATGCTAGGGCCCTGAGATATACACAGGTTCTTCCTGGGAGCAAAACGATGGATTTTGCTAGGAGTATTTCGTGTGTGGTCACTGGTAGAAAAACAAAGGGTATTGTAGTAAAAAGGGCATTGAGCCTGGAGAAAAAGAAAAAAAAGGAGCGGCAGAGAGGAATTTTGGCTAAAGGCTCCTGGGAAAAGAAAGACGAAATCGTGAGAGAGAGTTTGGGGGCTTTCGACAGAAAATTGTCCTCTATGAGCCATGGCTCTTTTCTTGTTTCTAGTTTCATTTTCTAAAAAGATGATACAAGGCTAATTTGAAAGCTTGGGTTGCAAGATGAGATTTAATTTGTTTTGGATTTTAGGTTAATGAAATTTCTGTTGGTTTAAACGTTATTTTTACTCTATTGCAACTTAGAAATTGATTTGAAACTAGATAGAAGCTCTTGTTCTTGCTTTGTTGTAGACGTAAGGCACAACAAACGCTTGAAAATTTATCAAAGCTCTTTTTAGTTAGATGTTATTATGGGTTGGTTGGCAATGCAGTGAAGATTTTAAAGAAATAGTGCAAATCTGAACGTGAACTCTCCATCTTCCGATTGTCAATTTCTTGATTGGATTGATAGTTGAGAAAATTAACTAAGAACCAAATAAAAAAGAGACCCATTTGCAGCCCGAGTGTTTGATAAATTGCTTCTTAGATTTTATTTCCTTTTGAAATCTTAAGTATTTTCTGACTTCATTTTGCTACATTTAGTTTCATACTTTGTTTATCTTATTTTCATGGTTCTTTACATGTTAAGTAGTAGGAATGAACTTGACACTTCATCATTTCGATTTGGACTCAAATGTAGATATGTTTACAACTTGCTTTTGTAATTAGATTACATAAATCCTTTCGTACACTTTTTTTTATACATAAACCATAAGATTTTACATAGTATTTTCAAGGTTGTTTTAATACTATTCTGTCCCTGTGGAATACGATCCTGGATTTATCCTTGATATAACTTGACACTTCTAGACTTGAAAGAACACATTTGGAATAACGTCAGTTCCCTCCCGGCATTTTACAACAACAAAGTCTCTATTGTTACTCTGTATACTTCTTTGCTTTTCTTTGTAATTTTCATTTCTCTATTTTATGTTTTCTTGCATGATTGGTCTGAAGTGACATGGATTTCTGATTAGTCCCTCAAATTTTTTGCCATTATTGACGGGTTATAAATTGTTATTCTTTTCTGGGTGAATCTGAAAGCGTGTTGGATGAATATGAAAGCGTGGTAGGTGAATCTGAAAGGTGGCTTTCTTTTGTGGGTTTACTTGGTTTTCTCATATATATATATTTTTTTTGCTTGATTTACATGAGACTCATGTCAACTGTTCATTGTTCTTTGAGAGAGAGAGAGAGAGAGAGAGAGATGAGATTTTGTTTGTATACACTTTACAGTGTGGAGGTGATGTTGGGTATGAGTATGACGCCATAATGGTAACCTTCTGGGTTTGATTGATTATTATAACTATACAACGGGATGGGCTTTACAATGTTTTTAATATAATGACTTTGACTCTCCTAGACAACGCCAAATAGTTTATGCATTCTTTTGGAAGCCGAATGGCAATGCTATGATTATATGATCCAAGATGGTGATTAGGCGATATACAGTGCTTGGATTATTAGTCCATGGCTTGAACACTAAATACAGTGCAGGAAATGTAAAAGAGATAGAGAATATATGGATTTACGTGGTTCAGCACCAAGGTCTGTGCTCACGGGTCTTTGAACAAAATTCACTATATTTATGGTTTTACAAGCTCTCATAGTTTGTCAAACTCAATGATACAACAATAATGGAGGTGATGAGGAAGAAGATGAAAAAGGATGTCTCTTATAATATCCAAAAGTGACGTTCCCTTAATTTATTTCGTTCGATGTTTTACAATATTTCAGTCTTTTAAGCTCACTTATAGAACAATAATGGAGGAGGGGAAGAAGAAATAATAAATCTCTTTAGATTTTCAAAAAGTGACGTGCCCTTACTCTATCTCGTCTATTCCCTTTAGCCTGTGTCCTTTTTTGCCTATCATTTTTGTTCTCTATGTTTCTTCTTGTGCCAACCTTTTTAAGTCCAATTTTAACATGGATGACAGGCTTTTTATCTTAGAAAAATTCTTCTCATCAATTACTATTTATCATTCCACACTTTACTTTATAAAAAAATACTCTCATATCTTATAAAAAAATTATAAGTGTGGAGTGTGAGAATAGATAGTGACTGATACATATCATTCCTCTTTTGCCTTATTCTTTCTTTACTTTCATGCATGTTGAGCTTCCAATACACAATGGGTTAGACTTGACAATTAAATTTTAATCTAGTGGGCTTTATACATACCCGACACTCAACTTCATTGGGAAAAATAAAAACATCAGCCCACCATTTAATGATTACACAATCAAATCTCACCTTTATAATTAGAACAAGAAAAAGTCTATTTATAACCTGCCAGTGAAACCGTCGGGACACTGCATCTCACGTGGCCAAATTAAAGTACATTTATCGTTCGTTTGTTCCTTCAGTTCCTCATAGAACTGCTGAGAAAATGACGAGATTCTTATCACTTCCTCACAGAGAACTTTCTGTGAGCTTTGTGAAAGTGAATTTCTTTTCGATTGTTTTAGGGGAAAACAAAAAGTCATCTAGAAAGATAAAAAAAAAAAAAAAAACTCATCGCATCCATATATAGGGTCATTGATTCGGTGGGTCTTCTTTGTTCTTTCTTGTGCGCGGTAATTGAAAGAGACAAAGTTACCTGAGCTCATGAAGGCCGTACCTATGAAGAGCAATGGATCAAAGAACTTCAAAACTCTGTTCTCATTCTATTCCAGCCATCTACCTCTTTATTTTTCCTACTTGTTTTACATTTATTTTTTGCATGTCTTGTTTGATTGCCAAGAAAGTGGAAGAATAGTATTTCGGAATTAGCATTTTATCCTCTCTTTTTTTTTTTTTTTTTTTTTCCTTCTTCTGGGGTAATGAAAAACTCTACTAAATTAGATCCTTTGGTGAAAAATAAAACATTGGTTAAAAAGCTTTCATTTTCTTTAACCCAGGAAAGAGCTTTCTTCAAGCTTAGAGGCTCAGTCGTTTTTCCTCTTATTTTTCGTGTGTTTGCCTTTTTTTTTTTTTTTTTTTTTTTAATATATTGGCTGACACATCAGCAGATTACCCGGCAGTTCCCACCGACAGTTGTACAGCTGATACCTATCATCAGTATTTTCAATGTTTGACAACTTCTAAAATTGGTCATAAGTATTAAATTTAAATTTAAAGAATTTTATGTGACGGAATATCTAAATATCTAGTAAGTTCAAGAAATATGAACCACGCTTCAACGTGATAGAAGAAGAAAATTTATAATTTCCCACGCATACTTTATTGGATCCAACCCAGCTTGTCTCCAATATTTCCAGCAAAATAGTAATTAATCAAAACCATAGGACTAAACATTTCCACATACGAAATGGGTACAAAAAAGTCATCAAGCTAGACGTTGAAAGAGGTATCACTCCCTTCAAAGTCTATGGTTCAACACCTCATGGATGCAAACAATCCTTTAGGACCACACTCCCTAGTGAAAAGTCAGAGATTTAACCAGTTTTATATAGAAAAACTTCCGAGGGTGCGGTGCACGGAATCGGAATTTACGGGTGGGTCCGAAAGGGCCTTGGAGCGGTTCCCGGATGTCTAAAAAAAAAACAAAAAAAGAAAAGAAAAGAAGGTATGATGAGTATGTCCATTGAAGTCTATGCTTCTTGTCCATTCAAAGGACAAGTCTTGAGCTCATCTATTGTTTGTTCACCATCCTCAGAATTTGTCTCAATCATTTTCTTACAGATTCACCAAATATGTTTCAGACTGCTAGGATTTGTGGACGATTGCTAATCCTCTCCATGGGTTGAAAAGGACAATTATGTTTCTTGGCATAACCCAAGTCAAATCAACCCGACTAAATAAAGAGCAGTTGCCATTTGGCAATGCAGTCAAAGATGGTCTACGGACTCCCCACTCGCACAAATATTCTCATCCATGGAAATGAGTTGGTATTAGGCATTATATAGAGAGGAAACACACATCGAAACCTCCTTTTCTTGGATGGAGCCCAACGCAACTTGTCTTCACCTGTTGTTCTCAAACTTGTGGCGTACAAAAAAATAAAAATAAAAATGAAATAAAGAACCTCAATCTCCCAATCATGAGCCATGAAACTAACATTCCACTATTGGAGTTCACTATTTTGTTTGCAAAAGGTCCATGGATGGAAGAGTACTCCTGACAATGTAATTCTACCACCCCTGGACAGATACATCCAACCTCTTTCACCGAGCTAGTCTTCGTTCAGTCTTCTCAACAACCCCATTCCAAATTACCTTAACCTTGGAAGTGGCCTGCAAAGGGTGAACCAAATATTTCATAGGTAAATGTGGGACCTTACACCACAGAATGCCTAGCAAATCCATTTTGATGACTTGACCCATTGCAACCAGCTTGGATTTACCCAAATTAACCTTTAATCAGACTGCTTAAAAGCATAGGAATAGAGCGGCGTTCACAGTAAAGACGTGTTGGATTTGTCCTACGTGACATTGATCTAAACAAGCATTTTTTTATTTTTTTGATAGGGAGAGGGATTCAATACTTGGTTCTCTTAGTGAGAAACCAAGGACTTGTCAATTGTCCAAAAGATCTTGGTGATCTGAACAAGCATTTGAACTTGAAGTATAACTCTGAATCATTATTAGCTTTCGTACTTTCTGCACTGTTGAAAAGTTACAAATAATTTATTATTGTTTTTAATTCTCACAAAATGTACATGCCAATCTCATCTCAATGTATTAAATTAGAGTTTCTACTTGGGTAAAACCTCTTGGCTTCTACAAATGTGAATAGCCTCCTAAGTCTGAACAATTTGTTAGCAACTAAACCACCAGCTCTGGATGCTTTTTCTTGTGACTTCCTTGCTCTTGCAGGACCCTTCACCACAAGGTTGAGCCTCACAAAGGTGGGTGATCATCATCTGGAGTTTGGGGTGGAATCGGTTTCCAGCCAGGTTTCTCATCCCAGTACATGTCATAATATGTGTCCCGGGGTGTGATTATCCACACAACACCATAAACCAACATACCGCTTCACACGACTCCTGAATCTCTGTTCCCTTGTCTGTATAAGAATTATTGTTCTTTCAGTACATGATTATAAAAAAATGTAATTCTTTAACACTACTTTTGTCAAGAAAAAGATTACAAGACCAAAGAAAAAAAACTTGCCTTGTCACCGAAATCTAGGAATGCATCTTGCATTGAAGAGAACTGAATAACTTTGACATCCTTGAATGACGCGAATACTGACTTGAAATGTATAATACAAGTAAAATATAACATGTTACGTTCTATGGGGGATATCAATCAGCATCGCAGAAGACAAAACTGATAGTGTTTTAAGGACACAACTGCTGATCCAATAGAACTTACCTAAGAACCTACAACTTATTTTACGAAGGTATTCTAGAAAACTACAAAAATATCATGCACATATTCACTACATATACATATATTTATTAGGAAGTTTTACACAATAGGTCTTGAACCCAATTTTTTTTTTTATAGGTGGTCTTAAACCCAGATTTTTTTTTCTTTTTCTTTTTGATAAGTAATTGAACCCAGAACTTTACCGTCTGATACGGACACAATTGAAATTAGAGCTAGCGCTCAATCACTTCCATACAAATACATATATGAAATGTGAACGATTAATTCATCATCACACACTGTTTTCAAATCTAAATGATCTAGAAATTCAATTTAACATTGTTTCTCAGTTTAGTGACGACCAATTCACCCTAAATTAAACCCTCACTAAAAAAATAGAAATAGCAGACCGACACAGTCATGATGATAACTCCAGCCCAAGCTTCGAATGTTTATTGATTAGAGTTATGAGTTGGTTAAATCCAGAATACCATTTCTTCATTGCTGCGCTTTGGAAATCTGATTATGCCTGGTGGACCGGTAATCATTAAATGCATGACAATCTTGAGTTCCTTGACAAAGCTGAACATCCAGCCATGATTCTTTCACCTGTAACAAGCAGCAAAAGAGATCTGTACAAGGTGACATGTCAAGAAAAAGTGATGATGATTTGAGTGTTACAGATACCATGTACCTTTTCTGGGACTGATGGATTGTCAAGGAAAGAGTACTTCCTAATATCAATCCCGGGGCCAAATTCCTCCTCTGACAGTTCTTTCAACATGATATTTACCTGCAGGCAATGCATATTCCCCAGTATCAGAACACAGATGGGATATACAAAAAAGTTGACATTGACATTGATATCCCTTATTATTCCCATCAATGATTGAAACTATCTGCAGAAAATTTGCGAGTAAATAAGCAGACTTATTCTTTGCTTCAACCATAACGCGTTCCAACTTCTGATATTTCCTAGCCTCAAATGAGGATTAAAGAGAAAATAAAAGGCACCTAGATATCCATTGAGTTTTGAACTCACGAACTTACGCCGTCCCATTATTGTGGGAGGAGGAAGTGTACTTTGAGCTCGATCTCAAAGGCAGAGAATGCCATAACTCGCTGCAAGAATGTAAAACCTCAAATATGTTTTATTTACGTCTAATGAAATACTATTTATTGATTACTTTTATAAGGATCAATTCTGGTTGATTTTACAACAAAAGCTGCATCAAATAAAAAAATGCCAACAAAATCATCCAATAGAACACAACTGTAAAGATAAGCTACAACATAATGAAAATACCTCAAATACATGGTCCAGAGGGCAAAGAAAAGGTTGCCTAGTCATAGAACCTTCCAGAACTCCAGGGTGTGGAAACCACAGCCTATCCAACCTGGCACCATAGTGGAGGCATGACCTAAAAGTCATACAACACATGCACAACAAATAAATTAAAATATAAACTCCAATTACCAACAAATGCAATTTTGTATTTTTGTCAATCAGATATTTATGTGCAATAAACTCAACCGATAGACATATCTACTTACTTCCATTTTGCTTTTCAACCTGAAAGCATATTTAAACAAAGTACATCATTCTAACCAATGTGGGTAGGTCAATTTTGAGGACATGGGTTCACTCTCAAAACAATCTGTAAATCAAAGACATTCATCTTCTCAGCCATTACTGTTACAATCCAAAGAGCAGTCAATCTGGTAAATCCCCAACAACTCACACTTAAATGAGCTGGCTGACCACCTATGTTTCCGATTCCATACAGTTTTTGATTCACTTCCTCCACATTTAAGTAAACCAAATTCAGAAAACTCAATCTATAAAAAATAAAATAAAATAAAAATAAAAACACAGCTATTTGTGGTCAGCCACATGATTCTGTGCACCATACTCTTCTAATATCCGCACATTTGTGTGCACAAGTGCACATATGCGCTTTTGAGTGCATGTCATTATAGACACATGCATACAGCCTAGAAATATACAAAACTCTGGAACCCCCCTCTATCTTATTTTATCTCTTGGTTTTAAAAACCATAATTATTTAAAGGTAAAAGTATAATGATCTTCCTAAAATTTCCTTAATATTAGGGATGATATAACATTTGATATTAATCTTTTTTTCTTTTCAATAAAAGGTGGGGAAAATTGAACAAGTGCAATTTTTCATTCTTACGAAGTAAACTGATTTTTAAGTCTTTTTTTTCACAAGTAAAACAGATCTTTTAAAACATACCAAAAGGAAAGCAAGATACCTGAATTCTATGGAGGGAGAAATATACAATTACATATACCTAGTAAATATATATTTTTTATAAGATTTTATATCGAAATAGAACTGATGAGATTGTCTAAAAAGAGATTCAGAACTAGTAACTACCACCTCCTACACTCCCCTGGTAGGTTTATTCCATTCGTCAAAGGGCACCAGCTCATGTGCCACCACCTTCGCCTCTATTTGCATTCAGGTTCACCAACTAGTTGAGGCTCGCTGTCCATTGCTCTAAAAAAAGTACATATTCTTGCATCACTCAAGATCCTATTAGTCCATCGGTTTCTTGTCATTTCTTATCTTCTTCCTTTACTTCTTTTACCTCTCATCTTCACATGATCTCTATTCCTGAAATGGAAAGGGGACGTTTGGATGTAAAATGTTGGGAAGCTTTTTATGATAAGTGAAGAAATGAAGGAGAGATGAAAGTTTTATAGGTTTTTGTGTAAATATAGGTCCCGCTTTAAAAATATAAAAATAATTAATGAGTTTTTATAATATCTTAATGATATTTGTTATTTAAATAAATGTTTAATTGTATTAAATTAATATATTTTAATGAATAGATGAAATATATTGAGATAAGAAGCTTTACATGGTTTGAAAGAAGTTTTACACAGATGGAAAACTACCATATTGTAGATGATTTACTTCTGCATCCAAACATGGGCTAAAATGGATTCCCTTAATTATAATGCTACATGGGACCTTTATGATATTTTACCATTTTTAGGCAGTAATTTAGGCCTCGTTTGTTTTCAGAGATGAGATGAGTTGAGATTAAAGTTAAAAAGTTGAATAAAATGTTGTTACAATATATGTTTTAATATTATTTTTGTTTTGGGATTTGAAAAAATTGAATTGTTTATTTTATTTTGTGTGGGAATTTGGAAAAGTTGCAATGATGAGATGAGAGGTTTTCAAAGTTTTCAAGGTTTTGGGTTTTAGTCTTGAGCAAACCAGGCCTTAGTTTGCATGGAACAATAAGAAACAAGCAATAGTAGCTCAATCTAATGCGAAAGCTAAATATACGGCAACAAATGACAATAGTATCAAATAACAGAACATTTCCCTACCAAAGATGCCATCGCACCATTAGTTCAGATCTAATCTAATGGTTCTATGTCTGTCTAGAAGTGCACAGAAGTAACTAAAAGCTCACCTGAGTTATCAGACATGGCTCATTTAAAGAAGCCAAGATTATTCGCACATGTTAACTTATGGAAGTTTAGGCTCCTTGGCTCAGTGGTCACGTGGCTCATTTCAAAGAAGTCAAGAACGTTCACACAAGCTAAATATGGAAGTTCAGGCTTCTTTTAGTGTTCCTATTTGGATCTCAACTTATGCATAGAAAGCCATTTCAACATGCTTTGCATCAATTCACTATGCCATTCTAAAAGCATAAAGTGAGTGATACAACATAGAAGTGAAAAACTAAGATTTCTGATAGCATATACTAAATTGTAGAACTTCTACAAAATAAAGAAGTTTTGAGCAGAAGTAAGGTCTCCAGATTTCTTAATTGAAAGGGAAAATTTATCCCCAGAATGACCACCCTTTTGCAGTGTGACCTCCTTTTGCAGTGTGACCTCCAAATTACCACCATTGTCACTTCGAAACCATATTCAAAACATATATTTCAATATGCACCCTCATTAATATATAATCATTAAAATAGACGAAAATAAGTGAAGTGGCACAATATTAACAAACAGATCTTAAATGAAGGAGCATGTCACAATTTATGTTTTGAATTAGTGTCAAATGAGAACTCATTAAAGGAATTATACCTCTCCAAATATTGAATCTTGACTTTATCAAAGTTAAGAATTTCCATATCGGTAGATTTAACAGTGTGGCATTCACCATGCCTTCCTCTCTAATGTATTAGTTTTGCAAATGTGACAAGTCATAGAACAAATACACGAAAAATAAATACATAATGATACACTAAGGTACTGGTTATGAGGGAAACATTATGTCCAAAATGACTAATTCAACTAATCTATCAATGGGGTGAAAAATGCCACAAAGCATAGAAACATGTGTCTCAAAGGTTTCCTAGTTCTCACCAGTGTCCGATTCAACAACAATGCAATAGCAAGTGCCATCATTATCTGTTTTATCTGAAAGAATCATTCATAAGATAATTCAAGAGATGCAATATGGAATTATGAAAACAAATGGAGGGTTTTTGTGGGATTAGGTAAGTGCATATATACAAACTTGATAATTCATGAGTGAAAAGTGTGACTCAATATTATGTTCACCATCTAGCAACAAGCTCTTTGGAATAGATGGCCTAAACAACAAGAAACCTCCTGCATTAATTTCCACAAAAGAAGTTACGATGCAGTGATGATACGATTTTTCACAAGATGACAGATGCATACATCACATTAACTATATGTAGATGCTAGAGCATCTGTCCATTTATTCAGATGAGCTTTCAAGTCTTCAGTTTGGTTCAAACTTGATCACTATGAGGCAGATACATGTAATGGAAATGAGCTTTGTTTCCTTCGGATGACAAAAATAATGAAAATTGAAAAATGTCCTAAGAAAATTGCCTAGACACTTTTGCATCTGACGAGAAAATTTCAACAGCCATTTATAACAAACCATAAACAATCGCCACTTTTTGGACTAGCAGTCTCCTAGCAAAATCAGCCACAAGTAAACACAAAAGTGGGGCATCATATAAACACAGGGACAGCATAAGCATTCAAAAGCATGCTGGAAGCATGAACGCAATTAGAATAATTACCTATTATGGTCTAACAAAAAAGTACCAGAAGAAGCAATTGATGTAAAATAGTGAAGACTGAGCTTAGAAACCAGATTAACTCACAAAAGACATTGGCAAACTTCATAAAGCAAGGAAAGTTTTCATCAAATTTTTAATTCCAATACAGAGATGGTTAGCAGGATTCAAACCAATTATGAGATTTACAGAAGAATAATACCCCTGGTTAAGAGGTGTGCCTCGGGTAATTTAAGGGGGAGATTGTGACACCCCATACTGACTCATGAGTGTAAGTGATGTATGGGATCCTACATTACTTGGGAATGAAAAGTTCTTGCTTTCTATAATGACTCCATTGAGGCTCCAATTATACTATTAACTAGTCCTTTTGGAGTAAGGTCCAGATGCGGCTTGGGCCTCCATTGTGACGTTACAATAACGATGATTCTATGGATACTTACCTGAACAAAATACTTGTAACACCCAGCCCAAAGCTTACGCCCAAGATCATTTAAGCCCAACCCGCTTGTAAGAACGATGCCGTTTTGATCGACTTTTTTTTCTCCTTCCCTCGTTTTCCCCACACCCGCCCGACGGTTTCTTCTCCCTATACTTTCTGTTTTTCTTCTTCCTGTATTTCTCTCCTCCCTGGCACTTCTCTCCCACATTTTTATTTTTTATTTTTTATTTTTTCTGCTCACCACTTCATCCCCTTCTCACGCCACTTTGGTTATCCACTCCCAAAAATCTCTCTTCTTAGCAGTAACTTCACACTCCCACGTTTTTCTATTTTCTGTTTTTCTCTTCTTTGCACCCAACACGCAGACGTCTCTCTCTCCATTTCTCTTTGAGTTTCGCTAGGAAACCACCACTTCAAGCTGCGGGTCGGTCCCTCTCAAACCACACACAACCTTCTTCTAGGGGAACAGTGGCCCCAACAGAAACATACCCCAAGCTGCACATTTCCCACCCAAACTAGTAAGCCAACCACCGTGAGACCATGCCTCAAACCAAAACTAAGCCTTCGACCCACACCACCACCGTAGCCCAGCCCTGAACCACGTGTAGGAACAGCCATGCAAACCTCCACGTCTCCTGTTTCTCATACATCAAAACAGAGCAAGAAACTCCTCTTTGAGCTCTCAGTTTTCAGCCACTGTTTCTACCTGAAACAGCCACATGACACTGCCGATTAGCTCACAATTTTTTTTTCTCTCCCTCTTCTCCGTTGAGTTCCTAGGCTTACAAGCACCAAAACCCATTTTTCTTCTCATAATTTCCACTGCTGTCGACATCCCACTTGGCCGTTAGCCGCCAGTCACACCACAACCACGTCGGAGACCACGTGGCATAGACTTCTCCACCGAAGAACCAGCCAGCTCCGCCTGATTCTCCGTCACATCTGCCTCTCGATAATCTTTATCCTCGACATCAAGCCCCTCTTGGTTTCTCTTACGTTATTTTCTCTATCTCCCTCTCGGCATCAGACCCATATTTATATCTAATTTTAATTCCTGTACTGCAACCTGCAAATGCCTTTCCTTTAAAATCTTAGACATGCTGAAACATGCTTGGGACCACATTAGACATGATTACTTTCTTTCAGATCATAGTTGTTTTTCTTTGAAAATATCGTAGCTTCTGTAATCAGTAAAACATGACAAGACCAAACCTTTGAGCTAAATTACCTTAGGGCCCTTTCTTTTCCCTCCAGTCAATACTTCATTCTTTTCACGCTGAGATGACCTTAGCTTTTCCATAAAGCACGCATGGGTTATTACAATAAGAGTAGTGATAAATATACAACACTTTACACAACACTTTTTACAACACATTATAAAAATAAGGGTATTTTTGTAAAATAATGTTAGTTTTATAAGGTATTTTATAAAAATACCCCTCCTTTTAAACATTGTTGTATAAAGTGTTATATAAAGTGTTGTGTGTTTATCACTTTTCTTACATGCCATCCGACCTTCTCTACATAACTACGTGTAAATCTTGGCAGGGAGGGAATTGAGCTTAGGTTGGGCTTACCTTACGATGGGCCCACCTTATTATGGGCTTGTAGTATTCTATAGTTAGAACCTTGAATTTCTGTTAATTAGATGGGTTCTGTGCTTGTGTAGACTATTAACATATTAGTGAATATTTTCTGATTTAGGTGGTGATACTACTATAGTTCGGATTCGAAGCGTAGATAATACACTACGAAAGTCAGGTAAGCGAGGTTCTTATGCTAGACTTTACATAAAAAAAATGAACGGTTGATTTTATAAAAAAATATGCATGTTATGTTTTGAAAAGAAATGTGAAAACAACCTCAATTATGTGTTCTGCATTACTCATGAAAGCTGTATAAAAAGAGAGTATTTTCTAACATGACTGGTGTAGACATGAGCAAAATTTCAGCATACTGTTTCTGAACTTCGCAAAAGAGCGAATATGAAATCTGAGATTTTTTTTTTTTGATAGTTAATAAGAGATTTTATTCCAAGTAAATAGGCATAGCCTAAGTACACCGGATGTATACAAGTGAGTACACCTAAATACAAGCTAAAGCAAAAACGGTACTAAAATAAAACATGACAAATGTTCCCATCCCTTACAAGATTCTTCACCCAAAAACTTAAAGTGCTAAAGAAAAAATCCCTAAACTCCCCCCATAGAATGTTCGCAATCTTCAAAACACCTCCCATTTCTTTTAAGCCATAAGCACCAAAACAAACATGAGGGAATCATCCTCCACACGACTGCACTGCCTCTACAACCCACTGAACCTTAGCAGCAAGCCAAAAAATCCACCACATGCATAGGCATCACCTAAGAAATGCCTACCCTTGCTAAAATCTCATTCCACAAAATTGTCGCCACCTCACAGTGAAGAAAAATATGGTTAACAGATTCACCATACTTCTTACACATAAAACACCAATCAACCACAAAAAAACCTCTCTTCCTCAAATTATCCGTGGTTAATATTTTTCCAAGAGACACCAACCAACAGAAAAAAGCAACCTTACTAGGCACCTTTGCCCTCCAAATACATTTCCAGGGATAGTCTTTAACTCCCTGACTAATTAATGCCTTACAAAAAGATTTTACAGTAAATCTGGAGTTATTTGTTTGCAACCATAGCAGGCTGTCCTCTCTATTCTGATCAATTTTCAATATCATATAATCTTCCCAAAAATTCAGAAATCTCACCCACTTCCCAATCCTGCACATCTCTATTGAAATCCACATTCCACTGAAGCATGTTATTAGAAATCTTATAAGACTCAGCCACTGCAGCCCCTTTATCTCTAGCAATTTTAAATAAATTAGGATAAATGTACTTAAGAGCTGAATCCCCACACCAAGTATCATGCCAAAAGTAAATATTTGCCCCATCCCCCACTTTAAAATTTAAGTTTTTAGTAGAGTTCTATTGAAAAGCTTTAAATTTCTCACATCCAAACCTCCACATGAAACCGGTTGACAAACCTTATTCCAACTCACCAAATTAAACTTTCTTTCCTCCCCATAACCATCCCACAAGAAATTCCGAAAAATCTTCTCTATTTTTTTTTGCAACTCCCGCAGGTAAAGGAAAGAGCGAAAGTGGGGGAGATTAGACAAAGTACTCTTAATCAAAGTAACTCTTCCCCCTTTTGACAAATAGAGTTTTTTCCAACCAGCTAGCCGCCTCCCATTCTTCTCAATAACCCCATCCCATATAGAAAGTGATTTTTGAGGAGCACCCAAAGGTAATCCAAGATATTTCAAAGGTAAAGAAGCTACCTTACATCCCAAGATGTTAGGCAAATCAAAAATATTCCTGACCGTACCCACCAGAACAATTTCAGACTTATATAAGTTAATTCTAAGTCCTAAAACAGCTTCAAAGCATAGCAGTAAGGCTCTCAAAGCACAGAGATGATCTTGACTTGAATCACTAAGTATTAAAGTATCGTCTGCAAAAAGTAAATGTGAAACAGTAATACTGCCCCGTAAGTCATCTCCCACCATAAATCCTGACAAAAAATTCCTCTTTACAGCCGCGTCGATCATACGCATGCATAACTAATACAAAAAGATAAGGAGATAAAGGGTTTCCTTGCCTTAGTCCACGGGAGCTATTAAAAAAACCCACCGGAGTGCCATTCACCAATAAAGAAAATCTGGCCGTCAAAATACAATGTATTAAGAAACAATTATGTATGGAGACTTCGTTACCTTTGGAATGCTCCCTCATCATTGGAGAGCTAAAGCATACCTCACTTTGTTTCCAGGTGAGTTAATAATATTTAGAAACACATGGTGCCCACAGTCGCTGGAAGATATGCTTTCCAGGCTGGCATGTACTGAGTATATTTTCTTGCTATATATAAACTTGGAATGTGTGTGGGAGTGTGTATTCATCCATAAATTAATATATTCAAAACTCACTGACTAGAACAAGTTAAAAAAGTCCAAAAACAAGTTAATCAATTGTATATTTCATTTTTCCATAAATAATAACAACTATGCCCACACATCGCACAGGTCTACACCTAGTTTTCTTACACATGTTACCCATCGCTCTACAGAATTCCAAATGGAATTATAAGGCAAATCAAGAAGGGAGCATGCAACAAAGTGCTCTCTCATTTTGGTGTTTTAAATCACAATATAGTTCACTTATGTTGGTGTTACACACAAAAAACCATAGCATATGAAATATTCCTCGAACGGTCCTGGAATGATGGAATTAAGATGTCTAAATAGAACAGAAAAGTCCTTTCAATTTCCCAAATCCAACATGGATCAGCCCTTAAAATTAACTCATATGCCAAGCTTAACTTGAGAGGGTACGAAACCTCTTAAGTTTGGTACCCATTGGGGCAAGACCCAGGACAGTCACCAAGATTACTAATTGAACCACTGCAACCAATGGGGAAAGCAGAAAATTGGTGAGACATGCAACATTTGGAGAATTACCTGGAGAATCATAGTAATCTGGTGGATCATAGAAAACCATGGCTTCCCGCAGCCTGTGGCGCTTTCCTTCAGTACCTGCATACTGAAATGTGGTATGCACTGCATATGGCTCCACTCGAAGTTGCTGATACATGGCCTGTCATTATAGCATTAGTGCTTAGGACATGTTTGATAACATTTTATCCAACTACAATAATCGGGTCAACCAAGATTCTTAAAAGCATTGAAGGCAATGACTGCCAAAAGAAGTTTAGGAAAGAAAATGAAGGTATAGTCTTTATGTAGAGCAAGAAAGACTGTTTATTTTACCGAGAGCAATCCAAGATCCTACCTGTACAAAATAAGTATGTCCGCTACAAAATATACTTGCTGGCAAGATTCCCAGCTTAAGATGTCCATCAAAAGCATAAACAAGTCCACTGTCCTCATCCACAGATGGTCCTAATTGCCTGCGTACAATATTGTTAAACCCATTCTGATCCTTTATTTTTTCATTGGCTAAAAGCATATCTTTCCATTCCCTTGCCAATTTTTTTGCAGAATGTGTTGGCCTCCGGTGGAATATTCCAATATTGTAGGCTCCACTAACTGTTGAAGATGCAGAAATAATATTGTGAATGTGGTGGATATTAAAGCGTGGAGTTCAAAAAGGTTAAAGTTTATAAACACCCAAGCTGGAAACTTAAATGGAGTTTATTTGCACATGAGGAGCATATGAGATGAAAGAATGACTAGATTTAGAGTTGAATGGTAGTACGACTAAATAAGTGGACCTCTTTCCAAATGTCCAAAAAGATTTCATTTGTTGGAGGACACTTCCATATCTGGAGACTGGGTTTTAGAGTGTTTGGCATGCCAATCATCAGCAGAGAATTCCCACATATGACAAATGAAAACAACCATGTTTGCATCGAGGTAAATGAGATTATTATGAACCCTAAGGTAAAAACAAGAAAAACATACATCAACAGAACCTCAATTTAACACAAATTTCACCTTGTTGCCAAATGTCTAGCCTGTCATCGACAACTGTTGGTATAACTTGATCACTAGAAGTTAGGACATCTGCTCCAGGATAATGAGCAAGGTATGGAAGCGGATTCTGTTTCAAGAGCATAGCAGATCGTGTAAGAAAAATTTGACCAAGACTAATTTTCTGAAGGAAGTGACCATAAAGAGATTCCTTATAAAAAGTACATGCTGATCTTTTTTTCTTTGATAAGTAGTACATGCTGATCTTAAGGTGTGATTATTTAAATATAAATGACTGCACAAGAACACAAACAAGAGCACAAAGAAAGACATACAGAGAAGAATTTTGGGAGAAAAAAAGGGAAAATATCAGGATATCATACTTGAAAATAGAATAAAACATTGAAAACACAAAACTTGAAATCATAGCTCATCAGCCTCACCAGGGGACTGAACTTACTCCAATTGTTTCACGGTAAATTCTTGTCCATATGCTTAGCAGAAAAACAAAATAACTGCTTTTGCAATCAGAAGCAGAAGTTAAAGAACAGATTTTTTCTGTCCTATTGATCCAACAGAATGTACGCTTCCCACCGTGGAGTTAACATATAAGCTGAATTCCTTTTTTAGCAAAAAGGAGCATAAAATGATTATTCAACAAAAGAAATGCTGGAATTATGCAGATAAATCAAAGAGGTGCTTAAGCCAAAAGGAACAAACAAAAAAGAGATGCAGAAATAGTACCTTCAACCAGACCAAAAGGGAGGATGGAATTTATCAGAATAACTTTTTCTCTCCCCATCTTATGAAATGTTGGAGAGCCCCAACCAACATCTATTGTGCTCATATGGCTGCCCATATAAAAAACGGGAACACCTTTCCAATACAAAGCCTCCAACAATTTGGTATCCATAGCACCTAAAACAACAATGCCAAACACCTGTAAAGAGGTGTACACTTTTAACAAAAATAGAAGGACAATATTTACTCAAGATGTATGAGATATTAAATGAACTGAAACATGACAAAACGATACAAAGCTGAAAAGATGTAGCTTACCAACGAGAATATTAGAGAGCCCCAAATCTGTCAAGTGCTTAACCCAAGTCAGGATAAAATCCACGAATGCATAGTTACCAAAGGTCACTACGATGACATTATCTTTCACCCTTTTCTGAACCAGTTCTTTGGACAGCCGAAAAGTCTTCAAAGGTGGCATTTTTTCAGTCCGTGGGGGAATTGCCCAAATAGGTGGCACCCACATGGTTTGAGACCCTGGTGTAGACCCAAGTACTGTATCCACAGTTGCTGATCGAGAAAAATTAAGTTCTTGTTGTGTTGGAGCTGGAGGAAGATCATCAGCATTGAGAAAAGTAGAGGTTGAGCTTGATGAACCATGCCGAAAATATGCTAAAAAGTTTTTGAAAACAAAATCTAGCAAGCAAGTCTTAATTATTGTCCCTCTTGAAATTATAAAGGAAACTTTCTTCCGTCATTGGCCCCCATATTGTAACTCTTGAAACTATCAAGGAAATATTTCTCTAAGAAGTCCTCCATTATTTTAGCTCCATCCAAAACAGGTCCCAATTTAAGAAATTAATCCCCTATGATCTCAGCTTTTATTCAAATGCATTGGAAATGTATTGGCGGAAGAAAACGGAAAGGTCCCATCTTTGATTATTTTTGTTCCTCCTCGAAAGCTCGAGACATTAGTTTAAACAAACAATTCCAAAGCCACCCGAAAGAGCGCTGAAGCTCTGAAAGGAATAGATTAGCAAATGGTAATGTGGACCATTGAAAGGGTTTCACTCGATTATATCTCCAGTTGAATCTCTGAACCCATATCCGCTCGAGAAAATGGGATTCATATCCTCCCACAAATTCAATATCTGACTAGGAAATCCATATAAGCAGCTCTGAGATTCAAATGAGCGCGCGTAACACCAAATATATGTGATAGCCGAAAGCAAGAAGAAGTATACATACATTAACAGAAACGAATACACCAGAATAAAGTGAAAGAAGAGAATGAGAAATCCATAGGAACATACTGGAAAAAGAAACGGAAGGAGCTGAGAGCCAGGAGATTTTTGAGTTAGCTGCAGAGTTGGTGGAGTATATAGCGTAGAAGACATAAAACGACGAGAAGATTGCACCATCTATAACAGTGGCGTAGATCGCCATGAAGAGAGGCTTCGTATTCGCCACTTCCTGACACCCCATTCTTTCTAGTCCTGATCAATCAATCAGAAAACCCGCTTTTCAGACAGACCCATAACAAAGACAATAAAAGGAGAAGGTTTTCACACTCATAATGATCTTTAAATAGAGTTGGCAATGTTCTCGCCATTACCAACTATAAAATTTAATTAGAAGTTAAGATTTTGATTAAAAGAAATTTATTGGAGAGGCTAATTCGTATTAGATTGTTAAAATAATAATATAATATTAGATATTTTAATAATAATTATTTTTTTCTATTTTACAAACACATTCTATATATTAATTAATAATTTAATTTTTACTTAAAATTATTATTTTTTAACTATTTTTTTCCTCAACCTAATTATCTAATAGTAGTCATTGAGAATATTTTTAAAGTAAAATATTGTTTTGAAAACTAATAGTGGCTAATCAAATTTAGAAAACTGAATCAATTTATTATAGTTTAAAATAGAGTTTTAGAGTTTTGATTACTCCAATACAGATTACTTTTGACTACTTAGCCAAAATTTGGCTAGTCACTAGCATTTGGTTAGGTCAATGTCAATGCTCTTGATAAGTTTAGTTCCAAAGGTCAAGTTGTCAACCGCCTATTTAAACTAGCTTTTTTTTTTTTTTTAAGGAAGAACCGGTAGCCACCCTCATAGCAGTCCCGTCCCAAGTTTATTGATAAACCCTCACATTTGACGGAAGAAAATCGTGGTTACAAATCGTTCACATGAGAGTTTACATAAAATGAAGGAATAATACCAAAACCCAATAAAATTAACAGTACTTACAACGAAAAAGGGAACAAAAATAGTTACAACCATAAATAAGGAAGTCCCTAAAAATCCGTATGTAATAAGCCTCGAGGAATTCCCCTACCAAGGCCAGAACCTGTAAAATACTTACACCGATAATAAGCACATTCTTTAGCAAGATAATTCGCAACCATATTGGCTTCTCTGAAAATATGATAAATGGAGCAATTTAATTCAGAAATCAAAACTTTTTATATCATTCCAATAGTCCCACAAATACCATAAGTTGCATTTACCGGCCTCGATCCATCTCACAAAAACTTCAGAGTCTAACTCCACCATTATGTCTCGAATACCCAATTGTTGTGCCAAATTTAAACCATCAAGTAAAGCTCTCCCTTTAGCCACATTGTTGGAAACCTGCCATAGTGAGCTGCAAATCCCGCAATCACTCGACCACAATGATCTCTAATAACCCCTCCTCCACCCACAAAGCCAGGATTACCGAGCGAGCTTCCATCGACATTAAGTTTATAATTACCTCTACTCGGCTTCATCCAAGCCACAACTTTCATGTTTTTATTAACAACTTGAGCAATCAGACAATTTAAATCCTATAAAATTTTGATATCTTGCCGCTGCAATCTACCAAATTTACGATGCGGAGAAAAAATATCTAGTAACGTAAGCTTAATCCACCACACCACACCTTTCCAATCAGTTTTTTTTTCCTTCCATTCTGTCATCACACCGTGCTCTCCACAAGGCTCATGTGATAATGATAGGCAAAATTCCATAGCAACATCCTACTTGAGAAGATGCCGAGGCGTGAAGCCACCAAACATTCATAACAACATGCCATCTTCGGAGTTGAGGCAGCCGAACACCCAAAATACCTGCAAAATAATTCCAAACCGTAACAACCCAGTCACCACTACAAAGAATGTGGTCAATAGATTCTTGTTGTGGTAAAACACCACAACAATGACACTTTGATACCAGAGAAATGCCCAGCTTAACAAGGATATCATCCACAAGTAACACTTGATTTTTAGCACACCAACAAACAAATGACATTTTCTTGTGAACAGATTTATGTCAAAGCCATTTTCTCCACAAATAAACTGACCATTGAGCTCTAATGAGATGCCAAGAAGATTTAGTAGAGAAACTTCCATTCAGATTAGGCTGCCAAATACGCACATCAGTGCCACTTGTTATCTGAACTGGTGAAGCCATTATTTTCTCAATCATCTCTTTCGACACAAACGAACGTAATTTAGAAACATTCCAAACCTGAATTAGTTAGGATTCCAACCACCAATAAATCTTCATCTTTGCTAACATCTTCCGAATTCGCAATGACTCCGTCCCCTAGCTAGTGGTCAAACCAAAAATTGCATTCACCATTTCTAAGCAAGATTCTTGAATTGTTTATCACTATCGGCATCACTAACATAATGCCTTTCCAAAATCTTGAGCCTGTGGAATTAGAAAGAACCACTGGGTACCCCTCTCACTTACAACAACGTTATAATTGATTCGGGTTGTATCAAAATCTTCGAATTTTATTCTTCGAACATTTTTTTCTTCTCTAAGTAAGCATAATCTTACTAGGATTAGTAGCTATGGGCCCACTTCCGCTCTTTTCTCTAGGGCTGGGTTAAAACTCTGTAATTTCATCTCCGTCTGATGCTTAATCTAATTCTTGCTCTGCTAGAATTGGAAAAATTGGAGTTTGGAACCGAAGTTGAAGTTGGAGTTCGCCTACACTCTGAGGTTCCAAATACGACTATTTGTTTTTCTAAAAAAAGAAAATGAAGTGTAAATTGACTTTGTAAACATTTTACATCCTCTTTGCTACACATAACCAAGTCTGATTGAATGAAATGATGCCGTTTCATTTAAAGTGGATCGATGTCATTTCAATTGGATATAGGGATCCAAAACGACGGACCATTCTTCTCTCCCCTCACTTTTGAAGTTTCCCTTACCTCACAAGTCTCATCTTGTAATCGGAATCCTTTTCCCTCCCCCTCACAGCCTCACTTGTGTTGTCATCTTGCCGCTCGCCTAGCCCACCTTTTAGTGTGGTGCCGAAGCAGTATTCTCCATTGTGAAACAATGACTGCCGCGAGGCTTCATCGAACACCCATGAGGGCCTTGAGACTCACTCACTTAATTTTATTATTTGAAAATATGTTAATTAAAATAGCCTAGGGTTTATTTTTAGGGTTTAAAAGGATTCAGACTTGGTTTTTTTTTTTTAATGTTTTAGACTTTTGTAAGCTCTTATCTATTGATAAATAATGGTTAGGGATTCAATTTGAATTTTCTAATGTTTGTTTTGCTTGTGGCAACCGCATGTATAAACTTGGGTGTTAATAAATTTACTGATTTGTGAATCTGTGATTTCGAATGGTTGGTGTGTAGCCTGTAGTCTTGGAGCTTTTTTGACCATTTTGTGTTGTGATCTCTGTAGAGATCATTCTAACTTTTCAATTATGGATTAATTAAGGGGTTAGGGTTAGCTATAGTGGCATGCAAAGATTTAAGTGGAAGGAGTAGTGCTAGCTTTTGATCTTCAGTGTGGGTGTTGGGTCAATGATGGTTTTTTATGCATTTGACAATTGAGAGAGAGAGACCGCTATTGGAATGACATGTTGTAAGTTGAGCAGTGATGCCCCTAACCTCCGCTTGGAATGTAACAGAGACTTAGAGCGTCAGGACATGTAACACAATGTTGGATATCCCTGTACATGATAATTAATATGCAATGCATCCTAGAAGTGCAGCTACTAGTATGCAATAATTGCAGCAGAAAGTAAGGGTGAAAATGAACTTATGCCAGAATAACTAAATCATTCCAATAATATTGATTAAACTATAAGTTTCAAATTATCAGGTAACTTAATCTTAGTACAAATACCAATTTTTCAAAAAAATCTAAACCATCTACTTCATGCGCTCTATGACACGAAGGGTTAGGCCCAGAAATATCAAAATAAGATCAAGTCTCTTGTCAACGTCTGGTTCCTCCTCAATCCTCTTGATCCACTGGTCCTTTGGGTTCATCTGTATCTACAATTTCTATCATTTCAAGTGAAATTGGGTCCATAAAGGGTGAGATTTACTTGAAATCTCAGTAAGTTAGACAACTAACGTGCACAAAGATAGACTATGCATGAAGAATGATAAACATGAAATGAATGCAATGCAGAAAACTGTATTTGTCTCCCATTCAAATTTCTCCAGAAAATAGACTTTTGATGCACATTTTCTTACAGAGAACATAATTTTACTTTCATCGTTAAAAACTTAGTCTTTCACCAAGAATTACATAAAATTATGGAATTAACGTAACATATAGTATTGTACAGTTCCCCATAAGCATTGTTAATACCTGCTGGTGATTGTAGTACAACTCACGTTAAAACTACGTTATCTATAGACTCGTTCTCAATTCATTGGAAATATAATATAACATCATAAAAATCATAACATGTACAACCACCAACATCAGGTGTCGTAACATATGACTTCGCTCTAGCATTTTTTAAAAAGAACCCTTTCGAAGCCTGATGACTGCTCTTCGTCAATCCAGGGGTTACTACTCCATATTTAATCACTCCTAAGTAGACAAAGGAGTTCCATCATGATACTTCCTCATCCTAGCCTTTGAGGTTGTGATAAAATAATTTTTCTTGTAATGCTTTTTAAAAAAAATGATTTTTCATGATATGCATGTATGTGGCACAGTTCAAAAATGATAGTTGTATGTGAAATGACAAAAATGAATTATAAGATATGACATTTCATTCTAAAATGACAGTTATAAAATGAATGCAACATTTAATAATAAATCATAAATAATTATCAAAGTGTAAATTAGAGGCTAACTTACAGACTGTTGAAGTTGGAAGTGAGATAGTGGCTGTGATAAAAATTGAACTAAATTAGAATCTATACTATTTTAAAGAAAAATAAAATCTTCTAGATAAAGAGAAATTAAGAAAATACCTCTAAGTTTCAAATACTGCTAATAATGCAAATGCTCTCCAAACTTAACTAGAATCCATTGTCCTCTTATTTTGCACGTTCTAAGATTGTCTATGCCTTTTAAAATAAAAAGGATCTTAGCCTATTCATTCTCAATTCGTGGCATGCTCTCTAGTTGATGCCTAAATGATACTTTGACTATTGATCCTTATAAATGCATGCATGAAATATTCATCCAATAAAAATATGATCACCAGAAATCCTCAATGATGAAATAAAAGCTTAACTTTGATGCAAGTTTATACCAACACTTAGTCATAACTAATAAAATCCTTAAATTCTAACTAAATCTCAAATGATGCATGATATGACCTCTCCATCAATGACATGCTAGAATTAAATCATGCATTCTTCTTATCCCAATGACAAGGCTTTCTAAAATGCTCATATTCCAAGCCTAAGTAAAATAAGCTAATTCCTCAAATGAAGCATGATTAAAAGTTAAACCATACATGCTTTGGTGATCAACACAAGATAGAAATTAAAACCTATTAAGACATGCTTCTAACCTCAAACTAAACCTTCATAATTTATTCTAAGACATACTCGAATCCTAACTTAGATTATCAAGGCATGCCATAACTAATATCTTCACCAAAAATAATAATTTAAATACTAAACTTATCCACCAATATTTCGGCTTCTAGCTAAACATGGAATCTCATGCTATAGTGACCCAAGACTAATACTAACACTCAAAAACACATCTTAACGCATAAATTAAGATCTAGAGAGAAAAACTTACACTAATTTCGTGGCCCTCCTAAGCTTCTCACTCAAACTCACAAACTCAAGAGCTCACTTAGAACTTCAACAACACTCAAAGAACAAGGGAAGAGAGTCTCTCAAGAACACTCAAAGAAGACTTGAGGAAATGAAGTGACAAACTAGTGAAGGGGAGATGAGTTTATATAGGGCTCAAAGGGATGGTGAGGCGCGGCCAAGAAGGCTTGCCATTGGTTGGTTTTGGCAGTGGATGATGATGTCGCCTTGAAGCCTCTTGCTGTGTGTGGTTGGTTGACCTTCCATCATCATTGCATCTATGTAGGGCAGAAATGGCTAGGGGAAGAGGGAGAGTTGCCATGGGGGAGTGGAAAAAGGGAGGAGAAATAAATGCATGGCATGAAGGCAAGCCATCATGCCACCGGGTAAGGTGCATTCCCAAGGCCAACTATTTTGTCTTATTCATTTGGACACATCTCTATGGTTGTTATGCGTAGCTTAAAGGCACTTTTAAGTGCCCTACATAGGCGGTAGGCGGTAGGCGGTAGGCGGTGGGGATTGGTTTTCAAATGAAGAAGAAATGGTAGCCCAATGAATAAGGTGTTTTAATGGTGGTTGCTGAGTTACTCAAAGGTGCATTCGGATTGGTTCAAATTTCGGGGTTTTGGCTAGGGTTCTTGAAATCAAGCTTGGTAGAAAAATTTCAAGAATAAATGAGGGGCCAATGACAGAAATGTCCTTGATAAAAATTGGTATAAAAATAATCAAGCTAGGGGCATATTAGTCTATTGCACACAAAAGTACACGTGGGTGCCAATTTTTCAAGATCACTAATTGTGTAGTGATCGATCAATGCTCTTAACCAAAATTCTAAACTTAATTTGAGTCTTTCTAAAGCTCTTAGGGTCGTGGACTACTTTAATGAGCTGGTCTTCTAAATTTTAGTGTTGATCTAAGAGTTAATCTATAAGGGTAAATAGGCAGGGTGTTACATGTGCAATTTGCTGAGATTTCCTAAGTTATTTGTTATCCATTGAGGTTTGAATGATTAGAGTTGGGTGTGTATGATTTGTCAATTTACAAACTTGGGTGTGTATAATTAAAATAGCCTAGAGCGTGGTCTAATTTGTTATGGTTTGAACTTGTTATTTATTTTATGTTTGAACTTGCAATTTGTTATGGTTTGAACTTTGAGATGTGACCCCTATCAAGCCAAAGCCTACCTTCACTTCAACACTATACTTGATGTTGGCTTTATACAGTATAAATAGGGCATGGAGATATCTCGAAAGTCTTATGCTTGATTGAAATTTACTGATTTCTAAGTCTTGGTGTAATAATTATTCTTGTGGCTTTTATTTTGCAAGTAGATAATGGATATGGATGTTACACCTACTCTGGATGATCATCCTAACGTGGATGCTTCACTGCCAACACCTACCTCGACGACAGGGACATCCACCCCTAGACCTACGTCTATAGGTACTTCTTATGCAAGTTGTTGAGTACCCATATCGAGTGAAAAAGAACAAATGGAGCATGGACATGAAACCATTTAATAAAATTTGACAATGATCGTAATAACCCACAAGCAAAGTGCCACCATTGTAGAGATTATAAGAATATAATTTATAATTTCATTGATGATGTTGTCTTTTAATTGATATTATGGATTTAGATCTTTGGTATTTGGACTTTTGTAGCTTATTTGGGTTACAAAACTAATAATGTAGAAAAATAAAATAGGTGGAGCATACAAATTATTGTAGACCCAAAAACACGTTATGAAAAGGCCCAGCCTGTCATAGTGAACCAACTCTACTATGAATTGGGCTTTGACTCAATATTTGCCTCTGACGACTCCAATCAGAGTCAAAATTGGCTCCTGATCAGAGTTCGAGTCCAAACTAACCTTCGACCCAAGTTTGAGTCAGAGTTGACCAACTCACTCCGTTGGAGTTGGAGTCGGAGCCTAGCCCTACTTCTCTCTAAAGTCTCCTTTCACAAACTCTTGAAATTGACAAACTCTTAAACATGAATTTTCAAAACCATGACTATATCTTTGCCAAATAGTCATCCTCTAAAAAAAAAAAAAAAACTCACTTTCAGCAATTGCAGCTGCCAATGTTCTTCTCATGATGCCCCACTTCCTAGACCTTGAAAGTTTAATAAATTAAACTGAAGCTTTGACATGATGGCACAAGAAGGGATGTTTACATCCCCTACCGGGTTGGGCCTAACTTACCCAAGAGGCATAACGACCAAAATGTAGTCGGCCCACAAGCAGAGAAAGGGGAATTTGGCCTAGGGCATGGGAAGGAAGTAGATGTGGAATGATGGGATGCTAGCATTTCAGACACGCCTTGCCCACGAACAAATAGGATAGGCCCTCATCACCCCTGAGGACTAACACGAAGCATGGAGGTGATCACGGTGAGGCACCCTGTCCCTGATAGTGTGTGCGACACAATCCCCTGTCCTTGACAAAACACACAGAGGATGGCCGCACTCACCAACCTGTTATATGGATGTGACTCGGGAAAGTCACGCCGCATCAAAGGCGACAACGTGAAGTCCCACACGAAAGATAGGCACCTCTGACACGAGATATAGAGGATCACCTTATCAGGCAGTAAAAAAGCCGAGCACTAGGTTAGAATTACTCTTTACGTTCTCTCATATACTAGACTTCTCTCAAAAGGGCATAAGACTAACTTACGCATCAGAGGTGTTTCATCAACCCTAAGTCCCCACTTTCTAGGATTGAACTTGGTGACCAGTGTGTGAAACATGTCTTTAACAGTGTAGAAGATGTTTAATTGTCTCTCCATTTAATTTGCCTCCCAAGTGCAGAAGGTGTTTAGTTGTTATCAAGAGAGAGTCTCAAGGTCAGTTCACAAGGACTATGGTGTTCGAGAAAAAAAAATTGATTCCAATGCATGCTAAAATGACCTTTGCTTAATTGCTAGAAACTTAAATAAGAAATTAGTGAAGAAATCTCAAGATGTTGCCTCTTGACTCAGTTTTGAGAAAATAATTTCAAAAGGAAAAGAATGTTTGTACTTGCAATTGTCAAGATATGCTTTCTAAGAAATCAATTTAACAATGCCAGATTACTCTTCCTACTTCTTCAGAAAATTTATGTCCCAAACCAACAATTGTGTGTAAAACAAACGCAAAACAAGTTTTATGTATCTAAAAAGAATTTTATCAAACACCTAAGCTACAGATTTCCTTTTTCACAAGTTGGTTTCAAAATGGATTCCAATCTCCCCTGATTCATTCAAACATAGTTTCGGTCAAGAAAAAGTGCTTGGTTGATTTGTATACTTCATGCAATTCTCAAAGAAATTTCTAAATTCTCTATTGAATTACTACCAATTTGACTCTAATAGTGCCTCATCAAAACAATATTTCTACACAACCCAAGTGTTCACCGTGCCCTTTAGTCAACAATGAACCAAAGATTGGCAAGAAAACTCTAAAAAATGGCATTATGCAAAAGATTGTTCATGACACTCTAGGTACAAAATCTCATAACAAACGGCAATGGAACCAATCGAAACACAACCCATTCAAAAGGGTTTCCAACCTTAGGTTTAAGAGATTGTTCACACATGTTGTATTAAAAATGCAAAATCAAAGTAAATTGCAAAGCTTGAGTCGATATGGTGAAAAATGGATGAACTCCCCAGGAAATGCACTGCCTTTTTCCAGAGTGGGTTTTTGCTCCTCTCAAATCGATCCCCTCTCTCCTTGCTTCCTTCCTTTTTATCCTTTTTTCACACATCCTCTGCAGTGGGCGTAACCAACTCTCCTTCCTCCTCTTCCGAATATTCCATTTCATGCAAATTGATTATTGATTGTCTGTTGTGTGCTCCTTCTGTTGCGTGGGCTAGTTCTGTGAAGATGTAGGGCTGTAAGATGAAAGGGAAAGTTAGTCGAGGTTTGAGTATTTTTCTCTTGAGGGTCAATTATACAGGTAGTGGGTTGTGGCAGGCTCCACTAAAAATTAGATGAATAATCCCCATTTTTTGTTGGTCCATAAGTTAGCTGCCCTTTCTCTTATATTAATGTATAAATAAGCATGTAACAAGTATTTTTATATGATATTTGCTCAATTAACATGCTTATTTTATACATTATTATTACTTTATCATTGCCGTCTGTGGGGTCCTTTATAAATTAACACATCCTTCGCATACCGGCTGCAACACGCTCTCAAACTACCCGTGACTAGGAAGCAACATTGAGAAATATGGAGGAAAGATTTGCAGAACGGAAGTACACATGAGGAGAATGGCAGCGGAGATGTAAACCTCTGATAGGAAAACGAGGCACTGAGGAGACAAGGCATGGGAACTCACGAAGATGCAACACCAAGCCAAAGTGAATGTGCTGAGTCGCGAAGTCATGGAAGGGTGGACATTGATGAAGAAGAGAGATAGAAGATGCACCACAAGCTACGTAGCCTCGTGGACAAGTACAAGGAGATGGCTAGGAGAATGGTAGTGTCATCATCAGTTGACTAGCTGCTCAACAGTATGAACTTGCCTTACAATGCGGACATGATGCTACACCACTCCCACCAAAGTACAGAGTCTGACAGATAAAGATGTATGACGGGTCCAAAGACCACCTCGAGCACTTGGAAACCTTCAAGGCGCACATCACCCTTCATGGTTTCAGCTGGCATGTGGCATGTTGGGCCTTCCCACTGACATTCAAGGTGGCAGTGACAACATGGTTTGGGTTTGATTGATGACATTGGGGAACTTGCTCGATTGGTCTTGACACAATTTATGGCTAGTAGGAGAAGAAGGAGGCCCGTAGCATACCTCTTCACCGTCAAGCAACGGGATGAAGTGTCCCTCAAGGTGTACCGGTGACCATGATGAGAAGATCACGTTAGTGGTGCTCTTAGGAAGCATTTGGCCTCGAAAGCAGTTCATGGCCGAGCTGGCTAGAAAACACCAACGAATTTCAAGATTTATGGATTGAGCAGACAATTTCATCATTGTGGAAGAAACTTTTCTGGCCATAGCATCCTTGAGAAAAGCTGAGTTAGAATAGGAGAAGAAGAAATTCAGCCGGTTGAGCTACATGAAAGACATAGAGAAACCTAAAAGAGGGCATCTCAACCGGAGGCGGGAAGCGCACACATTCACAAGAGGGCAGGGTGCTCGGCACGCATATGCCAGCTTGAACATACAAGAGGAGAGTTGGCTGCATGTGAAGTGGACTACTACCAGGGGAGGGGATGCCGATTTTGTACTTATCACCAGTCGAAAAGTTACAAGGCCTAAACTGCTACACTCTCAACAAGAAGATCAAAGAATTGAAGGGGAGTGGAGAGCTAGAATGGCTCATTGCCTAGCACTTAGTAGACTGAGGACAGTCGTATGAAGAACAAACAAGATGACCCTGGGGATAATGCAGAAGTTAAAGCCCCAAGCAACGCAGAATGGACCAAGGAATTGATCGGAATGCACCCTGCCGAACACTAGCATGTGGCAACAACCCCTTTGGGGAAATCTGTACCATAGTCGGCGGCTTCGCCGGTGGCAGCCCTACCTCATTGAGCAAGAAGGCGTATGCCGGAAAAGCCAGGTATGAAGAAGTGTTCTCGGTAGAGAAACAACTGGTGAGGAAGACTGTAGGGGTACTCAAAACCCCACGATGACGCGCTGGTGGTGACCATGCTCATGGCCAATTACACAACTTGGCAAATCCTGATAGACAACGACAGCTCTACCAACATCCTCTTCTGGTATGCGTCCCCAAACTGCCTCCATCGGGCCTTCACGCCTCTAAAGGGGTTCTCGGGGGATGTAGTCTAGCCAGTAGACGTCATAACCTTATTAGTCCTGGTTGGTGAGGCCCCCTGTACCATCGCGACCATGACCGACTTCCTGGTGGTGAAGGCCCTACCTTCCTACAAAGCTATTTTAGGGCAGCCAATGATGAACAGCCTGAGGACGGTGACTTCAACCTATCACTTGATGATGAAGTTTCTGACAGAGGTGGGTGCAGGAGAAATTTAGGGTGAACAAGTACTGGCACAAGAGTGCTACGTACAAGAACTCAAGACTGGAGGGGGAGATATTCAAATGACTGAAGGTTTGACCTATGGCAGGAACCCACCGCCACCCCCCAGACTTCATCTGTAACACCCCGCTCCTTCTTTCTGACCTAAGAAAATTCTACTATGAGCCTCGTTATGCATGCTGAATCTTGATGGCGTGTTTCTAAAAATATTATGTGATTTTTAAAGTACGCCCACTGTTTAAATGCAATGAAAATATTTATATAGGGTATTTCCAGTATTATTGAACTAATCTTGATTTTAAATAAGACAATTATAATATTTTTGAAGAGCTCCAAAAATATTATAATTGTAGGAAATCATTTTAATATCATTTATTAAAATGATTTTAGTCATTTAAAATATTATGAGATTTGAATTATGTTGAAAACTTTAAATTAATTAAATGGTTTTATTCCCTTAAAGATATTAAATAAGACTTCATCATTTTATTAATGATGAATGAATATTATTTTATAAACTAAAGTTTAGTTTAATAATATTCTACCTTAATTCCTCTCAGTGCTTTTAGTTAAGTTAATGTTTACGCATTTCCAAATTAGTATTTAAAACTCACTGTTAGATCGTTTTGAGGATTCCAAGATGAAGGGCCTGGATTAAATACCCAAGCCCCCTTTCTTTCTCCCTCACTTTTCCCTTCCCTCTCTCTCTCCTTTTCCCCCCAGCGTACGTCGCACGCCTCTCTCCCTCTCACCCGATTCTCTTCTCCTCCATCCCAGGGCCGCCACAAGCCACCCGGTCTCACCTCCACCATCATAGACGTCCTCTCACGCTGACGAGGTCTCACCATCGAACCCAGCCTCCACCTCGCAGCCACTCTCTCCCACGCACGTATGCAGCCCCCCACACACGGCTTCACCGTGCACACCTCCTAGCGCCTTCGTACACCCAAGCCATCGCACCTCCACCAGCTCACACCGACGACTACCTCTCACAAACCCAGCCACCACAAACCTCCCTCTCCCTCTCCGTTGCACACACGCACAACCCATAGATGGGTTTTACACACTACCACTGATGGCCCTAGCGCCGCCGTGCGTCAGTCCTAGCCCCACCGAGCACCTCCCCTGACCACTGTGACTCCTCCCTGAGCTCTTCCAAGCTAGGCAAGCCCTCCACCTCTCTCAAGCCTTATCTCTCTCCCATGGCTCCTCTCTACCTTACGGCTTAGATCTATAGTCGTAGAGCCGCCGCACCACCGTACCGACGCCACCACAACCTCACCAAGGTCCTCCTAAGCCCTTCCATGCCCAGCCCCTTCCAGACCCGCACCTTTAGCCACCTCCAATGGCCAAAACGGCCATTGTACGTGGCTAACCGCCACTGTACATGACTAGATATGCCGTGTTCCGCTCCTCACCGCGACCACGAGGCTATCATGAGCCATTCCAAGACCACACCTAACTATCCAAACGCCCAAACAGCCACTGTACGTGGGTTGACCGCCACGTACGACCTTTCCGACATCATCAACTATGACGATCAAAGAGCAAAGCATGGGTCATCCCGATGATGGTATAACCCTCTCTCCCTTGTTATTTATGTTATATGTTAGTTGGTTGGTTGGTTAGGTTGTGGACTGTGTTGTTAGTATTTGTGGAGTTCGCTGTGTAGTATGGAGATGTGATGTGCTGTGTATGTGAAGTATTGGGCGTAGTTGGGAACTGTGCTGTGTAGTGTTGTGGGCTGTGTTATGCAGTGCGGATTGGGGAAGAGTACATATGGAGTGTACTCCATGTGGTGGAGTGATGCACCATATGGCGGGTATGCAGTAGTGGTGATGGGTCGTAGCGTGTATGGATGGAGTACACGTGGAGCGTACTCCATGAGGTGAAACGACACACCGTGTGGTGTGTCGTAGGGATAAGGATGATTGTGTGGTTGATGGGCGTAGGGCGTAGGGCATGGTGAGTAGTGTTAGGAATTGTGGAACAATGTCTCGAAGTAGCTGTGATGTGGCCTGTAGTTTGAGGTGATAGGTGTCACCATGTTTGACTCATGGCTGTGAGTATGCGTGAAGTGACAGAATAAGTGTAAGAGTGTGCAGCGGAAGCATGACTGGGGAATGGTCACGAAGTGACATGGTTAAACCAGAAGTCGTGCTTGTGATGGGTGAGGAGTTAGTGTAGGAGTGGCATAGCAAGAACGTGATGAGATGTTATGATGTGACAAGAGTATGTGAAGGACCGTACTCACAATGAGTTAGGAGTGGCGTAGAACTGATGTAGCAGGATGTTAGGTGACGTGACAAAGTCACGTTGTAGCTTGGGAGTAGTCTCAAGCTATATGACGTGACATAAGGCGTAGTTGGGAATGGATTCTTGTCGTGTTAAGTTTGGGATGAGCTGTCAAAAGGATGGGTAGCATGAAGAGTCATGCCAGCCGGGTTAAGAGAAAGTTGGTATCGGAGTATGGCGCTTATCCCTACGAGCATGTGATCAACATGTTATATGTTGGTCTTAGGTGATGAAGGGGTAAGGTACATGTGTAATCTGGTTAGACACATGTGCCGGATGGATTCACCATATGTAATGGGTAATTTGTCCTAAGCACAGTCACTCGGTGCTTAAGCCTTAGAGTTGGCTTTGAACCGTGTGGCTTGTATGGATGGGAATGAGGATTAGTGTGAGCTAAGGTGCATGGAGGTAGTGACGGGTGTATTGTCTAGGATCGGGATGAATGACTCCGTTGGTCGAAATCATGCGTCAGAATGTGGTCAATAGGAAGAGTAAGATGAAGGTCTTAGTGTCTTAATCCTAAGGTGAATCATAGGTTCACTTTAGTAGATGGGCACTCAAGGTAAGACCTTGAGTTTTGAAGATGTAGTGATCGTAAGTGAATCCCGAAGGTTTTAACATAGTAAAAGGCACATAAGAATACGGGATAGAAGGAGAGTGTTCCAAGTGAATTGTAGTTTATGTCTTCTAAGTTCAGTTGCTTATGCATTAGATAAAAAATGACGTCAAGGTTATGTGTATGCACGTAGGTTGCCATCTGACACGCACATGAATGGACTGCATGATATGAAAGTAGTATGGAGTCCAAGTAAGTATTATGTTCATACTCTTATAGAGTTTTCCAAAACTATATGAAATGAAAATGAAATGTTTTTCCATTACGATGCCTTACGAAATGACATGAAAGATGTTTTATGAAAGCATGCTAAGTATAAGTGTTCAAAGGTATACGTATGTACGACCCTCATTGGCAGCCCCTTTTTACGCAACCAAAGTATTAATTGTACGCATGTGAATGGATGACCATACGCAGTATCTATTGTATGTATTTTCCATGAAAAGAAATGTTGAGGTTTATGCCTCGTGCTTTAATTTAAACGACGTGAAGAAAGTGGTTTAAAAGGTCCCTGATGTTTTAAGGATGCTATGAACTAATGCTTTAAATGATGCCATGAAAGATGATGTTTAAGCCCATGCTCTTAAATGACGTTTTTCCAGGAATGAACTGAAAAGATAGAGTTGAAATAAACTGAAAAGGAAGGACTAAAAGGTTTGAAATGAATGGATTGAATGAAATAAACGTTTAATGAATGAAAATACGTAACGACCATATGAATGAATGAAAAGGGTACCAAATGAATGGACAGATTGCAATGCCGGATAAGTAGTACTGGTAGTGCACCCAGTGCTGCCCCCTGACTGAAAAGGTATTCGCAACCCATGGCCACGGGCGGAGTCTAGGTCCAAAGGAAGACCGCTAACCCCAACACACGAGGTGTAACAGTGTGTACCGGTCAATGAAAGTGATAAGAAAGAATGTATAAATGTATGAATGCATCACATTCTTTAAGAAATGAAGGCACTGATGGGAGAAACGTTTTATGAAAAGAAAGTCATTTTTTAAAGAAAAATCCCGTCTAGTGATGTTTTCAAATGAATGCATGTAGGCATGTACGTATAGTATGTATGGAATGATGAATGCATGAATGAAAGCTTATGTTATTATATTTTAACTGTATGAAGTAATGCTTATGAGTCATCAACTCATTTTAGTTTTTATGTATGCCCCTCCCTCCACAGGAACTGAATGAGCAGTACGCGTCAAGACAGACACGGCCCAAGGGGAAGAGCTCGAAAGTCTAAGCATGAGAGTTTTAATTGTATGAGAGGCATTTTTATCTTAAGATTAATGTTTTCCGCTGTAAATCTCTTTATTCTCAAAACACATTTTATTTTATAATGTAAAGTCTTGCACCCTGGGTATGGAAACAAAAAGTTTTAAAACGAACGGTAATTCCCGTCGTCCTTTCTAAAATCATTTTATAAAAAGTCTCACCTCAAGGACGGGCGTTACATAGTGGTATCAGAGCAAAGCCCAGGTTATGGTAGACTCTATAACGTTCTTTTCAAAATAAAAGAGAGAAAACCCTTTTTTTTTAAAGAGAGAGACTTTTTCCAAAGAAGGAACACTTTTGAAAAGAGAACTGCAAGCGAAAGAAAAACCTAGACTGACGTCTTCCCGTGGCATGTCTCGTCCTGCAGTAAGTACAAGAAAGTATTTTATTCTAATGCTATGATTTTTTCAAAGTGTGACCTAATTAATGCATGCATGTTAGATTGGCAACTAGACAGAGGTAGTAATGCTAAGTGCATAGAATGCAAGAGGTATTAGAGACTTAACATAGTTAGAGGATAAGGAATGGACGATGGAACGTTAGGACATGTAGCAATAGTTGCTTGCTAATTGAGGAACGGAATAGAAACATTAGAGAGACTAAAATAGTTAAGAAACGCATGAATGACTATAAGAGGTATTTTTATTTTAAGATTAATGTTTTCTGCTGTAAACCTCTTTTATTCTCAAAGCACATTTTATTTCATAACGTAAAGTCTTGCACCCTGGGTATGGAAGCAAAAAGTTTTAAAATGAACGGTAATTACCGTCATCTTTTCTAAAATCATTTTATAAAAAGTCTCACCACAAGGACGGACGCTACATCATCGGCTGTGAAGAAGAAATCAGGGATAAGCGAATGTTTTGGCATGCAGAGCCGAACATGCCATTAGAGCTAGTCACAAAGTTTTGAATTATGTTCTAGTGATGGTTTTGGTTATGGCACTGGAATGAAATATTTCGGTATCGGTACTGTTTTGGGATAATCTATGCATGGATAAATTAATTATATATAATTATATATATATATATAAATCAACTAAATTCCAAAATAACGTCAATACAAGTCTTAAAAATATATATTTGTAAAACCCAATAATACTTCTAAGTTCTCAATCCAACTATTAAAAAACATAATCACTCATTTTCATCAATAAGACAACAAGGATCAACATTCGAAACGTTAATCAAAATATTTTCATCAATGTCACCACCATCATCATCAATATTAAGACCAACATTATCACCGTCTTCAACATTTAGTGAGTCTAATGGCTCCTCAATACTTCCCCAATCCAAGTCTTCTCCATCAATAAGCTCTGATTCTTCACCCACTCATTCCTTCATCCAATCAATGTTTTCAAGATTGATTGGATCTAAAGCATTTCTTCCATTTTTTATGTTTGCATCAAAATAAAAGTCACACATAAATGAAAATGTTACATATTTTTCAACAGTCAAAAACATTATTATTAAAATTTTTTACCTCTCTTGCAGCTTTAAGTTATAACAAACAAATACTAAATCATTCAAACGTTTGTGCTCTAATCTATTCTTCTTCCACAAATGAATAAACTCAAATGTGCTCTAACTTCTTTCACAGCCAGTTACACTACAACATTGACTTAGAATTTGAACTGCAAACTTTTGAAGAGTTGGAACCTCATTTCCAAAATTAGTCCACCATGTAACTATAACAAAAGTGACATTACAAATTATTACTTAAAATTAAATAAAAATAAAATAAAGCAAAAATTAAAATATAGATTCACACTATTTAACAAAAGATATTGATAATATCTGGACTAATTTTTTCACGTTGGTGGATTGCTAAAGAATGTTTAAAGTCATCGTCTCCATTCTTATACAATTCAAGTTGTTCAATGATCTTGTCTTGCTTATTAGTATCAAGTTCCAACTTTATAACACAAGTTGGGATCAGAAAAATTCTCTAACATCAAATCTAGACAATGAGCTGCACAAAGGGACTAAAAGAAAGAGCCTTACTTTAGCTGTAACCCTTTTCCTGCAGCCTTATAACTTGCATCATTGTCCGTTATGAACTGCGCAATATTCTCAACCCCAACTTCTTGAACAGCTTCATCAAAAATGTTAAATAATGTTTCGGAATCTTTTCTAAGCCACAATGTATCAATAGACTTCAAGAACATTGTACCTTTTGGACAATAAACTAGAAAATTAATTATTGGTTGTTGCCTCTGGTTTGTCCAACCATCTGCCATTACTCTCTTTCCAATACTTTTAATATTTAAGAGATAATTTTAAACCTCATTCACAGAATTCTTCAACAAATTTCCTCTCAATTCATGTAAAGAAAGACCCTTGAATCCTAGTCCGATGGCAGCTATGGCATCTATAGCTGGTTGATAACACTTGGATTGAGCTGCATTGAAAGGTAGATTAGCATCATATCACCAATGTGCTACAACCATGTTGGATTTGTCAATCATCTCCTTCGAACACATAGCACTCTTAATGGAAGGTTGAGATCTAGGAGTTGTTCTTGGAGCAAAAACTCTATTAAATGCCCCCACTGACTTTCCATATTCTTTCTCCTTCCCCTTCCCTTTTGAATGATGATAATGTCCCTCATTATCATCATCAATATCATCATATGTTAAATCTACAGGGCTTCCAATCTCTGAGTTTATTTTTCTTTTCCTCTTTTTTTTTTTTTTCAGTTCATTGACCAGCTCCTTCATTTGCCATTTTATATCATCGAGGACCTTTTTACATGCTTCTACATCACCTAGAATCCCAGCTAGATGATGCTTCAACCTAGTGATCCCGCCATCTCTAATTGTTTTGCTACAATAGATACATTGAGTATTATTTCTTGCCCCTGACATTATGCGTGCATGGCCCATGCTAAATCCTTTGATCTCGTAATACCAAGTGTTGTATATGTAGCATTGTTGGATTGACAACTAGACATTTTTTATACTCTACATACTGATAAAAAAAAATGGATCTAGTAAAAAACCTACTAGTACCGATTCAACACTTATTTTTCAAAAATTTCTGCACTCCTTTATTTTGCTATGCATTGACATATTTTTTTTGATTAGTAAGATTGCTAGCAAACTAAGTAGAGTCCATTTAAAAGTGTATCAACCCTGAGGTAACTTCAAATGAACTTTCAGAGATCAAAAGATTTCAATTTAAAGCTATGGTGATATTAATTTTGTGTACTAATCTAGCCCCATGTGCAAGATGAAAAGATAACACAAAAGAAAAAAAAATGTACATTTTTGTTAAGTTATTTGCATGGAATATGGCAGCAAATACATGAACAATTGATAACTAAAGCTAACAAAAGATGCATCTTCAGAACCGGTATTAGATCAGATCAAGATCCCAGTGTGTAATGAGAATCAACTCATCATGTAAGATGAAAAGATAACACAGAAGTTATAACAACAACAAAACATAACATAATGGTAACTAAAGCTAAAAAAACATAATCTTCAGAATCAGTATTATAATTTAGATCAAATGGAGATCCCAAAAACCCATCTACACACTAAATCAGTAAATCTACTGAGCACAAAATCGACTCTTAAATCTTAATAATTTATTACCTATGGCTTGGAGTGGATGGTGGATAGGTGGAGTTAGGACATCGAACTGCGGTGGAAGAATTCGTTGCAACGTAGTGGATCGAGGCTTCGAGGAACACAACAGAAAGAGCTACGAGTCTGCTGTCGCTTGAGAAACACATGGGTTGAACTACGAGCTAGTTTGGGACGGTGGGGAGGACCATAGGTGGTGTTGGCGTGTCTCACTGTTAGCGCTAGGGAAGGAGATAGCCATTCTAGAAAAGGGGAAAGGAGAAAGCAATGAACAGGGTAACCCCAAAAATGGGTTTTCACTTTTTGAAGGAGAGAACTGGAAGGAAAATGTCAAAAAGGATAGGATTTTCGAAGTAATTACAAAGATTTCATGCCCATGCCTTGCAACATTTCAGACCGAAACACCCCAAAACAACTAGTATTTGACCCGGTATGGAACCCTTGCCTTCACCATGCTGGTTACTATTCTGAAAAGGAGAATTCTAGCCATTCCGGCCGAAACAGGACAATAATCAAAAGTTTGGCTAGTCGACTTGAACCCGAACTGCCCCAAGAACACCGTGAGGCTGGGGACCAATATGGAGCCGGAGATGAGAAGGGCAATGAAGCAGCTCTTGACTGAACACCAGGATGTGTTCGCCTGGAACCATAAAGACTTGCCCGGGATAGCTAATACGGTAATCGTGTGGACCCCGAGGCTAAGAAAGTTTGGCAAAAGTGCATAAGTTTTAGTAGGAAAAGTTTGTCGCCATAGTTGATGAAGTTGATCACCTGCTGGTAGCAGGATTTATCTGAGAAGCGCACTACCCAAAGTGGTTGTTCAACATGGTGTTAGTAAAGAAGTCAAATGGGAAGTGGAGGATATGTTTTGACTTTACCGATCTAAACAAATCTTGCCCGAAGGACAATTTTCCATTGCCACCCATCGACTTAATGGTGGACTCTGTAGCGAGCCATTGCATGTTAAGCTTCATGGACTGTCTATTCTAGGTACAACTAGATCCGAATGAACAAGGAGGATGAAGAGAAGACAATGTTCATCATGGACCGAGGAATTTACTATTTTATAGCCATACCTTTCAGGCTCAAGAATGCGGGGGTGACTTACCAGCAGTTAGTCAACCCCATGTTTAAAGACCAAATAGGCCGCAACATAGAGGCCTATGTGGATGACTTGCTCTAAAAAACATAGAGGTCTATGTAAAGTTGAACCTAGTGAAGTGCTCCTTTGGAGTGGAATCAGGTAAGTTTCTGGGTTTCATGGTCTCAGAGAGAGGAATAGAAGCCAACCTAGAGAAGATGGAAGCCATAACGGACATTTCACCGCCCCACAACATAATCGATGTACAGAAGCTAATTGGACGAATCACCGCCCTCAATCGGTTTGTCTCTTGTTTGACGGATAAATGACTGTCGTTCTTCAAAGTATTGTAGAAGGCTGGAATGATGAATGCGACTATGTATTCGAGAAGCTCAAGGAGTATTTGGCAAGCCTGCCACTCCATAGCCAAGTGGAACCAAAAGAAGCCTTGAATGTGTACCTGTCACTCTCCACGGAGGCGAGATACCCTCAGATGAACATGCTGGTGTAACGCCCCAACTCCGAGAGCCCAGAGAGTTAACTCATATAACCTGATAATCAACTCTAATAATCCAAATGTATCTCCAATTCCAAGAATATATATACTTCCAAAACTTCAAATCAAACGTAAATACTTTAAATTAATAAACCATACATACTCACATATCAAATCCTCAGTCCAACAACCCAAATAAAATATAAAATTTTCTCCATGTCTCAAATAACAAATTAGAATATAATAAAATTAACATAAGTTTCCATAAACCGTCTAAATCCATTGAAATAACTTAATAAATAAATAACATCCAACAGCAGTACTAATACCACAAGATACCCAATATCTATTCACGGATAATCTTGTCCACAAACTCTAATACTGATCCTCAACTGAATCATCAATGTCATCTGAAAATATTATGAAGATTAAGGGGTGAGTTATCAATAACTTAGCAAGCAGAGAGCACATACTAGCATGTAAACATGAGCATTTATAACGTTCAACATGCAGAACAAAACATTTACTTTCAAAATGCAGAAACAATATATTTTCTTTCATAATGCATAAATAAAACTTGTTATAAAATATCAGAGCGAAATTTTCAAAAAAAAAAACAAACTTGTTCCTAAAAGGAAATCCTTTGGCATATCCAAACTAAAACATTATATTTATATGATCTCATAGCATCACATCAGAACAAATACCATGTTTAACCCCCGTGGTAGGGTTATAAACCATCATTATACCCGTGGCTGGGCCGTATTCCATGTTTCACCCCGTGGTAGGGTTATAAACCACCATTATACCCGTGGCTGGGCCGTATACCATGTTTCACCCCGTAGTAGGGTTATAAACCACCATTATACCCGTGGCTGGGCCTTAACAGAAATAGAATGGAACATCATCGAAATCAGATCACATTCAGATACAGAATCAGAACTTCATGCCAAGGTTTTCAGATGACGCATCACATCAAAACAAAATACTGAATAGCTTCAGATCATTTCACATGTTCGAAATAAATAGAATCCAAAACATCTTCATTTATTCATAGCAAAAACTTTTAGATTTTCATATTCGCTCTTTTTGCATAGTTCAGAAACAGAATGTACAAAATTAGCTCATGTCTACACCAGTCATGACAGAAAATATTTTCTCTTATATAGAATTTATACATATGCAAAACAACCATCTGAGGTCGTTTTCAGATTTCTTTTCAAAAACAAATATGCATATTTTCAAAGTCAACCTCATTTTATTTCTTTTATGCAAAACTAGTTTATGAACCCCGCTAACCTGACTTCCGTGTATTATCAACACCTTGAGTTGGAACTCTAGTAGTGACACCACCTAAACAAAACATATACCCAACATTTAATAAACCAATACAGCAAGCTACTATTTATTGAGTAATAAACCAAAACAGTCCCTTCTTAACTCAATAACTATCATACAATTAAACCCGAACAGTATTCTCCTCAAACCATTCGCATTTAAAACCCAAAACAACCACCTTTTATTAACACCAAACCAACCATAATCATTTCCAAAACCCCCAACAGCAACTCCAATGATTAAAACATAACCCAAACCATACTTCACCTCCAACCTTCAAATAAAATTTTCAGTACAAGCATCAATATTTTAGTCATTCAACAATTCAAGACTTGCATAAAATATCCAATACAACTAGCTCAAAACACCCATAAATTTACACCAACTAGTTTCAATTAATAGCCCAAAACAGTCTCACAAAGCCATCCAAAAATCATACTCCTCAACTTCAAGAATTCCATCACACTCCACCACAATCCAACATATAAAACACCAACACAATATAAATTTATAACTGTAACAGATTGCCCAAAAGTCACTGTAGTAGTGCGAAAGTCTTACCCACGCCACACTCAAATCAGTAACATTACTACATTTCACAACCAACCACAATATCCAAACCCTACCAAAGGCTTCAGGAGTGACTTACCTAACAGAGTCACGAAAACTTCAAACCACTTTAAACCGACACAACCCACTGTAGTCTATGCCCAGAAAATTCACAGCAATCTCTAGTGAAAGAGAAAGTGACCTGCGCAAGGAAAGCTTGAGAAGTTTGAGTGTGTGCATACGACAAGCAAAACATAGTGGTTTGTGTGTGTAAACAAAACAGGGCAAACCTGCATAGAAGAAAGGCCTGCGTGGTAAACCAGAAGAAAAGGAAGAAGAAGAAAGAAATAAAAATTAAAAAAAATGAAAGAGAGAAGCCGGATTGAGAGAAGGAATTACCAACGGTTGTTCAAGAAAAAAAAACAGCAGTGGAGTCAAAAGCTGAAGCTCCAACACCTGGGTTGAACGCACGGTGAAGGGACAGAGAAATTGAGAGGAACCGATTGAAAAGGTCTGCAGAAAGGTGCGAGTTCGTTTCTTGAGCGTGATAAGAGGTAAAACAACTGCAAGAGTTATGGGTTTGGTGCGCACGGTTTGAGTGTTATCCGGAAATGCAGTGTAGTGGGAAGAAACCGTGCAGAAGAAAAGTAGTGCAGCAGAAAAGGGGAATTAAACACTCACCAAAACGACGCCGATCGAGTCTCTCATCAAGTGCTCGTGGGTCGGCTTCGTGCAACCGGGCTAACTTCAAAGAACTGGGCTTAGAGCCCGAATGTTATAGCTGGCCTCCGCGCTAATGACGATAGCTTGACGTTTAAGGCTGTATTTCCAAGCCCACCCGATCAAGGTACTGGTGAAAGTGCCTCTAAAAAAGTTCTTACAGTAGCCGGATGTCTCATGCCGCTTGATGAATTGGGTGATCGAATTGAGCTAATTTGACATCAACTACCTTCCTCGGAACACTGTAAAGGGACAAGTACTAGCCAACTTCATAACTGAGTTCGCCGACTTCCCTGAGGAAGTCTAAGTTGCACCCACAAGAAAACTCTGACAGAAGTATTTGCGGCTTGTATGGGAAAGGCGTGACCATTTCAGGTACTTCCGTATCAACAGGTGGCGAGGGGAGAGAATCAGAAGGCCAACAAGTTAGCGTGAGCAACCTCGGGCCAAGAGGAGTCTCCCCTACCAGAAAAGACAATCATCAGAATATTCGATGTGCCTGTTGTGAGAGTCAAAGTCTCGGAGATAAGGTTGGGAGCACCAAACTAGGTGCCAGAAGTAATAAAAAATTTGGATACCGGTGACCTTCCGGATGAAAAATGGGAGGCACGGTAGGTAAAAACCTAGGCAACATGCTTCGTACTGATAGACAGGATCCTATACAGCCGAGACTTCTTGGCACCCCACTTGAGATGCGTCTTGCTAGATGAGGCACATTACATATTGGCCACACGCCTCCAAGGAGTATGCGCACTAACCGAAGAGGTGGTAAGAGTAGGGTACTATTGGCCACACGCCCTCAAGAACAAGGAAGAACTTGTTAGTAAGTGCCCAAAATGCCAATTGTATGCTCCCATGTCCCATTTCCCAATGAAAGAATTGACGTAAATCATATTATCTTGGTCATTCGCACAGTGGGGAATCGACTTAATCAAACCATTACCCTAGGTAAAGGGGCGTAAGGTTCATAATCGTTGATGTGGATTATTCCTCCAAATGGGTAGACGTAAAGCCCCAACCATCATGGCCAATAACATTACCCGGTTCCTGTGGAAGACCGTGGTGTGCAGGTTTGGCATCCCACTCTGCATGATCTTGAATAACGAGCGGCAATTCGACTTGTGTCACTATCGCAAATGGTGTGCAAAGTTGGGAATCAAGTTTAAATATTCCTCCCCAGGTCACCCGCAGGCTAACGAGCGGGTCGAAGCAACCAACAAGACATTGTTCGGGATACTAAAAAAGAAGCTGACCGATAAAAAAGGAAATTGGGCCGACAAACTCCTCAGAGTGTTATGGGTGTACCAGACCACCTTTAGAATGCCAATAGGAGAAACCCCCTTCACTGCCACTTATGGACGTGAAGTGGGGGTACCAGTGGAAGTAGGAATCCTGACCTACAGGGTCCAACACATCAACCAAGGCTCCAACAATGAGAGGTTGGAAGAGCATCGAGATCTATTAGAAGAAAGAAGATAGGAGGCAGAGATACAAAAGACGATTAACAAAAGAAAGGCCGAACACTATTTCAACAAGAGGGTCAGACCCAGATCCTTTAAAGTGGGCGATTTGGTCTTGAGACAGACGAGAATAACCACGCAAAAGGAAGGGAAGTTAGGGCCCTGATAGGAAGGACCGTATGTCGTCAGCGCCAACAACAAGCCAAACGACCCCAAGGAAATGAACTACCGCACCCCCAGAACGCAGAGCACCTATGGAAGTATTTTTCTTGAAATATGACATGGTAAACATTGGAAGACACGAACAAAATCACTCTTTTGTCGAACCTTTGTGTTTCTTCTTATAGGATGCCAACAACAAGCAGATAAGACGGGTTCCTAGACTCACCGTGAACATGCGTGGAGCAAGTCCCTTGACTGCCTAAACCTCTCATAAAAGCTGGGTCTCTAGACTCATCGTGAACAGGGGCGGTGCAAGTCCCTTGACTGCCTAACCCTCTCATAAAAGAGTGACAGTCACTTGACTACCTGATCTTCATGCATGCAAAAGACGAGTCACTGGAATTGTCGTGACAAGACAGGCCGGGAAAGTCACTTGACCGCCTGACCTTCGCGCACATAAAAACAAAAGAAGGGAAGTAATAGGAAGAGAAGAAACAAATCAGATGAGTAAGAACACCTTTATACATTAAGGAAAACTGTGTTTCATTTACAAAGAATGAAGTAAAAGTATACATCCAAGAGCCATTATCTTCATTTACATTCAAAGGAAACAAAAAAGGAGAAAAACAATATATATATATATATATACATATACATTCAGGAACCCAGGGTTATGTTTGGGAAAGCGTCGGGCATCAAGTCCTTGCCCAGGGAGTTGGTGAATCGTAACGCCTCGTGGTTTGGTTAGAGAGGACATTAGATTAAGCATCCTTAGGATGGTCTAAGGGTTCTCTAGCAAGTGGTCCCTCAACCTGTTTAGGCCCTCTTTGTAGCCGCAAGCCCAGTTGCGGACTCCCTTTATAATTGATAGTTGTGCCGGAAGACTAGAACTGGCCCCCTGGACTTCAATTAGCTCAAACCTTAGGGCCTCAACGCCTCTAACTGAAGCCAGTTCAGACTCCAAGGTCTACACCTACTTGACCTGAGAGTCGAGGAGGGATGATTTGCACTTCCAAGACTTGGTGAGGTCCATGTAAGTCTTGTGTAGCCAGTTGTACGACCTCACATCTGAGTTGTGCTGCTTGACCAACTTGTCTTTCTTGCCCTAGAGATCGTGACACAATTTCCTGAGCCGCTCCAACCCTTCCTCCTCCTAGTGGTCCAAAGAGGCATACAGGTTGTCCTGCTCCTCCTCCAGGAGGCTAAGGCCTTGTTTGGATTTGAAACTCACCTCAACTCATCTCATCTCATCATTACAACTTTTTCAAATTTCCACACAAAATATAATAAACAATTCAATTTTTTCAAATTCCAAAATAATAATAATATTAAAAATAATATTCTAACAATATTTTATTCAACTCATCTAAAACCATCTCAACTTATCTCTGAATCTAAACGGGGCCTAAGTCTTAAGAGGAGGTTCGTTAGATCTTCCCAGAGGAAGGCCTTTCCCCACGAAGCCTAGTGATCTTCTTCTTTTTCTGCTTCTTCCAGTTGGAGTACAACTAGACAAAGGCCTCCTCAGCTTCCTTCCTCTCCATGTTCACCTCACAGACCTCCTTGCGGGCCAAGATGGCAAGGGACCGCAGCACCCAGACCTCCTCTTCAAGCTCCCTCCTTTTGCCCACGATAAGGGTTGTAGGTTAAACAAGTTAAAACAAACTGGAACGAGCCAAGGAATGATGTAGCACACCAGCCGACAAAGATGAAAATGCAGTACTGAGGAGAAGAAATTCTTAAGCTTGTCGGCTTCCCGACTAATGGCCTTAGCCCAGGCTCTATCAAAGCCCAAACCAGCCGTAGGAACCTTTTTCCCGCCAGTTCTGGAGGTCTGCCCCTCACGCCCAAGTTGCTAGAGGGGCGAAGGAAGAACACGGAAAGAAAGACCTTTAGCCCTATTAGACATCAACTCAAGTAGAACCCCAGTGTCACTTGTTGCATTATTTCCCGATGCTTGCTCGGATGTCCCTAAGGCGTCTTCCTCACCCACCAACACCAATTTGGGTGACCCTTCGGTGTCCTAGCCAATGGAGGCCTCTTGCTTAGGTGTCCCCTCGGCCTCTTGGCCCATCACCATCTTTTGATCTAGCATTGAGGCTTCATGTCCCTATGGGGTGCCTGTGTCGGCCAACAACCCTTGCTCTTGCCTTGCCTCAACCTCCCCGCTGACAAAAACCTCATGTTCGGGCACCACATGTGGCACCTACTCGGTGCCCACCAAGACATCCACATGTACTGGCAACTCCAGCTCAAGACCTCTTGGAGAACGCCCATCGATGTCTGGCACCTACTACTTGCCCAACATGTCTACATCAACCAAGAAGGGCATTGCCCCGATAAGCTCCTATAAGGCCACCGATGAGGCGATCTCGGGCTCAGGAGATGTGTTGAAGGGAGAGTCAGGGATGGAGACCTTGTCCTCACTAAGGTCTATGACAACGGGGTGGCTTGGTGATGACCCTATGGATCGATCAGGGTGTGGAGAGTGGGCTTCTTCTCCCTTGCCCAGAGATGCCGACACCAAGGCATCAGCAGCTATCTTGAAGTCAGCGGCGTGTGCATAAACATTGATGCTGGGGGAGGGAGCCATATCTGAGTGTCCTCGAATGGCAGGGCAAAGATGCATAACTCCCTTGGAGCTAGATCAATAAAGGCCAAGTAGAAGGCCATCTCAAGTTCCTCCTCCCCTAAGCTGAGTTTCTCCATCGGCCTCGCATTGCCCAGCAGGGTAGTAGAAGGCATCGTTGGTCGAGGCAAAGAAGCAAGTTGGATGGGCTGAGAATCCTCTACACGACTTGACATAGGCCATTGTTCCTAGGCTGGCTCTTTAGCCTTTGACATGGAAAGGTCCCAGGATGGTTGGCCCTATGGAGGCATTTTTGGCAGATTCGGAGCTACTGCCACTACTGATAGACCCTAACATCTTATGATCGTCGTTGACCTTAGTGCGAGATTTCTTCCCTTTCCTTACCAATGGATGACTGGGGGGCCTTTTTGCTCTCGAGAAGCGAATGCCCCCCGGATGTGTTGCCGACTAAAACGGGACCGGTCTGGAGACAACAAGCATTGGTCTATGTTGGTTCTGGTTAGCAAGGCATTGATGTGGACTTCCTCCTGATGCATCTCCACCCAAGCATAGACTGCTGCCAACTGGGCTTGCTCCTGCTCCATCAAGTCCAAGCAGATCTCCAAGTCGTCTGACACGACTCCCCAAATCACCAAATAGTGCAGATGGGAAACTCGTCGTGGGCAACCTTCCTAGCGGGAAACTCCTAACCATGACCCGACACGAAAAAGAATCCCTTGAACCACTCCTTCACATAAGAAAAACGAGTCTCCAAGCAGGAAACCTTGTATCCTGGCTGGGAATAAAAGCAGCATAGGTTGCCGTCAAGCTGCCACACCCCGTGCATAAAGAGAAACTCCTTGGCTGTGAGGTTCTTGTAATCCTCTCCCATGCGCCCCCAACACCATGAGCCAAACCCAGCAGGACATCAATCCTCCACACATTATGGTGAAGCTGCAATGGAGCCAGGCAGAGGTAGTCTAGGACTTCACAGACTAGTCGGCAGAAGGGAAGCTGTATCCCTTTGGAGAACATCGATGGGTACAATGCCACCTTCTCGACAAAGCCCTCCAAATAATGGCCCTTTGATGAGCTGCAGGAACCTCCAGAATAGTGGAGTCGAGCACCCCAAAAGATGACTTTATGGGCCTATGGTCGGTCAGGAAATGACAAAGGCTCAGTGGTACCCCTCTAAAAACTAAGACTCACCATAGACCTCGTGAGGGTCTAAACCCTCAAGAACCCTTGAAGGTCCTTTGGGGCGAGACGAGCATGAACCTTGGGATGTGAAGCGAGAAGTGTTCTTGGGCACCATTGTAGAGGAAGAACGGAGATTAGAAATGGCCAAAGAAGGAAGCAAATAGAGAAGCACAAAATGGGAGAGTCTGGAGAGAGAAAAGTGTGAAGGAAAGAGAAGGAAGGGTAGTGGGTTTTAATATGCACTAGGACGACTGGACTACCTAGACTGGAGAGTGATAGGTGTCACCAAAAGTGAAGCAATGGGGAGGACGGGGAGAAATTCCACAGTTCTCAATGCATTAGGGGGTGTGGTATTAGGTTGTCAGGCGTAACCCAGAACTGGAAAGGCAGACAAGCAAAATGGGCAACTCAACCATCATATATTACAAACCGCCAAACATTGTAAAAAACAACAGAGAGAGGAGGGGTAGAAAGAATAGAAAGAAAAATTCCCACCGTACACGTATGGTAGAAATTTGCAGGGTAATTGGAAGGGATGTTTACATCCCCTACCAAGCTGGGCCTAATGTACCCAAGAGGCCCAGTGACAACAATGTAGTCAACCCTGCAAGCAAGGTTGCAAATCGGTCAGTCTGGTCCAGTCCGGCGATGGACCAAACATTTTTATTCCATCATTATTTACAGACCAGACTAGACCTAACACCCATAGGGACTGGACCGGACTGGTAGTTATCGGTCCGGTCCAGTCAGTCCGTCCATTCGGTCCGACCTAATTACTTTTTTCTTTTTTTAAATCAATTAATAAAAAATTCTATTTAAAATACTAAATTAAACTAAGTGACTTATTAATGTGGATTATGTAACAAACTCAATAAAAAAATATTTTATATGGTAAATGATAATAAATTAGATGAAAATTACATTATTAATTTATATAATTACTATATACTTAACTAATTGATATTATATATTAGTTAATTAATAGAATATTAACAAGTGTTAATAACATATTTAAGATTTTATATTGTTAATAGTGATAGATTAGATAAAGATATATATATAAAATATTGTTAATTTATAGAATAATTAACAAGTATTAATAACATATTTAAAATTTTATATTGTTAATTGTACAATTATTATATAAATAATATATATAAAATATTTTTTTATTTTTATTTTTCATTCGGACCGGTCCGGTCCAGGGTGGAAAAACCCTGGACTGTGGACCAGACCAAAACTTTTTGGTCCTCTAAAACATGGACCGAGACCAACCAGCCTCAGTCTCGGTCCAGTCTGGACCTAAATGGTCAATCTGATCGGTCTGTTAGGTTTGGACCAACTGTTTATCACCCCTACCTACAAGTTAGAGAAAGGGGAATTTGGCCCAGGGCCCACACGGGAAGGAAGTAGACACGGAATGGTGGAACGCCAACATTTCTAACACCACCATGCACACACACATAATGATAGGGCCACGTCGCCCTTGAGGAATGACATGAAGCGTAGATAGGGATCATGGTGAGGAACCCTATCACTAACAATGTGCACGATATGATCCCTTGTCTCTAACATAACACGCGGAGGTTGGCCGCATTCACCAACCTGTCAGAAGGTTGTGACCTAGGAAGCCACGCCGCGTCAAAGGTGATAGTGTGAAGTCCCACAAGAAAGACAAGCACCTCTAACACGGGATACAGAGTACCACCTTAGCAGACAGTCTAAAAGTTGGCAACTCAGACTAACTTAGGCATCGAACGTGTTTTGTCAACCCTAAGCCCCCCACTTTCCTTATGTTGGAGGTGATTGAGCTCGGTGACCGGTGTGCGAAACCTGTCTTTAGCATGCACCATCTAAACCTAAAACTAGCTAGTGAAGCAGTAATAAAGACATCCCACTTGGTGTTGGTGGGACACCTGATGGCATCCAAACCTCTAAATTTTCATACCATGCACACTACCATCAAGGTGGGAAGGTTATTTGATCAAAACCGTAGCATCGATGATCCAGAAGTCAACATTCTCCTCTTCACACTCCAAAATACCCAAGATAGAGAAAGAGTTCTCAACTGGTCCATGGAACTTGACATTACATGGTTCTCAATCCAGAGCATCCAAGTTCCACTCTCTAGGAAATCCAACTAATTCGTGCAACATTTTGGGTGAAAATACAAGGCCTTCCGCTGGTGATGATGATAATGATGATGGTTAATGATGCGAAGATCGGTTGAATCCTAGGTAGCCTCTATTGTCAATCATCCTTCAACTCTTGGTGTTGCATGCAAAAAATATTTATGTGTGCAAGCATAAATTGACATCAGTTGTGACGCACCTAACCTCCGCTTGGGATGTAATGCAGACTTAGAGTGTCAAAATATGTAACACAAGATTACATACCCCTGTACATGACAGTTAGTATACAATGCATCTTAGAAATGCAGCCAGCAAGATGCAATATTCGCAGCAAAAAGTAAGGGTGACAATGAACTTATGCCGGAATAGCTAAAATCATCCTCATAATATTGATTAAATCATAAGTTCAAATCATCAGGTAGCTTAATCTTTGTACAAAATACCAAGTTTCCAAAAAGGAATCTAAACCAGCTGCTTCATGCGCTCTATGGAATGAAGGGTCAGGCCTAGATATATCAAAATAAGATCAAGTCTCCTATCAACATTTGGTTCCTCCTCAATCCTCTTGATCCACTGGTCCATTGAGTCCATCTGCATCTAAAACTTCTATCATTCGATAGTGGGTCCACAAAGGGTGAGATTTACTTGAAATCTCAGTAAGTTAGACAACTAACATATACAAAGATAGACTATACATGAAGAATGATAAACATGAAATGCATGCAATGCAGAAAAATTGTATTTGTCTTCCATTCAGATTTCTCAAGAAAATAGATTTTTGATGCACATTTTCTTACAGAGAACAGAATTTCACTTTCGTCGTAAAAGCTTAGTCTTTCATCATGAATCACATAAAATCATAGAATTAACATAACGTATGGTATCATCACAGTTCCCCATATGCACTGTGAGTACTTGTCGTTGATCGTAGTATAACTTACGTCGAAACTACGTTGTCTGCAGACTCGTTCTCAATGCATTTGTAACATAACATAACTTAACATTGTAAAAATAATAACATGAACACCCACTAACATTAGGTGTCGTAACATGTAATTTCGTTCTAGCTTTCTTTAAAAAGAACCCAGTCGAAATCCGTTGATTGTTCTTCATCAACCTAGGGGTTACCACTCCATATTAATCACTCCAGAGTGGACAAAAGAGTTCTACCAGGATACCTCCCCATCCTAGCCTTTAGAGTATTGATAAAAATAATTTTTCATGCAAAATGATTTTTATGATATGCATGTATGTGGCACATTTAAAAAAATATGATAGTTGAATGCAAAATGACAGAAATAGAACATAAGATATGACATTTCATGCTCAAAATGAAAGTTATAAAATGAATGCAACATTTATCAATAAATCATAAATAATCATCAAAGTGTAAGTTAGGGGTCAACTTACAGATTGTTGAAGTTGGAAGTGAGGTAGTGGCTGTGATAAAAATTATACTAAGTTAGAATCTATACTAGCTTAAAGAAAAAATAAAATTTTCTAGATAAAGGGAAATTACGAAAATACTCCTAAACTTCCAAATATTGCTACTAATGCAAATCCTCTCCAATCTTAACCAAGATGTATAGCCCTCATATCTTGCACATTCTAAGACCGTCTAAGCCTTAAGTGATCTTAGCCTATTCATTCTCAATTCGTGGCATGCTCTCTAGTTGATGCCTATATGAAATTTTGACTATTGATCCTCATGAATGCATGCATGAAAAATTCCTCCAATAAAAAGATGATCACTATAAATCCTTAATGAAGAAGTACTAAAAGCTTAACTTTTTTGAGCAAATTCATCCTAATACTTAGTCATGCCGAATAAAATCCTTAAATTCTAGCTAAACCTCAAGTGATGCATGATATGACCTTTCTATCAATGGCATGCTAGAATTAAATCATGCATTCTTCTTATACCAATCACAAGATTTTCTAAATGCTTATATTTAAGTAAAATAAGTCAATTTCCTCAAATGAAGCATGATTAAAAGTCAAACCGTATATGCTTTGATGATAAGCACAAGATAAAGATTAAAACCTATTATGGCATGATTCTAAGCTCAAACTAAACCTTCAAAAATTATTCTAAGACATACTCGAATCATATTATGTATTATCAAGGCATGCCATAACTAACATTTTCACCCAAAACAATTTAAACAATAAACCTATCCACCAATAGTAACGCTAACACTCAAAAATACAACTTAACATATAAACTAAGATCTTGAGAGAAAACTTACAAAGATTCCATAGCCTTTGAAGCTTCCCACTCAAAGCTCACAACTCAAGAACTCACTTTGAACACTTAAGAACTTCAAAGAACTAGAGGATGAGAACTCCTAAGAACACTAAAGGGAGTTTGAAGAAGTGAAGTTAGGAAGAAGTGAGGGTGGAGTGGAGTTTATATAGGCTCAAGGGGTGTGTGTGGCATTGGCAAGGTGGCCTCCCATTGGGGGGTTTGGGCGGTGGTGATGACGTCGCCTAGCCTAGATCTTCCTTGGGTGGTTCGCTAGCTTGGTGATCATTGCTCTTTGGAGTAGGCTAAAATGGCTATAGGGAGAGGGGCTTTGCCGTGTGGTAATGGTTAAAGAGTGGTGCAATTAATGTCATGTTTAAGGGTTAATGGTGCCGCCGGGTATGGGGTAATTCACAAGGTAAAACTTTTTGTCTTATTCATTTAGACTATCATCTTGGCCATTTGTGGCTAGTTAAGGCATACTTGAGTATCCTCTATAGGTGGTAGACAATGAGGATTGGGTGGTGAAGTGGTGATAAAATAAAATCAAATAAATGGGGAGTTTTCATGGGTGGTTGCCGAAATTTAAGGGTATTTTCTAATTGGACAAAATTTAGGGTTTTAGCTAGGGTTTTTGAAAATTAAGCTTGGTAGGAAATTTCATGAATAAATGAGGAGCCAATAACAGAAAAGTCCTTGATAAAAATGGTATACAAATATTTGAGCTAGGGGCACATTAGTCCATTGCACACTTAAGTACACATGGGTGCCAATTGGTATGGTTTTGAGGTTTGACATGTCATTACCCTAAATGACATTTGTAAAAGTTTATCTAAAATTCTAATATGATCTATGAGTAATAGAAATGGATAGCCAAATAAGGAAATTTTAGAGCAAAAGGATGAGAAATGATAAGAATAAAAAATCAAGCTTAAAAAAAGGCTTCAAGATCACTAATCATGTGGTGATCAATCGATGCTCTTAACCAAGATTCTAAACTTAATTTAATTCTTTCTAAAGCTCTTAGGGTCGGGGACTACTCTAAGGAGCTAGTCTTCTAAATTCTATTGTTGATCTAAGAGTTGATCTATAAGGGTAAATAGGCGGGGTGTTACATCAGTGAACCACTAAAACATATGTTTCCATTAGCACAAGCTAACAAAGTCCCAATGTGGGTGCATTTAAAATATGAAAAACTTTCAGGCTATCACTATGCATGTGTACATTTGGGACATGACAAAAAACTTGTAGCAGTCCCTGTACACCACATCCAATTAATCTATGGACTATGGCTATGAGCCGAATTGTTTGATCTGCACAGGTTTGAGAACCAGATACCAGAAAACTCACCTCTAGTTCCACCATCCCTACCAAGGCACCAGAGAAGTGAATCCATCCTTTTGATAGCTCACTCACCAACAGACTCAATCTACCAAAGGTTTTCATCCCCATTGAAGCATAACAAAGGGAAAGGAAAACTCCTATATATACTCAAGCTTAGATGGTATTGCAGCCTCACTGAAAATCCTACAAGATGACTCCTTCAATGGACACGATAGGCATAGATGCCATGCTAGTCGAACTTCCCTTACACTGTAGCAACTCAATGAGTCTCCATTAGAAGCTGCACAAACACATGATAAATAGGAAATCGTTGGTCTGCAACAGCAGAAAATGTCAACTCTAACTGGCTGGAGTGTCAGCTCCCTCACTTCCAATATTAACACATCATTCATTAGAAATCTTTCAATGCTCTAATGGAAATATCTCAACAGCCCATTTGGCCCCTTTATATAACCCACAACAATCCCCTCAAGCCTTTCATTAGGCACTGATAAATGTTATTTTTATGTGATTTTTATCACCATTTTATTTATGAAAAATATCATTTTCCTTTCAATACTATTGATTTTATTTTATTTCTATGTATTTTTATTTATTTTCTTGGATTTGAAGGAATGAGAAAATTTAGTGCAAAAGGATAGCATTTTGGTACAGAAGAAGAGACTACGGATCCAAACCGATGAGAGGCAATGAGATCTGAAGAGAGCGAATGAGATTTGGGCGAGAAGCCTTGTCCCGTGGGCAACAAAGAGATCTTTCTCACCCAAAGGCGAGAAGACTTACCTCTCGGTAGGCGAGGAGACTCACGACCAAAAGGCACGACCAGAAGGTGCAAAGACTTGGCGACAAGGCTCTAGGCAATTAGATTGGGCGACAAGTCTAAACATCCAACTTAAGAGCCAACCTAAACGATATCGTGGGCAACAACTAGAAAAGGCGAGAGGAGTCTTTCATCCCGGTCAGGAGTCTTTCCACTCGGTAGGCCAGGAGAGGGCCGTGTGGTCTTTGTGACTTCCACGCCCGTTCATTTGTGAACTTCTCACTAGTTATATTTAGCACACACGGCATCTACTCGCCTCTACCCTTCTGAGTACCGCAATCAATCTATAGGCCACCAAATCCTCCCGAGCTCTGCATATCATTGAATCTTCCATTGTAGATAATTCCAATATTCTTAGGGTAATTTCCTTTCATGTTAACATATGTCTTTAGAAACTATTTTCCAGATTTTTAGGCTAGATTGTAGCCGCATTTGTTTTGTTTCTGGATTTGAGTTTTGATATCTATTTAATTCCGTCTCTTGGATGAATAAGGGGTCTTTTGGTTTTTGGAGCTTTTAGTTTTGGATATTTAGAGAGTCTGAGTTTAGGTTTCGTGAGTTCAAAGTTTATTATTTGAGTTTCTTTCAAGGAGGTAGATCTAGGGGAGCAGAGGCGAGAGCCGCATGCTCCATCAACTAACTCCATTGAAAAACACCAGTTTTGTTTGTTCCTTTTAATTTCATTATGAACTAATTTTATTTTCTAGAGTTTTGATGTATCCTAGCATATAACACATACACAATTTATATTCCTAATTATTTTATTTTCAATATTTTCATGATTGAATGTTTATTCCTTGTTCTTAATGCTTACAAATTTCTAGCTAACTATTGTTCGATCTTTTGGATTGTAATGAGTCCGAGAGGTGATTTGTGATTAAAGCTCTAAGATTAAACACCATTAGTTGAGTAAAAGCAAAGATGTTTTATGCGACTAGTGTGATTTTCAAGAAAAATCCAAAGAACTTAATGAGTTTCAAATTAGTTAAATTCATATAGAGATATGAAGTTATTAGTTGGAAATTTTTTGGTGTTGTTCGAGAGAAAATATTGAATACTTGAGGGATTTTTATCATCAACTTGGGATAATTGGGATTCTATAACAAGGAAGAATAAATTGTGTAGGATTTGATAGGTGAAATCAAATGCTCTAGATCTATTCTTATTATTTTAAAAATCTAAATTTTAATGTTCTTTTCTTCAATTAAATTTAGATAATCCACTCTTCAAAATTCGGTTTCCCAAATAGTAATTAATTTAGTCAATTTCAATACTCAATAGCATAATTATTCTTTGTGAGTTCGATATCCGTTTTCTTTAAAACACTTTACTACTTGTTACGATTTTGTGCACATACTGATATATTTTTATGCAAACAAGTTTTTGGCATCGTTGCTGGGAATATTTATTTGTTATTGATATTGATACCAGCTAGATTTTTACTAATTTGGATTTTATTTTACTTTATTTATTTTAATTTTTTTTTAATCTCAGTTTGATATTTTTTTTTCAGGAATTAGAAGTGCATGCACCGATCTAAATCATTAGAGCATATGCTTTTCAATCCCGAGATTGAAAGAACCTTATGTCGGATCAATAAAGAGAAAAAGAAAGAGATCGCTGCCTCCAAAGTTAATATGGCTAGCCAGGAGCACAAGGTGTTAGGAGACTATGTGATGCCCTCGGTTGATGGGGCGACGTCCAGAATAAGGCGACCAACTATACATTGAGATCAAGCCGACCATCATTCAAATTATCCAACAAACCATCCAGTTTGGAGGGCTGTCAGAAGAGGATCCTAATGTCCATATTGCAAATTTCCTAGAAATTTGTGATACGTTTAAATACAATGGAGTGATAGATGATACAATTCAATTGGGATTTTTTCCTTTTTCACTTATGGAAAAAGAAAAAGTTTGGCTAAATTCTTTGCTGTCTGACATCATCACCACCTGGGAACAGTTGGCACAAAAAGTTTTAGCGAAATATTTCCCTCCGGCCAAGATAGCAAAGTTATGGAATGATATCACTACCTTCACCCAATTTGAGGGTGAATCATTATATGAGGCATGAGAGAGATACAAGGATGTATTGCACAAGTGTCCACATCATGACCTCTCAACCTGGCTCCAAGTATAGATGTTTTATAATGGTTTGGGATTCACAAATCGATCTATGGTTGATGCTGCCACGGGAGGAGCATTAATAAGTAAGACCCCTGAAGCCACATATGAACTTCTGGAAGAGTTGGCATCTAACAATTATCAGTGGCCGTAGAGAGAGCAATGCCAAAGAAGGCGGCCAACGTTATTGAGCTTGACTCCATATTCGTAATTGCTGCTCAGTTGGCAGATCTATTGAAACAAATAGGTAAAATGAATGTTATTGCTATTCAAACTAATGTTGTTTGTGATCATTGCGCAGGAAATCATTCAAGTGTAGATTGCCAAGTGGGGAATCCATTTGTCTAACCGAGTCATGAACAAGCTCATTACGTGTCCAAATTCTAACGTCAAAATAATCCTTATTCAAACACGTTCAATCCCGGATAGAGAAATCACCCGAATTTTTATGGAGTAATAACCAAGTGCCGACTAAATCATCTTAACAGTTTCCACAGCAAGAGAAGAAGCCGACACTTGAGGATATGTTCATGATTACATGCAAAAGATTGATATGGTGATCCAAAAAAACTCGGCTTCAATTCGCAATCTTGAGGCACAAGATGACCTTGGATTAGACCATCTCGGACATAAAAGGAATTAGTCCTTCAATTTGCATGTGCAAGAATTTAATGGAGGATAATTTTAAATCGATTGTCCAACCCTAAAGAAGATTGAATCCATCAATGCAAGAAATGGTGCATAAAGAGGTGTTGAAACTTTTAGATGCCGGGATCATTTATCTAATCTCAGATAGTGCATGGGTAAGTCCAGTGCAAGTTGTTCCAAAGAAAGGAGGGATAACTATGATCAAGAATGACAACAACGAACTCATACTGACGAGGATGGTCATGGCATGACGAATATGCATAGACTATCGAAGACTGAATGACACATCTTGTAAAGACCATTTTCCTTTACTGTTTATTGATCAAATGCTAGAAAGACTTGCCGGCCATGCGTACTACTATTTTCTAGATGGATATTCCAGTTACAAATCAAATAGCCATTGCACCCGAGGATCAAGAGAAGACCACTTTCACCTGTCCTTATGGCACTTTTGCATATAAGCGTATGCCTTTTGACCTTTGCAATGCGCCAGCCACTTTTCAAAGATGCATGATTTCCATCTTCTCGGACATGGTGGAAAAGTTTTTAGAAGTCTTCATGGATGACTTCTCGGTTTTTTGTCTTTCTTTTGTTAACTGCTTATCTAATTTATATTTGGTTTTATAGAGATGCAATGAAACAAATCTTGTTTTAAATTGGAAAAAATATCACTTCACGGTCAAAGAGGGAATAGTGCTCGGCCACCACATTTCCTTCAAGGGAATTGAGGTCGACCGAACAAAAATAAAAGTTATTGACAAACTCCCACCACCGACCAATGTGCAGGGTGTGAGGAGCTTCTTGGGTCACGCCGGGTTCTATCGTCAGTTTATAAAGGATTTTTTCCAAATTACTAAACCTCTCTGCACTCTGTTGATTAGAGATACTCGGTTTGAATTTTCTGATGAATGCTTGCATGCTTTTGAAACATTGAAAAAGAAATTAATTTCAGCACCTATTATTGTGTCACCAGATTGGAATTTACCTTTTGAATTAATGTGTGATGCCAAAGATTATGCTATAGGGGCTATTTTGCTGTAGAAAAAAGATAAAAGTTTTCATGTTATTTATTATGCAAGTCGAACCTTAACAGGAGCTCATCTTAATTATGCTACTACTAAAAAAGAATTATTAGCAGTTGTGTTTACCTTTGACAAATTTTGTTTTTATTTATATTGTTAGTAGTTTATGAGCCTACCTGCTGAGATTTAATAAATCCCACTATGGTAGTCCCAACTACCATTCCACCTGAAATGGTAGAAACCATGGCAAGAACCAATGGAACCTAACTGGACGAGGCAAAGAGTGGTGTGGCCAAAGCCAATTGACACGGAGTTTACTCGTTTTTAGCTGATAGATTGCTATATGGATATCATCATACGTCTAGTAAACAGTTTTGAATGAATTTTGGGGAGAAATCAAGTGCCCCAATGGATGCTGATATGTGAAGAGTTTCTCGCCCTTGAGAACCGTTTTGCATTGGCTAAGCATTTTATGGATGTCAATTCGATATTGTTTGACGAAATTGTAGAGATTTTCAAGATGAGGATTAGGATTTTCTAGCCATGTACCATGTGCTTCTCTTTTGAGGTTTAAGAAAGGGTGCATGTTTTGGGACCCTACTTTTGTTATATGGGTGTTTTACCTTAAAATCTTGGATAAATGATGTGACTTTTGTTATGTAAGTATTAATGAAAAAGTGTTTGCATTTTGGGATTAGCATTCTAGTACAATGTGTATTGCTAAAAAAAATTATCGGTTGTGATTATTGCAAATTGTTATAAGCATGCTAGGTGCATTGCATTCTTAACTGAAGAATTTCAAGCGGAGTTTAGGAGCATCACATGGTGGTATTAGAGCTATTACATCTCTGGGTAAACCCACAAGTCACTTGAAATTCAATACCAAAATATAGGTATAAGTTATTAGCATATTTAGGCATAAATTCGAGATGTTTAGGCTTGAATAAACTGAAGTGTTGAAGTAGGGAAGCATGAAAACATCGGCTGTAAAACAAAGGCAACTTGGCCCAACTGTATGGATTATGGAGCAAGAATGAAAGTCACGAATTGAGGAAGGTAACAGATTCAAATCACTCAGAATCAGATTTTAGAATTGGGAACTTTAAGTAAAGACTCCTATTAGGAAACAATTCAGTCTAATCATATCTGAAGTTCGGGTCTACAACTATTGGATAGAAGATCTTTGATTGAATCTGCATTATACAATGGGAGACATTAGGAGACAAATTTTTATGAGAATTGAAGGCATTGAATCTGCAGACTTCCAATAATGATCGTATTTTATATTAAGTTATAAATTGAGCATAAGTTTGGAAGACGATTCTAATCAGATTCAAGGTTATAGATTGTGTGAACCTTAGGGAGTTACATTGTCAAATCGACAAATAAAGGTACAACTAGCTGTAAGGAATGACATATTGATTCAACATAGTCGGATGTGATCAAGCTAAGATAGGAATACTAGTGTTTTTGTGTAAGGTTGAACTTTGGAAGTGCAAACTTAGATTCTTTAGTCTGACACACGAGACCTTATGTGTCTCAGGATGAAACACATAGCTCATAATAGCCTGACCAAAAATCCAGTCCATGGATGGTGGACATGTCGTGACAGAGGTAGTCCGTCAACTATTAGAGTTGCTTAGATAGAATCAGGTGTTGTTCCAGAGTCAGCAACAACAGCTATTGACAAGAGAATTACAAAACATCACTGCTCGAATTGGGGAAAGGTCCAAAGAAAATTTTAAAAATTGGTTCTCCCAAAATCGGTTAGACAACATAAGTCACTAAAATTCGTGTCGTTGGTGCAAGGGAACATGTCGATGGAGTAATACGCAATCAGATTCATGGAACTCAAAGGATTCGCACCTTATTTAACTGTCACAAAGAATATGCAAGCACGGAGGTTTAAAAGATTTTTTGCAGCCAAGGATCCGCTGCCTTGTGACCCATCTTCAAATAAAAAAAATTTCAAGAATTTCTTAACGAGGCAATAATTGCAGAAGCCAAGTTTGGAGAGAACATTTTAGAGATGCTGCTGAAGAGGAGAGAAGAGAGAGTGTAAGAGAGAGAATGAGGGAATCGGACAGAGTAAGAGAGGGAGAGACAAAGAGAAAGGAGTGGAAGACTAAGAGAGTGAGAGGGAGCCGTCAAGAGGGTGTCTATGCACAAGAGGGGAAATGTGTGTGTGTGAGAGAGAGAGGTGTCGGGGCAAGGGGAAAAGGAAGGGATTTGAACCCTAAGGGATTCAAAATGGTGCATTGCATGTGATACCCTAATAGAAATACAAGAGTTAGGCTTGACAGATTTTGGATTGGAGATCTAGTAAGATGGCATTGATATTTGGATTAAGCTAATTGTGTAGTCTTATCATCGACATAGTTACTCAAGCTACTCTGGTGGAAGAAGATATGAGGGTGAATGTAGAACTATTCAATCGAAAGAAACACCAACAACCACTCGATCAAAAGAAACACCAACAACCACGGCCAATGCCCAATAGAAACTAGAAGCCTACCCCAAGTTACCATCTGCGGCTGTCTCAGGGTAGTCAATCCCATCTAGTTTGCAAGACTTGCGGAAAAAGGCATCCGTGAAACTGTTTTGTGAGCCAGAATGCTTGCATTAAATGTAGAGAGCCAAACCACATGGCTCGAGACTGTCCCAAAAAGAACGCACCAGCTCTAGTTCCAGGAAGTGGATTGAGGGTGTAACACCCCACTTAAAAACACTTTAGGCCTTGACCATAGTAGCCATAACCCTAGCTAAGTAGAAGTTGGGATACTTGGAAATTTTTAGGGCTTGATTGATTTAGTAGTATTATTTTGAAGAATTTGCAATGCTTTATTAATTTGAGGAAAGGTGCCAAGAGGCCAATTAAAGGATGACACATGGCAAGTTGAGACTTGCCACCTTGATGGGCTAAGTGATTTGGTTAAAATGCTAGATGAATTAGAGAAGGCCTAAGAGTGGTTTAATAAGGGCCTTAGCTTACTAAGATGAGATGGGCTAAGGATAGACACTACGACCTTAGGCCCAACTTGGGAGACACAAGATATTAGGCCCAACTTAGTAAGATTCAAGGCTATTGGCTCAATTTAGAAAAGACCCAAAGTTAGACCCAACCTAGTAGACTATTGAGGCCAAGGAAAGGCCCAATAAACCTGGACGTGAAGTCCATATATAAATCCACTTATAGGCCCAAAACAAAGGCTTGTTCATATGGCCCAATGAAAAAACCCAACACTTGAAGCCCAAGCCTTGTATTTCATTTCACTCTTCCAAATGGGGCCCACATGCACCATATCATTGGTTTCCATTCTACCCAAGCTTAAACTACACACCCCTAGGATTCTCTTTCAACCATGGTAAACCTTCTAGCTTGAGTTAAGGATTACTATTCATCACACCCATGAATAGTAATTCAAGCATCATGACTTGAATAGTTTTCTTGAAACTCTTTTCTTCATAATTTTAAATCTGAAATTTTTGTCTTTTACACTTGTTTTGCATCACTCTTAGAAAACCCTTGAAGATTATAACTCAACCCATGTCACTTGAGACAAAGTCATGTCAATACCACCACAACCCACCAATCGGCACCTAGATGCAAAACCATGCAACCTTTCAACAAGCCACCAAAACCCAACTCCCCTTCCACAAGTTTTCAAGAGGTATTCTACACTCTTTAACCCTCATTATATCACCTAAAATTAGACCTAAGAGGGGGCTAAAAATAGTCCCATAAGCCAAGCCAAAAACACAACTACTCACCTTGGAACTTGAAGAATGGACTAAACCGAATACCCATGCTTTTTCAAGGATTTTTTTTTCTACACCTAAAATAGCCTCTTACACACGCCACCACCTCTACCCTTTAGTTCCAAGGTTAAGTACATGCTTGTCCAATTATCTCCCAAAGGCAGCAAAACCGATTGGCAAAAGGAGAGTTATGCTTAGGTCACTCGATTGAAACCATAATCAATCCATCTTCCTTCATTTTCTGCTCTAACATAATCACATAGAAACCAATCACCCCTCTTTCCCACACCTGGAAAAGCTACCAGATAGGGGTTATCATACCAACAAAATAGATCACAAGATAGGACAAAAGGTAATAAAAAACCTGGGCAGTTTTGAAACCCAACCCTTTGGCCAACAACTTGGTTTCTCATGAGATTTATTGTCCAACTTCATAACCATTCAGCCTTACACCTATAACATTCATCTAGCCTTTGTCAAGAAGGTCATCAAGTGATTTAGGGCACTATTCTTGTATAAGCTCACATTCATATTAAATGTCATTTTGAGCATGAAACATCATTGAGCATTTAATTACTTGCTTACATGACATGTAAAATTTCTCATCATTTTAACATATTGCATATAAATGTCATTTTCACATGAAGCCTACTACCTATGCACATGTCATGAAACGCATTTTCCAAGCATAGCATAAAAATAAATTTTGTCACAACCCCAAAGGCTAGGATGGGGATTTATCTGGTGGAACTCCTCTGTCCACTCTGGAGTGAGTAAAAATGGAGTGGTAAACCATAAGTTGACAAAGAACTGTCAACGGGCTTTGAATGTATTATTTTTAAAGAATGCTGAAGCGAAGTAATTTATGGCACCTAATGCTAGTGCGTGCATACGTTATGATGTTATGTTATAATGATGATATGTTATGATACCAATGCATTGGGTGAGTCTGCAAAGAATGTAATTTCAATGTGAGTTGTACTACAGTCACCGGCAGGTACTCATAATGCATATAGGGGAGTAATGATACCATACATTATGTTATGTTAATTATGGCTTTAATAACAATAAAATATTATGTTTTTGAAAAGATGAAGTGAAAAATATTCTCTGTAAGAAAATTTGTAACAAAGTTTTTTGGAAAATGTTGAGGAATTTCGATTGGAGACAAATACGGATTTTTCTGCATATCGAGCATGCATCTCATGTTTATCATTTATCATGCATATCTTATCTATGTGTAAGTTGTTTGTTTAACTCACTGAGATTTCAAGTAATCTCACTGTGGTAGTCTCACTACTATTCCCTCCGGAATAGTAGAAGTTGTGTCAGGACCAGCATATGACGAGCAGGACGAACTGTTGGCTTCAGATTGTTGAGGATGAGCCCGATCCTAAGAAGAAGATCGATTTGATCTTAGTGTTTATAGCGATGGCTCTATACACCATAAAGCGGATGAGAGAGTTGATCTAACTATGTAGTATCTGTATTAAGGAGATTCTATCTCCCACTTTATGTCTGAACTTATGTGGACCTCTTAAGTGAGAAAATATCTATTTATGGTTAATTAATCATTTGGGATATTTAAGTTCATTCTAGCATAAAATTGTTTTTTAGTCACCCTTATTCCGCTGTGATTATTGCATACTAGGATGTCTTGCATATTAATTGTCATGAACCGGGGGGGGGGGGTATGTAATCATGTGTTGCATCTCCTGACGCTTCAAGACTCCGTTACATCCTAAGTAGTGACTTGGGGGCATCACAGAGGGCTACCACACCAACCTAATTTTTTACACTTACTCTAGGAGATACTAAAACATCTAATAATGTGGTTACAAGTACCCTTCTATTATTTTCTCGTTATGCTACCGTCTTGTTTGATTTAGATGCCACACACTCTTTTATATCATGTACCTATGCTTGTTTGGATGTGAAAGCACCAAAGAGTCTTGATTGTTCACTATCTGTTGCTACACCCACCGACGAACAAATAGTTTACGATACTATACTTAGGAATTCCCCCATTGAAATTCATGGGAGGCATCTCCCAGCAAACTTGGTGATATTTGAGATGTTGGCAGTCGATGTAATCTTGGGGTTGGACTGGTTATCTCGAAAACATGCTTGTGTAGACTACTTTAAAAAAGTAGTTTTCACACCCTCGAGCAAAGAGGACTTCAATATTTGCTCAAAGTGAGGGAACACCTCCCTCAGTTGATCTCGGCCTTGCAGGCTACCAAACTACTAAGACAGGGATGTTCAGGGTTCCTAGCTAGTTTTGTAGCACCAACTGCAGAGGGACCTAAAATTGAAGATATTTCCATTGTCAGAGAATTTCAAGACGTGTTCCCAAACGATCTTCGAAGATTGCCTCCAGTCGAGAGACCGACTTCTTGATTGACCTTCTACTAGGGACTACACCCATATCAAAGGCACCATATCGTATGGCCCTAGTAGAGCTAAAGGGGCTTAAGGAGCACTTGCATGAGCTTTTGGATAAGGGTTTTAATTGCCCTAGTGTGTCACCATAGGGTGCAACAGTTCCTTTTGTGAAAAAGAAGGATGGTTCGATGCGACTTTGTATTGATTATCGAGAATTGAACCAGGTGACAGTTAAGAAGAAGTATCCACTACCAAGAATTGACGATTTGTTTGATTAGTTACAGGGGGCCCAAGTTTTCTCCAAGATTGATCTGCGTTCCAGTTACCATCAGATTAAGATCAAGTCTGAAGATATTTCAAAGAAGACATTCAAAACACAATACCGACATTATGAGTTTCATGTCATGCCATTTGGTTTGACGAGCGCCCCCGCAGCTTTCATGGACATGATGACTAGAGTTTTCAAGTGTATATCAATCGGTTTGTTTTTGTTTTCATTGACGATATCCTTATTTACTCCTAAAGCCAAGTTGAACATGAGGAGCATTTTAGGACTGTGTTACAGAATTTGAGAGAACAGTAGTTGTTCACGAAATTCAAAAAGTGTGATTTTTGGTTGCAAGAGATTACCTTTTTGGGGCATGTTGAGTCGAAAGAAGGAGTTTCAGTATACCCGGCCAAAATTGAAGCAGTTGTGAAATGGGCCAAGCCAACTAGTGTAAATGATCTAAGAAGCTTCTTAGGTCTTGAGGGTTACTACATGAGGCTTGTTAAGGGATTCTCTAGCATTGCATCCCCAATGACTAATCTAATGAGTAGAAATTTATGTAGACTGAAGAATGTTAAAGGAGTTTCCAAGAGCTTAAAAAGAGATTAGTGACAACACCAGTGCTCATCGTTCCCTTCAGCAATACGAGATTTGTTATTTACAGTGATGCTTCTCTGAAGGGATTGGGTTGTGTTTTGATGCAACATGGAAAGGTTATTGCTTATGCTTCTCGGCAACTCAAGAGTTACAAGAAAAATTATCTAACATGTGATTTAGAGCTTGCAACAATTGTCTTTGCATTGAAATTGTGGAGGCACTATATCTATAGGGAAAAGTGTGAGATCTATACAGACCATAAGAGCCTAATGTCTTTCTTTATACAGAAAGAGTTGAATATAAGGCAACGCATATGGTTAAAACTTTTGAAAGATTATGACTAACTATCATCTGGGTAAGGCTAATGTAGTGGCAGATGCTCTTAGCAGAAAATCGTCCTTCGGTACCCTTGCTACTATGTATACATAGACATATTTTACTGGATATGGATTGAGTAGGGATTGAGATGATAATGGATGCACAGGCCCGATTAAGTAGCTTGACTTTGGGTTCGTCATTGATGGACCGGATCAAGGCTGCCCAAACCAGAGATACAAATCTAGTGAAGATCAAGGGAGAGGTACAAGAAGGCAAAAGTCTCGAATTTGCAGTATTTGATAATAGCACTCAAAGGTTCAAGGGAAGAATATGTGTTCCAAAAGTTAAGGAGATCAGAGAAGTGATCTTGAGAGAGGCTCACTGCTCACTCTATACTATTCACCTAGGGCGCACCAAGATGTACCGAGATTTGAAGCGACAATTTTGGTGGAGCGGTATGAAGCGCAAGATAGCCAGCCATATGGCTCGATGTCTAACTTGTCAATAGGTCAAGGCAAAGCATCAAAGGCCTTCCGGGTTATTACAACCACTCCTCCTACCTGTTTGGAATTGGGATGAAATTGGTATAGATTTTGTTTCAGGATTTCCTAAGACACCAGGGGTTTAGGATGCAACATAGGTGATCGTTGATAGATTGCCAAAGTCATCTCAATTCGTTCCAATTCAGATGACATACTCTTCAGACAGGTTAGCAAAGCTGTATGTATGTGAGATTTTAAGATTGCATGGAATCCCCTCCAAGATTGTATCAGACAGAGATACTCATTGCACTTCAGTAGTCTAGAGGAGCCTGTAAAAGGAGTTAGGGATAGAGTTGACCTACAACACAGCTTTTCACCCTCAGACAGATGGATAGTCAGAGAGAATAATGCAGATTTTAGAGGATATGCTTAGAGCATGTATGATGGACTTCAAGGGTAGCTAAATTAAATACCTATCCCTGAAAGTTGCACCGATGAAGGGAATCGTTAGGTTTGGAAACAAAGGCAAGCTGAGTAAGAGATATCTAGGCCCTTTTGATGTACTGGAAAGAATTGGCATTGTAGCATACAGGTTGGCTCTCGCACCGTAGTTATAAGCTATTCAAGATGTTTTCCACATCTCCATGCTTCGGGAGTGTGTACTAGAACCTACACACATATTAGAGTACGAGCCACTCCAAGTTGCGAATATCTCACCTACAAGGAGTTTCCTGTAGGGATTCTCGTACAGAAGGCTCAAGTACTTCACAAGAAGACCATTCCGATGGTCAAAGTGCTTTGGAGCAATCACACGGAGAAAGAGGCACCTGGGAGTTAGAGGAAGACATGAAGACCAAGTACCCATACTTGTTTGATTGAAGTACGTTTTATCTCGAAGACGAAATTAATTTTAAGGGAGGAGATTGTAAACAAACGGTCCTAAATTAGGATTTTTCATTATTATTATTATTTTAGTTAATCTGGTTTGAGATTTGAGTGGGACTCTTCCACTCTAAACGCCCATTTTCCCTCTATTTGATTTCTTGGTTTGAATATTTCCTAATCAGTAACAAACACTCACTTCAAAACCGTCCCATAAATCCTATCTTTTTTCCCTTCAACAAACCCACAATATCTCGCGGCCAGAACCCCCCATCGAAATCAAATTTTCTCCACACTTCAAACCGAGCTACACAGCAAAAATCGAGAAGCCACTTCCCAACAACCACCGTAGCACTTTCTCTTCATACCAAGTCAGCCACCTCGCTGGAAACCACAATAGAGCCTGCCGGAGGTGAGCCTTCCTTCCTACACTACCAACCCCTTAAACTCCTACGTCGCTTTCATTTTCTCTCCACCGCGAGTAACATACTTGTGCTCTGTGAGTTTCACCTCTGTTCACCATCCACCACCATAGAGAAACCGGCCAGCCACCTCCGTCAGATTCGCATTTTCTCGGTAAGCCCTGACCGTCAATCACTACTTTCTCTCTCTGGTGTCCCGATCTAAGACCACAAGTTATTTCCCCCTCTCTCAGTACTTCGCCGTCAGCTTCAGAGGAAGCCACTGTAACTCTCGGCCAGCCACCAGCCCTCCGCACCTCTTCTTCTCTCGGTGAGTCCCCAGTTATCACTCGATTTCTTTGTTTGTCCAATGTTTTGTAATTTCAAGCATACTTCTTTTTGGATTTTGGTCTTCCTAATATACCCATAAGTTTATAGCATTACAAAAATACCCATCCAACCCTGCATGTGGCAACTTACTTTCAATTGTTTCTTTTCTGAGTCTGTCACATGCACCTCTCTATTTTTCAGATTTTGTTTTCAGATTCTTTTGATTTCAAGAATGTTCTTAGAGTATTGGCATTGGCTTAGCCAAATGCCAGTGCTTAGTCAAATATGAAGAATTTGTGGGTAAATCCCTTGTGTGATGACCCGAGTTTGTCTAGGCTTGATCCTTAGAATTCGTTCTAGGTTGATGACATTTTAGGAGCCTTAGTTACTTTAGAAGGCCTTAGATTCTTTGATGTGGTAACTTGAGCCCAAGAGGAGAGTGACTTTAGTTTACTTTTGTAATTTCGGCCCTATTTAGAAACCCAGGTTCAATGGTTTAGGCCCGTGACCCAATTCTAAGTCACTAGTGCCATGTGTCATAAGAATGTTACACCTTGAATCTAGTCTTGATAGTGGGTTAAAGGGGAGAGAGAGGTGTAGGAAAGCACCAAGAATGGCTTACAAGCCTAGCCCATTGTTTTGCCCAGAATTTGAGTTCCAATGTAGATGTCTTGGAAAGGGAAGCCTAGGGAAGTGAAATGGAGCTTTTCTAGAAGTTTTGCATAGGGAACTGAAAGGAGGCACATAGGATTTCGAATTTAGTCAGCTTCTGCCAAGTGCCAAGCATGCACTAAGTTTCTAGAAGAATATGTGAATAGACTTTGTATCAAGGACAAATATGCCCTTAGGGTTTCGGCTAGAACACTCCCAAGCACCCCCCATTCACTTGCCACTTGTCACTTAGTTTATTTTGGACCAATGGTACATGAAAGGTCACCTAGAGAATGAGCACTTGGAAGATGAAGCATCATCTTGGGAAAGGAAGAATGAGTGGACGGCTAGGGCTATGGCACATGCCACGCCCAATGACATTTGTCATCCATGCCAAAGGTTGCTTGTGAGGAAAAGGAAAAGGAATGTAATGTTTTACCAAGCTACCCTTGATGAAATATTTACTTGTTTAAGGAAAGGAATGGCATAAAGGGGAGAGAAGGGAATTTCGGCCAAGGGAAGAGAAACCCTACACGACACTCCCAAGATGTCCCTTCCCAATGCAATCCAAGTAGAGAACTCCAAGAGGCATTTTCGGCAAAAGGTAAAGGGGAAGAAGAAACCTATGTCACTTGTCATCCATGCAAGAATTTTGGAAGCAACCAAGGAGGGAAGTGAAGGGTTTTCTATAAAAAAGAAGGGGTTCACGCCAAGGGGCTTTTCCCTTGCCATTTTTTCAGAAATTGCATGAGTTCTCACTCTCTCCACACAATTCTCCCATGTTCATTTGAAAGTTTACGCACTTTCTTGTATTTTCTTTCCAACCAAACAAGGAGGATCCTTGCAAGAGAAGGGATTTCGGCACCACCAAGGATAAGTAAGGTAAGGATTGGCTTCCTTTTAAGTTTTGCACACACACATGTCACTTCTCAATCCGAAAATGAGATTCAAATCTCATTAGACTTTGAGAAAGGTAGAACACCCACACTTTCTAACGTTTTCTTGGAAAAATGACTTAGGGATTTAAGAAAACCCTTGAAGCCGATTAGTAAGGGGAAGTTCATCTTCCATGTTTTCGACTACCACATGTATCTTTGCTCACTTTAGGTTTTGTTTTCCTTCATGAGTGAAATGAAGGGATTTTAATCCAAAAATCCTAGAAGCCGAATGGTTTAAGACCACGTGATGCCCTAGAAATCCACACACACACTCAAGAACATGAGGTAGGTTTTAGTTACTCTCTCCAATATAGTATGTTTAGATTTACAGATTGCTAGTATTTCTTTACGTGAATTTTTGTAAGTTTACACTCAACTTACTCTTGGTTAATGCTTGTATATATTTGTATAAATCCTTTCATTATTTCGATTGCTTTGTTTGTTATCTCTTGGTTGTTTTTTTCAATATGCAAATGTGATTTTGAGTAACTCTAAGGAAGGAATTATATGTTTTGGATTTGTGATGAAAATGCCATGAAATACTCCCATAAGTTTCTGTTTTCACTTAATTAAGGTTGATGGTTTATGCAACATGATATTTCGATTTGAATATGTCTCGAAAGTTTCGGACCTTGGTCAAAACCTATGATTTCATGTTTTGTTTCACTATGTCTTGATTTCTATATTATATGCTTGAGGTTTGGAACATGTTTAAGTGATGAATCTTCATATTTTTGCGCCTATGAGTTTCGGCCTAAGCAAGTTTTCATGGTTCCATGTATGTGTTTTGATATCTCATATGGTTTATGTTATCATGCTAAGAAATGAACATGTTATGCTTGGTTATCTCATGCATGTCATTTCACGTCATATGTCAAGTGTAAGTGCGTATGTTATAAGTCTCTTGTCATAAGCATTTAGGGAAAAGTGTTTTCAGAGAAAGTGTTTTCAGAAAATGTTTTCAAAGAAAAGAGTTTATAAGTTTTATCATGACCCCAAATGCTAGGACGGGAGAATTTCCTAGTGGAACTCTTCTGTCCACTCTGGAGTGTTTAAGAATGAAATGGTAACTCCTAGGTCGACAAAGTACCGTCGATGAGCCTCGAATGGATCCTTCTCAAAGGATACCAGAGCGAGGAAGCGCTTAACGCTAGTGGGTGCATAAGGCATGTAACCCGACAAACTAAGGTCTAGTTAATATGAATCTTTATCTATGACGTATTCATCACGGTGTATGGACTGTTGATGGTGTAGTAACTAACAGAAACACGCAGTGCTAAGGGGAAACGTATTATGTCCACTCTCTAAATAAGAATATGCGCCTAAGTGCTAAGGATCACTCGATGTAAATCTTGTGATATGTTCTGATAAGGCAAGTTCTGTATAAGTTCACATGAATAAGAAAAGGTTAAGAAGTTTTTATCAAAAGTTTAAGTCTCTGATACGAGTCTCTTGAAAATGGTCAAGTGCATAAGTCAAGTTCTGGTCAAAGGCATAAGTCAAGTACATGTTCATGCAGGCATTTCATGATATATATTTTGTATGCTTGTATTAACTGTGGTATGTTGTGTGTTACTTGCTGAGATTTCTTGAAATCTCATTATGGTAGTTTCAACTACCATTCTCCAACTGGAATGGTAGAAGTTGCTACAGGTACGTCAGATACCCAGGAAACATGAACCTAAATGGTTCCTCGATAGAGGACGAGTACACTGTTTAGGCTCGTCATGACTACACTGATGATGCATTAATATATACGGCTAAACTTCTCAAGAATATCTTAAATAGTATTAGTGAGACCGATATCGACGCTACAATTTATCAACCCTCTAAGAATCTGAAGTTTTGATGGAATATGGACCAGTTGTCTACTTACCTGGAGCGAACCTCAAAGGCCTCAGCCAACGCAAAGGCAATGGCAAAGGAATTAGGTTTGATACCGCCTGAGCCTCAACAATCCTATGGGGTCTTTTAGTGTCTATCTCCCAATGGGACAATGATTATAAAGAGTACGGGAGCTTAAGTTATTTTGTGAGAAGGAAAAAAAAAAAAAAAGGAAAAGTAAATAGTACTTATGGCTTTAGACGTCAACTTTTGTGGAACTATGTCTTTTTTAGGAGGTCCCGTGTTTTGGGAGTTTTAAACTATACTCTATGATTTGGGATGTTATGCTTTTATGACATATGTTTACGTTTGGACAATGTTTGGGGTATGATATTAGTATGGTGCCATGTGCTTTGCAATTGCTTGTCACGTTGCTTAGTTTATCCAACTTTTTGCTATTTTTTCGCTGCTACACTATTGCATACTGCAAGTGTACTTAGGTGCATAGCATATTATCTGTTATGTACGAGAAGTGTGTAGCCTTATTTTACATGTCCCGACGTCTCAGTCACCGTTCAATCCCAAGCGGGGCCTTGGGGCGCTACACCTTGGCATTGGATTAGCCATAACAACTTCATCCTAATTTTTATCTATAGTCATTCTTCAAATATGAAGTAAATTGTAGCTCAGTCATCTTATTTTTTAGTGAATATTTCTCACCAAACCCACTTCTCCTCTCTTCAATTCGTTTCTTTCCCACACATTTCTCCTCTCTATCTCTCCACTTCAATTTTTTTCCCACACATCAGAAATTTCACATTTCTCTTTTTTTCCCCCACACCGTTAGCCACCATTAGCTCCCCCAGCAATATCCTCATCCATCATCGCCGATTCAACTCCAACTGAACCAGTATCACCTTTGTCACTGGCATCGCTTCAACAAAGCCCTTTCTCTGCCCTCATTTCAAGCAACACGACTGGATTGAACATCACCACTGCCCACACACGACGGCTTTATTTGGCCTTGAAGGCGCCACCGCACCACCCTCTCCTCTCTCTCTGATCCCACCTTTTCTCTTTCTCTCCCAGTTGGATCAGGTATTTGCTGTTAAAAAATGGATCTTTACATTTCTTCTTTCTCACACATTTCTTCTTTAAAAAATGTGTTTTTTCTCTCTAGCTCGTCCCCATCTCCATAAACAACTCAGTCCAAGCTAAGTCCTTGTTGCAACTCCATGGCCATCTCGTCCCCATCGCCCGCTCGTTCCCGTCGCTAGCTCCTCCTTGTCATTGCTCACACCAAAGCCCCTTCTCACAAGTAAGTTTTCTCTTACTCTCTTTCTCTTAATGTTTCATGTTCTTGGGTGAAATTCTTTGTGTGAAGTTGGGATGAAATTCATGAATAAAATTTGGGTGAATCTAGGTTGAGCTTGACAACAATATTTAGTGAGATTTATTGGAGTTAGTGGGTTGGTGGGAATTAAATAAGGGTCGTGGTCCATGGCTGAAACAAAGTAATGGACCTGAGGTTTGTGTTGGGGGGAAATTTGTTGGGAAAGAAGTACAAATAGGTTGACCCTCTATAACACCCAGGAAAGTGTTAGATATAATACTCTATAGTATGGACAAAACAAAATTAGGCTTTTTTGTTGCAATGGAATGAGAGAGAGGAAAACAAAGCCTTAACCAAGATAATACTACATTTGAATAGATGATCTTTGCCAATCAGGCAATCAACCTGTGCATTCAGCAGCACCAAGAACGTCAAAATCGAAAAGCAGAACCTAACCCTACAAACTTCAGAAGACCAAAAGCAAACATAGAAGAGCTCCACATTCTATTATATTGTATACCTCTTATTACATGATCTGTAAACTATCCTGCATATGCTTAGTAATTCACATATGATGAAAATGGAAACTATAAAAAGTTAGGAAAAGCAAATGAGGGTATTGCATCCAAAATTGCCAGTAAAAGTGTCACTATAAAAAAGGAAAACCAAAGAAAACATTGATATGATAAGACAGTAGAATACATTAAATATGCAGACTCCTCTCTGCATAAAAGATTAGTAAATAATAAAAATAATGGTTGTAAATATCAATATATTTCTTTCTCTAAGATGAACAGCTTTGTGATCTAAAAGCTATAAATCATTAAGTTCTTTCAATATGTATTTATGTATAACCAATTCACTACATATACTCAAGCATCCAGTTATTATGCAAGAAAGCACTCTTCATTTATGTTATAAGTTTCTTCGTTTATATTACAACTTTTTTAGAGAAGGCTACTTGCTCAAGAAAGCATAACGTACAGAGCCCTCCTAGCTGATTGAATGAAATATCAACCACAATGTTTTGTACAAGACACTTTACAAGCTTAACCTGCCAACATGAAACACTGTATATTTTATATGGCACTAAGATGTAACTTACTAGAAGAAAAACAATGATTCATTTAAAAATCATACCCTAAACATAGCATATCTCATAGAAACAACAAAAATGTAGAGGTAAAAGGGTATGAAAGCATACATTCATTCTGGACAGTGAACGTCTATACAATGGTGCAATGATCAAGTTTATGAGATAGAAGGAAAGGGAAAATAGTAGTATAGGTCAACAACATCCTGCATGTAATATAGTTGACTGTAAATTTGGAAATGACTCTCAGAAGGAAATGGTCAAATGAAAAACATGAATATGTAAATAGAAACCCTAAAGATTTGAACTTGCCTCAGCATGCCACAACCCACAATAGGGTGGCCATGACTTCACTGGAAAAGCGTATGTACAGATTAACCATACAAGAACAGATTGTATCATAAAATAATTTCTAAGATTAAATAAGGTAAGATGGGTTGTAACTTAGGCTTACATCCATCATACGTCCATACTAAAGTGAATCTATTTGGGAGTGAATCTAACAACATGCAAGGTCTTTATATTTTGGTTAATCTAACAATTTGATTTGCATGAGTTTGCATCCAACGTTTAGGAGTGAATCCGTTTTTGGTTTTCAACAGCTAGTTACATTAACCTATTTATAGCAACAACTAGTTACATTAGCCTATTTATAAGATTCTCAATGTGAATTATATAAGATTCTCAATGGCATTTATATAAGTGCAGACTCTTTGTTGCAGCTCATTACTGTCACATTGCAGCTCATTATGTATTTCCATTGCACTTCTCACAATTTTTTTTGGATTAGTGGACGTTAGCACTATCTTACTGGACACATTAGCATTATATTAGTGGAAACAAAACTATCCTACTGCATGTGTTTTTAGATTAGTGATTGCACAGGTTATGATAATGAGGGCAACAACTATATATATATATATATATATATATATATATATATCCATGTGCTGAATGTTTGCCTCTACTTTCCAAGACTACATGTGATCTGGTTATTCAGTGAATTAATGTTTGCCTTTTAACTCATTATCTGCATATAATCTACATCTAATTTTGTACAATAATACTCTCTTTAGGGATGGATGCCACATTTGATGAAGATCCCTTCTTCACCACCCTATTAGAAAGTGGTGAACAAGGTATCTCCAACACCCTAATGGGTAGTAATCATGATAATGTTCTACTCCAACCAACACGACTAGAAGGTAAAAAAAGGTCACCTAGTAAGAAATATGCACGAGGTGTGTCTTTCACCTTAGAGAAGGGGACAACCTCCTCGTGTCGGGTTGGTTCAACATTAGCATTGATTCTATTCGAGGAACTGACCAAAAATCTACACAAATGTGGGATAGAATTTTGGATTATTACAATGAGTATAAGAAACCTAGCAATCCAGAATGTTATGTTGTGTCACTAACCAATCGATGGTCGGTGATCCAAAAATGCACAAATAAATTTTGTGCTAATATAGCCCAAGTAGAATCATTGCATCCAAGTGGTGCAACGAAGCAAGACAATGTATAAATTTCGAACTGTTTCAAATATACAAATTATTTAGAGAAATTACATTCTTACATTCTCCATTGGCATATTTAGATTGAAAGGGCCAAGATCATGTATAGAGAGGTTGAGAAATCTAGCTACACTATGGAACACTGTTGGTGTCTATTGAGACACCAACCAAAAAGGCAGCAACATATGTCAATGTTGTCAACAAGAAAGAAACCACCTGGGAAACGTTCAGCTATTGCGGACTCGACTCTAGTAGGAGACAACATAGGAGGTGAAAATGTTAAGGTCATTATTGAGAGATATCTAGGCAAGAAGGCTAAGAAAGAAAGGAAGAGAATAAGGAAGGTTAGAGAAGCTTCGAACTCTGAATTTCATGCCACCTTAACTCGGATGCACAAGGATAGAGCCATGTGCATGCTGGAGAGAAGACAAGAGGCCAACAACGCAAACTCTAATAGGTCCCAAAAGAAAACCGATATGGAGATAATGAAATTGGATCTTGTCGGCAGGAATGCAATGTAGCGAGAGTATTTCCAAAATCTTCAAAAAGAAAATTTTGAGGAATCTAAGAGGCAGTTTTCATCTACATCTACATATTCATCTCCATCTCAACCTCTAGGAGGTGTGTAGCCATTTCTTGTCTATATTTTGGGTTGTTGTTATCTATTTAATATTGTAATAGAACATTTTTTTGGCTTGTTTTAGTGGCTCGGCAGCCACGTGTTGGAAATACATGGGTAGCCACTATGTGCTAAGGAAAAGCTGTATTTTGGGCTGTAATGTGGGCATTGTTGTTGTTATATTTTGTGTATTGCTGTAATGTAGGCCTCATGGGTACTACGGCTGTTATATTTTGTGGGTAACAACTATATGTGAAAGAAACTTCTTGGTTTTGTGCTACTTTTTGTAAATTTTGGGTAGCAACTATATGCTTCTGTTGTTATATTTTCTGGGTTGTTGTATGTGGTCAGCAACTATGAGTTGTTGTTATGTGTGTGCAGCATCTTTTTGAGCTGTTGTTATGTGTGGGCAGCAATAGTCGTCAACAATTATGAGCTGCTATTATGTGTGGGCCGCAATAGTGGTAAGCAACTATGAGATGTTGTATGCTTCTTTTTGAGCTGCCAATTCTTTTTCTCTCTTTGTGAAGCTTGTCATTTGATTTGTAGTTGTCTTGAGAAGTTTTGTTTGTAGTTGTGATTTGATTTTATCTGTAAATTTTGGGCAACAATTGTGTAAGTACTGAAAGTATAGATTGTTGGATTGTGAACAATAGTGGTAGTGTTTAAATTGTAACGCCCCGATCCCAAAGATCCGGAGAGTTAGCTCTTAATACTTAATATCAACTTCAATAACACAACTAGAAAACTCCATAAAATGTTAATCCATTTAATCAATCCAAATATCTAAGTTCCTCCATGGAGACAACAAAGAAATTCTCAATAATATAAATTAGAAATCCTCCAAAAACTCAAAAATATCCTTAACTCATCAAATCAAATACCCGAAAAATAAATTAGTTTACTAACTATGACTCTCAAATAAGCACTTGTACCCTTAGGCACTTATTCCACCATGATCATCACACCTTGATAAAACTTCCTACTCTTGTTCTCCAGCTGAACCATCAAAATTATCTGAAAAATATATGGAGATAAGGGGTAAGTTATCAACAACTCAGTAAGCAGAGGACATATACCAGTGTGTAAACTTGAGCATTTACAGAGTTCAGAATACATAACATAATCTTTTCTTTCGGAATGCAGAATCAGAATAATGTTTTCAAAATGCAGCGTCAGAACAATGTTATCAAAAATATCAGAGTGAAAGTTCAAAAATATTCATAATCAAAATCTCTTTGGCATAACATAAACTGAAACATCACATCTTATCTTATCATGTCAGAACAAATACCATGTTTAACCTCGTGGTAGGGTTGTGCAAACCCCGGTAGCTAACCGAACAGAAACAGAATGTGAATCTTCCCCTTATTCATTCTCGAAGTCCCGAGTGTGCACATAGGAAAGACCACACAGAAAACCACTTTGTTTCTAAAGTGGGTGCACTAGAAACAAAAAATTTGGTACCAACCCGAACAGAGGCCACAATTTTACACTTGTGGTAAGGTCAGAACGGAACAGAAATAGAAATAGAATGTTATGCCAGAGGTTTTCAGAAATCACATCAGATCATATCAGAGTACAGAAATTTTTTAGAATAAAACAAAATCATATCACAACATAATTTATGCACAAAATTTCATATTCGCTCTCTTTTTCAAAGTTCAGAAATAAAATGTCAAAAATAAACTCATGTCTACACCAGTCATGACAGAAAATACTTTCTTCTTAAACAGAATCTCATGAGTAATGCAGAACAAATAACTGAGGTAGTTCAAATTTATTTTTATAACCAAATATGTATATTTTTCCAAAAATCAACTTCAGCTCATTTTATTTTAATGTAAAGTCTAGCATAGGAACCCGCTTACCTGGATTTCTTAGCTTTTTCGAAATTTTTCTCAAAAAATGTCGAACAATAATTAAGCGTCACCTCTAAAACAATCACGTAATTCTCGTAAATTTTCAATTAATCATATATTTCAATATTTAATCCTAAACTTCTAAAATAACCTATTTAATTCCTCAAAACCTAAAATTACAAACCATCACTTTCTAAAATCATCAATATTGATTTAATAACTTTAACTAAAACATTTATAAGTCTGACATATTTATTATTGAAAACAAATTATAAAGTTTAATACGAGATAATATAATTATCCCAAAATATTTTAAAATAAACCATAACTATTTTTTTAATAGACTAAATCATATCTAAAGTGTAAAAATAACATTACACCAATATTGTTTACTTTTAAAATAAATCTTTACTTAATAACATGTTAAAATAATTTTCGGTAATCATAATTAAATAAGAGTTTATTAACACAATAAAATTTTTAAAACATCTTAGCATAACTTGCAGTTCAAAAGGGTAGAAAAGTAATTAATAATATTAGTGTAAAATATAGCTTAGAACCATGTAATACACTTACGTAAAGTTGTAAACCAGATTCTATGAATAACGCAGCAGCTACGTACGCGATGGATGTTCACCGTGAAGAGTGGAGCTGCGACGGCATTGGACGGATGCACTGGCGGTTGGGTGGCTGAGTACAGAGGGGTAGAGCAATGAGAAAGAGACCCTCTAATGAGAGGTAGAGAAAACACAATGCGAGTGAGAGAGAGAGAGAGACGAAGAGAGACAACGAGAACTCACCGTGAATGGAGGAGTTGCGTGCGGTGTGGAGATGAAGGTGGTTGTCCGGCGGCGAAGCACTGAGAGAAAAAGTGACGAGTGAGAGAGAGAGAGATATGAGAGCACCGAGAAGGAGACAGAGGGCTCCTTACCGAGAGAGTTACGCGCTGCGACGGCCCGGGTGGCTATCGACGGTGGCACGACTAGGCGTGGCTGAGATGCTGGACTATGGGTTCCCTTTGCGCCGTGGAGGAGACGTCCGAAAGGGTTGGTCAAAGCGCAACTGCCGTGCTTGGAGGAGCAACCAAATACTCTGTGTTTCGGACCCAAAACAGAGGAGTTTCGGACCCAAAACAGAGGAGTTTCGGTTCACTATGCAGGTGGTTGTTCTTGGCACTTTGGTGGTGGTGCAGTGGTGTATGGTGGAGGAGCTGGAGCTCCAGTGATGGTCAAGTGGAGGAGACGCATGGCGAGGTGAAGCTGCAATCCATGGAGATGCAGTGCATGCATGGGTTGCGTCGATTTTTGTATGGGGGCAGTGAGAGTTCTGAGTGGTGCACGGTGGAAATGGGTTGTGTTGTGGAGGAGAAAGTGCTCGAATTTGCTTGGTGGACGGGTTTGACGGAGGCTGAGCTATAGTGTAAGCATGCTGTGAACGTACGTGCGGGGTGGAGGTGTTGGGCTGATTTTTAGACGATGTGAAGAAACTGAGTTATGGTGCTGCGGCTCGGTGTTTTGCAGAAAGTATGTATATATATATATAAAGGTGATTGAACGTAAAAAGAAAACCCTAGAGCCGAGGGAGACGTGCAAGTGCAAGGGAGTGAATAAATACCTTAGATACGTGCATGCTTATGACTAACGGAAAGAGGAGTGTAAAGGTGGGGAGATTTAAAAATCAAATGGAGAGAAAATCGAGAGAAATATATATATGGTTGTTTGATCAAAGTAATTATATATCTACCGCTGCTGAAAACCCTAGTGGGAAGCTCAAGTACGTGCATGGGATGTGGGGCCAAGAGAAAAAATATCATGGAGTAGGGCTTTATGTTCCATTTTAAAAATAATATAGAAGAATGAATAAATAAAATAAATGGGCTCTTTCTTAAATTTTCTCGGCCCATAAAATAGTACTTGAAAAATTTTAATTGGATTTTTCACATACTTAACCCAAAATATGAAAAAAAAAATAGGCTTAGTGCTAGGCCTGAAAATTACATAAATGATAGTAGTAGTAGCACAATTTGTTGCTCAACTAGAAATGCTTGTGAGGGAGAGTAGTGAAAATAAAAAAGAAAATAATTATTGGGGTTTGTTGGGGAGAGTTGGAGATTATGAAAATAAAAATTAATTAATTAATTAATTAAAAAAATTGTCTGCCTAGCTAACCCAATTTGAATCTTGAGTACGGTGTTACTAATTGGTTGGCACCTTGACACCACATATTCTCGCACAAATCCTTTACTATAGATCGGGGTGCCACAACTCAAATCTAACCCATGCACTTGTTTTTGGTTCTCATATAGGAATCAAACATTAATGATTCCTGGGGCTAAACTGCGTACACAGCTCCTTTGTTTTATGCAAATAGATTATTATTATTTTTTTATTTCAGCATTTAAATTCATTTTTGTCTGATTTTGTTTATTGGCAATCATGGTTACTCGATCTCCACCCAAATTAGAAGCTAGGTTGCAATATTAGTACTACTCATCATGTGTACGTATTGCAAACTTTACTATAGTTAAGCTAGTTAGGACCATTAATTATCATTCACTTAAAATATAGGCATCTAATACTACTTCTTGTTCCAATAAAAAATTTAGTAATCATGATCTAATTTTTTACAGACAATAAAATTAAATAGTTCTTAAGCAATTGCTTAGACATGCGTTAGAAACCCGTGCGTACATCATACTTTTAAGCATTATATATACCTCGAAATCACATAATTAATTAATTAAGCACATGATATATTAATGTTATTGTATCCAGCAATGTCAAGGAAGCTTTAATTAATCATGTTGGGGTCCAATACCCTTGCACTTGATCCTAGGACGTAGAGTTCAATTAATTCCAAATTTGTTTGTACTTTCCTACGTCTATACATATATATATATATATATATATATATATAATACTCATTATTCTTCCTGAACACCTCCCCCTTGTCATTGATTAGGTAGCATAGATGTAATTCTTAAGCAAATATCACGGGAATCATGATGAGCAATCGATGAGTCAGAATATGGAGGGATATGCTTAATTAATTTGATGTTTTCGGTTTTTTTAAAGCTTGAATTTCTCAACTCCACCCTAGCTAGTCAAACGGCCTGACCCAAAAGACTTTGTATACAAGTCAACCAATAAGGTATCCAATCATATCGTTTATTTTTTAGTTAATTATTGTTAAAAAAATACATAATTCATGTAAAATATAAAATTTTATAATTTTATTCAAGCTGCATGCATGATCAAATAAATAATTACTTTACATATATATATATTATATCCAACTGGCTTTGTCTGGTTTTGACCTAATTAATTAATAATCTATATATATATATATATATATATATATATATATATATGCAGCTGATCGGAGCATGCATGGAAGGTTCATTGAAAGCCAGCTACGCCTGTACGTAGTGTGATCCTGCATTTAAATTTGTCTCTGGTAATCAGCTGCTTCCGACGATGCGGCTAGCTCTCATTGATTGCAGAGCCAGAGATCGACGCTAGCTACGTACGTGCATGTGTACTGAAAATCAAAAGCAAGCACGTGTCTACAGTTGCATGGGTTAGCACACCAAATTATTATTCTAATGGTCAAATCGGGTTTATAAAACTGTTAGATTATGACAGATCATGAGCTACATTAGGTATCCACGAAACTCTTTTCAATATGCATTATTCTCTCAGTACTACTACTCATCGGTTTGTCTTCATCTGAAAATGATCTCTTTAATTAAAGCAATCCCCGGAGCACTTCGAGAACAGCCACTTCTTATCTGTAAAGACAGATAATGACTTGTAGTACAGGAACAGGTGGAGGAACGTGGATTATCTATATTGTTTATTAAAATAAAAGAAATTTTATCAAATTAAATTTATAAATTAAAAAAAAATCTAATATTTATTTTATAATTTAATATACCATATTAAATTATGTTCATTCATATTATTTTCTCGTAAACTAAGCATTTTATTTATACAAAAATTATATAAATACACACGAAGTACTCATAAATATTTGAGCAGCTAGCCAGCAGCACTTGATCGGCAGCCAGCCTCCATGGTTCGAGAACATCATGATCGAGAATTGGTAATTTTTAATTAGGAGTGGTTTCCAGTAGGCCAGAAAGTTGCAAAGCACCAAATTAAGAATTGAACGGTCTCTACTTGTGGGGAAGGTGATGTAGATTGGTATTTTGTCTGATCCACTGCATGCCCGTACTGTCTTATTCACTAAGAATAATGAATATATTATTTATATATATATAGATCCAAAACCCTATAAAGAGGCGACTGGAGGTGGCTGGTGTGGACATCTAAATGATAAATAAAATGTGAAAAGCAGGTGTGCATTATTTATAAGCAAAAATAGACCATTTTTTGTTTAAGGGGGGATTACATGAGTACGTCGGTACCACATGTATGGGGGACGTTCCCCATTTTAGGCGTCAAAAAGTTAAAACTTATCTGGTATGAACCAACTCTCCGGCTCACAAGTTGCAATAATAAATAGAGATTGATGGCCTTTGATTATTCCTTTATATATATATATATATATATATATATATATATATATATTCTTCAAGTGGTTTTACGCAAACTGGGGCTGACCCTGGTTTTGTTTTAGGCCCATGGTATAGGCCAGATTTGAATTCATGCATTTTGAATTCTTTGTGCATATGCATGGATGGGTCGTCACGTACGAATGTACAAGTACCATGACTGCATGCACACGTCAAAGACAGCTCGTTTGGCCCTACGACAATCATTGCATGTTTTGTAGGGTCGTATTTCAACATCATCATTTATCTAGATCGACTATAATGCAAAGAAAAATATCGTTTCTTCTTTCGGATAATTACAAATTGTCTTGAACTGTGTTTTCACATGCAGTATAATACACACAAAAGAAAATTGTTTAGTTATTTTCTATAAACATAATTATTTTTTATTAAAATAAATCTATTTTAATCATAAATAATCATTCTCATAACATATAATTCGTCACAAATAATTTTTTTTTTATAGTGATATATATATATATATATATATATATATATAAATCCTCCATATATATCAAACTCATGCAGTATTTAGTAGTCTGAAAAAAATAGCATCTAGTGATTAAGATAATTACAGTACTAGAGAGGTTATGATTTGGATTAGTGACTGAATTGATTAGTATTATAATTTTGCTCTAGCTGTTAGCTAGCTGGGAAATTTGACATCATGATCATATTCTTTTGCATGCAAATAAAGGTTGCAATATTTGCAATGATGAATATGATCAAAATGTACAGGATCATGTAAAGACAATCGATCTGATCTCAGACTGAGCTTGATATATTATATATTTGTTGGCCGCACCTGGCAAGGTAGAAGTCGAGAAAAGTATTTGAGTAGAGTACTTTGTTTGTGGGATTTGCCTGGCCATTCCATAATGGGCCAATGGCTGCTTGCAACACAGACTACTCTCTTTTTTTTTTTCATACGAAAAAGGTAATTAGCGATGATGATGAAGATGTCAATCGATACCAGATCTAGCTAGGATGGGACCTTTTTGTCTGGCTGCGATCGATTCACGGTCTATATATTAAGAAGCGATATTAAAGGATCTTGTTTGCGATCCTAATCTTAAGCTTTATATCGTACACGTAAATCAGCATGAAAGCCTACAGATGATCAGTACTGATCAAAACCCTACAACTTTTTATAAGCTAGGCATATCAAGGTGAATATATATATATATATATATATATATGTCCACTAAAAAGCCACGTCAGTACGTACGTACAAGTGCTCTCCCTCTCTCTCTCTCTACATAAATATATAAATAAATGATATATAGCTGGAACCAAGTAGGTTTGAAAAGGCGAGATGTAACAATCCAATTCTAAAGACTCAAAATTGACTTCCACAGTCCAACTTTTGTTTATTTAAACGTCTAGAAAACGATAAATATGTACATATGGCTATAGCTAGACGTTGAACTATGGGACAGAAGATCATTTTAGTGCCATTTAGAAAACATGTTTAAAGTAATATATAATGGCGCTTATAGGGGCCACTAGATTTATAAAATTCTCTTCCTTTTTTTTTTTTTTTTTTAATCGGTTAACTAGATTTATAAAACACTTATCTCTCAACAATCAACAGTCAATCGGTACACATTAATTAAAAGAGAAATAAAAATTCTATGTGCAGTCACTTTAAAAAAAAAATCAGTATATCTGATTAATTAATTAGTTGCATGCGCGCATTATTAATTAGATCGAGCTAAATGATCATTAAATTAATCATAATCGTGTCATTATAAGCTGTACATGATAATGTACTGTCATATAACTTCAAATGGTTTCTTATATCTACCGCCATTTAAATACTTTTGAAATGAGCCACATGACCCAATGTGACAGAAATAATGACAAAGATAACATATGATGATATAAAAAAAAAAAAAAAAAGCATTACTTTTTATATAATTAGCTACAACGCCATTGGTGGGCCATTAGTTTTCTTGAGAAAAATATTGGTTATGGATTCGAAATGTTTGTTATGGAAATTTGGTTGATATCATTTTATTTGAAGTTGGTACAAGAGATTTCATATTGATTATGATCATTAGTTAGAGATCATTTACAAACAAGAGGAAAAAGATCATGATGAGTTTGACTGGATGTTCCAAATTCAATGACGGATTCTCTTCAAGCTAGAAAGAGTAATATGTAGATTACATGGCTATCAAAGATCATGACAAGGATTAGAGAAAGAAGAAAATAACGCAAAACATGCAGAAAGTGGCAGAGATCTAACGTCGGACCATGCATATGGTTGATCGAGAGGCCGGAAGACATGATACATTTTCTAGATGTTAGCTAGCTAGCTACACACGATGCGGTTGAAAGAGAGGCTGGCTGTGTTCGCTCGATTCTGGCCAAGGGTGCAGTACTCGTGCAAGACATGCAATATTCCTAGTCCACTCTAGTGGGCAACACGCGGTGCATGCATTAATAGACACCTGGGTTGAGCAAACTTACATAAATCTGTTTAATTTATGGGTAATTCTAGTTTTTAATAGTCTTAAATATTAGAATATTTGGTGTTTAAATAAAATTTAAGTACTTGGGACTTCTTTTTCCTAAATTGTTTCCCTAGTAGAATATTTATCTTAAGGGAATTTCCTTTATCCCGCCCATACGTGTGATCTAAGATTGTATTTCTTTGAGATTTATCTAGAGTTGTATGATCTATAGGAAGGATATTGCGTTTTTACAACAATTTAATTGTAGCCTCATACAACAAAATTTTAAATGTGCACAGATTATTAAGGACTCGTGGCATTTGGGGTCAGATAGAAATAATATGATGGAGGTCATGGGTTTGATTAAAGGGTGTAGTGAGAAGCTTGAGGTGTGGAATCGGTCTACTTTTGGGAATGTTAAGTATCAACTGAACAAAGCTAGAAACAGATTAAACCAGTTGCATGATTTAGACCCATCAAAGATTGGCATTGCGAGGTTGAATTCCGCAAGAGAAGATGTTCAAGTCTGACTAGAAAGGGATCAAGAAGTCATGTAGAGGCAGAGATCAAAGGCTCACAGGTTTAAAGAAGGTGATCAGAATACTAGATATTTTCATTCCAAAGCTTCCTAGAAGAAGAATTTTATCATAAGACTGAAAGATGATAGAGGTGTATGGCACGAGAGTGATCAACACAATGGATTCGTTGTAGAATACTTTAGATCTCTATTTAGTGCATCTAAGCAAAGAGGACGGCTGGACATTTTGGAGGGTATGGAGCACAGATTATCTAATGAAATGAATGTAGAACTTACAAAGAGTTTCTCTATTGATAAAGTTATTGCTGCTTTACAACAAATGCACCCAACAAAAGCCCTTGGACCAAATAGGATGTCCCCTATTTTCTTTCAGAAATCTTGGCATGTCATTGGAAAGTATGTCACTTCAACTATGCTACAAACTATGAATTCAGGTGTGTTACCTACGGATCTTAACCATACTTTGATTAGTCTAATTCCTAAGAAGAAACGCCTTAGATGGTTACTAATTATCGTCCTAATAGTCTATGTAATGTGATTTATAAGTTGGTGTCTAAGGTGATTACAAATAGACTTAAAAATGGTGCTGCAATGTATTATTTCTCAATCACAATGTGCTTTTGAGACATAAGAGACAGGGGAAGATTGGATACATTTTTTTGAAATTAGATATGAACAAAGCTTATGACAAGGTAGAATGAAATTTTTTAGAGAAGATTATGTTGAAGTTAGGTTTTGTAGACAACTTTGTTCAGTTAATTATGAGATGTGTTAGAATTGTCTCTTTCTCTATTTTGATTAATGGGGTACCACATGGACCCATTTGTCCTAGCAGAGGGATAAGGCAAGGGTATCCACTATCCCCTTAGATATTCCTCTTCTGCACAAAGGGTTTAATCAGTTTGCTGAAGTCTGTTGAGGGGGATAGTTCAGTCCAAGGTCTGGGAGTTTGTAGAGGAGCACCTCGTATTAATCATCTACTATTTGCTTATGATAGTATCATCTTTTGTAAAGTTGATGCTAACACTAACAGAAATATTCAGTCATTGTTGGATAAGTATGAGCTTGCATCTGGCCAAAAAATCAACAAAGGAAAAACTGCAATGGTTTTTCTAGGAATGTTTTAGAGGACAGTCAAAGGGAGCTTCTGATACTTTGGGGTGTTAACTCTTTTTAGCGGTATGATAAGTACCTAGGTCTGCCGAATATGGTGGGTAGATCTAAATCACGGGCTTTTGCTAAGATTAAAACTAGAGTTTGGCATAAGTTGCAGAGTTGGAAGGAAAATTTGTTATCACAAGGTAGAAGAGAAATACTTATTAAAGCAGTAGCATTGTCCATCCCTACATATGCAATGAGTTTTTTTAAAATTCCTGTTAGCTTTTATAAGGAATTGGAGAGGGTGATGGCAAGATTATGATGGGGGCAAAAAAATAATGAGAGAAATGTGCATTGGGTTAGTTGGGATAGAATGTGCCAATCAAAGTTCAGAGAAGGTATGGGTTTCAAAGATTTAAAAGTTTTTAATATGGCTTTACTGGCTAAGCAAGGGTGGAGGATTTTGCAAAATGAAGATACCCTTCTGCACAAAAATTTTAAGGCGAAATATTTTTCCAACGTCAGATTCTTTGAATCTAAGTTAGGAGCAAATCCCTCATATGCATGGAGAGGGATTTAGAAAGCAAAAAGATGGCTTCTGGAGGGCTGCAGATGGAGAGTAGGGACAAGGAAAGTTATTAAGATATGGTCTGATGTATGGATCCCCGGTTATAAGCCTTTGATGTAGGAACTGGGTACAATGCAAGGGAATCATACGGAAGCTATAGTGGATACACTTATTGATCAAGAGACCAAGTGGTGGAAGGTGGAGTACATTAGAGCTCTCTTCAATCCAATTGTTGCTGCCGATATACTGAAAATCATGCTGTCATCAAATGAGTATGAGGACAAATGGATATGGACACAAGAGAAGAATGGAAATTCCAGTGTTCGAAGTGCTTATAGGTTTATTCAGGAACAATACAGAATAAATCAGGGGGAAAGCTCCAAGGGTACATATCACTTTAAACTATGGAGGTGGCTTTGGAAGATGCAGATCCCTAGAAAAATCAAGACTTTTGCATGGAGAGCATGTAAAGATGCTCTGCCTACACTCGGAAACCTTAAAAAGAGGAAAATTGATGTGGAGGATAAATGATGTTTTTGTAAGTCAGGCTAAGAGGATGTTCTAAATGCTTTAATCTTTTGTGCAACAATTACAGATATGTAGAAGAAGTATTTGGCTTTTATGCAGAATATGGATACATGAATGGATTTCTTCGTTGTTGCTACATATGTGATGGAAAAGGGCAATCGATCAGATTTTTCTATGTTTTTCCTCATTACTTGGGGATTATGGTTCAGGATAAATAAAATGCAGATTGATAGAGTTTTACTTGAGCCTCTTCAAGTCATTAACCATGCTTTGTCTTTGCAAAAAACACATAAGGAGCTCATGATTACATCAATAGCGAAGGCTAGAATGATGTGTCGTTGGAAACCATCACCAGTTGGTGTTGAATGTTGATGGAGCTATTTTTTTTATATGTAAAAAGCTAGTGTGGGTGTTGTGCTTACAGATGACAAAGGAAACTTAATGATGGCTGCTACTAAGATGGAGAATGAGGTAGATGATCCTGAAACTATTGAACTTTTGGCTTTACTTTAGGGCTTACAACTTTGTGTCCATTTGGGTTTCTCCAAAATTATTATTGAAAATGATTGTTTGCTGATGGTTAAAGAAATGAAAGAAGAGCAAGAATCCTCTTCAGCAGACGGTAATCTCACTAAGGAGGCAAAAAGCTTGTTGCATTATTTTAGTGAAGTTGAAATTCAGCATGAGCATCACATGCAGAATGAGGTGGCTCATAAATTAGCTTCTATTGTTTGAAATGTTAATAATATATAAATGTGATGGGTTGATGTTCTATGTTTGTTGCTCAAGCTCTATAGATTGATAAGAACAGCTTGTATTGATTGATTTCTATATGAATGAATGTTTCGTTATTAAAAAAAGAAATGTAGTCTATTAATATTCGTATATAGTACTCATGTGCATGCCACAATATAGCTTGTTGTGCACATATTTTTAACACGTCATGATGACCAACCACTACAAGAGAAATAGTTTTTTGGGATGAAACATTTCGTCCCAAAAAACACTATTTTCACCTCAAAAAGTTTTTTGAGATAAAAAAATATTCATCTCTAAATTGTCTTAAAATCTTTTTTGGGATGAAATTTGATTTTCATCTCAAACAAATACTTTTAGGGATGAAATTGGGGGGGGGCTAGTTGTACGCATTCAAACGAGAATTTTTTTTTTAGACAAAATATTTTCGTCCCAAAAACCCATTCAAATGGAAATCCTTCCGTTTGAAAAAACCTGAACAATTCGAATGGTACATAAACTTGATTCGAACGACCGAATAGATTTGATCCTGTTCGAATAGACAAAAATAGTTTTGTTCGAACACAATTAATATGAACGATTGCTGCCATTTCAAATATAAAATGATTGTTCAACCGGGAGTCTGTACGAATGCTAGGATTTGCGGTTTAAACAGACTGGATTTTTCTCAAGTTGTTTGAATGATTTTGTTTTCCGGCTCGAACGCAAGGTAAAAAGAGTTACCATTCAAATTAACTATTTTTCGTTCGAACGGTACTTGTGATATAGAATTGATTTTAATTAAAAATATGATACTAATATTAAATAATATAATTTAGACATCACATCTCTTCAAAAGTTCTGGGACAGAATAATAAAAAGATAATTAAAGAAAAATAAGTTATAGGATTGCGGTGGTGGCATAGAGTTTTGGAATATCATTGATTGCTACTGTTCAAACATTCTTTGGGATTGAATCTCTTGCTTTTTCTGCATGTTTTTTTCTAATATTGCCTCTAAATCCGTTACTTGATCTAATCGGGTCAAAAACTTTTTTCCTTGGACCTCAAATGTTCTATCTCAAGCCTTGCTTCATCTAATTCCTAAGTTTTGTCATTCAATCTGACTTGAGAAGAGAATGATGATATTGATGATGACTTCAAGCAACGTCCTAAGCCCCTCAAATATCCAGAACGTGGTCGAAGAACTTGAAAAAAGATCTGAGCATCGTTGATAGATGATTCATCACATGGATCTGCAGCAGTTTTCTTAAGTGATATCATCTTGTCCTACAAAAAAAAAATAAAGTTAGTATAAGTAATAAAAATATTATTAGACAATTAAATTAAAAAAACTTAAACTTACATAATGTATTTCTGCTTCGGGATTGGTCCAAACACTATCACGATTTTCATGTGTTTTAGAATACAATTGGTTCAGATTATAGTCAGAAAGACTTTCTTCTTATTGCAAAAGGGAAATCTATATTAGAACTTAAATCAGAAAAGTATACATGTTAATATTTAACGGGGACTAGTATAACGTTACCATTTTTTTAGATAAACGATGAAAAGATCGAAAACTTGCTCGATGGTGTATTGTTAAATTTGATTTATTTGCTTTGTTTGTAATACTCCGTTGCTAAAAAAAATTATGTGTATATGTTTAATACATCTATCATATATTATAAAAAAGATAGCAGCAAACTTACCTGATAAGCAAGATCTTTAAACATATTACAAACATTCTCTCATTCGTTTGGTAGCATTGCTTGTAATAGATTTTAATGAGCCTCCTCTAAACTTTTGATAGTGTGCATGACATCAACCTTTATACCTCCGGAATGCATTGGACATCAACTCCTCAACCATTAGTCGATCCTTTCATCGGCCAAAATTAAATTCAAACTCATCATTTAAAAAATTATAAATAATTAGTATAAATACAAACTAATATTAAATTAACATGTTATATTTAACTTTTTGCTAAGTAACCTATTACCAGGAATATCAACTTTATTTTTTCCAGATTTCCTTACTTTCTCTATGCAGACACCCCTTGTTGGGCCTCGACCTCAACGCTGACTTACAACAGCTATATATATGTACAATAATTAAAGCACATTTTAATTAAATATTAATATCTTGAAAATGTATATTACTTAAATCGAGCAATAAATGTAGTGTTTAATTTGATAAAGTACCTTCTTCTAGGTCTGGTAATGTTGACCCAACATTCATGGCAGGTGAACCAATTGCGAAGTCGATAATGGATTGAGATGGCACACGAGTTGCTTTACGTTTGGGAGGCATATCTGTTTGAGACTGTAATAAATTATTATTCTAAAAAATGTTACGGATATTATAACAATGATACTTACACAAATATTAATTTCATTCACTATCAGATTTCGGCATCGAGCAAGCTAGATTTATGTTACAAATAGCTCGAGGAGAGTCGATTGGTCTACTATTATATTTCTTCCTCCAGATTTCATCTGAGTCACGCTATTCTAGTGGTGGCAATCTATCATTTGCACTAATGATCTCTAACATCCTAATCTGATTGGGGGTTAATGTGCAAATGACTTAAAGGAGGCAGCCACAGATCGAGCTTGTTAACAAGATGACATTCAGCAGGAGCGAGGGTCACTTGCGGAAGACTCGAGCTAATATTCCAACAGCACAAGATAGTGGCATGACGAGTGATCCAGCTTCTACTCCTGCCGGTGTTCAGAGACAGTCAGCTGAGGCTACTTTGGATGAGGTACGATCTCTGTTCGAGGAGAATCGCCGACTTTTGATCAATGAGATCGTTGAGCCTATCATGGAAAAGCTTCAGGAGATGAAGGGATGCATATCTTCCTTACAGAAGGATTTTGAGCTACTTACCAGATAGATAATTTTAGTTTTTATTTCACTTTTTTATGTTGTATCGAACATTATATTTTTAGGATATAATTAGTATATGATTTTTATTTTTGATGTTTGCTAGCTTGTTTATTGTCAAAAATATTTTTCTTATTTTACTAAAGTAATATTTATTTAACTAAAAATCTTATTTAACATAAAAGAACTCATTAAAATATTTTTAAATTAATTACATAAAATTAATTTATTAATATGAAATATTTTAATTCACCATAAATAATACTATATAATATATCTATATTTTTTATATTTTGAAAATGATAACTAATAAATTAAAAAAAAATTATTTTTAAGGTATTTTGGATGCCTTTCAATAAATTATTATAATTAAACAATCTCGTTCGAATGCTTATTTAAGCATTCAAACTAAGTTCATACCGTTTGAATCGAACACTTCCGTTCAAACAAAATCAAATCTCCACCATTTTTTTTATAATTTCCCACCAAACAAGTCCTTCAAATGAATAAATGTGGTATACGAATTAGTTCAAACCCAATTTTTTTACGTTCAAACTGTCTTACAACCATCCTGCCAAATTTCCCCACCAAAAAACGTTCGTTCGAACATAAAATTTCAATTCGAACGATTTTGAACTTCTCCCGACAAAATTATATGTACTTTCCCACCAATATTATTATTCGAATAGAGACTAAACCATTCGAACAGACGTTAACTCTCTACTCGAATATATGTTTACCCGTTTGAACGTATTTCTATTTTGGAGACAATATTTTTCCTACATATCCGTTCAAACACCTTGAGAACCTCATGTATGTTTTGAGACGAAATTTAAATTTCGTTCCAAATAAGTACTTTTAGGAAAGAAATTTAATTCATTCCTAATAAATTTCATTTCTAAAAATTAAATTTGTTGCAGTGAACGCTTAATTAGCATGCACCCAAATTAATTAAGTTCCATTTCCCGCTAGTTTTATTTTCCCCTTGACAAACACAACTATATATATATTAATTTATGAGCCTACCCTATTTGAAAGTCAAAATGAGATAAATTATCTAGGAGAGTAATGTTACTTATCATTTTAATTTTTATTATTATATGATATAATATTAAATAATTAGAGATTATTTATTATATTTTATTTATAAATTTCTTATCTAATGCCATATTATAAAATGATGAGATGATGATAAAAAAATAAATGATAGAATAGATTTTTTTTCTAATCTAAGAATGGAGCCGTACTAGTTCTCCTTCAGCGTTGTTGTTTAATATTGAAAAGTCCACTGTCCACGTACGAGATCAAGTGGAATCATGCAATCATATGCATGCATGCATTCCCGCCCACATGCATCATACCATTTTGTCTGCTTCCTTTCCCACATAATGCATGGATACCTAGTCCCAAGGTCAGGATTATTGGCTTACCGATAAGAAAAAACGAAAACATAATTTCTTCGAAAACAATTAAGAAAAGAAAAGGTCAAAGATGAAAGAAAGCAACGTCTGAACGCGAAGCTGCATGTCGGCCGTAGCAAATTAAGGGTACTTTGAATGATGTACGTACGGTCTTCCTCTTATATTTGATATTCATTATTGATATACTAAAAATAATAATAATAATAATAATATAATTATTTCTTTTTCTGAACTTTTTATTTTCGATTGAATGGTAAACAGTATATTAATTTTGAATAATATTATATATAATTATAAAATATATAAATATTATACATTCGTTTTAAAAAAGAGTAGAATTCACTATTATAAAATTAATTTATTTTTATGTAAATCTCATATTTATTCATTTTTTTGAAAATGATTATACAGCACTTATTACTCACAATTACAACAATTATTTTTCATTATTTTTACCTTTTGACGTATTCAACTATATACGGAAAGAAGAATATCTAAAAAAAAAAAAAAAAGATATTTTTTGGTGTGGGTAAATTTTACGTATTTTTTTTAAGAAGTTAGTAAATTTAAAATTTATATAAAAAAAATTATTTTTTTAATTATTAGATTCACTTTTTTTTTTAATTGAAATACGCGAGCTTACACATGCTGAAGCTGTGCCTACCATTACTATATTTTCAATCTATATGTGCAAATGTCATTGTTGTTATGTAAAGTGAAATTATATAATCATATTCTTTCCATTAATACATTCGAAAAAAACTGCAGAATCTATATAAAGTCATAAGAATAATGGTAGGATTACTATCCTATTATTACCTATTTATTACTCTTTTTGTATTTATTTTTTTTAATTTTTTATTTTACTTAATGATTAAGGGAGTGAGTATTAGTAAAGTTATATATTTTTTTAATTTTTTTCTTAGTAATTAAGGATGTTAAAAAAAATAATTAAAAGAAAGTGATAAAAAAATAAAAAAAAAACCTTGTAATACACTTGGATAGTAGATCGATAGTAATAGGGTAGTTATAAGCCTATCACTATCCAAGTCATAAAGGGGCAATTTCTTTTGAGATCTCTCACAAATAGGGTACAAGTAAAAGAATATTTGTTTTTAGCTCCCTTCATATGGAGCTCAGTCCCATTTGAATTCAGAATTAATCTCAACTCAACTAATTTAATTATTATAATTTTTTTAAATTTTAACACAAAATATAATAAATAATTCAACTTTTTCAAATCTCAAAATAATAATAATATTAAAAAATAATATTCTACATATATTTTATTCAATTGTTAATTTTCATTTCATCTCATCTCAACTCACTATCCAAATCTTACCTTAATATTTGTACATTATCAACTTAATGGATATATAGCCGAATACTCTCAAGAATTTTTATTTATACATTTAGAAAATAGAATAACTAATAACAATATGATAGAATACTTCAAAACATTATTCGAAATCCCATTTTCTGCACCACATAATTATTCCTCATATCTTTTTTTTTTTTTTTTTTCAGATCTTGATAACCAACAAGCATGCATCCCTAGCTATAAATAACTAACCCTACTCCATACATTAAAAAATAGATTTTTGCTAACATATAAGTCGGTGTATTAACACATGACCACTTATAATAGAACCCATTATAAATTTAGAAAAATAAAACACCAATAATTTGTTAGTATAACTGATATGAAAAGCTTCCACATCAATGATGTGTTGGGTGTTTAATAATTTAGATTTACAAATAGATTTTCTCTAACAAATAATGAATTTTTCCTATGAAAAATGAATATTAATCTATGGAGGATCTAATATTAATTAGTGGACGGTTGCCTACCTAGACATATGAAATGGAATTGATAATATTTATTGAATATTTAATATGGTTTGAGAAGTCTATACAAGTTATAATAACTATTATAGGACCTATGCCTTTATATTTTAAATTTCTAAGGCCTCTATACCACACATTGCTTAAGTGACATAATTTGATTTGGAAACTAAATTTTAAAATTTGGATCTTACAAATCAAATATTATAATTTAAGTAATGTGAGTGGTACCTTTTACACACCAGTTTGATAATAGAATAATTTTTCTTGTATTTATCTCTCTGCTCCATTTGGATATAGAAATATTCTCAACTTATCTCATCTCATCTCATCATTACAAATTTTCAAATTATCATACAAAATATAATAAACAATTCAACTTTTTCAAATATTAAAACAACAATAATATTAAAAAATAATATTCTAATAATATTTTATTTAACTTATCTAAAATCATCTCATCTCATCTCACTATCCAAATCTTTTAATCCCGACATATTTCAATAAATAATATATATATTTATTTTGTGGACAATGCTAGGGAGACTGAGAATGGTGTCTCATGTATTGTATCGATAGTACAAATATATTTTTTTATTATTATTTTTAAACATTTTTTTAATATCTTTAAATATTTTTAAAAAATAAAAAATATCAATTTACTAATAATATCTTGCTTAGCTATTAAATAAAAATAATAATATCCATCAAAATGGAACACCATTCTCAGTCCTCCTATCATTTTCCTTATTCCATATCACGATTAAATTATATTCTATTTTTTCTTTTTCCTTAGCCAAAGCAATATATAGTCCCTAGGTACACCAAAAAAAGATAACGAAGTTGATCGAAAAGAGGGTCCTTTCGAAAGCCGTGATAGTCTCGCTTGCTTGCAAGTGAGTCTTTTGGGTTAGCTTGTGCTAGTCTGAGAGAGGTGATGATGGAAAAGGAATTGTCAAAGCAATGGGAGAGACCAAGTCTTACAGAGAGGGAGAAGTAGGATTTGGCTCTACAACATCAAACATCAGGGACCACTATGAAACCAAAACACCTTTGTTTACTTGTTATGATTGTGGCGGAAAAAACGGTTCAGGGAAGCATTCAAGAGTATCAGGTCAAAAGTCTGGAAATGTGAGAGCTAGCTACAATTCTTAGAAGTTGGAGCTAATAAATTCCTCATTGAGTTCCATAGCAGGAAGGATCTGGAGAGGGTGATCGATGGTAAGTCGTGGTCTTTTGATAGATGGCTACTATGCTTTCAAACCTTTAGTGGTTCCATGTCCATTAATGAAGTGCAGTTCAACAAAGAGAAATTTTGGATCCAAGTTTACAATCAGCCTTTTGATTGCATGAATCAAGAAGTGGGTTATCAGATTGGAAATAGTCTGTGAAGGTTTATTAAAGTCCACGTAGATGAAAGAGGTATTGGGTGGGGAAAGTTTCTTAGAATAAGGGTTGAGCTTGACTTTACTAAAGCACTTCTAAGAGGCATGTTCATCACAGTGGAGGGGAAGAAATCATGGGTGTATCTTAAGTATCTGAGGCTGCCCTCCTTTTGATTTAAGTGTGGTATTATCAAACACTCTTATTCCATGTTCTAATGGCAGGAGTGGGGAAGGGTAGGCCCAATATGAATCCTAGTTAAGAGCTCCTATAGTAAGGGAGAGTGAATTGCAGCATAAAAGATATGGTGAAGGTTGTGACCAGGATGCTCAGACTAACCTCATCCATGGAGGAAGAGAGGAGAGGACATTGAAGATACTTTGGCTAGCAAAGCAGATTTCATGGAGGGGTGTCAGATGCCTGCCAAGGAAACTGACATTCCCAAGGAAAAAGTTGCTGGTATGGGAAAGGGGCAGGTACGAGGGGATGTAATAAAGTCAAAACCAAAGTTAGAAAAGGTTAGTAGGGAAAACCTAAATGAGACAGCTACTGCACTTTTAGATCCTGTTGAGGAGACATGTGACATGCCTAGAATGGTGGATTCAGTACTAAGTAATGGAAACACTGTTGCTATAGAGACTAGATTTGACCCTAGCCTTAACAACAGAATTCCAAAGGAAACTGAGACCTCGACTGATCTGGTGAACCAGATCCAATCCTTTGACCAGTTTATCTCCAACCAAGTTAAAGTTCTTGAACAAGCCAAGAAAACTGCCATCTGGAAGCAGAGGGCCCGAGACATCTGTTTTGAGAATTTCTTTTTGGGACTGGGAGGTAGTTCATGCATACCTTCTAGTAACAAGAGAGAAAGAAACCATACTCTGGCTAATAAAAAGCTGATCACTAGTAAGAAAATCAAAACTGAGGAGGATGGAAATACTGGCTCTTCTCAATCTGCTATGGTGGAGGCTGTTGAACAGCCCCACCAAAACCAATGAATTGTCTTAGTTAGAACTGTCGGGGGCTTGGGAACCCCTAGATTGTTCATGATCTACACCAAATGGTGCTTAAAAAGCTCCCATCTTTTGTTTTCTTGACGGAAACAAAGAGCAAAAGAGAGAAGATTGAAGGCCTCAAAAAACGTTTGGGTTTTGATAACAGTTTTGTCATTGACTGTAAAGGAATGAGTGGTAGACTTGCTTTTCTTTGGAAAGAAGACATTGAGGCAGTAGTGCACACATTTACTAAACACCATATTTTTCTTTTGGTGAAAGGGTCTGAGGAGAGGAAGGAGTGGTTGTTGACTAGGTTCTATGGACACCCCATCACCATTGAGAGGAAGGAAAGTTGGCAACTTCTCCAAGCTATTAAACCAGAAAGTTCAAAAGGGTGGATGTGTGTTGGGGATTTTAATGAAATACTTAATTATGGAGAGAAATGGGGAGGGGCTTTGAGGTCAAGTGCTCAGATTGAGGCTTTTAGAGCTGTGGTGGAGGCTTGTGAACTTTGTGATATGGGTTCCATAAGGAATAAATTCACGTGGACTAATGGGAGACATGGGGGAGCCTTTACCAAAGAAAGGCTTGACAGAGCCTTATGTAACTCCTATTGGGCTGAGTTCTTTCCAAACTCGAGGGTTAACACCCTCCCTGCTTTGAGTTCAGACCACTGCCCCTTGCTGGTTATTATGGAGGAGAGCCAGGCTTATAGGAACAAGAAGAACAAACCTTTTAGACTGGAGGCAAGCTGGTCTCTAAGGGAGGACTATCTTAAACTGGTGGAGGAAGCCTGGCTTAGTCCCATAGAATCTGAGAACAAACTGCATGCTATTAAGGAGGGCCTTAACATGTGCAAACAGAAACTCACACAGTGGGATAAAGTAGTAAGAGGCAACTGAAAAAAACAGGTGGCTAAGCAACTATCCCTTTTGAATGAACTGCAAAAAGACAACAAAGGCCACCTGAATGAACAAATCAAGCAGACTCAGAAGGATATCAACAGACTACTAGAGGAAGATAATCTTAGATGGCAACTAAGCAGAGGTGGTTGAGAGAGGGTGATAGAAACACTAAATTTTTCCACCAACGTGCTTCCCTCAAAAGGAAAAATAATTTGATAAAAACGTTGGTGAATGAAGATGGGCAGGAAGTGCAATCCAAATAGGGTATTAGTTCCCTCTTTCAAAGCTACTATAAAGAACTTTTCACCACCTCCACACCAGATAACATCTCTAGATCCTTGGCTGCAATGTAGTCTCGAGTAACAAAAGCACAGAATGCAATTCTCACAAGACCTTACACCCAACAAGAGATTGAAGAGGCTCTTTTTCAAATGGACGGCCTCAGCTCTCCTGACCCAGATGGTTTCCCAACAGCCTTTTATCAAAAACATTGGCCCCTCATTGGCAAACAAGTTTGTGAAGCCATATTACAAGTACTGAATTCGAATGGCAGCCTCACTGCTGTTAATGGCACCTTCATCTCCTTAATCCCCGAGAAAAAGAACCCTACTAAAGTCACAGAATTCAGACCCATTTCTATGTGCAATATCATGTATAAGCTCATTTCTAAAGTAGTGGCTAATAGACTTAAGAATGTGTTGCCTCTTATCATTTCTAACTCACAGTTTGCTTTTGTTCCTAATAAACTCATTTCTAATAATGTGATAATGGCCTTTGAAGCTTTGCATACTGTGAAGGCTAAAATTTTAACAGGAAATGAGGGTTACATAACACTGAAATTAGATATGAGCAAAGCCTATAATAGACTAGAATGGAGCTTCATCAGAGCTGTGCTTACCAAAATGGGTTTTTGCAAACAATGGATAGAGTTGATGATGAAATGCATTGAGACAATATCATATGCTATCCTAGTTAATGGAACCCCTCAAGAATCTTTCACCCAACTAGAGGGATTAGACAAGAAAATCCCCTTTCACCTTATATTTTCATCATATGTGCCGAGGCACTTTAGTAGTCTGATTAGTAAAGCTGAAGGAGAGGGACTGATTCATGGGGTCCCTATTGCAAAAAAGAGGCTCAGAATTTCCCATCTCTTTTTTGCTGACGATTGCCTTCATTTTTGTAAAGCTAATGCCATTGAATGGGGCAGACTTTTTGAGTTATTAAGAGCCTATGAATCAGCCTCGGGTTAAAGGCTTAATTTGGAGAAAACCTCTATCATATTCAGCAAAAATACAGCAAGGGCCACACAATAGTACATTCTATCAATTGCTGGGGTGAGGAATGGCATGTCATATGAAAAATACTTGGGACTTCCCTCAGTAGTGGGAAGGAATAAAGCCAAGACTTTTAAAGGAATATTGGATAACATTAGATCAAAAATCAGTAATCATAGAGTCAAAATGTTGTCTCAAGCAGGGAAGGAGATTTTTATCAAAGCTATCATCCAAGCTCTTCCTACCTACACAATGTCTGTTTTTAAACTCCCTAAGTCCCTGCTCAAAGACATCAATAGGGTTATCAACAACTTCTAGTGGGGGCAGGAAGGCAGTGAGCACAGGATCCATTGGATTTCATGGAAAAATATGAGAAAGGCTAAATCTGAAGGGGGTATGGGCTTGAGGGACTTTGAAGCTTTTAATAAAGCAATGTTGGCCAAACAATGTTGGAGACTGATCCAACACTCTGATTCCCTTGCAGCTCAGGTGATTAAGGCCAAGTATTATCCAAGCTCCACTTTTCTAAAGACAAAATTAGGGTCGAAACCTTCTTATATCTTGAGAAGCTTCTTAGCAGCTAGACCATTAGTAGAGGCAGGATCCTATTGGAGGATAGGAAATGGTCATCATGTTCAAGTTTGGAAGGATAAATGGATATCCTCTCCTAATCCTAGCAAGGCCCAGAGTATTGTTAGTGTGCTGGAGAATAATGCAACAGTTTCAACTCTAATTGACCCTATCACTAAGCAGTGGAAATATGCACTGGTGCAGCAGATTTTCAATCACAAAGAAGCTGAGTCCATAATTAAAACTCTCATAAGCTGCCTCAATAGCAGAGATAGACTTGTTTGGCAAGACACAAAAGATGGTAAATTTTCAATTATAAGTGCCTACCACAAGGAAATTGAGAGAAGCCATCCTGTTTCTAGTCAAGTTTCAAGTAGTTCTTCCCTCAAAGCTTTTTGGCAGCAGCTATGGCAATTCAAAGTGCAGCTTGGAGTTAAAGTATTCCTTCAGAGATCCTGTCTAGAGACCCTTCCAACCCAATCTAATCTCTTCAAGAAGATAGTAGTAGAACACCCCCTATGTCCTATATGCAATCTGGAGGAAGAAGACTCAATTCATGTTATATGGGTGTGTGAGTCAGCCTAGGATGTGTGGAGTTAATGTTCTAAAAGGTTACAGAAATGCCATCTACCATACATGTCTATGCTACAATTCCTCGAAGCCTTATTTTAGACTATGGAAAACAAGATCATTCAACATTTTGCTATGGTGGCCAATAAGATATGGTGGAGAAGGAACAATCTAGTTTTTAAAAGTGTTTTTGCTCACCCGAAGGTTATTGTGCAAGAGGCAAGAAGCATCTTGGATGTGTTAAATGAGGAGGCATCCAATCAGGGTTGTAGGTCCAGTAATATCTGTATTTCAGCTAAGGTTTGGCAAGCTCCTCCATCAAATTGGCTCAAGTTGAACTGGGACAGTGCAGTTGACAGGGCTAAAGGTATCATCGGAGTGGGAGTGGTAATTAGGGACAATACAGGCAAAATCATTGCAACCATAAGAACCAATAAACATCTCTTCCCCGATCCATTGCTAGCCGAGGCTTTTCGAGCTCTTAAAAAAATACAATTTGGACTGGAGCTTGGTCTAACACAAGTCATTATTGAAGAGGATTCCCTACAAATCATCAACAATCTTAGAAGGAACAAAGAAGGCTGTAATAGTGCAAGTATATTTGTAAGTGAAGCAAAACAGCTTTTAGAATACTTTGCTAAGTGAGAGGTTTCTCATATAAGGAGAAATGACAACTCTACAGCTCACTTATTGGTAAAAGATGTTATTTTCAATTATGATCATAGTGTAATGTTGGAAGATCTTCCTCCTTGTATCTTTTTGACTTGATTGAATGGAAACGAGTTATTCAAAAAAAGCAATATATAGTCCCACTCAGCTCCAACCGTAATTGACCACATGCAAGTCTCACTATAAATGAATAAAATGTACGGCCAAGCTTGGTATACGCGCTTACAGGGAGGCAATCGACAACCCAATAATTAAACATGTATAACGACACTCCGGCATGGAAGGGCCCCCGGAAAATACGACAGCCAGCAAACTTATGCTTAATTTGTACGTGGACCCCGCCATGAATAGATAAAAAAACACAGCATTGAATGCTTAAAGAAGCCAGAAGGTTCCAGGAAAAATTACTTTCTCCAATCAGATAAGATCAGAAACGTACGTAAATGTACACCCAGCAGTACCTGTACGACTGAGAAACATTTTTACCAACATTTTACAAATATTATTTTTATAAATTAACTTATAAAAATAACTTTATTTTATTAAAAAATTCTTATTATAACATGTAATATGAAATATATTATAAAAAATATTGTATAAGTATCATTACTCTTATTTTTATTATAAATTTTAAGAAGGTTAATTAAAAAGATTAATAAAATGATAAAATAATAGAAATGATGATGTTGATGATTATATATATACATAGGATTGTTACATGTGTTAAGCAATTTCATAAAAGTAAATTTATAAATTGAAATAATTTTATATAATATATTAAATTTATTTTATTATAATCTAACTTATCATATTAAATTATATTAATTTATTAATTTATTTTTATAAGATCTATTTGAGTATAATATTTCTCTTTTATATATATATATATAGATATATACATGCAGGTGTCATGCAGGGGAGAGCCAATGATCTGGATCACGTGCATACACTTCCAAATCATAGTGTTTTTGCTGGCTTTTATTAAAGTGCGTTTGGATGTTGAAGTGAGTTGAGTTGAGTTAAGTTGATAAAATATTATTAGAATATTATTTATTATTATTATTATTGTTTTGAGATTTGAAAAAGTTGAATTGTTTATTATATTTTATGTTGAGATTTAAAAAAATTATAATGATGAGTTGATATAAATTGTGTTTTTAAATGAAACTTAATTCTCATGAAAAATAGTTAGGATTAATGTTGTACGTACAGGTGTCTTGCAGTTGTACAAACTATATATATACACGTTGCTTCTGTTCATCTAGACAGAGTATTCATGGGTACCATGCGCTGACTTCGAGACTCTTCCTCATACATACATACCCGGCCCCACAGAAATTTACAGGGTCCACTTTTTGAATGATTTGAGGAGACTGCAGGCAATAGACAGAGCCATGGAGATGAGGTTGCAGGTTGCAGGTTGCAGGATGCATGGATCATGTGCATGTGGGCCGGGCATCACTACTAATTTGAAATTGTTTTATTAATCAATAAATTATACTAAAAATATCGATATTAATTACCATGTAGGGCACATGCCTCGATAATTATATTTCTATTATTAGTATGATAATCTTCTTTAAAATATTTATTTCTCACAAGTCTTTAATTTATTTCAAATCATATATATTTTTCCTTTCAAGGTCCAAGGAGACAATATAATGATTCCATGTTATGCTCATTGACTTACAAAATGCAAGTCATGATGCATCCTATTAAATTATTATCACGTATCCCATTATTAAATTAAATATCAGACACGTGGTGTAAATCCAATGGATCCATCGAGGGATATGAATCTCTTAAAACTTATGAAAATATTTTAGGCATAAAAGGATTACACAGAAATAAATTCACAAATTGATATGGCTTGATATAGTAGGTCAGATTGTAAATTTATTTTTATTATAAAGTAGATCTAACAGATTCTATGAAACTACATCAGTTTGTAAGTTTATTTTGTGTAATCTCTAAGAATAGCGTTTATTCATAAAAGTCAAAACTGGTTATGAAACCCACAACCCAAGTTTAAATAGTTAAGGAAATCCGAGATTCTGAGAATTTTTCTTTTGAAAAAGGCAAAATTCAAATTATTGTGTAAAAATAAAATACAAAACAATTATATTGCCAAAAATCTTATCCATAAGACTCATCTCTAAAAGCGATGGCAAAATATTCTGATTTTGGGATTGAAACGGAGACCACTAGGTGTGGCATGGTAACCATGACGTGTGCGCTTAAAAAAGATTTCTGAATTGGGATTATAAGCGATTTTGAAATTCGTAGTCAAAATTATGGCCAAAATAATGACACGTGCTTAATATTGCTTCAATCCAGCAATCTTCACTTTTTCCTGCCCTATTTATGTTAAATTGCATTCTTGAGATAGTCCAACGCTTTCAACGTAGCATCTTCCAACTTAACATCATCGGACCCAAATCTATTGCACAAGACCTTTTGCACATACCACAGTTGAAAAGTTATAGATGTTATAAATTAAATAGATTTGTATATATAGATAACTTGAAATTAGAAAAATAATCGGAATCTTCACATCCTATTAATACAATTGAGAAAATATATATTTTGTTAAATAAATTGCTATTCAGTATTTTGTGAGTAAAACATTAGCTAGGCACCTTGCTCATGCTACCTCTAATTTGAGCTGCATGCTAAAAATTTCCTTTCTTGACATCTACATTATTCTTTGTGCTGTTTTTCAATAATAGTGATAGAATCGAATTTGAGCTGTTAAAAATGTCATTTCTTCTCTTCATGAACTATTCTCTGTGCTATTTTTCTATAACAGAGATGGAAATTTGGTAAACGATGTAAAGCGATTAATGGAAGACAGAAAGGATGGAAGACTTTCAAAGTCAACTTGAGGATTTTGTCTATATATTAATTTGCAAATCATGTCCTGTACTACTGCGTGCTATATATCTTTCAGACATGACTCTCTCTAATTTAAGTACTTAATTTGCAAGGCAGTGTTTCTTTTTACTGGGAATTAGTACCTTTTTTTTTTTTCTTATAACAAAAGAGAATCTTTATTCATCAAGCAATGCATTACACAAGTATATCAATCCAAAAAGCATTTGCAATACATTATGGAATCAAATGCCACCAAGTTGCTAAATCATCTAAATTCCAAGCAAACCGTGCCAAAGAGTGTGCTGCACCATTTGTTGTTCTGCCTTTGTGATGAACAGACCAAATTGGCCAACGCTGCAATATACTCCTGATTTCTTGAGCAATATTGCCTCAAATAGACAATGAAGGACCCTCCATGTTCAACTCTTGCGTCACAAGAAGGGAATCACTCTCTATGTGCAAATCTGTAAGTCCCATAGGAATACATAATTGCAACCCTCTTAGAATAGCGAGCATTAACTCTACCTCAAATGGATAAGTGACCATATGCTCTGGTTTACTAGCTACAAAAATAACATGGCCCTTATCATATCGCAGTACCATGCCAACTTCTTATCTGCACAGATAACTAAAAATGGCTCCATCAACGTTGAAACTTCAATAGACGGGGAAATCGTGTGTGCACTCTTCCGCGTGGGATTGGCATAAAAGATGATGATCATGATAGTTTGGAAAAGATTAGTCATCTATGGAAATATATGCGTGTGTGTGTGTAAAGAGTTAAAAGATCACTTCTTTCAAGTGCATTAACTGTTCATTCTCACGCGAATCTGCTTTTCTATTTTTCTAGCTTAAATGATCTGAAACGTTTCAAGTGTGTAAAATATATGGAAAAAACTACTTCCACAAAGAATGTTTACCGAAATTTTGTACCGGATTTCAATTATTTTATTTATTTTAATTTTTTTAATTAATAGTTAATAAAGTAATTTTTAATAAATTTGTGAATTTTTTTTTAATTTTTAAAGATATTTAAGAAGTTTAAAAAAATGTTCGAAAAAAAAGATAAAAAAAAGAAAAGAAAAAATAAGTAGACTGATCGGTTCCTCTCATGTGATGTTAAAACAAGCAAGGTGAGCGAGTGCGGACGGACGTAAGAATCTCAGACGTACAAGCAAATGCACTACTGATATAATAATGTTACATATAGTCGTGGAGTCCGCAAACACCGTACAATTGCTTTAAAAAATGTGATATATACATCATTAGGCTTCTATTTACAATATTCCTTTACTGCTTGCATTTCTGTTAGAGTTGACCATATGTGATATGAAATGTAAATTTAACATGAAATGATATGAAATTTGTTGATGTTGTAAAAATCGCACAACGTGCTGAAATGAGAGAAAAAATCATTTTCGGCCTACTGAGTTGGTTGAGACTTGATTGGTATTGTTTGGGGCTATCGGCAGTGTTCCGATGTGGCTGTAAGGTGAAGGTGCGCCCGTCCATGGTGGACAAATGTAGAGAAAATAAAGGGAGAGAGACTTAAAGATTTACGTAGTTCGGCATTAGGCCTACGTCCGCATGGGTTTGGGAGGGGAGTTTCCACTGTAATGTTTGTGTAATATATTTATTTACAGTCACTCATGATCTCTCACATCTCACTGTACAAAAAAAGCTGGAGATCCACTTGTTGGAGAAGAAAATCTTATTGGTGTGCTCCTTTCCCGGAAAGAAGAAGAAGAAGTTGAGAGAGTCCGTTGGTCATCTGGTTGAAGGCCTTTTATCCATCCCCCTATTGCATGTGTCAATCGGCAGTCCTTGCATGTGTCAACTCCCATTTCCCTTATACCTTCCCTCTGACTTGTTCTGAAGCCCCTGCCACCCGCCTGCTGCATGTTCCCCCATGTTCCCCACTCCTATCTTTTCGTCTTATCTCCTAATGTGGCCTGGTGGTTCGGCTTATATTAGACTTTAACATTTTATCCCTCCACAGAAGCCCGTGATTCTTAAGGGCAATTTGTTCTAACAAAAGTCATTGAGAATCTTTAAGATAAAATATGCCACAAAAGTCGACAACAAGAAACAAAATAATCCGCTTGTGTTAAGTAAGAAACGCCCATATAAGTGAATTCAGGCAGGAGGTGTATTCAATAGTGTATGATGCGAGTGCGGGCCTCTAATGTGGGAGGAGGATGGCTCGACCTCATAAGGTGCGAGTGTGGAGCTCAGATGTGGCAGGAGGCTGGCTCAATTGCATAAGGTGCGAGCGCGGAGCTTGGATGCTTGTTGTTATTTGTAAAGTGTATGTTCGTTTGATGCCTTTATTTTCAATTTGTAGTTAGTGTTGGAGTTTGTGTGAAGTAACCTACGCAAAGCGGTCAAAGGGCCCGTCGAACCCCTGGGTCCACTTTAGGCGATTGCCGAGCCCGTCAGCTCGTTTCCAAAGGTAACCCACTCTAGGCGGTTTGTGGAGCTCGGAAGCTTGTTAACTTTGAAGGCTCATTCTCGGAGAAGACCCGCTGGCAACTGTTATGCCCCATGATGAGTCTAGAGACTCGGCTTGTAGCACGAAAGTCAGTAAGTCAAGGAATTTGTGCTCGATTGGCTATGAAGGGACATAGCTTGAGAGATTTGTCACTGTTGAAGTTCCACTACAATAGTCCAGATATGCCCACTAGGAGAGTCCGGGTAAGCCCGCTGGGAGAGCCCGAGTGAGCCCGTTGGGAGAACCCGAGTGAGGCCGCTTCTCTTTCTTTTCTTTTTTCTTTTTTATTAGTCAGGCCATTTTTGCCCGTTGGTTTGAGTCGAGTTTTGCAATGCATGTGGTGTTCGTCCGAGCCCTGCAATTGGTTGGTTGAGTGGTTCGAGCTAGGAGGTTGGTCGAAGCCCATGCATGCCTGTTGGCTAAGTTTTGTGGGGCGAGTGGTCTTGTCCTGAGTCCTGTGTGGTGAGTGGTCTGGTCTGATCTGAGTTGCCGAGGAGCTGGGCAAGCCATGTTCCCGTGCAGATGATTTGAACAGTATTCCCAAGTGGAGGAGTCCTGAGTCATGCTCCCTACGTGGAGTAATTCCGAGGCTGAGGAGGTGTAGAGCAATGGTACCAAGCTGATGCCGAGCTGGGTAAGTGGTGTCCGAGCGATGGGGGGGGCCCAATCTATGAGGTTAAGAGCCTCGTTGGTTGGTGATCCAATGGGTGTAGGGTTGCCGAGCTGTGGGGTGGCACCAAGCTGTGGAGGAAGAGCTCGGTTGCTGGACTGCCGAGCCGAGTGGAAGAGGAGGATCAGGGCATGTTCATTGTTAGGAGGTAGTCATCGAGCTGAGGTGGAGCTGGCCCTTGGGTGGCCGAGGAGCTGGCTGAAGGTGGCCCTACTGCTGGGTCGTTGTGCATGCTTGTTGTTGGAGGGGGAGCCACCCTATGCTTGCCATGGCAGTCGGGGCACCACCTATGGGGCGTTAAAAGGTGTCGGCGGTCCAAATGGTGGCCACCGACGGAAACACATTGAACACAACATGCACCAACCCACACGGCGTGCTCATGGCATGCACGTCCAACTTCTGCCCTAGTCGGCTTGGGTACTTTGGAACCACCCTATGGGCAGCAGACTATGTCGACGAGTCGCCGGGTGGTTGCAAGCAGCCTGGCCATGAGTCAGTGGGTCTGGGCTTTCGTGTTTTCCTCCACACGCAAGGCCGTGCATGTGGCTGTCTCGACGGAACTATCACTGTTGTGAGGGTCAACCGGCGATGCACCGTTGGAGACAAACGATACCTGTGAACCATACGGTGGGCTCCAACCCCCTCTCTCGCTAGGACTGGACGGGACGCATTGTTCACAACCCCCTGGTGGGGCCGTGGCTATGGAGCCAGAAACCATTGGCGATCCAAATGGTGACCGCCAACAAGTCGACTAGGCTCGCGGTGTGGCGCCGTGAGCTCTGGGCGCACGCGAGGCCATGCCCCGTGCACTATGAGTGCACAGTGGTCGTGCATGGCACTGTGCGCTTAAGTGCACAGTGCCTACCCGAGTACTGTGCACGTTTGGTGCAGTGCTTGTGTGCTACTGTGCACTTAAGTGCATAATGTTTACTTGCTAGTGTTGATGCAGTGTGACTTTTGCTCGATCAGTCCTTACTGTGCGCTTACATTTTGCCTAGTTTATTAGAGTGAACTAAGTGCAGTGGTGAGGACCTCGGTTCCTAGCTTGGGCAAGAAAAGATTTACTTTCCCATTTTCTGCAGCAATATTTTTTATGAATGTAAAAATTTAAAAAGCTAAGAATACTCATCTGGGAGGATGTCATCTGCTCGTTGAGTAATTATTCAGCATGCCGAAAAATCTTCATTCTCTCACTTCCGGTGAAGAGAGGAAATCAAATCCCACAGACGATACCAATGTTGATGTTGTAAAAATCGCACAACATGCCGGAAGGAGAGAAAGAAAGTCATTTCTGGCCCATTGAGTCGACTTGGCCTTGATCGGTATTGTTTGGGGCCCCCGACAGTGTTCCAGTGCGGCTATATGGTGTAGCTGCGTAGGTCTATGGTGGATAAGTGTAGAGAAAATAACGAGAGAGAGACACAAAGATTTACATGGCTCAGCACTAGGCCTACGTCCACAGGGGGTTTGGGCGGGGAGTTTCCACTATAATGTATTTGTTTACAGTCACTCATGATCTCTCACATCTTACTATACAAAGAAAGCTAGAGACCCACTTGTTGGAAAAAAAAAAAAATCCCACTGGTGCGTTCCTTTCCCTAGAAGAAGAAGAATAGGTAGAAGACGAAGTAAAGTCCGCTGGTCATCTGGCTGAAGGCCTTTTATCCATCCCCCTATTGCGTGTGTCAGTTGGCAGTGATGGGACCGGACCCATTGCGTGTGTCAGCTCCCATTTCCCTCCTACTTTTCCCTTTGACTAGTTCTGAAGCCCCTGCCACCCGCCTGCTACATGGCCCCCCTTGTTCCCTACTCCTATCCTTTTGTCTTATTTCCTAATGTGGCCTGGTGGCTGAGTTTTATATTGGGTTTTAACATTTTATCCCTCCACAAAATTAGTAAATTTAATTTAGATATAAATAAATTTGGATTACTTTGCATTAATCTATTAAAATACGATTAATAAACATGTCAATAATAATCATATGCGTTAATGCAGTGATCCATACTGACCATCTGTGTTGGTCAAAAGCACTGAATAATATTTGAGCGTTTTCTCATCTGATATTTTCTTTCCATCATAAATGCATAAAAGTTTTGCTACTCATCATCCCATACATCATATACAACATTTTTTTTTTTATATTTTTATATTTTTTAAATTTTTTTTAGTTTTATTCTTCTTAAACTAATTGAGTTTTTCTACTCATCATTCATCCATCACACATTTTGTAAGAGAATAAAATAAAATATTAAAAAATTATGTATAATATATTGTGTGAGAATGATGAGTAGATTTTTTCAATGCATAAAGCTTGTGCATGATGCAGGTAAGACATGTATGGTGGTCCTGCTGAACAGTTTGGGGCAGGGACGTCGGAACTAGAGGCCGGTGATGGGGTACTGTGCCCACTCCTCCCTCCAGTTTTTGATTTATTAAAGAAAATAATATATTTTATTATTTAATTTTGACTTATTAAACATACTTGATTTGTTAATTTTAGAAAGTCCATATAGTTTTCGTTAAAGTTTTAGAATTTCTTTTAACAATTCGTTTATTAAAATAGATAAGTTTGCACCTAAGTACCCTTTAATTAATGTTGTACGTCCATAATAAATATAAAAAATTTGGTAGAAATTAACATAAATGATTTTCAAAATTTGAAAAAGCATGGATCAGTACTTACAATATAGAATCATTGATAGCTATTTGAGTTAATTGAAATATATTAAGAAACAATATTGATTTTTCCTCTTTTTTAATTTGTATCTTCTAATAATAAATAAAATTGCTGAATCCCATTATATATCAAATTTCTTGTAAGTCTCGTTATTTTTTAAAAAATGTGCGGCGTTTTTGTATTTTATGATTATAAATATTATTTATCTTAAAAATATATTATTTAAGTATTTTTTAAAATTATTGACACGTGTCACTCTACCATTAGAGATGATATTGCATATTTAATGGAGTCTTAAGGATGTATTTAACTAAAGGTAAAAAAATAACAAAAGTTTAAAATTAGAATATAAGATTTAATCTTTTTTTTTTTTTTTTTTTTTTTTTTTTTTTTTTTTTTATAGAAATTTTAAGCTGTATCTCCTTATCCTTTTGATTTTGCCAGTAAGATTTTATCACCACGTCGTCATTTTTATTTTGCCTTGTGCACGCACGCTACAAACACATGACGCTTATGTTAACTATCATATATAATCAAAACCACAATTAATTATTTCAAACCCGTTACTAATATAATTAGATTTTGACCTTCTTTCCCTTCCTCGCCCCAAAAATCTAAGCTGGATTTTGAGACATTGACAAGTATTAGTTTTCATTTAATGCTATTTTGTCAGGTATCATGCGTACGTGTACGAAGTTACACCATACAGAACATGATTTGTTTGAAAGGTCAACAGATACATGATATTAACTTAACAGGCACACATATACAGCTTCATGATGCAAAAATGACTTTTGGTCATGCTCCAAATCAATCAAAATAAATAAATGGTTTCATATAACGGATTAATATGATACGATCTGTTATTGAATACAAAATAAATTGACACGATACAATACAATCTGACTCGACCTGTTTCAATCTATTTACGTTAATGGGTTAAAGAGATTCGTTTCAATCCATTTGACCTGATTTTTTTTTATAAATATTAAAATATAAACAATAGTACAATCCAAACAATAAAAATACTGACATTAGAATCCTAACAGTACCAAATATAATAAATACATAATTACATAAATATGATAAACATACATTGTAATAATATTAAAGTTACAATCCAAAATATGATAAACACAAATTGTAAAATATTAATGTTACAATCTCAAATATGATATAAATGTAAATTCAACTTTCTTAACAAGTCAACCCATTTTGACCCAATCCCATTAAGACAAAATCCAAACCCGCTTTTATCATATTATATTCATGTTGTGTTAACAGGTCATGTCATATATTATCACTCATAATCTAAGGTATGACTTAAATTTGACTTTAGAGATTGCTTGTAGTTTTCCTCTATTTAGGTCCTTCATTTCTAGTTTTTAGTGGATAGAGTGCTACTATGATCATGTCCTACGAGAGAAGTTACATCTAGTCATTCCTTCTATCATTTGTTTTTTTAGAAAAGAGTATTATAATGGGCCTAAAAATTAGGCATGAAGTTAAAACTTATAGAACTTAAATGTAGGCCTCCACCGTAGATTTAATCACCATTAAAAATCAATAACCATATATTCTATGATAGGAAATTAGGAAATTAAGATTTAGATTCCTTAGACTTCTTACTAGTATTATAATATCTAAAATAAGAGAAAAATAGACACATAAAGTGAGCTCAATGCCATTTATAGCTATCTGAGTGATTTTTTCAAGTAAAATTAAATACTCAATAAATATTGTGTGGCCGATTTCACGTGTCAATCTTCTAGGTCCCAAGAACTAGCCCCAGTTGCCCTACTCAGATTGGGCCTGGGCCCACGGCCCAATATCTAAGGCTACCCCTATTTAAAAATATTTTTTAAAAAATAAAATAATGTAAAAAGATAATTAAAAAATCTAAAATACTGTAAAAAAATAAAATTTAAATACAACGACCAAATCAAACTACAAATTACAAACGATAAATTTAAATTTAAAATTACAAATCGCAATAAATTTAAATTTATAGCACCAAAATATTAATAATATCAGATTTCATTCAAATATAAAATAGTCACAATCCCTTCCATCAGTCTTGACAATCCATGCATTTGAGTCGATGACTTGATATTGATTTTCAATTTTCCTACATGAAGTTTTATTGATCAGATGCATTATCTTTTCTTTAGTCATTTAACTATAAACTTATAAACCATCAGCCAATTGATATATAACGTAAAATAGGACACATTATGAACTCACATTCACATCTAACTTTGACGAGTTTTGCACGATATTAATTTCCAGAATTGAGTTTCTCATCAATAAAAGGGTTATCCCACTGTGCGTCCGTATCAATCATCCACAATTAGTCTGGGGTTTACAGCTACGTCCACAAAATCATATAAATTATAAATTAAATAATGAAAACATTAAAGTTATGTAAAAAAATAATTTAAAATTATAAAATTACCTGATTCAAATCTATAGCTCTCATCATCAACGGTATCTATTCTAATGAGCGTTGAACTTAACCAATTTTGTGTGCAAATGAGGGTCTCAATGGTGGTCGGAGACAATGAACTTCGATGAGCATCCAAGACATGACCTCCGGTGCTAAACACCGACTTAGAGACAACTGTAGTGATATGAATGACTAGTACATCCTTGGCTATTCGGAAAAGGGCTGGAAACTTGCCAGAATTCAACTTCCACCAAGTTAATATTTGGAATGTATCACTAGGTGCCTTGAAATTTTCCATAAAGTAACACTCAACCTCAGACTTATACTGCATAATATTCCTTGATGCATGGTTTTGATGATACTGTCATAGCCGCTATAAATTTGAACTTTGTGCATGTGTGTTATCCCAGCAATATGTTGAGCCGGTCGAGCTTGAGGAGCTACCACCTTTGATCGAAGACTAATCATTGCTATTGTAATGACTGTATAAATAATCAATATCACATTTAAGAGATCTAATAAACTGATTCGCATCTTCATCACCGAAGATGTCCCTAATCTAAACTTTACAATCGCCAACTTATATCAGGGGTCAAGGGTCGTAACCACAAATAAAAATCTATTTATCTTCTCCACATCCCCCAATATTTATTATATTTGTATTTCATTCTCATAGTCATTGCATTCAACAAACCTATACAGTCAGCAGAACTCTATTGCAAGTGGTCATAAAGTCTCGAGAGCGCCTCGAAGTACACGTTCATAGTAGGATATTTTGTCTAAGATATTCGTACAATTATGTCATAAAATAACTTCAAAAATTGAATAAAATACTTGACACTCTCCCCCCAATTAACTCCAGCAAAGTATACCTCATGCCCCTATCCTCAACCTCCATCAGCTCGAATGTTGTTTGGTACTTCTGCGCTACATCTAGCGTCATGTATGTAGAGTTCCATCGACTCAGAACGTTCAATTGCAACATACTGGAAGATGATATCTCAAGTTGTTCGGCTATTGGCTTAAACTGATGGAGCCGTTGGGAGAAGCACTCATATATCTCACAAGGTTTCAAACTTTAATAATGGAATCATCAACCTTCTTGAACCTCTCAGAAGTTATGAGGTTGATGATATGGACACAACATCAAACATGGATAAACTGGTTCTTACGAATGATATTTTCCTTTACCGTCGTATTTCGCCTGAACCAATCAATGGTAGTGTCATTCACACTAGCATTGTCAACTGTGATACAAATCACTTTTCTGATCTCTCAATCCTTTATACATTCATCCATAGTCTTGCCAATGGTGACCCCTTGTGATCAACAATTTCTTTGAAGCCGATAATCCGCTTCTACAATGTCCACTCACTATCAATAAAGTGGGTTGTGATACACATGTAACTCATATTCTGTATGGAGGTTTATGTATCAGTGGTAAATGACACTCTCTCGCCAATGGCAACAAAAATTTCTTTCTTTGTTGCCTTCTCTTTGGCATGCCTCTTCAAACAATCGCGCATCATAGTATACCATGAAGACATGCATGTGAAATTATGGCTTTAAAGTGTGTACAAATTTACAGAAGCCTGTCTTGTCAACCATAGTAAAAGGCATCTCATTAGTAATGATCATCCCCGCAAGAACATCCATCAACATATTCTAACTGTATTGAGAGATTGATAGCTCCAAAATCTGTGTGCCATCAGTAGTTGTAGAAGTCTCATAACTCAACTTTGTTTGATCAGATGCCACCAGCCCTTTGTGTATCTTATACCGCTGGCAGCCCGTAAGATGTGCTATTAATATTGACTTGCCTTGCTTTTTCAAACGACAATCGCATTGCTGCCCACAATAGTGACATCGAGTCTAAGGACTCTCACGATCACTGGGAACTTTGGTGAAATGTTTCCATGTCCACGTCCTTTTTTTTACTAGGTTGTGTTAGTAGATCGGCCTCAACATTTATTAACTCCTCCTCCTCATTAAGCATATCAACGTCTTCTAAATCTATTGAGACTCGACTAGTTGCACAGATGGTAGCTGCTTTAGATGGGGGTCTACGACCCAAAGTACCTATCGGTGACGCTAACGGCTATGCGTCATCCTTTTATAGAGAATCACAACAAGATGGTGTAGTCCATAATTTGAGCAAATAATATGAAATAATTAACAAACAACCATCAGTTAATATGTTATAAAAATTATCTACAAATTGAAAACACATTGAAGAAGAAAAATATATACGTCTATTCGTGTTTGTGATTTTAAAAATAAATAAAACACAAAAAAATGAACGTCCACTTGAGCCACACTCGAGCGAACAATCTGTGTGATGTTCGCTCGAGCCACACTTGAGCGAAAGCTCAATCGAACAATCTGTGTGACGTTTGCTCAAGTGACACTCGAGCGAACGTCACCTGCAAACTATAAATCATTGAAATCAATAACAAATCATACATATTTCACAAAGGGAGGAGGAGGAATAACAAAACACAAATCACATTTTTACAATTTGAGGAGGAACAACAAATCATTCGTACAATTTGTTATGAACTCTGGAAGGTGGCTCGCGGCAGCTTTAGATGACGGTAGATAGTGGGGGAGGTGAACTCGTGTGATTGTGGAGACAAAGGGACTGCAGTCTGTTGTAGTGTTGTGCTTTGTGCGAAAGTGAGGGGTTAAGAAGGGGTCTTACGTTTTGGACCCATTTCTTCACGAAATGACGTCGTTCTATGTCGTTTAGTTACACTTAACTGACCAAAATGTCCCATGTTAAGCGAAACAATGTCGTTCTCATCATGTGTTTTTTTTTTAAAAAATTGAAGTTCGGAGCCATGTGTTTTCGATTTTTTTTTTTTTACTTATAACAAAAATGTAGTTTTTTATTTGTAACGAGTTTATTTTTAACTACTTATCTCTCTAAACGATAATATTTTTAAAATTGGTGCTTTCCTAACAATAATATTTGAAAACAAAATCATATTTTCACAAATGGACAATTAAAAAAAATTATTTGAATTGTGACATTTTTTTTAAAATTTCAACTATAACAAATATGAGCATAAGAGAAAGTGTAGACGATTGAAAGAAAGATTTATTATATTGATTAAAATAAAATATTTGTAAAAATTGATTTAGGGATGAATAGTAGCTCCCCATATTTAGGGAGTCACTATTCAAATCCCAAAACGTTTCCTTAAAATAGACAGCCGGATGGAGATGAGATTTTGGCAAAAGTTAAAATTTTTTACTATAGTTTAGAGAATTAGGACCTTTAGGCATCCCGATGTAGATGCTCTAAGAGCATCCACATTAGGTTTCCTATAAATTTTTTAAAATTTGGCTAAAAAATAAATTTCTTAATATTTTCTCTTAAGTTTTACTCATCTTTTAAAAACTTCTTACATCTCATTCCCTATCATTTCTCTATTTTATTAAAATAATATTTCTCTATTACTTTTTTCTCTCACTTTCATTTACAAACTTAAGTACTCACTATCTTATCTTTTTTCTTATATTTTGAATTATTACTCTGTAGCGAATATTTTAAACAAAAATTTAAATTATTTTTTTTGTCTATTTTTAAAATTATTACATTTTTAAGAATAAGATAATTTTTTATGATATGGTTTATAATTTGGAAGAAAGAGTAGGAACAGAAAATATAACTAAATAAATATAAATTCAGAATAAAAAAAATAAAAAGAATGGAGCACTGTAACAATCCTAAAATCAAAAGTTATATTAGGGAATGGGATGTAGCTCACATCTTTTTCACTTTTCAAGTTTTTCTCCTAAAATTTGGCTTAAGGATAGCTTCTTTCATAATAGTGTGTGAGTATTGGCATTGGCTTTGGCTTATAGAAGAAGAATACTGCAATGGATTTCAATGAATAAATTCCCACACATTTCATTGATAGATATTTTCCAATATATACAGAGTAATAGACAAGCTATTTTTAGAAACTAAGTAACGGTAATGAAGAAATAAAGTTGCTGTTACGGTATACAACTAAGGAAATAAAATCAGCTTTAATACAAAATTAATGACAGAAGATTGAGCAAAATTGTAGGTTAATCATGTGCTGTTTTTGCTTGAATGGATTTCACGCATGCTTCCCTTATACGCCCCCGCAAGATTGTGCTTCCATCGGCAAGACCAATCTTGTGACGTAACCATTCCGTGCGCTGTTTGGACAGAGGCTTTGTTAACAGATCAGCTAATTGATCTTGAGTATGGACATGTTGAACTTGGAGACTTCCTTCTCTTAAAATTGTCCACCATCTTGTTAAAAATTTTTCTCTTCCTACTTCATCCAATAAAAAATTGTCGTCATTATGTTCTTCATGTTCCATTAATAAAGCTCATCAACAACCCTTTCATGTCACCAGTCTTCAAAGTAATGAGCCGCTTGATCTTATTTACACCGATGTGTGGGGTCCCGCTAGTTATACTGGAATTGATGGCTCCCGATATTACCTTATATTTGTTGATCATTATACAAAATATATATGGTTTTATCCAATGGCCACTAAATCCGGTGTCTCTACTATTTTTCCACACTTCAAAAAATTTGTTGAAACTCGCTTTCAAAAATCAATCAAAACCTTATACTCCGACAACGGTGGTGAGTTTATTGCTTTAAAATCCTATCTCTCTCTTCATGGAATAACTCACTACACCACGGCTCCCCATACCCCACAACAAAATGGTGTTTCTGAACGTCGTCATCGACATCTTGTTGAAACAGGCCTTACCCTTCTTCATGATGCAAATCTTGATTTTTCGTATTGGCCCTATGCTTTTCAAACAGCTTCTTACCTCATAAATCGACAACCCACGCCTCTTCTTCAAGAAAAATCCCCTTTGAAGCTCTCTTTGGTCAAACACCAAATTATTTAAAATTAAAAAAATTTGGTTGTATTTGCTATCCTCTCACCCGAGCCTATAATTCAAATAAAATGCAACCCAAATCAAAAACCTGTCTTTTCCTTGGCTATTCACCCACTCAAAACGCATACAAGTGTTTTGAACCTCAAACAAAAAAATTTTTTTTCTCACGGCACGTGCTATTCGACGAGACAAAGACCCTCTCCTCACTTCATCAACCCGCGCCAGCCCAAAAACACCCAGAGAATTTCCAATCCCTAATTCCCCTTTTCGGTACCCAGCATCTTGACGGCAGTCCATCAATGGAGTCCGACGCACCTCCATCCTCGTTCCCTCCGGAAGGTCCTCCTGCCATTGTTGCGTCCTCCTCAGGTAATTTCGGATCCCCTAGTTCTCCATTTCACAATTCTTTGCACAATCTTGATTCCACTTCCACTTCTCCGAATCTTCACTTAGATGCACATATGATTGCATCTCCACTAAACCTTCCGCCACCCTCTACTAATACTCGCGTCGAACCCATTCTCGGGTCAAATCCATCTTCATCCAACCCGAATGTCACAAACCCTCAACCCAATAATCCTTCCCAACGCACCCATACCATGACCACAAGATCCATGAATCAAATTTTCAAACCCAAACAAATTCATACAGTGTCCAAATATCCTCTTCCCCAGATCATAGAACCAACGAGTGTGAGCCAAGCCGTGTCGCAACCTCACTGGCGTGAGGCCATGTCCAATGAACTCACGGCTTTAATGAAACATGGGACTTGGGATCTTGTTTTACCTCCTTTGAACTGTAAACCAGTGGGCTGTAAATGGGTTTTCCGTGTAAAAAGAAAAGCTGATGGGTCAGTGGACAGATTTAAGGCTCGTCTAGTTGCCAAGGGCTACAATCAACGTCCTGGTGTTGATTACAAAGAAACCTTTAGCCCTGTTGTTAAACCAGCAACTATTAGAGCTGTGCTATCTATTGCAGTCATGAATGGATGAGATTTGAGACAAATGGATGTCAATAATGCCTTTCTAAATGGTGATTTAACTGAAACTGTTTTTATGGCACAACCCCCAGGGTTCAAAGATTTGTGCAAACCTCACCATGTTTGCAGGTTGAAAAAGGCTATTTACGGGCTTAAACAAGCCCCACGGGCCTGGTACACAGCACTAAAAAGTGCCATTCTTCAGCTGGGTTTTCATAGTTCCAAGGCTGATTCCTCTCTTTTTATTTACAACCATGGCTCAAATCTCTGTTATTTTCTGGTTTACGTTGATGACCTTGTTATTACTGGAAATAATTCAATCCTTGTAGACAACATCATTAAACAGCTGGGTGACATGTTTTCTCTCAAGGATATGGGTTCTCTTCATTTTTTTTTGGGGATTGAGGTAATCCCTACTCGGGCTGGGTTATTTCTCTCACAACACAAGTATGTTCGTGAGCTTTTAGCTAATACCAGTATGAGTGGTGCAAAGGATGTCTCAACACCTCTCTCTACCACCCAATCTCTTAAATTGGTCGATGGTACTGCTGCTGTGGACAGCTCTGAGTTTAGACGTGTCATCGGCAGCCTTCAATATCTCTCTCTCACTCGTCCAGACATCTCCTTTGCAGTCAACAAACTTTCTCAATTCATGCACAAGCCGACTACAAATCACTGGACAGCAACAAAGAGACTCCTTCGCTACTTAAAACAAACCATTTTCTATGGCATTCAGATTCACAAAGCTGCTCCTCCTGTTTTGAAGACATACTCCGATGCCGATTGGGCTGGCAATGTGGATGATCGCACATCCACCTCTGCCTATATTACCTTCTTGGGCTCTAATCCCATTTCTTGGAGCTCCAAGAAACAAAGAGCTGTAGCACGATCCACAACAGAAGCTGAATACCGGGCGCTAGCTAATGCGGCTTCCGAGACAATGTGGCTGTCCACTCTCCTCAAAGAACTTGCTTTTTCAGTAAATGGACCTCCTCTACTGTTATGTGATAATCTTGGAGCCACCCATCTTAGCTTTAATCCTGTTAATCACTCGCGCATGAAACACATTCAAATCGATCTTCACTTTGTGCGTGACTTAGTGCAAAAAGGAAGTCTCCAAGTTCAACATGTCCATACTCAAGATCAATTAGCTGATCTGTTAACAAAGCCTCTGTCCAAACAGCGCACGGAATGGTTACGTCACAAGATTGGTCTTGCCGATGGAAGCACAATCTTGCGGGGGCGTATAAGGGAAGCATGCGTGAAATCCATTCAAGCAAAAACAGCACATGATTAACCTACAATTTTGCTCAATCTTCTGTCATTAATTTTGTATTAAAGCTGATTTTATTTCCTTAGTTGTATACCGTAACAGCAACTTTATTTCTTCATTACCGTTACTTAGTTTCTAAAAATAGCTTGTCTATTACTCTGTATATATTGGAAAATATCTATCAATGAAATGTGTGGGAATTTATTCATTGAAATCCATTGCAGTATTCTATAAGGGAAGCATGCGTGAAATCCATTCAAGCAAAAACAGCACATGATTAACCTACAATTTTGCTCAATCTTCTGTCATTAATTTTGTATTAAAGCTGATTTTATTTCCTTAGTTGTATACCGTAACAGCAACTTTATTTCTTCATTACCGTTACTTAGTTTCTAAAAATAGCTTGTCTATTACTCTGTATATATTGGAAAATATCTATCAATGAAATGTGTGGGAATTTATTCATTGAAATCCATTGCAGTATTCTTCTTCTATATGGTATCAGAAGAGCCACCATCAAACGAGTCACCGATCCAAGTTACCACCATGTCTTCCTCCTCTGATCAAAACCCAAACTTCAACCTCAATACACAACCTCCTTCCGTAGCAGAAAAACCTCTCATTGCCCTAAACATCACTGCCCAAATCAATGAAAAGTTGACTCCCTCCACCTTTCCTCAATGGCGTGCTCAATTTGAAGCACTCCTTATTGGCTATGACTTACTAGATTATGCCGAAGGCACCCTTCGGTGCCCCACTTCGACTGGCACCGCAGCTGATGAGCTGCGCAAGATCCATTGGATCCGACAGGATAAGCTTATCCTAAGTGCCCTTCTAGCCTCTACAGCCCCGTCAATCACCCCACTCATTGCTACGGCAAAGACCTCCCATGAAGCTTGGAAAAAGCTCAACAATTTATACGCTAGTCGCTCACGCACTCGTGCTATGCAATTAAAGGAGGAACTCACCTTAATCCAGCATGGAAATCGGTCAATCACGGAGTATCTCCATGCGGTGAAGGCCTTGGCTGATGAAATAGCCATCATTGATCATCCAATTTCGGATGATGACCTAACCCTTTATGTATTAAATGGCTTAGGTCCAGATTTTCGGGAAATCGCAGCACCGATCCGAGCCCGAGAATCCTCTCTCGCCTTTGAAGAGCTGCACGATCTGCTGGTTGGTCATGAAGCGTATCTGAGACGCTTGGAAGCTGCAACGCAGCACCTGGTTGCTTCCGCCAATTTCACGAAGACGAAGCATTTCGCACAAGGGGGAAATTCGTCGTGGCCCTCCAAGAAAACTGATTCCTCTCGTGGGCCTCGCGGATCCAGCCCAGGTCATGGCGCTCCATGCGATGGACGTCGCTCCCACGCAAGTTCTGGCAGGCCCAATAACTTCACTCGCCGATACCAGCCCAAAGCAAAAACAGCACATGATTAACCTACAATTTTAAGAGAAGGATGCCCAAGACGCTTGTGCCATCCATCAATAGAAGTACGTTCATGCACATTAGCAACTTTTTGGGACGGCACCATTGATTCCGGGAAGGTGTAGATGCCATTGTTACATGCTCCTTTTAGTAGAATCGCCCCCGTGATCTTGTCCTTCACAAGAAAATAGAAAGGATGAAATTCAACAAAGACATTATTTTGTTTAGTGAGATGATGAACGGAAATTAAATTTTTGCAAAGATTAGGAACACAAAGGGTATCACGCAATATAAAGGTGCGGTGAGGAGATGGTAAAGTCAAAGAACCAATGTGTGAGACTGCCAAACCTGAACCATCACCAAGGAGAACTTCATCAGTTCCATCATATTCGGAATGAAGAGATAAATTGGAGAGATCACCCGTAATATTATGAGAAGCAGCCGAATCAAGCAACCAATTTTTATCTTTTCCATTTGAGGTTGTGGCACAATTGATAGAGACATTCTGTGAATTAAATTGTGGACAGGCTTTGGCAATGTGACCCAACTGATCACAAAGTTGGCATTTGGGCTGGTATCGGCGAGTGAAGTTATTGGGCCTGCCAGAACTTGCGTGGGAGCGACGTCCATCGCGTGGAGCGCCATGACCTGGGCTGGATCCGCGAGGCCCACGAGAGGAATCAGTTTTCTTGGAGGGCCACGACGAATTTCCCCCTTGTGCGAAATGCTTCGTCTTCGTGAAATTGGCGGAAGCAACCAGGTGCTGCGTTGCAGCTTCCAAGCGTCTCAGATACGCTTCATGACCAACCAGCAGATCGTGCAGCTCTTCAAAGGCGAGAGAGGATTCTCGGGCTCGGATCGGTGCTGCGATTTCCCGAAAATCTGGACCTAAGCCATTTAATACATAAAGGGTTAGGTCATCATCCGAAATTGGATGATCAATGATGGCTATTTCATCAGCCAAGGCCTTCACCGCATGGAGATACTCCGTGATTGACCGATTTCCACGCTGGATTAAGGTGAGTTCCTCCTTTAATTGCATAGCACGAGTGCGTGAGCGACTAGCGTATAAATTGTTGAGATTTTTCCAAGCTTCATGGGAGGTCTTTGCCGTAGCAATGAGTGGGGTGATTGACGGGGCTGTAGAGGCTAGAAGGGCACTTAGGATAAGCTTATCCTGTCAGATCCAATGGATCTTGCGCAGCTCATCAGCTGCGGTGCCAGTCGAAGTGGGGCACCGAAGGGTGCCTTCGGCATAATCTAGTAAGTCATAGCCAATAAGGAGTGCTTCAAATTGAGCACGCCATTGAGGAAAGGTGGAGGGAGTCAACTTTTCATTGATTTGGGCAGTGATGTTTAGGGCAATGAGAGGTTTTTCTGCTACGGAAGGAGGTTGTGTATTGAGGTTGAAGTTTGGGTTTTGATCAGAGGAGGAAGACATGGTGGTAACTTGGATCGGTGACTCGTTTGATGGTGGCTCTTCTGATACCATATAGAAGAAGAATACTGCAATGGATTTCAATGAATAAATTCCCACACATTTCATTGATAGATATTTTCCAATATATACAGAGTAATAGACAAGCTATTTTTAGAAACTAAGTAACGGTAATGAAGAAATAAAGTTGCTGTTACGGTATACAACTAAGGAAATAAAATCAGCTTTAATACAAAATTAATGACAGAAGATTGAGCAAAATTGTAGGTTAATCATGTGCTGTTTTTGCTTGAATGGATTTCACGCATGCTTCCCTTATATGGCTAAAGGAATATAAATAAAATTATCTATATTAACTGCATTAAATTGTAAAAATTTAAATTTTGAGCTAAGTGATTTTAAGTACATTTTTAAATTTAAAGATGTACTGTTCATCATCAAAACTAATATTTTATTATAAAAACTAAAATCAATTTCTTTCCTACGTAAACGGTGTACAATATATAAAAGTTTGTTCCTTAAATAATAACCCAATCAAATTTGTGTAGGGTTAATACTACAAGGTTATAGTTACAGTAATTTTTTTTTGTTATAATAATATAATATAATTAGCTAAAAAATCTGATGCCCCATCTAATTCTAGATTAGCAAAAAAGTTGCCAATACTATCTCGAATATTTTTCGTTTAATCTTTGATTATTAATCGTTGGGTTTTCTTTAGATAGTATAATTGTAAAATATGAAAAAAAATTAAAAATATTATTATTAAAAAATAATATTATATTATTATTTTAATAAATCTAATAGTTAATCTAACTTAAGTTATGAATAGAGAGATTTTAAAATTATAAAAAATATGTATTTTTCGTTAAATTTTTAAAAATTATTTTAATGAAGCGAATGCGAATAATCCTGGTAAAGTTGGCAACAAAATCTCAAAAGTGGAACAAATCGATGCGTCAGCGACTTAGCGTGGGCCAAGAAGAGAAAGTACAGTACTGAGAGTGGTAAGCTTACACTCGCCTTTTCTGTTCGCTCAAGGGGCATTGCGCAATTGCAATTCGTATTTTTTTATGGGTTATTTAAGAATAGAAAAACCAGAATAATGCCGAGGCAAAATGTTTCGTGAATGGCCTACGGTCGGCCAAGTCATACTAATTACCCTCCACTAGGGACCCACGCCACATAGTCCCTCGGGCCCCCACACGCTCTTTCTCATCCCCTCTCTCTCTCTTTCTCTCTCAAAGACCGAAACATGAATGAATGAGCTGTAGGAGATTCCGTGTGTCAAGCTGTAATTGAAAGACCCTCCTCTCCCTCTCTTTCTACCCCTTTTCCCTCTCTTCGGCCTCCCCAAAACACTATATATACCCTACCTTCTTCTTCACTTCTTTCCTCACACCTACTTGTAATATCCATTATTTTCAGCTCCCAATCCTACTCTCAGTCACCCACAAGAATCTAGTCGTCATGGAATTTACATCCATGTTTCAGTTTTGCTTTCTAGCTTCCATTTCCCTCATCTTTCTTATTCATTATCTTATCAAATTCTACAATTCAAGTTGCCGGAAACTGCCTCTCCCGCCTGGCACCTTGGGTTGGCCTTACATTGGCGAGACCTTTCAACTCTACTCTCAGAACCCAAATGTCTTCTTTACCTCAAAACAAAAGAGGTTGGTATATACACCCAAGTCTTGACGTTTCACTTGATTAATTTGATATCTACTGGTTTTATTAATGGTGGATTTTTCGTTTTGATTCATAGGTATGGCTCAATCTTCAAGACCCACATATTGGGGTGTCCCTGTGTGATGATCTCTAGCCCGGAAGCCGCGAAATTCGTGCTGGTGACGAGAGCTCATCTCTTTAAGCCCACTTATCCTGCAAGCAAAGAGAGGATGCTGGGGAAACAAGCCATCTTCTTTCACCAGGGAGACTACCATGCCAAATTGAGGAAGCTTGTTCTTCGTGCCTTCATGCCCGAAGCAATCAGAAACATCGTCCCCGACATCGAAGCCATCGCCAAAGATACTCTCCAATCTTGGGAAGGCCGGTTAATCAACACTTTCCAAGAAATGAAGATAGTGAGCCCCCCAGCTTGAAATTTCCCTGTTAACTCAATAAACAGAGCGAAACAGGGCTCCTTCCTCTGTTTCAAATTGTGTTCTGTTGCCTGTAATCCTAACCAAATTTCTGTGTTCTTTTGCTTTGCAGTTTGCATTCAATGTTGCCCTGCTTTCCATATTTGGGAAAGATGAGGTTCTCTACCGAGAGGATCTGAAGCGGTGCTACTACATTCTTGAGAAAGGGTACAACTCAATGCCCATTAGTCTACCTGGCACACCCTTCAACAAATCCATGAAAGCAAGAGAGGAGCTTGCTCAGATCTTGGCCAAAATCCTCTCCACCAGGAGGCAGATGAAGCTCGACCACAACGACTTGCTCGGATCTTTCATGGGTGAAAAAGAAGGCCTTACTGACGAGCAGATTGCCGACAACATCATCGGAGTCATATTCGCAGCTCGTGATACCACCGCCAGCATTCTGACATGGATCCTCAAGTATCTTGGCGAGAACCCCAGTGTTCTTCAGGCAGTCACTGTAAGAATCCTTAACTAAAAATCAATGATCTTTTCATGACCCAGATTTTCAAACATCAAGAAAACAATGAGGAGTTCACTTACATTTTCTAGTGCTTGTGATTTTTTTTTTTTAACAGGAAGAGCAGGAGGCCATAATGAGGAGTAAAGAAGGGAGTATTGCAGAGAATGTTCTCTCTTGGGCAGATACCAAAAAGATGCCAATCACTTCAAGAGTAATCCAGGAGACACTTAGAGTTGCCTCAATTCTATCATTTACTTTCAGGGAGGCAGTAGAAGATGTAGAGTATGAAGGTCAGTTACTGCAAAATCTACCTTTAGTAAATATATTCTTCATTCCTTTGTACTAATTTGTGTTTGGAATTTCTTCTTCAGGATATCTTATACCCAAGGGATGGAAAGTTTTGCCACTCTTCAGAAACATTCACCACAGCCCAGACTTCTTCCCAGAGCCTGAGAAATTTGATCCCTCAAGATTTGAGGTAAATTTGGATTCAACAAAATGGATTCGATTTACTGATATATTTTACTTTCTAGAGCAAGATTCTAAATTGTTTTTGAATTATCTGACAGGTTGCTCCAAAGCCCAATACTTTTATGCCATTTGGCAATGGGATCCACTCCTGTCCTGGGAATGAGTTAGCAAAATTTGAAATATTAGTCATTCTCCATCACCTGACCACAAAGTACAGGTAGGTAAACTTCAATAATAGGATCAATAGTCTTTGGCCTTGTTCACCCAGTTATTATGTCTATAAAAGGCCAGCTTCTAAAAATAGCATTTCTTGGGAGTTTCTGCATGCTGACATGATTTCTGCATCAATTATTTGCAGGTGGTCTATGGTTGGTACACAGAATGGGATTCAGTATAGCCCTTTTCCTCTTCCCCAGGATGGTTTGCCCATCAGATTCTCTCTGAAGAGAGAGACTACTCCAGAAAACTAGTTCCAAGCACAATAATGACCTTCTATATACAGAAAGAAAGGAATCAACAATTGGTTTAATGAAGATCAGAAAAGTCATAAGCAACCAAATGAAGAAAGAAAAACTCCTCCATTAATTTTGGGACAAGACACCGAAAGGAACAAATTTAAATATTAGAATGCCAAAGGAAAAGCCAAGTGTACAGAAGAGCATTGTTTTTCTTTTCTTTAAAGGGATGAGGAGAAAAGTTCCTCAGGGTTTAGGTTGGTTTATATAGATCTAGGAAGGGTCTTGTTATCTGCTTACCAATATAATGTGCCGCAAGGCATCGGTTTTAAATTCAATGACCAAGATTTTGATTCCACGTGATTTGACAAGTTTGCGTTTCCTCCCTCTACCCGTCTCTGTTCAATGTTCATCACAGTAACCTTCTTATATATTGATGTCATCCCATTATCAAGCACTTTATTAACACTAAAATAGCATTGGCATCATAACTTATTCAAAGAATGTTACACGTTGAGAATTATGGAAGATGGATGAGATTGTAGATCGAGGCCAACATGAGTAAGAATTGAAGGTTGAACTGTAGTCTGCATGAATAAGAACTGAAGTCTTCGAATAAGTAAAATAGAAAGATCAAAATGCACTGTTTGGTTTAAGTGGAGCTGTTTTGTATATAACTGTTTGTAGTTGTGTCGTTTAGTTGTAAGTGGAAATAAATAGGACGGTGCCGTTTCGTGATTGTCGTTTAAGTCATCAAATGGCTGAACATGAAATAAATCTGTGTAGTTTTCATAACTAATTCATGCAAATTGATTCATTCGTCTATAAAAGGTAGCTGTAAGTTGGGAAGGAGGCCAACTTTGGTATTCAGTGTGAATCAACTCTATCTCTCTTTTTCTCACTATCTCTCTCTCTCTCTCTCTCTCTCTCTCTCTCTATCTCTTTCTCTCTTTAATTCTTGGAGAATTCTTCATATTCGTCAAGGGGTCCATTACAATTGGTATCAGTTGTCAGTGATGGCGGAGGGAACAAGATCATATGCACAGATCCTTGATTCTGTGAATCAATTGCGACAGCAACAAGAACGACAACAGAAGCAGATCGAGGATGCTATTGCGGTCCTGGCTTCGCAGCAAAAAACAACAAGGTTGGAAAGGGAATCTCAGGATAGGAAGTTTGCTGAATTACTGCAGCATCTTTCGAAGCCTCATAATCTTCAGTTGGAAGGTAATACACAGAATGCAAGAAATGGACAAGGTTTTCATCAATCAAGAGATGGTGAAACAGATGATGGTACGGGGGAGGTTTATTTCAGAAACATGGGTGACATATCTAATATGAGGCCAATTAAGCTGGATTTTCCAAGATTTGGTGGAAAAGATCCTACAGCTTGGATTTATCGAGCAAATCAATATTTTCTGTACATCAAGTGCCTCCTGGTCAGAGGATTTTTTTGGCTTCATTTCACATGGATGATGATGCCTTGGTGTGGTTTCAGGATGCAAGTGAGTTTGGAATCTTTCATTCTTGGGAGGAATTCATTCGGGCAGTGCAAGTTCGATTGGGTTCATATGCATATGATGATCCTATAGAGGCATTGACACATTTAAAACAGGTTCATTCTGTTACTGCTTATAAGACTGAATTTGAATTGCTTTCCAATTGTATTAAAGGCATTTCTGAAAGGAACAAATTAAGCTGCTTTTTAAGTGGCTTAAAAGATGAAGTTAGACTGCCTATTAGAATGTTAAATCCTTCTTCCTTGAATGATGCCTTTGGATTAGCAAAAATCCAAGAGCAATATGTTTGGAGTACAAACAGGTCATGGAGAGGTAATTCTAATGATTCTCAACAATCGAATGTGGGGGCTTTTGTTTTGGGAAACCCTAAGATACCTACTGATAAGTTGCCTTACCAGAAAATAAATGAGTCTCAGATACAAGAGAGAAGAAGGAAAGGTTTATGTTATTTCTGTGATGAGAAATGACAACCAAACCATAAGTGCACTAAACCAAGAGTTTATGTGTTGGATGGAATGGATATGGGTGAAAGTAGTGTCAATGCAACCGAGAAAGAATTAATTGTGGAGGAGATACATGAGGAACCTGAAGCTGCAGACCTAGCTTCCATTTCTTTCCAAGCTATGGTTGGGTCTCCAAGTACTAAAACCATGCGAGTGGTTGGGCATATTAATAAAAGGAAGGTTGTGATATTAATTGACTCTGGCAGTACCCACAATTTTGTGGATACTGCGCTCATGAACAGGTATGGGTTGGAGGTACAGCAAGGGCAGGCTATGCAGATCAAGGTGGCTAATGGTGGGATTTTGAATAGTAGTGCTAGAGCTATTGGGGTTGGGATTCAAATACAAGGAATCAGATTTTCTGCTGATTTTTTTTCATTGGCTCTCGGGGGGTGTAATGTAGTATTGGGAGTTAGTTGGCTTTCATCTCTTGGGCCAATACTTTGGGATTTTACAGATCTGAAAATGCAGTTTGATTATCATGGAAGGAAAGTTTGCCTTAAAGGGCTCACATTTTCTGCTATTAGTTTAGTAGATGATAAAGAAATTTCCATGATTTCTAAGGTGGATTCTAAGGGAGTGTGGTTGTGCAGCTTATGTTTGTGGGAGTCATGAAGAATCTGAATGATTCTTGTCCCTAAATATAGCAATTGTTAAACAAGTTTGAAAAAGTTTTTGATGAATCTACTACCTTACCTCCTCATAGGGCTCGAGATCATCATATTAATCTTAAGAAGGAGGCTGTTCCTGTGAGTGTCAGACCGTACAGATATTCTTACTTTCAAAAAACAGAAATAGAGAAGATTGTGTCTGAATTGCTCAAGTCTGGTGTGATTAGACCCAATCAATCCCCATTTTCATCTCCTGTATTATTAGTGAGGAAATCTGATGGCTCTTGAAGAATGTGCATCGATTATAGGGTGCTTAATGAGGCTACTGTTAAGGATAAGTATCCAATACCAGTTGTTGATGAGTTATTGGATGAACTCTTTGGCTCAACAGTTTTTTCTAAATTAGATTTGAGATCTGGTTATCACCAAATTAGAATGAGGGATGAGGATGTATCAAAAACTGCATTTAGGACTCATGAGGGACACTATGAGTTCCTTGTCATGCCTTTTGGCCTTACAAATGCTCCTTCAACATTTCAAACATTAATGAATGAGGTTTTTAAGCCTTTTCTTAGGCAGTTTGTCATCGTGTTTTTTGATGACATTCTTGTCTATGGTAAGGATATGGCATCCCATCTAATTCATTTGACCACTGTTTTGAAGACACTTGAGGCTAATCAATTGTTTGCAAAAAGATCAAAATGTCACTTTGCTTGTTCAGAAATTGAGTACCTTGGCCATTTAATCTCAAAAGATGGTGTAAGAGCTGTTCCAAGGAAGCTGGATTCAATGGTGTCCTGGCCAATTCCAAAAACTCTTAAAGCATTGAGGGGTTTTGTAATACCCCGCTTCCCAAAAAAGACATTTTAGAATTTTCGGGAAGCCAGTGTGCTACTACTAAACTTGAACTTAAAAACTTTTTCTTTTTAACAACGCGCCAGATGCAAAAGTTTTTATAAATAAAATTTTTTTTAATAAATACTGAAAATCCAAAATAGATTCTGCGGAAGCACTTATTTAAAAAAAATACGGAAGTCCCATGTGCTTATCAAAATAATTTATTTAAACTTTAAAGCATATAAATAATCATAGCATAATCTGTTTAGGCCTCTGCCTCACCTCCTGGAGTCAAGTCCTGTCCTGCAGTCTCATCCTCATAAATGTCATCACCTGGGGCAGTTTAAAAACATAAAAAATAAAGTAAAATGAGTCGAATACTCAATAAGCAACACATCATACAGTAAACATAATAAATATAAGATTTCTTGGAAAATGTGCATACTCACAAATGCATATGTAATTAACATGAATATGAACATGAACTTATTTTTCACTTATCATAGGCCGTTACCCACTATTGACCCCTGTGAGTTAGGGTTAGCGAATCTAAATAGATTCTGATTCTGTCCGTGGCCGCGGGTTATGGAATCCATACATAAGGAATACATATTGGGTGCACTACCAGCATGCATGACCTGGCAATGCAATATGCCCATAACATAGGTACCGTCTTCATATCATAATATAGGCCGTTACGTATTTTATCAAAATCATACTTGCATACTTGTCATTTCATACATTTCAAAAGAAATTACATACATACTTGTCATATCGTATCATAGATTTCAAATGAAATCGCATTTTTTCATAAATATCGTGATACATGTTCCCTCACATAAATTCATGACTTTTCATAGATAATTTTATGCATAACTCTCACATAAAATCATGACTTTTCATAAATGATTTTATGCATAACTCTCACATAAAATCATGCATTTCATAAATAATTTTATGAAATAACTCTCACATAAAATCATGCATTTAGGTATGTAAAAAGGGGCTTCCAATGAAGGGCATACATGCATAATATCTTTTATAAAAGGACAAGCAATTTACCGTACATACGTATAAGGATATGATCATGTTACTTACCTTGCAACGCTAATCTACTATTTTCAGCGCGTAGTCGATCGCTTAAAAATAAACACGAAAATTTTCATAAATTTCTAATTAAACATGTGACTTTATTAAAAACCTAAACTACTAAAATAGTCTATATTTCCTAAACCTAGATTCTTTCTAACACTAAAATATTCTCATCTTTTAATCCTAAATAGACATGGGTATTTTTGGAAAAACAACATATTGGGCATGGGCATTTTGGGAAAACAATACAAAGGGGCATTTTTGTAATTGTATCAATAACCTACGGAAACCTAAAATAAAACTTATATTTGTAGAGAAACAGAAAGCTCGAGAGAGAGAGAGAGAGACGAAGAGTGAGAGAGAGTTTACGGAAGAACAAGAAATGCCAAGAGGCCATGCATGGAGTGGGTCGGCGTGAACTTACAGAGTAAGGGTGGCGACTTGTGGTGGCGTGAGGTGCTGGGCGACACTCTCTGTGCAGTGTGGTGAAGACGTGTAGGGAGTTGGTGTCGTGGAGTGGCTGGGCTGTGGCTCACGGTGGGGAGAAAAATCCCCTGTTTTCGATGGTGAAAACAGAGCCTGTCCTTGTGTTGGTTAGGCAGTGGGCTGGCGGATTTCGCCGGACGTGGTTGGCTTGGCCGTGCGTGGGTACTGTGTGTTTCTGGACAGGGAGGCGTGGAGGCGTTTCTTGGTGGTTTCCGTGTGGGTGGTCTGGTTTATGGAAGGAGGCCAAGTGATTTTCTGCTTGACGTGGGGCTGGGCAATGTTAATGCACAGGTTTCCGTCGTGCAGGTGGCTGTTGGTGCAGCTTTGCGATAGTGCCTAGTTTGGGTGCTCTGTTTTGACGTGTAGAAGAAACTTGATTTCCTATGGGGAGGTTCTGGCCATGAGGTATCATGGGTGTGTTGATGGAAATATTGTGAGGAAGAGAGGATTTATAGATGAGGCGGAGGGAGATATCGTGAGTGATAAGGAGATTGGATAAGTTGGAGTTGGGAGTTGCCTTTGATCAAGGATTTTATTCAAGCTGGGAAACCAACTATATAGGAATACATGCACGCACGGGAAAGGGAAAGAACTTTTTTAAAACAATACACACTATCTAGAAACCTATCTTAAAGTATATCTCAATTTAATAAAATTAATCCTACTTCATCCATAAAATGTTAATCCAAAAAAATATATAAATATATAACCTAATTATCAAACCTAATAAAATATATGTGTAATTATCTCTAATGATATAGGATCGGGTTGTTACAGGTTTCTTGGGATTAACAGGATAATACAGGAAGTTTATTTGAGGATATGGCCAAATAGCAGCACCTTTAACTCTTTTGTTGAAAAAAGATGCCTTTAAATGGTCTAAGGCAGCAAATGATGCCTTTGAGGAATTGAAGAAGGCAGTCACGAGTCCTCCTGTTTTATCCTTACCTGACTTTAATAAGTAGTTTGTGGTGGAGTCTGATGCATGTGGAGTGGGAGTAGGAGCTGTCTTGATGCAACATCAAAGGCCATTGGCTTTTTTGAGTCAAGCTTTCAAGGGTAAGAATTTGAGGCTTTCCACCTATGAGAAAGAGTTGTTGACACTCGTTATGGCTGTAAAAAAATGGAGACCTTAGCTGTTGGGGCAGCGTTGTTAGAACTGATCACCACAATTTACAGTACCTCTTAGAACAGAAAGTGGTACAGATGCTCAACAAAGGTGGATTTCTAAGCTGTTAGGTTATGAATTCACAATTGAGTACAAGAAGGGAGTTGAAAACAAAGCAGTAGATGCTTTGTCAAGGAAGGAAGGCTTAAATGACACTACATTAATGACTGCTATTTCATTTCCTACTCCAATCTGGTTGGAGGAATTGAAGCAAGCTTATGCTTTAGATTAAAAGGTACAAGAACAATTGGCAGTGTTACAAGGAGGTTCTCCTCCTTCTTCTTCTGCATTTTCTGTTAAGCATGGGTTGTTATTTAGAAAAGGTAGAATTTATATCCTTGATAACCCTGAGTTGAAACTAAAAATTTTGCATTTTATACATGCTAGCCCATCTACTAGACATTCTGGTTTCCATAAGTCCCTACATCGAGCTAGGCAAGATTTTTATTGGCCTGGCCTTAAACGTGAAGTGAAATAGTATATAAGGGAGTGTGATTTGTGTCAAAGGAATAAGGTGGAGCTTGTATACCCTGCTGGTCTTTTACAGCCTCTTCCTGTACCTGCAAATACATGGACAAACTTGTCCATGGATTTCATTGAAGGCTTGCCAATCTCGAGAGGGTTTTCTGCCATCATGGTTGTTGTTGATAGATTATCTAAATATGCACACTTTATGGTCTTGAAGCACCCATTCACAGTATCTAAAGTGGCAGTATTATTTGTTGACAATGTGTTTAAGTTGCATGGCATGCCTCAGAATATTGTTTCTGATAGAGGAGCAACTTTTACTAGTTCCTTTTGGAAGGAACTCTTTAAGCTACAAGGAGTGACACTTTCCTTCTCATATGCCTACCATCCTCAAAGTGATGGTCAAACTGAGGCAGTCAATAAGTGCATTGAGCATTTTTTGAGAAGTTTTTCTGGGGATAGGCCTAGGTTATGGTTTGATTGGTTGACCCTGGCTGAATGGTGGTATAATTCCACTCCTCACACTTCAACAAAGTTGACTCCTTTTGAGGTGGTGTATGGTAGACCTCCAACAAAATTGCAATCTTATATACCTGGTTTGACTGCTAATCAAGCAGTTGATGAGGTTTTGAAGACTTGAGATCAGATTCTTTCTACTCTTAAGAGTAACTTGGCTACTGATCACAAGAGGATGAAGTTTCAAGCTGACAAGAAAAGAACTAAAAGGGAGTTTGCTGTAGGGGATTGGGTTTATTTGAGATTGCAGCCTTATAGGCAACAATCTTTGGTGGCTAGAAGAAATTTCAAGCTTTTTCCTCGTTTCTTTGGACCTTTTCAGATTGATCAAAGAGTGGGACAGGTTGCTTATAAGCTGGAATTACCACCAACCAGCTCTATTCACCCAGATTTTCATATTTCTTGTCTTAAGAAAAAGTTGGGTCAACATCACTCTCCACTGTCTTCCTTGCCCCCAGTGGATTTGCAAGGTGAATTAACTCTTGAGCCTGAGGCTATTCTGCAGCGTAGAATGAGGCAAGTTTATAACAGAGTAGTAATTGATGTGTTAGTTCAATGGAAGGGGGCTAGTGTTGATGATGCAACCTGGGAGCCATATTGGTCAATGTGTGATAAATTTCCTCACCTTGTGGGCAAGGTGCTTTAATGGCGGACAGTATGTTACACGTTGAGAATTATGGAAGATGGACGAGATTGTAGATCGAGGCCAACATGAGTAAGAATTGAAGTTTGAACTGAAGTTTGCATGATTAAGAACTGAAGTCTTTGAATAAGTAAAATAGAAAGATCAAAATGCACTGTTTGGTTTAAGTGGAGCTGTTTTGTATATAACTGTTTGTAGTTGTGTCGTTTAGTTGTAAGTGGAAATAAATAGGACGGTGCCGTTTCGTGATTGTCGTTTAAGTCATCAAATGGCTGAACATGAAATAAATCTGTGTAGTTTTCATAACTAATTCATTTAAATTGATTCATTTGTCTACAAAAGGTAGGCGTAAGTTGGAAAGGAGGCCAACTTCGGTATTCAGTGTGAATCAACTTTATCTCTCTATCTCTCTCTATTTCTCACTATCTCTCTCTCTCTATCTCTTTCTCTTTAATTCTTGGAGAATTCTTCACATTCGTCAAGGGGTCCATTACAAAGAAGGGTTGGCTCCACCACACAAAGGCCCCACATTTGACATTACAATTTGATTTTCTTGATTTTGGTACATGGGAAAGAGAAAATTTCAGCACAACAAAAAGACCAATAGATGCTTCTATATATCTCACAAGGAGGCCTGACTTGGAAATTAAAACACAACAAAGAGACGTTGGAGTATAGTATTGTACACACAAACTTCTTATTAACGTCATGTTTCGTATGCTTTTAGACCAGGTTCTAGCAACTTGGGTTTTCAAAAAACTGGCCTACGAAATGAATAAGAAAGAAGTTGGGAGAGGGCGGTCTTAGGGCCGGGGAGTCTCTGATGCCAAAGACAGTAGAGTATTTTGAAAGTTTGTAAAAAATAAGAGAGTCGAGAGCATTTCTCGTACTTGGGGATCATTTTTTAAACTAGGCGTCTAGGGGGACCGATCGTGTCTGCCCCCATGGAGCCCATGTCCATTTTTTATTGTTCCCTTTCTCAGGGTCCTTTAATGTGGCGTGCTTCTGCGATAATGTCATTAATGTGGCGTGTTGCTTGAGTAGTGGTGTCATTAATGTTGGTAGCTTCCTGATTGCTTTATTCTGTAGGCCTTGTTGGCCGTCCATCGATGTTCATTTGTTAGAAGATAAATGGTTTTCCATCTTTCCCGTTCTGCCTTGTACGAGTCCCCATCATTGCTTATTTTCCCTTGCAAGCGAGTTGCTTCATGGGCAAGTTTGGGCTCTAGGGCTGGGTATCAGGGCGAAACCTATTACTCTCGGTCGAGCGCCTAGTGGGCTTATAAGTGAGGGGAAATCCCCTTACAGTTACCCTATCAATTCCTATCGGACGGGTCCGATGGAAATTCTTCAATTCCTTGCTTGATTAATCAATTTTTACAACTACGACTATGCAGCCTTTTCTTTCCCTGGACGGGGAGTTATGGGTTTCTTGGTACTCACGTGTCTCATCTCTGATTTTCAGCCATATCCGAGTGGCCTTTTCGTCTTAACAAAATACCTGGCAACGGTCGCTTTTAGCTTTTATGGTTGTATTTCGACAGTTCTCATCGGCATTAAATGGCGCTTCTTCAGTCCCTTTATCATTAATTGCGTCAGGTAGTTACTTCTTTCTCACGTTGCATCATTGTATAGGCGCTGCTGGAATCACAACGATTGTGGGATTCTAGTACTCTGTGGGGCGCTTGGGTTATCTACTACCTCAAGATGTCAACCGTCGAGCTTGCCTATATAAGGTCTCCTATTCAATGTTTTGAATACCGTACCGGACACCGTACCGGTCAAGGCACTGGAACGAAATATTTCGATACCGGTACCGTTTCGGGATAGCGTTTCGGGATAACGTTTCGGGATAGTCGATCTATAAATAAATTATATATATAAATATATATAAAAATTATATTCCAAAATAATAGTCTATATATAAATAAATTATATATAAATACATATATATATAAATTATAAATAGTCTAATCTGAATTGGGGGTTAAAAAATAAGTTTATAGTTTGAAAAAATGAAAAACAAAACACAGGCCGAAATATCGGCCGGTACCGGCTGAAATATAGGCCGGTACAGGCCGAAATTGAGGTCGGTACGGCCAGTATTTTGGCCGGTACGGAACAGGTATAGTACCTGTACCGGCCGGAAGGCCGAAATGAAAAATTTCAACCGGGTATGGTACGAAATTTAAAACACTGCCCCTATTTCTCAGCAATAGGTTACACTGATGGCTTGGAAAGGATGAAGACTCATATCCTCTAGAATCCCCGATGTAATCTGAGGGCTCTGAGTGTGTGAGAGCTTTCCTCGGATGAAGTGTCCATGGAACGGGCTGCTCTCCTTGGGAGGGATCTAATTCTAAGTGCCTTTAGGGGTAACTCTGTTGGACATAATCCCGCCCACTAAGGGCTGATTCTCCTCAGTTGCAATTCGACTGGCTCCTTTGACAGGTCTTTCTCTTCTTTGATGTTCGAGGCTCCAATTTCAAACCTCCTCTTCCAAAGCTTAACCTCGCTTTTAGCCTTCATTTTCGCACATTCCAGCACGCAACACTTCTTTTTAAGCTCCAAAATAACCCTCTGATCGTCATCTCGCCCTCATGTCTTCACCTCCTCCAACAGTTTCTCATACCTCTCCACAACTGGTGGACGACTCTTGGCGGCTAATTAGTGGTTGCTGTCACCATACGGCCTAATTAGATGCCTCATTACATCACTTGTTGATTTTCTTCGAGGTAACCTCTGGTGTTATCGGCACGTTGTAATGATGGAGATCCTTGTCTGCCAATTCTACTGGAATATGATCTGATTAGACTTCGGTTTGCTTATGCCTCCAAAACTTTCTGTTGTATCTAGTTGACTTATGTTGTATGACATTGTAAGCTTGCACCTTTATGTGGTAACTTGCCACTTCACGTAGTACTTTGTTCATTGTAAGCTTACGGCGCTTCATGTTGTATTTTGTCACTTCATGTTGTAACTTGTTGCTTGACATTGTAACTTGTCCATTGTAAGCTTGCGGTTTCATATTGTCAATAACATTATCCTTTTTGCTTTCTGTTCATTTTTTGTGGCCATTTGCTTTTGGGGTCTCCCCTCTCTCTCTCTCTCTCTCCTCTTAATTGTCGGCATGGGAGTTTTGACACAGAGAATTTATAGGTCCCGTGTCGGGTGAAGGGATTGCTGTCATTCAGAGCTTTACAGTTCACCCTGCCAGCGTCGAACCCACCCCCGACAACCCCACCGACTGACGACTGCCCGCTTATATTATCCTCATTTGCCTTCGTTAGTCAGTTATCCTCTTGGTGCCTTTAGTGATATTGTTGACGAGGCCAATGTCTCTCCACTTTTTCTTTCAGCTAATTTCCTTTTTTTTTTTTTTTTTTTTTTTTTTTTTTTTTTTTTTTTACCGTCGATCTCTCGGATGCGCTTTACCCAGACTAATCCTTTAGCGTATGTCGTGCTTTATTTTGATATGCAACTAAAGAAAAGAACTGTCATTAGCGTATGTCGACCCTCATCTGTTGCCCTCCGCTTGGAGGGGATGGAAATCCCCCCTAAGAATAAAGTCGCGGTAGAGACGCTCTGGTTGACTCTTTGCAGGGGAAAGGTCGGGAAGCATTTTGCTAACTCACCTCTATGTCCCTCCGAGCAGCATCGTGGCCATAGAGTCGAATTAAATAATCTGGGTTGCTCTTTGCTATGACGGGGGCTGGGGTAAGTATTCGGGTGACTGGGAGGCCGGACCCACTCTCCATCGTGGGAAGGACAAGGTGGCCTCTGGCTCAACCCGTCCCTTTTCTTCTCGTAGGAGGTAGGTTGTTCAACCAGCTTAGGACTGGACCTGCTCCCGCCCTTTGACATTGCGTATTTAATTCGTCACTGAAAAATAAGTAGGCTATCATAACTTTATTCTTAGCTTCGTAGGAGTTAGAGTTCACAAACCTGGGCCCTTTGGCCTATGACACGATGTGCTTGCCGCTTTTTACCATGTTTTTTATGTCCGTGTTCCTTGGTGCAGCATTCGAGCAGTCGAAGGACTAGGCTTTCACTCCATCAGGGAGAGGCCAGGATGCCTTAGGCCAACCTGCCCCTTTAACCTCACGATGAGGTAATTTGGATGGCGATGTGACTGCTCTACTCTTTCGCCACAGTAAGGGTTAGAGTAAGTTTTCGGGTAGCCTCGGGGCTAGACACGCTCTCTGTTGCAAGAGGGATAAGGTGGCCTCTGGCTCAATGTGTCCCTTTCATCCTCTTAGAAGGTAGGTTATTCAGGCAGTTCGTAACTAGACCCGCTTCCGCCCGTTGGCATCATAGGGAAGGGTAAGTTTGGGTCAGATTGGTGCTGATCCCACACTTCGTCATAGCGGAGGTCGGAGTAAGTTATTCAGGTAGCTGGGGGTTAATCTCGCTCTCCTCCTGTCACACGGCGCCGATAAAATGAGAAGAAGAAACTGGTTGTTGTTGAAGTGAACCCTAAGTCAGCTTATGTTTTCGTGTCTTCATGTCTGAGGCATAGTGTGAAGGCTTTGGGAGCCATGGGCCTTGTAGTTGGAAGATTAAGATAGCACCTGGGTCGTGGACCATGAGGCCGCAGGCCTTATTAGACATTTAGTTAATTTCCAAGTGGCCTTAGGCCTAGTTACATTAGGGACATTATAGTAATTTCATGATACTAGTATATGAGTCTGTTGTGAGGAGTAGAGAGACTATTCTGGAATATTTTACTGTTCACGCTGTTTGGAGGAGCTCCCCCTCGAAGAGAGCATTATCCCTTTTATTTTACAGATCTGATTCAATACAAATTACTACTATCCATTATACAACTATTCTTCTCAATCTTATATACTGTTACAAGTGGTATCAAGAGCCCCTTTCCTGCTTTTGAAATCATGGCTGAAGGCACAAGACTCAAAGATCTCAATGAAGGCTTTCAATCCTTCAAGCGTTCGACAGAAGTTCACATCCAACAGACCGATTCCCAGTTTACTACAATCAGCGTGGAGATGCAGGCAATGAGGCGGCAGATGGAAGCTATGATGCAGCAATTTTCTACAATGGCGTCAGATCTGCATAAAGTTAACACAATATTATCAACTGGACCAAGCAACAATGGAGATAGTTCCATAAATCAGCAGCTGGTAAATCACCCAGGAGATGTTCAACCTCGAGCTGTAAGGTTAGCTTTTCCTGTTTTCAATGGGGATGATCCCCATGGCTGGCTCTACAAGGTGAATCAGTTTTTTACCTTCCACAATACACTTCCACAACACCGTTTACGGTTAGTGTCCTTTCATGTGGAGGGTAAGGCACTAGTTTGGTTTCAAGATTTAGATGAATCAGGTTTGTTGATTGGTTGGGAGGAGTTTGTGACAGCTTTATTGCTAAGATTTGGGCCTTCTAGTTATGATGATCCTATGGAACAATTAACTAGGCTAAGACAAGTGGATACGGTGGAGGAATATAAGGCTAATTTCGAAGCATTGTCTAATCGGCTACGGCGATTATCAGAGTCTTATAAGCTAAGCTGCTTTCTCAGTGGCTTAAAGGATGAAATCAGATTAACTGTTAGGATGTTTAATCCAAATAGTTTAATGGAAGCTTATGGGCTGGCCAGAATTTAGGAGGAGAAAGTTTCTCTCCATAAGAAATTAAACCCACGACACCAACAGCCCCATTACAATGACCCACCATCTCTTAAACTGTTACCCAATCCATACCAGCCAAGACCAAGCCAAACACACACCAACCATCATACTATTGCCCCAAACACTTACCAAGGTAATGCTGTAGTTCCAGTCCACAAAATCAGCCAAAGCCAAATGAAAACAAGGAGAGAAAAAGGTTTATGTTACCATTGTGAGGCCAAGTGGCATCCTGGCCATCGTTGCCAAACACCACGGCTCTATCTGATTGAGGAGGTGGAGGAAGACATCGAGGAACAAGCAGAGGTTGCTGCACCAATAGGGGACACACAGGAGTTGTTAGGCAGCTTGAATCCTGAAAAGTCACCAGAGATATCATTACATGCAATTATTGGATCCTTGAGTCCAAAAACAATGCGAGTAAAGGGAAAGTTGGGAAGTCAGTGGGTTACCATTCTCATCGACTCCGGAAGCACCCACAATTTCCTTGACCCAGCAGTTTTGGGCCGCATTACACTCCCTGTTTATGATGAAAAGGTGAGAGTTAAGGTTGCTAATGGTGACTTATTAGACAGTGAAGGGAAAGTAAAGGCGGTGAATGTGGCCATTCAAGGGCAAATGTTTCAGCTGGATATGTATGTATTACCATTGGCGGGATGTGACATGGTACTTGGTATACAATGGCTACAAGGATTGGGCTCCATCTTATGGAATTTTCAGGAGCTCACTATGCAGTTTACTTTCCAAAATCATGTTGTACAGTTAAAAGGGCTCACTATGAATACATGGATAGAAGAAGGACCAGTTCAAAAACACAATAAAATGGAAAACAAAGGGGTGCTGCTACACTTAATTGACCCACAAATCAGCCAGCCTACCATACCACCAAACATTCAGCAAATACTTCATCAATACCCAGAAATTTTTTCCACACCAAAAGGCTTACCCCCTACTCGTTCCCATGACCATACCATTACCCTCCAACCCGGAACCCAACCAGTTTCTGTGCGTCCCTATCGCTATCCATATTTTCAAAAAGACGAGATTGAGAAGATTGTTAAGGAGTTGCTGGACTCAGGGGTTATTCGCCCAAGCCAAAGCCCTTATTCCTCACCCGTTCTTTTGGTGAGAAAGGCCGATGGAACTTGGCGACTGTGTGTGGATTACAGGGCCTTAAACAAGGCCACAGTAAAGGATAAATATCCTATTCCAATGGTGGAAGAGCTGCTTGACGAATTACATGGAGCTAGGGTGTTTTCCAAGCTCGACTTAAGGTCGGGCTATCATCAAATACGGGTCAAATCAGAAGATATTCCTAAGACGGCATTTCGCACACATGAGGGACACTACGAGTTCCTAGTGATGCCGTTTGGCCTAACAAATGCCCCATCCACATTTCAGAGTTTAATGAACCAGGTTTTTAAACCTTACTTACGAAAGTTCATTTTAGTTTTTTTTGATGATATTCTTATTTACAGCAAAGATGAGGCAGCTCACTTGGGTCATTTAAAAGCCACTTTTGACACCTTATGGGGTAATCAACTTTATGCCAAGTTGAGCAAGTGCAGTTTTTGTTGTGAAGAAGTGTCGTATTTGGGATACCTCATTTCTGGACAGGGGGTACGTGCCGACCCAGAAAAATTGAGGGCAATGTTGGATTGGCCCATCCCAAAGTCCGTTAAGGCCCTAAGAGGTTTTCTTGGGTTGACGGGGTACTATCGTAAATTCATTAAGGGGTATGGAGCCATTGCTGCCCGTTTAACAGATTTGTTAAAAAAGGACAGTTTCACATGGGGGAATGAGGCCCAATCTGCCTTTGAAGCATTAAAGAAGGCTGTTACACAGCCACCAGTGCTAGCCTTACCTAATTTTCAATCTCCTTTTGTTATAGAGTGTGATGCCTCAGGGGAGGCCATTGGAGCGGTGTTAATGCAAGGGGGAAGGCCGATAGCTTTTTTCAGCAAAGCCTTAAAAGGAAGGGCTTTAGCAATGTCGACATACGAGAAGGAGTTGTTTGCACTAGTTTCAGCTGTGCAAAAATGGCGGCCTTATCTGTTAGGGCAGACTTTTGTGGTTAAAACTGACCACCAAAGTCTAAAGTTTCTGCTGGATCAAAGAGTAGGCACAAATATGCAGCAAAAATGGATTTCTAAGTTGATGGGGTACAATTTCCTAATTCAGTATAAGAAGGGTAAGGAGAACGTTGTGGCCGATGCCCTTTCCCGACAAGAAAGCGCTGAAGAAGTGACAGTGGCGATGTTATCACTACCAAGTTGGGATTGGGTCACAGAAATTCAGGGCTTATATGGGGCCGATCCAGTGACACAAGAGCTGCTGCGCAAGTACCAAGCTGATGACTTGAACAACCCCTATACAGTTAGAAATGGAATCATTTTTTACAAAAACAAGATGTATATTCCAGCTGACCACCCATTTATTGACAAGCTGTTGGGCTTGTTGCATAGCAGCTCCATGGGGGGGCACTTGGGCTTTGACAAGACCATTCATCGCGTACAAAGAGAGTTTTATTGGCCAGGCATGAAAGCTGATGTAAAAAATTTTTTGAAAGCTTGTGATGTGTGTCAAGTGGTAAAGGTGGATAATACCCTTCCAAGTGGGCTTTTGCAGCCCTTACCCGTACCATCTCGACCATGGGCTGAAATTACCATGGACTTCGTGGAAGGCTTACCAACCTCAGGGAGGTTCAATACATTGTGGGTCGTTGTTGACAGGTTTACAAAATACGCCCATTTTGTGCCCTTGTCCCATCCCTATACAGCTAAGGGGGTAGCCCAACTCTTCCTGAAGCACATTTTTAAGTTACATGGGATGCCTATCTCTATTGTATCGGATAGAGATCCCACGTTTACAAGCAAATTCTGGACTTAATTCTTTGCCTTACAGGGCGTTCAACTAGCCTTCAGTACTGCCTATCATCCTCAAACAGATGGGCAAACCGAGGCTGTTAACAAGTGGGTGGAGAATTATCTGAGAAGCTATGTATCAGACAGACCTAAAGAGTGGGCACTATGGGTCGAACTTGCAGAATGGTGTTATAATTCCAGTCAACATGCATCTCTAAAGATTTCCCCTTTTGAAGCGCTATATGGTTATGCACCCCCTAAGCTATGCAATTACATTAAAGGCACGGCAAGAGTAGAAGAAGTGGAGCTGACCTTGCAAAACCGAGAGCAACTGTGGCACCTGTTGAAGCAAAATTTAGTCAAGGCCCAAGATAGGATGAAAAAATACGCTGACAAGAAAAGAAAGGAGAGACACTACCGTGAAGGGGACTGGGTCTTCTTGAGGCTACAGCCATATCGACAGTCGTCACTCATCCGAAGGAAAAATCTCAAACTTTCACCACGTTTTTATGGGCCCTATCAGATAGAAAAAAAAATCGGTGAGGTTGCATATCGACTGAAATTACCCCCTTCCTCCCAGATCCATAACGTGTTTCATGTTTCTCAACTAAAACCGAAGGTGGGTCAGCACATTAGCCCCATCACTACACTACCTCCAATCGATAAAAATGGAAGCTTTAAGACAGAACCGGAAGAGATCTTAAACCGAAGGATGAGAAAAGTGAACAACAAACCTCTCGTGGAACTATTGATCCGATGGCATGGAGAGACTGCAGAAGATGCTTCGTGGGAGCCTTACCATGTCCTTTGTTCCAATTTTCCTCACCTTGTGGGCAAGGTTTTGTGAAGGGGAGGAGAGTTGTCACACGGCGCCGATAAAATGAGAAGAAGAAACTGGTTGTTGTTGAAGTGAACCCTAAGTTAGCTTATGTTTTCGTGTCTTCATGTCTGAGGCATAGTGTGAAGGCTTTGGGAGCCATGGGCCTTGTAGTTGGAAGATTAAGATAGCACCTGGGTCGTGGACCATGAGGCCGCAGGCCTTATTAGACATTTAGTTAATTTCCAAGTGGCCTTAGGCCTAGTTACATTAGGGACATTATAGTAATTTCATGATACTAGTATATGAGTCTGTTGTGAGGAGTAGAGAGACTATTCTGGAATATTTTACTGTTCACGCTGTTTGGAGGAGCTCCCCCTCGAAGAGAGCATTATCCCTTTTATTTTACAGATCTGATTCAATACAAATTACTACTATCCATTATACAACTATTCTTCTCAATCTTATATACTGTTACACCTCCTTGGGGAGACAAGGTGGCCTTTGGTTCGATCCGTCGTCTTGGTTCGTTTGGAGGTAGGTTATTCGGGTAGTATACTACTGGACCCGCTCTCACCTGTTGACTTTTATAAGGAAGGTAAGTCTTTGCCTTCGGGTAGTTGAGGACTAACCTGCACTCTGCCGCAGGAGTGATAAGGCAACCTTTTGGCCTACCTTTCCCTTTAGTATCCCACAGGAGAAGTAATTGGAACAACAATGTGGCTAGTCTGCTCATTCATCGCATTGGGGGTTGGGGTAAGTTTTTTGGGCCGTAGGGGGGCTGGTCCCGCTCTCTCGGATGAGGAGGTTGATCTTTTTGCTCATCTATCATCCTTCGTGGAGAAGTAAGTTGTTCAGACAATTTGGGACTAGACTTGCTCCTGCCTGTTGACATCGTAAGAAAGGGTAAATTTTGGTCAAATTGGCTTAGATCCCACACTTCGTCGTGATGGAGGTTGGGGTAAGTTTTTCGGGTAGCCTTGAGGCTGGATCCACTCTCCTACACAGGAGGGACAATGTGGCCTTTGGCTCAACTGACACTTTTGGCCCCGTAGGAGATACGTTGTTAGAGTACTCTGTAACTGGACCCACTCCCACCTGTTGACGCTCACGAGAAAGGTAAGTTTTTGTCTTCAGGTGCCTGTGGGCCAACTCGAGCTCCTCCACAGGATGGATAGAGCAACTTCTACCTTGAGTCATCGCTTTGGTGTCTCGTGGGGAGGTAAACAGTTGATGTAAGACTTTTTTTGATAGAGATTACATTGATGGAGATTCTGTTGATGGAGGTTACGTTGATGAAGATTCTGCAACGTTCCTAAAACTCGACATTGAAACACAACACACCTCTTCCATAAGGGTTTGTAGTGTATGCATGAAAACATAAATTTACAATAATTAAGCTAGCTTTAGCAATAAAATTTTCATAAATGTTCGGCATTCTAGGGGTGCAGTAGCTCGTTTCTTTGGGAGTCTCGGAGTCTGTAGGAACCTGGGCGATTGGTGGTGGTGACTAAGTAAGGGCCTTCCCATTGAGTTCCGCCTTTCTGAGTCTTTGCTTGTCTCAAATTTCGCCTTCTGTTGGGGCATAGACGGGCGGTGGTGGTAAGGTGTAGTCATCCACCGTAGGGCATACTGCATTCACCCTGCCACTCAGAGGCACCCCTTCTTGATAATGCTCTCGCCTCTCTTCCACGACGTCTCCTCCTCTAATTCTGGGTGCTTTGCTTCCTTGTTGGTGAGCTTCCATGTTCGTCAATACTATTGTTCTTTGAAGACTTGAGTTGTTTGGAACTTGTTGTCGCAGGGATATAAAGTACACGCAAGATCTACAAGGATCTCACAAACGGCGTCATTGTTAACATCATGTTTCATACGCCTTTAGGCCAGGTTCCAGCAACTCGCGTCTTCAAAGCTGGGCCTGCGAAAACGAAGAAGAAAGAAGCTGGGAGAGGGCGGCATTGGGGTCGGGGAGTCTCTGATGACAAAGTCAGTAGAGTATTTTAGAAGTTTGTAAAAAATGAGAGAGTCTAGAGAGCTTTCCTCGTACCAAGGATCCCTATTTATACTAGGAGTCTGGGGGGACAGATTGTGTCTGTCCCATAGAGCCCATGTCATTTTTTTATTGTTCCCTTTGTTAGGGTTCTTTAATGCAGCGTGCCTCTCTGACGACATCATTAATGTAACGTGTTGCTTGGGTAGTGGTGCCATTAATGCGGCGTGGCTTGCTGATCACTTTATTCTATAGGCCTTATTGGTTGTCCATTGATGTTCCCTTGTCAGAAATGTAAGAGTCCGCATGAGCGGGATGCGGCCGAGCAGTGTGAGGCCTGTCCGTCCTATTAGCCATCATTGCTTATTTTCCATTGCAGGCGAGTTGCTTCATGGGCAAGTTTAGACTTTAGAGCCGAGTATCGAGGTGAAGCCCATGACTCTCGACCAAGCGCCTAGTGGGCCTATGACTGAGGGGGTAATCTCCTTACACTTTGCACCCTAATATTAGTTATAATTTTACAATTCGCATGACAGTCACGAATATATGAGTTAGAGTTTCTCGAAGTCCAAGCATGACTGAAAAAATTCCAATTTGGGATTCTACCTTTTAATTTAGAAGTTAGTTTTTGGAACTAAACGCATTTAGTAGTCTCAAATTCCTTTTCCCTTTATCTTCAAAATTCACTCAATTCTCTTAATTTTTCTCTCATTCAGCCATTACTCCTGTTAGTTCATCTATCTTCTAATATTTTTCAATTTTCAGATCATCGTCTTCCTTTTCCTTTCTCTTTCTATCATTTTCTTCCTCTCTCACAGATCATCATGAATTCTGGTCTCCTCGCCTGCACCATTACACGATCCTTGAAACTCATATCCAATCACTCATTCAGATGGTCTTTGGATATTAATCTTGGCTTGAAAATTCAGGAACTTTACAAAGAAATCTTGACTGTGCTTCAGCTCTACTATTACAAGATCCAGAAGTTAGCGAATGATGACCACTAATCATTTTAGAGAGCAATATTCAAGCAGCATATTGGACTCTACTCCTCAGTGTCAAGTCCCGTAATGATCTAGGATTCTTTGGTTTCTGAAGGAAATTTTCGGTGTGGTATTTTTTTTCCTATGCGGGTTCACGGTAAGAGTAGTGTTACATGTGCGTACAATTTTACGCACAATATTATACGTATTTTGTATCCGTCATATTTTATCAGTTTTTTCTTTTTTAATTCAGATTTTAAAAACTTTACCATTTCAATAAGTGACACATCAACATGCATGGTTATGCGATTAAAATTATAAGTATAGATAGCATTTTCCTCACGGTAATTTGGCTTGCTTAATATGCTTTGTCAAGGAAATTATGAAGTCTTGGAAGTGACTTTAGATTTTTTAAGTAAATTGAATTTACATTGTGAATTGGTCATGATCTTGTCTCGAGATGAAATGCTAAATTGTTCTAATTTTAGATGGATTTTGGAAAAGAAAATTGAAATTAAGTAATATTGTTCCTCATCATTTTAACCATCATCATTTTATCATATCAAATTAAATTATTGAAAAACTATCATTTAATTGCCACATCAATAGACGATGAAATGATGATAGTTGAAAGGGCGAGATCAGTTAGAAAGGATAATGAATATAAATTAGCTTTAAAATATAGTCCACGTGAGGAGCCTTATAATTAGCTTAATTCGTTCTCATTTTTCAATCATCACAAATCCACCTTCAGCTCTATGAGCCTTATAATTATCTTCATCTCACTACAAATCTATCCATTTTCAATATGATATTCAGTCAGCTCGGTGCTGTATACTAGAATTTGGGTCCAATTTTTATATCTATTTTGATGCTTTGCTCCGACACTTACAAATCAAAATGGAGTGTGTGTGTGTGTCTATATATATACTTTCATTTTCACTACTTATAGTTATCTAGTCCTTGCTTTCAATACATTATTAATTCCAGTTATCTGTTCCTATTTTACTTACTCTTCACTCTAGTTATCTGGTCCCTATTTCCACTCTAGTCATATGGTCCTGCTACTTGTACTGTTGAACTCTTTGTACTGCTTGCTTTTACTATTTGTACTGATTGCTTTGGGTCCTCATTTGCCTATAAAAGGGGAACCTCACCTCTGGAGAAGATCATCTTCTTCCATTACTAGCTACTTCTCCTCTCTCCCTTTGATACTACTCGGATTTCTCCAGAAAATCCTTATGCCTTTTGAGTTTGTTAAGATATCATGAAATAACTTACAAAAGGAGCGCACCTTTTGGTATCAGAGCCAAGTGGCTTCTGGTAGATTGATTACTTCTTTTCATTACGCTTCTTGTGTTATCTTCAAATCTCTGCTCCGTGCTTATTCATTCCTTTTTAATTTTTGTTTCTGTTGGCACCACCTCGTCTGTAATTGACTTCCTAGAACCATGTCTGTAAGGCTCGTTTTGCCAGGAGAGCGTGTAGGGCAGGAGTGGGTACAAGGTTGGACCAAGGGTATGTGTTACGAAATGCAATAGAACCACGAGTGAGAATACGTTTAGTGAGTGCTGAGTTTTGTTTTGGTTGGTTACATAATGAATAGAATGTTTAGATCTAATTCGTCTTTTAGTTCCAGGTCCAGTATACCACTTGATATTATTAATGAAGAAGATTTTTCTGTTGAAGAAACTCATTCTATTGATTTCAATCAATGGAGTAATCTAAAGATTGATGCTAAATCTCTTTACAAAACTATTTGGGTTCAATCTGCTTTCAAGACTGAGTTCAATGTTAAAATTATTGAACAAACCTATGCTATTTCAAAAACTCATAAAAAATGTTACATTTTTAACAGAAAATCAATTCAAGATTTTCTGGTAAAAGGTTACAAAGTTTTGCATATCGGTTTGGTTCAAGTTACTGTTAAGCCTCTAATGAGAAAATGCATCAATGTTTCAGTACTTCTTTGTTTACGAGATGCTAAATTCCACAAATTTGAAACTAGTATCCTTGGCATGATTCAATCTTCTCTGTTCAGTGGTCTTGCCCACTTTGATTGTTTTCCTGATTTAACCATTGCTTTGGATGATCCAAATATTTTGAAGGCTTTGACTTTAAATATTTTAACTTTTGGTTATGAAATGGTAGAAGGTAGCAAACCTCTTGCCATTATTTACCGCATTTATTATAGGATTTTAAAGACTAATTTAAATCCTAAAACTATTTTGAAAACTTCAGGAAATAAAACTTTGTTAATCTTGAGTTTTACTCCTAATGCTAATTTTCAAGTTCCAAAAATGATCTATTGGAAAGATATTTCTCTTCCCAATGAATGAACTTTAGAACATGAAGTTCCTCCTATTAGAGTTTCAACTAATGAATTTAATCTTGATTATATTCAGCAATATTTGGATGACAGTGTTAAAATTAGTTTTGATCAACCTGTAGTAAATAATGAAAGAAGAAATTCTTTCGCTGAAACTAGATTCTCTTTTGTTGGTTTTGTTTCAAAAAACCCAGAAAGAAGAGATCAAAATCTCAAAAAACATTTGGAAGATTTTGTAAAAAAATCCCATTCTATTAACCCTGATTTAAAACTGAAAGGAGTTTCTACCTCCTCTCAAGTTACTTCTACTTATTATACTACCAAGGATGCTGAAACATCCAAAGATAAAACCATAAAGGAAGAAGCGGATAAAGAAGAAGAAGATGCTTCATCTCTCTCTCCTACAGTATCAGATATGGTTGCGCCTATTCATCACAACCAGCTTACTATGATAAATAGAGCTTCTGAAATTGATTTAATTTCTTTGTTTAAAGAATAGAGTTCTACTGAAAACCGTGATAAGAGAAAAACTTATCATACTAGTTTTTTTTATTCTGAAAAATTACGTGTTAAAAGACAATGGAAAGAAAAAATGTATACTCTGCAAAAGCATATAGTTTTCTTTGATTTTCTTGAAAATCATTATGTTTCTAAACATAGTTTAAATGTTGTTAAAACTAGTTTTGTCAAATAAGAAGGCAAGGCAGTGGTGAAATCTAGCCACCCTCCTTTTGAGACAATTATTATTTCTCATAAGGGAACTGAAGTAAAAGCCTTAAGATACTCAATACTGATCCAAATGCTACTATTACAATGGAGACAAAAAAGATTATTGAATAAAACAATTTTGTTAACCCTACTGATCCAAATGCTACTATTATCTGGTCTTGCATTACTTTCATTTTCACTACTTCCAGTTATTTGGTCTTATTTTACTTACACTTCACTCTAGTTATCTGGTCCATACTTCAACTCCAGTCATCTAGTCTTGTTTCTATGTATAAATTCATATATATATATATATATATATATATATATATGAGTAGGGCTTTGTGAAATTAGGTTTAGCGTCCCAATTAATTAAGGCCCTATTTGTATAGTGAAAGTGTTTCATCTCATTTCATCTTATCTAATCTCATCATTATAACTTTTTTAAATTCTCATATAAAATATAACAAACAATTTAGTCTTTTCAAATCTCAAAACAATAATAATATTACAAAATAATATTTTATTCAATTTTTATCTAAAACCATTTCATTTCATCTCACTATCCAAACTGCACCTAAATGACTCTGATTCCTTTTGGAGTTAGAGTCCAGAGTCTTAGATTTTGAACAAATAATAGTCTAAGCCTAGACCCTATAAATTCTGACTTCAACGTGGGATTGGCTTGAGCAAGATTGTGATGAGATGTTCGCACGACGCATGCTTGACCTACACTCAAGCAAGACTGTGACAACTTTTAAAATCCCATTTTCATTTAGGTTTTCATTTTTTGTTTGAAGTTCTTACCATATATAAACGTTGTGTTTCGCACGCTTTTGTGCCAGGCTCTGACAACTCAGGTCTTCATAACTGAGCTTGCAAAAGATATGAAAGAATGCAACTAGGAGAGGGCAGTCTTGGGGTTGGGGAGTCTTTGATGACAAAGTTAGTAAATTCTCTTAAAAATTTGTAAATAAGTGAAAGAGTCTAGGGATCAGAGAGCATTTCTCGTACCTGGGGCTTGTTATTTATATATTGGATCGGGGGAGGAGCAGATCATGTTGGTCTCTATAGAGTTCGTGCCCCTCTTACTATTCTTGCTGTCAAAGTCCTTTAATGCGATGAGACTCTGTGACGGCGCCATCAATGTGGCGTGTAGCTTGGTAGTGGCACCATTAATGCGGCATAGTTTCCAGGCCTTACTTTATCATTTGTAAGCGTATATGTTCCTATGTCAGCGGATCAAGGATTCTCTGCATTTCCAGGTACATTCCATCCAAGTTTTCAAGTTCAGAATGTGGCCGAGTGATGTCAGGTTGATCTGTCCTGTCAGTCACTTGACCCCTTTCCCTAGTTGACACCTTGCTTCAAGTATGGTCCTGGTGACCCTAAGGCCAGGTATTGGGTCGAGGCCCAATGGGCTTTGTGAAATGAGAAAATTTCCCTTACAGTTACCCTGCCAATTCCTCTCGAATAGGTCTGAAGGGAATTTGTCCTTCATTCCACTAGTCCTTGCACTTCAAGACTACTCGACCTCTTTTGTTCTGAGCGAAGCAACGGTTGGTCTCCAACTTTTATGGCTGCATTGTGATGGCTATGCTTCGCATTTAATGGTGTCCCTTCGGTTCTTTCGTCATGACCTCGTGTCAGGAAGTCATTTATTTCTCGTGTCGTATCAGTAGATACACTCTATTAAAATCATGGCAATTGAGGGATTCTAGTGCTTTGGGGGACATGTGGAGTAATGTTGCCTTGGGAGGTCAACCGTTGATTTCGCATATATAAGGCCCCTTCCTCCCTTGTGATAGTTCACTTCACTTATTCTCTCTTTTACTTTGTTCTTTGTGTTCCTTTCTCGCTGTTAGACTCCTTCCTTCACCTTGTTTTCTTCCTGTTTCGCTCCGAAATTCCTTTACTTCTCTTCTGATTACTGGCCCCGAAGAAATCTTCGCACCCTTCTAGATTGTTTGAGTCCTCTAGCAATGCTCGAGCTATTGTCGGCCAGGGTGGCACCGCTCCGGAACAGTTCTCCGAGTTTTCGTGGCGATCAGTGGTGACTCCTGCTGAACTGGAGTTATTGAAGGAGACCTACAGGGTCCTTTCGAAAGTGGAGTTCGTGGTGCCCTCTCCTACCGAACAGGTGGTAGACTTCGAGGGCTTTGGCACCCTGGTCGCGGGTACCCCACCATGTTCTCTTGCGGCCCTAGGCTGTGCTTTAGTTAGACTACCCGGACCTCACAGCGTGCAAGTTCTTCCTCACCAACAATATTTTGTGGAAGGGTTAGCACCTCTACGACTTCCATCCAATCCAGGGGTTGGTGCGGGTGGAGGTGCAACATACCGTTGTGAAGTGGTATAGTCGCCGGTTCTTCTTCTTGTCGGGCAATGGATGGGAGTTCCTAGTCTGCCAGACTATCAAGCACCAGTTTCACGTGTACGCTATATGGGGCACCGTGGATGGGGATAAGGGTTGTTGCCCTAGCATGACCTTGAAGGACGCACTCAGGTTCAAGGTCGTTCGAGCTTGGGCGGAGGCCCATTCAGGCGACGTTTCTTCGAGGGCTTTGCTGAACGAGGACAACCTTCATCGATATCTAGCCCCCACGGCCAACTTGCGCTCCGATTTGGGCTTCCTAATAAATCCAATCACATTGCGTGCCCGTAGTTGCTCCCATGTCTGCCAGTGGAGGGGAAAGGAAAGAAGTCTCGAAGGATCTCTTCCATCAGATATGATTCTAACAATGTTCCCATTCCTTCAGGGGGTCCGTCTGTAATGGCGCTCATTATCCGGCTGGAACCGCTGACGCCCAAGAGGATGACGACGATAGCGAATCAGGAGGAAAATTGCCATTCACCTCATTTGCTTAGTGTTTGTAGAGTAGTGGTTCTTCCAAAAAATAATGCTTCACATCCCACAAAACCTTTTTCTTTTGATGATAACTCAAATCAGGAGGAACAATGCCACTCACCGAATAGTTCACCAAATCAACATTCCAGGGGATGACTAAAAATGCCAACAACTATTCATCTGGAAAGCTTTCATTAATGGGCACCTCATATGCTCTTGATTGCCCCTCTAAACTAGACCAGTGATTTGCCACCATAGTCTCCATGCTTCTCTTGTCTCAAATTCTTGAAGCAACAACACCCACCAAATTGAGTGCTGTTTGGCATCTTTATTTTTCAGCAAATACTTGATTGTTGAATGGTCTATATATACAATCACCTTGGAACCTACAAGAGAAGATCGAAACTTGCCAAAAGTAAACACAACAACAATCAATTCTTTTTCAGTAGTTGCATAATTCAATTGTGCATTATTTAAAATTCTGCTAGCATAACATATAAGATGCAACTTCCTATCTTTTCTCTAGCAGAGAACAACACCCAAAGCGAAATCACTAGCATCACACATGAGTTCAAAAGACAAACTCCAATCTGAGGCTGCCATAATTGGTGCTGACAACAACTCTTACTTCAACCTGTTAAAAGCATTCAAGCAATCCTTATCAAAATCAAACACAACATCCTTATTCAACAGATGACAAATAGGTTTACAAATTTTAGTAAAGTCCTTAATAAAATGCTGGTAAGATCGTGAGTGACCAAGAAAACTTCTAACTCCCTTAACATTGGTAGGTGATGGCAGTTTTTCAATAATTTCTATTTTTGCTTGGTCCATCTCAATACCTCTTGCTGAAATTTTGTGGCCTAAAACAATACATTCCTACACCATAAAATGAAATTTCTCCCAATTTAAGGCTAAGTTGGTTTCCTCACAACGCTACAAAACTCGAGACAAGTTATCTAAACAACTATCAAAAGAATATCCAAAAACAGAAAAATCATCCATGAAAACCTCCATAATCGGTTCAACAAAATAGAGAAAATAGCTTTCATGCAACGTTGAAATGTAGCAAGTGCATTACGCAAATCAAAAGGCATCCTATAGAATGCAAAAGTACCATAGGGACAAGTGAAGGTGGTCTTTTCTTGGTCTTTGGGGGATATAGGAATCTAGTTATACCCTGAATAACCATCTAGAAAACAGTGATATGCATACCCAGCAAGTCTCTCAAGCACCTGATCAAGAAAAGGTAAAGGAAAATGATTCTTGCGAGTAAAATTAATAAGTGTCCTATAATTTATGCAAACTCTCCACCTAGTTACAGTCCTAGTGAGAATTAATTCATTATTTTCATTATACATCATAGTCATCCCACCCTTTTTAGGTACTACCTGTACTGGACTAATCCATTTTTTTTTGTTTTATTAAAGAGGAGGTAGTCATATGTCCAATAGTGACCTCTGTCCAAGTTTATTAATGAGCCATCACTTGTGGCGGAAGAATACCGTGGTAACAATCACAATACTTGGCATTTACAATGAAGTGAAAAAAAGAAAATAAAACCCCAAGTACTCAAAAAAACTAAAAATACCTATCAAGACTACCTCTAACCAAAGACAAATCACATGATCTGAAGTTAACAAGATACATTCAACACTTTTGAAGCTGAGGTAAACCACATGAATTTGTTCTGATGATCCCTTTCAACAAATGAGGAAGCTCCGTCTGACCTAACCATTGATGGGAAACACCATTAATTCCAAGCCAGGCCAAAAAGTCGGTAGGCTTATTTCCTTCCCGATATATATGATTAACATAAAAATTAACCTCTCCCAACATCTTAACTATATCTTCCCAAAAGTCCTCTAGATACCAAAGAGTACATCTTTTGTTTTTATTCCAATTCACTATTAAAGAATCCATTTCAATGATAAGGTTATTGAACCCCTATCATTTGAAATGCTTAAGTCCTGTCCAAAGAGCCATAACTTCCGCAAGATTGTTACTACCATGCCCAAACGATTCGAAAAAAGCGTATACCACATTCCCAAACTCATTCCTGACTACTCCTCTTGCACCCAACATTCCTAGATTATTGATGCTACTTCCGTCCACGTTCATTTTAAGCCACCTTCTATTTGGCTTTGCCCATCTTACTACCTTAAAGACTTCCTTTTTCCTTGCAATAATAGGTAGATTCAAAGAGTTTAATACCTTAATATCATTTTCCATTGGCCGAGAAGCCTTGCTAATTTTAATATCAACCCAATGAATCCAATACTTTTTCGATCTCCATAAAACATGAACTTTTTCTTTCTTACCTTCCACCCTGGCTTTACGTCTCCACTTCCATAGGTTCCAGGAAATGATCACCGGTACAAAGCCAATTAGACTGTCAAGTTTCAAGGATTTTTATGCTCTTCGAAACCAAGCCTCCACTATTGCTTTCCAAGACCGGATAGGGACAAACGGAATTCCCAACACGTTTGAGCTGAATTTCCAAATGGCTGCTGCTATGTTCCCTCTATACAGCACATGATTGATATCTTCCAAGGCAACTTGTCGACAACACTCACACTTGGACACTAAAGGCACTCCCAATTTCCTAATACGGTCATCAACACTCAGACTTGAATTTAGGGCCTTCCACATAAACATACAAAACTTTTTAGGAATTGCAACATTCCATATCCAATCCGACCATTCATATTTATGGTTACTATCCCGAACAAGGTTCCAAGCACTCTTGGACGTAAAAGAGCCATCCGAATTGCCCAACCAGATAAGCTTATCTCACCTATTCTTCGACCTTTAACTTCGTTGACAATATCTTTAGCTTTTTCAGGCCTTACTAACTGTTCCAGTTTATCCGAATCCTAGCTATTATTCAGCATAACCTGCTTCACCTTCAAATTCAAATCACCCACAATTGGGTAATACTCCCTCAAAGGACCAGAGCTCATCCAATTGTCTTTCCAAAAAAACACATTCCCCTCACGAATTATCCACTTAGAATGCAAAAGAACAACAGGTAATTCATTAGCTAAAGATTTCCAGAATTAGGTATCTCTTGCAACGTTAATGTCCAGCGGATGCACACCATGCATATACTTTGCACAAAAGTACTTTTGCCAAATAGAATCTGAACATAGCAAATTCCAGGCAAATTTTAGATGTAACAACCTTTGAACATCACCTAAATTTCTCAACCCAATCCCTCCCTCATCCACCGGTTTGCAAAGTTTATCCCATTTAATCCAATTTTTCTTAGGACTCCCATTAATAGAGCATCAGAAAAAAGTACTAAAAATCTTATTAATCCGAGTATAAACCATTTTCAGAACATGCATCACCGAAAGAAGATGAATTGGCATACTCGACAATGCTTGCTTTAAGAGAATCAATCTCGCCCTAGCGGAAAGGAAATTAATTTTCCAACCTTCAATACTATTACGAATTCTTTGAATAATATCCTAGAAATGTATTGACTTCAACCTTCCAGATACAATTGGAACCCCTAAATATTTGAATGGAAACACCCCTTCCAAAAACTGAGTGATGGATAAAATATGTCTCCGTCTAGCATTATTAATATGCTTAAAGAAAAAAATATGAGATTTGGCATTGTTTACCTGTTGGCCTGACCATGAAGCATAGGTGCTCAAAGTACTAACAATCTCCAAAATAGAAGATTTCCCTCCATTGGAAAAAATTATCATATAATCAGCGTATAATAAATGTGAAATTATAGGACCATGTCTTGAATGAGAGTAACACTTTACTCTTTTATCTTCAAACTTCTTCTTAATTAATCGGGAAAGTACTTCCTCCACTAAAATGAATAAATACAGGGATATAAGATCACCTTGACGGAGACCCCATCCACCCTTAAAGAACCACTTTGCTGTGTCATTCATTACCATCGAATACCAAGGTGTAGTAACACATTGCCTCAGCAGCTGGCGAGCTTTCAGAGAGAAACTAAAAGCTTCCAGTACACAAAATAAGAACTCCCAGTCAATCGTATCATAGGCTTTTGCAAAGTCAATTTTCATCAATATGTTACCTCCTCGGGCTTTTTTATTAATATCATGAATAAGCTCCTGAGTGGGACTAACATTTTCAAAAATACTTCTACCTGGTAGGAAAGCTCCTTGTTTGAAATTATTCTGCTAAAGAGTGATGTAAATCGGTTCACTAGTATCTTACAACATATTTTATAGACCACGGAACAAAGACTGATCGACTTTAAATTCCCAAACGGCGTTGGATTCTGTACTTTAGGAATTAGAACAATATACGAGGCAATGTAGAACCTTGAAAATTCAGTCCTGCTAAAAAAATCAGTATCTGCTTCAAATAAATGATCTTGTACTAATGACACAATGCTGATAGAACCCCAAACCAAAGCCATTCGGACCAAGACTGTTGTCCTTAGGAATAGAGAATAAGGCATTTTTAACCTCCTCCTCGAAGGAGAACTGCAAAAATATTATTCTCCTCTTCTGACACTTCGCTCACAATTAAGTCAGCCAAGTTTGGCAATGACCTCGATTGGTTCGCCTTCAGAAAATCTTCAAAGTAGACACAAGCCTCCTCATGGATGCCTTCCGGCGTATTAAGTACCCGGCCATTAGGCAGTTTCATTTCCATCACCACATTATGTTTCCTGGACTGTAGTGCTCTAAATAAAGATGATGACACTTCACCCTGCAAAATCCAATCTTGCTTAAACTGTTGAGCAAGGCAAGCTTCCTCCCTTTTTAACCAGACATCAAGCTCCATCTTATTAGCTAATACATCCACTTCAACATCTTCCGAAAACCTTTCTTGCAAACAAGCTTCACCTTTTTTAATATGTCGCCCAGTCCAACCAAAGACCTCATTGTTCCAAGTTCTAAGTACATGTTTGAGCCTTTTCAATTTTTCTGCTAGCTTCCACAAACCAGTTCCATTAACCTCTACCTTCTAGGAACTCGACACGCACCTCCAAAAATCTTCATGAGTAGTCCACATATAATGAAATTTAAAGGAGACAGGACCATACCTGGATGAAGGCTTCGAGAGACCCAATAGCATTGGAGAATGGTTTGAGGACCTCCTGGGCAAGTAATGAGTCTTTACCGAAGGGAACAGATCTTGAAATTTCAGATTACATAAGGATCTATCAAGCCTTGCACATGAGCGAGCCATCCTAGATTGCCCATTACACCATGAGAATTTGTTCCCTCAAAAAAGCATCTCCACCAGTCCGCCATTGTCAATGAAAGAACAGAAGTCCTCCATTGCCATAAGTAACCTCGGACTTCCACCACGTCTTTCACTATCATTCCACAAGATATTAAAGTCCCCAAAAGCACATGAGGCAACTGCAAAGTTATTAATAAGGAGCAAATCATTCCATAAAGATCTCCTATCTACGTATCGGCATTTTGCATAGACAGCTAAAATCAGAACACTGGAATTGATCAGCAAAGAAATATGCTGATTTGATTCACCCATGACATCCACCTGTAGCCCAGCATTCCAGAAACACCAAATTTTGCCAGCCTGGTCCGCATTAGACAAACATTCACTAAAAGATAGGAACTTTCTCCAGTAACTCAATTGATGATCACCCCGGAAAGGCTTCGCCAGAAAAAGAATAGAAGGCTAATGTATACGAACCAATGATCGCAGTCGATTTTTAGAGGTGCCAATACCTCTTATATTCCAAAACATAATTTTATTCATCATTTAGTATGTTGAGAGGGCCTGCTCGGAGCCCTTGTAGAACTTCTTTAAATAATCCATGAACTATCAAATATAGGATAAGTATCCTTGCATCTAACCATTTAAGAACTTCAACCTTAACTACTTCTTTCATGTTAGGATTTAACCGTCTCTGATTTTCAACAGGTTTATGATTATCCTCCATTAAAATTCTATGCATACACAATGAAGGGCTAATTCCTCTAAGGTCTGATAAAGTCCATCGTATGGCTTTTTTTCTCAATCTCAAAATACGCATCAATTTATCAAGTTGATCATTAGACAAAGAAGCACTCATAATCACAGGCAAAGTATTATTCTCACCTAAAAAGGCGTACCTGAGATGTGAGGGAGTGGCTTACCTTTTCCTAGATTCTCAAAATGAATATCTCTCTGCTACGGCTTAGGACATGTAGCCTTTAATGCACACGCCACTTCTGCAACTTCCAAATTATCACCTTTACTTGTACCTGCACTCACTAAACAAGTCTCGAGAGGTTCTTTAGTATTTTCAGCCCTGAAAACCTCTCTGGTCAACTCATTCACAATATCAACTTGAAAACTATGATCAGTAAAAGAATGATATTTAGCAGCTTCAAGTAAATTAGACTCTACTCTTCTTCACCAACCTTCAAAGTCAGCCTACCATTCTTAACATCTATGACAACTCCAACTGTGGCTAGAAAAGGCTAGGCTAAAATGATAGGGATCTCGACGTCTTTTTCCATCTCCAACACAATAAAATCAACTGGAATGATAAACTTCTTTACCTTGATCAGCACATTCTCAAGAACAGCCAAAGGATATTTCACCGATCTGTCAGCTAGCTGCAAATAGATGGTAGTAGGCTTTAACTCCTTTAATCCAAGCTTTCTGGACACAAATAAAGACATTAGTGAAACACTAGCACCTAAATCACACAAAACCTTAGAAAAACTAACATCACCTATAGTACAAGGGATAAAAAAACTCCCTGGATCTCTTAGCTTTGGTAGAAGCTTATTCTGGTAATGGCACTGCGTTCCTCCATCAAGGCAATGGTCTCAAAATCCTGCAGTTTCCTATTCTTGGACATGATCTCCTTTAGGAACTTTGTATAGGCAGGAATCTGTGCTAAGGCATCTGCAAAAGGAATATTAATGTGACGCTGCCTAAACACTTAAAAATTTCTCAAACTGTTGATCAATTATATTTTGCTTAAGCCTGTGAGGAAAAGGAATGGGAGGGACATAAGGTTCGACTTGTGGTAGTGAGGATGGTCTCTTGGTTAGGTTCTCAACTTCTTCACTGACCTTTTTGCTCACCTCTTCATGGTCTACTTCATCACCAACTACAGTCTCACCACTTACCTAACCAAGTTGCTTATTACTTCCCAAGGTGATTTCCTTGCAATGCTCCTTCAGATTGACCTCTGTCTTACTAGGAAAATTGCCCTGTGGATGAGAATTGATGGAATTGGCTAATTGCACCAATTGCATCTCCACATTTATGTTAGAACTCTCCAACTTGCAACTTTTGCTTCTAGTCTCTCAAATCCCTCTGAACTGGCATTGGCTAACTTGTCTTAGCTTTTCAGAAAGACAAACAACACCTGAAACAAAGGTTTGTAGCTCCAGTTAGAACCCAAAAACAGAATAGTGTTCTGGTTTGACTAGACCAGACCAACTAGGATTTGCTCCCTAAGCCTAGCCCCATTTTTGCCTCTTCACATCATCCCAATTTAAACATAATTAAATAATTAAACACCTACGAAATATCAAGAATTAAATAAATGTGAAAGACACCTAAAATTCTAGACAAACGGGCTAAACAATATCAAAACACTCTGAATCAAAACAATTAGGACTAAGAAAATATGTGAAATAAATTCCCACATCACTTATTGAGCTGTCCTTGTTCTTATCCTTTTGCTTATTGAGCTCGTCTTCGAGGCCATTCATGTCCACTGTCTACACCTCCTGCAATAGTTTCTCATACCTTTCCTCATCTAGCAATTGGTTTCTGGCGGCTTCTGGATGGTTGCCATCACCGTACAACTCAATTAGTTTCCTGATTACATCCCTGTTGATTTTTTTAGAGGTAACCCCAGGCGTTATCAACATGTCGTAGTGATGGAGATCTCTCGTGACCTATATGCGACTTTAGTTGCTAATGCCTTCCCAACTTTCTATTGTCCCAGCTGGATTTAGTCGTGTACCATTGCACTTAGTCATTTTATGTTATCCTTTACTCTCCGTAACACTGCGGCCACGTGTTGCGGCTGTGGATGATTAATAATACTACCTTTTGTTGACCATATTCGGTTATGTCTCTTTGCACATTCTTGTTTCGTTGTTTCATTACTCTTTCTTTTGTTTTCAGCCTAGGGGTTTGCCAAAGAAAATTACAGGATTCGCCATAAAGGGCTTTACGGTCCACCTCGCCAATGTCTAGCCTACATCTGATGACCCCGCTAGCCGATGACTTTCCTGTTCACACCGCTTTCATCGGTCTTTATTGTGTGGTCATTCTCTTGGGGCCTTAGCGGCTTTGTTTAATGAGGCCAACATTTTTCCGCATTTTCCTTGTATTGATTTCCTTTATTTCGTTGTTCGTCTTCTAGTTGGACTTTATCCTACCTGATTCTTTTGTTCTTTTACTTTACCCCACCTTTGTCATGTAGTCTTCTAGTTGGGCTGATCCCGCTCTCTGCTGCGGGGAGACAAGGTGGGCTCGGGCTTGGTTTGCCTCCTTGATTAGCAAGGATGTAAGTTGTTCGGACAATTTGGAACTATACGCATCTTGCTCCATTAGTATAAATTTATTTTTTGGGTAGCCGTGGGGCTGATCCCACTCTCCTCCACGGGGAGACAAGATGGCCTCGGGCTCGGCTTGCCTCCTTGGTCCGCTGGGTGGTAGGCTGTATGGGTAGTCTGGAACTATACCCATCTTCCTCCATTAGCATAAATTTATTTTTCAGGTAGCTGTGGGCTGATCCCGCTCTCTGCCATGGAAGACAAGCCGAGCCTCAGCTTGTCTCCTCGGTCCGCTGGGAGGTAAGCTGTCTGGGCAATCTGGAACTGTACCCATCTTCCTCCATTAGCATTATGCATTTGATTCTTGGTCAGAAGATGAGGATGTTATCATTATTTTGCTCTTAATGGTAGGAGTGAACTTTGCAAACTTGGGCCCCTGGCTTATGTCGTATTGTTCTTGTCGTTTTCTACCACGCCACTGCTATTCGTGCCTTTGATGTCTGTGTTGTCGATGTCCATACTTTTTGTGTACCACCCCACCTAATTAACCATTAGGATTAACCCTTAAATGCTCTAGATTAAGTTTTTAATTTTGGGTTATTACTAACATCAATGTTGATAGTGAGGTTAGCCTTAATCTTGACACTTAGTATCATTAAGCAAAGGATTAGAGAGGCAAGTCCATTAGTGAATTTAGTGAGCCTTTTAGGACCTTAGAACATTCATGGGCCTAGCCGAAGAAGCCTTGAACCACGCCCTTAGGTATTCAAGACTTAGTAGCTAGCTTTGGTCCAAGTTTAAGGAAGACTTAAGGCCTTTGGGCCAAACTTGGTGTAGAGTTTACCCATGGCCCAATTAGGCCAAATCAAACCATTTTAATACCATCTTAGTGGATCTTGAGGTCTCTTTTTAACCCTCAAAATCTAGAATTGAGGCCCCCTCTCATTCAAGCCCAAAAGCCCACAAGCTATCAACCCATACACTCGGCCTTTTTAAGCCCACAAGGCACAAATCGGTTTATTTCGCTATTTAAGTTGAATGCCCAATACACCATACCATGGGTTTTCTTAAGCCCATATGATACCTTAAATGCCCAAATTAAGTTTTGAAAGTTGGCTAAGACCATTAATCAACATACATGAGGTAGTGATAAACTATGCTTTGAACCTTAATTTTGTCTTAATCTTTTCTTAACCTTTTAATCCAAAATTTTCTTGATTTATTATTTTAGTTCATCATACTTAGACCTTAATAATACCCTAGATAAACCTCCTCATATGTCATTAAGGGAAATGACATATCAAACCCCAAATCCACATCAATCGGTTATTGTGTTTGCCTTTGAGTACTTGGACTGTTTTGCCCTTAGGACCAATATTTTTGTAGCTTGTCCTCAAGGGTAATATGGTCCTTAGACACCTCATGAGACCCCTTCGAACCTAGAATAAGTCTTGGACGAAATTGGTTCCACAAACCAAACCAAGAAGCCAAACCGATTGCACCTTAGTCTAGTTTGAGTGGGAACCAGTTGGGTTGAGATTTAACCAACCATCTGCTTTGGTTGAGCCACCACCCCATGCCACCTCCATCACCACCCAATCCCCAAGAGGCCCCCATGACCATCATGAGAAATTTGATTCAAATTTTCCCACCCAAAACCATCCAAAATCAAACCTCAAATCTGCTATGTGAAAACCACTTCAATCTGCCTGTTTGCATGGGTGATTTGCTTGAATTTTTGTCATCTGAACCATGCCTCACGAACGGACACCTCTATAGGACCATTGTAACCACAGTAAGGGGAAATTATGGTGGTTTCAGGCCACTATTTTCCCTACACAAGGTGACATAAGCCAATGGAAGCAAGCTGGAAAAATTTCAGACTTGTGCACCACCCACTTCACCCGAATGAATTTTGGTGAGTTTTTTCTTGAGTGCTTAGAAGGCCACGAAATTTGTAGGTTTTCTTGCTCTTGATTTAGTTTGCATGTCAAGCTTTATTTTCAAGTGTTAGTATGAGTTTTGGTTGAGTTTTGAGAAGATTATCGTGTATAGTTCAAAACCGGGTTATTAAAGGATGGTTTGTATGTTAAATTATTTTAAGTGGAAATTTAGATATGGCATATCTTAAGTATGACTTGATATGATTTGTAATTGTCTTATAATGATTATGAAAGGTTTAATTCTTGATTAAAAGCATGCCATGATAAGCATTAAATCTATTTTGTTTTGATTATCAAGCATGTATCAGTTTTGAATAAATTGGAGATTAAAGATTTCTTAGCCATGATTAAGTGTTGGGATGAGTTTGATTATACAATAATTAGCCTTCATCATGTCGTTAAAGACTTTAGTGATTGTTAGTGATTAAAGAAAATCTCATATGCATGCATTTATATGGATTAATAGTTAAAAATACACATAGGCATCAACTAGAGTGCATGCCACAGGTTCAAACTGTTTGAGTAAGTTCCAATTTGATTTTTAAAAATCTAAGAGTATAGATGGCTTTAGAATTCCAAAAAATATGAAGTACATGAAATTTGGTTAAATTTAGAGTTCGTTTACAATTAGTGAAAAATTAGGGCCTTAGCGGCAATTTTTGAAACACTATGGGTGTTTTTGTAAATACCCATTTTTGAAGCCTTTGTTTATGAATCTCATCCATAGTAATATTAATCCTAACTTAGTACGTACTTTATTTCAGCAGCTACAACATTTTTTCGATTACTCCCTATTCATTGAGAACGTGTCTATAGACAACGTAGTCTCAACATAAGTTGTATTACGACACCGGCATGTACTCACAGTGCATATGGAAAACTGTGACGTTACCACATATTATGATGTTGTATGAATTGTTGATAATGATGAAAGTTTATGATGAAGTTATGTTTTCAAAAATCGAAGTAAAAATGTTCATTGAAAGAAAACATGTGTCTCCATTTCTCTGAAAATGTTAAGGAATCTGGACGGAGTCATGCATACTAATTTTTTTGCATTTCATTTTTATTACTGAGATTTTATCATTTAAATTACTGAGATTTTGAGTAAATCTCACCCTTTGTGGGACCACTATCATTCCACTCTGAATGGTAGAAGTTGTGTCAAGTCTCGAGGAGGATGAGCTAGATGGAGCGCTGGATCTGACTGATTGAGGAGGAGCCAGACCTTTTCATGAGGAGATAGGATTTAATCCTGATGTTTATAACCCAAGTCGTCCATGCTTTAGAACGCATGAAGCGGGTGATTTGACGTTGACCCTTAGTTGTACTAAGATTATGTTACGTTTGATACTTTGAACTTGATGATCACTAATGAATTGGGATGTTTTTAGTTATTCTAGCATAAGTTATACTTTCGCCTTTATTTTCGATGTGATTATTGCATATTGCTTGTTGCATATTATGATGCATTGCATAATAACTGTCATGTACAGGGGGTATGTAACCTTGTATTGCATGTCCCGAAATTCTAAATCCCAGTTCCATCCCAAGAGGAGGTTAGGGGCGTCACATTTTACTTTAGTACTCGGGTGGTCAATAAACTCGGCCTGCACTCCATCGAGGAGAGGTCATAATGCCTCATGTCAAACCGCCTCTTTGTCCCCCTTGGAGGTAATTTGGACAGCGACATGGCTGGTCTGCTCCATCACGATGGTGGGGGTTGGGGTAAATATTCAGGCATCCTCAAGGCTGAACCCACTCTCCTTAGCGGGAGGGACAAAGCAACTTTTGGCTCATCCCGTCCCTTTGTTCCCCGCGGGACGTAAGTTGTTCTGGCAGTTTGTATCTAGAGCTGCTGCCACTCATTGACACTACAAAAAAGTGTAAGTTTGGGTTAGGCTGGCATTAATCCCACACTTCGTCATAGCAGGGGCTGAGATAAGTTAATTCAGATAGTCATGGGGCTAATCCCGCTCTCTGCTGTGGAAGGGACAAGGCAATCTTTTGGCTTATATATTCCCTATGGTATTCGGGCAGTCTGTTGCTGAACTCTCTCCTGCCCGTTGACGCCTATGAGGAAGGTAAAAATTTTTCTTCGAGTAGTTGAAGACTGACTCGCACACCACTGCGTGAAGGATAAGGCAACCTTTAGGCCTACCTTTCCCTCTAGTGCCCCGCGGGGGAGGTAATTTGGATAGCAATGTGGCTAGTTCGCTTCTTCGCCATGATGGGGGGGTCGGGATAAGTTGTTTGGGCTGCCAGGGGGCTGGTCCCTCTCTTCCAGATGAGGAGGTTGAGTTGTCTGCTCACCTACCGTCCTTCGTGGGAAGGTAAGTTGTTCGGGCAGTTTAGGACTAGACCCGTCCCCGCTCGTTGACATCACAGGGAAGAGTAAATTTTGGTCAGGTTAGCAATAATCCCACACTTCCTCACAGCGGAGGTCGGGGTAAGTCATTCGGGTAGCCGTGGGGCTGATCCCGCTCTCTGTTGTGGGAGGGACAAAGCAACCTTTAGGACTACTTTTTTCTATGGTATTCCGCAAGGTGGTAAGTCGATTGGGCTGTTTGTTATTGGACCAACTCTCATCCGTTAATGTTTATGAGGAAGGTAAGTCTTTATTTTTGGAAGGCCAAGGGCTGACCCGCACTCCTCCACGAGAGGGGTAGATCAACCTTAGGCATTACACTCGCCCCTTTCGCCTCGCGAGGTGGTAAGTTGTTGATAGAGATTTTGTTAATTTTCATAATGTAGATCACATTGATGGAGTTGACTTTGCTGATGGAGACTAAGTTGATTTTGTTGGTGGAGAGTTCGTTGGTGGGTTGTGTTATGTTTTCAAAATTTGTCATTGAAATACAACACTTCTTTTATTAAGGCCCATAACGTGTGCATGGAAATATATAAATTTACAACAATGAATTAGCTTAGCAATAAAATTCGCGTAGATGTTCGGCGTTCTAGGGATGCGGCAACTCATTCCCTTGAGCGTCTCGGAGGCGATAGGCGCCCAAGCAGTTTGTGGCAGTAACCATGTAAGAGCCCTCCCATCAGGGGCCTAACTTTCCTTCGTCTCGTGTTATTGTTCCTATCTCTTTGAGTATGAGATCCCCGACCTTGAACATTCTCGGGTGCACACGCTTGTTGAAGAATCTCTCGACCCTTCTTTTGTTGGTCGCGGTTCTTATTTCGACTTCTAGTCTGACTTCTTCCAACAAATCTAGTTATTCCTCTAGCTGTCTATCGTTGGATTCTTGCTCGAAGTGCTGAACTTTATAGGTGGGGATTCCGATCTCTACTGGTGCATCGCGTCGTGGCCATAACTGAGAGTAAAAGGAGTTTTCCCAGTCCGCGTTTTCACTGTGACCCGGTAGGCCTACAAGACGGCGGTGAGTTCTTCTGCCCATGCCCCATTTCTATCGTTGAGCCATTTCTTGAGCATTCCCATTAGTGTTTTGTTGGTTGCCTCAACTTGCCCGTTAGATTAGAGGTGTCTTGGGGATGAGTATCGGAACTCGATCTCCAATTCCCGGCACCAATTGCAAGTGATCGGAATCAAATTGTCTCTCGTTATCGGATATGATAGTACGCAGGATGCCAAACCTACAAACTACCGTCCTCCATAGGAAACGTGTGATGTTATTTGCCATGATGGTTGCTAAGGCCTCAGCCTCGACCCACTTGGTGAAGTAGTCCACAGCCACCACCACAATTTTTACTCCTCCTTTGCCCCGGGGGAAACGGGCCGACCAAGTCAATTCCCCATTGGGCAAAAGGCCAAGGCGACGTGATCGACATCAATTCTTCCAGTGGGAAATGGGGCTCCCTGGCGTATTCTTGGCACTTTCAACATTTCCACACATATTCCTCGGTGTCTCGCAGGATCCGAGGCCAGTAATATCCCTCCCCTTATTACTTTCCCAGCTATGCCTTTCCTCCTGAGTGACTCCTGCAAATCCCTTCGTGTATTTCTGCCAACACGTATTGCGCTTCTTCAAGGGAGATGCACCTCAAGAGAGATATCGAGTCGCCCTTCGAATAAATAATTCCCTCGATTAGAGTGTAACTGCTGCTCTATTTCCAATCTTCCTAGCCTCCTTTCTGTCTCTAGAAGTTCATTGGTATCCAAATACTTGAGTATGTCCTCCACCCAATTTGGGGCTCTGGCCAGTATTTCCATTACCTTAATCCCGACAACAGGTACTTTCACAGTTCTGATCACTATATGCTCTGGTAGGGGGAGTCCACCTATCAGGACGCCACATGTGCCAGCTTGTTCACTTTTTGATTTTATGCCCTCGACCCGTGCTGAATCTCGAAATACTTGAAATGGGAGTGCTCGACCTCTACTAGTGCTAAGTACTTTTTTCAACTCTTTGCCTTTTATAGCAAACTCTCATCGTACTTGCTTGACCACTACCTGGAAATTGGCTCGTACTTCGATTTCAGTGGCGCCTGGAGACCTGGCCACCATTAGCCCGAAAAAGCAGTGCTTCATATTCTGCCTCATTGTTCGTCGTTTTGAACACCAATTTGTTGACATAATTGTACTCCTCTCCCTTGAACGTAACGATGTGCACTCCCAGTTCCCTTCCAGCCCAGCAAGATGAACCATCAACGAATACTTTCCAAGATTTCATGGGAGGTGCATCACCATTCTCTACCGAGAAATCGATAAACTCAGCGACGAAGTCCACTAGTACTTTTCCTTTGATGGTATTTCGCAGTGCATTGTCGATGTCGAATTCACTCAACTCCACTACCAAGTTCATGAGCCGGCTTGAGACATCCAGTTGTTGTAGTACCTTTTTTAGGGAGGTCTCTGTGAGGACCCTTACTGGGTAAGCTTGAAAGTTCAGGTGTAGCTTGGGCGCGGTTGCTACCAGCGTAAAGGCTAGCTGTTCTATGTGGGGGTATCTAGCTTTAGCCCCCCGATACACTCGGCTGGTGTAGTAGACCGGCCTTTGGTCTCCATTCTCCTCACGCACCAATGCTAAAGAGGCTGCCTGGGGGGAGACCACCAGGTACAAGGTCAGCGTTTCCCCACACCAGGGTTGGCTGAGGAGCGGTGGGCTCGTGAGGTACTTCTTGAGGGCGCCAAACACTAGGTCACACTCTCCATCCCATACATGTGCTTTCTACAGGACCTTGCAGAAAGGCAAGCATTTGTCAGTGGATCTTGACATGAACCTGTTGAAAGCCGCCACTCTCCCAGCCATCCTTTGTACTTCATTTATGTTTTAGGGTGGGGCCATGTTGAGGATGGCCCCCCACCTTCTCGGGAGTTGGTGGCAAGGTGCAGTCACCGTCCGCAGGACACACCTCGCTTACCCTACCATTCATAGGCATCTCTTCACGGATGTGTACCCATCTTTCCTCCACCGCACCCTCTTCAATCCCAAAAACTTGGTTATTTTGCTGGTCAACTTCTAAGCCACCGGCAATACTGGCGAGCTTCCAAATTGTCTAGAACGGGTTGCCTCAGGTGTATGAAGTACATGTAAGACCTAAAAAAAATCTCACAGACGGTGCCACTATTGTTTCACACACTTTTAGGTCAGGTTCTGACTATTCAAAAAATAATCGGAATCTTCACATCCTATTAATACAATTGAGAAAATATATATTTTCTTAAATAAATTGCTATTCAGTATTTTGTGAGCAAAACATTAGCTGAGCAAAACATTAGCTAGGCACCTTGCTCATGCTACCTCTAATTTGAGCTGCATGCTAAAAATTTCCTTTCTTGATATCTACATTATTATTTGTGCTATTTTTCAATAATAGTGATAGAATCTAATTTGAAATGTTAAAAATGTCATTTCCTCTCTTCATGAATTATTCTCTGTGCTACTTTTCAATAACAAAGATGGGAAATATAAGTTTTCTTGCTATCCATTCTAGAAGTACTCATCATGTATTTGTAATAAATAAAGTAATCTTATCATTTACTTTTATGTTTATATATAACAAATATGCCACATGTATTGTTATCAAGGCGTCCACCCCACCCCATTTGACTAATCTTTTCAATAACTAAACTACAATTAAGAATGCAAGTGCATATCTTACAACACAAAATAAGAATATTAGGAAATTGAAAGCGAAGAACATTAGTGTCTTTGGTGGGGTTACATTAGGTAATTAGGAATACCATATATTTAAATGTTCCCAAACATATTTAATTATATTCCTAAATTCAATTTGCAAACATGTTTTTTTTTTTTTTACACACTCAGCACGGTGAGATCGTAACCATGAAAGATTTCACTATTTTACATTTTATAACTATAATGAGTTTCACGTGTAACTTAAAAAAAAAGTACTAAAAACATTGATTTCAAGAGGGCATGGTGGTCAAAGATGTAACGCGATTAATGGAAGAGAGAAACGATGGAAGACTTTCAAAGTCAACTTTAAGATTTTTCAGACATGACTATCTCTTAAGTACTTTGAAAGTTCAATAGATGGGGAACATGTGTGTGGACTCTTCGGCGTGGGATTGGCATAAAAGATGATGATCATGATAGTTTGATTAGTCATCTATGGAAATATATATGTCCATAGATGACTAATCTTTCCAAACTATCATGATCTATATATATATATATAGTATAGGTGTGTGTGTGTAAAAAGTTAAAAGATCATTTCTTTCAAGTGCATTAACCGTTCATTCCAACGCTCGAAATCTAACATGACACCATACGAAATTAGTAAATTTAGTTTTGATATAGATAAATTTAGATTACTCCGTATTAATTGATTAAAATACAATTAATAAACATGTAAATAATAATCATACGCGTTAACGCAGTGATCCATCCTGGCCATATGTGTTGGTCAAAAGCACTGAATAATATATGCGCGTTTTCCCGTCTGATATTTTTTTCCCATCATAAATGCATAAAGCTGCTGCAGTAGTTTATTTCACACTGTCTCGAATCTTCTGCCTTAAATGCATAAAGCTGCTGCAATAGTGGTTCTGCTGATGTCTACGTAGCGTGTATATATACATATATATTATATATAAATTCTTCTCACAAGTATTATTTATTATTTTACATATTATATTCTATAAAAAATATTCTCACATTTTTAAAAATACTCTCACACCCTTTAAAAGAAAATATTATAAATATGAAATATAAAAATAAATAATACCTCATACATAAAATTTCTCATATATATATATATGGAAAATGATTTACCCACAATATTTTGTATAACATATTGTACAACAATATGTTAAATGAGGGGTATTTTTATAAAATATCTTATAAAAGTAACATAATTTTATAAAAATATCCCTCATTTAACACATTGTTGTACAATATATTATACAAAATATTGTGGGTATATCATTACTCTCTCTCTCTATATAGATATAAATTCAACTTTCAACGTTGGCCAGCCCACAGTTTGGGACAGGGACGTCGGAACAAGAAGCCGTTGATCGGGTACTGTGCCATACCCACCTCTAGTTTTTGATTTATTAAAGAAAATAATATAATTTATTATTATTATATGTATTTTATTTAGATATTTTTATTATTTAGTTTCGATTTATTAAATATATTTGATTTGTTAATTTTAGAAAGTCCATATAGTTTTCCTTAAAAGTTTTAGAATTTCTTTTAACAATTCGTTTATTAAAATAGATAAGTTTACACCTAAGTACCCTTTAATTAATGTTGTACGTGAATAAAAATATAAAAAAATTGGTATAAATTAACATAAATGATTTTCAAATTTTGAAAAGACATGGATCCGTACTTACAATATTGAATCATTGATGGTTATTTGAGTTTAAAATTGAAATATATTAAGAAACAATTAATATTAATTTTTCCTCTTTTTTGTTATTTTTATCTTCTAATAATAAATGAATATAAATTTATTTTTAATACATCAATATAATCAGTGTGTTTAATATATTTGGGAAATTCTGTTCGGTCGTGACACTGGATACCCATGTGGCCTTATTCATCTCTATCTATAGAAAGTTTACATACGGAATCAAGTATATGCAATTAAAGTACTCGGCCTTGACCCACATGGGTCCTTCCCTCCTTTAGAAGGTTTAGCTAGTTGTCCTTTCTTTCCTTGAGAGAGAAAAGGCTAAGACGGTGGTACAGATTTTCATCAATTTCTCATAGTATCGAAGAAAATTTTCAGCTTGATCATCATGGTGAGGAACTAAAACAGTTATGGGATGGTTTTAAACTAACAGAAGAACAACAAGAAGAAGTTACCTTCACCAAGGAAGAAACAAAAAGATCAAACTTGCATGGTCAAAACTGTCTGCTTATGCTAGTTGTGATCGATAAAAATATCAATAAAGAAGCTTTTAAGGCTACCATGACCAAACTCTGGAACCTTGAGGGATGGATTATCTTTAAAGATGTAGGGGTTAACAAATTTATAGTAGAGTTTCATAAAGGCATAGAGGTAAAAAGGATGCTTAATGGAAGACCTTGGTCTTTTGATAAAAATCTGATCTGTATCCAGGAATTCAAGAGTAGCATGCCTCCTTCTAAAATGGTTTTTAACCATGAGCCTTTCTAGGCACAACTTCATGGTTTGCCTCTAGCTGCTATGACTTTTGAAGGGGGAGAAAGAATTGGAAACTCTATAGTTGAGGTTTTGACAGTTGATGTGGATGAGGAGGGAGTTGGTTGGGCAAATTTCTTAGGGTTCGTATTAATTTAAATATCACCAAACCTCTTCCCAGAAGTAAGATGGTCAGAATTGAAGGGATAAAAAGATGGATCGAATTTAAATATGAAAGACTGACAGTGTTCTGTTTCAAGTGTGGGGCTATAAAAACATGTACATAAAAGCTGTGCAGTGAAAAATGAAAAAAATAAGACAGCAGGGTGGGGAACTATACAGTATGGACAATGGTTGAAAGCTTCTCCTATTATTTCAAATGGATTGGGTGAAAAAAGATTTGGTACTCATGGAACACAACAACCTAAGCTAATATCATCACTAACTACTAGGAAAGATTGTAGGAAGGGGATAGTAATTATGAAGATAATTCAGTATCAAGTGGTCAGATAAGCATAGGGAAAGATATCATACCAGAGGATGTCCATCAGATTCTTGATAAAGATGAGGCAACTCGGAACTTCTCTTTTGATCATTTACAGACAGCTTTATCTAACAAGGAAAGGTTGATATGGGAATCTAGCAATACAAACAGAAGGGGAACTGAGGTATGGTTTTCTAATTCAGAATTAGAGAGTAACTTTGATAGATCTTTGAAGAACTCAATAACCATAGAAGGGAGTGATAAAAAGAAACCAGGATGGAAAAAGAGGGCAACACAGGTTTTCATGGATTGGGCTAATGAATTGGCACCTAGGGACACTCTAAAAAATGAAACAGGTAGAACGAGAAGAGAGACATCAGAATCAAGTAGTTATGCTCAATAGGGTCTCTCTAAAAAATAAAAAATTATGCTCAATCCTATAAGGAGATTAAATTAGGATCATAAGGTGGTGGCTGCTGAGCAGCCCTCCAAGAAAAATGAGATGCCTCATTTGGAATTGTCGAGAGCTTGACAACTCTCGAACAGGTCAAGAACTTCATCTTTTAATGAAATATAAGATCCCAAACATCATATTTCTTATTGAAACTAAATGCAACAAGGAGAAAGTGGAAAGAATAATGAACAAAATAGGATATGACATAAGCTTTAATGTTGACAGTAAAAGACTTAGTGGGGGAATAGCAATGATGTGGCATTCTAAAGATCAAATAGAACTGGACTCATATACTAGATTTCACATATCTGTTAAAATAACAGAATTTGGAAATGGAAAGGAATGGCTTCTCATAGGGTTTTATGGCAACCCATGTACAATAGTTAGAGAAGGTATTTGGCAGTTGCTAAGGCTTTTGAAACTTGTAGATAATAGTCCTTGGCTTTGTGTCGGTGACTTCAATGGAATTTTGAATCATAATGAGAAGTTTGGGGGAGATGTGAGACCTAAAAATCAGATGGATTCCTTTCATCAAGCCTTACAAGAATGTGAATTCAATGGTTTGGGCTTTGCAGGACGAAAGTATACTTGGTTCAATAATAGAGAAGGCAATGGCTTTACAAAAGAAAGGTTAGATAGAGTGATTGCTAATGAAAGTTGTATCAGTATGTTTCCAGATTTCAGTGTCACTACCATTCCTGCTTGTACTTTAGATCAAAATCCTCTTATCTTATCTCTTAATACACAATTACAAGAGGAAAACAAGAAGAGAAGAATATTTAGATATGAGTTCAGCTGGGGGAGAAAAATGGAATGCAAAAGTCTTATTTCGAATGCATGGAATGAGGGGATCAACATGGCATAAATAGTATCAACAGTGTCAAACAAGTTTAATAGCTGCAAAAAATAACTTCTCAAATGGAGTAGACATCATCAGCAGGAAACAATGAAAAGCATTGAGAATAAAAAGCTTAAACTCTACATTCTTCAGCAAAGAAATAATGGGAATGCTCAACAAGAAATAAATCAAATTAAAAATGAGGTGACATTGCTCTTAGAAGAAGAAAATTTGAGGTGGAAACAAAGAGCAAAAGAAAGTTGGCTTAGACATGGAGATAGGAACCCAGATTTTTTTCACAATTGTGCATCACAGAGAATGAAAACAAACCATATCAGTAGCATTCAGGATGATGATGGCCAGATTCATAATACTTCTCAAGGAATACAACAGGTTTTACAGAGGTATTGTAATTCCTTGTTCTCAACTTCTAACCCAATTGGAATAGATGACTGCTTAGATCCTATGGAAGCAAAGGTTATTGAGGAAATGAACAAGACGCTGATGGTAGAATTCACCTTCACAGAGGTACAAGAAACTGTATTTGGCATGAATCCCATGAGCTCAGCAGGACCAGATGGATTTTCAGCAGGCTTCTACCAACAACACTGGGATACAGTTGGCAAAGGAATTTGCGAGGCAGTGACATTGACATTAAATACAAACAATCGGGATAGCACCATCAATGAAACATTTATAGTCCTAATACCAAAGAAGAAATGTCCAACACATGTCATTGAATTCAGACCAATCAGTTTATGTAATGTAATCTACAAGATCATGGCCAAGGTTTTAGCTAACAGATTGAAACAGATCCTAACAGAAATCATTGCTTCAACACAAAGTGCCTTTGTGGCTATAAGACAGATTCTAGACAATGTCATACTAGCTTTTGAAGTGTTACACTCAATGAATAGCATATTAAAAGGGGCAACAGGTTATATGGCATTAAAATTGGACATGAGTAAAGCATATGATAGATTAGAATAGAGTTTTATAGCAACAATGATGGAAAAAATGGGGTTTCCAAACAAATGGATAGATCTCATACTCAATTGTGTTAAGTCAGTATCATAATCTCTTTTAATTAATGGAAATCCACAAACATCTTTCAAGCCTTCGAGAGGCATTAGACAGGGTGATCCCGTATCACCCAATCTCTTTATACTATGCTCAGAAGCTTTCACTCAGATTCTCAATAGAGCAAAAAGACCTCATATCTAGTTTTCCATTGGCAAGGGGACAACTAACAATCAATCATCTATTTTTTGCAGATGATAGTATCTTATTCTGTCAAGCCTCATCTATTGAATGGAGCAGGTTGCAAGGTTTGATTGGACAATATGAACTTGCATCAAGCTAGAGATTAAACAAAGAAAATTTCTCTTTATTTTTTACCAAAAATACAAGGGCAGGTGCAACAGAAAGCATTCTTAGAATAGCAGGTATGAGATCGACATCATCCTATGAAAGTTATCTAGGATTACCTATTTTGTTAGGAAAATCACGAGGGAGGGCATTCTCTACTATTCTAGACAATGTGAGAGGAAAACTAAACAACTAGAAATGGAGGTTTCTTTCTAGAGCAAGAAAAAATATTTTTCTTAAATCAGTCATACAAGCCATTTCAACTTATTCAATGGGGGCTTTTAAGCTTCCCAAAGGCCTGTTCCATGAACTCAACAAGTTGATTAAAGGTTATTGGTGGGGACAAATCAATCAAGAAAGGAAAATTAGCAAAGTAAGAATGTAGAGTATTGCAACACCCTAACTCTCTAGCTGCTCAGGTATTACAACTTAAATATTTTCTTTACACTGATTTATTCAATGCAAAGTTAGATAGCAGTCCTTCCTATCTATGGAGAAGCTTACTAGCTACCTGACCTCTACTTAAAGAAGGAACTATTTGGAGGGTTGGGAATGGTAATTCTGTTAGAATTTGGACAGATAAGTGGTTGCCAACACCCACCACTTTTACCACTTTTAAGCTTCAAAGTGGTTTTCAAATTATGGATAAAGAAGCCAAAGTAGAGATGCTTATTGATCAACAAACAAAATAATGGAATACCAATTTGATAAAAGCTATCTTTTCAAAGGAGGATGCAAATACTATCAGTCAACTGCCTTTTAGTCACTATAATAGGTCTGATAAATTGATATGGAGGTGCACAACAAATAGTATTTGCAATGTCAAGGGTGCTTACTACTTGCATGGAGAGATTCAAGACAACAAGAAGGGACAAAGCTCGAACTGCAAACAAAATAAAGAGGAATGGACCAAATTAAGTATCCCTCCAATCAATTTCATGTGGAGAGCACTCTCAACATTCTTCCCACTAAAGAAAATCTCTACAAAAAAAAAGGGTTATGACAGATAACAACTGCCCTATGTGTTTGTCAACACCATAAACCACCATACACATTCTTTGGGAATGTATTTCTGCTACTGATATTCTGGGACAACGTTAAAAAAATATTCAAAAGTGCAGCACTACATGTCAGAGCATGAAGGACCTTACTGTAGAAATGTTCAATAAATTACAGCAGGATGAAATGGAAGAATTTGCTTTGACTTTATGGAATCTGTGGAAGAGAAGAAATGAAAAAGTGTTCAACAATGTTTTGATTGATCCTAACATAGTTCTACATAGAGTCCAACAAATGCAACATGATCTTGCAATAATTGAAGCCAACACAGAAAACAAGAATCACAGCAATGCATTGAGGAATGAAACATGGGAGACCCCTTTATTAGGTTTTTGCAAAGTTAATTGGGATTTGGCAGTGGACAGATTGCACTACAAGATTGGTATTGGCATTGCAATTAGAGATGAGGAAGCCAATTACTTAGCCACCATGAGAAAGAACCAATTTCTTTGTCCTGACCCTTTAATTGCTGAAGTAGTAGGAGCATTGACAGCGCAATAAATTTTGCTCTTGATCTGGGAATGAAAAATGTAAAATTGGATAGTGATTCTGAAAGAGCAATAGTAGGGATCCAAAAACATGCACTAAATGAAAGCTATTTTGGAATGATCATCTCAGATATAAGATCAAGAATTAGTTTGTTTGATGTTTGTGTTACTAAGCACATTAACAGAGAAGGCAATGTAATAGCTCATACACTTGCTAAAAATGCTCTAGTTAGATCAGAGTGCATAGTGGAATTGCAGGAAACTCCCAACTGTATGCAAAGTATGTATTAAGTTTAGTTCAATGAAATGAGTTTATTTCAAAAAGAAAAGAAATTACTCGGCCTTGTTTTAGTCAAGTAAAATTCTAAAATGCCATGGACTAATGATGCGCAGACACATGGCCATGCAATAATATAAAAAATATTGCTAGCTATATATTAACTTAATTCGAGATATAATTATTAATATACCAAAATAGAAATATTCAGTGCACACTTATATATAGTAACTAATGGAAAGTATAATTTAAAAAAAAAATGGGGGGTGGGGGCAGTGATAAAATCCTCCATAACATGTAGTATATTTAATTTTAATAGGCTGAGATGTGGGTAATTCAAGATTCCAACAAATTACCTCTACTACTATAATATTATATTAAATAAGTATTTATCTTAAAAAATTAAGTTAATGAGAAAATATAAATTTAACTATTCATATTATATCTTATCATTGCAGATAAATTAGAAAGAGTTCTGTTACATACAATCACTTTTAGATACTTTTTGTACACTCCACTGACGTAATTGGTCAAAAGTATTATTTTATATTAAAAAAAAAGTGATGTAACCTATTGATGCTGAAAAACTCGCACAACAGGCCAAAAGGAGAGAAATAGTCATTCCCGACCCACTGAGTCGACTGGGCCTTGATCGGTATTGTTTGGAGCCACCGACAGTGTTCCGGTGTGGTTGTATGATGGCAATGCATACGTCCATGGCAGTGAATAGAAAATAAGTGCAGAGAAAGTAACAATAAAGGACACACATATTTACATGGTTCGGCATGTTGCCTACTTCCACAGGCGTTTGGGAGGAAAAGTCCATTATAATATACTCGTTACAGTCTCTCATGGGCTCACTATACAAAGAAAGTAGGAGCTCTTCATGTTGGAGCCACTGTCTTCCTCGAGAGGTTGCTAAAGAAGAAGAAGAAGATTTTATCGAGTGCGTGTTGAAGTTGTCTCGACATCTCCTTTTATATGATTATCTTCTTGTCACTGTTGATAGTTGCGTGTCTAACCCTTCACTGCGCACGCCAGCCTGCCATGAGGTGACTGGTCTCCCTTGCGTGTCTGATTGTCTTTGCGTGTCTGGACTCCTCCTTTTCCCACCTTTCTCTGACACCCCTCGCTTACTCTCCTGACACCCTTCCCTTACTCCGGACACCATTTTCCCTTGTCTTCTCTCTACCTTGTCTTTTAGCTATCTTGTCTTCTAGCTTGGCATGGTAGGTCGGGTTCTTGCCATGGGCCGTATATTTTATTCTCCATAGAAGCCCGTGATTCTTAAGGGCAACATCTTCCAACAAAGATCTTGAGAATCTTTAAAATAATATATGCGATATAGGTCGTCAATAAGAAAACAAATTTCAAAAATGGGTTCTCTGTTCTTCATTTTGCTTGTGTTAAGTGACAAATGCATCTAAGGGCAAATGGGAGGCGCATGTGACTACGTGAGGTGCAAGAGGATGTGGCAAGAGATGTACTTGACCGTGTATGATGCGAGCGCAGAGCTCGGATATGGCAGGAGGTGTACTCGATCGCATATGATGTGTAGTTTGGCGGTGCATCATTCATATGTTTATTGTCATTTGAAAGGTGTATGTTCATTCGAGTTTTTGTTTTCGATTACTGTTAGTGTTGGAGTTTTGTGTGAAGTAACCCACACAAAGCGGTCAGAGGGCCCGTCTACCCCTGGGTCGACTTTAGGTGCTTGCTAACCTCGTTGACTCTTTTCCGAAGGTAACCCGCGCTAGGCGATCGTAGAGCTCGGAGACCTGTTAACTCCGAAGGCTCATTCTCGGAGGTAACCCGCTGGCAGCGGTTATGCATCATGGCTAGCCAAGGGACTGGACTTGTACCCCGCGAAGGTTGGCAAGTCTAGAGACTTGTGTTCCGACTAGCTGTTGTTTGGGCAGAGTTTGGGAACTTTGGCCTTGAGCCAATGCATCATGGGCAGCAACCTAGCACGAAGATTAGCAAGTTAAGGGACTTGTGTTCCGACTGACTGTTGTTTGGGTAGAGCTCGGGGCTCTTACCTTTAGCCAATGCATCGTGATCAGCCAAGAGACTGGGCTTGTATCCCGCGAAGGTCGGCAAGTTTAGAGATTTGTGTTTTGAGAGGCTGTTGTTTAGGCAGAGCTCTAGGACTCTAGCCCTGAGCCAATGCATAACGGGTAGCAATCTAACACAAAGGTCGGCAAGTCAAGGGACTTGTATCACTGTAGACCCCACGAGAGCTAAAATGTGGCTCCATCGGTATTAGTGCTTGGCGCACTTCGGTGACCAGCTAGTTAGCCCTCGCCTGCTACCTGTTGATAGTATTTCAACAACTTAGAGAATTTCACACCTATTTAAACACTTCAGCTTGAACAAAGGAATTTCACTAGAATATTACCACATCCTAGCACTTAGGGTCATGATTGACTTGAATAACTTGACATGATTATTCTCGAAATACACAAACTATATTCAAGATGAAACGTGACTGGAATACGAAAGGATAGAAGCCTAGACGTAACTCAACATGACTTGAACGTAACTCAAAAGATATGACTTACTTGAGATAGAAAAATTTATAATATGGCATAACATGTAACAGACAACATACTTAACATGAAATACTTGCAACAATGAATATTACATGACATGACATACATGTAACAGATGACAGACTTAACTTAACATGACATACTTGCAATGTAGTAATATGTGACAGAATATCTTATGTAACAGATGAATAATTCGTGACTAAATAAACTATGTGTAACAAATATATATGTAATGACTTGGCATGCCATATATGATGACATACATACATAAACTATAGTTTCCTTACTTATCACTCATACACATTAAACTGAAAGTAAGTTAAAAACTAACTTACCTCGATTTTTGCATTTCTAGGCAAAACTCAAGCGTGATCACGAGGAACTAAAAGCAGTGATTTCTAAAAATTAGAACTTAATCATAAAAATTAAAAATATGGAAAAATATTAACCTAGAGTAAAATTACCATTTTACCATCTACATGTGGAAAAATGATCATTTTATCCCTAACTTAAGGATTTTGCATCCTAACTTCAAAAATTACAAAAATTTACATTCCTAAATGGAAATATCAATTAAAAAAAATTTAAAATTAAACACAACCATGAAAACTTTATAGGGGCCGAAACATGCATAGGCTTTTTTCCTTTGATTTTTGTTACAATTCTTCCAATTTCAAAACTCGTGATTAAAAAAAATTGTTACAACAAAAATCTTCCTATCCTAAGTTTAAAAACATACTTAAAACATCCACTAAAAATATGCTAGTCATCAACACCAAACTTTTTAGAAAACTGATCCAAACTTTTTAACTAAAAAGACAAACCCTTGAATCATATGGTTTGATCTATTTCAAAGCATCTTCAAAAACTTCAAAAATCCAAATCTTACTTCTAACATATTCATAACATATTCCTAAGAACAACCATGATTTGAGTCATCAAACAAAAGTCATCAAAATCACCAAAACAACACTTGAAGTTTTTGGCTTCCCTCTAGGTCCAAAAACATATTTTTGTTTCTAACTTGTTTGGATGAACCTCTTGATCCATGACTTATAAAGATGTGACCTTCAAACAAAAATATGACATGGTTTAAAAATGTCTCCCAAAACAGACCCATGCTTCAAACTCAAGGTCACAAGGATAAAAGTCAACCAAAACATGGATTTAACCAAGAACATCAACACTTTGGCCTAACCGAATATCCTCTTGCATAAAAATTCATGTCTTTGAATCTAACGTCAAATATCTTCAAACTAATATTCTAACATTTATATAAGAAGTTTAGGATCCTCCAATAAAATTATCAAAGCCATTGGAATAGGTTTAAACCACAAAAGATTTAAATTTTCTTAAAACAGAAAATGTTTTTCCTCTTCCAGTTTCTAAATCTAAGAAAATATTTCCTCAAAACTTTTAATCATGAAACAAATCCTTAACCAATAATCATACACACACGTGAAAAATACTCAATAAAAATTTTGGATCAAGATCTATCCATTATCTTGGTCAAAAACTCAAAAATATGACACTCTCCAGTTTATCGCCCAAAATGACATTTTTGGGTTTTAAAAAACCTTTTACCGATCAAAAGATCTTCAAATGGAACAAATAAGTATCCATGTAAACTATACTAAAAAAGGAACAACGTTTTTGAAGGAAACTTTATGAGAAAGCACTTAGAAAAGCTTTGAATCACGCATGCAAAAGAGTTCAGAAAAGCTGCCTGAAATTGTCTCTTGTGTTATATCAAAGAAAAGTGTAAAAGAGAGATGATTTTCGGGGGAAATAGGCAGGAGGGCTTCTTGCAAAAGTTATGAAAAATGATAAGGCTGAAATGAAATTTGAGTGTTGGTCCTTCTTACCCAATACAATATATAAAAATCAGCAAAAGATATTTCCTCTAGGTGGAGTGTAGAATTGAAAAAGTGAGGTGGCCCTTTAACTTTTTACTTCAAGAACCTTCTAGGCCCTCTTTCAGAAAACTCTGGTCAGCCAAGTGGGGGTACAAAACTTAGCCAAGAAGCATGGCTAATGTGGCCAAATTCAGGGGCTTTAAAGGGCCTTAACTGAATGAGCCTTAATTTCGGGTTTTAAAAGGGTTTGAGTTGCTATCAAGCTCAAATCAAAATTTCTCTTCGCCTAATCAATTATCCAAGGCTAATAAGATTGAATAATGATGTTCTAACATAAATTTGAAGGATTAATAGTATGTGGAAGTAATTTAATCAAGTGATTAAATATAATGCTAGAAATCGATTCAGTTAGGTTTTGGAGGTTAACTATATGATTTGGATAAAACCGTTTAAAATTTCGATTTCTACCATGCTTTTGGGTTCTCAGTTGAATTCGAACCATAAAAGGATTTTACTAGGGTGTAAATCCTCTTTGGTTTGACACAATTTGATTAGTCAGATGAAATAGGGTTTTGCTTAGGTGGCATGATCTCCCACCTTGATTCCTTCAAATCCATCAAATGTTCCTCATGCTGCCAAGTGTCTAATACTATTCATTATATGTGGTTAAGATCTTGCCAAGTGTCCAAATAAAACTTCTCAAACCTAATTTGGACATTCCACACCGTGATTTGAAAAATACAGCACTTGGTACGCTTACCGAGGTTATTACACTCCAAAACAGTGAATGATAAAATTAGTACTGAAAAATCATAAATAGTCAAAACCTACAGTGAAATTCATTTACCAAAATTCAATCCCGAAGTGCTCCTAAAAATAAAAACACAGTTTCGAACAGGTGTTTCGTCCGAAAATATGAAAATAGGTTATTATGCCTTAAAATCCTAAATACAATACTGAGACTAATGGCAGAGACCGTAACACATTCTAACACTTATAGCTACCTCAAATAATTAAAATCTCACTTCTGGCACCATAGTGAGTAATAACACTGACTATGTTGACAAACTAAAACCTATGCGATTGGTTGATTCGTAAAAACTTATGGGATTTTCATGAGGTTCGTAAAGTTAATAGCAATTCTACCATTGAATTTCTAGCGAGCTGTTACACTTCCTCTCTATGAAAAATTGGACAAATGGGATCATCAACAATCTTTTTCTGAAACAGATTATTTTTAGTTGGTAGTAACTCATTTGCTACCTTCCATAGAAAAAGCTTAACCATGTTTGGCAGTTCTAATTCCAAAATGCTCTTCCATCCGCTATCAACCTGTTTCTCCAAAGAAGATTCACCTTTACACCTCCTTCTTTTGTCGAGTTGCAGAAACTAAGCACTCCTCACAGTAAAAACGCTTTCTTTGATGGCCCACATATTGCCTTATCTTCAATCCTGCCTCTGCTAAGTAGTATACTCAGAACCTGCCTTGCTTCTTCTTTCTCAAAAATTGCATTAACCATTTCCTCATTCCACTTCCTTTTGTTCTCTACCAACAGTTTTGCCACTTTGGAATCTTCCCTAAGCACTAAGATTTTAGGGTGCTACCCGCCCCATACGGGGCGGGAGCACCCCTTCCCCGCACCCCGCCCTGCAAAGGGCTAGGGGTGGTGTTTTCACCCCCATCCCCCGCCCCCGAGATGCAGGGGCGGGGTACCCCACCCCGGTGGGCAAGGTGCTAGGTGGATTCCCAATGCACCCCACCTCATTCTAATTAAAAAAAAAAAATAAAAGAACACTACATTTTATTTAATTTAAAAATTATTTCTAAGTGCAAAAATAATTAAAAATACATTTTTAGACCCAAATTATAAATTTAAATTTTGTAAATATGACTATAATCTAAAAATTATGTAATTTTAAATTTACTAGTGCATATTTTGTGTAAATTGTAGTATATTGATTTTTAAACTATGTAGTTTTTAAATTTGCTAATGCATATTTTGTGAACAAGTTTAATAAATTGTAATATATATTTATATATACACAATTTGTAAAATATAAATATATATTTATGTTTATATATATGTATAATATATATATATATAAATGTAAGCGGGGGCAGGGCGGGGTGGGGTTAGGCCCTCCCCGCCACCCGCCCCCGCTAAGGGCCCTAGATGCGGGGCGGGGGGCCCCGCCCCCGCATGGGCGGAGCTGGGTTGCCCGCCCCGTCATGAGTTTAGTCACCAATCTTACTGTAGGGGTGGGCAACAGGGCCCCGCCCCACTTAAACTGAGAAGGATGAAGGTATGTTTAGCCATTTATGACCCCAAATTTGAAACTTCTTTCCATCTCCAACCTTCCACTTCATACCCTCCTCTATTAATTCTCTTGCACTCCATATGCTTCTCATTATCAGAGAAGGTTTAGTACCCATTTTTACATCCAGGAAATTTACATTCTTAAAATACTTTTCTCTAAAGATGACTGATGCCAGAGAATTAGGAAACTGAATGATTCTCCATCCTTGTTTAGCTAGTAAAGCTAAGTTAAAAGAACCCAGGTCTTTAAATCCCAACCCACCCTTCTCTTTCTGTCCAGCCATCTTATCCCACTTCCTCCACTGAATCCCCCTCCTTCTGTTGTTTCCCCCACCAAAATTTGTAAAACATAATATTAATGTCATTGCTTAGCTTAATGGGCAGCTTAAATACACTCATGGTGTATGTGGGTAAGGCCTGCAGCACAGCTTTGATCATCACTTCTTTATCTGCATAGGATAAGAAATTATTCTTCCAACTTGTAATCTCTATCATATTTTTTCTTTCAGAACTCTAAATGTGTTGTACTTAGATCTTCCTACAATAGTTGGTAGACTTAAGTATTTCTCATAACTGCCACAAGCTACTACATCACCTGCTTCCAAGATTCTTTTTTTAACCTCGATCAAGGTGTTACTGCTAAAAAAGATGGATGTTTTATCTTTATTAGGAAACTGCCCTGAGGCCTTCTCATAATTCTTTAGAATCTCTTGCAAATTATTCCACTGCTTGAGTTTTGCTCTACCAAACAAGATGCAGTCATCTGCGAAAAGTAAATGATTAATAGAAGTTCCACTTCTTGTCACTTGAACCCCTCTTGTAATCCCCATCTTTTCTGACTGATTAAGTAGACAACTAAGCCCCTCAACACACAAAATAAAGAGATAGGGAGACAAAGGGTCACTCTATCTTATGCCCCTCGTTGGACAAATTCTTTCACCTGGTATCCCATTGACAAGAACTGAGTAGGTCACTGAAGTTACACAATTCATTATGAGGTCAATCCACCTATCACAGAAGCCTAGTTTTTCATCACAACCTCCAAATATACCAATTATATTCGATCAAGTGCGTTTGATATGCCTAGTTTTACTGTCATGCTCCCCATTTTACCCTTTTTCCTGTTTCCATCGAGTGTATCATCTCATAAGCTACCATAATGTTATCTAAAATCATTCTTCCTAATAAGAATGCACTCTATGTAAGGGCTATTGACTCAGACAAAACTTTTTTGAATATGTTGGTAATGGTTTTAGTGATTAATTTGTATAAAACATTGCACAAACTAATTGGCCTGTAATCACTCACCAATTTAGGCTCTTTTATGTTGGGTATCAAAGCTAGAAAGGTATAATTCAGAGAAGGAATCCAATAATTACCATTAAGAACCGACAAGGCAACCTCACAAACCTTCTTAGCAATTAAATTCCAATGGCTTTGATAGAAACGTGCACCAAATACATCTGGTCCAGGTGACTTCAAAGGGGACATTTATTTCACAGCCTCCTCAATCTCCACTCTACTAAAATTCTTAGACATCATCCCATTCATTTCCTTTGTCACTCTTGGCTCTATACATCTTAAACAGTCTTCTAACTCTTCACTAGATGGATTAGTTGTGCTAAACAGATTCTCAAAGTAGTGACTAAAAGTTCTTTTAATCTCAATACTTCTACTAATCCTTTTGTTCTACTCATTAATAACCTACCTTATTGTATTTCTCTTCCTTCTTTGATTAGCGCAAACATGAAAATATTTTGTGTTTTTGTCCCCAAGGTACTAATTTACCTTTGCTCATTGTTTCCACCTTAAATCCTCCTTCTCCAATAAAATACTTAACTCCTCATTCACTCTCCTTATCTCATTAACATTATCTTTACTTTCAGCTACCTGCAACTGTTGTAGCTTTACTATTTTCTCCTCTATCTCATTTTCACCCCCTTTCCTCCTTTGTGTACTCCACATCATTAAAGCCTTCTTGCTCCTGTTCAAAAAAGCTTCCACTTTTTTTCAGAGGATTCATGTTGTCCTCATCTTTGTTCCACACCTTCTTTACCACCTCTTCACAATCCTCCTTTAAGGCCCAGTTTGCTTCATATTTGAACCCTTGATTCCTTACCCAGTCCCTCTTTCTTCTTTTAAGAACATGAATCAATAGAAGCTTATGATCTGAAGTTCTTGCAGCTAATACTTCCACCCATACCTGATGGGTGTACGAAAGTACAATCTAAATACCCTATTATTAGACTAAGATGCTAAAACATGAATAGAAATCATAGAAATTAATGTGTATTCTTGAATTGAGTTTCTATTTACTTTGGGATATTCCTGAGCAGATTTTTATGTTTAATTTTAAAGTCTATAAAAGAGCAAGCCAAACCTAGTCAAATTCAAAAGACTTTCAAGTGGGCAAGATGTTGGAATAACTTAAGAACTTTCAACGAGTGTAGGATTCTTCAAATAAGGATAATGATGGGGTTTGAGAGTAATTCGGATTAAGAGAAAAAGTCAGTCCGAAATTCACTAGAAGACAGCTTGTACATATTTTAGTATTTTGATCGTAACTTTTCACTCAAATATCAGATTGATGCGATTATTGATTCATGGACAACTATCTTAAAGGGTTAAAAATTTGTGTCTAATAAGTTTTTCTAAATCTGAGCTCTTGAAGCACGTATGTTGCTGCCAAGATGAGTCCTAAAATTTAAGAAATTTTGTATACGAGAATATGAAGACATTAGAATTTCTTTTCTAACCTATATAAGTATTTCATTAACACAAAATTAGGAGTAGGGGAGAGAGTGAGACGGCTCAGTTCTGAAGAGAGGAGAAAAATACTATTTTTATTTATTTTTTAGTTCTTCCATGGAGAACTAAATCTTGGGTAAAGCCTATGGTGGGAATTGATCGGTAAAAATATTTTGACTTTATTTCAATTCATAGATTAAGTTTTATTGTTTAAGATTCTATGATTCAATTCTCTATTTGTTTTGGATATTATAAGTTTGAGACAATTATATTAAATCTTGCTATGGTTTGATTTTGTTGAGCTATAGGATTATGAATATATGATTGTAACTTAAACAGGCTTTTCATGTCATTGATGTGATCTTTTGTTACATTATTATTTGTGAACATAGTGTCATCTCTAGATCTGATATTTATTTTTATATATGAAAATCATGGTTTGTAAAGGGAGAAAAGATTCTCGAATTAAATTTGAGAAAGTAGATGAATACAATGTCATATCTCTCGATTAGAAATTTTGTGCTATATCTCTTTTAATTGTGTATATCGTTTGGATTGAAAAAGTCAAAGTATTAGATCTGTTTGATAGAAGCCCAAAGCTTTACTTGCCTTTTTATCCTTACCCTAATCTCATTTTAATTACTTGCTTTAGGTGGAGTTTTCGGATTCTTGTTAATTATAATTTGATCTTTTCTTTTAAGTTTACGTCTTATTGTGTTTTTTCTGACTCTCTGTGGATCGACACCCTGAACTATACTATAACACCGCATACTAGTTTGGGCGTAATCAATACCTCATTTTACACCTCAATCCATTTTGAGTTTGCAACTACTCTATCTAGTCTCTCCTTGTTGAAAGACTCATCCCATGCATATTGCTCCAATTATTTCTCACCCTTCCACCCTAAATCATGTAGGTTCCTTTTTAATAAAACTTCCCTGAACCCCTCCATTTGTTTCTCAGGCCTTAGTCTCCTTCCCTCTTTCTTATCATTGGTAACTATTTTATTGAAATCCCCCACAATATAGTATATATATGTTGGATAAAGTAAGAATTCCTTACTTTCAACACTAGTTATATACTTTTTTGTTACGACGGATAGTTTGAAACAATTATTATATGATTTAGTTTCTTAGAGCATAAGACTTTAGCAAGGGTTTTGGTTTTGAAATTTATGTAAACTCCAAAACTCTTGCCCCATTTGTAAAATGTATCCCTACACCATAAGAGAGATTTAGCAATAAAATTGGAGTTTCTCTTACCCTTTCTAAAAGAATAGGCTCTGTTTGGATAGTGAGATGAGTTGAGATGGTTTGTGAATAGTAGTAAGATTGTTGAGTTGAGATGAGATAAGATAGTTTTTGAAAATTTTTTGTGTTTGGATTTGGAAGTGAGATGAGATGGTTTTAACTTTTTAGAGATTTGATAGATGTGGGTCCCACCAATTATTGCATAGTGTTTGTTTGAACTTGTTTTATTTATAAATATATTTATAAACAAAACTGCTAGGTACAACCGGCACGTACAAACGTGGGGTAACCGGCTAGCTTACGTGGAAGTGAAAAAACTAAAAAAGTAAAATTGAACTTAAAAAGCAAAGAAAGAAAAAAATGAGAAGTCAAAAAGCTGAGTTTTTCTTCTTCAAGTGCTAGCAAACCAGAGCAAGAGGGTATTCGCCCACATCGCAGCTTCTTCTGAAGGCCTACATGAGAGTGGATCAAAAGGGGCCTTTCTTTTCTTCTTTGATAGCTGGTCATTGGACGATTCATCATATTTCTCCCATCTCTTAACAACAGCATAAAGTGAGGCCTTTGGGCAGATTTGGCTCAAGATGGAACAGGAGAATGGTTGAGGGAGCTGCCTATCAAAACAAATGAACTTGGTACGTTGAAGCATTTCTTCACCAAGAAAAAAAAAATCATCCTTTAGATTTCATCATTAACATATTTTTTTTCAAACCCATTTCTTAATTTTTTTTTTCCAAACCCATATCTAGATTTTTGCCAAACCCATTTCCTAGGTGTTTCTTGAACTTATTTTCAACGTATTTCTATTGTTTTTCTTTTTTTTATCTTTCTAGATAAATCACTGTTCGTTGATGATGGCCGGCTGTGAGTGCTCCCAAACCCAAAATTGTTGTTACAGAACAGAGTTGTATCATGTATTTTTGGAAAAATCCACTCCAGTCAGCCATATAATGCAAGCAAAAAATTTGTAAAAAATACCTATTAGAATCAAAATCCACTGACTGTGTAGAAGACGAAAACTGGGTTGTGGCTTCGTGGGGCGGTAACTTCGTGGAGAAGACGATGGGGCTTTGTGGGGATGTAGAAGACGAAGACGAAGACAATGAAAATAATAATTTTCGTGAGGATGGGGGCGAAATGGGAAAGGTGGCCACCAGAGCCCATTCTGTCTTCGAGGGAACAGAAACGGTGTGGTTGCATTTGCCACGTCAGATGCGATGCCGCGGGGGTTCCCCAGGACGGTTGCGAGTAGCATTTTTCATTTATAAATAAGTAATAGTAATTTATAAATTACCTACCCAAATTTCATTTTTTATAATATATTTCATAATAATATTATAAGATGATTATATTTTTAGAAAATTAAATTATTTGAAAACATATAAAAAAAATTATTTTTTATTTACAAAATAATTAAATAATTAAAAGGATATTTATAAAGTATTTTTTATAAAAATATTGTGCTTAAAATTATTTTCCATTTTCAAGTGCTAATGGTAATTTTGTCTAGCTTTTAAACTTACTTTATATAAATCCCGTATGCCATTGATGATTGAAAATTACCCAGATTTGTTTTGGCAAAATTCTATCCTTTAATGTTCTCAACAACTCGGCGTAGAGCAAAGAATTTTTTTTTAATCCATATATCTATTTTATAGTCTATCTCATATAAAATGACTTTATTTTATAATTTTATTATTATAAGAATTACGTATGGGCCAATTATTTATTAAAGGAAATCTAGGTATAGACTTTCTAAGATTAGCGATGCTAATTTGTAAAAAAATGTGCTACGAACTTCCCCTTATATGTAAAAAAGTAATCTATCTCGAGATCCATTAAAAAATATATCTAGAAATATATTTAGTTTATAATAATTTTTTATTTGTAAATATATTTATATCTAATAGTAATTAATAAATTACCAATCCAAATAATCAAATGGTGCCCCTAGACAACGTCCGCTCGATGTTAGCTCGAGTGTGGCTTGAGCGAAGTAATGACAGTTTTTCGTTACATAGAAAAATTTGAAACCATCTTTGGAATCTCACATTCACCGTTTTGATAAGAGTTTTTCATACAAAGTGAGGTGAGATGAGACCTCTATATCCAAATCGGGCCTAAAAGTAAGAATAAAAAATTTTACAAAAAAATTGTCTATAAATTTAATAAAAATTTTGAGATAATTATTATATACTTTAAAGTCCTAAACTGGTTCTTGGTGGATTGGTTTCAAGTTGGAAAGCCTTTTACCAAATATGTATGTATATAGAGTTAATTATTTGAATTTAGGAAAACCCTAGCGTCTCCTTCCCCCCACCCCTCCCTTTCTCTCTCTCTCTCTCTCTCTCACACACACACACACACATAAAAAATAAAGGGCTCTAGATCTAATTTTCACTAGAGGAGTCGGCGTCCTTCTCCTCCCTCTTCTTCCCTCCTTCCTCCATTCACCCACCTTGTCTCTCAAATTTTCTCTTATTTAGTTTTATTTTACTTTCTTCAAGGTCGAAAAAAATAGATCTATAACTTTCCGACAACCCCTAAGAGACACGCATGGTACAAGCAGATTCATAAGTTGAAATCATTCAGAGAAAAGTGGTTCTCATGCGCCGCCCACATCTGCGCGTGGTTCTCACACGCCACCTCTTCTAGCAGCTCTTTTCGATACACGTGCCAGATCACTAGACTTGCCAATACCAAGCTTTTTAGATTTGACCTTTGTGTCTGAATAGAGACAAGTGTGTTGCTTTCATGGGTCATCACAAATTTCGATGTCTACCAGAGTTGGTCCAAATTGTATTTTGTCATTTTTCACATCTATCTTACTATTTTCCTTATTGTTAATTAAAATAAAAAAGAGTTCGTCTCTCGGACGTTTGTTTGTAGAGGTTGAGTCATCTATTTCTATGAAGGGTGAGATTGAGTCTCCGTTTATGTAGAGAGTGTTGTTTCTTAGATATTTGTCTGTAGATAGTATCAGCAACAGTGAAAACCAGACCAGTCACAAAAGGAAATAGTGTACTGGTGAAACTCCAAATGCATTATTTTGGTTTATGATGTCATGTTTGATATGTAAACATCCCATAATGTATTAAGTCATGAATATAAGTTTATCTAATCAATGAATGATGATAATTTTCTTTAAAAAAAGTATTTGTATATATATATACTTAGAGATTTGCTACTTATCATCTTCACACATCACACTAATTTTTTTTAATTTTTATTTTTTTAAAAAAGTTTTGGTTTTATTCTTCCTAAAGTAATTAATTTCTGCTACTCATTATCCATACACTATACATTTGATAAGAGAAAAAAATTAAAAAATTATGTGTGGTGTGATGTAAGGATGATGAGTATAATTTTTCATTAATAAAAGGTTTGAAAGAATTAATTGTGGTTTTGATTATAAATGCTAATTAGCATAAGCATCATGTGTTTGTAGCAAGGAGATACAGATTAAAACTTCTATATAAAAAAAAAAGATTAAATCTTATATTCTAATTTTAAATTTTTTATATTTACGGTCATAAAGATTAAATCTTATAAAACTTCTCTAATAGTAGAGTGACATGTGTCAGTAATTTAAAAAAAAAATTAAAATAACATATTTTCTTATATTTACAATCATAGAGTGTGCAAACTTCGGATATCTCTTTTAAAAAAATAAATAAATATTGAACCGACATGAAAAAAATAATTTCCCAAATTTAAAATCAAAGTAAAGAAACTACGCTGTATTTAAGGTAAACTATAAAAAAAAAAAACTATTTTAACATTAAATCTGAAGATAAAATGAAATAAGAAAAACAATATGTCATTAATCACTCTTATAATTAGGGCAAAAATCCTCATCACCTTGGACGTGGAAAGGGTTTTGTTTTTTTAACTTTTTTTCATCAATGGTATTCAGAAAACCGATATACAATTTTTGAACGATTTTCTATTAAAATATTATTACTATTGTTTTTAAATTCAAACCTATTAAATAAATAAAATTCAAATAATTTCAAACTGAATTAATAATTTTATTAATAGGGAGTCATGCAAAATTGATATATCGATTTTGTGCATAATAGCATTTAATTCCAATGAGTTGCGTAAGCAATGAGCACATCGATTTCTTCCAATTTTATAATCTCCTTCTCCACGCGGGAATCTCTCCTAATTAATTAATTTGCTTCTTGTTCCTTTGCCGCTTTACCCACGTTGCTATCTGAGATCTGATATCTTTTCTTCTTTTATCCTTAATTATTCTCTCTCTAATTAATCTTTCCTTTTTGCAGAGTGCGATAGACTGTTTTCATGCAATGTGGGTGTGACGTAACGCGCCAACACTCATGTAATGTCTGCGCATGGCTGCATGCATTAATTATTGTTACTTAATTAAGAGTGTCAAATCGTATTTTCAAACGGTGTTTATTACGTATCAAATCATAAATATTCGATTTTATAGATTAATCTAAATCCAATCAGTTAAGTTAAACGTATTAAATTTTTAAACTTTAACCCAAATCTATTTAGATAACAGGTCGTGACATATGACGCCCCAACTCTTATGTACAGAAATACAGAAATCGTGACGTCAGAATAATGACAACACGGATCACGCATCCCAACGAAATGTGCTCAAGTGTGTGCAACATGCAAAAGTGCACAATAAAAATCATAACGGATAATATAAATAAATCATCTAAGTATTAGAAGTTTAAATACAAATATTCAAAATAAATTACCTTTAAAAGTTATACAGTCATCCTAAAATATATTACAAAGGCATATACATAAACAATTGATTAAACGAGTCTTGACACACGAGAGCAATCCTATATCACTTCTCCAACGGAGCCAAGCTTAAGGTTCGTCATCTACATCTGCATCAAAAGCTACGATACCATAAAATGGTATCACAGGTAAGTAATAATCCAAATAACTCTCGGGATAAAAACGCATTAATGCAACCAAAAAACAGATCCCAAAATCTTATTTTTCCCGAAAATGATTATTTTCCAACACACACCAAAATCCCAATTTGGCCCAAAAATATAATCCGTCATTTTCCCAAAAAATGATTCACACAAAAATCAACCATTTATCGGACACTGTAGGCGGGAATCGCAGGCGGGACTATACCACAATCCTTGCTTACCACCATCTCTACCGCGTGCACTGTAGGCGGGACACAACCACCATCCTTACTTACCACCATCCCTACCGTATGCACCGTAGGCAGGAATCACAGGCGGGACTCTACCACCATCTCCGCTTACCACTATCTCTACATTCTCTTTTTCTTTTTCTCAAACCAGTCAATCCAGTCGTTTCAAACACACTCAGAATCATTTCACATGAAAATCTAATTTTCAAATAAACACATGAAAACCGAGTTTTTAATAAACACATGAACATGAATGTATGTACACGAAAATCCAGTTTCATTTACAAATATGATCATGCGTGCAATATGCCATGTACATGAACAAGACCATAACAACAACCAACAATGCAAACCAAACACACAACAACTCCATCCACGATTCATCCGGCTCCTGAACTCATCGGACTCAGTCCGGCATAACCAACCAGTTCACAGATAAAATGAATTAGTGTAAAAATATATTTAAATCACGAAAGTTCTTTGGAAAAATACTTACAGTGCTATATATGATTTTCGAAGGATCACAGAGGTGCAAAAAGTGCCGACACAGCAACGTAACAGTGTAAAATACACTGTGGCTGTGGGTCTCAAAAACTCACTTTTGAATGAGGACAAACCAAGATCCGAAATTAATAGAGTAAGGCTTAGTGATGTCGGTGAATCTAGTAGTGGTAGTGGTTTGCCATGGGTGGCGGCGTAAAAGGCGGTTTTAGGCAAGAAATGCCAAAAATGAAAATGTGGATGGATGTGCTTCACTAGTGGTAGATCGGAGCCAAGGATGGGGGCATTGGGTTAATATGAGATCGAGGATGAAGTGGTGAAGAGATGGTGGCCGGAGGTGGCACGACGGCGGCGCTGGAGCGAAGAGAACTTCGCAGCTTGAAGCAACGCGTGGGGGAGTTTTGCGGCGCGAGAGAGGCTGAGATTGAAGGGGTAAGGTCGCAAGAGGGTGGGGGAGCTGGTGGGCTGGGCGGTGTTGGGCACGAGCGGCGCACGGCGGCGTTGGCGGTGGACAAAGAAAACGGAAGGGAAGAGGAAGGAAGATTGTCGCGCGCGGGAAGAGAAGTAGGGGAGAAATAAGGAGAAAAAGAAAGAATGGAAAGAAAAATAGGAGAAAAAGAAAAAGGGAAAAAGAAAAAGTGAGAGAAAAAAATGAGGTTCAATCCTCACATCTTAGATCACAAAAATGATCTAATGAAAAAAATTTCAAAACAGTAAGTTAAATAAAATAATTTAAACGTAATGATAAAATGAAGATAAAATAATTAAATCCAACAATCAATTAATTTAAAATAAAGAACAATTTAAATGCATCACAATAATAAATATTAAGAAAACATAACAAATTAATTTTTACAATTTAAAGATCATAAAATAAACCATTTAAAATATCTGATAATTTTAAAATAAGAGAATAAATTTTTGAATTAATAAAAATAATCCTTCAATAAAAATACACTAAAATACGAGATGTTACATGACATGTCACCCGTTTTGATTCATTTAATAATTAATCAGAAATATGTTAACATGGCACGACTTATTTTAACCTCATTTGTTTCATGTAAATGATTGAACTAAAACACATAACTCGTTTGACCTGATTAATATAATTTTTTATAAAAGTTAAAATATATATTTATTAATAAACACAATATCTTAATATATATATATATAATTATTTTTCAAATTTGAACATATAATAAAACTAATATTATAAACTATACAATAACAAATATGAGCATAAGTCTAAAATTATAATGCCAACAATAAAAATATAAGCATACTGAAGAAATAACAATATTACTAACAATAATAAAATTTTAATTTTGAAATAAATTGTAAACGAGTCAAAACGGGTTGATTTTGTGTTAAGCAGGTTGATCCGTTATTGACTCATTTATAAATCGTGTCTTAATAGATTAACCACTTTTTGACTTGAATCCATTAATATTAAACTCAATCCCGTTAATTTCGTATCGTGTTTATGTTAAATTTACGAATCGTGTCACATATTACCACATTTATATGTAGTAGAAAAGTGTTGGATGAACCGTGCATATATAGATGCTTGTAATATTAAGAAATTAAATATTCAGATATTAGTTACGATTTCAAGAATATTAGGTAAAAGGTTGGTTGATCTGAGGATTTACATGTGCTTAATTTTCTTTCTATGCATCTACACATAATCTATATATACATGAAAAATTTTACTCGTTATTCTTACATCATACTTAATTTTTATATTTTATATTTTATATTTTTTTTTATAAAATATATAGTGTATGAATGATAAATAGAAAAAATCAAATAATTTTAAAAAAATAAAAATATGTATGGTATATAGTTTGCCGGGACGACGACTAATAAACTTTACTAATATAATTAGATTTTGACAAATTTTTTTTTTCCTAACTAAGCTGGATTTTGGGACATTGACAAGTATTAATTATGATTTAATGCTATTTTGTCAGGTGACCCGGTTCGCTCCCCGGCAACGGGGATTTGCTTGTCCGGTTAGAATCGTTTAAAAGTGGCATGGTTCGGGACTTTGGTATGATGCGACATCGATATAATTAAACTGGCTCGGTTTGATAACAAAAAAAAAAGGTATCATGCGTACGTGTACGAAGTAACACCATACAGAACATGATTTGTTTGAAAGGTCAACAGATACATGATATTAACTTAATAGGCACACATATATAGCTTCATGATACAAAAATGACTTTTCTAGATCATGCTCCAAGTCAATCAAAATAACTAAATGGTTTGATATAAATCTTAGGAAACCATTTATTTATTGTGGGTTGATTCGGAACAAGTCATAATTATAAGGGTGTAAGCACTCAGGATAGTGACTCAATAGTTATTGGATTACTGTTAAAGTGGTTCGGTATGTACTCGTCTTGAATTTAAATATGAATATGTATTCATCTTATAAAATTGATATTAATTACTTAAAGATTCATTGAATCTTTTTAGTGAGGTTGCAGCGTAAAGTAGGAGTGTTAAATCATGTCAACGGATCATGTTCGTGTCGTGTCAAAACATGTATATTATAGTTAATGAGTCAACCCGAATACAACCTATTAAAGATTTCGTGTCAGAATCTTAAATTCTAACATGATCCATTAAGATAACGGATTGACACGCATAACTCGTTTTGACCCATTAGTGAATACAAAATAGATTGACACGATACGATACAACCTGACCCAACCCGACCTGTTTCAACACGTTTACATTAATGGGTTGAACAGACCTGTTCCTATTCATTTGACTTAATTGATTTTATATAAATATTAAAATATAAACAATATTACAATCCAAATAATAAAAATACTGACATGGAAATCTCAACAATACTAAATATGATAAACACACAATTACACAAATATGATAAACATATATTCTAATAATATTAAAGTTACAATCCCAAATATGATATAAATATAAACTCAACTTTCTTAACGGGTCAACCCGTTTTGACCCGAATCTATTAAGACAAAACTCAAATATATTTTTATCGTGTTGTATTCGTGTTTAGTTAACGAATCATGTCACATATTATAACCTAAAGTCAAAGGTATGACTTAAATTTGACATTAGAGATTGCCTCAGTTTTCCTCTATTTAGGTCCCTCATTTCTAGTTTTTAGCGGATATGGTGCTACTATAATCATGTCCTACGAGAGAAGTTACATCTAGTTATCCCTCCTATCATTTGTTTTTTAGAAAAGAGCATTATAATGGGCCTACAAATTAGGCATGAAGTTAAAACTTATAGAACTTAAATGTAGACCTCCACCCGGTGGACTCCACCGTAGATTAATCACTATTAAAAATCAATAACCATACATTCTATGATAGGAAATTAATCACCTTAGACATCTTACTAGTATTATAATATCTAAAATAAGAGAAAAATTGACACATAAAGTCAGTTGAATGATATTTATAGCTATCTGACCGAATTTTTCAAAGAAAATTAAATATTCAATAAATATTGTGTGGCCGATTTCACGTCCCAAGAACTCAAAAATATAATTGAATTCAAGAAATTAATAATTATTCTACCTTGTTGGGTCTTGAATCAATTTACTCTAAGGTGGTGGGAACCTCATTCAATAGATTTCCAGCCCTCATCATCTGACTGCTAGCAGATTGCTTGGGTGCCCGAATATAGATTTAACATGGGGCTGTAAATTAGCTCCAAATATCGGTACGGACCCTTAGGTTGTATTTGATGGTTGAATCAAACTTAATTCATTTCAAACAAATTATTAATGACAATTATTACTTTTTTAACTTCTTATAAAAAAATTAAACTCTTTTCAACTTATTTTATATATTTCAACCTAAAAAGTTAAAGTTAAACTCATCTCATTTGAATTCACAAAATATTATTATTCATAATTTATCTCAATATCCAACAGCCTTACTGACCATTGTGTTCGAAATATAGTGTTTGCTTATTAAAGTTGGCAACAAAATCTCAAAAGTAGAACAGATCGATTCGTGGGGTAGTAAGAAAGTATAGTAATGAGAGAGTGCTTAAATTAGGTACAATTTAAATGTTGAGCTAAGTTGAGATTAGTTAAATTCTTTATAAGTAATAGTGAGTTAAGATGGTGAGATGAATTTTATAGGGTCCACTTAAAATAAATTTAAATATGTTTAGATATTAAGATAAATTTAAATATATTTATGAGAAATTAAAAATAAAATATAGATCTTACATGTAAAGAAATGTTTAATTGAAAAAATTTATAAATCTTACGTAAAAAGAAAAGTTGAATTGAGTTTAAATGCTAAATTTAATTGAACTAAATTAAAATGAGTTCAATCTAAGTCCAGGTGTAAAGCGCGTTTGCATTCGTTTTTTGTTTTGGGTTATTTAGCGATAACCAAGACGCAGAATGTTTCGAGAATGGCCTACGGCCGGCCAAGTCATGCTAGTGAACCTCACTGGGAACCCACGCCACATAGTCCCCTGGTCCCCCACACGCTCTTTCTCATCCCCCTCTCTCAGACCGAAACATGAATGAATGAACTGTAGGAGATTCCGTGTGTGGGACTCGAGTTGTAATTGAAAGACCCTCTCTCTCTCTTTCTTCCTCCCCAAAACACTATATATACCCCCACCCCCCTTCACTTCTTTCCTCACACTTCTTCTTCTCCATTACTTCCAGCTCCCAATCCTACTCTCAGCCACACCCACAAGAATCTAGTCGTCATGGAATTTACATCCATGCTCCAGTTTTGCTTTCTAGCCTCCATTTCCCTCATCTTTCTTATCCATTATCTCATCAAATTCGACAATTCAAGTCAGCGAAAACTGCCTCACCCGCCCGGCACCTTGGGTTGGCCTTACACAGGCGAGACCTTTCAACTCTACTCTCAGAACCCAAATGTGTTCTTTACCTCAAAACAAAAGAGGTTGGTATATACACCCAAGTCTTGACGTTTCACTTGATTAATTTGATAGCTACTGGTTTTATTAATGGTGGATTTTTCGTTTTGATACGTAGGTATGGCTCAATCTTCAAGACCCACATATTGGGGTGTCACTGTGTGATGATCTTTAGACCGGAAGCCGCGAAATTCGTGCTGGTGACGAGAGCTCATCTCTTTAGGCCCACATATCCTGCAAGCAAAGAGATTATGCTGGGGAAACTGTTGGGAAAATCAACAAACGGAAGGGATAAAAGCTGTAATAAAAGAGTACACTCTACGCACTTAGTGACACCAAGAATTTAACGTGGTTTGACAACTGCCTACATCCACAGAAAAGAGTTTCACTATTAAATAGTGGTACACAAGAAAATATTACAGAGGAGGAGGATCACACTCCACTCAACTCAATTCTCTTCTTTTCTCTCAGAGCTCTCCAGGCTCTCTCTCTTTTCTCTTCTTGGGTGTGTCTGAAGCTCTCGCATGGAGCTTCAATTTATAAGCGAATGTATATCGCATTACCGTATGAATGCATTTAATATGCATTCAATAGACAGTTGGGCGTTGGGCGCTGTGCGCTGGAGGTTGAGAAGCAAGCAGTCATTGTTGACTGCTTGCTTGGGGCAGGGACTTCAACAATTCTCCCCCTCCATGCCTATTTACTTAGATGCTATCCATCCCAGCTATGTCTCTGCATAGCTCAAGCTTCTCACTTCTAACCACTTTCGTCAGCATGTCCGCTGGATTCTCTTTCGTATGGATCTTCACAAGCTTCAACAGCTGTTGTTCCATCGCTTTGCGTATCCAATGATAGCGGATATCAATATGCTTAGTGCGGGAATGGTACATTGAGTTCTTGCTCAAATCTAGAGCACTTTGACTATCACAATGTACCTTGTAGTCTTCTTGACTAACCCCTAGTTCTTGGAGAAAATGCTTCATCCACAATATCTCTTTTCCAGCTTCCGCTGCGGCAATGTACTCTGCCTCAGTTGTAGATAAAGCAACACACTTCTGCAATTTAGACTGCCAAGAGATAGCTCCTCCTGCAAAAGTAAAGAGAAATCCTGAAGTAGATTTCCTGCTATCCAGATCTCCTGCCATATCTGAATCTGTATAGCCTTCCAAAACTGGTTTAGCTCCCCCAAAACACAAGCACATCTTCGATGTACCTTTTAGGTATCTAAGAATCCACTTGACTGCTTCCCAATGATCCTTTCCTGAATTTGAAAGGAATCTGCTCACCATGCCTACAACATGAGCAATATCTGGTCTGGTACAAACCGTTGCATACATCCGGCTTCCTACTGCTGAAGAGTAGGGAATTACTTCCATTTCTTCAATCTCTTTCTTTGAAGAAGGACACGAGCTCTTGCTCAACTTGAAGTGGTTAGCAAGTGGAGTATTGACTGGCTTAGCATCTCCCATGTTGAAACGTCTGATGACCTGTTCAACATATTTTTATTGTGATAGCCACATCCTTTTGACATTCCTATCACGAACAATCTTCATGCCCAAAAGTTGCTGTGCTGGGCCTAAGTCCTTCATGTCAAAGGACTTGGATAGTTCCTTCTTTAGTTTGTTAATCTTGGACCTATCCTCACCAACGATTAACATATCATCAACATAAAGAAGGAGTATGACAAACTTGTCATCCTGGAACCTTCGAATATAGACACACTGATTTGCAACAAGTCTTTTGTAACCATGACTCATCATGAATGAGTCGAACTTCTTGTACCATTGCCTCGGCGCTTGCTTGAGGCCATAGAGACTTTTCTTTAGCTTGCAGACTAAGTGATCTTTCCCTGGAGCTTCAAACCCTTCTGGTTGCTCCATATAGATTTCCTCCTCCAAATCTCCATGGAGAAAGGTTGTCTTCACATCCATCTATTCGAGTTCCAAATTCAAGCTGGCTACCAATCCGAGTATGACTCGGATTGACATCATTTTCACCACCGGGGAAAATATCTCGTCAAAGTCGATTCCCTTCTTCTGTTGGAATCCTTTGACAACCAATGTGGCCTTGTGCTTTATCAGCTTTCCTTGGCCATCTTTCTTCAGCTTGAACACCCATTTGCCCTTTAGGGCTTTCTTTCCTTCAGGAAGTTTCACCAACTCATAGGTCTGATTGTTCTGCAAAGAACTCATCTCTTCTTGCATTGCCTGCACCCATAGGCTTCTATCAGCATGAGTTTGAACTTCCTGGAAGCTCTCCGGCTCTCCCTCATCAATAACCAGAATATAGTCTGATTCCTGATATCTCATCGACGGAATCAGTAAGCGGCCTCTTGCCGATCTTCTTGGTTGAGTTTCATCAACCAAAGGAGGTTCATCACCATCTAACCCTTGTGGTGGTACACCAGCTGCTGGTGGAGAGGGTTCTTGCTCCCCCTGCTCGACACCCTGAGCTTCTTCTTCTGCTTCTGGATCTCGATCCTGCATATCCTCATTATCTGTGGCGAACTGAAATGGTGCAGGATGTGTATAGGAACTAAGCTCTACTGACATCGAGGAAGCTTCAGTTCCTATATCCTGGTTTTCATGAAACACAACGTCCCTACTTCTGAAAATTCTCTTTGTCACTGGATCCCATAATTTGTATCCGAATTCTTCATCTCCATATCTAATAAAGATACATGGAGTTGACTTGACATCGAGCTTCTGTCTTAGCTCCTTGGATACGTGTGCAAAGGCTTTGCACCCAAACACTCTCAAGTGAGAGTAAGAGACATCTTTTCCAGACCAAACCTTCTCAGGAATTTCAAATTCCAGTGGTGCGGAAGGTGATCTGTTGATCAGGTAACAGGCAGCACAAACAGCTTCACCCCAGAATGGCTTTGATAACTTAGCCATACTGAGCATGCATCTTGTTCTTTCAATGATGGTCCGATTTATTCTTTCAGCTACACTATTGTGCTGAGGGGTATATGGGACCGTCTTCTCATGTCGAATACCGCAATCAGCGCAGTATGCAGCGAACCTTTTGGAAACATATTCTCCTCCATTGTCTGTTCGCAGGCACTTCAACTCCTTTCTCGTCTCTCTTTCCACTAGGGTATGGAAATTCTTGAAGTGCTCGAAGACTTGATCCTTTGACTTCAAAACATATACTCAGACCTTTCATGAAGCATCATCAATGAATGTCACGAAATATCTGTTACCTCCCAATGACTCTTCTTCCATGGGACCACATACATCAGAGTGTACCAGACTCAACAACTCTGATCTTCTCTTCGTAGAGGAATTGAACGAGACTCTGCGTTGTTTGCCAAACAAACAGTACTCACAAAGGTTTAACGCTATTCCTTTGGCAACCTTGATGAGTGCCTTCTTCGCAAGCGTATCCAACCCTTTCTCACCCATGTGTCTGAGTCTCTTGTGCCATAGATTCGGTGATGCCTCGTCTTCCGCTGCATTGAGGCTATCAGTATCAATCTTCACATGGGTCTTGTACAATGTACCGCAAATATGTCCTCGGGCGACAACCATGGCACCTTGTGACAGCTTCCAAGTGCCATTGCTGAAGTAGCTATCATAGCCCTGTCGATCAAGGGCTGTTCTCGAAATCAGGTAGAGCCGAAGGTCAGGAATGTGTCGAACATCTTTCAACACCATGGTACAACCAACGTTGGTTTTTATCTGCACTTCGCCAACTCCCACGATCTTTAAGGAATTGGCGTTCCCCATCCTTACCGTACCAAAGTCTCCTGCTTTGTACGTAGTGAAAAATTCACTATGGGAAATGGCATGGTATGATGCTGCTGTGTCTACCGCCCATTCAACATCATAGTTTGCAACGTGCAGACACGTCTCATCACTGGTGGAGAGTATTGCCACATCTCCCGAAAGAGTGACAAGGGTTTCACCATCTTCTTTCTTCAGCTGACTACTTTGACCTTGTTCCCTTAAAAACTTGTGGCAGTTTTTCCTTATGTGGCCTTCTTTGCCACAATGGTAACATTTCATGTTACCCAACTGCTGGTTCCTGCTACTGCTAGACCTTCCACGTGGTTGAGACTTCCCTCTGTTTCTACCTCCACTTCTCCCTCTATCATCACTTCGAGGCCTTTCTCTACTCTCGGTGACAAGGACATTAGTTTAATTCATGCTTGTCTCTTTTCGTCTGGCCTCCTCATTAAACAGGACATCCTTAACCATCGTCATGGTAAGTTTGCCATCTGGAGTAGAGTTACTGAGGGAGACCACCATTGTCTCCCAACTATCTGGTAATGAACTGAGAAGTAGCATGGCTTGTTCTTCATTGCCAAGATTCAGGTTGACGAATCCGAGTTGGTTAAGTAGGTTTTGAAACTCGCTAGTGTGCTCGGCAACAGAGGTGTCGCTCTTCAACTTCAAGTTAACAAGCCGTATCATCAAGAGGGCCTTGTTTCGAGCAGTCTTAGCTTGATACATATCCTCTAACTTTTTCCAAAGGCTATATGCATCTGTCTCCTAGGCCACGTGGTGAAAAACACTATGGTCAATCCATTGTCTGATCTGACTGATAGTCTTCTTGTGCATCTTTCTTCGCACTTAATCCATAACTTCATCTGGCTTCTTCCCTTCATCTTCCAAAGGGTCAGACAGATCTTTACAGTTCAATAGATCCTCCATCCGAGGCCTCCAAAGACTGTAGTTTGAGGCAGTCAGCTTTATCATGGCGCCTGATGCTGAATCCTCCATGGATTTAGACTAATTCTAAATACAAAATGCAAGTACAGGATCTTTGAAGTGGAATGTCGCAAAACGGACAGCACCGTTGTGTCCGGAACGCTTGATTTTGTTGGAAACAAGTCTTGTTTCGTCAAAATCAGACTCAGATAGCTCAAGGAATGAGCAAAAGAACCAAAACAGGAACACTGTCGCGCGTGCAGCACGTGGCGCGACTAACAACGCGTAGGCGCGTGTTCCTCACGCACCAGAACCTCACTGGAGCGCATGGAACGCGTAGGCGCATGTATTTAACGCGCCTCCTAGATTCAAGTGCGCGTGGACTTCAGCTCAAGACTCTCTCAGGAGCGCGTGTGGCGCAAGCCGAGAGTGGGTTCACGCGCTCGTGCCTCTCCTTGGGGCGTGCGGCACGTGTCGAGAGTAGGCTCACTCTCTGATATTCAGACGGCGCGTGGTGAAGCGTGCGGCGTCCATCCGGACTCTGGTTTTCACCGCTTTTCTTGTCTCGATGAGACGAACACAGTGGTATGTTCAAATTTGAAAATTGAGCTACACACTAAAAACGAGTTTTTTGTAAAAAAAATTCTTCCCAACAATCGCTCTGATACCGCTTGTTGGGGAAATCAACACAGTGGAAGGGATAAAAGTTGTAATAAAAGAGTACACTCTACGCACTCAGTGACACCAAGAATTTAACGTGGTTTGACAACTGCCTACATCCACAGAAAAGAGCTTCACTATTAAATAGTGGTACACAATAAAATATTACAGAGGAGGAGGATCACACTCCACTCAACTCAACTCTCTTCTTTTCTCTCAGAGCTCTCCAGGCTCTCTCTCTTTTCTCTTCTTGGGTGTGTCTGAAACTCTCACATGGAGTTTCAATTTATAAGCGAATGTATATTGCATTACCGTATGAATGCATTTAATATGCATTCAATAGACAGTTGGGCGTTGGGCGCTGCGCGCTGGAGGTTGAGAAGCAAGTAGTCATTGTTGACTGCTTGCTTGGGGCAGGGACTTCAACAGAAACAAGCCATCTTCTTTCACCAGGGAGACTACCATGCCAAATTGAGGAAGCTTGTTCTTCGTGCCTTCATGCCCGAAGCAATCATAAACATCGTCCCCGACATCGAAGCCATCGCCAAAGATACTCTCCATTCTTGGGAAGGCCGGTTAATCAACACTTTCCAAGAAATGAAGAGAGTGAGCCCCCCCAGCTTGAAATTTCCCTGTTAACTCAATAAACAGAGCGAAACAGGGCTCCTTCCTCTGTTTCAAATTGACTTCTGTTACCTGTAATCCTAACCAAATTTCTGTGTTCTTTTGCATTGCAGTTTGCATTCAATGTTGCCCTGCTTTCCATATTTGGAAAAGATGATGTTCTCTACCGAGAGGATCTGAAGCGGTGCTACTACATTCTTGAGAAAGGGTACAACTCAATGCCCATTAATCTGCCAGGCACACCCTTCAACAAATCCATGAAAGCAAGAGAGGAGCTTGCTCAGATCTTGGCCAAAATCCTCTCCACCAAGAGGCAGATGAAGCTCGACCACATCGACTTGCTCGGATCTTTCATGGGTGAAAAAGAAGGCCTTACTGACGAGCAGATTGCCGACAACATCATCGGAGTCATATTCGCAGCTCGTGATACCACCGCCAGCATTCTGACATGGATCCTCAAGTATCTTGGCGAGAACCCCAGTGTTCTTCAGGCAGTCACTGTAAGAATCCTTAACTAAAAGTCAATGATCTTTTTCATGACCTAGATTTTCCAACATCAAGAAAACAATGAGGAGTTCACTTACATTTTCTAGTGCTTGTGATTTTTTTTTTTTTTTAACAGGAAGAGCAGGAGGCCAGAATGAGGAGTAAAGAAGGGAGTATTGCAGAGAATGTTCTCTCTTGGGTAGATACCAAAAAGATGCCAATCACTTCAAGAGTAATCCAGGAGACACTTAGAGTTGCCTCAATTCTATCGTTTACTTTCAGGGAGGCAGTAGAAGATGTAGAGTATGAAGGTCAGTTACTGCAAAATCTACTTTTAGTAAATATATTCTTCATTCCTTTGTACTAATTTGTGTTTGGAATTTCTTCTTCAGGATATCTTATACCCAAGGGATGGAAAGTTTTGCCACTCTTCAGAAACATTCACCACAGCCCAGACTTCTTCCCAGAGCCTGAGAAATTTGATCCCTCAAGATTTGAGGTAAATTTGGATTCAACAAAATGGATTCGATTTATTGATATATTCTACTTTCTAGAGCAAGATTCTAAATTGTTTTTGAATTATCTGACAGGTTGCTCCAAAGCCCAATACTATTATGCCATTTGGCAATGGGATCCACTCCTATCCTGGGAAGGAGTTAGCAAAATTTGAAATATTAGTCATCCTCCATCACTTGACCACAAAATACAGGTAGGTAAACTTCAATAATAGGATCAATAGTCTTTGGCCTTGTTCACCCAGTTATTATGTCTTTAAAAGGCCAGCTTCTAAAAATAGCATTTCTTGGGAGTTTCTGCATGCTGACATGATTTCTGCATCAATTATTTGCAGGTGGTCTATGGTTGGTACACATAATGGGATTCAGTATAGCCCTTTTCCTCTTCCCCAGGATGGTTTGCCCATCAGATTTTCTCTGAAGAGAGAGACTACTCCAGAAAACTAGTTCCAAGCACAATAATGACCTTCTATATACAGAAAGAAAGGAATCAACAATTGGTTTAATGAAGAAAGAAAAACTCCTCCATTAATTTTGGGACAAGACACCCAAAGGAAAAAATTTAAATATTAGAATGCTAAAGGAAAAGCCAAGTGTACAGAAGAGCATTCTTTTTCTTTTCTTTAAAGGGATGAGGAGAAAAGTTCCTCAGGGTTTAGGTTGGTTTATATAGATCTAGGAAGGGTCTTGTTATCTTCTTACCAATATAATGTGCCGCAAGGCATCGGTTTTAAATTCAATGACCAAGATTTTGATTCCACGTGATTTGACAAGTTTGCATTTCCTCCCTCTACCCGTCTCTGTTCAATGTTCATCACAGTAACCTTCTTATATATTGATGTCATCCCATTATCAAGCACTTTATTAACACCAAAATAGCATTGGCATCATAACTTATTTCAAAGAATGTTACGCATTGAGAATTATGGAAGATGGACGAGATTGTAGATCGAGGCCAATATGAGTAAGAATTGAAGTTTGAACTGAAGTCTGCATGAATAAGAACTGAAGTCTTCAAATAAGTAAAATAGAAAGATCAAAACTCACTGTTTGGTTTAAGGGGAGCGTAAGTGGAAATAAATAGGACGGTGTCGTTTCGTGACTGTCGTTTAAGTCATCAAATGGCTGAACATGAAATAAATCTGTGTAGTTTCCATAATTAATTCATGTAAATTGATTCATTCGTCTATAAAAGGTAGTCGTAAGTTAGAAAGGAGGCCAACTTCAGTATTCAGTGTGAATCAACTCTATCTCTCTATTTCTCACTATCTCTCTCTCTCTATCTCTTTCTCTCTTTAATTCTTGGAGAATTCTTCATATTCGTCGAGGGGTCCATTACAATTGGAATCAGTTGTCAGTGATGGCGGAGGGAACAAGATCATATGCACATATCCTTGATTTTGTGAATCAATTGCGACAACAGCAAGAATGGCAACAGAAGTAGATCGAGGATGCTATTGCGGTCCTAGCTCAGCAGCAAGAAACAACAAGGTTGGAAAGGGAATCTCAGGATAGGAAGTTTGCTAAATTATTGCAGCATCTTTTGAAACCTCATAATCCTCAGTTGGAAGGTAATACACAGAATACAAGAAATGGACAAGGTTTTCATCAATCAAGAGATGGTGAAACAGATGATGGTACGGGGAGGTTTATTGCAGAAACATGGGTGACAGATCTAATATGAGGCCAATTAAGCTGGATTTTCCAAGATTTGGTGGAAAAGATCCTACAGCTTAGATTTATCAAGCAAATCAGTATTTTCTGTCTCATCAAGTGCCTCCTGGTCAGAGGATTTTTCTGGCTTCATTTCACATGGATGATGATGCCTTGGTGTGGTTTCAGGATGCAAGTGAGTCTGGAATCTTTCATTCATGGGAGGAATTCATTCAAGCAGTGCAAGTTCGATTTGGTTCATCTGCCTATGATGATCCTATGGAGGCATTGACACGTTTAAAACAGGTTTATTCTATTACTGCTTATAAGACTGAATTTGAATTGCTTTCCAATCGTATTAAAGACATTTCTGAAAGGAACAAATTAAGCTGCTTTTTAAGTGGCTTAAAATATGAAGTTAGACTGCCTATTAGAATGTTAAATCTTTCGTCCTTGAATGATACCTTTGGATTAGCAAAAATCCAAGAGCAATATGTTTGGAGTACAAAGAGGTCATGGAGAGGTAATTCTAATGATTCTCAAAAATCGAATGTGGGGGCTTCTGTTTTAGGAAACCCTAAGATACCTGCTGTTAAGTTGCCTTACCAGAAAACAAATGAGTCTTAGATGTAAGAGAGAAGAAGGAAAGGTTTATATTATTTCTGTGATGAGAAATGGCAACCAGGCCATAAGTGCACTAAACCAAGAGTTTATGTGTTGGATGGAATGGATATGGGTGAAAGTAGTGTCAATGCAACTGAGAAAGAATTAATTGTGGAGGAGATACATGAGGAACCTGCAGCTGCAGACCTAGCTTCCATTTCTTTCCAAGCTATGGTTGGGTCACCAAGTACTAAAACCATGCGAGTGGTTGGGCATATTAATAAAAGGAAGGTTGTGATATTAACTGACTTTGGCAGTACCCACAATTTTGTGGGTACTGCACTCATGAACAAGTGTGGGTTGGAGGTACAACAAGGGCAGGCTATGCAGGTCAGGGTGGCTAATGGTGAGATTTTGAATAGTAGTGCTAGAGCTATTGGGGTTGGCATTCAAATACAAGGAATCAGATTCTTTGCTGATTTTTTTTCATTGGCTCTTGGGGGGTGTGATGTAGTATTGGGAGTTAGTTGGCTTTCATCTCTTGGGCCAATACTTTGGGATTTTACAGATCTGAAAATATAGTTTGATTATCATGGAAGGAAAGTTTGCCTTAAAGAGCTCACATCTTCTACTATTAGTTTAGTAGATGATAAAGAAATTTCCATGATTTCTAAGGTGGGTTCTAAGGGAGTGTGGTTGCAGCTTATGGCTGTGGAAGTCATGAAGAATCAGAATGATTCTTGTCCCCAAATACAGCAATTGTTAAAGAAGTTTGAAAAGGTTTTTGATGAACCTACTACCTTACCTCCTCATAGGCTCAAGATCATCAGATTAATCTTAAGAAGGAGGCTGTTCCTGTGAGTGTCAGACTATACAGATATCCTTACTTTCAAAAAATAGAAATAGAGAAGATTATGTCTGAATTGCTCAAGTCTAGTGTGATTAGACCATGTCAATCCCCATTTTCATCTCCTGTATTATTAGTGAGGAAATATGACGGCTCTTGGAGAATGTGCATCGATTATAGGGTGCTTAATGAGGCTACTGTTAAGGATAAGTATCCAATACCAGTTGTTGATGAGTTATTGGATGAACTCTTTGGCTCAACAGTTTCTTCTAAATTAGATTTGAGATTTGGTTATTACCTGATTAGAATGAGGGATGAGGATGTACCAAAAATGCATTTAGGACTCATGAGGGACATTATGAGTTCCTTGTCATGCCTTTTAGCCTTACAAATGCTCCTTCAACATTTCAAGCATTAATGAATGAGGTTTTTAAGCCTTTTCTTAGGCGGTTTGTCATCGTGTTTTTTGATGACATTCTTGTTTATAGTAAGGATATGGCATCCCATCTAATTCATTTGACCATTGTTTTGAAGACACTTGAGGCTAATCAATTGTTTGCCAAGAGATCAAAATGCCACTTTGCTTGTTCAGAAATTGAGTACCTTGGCCATTTAATCTCAAAAGATGGTGTAAGAGCTGATCCAAGGAAGCTGGATACAATGGTATCCTGGCCAATTCCAAAATCTCTTAAAGCATTGAGGGATTTTGTAACACCCTACTTCCCAAAAAAGACATTTTAGAATTTTCGGAGAGTTACTATGCTACTACTAAACTTGAACTTAAAAACTTTTTTTTTTAACAACGCGCCAGATGCGAAAGTTTCCATAAATAAAACAAATTTTAATAAATATTGAAAATCCAAAATAGAGTCTGCGGAAGCACTTATTTAAAAAAAATATGGAAGTCTCATGTGCCTATCAAAATAATTTATTTAAACTTTAAACCATAGAAATAATCATAGCATAATCTGTCTAGGCCTCTGCCTCGCGTCTCGGGGTGTCTTGTCCTGCAGTCTCATCCTCATAAATGTGATCACCTGGAGTAGTTTAAAAACATAAAAAATAAACTAAAATGAGTAGAATACTCAATAAGCAACACATCATACAATAAACATAATAAACATAAGATTTTTTGGAAAATGTACATGCTCACAAATACATATGTAATTAACATGAATATGAACATGGACTTATGTTTCACTTATCATAGGCCGTTACCCACTATTGACCCCCGTGAGTTAGGGTTAGTAACTCTAAATAGATTTCGATTCCGCCCGCGGCCACGGGTTGTGGAATCCATACATAAGGAAGACATACTGAGTGCACTACCAGCATGCACGACCTAGCAATGCAGTATGCCCATAACATAGGTACCGTCTTCATATCATAACATAGGTCGTTACATATTTTATCAAAATCATACTTGCATACTTGTCATTTCATAGATTTCAAAATAAATCACATACATACTTGTCATATCGTATCATAGATTTCAAATGAAATCGCATTCTTTCATAAATATCGTGATACATGTTCCCTCACATAAATTCATGACTTTTCATAGATAATTTTATGCACAACTCTTACATAAAATAATTTTATGCATGACTCACATAAAATCATGACTTTTCATATGCATAATTCTCACATAAAATCATGCATTTCATAAATAATTTTATGAAATAACTCTCACATAAAATCATGCATTTAGGTACGTAAAAAGGGGCTTCCAATGAAGGGTATACATGCATAATATCTTTTATAAAAAACAAGCAATTTACTGTACATACGTGTAAGGATATGATCATGCTATTCACCTTGCAATGCTAATCCATTATTTTTAGTGCGTAGTTTATCGCCTAAAAATAAACACTAAATTTTTCATAAATTTCTAATTAAACCTGTGACTTTATTAAAAACCTAAACTACTAAAATAGTCTATATTTCCTAAACCTAGATTCTTCCTAACACTAAAATATTCTCATCTTTTAATTCTAAATAGACATGGGCATTTTTGGAAAAATAACATATTAGGCATGGGTATTTTGGGAAAACAATACAAAGGGGCATTTTTGTAATTGTATCAATAACCTACAAAAACCTAAAATACAACTGATATTTGTAGAGAAACAGAAAGAGAGAGAGAGAGAGAGAAGCGTGCGATACTCACCTAGAGGAAGCGGCACGGTACAACGGTTGGTGGCTGTGCTCGGTGGCAACTTGGGCGAGTGGGCGACTATGCAACTAAGAGAGAGAGTTATGAGAGAGCGAGACGAAGAGTGAGAGAGAGTTTACGGAAGAACAAGAAAATGCCAAGAGGCCATGCATGGAGTAGGTCGGCGTGAACTTACAGAGTATGGGTGGCGGCTTGTGGTGGCGTGAGGTGCCGGGCGACACTCTTTGTGCAGTGTGGTGAAGACGTGTAGGGAGTTGGTGACGTGGAGTGGCTGGGTTGTGGTTCACGGTGGGGAGAAAAATCCCCTATTTTTTATGGTGAAAACAGAGCCTGTCCGTGTGTTGGTTGGGCGATGGGCTGGCGAATTAAGTCGGACGTGGTTGGCTTGGCCGTAAGTGGGTGCTGCACGTTTTTGGACAGGGACGTGTGGAGGCGTTTCTTGGTGGTTGCCGTGCGGGTGGTCTGGTTTATGGAAGGAGGCCAAGTGATTTTCTGCTTTACGTGGGGCTGGGTAGTGTTAATACACAGGGTTCCGTCGTGCAGGTGGCTCTCGGTGCAGCTTTGTAGCAGCGCCTAGTTTGGGTGCTCTGTTTTGACGTGTAGAAGAAACTTGATTTCCTATGGGGAGGTTCTGGCCGTGAGGTATCGTGGGTGTGTTGATAGAAATATTGTGAGGAAGAGAGGATTTATAGATGAGGCGGAGGGAGATATCGTGAGTGATAAGGAGATTGGATAAGTTGGAGTTGGGAGTTGGCTTTGATCAAGGATTTTATTCAAGCTAGGAAACCAACTATATAGGAATACATGCACGCACGGAAAAGGGAAAGAACTTTTTTTAAAAAATACATACTATCTAGAAACCTATCTTAAAATATATCTCAATTTAATAAAATTAATCCTACATCCATAAAATGTTAATCCAAAAAAAAAAAAACCTAATTATCAAACCTAATAAAATATCCATGTAATTATCTCTAATGATATAGGATCGGGTTGTTACAGCTTTCTTAGGATTAACACGATATTATGGGAAGTTTATTTGGGCATATGGCCAAATAGCAGCACCTTTAACTCTTTGTTAAAAAAAGATGCCTTTGTATGGTTTGAGGCAGCAAATGATGCCTTTGAGGAATTGAAGAAGGCAGTCACGAGTCCTCCTGTTTATGCTTACCTGACTTTAATAAGTAGTTTGTGGTAGAGTGTGATGCATGTGGAGTGGGAGTAGGAGCTGTCTTGATGCTAGATCAAAGGCCATTGACTTTTCTGAGTCAAGCTCTCAAGGGTAAGAATTTGAGGCTTTCCACCTATGAGAAAGAGATGTTGGCACTTGTTATGGCTGTAAAAAAATGGAGGCCTTATCTGTTGGGGCAGCTTTTGTTGTTAGAACTGATCACCACAGTTTAAAGTACCTCTTAGAACAAAAAGTGGGTACAGATGCTCAACAAATGTGGATTTCTAAGCTGTTATGTAATGAATTCACAATTGAGTACAAGAAGGGAGTCGAAAACAAAGCAGCAGATGCTTTGTCAAGGAAGGAAGGCTTAAATGACACTACATTGATTACTGCTATTTCATTTCCTACTCCAATCTGGTTGGAGGAATTGAAGCAAACTTATGCTTCAGATCAGAAGGTACAGGAACAGTTGGCAGTGTTACAAAGAGGTTCTCCTCCTTCCTCTTCTGCATTTTCTGTTAAGCATGTGTTGTTATTTAAAAAAGGCAGAATTTATATCCCTGATAACCTTGAGTTGAAACTAAAAATTTTGCATTTTATACATGCTAGCCCATCTACTGTCCATTCTGGTTTCCATAAGTCCCTACATCGAGCTAGGCAAGATTTTTATTGGCCTAGCCTTATACGTTAAGTGAAACAGTATATAAGGGAGTGTGATTTGTGTCAAAGGAATAAGGTGGAGCTTGTACACCCTGCTGGTCTTTTACAGCCTCTTCCTGTACCTGCAAATCCATGGACAAGCTTGTCCATGGATTTCATTGAAGGCTTGCGAATCTCGAGAGGCTTTTTTGTCATCATGGTTGTTGTTGACGAATTATCTAAATATGCACACTTTATGGCCTTGAAGCACCCATTCACAGCATCTAAAGTGGCAGCATTATTTTTTGACAATGTGTTTAAGTTGCATGGCATGCCTCAGAATATTGTTTCTGATAGAGGAGCAACTTTTACTAGTTCCTTTTAGAAGGAACTCTTTAAGCTACAAGGAGTGACACTTTCCTTCTCATCTGCCTACCATCCTCAGAGTGATGGTCAAACTGAGGCAGTCAATAAGTGCATTGAGCATTTTTTGAGAAGTTTTTCTGGGGATAGGCCTAGGTTATGGTTTGATTGGTTGACCCTGACTGAATGGTGGTATAATTCCACTCCTCACACTTAAACAAAGTTGACTCCTTTTGAGGTGGTGTATGGTAGACCTCCAGCAAAATTGCAATCTTATATACTTGGTTTGACTGCTAATCAAGCAGTTGATGAGGTTTTGAAGACTTGAGATCAGATTCTTTCTACTCTTAAGATTAACTTGGCTACTGCTCAAGAGAGGATGGAGTTTCAAGCTAACAAGAAAAGAACTTAAAGGGAGTTTGCTGTAGGGGATTGGGTTTATTTGAGATTGCAACCTTATAGGCAACAATCTTTGGTGGCTAGAAGAAATTTCAAGCTTTCTCCTCGTTTCTTTGGACCTTTTCAGATTGTTCAAAGAGTGGGACATGTTGCTTATAACCTAGAATTACCACCAACTAGCTCTATTCACCCAGTTTTTCATATTTCTTGTCTTAAGAAAAAGTTGGGTCAACATCACTCTCCATTGTCTTCCTTGCCCTCAGTGGATTTGCAAGGTGAATTAACTCCTAAGCTTGAGCCTATTCTGCAGCATAGAATGAGGCAAGTTTATAACAGAGCAGTAATCGATGTGTTAGTTCAATGGAAGGGGGCTAGTGTTGATGATGCAACCTGGGAGCCATATTGGTCAATGCGTGATAAATTTCCTCACCTTGTGGGCAAGGTGCTTTAATGGGGGAGAGTATGTTACGCGTTGAGAATTATGTAAGATGGATGAGATTGTAGATCGAGGCCAACATGAGTAAGAATTGAAGTTTGAATTGAAGTCTGCATGAATAAGAACTGAAGTCTTCGAATAAGTAAAATAGAAAGATCAAAACGCACCGTTTGGTTTAAGTGGAGCTGTTTTGTACATAACTGTTTGTAGTTGTGTCGTTTAGTTGTAAGTGGAAATAAATAGGACGGTGTCGTTTCGTGACTGTCGTTTAAGTCATCAAATGGCTGAACATGAAATAAATCTAAGTAGTTTTCGTAACTAATTCATGTAAAGTGATTCATTCATCTATAAAAGGTAGCCGTAAGTTGGGAAGGAGGCCAACTTCGGTATTCAATGTGAATCAACTCTATCTCTCTCTATTTTTCACTATCTCTCTTTCTCTCTTTAATTCTTGGAGAATTCTTCATATTCGTCAAGGGGTCCATTACAAAGAAGAGCTAGCTCCACCACACAAAGGCCCCACAGTTGACATTACAATTTGATTTTCTTAATTTTGGTCCATGGGAAAGAGAAAATTTCAACACAACAAAAAGACCAATAGATGCTTCAATATATCTCACAAGGAGGCCTGACTTGGAAATTAAAACACAACAAAGAGACGTTGGAGTATAGTACTGTACACACAAACTTCTTATTAACGTCGTGTTTCATATACTTTTAGACCAGGTTCTAGCAACTTGGGTCTTCAAAACTGGGCTTGCGAAAACGAATAAGAAAGAAGTTGGGAGAGGTTGGCCTTGGGGCTAGGGAGTCTCTGATGCCAAAGTCAGTAGAGTATTTTGGAAGTTTGTAAAAAATAAGAGAGTCGAGAGCATTTCTCTTACCTGGGGATCTTTTTTATACCAGGAGTCTAGGGGGACCAATCGTGTCTGCCCCCATGGAGCCCATGTCCATTTTTTATTGTTCCTTTTCTCAGGGTCCTTTAATGTGGCGTGCCTAAGCAACAGTGTCATTAATGTGGTGTGTTGCTTGGGTAGTGGTACCATTAATGCTGGTAGCTTCCTGATCGCTTTATTCTGCAGGCCCTGTTGGCTGTCCATTGATGTTCATTTGTTAGAAGATAAATGGTTCTCCATCTTTCCCGTTCTACCCTGAACGAGTCCCCATCATTGCTTATTTTTCCTTGCAGGCGAGTTGCTTCGTGGGCAAGTTTGGGCTCTAGTGCTAGGTATCGAGGCAAAAATTATTACTCTCGGTCAAGCACCTAGTGGGCTTATGAGTGAGGGGAAATCCCCTTACAGTTACCCTGTCAATTCCTATCGGACTGGTCCGATGGAAATTCTTCATTTCCTTCCTTGATTAATCAATTTTTACAACTGCGGCTATGCAGCCTTTTCTTCCCCTGGACGACGAGTTGTGGGTTTCTTGGTGCTCACGTGTCTCACCTCTGATTTCCAGCCATATTCGAGTGGCCCTTTCGTCTTAACACAATACCTGGCAACGGTTCACTTTCATCTTTTATGGTTTTATTTCGACAGTTCTCATTCGCATTAAATGGCACCTCTTCAGTCCCTTTATCACTAATTGCGTCAGGTAGTTACTTCTTTCTCACGTTGCATCACTATATAGGCGCTGCTGGAATCGCAACGATCATGGGATTCTAGTACTTTGTGGGGCACTTGGAGGTTCCTACTTCCTCAGGATGTCAACCTTCGAGCTTGCCTATATAAGGTCCGGGTTACACTGATGGCTTGGAAATGATGAAGACTCATATCCTCTGGAATCCCAATGTAATCTGAGGGCTCTGAGTGTGCGAGAGCTTTCCTCGGATGAAATGTCCATGGAACGGGTTGCTCTCCTTGGGAGGGATCTAATTCTAAGTGCCCTTAGGGGTAAGTCTGTTGGACATAATCCCGCTCGTTGAGGGCTGATTCTCCTCGGTTGCAATTCGACTGGCTCCTTTGACAGGTCTTTCTCTTCTCTGATGTTCGAGGCTCCAATTCCAAACCTCCTCTTCTAAAGCTCAACCTCGCTTTTAGCCATCATTTTCGCACATTCTAGCACGCAACACTTATTTTTAAGCTTCAAAATTACCTTCTGATCGTGATCTTGCCTCATGTCTTCACCTCCTCCAACATTTTCTCATACCTCTCCACAACTGGTGGACAACTCTTGGTGGCTAATTAGTGGTTGTTGTCACCATACAGCCTAATTAGATGCCTCATTACATCACTTGTTGATTTTCTTCGTGGTAACCTCTGGTGTTATCGGCACGTCGTAATGATGGAGATCCCTGTCTGCCAATTCTACTGGAATATATTAGACTTCGGTTTGCTTGTGCCTCCACGACTTTCTGTTGTATCTAGTTGACTTATGTTGTATGACATTGTAAGCTTGCGGCTTTATGTGGTAACTTGCCACTTCACGTAGTAATTTGTTCACTGTAAGCTTACGGCTTCATGTTGTATTTTGTCACTTCACGTTGTAACTTATTCATTGTAAGCTTCCGACTTCATGAATAACTTGTTGCTTGACATTGTAACTTGTCCATTGTAAGCTTGCGGTTTCATATTGTCAATAACATTATCCTTTTTGCTTTCTGTTCATCTTTTGTGGCCATTTGCTTTCGAGGTCTCCCCTCTCTCTCTCTCTTAACTATCGGTGTGGGAGTTTAGATGCAGAGAATTTATAGGTCCCGTGTTGGGCGAAGGGATTGCTGTCATTCAGAGCTTTATAGTTCACCCCGCAAGCGATGAATGCACCCCCGACAACCCCACCGACCAACGGCTCCCCGCTTGTATTATCCTCGTTTGCCTTCATTAGTTAATTATCCTCTTGGTGCCTTTAGTGATATTGTTGATGAGGTCAATGTCTCTCCACTTTTTCTTTCAGCTAATTTCCTTCTTCTTTTTTTTTTGCCGTCGATCTCTCGGATGCGCTTTACCCAGACTAATCCTTTAGTTCTTCCATTTTACGTTGTCGTGCTTTATTTTGATATGCAACTAAAGAAAACAACTTTCATTAGCGTATGTCGACCCTCGTCTGTTGCCCTCCGCTTGGAGGGGATGGAAATCCCCCTAAGAGTTAATTCGCGTCACAGACGCTCTGGTTGACTCTTTGCAGGGGAGAGGTCGGGAAGCATTTTGCTAACTCGCCTCTATGTCCCTCCGAGTAGCATAGTGGCCATGGAGTCGAATTAAATAATCTGGGTTGCTGTTTGCTATGATGGGGGTTGGGATAAGTATTCGGGTGACCGAGAGGCCGGACCCGCTCTCTATCGTGGGAGGCACAAGGTGGCCTCTGGCTCAACCTGTCCCTTTTCTTCCTGTAGGAGCTAGGTTGTTCAACCAATTTAGGATTGGACCCACTCTCACCCTTTGATATTGTGTATTTAATTCTTCACTGAAAAATAAGTAGGCTACATAACTTTATCCTTAGCTTTGTAGGAGTTAGAGTTCACAAACCTGGGCCCTTTGGCCTATGACACGATGTGCTTGCCGCTTTTTACCATGTTTTTTATATCCGTGTTCCTTGGTGCAGCATTCGAGTAGTCAAAGGACTAGGCTTTCACTCCATCAGGGAGAGGCCAGGATGCCTTAGGCCAACTTGCCCATTTAACCCCACGATGAGGTAATTTGGATGGCGATGTGGCTGCTCTGTTCTTTCACCACAGTAAGGGTTAGAGTAAGTTTTCGAGCAGCCTTGGGGCTGGACACGCTCTTTGTCGCAAGAGGGATAAGGTGGCCTCTGGCTCAATGTGTCCCTTTCATCCTCTTAGAAGGTAGGTTATTCAGGCAGTTCGTAACTAGACCCGCTTCCGCCCGTTGGCATCATAGGGAAGGGTAAGTTTGGGTTAGATTGGTGCTAATCCCACACTTTGTCATAGCGGAGGTCGGAGTAAGTTATTCAGGTAGCTGGGGGTTGATCTCGCTCTCCTCCGTGGGGAGACAAGGTGGCCTTTGTGTTCGATCTGTCTTCTTGGTTCGTTTGGAGGTAAATTATTCAGGTAGTCTACTACTGGACCCGCTCTCACCTATTGACTTTTATAAGGAAGATAAGTCTTTGCCTTCGGGTAGTTGAGGACTGACCCGCACTCTACCCCAGGAGTGATAAGGCAACCTTTTGGCCTACCTTTCCCTTTAGTATCCCGCATGAGAGGTACTTGGAACAACGATGTGCTATCTGCTCATTCGTCGTATTGGGGGTCGGGGTAAGTTTTTTGGGCCATAGGGGGGCTGGTCCCGCTCTCTCAGATGAGGAGGTTGAGCTTTTTGCTCATCTATCATCCTTCGTGGAGAAGTAAGTTGTTCAAACAATTTGGGACGAGACTTGCTCCTGCCCATTGACATATTAGGAAAGGGTAAATTTTGGTCAGATTGGCTTAGATCCCACACTTCGTCGTGGTGGAGGTTGGGATAAGTTTTTCGGGTAGCCTCAGGGCTAGACCCACTTTCCTACGCAGGAGGGACAATGTGGCCTTTGGCTCAACCGACACTTTTGGCCTCGTAGGAGATACGTTGTTAGAGTAGTCTATAACTAGACCGGCTCTCGCCTGTTGACGCTCACGAGAAAGGTCAGTTTTTGTATTCGGGTGCTTGTGGGCCAACAGTGTCTATCTTGAGTCATCGCTTTGGTGTCCCATGGGGAGGTAAATAGTTGATGAAGACTTTTTTTGATAGAGATTATATTGATGGAGATTCTGTTGATGGAGGTTACATTGATGAAGATTCTGTGACGTTCCTGAAACTCGACATTGAAACACAACACCTCTTCCATTAGGGTTTGTAGTGTATGCATGAAAACATAAATTTACAATAATTAACCTAGCTTTAGCAATAAAATTTTCATAGATGTTCGGCATTCTAGGGGTGCAGTAGCTCGTTTCCTTGGGAGTCTCGGAGTCTGTAGGAACCTGGGCGATTGGTGGTGGTGACTAAGTAAGGGCCTTCCCATTGAGTTCTGCCTTTCTGAGTCTTTGCTTGTCTCAAATTTCGCCTTCCGCTGGGGTATAGACGGGCGGTGGTGGTAAGGTGTAGTCATCCATCGTAGGGCATACTGCATTCACCCTGCCACTTGGAGGCACCCTTTTCTGATAATGCTCTCGCCTCTCTTCCGCGGCGTCTCCTCCTCCAATTCTAGGTGCTTTGCTTCCATGTTGGCGAGCTTTCATGTTCGTTAGTACTATTGTTCTTTGAAGACTTGAGTTGTTTGGAACTTGTTGTCGCAGGAATACGAAGTACACGCAAGATCTACAAGGATCCCACAAACGGCGTCATTGTTAACATGATGTTTCATACGCCTTTAGGCCAGGTTCCAGCAACTCAGATCTTCAAAGTTGGGCCTGCCAAAACGAAGAAGAAAGAAGCTGGGAGAGCGCGGCATTGGGGTCGGAGTGTCTTCGATGCCAAAGTTAGTAGAGTACTTTAGAAGTTTGTAAAAAATGAGAGAGTCTAGAGAGCTTTCCTCGTACCTAGGATCGCTATTTATACTAGGAGTCTGGAGGGACAGATTGTGCCTGCCCCATAGAGCCCATGTCATTTTTTTATTGTTCCCTTTGTTAGGGTTCTTTAATGCGGCGTGCCTCTCCGACGACATCATTAATGTAACGTGTTGCTTGGGTAGGGTGCCATTAATGCGGCATGGCTTACTGATCGCTTTATTCTGCAGGCCTTATTGGTTGTCCATTGATGTTCCCTTGTCAGAAGTATAAGAGTCCCCATGAGCGGGATGCGGCCGAGTGGCGAGAGGTCTGTCCGTCCTATTAACCATCATTGCTTATTTTCCATTGCAGGCGAGTTGCTTCGTGGGCAAGTTTAGACTCTGGAGCCGAGTATCGAGGTGAATCCCATTACTCTCGGCCAAGCACCTAGTGAGCCTATGAGTGAAGGGGTAATCCCCTTACACTTCGCACCCTAATATTAGTTATAATTTTACAATTCGCGTGACAGTCACGAATATATGAGTTAGAGTTTCTCGAAGTCCAAACATGACTGAAAAAATTCCAATCTGGGATTCTACCTTTTAATTTAGAAGTTAGTTTTCGGAACTAAACGCATTTGGTAGTCTCAAATTCCTTTTCCCTTTATCTTCGAAATTCACTCAATTCTCTTATTTCTTCTCTCATTCAGCCATTACTCTTGTTAGTTCATCTATCTTCTAATATTTTTCAATTTTCAAATCATCGTCTTCCTTTTCCTTTCTGTTTCTATCATTTTCTTCCTCTCTCATAGATCATCATGAATTCTAGTCTCCTCGCCTGCACCATTACAGGATCCTTGAAACTCGTATCCAATCACTCATTCATATGGTCTTTGGATATTCATCTTGGCTTGAAAATTCAGGAACTTTACAAAGAAATCTTGACTGTGCTTCAGCTCTACTATTACAAGATCCAGAAGTTAGAGAATGATGACCACCAATCATTTTAGAGAGCAATATTCAAGCAGCATATTGGACTCTACTCCTTAGTGTCAAGTCCCGTAATGATCTAGGGTTCTTTGGTTTCTGAAGGAAATTTTTGGTGTGGTATTTTTTTACTATGCGGGTTCACGGTAAGAGTAGTGTTACATGTGCGTACAACTTTACGCACAATATTATACGTATTGAGTATCCGTCATATTTTATCAGTTTTTTCTTTGTTAATTCAGATTTTAAAAACTTTACCTTTTCAATAAGTGACACATCAACATGCATGGTTATGTGATTAAAATTATAAGTATAGGTAGCATTTTCCTCACGATAATTTGGTTTGCTTAATATGCTTTGTCAAGGAAATTATGAAGTCTTGGAAGTGACTTCAGATTTTTTAAGTAAATTGAATTTACATTGTGAATTGGTCATGATCTTGTCTCGAGATGAAATGCTAAATTATTCTAATTTTAGATGGATTTTGGAAAAGAAAATTGAAATTAAGTAATATCTCATCATTTTATCATATCAAGCTAAATTATTGAAAAAGTAATCATTTAATTGCCACATCAATAGACAATGAAATGAGGATAGTTGAAAGGGCGAGATCAGTTAGAAAGGATAATGAATATAAATTAGCTTTAAAATATAGTCCACGTGAGGAGCCTTATAATTAGCTTAATTCGTTCTCATTTTTCAATCGTCACAAATCCACCTTCAGCTCTTGAGCCTTATAATTATCTTCATCTCACCACAAATCTATCCATTTTCAATATGATATTCATTCAGCTTAGTGCTGTAGACTAGAATTTGGGTCCAATTTTTACATCTATTTTGATGCTTTGCCGCGACACTTACAAATCAAAATGGAGTGTGTGTGTGTCTATATATATATATATATATATACTTTCATTTTCACTACTTCAAGTTATCTAGTCCTTGCTTTCAATACATTATTAATTCTAGTTATCTCGTCCTATTTTACTTACACTTCACTCTAGTTATCTGGTCCCTACTTCAACTCCAGTCATATGGTCTTGCCACTTGTACTGTTGAACTCTTTGTACTGTTTGCTTTTACTGTTTGTACTGATTGCTTTTGGCTCCTCCTTCGCCTACAAAAGGGGAACCTCACCTCTGGAGAAGATCATCTTCTTCTTCCATTACTAGCTACTTCTCCTCTCTCCCTTTGATACTATTCGGATTTCTCTAGAAAATCCTTACAAAAGGAGCGCACCTTTTGGTATCAGAGCCAAGTGGCTGCTGGTAGATTGATTACTTCTTTTCATTCTGCTTCTTGTGATATCTCCAAATCCCTGCTCCGTGCTTATTCATTCCTTTTTAATTCCTGTTTCTGTTGGCGTCACTCCATTTGTAATTGACTTCCTAGAACCATGTCTGTAAGGCTCGTTTTGTCAGGAGAGCGTGTAGGGCAGGAGTGGGTACAAGGTTAGACGAAGGGCATGTGTTACGAAATGCAAAGAACCATGAGTGAGAATAGGTTTAGTGAGTGCTGAGTTTTGTTTTGGTTGGTTACATAATGAATAGAATGTTTAGATCTAATTTGTCTATTAGTTCTAGGTCCAGTATACCACTTGATATCATTAATGAAGAAGATGGTTCTGTTGAAGAAACTGATTCTGTTGATTTCAATCGATGGAGTATTCCAAAGATTGATGCTAAATCTCTTTACAAAACCATTTGGATTCAGTCTGCTTTCAAAACTGAGTTCAATGTTAAAACTGTTGAACAAACCTATACTATTTCAAAAACTTATGAAAAATATTACCTGTTTAACAGAATATCAATTCAAGATTTTCTGGTAAAAGGTTACAAATTTTTGCATATCGGTTTGGTTCAAGTTACTGTTAAGCCACTAATGAGAAAATGCATCAATGTTTCAGTACTTCTTTGTTTACAAGATACTAGATTCAAGAAATTTGAAACTAGTATCCTTGGCATGATTCAATCTTCTCTGTTCAGTGGTACTGTCCACTTTGATTGTTTTTTTGATTTAACCTTGCTTTGGATGATCCTAATATTTTGAAGGCATTGACTTTAAATATTTTAACTTCTGGTTATGAAATGGTAGAAGGTAGCAAACCTCTTGCCATTATTTACTACATTTATTATAGGATTTTAAAGACTAATTTAAATCCTAAAACTATTTTGAAAACTTCAAGAAATAAAACTTTGTTAATCTTGAGTTTTACTCCTGATGCTAATGTTCAAGTTCCAAAAATGATCTACTGGAAATATATTTCTCTTCCCAATGAATGAACTTTAGAACATGAAGTTCTTCCTAGTAGAGTTTCAACTAATGAACTTAATATTGATTATATTCAGAAATATTTGGATGACACTGCTAAAATTAGTTTTGATCAACCTCTAGTAAACAATGAAAGAAGAAATTCTTTCACTAGAACTAGATTCTCTTTTCTTGGTTTTGTTTCAGAAAACCTAGAAAGAAGAGATCAAAATCTCAAAGAAAATTTGGAAGATTCTGTATAAACATCTTATCCTATTAACCCTGATTCAAAACTGAAAGGAGTTTCTACCTCCTCCCAAGTTACTTCTACTTATTATACTACCAAGGATGCCGAAACATCCAAAGATAAAATCATAAAGGAAGAAGCGTATAAAGAAGAAGAAGATGCTTCATCTCTATCTCTTACAGTTTCAGATATGATTGCGCCTATTCATCACAGCCTGCTTATTGTGATAAATAGAGCTTCTGAAATTGATTTAATTTCTTTGTTTACAGAATATAGTTCTACTAAAAATCGTGATAAGAGAAAAACTAATCATACTACTTTTTTCTGATTCTGAAAAATTACGTGTTAAAAGACAATGGAAAGGAAAAATGTATACTCTGCAAAAGCATATAGTTTTATTTGATTTTCTCGAAAATCATTATGTTTCTAAACATAGTTTAAATATTGTTAAAACTAGTTTTGTCAAAGAAGAAGGCAAGGTAGTGGTGAAATCTAGCCACCCTCCTTTTGAGATAATTAGTATTTCTCATAAGGGAGCTGAAGTAAAAGCTTATCCCCTTAAGATACCGAATACTGATCCAAATGCTACTATTACAATGGAGACAAAAAAAATTATTGAATAAAACAATTTTGTTAACCAAACTGATCCAAATGCTACTATTATCTAGTCCTGCATTACTTTCATTTTCACTACTTCCAGTTATCTGGTCCTATTTTACTTACACTTCACTCTAGTTATCTGGTCCATACTTCAACTTCAGTCATCTAGTCCTATTTCTATATGTAAATTCATATATATATATATATATATATGAGTTAGGGGCTTTGTGAAATTAGGTTTAGCGTCCCAATTAATTAAGGCCCTGTTTTGATAGTGAAAGTGTTTCATCTCATTTCATCTTTTCTAATCTCATCATTACAACTTTTTTAAGTTCTCGCACAAAATATAATAAACAATTTAACCTTTTCAAATCCCAAAACAATAATAATATTAAAAAATAATATTCTAACAATATTTTATTTAATTTTTATCTAAAACTATTTCATTTCATCTCATTATCCAAACCGCTCCTAAATGACTCTGATTCTTTTTGGAGTTAGAGTCCAGAGTCTTAGATTTTGAACAAATAATAGTCTAAGTCTAGACCCTATAAATTCTGACTTCAATGTGGGATTGGCTTGAGAAAGATTGTGACGAGATGTTCACACGACGCATGCTTGACCTATACTTGAGCAAGACTGTGACAACTTTTAAAATCCCATTTTCATTTAGGTTTTCATTTTTTGTTTGAATTTCTAACCATATGTTAACGTCGTGTTTCGCACACTTTTGTGTCAGCCTCTGACAACTCAAGTCTTCATAACTGGGCCTGCAAAAGATATGAAAGAATGTAACTAGGAGAGGGCGGTCTTGGGGTTGGGGAGTCTTTGATGCCAAAGTTAATAAATTCTCTTGGAAGTTTGTAAATAAGTGAAAGAGTCTAGGGATCAGAGAGCATTTCTCATACATGGGACTTGCTATTTATATCTTGGATCGGGGCAGGAGCCGATCATGTTTATCTCTATAGAGTTCATGTCCCTCCTACTATTCTTGCTATCAAAGTCCTTTAATGCAACGAGACTCTGTGATGGCACCATCAATGTGGCTTATAGCTCGGTAGTGGCGCCATTAATGCGGCATGGTTTCCAAGCCTTACTTTATTGTTTGTGAGCTGTAGATGTTCCTATGTCAGCGGATCGAGGGTTTTTTGCATTTCCCGCTATGTTCCATCCAAGTTTCCAAGTTCAGAACATGGCTGAGCAATGTCAGGCTGATCTGTCCTGTTTGTCACTTGACCATTTTCCCTGGTTGACACCTTGCTTCAAGTATGGTCCTAGTGACCCTAAGGCCGGGTATTGGGCCGAGGCCCAATGGGCTTTGTGAAATGGGAAAATTCCCCTTACAATTAGCCTGCCAATTCCTCTCGAACAGGTCCGAAGGGAATTCATCCTTCATTCTACCAGTCCTTGCACTTCAAGACTACTCAAACTCTTTTGTTTTGAGCCAAGCAATGGTTGGTCTCTAACTTTTATGGCTGCATTGTGATGGCTATGCTTCTCATTGAATGGTGTCCCTTCGGTTCTTTCATCATGACCTCGTGTCAGGCAATCATTTATTTCTCATGTCGTATCAGTAGATACACTCTGTTAAAATCGTGGCAATTGAGGGATTCTAGTGCTTTGGGGGACACGTGGAGTAATGTTGCCTTGGGAGGTCAACCGTCGATTTCGCATATATGAGGCCCATTCCTCCCTTGTGATAGTTCACTTCACTTATTCTCTCTTTTACTTTGTTCTTTGCGTTCCTTTCTCACTGTTAGACTCCTTCCTTCACCTTGTTTTCTTCCAGTTTCCCTCTGAAATTCCTTTACTTCCCTTCTGATTACTCATGGCCCCGAAGAAATCTTTGCACCCTTCTAGATTGTTTGGGTCCTCTGGCGATGCTTGAGCTATTGTCGGCCAGGGTGACATCGCTTCGGAAGAGTTCACTGAGTTTTTGTGTTGATCAGTGGCAACTTCCTGTCGAACTGGAGTCATTGAAGGAGACCTACAAGGTCCTTTCAAAAGTGGAGTTCGTGGTGCCCTCTCGAACCGAATGGGCGGTAGACTCCGAGGGCTTTCGCACCATGGTTGTGGGCACCCCACCATGTTCTCCTGCGGCCCTAGGTTGCGCTTCAGTTAGCCGGTGTTACGTCATCTGGCACAGTGCATTAGAGGAGGTCGGGTTAGACTACCCGGACCTCACAGTGCGTGAGTTCTTCCTTAACAAAAATATTTTGTGGAAGGGTTGGCACCTATATGACTTCCATCCAATCTAGGGGTTGGTGTGGGTGGAGGCGCAACATACCGTTGTGAAGTGGTATAGTCGCCGGTTCTTCTTCTTGTCAGGCAATGGATGGGAGTTCCTGGTCGAGCAGACCATCAAGCACCTATTTCACGTGTACGCTATATAGGGCACCGTGGATGGGAATAAGGGTTGTTGCCCTAGCCCGACCCCGAAGGATGCACTCAAGTTCAAGGTTGTTCGAGCTTGGGTGGAGGCTCATTCAGGCCACATTTCTTCGAGGGCTCTACTAAACAAGGACAACCTTCTTCAATATCTAGCCCCCATGGCCAACTTGCGCTCTAACATGGGCTTCCCAATAAATCCAATCACGTCGTGTGCCCCTATTCGCTCCCATGTCTGCCAGTGGAGGGGAAAGGAAAGAAGTCCCGAAGGATCTCCCCCGTCAGATATGATTCTAACAATGTTCCCATTCCTTCTAGGGTTCTGTTTGTAATGGCACTTATTATCCGACCCGAACCGCTGACGCCCAAGAGGATGACGACGATAGTGAATCTTCCTCGCATCATGTCGTCGGTTCAGGACGTTGTTGCTGAAGCCGCTCCCGTGGTCGAGGTCCTCTCCTCCGATGATGTCAAAGTGGCGAGGACTACTATTTTGGCCGAGAGGGGTTGTCGATGAGGTTCTGACAAACCTTCAGCTGACGACGTTGGCAAACCACGCTGACCGCATTCCCAAGATGGAGGGCAAGCTCAAGAGGCTATTCGCAGGGTAAAATATTTACTTATATACTCATCAGACTCTTTGTTTGTTTCCTTTCTTGATCTTGATTCGAACTTCTATGGTAGGGGTTGGAGTGTTTGGCAGCCTTCATCGTGTACATCCGAGAGGAAGTGATGAGCGAGAACCGAGCACTTCGTTCGCTTGCGTAGTTGGCCTTAGATTGTGCAGCAAAGGAGTGGAAGTAGAGGGAAGAGGCTGAGGAGGCCCTTGCTGACTTGTCGAGATCCCAAGGCGAAGTTGGCGCTCTTTGCATTGAGGACTCACTTGTTTTCGAGGCGAGGGAGGTGTTGCAACAGTCTCTCGAAAACTGTCAGCTAGAGCTTGAGCAATTGGAAGTTGAGAACTGGGGGCTGCACTAGTGACAAGATTTCGAGGACTGGACGAACAAGTGGCTTACGAGCGGTTCGAGGATGACAATAAAGTTTTGACTTGGAGGCCGACCGGGGTGAGGCCAAGTGGGTTTTAGTAGCTCGTGAAGCTACCATCTGTATTTTGCAGGAGGAGTTGTCAAATGTACGTGGTGTTCGCGATGACGCGTGGCACCTCGGGAATACCAAAGACTTAAAGCGGATGAAGACTGACATTCTTCAGAACCCTTGGTGTGACCTCAGGGTCCTGTGTGTAGGGGATCTTCCTTTGCATAAGGAGTCTCTGGATCGGGGTGCCATTCTCATGAAGAGTCTGATTCCGAGCGCCCTTGGTGGTAGCCCCGCTGGGAAAGATCCCGCCTGCTGAAGGTGGACTTTCCTCAGCCGGACGCTACACGGCTCTTTTCGGGTAGATCTTCTTGCTCTTCTCTGCTATTGTGACACCAAACCTCATCTGCCGCTTCTCGTTCTCACCCTTTTGCTTATTGTTGATCCCTAGACTCTACTACAAGTGTAAAATAGAACATGGCAAAAAGAGTATCATTTTCACAAGGAGGAGATTCAAGTACCAATTTATAAAATTTTCTATATTATTTAGACAATCCTAAATTGATGTGGTCGACTGAAATTCTTAACCTGAAAAGTCAAATATGAAAGGTTCCTAGGGCTTGGATTTCATCAGTTGAATTCCTTCAATGAGTTTAACCTGGTTGCTTGCATTAATGTTTTCCTAATTACAATAACCGAATTTCCTTTTTTATGTGATATCCTCTTTCAAGTTATAAACACTTATACCTATATTAATCCTAAGTCTACTATCGTGATCAAAGAAATTAATATAAATTCATTATGCTCTGTGGAATTCTTGAATGTAGGTCACAACTGTGTATACTTATTTCTAAGCTACACTGTCAAGGTTTGATGAATTAACAAACTAATATTGAACTTCAACTTTTGTTACTTCCTTCAACATCTTACATAACTAATAAAATAATCCAATTCAATGACTATACTCAAATCATATCCAAAATACAATGACTACATCCTAGCCCTAGAATAAGAAAACTAGCAAATCATAACTAATAAAATAATCCAATTATTTCTCAAATATAAATTTGAATTCAACATTGTTAATAACAATTCAACAACTAAAAATTAGAGAATGAAAAAATGAACTTTGTAATTGCAGAAATCATGAGTTTCATTTTTCATTTCAAAATTACAGCTCCTCCTTCTATTCTCTTTTCTCTCTCTACCAGTCTGTTTGTTTTAAACTTCTCTCAATACACCGCTAGCTAGAAGTTCATCACTGCTTGGTCTCCTCTATTTTTAATTTTAAAATATTTTTTGTTATGTTCCGGCTAATTCAAAAACCTTCCGTTCATATGTGTAGCTGAAAATTCAATCAGTTCAAAACCAATTCTCCTTTCAAATTTGAAAATAGATTTCCCACATATCAACTGCTGAAAATCTGGAATTCTTGGCTGACCAAACTTCCAGCTGAATTTAGAGCATCAAAATGACAGAGTTTGGGATTGAGTCCTTCACAAAAGTTTTAGATCTAGTTCTCAGCTTTGCAACTCACCTGAGATTGCTTTATTATGACTTTTATAACTCCAGATATAGGCTGAAAACTGAAACAGAATCTGGGCTGCAGTAAACTTCTTGACAGTTTTGGACTTCTTCATCTCTACTAAGTTTTTAACTTCAAAGCTGTAGAACTAGATTTTGGGTTATTGATAAAAGTTTTAGGCCTATATCTTATTTTTCCAGCAAGCCAAACAACACCTGAAGCCGAGATCTGTTAGAACCCAAAAACCGAACAGTCACCTGTAACAACTCAACCTGCAATCACCCTTTCTCACTACTACAAACAAGATAGTGAACTAGATATATATATATATATATTTTCTTTTATTTTTTCTTCACTATTTTATTTTCACTAATATTTATTCTTTGTCGTTAAGTTGTCACTCACCTTTTGATGTGAATACAAGCATTTGTGATTGATGAACCCGGTTACTCAACAAGTCACACACTTAAAGTGTTTTTGCATACTCATATTTCAAGTTGTTGTTTGACATAAAAATAAACATTGGTAATGAATACCCCTAGTTACTAAGCAACTCAAAACATTGGAGTAGATAGAACTTTGTACACATTTATTTATTCAACTATCTAATCATTATCACTCTATTTACTTAAACCCTGTTTAGGACTAGTTCAAATGGAATAACACATGAAAAGCATCACACTCATCTTTTATGCGTAGTCAAACAACTCACACAACTTTGCAAGGAATGTGTACTTCAATAATTCTAAAGAAAACTAGAATGCTTAATTTTGCTTTATAAGATATCGTCTATCTAATAAAAAAAATGCAATGCTTAACACAATAAAGAACCCAAAAGTGTAATGTTGATCCTAAATAAGTCTCACACAAGTGCAAATGTAGGTTCATTTCTCCTAATCTTTCAATTAAAAAACTGGTTTGGAAAACATGGATATGATTACAAATTAACTTGCATGAATGTGAACAAACAAGAATTTCGAAGAAAAAAAAATTCTTTATCAAACAAACATAGCTAGCACCAGCATTTAGGATAATCAAATTTCCACTCCCCGAAACTTAATTTTCACATTGTCCTCAATGTGAAAGCAAAGAACAATGGAAGACTAATACTCCCATTTTAACAAGGCTGAATATAACGAATGTCCGATTAAATTGGACATGAACTAGTTTCTTACATGATTTTTCTGAACCTACACAACACAACCAAAAGAAAGGGGGTCACAACCATCTTTATAAAAAAAACTTGAATAAAAACTACAACTAAAACAAAAGAAGCGTTTGTTTATAGTCATTAGCTTGACTTCTACAACATCAACCAGAGGTAGGATTCTTCAAGGAGTAAGTAACTCCTTTAGGAACCAAATTACCAGAAAGACAAGGCCTCAAAACGTTGCCCATTAACCTTGAATTCACCAGTGACCTTATTATGCACCTCAACGACACCATATGGATACACTTTTGTTACCATGATTGGGCCAGACCACCTAGACCGAAACTTGCTTGGGAATAGCTTAAGTCTTGAGTTGAAGAGTAACACTTAGTGCCCAATTTCGAAGTTTTTATTCTGAAGATGCTTGTCATACCAATGCTTGGTCTTTTCTTTGTAAATCCGAGCATTTTCATAAGCATCGAACCTAAAGTCCTCAAACTCACTCAACTGTAACAATCTCTTTTCTCTTGCAGCTTTTAAGTCCATGTTCAACTCCTTAATTGCCTAATAGGCCCTATGTTCTAATTCAACTGGTAAGTGACAAGACTTTCTAAAGACAATTCTGTAAGGAGACATACCCAAAAATGTCTTGAAAGCTGTCCTATAGGCCCAAAGTGCATCATCTAACTTATTCGCTCAATCCTTCCTTGAACTACTCACAATTTTGTCCAAAATTTTCTTCAATTCCCTATTTGCAAGTTCCACTTGCCCATTTGTTTGAGAAAGATAGGCAGGTGCCACCTTATGAGTAATCTCGTATTTCATCAACAAAGCCTCAAATGATTGGTTACAAAAATGGGAGCCTTCATCACTAATAATGGCTCTCGGCAGACCAAATCTTGAAAAAATATTTTTCTTCCCAAATCTCATCACCATGCGAGAGTCAGTAGTCTGAGTTGCAATAGTTTCAACCCATTTAGACACATAATCAATTGCTACCAAGATGTACTGATTGTTGAAGGAATAAGGAAATGGGCCCATGAAATCAATTCCCCAAAAATCAAATAGTTTAACCTTCAGGATATTGGTCAAGGGCATCTCATTCTTTTACGAAATGTTGCCAACCCTCTGACATCTATCACACATACTCACATACTGTCTAGCATCTTGATACATGGTCGGCCAGTAAAAACCAGACTGCCATACCTTTGCAACTGTCTTGGAGGTACTAAAATGTCCACCACACTCCAAGGAATGACAATGGTCAAGGATATCCTGCATCTCATCCTATGGCACACATCTTCAAATCATCCCATCTGCATAGTGTTTATAGAGTAATGGTTCTTCCAAAAAATAATGCTTCACATCCTACAAAAACCTTTTCTTATGATGATAACTCAAATAAGGAGGAACAACGCCACTCATCGAATAGTTCACCAAATCAGCATAGTAGGGATGACTGAAAATGCCAACAACTGTTCATCTGGAAAGCTTTCAATAATGGGCACCTCATTTGCTCTTGATTGCCCCTCTAATCTACACAAGTGATTCGCCACCACAGTCTCCATGCCTCTCTTGTCTCAAATCTCAAGATCAAATTCTTGAAGCAACAACACCGACTGAATCGAACGCGGTTTGGCATCTTTAATTTTCAGCAAATACTTGATTGTTGAATGGTTTGTATATACGATCACCTTGGAACCTACAAGATAAGATCGAAACTTGTCAAAAGTAAACACAACAACAATCAATTCTTTTTCAGTAGTTGCATGAGTCAACTGTGCATTATTTAAAATTCTACTAGCATAATATATAACATGCAACTTCCTGTCTTTTCTCTAGCAGAGAACAGCACCCAAAGCGAAATCACTAGCATCACTCATAAGTTCAAAAGACATACTCCAATCTTAGGCTACCATAATTGGTGCTGACACCAACTCTTACTTCAACATGTTAGAAGCATTCAAAGAATCCTTGTCAAAGTCAAACACAACATTCTTATTCAACAGATGACAAAGAGGTTTACAAATTTTAGTAAAGTCCTTAATAAAATGCCGGTAAAATTGTGAGTGACCAAGAAAACTTCTAACTCCCTTAACATTGGTAGGTGATTGCAGTTTTTCAATAATTTCTATTTTTGCTCGGTCCATCTCAATACCTCTTGCTGAAATTTTGTGGCCTAAAACAATACCTTTCTACACCATAAAATGACATTTCTCCCAATTCAAGGCAAAATTGGTTTCCTCACAACGCTACAAAACTTGAGACAAGTTATCTAAACAACTATCAAAAGAATATCCAAAAGCAGAAAAATCATCCATGAAAACCTCCATAATCTGTTCAACAAAATAGAGAAAATAGCTTTCATGCAACGTTGAAATATAGCAGGTGCATTACACAAACTAAAAAGCATCCTATGGAATGCAAAAGTACCATAGGGACAAGTGAAGGTGGTCTTTTCTTGGTCTTTGAGGGATATAGGAATCTAGTTATACCCTGAATAACCATCTAGAAAACAGTAATACGCATACTCAGCAAGTCTCTCAAGCACCTGATCAAGAAAAGGTAAAGGAAAATGATTCTTATGAGTAAAACTAATAAGTGTCCTCTAATTTATGCAAACTCTCCACCCAGTTATAGTCCTAGTGGGAATTAATTCATTATTTTCATTATGCACCACAATCATCCCACCCTTTTTAGGTACTACCTGTACTAGACTAATCCATGTTTTTTTTTTTTTTTTTATTAAAGAGAATGTAGTCACATGTCCAATAGTGACCTTTGCCCAAGTTTATTAATGAGCCCTCACTTGTGGCCCTCACTTGTGGTGGAGGAATATCGTGATAACAATCACAATACTTGACATTTACAATGAAGTGAAAAAAAGAAAATAAAACTCCAAGTACTCAAAAAAACTAAAAATACCTATCAAGACTACCTCTAACCAAAGACAAATCACACGATTTGAAGTTAACAAGATACATTCAACACTTCCGAAGCTGAGGTAAACCACATGAATTTGTTCTGATGATCCCTTTCAGCAGATGAGGAAGCTCCGTCCGACCTAACCATTCATGGGAAACACCACTACTTCCAAGATGGACCAAAAAGTCGACAACCTTATTTCCTTCCCGATATATATGATTAACATAAAAATTAATCTCTCCCAACATCTTAACTATGTCTTCCCAAAAGTCGTCTAGATACCAAAGAGTACATCTTTCATTTTTAATCCAATTCACTATTAAAGAATCCATTTCAATGATAAGGTTATTGAACCCCCATCGTTTGCAATGTTTAAGTCCTGTCCAAAGAGCTTAACTTCCGCAAGATTGTTACTACCATGCCCAAACGATTTGGAAAAAACGTATACCACATTACCGAACTCATTCCTGACTACCCTTGCTACACCCAACATTCCCGAATTATTGATGCTACTTCCGTCCACGTTCATTTTAAGCCACCTTCAATTTGGCTTTGCCCATCTTACTATGTTAAAGACTTCCTTTTTCCTTGCAATAATAGGTAGATTCAAATAGTTTAACACCTTAATATCATTTTCCACTAGCCGAGAAGCCTTGCTAATTTTAATATCAACCCAATGAATCCAATACTTTGTCGATCTCTATAAAACATGAACCTTTTCTTTCTTACCTTCCATCCTGACTTTACATCTCCACTTCCATACGTTCCAAGAAATGATCATCGGTACAAAGCCAATTAGATTGCCAAGTTGTGAGGACTTTGATGCTCTCCGAAACCACGCCTCGACTGTTGCTTTCCAAGATCAGATAGGGACAAACGAAATTCCCAACATGTTTGAGCTGAATTTCCAAATGGTCACCACTATACTCCCTCTATACAACACATGATTGATATCTTCCAAGGTACCTTGTCGACATCACTCACACTTGGACACTAAAGGCACTCCCAACTTCCTAATACGGTCATCAACACTCAGACTTGCATTTAGGGCCTTCCACATAAACATAGAAAACTTTTTAGGAATTGCAACATTCCATATCCAATCCGACCATTCATATTTATGGTTATTATCCTGAACGAGATTTCAAGCACTCTTGGACGTAAAAGAGCCCTCTGAATTGCCCAACCAGATAAGCTTATCTCACCTATCCTTTGACCCTTAACTTCAATTGTTCCAGTTTATCCGAATCCTAGCTATTATTCAGCATAACCTGCTTCACCTTCAAATTCAAATTACCCACGGTAATATTCCCACAAAGGACTAGAGCTCATCCAATTGTCTTTCCAAAAATACACATTCCCCTTATGAGTTATCCACCTAGAATGCAAAAGAACAAAGGTAATTCATTAACTAAAGATTTCCAGAATCGGGTACCTCTTGTAGCATTAATGTCCAATGGATGCACACCATGCATATACTTTGCACAAAAGTACTTTTGCCAAATAGAATCTGAACATAGCAAATTCCAGGCGAATTTTAGATGTAACGACCTTTGAACATCAAACCAATCCCTCCCTCACCCATCGGTTTGCAAAGTTTATCCCATTTAATACATTTTTTCTTAGGACTCCCATTAATAGAACACCATAAAAAAGTACTAAAAATCTTATTAATCCGAGTATAAACCATTTTCGGAACATGCATCGCTGAAAGAAGATGAATTGGCATACTCGACAATACCTTACGAATTCTTTGAATAATATCCTGGAAATGTATTGACTACAACCTTCCAGATACAATTGGAACCCCTAAATATTTGAATGGAAACACCCCTTCCGAAAACTGAGTGATGGATAAAATATGCCCCCGTCTAGCATTATTAATATGCTTAAAGAAAAAATATGAGATTTGGCGTTGTTTACCTGTTGGCCTGACCATGAAGCATAGGTGCTCAAAGTACTAACAATCTCCAAAATAGAAGATTTCCTTCTATTGGAAAAAATTATCATATCATCAGCGTATAATAAATGTGAAATTATAGGGCCTTGTCTCGGATGAGAGTAACACTTTACTCTTCTATGTTCAAACTTCTTCTTCTTAATTAATCGGGAAAGTACTTCCTCCACTAAAATGAATAAATATGGGGATAAAAGATCACCTTGACGAAGACCCCTTCCACCCTTAAAGAATGCCTTTGATGTGCCATTCATTAAAATCGAATACCAAGGTGTAGTAACACATTGCCTTAGCAAAAGCTTCTAGAGAGAAACCAAAAGCTTCCAATACACAAAATAAGAGCTCCCAGTCAATCGTATCATAGGCTTTTGAAAAGTCAATTTTCATCAATATATTACCTCCTCGGGCTTTTTTATTAATATCATGAATAAGCTCCTGAGTGAGACTAACATTTTCAAAAATACTTCGACTTGGTAGAAAAGCTCCTTATTCCTTTGAAATTATTCTGCTAAAGAGTGATGTAAATCGGTTCACTAGTATCTTAGAACATATTTTATAGACCATAGAACAAAGACTGATCGGCCTAAAATTCCCAAACGATGTTGGGTTTTGTACTTTAGGAATTAGAACAATATAAGAGGCAATGTAGAACCTTGGAAATTCAATCCCGGTAAAAAATTTAGTAACTGCTTCAAATAAACCATCTTGTACTAGAACCCCAAACCAAAGCCATTCGGACCAGGATTGTTGTCCTTTGGAATAGAGAATAGGGCATTTTTAACCTCCTCCACCAAAGGAGAACTACCAAAAATATTATTCTCCTCTTCCGGCACTTCACCCGTAATTAACTCAGCCAAGTTTGGCAATGAACTCGACAGGTTTGCCTTAAGAAAATCTTCAAAATAGACACAAGCCTCCTCATGGATGCCTTCCGGCATATTAAGTACTCGGCCATCAGGCAGTTTCATTTCCATCACCACATTATGTTTCCTGGACTGTAGTGCTCTAAAGAAAGATGATGACACTTTACCCTGCAAAATCCAATCTTGCTTAAACTGTTGAGCAAGGCGAGCTTCCTCCCTTTTTACCCAGACATCAAGCTCCATCTTATTAGCTAATACATCCACTTCAACATCTTCCAAAAACCTTTCTTGGAAACTAGCTTCACCTTCTTCCACTTTTGTCTCTAACTCTTTAATATGTTGCCCAGTCCAACCAAAGACCTCCTTGTTCCAAGTTCTAAGTACATGTTTGAGCCTTTTCAATTTTTCTGCTAGCTTCCACAAACTAGTTCCACTAACCTCTACCTTCCAGGAACTCAACACGCACCTCCAAAAATCCTCATGTGTAGTCCACATATAATGAAATTTAAGGAGACAGGACCATACCTGGATGAAGGCTCCGAGAGACCCAATAGCATTGGAGAATGGTCTAAGGACCTCCTGGGCAGGTAATGAGTCTTTACTGAAGGGAACAAGTCCAGAAATTTCAAATTACATAAGGCTCTATCAAGCCTTGCTCATGAGTGAGACATCCTAGATTGCCCATTACACCATGAGAATTTGTTCCCTCAAAAAGGTGTCTCCACCAGTCCTCCATTGCCATAAGCAACCTCGGACTTCCACCACGTCTTTCACTATCATTTCGCAAGATATTAAAGTCCTCCAAAAGCACATGAGGCAACTACAAGTTATTAATAAGAAGCAAATCATTCCATAAAGATCTCCTGTCTAAGTATCGACATTTTGCATAGACAGTTGAAATCAAAACACTAGAATTGATCAGCAAAGAAATATGTTGATTTGATTCACCCATGACATCCACATGTAGCCTAGCATTCCAGAAACACCAAATTTCACCGGCCTGGTCCGCATTAGACAAACATTCACTAAAAGATAGGACATTTCTCCAGTAACTCAGTAGATGATCATCCTGGAATGGCTTCGCCAAAAAAAGAATAGAAGGGTTATGTATACGAACCAATGACTGCAGTCGTTTTTTAGAGGTGCCAATACCTCTTATATTCCAAAACATAATTTTATTCATCATTTAGTATGTTGAGAGGGCCTGCTCAGAGCCCTTGTAGAACTTCTTTAAATAATCCATGAACTATCAAATATAGGATAAATAATCCCTGCATCTAACCATTTAAGAACTTCAGCCTTAACTACTTCTTTCATGTTAGGATTTAACCGTCTATGATTTTCAATAGGTTTATGGTTATCCTCCATTAAAATTCTATGCATACACAATGAAGGGCTAATTCCTCTAAGGTCTGATAAAGTCCGTCCTATGGCTTTTTTTCTCAATCTCAAAATAGGCATCAATTTATCAAGTTGATCATTTGACAAAGAAACACTTGTAATCACAGGAAAAGTATTATTCTCACCTAAAAAGGCATACCTAAGATGTGACATAAATGGCTTCAACTCCGAAACTAGTGCTTGCACATTAGAAGGGGGAAGGAGTGGCTTACCTTTTCCTAGATCCTCAAAATGAATACCTCTCTGTTGCGGCTTAGGACATGTAGCCTCTAATGCACATGCCACTTCTGCAACCTCCAAATTATCACCTTTACTTGTACCTGCACTCATTAATCAAGTCTCGAGAGGTTCTTTAGTATTTTCAGCCCTTAAAACCTCTTTGGTCAACTCATTTACAATATCAAATTGAAAAATATGATTAGTAAAAGAATGATATTTAGCAGCTTCAAGTAAATTAGACTCTACTCTTCTTCACCAACCTTCAAAGTCAGCCTACTATTCTTAACATCAATGACATCTCCAACTGTGGCAAGAAAAGGCCAGGCTAAAATGATAGGGATCTCGACGTCTTTTTCCATCTCCAACACAATAAAATCAACTGGAATGATAAACTTCTTTACCTTGATCAGCACATTCTCAAGAACAACCAAAGGATATTTCACCGATCTATCAGCTAGCTGCAAAGAGATGCTAATAGGCTTCAACTCCTTTAATCCAAGCTTCCTGGACACAGATAAAGACATTAGTGAAACACTAGCACCTAAATCACACAAAACCTTAGAAAAACTCCCTGGATCTCTTAGCTTTGGTAGAAGCTTATTCTAGATAATGGCACTACATTCCTCCATCAAGGTAATGGTCTCGAAATCCTCCAATTTCCTATTCTTGGACATGATCTCCTTTAGGAACTTTGTATAGGCAGGAATATGTGCTAAGGCAGTTGCAAAAGGAATATTAATGTGAAGCTGCCTAAACACTTTAAAAAATTTCTCAAACTGTTGATCAATTTTATTCTGCTTAAGCCTTTGAGGAAAAGGATTGGGAGGGACATAAGGTTTGACTTGTGGTAGTGAGGATGGTCTCTTGGTTAGGGTCTCAACTTCTTCACTGACCTTCTTACTCAAGTCTTCATGGTCTACTTCATCACCAACTATAGTCTCACCACTTACCTAACCAAGTTGCTTACTACTTCCCAAGGTGATTGCCTTGCAATGCTGCTTCAGATTGCCCTCTGTCTTACTAGGAAAATTGCCCTATCGATGAGAATTGGTGGACTTGGCTAATTGCCCTAATTGCATCTCCACATTTCTGTTGGAACTCGCCAACTGGTCAACTTTTACTTCCAGTCTCTCAAATTTCTCTGAATTGGCATTGGCTAACTTGTCAACAGCTATCTCCCAAGGCTGCTTACCTTCTAGTTGGGATGGTCTTGGTTGGAAACCAAGAGGATGGAAAGGTCTAGAATTGCTATCTTGGTTACCTTGATCTTTCCATGAAAAGTTGGGATGATTCCTCCAGCCTGGGTTGTATGTGTTGTAAATAAGGGTTGTTCTGTTACTACTGCCTACAGCGTCTATGGTAATCCTAACTAAATATGTTAATCCATTATAGAAAGTATGTACAATCAGCCAGTCAGGAAGACCATGATGTGGAAATTTCCTCTGCAATTCTTTAAACCTCTCTTAGGCTTCATACAAAGATTCACCACCAAACTGAACAAAACTAGTAATATCATTTCTAAATTTGACAGTCTTACCTAGGGGAAAATACTTAGTCAAAAAAGCTTGTGATAAGGCATTTCAGGTGGTGAAAGAATTAGACGCTTTGGAATTCAACCAGGCCTTAGCTTTATCCTTTATAAAAAATGGATCATCATCACTAACTCCATTCATCTTAATTGTATCACTAACTGCATTCATCTTAATTGTAACACAAATCTCCAAGAAATTGATCCTGCAGGTCCTCCACCAAACTACTCTTGCTGCACCATCTGGATGAGACCGGGCTTAATCTCAAAGTTATTAGATTTGACAGTAGATCTCACAATGTTGGGTTGAGCACCATTGGCATTCAACACGATATAGTCACGTAACACCCTCTGATTCTGGTTATCTGCCATGGTTACTGCTTGGTCTTGCTCTAGCTCCAATCTTTGTTTTGTCCTTAATGCATATAGGGTTATCCTAATTTCTGGATCAAAAAACATAATTAGCTCACAATTACATGACATACACTATATATAGAAAACTTAAATTGACAACAAAAACAAAAAAACAACCTAAAGACCCTAGAAAATGATGGAATTTGGCCTCGAGAGGGTAGGGTCAGTCTAAATGAATAAATGAATAACAAAATAGAACAATACAATCTAAATTAATACAAGAATTTATTTTTATTAATATTGAAAACAATCCTCCCTGCAATGGCACCAAAACCTTGATGGTCCCTAGACTCTACCACAAGTGTATGAGTCGTGAAAAATAGGAGTGTAACCAGTCCAATCTAATTTTGCACCAAATTTATGACCGAACCGGTATGCACCGATTTGAAAACCAATTATGCACTGGTTACCCTTCTAAACCAGTACCTCCAGTTTTACTGGTTCTTGTTCCAGTTCCGTTCGATCCTATTTTTCGGTTTTAATAAAATGTAAATTTTTCATAAAAAAGTTATAATTTATAGTGATTTTGTATAACTATATTAGTATTAGTATAAATGTTAGTTGAAGTTATAGTGATTACTTATTAGTAATTTTAATTTAGAATAACTATATAATAGTATTAGTATAACTATCAATATAACTATATCACTGATAGTTATACTAATACCAATAGTATTAGGATTGACAAATGAGCTAATTAAAGTGAAATGTAATTAATATACTAATGTATATTAGTATTACTAATGAATTATGTATTTATCAAAAGGAAAATGTTGAGAATTTATTAGGCCATAAAATGTTATTAATATATATATTATGTTTAAAGCATATGATCAAATAAATTTTCATGTTTAATATTAAAATTTTATGTCATAAATTATAATAACATTATGTTATATATAATTATAATTTATATCATCATATGTATAAATTATATATAATATTAACAATATTAATTTAAAATAAATAATATATTGAATCGGTTCGGTCCGGCCCGGTTCTAAAAAGTATAGAATCGGAACCAGACCGGTACCGGCCAATTTTGGAACTAAGGGAACGGGTCTAAAACTGGACCAGTTACACCGGTTCGGGCCAATCCGGTCCAGATTTCTGGTTTCCACCCCTATTGACAAATAGAATGGGACAAAAAAGGTATCATTTCCACAAGGAGGAGATTCAAGTATCAATTTATAAAATTTCTATATTATTTAGACGATCCCAAATTGATGTGACTGGCAGTAAATTTTTAACCTGAAAAATCAAATATGAAAGGTTCCTAGGGCTTGGATTTCATCAATTGAATTCTTTCAATGAGTTTAAACCCCGTTGCTTGCATTAATATTTTGCTAATTACAATGACCGAATTCCCTATTTTATGTGATATCCTCTGTCAAGGTATAACACTTATATCAATCCTATGTCTACTTTAGTGATCACAAAAATTAATATAAGTTCATTATGCTCTGTGGAATTCTTGAATGTAGGTCACAAAAGTGTGTATTTATTTATAAACTAGACTACCAAGGTTTGATAAATTCACAAACTAATATTGAACTTTAACTTTCATTACTTCATTCAATATCTTAAGCATGCAATTCATGGCTAGTAAATTGCAAGAACGAAAATCGAAATCATCCAATTGCAATTAACAAAGGGTATTCAATACAACAATGCTCAAATCATATCCAAAATTCAATGACTACATTCTAGCCCTAGAATAAGAAAACTAGCAAATCATAAGTAATAAAATAATCCAATTATTTCTCAAACATAAATTCGAATTCAACACCCTTTATAACAATTCAACAACTAAAAATTAGAGAAAGAAAAAAAAAAAGAACTCTATAATTGCAGAAACCGTGAGGTTCGTTCTTCCTTTCAAAATTACAACTCCTCCTTCAATCCTCTTTTCTTTCTCTCTACCGATCTATTTTTTTAGAATTATCTCAATACGCATCTAGCTAGAAGTTTATCACTGCTTGGTCTCCTCTATTTTAATTTTAAAGTTTTTTTTGTTAAGTGCAAGCTAATTAAAAAATCTGTCATCCATATATGTAGCTAAAAAATCCAATTAGTTCAAAGCAATTCTCCTTTCAAATTTTAAAACAGATTCCCCCCCCCCCCAATGTCTCCGTACAAATCCTAAAACGGAGCAGTCCAAATCTGTTCAAAACTTGGCAGACCGACTTCCTGCTGGATTTAGAGCATCAAAACGACACAGTTTGGGGTTGAGTCCTTCATGAAAGTTTTAGATCTTGTTCTTCTGCTAAGTATTGGAAAGATTTGGACTTCTCCTTTTCTATTAATTTTTGAACTTCAAAAAGGTAGAGTTGGATTTTGGGTACTTTATAAAAGTTTTAGGCCTACGTCTTAGCTTTTCAGAAAGCCAAACAATACCTAAAATAGATGTTTGTAGCTCCATTTAGAACCCAAAAACCGAATAGTATTTTGGTTTGACTAGACCAGACCAACTAGGATTCTCTCTCTAAGCCTAGCCCCATTTTTGCCTCTTCACATCATCCCAATTTAAACATAATTCAATAATTAAACACTTGTGAAACATCAAGAATTAAATAAATGTGAAAGACACCTAAAATTCTAGACAAATGAGCTAAAAAATATACAAAACACTGAATCAAAATAATTAGGACTAAGAAAATATGTGAAATAAATTCCCACATCACTTATTGAGCTATCCTTGTTCTGTTCCTTTTGCTTATTGAGCTCGTCTTCGAAGCCATTCATATCTACTGTCTTTACCTCCTCCAACAGTTTCTCATACCTTTCCTCAGCTAGCAGGTGGTTTCCGACTGCTTCTGGACGGGCGCCATCACTGTACAACTCAATTAGTTGTCTCATTACATCCCTATTGGTTTTTTTAGAGGTAACCTCAGGCATTATCAACACATCGTAGTGATGGAAATCTCTGTCTACTTCCATGGAATATGATCTGATTAGGCTTGATTGTGATGATTTGCCTTACGTTGTATCCATCTCCTGATTGCTCTATGGCTTTATGTTGTAACTTGTTCTTTGTAATTCCAAGACTTTATGTTGTAACTTGCTCTTTGTAACCCTGTGGTTGTATGTTCTAACTTGTTCTTTGTAACCACAACCCTGTGGCTTTATGTTGTATCTTATTATGATTAATGATATCGCCTTATATGTTGTTGTGCCCGGCCATTCGCCTTGCGCATTCTACTTCGTCGTTTCCTTTTATCTTCTTTTGTCTTTTTTTTTTTTTTTGGCAGGCCTAGGGGGATTTGCCGCAGGAAATTACAAGATTCTTGACAACCTCGCTAGCCGTTTGTTCATTCGTTTGCATTATGTCCATTTGCCTTTGTCGGCTAGTCGTCCTCTCGAGACCTATCTGCGATTTTAGTTGCTAATGCCTTCCCAACTTTCTGTTGTACCTGCTGGATTAGTCGTGTACCATTGTACTTAGTCATTTTATGTTATCTTTTGCTCTTCATAATACTGCAGCCACGTGTTGCGGCTGTGGATGATTAATAATACTACCTTTTGTTGACCATATCCTGTTATGTCTCTTTGCGCATTCTTGTTTCGCCGTTTCATTATTCTTTCTTTTGTTTTCAGCCTATGGGTTTGCCGCAGGAAATTACAGGATTCACCAATAAGGGCTTTACGGTCCACCTCGCCAATGTTTGGCCTACATCTAACGACCCCGCTAGCCGATGACTTTTCTATTCCCACTGCTTTCATCGGCCTTTATTGTATGGTCATTCTCCTCAGGCCTTAGCGGCTTTGTTTAATGAGGCCGACATTTTTCCACATTTTCCTTGTATTGATTACCTTTATTTCATTGTTCGTCTTCTAGTTAGACTTTATCTTACCTGATTCTTTTGTTCTTTTACTTTACCCCACCTTTGTCATGTAGTCTTCTAGTTGGGCTGATCCCGCTCTCTACTGCAGGGAGACAAGGTGGGCTCGGGCTTGGTTTGCCTCCTTGGCCAGCGGGGATGTAAGTTTTTCGGGCAGTTTGGAACTATACGCATCTTCCTCCATTAGTATAAATTTATTCTTCGGGTAGCCGCGAGGCTGATCCCACTCTCCACCATCGAGAGACAAGACCGCCTCGGGCTCGGCTTGCCTCCTTGGTCCGCTGGATGGTAGGCTATCTGGGCAGTCTGGAATTGTACCCATCTTCATCCATTAGCATAAATATATTTTTCGGGTAGCCCCTCTCTGCCATGTGGACACAAGAGGGCCTCGAGCTCGGCTTGTCTCCTTTGTCTGCGGGGAGGTAAGCTGTCTGGGCAATCTGGAACTATACCCATCTTCCTCAGAAGATGAGGATGTTATCATTATTTTGCTCTTAATGGCAGGAGTAAACTTTGCAAACCTGGGCCCCCTGGCTTACGTCGTATTGTTCTTGTCGTTTTCTACCATGCCACTGCTATCCGTGTCGTTGATGTCCGTGTTGTCAATGTCTGTACTTTTTGTGTAACACCCCGCCTAATTAACCATTAGGATTAACCCTTAAATGCTCTAGATTAAGTTTTTAATTTTGGGTTATTCCTAACATCAATGTTGATAGTGAGGTTAGCCTTAACCTTGACACTTAGTATCATTAAGTAAAGGATTAGAGAAGCAAGTCTATTAGTGAATTTAGTGAGGCTTTTAGGACCTTAGAACATTCATGGGCCTAGCCCAAGAAGCCTTGAACCAAGCCCTTAGGTATTCGAGACTTAGTAGCTAGCTTTGGCCCAAGTTTAAGAACTTGGTGTAGAGTTGACCCATGGCCCAATTAAGCCAAATCAAGCCCTTTCAAACCCATCTTAGTGGATCTTGATGTCTCCTTTCAACCCTCAAAATCTGAAAAATAAGGCCTCCTCTCATTCAAGCCCAAAAGCCCACAAGCTATCAACCCACACACTTGGCCCTTTTAAGCCCACAAGGCACAAATCCATGTTTGGGTTTATTTCACTATTTAAATTGAAAACCCAATACACCATACCATGGGTTTTCTTAAGCCCATATCATACCTTAAATGACCAAATTAAGTTTTGAAAGTTGGCTAAGACCATTAATCAACATTCATGAGGTTAGTGATAAGCCATGCTTTGAACCTTAATTACGTTTTAATCTTTTCTTAACCTTTTAATCCAAAATTTTCTTGATTTATTATTTCATTTCATCATACTTAGACCTTAATAATACCCTAGATAAACCTCCCCATATGTCATTAAGGGAAATGACATACCAAACCCCAAATCCACATCAATCGGTTATTGTGTATGCCTTTGAGTACTTTGACTGTTTTGCCCTTAGGACCAATATTTTTGTAGGTTGTCCTCAATGGTAATAGGGTCCTTAGACACCTCATGAGACGCCTTCAAACCCAGAATAAGTCCTCATGAGACGCCTTCAAACCCAAAATAAGTCTTGGATGAAATTAGTTCCACAAACCAAACCAAGAAGCCAAACCGATTGCACCTTAGTCTAGTTTGAGTGGGAACCAATTAGGTTGGGATTTAACCAACCATCTGCTTTGGTTGAGCCACCACCCTACACCACTCCAATCACCACCCAATCCCCAAGAGGCCCCCCATGGCCATCATGAGAAATTTGATTCAGATTTTCCCACCCAAAACCATCCAAAACCGAACCTCAAATCTGCTAAGTGAAAACCACTTCAATCTGCCTGTTTGCATGGGTGATTTGCTTGAATTTTTGTCATCTGAACCATGCCCCACGACCTGGATCCCTCTATAGGACCATTGTAGCCACAGTAAGGAGTAAATTATGATGGTTTCAGACCATTATTCCCCCTGCACAAGGTGGCATAAGCCAATGGAAGCAAGCTGGAAAAATTTCAGACTTGTGCACCACCCACTTCACCCGAGTGAATTTTTGTGAGTTTTGTTTCGATTATCAAGCATGTATCGGTTTTGAATAAATTGGAGATTAAGGATTTCTTAGCTATGATTAAGTGTTGGGATGAGTTTGATTATACAAGAATTAGCCTTCATCATGTTATTAAAGACTTTAGTGATTGTTAGTGATTAAAGAAAATCTCATATGCATGCATTCATAGGGATCATTAGTTAAAAATACATATAGGCATCAACTAGAGTGCATGCCACAGATTGAGACTGTTTGAGTAAGTTCCAATTTGATTTTTTAAAAATCTAAGGGTATAGATGGCTTTAGAATTTCAAAAATATGAAGTCCATGAAATTTGGTTAAATTTGGAGTTCGTTTGCAATTAGTAAAAAATTAGGACCTTAGCGGTAATTTTTGAAACACTATGGGTGTTTTTTTAAATACCCATTTTTGAAGCCTTTGTTTATGAATATCATCCATAGTAGTATTAATCCTAACTTAGTACGTAGTTGATTTCAACAGCTACAACATTTTTTCGATTACTCCCAATTTAGTGAAAACAAGTCTATAGACAACGTAGTCTTAGCATGAGTTGTACTACGGTCACCGATAGATACTCACAGTGTATATGGGAAACTGTGATGTTATCACACGTTATGATGTTATATGAATTGTTGATAATGATGAAAATTTATGACGAAGTTACGTTTTCAAAAATCGAAGTAAAAATGTTCATTGAAAGAAAAGATGTGTCTCCATTTTTCTCTGAAAATGTTAAGGAATTTGGACAGAGTCATGCATACTAATTTTTTTTGCATTTCATTTTTATCACTGAGATTTTATCACTTAAATTACTAAGATATTTAGTAAATCTCACCCTTTGTGGGACCACTATCATTCCACTCGAAATGATAGAAGTTGTGTCTGGTCTTGAGAAGGATGAACTAGATGGAGCGCTGGATCTGACTGATTGAGGAGGAGCCAAACCTTTTCGTGAGGAGATAGGATTAATCCTAATGTTTATAACCCAAGTCGTTCATGCTTTAGAACACATGAAGCGGATGATTTGACTTTGACCCTTAGTTGTACTAAGATTATGCTGCATTTGATGCTTTGAACTTGATGATCACTAATGAATTGGGATGCTTTTAGTTATTTAGCATAAGTTATACTTTCACCTTTATTTCCATTGCGATTATTGCATACTGCTTGTTGCATATTAGGATGCATTTCATAATAACTGTCATGTACGAGGGTACATAACCTTGTGTTGCATGTCCCAACGTTCTAAATCTCAGTTCCATCCCAAGTGGAGGTTGGGGGTGTTACATTTTACTTTAGTATTTGGGTGGTCAATAGACTCGGCCTGCACTCCATCGAGGAGAGGTCATAATGCCTCATGTCAAACCGTCTCTTTGGTCCCCTTGAAGGTAATTTGGCCAGCGATACGGCTGGTCTACTCCATCACGATGGTGGGGGTCGGGGTAAATATTCGGGCAGCCTCAAGGCTGAACTCGCTCTCCTTTGCGGGAGGGAGAAGGCAACCTTTGGCTCATCCCGTCCCTTTGTTCCCCGCCGGAGGTAAGTTGTTTGCATCTAAACCCGCTGCCACTCATTGACACTGCAAAAAAGTGTAAGTTTGGGTTAGGCTGGCATTGACCCCACTCTTCGTCATAGCAGGGGTCGAGAAAAGTTAATTCAGATAGTCATAGGGCTAATAGCACTCTCTACTGCGGAAGGGACAAGGCAATCTTTAGGCCTACATTTCCCTATGGTATATGGGCAGTTTATTACTAAACCCTCTTCCGCTCGTTGACGCCTACGAGGAAGGTAAAACTTTTTCTTCGAGTAGTTGAGGATTGACCCTCACACTACTGCGTGAAGGATAAGATAACTTTTAGACCTAGTTGTCCCTCCGGTGCCCCACGTGGGAGATAATTTGGATAGCAATGTGGCTAGTTTGCTCCTTCACCATGATAGGGGTCAGGATAAGTTGTTCGGGCTGCCAGGGGCTGGTCCCTCTCTCCAGGATGAGGAGGTTGAGTCCTTCATGCGGAGGTAAGTTGTTTAGGCAGTTTGGGACTAGACTCGTTCCTGCTCGTTGACATCGTAGAGGAGAGTAAGTTTGGATCAGGGTAGCGCTAATCCCACACTTCGTCGCAGCGGAGGTTATGATAAGTTATTCGGGTAGCCGTGGAGTTGATCCCGCTCTCCACTGTAGGTGGGACAAAACAACCTTTAGGCCTACATTTCTCTATGGTATCCCGCATGGAGATAAGTTGTTCGGGCAGTCTGTTGCTGAACCCTCTCCCGCCCATTGACAACTACGAGGAAGGTAAAATTTTTTCTTCGAGTAGTTGAAGACTGACTCGCACGCTGTTGCATGAAGGATAAGGCAACCTTTAGGCCTACCTTTCCCTTTGGTGCCCCGCGGGAGAGGAAATTTGGATAGCAATGTGGCTAGTTTGCTCCTTCGCCATGATGAGGGGGTTAGGATAAGTTGTTTAGGCCGCCATGGGGCTGGTCCCTCTCTTCAAGACGAGGAGGTTGAGCTGTCTACTCACCTATCGTCCTTCGTGGGAGAGGTAAGTTGTTTGGGCAGTTTGGAACTAGACCCGTTCTCGCTCATTGACATCACAGGGAATAGTAAGTTTGGGTCAAGCTAGCACTAATCCCACAGTTTGTCACAGCGGAGGTCGGGGTAAGTTATTCTGCTAGCCGTGGGGCTGATCCCACTCTCTGTTGTAGGAGGGACAAAGCAACCTTTAGGATTACTTTTTCTATGGTATTCCGTTGATGTTTATAAGGAAGGTAAGTCTTTTTTTTTGGATGGCCAAGGGCTGACCCGCATTCATCCACAGGAGGGGTAGAGCAACCTTAGGCATTACACTCGCCTCTTTCGCATCGCAGGGAGGTAAGTTGTTGATGGAGATTTTGTTAATTTTGCTGATGTAGATCACATTGACGGAGTTGACTTTCTTGATGGCGACTAAGTTGATTTTGTTTGTGGAGAGTTCATTGGTGGTTTGCGTTATGTTTTCAAAATTTGTCATTGAAGTACAACACTTCTTTTATTAAGGCTAGTAACGTGTGCATGGAAATATATAAACTTACGACAATGAATTAGCTTAGCAATAAAATTTGCGTAGATGTTCGGCATTCCAGGGATGCGGCAACTCATTCCCTTGAGCATCTCAGAGGTAGTAGGCGCCCAAGTGGTTTGTGGCAGTAACTACGTAGGGGGCCGCCATCGGGGGCCTAACTTTCCTTCGTCTCGTGTTATTGTTCCTGTCTCTTTGAGTACGAGATCCCCAACCTTGAACATTCTTGGGTGCACACGCTTGTGGAAGCATCTCTCGACCATTATTTTGTTGGCCACGGTTCTTATTTCGACTTCTAGTCTGACTTCTTCCAACAAATCTAGCTATTCCTCTAGCCGTTTATCTTTGGATTCTTGCTTGAAGTGCTAAACTTTAATGGTGGGGATTCCGATCTCTACTAGCAGCATCGGCTCGTGGCCGTAACTAAGAGTAAAAAGAGTTTTCCCAGTCTGTGTTTTCATTGTGATGCGCTAGGCCAACAAGATAGCGGTGAGTTCTTCTGCCCACACCCCTTTTCTATCGTTGAGCCACTTCTTGAGCATTCCCATTAGTGTTTTGTTGGTTGCTTCAACTTGCCCGTTAGATTGGAGGTGTCCTGGGGATGAGTATCGAAACTCGATCCCCAATTCCCTGCACCAATTGCAATAGTGATCGGAATCAAATTGTCTCTCATTATCAGATATGATAGTACGCAGGATGCTAAACCTACAACCTATCGTCCTCCATAGGAACCATGTGATGTTATTTGGCATGATGGTTGCTAAGGCCTCAGCCTCGACCCACTTGGTGAAGTAGTCCACAGCCACCACCACAATTTTTACTCCTCCTTTGCCCAGGGGAAACGGGCCGACCAAGTCAATTCCCCATTGGGCGAAAGGCCAAGGTGACGTGATCGACATCAGCTCTTCCGGTGGGAAATGGGGTACCCTGGCGTATTCTTGGCACTTCCAACATTTCCACACATATTCCTCGGTGTCCCACAGGATCCGAGGCTAGTAATATCCCACCCCTCATTACTTTCCCAGCTACGCCTTTCCTCCTAAATGACTCCTGCAAATCCCTTCGTATATTTCTGCGAACATGTATTGCGCTTCTTCAAAGGTGATGCACCTCAAGAGAGGCATCGAGGGGCCCTTTGAATAAAAAATTCCCTCAATTAGAGTGTAGCGCACTGCTCTATTTCCAATCTTCCTGGCCTCCTTTCTATCCCCTAGTAGATCATTGGTTTCCAAATACCTGAGTATGTCCTCCGCCTAACCTAGGGCTCTGGCCAGTATTTCCATTACCTTAATCCCGACAGTAGGTACTTTCACAGTTCGGATCACTATATGCTCTGGTAGGGGGAGTCCACCTATCTGGACGCCACATGTGCCAGCTTGTTTGCTTTTTGATTTTCTGCCCTCAATACATGTTGAATCAAGAAACACTTGAAATGGGAGCGCTCGGCCTCTACTAGTGCTAAGTATTTTTTCAACTTTTTTCTTTTTATAGCAAACTCTCATCGCAGTTGATTGACTACTACCTGGAAATCGGCTCGTACTTCGATTTTGATGGCGCCTAGAGACCTGGCCACCATTAGCTTGAAAAACAGTGCTTCATCTTCTACCTCGTTGTTCGTCGTTTTGAACGCCAATTTGTTGGCATCATTGTACTCCTCTCCCTCAAACGTAACGATGTGCACTCCCAGTCCCCTCCAGCCTGGCAAAATGAACCATCAACAAATACTTGTCAAGGCTTCACGGGAGGTGCATCACCATTCTCTACTAGGAAATCGATAAACTCAGCGACGAAGTCCACTAGCACTGTTCCTTTGATGGTATTTCGCGGTGCATTGTCGATGTTGAATTCGCGCAACTCCACTACCAAGTTCATGAGCCGACCTTTGGTCCACATTCTCTTCACACACCAATGCTAAGGAGGTTGCCTGGGGGGTGACCACTAGGTACAAGGTTAGAGTTTCCCCACACCGGGGTTGGCTGAGGAGTGGTGGGCTCGTGAGGTACTTCTTGAGGGTGCCAAATGCCAACTCACACTCGCCATCCCATACATGTGCTTTCTGCAGGACCTTGCAGAAAGACAGGCATTTGTCGGTGGATGTTGACATGAACCTGTTGAGAGCCGCCACTCGCCCAGCCATCCTTTGTACCTCATTTATGTTTTAGGGTGGGACCATGTTGAGGATGGCCCCCACCTTCTCGGGAGTTGGCAGCAAGGTGCAGTCACCATCCGCAGGACACACCTCGCTTACCCTACCATTCGTAGGCATCTCTTCGCGGATGTGTGCCCATCTTTCCTCCACCGCGCCCTCTTCAATCCCAAGAACTTAGTTCTTTTGCTGGTCAACTTTCAAGTCACCGGTAATACTGGTGAGCTTCCGAATTGTCTGGAATAGGTTGCCTCAGGCGTACGAAGTACATGTAAGACCTAAAAAAGATCCCACAGACGGCGCCACTATTAACGTTGTGTTTCGCATGCCTTTGGGTCAAGCTCCAACTGTTCAGGTCTTCAGAACTGGGCTTGCAAAAGATATGGAAAAATGCAACTAGGAGAGGGCGGCCTTGGGGCCGGGGAATGTCTAATGCTAAAGTTAGTAAATTCTCTTGAAAGTTTGTAAATAAGTAAAAGAGTCTAGGGATTAGAGAGCATTTCTCAAACCTGGGGCTTGCTATTTATATCCTGGATCGAGGGAGGAGCAAATCGTGTCTGTTGTCTCTACGGAGTTCGTGCCCCTTCTATTATTCCTGTTGTCAAAGTCTTTTCATGACGCGTGGCTCTGTGACGGCACCTTCAATGTGGCGTGTAGCTCGATAGTGGCTTCATTAATGCAGCGTGGTTTCTAGGCCTTGCTTTATCTTTTGTGAGCCGTAGATGTTTCTATGTCACTACAAGAAAAATGAGTTTTTGTGACCAATTTATTGCAACCAAAAGCTTCTTCGCAATCAATTTTAGTTGTAAATAGTCATTTTGCTAGAATTAACTGGTCACAAATAAGCAGTTTTCTTGTAGTGTGTCAGCGGCTCGAGGGTTCTTTGCATTTCCCGCTACATTCTATACAAGTTTCCAAGTTCAGAACGTGGCCGAGCGATGCCAGGCCGATCTGTCCTGTTAGTCACTTGACCCATTTCCCTAGTTGACAACTTGCTTCAAGCATGGTCCTGGTGACCCTAAGGCAGGGTATTGGGCCAAGGCCCAATGGACTTTGTGAAGTGGGGAAAATCCCCTTACACTTATTCAAGTACTCTAATCTTGTTTTGGGTTGCTATTCTTCAAAATTCCTAGCCAATAGAGATCATTCTTCTATATATTTATGCATGCATGACGTGATCCATTAATATTGGTTCTTTGAGTTTGAACAAAATAGTTGTGGGGTCTTTGTGCTGGTAGATCATTCAACTTCTTACTACCCCACGCTACATTAGCTGTTATAAGAACAACTATTACAATTTATGACTAGCTGGGCACATGGAGAACGATATGGTCAACACATGACAATGTGTATATATTAACACGATGGGGGCAACATATATAAGACGAGCACTAGAGGCGCGCACGAATGGAGAAGGAACCCTCATGTGCTGGAGGCCGTAAGGCTTGATGAATGGCCATGATGCTGCCTGCAAAGTAACCAACCACAATACTACTTATTGAATCCATCTCTCGTGGAGAAGGAAGATCATGAACTTTTGGAGAGAGATTCTTTTGTAGATTGAGACTCGTCATCAATGTGTAACATCTTTCTTGAAGAAGCTAGGTGTTTTAGTGATCACTAAAAGGAAATACTCTTATTCATAATTAGTTATTTGCAACGAAAACTGTTACGAGAATATATAAATGCATTCTCGTTACAAATGATATTTTTTATTGCAAAAACCTGACCACAAAAACAAACTTAACATCATCGGACTCGGATCCCTTGCATAAGACCTTCTGCACATACCACAGTTGAAAAGTTATAGATGTTATAAATTATATAGATTTGTATATATAAATAACTTGAAATTAGAAAAATAAACGGAATCTTCACATCCTATTAATACAATTGAGAAAATATATATTTTCTTAAATAAATTGCTATTCAGTATTTTGTGAGTAAAACATTAGCTAGGCACCTTGTTCATGCTACCTCGCATGCTAAAATGTCCTTTCTTGGTATCTACATCATTATTTGTGCTATTTTTCAATAATAGTGATAGAATCTAATTTGAAATGTTAAAAATGTCATTTCCTCGCTTTATGAACTATTCTCTGTGCTACTTTTCAATAACAGAGATGGGAAATATAAGTTTTCTTGCAATCCATTCTCGAAGTACTCATCATGTATTTGTAATAAATAAAGTAATCTTTTTTTTTATTATTTGAAAACAATCTTGTTCCTCATTACTGCAGCAAGTGTTGGATACATGGAGGGACTTCCTCCAAGGAAATGCTCTCCTTAGAGAGTTTTACAGCATCCTTTGCTAATCTATGGGCAATACAATTTGATAATCTAGATACATATTCAAAGGACCAGGATGGCGAGCTTCTTAGTTCTGCTTTGATGTCTTGAATAACCAGCCCTGCTGTGCTCCAATCTCTTGTCTCTTCGTTGATGTCTTGAACCACATTGAGTGCATCCCCTTCCAGAATAAGATTTTGAAGGTGTAGATGTTTACAGAAAATTACAGCCTTTAGAGCCACCAAAGCCTCAACTAGCTTTGCATCAGGGAACAAATCCCTTTGAGATCTCATAGTTGCAATTACCTTGCCTTCCCAGTTCCTAACCACCACCCCTATGCCTATTTTGCACCTTATTCTGTCAACAGCCGCATCCCAATTTGCCTTAAAACCATTCACATGTGGAGGAGTCCATTCTGCTACTTGCAGCCTGTCTCTATGCCTAGAAGAGCAGCTTACGTTTGCTTATTTGAATTCTCTCAGCATTTGGTAGCTGTTATGGTTCAGCTTGGAGGGGTTCTCAAATTTCTTTTCAAACACCAACCCGTTCCTTCTCTTCCAAACTAGGTATGCTGTGATTGCAAAGACCTCAAGGTCTCCCTCACTTACTTCTGATACTAGGTAGCTCATTAATTCCTTGAAGGTTTGAAAACTGACTTGCACTTTCTGTAGCTTCCTTGAGTAGATGCCCCATACATCCTGCACCGCAACACATGACCATAATGCATGTACTGCACACTCGGGTTCCCGTGTGCACACTGGATAGAGATTTGATTCCATTATCTTCCTTTTACTGAGATTAAGGTTTGTAGGCAAAGAATTGTGACAGGCTCTCCACAAGAACATTTTAACTGCATTTGGGACCTTTATCTTCCACATATAGGACCAGATCTCTCTATGATTCACACTTTGAGAAACTTGCCCTATAGACTGTTTTTCCATGTCCCCGAGGAGATGATAGGCACTCCTCACTGTGTATAACCCGTCTTTGGTGCACCTCCACACCAGTTTGTCCGAGATGCCCCTCTAGCTGATAGGAATCCTAGAGATGTTGCTGATGTCTTCTTCACAGAAGATGCTCTTTAGAAGGGCCATGTTCCAAACTTTTGTCTGTTCATCGATCAGTTTATCTACTGTCCAATGCTCCATTCCTTCAACCCGAGGAGTCTGTACCTTGTAAGAGGTAGGTTGTTGGATCCACTTGTACCTCCACATGTTAACTTCCTTCCCATTCCCAATACGCCATATCAAACCCTCTTCAAGGACTGGTCTGGCCTCCACCATACTCCTCCAAACATAAGACAGACAGCTACCAATTTTTGCATGCAGAAAATCAGATCTATGGAAGTACTTGGCTTTTAAAACTTGAGCCACTAGCGATTTTTTTTGTTGGATCAGTCTCCAGCCTTTTTTGCCTAAAAGTGCTCGGTTAAAGTGATCAAAGTCCCTATAGCCTAGTCCACCATCTGTTTTGCTCTTCCCTAGCAGTTTCCAAGACAGCCATTGAGTTTTTATCCTGTCCCCTCTACTGCCCCACCAAAATTTCTGCGTTAGATTGTTAATCACCTTAATAATAGCCTTAGGGAGTTTAAAAATACTCATGCAGTATGAGGGAATGGCTTGCACTATTGACTTCATAAGCACTTCTTTTCCTGCATTAGAGATAAATTTCACCTTCCAGTTTTGCATTCGGAATCTAATGGAGTCCAAGATAGGTTTGAACGAGGCAAGTTTGTTCTTCCCCACATATGATGGCCCACATATGATGGTAAGCCAAGATACTTCTCAAGGTGGCTTGCTTTCTTCATCCTAGTTGTCGATAGAATTACCTGTTTAGCAGCTGCTGTAGTGTTTTTGTTGAAAAAGATGGCTGATTTCTCCAAATTTAATCTCTCACCAGACGCGACCTCATAAGAGTTAAGAATTCTAAACATTCTACTCCACTCCAGAGCGTTGGCTTTGCAAAACAGCAAACTGTCATCTACAAAAAAGAGATGGTTAACCATAAGAGAACCTCTAGCAAAAGGGAATCTCGAGATAAAGCCCTTTCTCTCAGCTGTGTCCAAAATGTTCCCAAGTACCTCAGTGCACAAGATAAAGAGATAAGGGGAGAGAGGATCCCCTTGTCTCAAGCCTCTCATTGGTTGGAAATATTGTTGTGTTGTACCATTTATCAATAAGGAGTATTTGACTGAAGATACACACTGCATAATTAAGTCAACCCACTCCTTTTCAAAGCCCATTTTAAGAAGGACAGCTTCCAAGAAAGGTCATTCTATACGGTTATAAGCCTTCCTCATGTCCAGCTTCATTGCCATGTAGATCTCTATTATGTTCTTCATTATGTGTTGCATGGAGTACATGACTTCACAGGCTACTATTATGTTATCAGAGATTAAGCGGCCAGGAACAAACGCACTTTGAGAAGGAGAAATCAGTATTGACAGGAAGGGCTTCATTCTATTTGCCAAGACTTTTAAGGCCAAGTTGTACTCTACGTTGCAGAGACTAATAGGACGGTATTCAGCCACCTTTGTTGGGTTCCTTTTCTTAGGGATCAGAACAATGAAGGTCTCATTTAGATCTTGCAGCCTCCTACTAGCACCGAGGACCTGTTTTATAGCAGAAAACACCCCCTCGCCTACTGATTCCCAGTGATCTTGGAAGAAACCAGCTGAAAAACGTCAGGGCCTGGGGAACTTAAGGGGTCCATCTCGAACAAGGCTTGTTTTACCTCTTCCCATGTACATGGTTTGGCGAGTTGGAAATCAATACTTCAGGGATGTCTCTCGAGTTTGAAGTCATAAATAAGTCTTTATAATACCTTTGGAAAGTTTCACATATACCCTCTGAGTCATTGACACATGCACCCTCTTCATTAGTGATCCCAGAAATAATCTGAGTTTTTCTTCTCTCGGAGGCACACTTATGGAATAAGCTTGTATTTTTGTCACCACCCTTCAGCCATTGTTGTTTTGATCTTTGCCTCCATTTGAGCTCCTCCTCTTGTAGCAACATATTCACTTCATTTTGTAAATCTTTAATGGACTCATTGAAATCACCTTGATTGATTCTCATCATTCCTGAATTCTAAGTCTTTTTCCTCTGATCAGATTCCTCTGATTCCCATTCGAGTGTTTTGCCCAAGCCTTTAAGCTCCTTCTGCATCTCTTCAAGCCATTCTTGAGATAATCCACTGAGGCCTCCCCTCTAAGGCTAGTCTGCCAAGCCTTTTTAATTAAATCCTTGCAGCCTAGTCTCGAGGACCAACAGGCCTCATACCTGAATAATCTTTCTCTTCTGCTTGTTTCACCTTCTTCATTGTCACAAAGAACTAAAAGTGGAGAATGGTCCGAGTTCACCACAGGTAAAACATGAACTTCATTGTTACAGTATTGCATAGGCCACTGACCATTAGCTAGAACTATATAGCCTTTCTTTTATGAAACCTCTCCCTTCTCTATTATTACACCATGTGTACTTTGAGCCAATATACCCTAGATCATTTAGCTCAGAGTCATCAAGGGTCAGTCTAAAAGCTTCCATCTGTGAGAAGGGTCTAGTAGCTGCCCCCACTTTCTCCTCATTACTTAAAATTTTGTTGAAGTCCCCCATGCAAATCCATGCCTTTTGATCCTCTGGTTTCAACATTCTCAAAAGTCTCCAACTCTCTTTCCTCTTTTCTGTAGCTGGATTTTCGTAGAAGCCTGAAAACATCCAGGTTTGGCCTCCTATCTCAAGTGCAACAGTCACTGAGATGTGACTATTTGAGTATGAACATAGTTGAGCCCGCACCTCTTCTTTCCATAGGAAAGCAAGTCCACCACTCCTACCAATACTATCTACTATAAAACTATTAGTATAACCCAGCTTATTCCTTATCTTCTCCATTTTGAACCTGTTGCCCTTAGTTTCAGACAGAAATACCATTGACGGGTCTCTTTCCTTCACCAGAAAGTAAAGTTCATTAACTGTCCGAGGGTTCCCAAGCCCTCAGCAGTTCCAGCATAGAAGCTTCATAGTGATTGGTAGTGCTACATAGCAGCCACTGCCTTGCTATCCCCCTATTTTCCTTCCCCATCGAAGACCTGTTTGAGTTTCTTACCCACCTCTCCATATGGTGCATGTTGTTTTCTCCTCTTTTGTCCAGGCTTTACTTTGTCAATATCCATTCCACACGTATCGGTCTTACTCCCCATGTCTAGCCCATCATGTGCCCTTCTCTTCCATCTGGTTGTAACAGAGGGACCTCTCAAGCCAGCCTGTGCTTTGACTTTTGAGGAAACTAAGTTGGTAGGTGGTTCAGGGAGACCACCATCTAAGTTATGCTGCACGTGATTTTCCAAATAAGTAGTAGGTACCCCCCTCAAAAAAGAAAGTTTTTGCTCTCCTATTCCCGAGATAGGCTCTCTTCCTACCAAGGAGGTTTCTGCCCCTGCCGATTTGGAAACTGTTTCCTGTCCTTCCACATTCGTGTAGTCAGCCTGCCTTTTCGAGCCAGCAGGATCTTCTTTACTGGGACACAATCCCAAATTTCCTCCTGCATTTATTTCTTCCTGAGCCTCTTCCACAAAGACTGCCTCAAGTACCTCCCTTCCCTGTGTACCTGTTTCTAACTGGTTTCCGTCATCTTCCTTCCTGTTGTCACTCCCTGATCTCCTACCATTACCCTGTATAGTCCTATCTTGGTTACTGCCAGTCAAGATTGTTTTCAACTTTGCCCTTAGCCAGGGACCATACTGTTGTTCGAAGCCCTCCATGCTCGTCTTCCCTCTATCCATACTTTCGCATAGACCCATATCATGTTTGATCAAACCACAATGATAACAAAAATTTGGCAGCCTCTCGTATTTGAAAGGAATCCTGGAGTCCTCCAAACTGATAAACTTCCCTCTCGCCAAAGGTTTAGTGATATCAAAGAGGACTTTAACCCTTAAGAAACTACCCCAGCAAAGTCCACTACTATCAGTGTCCACCATAAGAACCTCTCCCACCCCTTTGCATAGATTAAGGCCTGTGTTAGAGTTCATACCTACAAAAGGCAGGTCATGGCACTGAATCCAGAAAGGCTCTTTCTGGAACTTCATTTCCATCCAAGACTTGAAGCCTTCACAGTCTTGCATGCATACTAAGTTCTTGTCAAAGGACCAGGGACGGCCCTTCATGATCCTCCTCTTGTCTTCTATCTTCTTGCATTCCACCAGGAACTTGTTCCTGCCTATTTCTTTGAAAACTGCTTTACCTTCAACCTGCCACACTCTGGTTAAGGTGCTCCTAAGTGCACCTCTGTTAGCTTCCTTGTCAGCCACCACCAAAATTACAAAGCAGTGTTTACTTTTTGTTTCTGAGAGTCTCACATCATCCACACTTATCACCACCTCCTTCTGTTCCTCTTCCATAAGCTTCAATTCCTCACACATTTTTGAAGTGTACCCTTCCATCCCCTGACCTTCACAGACAAAAATCCAAAAGGGTGAAAAGCTCTAAGTTTACAAAAAAACTTAGAGAGGGAGAGTCTTACCTTCACTCAATGAAAGAAGGATTTTCCAAAACCTAACTCTCAAATAAAGTAATCTTATTATTTACTTTTATGTTTATATATAATAAATATGCCACGTGTATTGTTATCAAGGCGTCCACCCCACCCCATTTGACCAATCTTTTCAATAACTAAGCTACAATTAAGAATGCAAGTGCATATCTTACAACACAAAATAAGAATATTAGGAAATTGAAAGCGAAGAACATTAATGGCTTTGGTGGGGTTACATTAGGTAATTAGGAATACCATATATTTAAATGTTCCCAAACATATTTAGTTATATTCCTAAATTCTATTTGCAAACATGTTTTTTTTTTTTTTTTTTTTTACACACTCAGCACGGTGAGATCGTAACCATGAAAGATTTCACTATTTTAAATTTTATAACCATAATGAGTTCCACGTGTAACTTAAAAAAAAGTACTAAAAACATTGATTTCAAGAGGCATGGTGGTCAAAGATGTAAAGCGATTAATGGAAGATAGAAATGATGGAAGACTTTCAAAGTCAACTTTAAGATTTTTCAGACATGACTATCTCTTAAGTACTTTGAAAGTTCAATAGATGGGGAACATGTGTGCGGACTCTTCGGCGTGGGATTGGCATAAAAGATGATGATCATGATAGTTTGACTAGTCATCTATGAAAATATATATGTCCATAGATGACTAATCTTTTCCAAACTATCATGATCATATATATATATCATTATAAGAAAATTGTCTATTTGTGATCAGTTATTTTTAGTAAAAATAATTATTTCTTGTCAAAATGAGTCTATTTTTATAATAAATATTCGTTATCGTCACAAATAATTCATCACAAATAATTATTTTTCTTGTAATGTATATATTGTGTAAAGAGTTAAAAGATCATTTCTTTCAAGTGCATTAACCGTTCATTCTCACGTTCGAAATCGTAAATAAGCAAATTATTGTTTTTTTATTTTTTTAGTTTAAATGCTCTAAAACGTTTCAAGTGTGTAAAATATATGGAAAAAACTACTTCCACAAAGAATGTTTACCAACGTAAGAATCTCAGACGTAGAAGCGAATGCATTTCTGATATATACATCATCAGCCTTCTGTTTACAATATTCATTTACTATTTACATTTCTGTTAGAGTTGACCATATGAGATATAATCTGTAAATCTAACATGACACTATACGAAATTAGTAAATTTAGATTACTCCGTATTAATTGATTAAAATTCAATTAATAAACATGTAAATAATGATCAGACGCGTTAACGCAGTGATCCATCCCGGCCATATGTGTTGGTCAAAAGCACTGAATAATATATGCGCGTTTTCTCGTCTGATATTTTCTTCCCATCATAAATGCATAAAGCTGCTGCATTAGTTTATTTCACACAGACTTGAATCTTCTACCTTAATTTCCCTATTTTTGCAGGTAGGCCCAGATTTGTATTGTGCATTAAAGGCGGGCATAGTGGTTCTGCTGATTTCTACGTAGCGTGTACATATATATTATATATAAATTCTTCTCATCATTATTATTTATTATTTTATATTTTATATTTTATAAAAAATATTCTCATATTTTTAAATATACTCTCACAATCTATAAAAAAATATTATAAATATAAAATGTATATATAAATTCAACTTTAACGTCAGCCAACCCACAGTTTGAGACAGGGATGTCGGAACAAGAAGCCGTTGATTGCGTACTGTGCCATCCCTGCCTCCAGTTTTTGATTTATTAAATAAAATAATATAATTTATTATTTTATGTATTTAGTTAGATATTTTTATTATTTAGTTTCGATTTATTAAATATATTTGATTTGTTAATTTTAGAAAGTCCATATAGCTTTCCTTAAAAGTTTTAGAATTTCTTTTAACAATTCGTTTATTAAATAGATAAGTTTACAACTAAGTACCCTTTAATTAACATAAATGATTTTTAAATTTTGAAAAGACATGGATCCGTACTTACAATATTGAATCATTGATAGTTATTTGAGTTTAAAATTGAAATATATTAAGAAACAATTAATATTAATTTTCCTCTTTTTTTTTATTTGTATCTTCTAATAATAAATGAATATAAATTTATTTTTAATACATCAATATAATCAGTGTTTTTAATATATTTGGGAAATTCTGTTCGGTCGTGACACTGGATACTCATGTGGCCTTATTTATCTCTATCTATAGAAAGTTTACATACGGAATCAAGTATATGCAATTAAAGTACTCGGCCTTGACCCACATGGTGTCCAAGGGTCCTTTCCTTCTTTAGAAAGGTTTAGGTAGTTGTCTTTTCTTTCCTTGAGAGAGATAAGGCTAAGGCGGTGGTACAGATTTTCATCAATTTCTTATAGAATTGAAGAAAATTTTCAGCTTGATCATCATGGCTGAGGAACTAGAACAATTATGGGAAGGTTTTAAACTAATAGAAGAAGCACAAGAAGAAGTTACCTTCACAAAGGAAGAAACTAAAAGATCAAGCTTGTATGGTCAAAACTGTCTGCTTATACTAGTTGTGGTCGATAAAAATATCAATAAGGAAGCTTTTAAGGCTACCATGACCAAACTCTGGAACCTTGAGGGATGGATTATCTTTAAAGAGATAGGGGTTAACAAATTTATAGTAGAGTTTCATAAAGGCATAGAGGTAGAAAGGGTGCTTAATGGAAGACCTTGGTCTTTTGATAAAAATCTTATCTATATCCATGAATTCAAGAGTAGCATGCCTTCTTCTGAAATGGTTTTTAACCATGAGCCTTTCTGGGTACAACTTCATGACTTGCCTCTAGTTGCTATGACTTTTGAAGGGGGAGAAAGAATTGGAAACTCTATAGGTGAGGTTTTGACAGTTGATGTGGATGAGGAGGGAGTTGGTCGGGCAAATTTCTTAGGGTTTGTATTAATTTAAATATCACCAAACCTCTTCCCAGAGATGGTCAGAATTGAAGGGATAAAAAGATGGATCGAATTTAAATATGAAAGACTGACAGTGTTCTATTTCAAGTGTGGGGCTATAAAACATGTACATAGAAGTTGTGCAGTGGAAAATGAAAAAAAAAATAAGACTGCAAGGTGGGGAACTATACAGTATGGACAATGGTTGAAAGTTTCTCCTCTTATTTCAAATGGATTGGGTGAAAAAAGATTTGGTACTCGTGGAACACAACAACCTAAGCTAATATCAGCACTAACTACTGGGAAAGATTGCAGGAAGGGGATAGTAATTATGAAGATAATTTGGTATCAAGTCGTCAAATAAGCATAGGGAAAGATATCATACCAGAGGATGTCCATCGGATTATTGATAAAGATGAGGCAACTCAGAACTTCTCTTTTGATCACTTATAAATAGCTTTATCTAGCAAGGAAAGGTTGATAGGGGAGTCTAGCAATACAAACATAGGGGAAATGAGGTATGGTTTTCTAATTTAGAATTAGAGAGTAATAGATCTTTGAAGAACTCAATAGCCATAAAAGGGAGTGATAAAAAGAAACCTGGATGGAAAAAAAGGGTAATACAGGTTTTCATGGATAGGGCTAATGAATTGGCACCTAGGGACACTCTAAAAAATGAAATAGGTAGTACGAAAAGAGAGACATCAGAATCAGGTAGTTATGCTCAACAGGGTCTCTCCAAAAAATCAAAAATTATGCTCAATCATCTAAGGAGCTTAAATCATGATCATAAGGTGGTCGGTGCTGAGCAACCCCACCAGGAAAAATGAGATGCCTCAGTTGGAACTATCGAGAGCTTGACAACCCTCAAACAGGTCAAGAACTTCATCTTTTGATAAAGTATAAGATCTCAAACATCCTATTCCTTATTGAAACTAAATGCAGCAGGGAGAAAGTGGAAAGAATAAGGAACAAAATAGGATATGACAAAAGCTTTACTGTTGATAGTAGAGGACTTAGTGGGGGAATAGCAATGATATGGCATTCTAAAGATCAAATAGAACTGGACTCATATACTAGATTTCGCATATTTGTTAAAACAACAAAATCTGGAAATGGAAATGAATGGCTTCTCATAGGGTTTTATGGCAACCCATGTACAACACTTAGAGAAGGTATTTGGCAGTTGCCAAGGCTTTTGAAACCTATAGATAATAGTCTTTGGCTTTGTATAGGTGACTTCAATGAAATTTTGAATCATAACGAGAAGTTTGGGAGAGCTGTGAGACCTAAAACTCAAATGGATTCCTTTCATCAAGCCTTACAAGAATGTGAATTGAATGGTTTGGGCTTTGCAGGACCAAAGTATACTTGGTTCAATAATAGAGAAGGCAATGGCTTTACAAAAGAAACGTTAGACAAAGTCATTGCTAATGAAAGTTGTATCAGTATGTTTCCAGATTTCAGTGTCACTACCATTCCTGCTTGTACTTCAGATCATAATCCTCTTATCTTATCTCTTAATACACAATTACAAGAGGAAAACAGGAAGAGAAGAATATTTAGATATGAGTTCAGCTGGGGGAGAAAAATGGAATGCAAAAGTCTTATTTTGAATGCATGGAATGAGGGGATCAACATGGCATAAACAGTATCAATAGTGTCAAACAAGCTTAATTGCTGCAAAAAACAACTTCTCAAATGGAGTAGACATCATCAACAGGAAACAATGAAAAGCATTGAGAACAAAAAGCTTAAACTGTACATTCTCCAGCAAAGAAATAATGGGAATGCTCAACAAGAAATAAAGCAAACTAAAAATGAGGTGACATTGCTCTTAGAAGAAGAAAATTTGAGATGGAAACAAAGAGCAAAAGAAAGTTGGCTTAGACATAGACATAGGAACACTAGATTTTTTTCACAATTGTGCATCACATAGAATGAAAACAAACCATATCAGTAGCATTCAGGATGATGATGACCAGATTCATAATACTTCTCAAGGAATATAGCAGGTTTTTCAGAGGTATTATAATTCCTTGTTCTCCTTGTTCTCAACTTCTAACCCAACTGAAATAGATAACTGCCTAGATCCTGTGCAAGAAAAGGTTACTGAGGAAATGAACAAGCTGATGGCAGAATTCACCTTCACAGAGGTACAAGAAGCTGCATTTGGCATGAATCCCATCAGCTCAGCAGGACCAGATGGATTTTCAGCAGGCTTCTACCAACAACACTGGGATGCAGTAGGCAAAGGAATTTGTGAGGCAATGACATTGGCATTAAATACAAACAATTGGGACAACACTATCAATGAAACATTTATAGTCCTAATACCAAAGAAGAAATGTCCAATGCAGGTCACTGAATTCAGACCAATCAGTTTATGCAATGTAATATACAAGATCATGGCCAAGGTTTTAGATAACAAATTGAAACAGATCATACCAGAAATCATTGCTTCAACACAAAGTGCCCTTATGGTTGTAAGACAAATTCTAGATAATGTCATAGTAGCTTTTGAAGTGTTACACTCAATGAATAGTAGATTAAAAGGGGCAACAAGTTATTTGGCATTAAAATTGGACATGAGTAAAGTATATGACAGATTAGAATGGAGTTTTATAGCAACAGTGATGGAAAAAATGGGGTTTCCAAACAAATGGATAGATCTTATACTCAACTGTGTTAAGTCAGTATCATAATCTCTTTTAATTAATGGAAATCCACAGACATCTTTCAAGCCTTCGAGGGGCATTAGACAGGGTGATCCCGTATCACCCTATCTCTTTATACTATGCTCAGAAGCTTTCACTTAGATTCTCAATAGAGCTAAAAGGTTGAACCTCGTATCTGGTTTTCCATTGGCAAGGGGATAACTAACAATCAATCATCTATTTTTTATAGATGATAGTATCTTATTATGTCAAGCCTCATCTATTGAATGGAGCAGGTTGCAAGGTTTGATTGGACAATATGAACTTGCATCAGGCTAGAGATTGAGCAAAGAAAAATCCTCTTTATTTTTTAGCAAAAATACAAGGGCAGGTGCAACAGAAAGCATTCTTAGAATAGCAGGTATGAGATCAACATCATCCTATGAGAGTGGTCTAGGATTACCTGTTTTGTTAGGAAAATCACGAGGGAGGGCATTCTCTACTATTCTAGACAATGTGAGAGGAAAACTAAACAACTGGAAATGGAGGTTCCTTTCTAGAGCAGGAAAAAATATTTTGCTTAAATCAGTCATACAAGCCATTCAAATTTATTCAATGGGGGTTTTTAAGCTTCCCAAAGGCCTGTTGCATGAACTCAACAAGTTGATTAAAGGTTATTGGTGGGGACAAATCAATCAAGAAAGGAAAATTAGCAAAGCAAGAATGGAGAGTATTGCAACACCCTAACTCTCTAGCTGCTTAGGTATTACAGCTTAAATATTTTCCTCACATTGGTTTCTTCAATGCAAAGTTAGGTAGCAGTCCTTTCTATCTATGGAGAAGCTTACTAGCTATCAAACCTCTACTTAAAGAAGGAACTATTTGGAGGGTTGGGAATGGTAATTTTGTTAGAATTTGGACAGATAAGTGGTTGCCAACACCCACCACTTTTAAGCCTCAAAGTGGTTCTCAGATTATAGATAAAGATGACAAAGTAGGGATGCTTATTGATCAACAAACAAGATAATGGAATACCAGTTTGATAAAAGCTATCTTTTCAAAGGAGGATGCAAATACTATCAGTCAACTGCCTCTTAGTCATTGTAATAGGTCTAATAAATTGATATGGAGGTGCACAACAAATAGTATTTTCAATGTCAGGGGTGCTTACTACTTGCAGGGAGAGATTCAAGACAACAAGAAGGGACAAAGCTCGAAGTGCAAACAAAATAAAGAGGAATGGACCAAATTAAGTATCCCTCCAGTCACAAAAAAATTTCCTATGGAGAGCATGTCTCGACATTCTTCCCACTAAAGAAAATCTCTACAAAAAAAGGGTTATGACAAATAACAACTACCCCATGTGTTTATCAGCACCATAAGCCACCAAACACATTCTTTAGGAATGTATTTCTGCTACTGATATTTTGGGGTAATGTTAAAAGAATATTCAAAAGTGCAGCACTACATGTCAAACTATGAAGGACCTTATTGTAGAAATGTTCAATAAATTACAGCAGGATGAAATGGAATAATTAGCTCTGACTTTATGGAATCTGTGGAAGAGCAGAAATAAAAAAGTGTTCAACAATGTTTTGATTGATCCTAACATGGTTCTACATAGAGTCCAACATATGCAACATGATCTTGTAGTAATTGAAGCCAACACAGAAAACAAGAATCACAGCAGTGTACTGAGGAATGAAACATGGGAGACCCCTCTATCAAGTTTTTGCAAAGTTAATTGGAATTTGGCAGTGGACAGATTGCACTACAAGATTGGTATTGACATTGTAATTAGAGATGAGGAAGCCAATTCCTTAGCCACCATGAGAAAGAACCAACTTCTTTGTCCTGACCCTTTAACTGCTAAAGCAGTAGGAGCATTGATAGCAATAAATTTTGCTCTTGATATGGGAATGAAAAATGTAATATTGGAGGGTGATTCTGAAAGAGCAGTAGTAGGGATCCCAAAACATGCACTAGATGAAAGCTATTTTGGAATGATCATCTCAGATATAAAATCAAGAATTAGTTTGTTTGATGTTTGTGTTACTAAGCACATTAACAGAGAAGGCAATGTAATAGCTCATACACTTGCTAAAAATGCTCTAGTTAGATCAGAGTGCATAGTGGAATTGGAGGAAACTCCCCACTGTATGCAAAGTATGTATTAAGTTCAATTCAATTCAATGAGTTTGTTTCAAAAAAAAAAAAAATTACTCGGCCTTGTTTTAGTCAAGTAAAATTCTAAAATGCCATGTACTAATGGCATGCGGACACATGGCCATGCAATAATATAAAAAATATTGCTAGCTATATATTAACTTAATTTGAGATATAAAATTATTATTAATATACCAAAATAGAAATATACAGTTCACACTTATATATAGTAACTAATGGAAAGTAGAATTTAAAAAACAAAAATGAGGGGAGGGGGCAGTGATAAAATCCTCCATAACATCTAGTGTATTTAGTTTTAACATGCTGAGGTGTGGGGTATTCAAGATTCCAACAGTTACCTCTACTACTATAATATTATATTAAATAAGTATTTATCTTAAAAAATTAAGTTAATGAGAAAATATAAATTTAACTATTCATATTATATCTTGTCATTGTAGATATATACAATCACTTTTAGATACTCTTTACGTGTTCCATTGATGTAATTGGTCAAAACAGTTATTTTCTATTAAAAAAAAAAGTGATGCAACCTGTTGATGTTGAAAAAATCGCACAACAGGCCGGAAGGAGAGAAATAGTCTTTCTCGACCCACTGAGTTGACTAGGCCTTGATCGGTATTATTTGGAACCATCGGCAGTATTCCGGTGTGGTTGTACAGTGTTAATACGTACGTCCATGATAGTGGATAGAAAATAAGTATAGAGAAAGTAAAAGTAAAGGACACACATATTTACGTGGTTCAACATGTTGCCTACTTCCAAGGGCATTTGGAGAGGAAAAGTCCACTATAATATACTCATTACAGTCTCTCATGACCTCTCATTTCTCACTATACAAAGAAAGTAGGAGCTCTTCATGTTGGAGCCGTTGTCTTCCTCGAGAGGTTGTTGAAGAAGAAGAAGAAGAAGAAGAAGATTTTATCAAGAGTGCGTTGAAGTTGTCTGGGCATCCACTTTTATATGATCGTTTTCCTGCCACTGTTGATAGTTGCGTGTCTAACCCTTCACTGCGCACACTAGCCTACCATGAGGTGACTGGTCTCCCTTGCGTATCTGATTGCCTTTGCGTGTCTGGACTCCTCCTTTTTTCCACCTTTCTCTGACACCCCTCACTTACTCTCATGACACACTTCCCTTACTCCTGACACCCTTTGTCCTTGTCTCCTCTCTACCTTGTCTTCTAGCTTGGCATGGTAGACAGAGTTCTAGCCATGGGCTATATATTTTATTCTCCATAGAAGCCCGGGATTCTTAAGGACAACATGTTCCAACAAAGACCTTGAGAATATTTAAGATAAAATATGCGACATAGGTCATCAGTAAGAAAACAAATTTCAAAAATGGGTTCTCTATTCTCTATTTTGCTTGTGTTAAGCGACAAATGCATCCAAGGGCGAATGGGAGGTGCATGTGACTGCGTGAGGTGCAAGCAGATGTGGCAAGAGGTGTACTTGACCATGTATGATGCGAGCACAGAGCTCAAATGTGGCAAGAGGTGTACTTGATCGCATATGATGCGTAGTTTGGCAATGCATCGTTCATATGTTTATTGTCATTTGAAAGGTGTATGTTCATTCGAGTTTTTGTTTTTGATTATTGTTAGTGTTGGAGTCTTATGTGAAGTAACCCACGTAAAGCGATCAGAGGGCCCGTCTACCCCTAGGTCGACTTTAGGTGCTTGCTGACCTCGTCGACTCGTTCTCGAAGGTAACCCGTGCTAGGCGATCATGGAGCTCGGAGACCTGTTAACTCCGAAGGCTCGTTCTCGGAGATAACTCGTTGGCAACGGTTATGCATCATGGCCAGCTAAGGGACTAAGCTTGTATCCCACAAAGATCGGCAAGTCTAGAGACATGTGTTCTGACTAGTTGTTGTTTAGGCAGAGCTCGAGGACTCTGGCCCTGAGTCAATGCATAACGGGCAGCAACCTAACACAAAGGTCGGCAAGTCAAGGGACTTGTGTCACTGTGGACCCCACGAGAGCTGAAATGTGGCTCCATCAGCGTTAGTGCTTGGCGCACTTTGCTGACCAGCTAGTTAGGCCCCGCCCGCTACCTAGTAGTTCAACAACTCAGAGAATTTCACACCTATTTAAACATTTCAGCGTGAACAAATGAATTTCACTAGAATATTACCCCATCCTAGCACTTAGGGTCATGATTGACTTGAATAACTTGACATAATTGTTCTTGAAATACACAAACTGTATTCAAGATAAAATGTGACTGAAATACAAAAGGATAGAAGCCCTGACATGACTCAACATGACTTGAACGTAACTCAAAAGATATGACTTACTTGAGATAGAAAAATTTCGTAATATGGCATAACATATAACATACAAATAACATGACATACTTGCAACAGTGAATATTACATGACATGACATACATGTAACATATGACAAACTTAACTTAACGTGACATACTTGCAATGTAGCAATACGTGACATAATATCTTATCTAACAGATGAATAATTCATGACTGAAAGAAATTATGTGTAACAGATAAATATGTAATGACTTGGCATAGCATATATGATGACATACATACATAAAATGTAGTTCCCTTACTTATCACTCATACACATTAAACTGATAGCAAGTTAAAAACTAACTTACCTCGATTTTTGCATTTCTAGGCAAAACTCAAACGCGATCACGAAGAACTAAAAGTAGCGATTTCTAAAAGTTAGAACTTAATCACTAAAAATTATAAATATGGAACAATATTAACCTAGAGTAAAATTACTATTTTACCCTTTACATGTGAAAAATTGATCATTTTACTCCTAACTTAAGGATTTTGCATCCTAATTTCAAAAATTACCAAAATTTACATTCCTAAACGGAAATATCAATTCAGAAAATTTTAAATTTAAACACAACCATGAAAACTTTATAGGGGCCGAAACATGTATAGGTTTTTTTTCCCTTGATTTTTGTTGCAATTCTTCCAATTTCAAAACTCGTGATTAAACAAAATTTTTGCAACAAAGATCTTCCTATTCTAAGTTTAAAGACATACTTAAAACATCTACTAAAAATATGCTAGTCATCAACACCAAACTTTTTAGAAAAAGGATCCAAACTTTTTAACTAGAAAGGCAAACCCTTGAATCATATGGTTTGATCTATTTCAACGCATCTCCAAAAACTTCAAAAATCTAAATCTTACTTCTAACATATTCACAACATATTCCTAAGAACAACCATGCTTTGATTCATCAAACAAAAGTCATCAAAATCACCAAAACAACACTTGAAGTTTTTGGCTTCCTCTAAGTCCAAAAACATATTTTTGTTTCTAACTTGTTTTGATGAACCTCTTGATCCATGACTTATAAATATGTGACCTTCAAACCAAAATATGACATGTTTTAAAAATGTCTCCTAAAACAGATCCATGCTTCAAACTCAAGATCAGATGGTTAAAAGTCAACCAAAACATAGATTTAACCAAGAACATCAACACTTTGGCCTAACCAAATATCTTCTTGCATAAAAATTCATGTCTTTGAATCTAACATCAAATATCTTGAAACTAATATTCAAACATGTATATAAGAGGTTTAGGATCTTCCAATAAAATTATCAAAGCCATTGGAATAGGTTTAAACCACAAAAGATTTAAACTTTCTCAAAATAGAAAATATTTTTCCTCTTCCAGTTTCTAGATCTAAGAAAACATTTCCTCAAAACTTTTAATCATGAAACAAATCCTTAACCAATAATAATATACACATCTAAAAAAATACTCCATAAAAATTTCGAAACCAAGATCTATCCATTATCTTGGTCAAAATCTCCAAAATATGACACTCTCCAGTTTATCGCCAAAAATGACATTTATGCGTTTTAAACAACCTTTTACCAATCAAACTATCTTCAAATAGAACAAATAAGGTATCCACATAAACTATACTAAAAATGGAACAACTTTTATGAAGGAAACTTTGTGAGAAATCACTTACAAAAGCTTTGATCAAGCATGTAAAAGAGTTCAAAAAAGCTGTCTGAAAGTATCTTTTGTGTTCTATCAAAGAAAAGTGTAAAAGATAGATGATTTTCATGGGAAGTGGGCTGGAGGGCTTCTTGCACAAGTTATAGAAAATGGTACGGCTGAAATGAAGCTTAAGTGTTGGTCCTTCTTACCCAATACAATATATAAACATTAGCCCAAGATATTTCCTCTAGGTGGAGTATAGAATTAAAAGAGGGGGGTGACCCTTTAGCTTTATTACTTCAAGAACCTTCTAGGCCCTCTTTCAGAAAGATCTAGTCAGCCAAGTGGGGGTGTAAAACTTAGCCAAGAAGTAATGCTAATGTGTCCAAATTCGGGGGCTTTAAAATGCCTTAACTAAATGGGCCTCAATTTCGGGTTTTAAGAGGGTTTAGGTTGCTATCAAGCCCAAATCAAATTTCTCTTGGCCCAATCAATTATCCAAGGTTAACAAGATTGGATAATGATGTTTTAACATAAATTTGAAGGATTAATAGCATGTGGAAGTAATTTAATCAAGTGATTAAACACAATGCTAGAAACTAATTTAGTTAGGTTTTAGAGTTTAACTTTATGGTTTGGATCAAACCATTTAGGATTTCGGTTTCCACCTTGATTTTGGGTTCTTAGTTGAATTCCAACCATGAAGGGTTTTACAAGGGTGTAAATCCTCTTTGGTTTAGCATAATTTGATTGGTCAGATGGAATAGGGTTTTGCTTAGGTGGCATGATCTCCCACCTTGATTCTTTCAAATCCATCAAATGTTCCTCATGATGCCAAATGTCTAATACTATTCACTATGTGCAGCTAAGATCTTGCCAAGTATCCAAAAAAAAACTTCTCAAACCTAATTTGGACATTCCATACTGTCATTTGAAAAACACTGCACTTAGTACGCTTACCGAGGTTATTACACTCCGAAAAGGTGAATGATAAACTTAGTACTGAAAAATCTTAAATATCCTTATAAACCTACAGTGAAATTCATTTACTAAAATTCAACCCCGAAGTGTCCCTAAAAATAAAAACACAGTTTCAAACAGGTGTTTTGTCTGAAAATATGAAAATTGGTTATTACGCCTTAAAATCCTAAATAAAATACTGAGTCTAATGGTGGAGACCATAACACATTCTGACACTTATAGCTACCTCAAATAATTAAAATCTCACTTCTGGCACCATAATGAATAATAATACTGTCTATGTTGACAGATTAAAACCTATGCGATTGGTCGATTCGTAAAAACTTTTAGGGTTTTCACGAGATTCATAAAGTTAATAGAAATTCCACTATTGAATTTCTAGAGGGCTGTTACACTTCCTCTCTATGACAAATTGGACAAAAGGGATCCTTCACAATCTTTTTCTGAAACAGATTATTTTTAGTTGGTAGTAACTCGTTTGCTGCCTTCCATAGAAAAAGCTTAACCATGCTTGGTAGTTCTAATTCTGAAATGCTCTTCCATCCGCTATCAACCTGTTTCTCCATAGAAGATTCACCTTTACACCTCCTTCTTTTGTCGAGTTCTAGAAACTAAGCACTCCTCAAAATAAAAACGATTTCTTTGATGGCCCCCATATTGCCTTATCTTCAATCCTGCCTTTACTAAGTGGTATATTCATAACCTGCCTTGCTTCTTCTTTCTCAAAAATTGTATTAACCATTTCCTCATTCCACTCCCTTTTGTTCTCTACCAACACTTTTGCTACTTTTGAATTTGCCCTAAGCACTAAGATTGGTGACTAAACTGAGAAGCATGAAGGTATGTTCAGCCATTTATGACCCCAAATTTGGAACTTCTTTCCATCTCCAACCCTCCACCTCATACCCTCCTCTATTAATTCTCTTGCACTTCATATACTTCTCATTATCAGAGAAGGTTTAGTACCCAATTTTAAATCTAGGAAATTTACATTCTTAAAATACTTTTCTCTAAAAACCATTGATGCTAGAGAATTAGGGAACTGAATGATTCTCCATCCTTGTTTAGCTAGTAAAGCTAAGTTAAAACAACTCAGGTCTCTAAATCCCAATCCACCCTTCTCTTTCTGTCCAACTATCTTATGCCACTTCCTCCATTGAATCCCTCCTCCTTCTGTTGTTTCCCCCACCAAAATTTGAAAAACATGATATTAATGTCATTGCATAGCTTAATAGGCAGCTTAAATACACTCATGGTGTATGTGGGTAAGGCCTGTAGCACACCTTTGATCATCACTTCTTTACCTGCCTAGGATAAGAAATTATTCTTCCAACTTGTAATCATCTACCATATTTTTTCTTTCAGAACTCTAAGGGCAGGTTTGGGGGTGAGATGAGAATTTTGTGTTTTGTTTGAGAGTTTAAAATATTGTGTTTTAATATTATTATTGTATTGAGATTTGAAAAATGTGAATTGAGATTTGAAAAAGTTGAATTGTTTATTATATTTTGTATGAGAATTTGAAAAAGGTGTAATGATGAGATGAGATGAGATGAGAATTTTGTGTCACATCCCATCCCCCAAACCTGCCCTAAATGTGTTGTACTTAGATCTTCCTACAATAGTTGGTAGACCTAAGTATTTCTCATAACTGCCACAAGCTACTACATCATCTGCTTCTAAAAATTTTTTTTTTAACCTCCATCAAGGTGATACTGCTAAAAAAGATGGATGTTTTATCTTTATTAAGAAATTGCCCTAAGGCCCTCTCATACTTCTTTAGAATCTTTTGCAAATTATTCCACTACTCAAGTGTTGCTCTACCAAACAAGATGCAGTCATCTGTGAAAAGTAAATGATTAATAGAAGTTCCATCTCTTGTCACTTGAACCCTTCCTGTAATCTCCATCTTTTCTGACTGATTAAGCAGACAGCTAAGCTCCTCAACACGCAAAATAAAGAGATAGGGAGACAAATGGTCACTCTATCTTATGCCTTTTGTTGGACAAATTCTTTCACTTGGCTTCCCATTGACAAGCACTAAGTAGGTCACTGAAGTTACACACTTCATTATGAGGTCAATCTACCTATCACAGAAGCCTAGTTTTTTCATCAGAGCCTCCAAATATACCAATTCTATTCGATCATATGCTTTTGACATGCCTAGTTTTACTGCCATGCTCCCCATTTTACCCTTTTTCCTGGTTTCCATTAAGTGTATCATCTCATAAGCTACCATAATGTTATCTAAAATCATTTTTCCTTATAAGAATGCACTCTATGTAAGGGCTATTATCTCAGATAAAACTTTTTTGAATATGTTGGTAATGGTTTTAGTGATTAATTTGTACAAAACATTGTACAAACTAATTTGCCTGTAATCGCTCACCAATTTAGGCTCTTTTATCTTGGGTATCAAAGCTAGAAATGTATTATTTAGAGAAGGAATCCAAGAATTACCATTAAGAATAGACAAGGCAGCCTCACAAACCTCTTCAATAATTAAATTCCAATGGCTTTAATAGAAACGTGCATCAAATCCATCTGGTCGAGGTGACTTCAAATGGGACATTTATTTCACAGCCTCCTCAATCTCCACTCTAGTGAAATTCTTAGACATCATCTCATTCATTTCCTTTGTCACTCTTGGCTCTATACATCTTAAATAGTCTTCTAACTCTTCATTGGATGGATTAGTTGTGCTAAACAGATTCTCAAAGTAGTGACTAAAAGTTTTTCAATCTCAATACTTCCACTAACCCTTCTGTTCTCCTCATTAATAACCTGCCTTATTGTATTTCTCTTGCTTCTTTGATTAGCACAAACAAGAAAATATCTTGTGTTTTTGTCCTCAAGCTTGTACCAATTTACCTTTGCTCATTGTCTCCACCTTAAATCCTCATTCTCCAATAAAATACTTAACTCCTCATTCACTCTCCTTATCTCATTAACATTATCTTTACTTTCAGTTGCCTGCAACTATTGTAGCTTTACTGTTTTCTCCCTTATCTCCCTTTCACCCCATTTCCTCCGTTGTCTACTCCACATCATTAAAGCCTTCTTGCTCCTGTTTAAATAAGCTTCCACTTTTTTTAGACGATTCATGTTGTCCTCTTCTTTGTTCCACACCTTCTTTACCACCTCTTCACAATCCTCCTTTAAGGCCCAATTTGCTTCATATTTGAACCCTTGATTCTTTACCCAATCCCTCTTTCTTCTTTTAAGAACATGAATCAATAGAGGCTTATGATCTGAAGTTCTTGCAGCTAATACTTCTACCTATACTTGATGGGTTTACAAAAGTGCACTCTGAATACCCTATTATTGGACTAAAATGCTAAAACGTGAATAGAAATCATAGGAATTAATGTGTATTCTTGAATTGAGTTTCTATTTACTTTGGGATACTCCTGAGCAGATTTTATGTTTAATTTCAAAGTCTATAAAAGAGCAAGTCAAATCCAGTCAAATTCAAAAGACTTTCAAGTGGGCAAGACATTAGAAAAATATAAGAACTTTCAACGAGTGTAGGACTCTTCAAATAAGGATAACGATAGGGTTTGAGAGTAATTCGGATCAAGAGAAAAAATTAGTCCGAAATTCACTAGAAGACAGCCTGTACATGCTTTAGTATTTTGATCGTAACTTTCCACTCAAATATTGGATTGATGCGATTCTTGATTCGTTGGAAAAATATCTTAAAGGGTTAAAAAATTGTCTGTAATAAGTATTTCTAAATCTGAGCTCTTAAAGTGCATATATGGCTGTCAAGATGAGTCCTAAAATTTAAGCGGTTTTGTATGTGAGAATATGAAGACATTAGGATTTCTTTCCTACCCTATATAAGCATTTCATTAGCACAAAATTAGGAGTAGGGGAGAGAGTGAGACAGCTTAGTTCTGAAGAGAGGAGAAAAATACTATTTTTATTTATTTTTTAGTTCTTCCATGGAGAACTAAATTTTGGGTAAAGTCTATGACGGGAATTGATCAGTGAAAATATTTTGACTTTATTTCACTTCATAGATTAAGTTTTATTGTTTAAGATTCTAAGATTCAATTCTCTATTTGTTTTGGATGTTATAAGTTTGAGACAATTATATTCAATCTAGCTATGATTTGATTTTGTTGAGCTATAGGATTATAAATATATGATTGTGACTTAAACAGGCTTTTCATGCCATTGATGTGATCTTTTGATGTATTATTATTTGTGAACATAGTGTCATCTCTAGATCTGATATTCATTTTTATATATGAAAACCGTGGTTTGTAAAGGGAGAATAGATTCTAGAATTAAATTTGAGAAAGTAGATGAATATAATGTCATATCTTCCAATTAAGAATTTGGTGCTATAATTCTTAATTGTGTATATCGTTTGGATTGAAAAAGTTAGAGTATTAGATCTGGTTGATGGAAGCCCAAAGTTTTACTTGCCAACTTATCCTTGCCCTAATCTCATTTTAATTACTTGCTTTAGGTAGAATTTTCAGATTCTTGTCATATTATAATTTGATCTTTTCTTTTAAGCTTACGTCTTATTGTGTTTCTTCCAACTTCCTGTGGATCGACACCCTAAACTATACTATAATACCACGTACTAGTTTGAGCGTAATCAATGCCTCATTTTACACCTCAATCCATTCTGAGTTTGCAACTGCTCTATCTAGTATCTCCTCGATGAAAGACTCATCCCCATGCATATTGCTCTATCTAAATCATGTATGTTCCTTTTTAATAAAACTTCCCTGAACCCCTTCATTTGTTTCTCAGGCCTTGGTCTCCTTCCCTCTTTCTCATCATTGGTAACTATTTCATTGAAATCCGCCACAATATAGTATATATATCTTAGATAAAGTAAGAATTCCTTACTTTCAACACTAGTTACATACTTTTTTGTTACGACAGATAGTTTGAAACAATTATTATATGATTTAGTTTCTTAGAGCATAAGACTTTAGCAAGGGTTTTGGTTTTGAAATTTATGTAAACTCCAAAACTCTTCCCCCATTTGTAAAATGTATACATACACCATAAGAGAGATTTAGTAATAAAATTGGAGTTTCTCTCACCCTTTCTAAAAGAATAAGCTCCATTTAGATAGTGAGATGAGTTGAGATGGTTCGTAAATAGTAGTGAGATTGTTGAGTTGAGATGAGATGAGATAGTTTTTGAAAATTTTGTGTTTGGATTTGGAAGTGAGATGAGATGGTTTTAACTTTTTAAAGATTTGATAGATGTGGGTCCCACCGATTATTGCATAGTGTTTGTTTGAACTTGTTTTATTTATAAATATATTTATAAATAAGTAATAGTAATTTATAAATTACCTACCCAATTTTCATTTTTTATTATACATTTCATAATAATATTATAAGATGATTATATTTTTATAAAATTAGATTATTCCAAAAAATATTAAAAAATATTTTTTATTTACAAAATAATTAAATAATTAAAAGGATATTTATAAAATATTTTTTATAAAAATATTGTGCTTAAAATTATTTTCCATTTTCAAGTGCTAATGGTAATTTTGTCTAGATTTTGAACTTAATTTATGTAAATCCCGTATGCCATTGATGATTGAAAATTACTCAGATTTGTTTTGGCAAAATTCTATCCTATAATGTTCTCAACAACTCGGCATAACGCAAAGAAATTTTTTTTATCCATATATCTATTTTATAGTCTATCTCATATAAAATGACTTTATTTTATAATTTTATTATTATAAGAATTACGTATGGAGCAATCAATTATTAAAGTAAATCTACGTATAGACCTTCTAAGATTAGCGATGCTAATTTGTAAAGAAATGTGCAACTTCCCCTTATATGTAAATAAGTAATCTATCTCGAGATCTATTAAAAACTATATTTATAAATATATTTTGTTTATATTAATTTTTTATTTGTAAATATATTTATAAATAATAGTAATTAATAAATTATCAATCCAAAAAATTGAATTGTTCGCTCGAAGCAAAGTAATGACAGTTTTTCATTACATAGAAAAATTTGAAACCATCTTTGAAATCTCACATTCACCGTTTGGATAAAAGGTGAGTTTATCGTACAAAGTGAGGTGAGATGAGAATTTTATATCTAAATTGGGTCTAAAAGTAAGAATAAAAAATTAAAAAAAATTGTCTATAAATTTAATAAAATTTCAAGAAAATTATTATATACTTTAAAGTCCTAAAGCTGGTTCTTGGAGGATTGGTTTCAAGCTGGAAAGCCTTTTACCAAATATGTAAGTATATAGAGTTAATTATTTGAATTTAGGAAAACACTAGGCGTCTCCTTCCCCCCACCTCTCTCTCTCTCTCTCTCTCACACATATAAAAAATCAAGGCCTTTAGATCTAATTTTTACCAGAGGAGTCGACGTCCTCCTCCTCCTCCCTCTCATTCCCTCATTCCTTTATTCACCCATATTGTCTATCAAAGTTTCTCTTGTTTAGTTTTATTTTACTTTCTTCAAGGTCGAAAAAGATAGATCTATAACTTTTCGACAACTCCCGAGAGACACGCGCGGCACAAGCAGATTCACAGGTTGAAAATCATTCAGAAAAAGTGGTGGTTTTGCTAAAAAATCACCGTGCGTGGTTCTCATGCATCGTCCACATCTGCGCATGGTTCTCACACGTCACCCCTTCTAGCAGCTCTTCTCGATACACGTGCCAGATCACTAGATTTGCCACCACCATACCTTTCAAATTTGACCTTTGTGGTTGAATAGAGACAAGTGTGTTGCCTTTATGGGCCGTCAGATATTTTGAAGTCTACCAGAGTTGGTCCAAATTGTATTTTGTCATTTTTCACATCTATCTTACTGCTTTCCTTATTATTAACTAAAATAAAAAAAGGTTCGTCTCTCATATGTTTGTTTGTAGAGGTTGAGTCCTCTCTTTCTATGAAGGGTGAGATTAAGTCTCTGTTTAAGTAAAAAGTGTTGTTTCTTAGATGTTTGTTTGTAGAGAGTATCAGAAATAATGAAGACTAGACCAGTCGCAAAAAGAAATAATGTACTTTTGAAACTTCAAATGCATTATTTTAGTTTATGATGTCATGTTTGACATGAAAACATCCCAGAATGTATTAAGTCATGGATATAAGTTTCTCTTATGAATGAATGATGATAATTTTATTTAAAAAATATATTTGTATATATATATAGAGAGAGAGAGAGAGATTTGCTACTTATCAATTTTTTAATTTGTTTTTTAAAAATTTTTGTTTTTATTCTTCCTAAAGTAATTGATTTTTGTTACTCATTATCCAGACACCATACATTTGATAAGAAAAAAAAATTAAAAAATTATGTGTGGTGTGGTGTAAGGATAATGAGTATAATTTTTCATTAATAAAAGGTTAAAAAGAATTAATTGTGGTTTTGATTATAAATGCTAATTAGCATAAGCATCATGTGTTTGTAGCAAGGAGATACAGATTAAAACTTCTATAAAAAAATAAAGATTAAATCTTATATTCTAATTTTAAATTTTTTTTATATTTACAGTCATAAAGATTAAATCTATAAAACTTCTCTAATAGTAGAGTGCCATGTGTCAGTAATTTTAAAAAAAAGTTAAAATAACATATATTTTTTTTTATAAAGTGTGCAAGCTCCGGACACCCCTTTTAAAAAAAGTAAATAAATATTAAACCTATATAAAAAAATTAATTTCTCAAATTTAAAATCAGAGTAAAGAAACTGCTCTGTCTTTAAGGTAAACTATATAAAAAAAACTATTTTAACATTAAATCTGAAGATAAAATGAAATAAGAAAAACAATATATCATTAATCACTCTTATAACTAGGGCAAAAAATCCTCATCACCTTGGACGTGGAAAGGGTTTTTTTTTTTTTTTTTTTTTTTTAACTTTTTTTCATCAATGGTATTCAGACAACCGATATAGAATTTTTGAACGATTTTCTATTAAAATATTATTACTATTGTTTTTAAGTTCAAACCTATTAAATAAATAAAATTCAAATAATTTCAAAATGAATTAATAATTTTATTAATAGGGAGTCGTGCAAAATTGATATATCGATTTTGTGCATAATAGCATTTAATTCCAATGAGTTGTGTAAGCAATGAGCACATCCATTTCCTCCAATTATAACCTCCTTCTCCACACGGGTATCTCTCCTAATTAATTAATTTGCTTCTTGTTCCTTTGCCGCTTTACCCACGTTGCTATCTGATATCTCATATCTGATATATTTTCTTCTTTTATCCTTAATTATTCTCTCTCTAATTAATCTTTCCTTTTTGCAGAGTGCGATAGACTGTTTTCATGCAATGTGGATGTGACGTAACGCGCTAACGCTCATGTAATGTCCGCGCATGGCTGCATGCTTTAATTATTGTTACGTAATTAAGCGTGTCAAATCGTGTTTTTAAATTGTATTTATTTAGTGTTAAGTTAAGAATATTTAATTATATAGATCAATCTAAACCTAATCAATTAAACTAAATGTATCAAATTTTCAAACTCTAACCAAACATATTTAGATAACAGGTCGTGTCATGTCACCCATTTTGATCGGTTTAATAATTAATCAAAAATATGTTAACACGATACGATTTATTTAAATCTTATTTTTTTCATGTAAATTGTTAAACTAAAATGCATAACTCATTTAATCTAATTAACATAATTTTATATAAAATTAAAATCTGTATTTATTAATAAACACACTATCTTAAAAAATATATATCATTATTTTCCGAATTTGAACATATAATAAAACCAATATTATAAACCTTACAATAACAAATATGAGCATACGTCTAAAATTATAATCTCAATAATAAAAACAATAAAAACATAAGCATACTGAAGAAATAACAATATTACAACTTAATAAAAATAAAATTTTAATTTTGAAATAAATTCTAAACGGGTCAAAACGGATTGATTTCGGGTTAAGCAAGTTGATCCGTTATTGACCTATTTATAAATCATGTCTTAACGGGTCAACTATTTTTTAATCCGAATCTACTAACATCAAACCCAAACCTACTAATTTCGTATCGTGATCGTGTTGAGTTTACAGATCATGTCACATATTACCACCTTTATATGTAGTAGGAAAGTGTTGGATGAACCATGCATATATAGATGCTTGTAATATTAAGAAATTAAATATTCAGAGATTAGATTACGGTTTCAAGAATATTAGGTAAAAGGTTGGTTGATCGAGGATTTATATGTGCTTAATTTTCTTTCTATGCATCTACACATTAACTATATATATATATATATACACGAAAATTTCTTCTCATCATTTTTATAACATATTTAATTTTTATATTTTATATTTTATATTTTTTTATATAAAATATGTGATGTATGGATAATAAATAAAAGAAATCAACTAATTTAAAAAAATAAAAATAAAAAATATATATAGTGTATAATGTGGCGGGATAACGACTAATAAACTTTACTAATATAATTATATTTTGAAAAAAAAAATTTCCAAATCTAACCTGGACTTTGAGACATTGACAAGTCTTAGGGCTCGTTTGTTTTCAGAGATGAGATGAGATGAGATGAGATTAAAGTTAAAAAGTTAAATAAAATATTGTTAGAATATATTTTTTAATATTATTTTTGTTTTGAGATTTGAAAAAGTTGAATTGTTTATTTTATTTTGTGTAGGAATTTAAGAAAGTTGTAATGATGAAGTGAGATGAGATGAGATGAGATGCTTCCTGAAAACAAACAAGGCCTTAGTTTTCATTTAACGCTATTTTGTCAGGTGACCCGGTTCGCTCCCCGGCAACGGCGATTTGCTTGTCCGGTTAGAATCGTTTAAAAGTGGCACGGTTCGTGACTTGGTATGATGCGACATCGATGGAATTAAACTGGCTCGGTTTGATAACCAAAAAAAAAGGTATCATGCGTACGTGTACGAAGTAACACCATACAGAACATGATTTGTTTGAAAGGTCAACAGATACATGATATTAACTTAATAGGCACACATATATAGCTTCATGATACAAAAATGACTTTTCTAGATCATGCTCCAAGTCAATCAAAATAACTAAATGGTTTGATATAAATCTTAGGAAACCATTTATTTATTGTGGGTTGATTCGGAACAAGTCATAATTATAAGGGTGTAAGCACTCAGGATAGTGACTCAGTAGTTATTGGATTACTGTTAAGTTAAAGAGGTTTGGTATGTACTCGTCTTGAATTTAAATATGAATATGTATTCATCTTATAAAATTGATATTAATTACTTAAAGATTCATTGAATCTTTTTAGTGAGGTTGCAGCGTAAGTAGGGGTGTTAAATCATGTCAACGGATCATGTTCGTGTCGTGTCAAGACATATACATTATAGTTAATGGGTCAACTTGAATACGATCCGTTAAAGATTTCATGTCAAAATCTTGAACTATAACATGATCTATTAAGATAATGGGTTGACATGACATAACCTGTTTTGACTCATTACTGAATACAAAATAGATTGACACGATACGACACAACCTGACTCAATCCGACCCGTTTCAACCCGTTTACGTTAATAGGTTGAACAGACATGTTCCTATCCATTTAACCTAATTGATTTTATATAAATATTAAAATATAAACAATATTACAATCCAAACAATAAAAATACTGACATGAAAATTTCAACAATACTAAATATGATAAACACACAATTACACAAATATGATAAATATATATTGTAGTAATATTAAAGTTATAATTCCAAATATGATATAAATATAAATTTAACTTTCTTAACGGGTTAACCCGTTTTGACCCGAATCTATTAAAGATAAAACTCAAATATATTTTTAGCGGATATGGTGCTACTATAATCATGTCCTACAAGAGAAGTTACATCTAGTTTTCCCTCCTATCATTTGTTTTTTAGAAAAGAGCATTATAATGGGCCTACAAATTAGGCATGAAGTGAAAACCTATAGAACTTAAATGTAGACCTCCACCCGGTGGAGTCCACCGTAGATTAATCACTACTAAAAATCAATAACCATTGACTCTATGATAGGAAATTAGGAAATTAATAACCTTAGACTTCTTACTAGTATTATAATATCTAAAATAAGAGAAAAATTGACACATAAAGTGAGTTGAATGATATTTATAGCTATCTGATCGATTTTTTCAAATAAATTAAATATTCAATAAATATTATGTGGCCGATTTCACGTCCCAAGAACTCTAAAATATAATTGAATTCAAGAAATTAATAATTATTCTACCTTGTTGGGTCTTGAATCAATTTAGTCTAAGGTGGTGGAACCTCATTCAATAGATTCCCAGCCCTCATCAGTTGACTGCTAGCATATTGCTAGGGTGCCCGACTATCGGTACGTACCCTTAGATTGTTTTTTATCGTTGAATCAACTCAAATCATCTTAAATAAATTATTGATAAGATTTACTACTTTTTTTACTTTTTATAAAAAAAATTAAATTATTTTTAACCTATTTTATATATTTCAACCTAAAAAGTTAAATTCATTTCAATCTAAAAAAATTGAAACTATCTCATTTGAACTTATAAAATATTATTATTTATAATTTATCTCAATTCATCTCAATATCCAGCAGCCTTATCGACCATTGAATTTGAAATATAGTGTTTGCTTATTAAAGTTGGCAACAAAATCTCAAAAGTAGAAGAAGTCAATCCGTAGGGCAGTCAGAAAGTACAATAATGAGAGAGTGCTTAAATTAGGATCCTGTTTAAGTATTGAGTTGAGTTGAAATTAATTAAATTTTTTATAAATAATAGTGAGTTGAGATGATATGATGAGTTTCATAAAATTCACTTAAAATAAATTTAGATATATTTAAATATTATGATAAATTTAAATATATTTATAAAAAATTAAAAAAATATTATAAATCTTACATATAAAAAGACGTTTAATCGAAAAAATTTGTAGAGTAAAGAAAAGTTGAATTGAGTTTAAATGCTAAATTTAATTTAAAATTTAACTAACTGAATTAAAATAAGTTCAAGCCAAGTCCCACGTGTAAAGCGCGTTTGCATTCGTTTTTTGTTTTGGGTTATTAGAGATAACCCAGACGCAGAATGTTTCGAGAATGGCCTACGGCTGGCCAAGTCATGCTACTTACCCTCACTGGGCCCACGCCACATAGTCCCCCGGCCCCCCCCCCCCCCCCCCCCCCCCCCCCCCCCCGGGCGAAAAAACACTATATATACCCCCAACCCCCCTTCACTTCTTTCCTCACACTTCTTCTCCATTACTTCCAGCTCCCAATCCTACTCTCAGCCACACCCACAAGAATCTAGTCGTCATGGAATTTACATCCATGTTCCAGTTTTGCTTTCTAGCCTCCATTTCCCTCATCTTTCTTATCCATTATCTCATCAAATTCAAAAATTCAAGTCGCCGGAAACTGCCCCTCCCGCCCGGCACCTTGGGTTGGCCTTACATAGGCGAGACCTTTCAACTCTACTCACAGAACCCAAATGTCTTCTTTACCTCAAAACAAAAGAGGTTGGTATATACACCCAAGTCTTGAATCACTTGATTAATTTGATAGCTACTGGTTTTATTAATGGTGGATTTTTCGTTTTGATACGTAGGTATGGCTCAATCTTCAAGACCCACATATTGGGGTGTCCCTGTGTGATGATCACTAGACCGGAAGCCGCGAAATTCGTGCTGGTGACGAGAGCTCATCTTTTTAAGCCCACATATCCTGCAAGCAAAGAGAGGATGCTGGGGAAACAAGCCATCTTCTTTCACCAGGGAGACTACCATGCCAAATTGAGGAAGCTTGTTCTTCGTGCCTTCATGCCCGAAGCAATCAGAAACATCGTCCCCGACATCGAAGCCATCGCCAAAGATACTCTCCAATCTTGGGAAGGCCGGTTAATCAACACTTTTCAAGAAATGAAGATAGTGAGCCCCCCAGCTTGAAATTTCCCTTTGAACTCAATAAACAGAGCGAAACAGGGCTCCTTCCCCTGTTTCAAATTGTGTTCTGTTACCTGTAATCCTAACCAAATTTATGTGTTCTTTTGCTTTGCAGTTTGCATTCAATGTTGCCCTGCTTTCCATATTTGGAAAAGATGAGGTTCTCTACCGAGAGGATCTGAGGCGGTGCTACTACATTCTTGAGAAAGGGTACAATTCAATGCCCATTAATCTACCAGGCACACTCTTCAACAAATCCATGAAAGCAAGAGAGGAGCTTGCTCAGATCTTGGCCAAAATCCTCTCCACCAGGAGGCAGATGAAGCTCGACCATAACGACTTGCTCGGTTCTTTCATGGGTGAAAAAGAAGTCCTCACTGACGAGCAGATTGCCGACAACATCATCGGAGTCATATTCGCTGCTCGTGATACCACCGCCAGCATTCTGACATGGATCCTCAAGTATCTTGGCGAGAACCCCCGTGTTCTTCAGGCAGTCACTGTAAGAATCCTTAACTAAAAATCAATGATCTTTTCATGACCCAGTTTTTGAAACATCTAGAAAACAATGAGGAGTTCACTTACATTTTCCAGTGCTTGTGATTTTTTTTTTTTTTTTAACAGGAAGAGCAGGAGGCCATAATAAAGAGTAAAGAAGGGAGTATTGCAGAGAATGTTCTCTCTTGGGCAGATACCAAAAAGATGCCAATCACTTCAAGAGTAATCCAGGAGACGCTTAGAGTTGCCTCAATTCTATCATTTACTTTCAGGGAGGCAGTAGAAGATGTAGAGTATGAAGGTCAGTTACTGCAAAATCTACTTTTAGTAAATATATTCTTCATTCCTTTGTACTAATTTGTGTTTGGAATTTCTTCTTCAGGATATCTTATACCCAAGGGATGGAAAGTTTTGCCACTCTTCAGAAACATTCACCACAGCCCAGACTTCTTCCCAGAGCCTGAGAAATTTGATCCCTCAAGATTTGAGGTAAATTTGGATTCAACAAAATGGATTCGATTTACTGATATATTTTACTTTCTAGAGCAAGATTCTAAATTGTTTTTGAATTATCTGACAGGTTGCTCCAAAGCCCAATACTTTTATGCCATTTGGCAATGGGATCCACTCCTGTCCTGGGAATGAGTTAGCAAAATTTGAAATATTAGTCATTCTCCATCACCTGACCACAAAGTACAGGTAGGTAAACTTCAATAATAGGATCAATAGTCTTTGGCCTTGCTCACCCAGTTATTACGTCTGTAAAAGGCCAGCTTCTAAAAATAGCATTTCTTGGGAGTTTCTGCATGCTGACATGATTTCCGCATCAATTATTTGCAGGTGGTCTATGGTTGGTACACAGAATGGGATTCAGTATAACCCTTTTCCTCTTCCCCAGGATGGTTTGCCCATCAGATTCTCTCTGAAGAGAGAGACTGCTCCAGAAAGCTAGATCCAAGCACAATAATGACTTTCTATATACAGAAAGAAAGGAATCTGCAATTGAAGAAAGAAATCTCCATTAATTTTGGGACAAGACACCCAAAGGAACAAATTTAAATATTAGAATGCCAAAGGAAAGCCAAGTGTACAGAAGAGCATTCTTTTTCTTTTCTTTAAAGGGATGAGGGGGAAAGTTCTTCAGGGTTTAGGTTGGTTTATATAGATCTAGGAAGGGTCTTGTTATTTGATTCCACGTGACTTGACAAGTTTGCGTTTCCTGGCTCTACCCGTCTTTGTTAATCACAATAACCATTCTTATATATTTATGTAACAAAAATTCTATGTGTAGTCACTGATGCGATTGACAGTATCACTTTCTTTTAATATAAAATAACTTATTTAATCAATCACATTAGTAGAATATATAAAAATTATATAAAAATGACTGTATATAACAGAACTCATTTGCTTAAAATATAATTTCAACACAACTAGACTCGTAGAATGTGTTTTCTTTCGGCGATTTTCTTTCTTATCGAGGAAGTTTTGCCGCCAAAAGTAATTTTTTTGTGGCAACTATGGGAACCAACGGAGATGAGCGTAGCTTTTCGGCAATTTCTATTAGCGGCGAGCAATTTTTACCGCACAAAGTGCTTTTTCACGGCCATTGAAGGGCTCACCTGATATGAAGTTTTGCAACAGTAATTGACTTTTTGAGACCATATAAATTCTCATTGTGTACGTTTATAAATTTTATCTTCCGCTCAAAATTAGGTTCCAACTGTCGTATAGAGGCCAATAGCTTCATGATGAACTCATAATTTGGCCAGTACGTACGCCTTATCATTATATATATATATATATATATATATGTATGTATGTAGAGAGAGATAGATCTATATTCATTTGAATATCCTTGTTTATCATTTTTGGAAAATAAATGTTAATGACTTAATTTGCAAAACATACTGGAATGAAGGAAAGAGTTATCTCCGGCCCACACGAGAAGATTCGAACTTCGATATAATGCTCTTCACGTTCATCCATATAATAAATAATAGATAAGCGAATAAAAGTAAATAAAGAGATGTAAAGATTTATGTGATTTGACATAAAATCCATTATAATGAATGCTTTTACAATCTTTATACCCTCATATCGCACAATACAATGGAGGAATTTGAGAGAAATCCTTTAGAGTCGTTGTGTGTGGTGAAGTTTGGGTACAGAGAGCTTCTATGTAGAGAGCTTGTGGAGAATCTATGGAGAGTTCATCTGATTTGTGGGAATCTCCTAGGAAAGTGACTGAAAAGGAAAAAACTTCACAAGACATATTTGACCCAACCAACTTGTCCTCTCCGTTCATGACTTTATCTCTTAACTTGATCTTTAACCTTATTTGAAGCTAAATCATAAACTGCTGATTTGACCCCTACAATGACTTAATTTACTCGTTTACATGACTTTGCTTGAGTTTGAAGCAAACTAACAAACATCGTAGCAGATAGGTAGCGCAGGCTTGAGTTTGATCATTTTCAGAGGTCCACGTACGAATGATACTTAAATACTTATCGGACTTGTAAGAGGTCAAATACTACAAATTAGACATGCATGGCATGATCGGAAATCATCACGCGGTATATTAATTGTCCTTGTAGCGTATAAACTTAATTAAGAAAAGCAAATGCACGCATGTTCAATTTTCAACTTCGTAGATTAGAGTCAATGAAAGAGCCGCAATGATATGCATTATGCACGCACCAGACATTTTACATGGATTGGTCATTTTCAAATGACACAGAAATATCTTGTAATTAACATCTCCTAATTTCCCCTTCACATCCTTTTACAAGAATGGAACCGAGGCATAATATCAGCTTCCCCTTGGACATGCAATATCTTCAAAATCTAAGCGAAAATGCTGACTTTTGGTCACATTTCTTAATTGGACAGGTGTCTCACATGTATACCATGATGTTGTAGTACTTGTTAGCTAGAGTTTCAAAAGGTCGATGCGTTTGCTATTCCCATTCAAAAGCATGGAAAGTGAAAGGAAGAAAAGAAAAATCAAATTAGTGTACTCATCATCTTATTATTGTCGTTGTTTTAAATGTCAGAGTGAGAGAAATTGTCTTTATAAATATCTGATTTATTATGACTGATAAAAACATACATCTACAAAAATATTATTTTGATAACCCGTTAGTCATAATCTTGATCGCTATCTCATGTCAACTTTGTACACGAGTAGTGGGTGTACATATACACACATATATATATATATATATGAAAAATAATATTTACAGTTGTACAGTTTACGCGTACTCTCTTTGAAAAATATGAATAAATATAAACTCTACATAAAAAAATTATTATTTTAATTGGTGATTCCCTTTTTTTGTAAAGAAATATGCAGAGACTGCATACTCTAAAACTGTATATAGCATTACCTTAAATATGTGTGTATTAATGATATCAACTTTATACACCTACCTTTTTTTAGATCCCCTAAGATGGATCATTCGGAATATTGCTTCTATTATTAAACCAAATGGGTTTTTAACTGTAACCTGCCAACTAATATATTTTTCATTTTTTATATTTTATTTTGGAAAGATTATTCAGCCTCCTTTTTTTTTATTATTATTTGCAATTACGTAAGCATAGTGATCATTAAGAAGCTGTCGATTAAATGACACTTTTCCCCCATGAAAATTAATGAGGTGGACTATAACATTTTCGGTCTTGAGATTGGACACGTCTTAAGAAAAAAAACATCACAATTTTTAACCATAAAGAGACGCAGGAGAATCAAAAGAACCGCTCCGAACTCGTGTAGGAGGGTACTGCCTCTATAATTAGGGGGAGAGGAGGGTCCAGGGATAATATGATTTGGGTTTGCAGCTTGCTCAACAGACTGAAGTTTGATGATCATATACTTCTCCAATGTGCAGTGCTAAGGTGGGTCTTGAATATTTTAGGGAAAGAAACGTGGACCTTGGAATTTTCTTAAAGCCCAATAACATTCAAGGACCTAGCATAATTAATTTGGTCGATGTAAGCACACTTAGTCGACCATGTCCACGATGTACGACCATATCTACATTTTTTTATGAATAAAAAGGGTAGGGGGGGGGGGGAACGAGAGATTTTTTTTTTTTTTTTTTTAATCTAGCTGTGATTGCAACAACACTCTTTCCGTTGAGAACCGAAAAGAAGTGTCCTAAATGACAGAAAGCCACAATTGCTTCTTTAAGTCGGATTTGAGCCATAGCCTAGATTTCAACCTCACTAAGGAGTTCAATAAATCTTTATACAATTAATACTAATATCCGATTTGAACACAAGAGATGTACTTGTTAAACCATATGAGAGTAACTCAGGCACCATTAAGTCACTACCCTTGATGGAATACAACCTTATCTACATACTAGATAAGAGAAAACATTAAGACTCTATAACACTAATATTGTCACCATCATCGCTACTTGTGATACCATTATTATCATCGTTGTTGTTGTCACTGTGAAGGAAGTTATTCCTTGGCTTGGATCGGGAGAAAGGCCCAAGTCGAAGCCCAGATGTGAGGTCTGGGCAGGGCTGAGTGTGATAGGAGGACTTGGGTCGGAACCTAGGCATGAGATTAGGGTCGGGTCGTGCACACGTCGGAAGCCCAACTAGAAGACATGAGAAAGACTTAAGCAAGAAGGGATGCCACATTCAATGCAACCCAGAAATGTGCACAGGGCGGTGCACCCTTGCATTAATGTGGCGCTGAGAGACTTAAAGGAGAAGGTATGCCGCATTCAATGCAATCCAAGAATATCCAGGGCAATTCACATCGTGCATTAATGGAACAGAAGAGACTTAGGGATCGAAGAAGGTTCGTCGCATTCAATGCGGCCTAGGACGCGATAAGTGGACATCAGGAATATTCGATCTCCTACAAAGCAACACCCCACTACCATGGAAACCAGATCGACAAGTATAAATAGAGGCCTCCGACAATCGATAAGCAGGTTAACATCTACATACATTTCTACTACTTTATCTCTTCATCTCCTACATTGAAACTAACTTGAGCGTTGGGGGTACCACAGACCCCGAGGTCCCCATCTCCTCCTTGTAGGGAAGAATCCGAGTACTATTAGCGTGGAATCACCCAGGCCTACGAAACAGGACATCAATAGTCACCATCTAACAAAAAGTAATAACATCTATTTTGTTACCAACCACCATTATTTGCACCACCACCATTGCCATCATTATCATTATTAGTCTCGCTAATTGGTTCATTTGGCGTGTAGTTGAATCATCAAAGTGGATTTGTTAGTCTTTTTCTTCAATTTGTCTTATATTTCAAATTAAAAGAGTGGGAGGACATTGCAGATGTCCATCCTGGACAGGACTTCTAATGACAACAATGTTGGCAGTGGATAGAATGAGGGAAAAGAGGGACTTTCAAATTCAAGTGTCCGTCATTTTTCCCCGCTAATTTTTTATGAAATAAGGTGGTAGACTTATTCTATAGACATTTCCTAATGAGAGATTTTAGTAGATTAGGGTTTCCTTTATGTCCTAAACCTTTTCTAAATCAAGCAATTAAAGGCAAAATCAAATACTACAATCAATAATTGAATATAGATATTGTTGTTGCCTACGTACCTATCTCCATTGAATATTAGGCCTTGCAATTATGAGCCAAAGTAGATAGGGTTCAGGGTAGTAGAGAATGCCAATTGGAGTGAAGGGGTGGCTTGATTTCAAATAAAAAGTTGGGTACTCTCCATTCGTGTAGTGCCCTCGCCAAGTTGGGAAAGGTCTTCTATTTTGAATTACCTAATGCGATTGCACTATTTTTGGGACCTATGATGTTGGAAAGGACTATATGTACAACGTCACCTTTAGGTATTGAGAAGGCTGCTCTTGATGTAAGACGACTCCACCAATCGATGATGTCAATGGTACTCCTTTGAAGCACATAGTCTAACAACTGTAAAGAAAGGAAAGGAAAAAGGTGCCCCTGACTCCATTTAGTCTGATAATTAACAAACTTTTAGACAAGGGAAATTAGATTTCTCCCTAGGAAGGCATGAATTACTCAAAAGTTAACACCCTCTGATTCATCCAAAAGAGAAGGAAATGACAAGTTTTACCCTATCTGCACCCGAAGCCAATCCCCTACTAGTCTTAGCACCATGACACAAAATGGGAGCTCGTGTGGGTCCTTTTATTTATAGCATAACAACGGTTCGAGGTAACAAAATAGTACGTAACAGGCATCGGTTCATAAACACTATAAAACAGAGATGGTTATGGTGCGATGTACGTCACTCGGCTCATGCGCAACTTTGCCCCGTTATGTTATATATGGAAGAGTTTAATTTATTGCGAGGCTGGTTATTCAAAGCCAGCAATTGGTTGCCAGATTTCACCCCACAACTAGAAGAAGATCGCACTTCAGGAGTCATGCCATTGTGTCTTGTAATGGGTTTTCAATAGGGAAAGTAGTTTATGTGTCAACCTAGAACTAGATGATTGGTCAAAATTCTTACTTTTTTGAGTAAAAACTAGTGCTTAACCTAAATCTAGTAACATTTTTCTGATTTATTTGATAATAGATGTTTATTTTTATACTGTCAACTTTTCCTTTGAAGTGAGAAAAGCAACTAAGTCAACACCTATTTGCTAGGGATCTACTGGCTCGAATGCTTGAATCTATTCCACCACAAACACCTTTGTTCCTTCTACAGGATACTACTATAGGATCTTCACTAATTCTGTTCCTTCTTTGTTTATAGCTCGGGTTAGTCCCCAAGTGTCTGCTTTGATTTTCTCGAATCGTGTCAGTCTCCATCAGGGAAATCTCACAAAAAAAGGATAACATACGTCATATATATATGATCACTGACCAAACCTCTCAACCAAATTTCTTATTTCATTGCCTCTTATTAAAGACAAACAAATTGTGTAGAATTGAAAAGAAATGTTTCTTTCTTGTTGTCTTGTATTGAATACAGAGTGGGTATTTATATATATCAAGTGAGAATATTCTTTGTAACAATATGTTAGAATTACAAGTAATAGAGTGACACGAATACAACAGATTTTATTCTAGAGGATTCAAGCTTGGCAAGTCCTTTGTATGTGTAGATGAGGTTCCTTTCTTTGTACTATTGATACACCCCTGCGAGCCAAGCATATCTGGAAGAATAGTGAGGCTCGATCTCAATGTTGAAAATCTGGTAGTGGATAATGGTTTTGTAAATATATCAGCAAGTTGATCTTTGCTTGATAGAAATGAAACTTGAAGTGCCTTTGCTTGAATACGATCCCGAACAAAATGATAGTCAATGTCGACATGTTTGCTATGGGAGTGCATTACTGGATTCATGGAGAGGTAAGTGGCCCTCAAATTGTCACAGTAAAGAGTAGGGGGTTTAGTTAAAAATATTCCTAACTCAGATAAGAGTGATTGCAGCCACAATAATTCACAAGTAGCATGAGCTAGTGCCTTATATTCCGCCTTCGTACTTGATCTAGCTATGGATGATTGCTTCTTTGGACTCCATGAAACCAAGTTCTTGCAATAAAAAACACAATAGCCACAATTGATTTTCTGTCGTCTGGACAACCAGCCCAATCTGCATCAGTGTAAGCTGCCAAAGAAAGAGAAGAAATGGGAGAAGGTGTAATCCAGTGACCATAGTCCAATGTGTGTTTTAGATACCATAAAATTCTTTTCACACTTTGCCTATGAGATAAACATGGAGCATGCATAAATTGGCACGCACGGTTGACAGAGAATGCAAGATCTAGCCTTGTAAACAATAAGTACTGCAAGCTTCCCACAATACTTCTATAAAAAGAGGGGTCTTCCACAAAGGTTGAATCATAGGCAGATAACTTGGTGGAAGGGGACATAGGACTGCCGACAGGCTTGCAATTCAACATGTTTGTCTTTTTTAGTAATTCCAAAATGTATTTCTTTTGAGATAACTTCAGTCCAGTGCTGGTATGATTACATTCAAGTCCCAAAAAATAATGTAAAGACCCCAGGTCTTTAAGAGGAAAATCAGTACTTGAAACTGAAATGATGTGTTTTATAACATCCAGAAGAAATTGCAATTGATAGAACTAACCTGATTGAAGTGGGTTTCACCACAGGACTGAAGGTTTCGTTGTAATCCAAGCCCTCAAGTTGACTATAGCCCTTGTCTACCAGTCTGGCTTTTCTCCTTTCAATAGAACCATTTGACAGAAGCTTGGTTTTGAATATCCATCTACAGCCAACAAGATTCTGATTTGAAGTAGGGGGAACCAAGGACCATGTGTTGGTGGACATGAGGTCATCGAATTCTAGTTGCATCACGTGTCTCCATTCTGAAAATTTTAAAGTTTCGTTGACAGATTTTGGTTCATCTGGGATGATGGTCACATGAGCTCAAGGTAAAGGCCAAGAAATGGTCGTCCGTTCGTATTTTGGGACAGGTTGTATTTGATTTGGCTCTGGTTTGAATGGGGTGAGTGTTTGGAAGTGGTTGCTCGATGGGTAGAGACACGGCTGGAGAAGATGAGTGAGTTTGTGCCCTAGGAGAAGCAGAGGGTTGGCTGGATTTGAAGGGTAAAGCTTCAGATGATGGGCTTGTTTCTAAGGCAGATGATGGGGCTTGTTTGTAGTGCAGATGAGGTGCTTGTTTCTAAAGTGCCGAAAAGATTAATTGAGTTAATGGGTTTTGGATTGTTGCTACGGGTGGGAGTGATATGAGTAGGAGGTGAAGAATTAATTGGGAAAGGGCAGTGAGGTGAAGAATTAATTGTATGTGGAGTTGAGTTGGCAATTGGCAAGGAAATTGAGTTATGTTGTGAGGACCCATGACTGGAAGGTAACGAATTTAGTAAAAATATGTGCGATGGAGTGGACTTATTTTGAGTGGGTGGGTTTGTGGAGGACACAGAGAAGGGGAATGTGTTTTCATCAAATAATACGTCCCTGGAAACATGCATTCTGGCAGTGGGAACATGAAAACAAAGATAACCATGATGAGAGGAGCTATAACCAAGAAATACACACGGAAGAGATCGGAAATTAATCTTGTGTTTATTATATGGCTGAAGATTAGGCCAACATTGACACCCAAATATCTTTAGAAACATGTAATCTGGCTTTTGATGAAATAGAACTTCAAAAGGTGACTTATTGCTTAAAACTAGAGTTGGAAGTCTATTAATTAGAAAAACAGCCATGACAAAGACATTTGACCAATATGAATGAGGTATTGAGTAATGTACAAGGAGTGCAAGTCCAGTCTCAACAATATGGCGGTGCTTTCTTTCCACTAAACCATTTTGTGAGTGTGCATATGGACAGGAAATTCTATGGGAAATACTAAAGGATTGCAACACATTATTAAAAGCTCTAAATTCTCCATCCCAATCAGATTGTAGTGCTCGAATTTTTGTATTAAAAAGAAGTTCTACATTACATTTAAAGGAAAGAAAGATTGTGACTACATCAGATTTACATTTTAATGGAAAAATCCAAGTAAATCGACTGTAGTCATCTACAAAGGAAAGAGAAAATCTAAAACCACCACGGGATAACATTGGTGCAGGCCCCCATACGTCTGAATACAGAAGTTGAAGAGGAGCTTTTGATCTTGATGAAGACTAACCATAAGGAAGTTGGTGGATTTTGACTTTACAACAGGAGGAGCATAGACCAGGTGGAGATGATGATTTAATAGGAAGACTGACTTGAGAACTATTTTATGAACGAGTTGCATGGATGGATGACCTAGCCTAATGTGCCATTGGAAAGCAGAAACACGTTCACCAACATGTGCTTGAGGAGATGAAGGACTCGATGGAAAGGCATACATGCCATCTTTAGTATGGCCTTGGAGATGGACTTTCTTGGTGTGAGAATCCTTTGCACAGAAAAAAGAAGAGTGAAATTCAAAAAATGCACAATTATCTTTACAAAACTTTCTAACAGAAACTAAATTCTTAGAAATTGAAGGAACATGATAGAGTTTAGAGAGAAGAAAATTGCCATTGGTGGAAGGAAGTGTTGAAGTGCCAACATGATGAATTGGAAGGGAAGTACCATCACCTACATGAACTTTCTTCACTTGTGTACTTAGATGGATTAAGAGAAATGTTAGAAAAATCATGAGTGAAATGATGTGTAGCAGGGAAATCGGGATACCAAGTGTTATCAACGTGGGTTGATGGTGTTTAAGTGTAATGTGGACCAGAGGTGAAGTTAGTCTAGAGAGAGGGTGGTGGAGGTGATTGAAAACTGTAGTTAAAACGATGGTAACAGGTATCGGTATGTGTCCTTGTTTGTGACAAACTTGGCAAGTGGGTTTATGTGGGAAAAAGTTGGGTGGGAAGGGAGAAAAATGTCCACCACGATTGCCTTGACCTCGTCCTCTGTAACCACCCCTACCATGAGATGGAAGCATTGTGACTAGATTGCTTTTGAGTATTATTAGCAGAAAACTCAAGTGAAGCTGTAAGAGTGGTATGCTGATGGTTTAGCCGAGACTCATGAGTGAGTAAATGACTATAAACTTGTGCAGGGTTCAGAGGATTAACACGGGGAGTAATCGAAGTTACAACAAAATCGTAGTCTGTCCCCAAGCCAGCAAAGAGAAAAGTAGTGAAATCAGTGGAGAAGATAGTTTTACCAGTCATGGCAAGGGTATCTTGAAGGAGTTTGGCACGCTGATAATATTCAGCAATGGAGTCCAAACCCTTTTTTAGGGTAGTAAGCTGCATTTGAACTTGCATAATGCGAGCTTGAGAATTTGTAGCAAACAGATCTACAAGAACATCCCATATTTCTTTGGAAGTGGATGCTTGTAGAACATGTGCTATCAAGGGGTCAGATAAGGAGGAGATAAGGATGCTCATGACAGCTTGGTCCTGTCGTTGCCAAGTAAGAAACTCAGGGATAATTTATTGAGTAATTTTATCAAGCATTTGAGGGGCAAGAATGGTCCCATCAAGATACCCAAATAGATTTTGTCCTTTGAGGTAAAACATGATTTGTGCCTTCCATAAAAGATAACTATCATGAGTTAATTTCACTGTGATGGAAGAGGGAAGAGTAACATTTGGAGAGGCATTGCTGTTTTGAGGAATGACAGAACGTTTGGGAGTTTCAGCCATTGAAGGAAGCTTTTGAGCTTGGACTGAAAAACACTAGGAACAATGGACGTCAGTCCTAGAAGGCTCTCGATACCATATTAAAGACAAACAAATTGTGTAGAATTGAAAAGAAATGTTTCTTTCTTGTCGTCTTGTATTGAATACAGAGTGGGTATTTATATACATCAAGTGAGAATATTCTTTGTAACAATATGTCAGAATTACAAGTAATAGAGTGACATGTATACAACAGATTTTATTCTAGAGGATTCAGGCTTGGTACGTCCTTTGTATGTGCATATCAGGTGCCTTTCTTTCTACTGTTGATACCTCTACTACTACTATATATTCTACCTCTATGGTAGATAGGTTGACTGTAATGTTGCCTTCCAACTAATGGCACAACTTGAGAGAGTGAAAACATGATCTCCTCTTATCCTAATCACCGGCATAATGTGAATCAACATACCCCTCCTGAGATCCCAATCATAGATGTCAGCAGCAATTTTCACTGTGGAAGAAATATAGTAAGCATTTCTGTAGGAAAGTACTAGACTGCAGTAATTACAGCAACATGAGGTGATGTTCACCACACAACGCACACCTTACAAACTAATAAGTGGTCCTGAGTATAGAATAATCCCCGAATGGAAAACAAAAGGATAAACAATTGTTGGGGAATAGACTTGCTTTGCCACACTAAATGATGCCAATTCACAGCAAGGCTATGAGACGAATGTCATCCCAAGCAAGCTTGATATTCAAAAAGCACACAAATTAATGGGTCCAATCCCTACATAAAAGAGAAATACCCAGAAGCGAACATGGGGGGAGAGGCAACACGCCAAGCCCTTTTGAGGTTAGCCAAGTTTGCCCCTTTCACTTTGGACAACTGTCCTTATAGCATCATAAAAAGGGCCTCCCTTTCATGATAAAAGATGCCTCATTTATTTGATCTCTATAGATTGTGATTGTGATTGTGATCCTCTTAAGGCCTAAGATATATTTAAGAAGAACCTTAATGAAATCCCTTTACATAAATTACTAGCAGTCCCTTCCTGTAAACCTATTTTCCTTTCTAGATGCACCGTGCACAACTTCTAAAGTGGGAATGGGTTTGGGTTAGATTGCAGCGGAAGGGAAAAGGTAGTAGTTACGGGTAGTGAAGCTAATAAGGAAGAGATCACTGTGATAAGGCATGGGAGCACTATCACTCAACTCCCCGAGACTCATTAGCAATTTCTTTACCGAGAGAATAATATATATCATTTTTGCTAGGTGCTTAACAAGGGAGTGGGATTAAGTATTAATGATGGATTGTGTTGGCAATTTCTTATGTGAATTTAATGCATTGTCCCCCTTCCTACGGGTTCCCATAGTGACACACAAACCACGCCCCTCCCTCTCTAATTGTTTTTTTTTTAATAAAACCATACTACTATAGAATTATAGAAAACAAAAAGAAACGAAATTTTGGCAATATGATGACACTCTCATGAGGGTATTTGTCCCACTAGTTGGTGATGGACAAAGGGAATTAAGTGAGTGTAATTGTGCACCAATGACCCCTATTTATAGGCCATCATACACCGGTTGGCAAAGGGCACAACCATTTGTAACTTAGTGGTTGTCAAATGACACAACATTTTGTTTAGATCAAAAGGTTGTGTCTTTTGACACTTCCTTAGCCATCACCTCCCCATGGGAACCATCACCATGGAGAGGGTATCATTCCAAGGGATACACCTTTTGGTGATCACACCTTAAAATTACATCTCCCACTTGATCACATAAAATGATAATGATCCAGTTGAGTATTTTACCTTAGTACTAATATAAGCTTTTTACTACTCAACTCTCATCTGCATATTCTTGCAGATCGGTGTCAGAGCATGACAAGTCTCTACATGCACATGTTTTTTTCATTACCTTATCTGACTATACCCTCCACCATATGTGTTCCCACTGACCACATATAAAGGGTGACTTCATTTCACTAAAAAAAAAAAATTTAATGAACGACATCAATTCTCCGTGCCTAGATCAATAATAGATATATCTGTCACAATTGACGACTTCAGCCGAATACATAACACATGTATTAACCTGCGCTGAACTTTCGTTAGGTGAAGTTATTCCTGAGACTTTCTCTAATCACCTTATCAGCGACTTCACAAATGATCGACAATTATTTGTTTAATCAACCTGCACTGAAATTTTATGAAGTACTTACCTTAAGGCCATTCAAGATGTTTTCCCTAATTACCTTATCAGTGACTTTACAAATGACCTAAATTTTCATTTGGGTCTCACAATAACTTCAATTTTCTAGGCGTCTCCGAAATTTTCTGAGTTATGTGTCGACAATGAGGTTGCTTCACCAAGGTTTCTCTAAACCCCATTCTAGTCACATGTTCTTTGAATTTCTCTAGAGATAATCCTTTGGTCGGATATGCTACTATCTCATTCGAAAAAATAAAATTAACCTTGATCTCACATCTTTCCATTATATCTAAAATATAGTGATAATGCACATCAATGTGTTTTCCCTTAAAACTCTGTGTTCTACTTTTTATTAATGAGATAGCAGACTGATTATCATAAAACACATTGATTGGATCTATAGATGTACCCAAATTTAAGCTTTCAATAAATCGTTTCATCCACACCGCATTACACACTACAGTACTATAAGTAATATATCCTGCTTTCATAATAGACTTAGTAACACAACCGTGTTTCTTACTCAACTAAGAAACTGATGTTCCACCAAATAGAAATATATATCCAGTTGTAGATGTTCTATCATCTACATCACTTCCAAAATCAGCATCATTATAGCCGATTAATTCAAGATCACTGATCCCAAAGCACAATTTCAAATTTTTAGTACATGTAAATACCTTAATATACACTCCACTACTTGCCAATGTTCCTTACCTGGATTGGATTGATATCTGCTTACCAATCCTACTACATGAAAAATATCTGGTCTTGTACTTGTCATTGTACACAAGTGGCTTCAGTCAGCTTGAGCATAGGGAACTTTAAACATTTCACTTATTTCCTCCTCATCTTTTGGGAACATAGTTTTATTTAAAGCATAACTTTTGCAAACGAGTGTACTTAACGATTTACAATTTCCATACCAAATCTTTTAAATATTTTTTCTAGATATTTTTCTTGATCTAAATACAACATCTTTGAATTTCTATCTCTAAAAATTCTTATATCAAGAACATAGGCTGCTTCATCCATATCTTTCATTTCAAATTTATATTTCAAGAATTCTTTTATTTTATTCATCATATCTAGACAATTACTTACCAGAACTCCTTCACTTCACATAACCACCAGCCGCAACAACATCCTCCCGTGCCCAAAACTCCTTCACTTCATAGAACCACCAGCCACAACAAACCATCGAGAGACCACGTAGGCCCCAACAGAAACCATCCATTGCCCAGCCAACACGAAACCGTAGCACCACCGCAGCACAGTTTTCATCCACTAGAAAAGACACGCAAACCTCCTTGCACCACCACTGGCCAGGGTTTTTTCAAACCACCAAACAACCTTCTTGGTTCTTCCTTCCACATGACCAACGCAACCATTGTTTTAAGCAAGGCAAAAAAAGAAAAAAAAAAAAAAAACAGCATTGGAGACGTCCCTTTCAGCCACCGTGCAATGTCAAACTGCTCCACAGTGTGACTCTCAACCAACCACCTAGACCTCACCACCAAAGTCAGCCGTGAACCCACGACGGAAAACAACACCCTCAACCTCACCGAAGGACCTCTATTCTTTCATCTGAAAATAGAGCACGACTCTTCCCTTCACAAGCTGCCTAACCGTGAACCACCCGCCACCACCATAGCAGTCAACATCTCCAAGCATGGTAGCACCACCACAGAACGCACGATGAAAATACCACCACCCTCTCTCTTGATAACCTGCCTCCTCTCTCTCTCATTCATCTCATCTCTCTCACTCTTTGTCTCTCTCTCTCTCTCTCAGTTGCATAGTCACCCACTCGTCGGAGTTGCCACAGCGCCCAGTCACGAGCCGCCGCTAGTTGTTGATCAAGGTAAGCCACTGCCCACTGCCTCTTGAAGTGAGGTCATCTCATCCCTTCAAATGTCTAAAATCCCATACCTAGAAACACATAACAGGTGATGGTGTAGGTAAATTACAAAAATACCCATGCCTATTTAGGATTAATGATTGAGAATATTTTTAGGAAGATTTTAGGAAATATAAACTATTTTTAGTATTTTAGGTTATATATAAAATCACATGTTTAATTAGAAATTTATACAAATTACATGCTGAAAATATAAAGTAGCATGATCATACTCTTACATATATGTACAGTAAATGACATGTCTTTTATAAAAAAAAAAATATTATGCATGTACGCCCTCCATTAGAATCCCCTTTTTACATACCCAAGTCATGACAAAATTATGAAAATCCATGATTTTATGTGAAGATTTATGCATTAAATTATTTATGAAATTTACGATTTTATGAAAAGAGTTATATATTAAAATATTTATAACAAACCATGCATGATTTTATGTGAAAATTTATGCATCAAAATATTTATGAAAAATCTTGATTTTATGTGAGGAGTCATGTATCACGTCATGTTATGAAAGAATGCGATTTCATTTGAAATCTATGATATAATATGAAAAAATATGACAAGTATGTATGTGAATTCTTTTGAAATCTATGATATGACAAGTATGCAAGTATGATTATGATGAAGTATGAATGATAAGATAGTAACGCCTATGTTATGATATGAAAATGGTACGTATGTTATAAGCATATTGCATTGCCAGGTCGTACATACTAGTAGTACACTCAATATGTCTTCCTTATTTATGGATTCCACAACTCTCAGCCACGGGCGGAATTGAAATCTACTTAGATTCGTTAAGCCTAACTCACGGGGGTCAACAGTGGGTATCGACCTATGACAAGTGAAAGATAAGTTTATATTCATGTTATTTACGTATGCATTTATGAGTATATATGCACGTTTTTTAAGAAACCTTATCTTTATTATGTTTACTGTATGATGTGTTGTTTATTGAGTATTCGACTCATTTTTGTATATTTTTAGTTTTTAAACTATCCTAGATGAGGACATTTATGAGGATGAGACTGCATGATAGGACTTGACCTAGGGAGGCGAGACAAAAGCCTATATAGTTTATGTCATGTTCAGTTTATGATTTAAGGTTTAAATAAATTATTTTAATAAGCATATAAGATTTTAGTTTTTTTTAATAAGTGCTTCCGCATACTCTATTTTGAATTTTAAATATTTAATAAAGTTTGTTTTATTTATGAAATCTTTTGCATTTGGCGCGTCATTAAAAGACGTTTTAGTCAAGTTTAGTAGTACACTGACTCTCCAAAAATTCTAAAAATGTCTTTATTGGAGAACATGGTGTTACACTTAATGGTTGGTAAATGACCCAACCTTAATTAGTGACACAACATTTTGTTTAGATCAAAAGGTTGTGTCTTTTGACACTTCCTTAACCATCACCCCCATGGGAACCATCACCATGGAGAGGGTGTCATTCCAAGGGGTACACCATTTGGTGATCACACCCCTTAGAATTACAACTACTTCTTCATTCATTTGTACGAAAAATTTACAAACAATCCATATCACTCCATACACTCCATTTTCACACGTTACATTCCATTTCCCTCACTACATTCCATTTCCTTCAGTACAATAGCATTAATCTCATCTAATCCCTCTTCTATCCATATTTGCTCCCCATCCATTCGTAGAGTCATCTGTTCTAATGCATGTTCTGCTCCCTTCCCTTCACAATAGATGCAATCTACTTGCCAATCTATTCTAGAGGATATGATCTGTTTTAAATTTGCCAATAGTTGCCTTGTCCAATCAGTCGTTCTTTCTTTAATTGCTTGTATCGCATTCTTTGCATCTCCTTCAAACACTACATCTTTAACCTCTAGATCAATACATATTTCTATTGCTTTCCACAAAGCACAACTTTCTTCTAGAAAGGCTGGCCAATAAAGGAAAGACGTGTACATGAAGAAAACAGAATCTGACTCTCCCTCTCTAATTAGTAAAAAATATTAGCATCCTTACCGCCCCTAACCACCATTAATTTCAATGTCACCATCACCAGCCATTAAAAACTAATAGAAAAAACTATTTGTAAATTTATTTATTCACACACCAAACACACTACTAATATGGAAGACTGCCACATAAATTAGCATTAAACTTATTTGTATTTTAACTTTTTCTTATAACTATAATGAATGTCACAGTTAAGTAATGTGTTTAAATAATGGCTTATAAGTAGCAAAACTCAAAATAATAACATCAGTATTATCACTGGCCACCATTAAAACTGAAAAAAAATGAAAGTAAAATGTAGGGCCTTGCAAAAATTCGAAAATCCGACTCTAACTCCACATAGTCGGAGTTGGAGTTACGATAAAACAAAGTAGGAGTCGAAGTGTTTTTTGCATTTAAAGTCGGAGTCAGATTTATTGTCTGATCGACTCCTCTCCGACTCTTACTCTGACATCACCTTTGACTCCGACCTTGACTTTAATAAAAATATGTATTATTTATATATTGATCATATATACTCATATAAAAAGTCTAGAACTTATATAGATAAATTCAAGATTATTAATAGACTAATAATGAAGGTGATAATTATTAAAGAATAATATTAATAGACTAATAATCAATTATATGTACACACTAGTATCACTATTAAGATAGATGAAGCTTGACTAGCTATTATTGAGTCATGTAATATGTATATTATATATTATAAGACTATTAATTTATTTCCTAGATTCCAATATTAACTAGATTCTAACACAATAGTTGGCTTATATTTGAATGGCTGGTTGTGTTTCTTATTTGTAATTTATTCAACAGTGAATGATTGGATGATGGACATGCCATTGGACCATGATGGCTCATGGTTGCACTTACTTGTTAGTTGTTATTTGGGACATTGGGTGTTAGCTTGGGCCTTGGCAAGATGGTTAAACTTCAATTAATATTATAATATCCTTAAAAATTATATGATTATAAATTATTTAATAATTCTCATTTTCAGTGATCATATCAATATGCTCAAAGAATAAAGAGCAACTAATATAAACCAGAAACATGAGGAAGAGTTCTCCAAATTGTTTGAACAACGAGTAATTATATTATAGATTCCATCTTTGAATTATAACCTTGCACTTATGATTATTTACATATTGTATTTCTACTATATTCACCATGTAGGAGGGAGAATGGTCAACTAAAATTAATATGGATAAATAATGTGTTTTGTGTTCACATGACACTTTATAACAAATTCTTATGTGATGTATGTCTCAATGCTTTTAAATCATGCCACCCAAGAAGAAGGAAGTTCACATCCCATCTACACTCGTTCCTAACTTTCCGATTAACTCATCGGTGGAGATTCTAACTCTCCAGAACGAGGTAAAATATTAATAAAAATTCTATCTCAATTAAGGTAAATTATCCATGTTAAATATATTTTAATTGATCATTTCATTCGTTTCTGTCATAAATATGATTTTGTTTAGAGCTAACAATACAATCGTGTCGAGGTTGAAGCACTACTAGATGTGTCACACGGAAAAAATATTGTAAAGTGGGTAAAATTAAGGTTAATATTCCTGATGATCACACCGAAGGTGAAGGAGAACCAGCGGCTTGGCTTGCTTCGCATATGGGTGCTCTTACACAAACTTATGCACCTTTAACTACACCTTCATGGCATAAAGTCTCCAAGATGTCAAAGATCTTATTAGAAAGCGTTATTTGGTAATGTTTAATTTATTATCAAATTTTTTAATGTGTAGTAGGCAAAAGATAGAATATACAAATGACTTGTTCGTTTAATTTTTTAAAGGATGAATTCGAACTAAATTTTGGCCGAAGAGACGAGCATGAAATTGTTGATGAGCTTATTTGTAATACATTCTGCAAATATAAGGCGAGATGTCATGAGCATTACAATAAGTTTGAAAATAAAGACGGGCGTGCCAACATCATTTTCAGGATGTCCGACTTTACGAGTGAGAAAAACTTTGTAACATGTTTGAAGATCCTACATATAAGGTAAATGACTTATTTTATGTTTCATATTTTATAATTTTCTCTTGTTAATATTTATTAATTATTTATAGGAGTAAAATTCTACAAATGAAGCAAATAAATCAAATTTGAAGATTTATCATCATGCAAGCTCAAGATCTTTCTATCATCTCTCTAAGAAACTGGTAATGTTATTTTATATAATAGTTTGCTCAAGTTTGTTGTTTGTCGTATTCTAATAAGTTTATAACTATAAAATATGTATTTTGTAGCAAAAGATACTGATCGCAATCTAACAAAATTATATGATGCAGCACATACTGTTCGTAATGGAGAGTGGACTCATTTTGAAACTCGTAAAAACTATGTAAGCATACAATTATCTATTTTTTTTTTGTAAATACAAATATTTGTTTTAACTAAACATATTTATACATTTGTGACAATATTAATTCATTCTCTTATGTGTAGGTAAAAATGATTACCTTGCGTGTTGAATCTGCATTTTATCAAAGTTCCTTAACAAGTAATGTTGACATTTTTAAAAGATTTCTGGGTCCACGTTCAAGATATTTGAGGGGTTTGGATCATTGCGTCAAACCTTCTAGCTCGTCCTCATCATCCAATAATGCCTCCAACACTTCTAGATCTTTTGAGTAAGTGACGTTTGAGATCGAGCAATTGAGGACAAAATAGCATGAGCTAGAAGCTTAACTGGCATAACAAGCAAACATAGAAATGCACTTGAAACAACAATAAGAGGAGTTCAGAAGAGAGATGCAACTCCAAATATAGATGATGATGCAACAATCTAGGCCTCCTAGCAACTGATTTAATAATTTACCTACTATTTGTATGATGAACAATGTTTTCTTTATTTAGTTTGCACTTATGAGACTACTTTTTATGTTTATTGAAAAAATTCTAATGTATTTTTATGATATTATGATTGTGTATTTAGTTATTTAATGATAAAAAAAATAAAAAATTCCTATAGTTAGAACACCCAAAAACCGTTTGAACATATAGTTAGTCTAACCAGTCGAACAGCTGCACAAAACATTCAAAAGTAATTTGTAATTTCTGTTCGAACATAAATACAATTACTGTTCAAACATAATAAGCATTTGAATGAGCTCTTACGACAGTGAACATTACATATACGTTCGAAAACTATATCGAACCTTCGAACGTCTTACCCTTATAATATGTTCAAATGTATAAGAATTCAATCGACCACTCGACGCACTGCGTTTGAAATAGATGTCTGGTCGAACACTAAATTTAACGGTCGAACGTTTCTATGTAACAATACGTTCGAACGTATTCAGATTCGATCAACCAATGCGTTCAAACATAGATCAATGGTCAAACATAACGAATTAACCATTCAAACGTATCTGGGATGAAATTTAATTGTCCCTAAAAAATCATTATGTTTGAACGCCATCAAAAGATTTTGAAATTCAAATTTTAGTCCCAAAATAGCTTTTGGGACTTGGGATGATTTGTTTTGTCCCAAAAAACTTTTCATGTGATTTATAGTACGGTTATATTTACATGAAAACCATGCACTGTATTTTTATTGAATCAATTGCATGATAAGAAATATGATGTTTATAACTTTAGTATAGTAGGGTACCGATACTATAAAAATTTGGGAAACATTCTATACCAAAAAACCTTGAGAAAGTGTAGACCGACACGATAAAAAATGTATGGGAATGATAACTACATTGAAAGGCACTAAGGTGTAGAACCTATACCGAGAAGTTAATGAGAATGATGACTATATTGAAGGACAATCAGAATTAGGTTCAAATCTCAAATGGAGAGGAATTTATAGGAATGGTAGCTAGACTTGGAAGGTGTAGTTTGCCTTTAAGGAGAATTGTATGGAAGTGATTCATTACTTGGTACAAGATTTACAATTTTACATTCAATACTATGATTGTAATAATTATTTTTATTTTCAATTTTATGCGTGATTAAATAACTGAGGCTCATATGTTATATCTAGTTTAATTAATCCTACTTACCAAGCCGTAGATTTTTCATTCTATACTTTCGCAAGACAAGGAGATTGATATACTAGACGAGATCATCGAGCGAAGAATTACATATGTCGTCAATCATCATCACACTATCAAGCTTGGCTTACATTATCTTTAGTCATTTTTTAAGAGGTTCTTTTCCACTTGACATGATGGAGTGGTCCTTGTTGTTGCGCCTTTCAATGACGTGTTTCAAATCACCAACTATTCAGATAACCTGCAACAAATGAGAAGACGGCACTAGGCACCCAGAGGAGCTCCATGCCTAAGTCAGAGATATGTAGTCTCAATATAAGAGTGCAAGTAATCATAAATTATCTGTTACCTTCAGGTATTATTTATAGAGGTGTTGAGGATGTAGATAACCATTAAATCCAATGGCTCATCATGAATAATTCCTTAATAAGTGGACAAGGAAATCACCATGATCTATCGGCATTATCATATCACGCGGTTTATGCCACGGCCCGGCCGTGAGTCTCCCGGTCTTGGGTCCGAGAGACTCATGGCCCATAGGCCAAATCTGTCCTTTAGTTGTTGGCTTATTGCCATGAGACCTAAACATCCCTTCCAATTACCATGTTGTTGGACTCTCTATAGGATGAATCTTTGCTCGTGGTTGAGGGAAGGTCCATGCCTATTACATACATCGTACTCACCATATCAAGGAAGGCAATCCAAGCATCAAGATTGGAGTGGGGTTTTCAGGTTGAGAAGTGGAGCTTTGGTGATGACTATGGGAAGGGTTTTGACAACACAACACTATCCAGGTTGTGGATAGTGTTGTGATAACATGTGTTGGGAAAATCTCCAACTTAGGTGCAAAAATTTGAAGTTGATGGTTGAAAATTTATATTCATTGTTGATGATGCTGAGGTAGCGATGTGTCAATTTGTGTTTGTAGCTCGCAATCAAGTACAATAGTCAAGGGTGGAAGGGTTTTTTTGTTTTTTGTTTCCTAGTGGTGGACATAGGTTTTGTGGTTTGTTTTGGTTAGTCATGGAGCATATGGGAACCATTGGGAAGACAAGAGAAAGGAAGGGAAAGAGCACAAAAAATCTCACAAACAGCATCAATTGACAGTGAACAAAATCTCAAAGTTACAAAGCAATATCCTATTGCTTCTTCATGTAAATTAGCTATAGCCCAAAGGGAAATACTTTAGCCACAAATGAATTATATAAAAGTAATCTCACAAACTGATGTGACTTGATGTGATTCGTCAGATTGTAAAGTTAGTTTTATTGTAAAGTAGATCTAATAGACCAAATGAATCTACATCAATTTGTGAGATTGCTTTTGTATAATCTCTTTATGGATGTACCACTCCTCTAGTTCAAATTCCCCTTAAAGACCCTCTCTCTCTCTCTCTCTCTCTCTCTCTCTAAATGTGAAGGTGAATTAGCTATATAGTACTTCCTCCCATATAGAGTCCTCATCAGCTTCCAATTCTTTCCTCATTTTTACCACAATCCCTCCTTTGTCATTTTTGGTCCCTCAAATCTTCTTTTCTCAGTCATTTTCCTCAACCATCTCTCCCTATAATTATCATCACCACCACCTCACTACATTGTTATGTTTTGAGGCTAGTTTGGTTACACAAAATCAAATTATCTCATCTCATCTCATATATCATTACAATTTTTCTAAACTCCCACATAAAATATAATAAACAATTCAACTTTTTCAAATCCCAAAACAAAACTAATATTAAAAATTTATATTATACAATAGTTTATTCAACTTTTAATAAAATATCTCATCTCATCTCATCTCATTTGAACTATATAACCAAACAAGGCTTACTGCCATGTGATCGGCCATTATCAAGGATCTCTTATTTTTTATAGTACCACAATACATTTTTTCTAAGCATTCATTTACATCTAAAGACTGAACATATTGATTTAAGAATATCAATTTATTGGAGTTGTTGTAATTTTCAAATTTTTTTTTTTTGGATAAGTTAATATATTTAAAAGGTAGTTTCCCTAAACTTCATGAAATGCCACTACAAAAAACAATGTCATCGAGTTAAACATTAAAAAAAGGCCAATCTGGTCATACACTCCTTGTCATGCTATAGTCGACTTACGTTTAGGATCCGTTGTGATTTGTCCCTACTGTTAGACTTGGAACAATCTACCAAATTTAAATTGTTACTCCAGTAAGCACACAACTTTCATGTAAAGGAAAACAAACAAAAGATCTGCTATCCTTGATACCTCATGGCCCATGCGAAAGAAAAACTATGAAGAATGACGAGAGGAAAAGTTTGTAATTCTCAATTATAAAAGTATACCCAACTATAGATAGAAAAGATTTCCTGACCAAACCTAACTAAACAAAACACCAAAGACATAAGTTAGGTTCAACATGCTAAATATAACCCTTGACCACATGCAAGCAGATCGCAACTAAAAAGTATTATGTCATCATTTTGTATTCTAAATTAAAAACAATACAACCGGAGGTAATAGTCATATTACTTATAAGTAGTCTTTTTACTTGTAAATAGGAAGGACACTACGTTGATTTTTATGTCCATCAACATTAACCTAGCTACGTTTGGATGTTGGGATTATTGAGAAATAAAGAATAAATAGAATCAAAATTTTTGCAATATGGTGACACTCCCGTGAGGGTATTTATCCCACAAGTTGGTGATGAACAAAGGGAATTGAGTACATTCATTTGTGCACCAATGACCCCTATTTATAGGTCATCATGCACCAATTGGCAAAGGGCACATCCATTGGTTAACCAATAGTAACCCAAAGGTCACAACTTTAAGAAGTAATACAACATATTGGCAAAGGGCACAACGATTGGTAAACCATTGGTAATCCAAAGGTCACAACCTTAAGAAGTGACACAACCTTTTAACTAAATCAAAAGGTTGTGTCTATTGACACTTCCTTAAACATCACCCCTCATGGGAACTGTCACCATGTTAGAGGGTATCATTCCAAGGGGTACACCGTTTGGTGATCACACCCCTTAGAATAACATCTCTCAGTTGATCACACAAAACGGTGATGATTCAGTTGAGTATTTTACCTTGGTACCAATATAAGCTTTCAACTACTCAACTCTCATATGTTACTCTTGTAGATCGGTGTTAGAGCATGACAAGCCTCTATGTGCACACATTTTTGTCATTACCTTATCTGACCGCACCATTTACCATAAGTGCTCCCACTGATCACATATTAGGGATGACTTCATTTCACTAAAAAGAAAAATTTAGTAAACGACATCAATTCTCTGTGACTGGATCAATAATCCATATCTCATGATTGGATCAATAGTTCATTCTCCTGTCACAATTGACGACTTTAGCTGAATATATAACACATGTATCGACCTGTACTGAATTTTGGTTAAGTACTTCCTCTAGAAGCTATTCCTGAGATTTTCCCTAATCACCTTATCAACGACTTTGCAAATGATTAACCATTTACTTGGGTAATCAAATCAAATTTCACTAAAACTTTAGCGAATGTCAATGAATTTTCGTTAGGTACTTACTCACCTAAGTCTTTCTTTAATCATCTTATCAGCGACTTTACCATGATCAACCTTTTTCTTGGTTAATCAACCTACACTGAAATTTCGTCAAGTACTCATCCTAAGGCCATTCTTGAGGTTTTTCTTGATCATCTTATCAGTGACTTTACAAATGACCGAAATTTTCATTTGGATATCACCATAACTCTAATTTTCTAGGCGTCCCCAGAATTTGCTGAGTTATACATGTCGACCATGAGACTGCTTCACCTAAATTTCTCTCAATCTCATTCTAGTCATATGTTCTCTGAATTTCTCCAGAGATAAACCTTTGGTTATCAGATCTGTTACCATTTCGGTCGAGGAAATAAAATTAACTTTGACCTCACCTCTTTCCACTATATCTAAAATATAATGATAATGCACATCAATTTGTTTTCTCTTGGAACTCTGTGTTCCACTTTTTATCAAAGAAATAACAGACTGATTATCAAAAAACACATTGATTGATTTTGTGGATGTACCCAAATTCAAGCTTTTAACAAAGCGTTTTATCCACAACGCATTACTCATTGCAGTACTACAAGCAATATACTCTGCTTTCATAGTAGACTTAGCAACACAACCTTGTTTCTTACTTAACCAAGAAACTGTTGTTCCATCAAATAGAAATATATATTCAGTTATAGATTTTCTATCATCTATATCACTTCCAAATCAGCATCCTTATAGCCGATTAATTCTAGATCACTGTTTCCAAAGCACAATTTCAAATTTTTGGTACCTTGTAAATATCTTAACATACGCTTCACTGGTTGCCAATATTTTTTATCTGGATTGGATTGAAATCTACTTACCAATTCTACTGCATGATAAATATCTAGTCTAGTACTTGTCATTGCATATAAGAGGCTTCCCACAGCTTGAGCATAGGGAACTTTAAGCATTTCACGTATTTCCTCCTTATCTTTTGGGCACATACTTTTATTTAAAGTATGAGTTTTGCAAACAGGCGTACTTAAAGATTTACAATTTTTCATACCAAATCTTTTAAGCACTTTTTATAGATATTTTTCTTGATCTAAATACAATAGATTTGAATTTATATCTCTAAAAATTCTTATACCAAGAACATAGGCGGCTTCACCTATGGCTTTCATTTCAAATTTAGATTTCAAGAATTCTTTTGTTTCATGCATCATATCTAGACAATTACCTGCCAGTAATATATCATCAACATACAATGATAATAATGTTAATTTATTATTATTTTTCCATATGTATATACAATGATCTAGTGGACTCATTTCATATCCCATTTCCAAAATAGATTAGTGAAATTTGAAGTACCACTATCTTGAATATTGCTTAAGTCCATACAGTGACTTCCTCAACCTGTAGACTTTCTCTTCATGTCCTTTAATTTGGAATCCTTCTGGTTGAATCATAAAGATGTCATTTTTTAATTCATTATTGAGAAAAACTGTTTTTACATCTAACTGATGTAATTCCAAATTCATCCTAGCAACAATGTATATGATGATCCTTACGGATGTGAACTTCACCACAAGCGAATATGTATCCACAAAGTCTACACCTGGTTGTTGAGTATATCCCTTGGCCATTAACCTTGCTTTGTACATTTCCAAACTACCATCAATTTTAAATTTTCTTCTGAGAACTCATTTACAACCAATATCTTTTTTTATCTTTTGGAAGATCTATTAACTCCCAAACATTATTTTTGTTTATTGATTCTATTTCATCTTTCATGACCTCAAGTCATTTATCTGAATCAATACTATTGGTTGCCCCAGAAAAATTTTCAGAATCATTATCTAAATTTTCCAAACTAGTATTTAGTGCATAATGATCTTGAAATAATATTGATGGTCTTCTGGATCTTTTATTCCCATTGTCTCCAACATCAATACCTGAACATTGATTTTCATCTGACTTTCTTTTATTTTTATTATTCTGAATTTGAATAATATCATAATTTTCGTTATCAGACTTTGTGGAGATTTGTTGATTCTCTAAATCATTTAATAAATCTATCTAATCAACAGTAGTAATAAGGTTCGTATTTTTCAAGAAAACGGCATCCCTACTTTCTATCAATCCTATTTTAAAATGATAAAATCTGTAGTCACTTCTGTTTTCTACATACCCAATAAACCTACATTCTCAGGTTTTACTTTTTAATTTATCCCTTAGTGGCCTTGGGATAAGCATTTGTGCCTTACAACTCCACACTTTGAGCTTACTTAAGTCTGGTTTATCTCCCGTCCATAACTCGTAAGGTGTAAGAGGTTGCGCTTTAGTTTCAACTCTATTCAATATATATATAGTAGCCAATAATGCTTCACCCTAAAAATGTATTGGTAGATCAGCATATGCCATCATCGATCGCACTATATCCAATAGAGTTCTATTTCTCCTTTCCGCAATGACATTCTGTTGAGGTTTATATGGTATAGTATAAATATGTCTTATACCATTCAATTTGCAGAAATTATCTAAAGTTTCAAATTCTCCTCCTCTATCACTATTCAAACTTTTAATGGGTCTACCCAACTAGATTTCTACTTCTAATTTAAATTCTTTAAATTTCTCAATTGCTTCAGATTTATGCTTGAGTAAGTAGATATGCTCATATCTTAAATAATCATCAATGAAAGTAATAAAGTACTCTATTCCTCTATGGGTTTTTGTTTTAAAAGGTCCACAAACATCAGAATATATAATTTCTAGTAAATCCGTAGATTTTCGACTTTTTGAAAAAGATTTACTACTCATTTTTCCTTTGATACATGGTTCACATATATCAAAATTATCTGAGTTTATTTGCAGTATTAATCCACTTTTACACATTTTGATCATTTTATTTTTATTAATATGGCTTAATCTTAAATACCATAAATATGCACAATTTGTAGACACATTCAAATACTCAGAAATAGGTACTTTATTAATATCAACATTTAGTACATACATATTGTGATCTTTCATACCTTTCACTGATACATTGCCCTTACTTATTACAACGGTTCCAGACATAAACTCAACAGTGTAGCCTTTCTAATTTAGTACAGGCACTTATACTAATTTCCTACGAATACTAGGTACATATAAAACATCACTAAGTAAAATAACGGAACCATTCACTTTGAATTTACACGTACCTTGCCCCAAGACATCGCAGTATGCATTGTTGCCCATATACACTCTGTGCTCTCCTGTTTTTTTATCTTCAAGTTTGACAAACATGTCTTTGTTCCTGCATATATGTTTGGTTGCTGCAGAGTCAACCCACCATGAATCTGATGGTAGTTCTACTAGTATTACTTCTGAGACTGTCATCACAATTTCCTCAATTTCTTGTGTTTTTCCTTTATTAGGACATTATGATTTGTAATGCTCATTCTTTCCACACTTAAAACACTTTCCAGAAAATTGTTTATTTTGTTTCATTTTTAACCATTTATTTTTCTTAAACTGTTTTGGTTTTATCTTATTTTGTGTAGAACACCTGTCCTGCACCATCAATAAATTGGATGATTCACTAGGTTTTATCTCATTTCCACTGTGTGTTAAAGAAATAACAATGCGATGCCAAGATGAAGGAAGACTATTTAATATGGTTGTAAGTTGTATTTTATCAGTGAGAGGATGACCGGCATCATGTAATGTTTTTGCAATTAACTCCATTGGAAGTACATGATCACCAATATCATTATTCTCTTTCATACAAGTCCGGTTATACTTATCCAATAATAAATATATATATATGTATCCGACCTTAAACCATACTTTGTTTCAACTGCATCCATAATTTCTTTAGTAGTTTCATAGTCTTCAAATAAAAGAATAATATGATCACTCGTGCAATGCAAAATTAAAGCTTTTGTCCATGCATTGTGTTCTATCCATTTATCTTTATTTGAAACGCTACTCCCACTTTCACTTTCATCATTTTCTATAATTTCTTCACATGGCTCTGGTGTTGTTAATGTATATAAAGTCTTTTCATGGGTTAGAAAAAAAGTTATATACCTTTTCCAGGCCCGAAAATTTTTTCCATTCAATTTTTCTATCCCTAGGGGATCAATACTTTTATTTGGTGTCATGAATAATAAATCTTAAAAATTAATCAACAAGAAGAATATAGAAATAATAAATGTGTACTATTTAAATATAATAGTTCAACTGTGAAAAAATTAAAACTATTACAAACTTAATAGTAATAATAACCATTAAATTTAATCCAAGGTGGTAGCCTAGAAATTCTCCTATTATATTTTAAATAAGGAGAATAATGAAAGTGACGCTCCAATCGAGGATATCCACAACCTTTCCTTGATGTTTTACCTTTTTCAAAGAATTTCTGACAATAATTCGACCAATAGGTGCTTTGTAATATTTTGGCTTGAAATTTGGAGCACAACGGCTTTTGAACGGACCAAATCGGGCTTGAAATGATCTCGAATGGCTCGATTGAACAAATTTGTCACGAACCAGTTCAAGAAACCGAGTAAATCGGTTCAGCCGGTTCAAACCGGGTTCTAGAGAAAACCGGCGGTCGGCGGCTCAGTAAGCAGCTCGGCTCGGAGATCGGCTTGTAGCTCGGCTTGAAGGGGCAAAACGGTGCCGTTTGGAGATGACCATTGTGTCTCTTCAGTCCGAAAACAACATTGTCGTTTTTCTCCTTAGGCTGAACGACAATGTCGTTTAGTCCAGAAGGAATTTGGAATTCCTGATCGTTGGACCAAACGACGTTGTCACTTGGATCTACAGGCTAAATGACACTGTCGTTTAGTCCCTCCCGATTTCAAACTGGATGACCATTGGACGAAACGGTACCGTTTCGTTCTGGGTTGTCTTCAACCTCGCACTGGGACTTTCTAGAAACAATGAATCTCGTGTCTTCACTTTGGTCCAACCAGTTGGTGGCCGGCGACGAGGACTCTGACGTGCTCCCGAGGTCCACGAAGTCCCGCGGCGGTGAGGGGTCTGAAGACCGGCCGAAACAGTGACAGTGTGTGCAAATGGGTTAGATAATTCACTGTTTCATTGTGTAAAATAATGCTAATAATTTTCTTCAAAATAATAAAAACTTACAAGATTTTGAAGATTTTTAGTGTACTCTAGACCCTACACTGTGATCTGAAAAAGTTTCTTTCTCGGATGTTCAAGCAAGCGAAGATAATTATAGTATGCAAGTGTGGTTGCCAAATCAAGCACTTACCTATTTATTGTCTTCACAATGTGCGAAAAAATTCCCTCTGTCATGACCTAGGCTCTTGATACCACTGTTGTGAAATAAAAAATAAATGGAAGCATAATTTTGGCAATATGGTGACCCTCCCGTGAGGGTATTTATCCCACAAGTTGGTGATGAACAAAGGAAATTGAGTGCATTTATTTGTGCACCAATGACTCCTATTTATAAGCTATCATGCACCAGTTGGCAAAAGGCACATCCATTGGTTAATCATTGGTAACCCAAAGGTCACAACCTTAAGAAGTGACACAACCTATTGGCAAAGGACACAACTATTGGTAAACTAATGGTAATCCAAAGATCACAACCTTAAGAAGTGACACAACCTTTTGACTAAATCAAAAGGTTGTCCCTTGACACTTTACTAGTCACACACAACATTTTAACTAAATAAAAAAGGTTGTTTATTGACACTTCCTTAAACATCACCCCTCATGGAAGTCATCATCATGTTAGAAAGTATCATTCCAAAAAGTACACCGTTTGGTAATCACACCCTTAGAATAACAAGGATGAATTGAGTTTAATTTAGTTGTGAATAGTAATATTTTGTAAGTTCCAATAAAATTGTTTAACTTTTTTAGATCGAGATGGATTTAACTTATTAATTTGAAATATATGAAATAGGTTGATATGAGTTTTAACTTTTTTATAAAAAATTAAAAAGATAGTGAGCTTCATCAATGATTAGTTTGTGAGTTGAGTTGAATTCAACAACCAAACACAACCTAAAATACGTGTCCAATCACAAATTGTCACAAATTGAAATTAATTTCTTCAAAAAAATTTCAAAATTCTTTAAAAGGAATAAAAATAAATTTTTATAATAAAAAACCATTTTTATAGTAAAAACCAAAATTAAAAAATGTGGCTAAGATGCCACCCCAAATAATGGCTTCCTTTTGTTTTTTGGCGATTCTTATTATAAAAAAGTATTTTCTAAAAATTACGATTGATAGATGACAACTTGTGATTAGGCCACGTATTTTGGACGAAAAAAAATTATCAGATCTTATTCCTAATAAAACCGCATAGAAACCAATTGCAAGTCGGCCATTGCAGAGGAAGTGTACGACTAAATTTTACCTTAAATAAAATAGCCAAAAGGTAATATAAATATTAACATGGGAGCAATGGGGTAAAACTTCTCCGCTTCTCAATCCCAAACCAACAAAAAAAAAAAAAAAAGGTCTAGTAGCCATAATACCTAGGAGCTGGCTATATAAGATTCTTTACAGATGCTATTACAACTAGCAGCACCCAGTGAAACTCTGATTGTGCAAACAGGACATGCCAAAGGAAAGATAGACGTGCAAGCTAGGGAGGCAGCTATGTCAATACCTGCAAAATGCATCTACCGCACAAATCAAGGATCATGGATGGCATTGCTGTTGCATGCGTAACTTAAACTCCTGCTTCTCAACTGCAAAAAATTAGCAGATTAAAAACCAATTTAATTAATCACCAAACACTTATCAAGACAAATTCCAATCAAGCTTTCTTTTCTTTACTTTTTTTTTTTTTTTTTTTTCCCTGTTGTTTTGGTCTTTCATGGATAGGGGTGGGAGGGCGGGGGAAGAGGTTGAAGTAGAGATATAGATATTGCACCTTCTCTAAGGCATCTGCCATGCCCGAGACATCTTGCATTCCTTCCCTGAGGTGTTCAACACGAGCACGGATGAGGCTGTTCCGTTTCTCAGCCTAGTTAACGAAGTAGGGTAAGTTTCTATGCCACTACTTGATAATATAAACAATGAAAGAACGAAAAGAACAAGGCATTAACTCTCTGACAAGGTATGGTACCCTTTTTTATAAGAACAAAAACAATGAGGCGAACAAAATCAGTTCCACTGAGGTTCATCATACAGCAAAATTAGCTCATGATCTTTAAGGCAAAATCTAATTCATGATAGCCAAAAACAAAAGCCAACTAGGAACTCAACTGACGTTTCTGGTCAGGGAGTATCAATTTAAATATTGACCCATTTTTCAGTTTTCCAAAAGACCCTACAAAATTATACTGTACGGTAACTATTACTAAATGGAAAATCCTTAACCTCCCTTTTAAGCTAAGAGGAAAACTGAAAAAGGCTAAAAACAAAAGAAACAAAAATTACAGCAACGGAAACAAAGACTATAAGGATCAAGCAGTAACAATATTATACATAAAATCTAATCTCTCTCCCCCATTTTTTATACCATTGAAAACCAATTCCAGTGAGCAGAGAAACATTTTGAAATAAAATAATGTCCAAACAGAAACAAGAAAAGTGAGAGCCAATATACCTGGACCGTTAAATGACCCAGCTGCTGACTGGGTCAGAAATCACTAGTCATCAGATCAACCCAAGTTGACTGGTGACATGAATTCGTAATGTTTATTCATAAACTAACTTAAATAACAATTATATGATGTCAAATAATGTATCCATAGTGCATATTTAAACATTTTATTGCTCCGGTGGATGTGTTCTTTATGATATTCTGTCAGAGTACAAACTCCACTGTGGCATCAGTTGCTTTAATGGTCAAAATCAATAAATTTAAAAAGAGAATCCCCAACCTAGCTATTTGTTTTGAGGAACACAAATAATTAATGGTGTCAAGTTTATTGGTAGATATACTAGAGGTGTGCTGTCCACGGGGTGCTCTCCATGATTATCTGATCATGAGTTTTGAGCCTTCTTGGATGTATTCCATTGGATTTTATAGCAGGCCAGGACCCCAAACTGCAATGTAACATGTGATCCATTTTTGCACCCTAGGAGAGTTAGAGGAATAAAAAGGGGGAACAAGGAAAGGATCAATCCTATAGGTGGAAGAAACCTAATTTTAGAGAAAATTTTCCTTCAGATGGGAGCGAAACGGTCTTTCTAATAGCAACTTTCTCTCATTTAACATGGAATGTTTTAATTCTGCAATATGCATGGTCTAGTGGTTTGATGACATGAAACCCCGGATGCCGTGCAAATGCATGTGTATGACTCGGTTAAACCCCAATTTCATGTAACACCCACATCACACGGATCAGGTAATTATCACCTTTCCACCCATTAGACGTGGCCCTTAGAAATTGTTTGCATCCAAGGGTTCGAACCTTAGACTTGAGGAGAGAATACCCCCAAGACCAAGGCTCTTACCCCTAGACTTGGGCAAACCCCTGGGAGTTAGTCTAGTGGTCAATTATATGGATATCATTTGCACATATCAAATTTATGGCCTTAAGCACCATCCTTTCTTGGGCAAGATTTTATACCAAGAGATCTACAGGCTCATCCTGATCTGAAGGGGAACAACAGGAGATGAATAAAAAGGTTTTAAACAAAGTCATTGAGCTAGAGTCTCTTCATCCAATGATGATATACCTGACTCTATCACATCCACAAATAAAGACAAGTGTGCCATGAGTAAAATTCTCTATGATGAATGATAGCCGAAATGGAGAAATGGAGCACTTTTTAAATATTACATACCATGTCCAGCATACCCGTCAAGAATTGGATCTCGTTCTTCTTTTCTATTGAAAGATTTCCAGCAACATCCATTACATTGGTCCTGCATTTGAGTCATTAGTCCCTTGAAATAAGATGATCACCTTGTCAGGCACCCTAAAATTGTAATAAATAAATATTGTAATGCAAATAGATCAAAGAAAAAATTTAATGCCATTCTAACCAGTATAACATATTGCTGATGCATAGTCCTCATCAAATCTTTTGAGGGCATTGTTGTGACTAAACTATAAATTGTATGCCACCAATGACAGAACCTTCTCCTAAAGTTTTAAATAACTTCCGGTCAATGTTTGCAAAGTGGGTCCAAAGTGCCCTAGACAGAATATGATTATGTAGGAATGCTTTGAAAGCTTAGAAGGATTGCTGACTTTCCACAAAGAAGTTTTAGAGTTATTAAAAAGAAGCTTCTTACATGGGTTGTGGTAGCAAATACAACTATCTACAAATATTCACAATTTCTCGAATAAATTTTAACCAATAACAATACTTATATCAATCTAGCTGTTCTTGGCAATATGACCAGCCAAGCAGCCATATATATATATATATATATATATATATATATATTTATAAGTTCCAACCAACCATATATTTGAATGCACATTAATCACAAATTAAAGGTACCTACGGATTCGAAAACAATGGGTCCAGACTCTGTTCTTCAACAAGTTGCTCTATGGAATCTAGAGTGGCTCCCACCTGCATGTAGATGTAAATTTGGCATGACAAAACTAACAGGGATGCAATTAAAAAAAAAAAAAGAAACATGCTAGCAACAACCATATGAGCTTCCATGAAGAGAAATTCAGTTAGTACACCATGATATGTGCCCTAAGGCATATGAAAAATGAAATGATTCTGAAGCGTTGTGCCAATAATATAACATTTCTGGCTGAAAGTCGTATGGTACATCTAAGATGGTAATACCTTCTACATTTGTAGTGTCACCTGAACATTATACACGGCCATCGTCCAAAATTAAGGAGACTTGCAATCCTCTTTATATAGACAGGTAAACTTTTTAGAATGCATGATTAGATGCCGCTTGCTAATCTTCAATTGCAAGTGCAAGATTACTCCTTTCAAATCAATTTTCCTAGAAACATTATGCTCACATTTGGATGTCTTCTGAAAGAGAGGAGAGAGAGAGAGAAGAAAAAACATAAGTTAATATACATGCTTATTTACTTCTCCTCTCCTCATCTTTGTCCTTATCATCAACCACCAACTACACCTATTATTCTCATCTCTTAATAAGAAAGACTATGATTTATAGCTTCCAGATATTAGAAGTGACTCAAACTTTGAAGACTCACATTTATGCCATGAAATTATCTTCACTTACAGTTACACTGTTAATATGTAAAAGAGGAACTGTTTCCTAACGGGTCCCCTCCGCATCCAACCCAATATACTTGTATGTCGGCCAAAATTACAACTTTTATTTATTCTAGGTTTCTATAAATAGTTGTAATATGTGAATGCACGAGGTACTGTCAACATTTACTTCATACATTCTTTTGGGAGAAACAGACATTTGGGGTGTCCACCAAGAGCCTATTGTATACATATTGAGATACCAGATCAGTTCTTGGATTGCATGAGTGAAAATTCACGACAGCCAAGTGAACAATTTCACCCTACCTAAAGCCATGGTAACTGTGCACTTCAGCAAAACATGTATAAAATGTGGAAGTTAAGCAAATATGAGACTGATTTACCACATTAGGCAGAGTAAGGAGAGCATTTATTCCATCAAAATGGCATTAAGGGCTCGTTTGGACACTTAGAATATTCAAAATATCTATGAATAGTAGTGAAATAGTTTGTGTTAAGATTTTTTATTGGGTTTTGGGAAAGGAGAGAGAAAAGTTTGAATAAAAATATTATAAAGTTAAAAAAAAAAATTTGAATATTATTTTTGAATATTATTTTTATTTTGAAATTTGAAAAAGTTGTATTGTTTTTTGTGTTTTGTTTGGAAGTTTGGGAAAGTTGTTATGATTAGGTAATGGTTAGATGAAAAAGTTGAAGATTTGAAATTGAAAAGTGTTTTGTATATGAGTGATGTTTGGGAAAGAAAAATCTGATAATATTTGAGAATAGCTGAGAACACTTGTGTTTCCAAACTAGCCCTAAGACTCTTGATCACATCCAAAAAATGGACAAAAAACCTGCCTTAATTAACTAAAAAAATTAAATAATTATAATTATAACTGCTAACTGGACCTTACACAAACTTAAAAACTCCAAGCAAAAGTATGGCTCTTATATCGAGGGCAGGGGATCTTCCTTGATTTACTTTACTAAGTTGCCACTCTGCCCAGTCACAACCAGGCAAACAACAATGAAGTAAAATATGTAATGAACATCATTGCGATCATAACAACCCATAAATTCTATGTTTTAAAAGTCACCAAGTGCCAAACTCTAAACAACATGGCATTCAAATCATAACTCAATGGTTCAATCACAAACTAGCATGCAGTATAATATATCCTAATTCAATGTTCATTTTTGAGTGCATATCTCAAGTCAAAATGTTACATAATGAGGTTTTGGGTATATAATTTGTCACATAAACAATATAGACTACCTATGCTTTCTAGTTTTTAATTGTTCACGAAGTTGTCATGGTGCTTGCATAATATGGCTCTAAATGGACAAGGCTACTCGACATGCAGCTCGAACTCAACTCGATTAAGATTGGATTTGACTCAATTTGATTATTAAATGGGTTGTTTGCAAACAAAGAATTAGACTCAATTATTAAATGATGCAAGCTCTAAATGAGTATTGTTCGTGAACAAACTCGTATAAAGCTCAACTCGATTCATCAGTTTGACTCGTATATGTTTATACATATATATATATACACACAACTATATATACATTATATTATATATGTATATAGTTCACTACATATACTATATACATATATATCATACAGAAGTTATGATGAATACATATATTATGTATGTATGCTATGTGTATACAATATTAGCTATAACTTACCAAATGCCATACAAGAATATATGCTTACATATAGACATGGTAGTATAATAGTATTTATGCTTACCTATAGTTATCACTTATCACGTGTTATTAGTAGTATCTTATATAAGTAATATGCATATTTAGATTATTAATAATTAATAAGCTCATACTAGGAATATTGCAATTAAAAAAAACCAACATCTCAAGCCGAGTCGAGCTGAGCTCAACTAGAATTCTGGGCTCGACTTATAATAGACCCGAGCCCAAGCCCAAGCCAGTTAACTACTAAACAAGCCGACCTCGGACAGCAGAAGCTCACCCGAGCCCGGCTCAAATACAGCACTATCCATAAACACGAATGGCACAAATGTGGTGCAGTTACCAAATTGGCCCTAAAACGAGTAACCAGAAAGAAATATATGGACTATCTAAATAATGTCAGGTCACAGGACCTGAGATGGTCAAAATGGCCTCCATCAATAATGATTTTTTTTTTCTATTAAATTAAGCAAAACTCATATAGGAGTGATGGAGACAAACCTACTTCATTTCCATGACACATAAGGCACAACTTGTGAAAACTTTATGCAGATGGCTCATAGGGAAATTCAGAAGGGGAAAAAAGGGGATGACATCAGAGATGATAATAAAATCATTACCTGCGTTTCAAGACACAGAGACTCAAACTCATCCTGCAAAACTCAAATGGGTGAGCATCAAAATTCAGGGGTGGAAATAATATTAAAATAGGAAATCACGAGTCACAAAATTAAGAACCTTATGCATTCTGCATAAAGTTTATAAGAGAGGTATTTAGGAAACAGTGATCTAATGCATTACTTAGTATAGTATAAAACAACTACCAGGAAAATCCGTACAAAGAATTATGTTTTAGCTAAATTCATTAAGGAACACAAATGGAATAACAAGAACCAAACATGAGGTTAATTTTAAATCTTGTGCCTATTGCTTTCTTTATTCTTTCATTTAATGCCTGTTGGTGATCCAAGACTGAACACATTCAACAACACATTATCTAATTGATTGGCTGCCAGATGAAATCGTTAAGCGACTGCAGCACAAGTCATTCTTCAGCACATGAGGTTATATCTTCTGGACGACAGGGCAAGACCACCTCCTCCAATGTCAAAGAAACTAGTTAATCTCACTACTCTTTCCCCTATACCTAGCTAGAAGGGATAGAATATCTGGAGAAGGGTAAGTACTCTTTGGTACCGCATCCAACAAGCAACTGTATTTACTTGCAGCTGTTTCATATGACCCATGTGAAGGATTCAAGTTAGGCTATGAAGCCAAAAATCCAAGCACATACACGGAGCGACTTTATTAGTATTCGTGTGATGGAGACATGTTATATATGTGTCTGGGTTTAATTGGGTTAAAGACATATTGCATTTGCATGGTCTCCGGGATTTTTCGTCATAGAAAATTAGTGCGACTCCAAGATACTGATATCAGTCAATGGCCGAATTATATATATAAGAAAAAAATAGTTAAACAGCTTTGGCACATTAGTAGGCCAACGAAAGAACACATTTACCGATTGTTGGATTGATGCCTAAATCACCAATGCCAAAATTCTTCAGAACTCAAATCTTGTTTATTTTAATCAATGCCCATTGCCTAGAAACCCTAGCAACTCAAAAAGAATCTCATTGTCCTTCACCCAATATTAAAATATCATTTTAAACCTGGAACTCACGATCAAATGTGAAAGAAAAAAGTACACAGAGCCTTCATTAGCGTTCCTTATCTGAGTTTGAAAGATCACTAGGTCTTTAAGAATTTATACGAACTCAGCAATGCATAAAAGCAAACAATTTGACAAATGGCTTTAGTGGCCTACGCGTTCCTTAACTGAGCTTGAAAGATCACTTGGTCTTTAAGTATCAACACAAACTCAGCCACGCACAAAAGCAAACAATTTGACAAATGGCTTTAGTGGCTACGTAGGCATACATCTTCTGAAGAATGCACTGCTATATATCATCACTATTCAATATGTTTACCAAAAGCCAAAAAATAAAAAAAAAATAAATTAGGTAGGATTCAAGAAGAAAAAGGGTACTCTGATTACTATGGAAGTGTTACCTCAATATTTTCATGTAAGGAAGTAACGACCTGAAAAATGTTTTGATGCAACAACAACAAAAACCACGGCAAAGAGAAAATTGTTAGTTTTACGACAAGAAGGGTAAGCCCTAATCGATTGCATCGAAGTATGTAAATAGAATACCTGAATGAATAGGCGGTGGAGAAGTTGTTGCTCCGCAGCAGTAAACCTTGGGAATGCGTTGCAGAATTCCTAACAGTTCGATCAAAAACAAATGAGCATAAGCAAAATTAATTAATCTTTTTTCGAAGCAAGGAAAAAATGTGGAAAATAGAAAATTAAAATGTGAAATGAGTTGAATATAGTTACTTGGTTGGAACAGGCAGTGAGAAGAGAGCGAAGGGCGAGCTTAAACGATTTCTTCAAATCCGAATGCCTCGTTCCCATCGGAAGAGTAGAGGATGGACCTTCTACTTCACCGCTTTTCTCCATTTTTGTTACATTACCCACGGAGCGCGCGCGAGAGGGAGATCAAAAGCAAAGGGAAACTCACTCAAAAATTCAAAATGAGGTGCGCGAGTTGCTAATATAACACGGCACGAAGAATTGTGATTCCGATCTGCTTTATAATAAAAAGGCAGTTTAAAAAAAAAAAAAAAAAAAAAAAGGCAGTTACAGACTAACAACTCATTAATAATTGATAAATAATATTTTTGATTATATTTAAATGTATCAAATAAAAAATAATATTATTATTATTATTTTATTACGTAGTTGTATGCTACTCATACCTAACATGTCACGTTAACACCAAATCATTTTAATTTATAAATTTATTTTTATAAAATTTCGTTACGATTGTCACAGTTATCACGCATGAACTATTTTTCTTATTGAGTAATGTTAGAAGTTGTATAAGCGTCCACTCTTTTTTAAAAAAAAAAGAGTAAGATTTTATTAATTTTAATTAAAAAGTAAGATTAAAAAGTAATGCAAGCTCATACTTTTTATGATATAAGCGTTATACCATATCTTACTTTTTATGATATAATTAATTAAAAAGTAAGATTTTATTAATTTTAATTTTAAAAAATCTCTTTACGAAGAGCAACTATTAAAGATGGTTAATAGTATTCTATGAGCAATGCAAGCTCACTTACTCTTTCCTTAGACTTGGGTGTGTAGAATCGGCCAGATTTTTTTTCCAAATTCGTTCTGAATAGGGATGTGCAACTGGATTTAGATCTGGATATCCGGTTATCCACCCGGATTAATCTAAAAATAATCTGGGCGGATAACTAGATTTTTTCTCCTTTTTTAACTATAAATCCGGATATCTAGATTGTAATCGGATTTATTAATACTTTAAAAAAATTTGTTAAAAATTTAAAAAATATTTTTATAGCACTTTTTTTTTAAAAAAAAAAAATATGATATCATGTTTAAATTGCTCATATTTTTTTAAAAAAAATAATTTAAACACTTTTTAAAAGTTTTTTTAAAAAAATAAAATAAATAACAATACAAAATAAATAATATTGTTATTACATCACAATGCAAAATATTAATTTGCAAAAAACAAAATAAATAATAATACATCATAACTAATTAGACTAATACAATACTACTACTCTTCACATCATAACTAATTGTCTAATTGGAAGGAAGAATTTTTTTTAAAAAAGGAGATCTGAATACGAATATCTGGATCATAAAACCATATCCTAGTTTTTTTCAAACACCGGATAATCGCCCAGATACACACAAATTTCATGTTTCAGATCTAGGGGTGTAGAAGGGGTCCGGTCCGAAACCCGAAATTGAAACACGCCCCACCATCCACTGTCCATCTTGAAAACCTAGGTAAAAGTGCCACTAAAAGACCGTTAGAGCATTGGTAATGAACTAGTCAAATGCTAATGCAAGTCCAAACTTTAGCTAGACGTGAGAAAATGCCTCCACATTGGACTAGCCAATAGTCCAAAACTTAAAACTTGAGCTACAATAAATCTTAAATCCTCTCCAAACATGGCTAGCTACTATGCAAGTCCAAACTTTAGTTAGATGTGAGAAAACGCCTCCACATTGGACTAGTCAATAGTCCAAAGCTTAAGACTTGAGCTATAATAAATCTTAAGTCCTCTCCAAACATGGCTAGTTACTATTCACAATAGAAAGTAATATTTTATTATTTCATCACTTCTCTCTCTCTTTGAATAGTAAAACATGCATGACATGCACTAGTAAATTTTTTTCTTTATTCTACTGATTGTGCACTAGTAAATTTTTTTCTTTATTCTACTGATTGCGAATATTGATAGAGTAGACACATTATTTCTACAAAGCATGAAGATCTAGGAAATATATGAATTGTATTTAAAATACAAAAAAATAAAATAAAAAAAAATACAAAATATAATATTATATTATTATTTTAACTTTAAGATAGCTAGTCTAATGTAGACTCATTTAGTAAAAAATTGATACTATAGCTAAAAGTTAAGATTCTAGTTAAATTTTAGATTTGGCAATGGCCTAGCCATTGCGAATGCTCTTACATATCTCTCACATGCCACAGCATACTACAGTTTCTACCAACCACACGCGTGAACACAACCACACGAGCCAACACTGTTTTCCTTAATTTAAAATATCGAGTATCTCGAAGAAGAGAATGTGAATATTTCAATCATCAATACCAAAATAGTAGACTGAAGTGATCATTTTTTTATTGCAGCTTTAAATTGCATTTAGTTGTCCCCCCTTAGCATAGACATTTGTTCTTGTTTTATGCTGCTTACTCTTGTATTCTTAATTTTATTTTAATGCAAATCCTTGTGTTACAGAAACATATACATATTTGGAGGACTCCTATGGGGTAGGGCGCTAGTGAACAACCTAAATTGCGTAGCTCATGAGCTGACCTTACCACAATTCTACAAAGCTAATAGTTAGAAATGACCCTTTGAAATATGAATGACATTTGTATTCTTACACAAAACCATTAATTTCTAATAACATAATATCTTGTGATGGAATTAGAGAATTATGTATCAGTATTTTTAAGACTGTCAAAATTTGCCATCTAAATTACTCAATTTTACGACCCATTATTCTTTCTTACTCGAAACAAAACAAAACAGAACAAAAAACAGCAGAAAATCAAAATAGGTTGATTCCGTCTTATATTGGAAAACCATTTTAGTACAAGGTTGGAAGCAAAACCTAGGAGACTAGGACCAAACACAAGATATTTTTCTAAACATTCTGGACCAAATTAAAAATAAAATAAAAAATAAAAAATAAAAATGAGAAAAAGAGTAAGCAAACACTGATATGGATGTTGCAGATCTCAACCCACCCGCAGTATTATATTACGCCATTACACCATTCAATCTTGAATGTCACATTCAAACATGAGGTTTCTCAAGATGAAGATGCAAATGTACTTCAAGGAAATATGTAACAAGCTCATGGGTATAAACATCAAAAATAAAAAATAAAAAATAAAAACTCACTTATACAGCGTTATTATTAGTACAAGATGACTCAAATGCCACGCGGACCAAAACGATACAAACATGAACAGAAAACTGCATTTCGACTCCGCAGTGCTCAATAATCATTAATCCAGACAGCTGCGACGAGCATTTCTCAGGAAAATGCTACAAACTTGACTTGCTCAAAGGGAAAACCCCAATCCTAACTATGGCTCTACTCCTACTACCCAAAGCTACGGTTGCCCTGCAACAAATACAAATCTGTACCTGGTTGGTTTTAATTCTGGAGGCTGAACTCCAATCTCAGTCTCTTGCATGTTTCACTAATTGTATCATTGAATATCGCCAACTAAACAGCAAGTTGCTCTGCAAAACCAAATTCATGTATTAAGCAATCAATATTCGAGTATCCTGAATTAAAAAGTTGCTGTCTGAACAATTTAGCTAAGCAAGTCTCTGAACAAGTTGGGATTTTGACTTGATGGGGTCACACCCATGTGCCTCACAAGTGCGTCTTTCTCCAAGGAATCTCTCGGATTCAGACCCTTTGGAAATTGTGTTGGAAGTGTAGTTCCAGCATGTGCAGTGCTGACAGTAGCATCTAATAACCCAACAGTGAAATTGACATCATCCCTGTTGGTTGTAAGAGAAATCTCAGGACTGCTGCTCTGCCCACTAGCAGACGCATTTCCATATAGTGCAATAATATCAGGTGATTCAGTAGCACCAACTGCACCATGATTTGCTGTCGCACTAATTTGGGTTGGATCAAGAAGCCCTTCTAACTGCTTGAAGGGATCGACAGATGGAGTTGTACTTGCAACAGTAGGTTCACCCAAGTCAAGCAAGTCCGGTGAAGGTTGATGATTTGTCTTCTCCACTGATACAACTGCTGCCTTTGGTGCCTGAGCTTTCTCTGCAGCATGGATACCTGCCTTAGTGATCTTATGGTTAGCTGAAGTAGCCCTCTTATCAATTTGAGAGGATCCCCCAAACAATGAAGCTGCAAGCTTCTGCTTTTCTGGAGAAATTTCAACTTGTGGTTTCCTTGAATCACGAGTACTGCGTGTTTTTGAATTTACATTGACTGCACCATCTACTTGAGTGACGCCATTCACTGTATTATGGGTAGTAGAATTTGAGGTAGATGGTGAAGAAGAGTATACCGGTCTACCCCACTTTTTCTGAACACCATCAAGTCGTAGCTTCAGTTCTGATGACCCCATATCTGATATGGATGGAGCAGTCGCAACCTGGTGGGTGTCCCTAGAATAAAATGGCTCAGATACTGGAACAAGTTCAGTTGAGGGCTCGAGTGAAGCTGCATGTATTCTGGGTGGCACCGGGGGCTTTGGAAGCTCATATGCCTCGAACCTAAGACCATGCATCGAAGCTTCATGCTGGTCTTGGCTTCTGAAGTTGCTGATATTTGACAGACCGGAGCGCTCACTCTCAGAGATGTAGGGCTGAGCACCATTTTCCAGTGACTGTTGGACATAATTGTCAAGTAACGACATTCTTTTGTCAACCTGCAAGGAGAATTAGAGATGTTCAGATCCGGGGATTAGATAATGTGAAGAATATTAAAACGGATTGATGAAGTGGCAAATATTACAAAGCCAAAACAGTCCAAGATGCTACATAAAGATACTTGGATGCACTGCCCCATGCAGGCACATGCATCACCCCGCTGCAAAGGCATGAGCATGCATGTGATAACACTAGCACGCACAAACATAGAAGTATACTTTTTTTGATAGGTAATAACATAAAAATATAATTTGGAGGAGAAACAACAGACAAGTCTATAAAACACACTTTCAAGTCACTTCCAACCATATCAAACGTATACCCCATCCAGAGAGGAGGTTTTTGAGCATACTAAGAAAGGATTTAGTTGTGAAAACTTTAAAAATCAGTTGATTTTATAAAAAAACAAAAGACCTAAGTGCAAGAAAAGCCAAACTCTAATAAAGCATACAGAAGTAAAATTTCAATTTGATCTGACATACAACCATACCACAGACGGATACCAATTACCAATACTTAACATGCTTGGCAGAACTCACCAGCAAAATAGATGGATTATTTCACTTAGAAAGTGTACAGACTGTGGAGTAACTATGAACAGAAGCATAAACTGATTCTGAGTTTTCTTAATCTAAACCACGAAGCCTTGCAGTCAAGTGACACCCTTTCAGCTTCATAGAGGGACACCAATTAAAAGAAAGCAACATCCTGAGTCGCTATGTAAGTCCTCATCATACTCCCTTAGCCTTAACTGAATATTTTCAAACCTTCTCGAACTAAGATTGATGTGTAATTTCTAAGTTTAATCTTAAATCCTCCCATAAATGAGAAGAAAAAACTATAGTAATGCAAAAAATTAAGTCTATAATCTTCTTAAGTGCAAGAAATGAAACAGTTCAAGAAAAAAAATATACTCCAAAGAAGCTCCAGAATATCTGCTATAGACAGATACATAATTATATAATACTAACACCTGCTTCAGTCCCAATCTCACTGAATCTGAGCTCCAGTATCAAGCAGTACGAAAGTGAACTAAATCATGGAAGCTCAAGTACATGATAACCAAAAAGGACAAGATACTTCCAACACAGGATGTAAATCCTCAATGGTTCAATGTTAGTAGCTTACAACATTATATCATAACATCTGAAACATGGCACAAAACTAAACCAAAACAAACTGAATGCACACAGTCAAAGGGATATTAAACGAGAACTCATTAAAAAAGAAAAAAATGGAATCTAAAAAACTGCAAATTTATAATCAGAGCAAACAACTCTAGATCAAAACATGCATAAGGGTAGGCAGGCTTAGAATGTCTTTTTAAGACTAATAGGAAGATGGATTTTAAAAAGGTGAGGGCCTTTGCATGAGATTTGAAACTAATACGATACGACAATTACCTCTATGTCTTCACAACTTGCATCTGACGGCAAAATATTCTCGACAGTATGTGCATCTAAGCTAATGACTGCTTGCAATTCATATGCCCGTTGCTGCAAATCTGTTGAGTGGGAAGCTGATAATTCTTCAACCAAGGATTGACACTGAATCAAGATCACAGAGTTATCAGTACAAAAAGTCTAAAAAGTATCAGAACATAAAAACATAGATTTTATTAATGTTTGAAAATACAATGAAATAGAAATAAAGTGGAATTCAGTAGGAAAACTAAGATTTACAATGTGCGACTAACAACAATATTTCATAGAAGTGCAATGTTATAAAAGCTATATATATATATGAGTGAGTGTGTGTGTGCGAGAGAGAGAGAGAGAGAGAGAGAGAGAGATCACTAAGCAACGCAATATCTTAAGAGGAGATTTGAGGGTGCGAAGTAAGTGGCATAATAAACAAGAAATATACAGGAGATAACCTAAACAACAAGAGAGAGAGAGAGAGAGAGAGAGAGAAATAAGAAAGTTCTGAAAACTATAAATAGGAACAAAACTGAACATTCATCCATAAATAAAGGGAATTAAGGAAGAAAGCCTTGAAAGTGTCCACCGTTCTCTCAGTCCTTAAAACTCTGATCATTTATTTCGCTCCAAATGCACTACATCAAACAACAGTGATTCATCTTCATTATTGAAGGTTCCTTTCTAGCATGCCATCAGTTGAGCATTGACCTGTTTTAGGGTGGCAGGCTGAATATATCCACAAAACACTAGCCATCTCACAGTTAAGCAAAAGGTGAGTGACCGTTTCCCCCACTCTTTTGAACATACAACACAACTAAAATGTAACGCTTCCTTAGGTTTCCACAGCTAGAATCTTCCCACAAGCTGTCTCCAAACAAAAAATAATAATTAGATTTGAGAGTTACCTTCTATTAGGGAAAATTACCTATTCCCCTTCAAGCTGCCACTCTTTTTTCAATTTGACACCCAAACAACCAAAGTTGTCACTTTGCCTCATTTTCAATTTGGTGCTGTTTTTAACTAAGGCCTCGTTTGTTTTCATAACTCCTCTCAACTCATCTCATCTCATCTAACTTTCTCAAATTCCTACACAAAATAAAATAAACAATTCAACTTTTCAAATCCCAAGACAAAAATAATATTAAAAAATATATTCTAACAATATTTTATTCAACTTTTAACTTTAATCTCAACTCATCTTATTTCATCTGCGAAAACAAACGAGGTCTAAGAGATATAAACGGCGCCATTTTCAATGGCATATGCTAGTGTGGGTTGAAGAAAAGCCCATGGGAAACTTCTTCATTTGCTTATGCACTGTTCACTTCACACCTTCAGCATCTCTCTCAGGCCTCAGCCGACACTGTTCACCACTCAAAGTGGAAAATGTGCAGAGTTCATTACCACCGTCTTTTGTGAGCTCAACCTCAAATCATCTCACTATTCAAACTCCCTGAAATCTTCATTTGGGACCATTCCATCAAGCCTTCAAAGTAAACGCACTCAACCACCCCCCCAAAAAAAAAATCATCTTGCCATTCTCCTTTTGAATTTTATTTTGATTCTCAACTGGTACTCATTGCAGTGGTTCTCAAGGTCTGAAGCCTCACGAAAATGTCACTCTCACACACTAGGTTTTTTCCAATTTGGAAACCTCAAGGCTCAAGCCATCTCAGATTCTCAAGCTCAATGTAAGGGTTTTATAAATTTTTTTTTTTTTTCTTTTAGATTAATAGTTATATATTTTCTTTTATCAGTTAAAATTGATAGTAATATTTTTTTGATCGGTTAAAATTAATAGTAATAATATTTTTATTATAAGTAAAAGAATTTTTATTGATACTTAAATAAGCATAGCCCAAGTCAGGAAGTATACAGGAAAATGCACCTAGTTAGGAACTAGAAATAGATACAAGGAAGTTATGGAAATTGGGACCTTTAAAATCCATAGCTATGGCCCACATAAATAAGGTCTTAAAGAAGAATTAAGCTCTTGAGGCCCCAAACAAACCAACTGTAGACTGTCAATGTTGGTTCCAGCTGGTTCATAGGTCAGTTGGTTTCCATGTATCTTTATGGGTGTCGATTCAGTTTCAGTTTGGGACCAAAACCAAACCGAAAGGTCAGTTTTTCACCCATAGTGTTAGCACCCTGGTCTCCAAAATTTGGTTGAGCACCTTGGGTTGTTCACCTACGTTTGTTTTTACCAAAACAAAGGTAAAAACAAACAACACAAGGAAAAAAGCAAACAGCACAAATTGTTGTTTCACAATGATCAACCAATAATATAACTGTCAATGACCACCTATTTGCTTATTTTTTCTTTTATAAGTAAAAAACCTATTTGCTTACTATGGTGCATTTGGAGGGAAAGGAATGATCATTACTTCGAGGATTGGGAGTTCTCTTGATCTTCTCTCCCCTTGCTCTCTCCTTTGATTTCATGTTAGTCATGGAAAATCTCACAAAATTTGTTGAGTGGAGAGAGGGGCCAAGAGATCTTTATATAGTGTGTCAAAGTAACCTTGGTCATCAAAAGTAATAATTTATAGACTTCTAAAATTCAATAACCTTTATGAATTCATTGGTTAGAGAACTAAAATGAGTTCAAAAAACAAAAAGGCTTCACATATATTACTAAATTGACACTCCTTTTGACTACACAATTCTTCTATTGCTCAAGGCTCACTTTTGTCAGCTGGCTTAGCCTTTTATTGATGTTTGCATCAGTCCCCTCCATCAAAGGAGGAAGAGGATCAGTAAAAAATACAAGACGATCATCTTTTTTTTTTTTTTTTTTTTGATGATGGGGGAACCACCCCCACGGCAGTGCCTTTAGGACTCATCTATGAAGCCTAAACCCCAGGGGAGACTAGCACAGCAACCCACTGTCATGGCCTCCCACTTAAATCGCAGTTTGATCCTAGGGGAATCGAACCTGTAACATGGGGCACATGCACACAAGTTCGCCCTTACCACTTGGGCTAACCACGGGTGGGTACAAGATGATCATCTTTATATAAGCCAGACATAATCTAAAAGGCTATATTCAGATGCTAGCAAAAGTACTAAGCACTAAAAGCACATATATCAATTAAGATGGAGAAGAGACTTTGACTTTAAGCTTAACTGGTCAAAAACATACCTCATGCAACATATCCGCTTTTCTCCCGGCTGATATCTCAGATGCATAAATTTTCATAAATGCTGTAACTGCATATGCCTTGAAAAGAAGCAAAAAATTATTGTCCATTTGAATAAAAGATGTAGAATCTTAAAGGCCAAAGTTCTCTAATTAAAAAAATACAATGTGCTTGGAAATGGACCAGTCACTTTCCTTCTAAAATTGCTTCATAAACTTATACCCAGCATTAAAACTACTCTACTTGATCACAATCACTTCCACAAAGTACCTATGGAACATAGCAACATTCAGTATTTTGAGGTGCGATAGTAAAGAAATGAGTGGTTTGGATATATCCTGAAAATAAGATAACCAGTTTTGATGTTCTACTTACGAACATGCCCAAACAGATCCAAAAGCAACCAGATTTATTCTAAACTTGCCAAAATTGTGATATCTATAAATCCAAACTTCATTATACAGAAGATGTTGATGTTGCAATATCTAGGAAAATGACATAACACAATTTTATAGGTTCAGTTTCGGGATGATGAATTGTTTGCGGGGTGGCATCAACAATATGGTTATGCTACTTATGGAGAGGCAATGACATGGTAAAATGGCATTGATGGTGATTCCAATTGACAATGATGGTGGTAGAACATAACTACCAAAAGAAAGCCCAAGACACGTACCATAACCCCACCCAAAGAAAGCCCAAGACACATGTACCATAACCCCGAAAAAACTAGTCAATTTAAAGCTTCCTTAGAATCACTTATAAAGCTCAGTTTCACCTAATAAGTAACCAATGTGGAACTTAGCATCCATGACTACCCTTATAACTTATTATTCATATTCCTAATGTGGGACTGGGATGTTACATAGTCTCTGATGGTGATGGTAGTGGTGGTGTTGGGATAGGGTCAAAAGTTCTCCAACTTGCGGTAGTGTGACATTGACAACAAAGATAGGGGCAAAGATAATAATGAAACGAATGGATGACTTTAGCTTAAAATCTCCTGTTCATCAAAAGATACATTTTGTTTTCCTAAAAATAAAAATTCCATTTCTTAATAAAAGGCTTTTACTACATTGTCAAACTTTGCTCGAGTCAAATAACTGTTTATTTATTTGCATAATCAAGAAAAAAAAAAGTGCTTTCTAAGTGAAACTAAACATAACCTTAATTACTATGAAAAGTACTTATACAGTAAAAATAGGCCAGCCAATAGCAACTTAAATATCCCCGTCCAGAATGAACTGTGGGGTACCTTTACATTTTCATCATCTGAATATGCCTCTGCCACATCACACAATTTCCCTGTAATATAAGAAGCAGAATACTTCCCATCAGCTGTTCCATACTCCCCAAAACCCAACAAATGACCTGTAATCAGAATTAAAGATTATGCTGATAAAAATAGAATTCTTACAGCAACATCTGTATGGAGGGTGAACAAATAAAAAGGAAACCAAAGTAAGATAGTATGTACTTGAAGAAATAGAGACGGAAGCTTTGGCTCCCCAATAATGCGCAAATATGACTCTACCTGCACCCCAAAATTTTCATAAATAAGAGATACGAAGAAACTAAAAAATGTTTTGCACTACATAGATGAAGCTACTTATGAACGATTGTAGTTGTCACGTGCTTAAGAACTCAAATAAACTCTTTTTTATAGGTAAGAGTAAAATTTTATTAATAGAATACAGTAGGCGTAGCCCAAGTACATAGCTAGTATACACGGAATACAACTAGCTAACACAAGGCACTAGAAAGAGAAACAGGCAAATTATGAAAACTATCCCCATTACAATCAAAACTACTTATAAAAATCATTTTACATAGAAACAAATACAGCCTTAGTGAAAAATGAAAAAGAAGTAAGAATTTTTTATAAGTACAAAGAAGTAAGAACTTGCTTTGCCTAAACCTTCTCTAACTGTAATCAATTGACGTGAAGGTAATGGATAATACTCCATACTCTACAAAGAGGATGTACACCATGTGATAGTGCAAAACTGTAATGAACAATCAGGTGAATCATATAAAATAAGGGCACTAAAAGAATTAAATGTCTATATATGCTTTCTGTTATAACAAAGAAATTAGGCCATCAAAGGTTAGTTATATCTTTCTATGTCACACATCATTTCAGGATACATCAGTTCGGTATTCAATCAGGGATGGATAAATTATGACCATTGGAAGAGCTTTTGCTTCTTCATTCTCTCCCTCTTATTCCTCTTCTCATCAGAGTTCTATGCCCTGTCTCTTCTGCTCCTAATATCTATCTCCTTAAATTACCGATAAAGAAAACCTCTCCTTAAAATCTCTGTCTCGACCTCTATTCCTCTTGCATTGCCTCTCACATCTCTTCTTTCTTCTCTCTTCCATCTTCTCGATAGGGTCTCCTTCCCTTCTTTTTCTATCTCATCATCTCAAGAAAAGATAATTGAATAGTTTTTAGAAGATTGATCCTTACATATATGATGACATGGCATGCTCATCAAGAGAACACGGCGTTGCTCAAATAAAGTTATATATGCTGTAGAAAAACCATCGAATTACTAAAGGACTTGGCACACAAATAAGTTCAAAGAGAAAGGTTATGAACTATATAACTTTAAATTATTAAATTGTTACCTATATCAGCTAGTAGATTATGCACCCTGACAAAACAACAAGGTAGCCTTTCTACTTGCATCCAGGAAATTCTCATTCATAAATTACACAAGAGAACACAATATAAGAAGACAAAAATTAGCTTATCTAGATATTTTACATAGATAAGTCATCCAGAATTTTCCTATTCATAAGTAGCTCATCTACATGAGTCTTATTTTTAAAACTGAGTACTTAGATACTGAATCTTAAGTAACTAGAAACTCGCACAATGTAATGACCAGAAGTATTAGCACGCACACACACAAGTTATATAGATCCATTTATTTATACTTATATACATGTTTGTATGTATACATGTACTAAATGATAAAAGTGTAGATCAAAATAACATACAGCAGATGATCTCAGCTGGCTATCTGCAGCATCATCATCCTCCCCAAACCCCTCTGCAATCAACCGCATCAAGTTGTGTGCCACTTTAACATTCACCAGGTCTCCCGCATGCTCAAATACTTTATTCATGGTCTGTAGGGTATACATCAAATAAAATATATACACACATATATTTATCAAAAAAATATATTTATACATACAGAAACATTATAAAAAGCAATATGCATCATCATAATTACCTGGATAAACCAATGGTTACTGGGTGCAAATTGCTCGGCAAGCTCAACGCATCGAGATGCTATATAGGTTTTGTAATGACTATCATTAATGCTTATCATGTAGTCAATCATTCGGTCCACAATGACATCAACATTGGAGGACTTGGTCATTTTATACAATAGTTCAAAAGTTTTTCTCTTTAGAGTATCATCTGGGTCCTGCATAATACACATCCAACCTCCTTTAATATAATAAAGGAAAAACATGATTAATATAAGAGATATGTAGTGTGCAAAAAGAATAGTAAGAAATCATGCATCCAATCCATAGAAACACATGCACAAATGAATAGGAAGCAATATGAATATTCCTCCTCATGTCCTACACCTATCCACTCCTCCAGCTAAAACCCATTTCAAAGAAGAAGGAAAAAATTTAAAAGTTCGGAAAAAAAAGGAAGAAAGAAATCCCCCCCCCCCCCCCCCCCCCACCCGGCTAATGTGGCAGGAGCCACAGCTCCAACTTTTGTCAATAATGAAATAAAATACAGGGGAAAAAATCTGCTTCAATATTTAATAGCAAAATCTCTCACTTATATATAAAAAAATAGCAAAACCTCTCTCACCTCTAAGCAATCAATCACAGCGAGTTGGTGTTGTTCAGCTATATCAGGACTTATCTTTATCAATCGACCAAGGGCATCAATACCCATATACTTCAAATTGTGGCTGTCACTCTGGTCACAAGATCACATTATAATTACTTGAAAAATTCCAGATGAAAGTTAAAGTGATAAGAGGTGTGAATAATCTGCAAACTTAAAGGTGCAAAAATACCTTCAAAAATTTGGAAATAACTTCTGCCGCAGCTTCTAATAATTTAGGATTGGGATATATAGACGAGACACAGCATATGCACTCATAAAGGACAGCATTTCCAATATTACTTGAGTCACATTTTCTGAATATGTCACTAACAACAGTATACATCTTTTCACTTGCTTGCTTGTCGCCACCTCCCAGCAATGCCAGAATCTTAAGCAACCTGATCTGCATGATTAAATTATGATGGCCGAGTTACCCATATGTCAACTTAAGAGTAAAGTGGAAGAATAAAGTTGAAAAGAGAAGTTAAAATGTAAGACCTCAATCCCTCCCACACTTTGAAATATGAATAACCCACAAGAGGGTGAAGGTTATCAATGTCGTCATAGCCACTAAGTCCCACATTAGCTATTTATTTCAATAAACTAGACTTTTTTAAGTCATTCTAGGGAAGCTTCAAAATGACTAATCTATTTGGGGGTTAAGTGTAGATATGACTCGCACTTTCTCTAGGTTGTTACAAATAGCATTAGAGCCACCTAGTAAGGCCAGCCATGTTAAAATGGAGCATTGCATGACAAGGCCCAGACGAAGACATAAGAATTTAAGAGGGGAGTTCATTACACCTGATGGCAATATGAATAACCCACATAGTGTATAGGGTAAAGGTAGTTTTCTTTGGGGGAGGTATTGGGGTGGAAACTAAGTTTCATTTTGTTGGTTCGGATAAAGTTTGTTCACCAATATCTTGTTGTGGTTTAAGGTGCATAATTTGAGGGTCTTCAACAAAGCACTTTTGGGGAAATGGTTGTGGAGATATCATCGGAGAGAAGGAGGGGGGGGGGGGGTGGAGAGAAGTCATAGATTCAAAATACGGAAGTATTAGGGGGTTTTGGTGTTCTAATGATGTTAGGGGGACATATGGTATGGGGTTGTGGAAAATTATTCACTCTGGAAAGGGAGGGTCATGGTGTCACTCTGGTGTGGTGAAAGGGTTCTTAAGCAGGTTTTTCCCATGCTCTACCAGATTTCTAGTGACAAAGAGGCTGTTGTGGCTGATTTATTGGTGTTTTCCGTCCATTGGAATGTTAGTTTTTCGAGTGCAGCTCATGATTGGGAATTGGATATGTTTGATGATTTTTTTGACTCGTTGTATGCTATGTTGTTTGGCAATGTGTTGGAGGATAGGATGATTTGGATCCTGGTGGCAATAAAAAGTTCTCGGTGCGTTCCTTCTATAAGACCCTCTCGGGATTCTCTAATGATCATTGTTTTCCTTGGAAGGCAATTTGAAATTGCAAGGTACCTCTTAAAATTGCTTTCTTTATATGGACTGCATCTCTTGGGAGAATTCTCACCGCTAATAATTTGAGGAAACGTGGTCTTATCATTATGGATTGGTGTTTTGTGTGCAAGAAATCAGTAGATCATCTTTTGTTACATTGCGAAGTGGCCTGGTGTTTATGGAATGAGATCCATAATCGGACCAGGGTAGCATGGGTTATGCCTGGAAGAGTTATGGATATTTTTAAGTGTTGGACAGGTATTAGAGGAAATGTCCACATTGTTGCTGGGTGGAGAATGATCCCTCGTTGTATTATGTGGTGTTTGTGGATGGAGAGAAATGTGAAGTGCTTTGAAGACATGGAATGTTCTTTGGATGAGTTGAAGAGAGTTTTTTACAATAGTTTACTCTCTTGGGCTTCGGCCATTACTTGTAATGGGGACAATTTTCATGATTTGCTTGTATCTCTCACTAGTTCTTAGTGGTAATTAGGCATATTCAATGTATACTCCCTGTGCAGTTGGGCTATGCCTTTTCCTATCAATAATATTTTACTTTCACTTATCACAAAAAAAAAAAAAAAAAAAAAAAAAGTAGTCACAGGTGCTAAATACTAGGCGAAAGTCGGCTTCATAAGTAATTCTAGGGAAGTTTCAAATTGACAAGTCTTATGGGGTTATAATGCAAACGAGGCTAGTACTTTTCTTAGGTTGTTACACAAAAGTGAGGGGGTGGAAAGGAAATGTCAAAACCAATACTTCATTAAAGGGTAAATGGGAACATCATAATTATGTTCGTCATGATCATCATCAACATCATGATCATGAACATCATCGTAGGTCTATTTTATGGGCTTTAAGGAAGTATCAAAACAGTTGTTTTGTGTCTATAATTAATTAAGGTATAACAAGGTTCAATCCAAGTTCTAATAGAAAGCCAATAAAATCCAAGAAACTAGATATCCTTGTTGGATAAGGATGTCTCATGACGAATCAGATCTGTGATCCCTTGATAGGATAAAGCCTAAATTTAGGGGACATTTTCTTAAAATTATGCTGCCAGCTTTTTCCTAGAAAAGTTAGGAGTTGTTTAAAAGGCTCATCAAAGGGAAAATCAATTTTACTAGGAGTAGGAATGCCATTCTACTACCTTCCCTATTTTTAGGGATAACCCTAGATTTTAGGTTCGCTCACCAATTTCTATTGGAGTTTTGGGAGTGCACAATTTGAGAACATTTAACAAGACCCTTCTTGGGAAATGGTTATGACAGTATCATCAAGAACGGGAGTCACTGTGGAGGCAGGAAATTGACTTCAAGTATGGGAGTGCTTGGGGGGTTGGTACACTAACAAAGTGCGGGGTGTGCATGGCGTGGGTTTATGGGATTTTTTTTTTTTTTTATCAGTTTTGCAGTTGGAGAGGGTTCTACCATCAGATTTTCACATGATACTTGTTGTGGTAATTACACTCTTGAGACAGTGTTTCCTTCCCTATATCAAATTGCTTCTGACCTGGAGGCTTTAGTGTTGGATCTTTTGGACGGCTCTAATGACATTGATCAGTGCAATGTTCATTATTAGAGTTGCCCAGGATTGGGAAATTGGAGATATTTCTGAGTTTTCCAGCTTATTATAAATTGCGAGCATTGGTAGTTTTGAGGAGGATAGGATGCTTGGAAGCTTACTGGGAGTAAGAAGTTCACTGTTCGATCATTGTACAAGGTTTTGATAACTCAGAGTCATCTCTCTTTGCCTTGGAAGTGTATTTGAAGGAGTAAGGTGCCTTCCAAAGTTATCTAAGGTTGTGTTTGGTTGTTGAACCAAACTCACTCATCTTAAACCAATCATTGATGGGATTCACTACTTTTTCAACTTCCCATAAAAAAGTTAAATTCATCTCAATCTACTTCATACATTTTAACCTAAAAAGTTAAACTCATCTCAACCTCAAAAAGTTAAACTCGTCTCAATGAGATCCACAAAATACTACTATTCACAACTCAACACAACTCATCTCAACATTCAAACGTAGCCTAAGACCCTAGAGCCTAAAACCAAAGTCTTTTCTCAATCTTCCTTGATTGCGAACCCTTCACCTATATATATATATAAAAAAAAAAAATAGTGCCTTCCAAAGTGGTTTTCTTCGTTTGGACAACCTCCCTTAGAAAATCTTGAACATGGACAATTTGAGGAAGCGTGGACTTATTGTCAGATTGATGCTACATGTGTAAGAAGAATGGTGAATTCGTGGATCATCTATTGTGGCATTGTGAGGTGGCAAGGGTATTATGGAACAAGATATTTGGTGGAACCGGACTAGCTCGGGAGATGCCTAGGAGGACGACGGATCTTCTAGCTTGCAAGAAAGGTGTAACATACGAACCCAAATAGGACTTAAGATCAGTTTCTTTTATTTTTATTTTTTATTTTATTTCATTGTTTTAATTATTATTTATCTATTTTTATTTTTATTCTTATTATTTTCAAAATTTGACAACTAATCAGATTAAAATGGTTTGTATTTCATTAGGAAGTTTCCTTATCGACATAGTTATTCCTTAGTTTCCAGTTCGAATAGATTCCTAGATTTAAACCAATACCCAACTTCAAACCTTAGCATATCTCCTGAGGACTCACACCACTTCCCTCCCTATTGTCTATAAGAATCCCACGAAGCCCTCTGAATTAAACACACAAAATACCTAGAGCAAGAACTCACTCTCGCATAACTTAGTCCTCTGCCCAACCATCGCCAATCACCCTAGGACATCGAAGCACCACCCACGGTGCCAGAAACTGCCGGCCATCCTAGTCCCATTGCACCGACTCCCTCAAGTAAGCCACTGTCGTCGCACTCACCCTTCCTCCCTCTCGGTAATTGAGTTTTCAGTTCCATCTCTCTAACTCCCTCTCTGGGTCACACCACCCTGACCAGAGAAGCCGCTACTGCGTCACCGGCCACCCTCAAACACCCAGAGCCATCTTCACACCCAACCACCTGTCTCGGTGAGTATCGCACGACACCTCCCCTCTCACAAACTTCTCTCAAACTTGTGTATTTTGTCTTTGATGTTAAAGTGGGCCTTGGGCTCTGAGGCCCATTTGGCTTGGTAAATGTATTCTTGTGAGAGCTGAACTCTCAAATGGGCTTTGTCTTGTACTAGGCCCGATCCTTATTCCTTTCAGCACCTTATATTAGTAGGCCGAAATCCTTTGTATTACTTAGACAATGCTTAGGAGTTAATTAGGTTATTATGTTTTAAGTATTTCAAAATCTTTAGCAGTATTTTAATTTATATAGTTTTACATGATAAAACCTGAAATTTCAGATTTAGTTTTACACTATTTATCTAGCAGATTTATATTAAACCCAATTATACTACTAAGTTATTTTTTCATGATTAATTATATATTACAAGTATTCATTAATTTTGAATGGAAACAAAACAACTACTATGTTAAATTCCAAATTTTGTATTTAATCACATAAAGAACCACGACACGTTTATCTAGAAAATTAGTAACGTAGAGTACCTCGTATAAGTAACGTGCTACAAGTTGAAAATCAGGAAACAACGCTAATAGGTAAATAGTATGATCATATAATTGTATGCATATTGTAAATATTATTGTTATGTATGAAAATATGATGGTTACCAACGCTAGGCTGAGAGCCAAGTCAAGGTTAGATCCCTTTCACGATCTTTGATGGATTATAACATTATTTTTGTATGTATGATTTGTAGCTTGATGGATTGAACATTATAAAAAAAATCACATGAATTCCATGTAATGTTCACATAGTATTTTAAGTCAAGAAGGCCATGTAATAAAGTAGCTTGATCACGTATGTCATGTAATGTTCACATAGTATTCAAGTCACAAATGCCATGTAATGTTCATGTAGTACTTAGATCATGTATGCCATGGAAGGTTAGAAAATGTTTAGATCATGTTGTGTCATGCCATGTTATGCAATGCCATGCCAGAATAGTTCATGAAGTTTAATAAATTCTCATGCATTAAGAAAGATAAATGTTTTAAGGAAACACAGACCCAAGCATGTTTCACTCTATGTTATGACAAGTTATGCAAATTAAGTGAAACACGGACTCAAGCGTGTATCACTCCATGTTATGACAAGTTATGCAAGTTAAGTGAATCACGGACTCAAGCGTGTTTCACTCCATGTTTTGACAAGTTATGCAAGTTAAGTGAATCATGAACTCAAGCGTGTGTCACTCCATGATATGACAAGTTAAGCAAGTTAAGTAAAACACGGACTCAAACGTGTTTCACTCCATATTATGACAAGTTATACAAGTTAAGTGAATCACAAATTCAAGCGTGTTTTACTCCTTGTTATAACAAGTTATGCAAGATTAAGTGAAACACGGACTCAAGCGTGTTTCACTACAAGATAAGTTATACGGTGTCACGGACTCAAGAGTGGTTTACCATATGTAATAAGTGAAAGACAAAACGAACAAGCCATGTATGATTGTTAGGAAGCACATGTAGTCAGACATTTATACAATCACGTTACATGTTTGCCATGATTATGTATGATTCCGCTCATGTTGATGATAATGATCAGATACACTATGTAAATATGCGATGATATATGTATGTTATGAAAAGTCTTCAAAAATTAAGCCTATGCTAAGCAGAGTCATGTTTACAGTATGATGTGCTACTTACTGAATATTCGACTCATTTTTATTTGTCTTTCTGTTTTCTTTTATGTTTAATTCTCACAAATGGTGATTATGATGACGCAGAGCTAGATGGCCAGGAGTAGATCTATTATAAAGACTTAGAAATGAATAAGTGTTATTCACACAAGAATTAGATTTCTATTATGTTATTTGAATAAAAGTCATTCGTAGGACTAGTTTATGTTCTTTTTACTTTACATTCAGTTTCAAGACAATTATGTTCAGTTCAATTTTAATGTCTTTTTTTTATGCTTTCCAATAAAAGAGGTATTTCAGAATTTTGAGTCTCCTTACCGAGCATTATGCTATGTATGTTAGTAATATCTCTACCCTACGGTAAAGGGGTGTTACAAAAGGTCTTCAAGGCGGCCCCCATGTGGCTGTTGTTTGAAGTTTTTAGCTTGAGAGTAACGATGGGAGTTTTGAAGATAGGGAGCACCCTTTGGATGAACTTAGAAATTTCATTTTACACGCCTTATGCCTTTAGTTTTCTGCTATTGTACTCAATGGAACTAGCTTTCATGACTTTATTATATCATTTTCTTGTTCCTAGAGGTAATTAGGTGTTCTCTTTTGTATATTCCCAGTACATGGGGAATGCCTTTTCGTATGTTTCAATAAAATATTATCTTACCTATCCAAAAAAGAGCAAGAGACAGAAAAGAAAGAGGAGGAAGAGGTACCTGAATAAATGGAGCTGGCATCTGATGATAATCATAAACCTTTGGTAATCTGCGTTCTGCGACTTGTTTAAGGATGGTTACAAAGCTGACAACTAAATCCTTATAAGAATTAACATCTATTGTTATAAGATCGAAAAGAGGGCAAAGCGTTGCACCCATGACTCCAGGATCATTATCACAGAGCCTCTGGAAAAGAAAATAAGAAAATCTACATCAGAAGATAAGAAAACATTTTGATCATCAGGCAGACCAATGGAGAAAAGGTCGAATACAGTTGCTCAAATATAAATGAACCCTATCGATGCAGATCTGAAATTGAAACCAAAACCAATGGAGAAAAGCTGACTGCTTTTCAAGAAATGTTATCATATCGATAGCTTTATTACGGTTAAAAAATGAAATAAGAAAAAATCATGCATGCACCTCAATGTAATTCAGCTCTCGCATTCAGGTTCTGTTACTTATATTTATTTAAGCTGCATACAATTTGTGGAAGTAGTCTTATTAATCCTTTCTCATTTTTGCAACTCCAGCTTATCGGTCGAGGATCAAGATAGATTGTGTAATCAATCATGTAGATGCAGTGACAGCACTAATCCCAAACCCAAGATCGTGATTAAGACTCAACCATTACCTGCATCAGATTTACGGTTTTTCTACTAGTAAAACATAAAATATTCAAATGGGGGACCGACCCACCCACCTTGCGAAAATTGGAGACGAGGTGGGAGACGGAAGAGGGGGACTTTTGGTAGAATCGGTGAAGCGCCATAATGGCCTTCTTCCTCACTGCCTCCTTGGAGTGGCCAAGTAGCTCCACTACCTGTGGCAGAACGGCCGGAATGGTCTCCTCGTTGATCAGCCTGCACACGGCATTCAGCGCCGCGCACACAACGAGATAGTTATCGGACCTCAGGTCCTTCTGGATGGTGTTGACGATGAGGATGATGAGGTCATGGTCCTCGTTGAGGAAGAGCGTGACGGCCAGGTAACCGGTGCGCTTGAGGAGGAGGCTGTCATCGTGGGTCATCTTAACGGCGTGGATGTATCCGAAGGAAGCGTCGTGGCCGAGCATCTCGATATAGACGAGGCGGATGATGTACTCCTTCATCTTGCGCTTGGGGATGTCGGGGTCGGCGATACGGCGCTTGAGGGTTTCGATCTCGTGAAGGACGATGCGGTCCTCCTCGGCCTTGGATCGAGTCTCGCCGATGGACTTCACCAGGTCCAGGAACTCCTTCGACTGACCGAAGCCGCCTTGAGACCCCATCGCCAGCTCGCGACCGATCGTCTTCAGCTGCTCCATATTCCAATTCAAATCCCAAATTCACTCAATCTTTCTACTTTAGGGTTTTCTGGGGTTGGAACCTAGAGCATTTAGATCTGAGAGAGATTTGGGGAGAGAGAGAGAGAGTGAAAACGTGGCGAAAGGATAGTTTCGGGAAGAAGACCGGTGGTGGTACCGTGGTACTGGTGGTCGTGAACGTTAAAGGTGACAATTTGTTTCCAGCAGTCCAAATATGAACGCATACGGGTCGGGTTCGGCATTGGGATTGGTAGAGCCCGAGCTATGCTAATCTCCTTTTCTTTTCCCATACATGATATCTGAATGGAAAAATTTAGCTGTAACTAATTCTACACACTAATTAGTCAGAAAATAAATTTGATTAAAAATAATATTAATTTAAATTTAAAATATAAAGAACTTGTTTATACATAATAAATTCAATCATACCCGTGTCATAAATGAATGGTTATACGGATAAGATCAATTGAAATAAAAACTAAATAAATACTTTTAAAATATTATTTTTTAATATTATTTTATTTAAAAAATTAAATTATTTATTAAATAATTATATATTTTAAATATTTTATTAAATATAATAAATAATTTAATTACAAATATTTTTTAATAAAATATTATAATAATTATAATATTTTATCTTATCTCATTTTCTTTTAAAATATCATTTAATTACAAATATTTTTTAATTTTTAATTTTTAATTTTTAATTTTTAATTTTTTCATTTAATTATTACAACTTTTCATAAAAGAGAAAAAATAATTAACATTTTCCAATCTCAAAATAAAAATATTAAAATATTATTTTTATTTAAGTTTTTTTTCTTTTTTCTCAAAATTTAATAAAATATTATAATATAAATTATTTCATTATTATTAACAAATTACTTTATTATTATTTATAAATTTTTCACCTCATTTTATTCTACAAAGATGTATAAATAAATTTGAATCGGTATCATGTCTTCGTTAAAATAGACAACACAATCTAAGATGGCCTTCAAGTATATCTTGCACGACTCGAAGACAAAACGTCAAAACGAGGATACTCCATTCTGGAGTTTCGATGTGACTTTTTTGAGAAATTAGATAGTGATATATTTTTAGATATTTTGTAAATAATAAAAAAAAAATAATAAAAAAATATTAAATAATAATGAAAAGTATTTAAAAAATAATAATAAAATAATAAATAGTTGTGAGATATTGAATAATAATATTAAAAAGTAATAATAGAATATTAAATAATAGTAAAAAATATATAAAAAATAATAATAAAATAATAAATAATAGTGAGATATCTTGAGAATTTCTATTCTTAGAATCCAAATTAGGTCATCTAGGAGATACTTAGGGTGTGTTTGGTTAACAACATCCAAACATAAAATTTCTCACAATACAAAGGTTATAAAGTTTTTCTATAATTGAAGAGTTTTCACCATTTAACCAATCTTGGACATTTTATTAATATGCAAGGGTGAATATAAGTAAGTATTAATGGGTTATTAAGAGTAAACTATTCTTTTCCTACTCTATTTTTTTTTTTTTTTTGCTTTTTTTGTACTATTTATTTATCTCTTTCTAATAATTATATTTTTAAAACTTTATTTTTTAACTGTTTAATTTCCAAAAATTCATCTATAACAAATGGTCATATTTAAAATACCTTTTATCTTCAATGATCATATTTCAAATTCATCTTTTACTAATCTTCATATTTTAAAAATTCTGCTCTCAAACAGTCATATTTTTAAAAATCTTATTGTATTTTTGTATAAATAAGATTAGTTCTTCTGCCATAAAATAAATTTGTATTATTTGGACTGTGAAAATGTATGTTTGTTAATAAAAATTAGTTAAATGTTTAGTAAAATTGATTTTATTTAATATTATTAAAAGATATAAAATATAATCTGTCTCACATTAACAAAAATAAGAAAAATTGATTGTTATGATATTGTTTCTTATTTTGAAGAAAGAGCAGGAATAAAATATATCCAAATATATATTTTTAGAAGTAGGCAACCTTTTATAATTTTTCATGTTTCTTATTAAAATTTGGCTAATGAGCAATTATGGGGAGGCCAATGTAAATTCTCTAAGAGAAGAATGTGTATAATGTATCAAATAAATAGATTAGTTAGGTTAACTCATTGGTTGACTTGAAAATGATACGACTATTAACTAAATCAATTTGGCTCGTATCAAATTACCCTTGCTAATTACACTAAACATCCAATAAGTGTTGCCGCAAAGTTCCAAACCCCATTATTGCCTTTGGTTGGGGAAATCCCTTACCGTCCGATTAGGCTTAAAGACCCTTTTACCATCAACCAGAGTTCAAGGACCTCTTTACCATATCATTCCCATGTTCTCCCAAACATGACATGCCCCTCACTAGATGTCACGGACAACCTATCTTATGGGGGAAGCAAGTGTCTTACGTGGCATGTCTATAAATGTTAATATCGAAAAATCGCACAATAGGCCGAAAGGGGAGAAAGAGTCATTTCCGGCCAGCTATGATGATTTGGGGCTCAATCAGTGTGGTCTGAAGACTCCAACTATGGTCCGATGCAGCTGTATGACATCCATACCTATATCAATGCCAGTGAATAAGGAGTAAGTGCAGGGAAAGTAAAAAGATTGAGACAGAGATTTACATGGTTTGCATAATGTATACGTCCACGAGTGTTTGGAAAGGGGAAATCCACTATAACATGAGTATTTTATAGTCTCTAATAGCCTCTCATTTCTCATTGTACAATAAGAGTCAGTAATCTATTTGGTGAAGGAGATATTCTCACTAGAGCTCTCGTCGTGAAGTTGAAAGAGCTGAAGAAGAAGAAGAAGCCGAATTCCCCTTTCTTATCCGGTCTGATCCCTTTTTATCTCATGCCTTGGAAGTGGTGAGGGATGTTAGCTTTATTTCACTCCTCGTTGACGTGTCTGACTTGCTTTCCATCATTTCTCATTTTTCTCTTCTTTTCTGTCTCTTCCTTCTTTTCCCTCTGACACTTTCTTTCCCTTTGTTCTCTCTTTAGGGGTGCTACCAGCCCCCTACGGGGCGAGGCCACGGGTATCCCGTCCGTTGACGAGGGTGCGGGGGTAGACCTCCAACCGTATGCCCCCCCTCCCCCCCTCCAATCTCCACAACAAATTACAATTCAGTGATTCACAATTTCACAGCACATTCATTGAGCACAATCAAGGAATTACAAAATCACATGCACAATCAAATCCTCTACAATTCACAATCTCATTCTCCTTTAATCTCATCCTCCAATCTCCATCCACAAATAAATAAATAAAATATGGGGCGATTGACGAAGAGATTCGGGAGTGAGCCATTAAGCCCTACTTACATTCACTCGGCGCTGAGGTTGAGACAGCAATAGAAATCTATGACGGCTACGGCGACTCGATATGACGATGGTGATTGGTCATTGGTGAGACAAACGGCGACTCGAGAATCGCAGAGAGAGAGAGAGAGAGGAGAAGATGCATTGCAAGGAAGAAGAGAAACAAGGGTTGGGGGGCTCTTCAACTGGGTATCAACTCATAATCAAAACGACTCAAGATTACGCCGTCGTTTTGTGCCTAGGCTTTTCTTTTTATATAATACGTATTACATATAATATATATATATAATTAATATATATATTATACCCACCTCATGGGGGCAGAGCGCCCGCCCCACCCCTATCCCTCTTTATCCCTCATTTCTCTCTCTTCCTTTGTCTTCTATTGGGGCCTTTTAATGGTCTGGGCTTGGTTATTTGGGTCTGAGATATTTTATCCCCTTCAGTTGCACGTTATTCTTAAGGTCGATTTGCTTCAAAAAAAGGTATTGAGAAGCTTTAAGATAAAATATGTGACATAGATAGTCAAGGGACACAGATTTGTTGAAGAAGATGCTTGTCTATACTAAAAAATGCTAACCCGGTTAGCGTAAACAACCCAAATCACAAATGTGAGAAACCTGATTTGCTTTGCTAGTGCATGGCAAGGGTTGGAGGCGTGCCGGCGAGGCCTATGGGCAGCCCTGTTTCGGCAATGATAAAGATCTAGTTTGTCTATAATAATAGTCGAGTTTACTGTTAGTCGAGTTTGCTTATAATAATAGCTGTCAGGTCAGTTTTGGAATGGCACCTTACTAGGCATTATATGGTAGAAGGTGTAGATCTCCCTTGTATTGGGATGAGGTGGGTGAAACACGAATTTTGGGGCCAGAAATTATCCAGAAAACCACAGAGAAGGTATATATCATTCGGGTTAGAATGAAAGCAACTTAGAGCTAACAAACAAGCTATGCAAACAATCGTCGTCGCTAGTTAGAGTTTGAGGTTGGGAACAAAGTGTTCTTGAGGATTGCACCAATGAAATAATTTATGAGATTTGGAAAGAAGGGCAAGTTGAGCTCTAGATATATCGAACCCTTTGAGATCCTCGATCAAATTGGCCCAATGGCTTATATGGTGGCACTACCACCGACACTTCCGGAGGTACAAAATGTATTTAATATCTCTATCTTAGGGAAGTACACTCCCGACCCCGACTCCGCTCACGTTATTGATTATGAACCACTTCAAATTCAGGAGAATATGACCTATACTGAGGAACCAGTGTAGATTTTAGGCAGGAAAGATCAAGTGCTATAGACTCAAATTATCCCTTTGGTTAAAGTGTTGTGGAATAATCATGCTACTAATGAAGCTTCTTGGGAATTTGAGGAAGAGATAAGTTAAGTACCCACATTTGTTCAACGAGAATTTTGATAGCTAGAAGCAAATCCTGAGGATGGAATTTTTATAAGGGGGAAGGATATAAGGCCCAGGCCTGTGGCCTTGGCCCAGATCCAGACGAGCTCCATTTGATGAGCCAAACGATGTCGTTACTTTGAAGACCCTAGAAAACGACGTCGTATGATCAGGTAGGCTCTTCTTCCTTTCTGTTTTCTCCACCCTCGATGGCTTCTCCTCTCTCTCTCTCTCTCTCTCTCCCCCTTCAATTTCTTCTTCCCGAAATCCCCTCTTCCCCATTAACCTTTCTCCCCCATTTTCTCTCCCATGAAACCCCATTTTCCCCACTTCCCTTTCCGTTGCTCAATCACATTCATTTTCCCTCACCCTTTAAGTTTCACCCACAGCAAATTTGCTCTCGCTATCCATCACTCGTGCGTCGATCAGAGAACTTGGTGCCACATGCCGCTGCTCCTTGCTTCTCGAGTCCTTATCGCTGACGATTCTCACTGCCTGAGCAATGACGAGTGCCATCGTTTGTGGTTCTATTCAGATTGGTGTTACCATCGAGTCTCCTCACCAAAATCCCCATCAACGACGGTAAATCCTTTTCTTCACTCCTTTGCACTTTGTTTTCTTTTCGGTGATTTATTAGTGAGTGTTGAATTTGTATTTACATGGGTTTTACCCAGATCTACATCACCGTAAAACCTTCGTATTGGAGTGGTTGGGAACAGTGTACCACTGCTGCTACGATTAATGTCATCGTCGTATACCCATTCATGCAGTGGATTGGATTCAATAACCCCTCTAAATGTTGTCGTAGAGGACTTAACTATAGTTATTGTCGTACGCAGCCACGACGGTAAAGCCATTCCCCTCACGCCTCTATTTCCCGTGAGCCATTAATCCCTCAAAATTATTTTGGAATTTAATTGTTATTTGGGTTGTTGAATACTAATCGCATGGTAGTAGCTTAGTCCTAGGTAGTGCTATTTTACTTAGAAAACCAACAGATCATTACTCAAGTATTTTGAAAGTACTCCCAAACTTTAGCCTTGTAGCCATTGTTTATGTTAGTAATGTTTTTATCTATGTTGGTTGAAATATTTGTACTGTCATTGTATTCATGAATGAAATAATGAATTATATGGAACTTTGGTGGTGAAGTTGGGTGGTTTGGAATTGTTATGGCTAGCTGAGGTTGATGTGACGGTGTGAGTGGAGTTTTGTGACTGTCTGGAGTTGTTATGCTTGGTTGTTTGGGTTTAAATGTTGATTGTTAAATTGATGTTGGTTGTTGCATGTTGTGTTGGACATGGAGTTTGTTACGATGATTGTTTGGGATTAAATGATGTGGCTATCTAGTTTTGTTTTATGACTATTGTTGGGTTAATTTTATTGAGTGTATGTGTGGGCTATCCGGGTTCTTATGTGGTTGTTGGGCTGTTTTAGTTGCTGAAAAATGTGGTGGTTATGCTTGAGGTGTGTGTGACATAATAATCAAGGTTATTGGGTTATTTTACATGGCAGGAGTGAGTTGTTTTGGCTTGAAGATGTGGTGATTTTGCTTAACGGGTGTATGATAAATTTGCTACTAATTATGGGCTTGTGTTAATCCACCGTTAGATTCGGGTAATTGCTGTAATGGAGTAGGTTTGTGTTGTGTAGATTATTAATATGTCATTGCTTATTTTTTGGTATAGGTGTTGAGGTTACTAGAGTTCAAACTCAAGATTTAGTCAATACACTGCACGAGTCAGGTAAGCAGAGTTCTTATACTAAACTTTGCATAAAAGAAAAGAAATGGACTATGGTTGATTTGTGAAAATATGCATGTTTGTTTTGAAAAGAAATGTAAAAATAATCTCAATTATGTATTTTGCATTACTCATGAAATATGTAGAAAAGAGAGAGTATTTTCTTTCATAACTAGTGTAGACATGATCAATTTTTTGGCATTTTATTAATGATTTGTGTAAAAAGAGCGAATATGAAATTTGAAAATTTGTGTATGCTAAGTGAAGATTCTATGAAGCTGTTTTGATTATGTGAAAATGATATGATTATGTTCAGTACTCTGTTTGATATGATGTGGCATCTGAAAACCTTTGACATGACATATTGATTTTGTACCTGGCTCTGTTTTTGCTCTGACCTTACCATAGGTGTAAAATGGTGGCCCTTGTTTGAGTTGGTTCCAACTTCTCTATCTCTGAGTGTATACACTAAAACAAAATGGTTTTTTGTGTGCACACTTAAGGTTCTGATAATAATAAGGGGAAGATTCACTTCTGTCTCTGCCCGGTTTAGCCACCGGGGATAGTAGAACCCTACTACAGGGGTTAAACCAAATATTTTGATATGATACAATGATGATAAGATATTGATATTCAGTTATATTATGTCAAAGAATCTTGAATTTGAGTATTTTGGTACTATCGCTCTGATATTTTTATAATGTCGTTTGTTTTTTAATCTTGCAACTAAATGTTTTGTTTTGCATCCTAAATTTTGTAAATACTCATGTTTACATATTACTATATGTCTTCTACTTACTGAATTGTTGATAACTTACCTTTTATTTTCATAATATTTTCATATGATTTTGATGGTTCAGTTAGTGATTAGGAATAAAAAGCGTAAACAGGATTAATAGAGAATAGGGAGTTGAGTACCTAGGGGTACTATTACTATTGGAGAATTTTTATTTGGTTGATTGGACTTTAGTATGTTTATGTGCTTTATGGAGACTTATGTAAATGTTATTGCATTATGTTGAGTTTATTGAGAGTTTGTGAAACAATTGATTTACTTTATTGGATTATTGTATTGAGAACCTGGTAGAGACATTTATGTAGTTGGGCAAATAGATGAAGTTATGTTTTGTTTTGGAGCCTTTGGAAATTATAATGTTATTTGGAGACATGATTCCAGAATACAGGAACACCCTAGACCCCCAGGACTGGGGCATTACATGCATCCACTAGGCTGCCATGGCCTAGTGGGTGGGGCCACTCAGGCGACAACAAAGGACACCAGAGTCCCTGCTATGCCACGACGATCCCAGACCGAGTGGATTTTACCACATGTGAGCTCGTGTACGTGGTTCGTATGGCAGAGCCACCTCTACGGAGGAGACAAATGATGTCAACGGTCCATATGGTGGCTGCCGACACTTATGGGTGCATGGCGTGCACCCATCATGTTGCCTTATTGTGCGTGTCATGCATGGCATTGTGTAAGTGCATAGTGCCAAGCCTGACACTTGTAGTGCATGTGCATGGGTACTGTGCATTCTGTGTACAGTGCATTCAAGTGCACAGTGCTCGCCCATGCCCCTTTTTCTTTGCAAAGTGCAAAGTGCACTTATAGCTCACGCGACTGCATAGTGCACTTAATCACCCAGACGAGGGGAGTTATACTCACCAAAGTTTTTGTAACAACGCCATTCATAAAAAATAATAAGGGAGAAGCTGAGAATACATATCTAGAGAAGAATTTTATATGCTCATTTGGAGATTATTCGGCGCATCGGAAAATCGTCCTTCTCCTACTTCTGATGTATAAAGTAAATCAGATCCCACAAACGAAACCTACTGTTAATGTCAAAAAATTGCACAACAAGCTGTAAGAGAAAAAAGAGTCAATCTTGGCTAGCTATGACGATTCGGGGCTTGATCAGTGTGGTCTGGAGACCCCAACCATGGTTCGATGTGGTTGTGCAGAATCTATACGTACATCCATGACTGTGAATAAGGAGTAAGTGTAGGGAAAGTAAAAAAATTGATACACATAGATTTATGTGATTCAGCATAATGCCTATGTTCATGGGCGTTTGGGGGGGAAAAATCCACTATAACATGAGTATTTTACAGTCTCTCATAGCATCTCATTTCTCACTATACAACAGGAGTCAATGATCTATTTGCTAGAGGAGATATTCTCTCTAGAGTTCTCGTCATGAGGTTGAAGGACCTGAAGAAGAAGAAGAAGCTGAAGTCCCTTTCTCATCCAGTCTTGGCCCTTTTTATCCTCTGCCTTAGGAGTAGTGAGGGATGTTAGCTTTATTCCACTCCTCATTGGCATGCTTGACTTACTTTTCCTCCTTTCTCATTTTTCTTTTCTTTTCTGTCCCTTCATTCTTTTCCCTCTGACAGTTTCTTTTCCCTTATCCCCTCTTTGTCCCTTCTTTCTCTCTCTTCATTTGTCTTCTAGTGGGGCCTTTTGATGGGCTAGGCTTGGTTATTTGGACCTGAGATATTTAATCCCCCTTCAATAATTAACCATCAAACTCAAGTGCAATTATAGAATATTATTTTTCAGCCTATGCATAGACCAATGGTTTCCCCTTAGTTTCTCATGCCCCATTTGGTGGGTTGGGTTGTAAGAATTTAGACTAGATCCACGAGTATGCCTAATTAAGTTTAGGAACATATGGTGGAACTGTGGTCACAATGACTATTAACTCTAATACATAGGATGTAACATTGTGTACTAACCAATGATTAATTAAAAAAAGAATTAATATGCACTAGTGAGACTGTATGTAAAGAATGTGACTCAATGTGAATGTGAATGAAATTCCACGATTGAAAATCTATGTTTACATGTATACAGTATAAAATAGTGTTTACTGAATATACGAATCATTTTTATTTTAATGTATGAATGTCCATGTAACACCCAGGCACATACCCTGCCCAGGCCCGCGAAGATTTCAGCCAATTGAAGAAACAACTTTGTTCAATAAGTAAATTTTCTCTTTCACTTTTGTCACCTTCCCCGTCAATTACTTCTTCCTTCTCCACTACGCAGGTCCCGTTCCCCCCATTTCACACCCACTGTGTGCCTTGCCTCCATAACTACTCTATCCCTCTTCGTGCTCCATAACCCACAAGTTCTCTCTTTCTCTCATCACATTGTCTCTCCCTTGTCTCTCTCCCATGTGATTTTGTTTGATGCTACACGTCCCACCTCATCCTCAATTTCCAGTTGTCGACATCTCCCTTGCCTGAAATCTTCGATACCGATAAGCATCTGTCTTTGTCTCCCTTTGTCTTTGTCTCTCTCCTCTTCATCTAATTCTCCCACTCTCTTTGTTTATTTCTTGGCCTCTACCTTAAGACATAACTCTTTCATTGATGTACATAGAGTGTCGACAACCACCCCAATCTTAAGAACTCATTTTGACATTTTCTCTATCACAGGGCATCTCAAACACTCTAGGCAGCAACCCTCACTCTTGAAACCCAACCGACAGCCACTCTAAGACTAGATAATGTACTCAATGAGTTTTTTCCTAGTGACTATTGTTTAAATTTTTTGCTCTTGCAATTAGTTTGTTGGAAACTTGTGATGTCATTGGTAGATTTGTAAATTCATGGTTGGTTGAGGTTCAGAGGACCCTTGGATTGTACTATTGTAGATGTGATTGAACTGATAATTTTTGTGATTCATGATGGGTTGATGTGTAGTTGTTTGGAGTTGATGTGTGCATGTTTGGACTGTTTGATTTACTTGATATGTTGATTTGTGGGTTGTTTGGTTGTGGGACATGTCGGGAGTAAGTTGGTTGACTTGAAAGTGCGGTTGTTCGCTTAACTGGTGTGTGGTGAATGGGTTAAGGAAAATTGAGGAGGCTGAACTAAACTATTGGTGTATTGAAGGTGGAGTTGGTGTTGTGCAATTTTAGAAGTTTGAGGCACTATGACAAATTTAATTATTAATTATGGGTTGTTTATGAACTCAGTTGTTTATGGGCTTGCATTATTCAAAAGTTAGGATTGTGACATTCTGTTAGTTGGATTGGTTTTTAATATGTCAATGAACATTTTCTGGTTTAGGTATTGATATTACTAGAGTTCGGCTTAAAGGCATAGACAATATACTTCAAAAGTCAGGTAAGTGGTGCTTTAATGCTAGAATTTGCCTAAACGGACTGAGGTTGATTTTTTGAAAAAAGTGCATATTTTGTTAGATCGTAACATTTGAAAACAACCTCTGTCACTTTTCTGCATAACTTACTATTTCTGAATAAGAAAAAGGGAAATATTTTTATTGTCAAGACTGGTGTAGACATGAACATTTTTGGCACTTTGTTATTAACTATGTAAAAAGAGCGAATATGAAATCTGAAATTTTGTATACAATTATGTGATCTGTATCTGTTCAGCATTTGTTTTGATATGAAATGTTGCATTTGAAAACCTTTGGCATAACTTTCTATTTCTGCTTCCGTCCCAACCTTACCATGGGTGTAAAATTATGGCCTTTGTTTGTATTGGTACCAACATCTCTGTTTCTGGTGCACCACCTTGAAAATAAAGTGGTTTTTGGCGTGGTCTTTCCTGTGTGTACACTAAGGACTTTGAGAATAATAAGGAGAAGATTCACATTTTGTTTCTACTCGGTTGGTCATTGGGGTTTGCACAACCCTACTACGTGGGTTAAACATAGAATATATTATGTTATGATTCTTTTCAATTGTGTTTATGCTAAATGATTTTTTATGTTTTATTGCTAGAAATAAATTTTTTCCGAAGGTCGCTTTGATAATTTGTTTTGTTTTGCATTTTGTATTGGTTCATGTATATGTTTACTGCTTACTGAGTTGTTAATAACTCACCCAATATTATATTCAATATTTTCAGATGATTTTGATGGTTCAAGTGCTAATCAAGAATAGGAAGCATGAGCAAGATTAGTTGAGGATAGTGAATTTAGTACCTAAGAGCACTATGATTAGGATTTTATTGAGTAGATTGGATCTTATTCTATAGATTTAGATTTATTGGGATGTTGATATTTTATTGAGACTTGGTGAAATTGTTGATTTAATTGGTTGGAACCCTATTGATTTTTTAGACCTTGTGGAGTCTTCGATATTTGGAACTTTGCTTGTAATGCCCGTCCTTGTGGTGGGGTTTTAGAAAATGATTTAAAAAAATGAGACAAGAATTACTGACACTTTTAAAACTTTTTCTCTTTCCTTCCTAGGATAAAAAAAAAAAAGGAGAGTTTGCAGTGAAAATCTTTAAATTAAAATAAAAGTCATTTTACAAAATTACCTTTTCATACGTTATATAAAGCCCGACTAGGCTCCAGTCACTCTTTCCTTGGTCCATGTCTGTCCTGACACTTCTTCCTCACTTTGTCCCTAGGAGGGAGAGAGACATATATAAAAACTAAAGTGAGTCGAATACTTAGTAAGTATTACTTCATACAGTAAAAATATACTAACATAGATTTTTAGTCATGCATTCACATTCATCTACATACTTTACATAAGCATTCATTTCATTTAAAATATTACAAGGTGGAGTCTTTCTTTAAAAAAGTTTTCCTTTCATAAAACATTTCTCACACCTTATACTTTCATTCATAAAGAAATTAAAGCATACATGCATTCATTCATTTTATTCACTTTTCTTCTAGCTGGTACACACTATCAAGCTTTGTTGTTGGGGTTAGTGGTCTTTTGGACCTGGATTTTGCTCGTAGCCACAGGTTGGGAATCCCATTCAGTCAGGGAGTAGCACTAGGCGCACCGCCAGTACTACTCACCTGACATTGTAAAATGCCCAGTCCTTTGGTACCCATTCATTCAGTCATGACCGTTATATATTTTCATACATTAAAACATTTATTTCCTTTCATTTATTCAGTCATTTCCTTTTCATTCATTTCATCGGTCCATTCATTTCATAAACATCGTTTAAAAGCATAAGCTTGAACCTCAACATTTAACACATCCTTTAAAAGCATAAATATGAGCATCATCATAAACATCAGTTCATGGCATCATTTAAAATCATTACATAGCCTTATTGAAAATCTCTTTCATAGCGTCAGTTAAAAATACACTTTCATCGTGTCACTTTAAATATCATTTAAAAGCACTGAGCATAAACCTTAACATTTCATTTCATCATTTAAAATAATGACAATAGTTACTACATATAACATCCATTCACATGTATACAACTATTACTTTTGAGTGCATAAATAGGGGCAGCAAAGGAAGGCCATACATATATATATATATACCTTTAAACATTCATACCTAACATATTTTCATAAAACATCATTAATTTCATTTCATAAAGAAAATATCTCATTTTCATTTCTTATCATTTAGAAAACTCTATAAAAGTATGAACATAATACTTAACTGAACTCTATGCTATACTCATTTCATGCAGTCCATTCATGTGTGTGTCAGATGACAACCTATATGCATACATAACCTCACATTATCCCTTTCCTCAAGTGCATAACTTAAATTTAGAAAATACATCAACTACTTTCAACTTGGACTTCCTTCATCTAGACATACTCTTTCATCCCAGTCCATCTTCTATATTTTCTTTTATCATGTTTCCTAAACTCTCAACCCATAGCTTAGGACCCACCTGAGGTCACCTTTCCAAACATAGCATTCTACTTCATGTTCTTATCCTTTAAAGTGAACCTCCATGATTCACTTCCAAGATTAAGACACACTATCACTTTCGTCATGCTCTTCCTACCCAACCATTACTTTCGATGCATAATCCGGACCAACCAAGTTATACAACTCAATCCTAGTCAATACATGCATCTCTTCCTTCATTCATTTATAACCTAACCAACACTTCATCATAAACTAAACCAAGCACAATACACAACTTTAAACCAACCTTTAAACATGGTGTACTCATGCTTAGGACAGACTATCTATTACATATGGTAAATCTGTCCGGTACATGCGTCCAACCAATTTACACATGTACCTCACATTTTTATCACCTAAGATCAACATATAATTTACTAAAACGTCTGCTTGTTTACACGAGCCTTATACACCCTGACGCTAACATCCAACTCAAATCCAACCAACACCTCACGGTACACAGCCCTCCAAACTATATAACTTATCCCAACACTTCACTTGATCTACATGACGTACAACTACATCATGGTTACGCCACATCCAATCATTTTACACAATTCGCAACCCCAAACTGTTCAATGATCCCATCACCTCACATGGCATCCGACCATTATGCAAATTGCATAGTAATCACATCACTGCACACAACACCATCACATCACAACTACACACCTAGTCCCGTCATTTTATAGCATACTGCCACATCACCATCTACATGACATGGCACAATGCCCTGTCACTCCACACTACTCACAACCATGATACAAACCTCACAGTAATGCCCAACACTTCAACTATATCGCCACAGAACACACTTCACAACTACGCAACCATCCCAACACTTCAAACTACATAATCCTAGACACACTCCACAACACAACTTCACATCACAAACAACTCCTTCCCAAAATCCACAATTCACAATTCAATACCAACTTTGCAACAGTATAATTCTTAGTGAAAAAGGGTTAGGAATTATACCATAACGAGAGGCTGAATGCTTGTTGTGTCACTTGCTGTCTAGCAAGGTCCCGCGACGACAGCTACGATCGTGAAAGGAAAGGCCTGTTAAGGTGCGGTGGTCACTGTTGTGACCCTAAGACAGGGCTGCTTGGGGTGGCTAGGGTTTGGAGGGTTTCGTGGTGGCGACATGAGGTGGTGAGGGGTGGTCTGTGGCTGGCTTGGCTGTGTATGGTGTTGGGGGTGTGCATGGGTGCTAGAAAGGGTGTAACCGGTTCGGTTCGGTTCGGTTCGGTTTTGGACAAAATCTAGGACTGAAACGGTATGTACCGGATTTATATTTTTCAAAACTAATTATGCCCCGGTTACTCACCTAAACCGGTACCTCCAGTTTTACCGGTTTTCAGTCCGGTCTGGTCTGGATTTTCGGTTTTTTTTAAATGTAAAAAATATATAATAAAATGTTATTTCTTATGATAAAATGTTAGTAATAATTTAATATATATATTATGCTTAAAGCATATGATCAATTAAATTTTTATCTTTAAGATTAAACTTTTATTTTATAAATTATAATAACATTATCTTATAGATAATTATATTAATAACATATGATCAAACAAATTACAAATGTTCATATTTAAGATTAACAATTTATGTAATAATTTACAAATTATAATATGAAATTATTTCATATAAGATATATAATTATATATATTATATATAAAAATTTAATATATAATTATATATTATATATAAAACTTATATATATATATAAATATTTTGTATAATATATAAAATTAATTTATATATATATATATATTTTTTCCAACCGGTCTGATTCGGTCCGGTCAGGTCCTGGAAACTACGAAACCAAAACCGGATCAGATCTGGCCAGTTTTCATAATATAGGAACCGGTTTTGGACTATACCGGTTCAAAACTGGACCAACCTGTTCGGACCGATTTTTCGGTTTTCGGTTTAAATTTACACCCCTAGGTGCTAGAGGCCAAAGGAGAAAAGAAAGGGAGCCAAGGCCTTGACTGGCTGGGCAAGGTGGTGCTCAGGCTGAGTCACGAGACTGACCCTGAGTGGCCTTGGGTGGCAACGGTTGTGGGCAATGGCTGTGCATGGTGGCACGACAACGAATCAGTGAAATCCGTGAGGGAGAAAGGGAGATGTGCAGCTGGGGTGCATGATGGTGGATCTAGGGAGAAGAGGTGGCCTACGATGGTGTCACAACCCCGCCCTAACCTAGGATAAGGCCGTGACCCTTTATCCGTTCTTTCCTTATTATTGTTATTAGTACTATTTTTTTTTCTACGAAGGTGATGAGAGATATGCGTGAACATGTCATGCATGTAATCTGCACTTTTAGTTTAAAAGGAAATACCTGATAGACGATCTATTCAGCATTTTACATAAAGGACTCTCAGACTCCAATATTCATTTATTAAACATAACTAGTTCTAAATAAGAGGGGACTCAGTCCCTGCAACACATACAAAAAGGTGTTAAACCATCGTATGTGGGATTACCATCACCCCACTATAGAAGTTACATTATTACCATCACCCCACCATAGTATTTACATCATACCCAAAAGATATATTGTCTTAAAGTTAATCCAACAAACGTCCCAACACGAGACCCATCATAAAAACATAAACCACTATCATCAAAAGTCGAACCGACAAGGGAACTTTAAGCATCGACTCCTCCCTCCTCTGTAGTGCCTGTCTCCACAGCCTCTTCATCCATACCTGGACGTTTAAAACATAAATACAAAGTGAGTCTAATACTTAGTAAGCAGTACACCATGTTGTTAACTTATTAATCATATAATCTTTCTTTTGAAAACATGCATACATAAACATTTGCTAATTCGTGACAATGCTTTCATGCTTAAACAATTTAAGGAATAATTATACTTTCATGCATAAACATTTCTAAGAAATAACTTTACTTTCATGTTTTGCTTTCTTTGGCTAGTACACACTATTACGCCCCGTGTGTTGGGGTTAGCGGTCTTTTGGACCTGGATCCCGCCCGTGGCCACAGGTTGGTAATCCCTTTCATGGTGGGCAACACTGAGTGTACTACCAGTACTACTTACCTAGCATTACAATCTGCCCATTCCTTTGGTACCATTTTCATTCATATGGTCGTTACGTAGCTTCATTGTGAGATCCATAAATTCTTGTGTTTATAATTCATTGTATTTTTTATTACTATTAAGTGTGTTATTTATTTTTGACTTTGTAATTTATTTGTTGTGTTTTTATTTTTTGATTCCTTACTATTTATTTATAAGTGTTATTTTTATTGTAGTGCTTTATTTTTTTGGGCTTGTGTTGTGTAATTCTGTTGTGGGCCGTGTGTGTGTTGTGTTTGACCCAGCTCAAGTGTAGTTAAAAAGCCCAGCCCGAAGCCCAGCCCGTAGCCCAACCCGTGCACCATGCAAAGCCCAGCCCATGCATGAACCCAGCCCCTTAGCTTGTCAAACGGCGTCGTTTTGGAGGATGACCTCTAGGGCTTCATCATTTTCCTTCTTGCACCGCACAACTCCTTCTTCCTCCTTTTGATTTCTTCTTCTTCTAGTTGCTGTCAATGCCGAATTCTTCCTCCAATCTTAGCTCGGCATCACAGAAAAATTACTTCCCTCATCACCGGCCACCACCACCTTACTTTCCACCTCCTCTTTCCATTGTTCTTCTCGGTATCACTCGGCATGAGCACCGAAGGCTTGCTGGCAAGCCATCACTCCACGCGGCCAACTCCTTCCACCGTGAGCAGCTCCGTGTCGTGCGGCAGTGCACTCCGAAGAGTTGTTGTCCAGCTGCCGTGCCACACGTCCGCGCGAAGTCATCTTACTCCTCCATGGCTTGTGCTGCCGGTTTTCTTCTCTCTACCCGTGAGGCACGCAACCACCTACTACCGCCATGCTCAACCTATAAATAGGCTGAGTTTCTCTAAATTTTGGAGGATCTAAACTCTGTTACTTTCTTTCTCTCAAACTTGAAATCTCGGTTTCCAATTTTGGTAGTTGTTGTTCCGAAAGCTTTTGCCTTTTTGCTGTGTGCACCACCGCAAACCACCGCATGTAGTGTTTTTCCCCTTGATTGTTTGACCCAATTCGTGAATTAAGAGCCCATTTTGATATTACTCCACCGTGAGCTCCGCCGTGTGCTGCCACCTTTGGCAACGCCCCTTTCGCACGATCTTCTAGAATTATTCCGTTTTCTTGTATGTAATTTTCCATCGCGAATCAAGTGATTTAAATTGACGTTATTATAATTGTGTTGTATTGTTGATCTGTTGGTTTTGTTGGGAATTGGGCCTTGGGCCGTTGAAGTGTTGGGTTATAATTGTTAATTGGAGTTGTTGGAATTGGGCCTTGGGCCGGATTGGAGGTTGGGATTACGCGTGTATTTTTTAAACTGTATAATTCTAAATGGAGGATTATTTTATTGTAAATGAGATATTTAATATTTATTTCAATAAACTGTTGTAATGCATATTTATCCTTTATAATAAATTGTGCTGTGATGTCACGTTTTCTGTTGGAATTGAGACTGAATATGTGGGTGCGTGTGTATCACGACCCCAAGCCGAGATGGGGCATTATCTCGGTGGAGCTCCTCTGGTCATTCGGGAGCGTAATAGACTGACATGACATCCCCTGAGTTGTCGCAGGGCGATGACGGGAATGGACGAGACGATAATGCTCTCGTACTGATTCCGTGACCTTTTGGCTGGCGAGCTTAAAGGATGCTTGGCCATGTACGTGCTGGGCGCGAAACTGGGCATCGCTCGTTACGAAGTCTCATGCACGGACGTTACCCGTGATGTGACGATGAGAGCCAGGGTGTGCAGACGGTTCATAAGGGAGACCGTCGTGCATGCATAATTTTGTAATAATTATGATCGGGGCCAAAAATGGAATTTTTGGTGTGAGTATTAAAAGTGTATTTTTGGGAAAAATGAATGTGGGTTGTTATTCTGCTTATTTGTCCGTATGGGGACGAGTGATTATATTAATGTGTTTTAAAATCTCGTAGATGTTGTTTTGGTTAATTACTTGCTGAGATGTCATAATCTCATTGTGGTGTTTTACCCTACGGTTCCGTCTTATGGTGCTGTAGGGTCTGACGCAGAGCTCGAGTATGAATCCGAGGGATCAGCTCCGTCGGAGGTCTGAGTTGCTTAGTTATTGTTCAACGTTATGAGATTTGTTTCCCTTATGTTATTTCCTATTTTTAATTTATCTGTTGGATGATTGTATAATCCTTGTAAAGTTATTTTACTTTTTTGAACAAATTTTGGTACTTAATAAAGAAAAACCTTTTTATTTCTCCGCTGCGAATATTTTTGTACACTTATTGCATGTTGTACACACTCTGAGCATTGGTCGTTGGGGTGCGTGATCCGCGTGGTCAACATCCCGATGTCACGAACTCCACAAAAATAACACGTGGGGGTCGAGGGCGCCACATTCATACCTTAACCTTCATTTTATTTCTTTCCTTTCTTTGCAGTCAACATTTTCATTATCTTTCCTTAGTCCAAATGCATATGCATTTCTTGAAGAAAGAGCATTTCATGTCATGCTACATATAAGTAAGACGTAGTTATTCGAGAGAGAACATGTATGAAAATCTCATGATGCATTACCTTTTACACATACACACAATTATAATCAATAGGGTGCTTAACAAGGACTACTAAGAAAGGCTTGTACATAATATATACATTTACTTTTTTTTTAAAAGAACATTTGAAAAGAGAGAGAGAGAGAGAGAGACATTCTTTCATAAGAGAACTTTGTGGAAGGAGCATGGTCATAGCTACTTACCTTGATGCTTTACTAGTAGGTTCCTTGAGTCTTGAAAATAAACTTCTATTTAATGAAATAAGATAAACACATTAATATTCATCTCACTTTAAGTTTTACTATCCGACACCTTTACACGCTTACTTAAATTCCAGATTGGAATTAAAGTGTTTTTCCTTAACCCATTTAGCTACCCACCATACATGGCACTAAACCAAAACATTAATATCCTCATTCCAACATTTAAAGAACTCATGAAAGTACGTAACTTGATTGCTGTCCCTTTAAGGGCCATCGTTTTCTATATGAAGGATACGTAGAAATCATAGGTTAGGAATGTATAGATTATAGGAATTTATTTAAGAATGGGAGGGAACAAAGAAGTGCTATAAGTCTGAAACTTTCATTCAAATAGGGCATTTGATAGTTTTGTAACATCATATGGAAGATAAATCCAACAAAAGGGCCAATGCCCACAAGAGGGTTGATTTTTGTCACTTGTTCTTCAATGGGTTTTCATACTAAAATTTAATTTTGGTTGAACAAAAGGGAGAAACTGAACAAGGGATGAAATGGGCTGGTTTAAGCCCCAAAACAGAACATAGTGCAGAAATTTCTGCAGTGCATGGGCAGCTAGCAAATCTTAGTACATTCATGGTCTTAAACATCCCTCATTTAGCCAAAATGTCACTACATAATTAAACAATACAAGAGTTGTAGAAAATTTAGAAAACATCACATGTTTTATGAAAACATAGCATAAATAAAAGGGTACAACACTTGGCAACTTAAAATTCCTAAAGTAAGCTTACTAGTTTAATTAAAAATATTCTTAGTGGCTTACTTAGGCCAGAAACTTGAGGAAAGTATTTTAAAATTATAAACCTCTACTCTATTAATTTAACACATAAAGGCAAGACTTGACATAATTAAAACATGGCTTAACTCAAGGAAATATACAAGAGAGGACTACAACAAGATGCCTTGTAAAAACACACGGTTGGAACATAAAATAGGGCATAACACACTCGGCATCATCATACATATATACATATATCAAAGATTAATTATCATTACTTATGACTAACCAAGTTAAATAAAAAATACCATTTTCGAAGGATAAGAGAATACATGGCAGAACAACTTCAACATACTCGGTTACCACCCAATTAGAACAACTATTAGAGGACAAATGACAAATTAGTCTAGAGACTACCACACAATAATCGGTTAGCCCAGAAAATTCGAATACCCCCAAATACATGGCACGAGTTTGCTTTGCGTGATTTCAATCGCTAGAAATCTTAAGAATAAGAGCATCACCTGACTTGGCTTCCTTTCAAGTTACGGAAACAGGGATCAAGCGAGAAGAGGAAGAGGAAATTTGATAGTTCAATGCTCGAACACAAGCAGGAAAATTTCTTAAAAAAAAAACCCAAGGTTAAATCCATAGATCCAAGATCCCAAACTCGAAGCTAGAATCATAGAACTCACTTACTGAATCGTTTTCCTTGAAGAACTTCGGTTGGATCTTAAGCTTAGGAAATGGAAGGAATCGGCTTGAAGAAAATAGAGAAGTTGTGCGGGTGAGGGCTGGACAGTTTTCCTCTTTTCCTTGCTCTAGAAGCTGATGGGTTAAAAAGAGAAAAATGAATTTGTTCCTTCTCTTGGAAGCTGACATGTAAGGGAAGGAAAATGAAATTTAATAGCTTATTTAGGAAGCTACAGGTTCAAGGGAGAAAGAGGTCAATGGGTTTAGTCAAAACTTATCCCATAAGCTAGGAAGATGAATGGTGGAGATTAAATGTGGGAAGGTATTTCATTTACCTATCCATCCAATAGTAAAGAGAGCTTGGGTTATTTCTTGAATAAATAAAAATTTGGAGGGCTTGAAAGAAATATTGTAAGGTCTTAGAAATCATGCCCTTGAATTATTTAATAACCCACATGAAAATAAAAGCACACCCATCTTACAATAAAATAAAATAATAAAATTATAAAAGTCTTTATCTAAAAATATTTAACTTAAAGAATTAATAAATGACGTAAAGACCTACGTAGTAGGATCCGAGTATTACAAGTGGGGCATGGTGGCTCGTGGTGGTTCGACGCCACGATCTGGGCAGAGCTGCAGTGGCGATGGGGAACCCGAGGGAGCAAAGGCTAAGGGGTGAGCTGTGGGGAAGTCTACGGCAAGGGTAAGGTCGTGGAGGGCGGTTCAGCTGGCCGACGAGGCTCGTGGGTGGGGCCGCTCACGGTGTCGACGCAGTGGAGGGAAATCGAAGGAAAAGCGGAGAGAGAGCTACGGGCTTCGACTTGGTTGCGGAGAGAGAGAGAGAGAGAGAGAGAGAGAGAGAGAGAGAGAGAGAGAGAGAGGGTTCCATGGGGTTGGAGATCAGAGGTGGGGAAGGTCGTCGGTGGAGTCGTTGTTGGCACTGCTGGCCGTAGTGGCATGCGAGAGGGGGAGAGGAATCGGGGAAGGTGAAGGGGGCAATGGCTGCTGGGTAGGGGAGAGGGAAGAGGGAAGAGGGAAAAGTGAGGGGGAATCTAGGGTTTGGTGGATTAAATCTCAGCCTTACATCTTGGGGTCCCTAATCTAATCCAACGTTGGAGATTTAAACACTTCAAAATAAACTAACTAAATAATAGGTAGATGAAATAAAATGCAACTAAGACCAAATAAAAATCAAACTTTATTTTATAAAAATAATAATCTTCATCATAAAATAAAATGATGAGTTTTATAAATATTTCTAAGAGAAATAAATCCAACTAGATAACAGAGTTTTTAACATAAAATGTAGTAGTGAATATTACATAATATTCTTAAAGAAATAAAATCATTTGAATAAAAACGATTTACAAAACTATATTATTTCGGGGCTTCAAAATATAAAGAGGCTTACTTTAAAATTAGGTTTGTTTCAAAAATACCAAAAATACCCCTCTTAAAAATAATTTTGACATTTAAAATATTTCAAAGGATTTAAAACACTGGGTCCCTTTTAAAAATCATCTGCAATAATTAAAGCACGACTTCGAGATTTAACACGCAAAAGCGAGACTTGTGACCAATCGAAAGAAAAAGGAGCAAAACCATCCCTCTAGGTGAATAAAGCTGGATACTGAGGTTTACAAAATTTTTGTATTTTTTTTTTTTAAAAAGAGTCCGGGCCACATGTCCAATAGCAACCCTTCCTTAATTTTGTTAAAAAAATCATCACTTATGACGGAGGAAAACCGTAGTTACATGTCCAACCAATTCCACAAAATTACCAAAGAAAGCATCAATGACAACCTTCCAACAAACATCAAAAACCAAAAAACACAAAACTATTCGTATATCTCAACACTTTCTAATGTAAGGAAGGCCAAATTTATCAGTTCTTAAAAAACCTCTTAACAGAGGAGGAATCAAGTCCGAATGACCCCAAGAAGACGTAGCGGCACAATCATCCGACGCAAGACTACCCAGATAATTTGCCGGAGCATTTCCTTGTCTATAAATGTCATAAATAGTGAAGCATTTTCTTCTAAGAAGTCCCATAAGTTCATCCCAGTAATCCTCCAGGTACCAGATAGGACACTTAGCCAGACGGATCCAATTGACGATGATCATTGAGTCCAACTCAATTTCCACGTTGTTCAATCCAAGTTGGCAGAGAAATCTCACCCCTATAAGTAAGCTCATAAATTTTGCATAATTATTTGTCCCATTGCCAAGAGGAAAAGAGAAAGCTTTTATCAAGTTGCCATTAGCATCCCGTAATATACCCCCTGCACCTGCTTTCCCTGGGTTTCCCCTACTACTTCCATCAGTATTTAATTTAATTCAACCTTGTTTCGGCCTACTCTAGTATACAACCATCAATTTTCGTTTGGATCAACCTTTTGGATGAATATTCAACTCAACTAACATTCCCTCATCTTCTGAAGACAGATTCTGGTTTACACGAATTTTCTCACTAAGTTTTGCAAGCCAAAATTTTATTTTACTCCAAGGCTCCTCCACCAAATCCACTCTGCCTTCCATCCTAGCACTACACATGTAAATCCATAGCTGCCAAGTAACAACAGTAGGAATGATTCCACATAGCAAACCGCGGGTTTACATTTTTGATGCTCTATGGTACCAAGCATTCACAGCCTCTGTCCAGGACTCAAACTCAGTTCTCAACATACCCACTTGGCTAGCCCAAATTTCCTTAGCTACATCACCTAGAAGTAGAACATGATTCAAGTCTTCATAAGCCCCATCAACACAACCGTCACACCTAGATACAAGGGGAATACCAATCTTTCCAAGTCTATCATCCACACTAAGTGCTTTGTTAAAACACTTCCACATTGTAACAATCATCTTCTTTGGGAGACACGGGTGCCAAAGCCAATTAGCCCATCTTATTTTTGGGGCTCTTTCTCTTATACATTCCCAAGCACTTGAGGTAGTGAACATTCCATCCTCCTTAGGCAACCAAATCAACCTATCTGCACCTTTCTTACATCCCCACAAGGAACTCACGAAGTCTTGACCTTTTTGATGGCCAACCAGGTGGCATAATAGGTCCAAGTCCCAGTCAACTTCCAGCCAACATTCTTTTCATTTTTAGACAAGGCACATAAACAGGAAAACTAGAGGCAACAACTTCCTCTCCCATCCATTTATCAAACCAAAAGGAAATATCACCCTCCTTAGGCTTCCATTTAGAATGATCATAGACACACGGAATACAACTCATCAACATCCTCCAAAACCGAGATCCTTTGTTTAAAGGTGAGTGAGATATGATCCTCCTTCACATATTTGGCCTTGAAGAACTGATACCATAAGGAATCAACTGTCAATAACTTCCAGGCCAGCTTCACATGAAGCGATTTTTGAACATCTTGAAAATTATGAATACCAATACCCCCCTCACTAGTCAGAAGAGTCATTGAATCCCATCTTTTCTAGTGTTTCTTTGGCCTGCCATCCTTAAACCCCCAGAAAAAATTACTAAAGGAGCGATTCAAAGCAACAAGAACAGACTTGGCACTTGAAGAACAGAGAGAATGTGAACCGGAATGCCACTAAGCACATGCTTCAAAAGTAATAACCTTGCTCCACTAGAGAGAAGCTTAGACTTCCAACCACTTATTCTACCTTGAATCCATCCAAGAAGATCATCAAAGAGCATGGCCTTAAGTCTACCAGACACCATAGGGACACCCAAGTAATTAAAAGGAAGAAAACCTTTGGAGAAACCAGTCAGTCGCAATAGGTGTCGTCTTCTAGCAGTAGAGATACGATTAGAGAAAATCAAAGATGACTTTTCCTTACTAACCTTCTGACCAGACCACGCCTCATAAAGTGCAAGAGAATCTGAGATTTCATTAAGGGAATTTTTACTACCATTTGAAAAAATGACGATATCATCCACGCAAAGTAAATGTGAGACAATTGGAGCACCTCTCAGAAGTGAAACCTTTAGGAATTCCATTCATAACCACCAGAACCATGGAGAAGAAATAAAATGCCTTACTAAATTACAAACAGCTGTAGAAAAACCAAGCATTGCCATCACATCTCCAATCAATACAACATTACCCCTTAGAACAGGCTTATGGAGACTCTGAATCAACTCCTGTGTCAAGCCCACATTCTCAAAAATACTTCTTCCAGGAATAAAAGCACCTTGTTCCTTAGAGATAATCCTAGGAAGCAAAGGTAATAAACGACCTACAAGGACTTTAGTGCATACTTTGTGGAAAACCGAACATAAATTGATTGGTCGAAATTTACCAAATCCCATGGGATTGTCCACCTTCGGAATGAGAACCAGAAAGGAAGCTGTAAACTCTCTGGGGATGACTCCCCCTCTAAGAAATCATGTACAACAAGGAGTACATCTTCTCCAACAATATCCCAACAAGTTTTATAAAACCCAGATCCAAATCCATCTGGACCCGGGCTACTATCAGTAGGAATGGAAAACATTGCATCTTTTTATGAGCTGTGTTACTGATGCATGGAAAGTGGATCAAATAGTTGAGAGGGTATAGTGGGACTTGCTATAAAACTTAAACACTTGAGAGGGGTTCTTAGGCGATGGAACAAAGAAGTATTTGGGTGGACTAGCAATCATATTCAGATTTTGGAGGAGACAATTACTCTGCTGGAAGAGCAAATGCAGGGGGTTCTCAGAAGATTTGGAGCTGGATTTGTTAGCTACCAAGGTAGAACTGTCTATGTGGGTTGGTAGAGAGGAAACCCGATTGGCACAACAGGCTAAACAAAGTTGGCTTGAGAAGGGGAAGCTGACTCCACATTCTTTCGAATTATGGCCACCAAAAAGTCAAAAACGATAAGAGAGATGAGGATTAATGAGAAGACATTCTTGGAAACTGTTGAGGAGTACATTTGGGGGCAGTTGAATACTTTAAAGCATTCTTGGACTCTAATCATCAGCCGCTAGCTCCTAACTTAGCTCCATGGGTGGAACAACTGGTGACGCCTGAAGAAAATTTCCACATTTGTTGGAACTTAAAAGGACTGAAACCATACTTATTATCGTTAGTCACCAAGTTCACCTGCATGGGGGCATGATCTGAACTCAATTGAGGAAGATAAAGCCCAGATCCCACCGGAAAATCCAATAGCCAAGTCGAGTTAATCAACGCCCTGTCCGGACGAGACCAACTCTGTGTGCTACCATTATGTCCATTGCATCAGCTCATGTGGTTTCCCGAAAAGGTTAATTCTGATAAACCCACATTGTCAATGAAAGAATTAAATTCCTCCATCGTAATGCTTGGATGAGGCCTCCCTCCAATCCGTTCTACATTATTCTGTATGATATTGAAATCACCAAGGACCATCCATGGGATATTCCCAGGATTCAAACGCTGAAGCACCTCCCAAAGCGATCTACGCTCCCCATAGCTGCACTTTGCATATATAAAGGAAATCCATCTCTGATGACCATTTACCTCCATAACCATATTCACACTTCGATTGCAAGAATACATCACATAAACTTTAACCTCTGTGTTCCACACTATCCACAGCTTCCCACCTTCCTCCATATTCGACACACTGCCTTCAAAGGAAAGGTTATGTTGTAGCCTACGTAATTTTCAAACATCTCCAAACGGCTCAGTTAAAGCAATAATACACGGTTTCTTCATCTTCACTAACTTCAGCAATCTCTTCCTAGAGGTACCAAGACCTCTAATGTTCCAATACAAAATTGGTCCCATCATAAATTTAGATGTTCAAGCTTGCTTTTAGCCCTAAAAGAACTCCTCAATTTAAGTCTCACCTCTTTACCTCTCATCAAACTATTTTCGTTAGGATCCGATAAGCTTTCCTTCTTGTTTTGAATGTGCGCCTCTGTCTCAAGCCCCTCTCCATCAGAACAAGATCTTTGTAATTGTTCATCAACCCGAACGAAACTCATCGGCTCCTCAACATGTTCATCCTAATTAGATGCATCGTGAGACGCAACATCCTCCTTCTCCCCTGTTTCAACCTAGTAAGGAGGGACAAGCAAAGAAACCCTAAATGCCACTTTAGGAGCCTGAACCTCCTCCCTAACTGCAGCAGAAACCATCTTCCTTGTTTTTGCAACATCCTCCTATTCCCCTATTTCAACCCGGCAAGGATGGACAAGCAGAGAGTCCCCAACAACCACCATGGCTTCAGGAGCCCAAACCTCCTCCCTAACCGCACCAGAAACCATCTCACTATGATGCACCACAACACCATTTATTTGCTCCCCATCAACCACATTTTCTACAATAACCATCCCCTAATTTTCCATATGACTTTCACATACATTAACAGCCACAACACTCACTTGATTATTCACCTGTTCCTCAACATTAGAATTTGCTCCTTTCCCTAATTCAATCTTTGGGACACTCTCGGGTGCCACTACATTTCCTGACACATCCAAAGTAGGCTCTATTAAAGGATTTTTTCCCCTCGTCAAGGCCTCATTCTCACCTTCCCCTTGGCTAGCATCGCCTTTCGTCTTTAACAGGTTTCTTTTGCAAGTTTTCTTGTTATGACCCAGCATGTGCTAGGAAACACAGAATGTGGGCAACGTTTCATATGCAATTTCCTGGAACCTATTGCTGGGTTGTCTAGGAGCGCCACTCGTGCAACAGCTCCTTGGCTGCATCCATTTCGACATAGACCCGAACTCCACCAGTTCTTGTTGCACAACGGGTATTATTATCCCGTCTAATGAAACGTTCAATTGGCATCAACAAATTCCTAAGAAAAGATTCATGACAGAAATTTGGGGCAAACCCAGAAGGGCAACCCAAACCAAAACCCGGTGAACGTCCTAGTTGGGCCTCCGACGAAGGAACTTCATCACGAGGGAGAAAATAAAAGGTTTAGCAGATCTCTGAATTTCTTCCGGCAAAAACATCACACAAATTTCCCCATCAATGGTTTTAGGAGGTTGTAAAGGTATATCCATTTCAGGGAGTGGAAGGGGGACTGCAAGACCATGTCCACAGTAGATCATGGTTTCATAGGCGGGACCGGGTTGCCCTGGAGGGCCCCAGCGGCAGCCATAATGTATGTAACCCTAGTAGAGCTTGAAAAGTTACTTTGCCACGCCAGTAAAATGCCTGCAAACTTTTTATGTTATTTACATATTGAGAAGTGAAATCAAGAGACGTCAACTAGTGCCATTGAAATAAAGTTGCTGGATGTCACTGAGTTTCTGTTTCTCTTTTACTCTTGCCAGACATTTTGGCTAGTTCCAGCAGAGACCAAATCTTGGTTATGGTGGCTATGCTGCTGGACATACTGGTGATAATTACAGGGCATCATATAACTGGGAAAAGGGATATGACCATAGTGGAAAGGGTCGTGGTGGGAAGTTGAGTCAGGAACATGCTTTTTTAATGGTATATGTACTCTGAAACTCAATATTTTCGAAATGTTATGGTCTTTTCTATCCATTCGAGATCTAATGTTGTTTACTACCTCATTTACAAACTCAACTCCTTTTCAGCTTGAGACGCTTGGCAGAATTATTAGGATTAGAAATTCCGGCAAGTTCATGTAACTTTTTGTGCCTTTGAGCTGGCCTTTCCACCTTTACGTTTTTTAGTAATGTCATCAAAAAGAAAATTCATAGTCTCAAGGAATCAAATTCTGAAACAGTTATACTATTTTTATTTTTTTTTTGTTTTTCTCTGTTGGTTTCTTCTTCTTCTTCTTCTTCTTTTCTTAATTAAGTTGTTTTCTCCATTAATCTTACATACATTTTTGTTGTACAGTCATAATAGAAAGGAAGATCCTCGTAGCATTTCTAAGTGTTGTGTGATCATGATCATGTATGTTTCAATTACTCATCCATCTCTTTCTTTCTCTCCTTTTGTGAATAAACGGTTGTCTGTAGACACTGCATTATTAAATAGGCAACATACTACTTCTGGTATAGGAAGGTCCATAGTCTCAAAATGCTTGATCAAATTGAAGCCATGATCACGTAAATTAATTAGAATTGAGTTTGCCCCCAGATCGATGCAAAACTGCAAGTGCATAGTATCATAGTTTTATAGTAAAGTGATGAGAAGAGTATCATCCTCAGGGATTGATAACTTACTTTTGACAAATACCAAAATTATACTAATCTCGATGTTATTTAGAAAAGTTACTAAGATTTTTTTTGTAATTGCAATTTAAAATAAAATTAATTCAAAGAAAATACTCAAAGCAAAGAAAACTGTTGTTCAAAGATCAAATCAATGAGAAAGAAAACTTCTATGAAATCGATTTCACCTAATTCCTCATTATGCTTTACTCATATAACTAATTGGATTTAATTCTCTCTGAGTGTTAGCAAATCTCCACAAACATCCAAAAGCCTCTTTCAATAGTCAATTGGAAATTATTCTTATTCATCATTTTACACAAGAGTATGCAAATAAATAAAGTAAGAAAGAAATAAGATTAATGATTTTAATACTACATAGGTTCATATAAGTCTTTCGATCTCTATATTTACCTATGCCGAAATATCCAAGATCTATCCTATAATTCTCTCTTTTGACAGCAAATCACAAGATTAAAATCATCTAATTAATGGCCAGTTAATTAGAAGCAATAAACTTAATAAATCAGACAAACATAGAAGATAATTACTTCAAATTAGAATAGAAAGGTAAGCATAGTTCGGAACTAGATTACATCATTTTCCTAGAATAAAGAAAATTTAGTTCATGCTAAAAATTAAATTCAACACAAACGAATTCACTATAATTTTTCTGAGAGAAGAATAGAAGAAAATGAACACAGAAAATGCTCCTCGCAGTCCGCAGCATCGTCCCTCGCAAGCGGCAACGTCTGAAATGAAAAACTCTAAAGAAATGCTCCTCTAAAAAAACTCTCCAATTTCGTGCTAATGATATGCTTAAATAGGGTAGGAAAGAAACCCTAATGTCTTCATATTCCCGCACACAAAATCGCCTAAATTTTAGGACTCAACTTGGCAGCCACGTATGTGCTTCAGGAGTTCGAATTTGGAAATCCTTATTAGAGGCAACTTTGTAGCCCTCTAAGATAGCTTTCCAACACATTAAGCATCACATCAATCGGATATTGGAGTGGAAAATTATGATTAAAATACTAAAGTACGTCCATACTATCTACTAGGGCGTTTTGGACTCTGATTCGAATTATTCTCAAACCCCATCATTATCCTTATTTGAAGAGTCCTACACTCATTGAAAGTTCTTAGGTTGTTCCAACGTCTTTCCCACTTGAAAGTCCTTTGAATTCGAATGGGTTTGGACTTGTTCTTTTGTAAACTCTGAAATTAAACATAAAAATCTGCTCAGGAGTATCCCAAAGTAAATAGAAACTCAATTCAAGAATACACATTAATTCCAATGATTTCTATTAACATTTTAGCATTTTAGTCCAATAATAGGGTATTTAGACTAAAGTTTAAAGTTAAGAAGTGATAAAATATAAGAAATTATGCAAGTCAGCACCCCCATGTATTGCTTTGAAGTGAGTATATTCTTTTTGCATCTGTATTTTTTTAAAGAGGACGGAACCTCAATTTTATTGATTACCCTCGTTTATGGCGGAAGAAAACCTTAGTAACAAGCAAGACACTTGGGATTTACAAATAATAATAAAAAAAACCATCCCATGCATTAAGAAAAACTTTAATAAATCCACCTATACAATAAACTAAACAATTAAACAATAAACCTAAAAACCCTACAATAATCATGGCCTAATACTAGGCAAACCAAGAAAATCCAAATGAAGCAAACCTTTAACACGAAGGGGCAATTCATCACTAGTCATATATATACAATTTAACCCCTTCTCTCCCTGTCTTGCTAAAAGATCTGCCACTTTATTCCCCTCCCTAAATTGATGAGACACCATGTAATGAAAACCAGATATCACCTACACAACTTCATCCCAATAATCCCATAAATACCAAACTAGGCAAGACTTCTTTCTAATCCAATGAATCATCAAAGTTCAATCACATTCAATCATTATATTTTGAAAACCCAACTCCCTACAAAGCGATAAACCACAAATGAACGCCTTTAGTTCTGCTTCATTATTAGTCCCAAAACCAAACTTAGTGGAAAAGGCCGCCAAAATTTTTCCTCTATCATCCCTTAAAACACCACCCCCACCACAACTGCCTGGATTACTCTTACACGATCCATCCATATTTAATTTCACCCATCCTTCCTACGGTTTAGTCCATGCAACTAACTTCAGCCTCTTTACTGGAATTTCCCACATAGGAATTTCCAGTTCTAAAAGAACACAATGATCCATGTGTGATAAAGAGCTAACCTTCAACAACTTACTAGAAAATTGTTACAGCCAGAATTTAATCGACAGCCAAATTGCATCCACCGTGTCATACCTATCTAACATTTTTGTTGTACATTGTCAGTGCCATAATCTCCAAGAAATGAGAGTTGGAATTAAGCCAATCAACATACCTCGCTGCATCAACTTCTTGGCACATCGAAACCAACAGCAACATCGCCCCCACCAACTATTGAACGACATGCACTGAACACCCAGCACACAAGAAGCTCTCCGCCACACTTCATTCGCTATAGCTCCCATACATAAAACATGGTTGCGATCCTCCACACTACCCCTTGAACAACAAACACAACGAGATGCTAAAGGAATAGCCACCGACTGAACTCTTTCCTCAACTAGACTGCAATTAAATCTAGCCTTCCACATACAAACATACATTTTCTTCGGAAGCAGATTACACCTAATACAATCCAAACCTTCCAACTGTGGCTGTTTAATACGAGTAACTTTCCAAGTAGTTTTCATAGAAAAATGCCCATCCACCCAAGGGTGCCAAATCAGGATATCTTGTCCAGGTCTTCTACCTGGAATTTTAGAAATAATATCATCTACATCTCTAGCATCAATCAGATTAGTTTGGAGCTCCTTATTATCCTCCACCCAACAATCCTTCACCTCCAGCCTAGGCTGAATAACACTCGACCCACTAGCCGTAAGAGGCCCCCGCGCTAACCATCAATCAGACCAAAAGGAAACAGCCTCCCGAACTTTAATCGACATATTATCCATCACCTTTTGCATCACCATACAAATGGATTTCCAAAACATCGAATCTGAGCTTCTAACTTTGGATTCCAGAAAATGCTTCCCCTTTAAATACTTAGCTTTAAAAAAACAAGTCCACACATTATTTATAGAAAGCAACTGCCAAGCAAACTTCTTGTGTAACGCCCTCTGGACCTTAGAGAAATCTCTAACACCAATCCTTGCTTCCAAAATTGGCTTACACAATTTCGACCATGCCCACCATTTCCTCCTATTCCTACCATGATCCTCCCCCAAAAAAAATGAAGCTAAAATAGAATTCAATTTTTTCAAAACAAGCTTAGGGATTTTTAAAATTGCAAGCGAGTAGCCATACTAGATAGTACATGCTTGAGAAGAATCAATCTCCCACCTTGAGATAACAATTTAAACTTCCAACCGGCAACTTTATTTTGAAATTTCATGACTAATGGCTCCAACATCCTCGTATTCAACCTCCCAACAGCAAATGGCGCACCTAAATAACAAGTTGGAAACTTTCCTTCAACAAAACCTGCAAGCCGAAGTAAAGACAATCTTCTTGCCAACGGAATTTTCTCAAAAAAAAATAAAGCCAACTTTTCTTTGCTAATTTTTTGTCTTGACCATAGCTCATATTTATTCAAAGTTTCCAAGAGCGCCTTCAAGGACTTTCTCTCACCATTAGTAAAAATTAATAAGTCATCTGCATATAACAAATGTGAAATTAAAGGAGCCCCCAGAGGATGGGAAAAACTCACAATTCTCCCTTACTCAAAATCCTTCTTCAATAATTGAGAACGCATCTCTTTTATAATAATAAACAAATACGGCGATAAAGGATCTCCCTGTCTCAATTCTCGCAAAGATTTGAAAAAACCTTTATATGTCCCATTCATCACAATAGAAAACCAAGGAGATTGAATGCAAACCTTAATGAAGCCACAAAATTTTTCTGAGAACCCAAATCCTGCCAATACAACTAATAGAAAATTTCAGTCCACTCGATTATATGCTTTGGCCATATTGATCTTCATCAAAACATTGCCACCAATAGTCTTCTTATTAATAGATTTCACCATCTCCTAAGCCAAAGAAATATTCTAAAAAATACTTCTCCCTAGAACAAAAGCACCTTATTCATGAGAAATAATCCGAGGAAGAAATGAAGTCATCCTCTTGACTAAGATTTTAGAAAAACTCTTATAGGCCACAGAGCACAAATGGATAGGTCGGAACTTGTCAAAGCTCTTCGGCCCCTGTACCTTAGGAATTAAAACAACAAAAGAAGATGAATAAAATCTAGGTAAATCACTCCTAGACCTTGCAACCTCCACCACAGCATCCTTAACAATCTCCCAACAAGAAAGATAAAAAGCCGAGCCAAAACCATCTGGTCTAGGACTACTCAACTTCGGAATAGATACAAGAGCCTCCCTAACCTCATCTTCTGAAGGCACCCGACAAAGATCTTCATTATCTACCAGCGAGATCACCTTTTCTATTAATGGCGACAAATCAACCTGTGAAGAAGCACTGCCCTCACCCAAAAAATTCTGGAAATGCCGAATAGCACCCAAATGCACCTCCTCCAGCAAACGCAACTCCACCCTATCCACTAACGTCATAGACGAAATAACAACCTTCTGTTTTCACAAGTTTGCAATAGCATGAAAAAACTTTGAGTTTTATCACCTTAATCAAGCCATTTTTTTCTCCATTTGCGCCAAACAAAACTCTTCATTTTGCTCCCAGTAAGACAATTCTGCCTATGACACCAGCAACTCCATCTCCAATTCTTGTTGATAACTATCTTGAAGCTGAACCTCCACCTTCTCCATTCTTTCCTCTAGCTCTGAAATAGTATTACTAACATGACCAAACACATTTTTGTTCCATGTTCACAACACCACCTTCAAATTTTTAAACTTTGCCGCAAGCCTAAATAAACCTCTTTCCAACACAGGCTTCCTCCAAACAGCAGCCACACAAGCCTGAAAAGAAGAATGATTAATTCACATATTCTGAAAATGGAAGGGCACCAGACCATATTTCTCATCCATCATCAAGCCTTTAATAAGCATAGGACTGTGATCCGAGTTCTCCTGAGTAAAATATTACATGGACGCTAAAGGGAAGCAATGCAGGAATCTATCATTCATAATCACTCGATTCAATCGAGCCCAGCTTCATGCACAACCCGTTTGGCCATTACATCTAAAAAATTTTCGACCCCTTACCGAGAGCTCCATGAGACAACAAGAATTTAAACATTGGTTAAAACCTCCATGACCACTAGTGACCTCAGATTACCACCAACTCTTTCTCCATCTTCTCTAATAATATTGAAGTCACCCACAACCAGCCAGGAAACATCACTATCATGACCCTCCAGAGCTTGCCAAAGATCCCTTCTCTCTAGATAATTGTATTTAGCATAAACAAAAGTTAAATACAACTTCTGATTCGCATACTCAAAGCATCTAGTCAAAAATTGATCCGACATATCAACAATATTAACATTAAAGCCATCCTGCCACAATAGCCACACATTTCCCCCTACCACCTCATTAGAATAATAAAACTGAAAACCAAGAAAACTTGCCAGAATTGGCAATTTATCCTTACTTGCAAATGGTTCCGCAATAGTCATAATAGAAACATTCCATTTCTTAATTAAACCTTTAAGTCTCTTTGCGACGTGCCTAATACTTGAACATTCCACACTAGTATTAAACCAATCATATATTAAATTTTGAGGGATGAGATAAAACCCGCTTAGATTGTCGCAACCCCACAGCATTTTTTTTTTTGATCGGCTATTAGAAGACTTTCCCACACCAACTTCCACATTAGACTCATATCCTCTTTCAACAACAAGCTGATTCAGTGATTCTTCTTCCTCACAATCCGAAAGATGACCATCTCTTCTATCAAACTCATGCACACCACCCCTGCCCTCTATTTCCATAACATCATCAATAATTCTCGAGGAACCTCCACCATCCTAGGCCAATCGGTTTTCCCTATCCACCAATAAAAAATCTACCACAGGAGAAACATGCCCACTGAACAACTTTCCTCTCTGCACTAACTTCTCACCATCAACCAGTTTGCTATTTCCCCCCTCACTAGCCAAAAAACTCCCTTTCACAAGAACCCAATCTGAACCTACGTCCCCACTCCCGTGCAAATCCGTCAACCACGCAGCCTCAGGACTTTTCACAACATTCTGATTCGGCTTAATGACCTCCTCTGCATCCATCCGTTTATCCCCTGGATGATCCTCCAGTATCACAGCACCCGCAAGTTGAGTCACCACAGGAGGAGCCACCTCAACGACCTGTGCATCTTGAGTGTTTGAATTCTTCGAAACAATTTTTTCATGCCACACTTCCTTGTTAGAAATCTACTTTCCACCCTCCTTTTTATCTGTAACACATCTAGGCCTTGACTGCCCCAATCTGCACACCACTTCTGTATGACCTTGACACCGACACTTAGAACAATAGAAACCCAACTTCTCATAACGAACAAGCTACCAAAGTTTCTTGTTTGCCACCATGATCGAAAACCCTTGAACCAGATCAATAGATAAATCTAACTCCACACAAATCCGAACACCAGTAGCCCGAGTCCTATTCAACATCACATTATCAGTTCCCCAATATCTACCAAATTTGCTAGCCAGGATTTGAAGACAATCCCAACGATACAAATGCATTGGCAATCCCTGTAAAAAAAATCCATTAACCCGCCATGGAAGGTTCTTCATACAGGAAAACTTCTTTGGTCCAACGGGAAAATTTTGAAACTGCACCCCTCAATCACACGCCCCTCCCAAGCCCAACCATGAACGAAATCCTGCTCACTCGCCATTTGCACCAAGACGTGATAATCATCCATGAAACTCACTGTATGAATCTCTAAAAGGCCCCATGTTTTTGACAATTGCCAAACGAATCGCATCAATGGTTGCACATAGAAATTTCAAAACCAGTTCAAACCTAAATTCCTCGCCTCCTTAGACATCTCCACCTCCTTAAAAATGAAGCCCAACTCGCCATCCATTTCAACCGGATACCTCATAGGCATCTTGAAACCCGATGGATTAGTGGTACGTGACAACGCCTGCATGTAAGTTTTTTGAGAAAGTCCACCATCCTCACCACCAAGCCCACCCCCAAAACCACCAGGATCACCACCTAGATGAGACCCTCCTGGCACCGACGAAACCAGAGGTCCTAAGGGCGGCGCCATGGGCAAAACCCTAGGAAAAAAGCCTAACGCACGATGCAAAGAGAGCTCCAAAAGATAAGGAGCCAAAAATGTTAAACGCCTGCTAAACCCCTCACTTGCATCTATATGTTATGTCTAACACCCCATAATTGTTAGCTCTTTCAATCGTTGATAATCATACAAGTATTTTACTAGATGAAATTACATGTTATAATGATTCTAAATGCCTTCAAGGCTTCAACTCTTTGGATTATAAGTGCATGTGTGGTTAGTACTTTGCCTAAATTGTTATGAATGGTACATAGCCAACCTAGTAACACTATGTGGTGGCTGAGCACTACAAGGTCTTGATGAGTACTTGAATGTAATGATGCAGAATAGTTAAGTCTGCCTAAAATGATGATGGCTAGGGTTGTTGTAATAAAGGGGGTGCCCATAGTTGGCACTCATTCCCGTTCTCTTGGCTTGGGGTTATAAAGTGGCTTAATAGCCACTTCATGATGAGCTTTGATGTTACACCTAAAGAGGCTATTTATATAGCCCTTCCTCCCTTTGGTACATGACATTGGTCTTGGCACAATAAATCCCTCTCTATAAATATTTGTCTTTATAGTCTCGACATTTAGGCAGTGACATTGGTCCGGTAGTACCACGTAACATACTCCATCATCAACTAGGATGATTTTGGATGAACAACAACGACTATGGTACATGAAATTGGTCTTGGCACAATAAATCTCCCTCTCTAGAAATATGTGTCTCTATAGTCTTGACATTTAGGCTGTGGAATTTGTGAGTGTTGTTCTGGTATTACCACGTGGCATACTCTACCATCGATGATGATGATTTTGGAAGAACAACAATGACTATGGAAGTCTGTGGAACAACTACACCCGATTTGAGATTTGCCGCTTGAGGTAAACGCTTCCACTGTACTCTTATATAGAATTTCTAACATTGGTATCAGAGCCAAAGTTAGTTATTCCTGATTATGTTTTGATTTGCATGTAGTTTTTTTTTTTTTTAACGAAATATTTATTTTGTGATAAGAGAATTTTCTTCCCTTCAGTAACCATGGCTACCCGAGAATGGTCTTTTGAGTAAGAGGTGGTTGTGGATGTCAGTGTTGGGTTGCATGAGACTGCAGCACGCACCTGAAGGAGCTAGTTCACCTTAATGCACTAAGCAACTGGGTTGCTAAGAGCACCTCAGTGAGGCCTATTTTTCCTTTAAAGTAGCAAGGAGCCGTGTACGTGAAGGTGCTCCAAATCTTGACGCTACGCCATATGAGGCATCAACATGCACTAGAGGGTGTTGTGCACCTAGCCGTTATGAGCACTGCAGGAGGCACAACGTACAATGCTTGGGTGTTGCACATAGTGTACATCATGTGTTTTGTCGCATGGGTACAATGTTTACATTCTCAGTGCAGTGACCACCATAGGTGATGGATGCACCTGGGTGCATTGTGCACTTGATGGTGCTGCACTCGAGCACCACCAATAGAAGTACCATCCATCATTGGTGCTATTTGCACTTTTGAACAATACGGTGTGCATCACGGGTGTAGTGCGCACCACCAGGTGGTGTTGCGTGCACAAATGTACTGTGTGGCATGCCACTTGTGTTGAGCACACCATGAAATGCGGCGTTTTGTTATGGGTGTTCTTGAAGGGTAAGAAAACGGAAGAACATAGAAGAAAGTAAAGAAAAGAATTGAACCAGAAAAGCCAAGAATCAGACTTTATTTGAGGAAAATCCCATCTCCTTCATAAAATTCCTTTCTCGCCCCTTTTATACAACTTACATGCTCAAAACGCCCTGTTTAGCTAAAAATACTAGAACACCTCGTTTGACTAACTACCCATACGTCTTAAACTCCTTGTGTCATTAAGTTCTAATACAACATTTTCACCCATCTTCTATACTTCTTTCCCCTGTGATAATACTCCTCTGCTACTTCAACTTGCATGCTTCTTCAACTCACATGCTTCTTCATCCATGACATTCTCCTCCGCTCTAAAAAACCTTGACCACAAGGCTGGCCGAGCATTCCCTCCTCAAAGGACCTTGCCCACAAGGTGAGAATAAAGATCCCTTAGCTTCCATAGAGACTCCAGGTACTATCCTTAGCAAGAGTGCCATTCCACTTAATCAGCACCTTAGTCATGGCATGATACCCCACTTGTCTTGTATGCCTATCCAGTATAACCTCAGGTTTTGGTTGAATATTTCCCTCTTTGTCCACTGGAGGTAAAGATGTTAGTGGTGTAATGCGCTGTCCCAACTTCTTCTTGATATAAGACACATTAAATATTGGAGGTGTTTTGGAAGAAGTTGGCAAATTGAGTCGATAAGCTACAGTTCCCAATCTGTTGTGATAAGGAAGGGACCAATTGTGGTACTAGTTTAAAATTGTGGTGCAAGGCCACTGTCTTCTGTCTATACGACTGCAATCTAAAAAATACCCAATCACCCACTTCAAAACTTCTTGCAGTCCTTTTCTGGTAAGTAAAGAACTTCATCCTTTATTGAGCTTTCAGTAAATTCTCTTTTAGCGGGCTCATTTGTTCCTTCATTTTTTTCAATTGTTAATCAATAACAACATTTGTAGTGGTTCATTGGACATAAGACATAAGTTTTGGAGGAGGATAGCCATATAATGTTTCAAAATGGAGTGAGTCCAATAGAAGAGCGGACGGTAGTATTGTAGTACCATTCAGCCATTGGAAGCCACAAACTCCAATCATTTGGCCTTGAACCATTGTAACATCTCAAATAACCCTTAACACTTGTTAAAAGCCTCAGTTCAGTTAGTGGGGGATAAGTAGAATTGAAGGCTAGTGTAGTGTCTTGTAACAAAAATGTTCTTTCAAAACAGAACTAGTTAAGATGGGATCTTTGTCTAAAATTATAGACTTGGGCATGCCATGAAGTCTAAACACCCCAGAAAAGAAAACCTAAGCCATTTTAACTACTGTATAAGGGTGTGTTAGTGTGAAGCAGTGAGCATGCTTGGCGATTCGATCAATTACAGAAAAGATGATAGCTGATCCATGTGATAGTGGCAAACCTTCAATGAGGTCCATTGAGATGTCAGTCAATGGTTGGACTGGAATTGGTAATGCTTGCACCAACCCTGTAGGATATAGGGTTTCATACCTTTCATTAAATATATATATATATATATATATATATATATATATATAGGGTTTCATACTTGGTAGTTTGACATACATCACTTCATACTTGGTAGTCTGGCCCTTTGTAAGGTCTTATGATACCTTACATGTCCAACTTGGGGATTGTGATGTATATGTTGTAGAATCTTATCTAAGGGGGAAGATGGAACCAACACCATTTTATATTTTTTTAGTAGAATTCCTTGTTGCAGTAAATAATGCCTCTATTTCTTCACCATTCTGAAGTCTAGAGTAAATGCCTTGAATTCTTTGGGACAGTGAGTAACTATTCTTTAACTCCTATATCCACAAGGAGGTAGGAAAACAAATCAAGGCTAAGGTGGCAGTTTGCTCCTCAACTTTTCTTGAAAGGGTAACTGCTATCTTATTTTCTTTTCCCTTCTTTTACTCAATCTTGAAATCATACCCCATCAATTTTGTGATCCACTTTTGTTAAGCCTCAATCCCAACCTTCTTTTCTAAGAGGAATTTATGGGCATGCTGGCCAGATTTTATCTTAAATGTCTGCCTCAACAAATAAGGTCTTCACTTTTGTACTGTAGTGACTAAAGCCAACAACTCCTCATAGGTACAAAGCAATGAGGTTCTACCTTTGAGAGCCTTGCTAAAATATGCAATTGACTTTCCTTCTTGCATTAAGACTAACCCCAACCCAGTGCCACTAGCATCACATTCAACTGTAAAAGCCTTAGAGAAGTTAGGTAGCCTTAGCACAGGTGGCTGTGTAACAGCCTGCTTCAAATCCACAAATGCTCCATTTGCCAACTTAGTCCATTCAAAGGAGTTATTTATCAACAATGATGTTAAAGGGGCTACAATAGAACCATAAACCTTTATGAATTTCCTGTAATAGCTAGTGAGCCCGAGGAGCCCTCTCACTGATTTTAAAGTAATAGGAACTAGCCACTTTAACGTGGATGAAATCTTAGCTGGGTTAGCTATAACTCCTATACCTGAGATCAAGTGCCCTAAATAATCCACTTCACCTGCCTCAAATTTGCATTTAGACAACTTAGCAAAAAACTTGTGCTGTCTCAAAATTTCCATAACTGCTCTTAAGTGCCTCAAATGATCAGAAAAATTCTTACTATATTCTAGTATATCATAAAAAAAACCAGTAAAAATCTCCTTAAGTAAGGCTTAAAACATCATCCAGTTGCCCTTGGAAGGTGGCAAGGGCATTAGTGAGCCCAAATGGCACCACTAAAAATTCATATTGACCCTCATGGGTCTTGAATGATGTCTTTGGGACATCCTTCCTTTTCACTTTGCTCTGGTAGTAACCAAATCTCACATCTAACTTGAAAAATACTTAAGCTCTAAACAGCTCATCTAGCGGCTCATCAATAACAGGAATGAGGAATTTTTCTTTAATGGTTTCTTGGTTCAGAGCTATATAAGACACATCCACTAACTGCCATCAGCTTTCCTCACCAAAAGAATTGGTGATGAAAAATGGCTCTGACTTGGCCTTATAATCCTTGATTTCAAGAGATCTTGGACAGTTTTCTCAATCTCAACCTTTTGATAAAAAGGGTATCTATATGGTCTCATCGAGATAGGAGGAGTCCCATTCTGAAGCACAATCTGATGATCACACGATTTAGCGGGTGGTAACCCAGTTGGTTCCCCAGAAACCTCATGAAACTCTTTAACTAACTCAACTATTTCCAATTCAATGTTGGCATCTTCTTTATTAGCTTTTGCAGAAACTAATTGTAGTAACCATCCATGCTCCCTTACAGAAGATGGCCTAAAGAAATTACTACCATCTTCCATAGAAGTATCCCCAGCACAAAGGCCCTACAACACTATACACTTCCCTATTGACCGGAACTCCAAAGTCATCTTCATGAAATCTTAAATGATGGGCCCAAGTGTTCTCAACCATCGAATTCCAAGAACAACATCACCCCCCTCCCCCCCCTAACTCAATAAGTGGGAAGAGATAGGAAATTCATTACTCCCTATTAGCTACCTTAACTTGTAGACTAGGCCCTTTACTCACACTTTCAACTTATCCAATTGTGCAACTTGGGGATCCAAGAGGTTGTGTTGTGGCTGGTAAAATCAGAAATAGCATGGACTGAAATTTCTAAGTCCTCTTTGATTTTCTGCCATGTCTTCCTTTGATATTACAGAAATATTATTCAATTCCCCCACTTCCCCCTTCACTCAATGCATTGTTCTCTACCTGCAAGAGATAAACCATTGGGTTCTTACACAAATGTGCCGGATTTCACTTTTTGTTACAGTGATAACATAACTACTTCGTCTCTTCTCATCCATCTGCAAGGAGGAAACTTTTCTGCATTGAAATTATTCCTTTGGATCATTTTCTCCTATTCTTCCTCAGTGCTTTGGGAATGAGTCTAACTAGCCCTAATTACAGATTTTAAGGCCTTCCTAGAACTCCAAATGCTTCTTCTTGTATCTTGGTCAATCCAAAAGTTACACTTAGGCTGATGGGATTAAGTATTCTTGTTGGTAAGCAGATTTCATCCCATAACCCACTCAAGAAACAACCCAGTTTATGCTTTTCTGAGAGTCCCTTCAACCTTTTAGAAAGACTCTCAAATTGAGCCTTATAGACAGCAATTGTCAAGGTTTGTTTAAGCCTAATCAAGACTTCCATGAGATCAACATATGGTGTTGGGCCATACCTGATCAATAAGACCTTAACAAATGAGTCTTACCTCATAAACTGCCCTCCATCTGCAGCATCTTGATACCATATTAAAGCCTCTCCTTCCATATGGTAAGCAGCCATCAAAAGCCTACAGTTCGGAGGAGTTTGGTGAAAATCGAAATACTAGATTACCTCAAAAATCCAATATGTTGGATTACTCCCATCGAAATGGAGAAAATCCAAAAATACACCCCTCGGTCAAAAACTTCTATCATCTTCAATGACTACTCTCGGCTCTACGAGGAGAACTAATATGATAATTCTCAATTAAAGTTCATATCAGATCAATCATTTGATCTAACCTATTGGTAATTGCATGAATGGTTTGCTATTAATCATTCAACTGCCTTTGTATTGCTTCTTTTTACATCTAGTTACTCTCCTAGTGTGCCTTTAGAGTTGTTGAACGAGTGTCTTCTTGCATGAGAGGATCAACCTCTCTGATACCAATTGTAGGGCAAGAAAATCGAAGAACAGAGATGAAAGTAAAGAAAATAATTGAACAAGAAAAGACAAGAATCAGACTTTATTCGAGAAAAATCCCACCTCCTTCATACAATTCACATGAAAACTACACAGAGATCATCTTCTTCCTTTCCCGCCCATTTTATACAACTTGCATGCTCAAAATGCCTTGTTTAGCTAAAAATACTAAAACGACCCATTGACTAACTGCCATACGTCTTAAACTCCCCGTTTAATTAAGTTCTAACGCAGTGTTTTCACCACTCTCTTCTATACTTACTTCCTTTGCAATAATACTCCTCCACTACTTTCCTCTCCTACTTCATCTTGCATGTTTCCTCATCCATGACACGTGCACCTCGACGGAGGTACAATCCTCTACTGCGCATAGAGCACCATGGTGGTGATGCGAGCTCTACTGGGCATATTAGAGCACTGCAAGCTTCATGATTCTCCAACCTACTAGGGCCGCCTTGGGCGGTTATATGCTAAACATAATGCCACACACAAGGCCAATGCTGCTTGCTGCGTTGAGCGCTAGGCTATGCACCAGGCCTGTGTAGCTCACATTGCTGGCCGTAAAGTTGTTTTGCACTAGGCCTGTGCTATAGAGTTGCCATGAAGCAAAGCACATCAGAAGTCATATGCGACCTTGGTTGACAAGGGTGGCCTTGGCTGAGTGAGAGGGTGGCGGTGGCTTCATGAAGATTTTGGAATATGAAAAGTACCCTAACGGGTTGGTAAGATGAATCGCTTTGTCTTTTGTACTGGAATTGGGTTGTGGGCTGCAAAAAAAGCTTGGACTCAAATTGTGTTGGGTTTGTTTTTAAATCAATTTTAAAGCCTGTCTCATATTTACAAACTAAGCCCAACCTTTTTTTTCTTATTTCTTTTGAAAAAAAAAAAAGGGCCAACGAACTTCGCCATGAGCCTAGTAGGAAAAGGTCTGCTCTGGTGTTGGGTGCCCAAGAAGATGCAACCCACTAGCTGTGGCTAAGCCCAATGGTGTTGGAAGCACAAAGTCAGGCCCAATTTTATTTTATTTTATTTTTTAATGTAAAACTAGATGGTTGGTGTAGTGTTTTAATTAGCAAATACTTATGTCACATGAATATGTTTTCTGATTTTTTTTTTTTTTTGCATGATTTTATAATATTTCATAACTTATTGAATACATTCATGCCATGATATAATGACGTCGATTTTTTGTCACATTTTATTTGGCATTTTATTATATGTTATAAATTGTCCATATTATTTTTTTTTTGTGAATAATAAACATTTGGATGAAATGTGATGATTCTTGTACATGTATTATGATTATATGTACTTGTATGAGCTTATTTTATTAGTAGTATTTGTTAGGTTAATTTTAAGAATTAGTCTTTAAATGTTATTTTTTGGATGTGAAAAATAGAGGATCAAGTATCCTAAGTATGTATTGTTCGTGCTTATGATTGGCCCAAATGAATTTCTTTGATCTGAGAAGAAATTATTTTTGTCAGTAGATTGCTTATCCTAGTGGGAGTATGGTTGAGATTGATTTGAAATTAATCTTCCGTACGATATAAATTTGCCCAAAAATTAAGCTATAAATTGATAATTAGGCATTGTGGTGAAAGTGATGATTAGGAAGTTTAGCGAATTTTTGATCTTGTCACATGTATTAATTATTTTTTTTTTAACTTAAATTAATGAGGCAAATTTCTTAGATGTATGTGCAATTAAATGCGCATAAAATAGTAACTTTGAGATAACCAAGAAGAAAGCCTAGAGATTGGGTATACAACTTATAAGGCACATTAATCTCTTCCATGAGTAATAGTTGGAAACAAATGACGATTCTTATGAGTATTAGATAGCCTTAGACCATCATTGTTGCAAAAAGCTCTAAAAGGTCTTGAGTGAGAGTATAAGTGCACACGAGATGCATGCCCTACACATTTCATAAAAGTTGATGGAATCAACTGTCACATAGAGTTAAACCATTGTTTTGCCTTTGTATATAAGTTACATATTTTTGTAACGCAAAGATTAATTGCTCCTATATTTGAGGTTGAGCATTGAAATCTTAAAACAATTTAGATTAACTCACAAATGAGTAGATACTCTCTAATTAGTGGGGATATTAAGATTTGAATGTACCAGAGTGTTAAGGATGTTCTTGACTAGCAGATTCATTTAAAAGGTTTTTCAATGTACCTCTTTGTGGTATTGGCACTGATAATCTTGCTCAAGTTTTCTTTCTCTCTTTTGAGGACAACTAGGTCCTTACAAATATATGAACTTTTGAGCACCCATTGAGAATAATGTAATACCAAGCACATGTGAGGTTTGCATGATAATTGTAGCAAAATCTAAATGATTAGGTACGACTTAATTAGGCTTAAAAAGCTTGCTCGTGGTTGCACTGATGCAAGATGTGTTTTACGTTAAGATAGTTCCTCGCAAGTATTTTTCTCTCCTATAGTAGATTGAAGAATAAGAAAAGATTTAATAAGCGAGAAATAAAGATATATCACTAGTTAGCTACTAAAACATCATAAACTGCATTTTATGCACAAAGCGATGTTGTGCTCCTAAAGCAATATTGGCAAAACCTATATCTAAATTGATTTAAGACTCGTTGAATACAGTGGTGTTAGTAAGAATTCCTAAAGGTTTAGAAGTTGGATGGTCACTCATTGACTCAATGATATTATTTATAAAGTGGAGAGATGATATACTAAAATGTTCTGTTGAGGCATAGGATGATGGGTGCGAAGCTTGAGAAACTGAAGGTTTTCTCGCTAATGAGATTCCTTTCATTTATTCAGTAGAAGCAATGAAAAAAGGGAATATAAGCATTTTCAAAGTTAAATTCTTATATATGCACACTAATATTTTTTAGGATATAAATAAAATTGCCTCATCATATAAATGCAATTCCAAAGAAAACATTATTTTTACTAAATTTCTTAAGGAAATTAGAAGGAAAATATATTTTCTCACATAAATTCTTTTTAAAATCACAATGGTATAAGTTATATGATGAGAGCAATTATCTCACAATATTATGACTTGCTGAGAATAGGGGTATAATTGGATTATGGTGTAAAGTAGTTGATACATCACTCTTGAGTTGACGTAATATGGGTTTGCAACCTTAATTCTAACATGTTGTCCTTAAATTAAATTCATTTGTCTTTTAATAGGTCTAAGTGATTGTTTGATTATTTTTGTGTAAACGTGAATTCAATTATGATGAAAATATGGAGGATCTAAACTTGAATATTTTTTGGTTGAATAAAAAAAAGGACTCATATTTTCAATGAGGTTGGGGAATTGTAGATTTTATTAACACTTAATTTTTGGGATAGAATGTTTTATCCTAAATTATATTAATATTTTTTTTTTCAAAATCTTAATAAAAGATCATTGAGAATAATGAGAGTAATTCACTAACTAGTGGGAGTATACCTTCAAATAAGGTTGTCCACTAGTAATAGTGACTCACGGAATTTACTAGAATATAAAATTCTCATAAATTGTGTGGTAGCAATATATCAATATTCTCTTGTTGTTTAGAGACTATAAGAAAATATTTATAATATGGTTTCATTAAAGGTATTGAATTTACAAAGTAGAAGTCCTACAATAGGATTTTAGATCCACTTCACTTATATGATCTAATCTGGGGTTGTTAATCTGATTAACAAAGAAAAAGTGGTGTTATAGGTGTATAAATCCATCTCTTGGCACTACTTGAGTTTTCTTTAGATAACTATTGATCGCACATTTGATGCAACTTCTTTTAGAAGGCGTTAAATAGTTGATTTTCTTAGGAGAATTAGGTGATTAGCTTTTGTAATGTTTGAGCGAGAAGTACTTTGAGCACATGATTTTTGCTTGTACTGTTTTGGTACAAAAAACAAATAAATGTTATTGGTACTGCTTTTATGTGGCCTAAACCAACCATATGTTCAAAGATACCCAATGTACCTAGTCATTATTAATGACCTATTGAATAAAATGAGTTCTTTGAATACTATTGACGATCCTAGAAAAGTGCCCTCCTAAGAGAGATGATGATCTGGTTTTTTTCGATTATTAGTTCTCGCCTAATGAGTGGCTTTCCATACTACAAGGTAGTGGACATGAGTTTGTAAAAAGTATTCATGTCTTGTAATACTGTTTACAAGAAAAATAATTTCTAGGAGCTTTTGTTCAAAATGCATAGATAATTAATGAGATGGTGAATACCAAATGATCTACTTTGCTCATACTATTTGGTATTTTGATTATAGTTTGCTCATGGAAGTTAGAGGTTGAAACTTCATTAAAGGGAAACATTCTCTTTGGTTGAATGAGTTAATGATGTGATTTGGACAAGTCATTTAAAGTAATGGCTAAACATTGTGATTGCCCTTGCGGACAAAGGCTCTAATTGATTTACTCTAATTGAAAAACAAAGCTTGGTTATCTCACAAGCTATTGTTGAGTACACGTGATTCAAATGAAAACCTGAAGTTGCAAATTAAGTTGTTGAATGATATTTATGGTCATTTTGTGGATTCCTAAAAGTCGCAGTTAGACTTTTTGAGTAGAATGTAAGGTTTATATTGTGAGTTTGACAAAGAATGAGATTTACGATGAGTTGCTGACTTCATGGTTGTGCAAAGACTTTTTTATATATAAAAAGTAGAACCACTTGGTAGGTGTTTGTTTCTTAGAAAGTTACTACGTATGAGATTGCACATGAAGAGAAATGGTCCTTAAACACCCCATTTGAGACTTGTTGTTTAATCATTTATACTTGACCACGTGATTTCTCTCCCTTATAGTATTGCTTGTCATGCACATGATAGTAATGTGTTTTATGATCATGTGGCATGGTTGGGAGCATTTAGTGAGCACATACATTTACTACGAATTATAGAGTTATAGTGAAAAATGTATGTCAACAGGTTTAGATTGGTTCACCCACATGATTGATTGCCTCGGGTGCTTAGGTAGGGAGTACAGATGAGACATTGTTGTCCCTTGATGCTTATGTAGCATATAGAGATGATTGACACAAATATATATGCCGTCTTAGCTAAGCTAAGATGATGTCTTTGTTATGTGTTAAGACTGTACATGGATGGCCCACAATCCGTAACCTATCATTTAGCAAGATGCGAGATCCTTTTATGTGCCTTGGATATCGAATAAATTGAGGGACTCATGTTAGGCACTAAGATAACGACTAGACTAAGATTTGTACAGTGTATTGAGATTAGACATACTCTTTTTGAAAAGAGAACACCACTATAACATATATTTCATACTACTTGTACTTTATAAGCCTTGATGGCTGGCCTTTAAGGCTAGTGGAGAGTTACACCTAGAGGGGCTATTTATATAACCCTTTCTTCCTTTGGTACATAACACTCATTGGTCTTAGCAAAATAAATCTCTCTCTAGAAATATGTATCCCTCTAGTCATGACATTTAGGCTATGAAATTTGTGAGTGTTTTTCTGATATTACCACGTAGCACACTCCACCATTAACGATAATGATTTCGGATGAACAACAACGACTGTGGAAGTCCGTGAAACAACCGCACTTGATCTGATATTTGCCGCTCAAGGTAAATGCTTCTGTTGTACTCTGATCTAGAATTTCTAGTACTTGTAAATGAATAAGACTACTCGATAAACTACATGAGATTAATTTGGTCAAGTTCGAGTTGGACTAGATTCGTTTATTAAATTAGCCATTTGCAAACACAAATTAATTATTAATTACTATACGATACAACTCCTATAAAGTTTTGTGCAACTTGTATAAACTTTGCAAACCTGAGTAACTTTGTATTTATTACTTTTTAGTATATTTTTGTATTTATAATGAGAATATCCTACATATTTATATAAATAAGAGAATCATGTTCCTAATGTTTAAATACTATGTTCCTATATAAATATATAAACTATAGAAGGTTATTATTAAAAAGTAATCCTTTTGGTTAAAATCCATAGATAAAGTTATAAGATACGATATAAATAATTTATTTCGTTTGAATGAAATATCATACAAACAAACTTTAACTTGTTCTAATAATAAATGATTTGTCCATGAATATAAAATATAACTCAATAATAAGTTTGAACCCGACTCATATTTAAATAAAAGTTAATAAACAAGGCTTGACTACTCACGACTTACTAAGCTTAGATCATTCACACTCATAATAATGACATTGTAAAAGCATCAGTAGTGGCCTAACTATTCTTTAGCTAAAATTTGACTAAAAAGTTTACTTTTTTTAATTTAGCTAGCCACTTTTCAACAATACTAAATAAAAAATCTCTAAATCTATTACTATTCTATTTAAATATTGATTTTGACTTTTTCATTTATTTTAATTCTAATGGTAATTAGAATATTTATTCATTATTAAAAAAGTGCACATTAATTTTCTAACATTCATATTATTATAACGGATATAATTTTTTAACGGTCTTCTTTTTACAATGGTCATATTTCTCCAATGGATACATTTTTTCACGGTTATATTTCTCCAACGGTTATATTCTTCCATTATAAAATATAACATTTCCTCAACAATTTTATTCACTTCAACTCAAGTTTCTCTGTGAAATCATTTTTTTTTTCATTTTCTCCCAATGGATCGTTTGTTTTTTCACAAAATGATACTTATCGATTCAAATTCTGATGAAAAATTTGAGATAGCGAGACAACTTATTCTGGAAGAAGATGGGTCAAGCTCACGTGGTTCTTCTAAAAAATTACATAGATTCATTAGGCGCTATCGATTGCAAGCCCACAAAAACTTTTTTTCCGACTATTTTGCTGATCCTTTAATCTATCCTCACAAATACTTTCAAACGAAGTTTCGAATGAGTTGTTCTCTATTTCTTCGTATCCAAATTGCGGTAGAAGCCCATGAACCTAATTTTGTCTAGAGATGAGATAGTTCTGGAATGCTTGGTTTTTCTTCCCTTCAAAACATTACAACTACTCTGAGGATGCTTGTATATGGTATCACGGGTGATTTTATGGATGAATACTTGAAGATTGGAGAGACTACCACATTAAGGAAACCTAAGATTTTTTGTCAAAACAGTTGTTTCAATTTTTTCTAAAGAGTACTTAAGGAAACCCAACAATGATGACATTGCTAGATTGCTCGCAGTTGGTGAGAAACGTGAATTTCCCGATATGTTAGGAGCATCGACTGTATGTACTAGAAGTGGAAGAAATGCTCAACTGTTTGGCATGGTATGTACTTTGGTCATATCCACGAACTAACAATTGTTTTAAAAGTGTAGCTTCTTACGATCTATGGTCTTGGCATACTTTTTTTGGATTACCAGGATCTCATAATAATATAAATGGGCCTGATAGATCATTTATACTTTCTAACCTTGCTCAAGGGCGTACTCCAGCTTTCAATTACACAATTAATGGTCATAACCATGCAATGAGGTACTATCTTATTGATGACATTTATCCATAATGGGAAACATTTGTTAAAACCATCACAGCTCCCCATGGAAACAAGAAGAAATACTTTTCGGCAGCCCAAAAGTCTCCAAGGAAGGATGTGGAGCGTGCTTTTGGTGTGCTTCAAGTACGATTTGCTATAGTTCGTAGACCTGCATGGTTTTTTTACATTGAAACGCTCAATGATATTATGATGGCATGCGTAATTTTACATAATATGATAATTGAAGATGAGCGGGCTAACAACGAATCTAAAGAGTTGGTAGAAAGCACACATGATCCAGTTTCAACCGACCCTACACTTGAATTTAAAGAGTTCATTCAACGCCATCATGCTGTTAGAGATAGGAAAACTCATTGTCAACTCTAAGCAGACCTCGTCGAGCACTTATGGCAATAATATAGTGCCGCATAATATTTTATGGTTGTATTAATATTTTATGGTTGTATTAATGTTTAATGGTTGAATTAATATTTTATGGTCGTATTAATGTTATACGGTTGTATTAATGTTTTATGGTTGTATTAATATTTATAGTCGCATTAATGTTTTATGGTTGTTGTTGATGTCCTGTTTCGCGGCTTAGGCAACTCCTTGTTGTTGTACTCGGGGGCTCGGTTCTTGCTAAGATAGAGATTGGGAGGGGGGGGGCTCAAGGGCCGTGGTACCTCCGACACTCAAGTTAGTCCAAGGTAGTAGATAAAGAGAGAAAATGAGAGATTAGGGAGAATAAGAGTAGAAGTATTCAAGAGTGTAAGTAAACCCCCTCTCAGCTGAGAGAGGGGTATTTGTATTTACACTTGGTCGGGGTGAGTCCCAAGGTGAGGGTGACTGGTATGCGGCTCTTTACTGGGATGTCCTTGCCAGCCTCTTGCTTCCCTGCATACCTACCAGGCCTGACCATGGTTGTCACTAACACCCAAGGGGCATGCTGTAGCGTGCCAATCCCCAAGACGCATTGAATGCAGCGTGATTTCTGCCATGGCGTGCCCGCTTCCGTTCCATTAAATGTGGCATGGTCTTGGTCAGACACATTGGTCCTCCTGTGCCATTCGGACAGCTGTGTCAGGGACAGGGATGTCCCTGACGGTCTGCTAGTTACTGTGTCAGACTGTCCTGCTCACCTCATGTCCTTCTGTCAGGATACCCTGCCCTGTGTCCTACCTTCTGGGCTGGGCGACTCGGCCCAGTCCAGACCTTATACGTGGGTCTAGGCTCGGGCCTTATCCAGGGCTCGGCCATAGGGATTTCTCCCCTCACAATTGTATTAATGTTGTATGGTTGTATTAATATTTTATGGCACTATCATGTATGATTGTATTAAAGAAGCCAACAAACATATCACATGTAACACCCCAGGCCCAAGGCCCAAGGCCTAAGCCTAAGAGCCAAACCAGGCCCCGAAAAAATATATATATAGATATATATATATATATATATATATATATATATATTACTAAATGCACTGTCTCACCTCAACTTCTCCTTTTTCCTTTTCTTACCCCTAACCTCTGATACCCCATTTTCCCCCTGTTTTGACGCAACCACAACTTCCCCCTTCTCAAATCTCAACTCCTTCTCCCTCTCATCAGTTTCTCACTCCACAACTTCCCACAGTGTCTCACTCTGTAGTTCCTCTCTCTTAGTCGACCCTCTCCCTCTCTGTGATTGCCGATCGTTGCTGCCAACCCTATGGTGCTACCGCCTCCCCCTCCCTGTTATCGACGTCAGTAAACTTTCTCTCTCCCTCTCGCGTTCTCTGCCTCTAACTCTGTTAATCTCTCTTTTTCCCCCTTTCTCTCTCTTTTTCTCTATGGTTGTTGCCGCCCAAGCACTACTCAGCTCTGATCCATCACCTGTTTAGTTGAATCGATGCCCAAAGCTACGACGCCACTACAAGTTGAAACCATGAGCCCTACAAAGAAAATCACCAACTCGGAGCTATCCCATGAGCAGAGCACCATCTTGATCCACCTCCTGCAAGTTTCGCTCCTTTTAGCTAATTATGTTTCTCTCCGTCTCTCCTTCACCCTCTCTCTTCTTCTTTATCATCGAGTCTCTCTCGGTTGCCCCTCATCGTGCCGGTTTACCCTTTTGCTCGAGACTTATTTTCTGTTGGTTACTTAGGTACCGAATTGATTTGCTTGCTGGTTACTTAGGCCCCGTTTGGATACGAGAACCGTTTCGTCTCGTCTCGTCTCATCTCATTTCATCATTACAACTTTTTCAAATTCTCATACAAAATATAATATGCAATTCAACTTTTTCAGATCCCAAAACAATAATAATATTAAAAAATAATATTCTAATAATATTTTATTCAACTTTCAACTTTCATTTAAACTCATTTCATCTCAACTTACTATCCAAATGGTACCTTAGTGTGCCAAACTAATTTTCTTGTGGTTACTTAGTGTGCCGACGCCCTTGCTTCTCAAGCGGTTGTTGCTGACAAATTCCCTTGTCTGCGTTCAACACCGAACGACTCTGGCGCCTTAGTCAACGTTGCATCGATACTAATTCAATCGCATGAAATTAGGTAAGGAAATACGAGCGATTGTCAAGCATTTCACACTATTTATTTCGTAGCATGTATGGTTGTGTGGCGTTGAGATTGAGAGCATGAAGGTGGTGTAAAAATGTGGTTGTGTGGTTTGTTGTATCACATGTTTGGATTTTTTGATTATGGTGTTATGGGCAGAGGGGACTTGATAATGTGGGTGTTAGGCGTGTCGGTTTGACATGTTGGGATAAATTCAGGCTAGATATTGGTTTGATAATTCTAGAGAAATCTTTATTTCTAAATATGTGAGTTGTTTGAGTAACGTGCTTGTGGTAAACGGGTAAGCAAACTTGAGGAGGATGGGCTAATGTTTGGGATGTGGTGAATTTCTTTGAATCTTGTAATGGATTTAAGCACGCTGAATTTGTAGTTCTGGTTATCGATTTTCGTTAGTAAAGTTAGTTTTTGTTGTTTGGGGTTCATTGGTAAAGATAGTTTTGTGCTTGTTTAGATTATTAATACATTAGTGAGTGTTTTCTGGTTTAGGTGTGATATTGCTAGAGTTTGAGCCAAAGGTTTAGATAATACACTGCAATGGTCAGGTAAGTGGAGTTCCTATGCTAGATTTTGCATAAATAGAAATAAGCTAAAGTTGATTTTGGAAAAATATGTATGTTTTGTTATGAAAAGAAATTTAAAACAATTTCAGTTATTTGTTCTGCATTACTCATGCAATCTGTATAAAAGAGAAAAGTATTTTTGTCATGACTAGTGTAGACATGAGCAAACTTTTGTGCATTCTGTTTTTGAACTGTGCAAAAAGAGTGAATATGAATTCTGGAATTTGTGCATGTTATGTGAATATGTTTTGAATATGTGAAACTGATATGAATCTATTCAGTACTCTGTTATGATATGATTGGGCATCTGAAAACCTTTGGCATGACATCCTGATTTTGTATATGACTTTGTTACTGGCTTTGATCTGATGATTCTGATTCTGTTATGGTGTGGTACCAACATTTATGTTCTGCTCTGATATATGGCCCTGCCATGGGTGATAATAGTGGCACTGACCCTATCACGAAACATAATAGTGACATCTGGCCCTATCATGGGACATAATAGTGACATATGACCCTGTTACGGGGCATAATAGTGACCTATGTCCTGCCACAAAAGATAATAGTGGCATCTGGCCTCGCCACGAGATATAATAGTGGTCTCTGTTTTGAGTGTATTACTTTGGGTGACGAATAGTGATAGGTTCTGCTTGGTTAACCGAAGACATGCACAACCTTGCCACGAGGGTTAAACATGATCTCTGTTCTGATATGATGTTCTAATATGATATAGTATGGCCCTGTCACGGGGCATAGTAGTGATCTATGATCCTGCCATAGGAGATAATAGTGGCCTCTAGCCCCACCACGAGATATAATAGTGGTCTTTATTCTGAGTGCATTACTTTGGGTGACAAACAGTGATAGGTTCTGCTTGGTTAACCAAAGACATGCACAACCCTACTACGGGGGTTAAACATGGTCTCTGTTCTGATATGATGTTCTAATATGATATAGTATGGCCATGTCACGGGGCATAGTAGTGATCTATGGTCCTGCCACAAGAGATAATAGTGGCCTCTAATCCCGCCACGAGATATAATAGTGGTCTCTGTTCTGAGTGCATTACTTTGGGTGACGAACAGTGATAGGTTTTGCTTGGTTAACTGCAGACATGCACAACCTTATCACGTGGGTTAAACATGGGCTCTGTTTTGATATGATACTCTAATATGATATGGTATGATGATATGATAAGATGATGATGTTCAATCAAGTTATGCCAATGAGTTTTTTTTTTTTTTAATATGAACTTTTTGAAATGTTGCTCTAATGTTCTGATAATATGTTTTTGGGATATGCATTCTGAAACTGAAATGATTTGTTCTACATTCCGAACTCTCTAAATGCTCATGTTTACATACTAGTATATGTTTCCTACTTATTGAGTTATTGAATAACTCACCTCCTTATCTCCACAATATTTTTCAGATGAAGTGAACGTTTCAGCTAAGAATCGAGAATAAGAAGCGGGGACAAGATTGTTGAGTGTAGGGAATAAGTGCTAAGATTACTGAAGACTATTATTCAGTAGATTGATTTGTTCTATTTATTTGGTTTATTGGGATGTTGACACTTTTATTAAGTCTTAAGGAGTTGTCGATTTATTTGTAGATTATTATTTTGATGACTTGTAAAGGGATACACATATGTAAATTTGGTGGAATTAGATGAATTTATATTTATGGACTCTTTGAAAATAGATGAGGTTATGTTTATGGAGTCTTTTGGAATTATCTATTTGTATTGTGAAAGATGATTTTGGGCGACAGGAAGTAACTCTCGTCTAATTCTCACAGTGTCACAAATTCATTCAAAATCACATTGAAATATCACAAGTGCTTTATGAGGAATTGTCAGCTGGCAAGCTTGAAAGCATCGATCAAGAGACCATAAGTGAAGCCCAACTTGAAATTGTTCAGAAGAGCAAGTGGGAATGTTACCTAGGCCGGCTGTAATAAAATTTCGTCACATACTGTCAGGAGAACACATACAACTGCAACAATCACATCATTCACTCCTAAAGCTCCAAATGACAGGGAGATTGTTTCTGTGAAAACATAGATCACCTCTTTGATCCGCCAGACAACTACTTCTATGCTATGATGGATTGTTTCTGTGAGAAAACTTGGAGCCACAATCCTCATACAAGGTTGGTTATTGCCAGCAGTGCCCTGACAAGGTCAAGTGGCCTCTTCAAGAACCTCAAAACTACCCCTCCTACTCCTTTTTCTGAGCATGTAGTTATGTAGTTTGCATGGTTCATTTAATCATTATAAAGCTTTTGTTTTCGAGATTCATCATAGTTGTTGCTTAGTATTAATCTAAATCTGACTTGAGTGTTTATGATTCTAGCAGGACTTTTTGAACATGTTCTTCAGGGATGTTTACAAGCCGATCCCTCCAGTTTACAACCTTGTTCTTTCCTTGATGTGGCTGACACCAATAGAACATGTTCCTTCAGAATTCATTTCAATAACATACAAAACAACAATTCAATTAGTAACATTTCTTGGTTCATTAGCACAAATGCAGGTCTTGGCAACATCAATAGTCTGTCCTATATCGGCAAGAAGATCTTTTCATTCTTCTCAATCAAAAGTACATCTTCAATACAGTCTCCCTAAACCATTTCGACGTTGTCTTATTTGTAGAGAAGTTGATTCCATACCCTTATATTCAAGCACCTGATGTGATGTTCAGAAATAAACACATTAAATAAACAATACCAAGTTATGCTATATGTGTGTGTATATAATTATGCAAGTTGATTTACTTGTTAGGCCGCTTCTTAGGAAAAATCAGAATCTTGTAGATGCTAGATTCACCTAAATTAGGTTAAGCGATCAAAATCCCAGCACTCAGAGCCTCCCAAAACAAAAAAAAAAAAAAAAAAAAAAAACTATAAACAACAGAAAGTATCCTATAACTTTCAAATGCATACACTAACGAATGAGTAAAAGTTTTATTTGAAAGAAAACCCATCACCACTTGTGTAAGAACTCAAATGAATTCAATCCAACAAAAATTTAGAGCAAATAAAAGAGCAGAAAAAAATAATACCTCAATCATACCTACAATTTCAAATGCAAAGGCTTCCCAAACTCCATTCTTCTTCGTCGCCGCAAACAAATGAGAGAGATAGAGGGAGAGAAGTAAGTGCCCAAGAGGTGTGCAGAGGAGGAGCGAGGAGGCGATGCTTTTCTCACCCGCTAATAAGGTCTCCAGCGGGAAGAATATTTTCTTCTTCTTCTTCTTACGACTGACTTAGTACTACTGTCGTTTTATCCTACAACCGAATCCATTCCGCTCTTCTTGTAGATAAGAGGAATTTACTTTTGAGCAGTTTCCATATCAAAATTGAGTGATTTCATTCATGATTGCCTAGTTGGCCTACTTTCCCGGCCCACTACATATGTTGAACCTTACGCTATCCTTTATTTTTTTGGGTAATCCTTTTTGTGCAGAGGACTTGTAGTTATGAGCAACATGCTCCGGAGTAACTCCCCTTTCTATATTGCAAGGCTTTTGACTTGTATTTCTTCCGCAGATTTCAACAAAACCCGTTTTCTAATGGGTTCTTTAAGCAACAAACTTGTTTGTTTTTTACCTTTTAATGTTCCTCTTTACTGATTCTTATGTTGGCCCAAGAGTGAGATTTTGGGTCGATTTAAAAGATTAGAACTCTCCACCTTCTTCTTTCGCTGGTGTAAATTCCCCAACCAAAGCAATAATCATAAAGAGGTAAAATAGCGATAAAAAATAATAAAAAGGAAAAAGCAATACAAAATGTGGGCTTTGCTCGAAGAAAAATTCTATTTATCATCTATTTTACTATCAACATCTCATGATTATATAGTTTGAAATGATTGGTCCACAAGTTGGATATAACAAATAGTCTCTAATTATTTAATATTCATATAATGAAATTGTGGGATGTTGAAATTATTTCTTTTAAAAATGGATCCGGGAGCAGATCAAGGCACTTGGGGTGTGGCCCATTTGTTTTATTCTCCCTTGTTCCCCCTCCAAAAAAAATTCAAAAAAAAAATCAAAAGAACAAAAAAATGCCTTGATTCTACTTTCTTCATCAGCTGGTGCAGGTGCTAGATCACGTTGGCACAGCCGCTTCTCCCATTCTCTTTTTTCTAGGCTAGCCTGAAGAGATAAATAAGCCTCAGATCTTTTCTTAAATCCAATTATCCATAGAATTGAATTCCCCGGCCTGCAATTCGTCTCTGTTTTGTCATCCTACTACTTGTGCATGTATTTTTTGGCCTTTATCAGCCTGATATCTTGTGTTTGCTGTGAAGGCTGAGCCAAGAGTTGAACCTATTGTGACCAGTACTAGAATTGCTGAACCAATGTAAGTTCCTTCCTTGACAATGTAGCATTCCCCATCCAGCCATCCTTTCCCATAGGGTTGCCTTCTGCTCATACTTATGGCTCCACTCATCAATATTACTGCAATTCCAAAGCTCATCCTGCAACATGCATTAATTTATAGCTCAAGATATTATGTGTTTTCCACCAAGACCATGCTACTTTTAATCATTTTAATTTTAGTTTTCTTCTGGGTGCCTTGAATTTTCGGGTTAGATTAGGAAACCGAGACATCCTTAGCTGTCCATGTTCCTCTTTGGAATTTTCTAATGATGTGGTCTCCCTCCAAAATCAATTACATTGGAATTTGGAAAGGAAAGCAAAAATTAAAGAGCCAGATGTAAATCTGTGTCCTAGCCGTGTAATTTGTTGTATCAACAAAGTAAGTAATGGGTTATATGATAGCTAAGAATAAAGTGTAAAATCGTAAAGCAACGTTAGGTTTTCCGAAAGATTGATTACTTACCATGAAATAAAAAGGAGGATTTTGGCAATCCCCGGTGCTCGAGCCTTGCAGCTACCTCTCTTGTCTCTTGAACAAGCATACCTGCAAATTATCAGATTGCCCATGATTTGAGCGACAAGCAAACAGAGCAAAGCTGCAATTCCAAACCCAAATGCATGGCTTCCTGGCAAACTGCACAGTTTTCCATTTAACTTGAGATCCACCAACTACGAAAGCAAACAAAAACAAGAAACAAAGGTCGTGAACAAAGAACATTCTGAACACATGATGCATTCTTCACGACAGAAACAACAATTGAGTTACTAAAGCACTACCTTTGTTCTCTTTAACTCGGCTGCTATACAAGAAAGGAAGGAGACGAGGCCAAGGGAGAGGATAATAGAGAAAATGAAAACGAACCCATATTGGTGTTTCTCCATTGGACTGCTGTCCTCTGTCGGAGTAGGCTTGAAATCAGAGAATAAACGGGCGAAAAGGCTTGGAGTTTACTCAAGGGATTTGAAAATGTGGCTATCTCCTCTTGATGTTGGTTCTTCCTTTCCTTGGCTTTCTTCCTCAGTGGTAGTTGGAATTTTCTTCCCAAGAAATCTTTCATTGCTTTCAAGGAGAGATACCGTCCCTAGTTCTATATTTGGATTATAAGTGAAGCTTTGAACCAAACAATTGGAAGTGGAGTTGGTCAACTTTCTTCCCTTGTAGGATGGAGATATGTGTGTGCTTGAAAGTGAGAGAGATGCAATTTTTTATGCATTTGGTAAAATAATAAAAACAGAACATTATCTAAAGAGGGTTTGATGGGTTTATCTGGGTTTTGGCAATTTATGAAGAATGTGTGGAAATGATTCTCTCAAAATTAATATTTGGGGTTGGTTACTCCTCTTTCTCCCTTTTCCGCACAAAACAAAGAATATATGGAAGCTCAATTGGAGCCGTGCTGTGGATTACTTTTATGCCTTTTCCAGAGAGATCGATTCTGTTTTTCTAAGAAGTAATGACAGGTACAGTTATATATTGTCTAAATATTGCACACTCACTATTTTTTTTAAAAAAATAGGGTCTATCGTTAAAATAAAAAAAACGTAATTCTACGTATGATGATAAAATATGTAAACACCGCGTAATTGTTTTGAAAAAAAGTAAAGTTTACTGGTAAAAAATTAATTTTTTATATGGATCTCATATTTTATTCATTTTTTACAAAATAATTATGCGACAGTTGTATAATTCACCATTATAAATATATTTTCTCTAAAAAAGAGGATTAATTTTTTAACGTAAGTTCTATATTTATTATTATTATTTTTTAAAATGGATGCGCTTATAATGCAAGTTTCCTATGACTTTTTCACATTATCATTAATAAGACAAGAAAGACGCTGAAAATGGACCCCGGTGGCTTGGAAAGAAAAACCTCAATGCATGCATTTGAACCTACCCCTGCAAGAAAGAGAGAAAGAAAGAAAGGGAAGGGAATAATTAATAGAACTGAATTTTGTGTTGCCCGGCCCCGTTGCTGACGTTAATGCTTTGAAGTTTCTTCTACGATATTCTCTAAAATAAAATAAATTAAAAATATATTACATACAGTCGTGAAATATGTAAATATTTTAATACGTAAGTATTTTGCAATCATTTAAAAAAAAAATAAAATTTACAATTAAAAATTATTATTTTTTTATATAAATATCATATTTATTTATTTTTATAAAAATAAATGTATAATTCTTATATACTTACAATTACAACTATTATTTTTTCAAATTAATCTCTAAAAAATTGAGGGTCCAAAGTTATCCATAAAATGTTGATGGCTACAGCCACCAGAGCCGTGGACATCTTATCTTGTTTTGTTGCATCACTTATACGGGCCAACACTTTTACAAACCATCTATCTGCACGTCCCATTTTTGTCCCCGAAGCCCAGGCCCTTTTAAGCTTATGGGCCAGACTCAGTTTGGGTGTTTCTCAGTCTCTTTCCCCGTTTAGTGATGTTGGAGGGAATGAGTTGGGCTAATCTTAATACAAAGAAGAAAACGTCCATCAAATATCATAATTTTAATTTTGCCTTTTTGGTATTTATATACAAGTTTTGTTATGGACAAACAAATTTACGTATCAATCTGTATATTAATATTATTGCCTTTATATTCTAAATTTAAATTAGTACTGTTTTCAATAAAATCTACTTTCTGACCAATCATATTGAATAGGTATGCGTATTAGTACGCAGAATCGCTTACAATTAAATTTTTTCTTTATATGCTATTTTAATGAAAAGTGGAAACTGAAACCTCCTTGATACAAATGATCGAGATACAAATAAGAGTAAGTCTATACATCTGTCTTGTACTTCTCCAACATTATACACTGATGATGTGGCATTTTAATTTCTTTTTTCAAGTAACACGTTCATTTTACCTAAATGGCTGAATGTCCTACTTCCAAATGCCATTCGAATTTTTCCTCTCCCTCACGTCGTCCCTCTTCCACGTTGCCCCTCAGTCCTCCTTCACCCAACTTGTACGTTGTTCGTCATTGTGTTGTGCCGCCATCGACCAACCGACCAAACAACTCTGATTGTCTGTCACCATCTCGCAGGTGACATTTTTCTCTCTCACTATACATGGTTGGGTTATTTTTAGAGTTATTTAATAGTTCCTCTCTTCTTTCTTCCAAGTGTTTGTGTTGGTTTTGCACATGGTTGAGTTTTTATCATGAACAAGACAGATTTTATACAGAAGTAATGGCTAAGTTCTTATTGTATTTGTTTGTCCTCTTTGTTTGGATTTTCATATACAAAACAATGTAATTTCTTTGGTAGCTCTATATATATATGTATAGAAGGATTGGGTGGGGATTTTGTTACTAGATTTTTTTCTCGATTTGCATGTTTCTAAACTGATTATTGAGATGGTCTTGGTTCAAGTTTGAACTTTTTTGACGTCTCCAGAACTTTGCATGTTTTTGAATTGATTATTCATAAGAATGACTATATTTTCATCAAGAACAGGCCTTGCAAGGTTCTCACTATTTTTTTTTTTTTTTTTTATAATTTGGAGAATTCTTATATGAGCTTATGTTATTCTACCTAATCTTTGGTGGGTTTGTTCGTGCTTTATCAGTTGTTGAATACATGACAATGTATAGAAGAACTCTTTATCTTTATGTAAGAATAAATTTCTGGTTAGTTAATAAATTTGTGGGCTTTTGGTTTAAATGAAGTGATCATGTGGGCTTGTTTCTAGAATCTTTTTCTTAAATCATGGATTTTTATGCCAAATTTGATAAAAGCGTACATGAGCAGATTTGTACATGGTCTTTGCATCATTAGTGATGATATTCAAGACTTAGAGATTCCTACGTCTACTTCATATAAAATGTGGTAATTGTGAATGGAGACTTGAAGGTGTGAGCTTTGTATGTTTAACAAGTTTGATGGCTTGAGACATTTCGAAAGACACATTCTTATGACTTTTGTATATTGTCTAGCTTAGTCTTTCATGTTTTATTTTTTCACATTTAAAATACAAGTATTGTTTAAATGTCAACTTTTTTTAAGTGTACATGACTTAAATTTACTAGTGGTGAGATAATCAATTTTTAAATTTCCTATTATCTGAGTTTCTAAAACTTCATTAAGTGAATTCAGTTGAAATAGTGTGATGGATAAAGAGAAAGATGAAAGGCCACCTAGGCCTTCTACATCGATCCCATTGACAGAGGTATGATAATCAATGATGGTTTGTTCCTATTGTGGATGTGGATGAAGACTTGAGAATCAGAAATGTGTTCTGGACTGATGCACGAAGTCGAGTAGCGTATGAGTATTTCGAAGATGTTATCACCTTCGATACGGCATACCTATCAAATAGATACGGTATGCCTTTTGCTCCATTTGTTGGGGTCAACCATCATGGATAGTCTATACTGTTAGGGGGTGACTTGATTTCAAGCGAGGACACAGCTACATTTGTTTGGTTGTTTCGTGCATGGATAATTGAGCTCCGAAAGCAATCATAACAGACCAAAACTGAGCAATAAAGTCTGCTATTGTATTGGTATTCCCAAACACTCATCATAAATATTGTCTGTGGCATATACTACGGAAACTTCTCGAGAAATTGGGATCTCACTTCCAATTCAATAACTGATTGTTGAAACATAATGTAGTACTGTCACACAACCAACACCATTGAGCAGTGAGGAGGTCGCGGTTGTGCCTTAGTAATTTGTTGTATTTTTGTTGTTGTGATAAAATATTGTGGTAAGAATGTTGTTGTGTGTATATTTTTAGTGTTGTGATGAAGTATGCTGGGTTTTGTGATGATTTGTAAAGAATGTCAATGGATTTGTAAAGAATATTTTTTAGACACATTTCTCCTTATTTATATCACATTGACGTGATATTGACTAAGAAACTCAATATAGACACTATGTTAGTTGTGGGGCAGTAAATGAGATAGTATTGAATAGCAACTGATAAGGCAATAATTTCCCCGAAAGGAAGAAGCAGAGCACTAGTCCTAACCTCAAAAACCATCGAGCTGCAGTGAGATTATGACCACATGCACTTAAGAAACATATTCTGCTCAATCTGCAGGGTTAAGAGCACGCTCTATTTCCTCCAATGATCACCCCTTTTTTTCCACAACATTACCAGCTATGTACAAGACAATAAGAACACAGACAGTTGAGAATCCCAAATACACAGCCGATTCCAAACTTGTTCCCAACACTCAAGAAATAGAGGTCAATGACAAAGTTGGAGATCAGATACGATAGAAAAACCACGAAAACAAAATTAAGAGAGAGATAAAGAGTTACTTAAAAATTAAAGCGAAAATAAAAAATAGATGAAGACTAAATATATTGGCATGCTTGGAAGAATTTCTATCATGTTCTTCCTTTTTTGGCATATAGAAATATAGAAGGCCACATGATTGGAAATGACAATTTTGCTCTGGCACACTTGCATGTATGAGTCCATACGGTTTTCTATAGATTGATATCTAACAAAATTCTACTTTTCTTTCCTAAATACAAAACTCAAAAATCAAGCATAAATCGATTAGAAATACAAATCAGAAATAAAAGAAAACTCATAATATAGATCAAGGATTGGTGAGCATACCTCTCAAATCTTATGGGATCAAACTAACATCACGGGGGTAGAGGGATTTTGCAGAGGGTTGCATGACCACCCACGGGGATTACTCCAATGTTAGGGCTACTTCGTGAAGTGGATTTTGAGGGGCATTTCTCAGATCTGTTAGGATTTTTCTCGAGAGATGGTGTCGACGGGGGAGAGGGATTCTACAGAGGGAGAGAAGTGAGGGTAAGAGGGCTACGAAAGTGAGGAGAGGAAGTGCGGCCTCGAGGGTGAGAGATGGGAGTGAGGGCAACAGACAGAGCAAATAAAGGGATCTGATTTGAGTGATGGACAAAAAGAATGGGGAGGCAAGGATCTTTGGTGGGTTACGAAGATAGGGAAGTGAGGGAGACGGGGAGGAAGGGATTTGAGATCGAATTCCTCATCTGGAGTCATATGCGTGCAATCCCCATCTGAGAGGGAAGTGAAAAATCATGACGTGGCGACCAGAACAGGTTTGCCATGTCACGGTATGTGGTGTTGGTAAATTGAATTGGCCTAAGAATAGATTTTTCCTACAAATAATTCTCATAATAAACGACATTGAGTTAATGATAACTCTTCATTTGTAACAATCCGATCTTAAATTAGATCGTAAAATAAATTTTATGTATTTTTATATTATAATAAACATTCTATTATGGTTATTATCATATTATTATTATTTTATCAAATTTTATGTTATTAATAAGTTGTTAATTTTAATTCCGATTATTATTATTAATTTTTTTTAAAATAATATTATTATTAATCTTGATCGTTTGATAGGATGAGTGTAGTGAAATATAAACTTTCGTCACGTCCCCATCTATTCTCATACGTTATGCATTTTGTAACAGACAGAATTAAAACGATCATATTTTTCCCAACCCTCCCACTCCTTTAGAAATCTTCTCAAAATTGCAGTAGTTATTCCAATAATTAGGAGTGTAAAAATTAATCGAAAAATCGAAAAATTAGCCAAATCGGTGGAACTCAGGATCGGTTCCTTAGTTTAAAAAAGGTCCAATTCTGGTTCTATACTTTTTAAAATTGGATCAGACTCGTTTATTATATTATATATTTTTAATTAAATTTTTTAATATTACATATAATATTTTTTATATAATAATATAAATTATAATTATATATAAGATAATTTTATTATAATTTATAACATAAACTTTTAATCTTAAATATAAAAATTTATTTGATCGTATGCTTTAAATATAAAATATATATATTAATAACATTTTATAGCCTAATAAATTCTCAACATATTTTTTTTGATAAATGCATCATATATTAGTAACACTAATATACATTAATATATTAATTACATTTCGTTTTAATTAATTAGTATATATTAATATACTAACGTATATTAATTACATTTTATGTCATAATACTAATACTATTACAACTGAAAAATCAGATCAAAATCGGAAGTACCCGATGCATAATCAATTTTTGAAAATATAACATTAGTATATGTCGATTCGATCTTAAATTTTATACAAAATTAGACTGGATCGGTTACGCCCTACAGTCATGACAAGCGCACTCTCCAACAACACAGCAGAATTTCCCTCATACCTAGACCACCACGAGCCATCCACTATAGGAAGCAACCACCCAACGCTGCAAACCGAGAGCAACGAAAGGCACCATGGTTGAGCCCTGCTGTTTCACGGCCAAAACAGTCCACGTCTCGACGTGATTAGTCGTTGCACCACCGGTCCTCCTCCTCTTCTACTCTCCTCAACCTCTAGCCACCTTGAACCTCCGTCCCCAGAAGCCACATCAACTTCCTACGCACGACCAACCAGCCTCCACGTCACCACCGAGTCCTCTGTTTTACAATGCCGAAAACAGAACAGGTTTCATGCTCCTCAGCCCAGATCTTCCCCCGCACGACCGTCCACCACCAGTGAACCACCACCCTCATGCACCGTCAGAAACAACAGACGGAAAGTAAGCATCTACCGTCGGACTGCAGCCCCCACCACTCGATCGTTGTGACCCTCTTCTCCACGGATGTGAAACACGAAGCAGACAGCCCCCACGTCTCAAGGCTTCACGCCAACCCACGGCAGCAACCACTGCACGGAAGATTCCCCTGACACCAGCTTTGAACAACCATGAGTGCCGCCCATCTCCTCTGTCAGTTTCTCCCTTTTCATTTTTTCTCTCACTAGCTCACCGTTCTCTCTCTCTCTCTCATATATATATATATAATATATATATATATATATATATCTCAATCTCTCCCTTTGCTCCGTTGGTTTCTCTTTTAACAGCAGCACCGAGCCCTTCTCTCTCTCATTGTTTCACCACTACGTTCAGAAGAAGCTGTTTAGGCGCCACCGTGAATCTCGACTCTGACCAGTACTTCTGATCCACCACACGTTTCTTTCTCTCGGTGAGTATCGGATCCCCTGTCGCACGACCCATTTCTTCTCTCCAACGAATGCTTTGTTCGTTCCAAATGGATAGTTGTCTTTTCAAGTGAATGCCATTATTTTAAGGAAAACACTACTTTGCCCTCCTATTTGTACCATTCTATTTGACCGTTTGGCAATTTTTTTTTTAATTAATGATTAAGGAAGTGATTTTAAGTATATTGTTATATTTTTTTATTTTTTAAAAATATTTAAATGTATTAAAAAATATGAAAAAAAAAACAAAAAAACTGCCCAGCAGTAAGATTGGGGCTACTATGCCGCCCCACTCTTATTTTAACCAGGGTTAAAAAAAAAAAAAAAAAAAGAAGAAGAAGAAGAAGGGGGGTTCAATGGGTGAGTTCGGTTGGTTATAAATCAGATCCGGTGCTGCTCAATTTCTTTTAAAATCGGTCAAAATCAGTTCGATTCGAATTTTTATTTTTTTTAAAACTTCACCGAACTGAATCGGATCCATTTATATAAATATATATCTTTTAAATTTTTATATTATATAAAATAATTCTATACATAAAATAATTCTATAATTATATATAAAATAATCTTGTATTATATACTAAATTACTAATTAAAATAACATTAAATTTTAAAATGTTATTTAAATAACTATATATTATAACTATGGTCTATAATATTAGTAGTTATACTAATACAATATCACTATATATTATAATATATTACTATAGTTTATAATACAATTATAATATATATTATAATATACTATAATATATATAGCATATTATATATACTATATATAATAATGGAAAAACTGAATCATAACTTGTAAAATCAGAAGTAGCGGATTAGAAGTGTAACCGGTGCAGTATCAAATTTTCAAATGTCAAAACTGATATATATATAGATTCAATTCTTAAATATGTCCAAAGCCAAACCGAACTAGACCATTACAGCTGCAATTCTGCCGTAAACCTAATACTCGTTCAGTAGGATGGACTTTCAAAGAGAATTATGTTTCCATGTAAGCCATAGCAGACTATTTTTTTTTTTTTTTTTGAGTTGGGCTGGGCTTATTTTACGTTCAACTTGTATTTTTTTTTTAACAGTGGATCTCATTCCATTCATTAAAGGAGGACATATAAAGTTGGCTTAAAAAAATAAACCAATTACAAACGTTAGTAGTTTTCCAGTATACTTTTGTGATTGACATGATCTAGTCTAGACGGTAAATCTCTAAAGACCGAAATCTAAGAGATAGCACAACTTTGTTCACGACAGAGATTCCATTCTTCTACGTTCGGTTTGCATAAATCGAGTCTATTTGGTGTATATAATTTTTAGTCTAGAAACTTATGTTTTAGAAAAAATATTTATGGGATTAATCTATAGAGAAATGCTTCGGGCTGGTGTCTCCTATAAGGGCTTATTATCAGAGACCAATAGAAACATGCCACGTAAGGAGTTGATGAAGACTATGGCCTCTCAACGCTACAGGGAATCCTTTGTGCATTCCCCTACCCTCGCTCTCTTTGTTCTCTCTCTCTCTCTCTCTCTTCCGAACCTTCCATTTGCAAAAATCCCTCTCTCTCACTCTCTCATTCCCTCTTTTTTTCTCTGTAATCACCAGTTTTCAGCCCATGGCCGACTCAAACTCCTTCGTCTTTGGAACATTACCAGTTTATTCTTCTTTTTTTTCTTGCAGTAATCATCTCTCTCTCTCTCAAACATACACTCGCTAGTGATCCAACTAATTATTATAGCATTTTTACAATTTTCCCATGATCAGGAACAGTTGATTATAAAGCCAAACTTCGCCCTCAGAGTTGCATAATCATGGCGAAAGGTGGTACGAATCGTTGCTCTTTGGGGGCCAACACCGAGTCCTCTGCAACAAATTCAAGTTTGTCAAATGGAAGAAACTTCTGAATCTGTTTTGTCTCCACGTTTACCACTGATACCCATTTTGTGAATTCTGAAAGGCATCCCTCACAGTCCTCACTTTCTTCAGCTTCGGAGTTAGTATGAAGTGGCAAGGAAAAGTCTGATGCCCGAGTGGGATTGAGCATTTGATGAAACAGTCGAAGAAATCCATACTCGAAGACTTTTCCAATTAAAATTAAGTCACAAATATCCAGTCAGTAGCAACATCAGCCAATGCAAACACAAACTGTAGCAGCAACTTCCACAACTGAAACAGTAGCTGCAGCTATGGACTTCCGCAACTCCAACATCGATTAGCATTAAAAACTCTCGCAGTTTGTAACCACCTAAAATGCTAGGGGCTTAACTTTTGAGTTAAATTAAAGCATCATTGATTCTTCTGGTTTTACATAGCAGACCAAAGAAGACCATGGGGTCAAACTTTTTAAACAAATTTATTTGTTTAAGAATTGAAGAAAATGGAAAACTCTCTTTATTACTTTGGAGGAGCTTCAGAGTTTGGGGTATAATGTGTTTTGGCCAAGGAAAATATTAGTGGAGTTAACCAAGGTGATGGAGGAACTCCAATTTTACAAAATGTAGATTCAGAGATTGAAGAGCAAGGTCAAGTCTCATAGAATGGAAAAGTGCAGGCTGGAGAGTGTGATTTTGAGTTAATCATGGACGAAAATGTGATGTTGGCTAAGGATTTCAATTTTGATCTTAGACTGTGAGAGTAGACCATTTAACTTTCATATTTCGGATATGATTTTTGTGAATGAGAGGGAAGGAGAGAGATGGAAGGAGAGAGAGAGAGAGAGAGAGAGAGGGATTTATGTAGATGAAAGGTTTGGGAGAGAGAGAGAGAGCATAGAGAGGGGAGTGGGGATGGGGGTATGCACAAAGATCCCCTATAGCGCTAATAGGCCAGTGTCTTCATCAACCCCTTACATAGCATTTAATCATTGGTCTCCAATAATAAGCTCTTGTAGGAGACACCGGTTATAAGTTACTTTCTAATCTATATTATTAAATATTAATTTTTATAACTAGACTTTAGTAATAAATGATAAAGAGTTTAATTTATTTTGAACACTTTATGCAAGCATGTCATTAATTTATCTTATGCAAGCGTGTCATTTATCACATGATCATGTTAATTCCGCATCATGCTCAAATTCTACATTTTATAGTTATTTATCTTATTATGTACGCCATGTGTAAAGGAATTCTCCCCCCACCAAACCTAGCGAGCCTGTGAATGAAAGTTGAGGAAATCAAGACCAAAGGCCCAGCCCTGGACTAACAATCTTCAACCCGGCCCATGGGAAAGGTTCTCTAAGTGCAACCTACAGGAGGAAGGGTGCTGCAGGGGATGCGACTCGTCGATCTGAAAGCCCCTCGAGTAGTCTCTAGCTCTCAAGTGCCCGCCCATGTAGTAGGCGTAATGTGCGGGGAACCCTTAATCTTATGACAGGAAATTCCTCAATGGACCACCAAGGATACTCTCTGGGAGAAGGAAATCGGAGAACCATGTCACATTAATGGCATTGCTACCTGGGCTACACTCCACATTAATGATGCCGTAGTAAAGTCACGCTGCATTAAAGGAACCTGGCACATGGAACAATACAAAGAACGCGGACTCCATGGGGGCAGACACAATCTGTCTCCCCAGACTTACAGTACAAATAGCAGATCCCAGGTACGAGAATATCTCTCTGATCCATAGACTCCTTTACTTATTTACAAACTTCTAAGAATGCTCACTAACTTTGGCATCGGAGATTCTCCGGCTCCAAGGCCACCCTCTCTTAGTTGCATTCTCCTTTATCTTTTGCAGGTCCATTTCAGAAGACCTGAGTTGCTGGAGCCTAGCCCATAGGTATGCGAAACACGATGTTAACAGTAGTGCAGTCTGTGGGATCTTTTTTTTTTAAATGGGATTTACTTTGATTTGTAATTTTCAGCAAGTCTTTTGATCCTATTACAATCCCACCAAGAATAAGAAGAATCTCAATCTCTTTCAAAATCAGCAACTCTAACCTGCCCGAATACAAGTTCATAAAGACTTCAAATGCAGAGTAGAGAAATGTACCACATTCGATTAGAAAAAAGAAACATATTCTCAACAGATATGACAAACAAACTAGGTGAAATTCATTACTTCAAATAAACAGAAATGACAAATTACTAGAGCAGGGTAAAAAAACATGAGAGAATGTTTTAAGCGCCTTCTTGACAGCTCTTCTAAGCATTGGTGCTCCAAAATATTACCATGCAAAGGGGCTTAAAACCATATTAGCTATTGCCAAAATGGCATGGCCACAACTTGCAAAAAGTTTTGAAGAGTACATTGAGGCAGAGAAGAATCCAAGACCCATACATTGTGAAAAGTCAAGACAACAAATATATGAACCCAAAACATGGCAGCAACTGCTTCCCTTCCAGATAAGAATATTCCAAGAGCCTCTACCGAAGACCTTGAGTAAATACCATTGACAATCATAAAGTTCCTTCCTCTTCTTCACCTTTAGGCTTTAGCCATGCGGTCAAAAGGATGATCTTCAATATCTTGTCTAGAAGAACACTTACAGTGTCGAAAACTGCTTGCAACTACAAGGGTGTGATGATAAATTATTCGACAAAGCCCAAACATGTTGCCAGTAGCCGAAATTTCTCCAGAGTTCAAATTAGATACTTGCCACCAGTTTCCTCTCGAAGCACTCCTTGAATCATCTTCTCCCCCATCTTTCTTATACTTTGTGGTACAAGTTGCATTCAGTACAGACTTCAAGAACTAATGTATATAGCTTGCTGTAGCATTTTGACCGTAGATTGATGACCAACAACTTCCATGTGACTAGTTGGTGGCAAAAGCGACTTACATCTTGTGACATCCTCCAAAATATTCTCAAAATTCACAAAAAAGTATTTATCCTCCAAAATAAGTAACTTCCTATGTAGGTCCCCAGGTCTCTCTATGAGACTCTCCTTGGGTTTGCTGCTCTGACAACATTGACTCCATAAACTTGTCGTACTCGGCTTGTCTCTCCATTAGTACCATGACATTCCTCATAGCTCATGGAACAGATTCTTATAGTATGCAGCATCTTTCTCATGCTTTTCTGCACGTTCAGTTAATTTTGTTATTCGGGCATCAGTTGATTGTCTAGATGACTCGGGAATAACCATCTCGCCGAGCCCCCTTACATACCTTGGCTTGTGGCTCAAAACTTCATTTTGCGATGACTTGGCCTCAATCGAAAAACAAGTTGCCGATAAGATGAAAGTCTTCTCTTTGTTGAGCAGCCTCAGCGCCCTATGAGTCGTTCACCACCTCGATGCTCAAACCCCCATGCCGTCGTACACCGAGATCATTCCTCTACTTCAAGGGTATGAAATTCGGACCAATCTCCATGATTCTAACCCTACCATTGCTTTCTATGGATAACAAACAGGGACAGCGAGCCTCAAAGGCCACCGTGGTGGTGGCCGTACGCAGCCGAAGGGCTTCTCCTCAAGGGGGCGAGGGTTTCACCCTGCCAGTCTGTGGGATCGTTATAGATCTTGCATGTCTTTCTCATGCCTGCAACAATCCGTTCCGGACAACTCAGAAGAGAATGGGAGACGTCATGGAAGCGAGGTTGAAGAACATGGAAAAATGGGTGACAAAGTTAACTGACGAACTGCAGACCCTTCGTAAGGAAAATGAGGAACTCAAAAAACCTCGGTAGGAGTGCAACGACGGAGTAGAGTCCAGCGATAGTGAACATACTAGGTCCCAAAACACGCAAGCTGGGCCGAATCAGGAAGAGGAGCAGAAAAATATACATGACAAACTCTAAAACCTTAAAGGAAAATGTGAAGAGATAGCAAGAAGGTGGGTACATCGTCAACAGTGGACTAGTTGCTCACAAGCACTGGCCTACCCTACAGGAGGTGATGGCAGTGCTCTTACCGCCAAAGTTCAGGATCCCAACTATGGAGATATATGACGGAGGAAGAGACCCTCTTGAGCATCTGGAAACATTCAGGGCTCGCATGACGCTGCATGGCTTACTAGGCGAAGTAGTGTGCAAAGTGTTTCCACTAACCTTGAAAGGGTCAGCACTCATATAGTTTGGGTCACTGGCACTTGGATCGGTGGACAGTTTTGGCTAGCTGGCCAAACTGTTCTTGGCTTAGTTCATGTCCAGTCAAAGGAGGTGGCGTTCGACAGCGTATCTCCTCACCATCAAACAAGCAGAGGACGAAAGTCTAAAGTCCTCTCTATCCCGGTTCAACAATGAGCGCATGTTCGCTGACGACAAAGACGAGAATATAACCTTGGTGGTACTTTTGGGAGGAGTTTGGCCATGATCCTGGTTTATGGCAGAGCTAGCAAGGAGGACTCTTGTGATGTTGCGAGAGTTCATGGACTAGGTCGACAACTTCATCAACACAGAAAACACTCCTCGAGCATTGATGAAGTCGAGAACAAAGTAGTTGGAGTGGGCGGAGAAAAGGACAAAGGTCTTGGCTAAAGCTAAGCCCCACGAGAAACCGGAGAAGAGCCCCCAAGAAAAGAGGCGGGAGGAAGTCCCAATAAGGGGGCTAGGATTTTAGTACGACCGGCCCACATTCACCATCCACGAGGTTGACACATCTGCCACCCAAAGAGAGGATGATCGGGGTATATTATGCCGCTACTGTAAGTACCACATGTCTACCTCGCATAATATCGAGGACTACTTCTCCCAGTAAGAGAGGAGGGAATATGCAGAGTATGAGAGGTAACACCATCCCCCAGTCTTGAGACTGGAGCAAGAAAGAAAGGGAAGGTCAAGAGAAAGAAACAAGGATCGAGGCAACTGGTACAGGAGGGAAGACAACCCCCAACACCAACCACCATTATGGCAACCACGTCAATTTCTTCCTTATTCTCTGCCATGAGAAGGTCCTCCACTTGGGGAAATCCAACCTATAGCAGGAGGATTTGCGGGTAGGGGTGTTTCTACCTCGAGCAGAAAAGCACACACCAGGCTAGCTCGGTACCACGAGGTGGCCTTGCCCCTGTCATCTCCTTCACGAAGGTCGACGAGGAGGGTGTCCTATACCCCCACGACGATGCATTGGTGGTCACTATGCTCGTTGCCAACTTCACCACTCGCAGAATCCTCATTGAGAATGGGAGTTCTGCGGATATCTTGTTCTGGGGAGCCTCCACCAGAATGAGAATAGATACTGCTTGGCTACAACCGGCCCCCATGCCATTGAAGGGCTTCCCTGTAAGCATGGTTTAGCCTATGGGAATCACCATGTTATCGGTCCCCGTCGGCAGTAGCCCTCACACATCTCCTGTCATGGTCTACTTGGTGGTGAGGACCCCATTATCATACAATGCTATCATTGGGAGGCCCACCCTCAACTACTTGTGGGCCGTCACATCGACTTATCACCTCAAGATGAAGTTTCCAACTCCCTAAGAAGTGGGAGAAGTCTGAGGCGAATAGGTCTTGGCAAGGGAATTCTACGTCCAAGAGCTAAAGCAGAGTGATGGAGGGCTCACCTCGGATGGCACTACCAGGAAAGAATAAGGTCGCGCACCACTTGAAAGCCCTGGCAGGTCTTTGTCTACGACTCACCTTGTTGGGCTCAAGGGAGAGTCAAAGGGTGCACGGCCTTAGAAGGAAGAATGAACGACAACCTCCTTGGCCAAAAACTTTTTTTTCTATTGTCTTGTAGTATCTTTTTCTCTAACATGTAATTTTTTGATAGTTAATGAAAAATGTGATTTTTTAGGACAATGCAAAATGCCTACTTCAAACTTTTATAGCATCAACAAAGTTCCAATGAGACAATTTGCGACTAACAAAATCTACAACGACAAAGTCACCAGCGGCATAATGTTTATCTCATCGAGGGATACCATAGGGAAATGTAGGCTTAAAATTTGCCTTATCCCTCCCACGATGGAGTGCGGGTCAGCCCTTGGGCGACCCCAAGACGAATGCTTACCTTCTTTGTGAGTGTCAACAGATGTGTGTGGTTCTAGTAAAAAACTGTCCGAACAACATACCTTCCTGCGAGGTACCATAGGGAAAAGTAGGCCTAAAGGTTGCTTAATTCCTCCCGTAGTGGAGAGCGAGATCAGCCTCCCTATTCTCCAAATGAATTACCCCGTCCTCCCCTACAACGAAGAGTGGGATCAGCATTAGACTAACCCAACACTTAACTTTCTTGCGATATCAACGAGCAGGTGCGGGTCTAGTCTCAAATTGCCAGAACAACATATCTCCCGCGGAACCAAAGGGGAGAACTAGGTCGAAGGCTGTCCTACCCCTCCTGTGATGGAGAGCGGGTCATGCCCCCTCGGCGACCGGAACAGTTTAGCCTGACTCCTATCGAGGATAAGAGCAGACCAATTATATTGCTGTCAGAACTTATCTCCTCGCGAGATACCATAGAGAATGTAGGCCTATAGGTTGCCTTATCCCTCTCGTGATGGAGTGCAGGTTAGTCCTCAGCTACCCAAAATAAAAATTTTTACCTTCCATGTAAGCGTCAACAGGCGGGAATAGGTTTAGTAATAAATTGTCCAAACAACTTACCTCACTACGGGATACCATAGGGAAAGGTAGGCCTGAGGGTTGCCTTTTCTCTCCCGCTGAGAAAAGCAAGTTTAGCTTTTGGGGCGGCCTAAATACTTACCCCAACCTCCTTTGTGAACGAAGAGTGTGTCCAGCACTAGGCTAGTCCAAAATGTTACATTTCCCTATGATGTCAATGAGCAGGAGCGGGTTTAGTAACAGACTGCCTGAATGACTTACATCCCTGCAGCTTACTATAGGGAAATGTTGGCCTAAAGGTTGCGTTAATCCTCCCGTAGTGGAGAGCGGGATCAATCTCACGGCTACCAGAATGCTTATCCCATTCAAAAAAGTTACCTCCTTGGGGAACTAAAAAGGGGCAGGTAGCTTGAGGCATCCTAACCTCTCCCCAGTGGAGTGTGGGCCCAGTCTCTTAACTACTCGACGTAAACATGTATCTCTAAAGAGGAAAAGACATCACATGAAAAGTTACACAGGGTCAACAAGCATAAGTGGGCGAAGTCTATAAACCGCCTAAACATTGGAGCAAAAGGTATGAACATCAACGGTGTGGAAAACAATAAGCATAGCGCAATACAGGCCAAAAGACCCAGGTTTGCAACATTAACCACTATTCCCAAAAGAGTAGTGATAACATCTTTACTTAACGAACAGGATGGATCAGAGTAATGAATGAAGGAAGACGTGCATAATTCTAAACTACCTGATAGCCCATGTCGCTGTGGATGAAGAGTTAAGCTAGAGGCCGTCTTTGTCTCCCTGCGACGGGTTGTGGGATCAGTCCTGTTAGAAGATTGCATGATAGAGGGAGGATAAAGTGGGAAAGTAAAAGAGCCAGGCAAGGTAAAATGTGACAGGGAAAAGAAAAGAGAAATAAAGACAACCAACACAAGTCGTCGAGGCCCCATGTGACAGAGGCCGGTGAAGCCACTAGCTAGTAGCGTCGTCAGGTACTGGCAAGGTGGGCCGCAAACCTTGTGACTAGCTCCCCAGGTTGACCACATGGGAAGAAAGAATGGAGTGTCGAAAAAAGACACAATCGAGCACAACCAACAAAATAATTAATGCAACGGTAAACGACTAAAACTAGCAGATACGCCGGAAAGTTGGGAAGGCATTAGCGAGAAAATTCTCAAGGAAATCTCAGGAGGGTGACTATCCAGCAAAAGTAAACGAGCACAGCACAGACGGACAAACGGTCGGCTAGTGGAGTGGGTAGGAATCCCGCAGACTCCCATGCCAAAATTCCCCCATGCTGGTCACAAAAACACAAAAATGGAGAATGCTCGAAGAAAAGATGTAACGAACACGCTGATACGATGAAAGAACAAGGTATTTTCATTAACTAATTTTATGTACATTAGTCCCCGGGCAACAAAATGTAGGTACATACATTCCGCCAAAAGAAAAGGAAGAACAAAATAATGGAGCCACAGAGCTCTGGGAAACTAAGGCATGGAATCGTCAAGTCTCAGCACTGAGAGTACCAGTCTCAGGAGCAGGATCACCCAACTCTGCAGCGGTTGGGGCAGAACCAATCGGACCTGGAAAGCATCGGGCATTGGGCATATCTTTCCTCCCCAAGTTGTGGCCAAATCTGATGGTCGTAGTGTTGGCGGGAATGTTGGTAAGATTAAGGCGCTGCAGATACTTCGTGAAGGACCTCGAACGTAGCTCCGGACTCCCCAAGAGATAGTCCTACATCGAACTACAACCCTCGACAAGCCCGTATCCCCACACTTCATCACAAACTCCTGGGAACAACTTCAAGAGCCTATCCAAGTGAAGGTTGACATCCTGTGTCTGGGATAAATTGGCTTGAAGACCTTGGTTAAGCCTTTCCAATCGCTCCTTCTCTTCCTTCTCTCCCTTCTCCTTCCTCTTGAGCTTCTTCTAGTGGCGCTCTAGTTTCCTCACACTCCTGCGCTCATCGGCCAGGTCAAGCCGCATCCTCTCCAGCTCGCGCTCCAATAGCTCCCTCTCCTCCCTTTCACGGCAAGCATAGTGAAGGGAGGCCTCTTGGCTGTCCACAATAAAAGCCGCCAGTTGAAGGTATCCTGACAACAAGGAAGGGCCGACGTACAACCATCAGTAAGGGGAGACTAGAAAGCTAGAAGAAAAAAGATTGAAAGAAATGGCCAAACCTCGTGGAAGTAGCCGGACAAGCACTTGGCAACCTGACTGATGGCCTCCTCACGGCTTCCTCCCTTTAACAGCTGGGATAAAGGAAAAATGACTTCCACTGAGCCCTCAACTTCAGACGATTGCGCGGCCACCTCAGGAGGAGCGGTTTGATCTTCACACAAACCTTCAGAACCGGAGTCGATTACAACATTCAAAAGGGGATCACCCCCTATTAGGCACTCTAATTGGAGGGACGGCTCCTGGTGTGAACCCCCTAATCCTCACCGATTATAACATCCAATGGGGAATCACCCCCCTTCTGGGTGCTTTGCCTGGATAAGCGAGTCAGCAACCTGAATCGTTGAACCCGCACGAACTACAACATCCAAAAGAGATCTGCCTCCCGCGTGGTCCTCCACCTCTGCACGGTTGCTGGAGGTAGCGGCCGTCTCTCTTTCATTAGTAGCCTTGTCCACGAAGGATTGGCTGCCGTCGGTAGAGTGAGACGAAGAGGGTGGAGAAATCCATGAATAAGAGCATTACTCCTCGTCGGCTTGCCCAAGAATCATGGCCACAAAGAGGTCTTGGATTAGGACGCCCATCTCAACCTCGTCCACAGACACCTCAGTAGTAGCAGCCGGTAGTGATGTCATAGGGGGATCATCGGCCGGTCCCCTCGCCAACACCTTTGTTAAAGTCGTTGAGGCCAAAGGGCAGCTGACCTCTAGGGTAGCGGACTCACGTAGTGGAGGATTCAAAGCTCCAAGAGAGGGCCTGCTGTCAACTCGGGGGCCTTCCAGGCGAGGTTTCTTCCCCTTACTCGACGGGGAAGGGCTCGAGGAATGCTTCCGAGCAAGAATAGCCCGAGGGTCAGAAGGGAGGTGAGGAGGGGAGGCAAAAAACTTCTTAAGCTCTCCTCGGAAAGAAAGACCTCAAAGAAGACGACATTGGGATTCTTTTGCACCCATTCACGAATAGCCGCAATGCACTGCACCTTGTAGGGAGTAGTCGACGGATGCACAGACTTGTCCTCCGGAACCCTGCCCCAGCCCGTCCGGATCGGAAACTCACGGTGACTCACTTGGCCCACCAGGAAGAAGAAATTGGGGGCCAATCCTTCACCTTGCGGTATCTTAACTCCAGGTTAACCAGGGCATGTGTGGGCCTAAAACTCCAGACATTCCCCTTTTGCCGTAGCACCTTATGAGTAAGGAGGAACTCACAACTGGTAAGTTCCGCAGCATCAAGATATGCTTCCAACAGAGTGCGTCGCTAGATAATGCTGCAGCAAATCAAAAGCTTCTAAGCATTCGGGTGCAATTGGGAGGGGATTAGATTCAGGTGGTCAAGAAGGTCGCGAACAAGGTGGGGAAAAGGCAGCCTCAGGCCCCACGAAAACATGAAAGAAAATAGGGCCACTCGTGTGGAATGACCCTCTGGATCAACGACACCTTCGTTGGGACCAGGAATCTCGAAAAACATTGACTCCGATACCTGGTAAGTAAGGGTCAGGGAAGCTAGCATTGGTGCAATAATAGTTGAAAGCCAACAAGTGGCCCCAAACACTGGCCCATCATTAGTGTCACCACTACCAGAGATGTTGGGTTAGGCAGATTTTTCAGAGGCTATCACCGTCAGTGTATGAGATAGTGAAAGACAAAAACATAGTTGGGCAGAGGAAAGAAAAATTGAAAAACTAAAACGGCAAGAGGGCTATAGCTTAATGACGGAAACAAAACCCCCATCTCCAATTTTATATAGAGAAAATGTGATGATTGGTTTCCCACAACTACTGGTAGAAGGGAGAAGTACAAGCCGCTTTGAATTCTGGAAGCATAATCTATGAATCAACACGAACGCGAAAAGCCACCTGACACCCTCACATTAATGAGCTTGAAAATACATCATCGGAATCATCAAAAGGCAAGCCAATCAAGAATGATGGGGAACCATTTCCAGGATTACCAAACGACAGAAGTCTCTCTGGATCTCGGGGCCATGCACACATCAACAAAAAGATCGTGGCTTCAAAGGCAAGGCAGATTCGAATAGTGATAAAATTTCCACCGTACTCGTTTTGTAAGAATTAGTGGTGTAACTGTAAGAGGATTTCCCCCCCACTAAACCCAACAAGCATGCGAATGAAAGTTGAGAAAATCAAGACCAAAGGCCTAGCCCAGGTCTAACAGTATTCAACCCGGCCCATGGGAAAGGTTCTCTAAGCGCAACCTACATGAAGAAGGGTGTTGCAAGGGATGAGACTTGTCGATCTGAAGGCCCTTCGAGTAGTGTCCAGCTCTCAAGTGTCCACTTGTATAGTAGGCGTAATGTGCGGGGAACCCTTAATCTTTTGACATGAAATACATCAACGCACCATCAAAGATATTGTCTGGGAGAAGAATATAGGAGAACACACCGCATTAAGGGACCCTAACATAGGGAACAATACAAAGAAAGCAGACTCCATGGGGCAAACACGATCTGTCCCCCCAGACTTACAATATAAGTAGCAGATCACAAGTACGAGAATATCTCTTTGATCCCTAGACTCCTTTACTCATTTACAAACTTTCAAAAATACTCACTAAATTTTGCATTGGAGGTTCCCTGGCCCCATGGCTGCCTCTCCTAGTTTCACTTTCCTTCATTTTTTGCAGGCCCATTTCGAAAGATCTGAGTTGCCAGAGCCTATCCCGAAGGTGTGCAAAACATGACGTTAACACCATGCATTTCACATTGCATAAGATATGCAAGTTTCTTATGATCAACTATAAGATAAGATCAGTTTAATAAGATCACTATTCAGATGTGTGGTACCAATGCGATTTATGGGTGGCTGTGCAAGCCACATAGCTAAGCGTGATTCACCATAGTATACTAAAATACTATCAGTAGTTTCCTTTGTGGCCATAGGATGTGGGGCTGGTGCACAATCTTGCACAAAGGGTTAAGTGTGCTGGTTGGTCAGATCAGTCAGATAATTCAAAACAAGTCCTGCATGTCATATGTATATGCATGAATAGTCATGATTTAAATTTTCTCTAGTAGGAAATTTTTTATGAAAAATCATATCTTTATTATGTTTACATTGTGATATATTTCTTACTGATTTTTCGACTAATATATAATCGAACCGGACTTTTTACACCACTATTGATGACAGACATTTCCCATTGAAGTTATTTGAAGAATTCGAATATTTTTTAAAGATATGGTCTATTTAATAATTCTTTTTATGAAATAAATATTTATTTTACTAAATTATGAAATTTCTTGTTCGGCTTTATTTACGCAAGTACATAATATCCTTAGCCCAAGGAAAGCGGGTGTTACACCATTTGAGGTGCGAGATCAATTGCATACAAGTTTATAGGTTTTGCACCACCTTCTATCTGGACCACCTTGAAATGAAATCAAAAATATGGGCACAATATAACCACTACCACGTAAATTTTACAATATTTTTTTACCAAATTAACAACTTATAGTAATACGTACTTAAAAGCTGAAGCATCCTCCTTGTAAAATGCCGAGCCATCTCAGAAATTTTCTATTTTATTTTTTTATCATTTCTTGTTTATAATACAAATACATTCACAGTTCCACTATTTATTACCACTTTATTACCTGTATTTTACACTTCTTCGCATCTCTTATTTCCACTTCATTAGCTGCCTTTTGCACTTCCCTCTATTTACCCTTTTTTATTTTTTTAAGTTCAGTTTTACCTTAAAAAAAATTGGTTTTAAGGTTAATAATACAATCGGATAACTATCTCAACATTAATTTATTTCCTTAAACATTGCTCGGTTTATAGGTTGTTCAGTTTCCAGGCTTAACTAAGGTCTATTACATCTCAAAGATGACAATCAGCCCTCCCTCTCCAAAATGATAATGAAAAAGAATGAAACCTTAAATAAAAAAATCTGCAAAGAAATAAGCGAAAGTGTTGAAACTCTTTGTGGCAATCTTGGCGACCATTTCTTTTGTGCAAAAAGCTACAGAAATTCAGACTCCAATACCAAGCCGAACACATGAAGCTGCCGTCTTTATTCCCAACACTGAAGCTGTCGTCTTTATACCTACTATCTTTACATATCTTGCAATTTTGACTTTGGCTTTTTTTTACAAATATTTTAGACACAAAAAAATTATAAAAAAGTAAATCTATAAATTAATTTGATTTGATGTGACATATCAGATTGTAAAATTATTTTTATTATTAAGTAAATTTAACAGATTCTATGAGACTACATTAATTTATAGATTTATTTTGTGTAATATTTTTTTTATATATAATAGTTCTTTTTTTTTTTTTCGCTTTTTTTTTTTTTCCTCACGTTCTACTTACTTTCCCCTTTCCCTTCCCTCCAAAGCCCGCAACAGAGACAGAAAATCCCCACCACTGCAAAACTCCAGTAACAGGCAAGAAAACTTGTCAGCCTTGAAAAGGGAATAAAGGGAAGGAAAGGGTGGTCCAACAAGCCCAATATGTCCCATTCAATCTAGCTCTCACCAGCTTCTTCCTCCCAGCCAACATGGCCTTATACATAACCTTCATAGTAAACAAACAACCCATTCCTCTTAACTCGGTCAAATACACACTCCCTAAGTTCCCACGACCAAACTTCTTCAAAAGTGAAAAATGGCCCAGCCCCAAATACACATCTTTAGATTTTACCTACTGTATTGCATCCCATTGTATATTGTTGCATTTGTGCGTCTTCGACGGGCAAAAGCTCCGAAAGCTGGATTCATTTGCATCAAAGCTATTATATTTGCTCGCACAACTGGAACTGATTGTGTCACTTTCCTCGTTGTCACCCACGGGCACGAGTTCAAACTTAAGTCTTGGAGGTTGCCAGTGAGTGATGCGGTATCGTTGGTTTCATTATGGTGGGCTGGTTTTTCCAATCGGCTTTGAAAGTGTTTGATGAAAGTTTTGAACGGGAAAACACTAGGAACAGAAAGACGAAACTCAAACCACGGACTAGGTTGGATTTGGGGTACTGAAGCGGGAAAGGGACAGGACAAGACAACTAACCCAAACGAGTTCAGAACCAAAAAGAAAAAGGAAGCGGGAGCTTCCGCTTGTATTAGTGTGTATTTTTTATGTGTTTTTGTTTAGTTTTTTTTAATATAGATTTTATTAATAATTTTAAATATTTAAAAAATAAAAAAATTTTGTAATATTATTAAAAATACTTTCTTAATCATGAAGTAATTTTTTTTATTTTACTTCATAATTAAGAAAGTGTTTTTTAATGTTTTTTTAACTTTCTGATTAAAAAAGTGTTTTTTAATAATGTTTTAAATTTATTTTATTTTTTAAAAATATATATGAAGTGTTAAAAAATCTATATAATAAATAACTTTAAAAAAACACTTAGAAGAACAATGCTAGGCGGGCTGTAGCATTGTCCAAAGAAAAAAGAAAAAAGAAAAAAATAACTGACATGACAAGTGTCACATTAGCTTGTGGGATCTCTTTGTTGTCCTTAACGGGACTCTTAGGCCTGCTTGGATATTGAGTTGAATTGAATTATTTAAGAATAATAATGAGTTGTGATTGTGGAGTGATTTTTGTGGGTCCACCTAATATGAGAAGATTAATGGCATCCGTGTCATCGAAAAGGTCATTCGTTCCCTCTCACCAAAATTTGAGCATGCATTTGTAGCTATTGAAGAGTTTAAGAACTTGGAGTAGCTTACAGTTGAGGAGTTGATGAGTTCTCTCCAAGTGCATGAGCAAAAGATGCCAAAAAAAAAAAAAAAAAATCTTAATTCTATTATATTAGAACAAGCACTAGAGTAAAAAATGACAAAATGATCGAGAGAAACCTAGCCCCAACCAAGGTCATGGTAGAGGCAGAGGGCATGGAAGTTAACGACTACCTAACCAAATTCGGTTGCAAAATAGAAGCTCCAAAAACCGAGAACAAGAGTCAACCAAGGAAGAGGAAGACCCACACATGGTCATGGAAACACCAAGACCATCCAATGTTACAACTGCAACAAGTTTGGACACCACACCTTGGTATAAGGCTCTTAGTAAAAATAAAAGTGGTTATAGACTTGTAACTCTTTGCTCTGACCAAGGTAGCGAGAGCATTGCATGGAAAATGGCATAAAACATTAGTTTAGTACTACTTACACATTACAAAAAAGGGGATTGTTGAAAGAAAGAATTGCACCATCTTTAATATGACTATAACTATGCTAAAGGATAAAGGACTACCAAAAGAATTCTGGGTAGAAGCTGTGGCGTACTCAAACTTATCTACTCAATAGCTATTGGAACACCCAGGCCCAGCACCGAGCTCAGGCCAAACTCGAGTACTATAATTTTTTTTTTTGGCTAATATTTGTGGAAAACCCACTTGAGATTTAATGAGAAATTTTGAATAGGCCATGGGTCCAAATTTATTTTGGTGGAATATAGATTTTTATTGGGATTGATAACTAAGTTAAAACCATTTAATATTTTAGGGACCAAGTAGAATCTATTTATTTGGTAATTGGCCCCAAATATTTATGGGACGAGTTGAGTATTTTAGAATTTGAGTCAAGGCCCATTAGTTTTTATTAAATACTCGACCCATGGAAATACGGACTAACCAAGGAGATTATTTGGACTGCTTTAACCAGCCCAAACTCACGGAAATGCCCCAACCATGCATGCCAAAAATCCAAGCTCGTGAGAACCAAGTCTAGACTCCACGCCATGCACGTCTACATCTCACTAGGATTTTCAATAGCAATTATATCTACACACACGTTAGAGTACACAACCGTCTCTTCCCCAAAATAGGGTTGCCGTTAATCTCCATTGAAGCTCTCCTTCCATGGATGTCGCTGCACTATGGATAACCAAAACCCACAGCTCTTCATGGCCACCACCACCCCTTAGACTACACGTCTTTCTCCCCGCATCCCAACATTCAGAACAGGACAACCTTGTTGCCCCCACGACGAAGCTGCAGCACCAAGCTACTGGCATTGGAAGAAGTTGCAAATGAAACAGCCCAATGTCTACAGCCATGAGAAGCACCATATGTCTGGTACCACCAAATTGATGGATAACCACCACCTCCACACGTATGAAATCCAACCCTATGCCTCCATGCACAACCAACACAACCTCTATTTTAGGCAAGCCAAAACAGAGCAGCACCACTGCCCATAGCCAAAGCCCCGTTGTATGCCACTGACATTGCACCAACCATCGTAAACCAAACCAAAAGGCCTCTATTTTCCCTACACCGAAAAAGAGCACTTGTTTCCCACCGTGAGCCACAAAGCAAATGCCACCCTTCTTCGTTTCTCCAATGCCAAATGGAAACTACCCATTGTGCACTGTAGCCCAACCTTGAACCCGCAGTGGACCCACCGACAGCTGCCACAATTCCTCCTCCACGACAGATCCTCTAGCTGCACAACCCCCATCGGCTCAGTTGTGGTACTCCCCACGCCACATTCATCTCGGTTAACACACACTCCAATGTAAGTAAACCTTTCTCTCTCCACTTTCTATCTCTCACATTATTTTTCTATCCCTCTCTCAATGCTCTTCCTTCACACTTGCCACTATCGATCTTGATCCGGTCACATAGATCTGCCGTTGCGAGTTGCTCCTTGGTGAGTCTAAGACCCTTTTTGCACGACTTCATACTCTAGTGAGTCCTCTATTGTGATCCCTGTATTTACATGTATTTTGACTAAGTAATTATTGCATTTCTTAAGTTTGTGGGCTTTCTTGTTTTAAATTTTAGATGATTTACGTGGTATTATTTTAAGATTTTTAACTGTTAATTCAATGTATTTTCTTATTATTAATTATTGTTCATTATTTAAATTGCTCTTTATTTTAAATTAGTTTATGGATTTAATTATTTTATTTTTATTTAGTCACTACGTTTAAATTATTTTATTTAACTCGCTGTTTTGAAATTGATTGCATTGGATCAATTTAGTGACCCAAGTGTGAGGACTGTACCTCATTTCTTTCCCTCACTTTTTCTTTTTCCCTTTTTCCTTTTTCCCTATTTTTCCCTATTTTTTTCTTTTCCTTCTTCTCTTCTTTTCCCCCTGCTTTTTTTCCTCCCGCACGCCTTTTTTCCTCCAGCACGCGAAGCTCTCCTCCCTTTTCTTCCCGTCCTTTTTCTCGACCACCTACAGTGCCGTCGTTCGCCGCTTGTTGCCGTCACCGCCCCTCCCATTCTCTTCCCCACCAGTCGGTGACCTTCCCCTTTGTTTTTAGCTCTTCCCTCGTTGTCATTAGCCTCCACGCGCAGCTTCAAGCCATGGCACCCTTGAGCTTGCGTGCCGCCATCACACCACCATTGACCACCAGCTTTTCACCACAACACCGTCGACCCTTCAGCTATCTGACCCACCCATCCTCAGCTCCGATCTGCCACCGGTGAAGCTCCTCCATCTCCATTTCTGATTTGAGTGTTTTGGCCTCCAACTACCGCCCACACCGCCACCCATGGCCAACCACCATAACCATTAGTTTCACCAACACCCCTAAGCCCTTTCCTAGCCATCCCAAGTTTTCGTTTGTTCCCGCTCAAAAGTTAGATTTTTGAGACACACGACCCTTGTCCATTTTGCACTATTGCGTTGTTGTGCCGCCACCTCTTGCACTTCCTTGATTATTCGAAAATTATATTTTAGCATTGCAAGTAATTTTTCAAAGAATTTCTTGAGATTTAAATATATTTTTGCACTAACAAATATTCTGCAGATTGATTGATTGTGCCGGACATTGAGTCCAAGGAGTATGGGGTCAGTTGGATGAGAGGATGGGTTGTTTATTTAATTGAATTATGCGTGCCTGCATTTATGTTGTGTTTAGAATCTTGGCATTTATTGCATCATTTCATGCATGCTCATGTGTTGTGAATGAAAATTGGGTTTTCATGTGAGAGATGATTTTGGGTATGTTGAAATGATTGGATTGAATGGTTTGAGAGAGGATAAAGAGATTGTAGGGATGATGGTAAGCAGAAACGGTGGTAGAATCTCGCTTACGGTGCATGCAGTAAGGATGGTTATAAGCAGGGACGGTAGTACAGTCCCACCTGTGAATCCTACCTACGGTGCACGCAGTAGGGATGGTGGTAAGCAGAGATGGTGGTAGAGTCCCGCCTGTGATTCCCGCCTACATTGTTCGATAAATAATTATGTTGTCAGTTTATGATTTAATGGTTATGAACACCATTTTCTAGGAAAATAGTTGGTTTATGTTTGGGGCATTTTCTGGGAAAATGGCATATATTATTCATGGCGTGTTTTGGTTCAAATGAGATTTTTGGCATGCATTGGAAAATAATCACTTTCAAGAAAAATGAGGTTCCTGGGGTCACATTTGTGTTTCATCATGTACACATGTTTGTTGGTTGCATTAATACATTTTTTTCTCATGGGTTGTTTAGATTATTACTTATCTGTGATACCGTAAATTTTGATGCAGATGAGAACAATAAGCCTTAGGCTTTGGCTCCACTAGAGGAGTGATCTGGGGTTGCTCTTGTGTATCGAGATTTATTTTCCCACTTGTTATGTATTTTGCCCTTGTATTATATTTTGGGATAACTGTATAACTCTTTTCTGTACAATTTTTATTTTGGTAAGTTTGTACTTAAAATTCTGATACTCAGTTGGCTAGCTTTTGATTAACCGCTGTGATTTTTGTTGTGCACTTTTGGCATGTTGCACACACTTGAGCACTTATCATTAGGATGTGTGACCCGTATTGTTATCATTACGACGTCAGATTCCCGCGTTTTTGTACGTGGGGGTTGGGGCATCACATCTGTCATTTGCAAAGATGGGCTGCCTTTTGACCTTTCGGTAGTATAACCATAGGAGTAGTGTTATTTACAAAAAATGGTATCAAGCCCTTTTGTCTTGTGATTTTCCGTAAAGCACCTGAAGAACATTTTTAAATGTATTTACGTTATTGCCCTTAATAGGTAAGCTTTGGCAAAATACTTATTGACTTGGGTTGGGCTTGACTTTTAAAATTGGACATGTATTTTAAGTTGGGCTTGATTTTAAATAGACTTATGTTTGAGTTGGGATTATGTAAAGTGAGTATTAGGTTGGAGATGTATTTTACATGGGCTTAGTTTTAATTGAGTAAATATGTTAGCCATACACACTAGTTTATAGAAATAATTTATAGTTTAATGTATTATTCGAAGAAATTAAGTGGATATCAATGAATTTGGGAAGTGGTGATATTTTAAGGTTACAAGAATTTTACATCTTTAGGAAAAATAGGTTATTTTAGTATTTCAAACTTAAATATTAAAATACGTATTTAATTAGAGATTTACGTAAGTTACGTGTCTATTTTGTAGTGACGATTGATATTCGTTTGGCACTATTTTTGAAAAATTAAAAAAAGTTAAAAAGTCCAGGTAAGCAGAGTTCCTATGTTAGACTTTGCATAAAGTGAATGGTCTGAAGGTTATTTTATAAAAAATATACATGTTTTGATATGAAAACAAAACTTGAAAACAACCTCGGTCATTTATCTGGATTACTCATGAAATTTGTATAAGAAGATAAAAATATTTTTTTGTCATGACTGGTGTAGATGAGTTATTTTTGGCATTTTGTTTTTGAACTTTACAAAAATGGCAAATATGAAAATTTATGCATGATTATATAAAGATGATCTGAATCTGTTCTGTACTCTGTTATGATATGATGTGACCTCTGAAAACCTATGCATGACATTCTGTTTCTATTCTGTTATAATCTTACCACGGGTGTAAAAATGTGGTCTTTGTTTGGGTTGGTAGCAACTTTTTTGTTTCTTGTGCATCCATTTTGGAAATAAAGTGGCTTTCTGTGTATACAATCAGGACTCCAAGAATAATAAGGGGAAGAGTCGGAAGACTTCACATTTTATTTCTACTTGGTTGGCCTCTGGGGTTTGCACAACTCTACCACGAGAGTTAAATATGAAATTCTATTTCAATGTGATGATGTTAAGTTATGATATGCCAAAGAACTTTTGAATATGAATATTTTAAACTATCGCTTTGAGATTTTGATAAAATGTTCTGGTTCTGCATTTTGAAAGTAAAAATATTTTGTTATGCATTTTGAACCCTGTAAATGTTTATGTTTACATACTAGTATATGTTCTCTACTTACTAAGTTGTTATTAACTCACCCCTCATCTCCATAATATTTTTTAGATAATTTGAATATTTCAGTTGAGGATCAAGATTAGGGAGAATGGGCGAGCTTATTTAAGTATGATGAATTAAGCACAAAAAGGGATGCCATGGTTATTGGAGAATGTTATTCAGTAACTTTGTCATGCTTTGATGACGTGGAATGTGAAGAGGTTGACGTTTATATTAAGATTTTATGGTGTTCCTAGTTAATAATTTTGGAGTAGTTGGTTTAAAACAATGAAATCTATGTATAATTGAGAATTTAAAACTTATATCTGTATTGTGAGATATGATTTTAAGTGATAGGTAATAACTCTCCGACCCATCTGGGTATGGGGCTCTACAATTATCCTATAGAAAGTATTAAGAACATGACAAATCAAGAGGAGTGGAGCAATTACAAGCCAAGTGTGGCACACCGAAAAATATTTGGGTGTGTTGCTTATTCCCAAGGCCCCAAAATCAAGAGAAAGAAGCTTGATGATCATGGTGAAAAATGTATCTTTATTGGATAAGAGTCAAGGCATACAAACTCTACAATTCATGAACAAAAAATTTAGTGGTTGGCAGAAATGTTATCTTCAATGAAGAAAGAGCATGTTGTTGGAAAGATGAAGAAATTGTAAAAGAGCAGTATGTGTTAGGGGTGCTGGAAGAAATCTTAACTAAAGTTCCACCCCCACCATCTTCTCAACTTGCTACACCATCTATAGCACAAAGAAACTCTTGACCCTCTACGACGGGAGATGGCAGTGGCATATCTTCAACAAATCAAAGTAGAACCAAGATGAGAAGTCACAGAGACATCTATCAGCAGACAGAAGATGGAGAGACTAATTTGTTTTGTCTATATGTTGATCATGAGCCTCTCACCTTCCAAGAGGTTGGAAAAGAAGATTGTTGGCTATCAGAAATGGTAGAAGGGATTCACGCCATCTAAAAGAATGAAATATGGGAGTTGACAATACTCCCACCGAACCAAAAAGCTATTGGTGTCAAGTCGTTGTACAAGATCAAGCACACCGCATAAGGTGTAGTTGAATGGTTCAATAACAGATTGGTAGTAAAAGACTACAAACAAAAGTATGACATCAACTATGAAGAAGTTTTTGCACCATTTGCTAGACTTGATACCGTGACATTGTTGATCTTAATTATTGCTCATCATAAATGGAAGATATACCAACTTGATGTAAAATCTACCTTCCTCAATGGCGTCCTTGAAGAAGAAGTGTACGTACAACAACTAGAAGGCTTCAAAAAGGAAGAAGAAGAAGAAGAAAACAAGGTGTATTGCCTAAAGAAGGCATTGTGTGGCTTATAACATGCATCTAGGGCCTATAATGCACACATTGATAGTTACCTCCATCATAATGGTTTTACTAAATATCCATATATATGAGCATTCAATCTATATGAAGAAGACTTATTTGTGAATTTCTAATCATTTGCCTTTATGTTGATGATCTTTTATACACAAGAAATAATGACGAAATGATTGAGGAATTCAAGCAATTGATGTTTAAGAAACTTGAGATAACAAACAATGGGTTGATGTCTTACTTCCTTGGAAGTAGCAACATGATGGAATTTTTTTTATTCCAAAAGAAGTAAATGATGTAGATTTTAGAAAAACTCAAGATGGATAGTTGCAATCTTGTGAATAACCTTGTTGCAACGGGTACAAAATTGTCAAAACAAGGAAATGAGCGAGTCATTGAGATGACTCTTTGTAGAAGCTTGAGATACTTGACCATCACAAGACCTGATATTGCCTGCGGAGTTGCGCTCATGAGTCAATATATGGAGAGCCCAATGAAGACTCATTGGTTAACTACAAAAATAGTCCTAAGATACATCAAAGGCACCTAGAACTTTTGTTTGTTCTATGCTTATGGTGAAAACGCTACTCGATTATTCAAATAGTTATTGGGGAAGTGATCAATATGAAAGGGAATGTATCACTCGCTACTTGTTCTATCTCAATTCAACGACATTTTCTTGGACTTTCAAGAAACAAGAAATTTTCGTCTTATTGACCTGTGAAGCGGAATATGAGACAACACTCTACAATTTGTGAATCTATATGGCTAAATAATCTCTTGAAAAAAACCAGCTATGAAGCTTGCAAAGAATCAGCTGCAACATGGGAAGAACAAACATATTGATACAAGGTTTCATTTTCTTAGAGACCATGTAAACCAAAAGATAATAGAGCTCAAATATTGCTACAACACTGAGCAAATAGCAAATATTCTTACGAAGCCATTATCAAGCAAAAATTTCATGATGCTCGGTATAATGACGTTTTGATTTGAGGGGGAGTGTTGGAAATCTAACAAAATCAACGTCTGAAGACTTTAGGGTATTCTACAAATAAGAATTTTCAGTTTTGAAGAGTCTCATTTAGTTTCTCAATGTTATTTTTCCATTTGTAAGAGTGTTTTTTAGTTTATCAATATTACCTTTTTATTTCCCGACAATGCGTCTTTTTTCTTTCAAGAGTGACTTTATAGTCATTAAGCATTGAATAATTTTAAAAAGGCTCTTATCACTACAAGAGATTGTGTTTTTTGAGACAAAAAATTTTGTCTCAAAAATCACAATTTTCGTCCCATGAAAAAATTTCATCTCAAATTTGTCTCTGAAATACCATTTCAAAAATTTTTTGGAGACAAAAATCAAATTTTGTCTCAAAAAATCATTTTTAGAGACGAAATTGGGTGAATCCAATCGAAACCATTCAAAAGGATAATTTTGAATGGAATATTTCTCCGTCCGAACCAAGATGACCATTTGAACAATATGAAATATTCATTCGAACTAATGTCTATATTTGATCCTATTCGAATAAACGGAGTGTTCGAATAGATTTTATGCGTTCGAACTAATAAATTTTTCAAACGACTCGTGTTCGAACAAAAATTATGTCTGTTCGAATAGAAATTTTATTTTTGAAAATTATATCTGTTCGAACTGGGTTTTACACATAACTATTGTTCGAACAAATAATTTATTGATCGAACGTCCGTATTTCTCTTTTGTCGTTTGAATGGGTTAGTTTTTGTTCAAATATGTCTGTTTTGGTTTGAATGTAATTACAAATGGTAATTTACCGTTCAAATTAGTTATTTACCATTCGAACTGTATTAATCATACAGATAAGAATTTAACTAAAAATACCACACTAATATTACACAATTTGTAATTCAAACATCAATTGTTCAAATGTTTTGGAATATCATAATATAAATGCAATGAAAGTAAAGATAAATTTGAAGACTATGGTAGTGGTATAGAGTTTTGGGACATCATTGACTGGAATTGTTCAAACATTTTTTGGTTATTCAACTGCATCCTCTCTTCTAATTTCGCCTCCAAATCCACTACTTGATCTAATCGAGCCAGCAACCATTTTTCTTTGGACCTCAATTGTTCAATCTCAAGTGTTGCTTCCTCCAATTCCTTAGTCTTGTCGTCATTCGATCTGGCTTAAGAATAGGATGATGATGATGATGATGAGAATGATTTTAGGCAACGTCCTAGGCCCCTCAAATATCCAAAACGTGATCCAAGAACTTGAGAAAGGATCTGAGCATCGTTGACATATGATGCATCAGATGGATCCGCAACAATTTCCTTAAGATATATCATCTTGTCCTACAAAAACAAAAACATTAAAGTTAGTATAAGTAACAAAAATATTATGTGACAGTGGAATTAAAAAAACTTAAACTTACATAATTTACCTCTGCTTCGGGACTAGCCCAAGCACATCACGATTTTTATATGTTTTACCATACAATTGGGTCAAATCATACTCAGCGGGACTTTCTTCTTCCTACAAAAGGAAAATTTATATTAGAACTTAAATCAGAAAAGATGTATTATATGTTAATATTTTATGTGCACAAAAATAACTTACTAGTACTCCGTTGCTAAAAAAAAATATTATTCTATATGTTTAATACATCTGTGATATACTATTAAAAAAAATAGCAGCGATATTATCTGATAAGCAAGATCTTCAAACATATCACAAACTCTTTCATTCGTTTGGTAGAATGGATTTTGGCGTGCTTCTATTTTAGCATTGAACTTCTTATAATGTGATGGCATCGACCTTTGTACCTCCGAAATGTATTTGACATTAGTTCTTCAACCTTTAATCAATCCTCTCTTTGGCCAAAATTAAGCTCAAACTCATCCTTTCAAAAATTATAAACAATTAGAATAAATACAAAGTAACTTGAAAGTAATATGTTATATACTTAGTTGCTTGAGATGTAACTTATTACCAAACAATGATTTTTTATGTGGTCTTTCACATCTTGGGAAACTTTAGACCAAGAGGATGTAGCAATCGGTACATACGTGCGAGTAAGTGTACCAACATAAGAAACAAGCCATGCTACCGAATCTTCGGAGCCACCGATGTGATCATCAGGAATATCAACCTTGATTTTACCAACTTTCCTTACTTTCTCTATGTAGACACCCTTCATAGTGCCTCTAGCTCGACACTTGCTTACAAGAGCTATATATACAATAATTAAAGCATAACTTTTAAATTAAGTTAATTTATTTTATAAATATATCACTTAAATTGAGAATAAAATATGATATTTAATTTGATAAAATAACTTGGTCTGGACCTGGTGATGTTGGCTCACTATTCATGACAAATGAACCACACGGGGAGTCAGTAATGGATAGGGATAGCACACGTGTTGCTTTGTGTTTGGGAGGCATATCTATTTGAAATTGTAATAAATTATTATTCAAACAAATGTTATCATAACTTATATATGTTAATATTACTTATAAAAATTCATGTTTGAAATTCATTCACTATCCGTTTTGCTGAATCAGTCACCCTCATCCTCACTAGACACTTTAGTTGATTCATCTTCTTCCGATATTTCACCCTCAATTATTTCGGGCTGAACATCTTCTCTATGCAATAGAACCATATCATATTGGCTCAGATCAACAAATAGATTGATGTCTACTTTATTTTCTTGATATGCTTATTCATTTGCTGGATTATCAACTTCTTCATGTGGTTAGTCTGCCTTTGGAATGTAATCATATACATTTCTTGGTGCAAACTTCTCCGCTACCCACCATGGGTTTCCATACTCCAGATCATCTAAATAAAAAATTTGATTTGCTTGGCAAGCGAGAGCGAAAGGATCATCCTCATACCATGTGCAAGATGTATTGACACTCACAAAATAATCATCGTTACGCACTCTCAACCTAGGATTTGAGACATCCTACCAATTACATTTAAACAATCAGACTATATATCCCCCCACATACTTTAACGCTATGATATCTTCCACAATTCTGTAGAAGTCAATGTTATCATCCCCATGACTTCCTTCGACTACGACCCCACAATTTTGAGTTTTCCTATATCATTCTCTATCAATTGTGTGAAATCTATATCCACGCACTAAACATCCTGAGTACTGGATGGCCCACATGGATAGACCACATGCTAGAGCATATAGTTCTGGTGAGATTTCTTCTGAATTTTCACCATATTTCAATGCAACCTATATTACTAAATATTATTAAATAGAAAAAAAAGTAGAATTTAGTAGTATGAAATTCGTATAATAAAATAGGGCTTAACAGTAATACCGTATGTTTAAACCACGAGGCAAATTCCTCTTCGTGCGTCTTTTCTACGTCAGTTACACCATTCGAGCAAAGTAGTTGTATATATTCGTTATGCATGTTCATATGAATGTTTAATTTGTATAAAGTTATACTATATTATTATACATAAACTTAAAGATAATATTGATTTAGATGATCATCACTAATCTCTAGTTGTTATCAATCTCTGCGCAGTTATTCAAGACATACCATCGAGCTCTTTCAAACTTTCACCTACATAGATCATAGCCCCTTTGTGCGCCTATGGGACGCACGATCTGGGAAAATATAGTAAATGTCAATGAGACTTCCATCTCTCGCCCACCTTCATAATTTCGGTCTGGTCTTGTAAATCAAGTATCAGCTCCACGAAAATACATTGAATAAAAGGTATGCCACTCATTATCAATATATGACTTTGTAATCGAACCTTCTGAATGAGCTTTATTCCACACAGATCGCTTAAGTTTTCACAAAAATCGTTCAATAGGACATTCATCTATACTGAACCGGGCCAGTGACTAAAGCCTCACGAGGCAGGTGCACAGCCAAATGAACCATTACATCAAAGAATGAAGACGGGTACAAACTCTCCAATTTATACAATATTACTGCAATGTCAGCTTCTATTTTTAACAATGCATCAACTTTCAACGTTTTACTACAAATGTCTCTGAAAAATCTCCCTAATTCTGTGAGAGCTGTTCGAACATCTCGAGTAAACTTTCCACACACACCAACCGACAACAGACGCTACATAAATACATGACAGTCATGACTTTTAAGACCAGTTATCTTCCAATCATGTGTTCAAACATATCTTGTTATGTTTGAAGCATAGCCATCGGGTAATTTGATTTCATAAACCAATCATAAAATTTCTTTCTCTCATCATTTGAAAGTGTATACCATCCAATGGACATATAAGCTGACGACCCATTATTTTGCAAATGCAACTCCGGTCTTATCCCCAGCTTCTTTAAATCTTTACGAGAGTTAGTTGTATCTTTTGTCTTCCCTTCTATTGATATCAGAGTGCCCAATATATTCTCGCATATATTTTTCTCTATATGCATAACATCTAAATTGTAGCGCAGTGTCAAGGTATACCAGTAATGCAATTCAAAGAAAATACTTTTTTTTGTCCAATTCAACTCCACTGTTTGTCGTTTTCTCTTTCGAACCCTTGTATCTTTCCCAAATATGTTTTCTGAAACATCCCCCAATTGCGCGATAATATCATTCCCAGACAACTCTGGCGGTGATGCCCTGCGCTCAACCCTTCTATTAAACATCGCTCTATTTGAACGTCATCTATGATCATGTGGTAAATAACGACGATGTCCCATAAAACATAATTTCTTACCATGACTCAACCATTGAGACTGTGTATCTTTATTGCAAACAGGACAAGCCATTTTACCTTTTGTGCTCCACCCAAACAGATTTTCATATGCTGAAAAAACCATTTATTGTCCACATCACTACAACAAGCATCTTGAACTTCCTCGACAAGGCTGCATCATATGTACTGACACCCTGATCTCATAACTCTTTCAACTCTGCAATCAGTAGTTGCAAATATACATCTAATTCATTCCTTGGTGACCTTGGCCCTAGTATCAGTAGAGTCATCATAAAATATGGATCCTTCATACACTTCCAAGGTAGCAAGTTATAGGGCATTAATATGACAGGCCAAGTACTATGAGAAGTGCTCATGTTGCCAAATGGATTAAAACCATCAGTTGCTAAACCAAGACATACATTGCGAGGTTCTTCAGAAAATCATGGATACTGGACATCAAATTTCTTCCATTGTAAGGAATCTGTAGGATGTGAAAGGAAGTTTTCATTTTTGACTCTTTCTGTGTGATGGCAAGACATATCTTTGGTAGTCAACCGGGATGTAAACAATCTTTGAAGTTGAGGAATCAACGGAAAATGTCTTAACACTTTTTGGGGTACATTACGTTTATTGGATGTCCATCTTGACTCATGACATATTGGGCATGAGTCAAATTCTACATATTGCTGCCAGTAGAGAATACAATTATTTTTACAAGCGTGGATAATATTATAATCAAATCCTAACCCTCGATTCAATTGCTTTGCTTCATAAAAATTACAGGGTACAACATTATCCTGAGGAATGCCACTTTAAATAATTCTAGCAATATGTCAATGTCCTTGGCAGAAATACGACAAATAGACTTAATATGAAGCAACCTCACCGTGAAAGACAACTTGCTATGACGAGTGCACCCCTCGTACAATTGATTACTATAATACTTAAATATATTATAAGTATATTTTATAATTATATTATATTAATTTTTAAGTAATTACTATATTATATAATTATATTATATTATAATTTAAGCAATTACTACGATGCTGTTCAAAACAAGATTCTGAACGTACAGGGTCTCATTCGAACTAACATTATAGTGTTCGAACGAGACAATCCCAGATTTTAGACACGAAACAGAGACAAAACATTTGCCACTAAACACAATTTTCATAATCACAATCTTATAAAATGTATATTGGCAGAGTGCTGATTTTAAGTAGGATTGCACAAACATAAATATACCAAAAATCTTAACGTAATTAATTAAAAGTAATAAATTATCAAAAATCTAAAAATTATAAATAATACCTCGAATTTAAGTAATCCAAACAAAAGTATCAATCCAGAATACCTACATAAGCATAAAACACATTATGAGAAAACCTAAATCATGTGCAATAAACTAACATTAATGAAACTTGAAATACAAAAAAACATAGAACAAAAAAAATAATACCTTTTATAAACCTCTCATTTCTCTCTCAAGAATCCCTTCTTTCACTAAGTTTGTTCCTTTCTCTCTCTCCATAACACTCTCTCACACACACAAAATCACATGCCTCCAAATATATTTTCATCAACTGTGAAAATGTACTAGAGGTTGAGGTATTTGAATTTGTGAAGTCCCATTTGAATTGGACATTTATGCATTTGAACAAGAAAATTTGGAATAAGCGCCAAATCTGCAGCGATTTATTTCACGTTCGAATGTGTAACTTTGTTGTTCGAACTAACAAATTAGAATATTCCTTGACATATTCTTCAAATGTAGACAAGTTCAAAGGGTATTTTCGTAACACTATTCGACCAGTGCGTTTGAATGACGAATTTTCACGTTCGAATAAACAAACATTCAAAATATTTGGGGTAAAGTTTCCCTCCAAACACATTCCACGAGATAAAACCGTTTGAATGGGACGTTATTAGGTTCGAACCAATCACAAAATATTTTAATATTATATAATATATAATAACTATATATTATAGCAACTATTTTATATTATAACTGATAATATATAATGCACTACAAGTCTAATAGTTAATATAATACTTATATTATATACTAACTATTAATATATAGTACTTATTAATATATATATATATATATATATATATACTTTTGGTCTTCTAATTTTGCACTATATATTATATAACTTACTACTTTGTAATATAAAATATAAGAAGTATAGTTATAGTAACTTATAATAGTAACTAGTAACTATAGTAACTATTTACTATAGTTATCATAACTTGTATAGTTATCATAACTTATAATGCTTACACTGTACTACCTATATAACTAATAGCTACTATATATATATTAATTATATTAATTTGTATAGTTATCATAACTTATAACACTTACAATGTAGTAGCTAAATAACTAATAGCTACTATATATATATATATATATATATATATATATATATATTAACTGTATTAACTTGTATAGCTATCATAACTTATAATAGCTATAGCTATATAGTAACTATAGTTATATCGTATAGTTATCGTAACTTATAATAGCTATAGTTATATTGTAACTATATATCTAATACTTACACTATAGTAGTTATATAACTAATAACTACTATATCTATATTTATATTAACTTGTATAGTTATCATAACTTATAATACTTACATTGTAGTAGCTAAATAACTAATAGCTACTATATATATATATATTAACTATATTAACTTGTATAGTTATCATAACTTATAATAGCTATACCTATATAGTAACTATATATCTAATACTTATACTATAGTAGCTATATAACTAATAACTACTATATCTATATTTATATTAATTATATTAACTTGTATAGTTATCATAACTTATAATAGATATAGCTATATAGTAACTATATATAATACTTACACTGCAGTTATATAACTAGTAACTATAGTTAGTGCTATAATATTATATAAACTATACGAGAATAGTTATCATAACTTATATATAGTGGCTATATAATTAAGCCATTGTAATTATACTAAGTACTTAGTATGTACTTAATATAATAGAATAAATATATTTACAAATAATATACTAAATATATTAATTAAAAGTATTATAATACTATTATTAGTTTTATTTTTATGCTTTTGTACTTTGTAATATTAGTATTATTATACACTACTATTAGTAATATAATTATAAATATATTAATATAATAACCATTTGAACGGATATTTATCCAGTTCGAACGAGATGCCATGGTCATTATAGACGTAGTTCGAATACAATTACACAAAACTCTCTTATTCGAACCAGCAATGGCCGAGAGCCTCAGAGTTCGCCCCTTATCTCCGCTGCGAAAAGCGCCACTCAACCGCCATAGCAACCCCACATTTGAACTTCTAAGAGGTTTGGGTCAACTCTCCACTTCTATTGTTTAGTTTTTTGCACGAATGGGTTGTGTTTGGGGGGTATGGATTTCGAATCCGAAATCCATCCATTTTGGTGTATTCCGTAGAAATAACATCAAAATAATTAGTAGAAATGATTGGGCTTCACTCCTTAATCATTTCTACCAATTAAAATAAAAGATAACATCTAGATATGAAGTTTTTCAGTTCGGGGCTGAATTGACTTAGCCAAGGCTATTTGGCTTCTTCCTGTTCGAACTAACTCTAGTCTGTTCGAACGCTTAGTTGCCAAACAACATTATTTCTGTTCGAACAAAATAAATTCATTTGAATGAACAAAGATTTCTAGTTCGAATAAACAGAACAATCCATTCGAATAGATTTGACTAGTTTGAACAGAATATGTTCCGTTTGAACGAATTATTTCAATTCATTTCAATATATTATAATTCTTAAATAATTTAATTTAAATATTATGGTTAATTATATTCTTACTTTCTTTATGGTTAAACAGTATATCAATGGCATGTAGCAGAAGAAAACGTGCGAGAGATCAGCCCAGCCAAAGTAGTGGAGCAGCTCATGCTCAGGAGACGAGGCCTATACTTGTCGAGCGTCCAGTCATTTTGTCTGACTTTTTTGATCTTTCATGGGAGGGACGAAGCATACAGTCCATCTTCACCGAGCGGAGATGGATACCGATCTATGAGCAGCTGCATATCCAGAGATGGTCGGTGAGTTCAACCGTGCTATGGGAGAATTTAGCGCTGATGCTCTGTTCTACACCCTATCGGTCCGAGGAGTGAGTATTAATTTCTCTCCTCGCATTATTGCTAAGTTCCTTGACATCCTGCGCATAGCCGACGCATATCCTACAGCGGCTACACGGGGACTAGCGGCTGCACTATCTGATTCCGACACACCGGCCGCATCCTCCATGCTAGCCCCGAATGTAGATTCCGATGCTAGTTCGGATTGTAATGAGGATGAGGATCTACCTGATGATGATTTCACAGAAGATCAGGTGCATCAGTTAGTGCGAGACCCATTGGCTCTTCCATATGATGGGAGTAAGGTGATCTGACAGGCCGATTATCTAGATTTTTTAGAATGCTTAATTTGATTGTTGGCTATAACATCGATCCGAAAAAATATAAGACTGATTTTGAGATTAATCGAGCCAGATTTTTGCTGTGGATAGCACGGGGGGATCTCATTGATCTGGCATTGTATTTATTCCTCCACATTCGATTGGAGTCACAATTTTCCAGTAGAGGTAATCTACCATTTGCACAGCATATATCTAACCTCCTACCCTGATCGGGGGTTACAGTGTCGGCTATTGAGCGGAGGTCGCCACAGATGGGGCCCTTTAACAAGATCACATTCAGCAAGAGCAAGAGGCACTTGCGGAAGACTGCACTAGAACAGTCTAGTGATCCTCCCACAGATCCAACTTCTAGTGGTGCTGCTGTTGTTGAGAGACAGCCTCCCAGGGCTACTTTGGATCAAATACGAGGTCTGTTTGTAGAGTTCGTTGAACCCATTATGGAGAAGCTTAAGTATCTGGAAGGATCTATTAAAATGTTGCAAGGGGATGTTGACCTACTAATGACCCAAAGATCGCTTTAGTTATTATTTTACTTTTTTATGTTGTATTAAACATTATATATTTGATATGTAATTAATGTATGGTTTTTATTTTTCGTCTTTACTACTTTGTTTATTTTTTTTATTTTACTTGTCGTTCATGATAATATAAAAAATGATACTATCTCTAAATTTATATTTATATAAATTTAATAGAAAATAAATCATTATAAAGTTTTGAAGTTAATTACATAAAATTAATTTATGAATTTATAAATATTTTAACTCACTGCAAATCATAATATATAATATATACATATTTTTATATTTTAAAAATGATAACAAATTAATGAGAAAAATATTTATTACTTTAATGGAAAAAATATATGCACAAATCTACACTAATAAAAAAATTAATTGAAAAAATTTCCGTTTGAACAAATAAATTTAAGCTCGAATGGTTATTAACTTTCTTCAGGAAAAATAAATTAATTTTTCGCCAATATTATTATTTGAATAAATTATATACTGTTCGAACGAACATTAATTCTATGTTCGAATCAATTTTGTTCCGTTCGAACGGTTTTCTTTTTTTGAGACGATTTTGTACATCACAAAATATCTTGTTCGAATGAATAGTTTTCCGTTCGAACGAATTTAGTACCTCAAGCATTTTGTCTCCAAAAATATCTTTTAGGGACGAAATTTAATTCGTCCCTAACAAATTTCGTTCTTAAAAATTAAGTTTCTTGTAGTGTATATATATGCTTATATATAGGCTGATGCATTGTCATTTATTTAAAGATTAATAATACGAAAAGCTGATCTTCAATTACTTTTGTGTTCAGTTTTCATAAATTAAACCCTTCACAATTACGATATATCCAAAATGATCCATTTGAATGTTTTGTGATAACAAGGGAGTTTCACAATATGCATATAAATAGAAGGAAAATGTTTGGTCGGCAAAGAGATATATATTATAAAACAAAACTAACACGTGGCTTTATGTTATATATAAGCTACATTACAAAACCTTATTTTAGATTAAGTCTTTATATAAATTGAAACTTTTTATTTCTCAAGATTTTTTCATCAACTTGACACTTGTCCAATAAGCACTCCTTCCTCTTAAGAACTTCAAGAGCAGATTGTGCAGTGCAATAAGCAATAGCCTGAACAGTGACCATTGGATTCACACCTAAAGCTGTTGGAAAGACACACGTATCAGCTATGAAAAGCCCCTCCGCCTCCCATATCTCTCCCAACTGGTTCACCACTGATTTCTTTGGGTCAACCCCCATCCTGCAGCTACCCATCTGATGCGCTGAACATAAGGGAGACGAAAGCCCTCTCAATGGCCTTGAACTTTCCTCGTTCACGAACTTCTCAAACTCATGAGAGCTTGCTTTCTTTACGTTTAGGGTCTTTCCTTTTACGTGATGAGTCCCGATTTCTTCAGCTCCGGCTGCTGAAAATCCTCAGTGCCTTCTCTATCCCTTTCTTTAGATTCTCTTCATCAGCAACTTCCATTTGGTAACTAACTGAGGTCGGTGAAAGAATTGTTCCTGAACCTTTATCCCTTGCCAATGCAAATATATGGGCAGTCCTAGAAAACGGTTTTTCATATCTGTGCCGGAAACCCACGGCATTAACACGGAGAACGTACCGGGGTGCAATGAAGGTGTCTGTATCAATGCTCCATATCCAGACCCATCAAAATTTGCAACAACTGGAGACATTGCTGTCATTATCCCTCCTTCATAGCTTTTCTTCTCCGCCTCTGGTCAAATATCGGATGGGGATTTGTCCGGAAAATAGCCACATGACATTGCCACTGGATGTAGATGCAAGTTCTTTCCAATGTTGGCATTCTTCAACCCACTTCTTTCCAACAATGCTGGTGTGCTGAGGGCGCCACATGCAACGATAATCACCTTAGACTCCACTACACAAATTTCTTTTGCTCCTTTATACTCGTACTCGAAAGCAACCCCAGTTGCTATATTCCTCTCTCTTCCTTTCTTTCTTTTGTTCAAGACTTTGATGGCCTCACAACTGTTGAAGTCCCTGCCCCAAGCAAGCAGTCAACAATGACTGCTTGCTTCTCAACCTCCAGCGTGCAGCGCCCAACGCCTAGTGCCCAACTGTCTACTAAATGCATATTAAATACATTCACACGGTAATGCGATATACATTCGCTTATAAATTGAAGCTTCATGCGAGAGCTTCTGACACACCCAAGGAAGAGAAGAGAAAAGAGAGAGAGCCTGGAGAGCTCTGAGAGAAAAGAAGAGAGTTGAGTTGAGTGGAGTGTGATCCTCCTCCTCTGTAATATTTTCTTGTGTACCACTATTTAATAGTGAAGCTCTTTTCTGTGGATGTAGGCAGTTGCCGAACCACGTTAAATTCTTGGTGTCACTGAGTGCGTAGAGTGTACTCTTTTTTTATTGCTTTTATCCCTTCCGCTGTGTTGATTTCCCCATCAAGTGGTATCAGAGCGATTGTTGGGAAGAGTTTTTTTTATAGAAAACTCGTTTTTAATGTGTAGCTCAGTTTTCAAATTTAAGCATACCACTGTGTTCGTCTCATCGAGACAAGAAAAGCGGTGAAAACCAGAGGCCGGACGGACGCCGCACGCTCCCCCACGCGCCGTCTGAAGATAGGAGAGTGAGTTCACTCTCGACACGCGCCTAACGCGCCAAGGAGAGGCACGAGCGCGTGATACCCACTCTCGGAACGCGCCACACGCGCTCCAGAGAGGCCCTTGCGCGTGAAGTTCACGTGCTTGACGTTTTCTACTGACTCCAGAAGAGCATGAGTTACACGCGCCTACGCGTTCCACGCGCTCCAGTGAGGTTATGGCACGTGAAGAACACGCGCCTAAGCGCTGTTAGTCGCGCCACGTGCTGCACGCACGACAGTGTTCCTGTTTTAGTTCTTTTGCTCATTCCTTGTGCTATCTGAGTCCGATTTTGACGAAACAAGACTCGTTTCCAACAAAATCAAGCGTTCCGGACACAACGGTGCTGTCCGTTTTGCGATATTTCACTTCAAAGATCCTGTACTTGCATTTTGTATTTAGAATCAGTCTAAATCCATGGAGGATTCAGCATCAGGCGCCATGATAAAGCTGACTGCCTCAAACTACAGTATTTGGAGGCCTCGGATGGAGGATCTATTGAACTGTAAAGATCTGTCTGACCCTTTGGAAGATGAAGGGAAGAAGCCAGATGAAGTTACGGATCAAGTGTGGAGAAAGATGCACAAGAAGACTATCGGTCAGATCAGACAATGGATTGACTATAGTGTTTTTCACCACGTGGCCCAGGAGACAGATGCATATAGCCTCTGGAAAAAGTTGGAGGATATGTATCAAGCTAAGACTGCTCGAAACAAGGCCCTCTTGATGAGACGGCTTGTTAACTTGAAGTTGAAAAGCGACACCTCTGTTGTCGAGCACACTAGCGAGTTTCAAAACCTAGTTAACCAGCTCGGATCCGTCAACCTGAATCTTGGCGATGAAGAACAAGCCCTGCTACTTCTCAGTTCGTTACCAGATAGTAGGGAGACGCTGGTGGTCTCCCTCAGTAACTCTACTCCAGATGGCAAACTTACCATGACGATGGTTAAGGATGCCTTGTTTAATGAGGAGGCCAGACGAAAAGAGACAAGCATGAATCAAACTCATGTCCTTGTCACCGAGAGTAGAGAAAGGCCTCGAGGTGATGATAGAGGGAGAAGTGGAGGCAGAAACAGAGGAAAGTCTCAACCACATGGAAGGTCCAGCAGTAGCAGGAACCAGCAGACGGGTAACATGAAATGTTACCATTGTGGCAAAGAAGGCCACATAAGGAAAAACTGCCCCAAGTTTTTAAGGGAGCAAGGTCAAAGCAGTAAGCTGAAGAAAGAAGATGGTGAAACCCTTGTCACTCTTTCGGGAGATGTGGCAATACTCTCCACCAGTGACGAGACGTGTCTGCACGTTGCAAGCCATGATGTTGAGTGGGTGGTAGACACAGCAGCATCATACCATGCCACTTCCCATAGTGAATTTTTCACTACGTACAAAGCAGGAGACTTTGGTACGGTAAGGATGGGAAACGCCAGTTCCTCGAAGATCGTGGGAGTTGGCGAAGTGCAGATAAAAACCAACGTTGGTTGTACCATGGTGTTGAAAGATGTTCGACACATTCCTGACCTTCGGCTCAACCTGATTTTGAGAACAGCCCTTGATTGACAGGGCTATGACAGCTACTTCAGCAATGACACTTGGAAGCTGTCACAAGGTGCCATGGTTGTCGCCCGAGGACATATTTGCGGTACGTTGTACAAGACTCATGTGAATATTGATACTGATAGCCTCAATGCAGCAGAAGACGAGGCATCACCGAATCTGTGGCACAAGAGACTCGGACACATGGGTGAGAAATGGTTGGATATGCTTGCTAAAAAGGCACTCATCAAGGCTGCCAAAGGAATATCGTTAAACCCTTGTGAGTACTGTTTGTTTGGCAAATAATGCAGAGTCTCGTTCAATTCCTCTACGAAGAGAAGATCAGAGTTGTTGAGTCTGGTACACTCTGATGTATGTGGTCCCATGGAAGAAGAGTCATTAGGAGGTAACAGATATTTCGTGACATTCATTGATGATGCTTCACGAAAGGTCTGGGTATATGTTTTGAAGTCAAAGGATCAGGTCTTCGAGCACTTCAAGAATTTCCAGACCCTAGTGGAAAGAGAGACGGGAAAGAAGTTGAAGTCCCTGCGAACGGACAATGGAGGAGAATATGTTTCCAAAAGGTTCGCTGCATACTGCGCTGATCGCGGTATTCGACATGAGAAGACGGTCCCATATACCCCTCAACACAATGGTGTAGCCGAAAGAATGAATCGGACCATCATTGAAAGAACAAGATGCATGCTCAGTATGGCTAAGTTACCAAAGTCATTCTGGGGTGAAGTTGTTCGTGCTGCCTGTTACCTGATCAACAGATCACCTTCCGCACCACTGGATTTGAAGTTCCTGAGAAGGTTTGGTCTGGAAAAGATGTCTCTTACTCTCACCTGAGAGTGTTTGGGTGCAAAGCCTTTGCACACATATCCAAGGAGCTGAGACAGAAGCTCGATGTCAAGTCAACTCCATGTATCTTTGTTGGATATGGAGATGAAGAATTTGGATACAAATTATGGGGTCCAGTGACAAAGAGAATTGTCAGAAGTAGGGACGTTGTGTTCCATGAAAACCAGCATATAGGAACTGAAGCTTCCTCGATGTCAGTAGAGCCTAGTTCCTATACACATCCTGCACCATTACAGTTCGCCACAGATAATGAGGATATGCAGGATCGAGATCCAGAAGCAGAAGAAGAAGCTCAGGGTGTTGAGCAGGGGGAGCAAGAACTCCCTCCACCAGCAGCTGGTGTACCACCATAAGGGTTAGATGGTGATGAACCTCCTTTGGTTGATGAAACTCAACCAAGAAGATCGGTAAGAGGCCGCCTACTGATTCCGTCGATGAGATATCCGGAACCAGACTATATTCTGCTTACTGATGAGGGGGAGCCGGAGAGCTTCCAGGAAGTTCAAACTCATGCTAATAGAAGCCTATGGGTGCAGGCAATGCAAGAAGAGATGAGTTCTTTGCAGAAAAATCAGGCCTATGAGTTGGTGAAACTTCCTGAAGGAAAGAAAGCCCTAAAGAGCAAATGGGTGTTCAAGTTGAAGAAAAATGGCCAAGGAAAGCTGATAAAGCACAAGGCCAGATTGGTTGTCAAAGGATTCCAATAGAAGAAGGGAATCGACTTTGACGAGATATTTTTCCCGGTGGTGAAAATGATGTCAATCCGAGTCATACTCGGATTGGTAGCCAGCTTGAATTTAGAACTCGAATAGATGGATGTGAAGACAGCCTTTCTCCATGGAGATTTAGAGGAGGAAATCTATATGGAGCAACCAGAAGGGTTTGAAGCTCCAGGGAAAGATCACTTAGTCTGCAAGGTAAAGAAGAGTCTCTATGGCCTCAAGCAAGTGCCGAGGCAATGGTACAAGAAGTTCGACTCATTCATGATGAGTCATGGTTACAAGAGACTTGTTGCAGATCAGTGTGTCTATGTTCGAAGGTTCCAGGATGCCAAGTTTGTCATACTCCTTCTTTATGTTGATGATATGTTAATCGTTGGTGAGGATAGGTCCAAGACTAACAAACTAAAGAAGGAACTATCCAAGTCCTTTGACATGAAGGACTTAGGCCCAGCACAACAACTTTTGGGCATGAAGATTGTTCGTGATAGGAATGTCAAAAGGGTGTAGCTATCACAACAAAAATATGTTGAACGGGTCATCAGACGTTTCAACATGGGAGATGCTAAGCCAGTCAATACTCCACTTGCTAACCACTTCAAGTTGAGCAAGAGCTCGTGTCCTTCTTCAAAGAAAGAGATTGAAGAAATGGAAGTAATTCCCTACTCTTCAGCAGTAAGAAGCCTGATGTATGCAATGGTTTGTACCAGACCAGATATTGCTCATGCTGTAGGCATGGTGAGCAGATTCCTTTCAAATCCAGGAAAGGATCATTAGGAAGCAGTCAAGTGGATTCTCAGGTACCTAAAAGGTACATCAAAGATGTGCTTGTGTTTTGGGGGAGCTAAACCAGTTTTGGAAGGCTATACAGATTCAGATATGGCAGGAGATCTGGATAGCATGAAATCTATTTCAGGATTTCTCTTCACTTTTGCAAGAGGAGCTGTCTCTTGGCAGTCTAAATTGCAGAAGTGTGTTGCTTTATCTACAACTGAGTGCGTAGAGTGTACTCTTTTATTACCGCTTTTATCCCTTCCGCTGTGTTGATTTCCCCATCAACAACCAGGAAGAATAGCACCATTGCCTGCACTTACTAAATCCACAAGCCATGTCTCTGAGGTGCCTTTCTTTTTCCCATCCTTGCAGCCAAGACAACACCAACCACAATAATGATCTAGTGGTGAATTTTGAGGAATGGTATTCACAGGATAACCCAATTCTTGACACCCTTTTCTAAGGATTGCGTTTTGGAATCCTTCATTTTGGAATTCAGATTGAACTCCCATATTTTCGCAGACAACATCCATGGCTTCTCTGTATAGTTCACTATAAAATATTTCTAGCTCATGACACACACTCCAGTCCTTAATTACATGCTGAGGGGTTCGAACTAAGGCAGACTAGTTAATTGTAGAGCCTCCGCCAACTGTGGAGCCTGCAAGAATTAGCACACTCGTATCATCCGTCGCCAAAAGACCACTAGACAAATACATTTGCTCCATAGTTGGGCCTTCAAGAAGTGAGAGATTTTTCCTGGCAAAGTAATTTCCTTTCTCCAAGGCAAGCACTTTGTAGCCAGCCTTGGCCAAAACACCAGCAACAACTCCCCCACCTGAGCCAGAACCAACCACAACTGCATCACATTTGATAGCTAAAGAATGATTAGATGAACCTGAATGATTGGGCTTCCAAGATGGAAGTGAGACAGGAAACCCAAACCCTCGTAGCATATCGACAGCCATGTCCCTTGGTTTCTTCAGATTAATGAGGCCTCTGTAATGAGGTCCACAAAAGTCTTCTAATGTTTCTTCTTCTTGTTGATCATCACATTCTCTGAATCCAGTTTGTTTTAATGTCTTGGACTGCTGAGTTTGGGCTTTGCACTTTGAGTCTGGTCCAGTGTAGCCGATTGCTTTCCATGACAGGTTATCATCCACCTGAAAAATAATAATTTTTGCATTATTAAGGGCCAAAATGTTAAAACACCACAAGTTGTTGTCCCAGTCTGTAAAATATCTTGTTCGTGCATGCATCGTGCAGACGAAATCACCAACTTAATTAATTATGATCATGATATTATTGACCATAATTAGATACGATTTTGCAGCTATTTGAATTTGAACCACATAAATTCGAATTTTTGTGATAAATATATTGAAGTGATAAAATCCATATTATTAAATTTGAAGAAAATAATATAGATTTAAATAAATCCTTACGATCCACTTACCATGCATGTACATGAAGCCACCAACCATTACTATAAAAAAATTACTTATTTATAGTTAAGTATTTCTTACAAAAATAATTATTTTTTATTAAAATAAATATATTTTTATCGTAAATAATTATTTTTATAATAAATAATCTGTCATAAAAATATATACATATATATATATATATATTTAAATGTATTAGCTTCTGTGTTCACAAGGGGAAGAAATTTGCTTTCCCTAAAGATATTAAATGCTCATCTTTAGTTAATGCTTACAAGTCACGATCGATTGAATTTGCTTCGTTTGGATCTAGATATAACTACTCTCAACTCATATCAACTCATCATTATAATTTTTTTAAATTCTAACATAAAATATAATAAATAATTTAATTTTTTTAAATTTTAAAATAATAATAATATTAAAAAATAATATTTTAAAAATATTTTATCATTTCAACTCAACTCACTTCAATATTCAAACGCAACTTAATCTCTAGTTAGCTAGCTATTTCCGTATATATGTGCTATTTGTCTTTCTTTAGTGGCTAGATTTCTTGCCGATGACATGTTGTGCCATTAATTGAAGCTACGGACAAGATTGAGATCAAAAGATCACTAAGTACAGCTCATTGAAATCAAAAAGATGATTTTGTTGAATACGCACTGTAGAAAGTTTGACGTTCTTGGTTTTTACTAGCACGTACGAGAGAGACAAGCACTAACCAAAAGTGAGAATTTATTTTGTATCTCACGTGTTAGATACAATTTGGATACTATGAGTGAAATTTGACTAGTTTTGGGTTTTATTGAGATTTTATCAAAAGAAATATATCATCCATGGAGAGATATCAGGATCATGCATGTAGGTGTTTATTAGTGGTTTCGTCTTTTTTCCTACCGTCATCACATTATTATTTTTTCCGCTATGGTTTTGTTGCAATTAATTATCATCTGTATGGGGACGGGGCCAGCACTACGTGGCCTCCTTTAAACCAGATGCTCTATGATCAGCCTTCTTTTTTTTTTTAGCCAAATATATGGGCCAGTACTAGTGGTCTTGAGTCCGGACTTTGAAATTATATATGTTTAGCATTTTTTCCTTATTTATTTATTTTTTTCTGTTTCTATGTTTAATTTAATTTGTCAATGATTCTCGACTCGTTTGGATTGCTAGTGAAATAAAATAAAATGAGATAAAATAATTTTAAATAAATTAAATAAAATAATTAATTTACTATCTCACTTAAGATAACCAAAACTTGGAACATGAATTTTAGGAAATTTGAATCCAAGATCTTTCTATATCATTATATATATAATTAATTTACCAGTTCCAACTTCATATCCATATCCAATGTGCTAAATTATATGGTAAATGATCCTATTACGAGACCTGTTTGATTCTAAAATGATAAATGCATGGTGTGATCATTTAAAAAAGAATATTCATATATAAAATGTTATTTTCGCTGTATATGTATGGTGGAAACAGGCTAATACTAGTATTAATACATGACATATGTCATGTATATAAATGCATGCATATTGCTGTTGGTTGATTAGGACATCTCATATTTTTAATTTTATAAATATTTATTCTTGTCTCCATTAAATAATTCGATCTTTATTTGAAAAATATTCTTGAAGATTAACATTTCTTAATCAAAAAATAATAGAACAAGTAGGTTTTTTATTTGGTTTGGCAGAAAAAATAATAAGATTAATCAATATATTTTTGGAATTTGTATATATGTTGGTTCTCTAGTACGTAATATATATTTTAGATTTCAGCATATTATATATATATAATATATTCATTAATGTCGGTACGTACGTACGTAGGCCATATATATATATATATATATGCGTCTATTATATGCAAGTGGCCTGGTGTGACTGATCATGAATAATTAAAATGAATTTAATATGACTAATTGGGTCATGACCCAGTAGCACCGCAAGTTGAGGTCCGTATGTGATCTGGGGACGATCAGGAAATGCATGGCTGCAGACTACTGCTCATGAATTATTGTTTGCATTTTATTTAGGAGTGTAGAAAGTTATAATAATTAGATAAGATGAGTTGAGATTAACTCTAAATCTAAACGAGACTCAATTTAGTTTGTTTTTACAAAACATTTCATCTGATCATATCATCTACTTATTACAACTTTTTAAACTCTCAAATAAAATATAAAAAATAATTAATTTTTTTAAAATCTAAAAAAAAAAATATTAATATTAAAAAATTATATTCTAATATTATTTTATTTAATTTTTATCTCATCTCATCTATGTAACTAAACATAGGCTTAATTTGCATTCAATTGATCTGAGCTAGCGTCACTCAAATCAACCCCTATTAATTTTAATGGTCTTTCCTATTCTTTGATCATTCTTTTCAAATAATTTTACGAGAGTGGAAAGTAAGAGTGTGTGTATATATATATATATAGCCAGTGGACCAAAAAGATATATGGCTGGAATTAGTGGGTACATGACAGTGGCCTAGCTAAGGTCCAACTTCCAACAAGTGACATTAATTTTGGTATGATCTGTGAGAGATTTGGGATTCAAACGAATCCCCCATCTCTGTTAACTAGAAGAACAAAAAAAAAAACTTGTCGGAAGTAGCACTTAAAACTTTAATTTTATATATATCCATTCCAGAGTTAAATTGTTGGGTGATATAAAAGGAATTAATTATATATAGAGAAATGTTACATTCAGTCGTAGAGTGTATAAATATCGTATAGTCGTTTTAAAAAAGAGTAGGGTCTATTATTAAAAAAATAATTTTTATTTTATGTGAATTTCGTATTTATTTATTTTTTTAAAGTGAATAAAAGATATTTGCAGAATCAAAACTGTATATATGATTTCTCTATAAACATATATCGGGGAAAATGATTCGTGCATGCAGCATGTTAATAAGAAGAATATATAATGATGGGCGAGTACATATAGAACAAGAAGCTTCATGGTCCTGGAGCATTCTTAGTTTATAGAAGAAACTGAGAGACCAGGAAATCACGATTTCTTCCCGTTTCTGCCTAGACACCTGAGAAAATCTTTGAAAGTATGGGAATTTGCTTGAAAGGCCTGCTCTCCCGCATAGTATGAAGGTCCCAATCCATGTTGATAAAAGGAGCAGTGCCAATCGGATCATCCACTTCTTTGGGTTCTTGAGTAGGAGAGCGCTCTTCCTTCTCCAAGATTTCTTCACTTCTCCCAGCTGTGAAAACGTTCGTGCCTTCTCCAAGAAGTCACTTCACTTCCTGATTGTTGATTCACATATTTAGAGTATATTTTCCTTTCAATTGGATATTTCTTTTTATTAGCTCGTTTCAGGGGGATCCTCCCCCCTCCACACTATTTGTCCCCTTTTAGAGTTAAACCGATGTCGTTCTCTAGTTAGTATGCTAGAGGGATACTAAGTACTTTCTTTATACTGGGTTGGCACATTAGGAAATACCAATTTAATAGAGACCACAACCTCTATGAAATGAAGTTCTCCTTAGGAAATCCCAATTTAATAGAGCAAACAACCTCTAGACATTTCCCAATGCAGTTATTTGAAGAATACGAATATTTTTTAAATATATGTTCTATTTAATAATTCTTTTATGAAAAAATATTTATTTTATTAAATTATGAAATCTCTTGTTTGGCTTTATTTACGTAAGTACATAGCATCCTTAACCCAAGGAAAGTGGGTGTCACACCATTTGAGGTGGGAGAACTCAATGACAAACATAGATTGCTTATCTATGTTTGGTTGGGACTCTTATTCTTTTAAGCTATAGTGCTCTAAGTCCAATGAAAAACATATATAGGTAATCTAATGGTTCATTTCTCTCCTCAACGGTGTTCGATTATATCTCATGGTTATTAACAATCATGAATATTTTTAATAGAAACAATGAGAAGATTATGGCATTTGTGCCATCGAAAAGGTCATTCATTCCCTCTCACCTATGTTTGAGCATGCATTTGTAGCAATTGAAGAGTATGAGGACCTGGAGAAGCTTACAATTGAGGAGTTGATGGATTCTCTCCAAGTGCATGAGCAAAGGATTGAAAAAAAATCCTAATTCTACTATATTAGAACAAGCACTAGAGTAAAAAATGACTAAATGAACGAGGGAAACCTAGCCCCAACCAAGGTCGTTGTAGGGGCAGCGGCATGGAAGTTACCAACTACCTGACCAAATTCAGCAGAAAAATAGCAGCTCCAAAAGCCGGGAAAGAGGACGCAACTGAGGAAGAGGAAGACCCACACATGGTCATGGAAACACCAAAAACATCCAATGCTACAACTGCTCGGTAGAAGGCTCTTAGTAAAAAATAAATAAAGGGTCACAAGCTTGTAACTCTTTGCTCTGACCAAGGCAACAAGAGTATTGCATGGAAAATGGCATAAAACATTAATTTAGTACTGCTTAAACACTACAAAAAAGGGGATTGTTGAAAGGAAGAATTGTACCATCTTTAATATGACTATAACCATGCTAAAGGAAAAAGGACTACCAAAAGAATTATGGGCAGAAGCTGTGGCATTCTCAAACTTATCTACTCAATAGTTATTGTAACACCCAGGCCCACCATTGAGCTCAGGCCAAGCTCGAGTACTATAATTGTTTTTTTGGTTAATATGTGTAGAAAGCCCACTTGAGATTTAACGAGAAATTTTGAATAGGCCACGCGTCCAAACTTTATTTGAGTAATGCATATAGTCGTAGTATGTGTAAGTGCCGTGCAGTCATTTTGAAAAAGAGTGTGGTTCACTATTAAAAAATTAGTTTTTTCTTTCATATGGGTCTCATATTTACTCATTTTTTTTCAAAAAGATTGTGCGGTGCTTGTGCACTCTACGATAGCAAATATCATTTCTCAATTTATTTTGTTAAATATGGAATTTTATTGGGCTTGATAATTAGGTTCAAACCATTTAATATTTTAGGAACCAAGTGGAATCTATTTATTTGGTAATTGGCTCGTAAAATTTATGGGACGAATTGGATAATTTTAGAATTTGAGTCAAGCACCATTAGTATTTATTAAATACTCAACCCATGGAAAAAGGGACAAACCAAAGAGATTATTTGGACTACTTTAGCTGACCCAAAACTCACGGAAATGGCCAAACCTTGTACGCCAAAAACTCAAGCCCGTGAGAACCAAGTCCAGACTCCACGCCATGCACATATCCATTTCACTAGGGTTTTCAGCAACTATTATATATACACACACGTTAGATTTCACTAGGGTTACCACTAATCTCCATTAAAGCTCTCTTTCCATGCACGTCATTGCACCGTGGATAACAAAAACCCACAACTCTTCACAACCACCACCACCCTTTAGACTACATGTCTTTCTCCCCCACATCCCATCGTCTGGAACAGGATAGCCCCCTGCTGCCCCCCATAATGAAACCACAGTACCAAGCTACTGCCATTGGATGATGTTGCAAATGACACAGCCCAACGTCTGCAGCCATAGGAAGCACCATACGTCTAGTACCACCGAACTGCAAGATAACCACCACCTTCACATCATCCGAAACCCAGCCCTACGCCTCCACACACAACCAATGTAACCTCTGTTTTAGGCAAGCCGAAATAGAGAAATGTTACTGCCTGTAGCCAAAGCCCCGTTGTATGCCACTAACATTGCACCAACCACCGTAAACCAAACTGAAAGGCCTCAATTTCCCCTACACCGAAACAGAGCACTTGTTTCCCACTATGAGCCACAGAGCCACTACCACCCTTCTTTGTTTCTCCGACACCAAACGGAAACCACCAATTGTGCACTGTAGCCTAGACTTGAACTCGCAGTGAAGCCACCGACACCTACCTTGATTCCTCCTCCATGACATATCATCGAGCTGTGCAACCCCCATAGCTCAGTCATGCTACTCCCCACGCCACCTTAGTCTTGGTCAACACACAATCCAATGTATGTAAGCCCCTCTCTCTCTCTATCTCTTTCTCTCCACTTTCTATCTCTCACATTATTTTTCTATCTCTCTCTTAGTGCTCTTCCTTCACACTTGCCGCTATCAATCTCGATCCAGCCACCTAGATTTGCTGTCGCAAGTTGCTCTATTGGTGAGTCTAAGACCCCTGTCGCATGACTTCATACTCTGGTGAGTCTTCTGTCATTTGCAAAGATGGGCTGCCTTTTGACCTTTTCGTAGTATAACCATTGGTGTAGTATTATTTACAAAAAATGCCATCAAGCCCTTTTGTCATGTCATTTTTCGTAAAGCACCTGAAGAACTCTTTGAAATGTTTTAGGTTATTGTCCTTAATAGGTAACTTTGGTAGAACACTTATTGACTTGGGCTAGCCTTGACTTTTAAAATTGGGCATATATTTTAAGTTGGGATTGATTTTAAATCGACTTGTGTTTGAGTTGGGGTTTTGTTAAGTGAGTATAGGTTGGAGGTATATTTTACATGGGCTTAGTTTTAATTTAGTAAATATGTTAGGCATACACATTATTTTACAAAAATAAATTATAGTTTAATGTACTAGTCAGAGAAATTAGTGGATATCGATAGATTTAGGAAGTGATGATATTTTAGGGCTACTAGAATTTTAGATCTTTAGGAAAAATAGGTTATTTTAGTATTTCAGGCTTACATGTTTAATTAAAGATTTAAGTGTCTATTTTATAGGTGATGATTGATATTCGTTTAGCACTATTGTAGAAAAATTCAGAAAAGTTAAAAAGTCCAGGTAAGTGAGGTTTCTATGTTAGACTTTGCATAAAAGGAATGGACTGAGGTTGATTTTATAAAAAATATGCATGTTTTGTTATGAAAATAAAACTTGAAAACAATCTCAGTAATTTATCAAATTTGAAAACAACCTCAGTAATTTATCTGCATTACTCATGAAATCCATATAAGAAGAGAAAAAATACTTTTCTATCTTAACTAGTGTAGACATTGGCTATTTTTTACATTATGTTTTTGAACTGTGCAAAAATAGCGAATATGAAAATTTATATGAAAATTATCTGAATTTGTTTGGTGTTCTGTTATGATATGATGTGTCCTCTGAAAACCTCTAGCATGACATTCTGTTTCTATTTTGTTTTAAACTTACCACGAGTGTTAAAACTGTGGCCTCTATTTGGGTTGGTACCAAGTTTTCTGTTTTGCTGCTCCAACTTTGGAAATAAAGTGCCTTTTTGCGTAGTTTTTCTCTTGTGTGCATACTCGGGGCTCCAACAATAATAAGTGGAAGACTTTACATTTTGTCTATGCGCAGTTGGCCTTTGGGATTTGCATAACCTTACCAAGGGGTTAAACATGGAATTCTATTCTTACGTAATGATGTTTTAGTTATGCTATGACAAAGGACTTTTTAATATGAATATTTTGAAGTATCACTCTGATATTTTGATAATATGTTTTGGTTCAGCATTCTGAAACTAGAAATGTTTTGTTTTGCATTTTGAACTCTGTAAATGCTTATGTTTACATACTAGTATAGGTTATCTGCTTATTGAGTTGTTGATAACTCACTCCTCATCTCCACAATATTTTTCAAATAATTTGAACGTTCAGTTGATGATCAAGATTATGGAGCATGAGCGAAATTATTTAAATATGATGAATTAAGCACAAAATGGATGCCATAGTTATTGGAGAATGTTATTCAGTAAATTTTTCGTGCTCTGATGATGTGGTATGTTAAGAGGTTTACATTTATATTAAGATTTTGTGGTGTTCTATAACAAGCCGCTAGAAATTCAATAGTGAAATCTCTTTAGGCTTTAGAAACCTCATGAAAATTCCATAAGTTTTCTGGAGTGGACCATCGCGTAAGTTTTAGTCTATCGGCATAATCAATGTTGACACTCACTATGGTTCTAGAAGCGCAATTTTATTTATTTGAGATAGTTATAAGTTTCAGAATGCGATATGGTCTACCCCATTAGACTCAGTTGGTTATTTAGGATTTTATGGCCCAATAATCCCATTTTGAATTTTCGAACGAAACGCTTATTCAAAAATGTGTTTTGATTACTTTGAGGCACTTCGGGATGAATTTCGTTAAATGAATTTCATGACTAGTTTAGTATGTATATTTAGGACTTTTCAGTACAAGTTTTATTCTACACTTTCCCGGAGTGAATAGTAATCTCAATAGTAGCAACTAACGCAATGTTTTTAGAATCGCAATGTGGAATATACAAATTAGGTTGGAGAAGTTTTATTTGGATACTTGGTAAGATTTTATCCACACTTGGTGAATAGTATTGGATACTTGTCACCAAAGAGGAACCATGAGATAGATTATGAAGGAAATCAAGATGTGAGATTAAGCCACCTAAGCCAAACCCTAATTGATCCGATTTCTAGTGTTGTGTTTAATCACTTGATTAAATCACTTCCACTTGTTATTTATTCCTCAAATTCATGTTATGACATCATTATCCACCCCTTTAAACATTAAAAATTTGATTGGACTATGAAAAATTAGATTTGGGCTTGACAGCATCTTAAACCCTAACCAAACCATCTCTAAACCCCAAATGAGGCCCGTTCGTTTAAGGCCCACGAATTTTGGCCACTTGACAAAAATTCTTGAGCAAGTTTTCCCTCTCCCATGGCAGACTAACCTCAACCAAAAGCATCCTTTAAAGTCAAGCTTAATGTGAAGCCAAAGGCCACCTCACCACCACCCTACTCTTAGATATTTCCTTGGCTAAAAACCACTCACTATTGCCCAATCTTTTGCCCTTGTTTTGGCCAAACCCATCATCACTCAAACATCACTCAAGCCCTCCTTTCGCTCTTCAGAATGTGTAAGAGGCATGCAAGCCATTTCCACATTCACTTCACCACTTTTCAATCATATTCTTATAAAGAAACTCTTAGGAGCTCTCTTGGGTAGATTTCAGTGGCTTTTTGTGTGCCAATTTCATAACTTTTGTAAGTTTCATCTCACAATGATTCCTCATAGAAGTTGTTATTATTTGAGTCTAGTTTCTGTAGGTATCTTATTTGTTTGATTTTATGGTGGTTTGATCGGTCGAAAGTTATTTTAATCGTGGAAAGGTCAATCTGGGCGACAATCTAGATAGTGTGTTGTTTTTTTTTTAGTTTTTAGATTAGTTGCATGAGTAAAGCTTTTGATGAAAGATTTTTTCAGATCTAGAAACTTAGAAACTAGAAGAGAAAAAATAGTTTATGTTTTAAGAAAGTTTGAGTCTTTTGTAGTTTAATCTTACTCCAATGATGTTAGTTTCAAATATGTGAATTTTTATGCAAGAGATCATACAGTTGGGTCAAAAGTTTTATGTCTTTAGTTAGATCCATGTTTTGAGTTATTTTAGTCATGTGGTTTTATGTTTAATACTTGGATCACTTTAGGACACATTTTTAAACCATGTGATGTTTTGGTTTCAAGATCTCACCATAGAATTCCTTAGATCAAATGTTTGTTCAAAGCTAGTTGAGAAAGAGATTTTGTTTTTGGAGAAAGAGATTTTATTTTTGGCTAAGTATGGAGGCGAGTGCTTCAAATGATGTTTTGTGATCTTTGTTGACTTTTATGTGTTCATTCAAAGCATGTTAGTTCTTGAGAATGTGTTATGAACATGTTAGAAGAAAATTTTGGATTTTTGGAGTTTTTGGAAATGTTTTGAAATAGTTCAAATCTTGAGATTCAAGAGTTGTATGTTAGTTTAAAAGTTTGGATCTTGTCACTAAAGAGTTTTGTGATTATGTGAAGTATTATTTTGATGGATGTTTTAAGAATTTTTTTAAGCTTAGGATATGAGAATCTTTGTTACAATATTCCAATATGATCATGAGTTTTGGAGTTGGATAAAATTGGAACAAAAATAAAGAGAAATTACCTTTGATAGTTTCAGGCCTATGGTGTTTCTCATAGTTGTGTTTGATTTTAAATTTTTCTAAATTGATATTTGAGTTTACGATAAAATTTACATGCAAAATTTAAATTTTGGCGATTTTTGGAGTTAAAATGTGAAATCCTTAAGTTAAGGATAAAATGATTATTTTTTTAGATATAAAGGGTAAAATAGTAATTTTACTTTAAGTTAGCATTTCTTCATGTTTCTATTTGTTAGTGATTAAGTTTCTAACATTTAGAACTCCGACTTACAGTTTCTCGTATTTTGTGTTTTACCTCGTAAAATGTAACAATCACTATAAGTTAGCTTTTAACGTACTATCAAATTACTACGTATGTGTAACAGGTAATGAAACTACAGTATATGTATGTATGTTATCATATATGTCATATTATGTCATGTCACTTCATGAACAACTTATACTGTAATGTATTTCTATCTGTCACAAGTATATCATGTTATGTAATGTTATTTGTTACATGTATGTCATGTTATGAAATGTTGTATTTTACATGTTATGCCATGTTACAAAATATTGTCTATTATGTATTATGCCATGTTATAAAATATTGTCTGTTATATGTTAGCCATGCTACAAAATATTTTCTGTTACATGCTACGTATTATTTTATAGTTCATTGTACTTCATGTCTTTCAACTCACGTTATGTCATGTTACCTTATGCCAGGGCTTCTGTCCTTTAGTTTCATGTCACGCTTTGGCTTGAGTACAATTTGGATATCTTGAGAACAACTTTTCAAGTTATATCAAGTCCGTTTATGTCTATCACATCCATAAGTGCTAGGATGAGATAATATCCTAATTGAACTCTTTTGTTCTCGTCGGAGTATCTAAATTAGTGTGAAATTTTTTAGGTTGACAAAGTACAGTCAACAGATTGTGAATGAAGCTTAAGTAACTAGTCACCGGAGCGCACCAGACACCAACACCGAAGGAGCCATATTTCATTTCACGTTATGTGTACTCGTGGGGGTGTAAATACCTGATACAGAATACGTATAATACATGTGTCCACAACAATATTGGCACATACATTATGTGTGTCTGCAATAATTATGACACATGCAATACGTGTGACCATAGCAATTGTGGCACATATGTTAGTGCACTCACAGTTGGTGCAAATACTTGTGTTGTGATATGGTAATCAACAGTGACACATGGCTTAGGGGGACCCGTGTAGTAACCACATGGTCACTTTTAATTATCTCGTTTGATACACAAGAATATCATTATGGTAACCCCACGAGACAAAAATGCCATTATGGTACCCCATAAAAGAAGAATGTCATTATAGTAACCCCATGAGACAAGTATGCATTTCAAGTTCATATTCAAGCTATGTTTCAAGCTCACGTTCATGATATGCTCAAGTTCACGTTCAGTTATGTTTCAAGTTCAGGTTCATGCTATGTTCAAGTCCAGGTTCATGATATGTTTCAAGTTCATATTCATGCTATGTTCAAGTTCACATTCATGCTATGTTCAAGTTCATGTTCAGTTATGTTTCAAGTTCACGTTCATGATATTGTTCAAGTTCAAGTTCACGATATGTTTCAAGTTCATGTTCATGCTATGTTCAAGTTCACATTTATGCTATGTTTCAAGTTCACGTTCATGCTATGTTCAAGTTCATGTTTAGTCATGCTTCAAGTTTACATTCATGTTATTCAAGTCAAGATTCAAGTCATGTCAATTTAGGCGGTGTTACACGTCAAGTTATTTTATGCGTGCTTATGACTTTGATTATGCATTCATGCCTCTACTGCTATGCATGTATCATTAACCTCTGTGAAATTCTCTGTTAACTTGCTGAGATTTGTTTTCAAATCTCATCGTGATAGTCCGACCTACCATTCCCCCTGAATGTTTGGAGATGTGTCAAGTCCATGAAGGGGAGTAGAGCCTGGCTGATTGGAGAAGGTTGATTAGACGACGCTAACGCGAGGCAGAGCTTATGGTCTCATTCATTAGATTTTTTGACAGCATTATTACATCGTTGGCCGAGTTACATGAGTCACTCGATGAACTAGCCTAGTTGTTATTATTTTGATGATGTAATTATAGAGTTTGATCTCCCATGTTTTGAGATAACAGTCTTCTGAGACCTGTACTGTAATCATGGATGTTTATCATTTCCATATGTATAGATCATGTTTTAAGTATTTGAGATATTATTAGTTTGGAACATAGTGCTACTCAAAGAAAAAAAATTATCCGCTGTGAATATTACATACTGTTATATGCATGTTATGAACATTGCATCTTTATCTGTCATGAACGGAAGCAGGAAACCTTATATTACATGTCTCGACGCTTCAGATGTCCGTCTGATCCAGAGCAAAATCAGGGGGCATCACATGTTCCTAGTTAATCATTTCGGAGTAGTTGGTTTAAAATAATGAAATCTGTGTAATTAAGAATTTAGAGCTTATATTTATATTGTGAGATATGACTTTAAGTGATAGGTAGTAATTCTCTGACCCATTCGGGTATGGCACATTATAGTTATCCTACAAAAAGTATTAAGAACATGATGCCTCAAGAGGAGTGGAATGGTTACAAGCCAAGTGTGGCGCACCTAAAAATCTTTAGGTGTATTGCTTATTCCGAAGGTCCTAAAGCCAAAGAAGGAAGCTTGATGATCATGGTGAAAAATCTATCTTTATTGGATATAGCGAAGAGTCAAAGGCATACTAACTCTACAATTCATGAACAAAAAACTTAGTGGTTAGTAGAGATGTTATATTCGAAGAAGAAAGAGCTTGTGGATGGAAATATGAAGAAATTGCAAAAGAGTAGTATGTGTTGGAGGAGCCACAAGAAATATCAACAAAAGTTCCACCAAGTACCCCACCATCTTCTCAACTTGCTACATCGTTCGTAGCGGAAAGAAACTCTAGACTCTCTACATCGGGAGATAGTAGTGGCATATCTTCCACAAATCAAAGTAGAATCAAGATGAGAAGTCACAAAGACATCTATTAGCAGACAAAAGATGGAGAGACTGATTTTTTCTGTCTATGTGTTGATCATGAGACTCTCACTTCCTAAGAGGTTGGAAAAGAAGATTGTTGGCTATCAAAAATGGTAGAAGGGATTCATGCCATCTAAAAGAATGAAACATGGGAGTTGATAATACTCCCACCAAACCAAAAACCTATTGGTGTTAGGTTGTTGGACAAGATCAAGCGCACCACATAAGGTGAAATTGAACGGTCCAAGGAGAGATTGGAAGCAAAAGGCTACAAACAGATGTATGACATCAACTATGAAGAAGTTTTTGTACCATTTGCAAGACTTGATACTATGACATTGTTCATCTTAATTATTCATCATAGATGGAAGATATACCAACTTGATGTAAAATCTACCTTCCTTAATGGCGTCCTTGAAGAAGAAGTGTACATACAACAACTAGAAGGCTTCAAAAATGAAGAAGAAGAAAACAAGGTGTATTGCCTAAAGAAAGCACTGTACTGCTAATAAAATGCTCCAGGGCCAGTGATGCACATGTTGATAGTTACCTCCATCAGAATGGCTTTTCTAAATATCCATATGAGCATGCAGTCTATATGAAAAAAACTCATTTGTGAATTTCTAATCGTTTGTTTATATGTTGATGATCTTTTGTACACAGGAAATAGTGAGGAAATGATTGAGAAATTTAAGCAATCGATGGTTGCATTTCAAACTTGGCTAGAGATGACAAAGCTATGGAATTCTCCACTCTGGTGTAGGGAGCTATGACGGTACACTAGTATGCAGCCACATTTACCGAGTTTTCATGTTTTGTTACACATTTAAACCCTGATAAAGAGAAGAAGGCATCTAAGTTCAAACAAGGACTGAACGAAAAAGTTTATGAGTGAGTGGTGAGCTTTCAGATTCAAAACTTTTTAGAGTTAGTGAATAAGGCCACAGTTTTTTAAAGAAGCTTTCAAAGAAGAGCTGCACTGCATGATCAGAGAAAGATGACTACTTCATTTGGGTATCATTCTAGAATGGACTAGGGACCGTGGAAAAAGGGAACAAAGATAGTAGCTTGGGTAAGAGGCCAGTTTAGGGCACCCAACAAGCATATCAATGTAGGACTTGCAACCAAGTACATGCCGGAGAGTGCAGGAAAGAGGTAGGGCTATGCTTCTATTGTGGTAAACCAGGTCACTATCTTAGGGATTGTCCATTGCAATTGGACAGCAATAGGGCTGCCATGCCACCACCAGCCAGGACAAATGGGACAGCATGAGGCAACACCCAGTGTACTACTGCCTGCATGGGTTTTTGTACTGACACTTGGAGAGGCTGAGGATAGGAATGATGTGATCACTGATATGACTTCTTTGTTTTGCTTTAAGATATTAATTTGGTGGTTCTTTTTAAGACTTTGGATATTTTAGTTCATGGATAATGTTGAACGTGATCACATGTACAATTTCTTTATTTTCTAATAATGCCATTGTGTTATTTGACTCGGGAGTGACACATTATTTTGTTTCCTTGGCTTACTTTAGATTTTGCACTTTAAAAACAAAAAAGTTGAAGCACAAGTTAGTGGTCTCGACCCTAACAAGACATTCGATAGTCTGTGATGAGATTCTACCAGGGTGTCTTTTATCTATTAAGGGAAGACTAATGCCAGCTGATTTAATAGTGTTTCACATGATCGGGTTTGATATATTTTGGGTATGGATTGGTTGGCTTCCTACCACGCTAGTATTGATTGTTTTAAAAAAGTAGTATTTAGATCCCCAAAAGAAAGTGAATTTCGGTTTGCAGGGTCGAAAGTGAGGTTGCATTCATCCATCATATCTGCCATTCAGGTTGGAAAATTGTTACGTGATGGTTATCAGAGGTTCTTAGCCTGCGTGGTAGAAGCACCGAAAGAGGAGTTAGAGCAGATATCGATTGTGAGTGATTATCTAGAGGTTTTTCTAAAAGATTTATCTGGACTACTGCCCGAGCGAGAGGTAGAGTTTGCTATTGAATTAGTCCGAGGCATGACGCCTCTTTTGAAAGCACCATATCGAATGTCATCGTTTAAATTAGTAGAACTAAGGGAGCAGTTGTAAGATTTATTGGACAAGGGTTTTATTAGACCCAGTGTGTCACCTTGGGGAGCTCTAGTTCTTTTTGTGAAATAGAAGAATAGATCGATGAGAATGTGCATTGATTATAAGGAACTCAATCGGGTGACCATAGAGAATAAGTACCCACTACCCTGTATAGAAGATTTGTTTGGTCAGCTCTGGGGTGCTCAGGTATTTTCTAAGATTGATCTTCGATTTGGGTACCATCAATTGAAGATCAGGGCAAAAGACGTGGCTGAGACTGCTTTTAGGACTCGTTATGGCCATTATGAGTTTCTGTTCATGCCTTTTGGTCTGGCTAACACCCCAGCAGTATTCATGAATTTGATGAACAGGGTGTTTCTTGAATTTTTGGATAAGTTTGTGGTTGTTTTTATTAATGACATATTGATATACTCCAAATGTAACACTGGGCGTGAAGAACATTTGAAGCTAGTACTTGGGACACTCAAAGATAAAAAGTTGTTTACTAAATTGAAGAAGTGTGTATTTTGGCTAGATTCAATCACTTTTCTGGGGCATGTAGTTTCAAAGGATGGCATTTCAGTGGACCTGGGGAAAGTGGAAGCAATAGTTAATTAGTCGACACCGAAGAATGTTCAAGAGGTTAGAAGTTTTTTGGGATGGGTAGGTTACTATTGTCGATTCATTGATAGTTTCTCCAAGTTGATCTTTATTCGAAAAATATTCTTGAAGACTAAAATTTCTTAATTAAAGAATAATAGAACAAGTAGCTAGGATAGGTTTTTATTTGGTTTGGCAGAAAAAATAATATGAAAAATATAATCAATATATTTTTGGAATTTCTATATATGTTGGTTCTCTAGCTAGCTAGTACCTAATATATATTTTAGATTTCAGCATATATATATTTTAGATTTTAGATTTCAGCACATGTTGATAGTTACCTCCATTAGAATGGCTTTTCTAAATATCCATATGAGCATGCAGTCTATATGAAAAAAACTCATTTGTGAATTTCTAATCGTTTGTTTATATGTTGATGATCTTTTGTACACAGGAAATAGTGAGGAAATGATTGAGAAATTTAAGCAATCGATGGTTGCATTTCAAACTTGGTTAGAGATGACAAAGCTATGGAATTCTCCACTCTGGTGTAGGGAGCTATGACGGTACACTAGTATGCAGCCACATTTACCGAGTTTTCATGTTTTGTTACACATTTAATCCTTGATAAAGAGAAGAAGGCATCTAAGTTCAAACAAGGACTGAACGAAAAAGTTTATGAGTGAGTGGTGGGCTTTCAGATTCGAAACTTTTTAGAGTTAGTGAATAAGGCCACAGTTTTTTAAAGAAGCTTTCAAAGAAGAGCTGCACTGCATGATCAGAGGAAGATGACTACTTCATTTGGGTATCATTCTAGAATGGACTAGGGACCGTGGAAAAAGGGAACAAAGATAGTAGCTTGGGTAAGAGGCCAGTTTAGGGCACCCAACAAGCATATCAATGTAGGACTTGCAACCAAGTACATGCCGGAGAGTGCAGGAAAGAGGTAGGGCTATGCTTTTATTGTGGTAAACCAGGTCACTATCTTAGGGATTGTCCATTGCAATTGGACAGCAATAGGGCTGCCATGCCACCACCAGCCAGGACAAATGGGATAACATGAGGCAACACCCAGTGTACTACTGCCTGCATGGGTTTTTGTACTGACACTTGGAGAGGCTGAGGATAGGAATGGTGTGATCACTGATATGACTTCTTTGTTTTTCTTTAAGATATTAAGTTGGTGGTTCTTTTTAAGACTTTGGATATTTTAGTTCATGGATAATGTTGAACGTGATCACATGTACAATTTCTTTATTTTCTAATAATGCCATTGTGTTATTTGACTCGGGAGTGACACATTATTTTGTTTCCTTGGCTTACTTTAGATTTTGCACTTTAAAAACAAAAAAGTTGAAGCACAAGTTAGTGGTCTCGACCCTAACAAGACATTCGATAGTCTGTGATGAGATTCTACCAGGGTGTCTTTTATCTATTAAGGGAAGACTAATGCCAGCTGATTTAATAGTGTTTCACATGATCGGGTTTGATATATTTTGGGTATGGATTGGTTGGCTTCCTACCACGCTAGTATTGATTGTTTTAAAAAAGTAGTATTTAGATCCCCAAAAGAAAGTGAATTTCGGTTTGCAGGGTCGAAAGTGAGGTTGCATTCATCCATCATATCTGCCATTCAGGTTGAAAAATTGTTACGTGATGGTTATTAGAGGTTCTTAGCCTGCGTGGTAGAAGCACCGAAAGAGGAGTTGAAGTTAGAGCAGATACCGATTGTGAGTGATTATCTAGAGGTTTTTCTAAAAGATTTATCTGGACTACTGCCCGAGCGAGAGGTAGAGTTTGCTATTGAATTAGTCCGAGGCACGACGCCTCTTTTGAAAGCACCATATTGAATGGCATCATTTGAATTAGTAGAACTAAGGGAGCAGTTGTAAGATTTATTGGGCAAGGGTTTCATTAGACCCAGTGTGTCACCTTGGGGAGCTCTAGTTCTTTTTGTGAAATAGAAGAATAGATCGATGAGAATGTGGATTGATTATAAGGAACTCAATCGGGTGACCATAGAGAATAAGTACCCACTACCCTGTATAGAAGATTTGTTTGGTCAGCTCTGGGGTGCTCAGGTATTTTCTAAGATTGATCTTCGATTTGGGTACCATCAATTGAAGATCAGGGCAAAAGACGTGGCTGAGACTGCTTTTAGGACTCGTTATGGCCATTATGAGTTTCTGTTCATGCCTTTTGGTCTGGCTAACACCCCAGCAGTATTCATGAATTTGATGAACAGGGTGTTTCATGAATTTTTGGATAAGTTTGTGGTTGTTTTTATTAATGACATATTGATATACTCCAAATGTAACACTGGGCATGAAGAACATTTGAAGCTAGTACTTGGGACACTCAAAGATAAAAAGTTGTTTACTAAATTGAAGAAGTGTATATTTTGGCTAGATTCAATCACTTTTCTGGGGCATGTAGTTTCAAAGGATGGCATTTCAGTGGACCTGGGGAAAGTGGAAGCAATAGTTAATTAGTCGACACCGAAGAATGTTCAAGAGGTTAGAAGTTTTTTGGGATGGGTAGGTTACTATTGTCGATTCATTGATAGTTTCTCCAAGTTAGTAGTTCCTCTCACTGCACTCAATAGAAAGAATAATAAGTTTGAATGGACAACAAAGTATGAAGAAAGCTTCCAAGAGTTGAAACAGAGATTGGTGACATCTCTAGTATTATCAGTTCCCACTGCTAGAGGATGATTTGTAGTTTATAGTGCTGCAACAAGGCTTGGTTTGGGGTGCATATTGATATAACATGGGAAGGTTATATCATACACCTCACGTCAACTGAAAGTATATGTGTATAGGGAAAAGTGTGAAATTTACACGAATCACAAGAGTTCGAAATATTTCTTCACCCAAAAGGAATTAAATATGAGGCAGAGGAGATGACTTGAGTTGATCAAGGATTATGATTGCACCATTAATTATCACCCAAGTAAAGCTAATGTTGTCGCCGACGCCTTAGGTAAGAAGTCAATCGGACTAGTAATTGCAACTCTTATTACTCAACACAGGTTGTTAATAGACTTAGAAAGAACTAGTATTGAGGTCATTACTAGAGAGACAAGTACTTTTATGGCCAGTTTGATAGTTCAACCAGCCTTGATAGATAGAATCAAAACTGCGCAAAAAGTAGATTCAGGGTTGGTGAAGCTAGTAGAAGAAGTTCGGAATGAGGGCAAATCTAACTTTAGAATTTCTGAGCACGGAGTTTTGAGATTTAGAGGTAGATTGTGCGTGCCAGCTAATGACTAACTGAAAAGGGTAATTCTCAAAGAAGCACACCGTTCTTTATATATAGTTCCCCGGGGGGTACCAAGATGTATTGGGACTTGAGAGAGTCTATTTAGTGGTATGGTATGAAAAGGGAAATTGCTATATTTGTGGAACAGTGCCTAACTTGTCAACAGGTGAAGGCGGAGCATCAGAGACCAGCACGATTGTTACAACCACTTCAGATTTCAGAGTTGAAGTGGGAGCATTTCTCTATGGACTTTGTGACAGGCCTACCAAGGACATTAAGCGGACATGATGCAATATGGGTGATCGTGGATCGCTTGATGAAGACAGCTCACTTCGTGCCCATTAAAATTTCTTATGAGCTGGAGAAATTAGCGGAACTGTATGTGTAAGAGATAATGAGATTGCATGGGATACCGGTATCCATTGTGTCGGATAGAGATCCTCATTTCACTTCAAAGTTTTGGCAAAGCTTGCAAAAGGCCATGGGTACAAAGTTAAATTTTAGTACTATGTATCACCCTCAGACGGACGGACAAAAAAGGACTATTCGGATCTTAGAAGACATGCTAAGGGCATGTGTGATAGACTTTCAGGGGTCTTCGATGCGACATCTACCACTAGTCAAGTTTGCTTATAATAATAGTTATCAAGCTAGTATTTTTATGGCACCCTAAGAAGCATTGTACGACAAAAGGTGTAGATCTCCATTGTATTGGGATGAAGTGGGTGAGAGGAAACCATTGGGCCAAAGATTATTCAGAAGACTACAGAGAAGATAGATACCATTCAGGCTAGAATGAAAACAGCTCAGAGTCGACAAATGAGTTATGCTGATAATCGTCGTTATTAGTTAGAGTTTGAGATTAGAAATAAAATATTTTTGAGAATTGTACCAATGAAAGGAGTTATAAGATTTAGATAGAAGGACAAGCTAAGCCCTAGACATATTGGGCCATTTGAGGTTCTTGATCGGATTGGACCATTGGCATATAGAGTAGCACTTCCACTGACACTTGCAGGAGTGCATAATTTATTCCATGTTTCCGTGTTGAGGAAGTATATACTCGACTCCAAGCACATTATTGGCTATGAGTTGCTTCAGATTCAGGAAGATATGACTTATGCGGAAGAACCAGTTCGAATTTTAGAAAAGAAAGAACAGGTATTATGGACTCGTACTATTCCTTTGGTTAAAGTGTCGTGGAAGAATCACGCTACTAATGAAACTTCTTGGAAATTGGAGGAAGAAATGCGAGATAAGCAGTCACGTCTTTTCAACGGTAGTGTTGACAACCTATAACAAATTTCGAGGATGGAATTTTATAACGGGGAGGATCTAAGACCTAGCTCGCTGCCAGGCCCTGGCCTAGACCCAACTCCCTTCTAAGGAGCCAGATGGTGTCGTTTTGGGCAGGTAAGGTCTTCTTTTTCTTTATTTTCTTCCTTCTTCCTCCTCAACAGTTTCTTCTTCATTCCTCTTCTATTGTTTTTCCTCAATTTTTCCCTCTTCCGAATATCTCTCTCCTCGAATCCCATGTTCCTATCGGTTTCTCTCTTATTACTTTGTATTTTGATTGCTTCTCACTTTCTGCCTCACTCTCAACAGTTTCCTCTCAAGTACTCTCTCAATCTTCTACGATTTTCAAACTATGTTTAGTGCTGCGTTTTTGGGTGCTGCATCCTTTCTCAATCTCCTACGATTTTTCAGAGTGTTTTGCTGCTGCATTTTTGGGTGTTGCATTCTCTCTCAATCTTCTCATTACGGTAAGCATCTCAAGTCCTATCTCTATAAGTTTTCAGATTCTTTTCTCACACTTATTCTCTGTTTTTTTGTGGGGTTTATTGCTCGATTGTTGTGGGTGCTGTAGCAGCATTTTCTCTCTTTTTTTTTTTTTTCATCTAGGTAAGTTCTACCACATGGCTTGGGTTACCTTTTCATACATAGAACCCATATATAAATTTTGATTGACACCACCACATTGTATCGCAGGGCTTTGAAATAAAACTAGGATAACATCCTTTGGTCATCAAATTTTGTTGATTTCAAAGCATGTAATTTCGTTAAGGTAATTAAAGCATTAGTAACAGTTTTGTACTATTATTTACGTGTTTTGTATATGGGTACCATTAGAAGATTTTTCTGATGTCATTTAGGTTTGGGTTATACACTAGCTGCTAGAGGTGACTTTAGACCAATTTGAATTTATGTTTATGTTGTGGGTTGACGTATGGGCTGTTGCGGGTTTAAGTGTGGATTGTTTCATATTTTTTAAGCAGTTGTTTGGGCTGTGTTTGTTTTTCGAAATGGAGTTATTTGGTTGGACGTGAGGGATGATGAATTTATTACTAATTGTTGACTTGTGTTAATATGTTGTAGAGTTGGGTAGTTGATGGATGACTTAGCAGCGACTGTTTGAGTTGTTCGTGACATATAGGGAGTGCCTATTGTAGTACAATGTATTGGCTTTGAAGTGCTTGATAAGTCATTTTGTGATATGTTAAATGAATCGATACGTTGAATGTTGGCTGATTGAGTATTAAGTGTCGAAAGTTTTGTAAAAGGGTTTGGTGTTGATTTAAGTGGTTGTATGTTCCGCTTTATGATTGATTTTGGGTTGTTTTTTTGGACTAGTTATAGACTTAACGTTGAGAGGTTTATCTTCTTTTATTTCTTAAAGAATATAAGATTTGGTTAATTTAGTTTATGTACTAGCTTGGTCATAACTTGTGCATAAATTTTACAATATAGGTTATCGTGATACGACTAGATTATCGTTCTAGAACATATAAAATACACTGCAAGAGTCAGGTAATCAGGGTTCCTATATTAGATTTGCATAAAAAAAATGAACTAAGTTTTGTTTGTAAAAATGTGCATGTTATTTTAAAAACAAAAGGTAAAAAACAACCTCAGTATATGTTTTGTATTTACTCATGAGATATGTATGAAAGAGAAAAGAAATGATTTTGACATGTATAATGTTGACATCAACAATATTTGACATGTTTTTGAATGTGCAAAAGAGCAAAAATGATATATGTGAATTTTTGTACATATGATATAAAAATGATTTGGATCTGTTTTTGATCAAATGGAAATGATATGAATATGTTCAACACGTGTTTGATATGATATGGATATGAAAAACCTTTGGCATACTTATTTGTTTTGATTTTGATTTTGAATTTGGTTTTCATATGATGATACTGGTTCACATGATATGGTTGGTACCAACATGATATGATATGAGTGCACCCACTTTGAAAAAAAAGTTGTCTTTTATGTGTTCTTTCCTGTGTGCTCACTAAAGGCTCCTTGATTAAAAAATGGAAAGTTTCACAATATGATACTGCCTGATTTGGCCACTGGGGATAGCATAACTCTACCACGAGGGTTAAATGTTTTTGACTGATACGATATGATACGAAACGATACGATATGATATGATATGATGAAGATGTTCAGTTATGTTATGCCAAAGTGTTTTTGAATATGAAAATGATTTTTGAACATGAAAATGATCTTTGAATATGAACAGTTAATTTTTGTGTATAAAAGTATTGAAAAGTCGCTCTAAAATTCTGATAACATGTTTTGAGATATGCATATGAAAATGAAATATTTTGTTTTTGCATACCGAACTTTCTAAAATGGCTCATGTTTATGTACTAGTATATGTCTTCTGCTTACTGAATTGTTGATAACTCACCTCCTTATTTTCATAATATTTTTCAAATAATATTGATGACCCAACTAGGGATTATGAATAGAAATTAGAGTTTGACTAGTTATGGATAGAAGGTCGAGTACCTAAGGGTACCATTGTTTGTAGATGAGTTTAATTTGAGTATTTGAAGTTGTTTGTGTTATTTGAATCTATTGAGACTTAAAAGATATATCAGTTTATTTATGTTGAGATTGTTAGGAAATTGTGGACCCCTATTGGTTTATGTTATTTTGTAATGATGACTTATGGAATTTATATTATGTTTATTTGGAAAATATGAGATTATGTATTATTTGTGAAATTTTTAGAATTTTTAGATATTTTGAGAGACAAATTTATAAGTGACAAATAGTAATTCTCCGACCCATATGAGTACGGACCGTTACAATGGCATGATGTCCTACTTCCTTGGAAGCTGCAACGTGATGGAAATTTTATATTCCGAAAGAAGTAAATGAGGTAGATTTTAGAAAAAGGCTCTTATATGTATGCTTATATATAGGCTGATGCATTGTCATCTATTTAAAGATTAATAATACGAAAAACTGATTTTCAATTACTTTTGTCTTCAGTTTACATAAATTAAACCTTTCACAATTACGATATATCCAAAATGATCCATTTGAATGTTTTGTGATAACGGGAGTTTCACAATATGCATATAGAAATATATAATACAATTGCATTTATTGGATTGTACACAAAGTACATTACGATATACATAGAAGGAAAATGTTTTTTCAGCAAAGAGATATATATTATAAAAGAAAACTTACACGTGGCTTTATGTTATAAGCTACATTATAAAACCTTATTTTACATCAAGTCTCTATATAAATTTAAACTTTTTATTTCTTAAGATTTTTTCATCAACACAACACTTGTCCAAGTCAAATAATCGGAGGGCTATCTGCAGTTCTTCCTCTTAAGAACTTCAAGAGCAGATTGTGCAGTGCAATAAGCAATAGCCTGAACAGTGACCATTGGATTCACACCTAAAGCTGTTGGAAAGACACTCGTATCAGCTATGAAAAGCCCCTCCACCTCCCATGTCTCTCCCACCTGGTTCACCACTGATTTCTTTGGGTCAACCCCCATCCTGCAGCTACCCATCTGATGCGCTGAACATAAGGGAGACGAAAGCCCTCTCAATGGCCTTGAACTTTCCTCGTTCACGAATTTCTCAAACTCATGAGAGCTTGCTTTCTTTACGTTTAGGGTCTTTCCTTTTACGTGATGAGTCCCGATTTCTTCAGCTCCGGCTGCTGCCAAAATCCTTAGTACCTTCTCTATCCCTTTCTTTAGATTCTCTTCATCGGCAACTTCCATTTGGTAACTAACCGAGGTCGGTGAAAGAATTGTTCCCGAACCTTTATCCCTTGCCAATGCAAATATATGGGCAGTCCTAGAAAACTTGGACATTCGGTTTTTCATATCTGTGCCAGAAACCCACGGCATTAACACGGAGAACGTACCGGGGTGCAATGAAGGTGTCTGTATCAATGCTCCATATCCAGACCCATCAAAATTTGCAACAACTGGAGACATTGCTGTCATTATCCCTCCTTCATAGCTTTTCTTCTCTGCCTCTGGCCAAATATGGGATGGGGATTTGTCCGGAAAATAGCCCCATGACATTGCCACTGGATGTAGATGCAAGTTCTTTCCAATGTTGGCATTCTTCAACCCACTTCTTTTCAACAATGCTGGTGTGCTGAGGGCGCCACATGCAACGATAGTCACCTTAGACTCCACTACACAAATTTCTTTTGCTCCTTTATACTCGTACTCGAAAGCAACCCCAGTTGCTATATTCCTCTCTCTTCCTTTCTTTCTTTTGTTCAAGACTTTGATGGCCTCACAACCAGGAAGAATAGCACCATTGCCTGAACTTACTAAATCCACAAGCCATGTCTCCGAGGTGCCTTTCTTTTTCCCATCCTTGCAGCCAAGACAACACCAACCACAATAATGATCTGGTGGTGAATTTCGAGGAATGGTATTCACAGGATAACCCAATTCTTGACACCCTTTTCTAAGGATTGCGTTTTGGAATCCTTCATCTTGGAATTCAGATTGAACTCCCATTTTTTCGCAGACAACATCCATGGCTTCTTTGTATAGTTCACTATCAAATATTTCTAGCTCATGGCACACACTCCAGTCCTTAATTATATGCTGAGGGGTTCGAACTGAGGCAGACCAGTTAATTGTGGAGCCTCCGCCGACTGTGGAGCCTGCAAGAATTAGCACACTCGTATCATCCGTTGCCAAAAAACCACTAGACAAATACATTTGATCCATGGTTGGGCCTTCAAGAAGTGAGATATTTTTCCTGGCAAAGTAATTTCCTTTCTCCAAGACAAGCACTTTGTAGCCAGCCTTGGCCAAAACACCAGCAACAACTCCCCCACCTGAGCCAGAACCAATAACAACTGCATCACATTTGATAGCTAAAGAATGATTAAATGAACCTGAAGGATTGGGCTTCCGAGAGGGAACTGAGACGACAGGAAACCCAAACCCTCGAAGCATATCAACAGCCATGTCCCTTGGTTTCTTCAGATTAATGAGGCCTCCGTAAAGAGGTCCACAAAAGTCTTCTAGTGTTTCTTCTTGTTTTTGATCATCCCATTCTCTGAATCCAGTTTGTTTTAATGTTTTGGACTGCTGAGTTTGGGCTTTGCACTTTAAGTCTGGTCCAGTGTAGCCGATTGCTTTCCATGATAGGTTATCATCCTTCTCATCCACCTGAAAAATAATAATTTTTGCATTATTAAGGGCCAAAATGTTAAAACACCACAAGTTGTTGTCCCAGTTTGTAAAATATCATGTTCGTGCATGCATTGTGCCTACCAAATCACCAACTTATGATCATGATATTATTGACCCTAATTATATACGATTTTGCAGCTATTTGAATTTGAACCACATAAATTCGAATTTTTGTGATAAATATATTGAAGTGATAAAATCCATATTATTAAATTTGAAGAAAATAATATAGATTTAAATAAATCCTTACGATCCACTTACCATGCATGTACATGAAGCCAACAACCATCACTACAAAAAAAAAAAAAAATTATTTATTTATGGTAAGCTATTTCTTACGAAAATATCATTTTCTGTTAATATGCGCTGTATATATATATATATTTTGTTAATATATATATAATCATTATAGTGCATATTAGCTTCTGTGTTCACAAGGAGAATAAATTTGCTCTTTCTTTAAAGAGATTAAATGCACATCCTTGCAAGTCACGATCGATCGAATTTACTATTTCCTTATGTGCTATTTCTCTTTCTTTAAAGATATTAAATGCGCTTCTTTTGTTTATGTTTAGTGGCTAGATTTCTTGCCGATGACATGTTGTGCCATTAATTGAAGCTACGGACAAGATTGAGATCAAAAGATCACTAAGTACAGCTCATTGAAATCAAAAGATGATTTTGTTGATATACGCACTGTAGAAAGTTTGACGTTCTTGGTTTTTACTAGCACGTACGAGAGAGACAAGCACTCACTGTTACAAGAAAAATGAATTTTTGTAATCAATTTATTACAATTAAAAAATTATTTATAACTGATTTTAATTATAAATAATTATTTTATTAAAATTAACTGATGTTAAATATGCAGTTTTCTTATAGTGACTAACCAAAAGTAAGAATTTATTTTGTATCTCACGTGTTAGATACAACTTGGATACTATGAGTGAAATTTGACTAGTTTTGAGTTTTATTGAGATTTTATAAATGCATGCATATTGCTGTTAGTTGATCATGACATCTCATATTTTTAATTTTATAAATATTTATTCTTATCTCCATTTAATAATTCGATCTTTATTCGAAAAATATTCTTGAAGACTAAAATTTCTTAATTAAAGAATAATAGAACAAGTAGCTAGGATAGGTTTTTATTTGGTTTGGCAGAAAAAATAATATGAAAAATATAATCAATATATTTTTGGAATTTGTATATATGTTGGTTCTCTAGCTAGCTAGTACCTAATATATATTTTAGATTTCAGCATATATATATATATATATATATATATATTCAATGTCGGTACGTACGTAGGCCCTATATATATATATATATGTATATATATGCACGCATTACATATTGTTGTATATTATATGCAAGTGGCCTGGTGTGACTGACCATGAGTACTTAATATGAATTTAATATGACTAATTAGGTCATGACCCAGTAGCACTGCAAGTTGAGGTCTGTATGAGATCTGGGGATGATCAGGAAATGCATGGCTGCAACTACTGCTCATGAATTCACTTTTATATTTTGTTTAGGAGTTTGAAAAGTTATAATAATTAAATAAAATAAGATAAAATGAGTTGAAATCAATTCCGAATCCAAATGAGGCTCAATCTGGTTTGTTTTCACCAAACATAACATTTTATATTATCTAATCATTATAACTTTCTAAACTTTTAAATAAAATACAAAAAATAATTTAAATTTTTCAAATCTTAAAATAAAAGTAATATTAAAAAATTATATTCTAACTAATACTATTTTATTCAACTTTAATCTAATCTCATATGTATAACTGATGAACGAGTCCTGAGCTTTATGCCATCTGTTCCAAAGGGCAATTTGCATCTAATTGATCCGCGCTAGCGTCACTGAAATCAACCCCTATTAATTAATTTAATGATCTTTCCTATACTTTGATCATTCTTTTCAAATAATTTTACGAGAGTGGAAAGTGTGTGTATATATATATATATATATATGTATACATATATGTATGTAGCCAGTGGACCAAAAAGATATATGCATGGCTGGAATTAGTGGGTACGTGACAGTGGCCTAAGGTCCAACTTCCAACAAGTGACATTAATTTTGGTATGATCTGTGAGAGATTTGGGATTCGATCAAATCCCCCATCTCTATTAACCAGAAGAACAAAAAAAACATGTCGGAAGTAGCACTTGAAACTTTAATTTTATATATATCTATTCCAGAGTTAAATTGTTGGGTGACATGAAAGGAATTATACATGTCGGGGAAAATGATTCGTGCATGCAGCATGTTAATGTGCAAGAAGAATATACAATGATGGGCGAGTTCTAACCTGAGTGAAGAAAACATATAGAACGAGAAGCTTCATGGTCCTGAAAAGCATTCTTAGTTTATAGAAGAAACTGAGAGACCAGGAAATCACGATTTCTTCCCGTTTCTGCCTAGACACCTGAGAAAATCTTTGAAAGTATGGGACTTTGCTTGAAAGGCTTGCTCTCCCGCATAGTATGAAGGTCCCAATCCATGTTGATAAAAGGAACAGTGCCAATCGGATCATCCACTTCTTTGGGTGTTCCATTCTCTCGCTAAATAATCCCCTACCTGTATATATATATATATATATACGCATGCATGTAATTATATCATTTTCTAGAAAAAGAAAAATATACGAAAGAAGTGAAATATATTTTGCAAAGTTACATGAAGGCCGAACGGCATGCATGCATCTTATAGCTAGCCGCTTAATTGTATATATGTTGCGCAAAATTAATTTGGAGGACAAATATTTATGTAAAAAATTATTGAAAATGGGGGTACTAGCTAGGGATAGTAATTCCTACACGTTCTGGAGTTCCGGCCATGGAAGCACAGGTGGCGTAGAACTTGACGATGAAGTCGTCGGCAGTAACGTCGGAGACATCAACGGACGGCAAGAAGGTGTCGCAGAGAGCAGTGAGGGAGTCCATCTCCCAAGAGGAGAGAGAGTTGACGTAATTAGGCATGGCTCCAACATTACGAATATGATCATGATCATGATCTCCTCCAACAATATCAAACACCATGTGTTCTTCTTGCTTTCCGTTAAGTTTTGAGGGGAACCTAAGATCGATTCCTGCACCATTTAGCTCCATATATATATATATATATATATATGTACGTACTTGGGTTGAGAGAGAGTGAACGGAGGCTAGCTAGCTATAGCTTAATTTTGAGAATGACAAAGCGAGCAAGCTTCCTACATGTATATATAATCGATATTATTTTAAAAATAAAAAAATAAAAAAAATAGAGGCCAGGAGATGATCATGACGAATTAACCAAACTGAATATTGACAACACCCACACGTACGTACAGGTCAAGATGGAAATTGCTGTAGGCAGAAGCCATTGAAATAAATGTAACGCATAACGCTACCTCTCATACCGTATTAACTCGTTCAATCTGCATTCATTAAATATGGTAGCTCGGGTTTGTCTTTTAATAAATTTTCGTCACCCGATGTGGTGATCTTGGCCATGATGATCTGCTACGAACCAGTTCTTGCTCCACCTAATTTTCGGCTTAGTCACTCTGATCTCGTCGTTTGAGCGTATGTCGGGATTGAACAAGAAGAGTTGGTACGTAATCGTTGGCCTTTAGTGCACTGGCCCTGGCCCCGTAGTTAGCCATTTCAATCAGCTTTCCCAGAGGCAATTAGGCTCTGTATACGTACCCCACATTACCTAGCCCACAGTTTTCTCCTCCCTTTTCTGTGGGTTGTAATTATAATTAGCTGGCCTACCAAACTCAACGATAGGATTTAATTTATTATCTTACACCAAATTATTAAAATCTAATTAAAATATATTACTAAAAAAAATAAGTAATTATGATGAATTATTTATAATAAAAATAATTATTTGTAATGATAATAGACTCATTTTTATAAAAAATAATCATTTTAACAAGAAATAATTAGTCATAAATAAATAATTTTTTTATAGTGTATGATCAAACACTACATCTATTATTTAATGTCAAAGTGGAGATGTAATGAAAGATTGATATATAACATGACTTTTTTTGAATAACAGCTCTTTGGGAAAGTACTCATTATTCCAGCTAAATAATGAAATATGAGATCTTTAAAATTTGTTTGTTTAAAGTCAGATCAAGTTTGCCTTGTTTAAAATGAGTGTTTAATCTCATCAAACCTGTGGTGACATTCATGATGACAATTTGTTATAATTTATAAAATTTCGACTTGGATTAGATATATATGCTCGTAGCTAGGGGCTGTTACTCGCCTTATATGAACACGAATAGTAGCGATCTCCTGCCCAGACCCCGTGTCAATCTGCCCCACAAAAGGCCGTATGTCCCCGTCATATGGGTGAAAGAAAAAATAAAGATAGCTATTCAGAGGAAACTACTTCGGTTGCGTTAACCAAAACGCGCGTGTAGGTTGTATTGACATTTATAGATTATATTGGTGATGGGTATTGCTAGACTGCCTCTAGCTTTGACAGCTAGCGTCCCGCCTAGCACAAATGTAAATTTTTATTTTCTTCTCATTTTTCTTTTCATATTTTTTTAAAATATTTAAATATTTTTAAAAAATAAAAAAAAATATATCAATACACTCAAAATTACTTTCTTAATTATTAAGTAAAAAAAAGTAAGAGGAGATAAGAACGGTTATCATTTGAATTTACCAAGGGATGAACCTTCATATACAGATTTAAATTCAAATATTGAATAATCATTATCACCCAAATAATGAGAACGGTTCAAAAACTCTATTTAAAGGAGAACCCAGGTATGTAAAATCTATCTGACTCTTTGGTATTAAAGATTTACTTCTTAATCACTGACTTAAACATTGGAGGCATTCCCTAGAACCCCCTAACCATATTACTCTTTGGTTGCAAGTGGTCGTGAGGTGGTAGCAATGAAACATGTCCATATCAATTGGGGCCATCTGTGGGATCTCAAAATCTCACAGTCAGCATGTTTTTCACATGCCCATCACCACACGGTCTCAGGCAACTAGAGATTAGGGAGAAACTTCATAGAACATGGAGGAAAGAGTTGCGGAAATGGAGGAGATAATAAAGAAGCTTACCATAGAGGTTGACTCACTGCAAAAGGAGAATGAGGCTATCAAGTCTCGAAACAGGCTGTAAGAGAGGATGCGACACCCAGTCAGGTTGATAGGGTAGAGATGAAGGCAAACAGTGCGGGTGTGGGTAAGGGACACCAAGAAGACGAGGAAACAAAGAAGCTGTACCACGGCTTGCACAGCCTAATGGATAAATATGAAGAAATGGCCAAGAAGATAGGAACCTCCTCTTCGGTCGTCCAGTTCCTGTCCAACACAAATCTACCATTCTCTACGAAAATTAATGTGATGCCCCTACCTCCAAAATTCAAAGTCCTGCCGGTAGATCTGTATGTTGACTCCAAAGATCTTGTGGAGCATCTTGAAACTTTCAAAACCCATATGACGCTTCACGGATTCTCGAGAGAAATATGGCTTTCCTTTTGACACTAAAGGGGTCGGCGAAAGGATGGTTTGGAGCACTACAACCTGGTTCCGAAGAAAGTTTTGAGGAACTGGGCTGGCAGTTCTTAACCCAGTTCATGGTGAGTAGAAGATGCAGAAGGCCAACCGCATATTTATTAACTGTCAAACAGAGAGAGGATGAAAGTTTGAAAGCATATTTAACATGCTTCAATAAACAGAAGATGACAGCCGACGATCAAGACGAGAAGATTATACCAGCAGTGTTGCTTGGAGGTATTTGGCCAAGGGGCCTTTTTATAGCCGAACTGGCCAGGAAAACCTCATCCACATTATGAGAATTCATGGACAGGGTTGACGATTTTGTTAATGCTGAACACACACTTATTGCCCTGACTATCAACTAGAAAAAAGGAGTGAGCAGGAACTGAAAGGAGGACAGAGGAAAGACCGAGATGAGGGTTAAAGGGCGAGGAGAGACCAATAGGACTTAAGGTATGATAATAATTTAAGAAGACATAATGGCGGTTATGTGCACAACTTTAGTGCACACAATTAGAATAGAGGAAAGGAAGAAGTACAAAACGATAGCAATGAGTGACAGACTGAGAAGTATTGCACTTATCATAAAACAAGGAGATATAGAACTGAGGATTGCCACAACCTAAAGCGAAAAATAGAAGATATGAGAGTCAGTGGTGAGTTGGAATGCCTGATCGCCCAGAACACTACGTCAAGACCCATAGGAAAGTGGCCTTGGGCCAAGCCTTGACATTACCATTGACATGTCAAGGCAACCCCACAGCCAGCCTGTCTGCATGCCAAAGCCCATGCCTTGACACGCATAAGGGGCCCAGTGAGGCTTCTGGCCGAGAGCAGCCCAGCGCGCTGCCCAGCATGAGCATGCCTGGTGAGGTTAGTGACCAAAATAGCCCAGCGCGAGGCCTAGCATGCGAACGCCCATGCACATTCCCCTGCGCACGCCCTTACGCTGCAAGCCCATGCACGTGCCCCTCAGCAGCAGCAACCAGCGAGGTTAGTGGCATGCATTAGTAGGTATGCCATCAAGCGCACAGCTCCAACCGGTGCCCTGCAAGCAAGGCTAGTGGCATGCCCACCAGGTATGCCATCCAGCGCATAGCACCAGCCCATGCCTTGCAACATCAACGCCCAGGCCACCTGCCTGGGACATGCGAAGCCAACGACCAGGCCACCTGCTTGGGCCATGCAACACCAACACAGGGCCACCTGCCATGTCCAGCGACGGGCCATGCACAACACCATGACGTGCCCACCAGCAAGCCCATGCATGGCACCCTGCCATGACCACTATCAAACCAGACCAGACTAGCCATGAGCCAGACTAGCCAGCCGTGGGCCATGAAACACTCTAGCCCACCCATGGGACACCGCATGCAAAGGGCCACCATGGCCCTTAACAAGACTATCTTATTGCTTTCTTTTATTTTTATTCTAATATTTTCTAAGGGACCATTTGGAGACTTCCACTTTGTAAGCTCTATAAATAGGACCCTTAATCATTTCTTTTACATCTTTTGACAATTCTCTTTGTGGACGGCTTATTATTCTTGAGATAATTTTTGGTGCTTAACACTTGGGCTCTTTGGGGTGCAATTCATAAATTCTCAAAGAGAGAATCACACCTTACAATTCGTGAACAGGTGTATTCATTCTATCAATATATAAGGTTTCCTTTCATCTTTGTGCAATTCGTAAATCAAAGTTGATTGGTTTATCTTTGTATTCATTCAAGTTCTTGAGTGTTCATACTTTCCATCGTGTTCATATATTTCATTGCATCCATTCAATCTTCCCATACACTATATTTTGGTCACTATTGTGTTTACCCTACTTCACTTACCATATTTAGCCTTTCCTCCATCCTCCATAAACCTTAGCCAAAATCTCCAAGTCCCATAAGGAAATTCCTATCATTTAGGATTCCTTGACTTCTTCGAAATCAAATCCCTTGATTTAAGGAATTGTCATTCATCATTAATTCCTTAAATCCTTAAATCCCTCATTTCCTATCTTATCTCAAATCAACCCAAAACCTCCCATAATAGCCAAAACCGAATCCTTTTATTCCCTAAAAGATTCCTACCATTGAGGAATCTTTCCAAACTCATCTCAAAACAGTCCACCCTCACCCCATCATCCAATTTTGCCAAACCCAATCCAAACCCTAAACTCACGCAAACCCTAATCTCACTACCCCTTTGCGTGTTGCACTAGCCACCAAACCCTAATCTCACTACACACCTCCAACCCCTGTCCAAACCATTTCGACGCCATTCTCAAGAAGAAGCGCTAGGTGAACCACATTGCATTGCATTCATCAAACACTTAGAACACCCCATTGCATCATCATCATCACTTCCATCACTCAAACACTAAACCTTCATCAACCTAGGGACCCTCCATTGCCATGAAAGTTGAAGGCCAAGCAAGTTGGTAAGCCCCACTTGGTCATCACCATCACCATCACCAAGGCGAGCTCGTGGACCTTAGTGTTTAGGGACTAGACCGAGGTCCCTAACATTATTTGGTGCTTTTATTGAGAGTGCTATCTTGCTTGGTGTTTTGAGAAGTTCTCACTCCTCCTCGAGGTAAACGGCACTTTAATTTGAACTTTGTGAATTGGTTTGTGGAATTCCTCTGGAATCTCATTTGTTTTTATTGATTGTGAAACGAAGTTTTGGGGTTGAGGTAGAGGATGGAGTGGTGTTACTCGAAGGGATTGACCACCGTTAAAGGTGAGGGATCTGAGGTTGGATATTTGTGCAAGAGGGGTCGACCAGCCTTGAAGGTGGGGGAGCCAAGGTTGGACTTGTGAAGCCGAAAACAAGCTTCCACAAGCTCTGTGCTGTCCAAGTTGCCGAGTAAAAGTCCAGTTGCAAGCTCAATTTGCAAGACTAAGTTGCAAGTGATAGATTGAATTATAGTTGTAAGCAGTTGCTAGCTCTGAATAGCCATCAACCGTGATGTGCTAGAAGCTAAGGAACAAGATGGTTCCAACCAGGAATGCCTTAAGGCAGTGGAAGGGCATACTACAAGGGTTACCAATATCCTTGGTGAGGTTAGCACTACATTGGTTGAGCTAAGGATGACCTTGAATGCCACATCCCGGGAGATTAAAGAGAATAGAAGAGCAATGAATGCCATGAGACGAGATACCAGTGCAAGCCTTGAGAGGCTTGAAAGAAGATTTACGAAGAACAATGGTCAAAGGGTGCCACCTAGTCTGAATGGGGAAAGGCATGAGGCCTTTGTTGATGAAGCCGAGACAAGTGTGACGGGATCACTTGCAGGTTGTGACGAAGATATTGGAAGAACATCACTTTTTTATAAATGCTTCCAAATGTGCCTTTATGGAGAAGGAGTTGGAGTACCATGGCCATTTCATCTCAAGTGAGGGGGTGAAAGTGAACTAAAGGAAGATTGGGGCTATGGTTGATTGGCCCTTGCCTAAGGATGTTTCAACCTTAAGAGGTTTCTTGGTACTAACCGGCTACTATAGGTGGTTTGTAAAGAATTACGGACTTTTTGCTAAGCCACTTACCTCCTTGTTCAAGAAGGATACTTTTGAGTGGACCCAAGACGCAAGAGATGCCTTTGAAGAGTTGAAGAGGGCTATGACCAATACTTTCGTATTAACTTTGCCTAACTTTGAAAAGCCATTTGAAGTCTATACCAATGCAAGTGGTGAGGGAATAGGGGCTGTTTTGATTCAAGAAAAAAGTCCACTAGCCTTTATTTCTAAAACACTTGGGCTAATGAAGAAGGCACGGAGTACTTAAGCTAGAGAGATGCTAGAGGTTGTTCATGCCGTGAAGATGTGGTGGCCTTATTTATTGGGTTGCAAGTTCACTATTGTGATGGATCAACAAGTCTTGAGGCATCTCTTTCAACAAAAGATTGTGACACCTGAACAACAAAAGTTCCTTGTGAAGTTGCTTGGTTTTGAGTATGACATTGTGCATCAACCGGGTTAAGAGAACAAAGTAGCCAATGCTTTGAGTAAAAGAGAGGGAAGTTTACTTTTATGGGTTATGCAAGAAGAAGATGAGTCTTCCGTGTTGGCCTTGAGTGGGGCCGAATGGAGGATTTGTGACAAGATCCGAGAAGCCACCAAGCTATTTGCTAAAGCCATTGAAATTGTGAAACTTTTAGAAGTCCAAGGTGATGGAGTGGCTGGCTTCAAAGTAAAAGATGGGTTGATCTACTACAAAGATTATGTGTATGTGCCGAATGTGCCCAACTTGAGGAGGGAGATCCTTGATCATTTTCATAATAGCAAGGAGGGAGGAAATTCGGGTTGGTTGAGAACCTATATAAGGATTAAGCACTTCCTTTTATTGGGAAGGGCTTAAAAAGGCCGTGAAGACTCTAGTGGCCGAATGTGATGTTTGCCAAAAGACCAAGTCTGATACAAAACCTTCATTCAAGCTCTTGCAACCATTGCCAATTCCAAACTTAATTTGGGAGGACTTGACAATGGACTTTGTGGAGGGCTTACCTATTAGTCGTGGTTATGAGATTATTTTGGTCATGGATCACCTTAGTAAGTATGCTCATTTCATTTCCCTCAAGCATCCTTACACGGCGAAGAGTGTGGCTAAGGAATTTATGGACAATGTGGTGAAGCTCTATGGCTTTCCAAAGAGCATAGTGACCGATCGGGATAGGGTGTTCATGTGCAACTTTTGGAAGGAACTATTTGAATTGCAAAAAAGTAAGTTGAAGGCAAGATCATCCTACCATCCTTAAACCGATGGGCAAACTGAACTAGTGAATAGAACACTTGAACAATACTTAAGGTGTTTTTTTCCATGAGGAACAAAGAAGATGGGATGATTTTTTGACATGGGATGAATATTGGTACAACCCTTCCTTCCATGCTTCTATCCAAAGAAGTCCCTTTGAAGTTGTGTATGAGAGACCACCACCCATCTTGGTAAATTATGAGAGAGGTACGGCAAAAAATGATGAAGTGGAGAGTGAATTGCTTACTAGGGATGAGATCTTGAAAAAAGTGAAGAGAGAGAGCTCAAGAGAGGATGAAAAAGTATTATGATCAAGGAGGGTGAGTAATGGCCTTCGATGTGGGGGACTATGTCTATTGTAAACTACAACTGTATGGGCAAATGACCTTAGAGAAGAAGCCTAATTTGAAGCTTTCCAAAAGGTACTATGGACTTGTAACCCCTGCTACTTTCTTCTTACGTAAGCTTCTCTCTTTCTTACGTAAGGTTCCGCCTTTCTGACGTAAGCAAATTTCGATGATGAAATTATGCAACAGTCTGCCATTCTTTCTAGCGACTGCGAGCATTGCCATGTGTGCTGAACCATGACGACATGCCTCTCGAGATATTAGGTGACTTCTAAATCACGCCCAGTGTTTAAAATGTACTGGAAATATTTATATGAGGTATTTCCAGTATCGTTGAGTTAAACTTGTTTTTAAATTAGACAATTATAATATTTTGAAGAGCTCCAAAATATTATAATTTTCGGAGATCATTTTAATATTAATTATTAAAATGATTCCAGTTACTTAAAATATTATGAGATTTAAATTATGTTGAAAGTTTTAATTAAATTAAATGGTTCATCCTTTTAAATATATTAAATAAGACTTCATCATTTTATTAATGATGAAGAAATATTATTTTATAAATTAAAGTTAGTTTAAAATAATATTTACCTTAATTCCTCTAAGTGCTTTTAATTAAGTTAACGTTTACGTATTTTCAAATCAGTATTTTAATATCTCAACGTTAGATCGTTTTGAGGACCCCCAAAACGAAGGGACTGGATTAAATACCCAGTCCCGCCTCTCTCTCTCCCTCACTTTTCCCTAGCCCTCTCTCTCCTTCGGCGTACGCTGGACGCAGCCCCTACTCCTGAAGCTTCTCCTTCGCAGCCCGGCGCTGCCGTGCGTAGGTGACCGTCACCTCCACCACCAAAGGCTTGCCCCCACTCCGGCGAGCCTCCCCGAGGCAATCTCTCCCTCTCACGCTCTCTCCTCCTCTTCCTTGGAAGTGGAAAGCCCAAATGGGCTTGATGCACGTAGTACCGCCGTGCGCCATCCTCCGGCGCCACCACCGCCACCAACAGCCTCTCCTCTCACCGGTGAACCCCTCCCATGGAACCCAAGCCTCGGGAAGCCCCCCCTTCCCCCTCCGTCACACGCACGCATGAAACCCATTTATGGGTTTCGCACTACTTCAAGCTACCGACGCTGCTAGCGTCACCGCGCGTGACTCCCACGGCCACCAGGCACCACCATGAGCCTCCATCTCCCTTCCTCTTCCCCCTTCACGTGACCCATGGCTAGTAGCCCTCCTCCATCGCACGGCCTCCCTTTCTCTCTAACTCACGGGTTGCACACCATGCATCATCGTGCACTACCACCCACGGTGGGTAACCACGATCATCAGCCTCCTCAAGCCACCACCAAGCCAACCCAACCTCCCACAGTCCCGATCTGTCACCCATGCACGCACACTCTCTCTCACTCTCCCACGGCTTCTCTCTCACTCTCCCACAACACCTCGACGCTACTACGTGTTCCACCGCACCTCCCTTAGCCGAGCCCTAGGGTCAAACCACCACTTTACGTGGTGGGTAATCACTGTACGTGATGGACAATCACTGCGTGTGACTGACCACCACTGTACACGGCTAGATCCACCATGTTACGCTCCTTGCCACCATCACAAGGCCTTCACGAGCCTTTCCAAGACCACATTTAGCTATCCGAAAGTCCAAACAGTCAACGTACGTGGGTTAGCCGCCACGTACCACCTCTCCGACGTCATCGACTATGACGATCAGCGAGCAACGCACGGGTTATCATGTTGATGGTATAACTCTCTATCCCTCGTTAATTATGTTAGATATTGATTAGTGGACTAGGTTGTGGACTGTGTTGTTAGTATTAGAGGAATGATTGTGTAGTATTGAGATGCGCTGTGTAGTGCACTGTGAAGTGTTGGGCATATCTGTGTAGTGTGGTGATGTGATGTGCCGTGTATATGAAGTGTTGGGCTCATTGTGTAGTGTGCTGTGAAGTGTTGAGCATTCTATGTAGTGATGTGTTGGGCTTATCTGTGTAGTGCGCTGTGAAGTGTGGAGCGTAGTTAGGAATTGTGCTGTGCAGTGTTGTGGACTGTGCGGTGTAGTGTGGTTGCGGACTATGCGTTGTATTGGTGTCGTGCCATGTGGAGTGGAAAAAATACACGCTAAGTGTACTTTGTGTGTGGCATAGTGTGACATAAAGAGAGTGTATGTAGAATATACTCTCCTGGCGTATTGTGGAATGGGAAGAGTACACGTAGAGTGTACTCTGTATGGCGTAGTGTGTGATTTGAGTACACGTGGAGTTTACTCCATGTAATGGAGTGACGCACCATATGGCGGGTACACCATAATGGTGATGTGGCGTGGTGTGTATGAAGGGAGTACATGTAGAATGTACTCCGTATGGTGGAGCGATGCACCATACGGTGGATATACCGTAATGGTGATGTGGCATAACGTGTATGGAGTATACGTGGAGTGTACTCCATATGGTAGAGTGATGCATCGTATGGTGGGTATGCCATATTAAGTTGTAGTGTGTGGAAAGGGAGTATACGTAGAATGTATTCCACAAGGCAGCGACACTCGGTGTGACGTGTCGCAGAGATAAGGATGGTTGTGCAGTTGATGGGCGTAGAACGTGGTGAGTTGTGTCGGGAACTGTAGAACAATGTCCCGAAGTAACTATGATGTGGCCTGTAGTCTGAGGTGACAAATGTCACTGTAATTGACTTACGGCTAGGGGTATGCATGAAATAGCAGAACAAGTGTAAGAGTACGCAGCGGAAGCATGACTGGGCGAAGTCACGAAGTGACGTGGTTCCTGACAGTCAGGCTTATGATGGGTGAAGAGTTATTGTAGAAATGATGTAACAAGAACGTGACGAGATGTCACTATGTGACGGGAGTACGTGAGGAACCATACTTGTGATGAGTTAGAAGTTGGCGTAGAAGTGACGTAACAGGATGTCAGGTGGCGTGACAAGGTCACGGTGTAGCTTGAGAGTAGTCTTGAGCTATGTGACGTGACGCAAGACGTAATAGTGAATGGAGCCTTGTCATGTTAAGTGTTGGGATGTACTGTCAAAAGGGACGGATAGCATAAAGAGTCATGCTAGCCGGGTTAAGAGAATGTTGGTATCGAAATATGGCCCTCATCCCTACGAGCAGGTGATCAACATGTTATATGTTGATCTTAGGTGATAAAAGGAGTAAGGTATATGTGTAGTCTGGTTAGACACATGTGCTGGACGGATTCACCATATGTAATGGGTAATCTGTCCTAAGCATAGTTACACGATGCTTAAGCCTCAGAGTTGGCTTAGAGTCGTGTGGCTTGTATGGATGGGAATGAGGATTAGTATGGGCTAAGATGCATAAAGATAGTGATGAGTGTACTGTCTAAGGAAGGGATGCGTGATTTAGTTAGTTTGAGTCATGCGTCAGAACGTGGTTAACGAGAAGAGTAAGACGAATGTCTTAGTGTCTTAATCCTAAGGTGAATCATGGGTTCACTTTAGTGAATGAGCACTCGAGGTAAGACGTTGAGTTGGAAGATGTGATGATCATAAGTAGATCCTGAAGGGTTTAGCATAGTAAAGGGCACATAAGTGCACGACATAGAAGGAGAGTGTTCTAAGTAATGTATAGTTCTGTTTCTAGTTAAGTTGTTTATGCACTAGATAGAGAATGACGTTAAGGTTATGTATGCATGTAGGTTGCCAACTGACACGCGCATGAATGGATTGCATGGTATGAAAGTAGCATGGGGTCTAGGTAAGTATTACGTTCATGCCCTTCTGGACTTTTCTAGAAATTACAAAATGAAAACGAAAAGCTCTTCTCTTTTGGAAAATGTTTACGAAAGAAGATACCATGCTTTCAAACGTATAAGTATATACGGCCCCTCCATGAAAGCCCCTTTTTATGCACCCGAAGTTATTAATTGTACGCATGCGAATGGATGACTATAAGATGTATCTATTGTATGTATTTTCAAAGAAACGAACTGATGAAAATGCATGAAAGATGAGCTTGAGCCGACGCCTTCACGGATCCTATGGACCAACGCTGTCGCGAGCGCCGCAAGGTGATGCTCGTGGACGCCGTGAAGGCCGATGTTCAAGGTGATGCTTACGGATGCCACGAAAGGCGAAGTTTGAGCCCGTGCTTTACGTTTTATGGACGGTGCGAACTGACACTTTTGTGAAGGCCGCGAGGTGATGCTCGTGGACGTCATGAAAGAGGACGTTCAAGCCCATGCTCACGAAATGACGTTTTCTCATGAAAAGAAATGTTTTCTCATGTTAAATGAAAGAAAGAACTGAATGAAAACTCCAGCTCTTCAGAGCTGGCGTGAATGAATGAATGAGAGAATGAATGAAAGCATAAAATGTATGAAGACACGTAACGGCCATATGAATGAATGAAAGGGTACTAATGAATAGGCAGATTGCAATGCCGGGTAAGTAGTACTGGTAATGCACCCAGTACTGCCCCCTATGAAAAGGGATTCCTAACCTGGCCATGGGCGGGATCCAAGTCCAAAAGACCGCTAACTCTAACACACGGGGCGTAACAGTGTGTACCGGTCTATGAAAGTGAAAAGAAAGAATGTATGTATGTATGTATGTACGCATGAATGCACGAACGCACTTTAAAAAATGAAGGCACTGACGGGTGACACATTTTACGAAAAGAAAGGAAAATTCCGTCCAGTGACGTTTTCAAATGAATGCATGTATGCACGCATGCATGTAAGTATAGTATGTACGAATGATGAATACATGAATGAAAACCTGTGTTATTATATTTTAACTGCATGAAGTAATGCTTACGAGTCTTCGACTCATTTTAGTTTTTATGCATGTCCCTCCCCTCACAGGGAAGGATATGAAGTATGCGTCGGGACGGACACAGCCGATGGGGAAGAGCACGAAAGTCTAGGCACGAGCATTCAAATGTAAGAGAAGCCTTTTAATTATTAAAAATGACGTTTTCTGCTGTAAACCTCTTTTATTGTAAAAGCACATTTTTATTTTATAAACGTAGAGTCTTGCACCCTGGGAAGAAGCAAAAAATTTTAAATCGGACGGTAATTCCGGTCGTCCTTTCTCAAAATATTTTATAAAAAACCCACCACAAAGACGGGCGTTATAGGACCTTTCAAGGTGCTAGAGAAGTTGGGAGAGGTAGCTTATAGGTTGGAACTTCTTCCAACCTCCGAGCTATATCTGGTTTTCCATGTGACCGTGTTGAATAAAAGAATTGGCGATCCAAAACTTATTCTGGAGGAATTACCTAGATTTGATGAAGAGATGAGGATGCTTTTGCAACCAAACGAGGTTCTTGACTATAGAGTGGTCACAAGGGGAGAAAAATAAGAAAGGTGTGGCAAGTTTTAATTCAATGGGGAGGAGTGCCAAGAGAAGAGGCTACATGAGAAGACTATGATGACATAGGGGTGAGATTTCCTCAATTGACCCTTGAGGGCATTGATGTGCTTGAAGGGAAGGGGAATGTCAGGACCCTAAGGAAAGTGGCCTTGGGCCAAGCCTTGACATTGCCTTTGACATGCCAAGGCAGCCTCACAACCAACCTGCATGCATGCCATGACCCATGGCTTGATACACATGAGGGTCCCAATGGGGCCACTGGCCGCGCACAACCCAGTATGCGTATGCCTATGTGTATGTCTGGCGAGGTTAGTGATCGCGCACAGCCCAGTGTGCAGCCTAGCATGTGCACACCCATGCGCACTCCCCTGCGCCGCAAGCCCATGTGCGCCCCCCTACGCACGACTTAGCAGCAGCAGCCAGCAAGGTAGCGGCATGCCTCAGTAGGCATGCCATCCAGCACACGGCTCTAGCCCGTTCCCTACAAGCAAGGCTAGTAGCATGCCTACCAGGCATGGCACTAGCCCATGCCTTGCAGCATCAATGCCCAGGCCACTTGCTTAGGCCATGCGGAGCCAACGCTTGGGCCACCTGCCTGAGCCATGCAGCACCAATGTAGGGCGACTTGAAATGTCTAGCAACAAGCCATACACAGCACCATGTCATGCCCACCAGCAGGCCCATACATGGCACCCTGCCATGAACACGATCAGACCAGGCCTGACCAGACCAGCCATGAGCTAGATTAGTTAGTCGTGGGCTATGAAACACTCTAGCCCACCCATAGGCCAATGCATGCAACAGGCCACCATTGCACTTAACAAGACTATCTTATTGCCTTCTTTTATTTTTATTCTAATATTTCCAAGGGACCTTTTGGGGGTTTCCACTTTGTAATATCTATAAATAGGACCCTTAATCATTTCTTTTACATCTTTTGAGAATTCCCTTTGTGGACAACTTATTGTTCTTGAGATAATTTTTAGTGCTTAGCACTTGAACTCTTTGGGGTACAATTCGTGAATCTCTTAAGAGAGAATCACACCTTACAATTCGTGAATAGGTGTGATTCATTATATCAATATACGAGGCTTCCTTTTATCTTTGTGCAATTTGTGAATCAAAGTTGATTGGTTTATCTTTGTGTTCATTTAAGTGCTTGAGTATTCATACTTTCCCTTGTGTTCAAATATTTCATTGCATCCATTCAATCTTCCCATACACCATGTTTTGGTCTTTATTGTGTTTACCTTAGTCCACTTACCATATTTAGCCTTTCCTCCATCCTCCATAAACCCTAGCCGAAATCTCTAAGTCCCATAAGGAAATTCTTATCATTTAGGATTCCTTGACTTCTTCCAAATCAAATCCCTAGATTTAAGGAATTGTCATTCATCATCAATTCCTTAAATCCCTCATTTTCTATCTTATCTCAAGTCAACCCAAACCTCCCATAATAACCAAAACCGAATCATTTTATTCCCTAAAAAATTCCTACCATTTAGGAATCTCTCCAAACCATCCACCCTCACCCCATCATCCAATTTCGCCAACCCTAATCCAAACCCTAAACTCACACAAACCCTAATCTCACTACCCCTTTGCATGTTGCGCTAGCCACCAAATCCTAACCTCACTACACGCCTCCAACCCTAGCCCAAAACATTTCGGTGCCATTCTCAAGAACAAGCACTAGCCGAACTACATTGCATTGCATTCATCAAACACTTAGAACAACCCATTACATCATCATCATCACTTCCATCACTCAAACACTAAACCTTCATTAACCTAGGGACCCTCCATTGCCACGAAAGTTGAAGGCCAAGCAAGTTGGCAAGCCCCACTCGATCATCACCACCAAGGCAAGCTCGTGGACCTTAGTGTTTAGAGACTAGACCAAGGTCCCTAACATTAATTGGTGCTTTCATTGAGTGTGCTATCTTGTTTGGTGTTTTGAGAAGTTTTCACTCCTCTTTGAGGTAAACCATGGGTTAACTTGAACTTTGTGAATTGGTTGAGGGAATTCTAGTTATTTTTATTGATTGTGATACGAAGTTCGGGGTTTGAGGTAAAGGACGGAGTATTGTTACTCGAAGGGATCGACCACCTTTGATCAAATTTGCATACAATAATAGTTACCAAGAGAGCATTCAAGCGGCACCATATGAAGTTCTCTACGGCCGCAAGTGCCGGTCACCCCTCTATTGGGACGAAGTGGGAGAACGTAGAATCCTTGGACAAGAGATTATTCAGGAGATGCATGAGAAAATAGCGGTCATCCAGAAGAAACTCGCCATTGCACAAGAGCAACAGAAAAAGTATGCGAATCAGAGGCATCGAGAGTTACAATTTGAGGTAGGAAGCAAAGTATTCTTGAAAGTGGCGCCGATGAAGGGAATTATGCGATTCAGTAAGAAAGGAAAACTGAGTCCAAGATATTTAGGCCCTTTCGATGTACTAGAAAGAATTGGAGCTGCAGCATACAGGTTGGCCCTCCCACCACAATTGTCGGCTTTTCACGATGTTTTCCATGTCTCTTTGCTTCGTGGGTATGTTTCGGACCCTACACATGTACTAGAGTACGAGCCTCTCCAAGTTCACGAGGATCTGACTTATGAGGAATTTCCAGTCGGAATCCTTGCACAAAAAGCTCAAGCACTCCACAAGAAGACCATCCCGATGGTCAAAGTACTTTGGAGCAACCACAAGGAAAAAGAGGCCACATGGGAGCTAGAAGAGGACATGAGGACCAAGTATCCATATTTATTCGATTGAGGTACCTTATCTCGAGGACGAGATTTCTTTTAAGGGGGGAGATTGTAACATATGGATCCAAATTTAAGCCTTAAACACTAGTATTTTATTTATTTATTATTTATTATTTATTTAATTTTATTGTCTTTATATTTTTATTATCATTTTAGAAAAATGTGCTAACAAATAGATTTAAATTAGTGATTCTTTCCCTATCGAAAATCTTCGTATTCTTTATCCATTAAGTTCTCGTATTAGATTCGGTTTCCAGTTTGAGTTTAACTCCAACTCAAACTTTTCAAATCATCTCATAATCTATATCCTCGTAAGAATAGGTTTCTAAAGTCTAGGCAATTTCAAATTTCAGCCAATCTCCTGAAGGTTTCCCTCCCATCACCTATAAGAAACCACAAAGCCTCTGTTTTAAATATTGAAATACCCAGAGAAACAACAATTTCGCACAAGCCTTATTTCTGCCTAGCCACCGCCGACCACCCTAGGACATTGGACCACCACCCACGGTGCCAAAAAACACCGGCCAACCCAAGCCCGTTGAACCCACTCATTTGCGATAAGTCCCCGATGGGATTTCTCTCTCCTCGTGATTTTCACCATCTCGGTCTAACTCTCTTTCTCTCTCTCTCTCTCTCTCTCTCTCTCTCTCTCTCTCTCTCTTGCATCGCACCACTGCCCAGAGGACCCAGTCGCGTCGCCGGTCACTTCCAACCACCCCATAGCTGCCGTCGCCTCAGCTTCTTTCTCTCGGTGAGCATCGCACGACCACTTCCTTGTTTTAGTTCAGCCCCTCTGTACACGATGAGAGTTTCCCCCGTAAGCCTATAGTTTCCCTTATAATCAGTTTTCCCCATAATAACCACGACCTTTAAGATGAATTCTCAAAATACCCTTTATAACCCTTGTTCATAGGCCTCCGTAAATCTTATTGATGAGATTTTCTTTTTAATTACAATGTAGCTTACAGTGTCTATGGGAGATTTCATGTTTTAAATCTGTGCATTACGTGGATTGATTTCCTATATGGGCTGGGTGAATCCAATTAAACATGTGATTTTAAATTGAAATTGCTTTAAGTGTGGGCTGTGTTGTAAGAGTTTTTTTTTTTTGCTCTGAGGGTCCACATTTCGTTAATCAGGGGGAAGTTTATAAACTATTTTACATCAGAAAGTCTGAAGGGATTTTAAAGTATGTTTTTTTAAAAGTATGCTATGAAGCCTATTATTTTAGTTAAGTTCCTTTATATGTATTTAATTACATGGAATAGTACGACACACTTTTCTAGGAAATTAGTAACGTCAAGTACCTCCTATAGGTAACGCGCTACAAGTTGGAAGTCCGGAAGCAACGCTAAGAGGTAAATAGTATGATCATGTAGATGCATGCAAACTGTGATTATTATTGTTTTGTATGAAAATTTGATGTGCTTATGATGATTGACTACGCTCTTAGGCAAGTCAAGGTTAAATTCCTCTTACGACCTTTGATGAAATATGAGATTATGCTTGAATGAATAAATTTGTTGTTAAATTGATTGAATGTTACTAAAATCATATGAAAGCTATGAGATGTTCATGTAGTAATTCAAGTATGCCATGTAATGAAATAATCAGATTATACAAGCCATGTCCCTATAATACATAGATTAGGTATGCCATGTTCATATGGTACTTAGATCATGTATGTCATGTTCATGTAGTACTTAGATCATGTATGCCATGAAATGTCATAAAACGTTCAGAGCATGTTATGAGGTCATGTTATGCTATGTCATGTACAAGAATATGCAATGTACAAGGATATGTCATGTTATGCTATGCCATGTACAAGAATATGCCATGTTAGAAATGTTCATGAAGTCTAATAAATTCTCATGCATTAAGAAAGATAAGAAATGTTACAGTATCACGGACTCAAGCATGGTTAACCACAAGTTAAGTGAAACATAGACTCAAGCGTGTTTCACTCCATATTACTCAGTTAAGTGGAACACGGACTCAAGCGTCTTTCACTCCATGTTATTCAGTTAAGTGGAACACGGACTCAAGCGTGTTTCACTCCATGTTAAGACAAGATAAACAAATTATTATGCACTCACGTTACAGGTTTGCCCTAATTATGTATGCTTCCGTTCATGACGATGACTATATATGTGCTATGTGAATATATGATGATATATGTATATATGTTGTTAAGAGTCTTCAGAAACTAAATCCATACTAGGCTAAATTATTTTTTACAGTATGATGTGCTATTTGTTGAGTATTCGACTCATTCTTGTTTGTCTTCTTGTTTCTTTCATGTCTAATTGTTACAGATGATGTTTATGACGATGCAGAGCTGGATGACCAGGAGTAGATTTAGTACAAAGGATTAGGATGGAATAAGTGATAATTCACACAAGAATTAGACCTCTTTTACGTCATTCATAGGATTAATTTATGTTCTTTTACTTTACGTTCAGTTTTTGAGACGTTTATGTTCAAATCAGTTTTTAACATTTTATCGCTTTTCAATAAATGAGGTATATTCAAGATATGAATCTCTTTACCGGGCATTAAGTTATGAATGCTAGTGACATCTCTATCCTAAGGGAACGGGGTGTTACAATTGGACGGTGTAAGAGGGGCTGACCACCCTTAAAGGTGGGGGACTCAAGGTTGGACTTGTTAAGTTGTGAACAAGCTTCCACAAGTCATGTGGTGTCCAAGTTGCTAAGTAAAAGTCCAGTTGCATGCTTAGTTTGCAAGACTGAGTTACAAGGGATAGACCGATTTACAGTTGCAAGCTTTGAAGAGCCATGAACCGTGATGTTCTAGAAGCTGAGGAACATGGTTGTTCCAATCGGGAATGCCTAGAGGCAGCGGAAGGGCATACTACAAGGGTTACCAATATCCTTAGTGAGGTCAGCACTACATTGGCCGAGCTAAGGATGGCCTTGAATGCCACATCCTGGGAGACCGAAGAGAATAGAAGAGCAATGGATGCCATGATACAAGATACAATACAAGCCTTTAGAGGCTTGAGAGAAGATTTGCGGAGAACAATGATCAAAGGGCACCACCTAGTCCGAATGGGCAAATGCATGAGGCCTTTGTTGATGGAGCTGAGACAAGCTCCATGCATTCATCAGAGAAGAACAGTATCCAGAATAGTTATCCAACATGGTATTGGTGAAGAAGTCCAATGGAAAGTGGCGAATGTGCGTAGATTTCATCGACCTCAACAAAGCTTGCCTGAAAAACAGTTTCCCACTCCCATGGATAGATTTGATAGTAGATGAATAGCAGGGCATATAATGTTAAGTTTTATGAACGCCTACTCAGGATACAACCAAGTCAGGATGAATAAAGTTGATTAAGAAAAGACCACTTTCATAACTCACCGAGGGCTATATTGCTATCAGGTGATGCCTTTCGGCTTGAAAAACACAAGGGCAACTTATCAGTAGTTAGTAAACAAAATGTTTAAAGATTAGATCGGGAGAAGCATGGAAGTATATGTCGATGATCTGCTAGTAAAAATTATGGAATTTGCCCAGCATGTAGAGGACCTTGAGGAGGCTTTCCAGGTTTTGTGGTGATATCAGATGAAGCTCAACCCAACCAAGTGTGCATTCAGATTACAATCGGAAAAATTCCACAAATTTATGTTGTTAGAGAGAGGAATTAAAACAAATCCTGAGAAACGCAGAGCAATAATAAAGATGAAGTCGCCCACGAATCTGAACGAAGTGCAGAAGCTGGTGGGAAAGATAGCAGCTCTTAACATGTTTGTACCCTGATCAATAGATAAATGTCTTCATTTCTTTCAGGTGCTTAAAAACGCTACAGATTGGGATGCTAGGTGCGAGGAGGCGTTACATAGCTAAAGGAATACTTAGCTAACCTGCCATTGCTCAGCCACACCAGCAAGGAGTGCCATTGTCGTTGTACCTGGCAGTGGCCCCAGATGCAGTGTTAGCTGTATTGGTACAAGAAGAGGGAAAGGAAATAAAGCCAGTGTATTACGTAAGTAGGGCCCTAAGGGGAGTTGAGGCAAGGTATCCAAATGTTCAGTTAGTCACCTTCGCTGTGGTGGTAGCAACTAGGCAATTACGGCCTTATTTCCAAGCTCATCCGATAAAGGTAGTTACCTCATCACCTTTATAGAAGGTATTACAGAAGTTAGATACCTCGAGATGCCTGGTCAAATGGTCTATCGAGCTAAGCGAGTATGACATCAGTTACGTGCCTAAAACCACTATTAAAGGGTAGATCCTGGCTGACTTTGTGGCAGAATTTTCAAGTTTCCGAGAGGAAATCTCTAAATCCCCGAGAAGAAGCCATGTTGAGTATATGTGAATGGGTCATCTTGTCATGTAGGAGGAGGAGTTGGTGTATATGTGGTGACAAGCGAAGAAAATGAGTCATACCACGCCATATGATTAAACTTCAAAGTAACAAACAACAAAGCCAAGTATGAAGTATTGCTCGTTTGTTTAGCAATAATAAGGGTGTTAGGGGGTGAGGAGGTTGAAATGAAAGCCGATTTGCAGATTGTAGTCGGGCAAATCACCAGGGAATATTTGGCAAGGGAATCAAAAATCAAACTCATAAAATATCTCCACCAGATTCAGGAACAATGCAAATGCCTCAAATACTTTCAAATCAAGAAAATACCTCGAGGAGATAATTCAAGGCTGGCCGGTTAGCACGAGTGGCCTCGACAAAGCAGGAAGAGGCATTGCCGTGGAAGGTTGATATATGAACGGTAGCCTGTTCGGCAATAGGAGAGGAAAGTTTGCAAATTGGAGAGAATACGCCATGATGGGTTGATGATATAAGAAAGTATTTGGAGACAGGTGATCTTCGCCCATCTTGAGAAGAGGCAAGGAAGTTAAAAAGCAGTGCGACCCTGTTTACTATGGTAGACGGGGTGCTTTACAGGAGGGGTTTTTCAAACCCATTATTAATATGTGTAACAATGGATGAAGAAGAATACATGATGAAGGAAATACAGGAGGGGATATGTGGCAGTCATTCGATGGGACAATCACTAGCCGTAAAGATTGTAAGGGCAGGATATTATTAGCCAAACACGCTCAACGATACGAAGGAGCGTAAAAAAAGTGTGTCTAGTGTCAGATTCATGCACCTATTCCAAGCGCACCCCCCAAGGAGTTGCGATCTATACCTTGACGGTGGTTGTTCGCCCAGTGGGGGTAAACCTAGTAGGCCTTATGCCCCCTAGCGAAGGAGGAACCAAGTTCATAATCGTAGTCGTCGACTACTTTACAAAGTAGGTAGAGGCTAAGGTAATGGCAACAATAACAGTCCAAAGTGTGACGAAGTTCTTGTGGAAGGCAATAGTGTGCAGGTTCGGGATATCTCAGTGTATTATTTTTTATAACGGAATGCAGTTTGATTCCAATCATTATCACCAATGGTGTGTGGAGATAGGAATCAAAGTCAAGTATTCCTTCCTTGGCCACCCTCAGGTGAACGGGTAACTTAAAGCAACCAATAAAACCATTTTGGGGATATTGAAAAAGAACATAGGCAATAGAGAGGGGTTGTGGGCCGATGAGCTCCCAGAGACTTTATGGGCTTACAGAACAACACCAAAAACCTCAACGGGTGAAATACCTTTCTCCCAAGCTTATGGAAGTGAGGCCATGGTACTAGTTGAGGTTGGGTTACCAAGCTACAGAAGAAAAAGCTTTGATCCAGAAACGACCATGGTAGGCTTGGAAGAAAACCTAGATCTGTTGGAGGAGATAAGGACGGATGCAGAGGCCAGAGTTGAAGCTTCTAAAAAGAAGGTGGAGCAATACTTCAACAAGCGAGTGAGGCCCTTACATTGGTGATTTAGTGCTGGAGGAAACCGGTGTCACCATGGGAGAAGAAGGAAAATTAGACCCATGTTGGGAAGGCCCTTACGTTGTAGTAGCAAGCCACAGACAGGGTGCTTACCATCTCAAAGATGCTGCGAGGCGTGAGCTACCCCACCCATGGAGTGCAGAACATTTACGAAAATACTACGTCTAAGGGGAAGATATGTAAATTTTTCATTTGTTGATTTACTGATTGATATCATTTTTTCAATAATAAATATCTGCACATGTTTCCCACTTTTTCCTTGACTTTTTCACAACATAACGTGACCAAGACCTAAAGGTTAAAAGCAAAACTTTGGGGTCTCCCATTAATACCATCTCGCCAAAAGGTGACGTGATCGAGGGACTCTCCCACTAGCCTAACACTTAAAAGAAAAATGGTCGAGGGATCTTCCATTAACACCTCTTTGCAAAAAGGTGACGTGGTTTATGGACTCTCCCACTTACCTAATACTAACGGTCAAAGGATCTCTTGTTAACATATTCTCACCAAAAAGTGACGTGATTGAGGGACTCTCTCACTAGCCTAACACGTAAAGGAAAAATGGTCGAGAGATCTCCTGTTAACACCTTCTTGCCAAAAGATGATATGGTCGAAGGACTCTTCCACTAACCTAATACTTAAAGGTAAAACGATCGAGGGATCTCCCGTTAACACCTTCTTACCAAAAGGTGACGTGGTCAAAGGACTCTCCCACTAGCCTAACACTTAAAGGTAAAACGGTCGAGGGATCTCCTGTTAACGCCTTCTTGCCAAAAGGTGACGTGTCGGGGGACTCTCCCACTAGCCTAACACTTAAAGGAAAAACGATAGAGGGATCTCCCATTAACACCTTCTCGCCAAAAGGTGACATGGTTGAGGGACTCTCCCACTAGCCTAATACTTAAAGGGAAAACAGTTGGAGGATCTCTTGTTAACACATTCTCGCCAAAAGGTGACGTGGTCGAGGGACTTTCCCACTAGCCTTATACTCAAAGGTAAATCGGTCGAGGGATCTCCCGTTAATACCTTTTCCCCAAAAGGTGACGTAGTCAAAGAACTATCCCACTAGCTTAACACTTAAAGGTAAAATGGCAAGAAGATCTCATGTTAACACCTTCTCGCCTAGTAGCAGCGTAGTCGAGAAACTCTCCCGCTAACGCTGTTAAAGGTTAAGGTACGAACATCTTATCTCTGTGTAGATTACTAAGAAATAGAAAAAGATGCTTAATATCCAATAAACATAATTTCATGGTGTACAAGGCATCAGAAAAGTTAAGTTATTCCCAGCAGATTACAAAGCTTTAAAAATAACAACACAATGTCATTGCACGCAAAGCATCAAAAAAATTTAGCCTTCAAAATACACAAGTCTTAGGATGGGCGAGGGAAAGCATCTGGCATCTCAGCTCGACCAAAGGAGTTGTAAACATGGAGAGCAACATCACTGGCACGAATAGATTTCCAGTCCAATGTGTGAGGTTTGTCTTTAGTTTGCGAAGGAGAAGCACACGAAGGAAAACACCAAAGACAGACCAACAACTTCAGGAGCAGCCTTCGCTGCAATTATGTCTTCAAGGTCCTCCTCAGCTAAAGCCATCATATCATCTAAGGAAAAGGTCGGTGGAGCCACAAAGGTGGTCAGTTTACTCAGGACCTCCAAAGGAGACGCCAACTTGATGCTCCCACCCACCTGGGAGTCCATTTTGCTCGGTTTCTCCCAAGGAGGGGCTAACTTAATATCTCCACTCGACATGGGAGGAGGCAAAAAACCACGGTTTGATTCTCATCTAAATGAGGTGAAATACGAGCTCTCTTAAGTTTTCTTTTCTTTTGCCCATCTGCACTAGGGCGGTTTCTCCTCTTTAAATCACCCCTTGGCGAGGGGGCACCCAAAAACTCACGTCCTAATATATGGGCCCAACTGTGAATCATCAGGAGCCTTTCAATATTGCTAGGGGTCAAAAGCACTTCTGAAAAGCATAAGTTGGAATGAGCCTGAGCCTAAGCCTCTACTAACTTCACATGGGCCTCCTCATGCAAAGAAAGAAGAATTTCAAAGTCATCCCTACCAGGAATAGGAGACCAACAAGCCCTAATAGGAAATTTCCGAGTAGAAGCTTTGATAAGTGTTAATTTTTATGTGATTTTTATCACTTTTTTATTTATGAAAAACATCATTTTACCTTCAATACTATTGATTTTATTTTATTTCTATATATTTTTATTTATTTTCTTGGATTTAAAGGAATGAGAAGATTTAGTGCAAAATGAAAGCATTTTGGTACAAAAGAAGAGACTATGGATCCGGACCGATGAGAGGCAGCAAGATCTGAAGTAGGCGAGAAGAGGGTCATGTGGTCTTTGTGACCTGCACGCTCGCCAGTTTTATTCAACGCACATAACATCTACCCACCCGATGGGATTTTCTTGAGTTCCGTAATCAATTTACTAACTACCAAATCCTCTCGATCTCCGCAAATCAAGCCGCATATCACTGAATCTTCTATTTCAGATAATTCCGACATTCTTGGAATAATTTCGTTTTATATTAACATCTATCTTTAAAACTATTTTTCAGATTTTTACGCTAGATTGTAGCCACATTTATTTGTTTCTGGGTTTGAGTTTTGATATATATTTAATCCTGTCTTATTGGATGAATATGGAGTCTTGGTTCATAATCTTAGTTTTAGTTTTGAGTTTTAGAGAGTCTGAGTTTAGGTTTCAATAGTTTAGAATTTGTTATTTGAGTTTCTTTCAAGGAGGCAACTCTAGAAGAGCAGGGGCGAGAGCCACATATTTCATCAACTGACTCTAACGAAGAACCCCAGTTTTATTCTTTTTCTTTTTAATTTCATTATAAACTATTTTTATTTTCTAGAGTTTTGATGTAGCCTAGTGTTGAACACACAATTTATATTTCAAATTATTTTATTTTCAATATTTCCATGATTGAGTGTTAATTCCTTGTTCTTAATGCTAATAATTTTCTAACTAACTATTGTTCGATCTTTTGGATTGCAATGAGACCGAGAGGTGATTTGTAATTAAAGCTTTAGGATTAAACACCATAACTTGAGCGAAAGTAGAGACGCTTTATAACGACTAGTGTGATTTTCAAGAAAAATTCAAAGAACTTAGAGTCTCTAATTAATTAAATTCACGTAGATATATAGAGTTATTAGTTGGAGATATTTTTGGTATTGTTCGAGAGAAAATATTGAATATTTAAAGGATTTTTATCATCAACTTGGGATAATTGAGATTCTATAACAAGGAAGAATAAATTGTGTGAGATTTGGTAGGTGAAGTCAAATGCTCTAGATCTACTTTAATTATCTTAAAAATCTTAATTTTAATGTTCTTTTCTTCAATTTAATTTAGACAAACCATTCTTCAAATTTTGATTTTCCAAATAGTAATTGATTTAGTCAATTTCAATATTCAATAGCATAATTATTCCCTATGGGTTTGATAACCGTTTTCTTTAAAATACTTTACTACTTGTTACGATTCAATGAACTTGCAGATTATATTTTTATGTGAACATGTTTCATCAGCAGGGAATTCCCAACCCAAGCCAGAGAGCAAGAAAAACTTGTTCCCCCAATCTTTGGCATGAGAATACTTGTACTCTAAGTCAACCAGTTTACTACGGGATTTAATACTATAAAGATTCCCCTCCAAACATCTAAACCCATGTATGGACAGAAATTCACGGGCTGTTAGGCCTTGGTACTCATCACCCACAAGGTATAGTACCCTTCGCCACAACACATAGCAAGCCATCAAAATTCTCTAAGCATTGGGCACCAATTGTACAAGGGCGAGCCCTAGGACATCTAACACATCGTAGACTGGCCGCACGAAGGGTAATCAAAGCCCCATAATAAACATGGCAAAGTAAAGGGCAACAAAAACGGCCATACCTTTCGCATCAATAGCTTTTTGGTTTGGAGTGGGTACCCTCAAAACAACAATGTCGAGAATATTGAAGCTGTTTTGAGCATTCTCCACTTCGCAAGAAAAAATCGTTGAGGACCATCGAGAACCCACAAATATTGACGCTGGAGGAGAAATGGCAACTCAGGGAAAGGAATCGTAGGGTGGTGAAGGGCCACGAGCAGAAACCACAGCTTGCCTATGGAAGAAGAAGAAGGCATGAATGAAGAAAAAAAGTTGCGAGAGAATGTTAAGCAAGAAACAAGAACTCAGAAAGTTAAGCAAGAAACCTGAAAGAGAGAGAAGTTTAAAAGATGAGGGAAAACAAGAACCCGATGAGCATTAAATAGGAGTTAAGGTGAGTTGGCGGTTGGCATACAAAAAAGGTGGAGGCGAAATGGCACATTGACACACTCCTCTAAAAGTGAAACAGCGCACGAGTTCAAGTCCCATCACGCCATGCATAATGAGACTTCATGGGGTAATTGGAGAGGACATACTGACTGGTTGACCCCACATGGGCCTGGGCCTTTGTTTAAGGCCTGAACCTTGCCCCATTACTGAAAAGTCAAATCAATATCGAGAGGGCCCAACCCACTGCCAATATTGATTGGGTAACCACCTGGCGACGGTAGAAGATAAGAACAGTTATTATTTGAATTTACCAAGGGATGAACCTTCATATCTAGATTTAAATTCAAATAATGGATAACTATTATCACCCAAATAACGAGAACGGTTCAAAAACTCTATATAAGAGGAGAACCCAGGTATGTAAAATCTGGCTCTTTGGTATTAAAAACTTACTTCTCAATCACTGACTTAGGTATCAGAGGTGTTTCGTATAACCCCCTAGCCATCTTACTCTTTGGTTGCAGGTGGTCGTGATATGGTGATAGTGAAACACATCCATAACAACTTATATAAGCGCCAACATATAACAAGAGATAAGAGAATCATAACTTTGATAACACAATTAATTATCCAAGTGCAAAGTTATCCAAATGATAAGCTTGAGTTTGGATGTTGATATGATGATCTGCAGTAGAAGGTGTGTTACCTAGATCCCCATTCATCACTATGCTATAGGAACATGATGAAGATTGCTCAATTCCGTGAGGAAAGGTCAGCATTCTTCGATTGGGTGAGGCAAAAAGGAGCTAGTGATGTTGTGCACGCGTTAGTACGTATTTTGGCCATAACTTTGGTTACGAGTATAAAAATCTCGCATATGACTCCAATTTGGAAAAATCTGTTTAGTGTGCACGACGTGGTCACCAAAGCTATGCTTGGTGGTTTCTTTTTTTTACTTCAAAATCAGTCATTTTTCCTTCCGAATCATCGTTTTATATTATTTATTCCATTTTAAGTTATTTTTTCTTTTATGGTAATGGTCACTTTTAGGATAGATCTTATTCTAGATTTAGGCGAGATCTTAGTAGGATATTTACTTTATTTCGTATTTTATATTTTAGGTAATAATTAGAATTTTGCCTTTTTTTCTTAGTTATTTAGAACATAAATTTGATTTTTATAATAATAAAAAACCATAATTTAAGAGTTTATCTCAAAACATTTTATCTATTTGTATTTTTTCTTAATCTCAATTACTAACATTTTGTTGCTTTGCTAGTTGCCAGAATAGACTTTTATCCTGTCCCAGCGTCACATTGCCTTCCACCACTCCGGTGAGTAGTTGGCTTGGGTAAAGCGAGTTCTAATGTCGTCAGTCATTGATTGGACAACCACTTCAATCCTTTAATTTAGTCGGCTTATCCCGCCGTCGCCGATTTTATTTTTTCGTTCTTTTCTCTTATTTTTATTTAAATTTTTTTAATATATTTTAATACTATAAAAAAATAAAAAACTATTTGTTTTTCTTTCATCTTCTCTCTAGTTTTTCTTTCATTTTTCAAGTTTTGTTTTTTCATTCACTATAGGGTGAAATGCAAATCTATTGTTCTTCAGAGCACCCAGGCAACCACCGTGCGCCCCACCACTATTTGGATTTCCAGCAGATCGTAAACTATTTGTGCTCTCAGTAGCACTAGGTCCAGTCCAAGTGTGAGCTTTTTCAGCAAACTCATTGAGATATTTTATGACCTCATTAGGATCTTTCTGTAAGAACTCATTATTACACATTATCTTCACAAATTGACGTTTCCTTGGTATAAGTCTCTCATAAAAATAGCTCACTAAGTACCAAATCTCATGCCCATGGTGATGACACATACTCAACAACTCCTTAAATCTCTTCCAAGATTGATACAAAGTCTCACTGTTCTTTTGTGTAAAGGTGAAGATTTGCCTTTTTAAAGTGTTGGTCTTATGTTGGAAAAAATATTTATTAAAGAATACCTGAGTCATCTCATTCCATGACCCAATAGATCGTGGCCTCCGCGAGTATAGCCAACTCTTAGCTCTATCCTTCAAAGTGAAAGAAAAGAATTTAAATCTCACAATGTCATTAGTTGCATTTTGACTATGAAAAGTCGCAACTACTTCCTCAAACTTCCTAATGTGCACGTATGTATTTTCACTTTCCAAGCCATAAAAAGTAAGGAGTAACTGTATCGTACCTATTTTAAAATCTAGTTGGCAAGTATTAGTTGGAAACATAATGCATGACAGTGTGGTTGTGCGTGTAGGGTGGAGGTAATCCTGAAGAGTTCTAATGGGTTGATATTCGTGTTCACTCATTTCTTCGGAACTAGATAGATTGTCAAATAAAGGATTTAAAATTTTGATTCTGACTTTAGCACAAGCCTACAAGCAAATCTACCTAAGGCGTCACTATATCTGTGCACGCAAGGTAAAAAAAGATAATACGAAAACTAAAAATACTATAAAAAGAAAGGAAAAAAGAATAATAATGCATCAAGTTAAAAGAGGGAACGAAGTTACCGTCTTTACAAACTATTGAAATAAATTATATGTATCGATTCTTCCACCATCTCCTCGGCAATGACGTCAAAATTTGATTACGTCCAAACTAATATGCGGTGTTATAGTATAGTTCAGGATGTCGATCCACAAGGAATCGAAAGAAACACAATAAGACACAAGCTTAAAAGAAAAGATCAAATAGTAATATGACAAGAATCTAAAAATTCTACCTAAAGCATGTAATTAAAATGAGATTAGGGCATGGATAAGAAGACAAGTAAAGCTTTGAGATTCCATTAATCGGATCCAATACTCTATTTTTTCAATCCAAACGTTATACACAATTACGAATTATAGTACCAAATTTCTAATTGGAAGATATGACATTATATTCATCTACTTTCTCAGATTTAATTCTAGAATCTATTCTCCCTTTACAAATCATGATTTTTCATATATAAAAATGAATATCAGATCTAAAGACGACCCTATGTTCATAAACAATAGTGCAGCAGAAGATCATAATATCAATGGTATGAAAAGCTTGTTTAAATCACAATCATATATTCATAATCCTATAACTTAACAAATTCAAACCATAGCATGATTTAATATAATTGTCTCAAACTTATAATATCCAAAACAAATAGAGAATTGAATCCTAAAATCTTAAACAATAAAGCTTAACATACGAATTGTAATAAAGTTAAAGTATTTTCACCGATCAATTTCTGCCCTAGGCTTTACCCAAAATTTAGTTCTCTATGGAAGAACTAAAAATAAATAAAAATAGTATTTTTCTCCTCTCTTTAGAACTAAGCCATCTCCCTTTTAAAAACTCTCTAATTTCGTGCTAATGATATGCTTATAAAAGATATGAAAGAAACCCTAATGTCTTCATGATTCCCGCATAAAAAATCACATAAATTTTAGGACCCATCTTGGCAGCCACATACGCTCTTTGGGAATTCAAATTTAGAAATTTCTATTAGAGACAAACTTATATCCTTTAAGATAGCTTTATAACGCATTAAAAATCGCATAAATCTGATATGTGAGTGGAAAGTTAGGGTTAAAATACTAAAGTATATCCAGAATGTCTCCTAGCGTGTTTTGAACTCCAACTTTTTCTCTTGATCCGAATTATTCTCAAACCCTATCATTATCCTTATTTGAAGAGTCCTACAGTTGTTGAAAGTTCATAAATTGTTCCAACGTCTTGCTCACTTGAAAGTCTTTAGATTTTGACTGGGTTTTAACTTGCTCTTTTATAAACCTTGAAATTAAACAAGAAAATATGCTTAGGAGTATCCCAAAATAAATAGAAGCTCAATTCAAGAATACACATTATTTCCTATAATTTCTGTTCATATTTTAGCATTTTAGTCCAATAATAGGGTATTTAGAGTACACTTTTGTACACTTATCAGGATAGAATGTGGGTTTGTTAAATCTGTCTTAGGACATAGTATTGTCTCTCAGACGGTTTATTTATAGAGAATTATAGCAATGGACTAGACCATGTCAATCAGAAAGACAATTGTGCATTGGGGAGCCTTAAAAGCAGTAGTTGGCTTGTATTTTGTCTATCTCAGGTCAAAGTTGTAATGTCTCGTTATGAATTAATGGAGTTTTTTCTACCTTTAAAAAAAAAGAAGGCATGTTATATTCCCAAAAAAGTTCATAAACTGATGCAACTAGCTAGCTAGATCAAGTGATATTTTAGATTTTAGCCTCATTTGGTTACGCAATTTTTTTTTTTTTTTTTTATAGGGAAGATATAATTTTATTTCATTATGAACTGGAAAAATACATAGACTTTTCAGTCCAAATGAGTTGCTCAATACACAGGGGAACAAACTCCCACCAAACAATTAAATCATTAACATTTCTTGCATATCTAGCAAGTGTGTGAGCTACAATATTTGAAAATTTGTAAATAGGTTCTACTGTGCAATTCTGAAATCTTTGCATCATATATCGTACATCTAAAACCAAATTTCCCAACAATAAATCAGATTGTTGTAAGTCTTGAATTTCTTTCACCACTAAGAGAGAATCACTTTCAATGATCAAATGGTGTATTCCAAGTGGTAGAAATAATTGTAAGCCTCTAAAGATAGCCAGAAATTCTATATCGGAAGATTCTTGAACTGCTACCTCTCTTTTTGTTGTTGTCATGATAACCTACCCTGCATAGTCCCTAAGTATCATGCCAATTCCAACATACCCTTATTCATGAAAAATGGCTCCATCGATATTAAGTTTAAAAGCAACTTGTGATGGAGGTTGCCGTTTAAATCTAGTATTCATACTACTCCTAGATCTGTCCTTTGCTTGCTCAAAACTTTGCTGCAGACTCAAAGCCTAGTTGAAAATTTCCTCTGTAGAGAGCTTTTTATCTTCAAATAGCCATTGATTTCTTTTATACCAACTACCCCATGCTAACAAGAAAAATCTTTTCAATGCACCTTCTTTCTTGTTATCTTGCACTTATTTGGCTATGTTTTCAAAAGTTAGACTTCTATCATTGACTTGTAAATCTGGAAAGAACTTCATCCAACCTATTAAGAACTAGGGCCATTTATATAGAGCATGAATTGTGTCTTCACCTGGTTTAGAGCAAAGCTGGCATGTCATTCAACACAACCTTTTTCTTGCTCAAATTCGATTTTGTTGGTAGACTATCCCTACAAGCCCTCCAAGCAAATATTTTAATTTTGTTAGGTACTTTCATGCTCCATAGGCTTTTGCAGAACTACCTTTGTCTGTTGGCATTTGAGGTCTCTCCTTGTGCATGCTCTTCCATACTCATAAACAGTTTATAAGCACTTCTCACACTGAATTTCCACTTCTCTCCTTGTCCCAAATCATTTTATCTCGGTGACTTGAAGGGCTTATAATCAACTTTAAAAGGGCATATGCTACTGTAGGAGGTAGCATTCTTCTTACTTTCTGAACATCTCGCCATCTGTTATGGGGATCAATAAGCTCATTAATTCTTTCACACCCTTCTCTCCTATGTGCCCTTAAATTTTGGAAACCTAGAATCCGATAATCATTCCAAATATTAATTTCTTCCCCATTCCCAATTCTCCATCTGCAACTTTGAGCCACTCTTAACCTCACAGCCCATATCCATTTCTATGCATAGGAGTTGTTATAACCCATTTTAGCTTCCAGAAAACTATTGTTTGGGAAATATTTAACCTTAAACACCTATATGACAGACTGTCTTCCATTTGCATGAGTCTCCATCCTTGCTTACCAAGAAGTGCATCATTAAAACAACTCAGTTTTTGAAACCCCATACCACTTGCACCTTTAGGCTTGCACATGTTTTGCTAACTAACCCAATGTATTTTCTTCTCCTCCCTTTTTTGACCCCCAAAACTTTGCCATCATTTGTTCCAGCTCATTACATGAAGAAAGTGAGAGTTTAAAGTAGCTCATAGAGTAAGTAGGGATGGATAGGACCACTGCTTTGATAAGCACTTCTTTTCCACCTTGTGACAAGAGTTTCTCCTTCGAACATTGCAATTTTGTAATTTTTGCCACACTCTATGCTTTATGTCTGAGAAGGCTTTACTTTTAGTTTTGCCAATCATTGGTGGGAGCCCTGAATACTTATCATATTGCTGATATTCTTGGATATTCCAGTGGGACAATATCTCTACTTGAGTAGATGGATTAACTTTCTTGCTAAACACCATTGATATCTTGTCTCTGTTAATTTTCTGACTTGATGATTCTCCAATATTTTGTGAACTGCTTCTCTTTCATTGAGAGACACCTTGCAAAACAATAGACTATCATCCGTAAATAGCATATGACTCACTATAGGAGCACCTCGACATATCCTAATTCCTTTTATATTACTGGATTGCTCAGTCTGATGTAACAAGGAGACTAATTCTTCAGTACAAAGTAGAAAGAGGTAGGGAGATAAATGATCTCCTTGCCTAACTCCTCTTGATGGCAAAATAGGTCCCAGTGACTCTCCATTTACCAAGATAGACAATGAGACAGTCTGCACACAAACCATTACCAATTTGATCCACCTGCTATCAAATCCCATCTGCCTCATAATTGCTTCCAAATAATTCCATTCAAGCCTGTCATAGGCCTTACTCATTTTCAGCTTCAAGGACATAAAGCCCTCTTTTCCTTTCCCTTTTTTTTTTTTGTTTCCCCTCAAGAATCTATCATTTCATATGCAACATGAATGTTATCATTGTGGATCCACTACGATGCCAGTGTTATCTCCACTAACAACCTTTCATATGGAGTTATCATTACTCGGTTGCTACTACAACGGGGAGTGGCACCCCGAGCTAAGGAGTGGTTTGGCTGAACAGATGAGCCCGTTCAACATGACCTCATTTTGACATAGGCATTGACAGGCGATGAGGCATGCTTCGCATGAGGCTAGGCCTCCACCAAATCTTGTGCCACCGACCTAGGCTAAGGCTGGTGATGCTCCCCACAACTGGAGTACTAGTTGGGAGTCGAAAGGTGGAGCTATAGGGGATGTGCACCAAGCTTGGGTCAATGCGATTGTGTTGGGAATCAGTAGAGGACAATATGTCCTTAATTGAACATCGTTTAGATATCCTGAACGAAAAGGATAACACGTTGTCGGACGAATTTCATAGTTATTTAAATAAGTAGTACCAAGCTCCGCTGATCCACTTTTAAATTTTGTACTTAGCATTTTATGTCATTTTTTTTTCTCTGTGTAATAAACAATATCAATTATTATATTTCTCGTTTATGTATTTTAGTTTTCAAAAATATTTGAATTTTCGGTTTCTTTTTTGTAATTATTTTCCTTATTTTGATTTGGATATTTAAATTTACAAATTTAAAGTCCAATATACATGCGTTCAGACTTTGAGCATATACATTTGCACATTACTACATATCATGTGCGCTAGAAGACATTACGTTTGAATGATATATCAGTAATGTTTAGATGGCTCAAATAATGTTCGAACGTAACTTAGCCAAAGAATATAAATATAATTTTAAAACACTACGTTCGCACATAAAACTGGTAACATTCGAACAAACTACAACACTGTTCATATGTATAAATATATGTTCGAACATACTATCTATCTTTCCACGTTTAATGACATACGTTCGAAGGTACTAAACTAGAAAACGATAGCGTATTGATCAGCTTTTAATTTTGACTTCCAAGCGTAGAAGCTGTCAAAGTAATACAAGGGTAAATCCCAAGATCGAATTCACAGGGACAATGAGTTTAGCAAACATTTCATTTTCGCAAGACAACATATTACCGTTTGGAGTGACACGAAAGTTTGAAATGATAAGAAAAGATTAAACTAAATGAGTTAGCAATGAACAAAAAAATAATAAAAAGAAAAGAAGAATAAATTTTAGAACTTAACCGCTAACTATATTCACACCTAAATGGGGCTATTTACTAAAGGAGCGTGGAATGAATTATGAGAGAAATTGTCGGGAAGCTCAAGCATAAGTAAAGCTGAAAATAACAGTGAATCTATTTTTCTAAAATTGCTAAGAATCAAGAGATTTAAAGAAAATGTGCGGGAGTTGACTTAAACTTGTAAGAAGCAATTAAACAAACACTTGGGATGCAATTTTCGCCCACTAATTTGGTGATGGATTTACTTCTCTTTTCATTTTCTCTCAACCATTTTTTCATTCCTAGAAAATCATGGTCGGATGATATAGCAATGAACCACCATTTTTATTCTAACAAAACTACTTGACAAATTATATGACAATTATATAAAAGTGAAAGAAAAACATCAAAGTCATGTTACTTGTTCAAGTATCAATTGTGCCTTTACGTCTACAATTGATCTAAACCAAGAACAAAGAACTCTAATCTTTTCTAGATGCACATTGAAATACAATCCATCAAGTTAATCATCAAAAGCACTAAATATTGAAGAGAATCCAACCCCAAATAGTCATGAGTTACTCATTGAATCCCAAGCTAAAAATCTAGCCTATCATCTCTAGATTAACAAAATGTTCAAGAAGATTAAAATCCAACATCACTAATTACTGCACTAAACAAAAATTGCAAAATGAAAATACTGTAATCTCCAAATGTGCTGAAAACCCCAAAAGCCGAAGAAGAAGAACCAGCAGCAGAAAATAATCCCGGAAGAAAAATCTCAGAGTAAAAACAATGCTGGAGAAAAAAAAACCAGACGAAAACGGAAAAAGCAAAAACTAAAAAAAACGGAGAGAGCGGCGCATGAAAATTTCTTTTTCTCTTTATACTCTCTGTTTCCTCTCTCAGCCCTCTGAGCTGCGCGTTTCGTCTCAGCCCAGCACCATGCCGTTTCGCATCCATTTTCGTGCGTTTTGACGTGCGGTCCAGGTTCGCGTGAGTGGTCTCCTCTGAGTTCGCGTCTCAAGCTGCTCGTTTTGATCTCAGCTCCCGCGTTCCACTTCAATCCAGTTCTGCATTTCGCATCTCGATTTCCTGCGTTTTGAGCGTGCGTGAGTCAGCCCAAGATCTCGTTCCAGCTTCCAGCGTTTCACGTCTGCAGTGCATGCGTTTTGCTCCAGCCTGCTGCGAGTTGCTCGATCCACTTCGTGCTTTTCTGTCCGCGTGAGTGCGTCCCATTTTTGTGCGTTTTGAGCCGCTCGATCCAGCCCAGGTTCCTGCGTGCTGCGTCTCCTGGAAGCTGCTATCCGCATGTCTGCCCCTCAGTTCAAAGTGTGATAGCGTGAGTCTTCAAGCATTCTTTGTAGTTGCTGTGTCAGTTGGGTAATTCCGAGAATACTCATATATTTTTAACAACTTTCCCACAATGCCCTGCAATTATTAACAAAAATATTAGAATAAAATTTGAGATATTAATCATAATTTAACATTGAGTCAAGCATTAAACTTTACTATATAATTAAGTGCTTAATTCATATTTTGGTTAAACATATCATTCATTTTAGCAACTTAATCATGTAATTTTTAACACTTTATCACGTATTGTTAAAGTTCTAACGTATAACTTTTAAAGTTTGAATGTTGGTCAAATTATCTTCTAAAGTTATATATAACTTTAGTCACAGTTTAATGAAACCGTCACCAAAGATAAACCAAAGGTTATCTTTGGTGACTGTTTATAAATTATAAACCGACATAAAAAAGTCAAATTTGTTATAGTATACCACTAGTCTTAAAAACTTAATATGATAGGAAGAGATTAACTTAATTATTTATTTTGTATCTTAATACTCTCATTAACATTTAGATCTGAATCTCTCTTCTTAAGGAGTCCAACAAATGGAATATTTAAATTAAACGGGGGTGAAGTACTACAGAATCATGATTTGAATTCAAAATTTTTGATATGATACTATATTAAAACACAACTGATCCAAAAAACTTAAGCTAATAGGAAGATGTTAATATAACTATTTATCTCATATCTTAATAGAGGTGGCGATTTTTGTTCCATGGACGTTGAGAGTATACGATCTTTCTTTGTCTTCGAACCTAGAAAATGAGAAAAGTAATATGTTGGGTTCAAAACTTAAATGGTGATGTTGGGCTCACTAATTTGATCGCGGGGATATCGTTATAATTTTGGCTAACAGTAGTACTGGGTGGTTTAGTGGTTCTGTATTGTATTCGATCGAGTTGTTCGATGCATGAGATCATCCCACCATGAGAGTGACGAGTACTCTATGAAATGGTGAAAACATCGTTCAAGATTGTACAATCATATATAGTTCCAAACTTCAATCGCTCACATGAAACCGCTTCATTAATTTTAACGTATTTGGTACGTACGTACTTAGTTAATATACCAAAGATGATGCATGATTTTCCAACTGCCAACTATCCTTGCTTGCCGTCTTATTAATATCAGTTGTTAATTCCAATATCCATGCATGCATGCATTATATATAAATATGTGTGTTTATGCATCTATTCCCTTCTTTTATTGATCGCTTATTCAGATTTACGTCATTCTCCCGTGCAAGACGTATTGTACATAGAAATACTCAAGAGTCTAGAAACCACAAGGTTTCTGACAATGAAATTCGAGTCAATCGAATCACTAATAATTTGGCACACCACAATATTTCTTAATATAAATAGCATGATTTTGCACACGTACGCACGAAGTTCATTCTACTCTTGCTTTCATTATTAATGCCCTCGCGGCCTTCACATTCGTTTTGTCCAGCACAGGTACCTAGTAGCTGATCTGTCATGAATTGCTACAGGCGCATGCATCCATACGTGGCTACACACACGCATATATAGCTAGCAGTTGCAGTCGGTTAGTTCGTTTCAGTCAAAAAGTTATAGTCAACTCTTACACATTGCAGCATCTGCATTACAGATGGCCACGTTGCAAGTTATCTTATCATAAGGTTGACGACGAAATCAAAGAGCCACATATTGCGCATGCAGCTTTCTAGCAAATACCTATCTGGCCTATCACATATAAATAAGGAAAGATATTGAAACTTGTATAATTATGACAATCGTTTTAAAAGAAATAAATAAAATATAAGAATTATATAAAAATAATAATTTTTTAATAGTGAATCTCTCTTTTTTTTAAAATAATTACGTAACGTTTACGTACTCTACGATTATATGTAGAATTGTACGAATAATAATAATACTTTAAAAGAGTTATGGATAATATATTTTTTCTAAATTATTTGAAGAACTAATGGATCGACTGTGGTTAATCATATACCTTATTACTACAACAAATTTTAGTTTTAGGGACCAACTAAATTTCATCCCTAAAACTAATTATTGGAGATGAAATTAAAAAATTGGTAACTTTATAAAAACGTTCAAACAGCTAAATATCTGTTCGAACTTGATCTTTTATGACGAATTAGGTCGTCTCAAAAAGTCAAACTCGTTTGAATGGAAAAAAATCCGTTCGAACATGGAATTAATGTTTGTTTGAATGGTTTATAGTTTGTTTGAATAATAATCTTGGCAGGGAAGTAATTTATTTTGTCGGAGAAAGTTTAAAACTGCTTGAACCGCAATTGGCTGGTTCGAATGAGAAAGATTTGGTGGGAAAATTTGGCAGAAATGTTGCAAGATTGTTTGAAATACACATATTTCATTCGAACACAACATTTATGCATTCGAACGGATCATTTGATGGGAAAAATTAAATTAAAATTGGCATGGTTTTTTTTAAACTTGTTCAAACGGAACATAAAATTTACGAATTTGTAAATTCATTTTATGTAATTAATGTAAAAATATTTTAGTGATTTATTTTATGTTAAATAAGATTTTTAGTTAAAGAAATATTACTTTAAAGATAATGTCATTTTTTATATTATCGTGAACAATAAGTAGAATGAAGAAAAAAACACAATAAACAATAAACAAGCTAACAAATACTAAAAATAAAAACCATACATTAATTGTATCCCAAAAATATAATGTATTGCATGAATATAATGTATGACTATTTGAATATTTAAATTAATTATACAAAATACAAATAGTCATGATTGTCCATACAAAAAAGTATATTTAATGCAAATAAAAGATATATACTACTAGGTCAGATCGTGTCGCACCGCCTCGACTCCAGGAAGGCGTCTCTCAAATTCAGTTACTCGAGACATGAGCTTCAATTCAGTCTTTGCAAGGGTGAGCCAGATTGCATCAATGATATCTAATGTCTGTGTACACATCTTTGCATGCACGATATCTACAATATCCCCACAAGTAGCACTGCGTGATGCACACTCTGTAGATGCCTCACCAGATACGCCCTATGCACCTCCCTGAGTGTCGACCGCCTCTGTAATGGGTGCACGAATACGAAATCTAGAGTGTCCGGTGCTATGAGACATGGTCGTCGAGTTGATCGGTCCAATCGGCTCCCGAACACACTCAAACACATCTGGCTTGACTCATTTTGCTAAAAGAAATCGTGTGAGTAGGACTCGAAACGACAATATATTTATCATAAATTTTTTTTATAAGTAAAAATATTATATATATCAAAAGAAGTAACCAAGTACACTGAATAAAATAAAACTCTACATGTCGTAATATAGGTGCTCTCTGATTGAATCCAAGCGAATATATATCTCGCTAGGTCGATAGGCACCCCACGATTGACTCGTAACATAAATTGCACCCAGTCCATGCCCACCTCAGTCATGTGCAGTCATGGATCTATGTTGTTGGCTATTATAATGTTCATGATCTTGAAAAAACTTCATAACTCCACCTATTTGATGCTTTTGCTCCCATCATAGGAAGGAACATCTGGACCCACAACCAACTGAATAACCTCATTATTAGCGAGTCCATCCATCTTATTAGGCATCACAATATCCTCTCATCGGGTGCAGGTGTGTAGACTTAGGGGTGTGCAGCGGGGCCCCGCACCCTGCTGACCCGCCCTGTTCTCCCCGCCCCCGCCCATGCGGGGTGGGGGTTTCGCCCTACTCAAGCGGGGTGCGGGAGGCCCTGCCAGCACCCCAGGGCGCCTGCGGAGGCGGGGGATGGAGGGGCGAAGCCCCGCTTCGCTTTCCCCCCGCCCCGCTTAATATATATTTAATTAAAATTATATACATATAAATAAAAAAACCCATAAGTAAGTGAAATGGCGCCATTTTTTCTATGACAAAACGGTGCCATTTCACTTTTAGACTTTAGTTAAGCCTTAACTAATAGTGAAACGGTGCCGTTTCACTTTTAGTTAAGGTTCCCCCCTCCCCCGCGTCCAGACACCTCCTTCTCGAACTCTCTTATCTCTCACTCTCAGACTCACTCACTCTCTCTCTCGATCTCTCTTGCGCTCTCTCATTCTCTCTCGCTTGATCTATTCTGTTCCAGTTTTAGTTAAGATCCCCCCCCCCCCCGCCCCGCGTCCAGACACCTCCTTCTCGAACTCCCTTCTCTCTCACTCTCAGACTCACTCTCTCTCTCTCTCTCTCTCACGCTCTCTTAGTCTCTCTCGCTTGATCTATTCTCTCTCTCCGTCTCGCACGATTGCACGAGCAAGACCATCGGGACTCCAGTCACTCCACCGTCATTGACTCGTGAGAACTTATTTTGAAACTTTGCATTCGCTGCCACTCAAAGGAAAGAAATTCGAAACCCTAGATTTTATTTTTTTAGTTTTGGATTGGAAATTGGAGGAAGTATGGGTGGAAACGGAGATGGAAGATGGGAATAATTGTGAATTTGTGTGCTGTGGAGAAATTTGTGCATGTGTTTGATTCGTTGTGTGTTTGTTTTTTTTTTTTTTTTTTTTTTTTTTTTTTTTTTTTTTTTTTTTGTAGTTTGTATTTCACTACATTTAGCCTCTGGGTGTTCAGATTTGGAACCCTAAATCAATTTAGGGTTCCAATCCGAAACACATTCTTGAAATTTAGGGGTTCCAATTGAAACATCTAACTCAATTTAGGGTTTCAGATTGAACCCTAAATTGATTTAGGAGTTCAATCTGAAACCCTAAATTGAGTTGGGGGTTTCAATTGAAACCCCTTAAATTTCAATTGAGACCCCTAAAATTTCAATTTAGGGTTTCAATTGAAACCCTTAAATTTAAAATTAAGGGGTTCAATACGAAACCCTAAATTGTGTTGGCTTTGCACTTTGCCTTATTTTTTCATGTGTGGTGTATTATTATGATTTTCTTATATCGTGTGTTGATTGATTTTATAATTTTTATTATGTTTTTGGAATCAGGAATGTCTTCTCAAAGGGATTTCACTAATAGCTCTCCTACCCCTACAGTACCCCTGTCCCTACCAGTACCCCTTCCCCAGAACCTAACCCTACTCCAACCCCAGAGAGTGGGAATACACCTTACCCCGCCCCCAAGCCCACACGAAGCAAGAAGCCTGTTTCCGTTGTTTGGTCTCATTTTACCAAACTAGAGGGTGGTGACCTCAATAACCCCCAAGTTAAATGTAATTATTGTAAAAAATTTATAGATGTCACTATTGGAAACATGATGCATCCTAGTTAAAGGTCTATCTAGAGGAACAATGCAAGAAGAGTCCAATGTTAAGATCCTTACTAAAGAACAGTCAATCTAGACTAGAAATTAGACTGCAAAAAATGGCGGATGGGAGTAGTGGGGGTCCAACATTGAAGGGGTATAAAAAGTATAATGTTGATGAGTGTAGAAGGAAGTTAGCTCGTATAGTTATCATAGACGAGCTACCTTTTCAGTTTTTAGATGGGAGAGGGTTCCAAGAATTTGTCTAAGAATTGGAACCTAGATTTACGCTTCCTTCTCGCCACACTGTGGCAAAGGATATTAAAAAGATGTACCGGAAAGATAAAGATGTTTTGAGGGGCCAATTGGCGAGTTTGGTAGTTTGCCTCACTACCGATACTTGGACTTTTGACCAAAATTTTAATTATATGTCTTTGACTGTTTATTTCATTGATTCTGATTGGATTCTTCATAGAAAGATTATTAAGTTTTTTCAAATAACTGATCACAAGGGTGAGACGATTGGGAAGGCCTTAGAGGCCTCAATAAAGGAGTGGAGGTCGGCATTGGTTTTGACAGTTTCAGTTGACAATACCTCATCTAATGATGTCGCCTTGGGATATCTGAAGACTTATCTTAGAGAGGCAAATAAGACATTCTTGGGTGGTGAATATTTGCATGTCAGATGTTCTGCACATATCTTGAATCTAATTGTAACTGAGGGGTTGAAAGATGTCAATGACTCGGTTGCACGAGTTAGACTGGCTGTGAAATTTGTGAGGTCTTCTCCTTCTAGATTGGAGAAATTTAAGATTGTTGCGAAGAGTGTGGGCATAAAATCAAAGAAGGGTCTTTGAACTGATGTTCCTACTAGATGGAACTCAACTTTCTTGATGTTAGAGATGGTCCAAGAATATAAGGTAGCCTTTCAATTATTGGGTGATGAAGACATTCAATATGTCAAATACTTTGATGAGCACGGGGGTTTATGAAAGCCTAATGATGATGATTGGGAGGTAGTTGCTACTTTTGTTGATTTTCTCGGGTTATTTTACGATGTCACGTTGAAGTTATCTCCTTCTTTACACCCTACATCCCATGAATTTTGTCAACAAATATGTAGGGTGAAAGAAAAATTAGACGACATGTGTAGGGGTTCCAATCTAAGGATGAGGGGGATGACATTGATCATGAGGGTCAAATATGACAAGTATTGGGGAGATTTGACTAGACTAAATATTTGGTTATATGTGGCTGTTATTCTTGATCCCCGTCTAAAAATTTCAGGCATGGACTAATCTTATTGTTGAGATGACCCGAGATACCCTTTATAAATTTTATGATGAGTTTAATGCAATTAAGGGTGGTACTGCATCTACTACACCTACCCCAACACCTCCTCCAGACACCAAGGCAACAAAGAATCGTAGATTAGCATGGACTAAGACCCTCGCACATAATCTCACACTAGTCCATCAATCTATGGAGGTGGTTTCAGAGTTAGAGAATTATTTGTCAGGGGATCTTCTTCAAGATGATGATGATTTTGACATATTAGGATGGTGGAAGGCAACATCAAAGAAATATCTCATCCTCTCTGAGATTGCCCGTTGTATGTTGGTCATCCCAATTAGCACCGTTGCCTCAGAGTCTGCCTTTAGTGTTGGAGGGCGCATATTAGATCCTTTCCGTAGTTCATTGTCTCCTACAACTGTGGAGGCATTGATATGTACACAGAGTTAGACGATGGGAAAATATATTTATATTCCGGATGTTTTAGATTTAAAGAGATCGACGAAGAGGGTGGTGATAAGTCTGGATCTGGACCATCTGGTAATCGTTGTTAACTTGTTTTTATTTTATTATTTTGATTTATTTATATTCATTTCAATTTCATCAGTATTAATTTTAGTATTGATTGTTGTAGTAACACATGAGACGAATCAGACGATGTCTACCTCTACTGCAATATGAATATGTGCTCAAGCCTTAAAGATTACCCATCCGGCCGCCCCAAATGTCACAGTCAAAGACCCAAACAGCTCGCCTCTTTTTTTAGATTATTAATTTCTTAGAATATTAAAATTTGAATCAGTTGTACGTATTATGTATTTGATTTATAAATTTGTAATGTTGATACAATGTCCCTTTGACACTTTTTTCTTTGTAATTTTGTAATTGTTTAGACTTTCCATTTTATTTTTGTAATAGCTTAGTTATTATTATTATTTATTAGTTTATTAGGTAGTAGACTTGCAATCTATAGTAGCACTTCATTAGAGTCTTAATTATATAAAATTGTGTATGTATTTATTATTTTTATTCATGTAATTTTTTTTTCTCTTTTAAACTCTTTTTTTTTTTTTGAAAAAAAAAAACTTCTTTTTTTATGGGCCCAAAATGACCCAAAAGCTGTTTTTGGGCCATTTTCGGCCCATTTTAGCTGTTTTGGCCCAAAAACCGCTTTTGGGCCTTTGGATGGACAGAGGACCCCCTTCACCCGTACCCCATTATCTGGGACGGGGTCCCCCGCCCCGCACCCCAGGGGCAGGGTCAAAAAATGCACCCATCCATGCGGGGGTGGGGGCTACCTCGCCCCGTAAGGGGTGAGTGGCACCTCTATGTAGACTCCCTAGACACCATGTTAAGAGGCGATAGAAATGTAGCAGAGGATTGGATTCAAGAGATTGAAGAAATATTCAGTGTTTTGGAGTGCACCGATAAACAGAAAGTTCAGTTCACAGCTTTTAAACTAACTGGAGAAGCGAAGAAATTGTGGAATTCTGAAAAAAGCCATCATGGAAGCTTAGGGGACTGGAGTATTTTTTGGCTCAATCCAAGCATAATTTCTTTGACCAATTTTTCTCTAAAATGGATAGAGAAGCTAGAATTCTAGAGTTCACCAACTTGGTAAAGGGAACTATGATTGTGCGCCAGTATGCTGCAAGGTTTGCAGAATTATCAAGTTTTGCCACATACCTGATTCCTAATGAGGAGAAGAAGGCCAAGAAGTTTGAGGAAGGTTTGAACTACAAGATATATGAATGAGTGATGGTCCTACAGATTCAGAATTTTCAAAGTTAGTGCACAAAGCGATGCTAGTTGAGCAGAATCTCAAGAGAGGTGCTGAATTACAAGAACAGAAGAAGAGAGCTCTTCCACAAGGATTCTCTAGTATGGATCAAGGGCCATGGAAGAAGAGAAATGAGGGGAGAGGCTCAAGTCAGAGACAGACTCAAGGAAATCATAGAACTATCCCTTGTAAGTTCTGTAACCACATGCAAGTTGGGGAGTGCAGAAAGGAAGTGGGGTCATGTTTCAGATCCTGTAAGGATGGTCATTTCATTAGAGAATGTTCATTGCTTGAGGAGAACACCAGAAGGCCCAACCCACTTCAAAGCTTTAGGCCAAACAACCAGGGCAACAACCAGGAGAGGACTGTGCCGGCACAGGCGTTTGCTTTAACGCAGGGAGAAGATGAGGACAAGAATGATGTAATCACAAATTCTTCTATTTAGCTATTTATGTTGAAAATTTAGGACTACTTATCGTGTTATCTCTATGGATTATATGACGTAAACACAGGAATTATTCCATTTTTTCTCAATAAGGCTACTGTTTTATTTGACTCGGGGGCTACCCACTCTTTTATCTTAATGGATTATGTCAAGTTCTGTCCCGTTGAAGTTGAAAAGATGGATTACAATTTAATGGTCTCAACCCCAGTAGGAGATATAGTGACTTGCAACAAGATTTTGCTTTAGTGTCCAATAACAATTAGCGGGAGGGAAATGCCAGCTAACTTGATAATCTTTCCTATGATTGAGTTTAATGTGATATTGGAATGGATTGGTTAGCTTCCAGTTATGCCAGTATTGACTGTTTTAAGAAGGAGGTGGTGTTTAAATTTCTGGAAGGAGAGGAGCTTCGGTTTATGGGTCCTTCCATCAGTTATATCTACTTTTCAGGTTGGCAAGTTAATACATGATGGGTGTCAGGGGAACTTGGCTTTCGTGGTGGATGAACCAAAGCAAGAATTGGAGTCAGAAGGAAATTCCTATTGTGAGACAATATCCGGAGGTATTTCTTGAAGATCTATCGAGATTGCCACCCGAGCGGGAAGTAGAGTTTGCCATTGAACTATCCCCAGGCACAACACGTCTTTCCAAAGCCCCTTATCGAATGGCACCATCTGAGTTAGCCGAACTCAAAGAAAGGTTGCAAGATTTCTTAGACAAAGGTTTCATCATGCCCAGTGTGTCATTTTGTGGAGCTCCAGTTTTATTTCTGAAAAAGAAGGATGGGACAATGAGAATGTGTATTGACTACAGAAAACTTAATCCGGTGACCATAAAGAATAAATATCTGTTGCCCCGCATAGAAGATTTATTTGATCAGTTGCAAGGTGCTCAAGTATTCTCCAAGATTGATCTTAGATAGGGGTATCATCAATTGAAGATCAAGGCAGAGGATGTGCTTAGGACAACTTTCAGGACTAGCTTTCGATTTTTTACGTCAAAGTTCAAACCAATTCTATGAGCATTTGAACAGTTTATAAATTTGTTTGAATGTAAAATTTTCCTTCGAACAAGATAGCAAGCATCCTGCTAGATTTATTTATAACTTCTTACCAAACCAATCGTTCGAATGCTTGTATATACATTCGAATAGAAAATTACATACTGTAATTTGTTCGATTGAAAATATTACGTTTGAATAGTTTCTAACCTTCCCTTGCTACAATTGTGTATATTTTCCCGTCACGAATATTATTCGAACAGCTATATATGTCAACATTTGAATGTGAAATACTATATTGTTAGAACGTGTTTGTGAGCGTTCAAACAGTTTACTTTTTTGAGACGTTATATTTCATCCCAATAATTATAGTTCGAACAGATATTTGTATGTTCGAATGTGTAGAAAATTGCTTCCATGTTTTTGGATGAAATATAATTTTCATCTCAAATATTTAATTTTAGGGATGAAATTTAATTCATCCCTAAAAAAAATTTGTGTTGTATAATTAATGCTCACATAAAACATCCTTGTAGGATATTAATTTGTAAGGAAAAACTGTTTTCTATTCACATCTAGGGCTAAACAAAAAAACCATGGACCCGGCCCAACCTAAAATCCTAACCTGTTTGCACAAAGATTCAGTATCGGGATTGACTGACCCGTTTGACTTCTTATTTTACTTTATTTTTTTCTTCTTCTTCTTCTGGCTATTACCCGTTACCCATTTTAAGAACAGGGTATTTTTCTCCCCACTCGAGCTTCTGAAGAATAAAAAATGAGAAGCTCTCTCGACTCTCTGTGTCTCACCTCACTCTCTCTTCGCTGCTCTCACTCTCTCTCGCAAGTCTCGCTCTCTCTATCGCAAATCACTCTCTCTCGTAAGTCGCAGTTCTCACTCTATAAGCCCCGAAAAACACTGATCGAAGGTAAGGATAGTTGTGATTTTTGGTTATGTGGGTGTTTTTGTTCTGACGTGGGATTTTTGGTTTATGAAGGGTTAAAGTTTGATTATTGTGATTTTTAGTTTATGATTTTTGGATTTGTTTGTTCTGGATAATATCCATCACACAAATTTAATCGTTACATCACATCATCATTAATAAGTTAATAAGCAGTATTAATTAATTAAATGTCATATAATCTTAATCTGGCAATTTTAATGTTTTGTGGAACAAATGCATCCATCCATTTGTTTTCGCATGGCTACCTATTTGTAAACGAGTCCCTCCTAAATATGAATACGATTCACACTGGTCCAGCTTTCATGATAACAATATTTAATGATGCCGTAGCACTTACGTCAAAACCAATCTCAACCTAGTTAGCATACCATGCATGGCACCTCAAAACTTTAATATTAATTATGAAATAAACTAGAAAAAAACTCAAATTTTGATATTAGAAAACAAATTATTAAAATAAACTTAAAATAAAACTAAACTCAAGGGAAAAGGTAATAAAATAAAAGTAAATAAAATTAAAAACAATTAAACATATATAGTTAATATAAAATTCTAAACTTGAAAAAGTGAAATTAAAAACAAAAGTGAGCCACCTTTGTGGGATGTGGCCTTGACTGATCAGGGCTATATAGTACGTACCACTGTTTGTCAGTACTTTTTGAAATAGATCAACTTACTGCAATTTAACAGCTAGACCAGGGACCGGCCAGTTTGAAATTCGATATATAGTAGAAGAAAAAAAAGGAACCCTAGCTATGAAACCATGTGAATTGGAAAAATACTAGGGACCATGCATGGATGAACTTACCAGAAAACATGAAACGATAAAAGAAAGACGATAAAAGAATGGATAAAAGATGAGAGAAGAACAAAAGAAAGAGAAAAATGAATTGATAATAGAAAAAGAAACAGAATATATGAAGAAAAAAATGAAAAAAATCAATCAATTTGTGTCTTTCTTATACGGATCGATATGGCTTCTAATTGGTATTGCTTGAACTAATTGTTACCTACTTTGCTGTTGTTTATTGGTGATATATATGCATGCAGCTTGCTGCACAAATACATTTTTTTTGGGTAGTAAAAGAATTCCATTATAGAATGAAAGACTTACAAGGAAGCCTTATCAACCCAAACAATTTGGGATATAGGTGTTGGAATCACATCCTCCAACATTACAACATTATTTGCATGCCAAGCATAGCGAGCCAACCCATGAGCAGCTTCATTACCTAATCTATGCACATGTTGGACTAAACATAACTTAAACCTTCTCATAAGATTCTTGGTTTCTTGCAGCACATGAAACAATATTGAGAAAGCAGCAACTGTTTCATCTTGAATAGCCTTGATCATCACCGAACAGTTACTTTCAAGAACTAGCTGAGTAATCCCTCTTTGCAAACAGAATTGTAGGCCTCTAAGCATTGCAAGAAGCTCCAATGCCTCAGGCTCAGCAACATTTTGTTCTATCATATTAACAGCAAATAAGACATCACCACTTTGGTCTCTTAAAATTGCCCCCTCACTTGCCCTTTGTTGGTATGCAAACATGGCTCCATCAACATTGAGTTTAACCAAACCAGAAGGAGGTGGTTGCCATCTGCAATAATGCTTCAGATTTGATTGTGGTGACTGCATCTGATCCTGAGCATATTTATGCAAAGACAAAGCTTGAGTTGCAATTTGTTTTGGACTGATAACTATCTTGTCATGAACCATCTTGTTTCTTCTAAACCAAAAATCCCATGCCAATAAAAAGGACAACCCCATTTCATCACTTCAGCCTATGCTATGTATGTCCAAAGCAGTTTGCAGAAAACGTTTTTGAAGTTAATTATCATGCACAATAGGTAACACCTATCTCCAAGTTTCTTGCATCAAATGACAGTGCAATAAATCATGTGATATGCTTTCTGGAACATTATTGCACAAACAATAAATGGGATCCACATTGACATGTTTATGTATCAAATTCTCTGTAGTTGGCAGACAATTCTTACATGCTCTCCATGCAAATATTTTCACCTTATGGGGTCTCTTCAGCTCCCAAAGACATTTCCATAAAGGAAAAAGTTTATGGTAGTGTGAACTTTAAACATTTGACCCAATCTCTTTATTTGTTAAGAGCCTGTAGGTTGTTTTGACAGAAAACTCCCACCCTTTGTTAGCCTCCATATAATCTTGTCTTCCCCACCCTCTGGATTAAGAACTATCTTTAGCATATCAGTAATAATGCTTGGATTGAAGGCAGCTCGAAGCTTCTATAAGTCCCACCATTTTGTAGTTCTATCAATCAAAGTATCAACTGTATCATCTCTTAGATGTTCTGGTATGGAGATTGATTCTTCCTGTAATGAGTTATGATCAGGGATCCAGCAATCTTTCCATATTTTAATCTTTCTTCCATCTCATACACACCATTGGTTGCCCCTCATGAAACATAATTTAGCTTCCCATATACCCCTCTAAGCATAGGAGGGATTATAACCCAGTTTTGCCTCAAAAAAATCAGAATCTGGGAAGTATTTTGCCTTAAAATGCTTATGAAGAAGATTATCATTTTCTTGTAAAATTCCCCATCCATGTTTTGCCAAAAGAGCCATATTAAACTTCTTGAGATCTTTGAACCCCATACCACCATTGAATTTTGATGCACACAGCTTGCTCCTACTTACCCAATGGATTTTTCTTTCATTTTCTTTTCTACCCACAAGAAATGTGCCATCATTCCTTCCAGCTCCTTACATAAGCAATCAGACAACTTTAAATAACTCATAGCATAGTTAGGATGAATAAAACCACTGCTTTAATATGGATCTCCTTGCCTCTTTGTGATATGTGCTTTTCCTTCCAAGTTTGAAGTTTCTGCCACACACGTTGTTTGATAACGGAAAATGCCTTTGATTTTGCTTTGCCAATCATAGGTGGTAACCCCAAGTATTTCTCATATTGCTGAACCATGCTTCCCCCCTATATTGACATGATTTCTTCTCTCATCTTTGCCCTTGTGTTTTTGCTAAAAACCAAAGAAGTTTTTTTACTTGTTGATTTTTTGTCCTACGGCAAACTCATATTTCTCCAACAACTTTTGAATCTGTTGATTTGTACTGACATCAGCCTTGCAAAATATGAAACAGTCATCTACAAAAAGTAGATGGTTGATTCTTGGTGCCCTTCAACAAATCTGAATGCCTGGTATGTTGTGCTGTCTATCTGTTTCCCTCAATAAATGGGTCAGCCCTTCAGTACATAGGAGGAAAAGATAAGGAGACAAAGGATCTCCTTGTCTTAATCCTCTGCTAGGAATTATGTGTCTAGTTGGTAGCCCATTGATAAGATCAGAAAATGAAACAAAAGTAATACACTTCATAATGAGATGAATCAGACTTGTATCTAACCCCAAGGTTTCCATCATTTTTTGTAAAAAACTTCATTCTATCCTATCATAAGCCTTACTCATATCCAACTTAATGGACATATACCCTTCTTCCCCACTCTTTTCTGTTTCAAAAAATGAATACACTTGTATGCAACAAGTACATTATTAGGAATTAACCAGACTGGTACAAAGGAACGTTGTGAATCAAAGATTATTCTAGGTAGGATCAGTTTTAGCCTATAACACAACACTTTTGAAATAAGTTTATAAGTAACATTACAAAGGCTAATAGGTCTGAAGTCAGATACATACATAGGAGATTGTTTTTTAGGAATCAAAGCAATGAAGGTCTTGTTCAAATTTGAAGGAAAATCACCACCATTGAGCACATGCAGTACAACCCTTGTAACATAATCTCCAATGATATGCCAGTATTTTTGGTAAAAGATAGGAGACATACCATCAAGACTAGGGGCTTTTGTATGATGCATTTGTTGCAAGGCATGCTGCACTTCTTTTGCTGTGAAATTTGCAGTCAGTTGGTCATTCATTTGGTTTGTCACTTTTCTCTCAATGTTTGACACAAATTCCATCAATCCTCTTTGAGTTGATCAAGTAAAGAGAGATTTGAAGTAATCCACAATAAACTTATCCTCTTATCTCCTTGTTTTCTTGCACCATTTTCATTCTGAAGCCATTTAATAAAATTCTTTTTTCTTTTGCGAGATGCTTCAGTATGGAAGCATCTAGTGTTTTGATCACCAGCTTGTAACCACATGGCATTTGTTCTCTGATGCCACATAATTTCTTCTTTGCCCAGCCATTTATGCACTTCTTCTCAAGCCTGAGCATGCACCTCTAAGTTTGAGAAAGTAGGATCATTATCTTGAGCTTTTACAAGTGCTTTCTTAGCCAACTCCAGGTTCGTATGGACCATACCAAATTTATGCTCATTCCATTGTGATAACTCGCGGTTGCACCCCTCTATTCTTCTCATAACCTCTTCAAAAGTTCCATCCCTCAGCCATCCTTGCCAAATAGTTTGAATGATCTTGTTAACAACCTTCCTCCCCCACCCATATAGCTTCAAATCTAAAAGGCTTTCTTCCTCTCCTCAATTCATATCCACCCTCAGTATCTACGCACAAAGGGAGATGATCAGAATATGCCACAACCCCAAGAGTAAAAGGAATCTCGTTGAATTGTAAGTCCCTCAACTCACAATCAGTAAGCATGTCTCGAAAGTCCCTCATAAGGCCTTCAGTTCTATCCCTTCCACCACATTTTTCATTATTATCTAATATTTCATTGAAATCACCAAAGACAAGCCAAGGAATTTCCCCTCTTCGATTGATATTTCGAATCAAATTCCATATGGCCATCCCATGAGTAGAATCAGGATGGCCATACACCCCAATAATATGCCACTCATGATTATTTGCCCCATTGATAATTAAGGCTTCAACGTGATGTTTTGAGTAGCTTCACACAGAGACCTTAACTCCCTCCTTCCACATCAACTCAATACTACCACTTCTACCCTCATAATCCACTACCAAACAATTAGAGAAACCCAACAAGAACTTTTTCTCAGTCAACAATTTTGCCAATAGCTTTGTTTCTTGAAGGAACAAAACTTCGGGATCTTCCTTCGAAAGTAAACTCCAAAGAGTTTGAATTCCACATGGGTTCCTAAGCCCACATGAATTCCATCTTAAGATTTTCATAAGGTTCGGCGGGGTTGGACACCATCCTCCACCGATATATCATTACGTTCTCTCAACGAGTGAGCCTCAGAAATTGTGTTACTCTTTGAAAGTCTCATAAACTCCTCTTCCCCCCCAAGGGTGGTTCTTTTCCATTTGTTACTCAGTCTCCCTATGCTATCCTCTGCATCCTCCAATTGTGCTACCCTCCTTTTACTCCTTCACCACCTTTTCGCAATGTTCAACTCAGTTAGAGCCACTGGGTTCATAACAGTGGGATCCTTCCCAATTATAGCTAGTCCTGTTTCCTTAGATAACTGCCCAGTCGCACCAATAAATTCTCTTTATTCATTCATGGATTCAAACCCTTCATATTTGTCATCCCATTATAAACAGCTTGATTCTCGAGATGTAGAGTATCATTCCTTCCATAATCAACGTCCGATTACACAAGAGATTCCTATGAGATAGCCGTTACATCCTTCTATGCCGCAATCCCCTTCGCCTGTCCCTCCTCATTCAATTGTTGATCCCCTTTCTCCGATGGCTGTTTTTTTCCACGATTAACATTACGACAACCACTAGCAAACCCTACACTTACGTAGCCATTGCCCATAGGGAGAATCAACAGTTGAACAACCTTCATTTTGAGCCATCCATTTCTCACAATCTTTGTGTCCATGTCCCAAACATCCACATTGGTAGTAGAAATTAGGCAGACGTTCATACTTAAAATGCACCCAGCATGCATGGTCTGAGCCAATCATAATTTTCTTGCCCCATAACAAAGGTTTAGAAACATCAAGATTTACTTGGATAAACATATATTCAACCCATGCCAATTCATCCTCCTCCAAATCAACTTCAACAAGCTCTCCCAATGCTTTGCCAACCAGTTTACCAACATAAGAATTTCTTGCCATAAGTGGAAGGTCATGGATTCTTACCCAGAACATTGCTTGCAAAAATTGAATGCAATGAACTTGCTGACTGCCATCGAATTCCTAGATCAAGACTAGTGTTTTATCGAAAGACCATGGTTTGTCACACACTACTTTATCCTTGTCCTGTAAATCTTCAAACTCCACCAAAATAAGACTGTGGTTGAAATCACAAAATTTTACTCCATAAACTAGTCACCATACTTTCTTCATCGTTTATTTGAACATCTCCTTATTGTAGTACTTCTCTATAAACAACTTCATAATAACACACTTAATCGAATAATCCCTTTCGATATCACATCTTTCAGAAAGCTAGCCTCCACATGGATTTCTTCTCGTTCTTGCTCAATAAGTGACATGTGCTCATATAGAGAGCCAAGTTCTTCCACCATACTATCTCGCAACTAAGGTATTACGTATGAAAAATATAAGAGAAAAGAAGACTTGTACTAAGACAGGAGAGAGCCTCTTCTCAAGAACTTGACCTAGCACGCCATTGCACTCCCACAGTGGATTCTACCCTCTCTATAACCTCACACACACACACACACACACACACACACACACACTCTTTCTCTCATCATTTTCGGTTTCCAGTTGGAGCTTGTTCACCAGCATTATTGAATAACAGTATGTTTCCTCTCTCTTTCTCTCCCTTGTTTCTCAGAGCACTCCCAATGGCTTCTTCATCCTATCCTTTAAAATACGTCACCAAAACTCACTTTTTTATTTAACATACTGACTTTTACAATATACCATACATCAGCTTATCTATTTTTTCTTTATATCATTTAAATATTATACTTTTTAGTCTTTTTTATTCATTCAAATATTTTCCCTAACTATCAATAATATGCTATATCTTCATATCTTTTGATATTTGCAATATCTCCCCATATACAATGTCATATAATTATATTCTATTTTAAATTAATCTAAATTTATAAGTTAAATTAAAATATAAATTGATTTAAAAAAAAAGAAGATTATATAATGAAAATATTCTTGTTTTATTTTGTTTTGTAGTCAAACCCAATTAAATAATTATATTTACGTATACCACAAATGAGAACCTTTGGGTCTCTTTTAAACGCAAGGGTGGACATGAATATCTCCAACATGCTAATGTACTCAGGAGGAGGAGTGAGAAATTAATTAAATATGTTTACATTTATGAATAGAATCCTCTACATCTAGCAATGTCCTGTAGCAAACTGTAAAAATGGCTTTAAAATAGAAGATATAATGGAGGGTGTTTTGAGAGCATTTCTCTATATTTTTAGAGAAAAATATATTATACAACATCCGTTGGGAGTGTTCTCAGTTTTCAATCGATTGTAATTTCTCTTTTGACTATACCATAACAAATCCCGTGGGTTTGCTCCCTCATCTCCATCCGATTCCAGCCGTCGTACACCAATGCACATTGCCGCAATGGTAAGCATCTCTCTTTCTCTCTGTAACAACCCACACATAATAATAGAGCCTAAAAGCTCAATTATAGTATCTAGGTCATGAAGGGCAGAAGATTCCAATAAGGCCCAACAACTAATGAGCCCTAGCCTGAGAAGCTGCTGATTTCTTTCATAATTTTCTCTTTGAGAACTCGGGTGTTGAGGAGTGTGACCTCTTGGATTTGATTCAAAATCAAATATCTGAGGAAGATAATTTATTCCTTCGTGCAAAACCTTCAGAGGATGAGGTAAAACAAGCTGTTTTTTCTATTCCAAAAGATAGTGGTCCGAGTCCTGACGGTTTTGGATCAGAATTTTATGTCTTGCTAGGATTTCTTGCTGGGATTCCAAAATAAACTATTACACATGATGTCATTGAGGCAGCTAGAGATTTCTTTAGGGGTGCGCCCCTAACCAGGTTCTATTCTTCTTCTTTTATTATCTTAATTCCGAAAGTGCCTGATCCCTCCAGTTTTCACAAATTCAGACCGATTAGTTTGTGTTCAGTGGCTTATAAAATATTTTCTAAGATTATTGTCTCTAGACTTACTGTGGTTGTAGAGAAGTTAGTCTCACATGAACAAGGGGCGTTCATTTCTGGGTGAAGCACTTTTGAAAATATCACCCTCGCACAAGAAATGGTTCATTCTTTATATAAGAAAAATGTCGGTGGTAATGTGATGATGAAACTTGACATGGCCAAGGCCTACGACTGGGTGAATTGGGTTTTTTTGTTGGAGGTATTTAGGGCCTTTGGCTTCCCTGATAATTTTTGCAAATTAATACGACATTGTGTGGAATCCCCGTGGTTTTCTGTTATGATGAATGAGACTTTGTCTGGTTATTTTAAATCGACTCGGGGTCTGCACCAAGGGGACCCTCTTTCTCCTCTTTTATTCATTATCATGGAGGAAGTTCTGACAAGATTACTCAGGTAGAATTTTAATTCTGGGCATATTCAAAAATTCTACCATCCAGTTGGTGCCCCTCTGGTATCTCATTTACTCTATGTAGATGATCTCCTTATTTTTTCAAATGGGAATAAGGTCTATGAAAAACTTTGTTTACACTCTTGAGACTTATGAGAAGTGGTCGGGCCAAATTATTAGTAAAGATAAATCTGCTTTGTTTATGTCGAAGCATATTTCCTTAATCCATAAGCGTGGTTTATTGAGAATTACGGGTTTTAAGGAGGGCATATTTCCTGCTATGTATTTGGGGGCACCATTGGTATCAGGCAGATTAACGTCTAGGATCATGGAGCCATTAATTGAGAAGGTAAGGAAGAAAATCGCAGGCTGGAAAATGAAGCTTCTTTCGCATGGAGGAAGACTTATTTTATTAAGACACGTGTTATCTAGCATGCCGATTCATCTTATGTCGGTGATGAATATCCCCATGGTGACTGTGTCTCGTATAAAATCACTTATGGCCAATTTTCTTTGGGGTGAGGCGGATGGCAAAAGAAAGCTGCATTGGAGATCTTGGGGGAAAGTTTGTAAACCTATTTCAGAAGGCGGTATGGGATTAAGAGATCTTAAAGATGTACAAAAATCTCTTCACATGAAGTTTGCTTATCGGTTGATAACTAGCAAGACTTTGTGGTCTGAATTTTTTCGTGCAAAATACCCCCGTAATGAGCATATTTCGTCTCATGTGGTGAGGCCTAACGCATCCCGCTTTTGGAAGTCGGTTATGTCTTGCCTTCCGGAAGTTATGGAGAATATAAAAGTGCTGGTGAGGGGAGGAAATGCTTCATTCTAGTTTGACAAATGGCTTGCTTTAGGCGTATTATCAGTTAGCATTGAGGCTGTACATAACTCTAAGCTGTGCATCAAAGATTACTGGATCAATAATTCTTGGAACTCTGATCGTTCATTGGAGTTAGTGGGTTCGGAACTAACAGAGGAGATTTTACAAAATATGCCAATCGGTAAAAGTGGATAGGACATCTTCATCTGGAAACCTTCTCCGGATGGTAGTTTCTCTATTGGCACGACGTGGGAGGTAGTGCGGTGCAAAAGCTCGAATACATTGTACCATGATTGGTTTGGTACAGTATGTTGCCGAAACGTATTTCTGTTTGTTTATGGAAAGATTGGTTTAATTGCTTAGCAGTGGATGACTGAGTGCAGAGTAAGGGCATTTACTTGGCTTCTTCATGTGATTGTTGTACACGAAAAGCCACAAAAACTATCAACCATGTTTTAGCTTCTGGGGATGTAGCTTTGACTGTTTGGTCTCACGCAAGCGCTGTGATGGGAGTCCCGTTTATGCATCAGATGCCTTTGAGTTATGGTTTGGTTTCAGTACGCAAAAAAATCCTCCATCAAAGGCATATTAGTTGGTTTAATTCCTTGTCTCATTATTTGGAGTTTGTGGAGAAGAAGGTGTAAGGCCAGAATGGAAGGTGTATAGGATAATGTCAAAAAAATCTGGAGAGATGTTCGGTTTTGGATGAAGTTATTGGCTGATAAGCTTAGAGCTAAACATAAGTTATCTATTCAAGACATTAAAATTCTTGAAGAATTTCAGAATGAACGTCCGAGAACTGGGGCAAAGGAGGTAAAAATAGTGACTTGGTCCAAACCTCCCTCGGGTTGGGTGAAGCTAAACTATGATGGGAGCTGTGGTGGAAATCCAGGGAACTCAGGAGGTGGTGGAATTATCCGTGACTCTTACGGTGTCGTGAAAGCAGCGTTCTCAACTCACTTTGGGAATGGGACCAACAACGATGCCGAGCTTAAGGCGATCGTGGAGGGTATTCGTCTTTGCAAGCAATTTCACTTTTTTAATATCATTATTGAAAGTGACTCTCATATTGTTGTAGACTGGCTCCGGAAAGGGAGATGTACCTTATGGTATCTTTGGGATGTTCTAAAGGTAGAGCTTGTTGGAATAAATTTTGTGGTAGTTCATCAATATAAGGAAGGAAACGGTGCGGCTGATTTTTTGGCTAGAGAAGGCGAAAGTGGGAAGAATGAGATTTATGAAGGGCATTTTTCTCTCCCAAGACATCTAAGAGGTATTACGTGTGTTGAGAAGATGGGTCTTCCATACCTGCGTCAATGAGTTTTCTTCAGTATTCATAGTCTTTTGTTTGATCTGGTGTGTGGTGTTTTGTAGGCATGTTTAGATTTTCTTTCTGTTTTCATATGGGCTTGTTTAGTTTTTTTCTTATATTAGGCTTGTTTAGAATTTATCCTTCGATGCTCGTTAAATAGGCTTGTTTAGATTTTTGCTTTTCTATTTAGGCCTGTTTAGATCTTTATTTTTTTGTTTTGTGTTGGTTTTGGTTTTTGGGAGGAGTGCTCTCCTAGGTATCTGGCTTGTAACCACAGTTTTCCCCTGCCATAAGTGAGAGTTTTTTAATAATCTTGGGACGGGATCACTACTGTGTGGCTACTGGCTCTTCGGTAAAAAAAAACAAAAAACCTATAGAAGCCCTAGTAGAATAGTCCAAGCTTAATGAACCAAAGTCCATGAAGAGAACCCATAAAATAGACCAAAGACCCTAATGGACCGAAGGCCCAAACAAAATCTGCAACAAAGCCCAGTCACATGGGCCGAATACTCACTAAGGCCCAAAATCCCTTTCTAATCCAACCCATCATCCAAGATCTAAGACTAAGGAATTTCAAATTTAGGACATCAAGTTAGAGGAAATTACGGAAATGCCATTCCTAGGAAGTTTCTTAGAAGGCGCTTAGAAAGAAGATTCCCTTAGAATTCCTTATTCCAATAAACTTCCAAATTTACCCTCACTTAGTCTGCCATAGCAGTCAATTCCACCAAGGCCAGCTTTCAAAATGTTTTTTCAAAGTTTATATGTATGAAAAGACTAGTTGGGTTTTCGAGTACTTTTTTTTTACGAGTCCAATTTATTTTCAAGAATCCAACCTATGATTTATTTATTTATATATTTCGATATATGTATTTTGCAGCTCCGTACTTGTGGGGAGATCTATTTTTCAAATTCTAGTTAGTTTCAGTTGCACCTCACCACGTTCAGATAGTTTTGTATTTTTTTAAAATCCCCAGCCCCCACTCCCGTAGCCCATGCTTGCACATCTCTTCATCCCTTATCTCTTAGGGCATTTTTGGGTTCTTCATCACCTATATATTCACACGTTAACCTCAGAGTTTCGCACAACCCTCAATCTCATGCAGACTTTCAGTTCTTTCCCTCCCCTCACATATGGTATTGATCACATTTCACGCCCGTTTTATTCACTACATGCACAGCTCCAACACTTCTGTTCCCACTGCATGCAAGCCTTGTAAGAGTTCTATTTGAACTCTATGTCCCACTCACCCATATCTAATAGAGTTTTAAATAGTTGTTAGAGTTATAATGGGATTGAAACTCCTAAGAGATAAGATTAACTCTTGATCTCTAATTATAGTCAAACTCAAAGACTTAGATTTCATGATGGCCAGAAATCTATAAATAGCACTGAGGGGTTAAAGGGTTCTCACCTACAACATTAGAGTGCCTCTAGCCATTGGGAGACACTAGTGAGGCCAAGTTGCTAGGGTGATCCTTCTCTCATAGCCAGATTTATTTTTTCATCAAACAGATGGAGAAAGGTACATCTTTTACTGCTGTTGTTTATTATTGTGGATCATAGAAAATCAAAGATCCATTTATTAATGTTCATGTTAAAATATTTAACATGTGGTATTAGAGCTCCAGGTTGATAGATTTTTTATGATCTCAATAAAGCATACAGTGAATAAATATTTGATTTTATATGTGCTTTCGTATCTGTCATTTTATCATTCTGCGAATTGCGAAAGACTAAAAAGACTGTCCTTTTGATCTGGAAGATAAATTATGATGATACTCTCTTTTACATCTATTCTGTGAAAGACCCACACAATAACATTACGCACATGTATTTCGGTGTTTTTATTTCTCCCTTTTGCCGTATTGTGTCTATGCTGGAGAAAGAGAAAAGCTCTCATAATTGTTCACTATTCCAACTCCTTGTTTGGGTTTTATTTTACTTTCCTGTGTATTGTTTACATTATTGTGTGTTGAGAAACCGTGAGTCGCCGAGTGCTGTGTTGTATGGAAATTTAGAGGTTCTGTGTTGGAGAAAAGAGCCTTGTAATAGTGAGTCATAGGGTAGCTGCTGGGTGTGGGGTAGAGCACCACGTATGGTAGCCGGTAGCTCAACACGCGGCGGTGTAAAGGAGGTGGCCGGCTGCACAGTGGGGCCGTGAAATCCCGAATGGGCGCCGCCCTTGCCTATTCATGGTTTTTGTCGGATACGTATGGTGAGGTCAACACTGGGAGGAGGAGTGAACCTCTTTGCCGGCGTCTCTGTAACGGCGGCGGAGGGCTCTCAAGCCCATTGGCCGCGGCAGTTTGTGGCAATAATAGTAAACGAAAAAAAAAAAAAAAAAGGAGGAAAACTATGAGTGGAGGTGGACCTCGGCAGCGGGAGGAGGCTGGGGAAGCCATCCGTCTCTTCCTCACCTATGACGTCCACCGTTGCGTCAAAACCGATGGAGGTGATCGGCACTGCGTGTTGAGGGAAGAAGAGTGTGGCGCTGTGTGTAACGTGCGTTGAGGGAAGACGAAAAGAAACCAGTAGGGTTTCTTCTAAAGACTAAGGATCTGGGCCTTGGCCGAACCCGAGAGAAAGTTAAGGGCCACTGTTGTGGCCCAGCTCGAAAAAGAATTAAAAAAAAAAATCTGAAATTTTAATTTCCTTTTATATGCATGTTATTATTATTAAAAACATGTATTAAAGTTTATTAAATTTTCTATACATGTTATTATTAGTATATACATGTATTAAATTAAATTTTATGCATGTTATTATTGTTAAATACATGTATTAAATTTTATTAAATGTCATATGCATGTTATTATTGTTAAATATATGTATTAAATCTTTTGTACATGTTATTATTAAATACATGTATGAATTGTTTATTTTGGCTCTCGTTATCATGCCATGTATATTTGTTTATCTAATATGGGGCAAATGATTTACATCAAAATTAAAGAAAAGATTGGTTGCCTAAAGGTACAAGATTTTCTTAATTTTGGTGAAAAATTATTAAACTCCATAGTAAGGTGGATAAAATTGGAGTGAACAATTTGTGTGTCAAGATCTACTCCCAAATGAGGGTTTTGATGACATTACTAGTTCATTCATTAAAGTAAAAGTTGAGGTGAATAATTTGTATGCCAGAGTTTACTCCCAAAGGAGAATTCTGGTGATACAGCTAGTTCATCCATATAATTTAAAGTTGGAAGGAATATTATGTATGCTAGAGTTTACTTCCAAAGGAGAATTCTGGTGATACAGCTAGTTCATCCATATAATTTAAAGTTGGAGGGAACACTTTGTATGTCAGAGTTTACACCGAAATGAGAATTCTGATGATACAACTAGTTCATCCACATAATTTAATACTGGTGAGAACACTTTGTGTATTAAGATCTACTCCCAAAGGAGGATCTTGATGACACTATTAGTTCATCCATAATTGATTAAATTCTAATTATTGTTTCTGAGTGTCGAACTCAAAACATTAATGTCATTAAAATACTTTTCTTGCAGTAAGTATACGAATATTTTTACAATGTTTTCTAGACGAAATTGACTCTAGTATAGAGAAACATGAGCAAGTCAAATTTACACTACGAGTTTTAGACCCTGGTTTATCCTTTTTTAAGTCTTAACATCAATTATTATTGAGAATAGTGATAAGGGTCAGAAAAGTATAATGTTTTAGAATATTGGATTAATTACTATATATCAAACTATATGAATTTCTTAGTTTTGTACATAATGGTTTACTTCAGATGCATTATTATTTCATTAATTTAATGAGATATGAAAAAGTTGGTTGCATGATTGCTAGCTAGATAGAAATTTATTTTGCTAATTTGTGTGAAAAATCATTTGTATCTTTTGAGAAATGAGGGAAATGATGGTGATGAAAATATAAGCACTGTGACCATTGAAGTTTGAAAGAAACAATGACACATGAAGGTTTAGGTGCCGTAAGCATGAGACATGATTCGAATGGAAGAGTGAACCGCTTTTCTGTATAAATTTTGAATCCGATCTTGTACATATTTATACATTCTTTTTATATTGAACTTGAGTGTAAATGTTCATATGTATTCTATCTGTATAAATTTCGAATCAGATCTTATACATGTTTAAACATTTTCTTTAGATAAAACTCGAGTACAAATTTTCAAATTTCAAATTGTTTCAAAAATGCCATTTATGTTTGTTCCATTTTTCCTTCCAATAAAATTTTTATTTGTCATGCCTTCGTATTAGCGTTTTTGTTTAAAGTTTTACTTGTGAGGCATGTATTGGAATCAAATGAAAAATAATTTATGAAAACTTTTTACAATTTATGGCATGGAGTTTGAAACATAATTTGTGACATAAAAGTTTGGAGAATATCTCCAAGAAGAGTTGTAGAGATTAGTAAATAAAATATTTTCCGCATTTAGGTTTTCTAATCTTAGGATATGTATTGATTTGTATAAAAGGAAAGCAAATCAAACATATCAAGAAAAGATGGTACAAGGAATAGAAAGTTTCTTGAAATAATGCATATAGACCTTTTCTCTATAATGTTTGATAGATATAAATATTTCATTACTTTCATGGATGATTTTCATGGTATAGATATATCTATTTGCTACATGAGAAGTCTCAAGCCATTAGTAATTCTTGAAGCACTTCTCATGGGGAGGAAATGCAGCTAGGTAGAAAGGTAAAAATCATCAAATTGGATTGAAGTAGTGAGTGCTAGAAAAAATATTATGAGTCAGGTTCTAATCTTGACCTATTTTTGTAACTTCTTGAAAAGATGTGTAGTAAAATTATTAAAGACAATTGTATATATCTTAAATTGTGTTCCTGGTGAGTAGTCTCAAAGACTTTTGAGTTGTGGAACTTGATTTAAGGCTTATACATGTATGAATAGTCAATTTAAAATAAGGTTTTACAATTCAAATGAAAGAAAGTTGGATCGTATAATAGTTAATGGGTACATTATTAATTATTCATGGAGATCCAAATGATTTAGGTTGTATTGTCTCTATTCATAGTTTTGATTTTGAGAAAATTGAAATATCAGATTCCTTATGGTTGGCAAAAATCAGTGGGAGTATAGAAACTAGAGATGTGATTGTTGTAAAGTGCATTTTTGTACTTCGAAAATGCTTATAGTCCATTTTATGATTATCTTAATGATAACATGGAATAACAAGCAAATGATAATCTACCTCATCAGAGAAATACCACTGAAGAATTGGCCATGGAGACATCAGAACAGGTAACCTCATATGATTTTCTTCATTTATTTTTTGGTTAGGTTGCATGGTGTATTTTCAAAATTTGAATTTGACATAGCAATAAATGAAGGTTTGTATATGATTTCACAAGTTATAGAAATAAGTGATTTTATAAAAGATCGATGCATAAAAGAGTGATTGAAATCCATGAATCAATGTAAAGTCTGTAATTTTGTCTAAATTGTTTGAAATGTATAAAAGTCGAATGTAAATGGGTGTTGGAGACAAAACCCTGAAGGTAATATTCAACGATATAAAGTCAGACTTATAATCAAGGATTCTACTAAAAAATGAGCATTGATTAGAAAGAGATTTCTAATAAACTTGAAAGAAACTCATTAAGAATCACTATGGCATGAGTAGCTCATTATGGTCTAGAGTTACATCAAAGAGATGTGAAAACAATTGTAGAATGAAAGTGTGAACTCTACAAGAAACGAATAAAAGGATTAGTTAAAAGAGGTAACAGATTTTCTGAAAAATTGGTATCTGGAATTTGATAAAACCAATATTGTTTTGGAATTAAGAAAAATATTGTTAATGTATATACCCGTAAGTCAGTGGGAGTATATTTGTATTTATGGTCATGCATGTATATGACTATTAGCAAGTATGAATTATGGTTTGTATTATGGTATTAAAGTTATGTCTCTAAGGAACTTTAAAAATGAAATTATGAATGAGACATCTTTTGTAATTGAGATTGAATATAATACCAAAACGATGAGTGTTAAGATTGTCTCAGTATAGTTGCATAGAGTTTTGAAAGATTTTATATGAAGAATTGTTGTTCAATAGATGCTTTAAAAATAAAATGTGACATGCTCAGTATTTTACATTGTCCTCGAAATGATTAGGTTGTTAAGAAAATTTTGTATATGATTGTTATAATAAATCTGATGATTGCACAAACCTGTATAAATTTGAAGGTCAGTTTTTCAGTTGATATTCTTGGTTGTTGCCAAAGTAACCCAATGATGTTTGACCCAAAAGCTGTGAAAAGAGTGTAATGTTATTTGCAAGAAATTAAACACTATATTGCTGCTTTAAGAAGAACTGATACTCTTAAGGTAACTGTATATTCAGACCCTATTTTGTGGTATTACTCTAATGATGAAAAATACAGTTATGATTATGCATTTTGCTATCTAGTAGAGTTATTTATGGAAAAGTATGATGCAAATCTTTTACTGCTTCATGTGCAATAGGGACTGAGTTTGTGGTATGTTTTGAGGCCACAATGTATGGTATCTGACTGAGAAAATTTATCTTGGATTTGGAATTGTCGACTTATAGCCAAGCTGCTAAGAAAGTATTGTAAGAATTTCTCAGAATATTTTTCTCTGAATGAAAAGTATTTAATGAAAATTTAAATACATAAGTGTTAAGGAGAAAATACAGAAACAAATATGTTCATAACAATAGTGTGTTAATGATTATACTTTAAAGGATATGTTGACAAGATAGGTCATATGCTTATACCCATGATGTGAACATGCTAAAAAGATCATTAATATGCTGAGTATTTTGTTACTGGAAATTGAAAGATTTCTATTATGGTTATTTCTGTTTTCTTGTCTCTCCACTTTATATGTACATTAAAATGTGTGGATGAATGATGACAAGATAATGTCTACAATAGACATGAATTGGAACACGAGGCATTATAGTATTAGCCTTAATTATCCCAGTCAAAGATCATGTTAAATTAAGTTACTGGTGTTGTCATACATGGAAGGGAATTTGTTGACTATATAACAGAGGACCGCCATGACTCGCATTAGTAGTTAGTTTGACATTGATATTACGGAACTCATGAAATGTATTTTGAGCTATGAAAAATTTCAGGAAATGAATTTGCTCAGTATGGTTAATTTCCTGTAATAAACTCGTGAACGGAAAATATCATTTATGGGCGTATGGGCCAAGTGGGAGAATGTAAGAGTTCTATTTGAACTCTATGTCCCACTCACCCATATCTGATAGAGTTTTAAATAGTTGTTAGAGTTATAATGAGATTGAAACTCCTAAGAGATAAGATTAACTCTTGATCTCTAATTATAGTCAAACTCAAAGACTTAGATTTCATGATGGCCAAAAATCTATAAATAGCACTGAGGGGTTAAAGGGTTCTCACCTACAATCATGATGGCCAGAAATCTATAAATAGCACTGAGGGGTTAAAGGGTTCTCACCTACAATATTAGAGTGCCTCTAGCCATCGGGAGACACTAGTGAGGCCAAGTTGCTAGGGTGATCCTTCTCTCATAGCCAGATTTAGTTCTTCATCAAACAGATGGAGAAAGGTACGTCTTTTACTGCTGTTGTTTATTATTGTGGATCATAGAAAATCAAAGATCCATTTATTAATGTTCATGTTAAAATATTTAACAAGCCTCTCTCTCTTTTTCCCTAGGCTCTAGCCTCCATGGTTGCATAGCCGCTATTAACTAGCCCAGCACGTTGCCAACCCCTTGAACCACCCCTACATGACCCGCACCACCTCTTCCACATGACCAACACAACCCCTGTTTTAAGCAAGGAAAAATAGCATCGGAGACCAATGTCCTTCTCAGCCACTATGCAGCGTCAAACTCCTCCACATTGTGAGCCCTCCATCCACAAACCAATGTGCACTAAAGCTAATATCGCCCACACCACAGCCTCTCCTCCACCATGAACAACCATGGGAACAACAGACGATAAACCCACGAAAGCCACCTTTTTTTTTTATACCACCGAAACAAGGGAAGTGTTTCCACCATGAGCCATGCTGCCAAGCCCCACACTGACATCATCACCTACACAAGAACTATCATCGAGCACCTGACGTCATCCCAAGTCTGCCGCTCCTCTCTCTCGGTAAGCCACAATGAGTTTTCCCCACAGTTCCACCTCTGTCTCCCCCTCTTTCTCTAGGACCCTCTTTCTCTCGTCACTTGGCTCTCTCTCATCACTCTCTCTTTCTCTCAGTGCTCTTCCACACTGTCGAGCACCATGACTCACTGCCGTGCCAACACCTTACCTCCGTTGCATGCCTCTGTCCCTCGTTCAGTGTATGAAACTATGCTAACTATCGTATGGGTTGGCTGGAGGTCTGATTTTAGAAGTTTTTACCTATTTACAAGCTCCTTTCAAAAAGCCATGCATGCTTTGAAAAATTACTAAAATACCATAAGCTGACTTTAAGATGGCCCTAATGTTCTTTTTTAAAAAATAAAAATAAAAAATAAAACTCTTTTTGTATGAACATTGTTTTAAATACAAGTTTTTATAAAGGAAATTAATTAGGTTTAAATTGTAGTATTTAGCATCAAATTTGCTTAACAATTTAATTTCAGAAGTAAATGTTGAGTACGTATTTTTATTTTATTTTTAGTACTTAAATTTGATTAAGTTTATTAATCAGAATTTTTTGCTGGTTTCCTTCATATAATTTATTATAATTATATTATCTAGTATTAGATTTTATAGTTATACTTTAGTGGTAAATAAATTAGAATTTAATGTCTCAGTCGGAAAAATTAAGTGGATATTCAGGAATTGTGAGAAGTGATGGTATTTTATGATTTTAAGAATCTTAGGTTTTGAAGATTTAAAATAGGTTAATTTAGCATTTCAGGTTTAAGTATTGAAAATACGTGTTCGATTGAAAATTTACGGGAGTACGTGACTATTTTATAGGTGAGGATTGATAATTGTTCGGCAGGGTTGAGAAAAATTTCTGAAAGGCTATGAAGTCCAGGTAAGCAGGGTTTCTATACTAAACTTTGCATAAAAAGAAAATGAAACAAGGTTAATTTTGAAAATATGCGTGTTTGGTTCGAAATGAAATCTGAAAACAACCTCAGGTATGTGTTCTGCATAAGCATGAAAGTTGTATAAGAGAAAATATTTTCTATCATGATTGGTGTAGACATGAGCTAATTTTGTGTATTCTATTTTTGAACTATGCAAAAAGAGTGAATATGAAATTATTGAAAATTTGTGCACGTGATGCGAAAATATTCTAAAACTCTTTTTGAATATGTGAAAAGATTTGAATTTGTTCAGTAATCTGTTTTGATATGTTTTGGCATTAGAAAACCTTGGCATGAGATTCTGATTATGTATTCTGTTTAAGTCTGATTCTGATGTTTTATTCGGTTTCCCTTACAGCCTAGCCACAGGTGATAGTAGTGGCATACGGCCCAACCATAGGTTATAATAACGAATACAGCCCAACCATGATTTATAATAGTAGATACGAGCATTCCACAGGTTAGAATTATAGTTTATAACCTAACCACAAGGGTTAAACATGATATATAGTCCAACCACAAGTTATAGTAGTGGATACGGCCCTTCCACGAGTTATAATAGTGGTTTATAACCCTACCACATGGGTAAAACATGTTATTTATCCCGATGCGATGTTCTGATATGATGAAGATGAGGTTTCATATTTTGATATGCCAATGGATTTAAATAAGAATGTTTTCTGAAAGTTTTGGTTTGATATTTTTGGTAACATGTTTTGATTTCGCATTCTGAAAGCAAATGTTTTTTTATTCTGCATTCTGAAAGTAAACATTTTGTTCTGCATTCTGAATTTTGAAAATGCTCATATTTATATACTAGTATATATTCTCTACTTTTTGAGTTGTTGATAACTCACCCCACATTTTCACAATATTTTTCAGATAATTTTGATGCCTCAGCTGTAAGTCAAGAGTAGGAAGTATTGATGATCATAGAGGAATAAATGTCAGAGGGTACAAGTTTTTTATTGGAGAGTCTTTTTGAGTTGGTTTATGATTTTATGTTATTTAGTACTTGAAGTCATGGATAATTCTGAATCTTTATGGAGTTTTTAAACTATTTCATTGAAGTAATTATTTGGTGTGCTGGTGGAGGAATATATATACTTGGTTTGAATAAATGGATTTTTATTTTGATGGAGAATTTGGAGTATACAAATCTGTTACGAGAGATGGTTTTAGGTTACTAGAGCCGACTCTCCGGATCTTCGGGAATGGGGAGTTACAGTTGGTATAAAAGACAGGTTTGAGGTTTTGCAGACTATAATCTTACGAGGTTTTAATAAGTAATTTCAGATTGGAGGTATAGAAATTTGTGGATTTAGATTTTGCAGATTATAAGAAATGATTTTCATGACATTTAAGGTTTTAGATCTAGTAGGCATATTCTGTGGGTTGCAGGACATGAATTGGATATGATTTAAGGTTTAGGTTTTGAAGTTGACATAAGTTTGACCGATAGCCAAGTTTGAGGTTTTGCATACTATAACATATATGGTTTTAGATATATGTGGGTTTGGGAAGTAACTTCGGATTTGAGGTATAGAAATTTTAGGCTAAGAGATGATTATGTGGATAATTAAGGTTTGAGATTCTTCATACTTTAGGGACTCAATTTTTGGAGATTTGAGGTTTAGAGATGGTATATACTTTAAAAGTGCTTTGATGAGATTTAGGATAGAATTATGGTCCCAGGATATGATTTTTGATTATATGTAAGGTTTTTGCACTTGCGGACCTATGGAATACGTTCCATGAAATTTGAGATTTGAGATTTTGCATATTTTAGGAAAATGATTTTTAAGACATTTGAAATTTTAATTCCAGTAGGCATAATTCTGTGGACTGCAGGAAATGATTTTGACAGGAATTAGGTTTAGATTTTAGAGTTTTGGTCAGGAACTTGAGGCTTAGACTTGTGATATTGATGTTTTAAAGGCTACATTCAGGTTGTTATAATTTGTGAATTTGACTCTGATGAGTTAAAAATGTATGGACCGGTTAAATGTGGGCTTTAGTTTATTTTAGATGTATGTGAGAGAGTTACAATGTGTATAGGACTACAAGTTGTTAGAGTGCGTAGCGGAAGTGTGGTTTTGGTGATATGATAGTTTGAGAGTTTATTTTGTTATTTGTATGAGGTTCAGGGTTTATGTGGAAAGTTTGGAATTAGTATTACGTTTCTAATTGTTTTGTTGAGTTTTATAGTTTATAATTGATTTGGATCTTTCGAAGTGCAATACAATGTGCACAAATAGGTATGAAGGATTAAGATTTTTTTAGAATTGATTTTAGGTGCAGCAAATTTCAAGGACGAAATTTTTTAAAGGGAGATTAGTTGAGTTTATATGTAACACATCGACCTAGCCAAGCTAGCTTTCAAAATTTTTTTTGAAAGTTTATATGTATGAAAAGACTAGTTGAGTTTTCGAGTACTTTTTTTTTTTACAAGTCCAATTTATTTTCAAGAATCTAACCTACAATTCATTTATTTATATATATTTAGATATATGTATTTTGCTACTCGTACTTGTGGGAAGATCTATTTTTCAAATTCTAGTTAGTTCCAGTTGCCCCCCACCATGTTTAGATAGTTTTGTAATTTTTCAAAATCCCCAACCCCCACTTTGCACCACTCCCGTAGCCCATGCTTGCACGTCTCTTCATCCCTTATCTCTTAGGGTTTGTTTTTGGTTCTTTGTCACCTATATATTCACATGTTAACCTCAGAGTTTCGCACAACCCTCAATCTCATGCAAACTTTCAGCTTTTCCTTCCCTTCATACGCGGTATTGATCACGTTTCACGCCCCTTTTATTCACGACATGCATGGCTCCAACACTTCTGTCCCCACTGCATGCACGTCTCTTTCTTTCTTTTTCCCTAGGGGTTTTTGTAACACCCTGGTCCCGGATGGTTTGGATAGTTACCACTTGTCACTCAAAAGTCATAAATAACAGTTCAAATATAAACTCTAACTTCTCAATTACATAAGAATCTCATTGTTTAAAACTCCTACTCCCAAAATAAATAACTTGAACGCCACTAAGACTCAAAATAAACCTCGACCTTTAAAAAAAAAAAGACCATTGACAAAGCAAAAAAGAATTATTGAATAAAATGCTTAGATAACGAAAGTACCCTTTTTTGTACTTATTCCACTATGTTCACGTAGTGTTGTACCTGATTTCTAGTCTTGATCCCTAGCTGTATCATCAAAATTATCTAAAATATATTATGGAAATAAGAGGTGAGTTATCAACAACTCAGTAAGCAAATGACATATACTAGTGTACAAACATGAGCATTTACGAAGTACAGTATGCAGAACAAAACATGTTTTCAAACGTAACAGAGCGATGATTTTAAGACACATAAAACCCAAAGTACTTTTGCATAACATAACCTGAACATCATCATCACATCAAAACAGAGCATATCATAGAGCAGAGACCATGTTTAACCCTTGTGGTAGGGTTGTGCTATTCCCGGTGGCCAAACCAGGTAGAGACAAAGATTAAATCTTTTTCTTATTCTTTTTGGAGTCGCGAGTGTGCACATAGGAAAGACTACATAAAACCACTTTGTTTTCAAAGTGGGTGCACTCAGTGACAAAGAAGTTGGTACCAACCCAAACAAAACAAAGTAGAGCTTAACAAAGTAGAGCAGAGACAGAGTCAGATATAAAATCAGTACACGATGCCAAAGGTATTCAGATGCCATATCAAAACAAAACAGAGTATTGAAACATATTCAAATCATTCTTACATACTAAAAACAAAAGTCAAAGCATCTTTCTGATCAATGCACAAATTTTTAGATTTTCAATATCGCTTTTTTTTCACATTTCAGAGACAACATGACAAAATAAAGCTCATGTCTACACAATGCATGTCAGAAAATATCTTTCCTCTTCCATATAGATTTCATGAGTGATGCAAATAAACGATCGATGTTGTTTTTCCCACGTTCTCATTTCATAATAAAACATGCAAAAATTTCAGAAAATCAACCTCAGTCTAGACAGTTAGTGTAAAGCCTAGTATAGGAATCCCGCTTACCTGAATTTCTTAACTTTTCAGAATTTTTCCACAACAGTACTAAACGAAAAATCAATCATCACCTTTAAAATAGTCACGTACTCCCTTCAATTTCCAATCGAACACGTATATCAATGCTTAAACCTGAAATACTAAATAACCTATTTTTCCTTAAAAACAATCTACAACTCTCAGAACCCTAAAATATAATACGAAAAATGCTACTCGCAACAACCCCGGGGAACCCATGTGGCATCGGGTCTAACGTGGCAAATGCAACGACATTGTTTCTGTTCCCTTGAAGACAGAAGGGGATCTAGTGGCCTCCTTTCTCATTTCGCCCCATCCTCACGAAAACTACTCTTTTCATTGTCTTTGTCTTTGTCTTTGTCTTCTACATAACCACGAAACCCCATCGTCTACTCCACGAAGTCACCACCCCCTGATGCCACAACCCGCCTCAGCCTAGTCTTTGTCTTCTACACAGTCATTGGATTTTGATTCTAATGGGTATTTTATGCAAATTGTTTGCTTGCATTATATGGCTGATTGAAGTGGGTTTCTCCAAAAATACATGATACACTTACTCTGTTCTACAACAACCATTTTGGGTTTGGGAGCACTCACAGCCAGCCATCATCAACGAACAATGATTTATTTGGAAAGATCAAAAAAGAAATAATAGAAATACGTTGAAAATGAGTTCAGAAAAAATCTAGGAAATGGGTTTGGCGAAAATTTGGATATTGGTCTCGAAAAAAAAAAAGTAGTAAATGGGTTTGAAAAAATATGTTAACGATGAAATCTAAGAGATGGAATTTTTTTTTTCTTGGTGGAGAAATGCTTCAACGCACCAAGTTCATTTGTTTTGATAGGCAGCTCCCTCAACCATTCACTTGTTCTATCTTGAGCCGAATCCGCTCAAAGGCCTTGCTTTATGCCATTGTTAAGAGATGAGAGATATAGGAGGAATCGCCCAATGACTAGCTATCAAAGAAGAAAGGAAGGCCCTTTTTTGATCCATTTTCACGTAGGCCTTCAGAAGAAGCTAGCTGCTTGAGAAGCAGCTGTGGGGGAATGCCCTCTTGCTCTGGTTCGCTAGAACTTGAAGAAGAAAAACTCAGCGTTTTGCCTTCCCACTTTTTTCTTTCTTTGCTTTTTAAGTTCATTTTTACTTTTTTAATTTTTTTCACCTCCACGTAGGCTAGCCAGTTACCCCACGTTTGTACGTGCCGGTTGTACCCAACAGTTTTGATATAATAAACTCTCAAAAACATCTATTTTCACTTGATATCTTCGAGGCATAAACTCTAAATTCTTTAATCTTTGGTACCAACTAATATAATTAAAAAAAAAATCCACAACTTTGGCTTGTAACTCAAGGGACAAAATCGTAATATCCTAGATCTAATCTTCTCTAACCCTACGTAAAGAGCAAAACCACCGTGACCCGCCGTCGTGCCAACACCTTACCTCCGTCGCATGCCTCCTTCTCTCTTTTGGTAGGAAACTATCTAAACTATCGTATGGGTTGGCTGGAGGACTGGTTTAAGAAGTTTTTACCTATTTACAAGCTCCCTTCAGAAAGCCATGCATGCTTTGGCAAAATTACTATAATTTCGTAAGCGAACTTTAAGTTGGCCCTGATGTTCTTTTTTCTTAAATAAAACTCTTTTTGTATGGACTTTGTTTTAAATACAAGTTTTTATACAGGAAATTAATGAGGTTTAAATTGTATTATTTAGTATTAAATTTAAAAAAAAATTAATTTTAGAAGTAAATGTTGAGTGAATATTTTAATTTTTAATTTTTTTAATACTTAAATTTATTTTTTGCTGTTTTCCTTCATAGAATTTATTATAATTATATTATCTAGTATTAGATTTTATAGTTACACTTCAATGGTAAATAAATTAGAATTTAATGTCTCAGTAGGAGAAATTAAGTGGATATAGATGAATTGTGAGAAGTGATGGTATTTTAGGATTTTGAGAATCTTAGGTTTTGGGGATTTAAAATAGGTCAATTTAGCATTTCAGATTTAAATATAAAAAATTACATATTCGATTGAAAATTTACGGGAGTACGTGACTCTTTTATAGGTGAGGATTAATAATTGTTCAGCAGGGTTGAGAAAAATTTCTGAAAGGCTAAGAAGTCCAGGTAAGTGGGGTTCCTATGCTAAACTTTGCATAAAAAGAAAATGAAACGAGGCTAATTTTGAAAATATGCATGTTTGTTTCAAAATGAAATCTGAAAACAAGCTCAAATATGTGTTCTACATATGCATGAAAGCTGTATAAAAGAAAATATTTTCTATCATGATTGGTGTAAATATGAGCTAATTTTGTGCATTCTATTTCTGAACTATGCAAAAGGAGTGAATATGTAATTATTGAAAATTTGTGCACATGATGCGAAAATATTCTGAAACTATTTTTGAATATGTAGAAAGATTTGAATTTGTTCAGTACACTATTTTGATATGTTGTGATATCTGAAAACCTTGGCATGAGATTCTAATTAAGTCTGATTCTGACGTTTTGTTCGGTTTCCATTACGACCCAGTCACGGGTGATAATAATGGCATACAATCCAACCACGAGTTATAATAATAGATACAACCCAACCACGGGTGATAATAGTGGATACGGCCCAATCAATGGCTATAATAGTGGATATGGCCCAACCACCGGTTATAATAGTGTATACGGCCATTCCGCAGGTTAGACTTGTGGTTTATAACCCTACTATAGGGTATTAAACATGGTATATGGCCCAACCATGTGTTATACTTGTGGATACTACTGCTCTTCCACGAGTTATAATGATGGTTTATAACCCTATCATAAGGGTTAAACATGGTATATGTCCCAATGTGATGTGATGCTAATATGATGAAAATGAGGCTTCAGATTTTGATATGCCAAAGGATTTTTGAACAAGAATGTTTTTTGAAAGTTTCGCTCTGATATTTTTGGTAAGATGTTTTTATTTTGTATTTTGAAAGCAAATGTTTCTTTTTCTGCATTCTGAAAGTAAATAGTTTGTTCTGCATTTTAAATTATGAAAATGCTCATGTTTACATATTAGTATATGTTCTCTGCTTACTGAGTTGTTGATAACTCACCTCTAATATTTTTCAGATAATTTTGATGCCTCATTTGGAAGTCAAGAGTAGGAAGTGTTAGTAATGTTTGATGATCATAGAGAAATAAGTGCCAGATGGTACAAGTTTTTATTGGAGAGTCTTATTTAGTAGGTTTATGATTTTATGTTATTTAGTATTTAGAGTCATAGATATTTCTGAATCTTTATGGAGTTTAAAACTATTTCATTGAAGTAATTATTTGGTGTCTTGGTGGAGAAATAAATGGATTTGTACTTTGATGGAGAATTTGGAGTATATTTTTTTTTTGATAGAAGAATTTGGAGTATATAAATCTGTTATGAGAGATGGTTTTAGGTTATAAGAGCTAACTCTCCAGACCTCTGGGAACGGAGTGTTACATAAGTTGTGTACTCCTTAAGCTCTACATTAATTGGAATTTGTTAGGATTAAACCAAGAACAAAACCGACATGACTTATCCCACATGCCATGTATGGTCAAACTTCACCTTCACGTTGTATAAGTCAAAATAACATAAATGAATGTGTCTTTTATAGAACAACACCTGAACTACCTTGTAACTAAAAGTCACCACAAAATCACATGTTAAGCACATGACACTCACGCATAAAGCAATTCTAGATACCACATGTCCATTTTGGGTAGCACATGTCCACAAATGACAAAGTTTCACCTCCATATTATTTTGTGCAAATTAGACTAAGAGGATGTGCCACCAACATAGTATAACACCTGATCACATAGAAACTTGTGGCTAGTAAAAAGACAAAGATCATAGAACACATGACACGCCCATGTGACATGCCCTACAAGCCTTACTTGCATCAAAATACGAAGCCAATGGTTAATGAAAACTCTTCCCCAACTATAGACGTTAGCCCCAAGCAAGTAATAGGAAGTTTCCTAAACCCAATATCAGATTTGGCCCCCCTTCATCAAAAAGTCAAGAGGCAAAGACCAAAACCACCAAAGATACCCCATTCGGACAGATTGGGTCCCTCGAAAGCAAAACAGAATTTTTCTACCTCCCACACGTTGCCAACACCTCATCTTCTCAAAACAATATCTAAACACATCACCCTATGTGTATGAGAGAAGCCGACCCATGTCAAAACCCCTAGCCACATGTCAAATGACTTGAACACCACTCATAACCTAAAAACAAGCAATCGGGTACCGCTAAGGAAAAACCAACGATTTGAGTCAAGTTTGAAGGAAATTTTCTGAAGATTCTAAACTCAAGTAAATGTATTTGATAGAGTAACCAAATCTACAAAAAGGAAGCAAAGGAAGTATCCCTAGGATCCAACTAAATAGGGAACTATTTGCCTAGCCCTAGCCAAACCATGAACAATTCATGGATTTTTGTTTACCTCCCACGTCCAATATAACATGACCCTAAGATCTCCCAGATCATTCATGGAACACTCTTGAAGAAGGTCCTTGCCAACACCAAGGTTTAGAGCAATCGGTTAACCCATTGTAAGCAACCCTAGCCTTCAAAAAATGCCTATAAATACAACTCCAAAACCTCACCTTCTCTCCACTACATCCACAAGAATCCATAAGTAATTAGTGAACGAGAGTCCTAAGGTGAGAAGAGAGGATCCTAGCAGTGCTATTGCAGGGAAACCCATCGGTGAGTGATCATCACTTTATCATGAGGTTAAATTTCAAGCATGCACACACTCATGTATAGCCTATGTCCAAAGAATCATAAACACACATGCTTCGGGTATCTGAAGGTTACCACAAGCTCACACACTATCTTGGATTGATTATCATTACCATCTTAAGATGACCATGGTTCACAATCCAAGCACTTGCACCCAAGAAGTTGAATATCACCAACATGAACACTAACATGCATGCCATGGTTTTTAGGGTTAAGTAAGGAATTTTATCAAGTTCTAATACATGAAAAGCATTTCATAATTTCAGCCACTTCAAACACTAAAGAACATTGTAAGTTGGTCTCTAACCTACTCTTATATTATATCCATATTATGATGTATAAACAAAGCATTCATGTATAAATGTTGATTTTCAGCATGAATTACCTTGCATTTATCTCATGAATATTTGGATTCTATGAGGAATATGATGTTTTATAAAATTTTACATATCCAAGCATTCTTACAAATCGACATGTTCAAAGTTATGATATTTCATGCAAAGTTTGATTTCTTAAGCAAAAGCACATGCCATTCAAAATGTTTGGCATAGCATGAAAAATAATTTTATCACGACCTAAAATGTTAGGATGGAAAGTATCCTAGTGGAACTCATTTGTCTACTCTGGAGTGAATAAAAATGGAGTGGTATCCCTAAGTTGATTAAAATGGCTGGATCCTCTTTAAAGGATTCCAGGGTGAGTATGAAAGTATGAAAGTTTAACAGTGCATATATGATGAAATAAATCCAGTAGGTACTCACAGTGCAAAATGGGGAGTTGTGATGTTACCATACGTTAAGCAAGTTGTTTTGAAAAGAAAAACAAAAGAAAAGAAAAGAAATGCAAAACTCTTTCTTTGAATAAGTGTTCTTTGCACGAAAATGTGTTATATTGATCTGAAAGTTATTTAGAACCCGTTTCTACAAAAAAGTATGAATAAACAAAAGAAAATTATGTTTTCTGAATTCATACATTTCCTATTTATTATTTATCATGTTTGTGTTATCTCATTGTATGTTGGTTGCTAAGTTACTGAGATTTCCATGAAATCTCACCCCTTTATTTTCTAAACTGTCACGGCAGAAGTTGTACCATGACCACAATATAGATATGGACGTGAGTTAGTTGATCTCGACCATAGAAAATGAGCTGACCTAGATCGAGAGTTAGAGATGATGCTCATGTTTATAGAGATGGTCCTGTGTATTATTCAACGCTTCAAACAGATGCTCTAAATAAGAGTTCTACGAAGAACCTCCTATCCAAGACTCATATAAGGAGAAATATGTGTTCTCCATTTGCTAATGTTTAAGTAGTTTAATATGTAAATAGTCCTAACAGGCTGAACTATGGTTATCAACTGATTACGAGATTATGTTTCAGATTATTACATGTCATGAATGGGGATGTGTGATCGTATTTTGCATATCCAGACACTTCAAATCTCTACTAAAACACAAGCAGAGGTTGGGTTGTCACACTCTGTTTACCCCTTGCCTCAAGATTTACTTGTTCCTCGATTATACACCCAGTATATTGAGGCCTCTATAGGTGGGTTCTGTTGCCGAAGCCACAGTCTCTGTTTCACAATGCCGTTGTTACCATGTCATAAGCCCTGTTGCCTCAATCTGTATCTCTCCCTTTGTTATTTCTCTATATCACACAATGCCCCCTCTCTAACCCCTTGGGTTCTCACTCATGCAGATATAAGGCTTAGATAATACGCTATAAGAGTCAGGTTAACGGTGTTCCCATACTACACTTTGTCTAAACGAACTGAGGTTGATTTAAAAAAAAAATGTGCATGTTATGTTATGAAGCATTTGAAAATAATCTCAGTCGTTTTTCTACATAATTCACTGTATTTGAATAAGAAAATAAAAATATTTTTCTGTTATGACTAGTGTAGACTTGAGCATTTTTGGCACTTCTGTTTCAACTGTATAAAAAGAGTGAATATGAAGTCTAAAATATTTTTATCTGATTATATGATGGTTATATCTTTCGTACTCTGTTACGATATGATATTATGAAAATCCTAAAGCATAAGATTTTGTTCTGCTATGAATTCTGGCCCTGCCACGAGATATAATTGTGGCCTTTGGCCTTGCCACAGAAGATAACAGTGGACTCCAACCTTGCCATGGGAAACAATAGTGGCCTCTAGCCTCGCCATGTTATATAATAGTGGTCTTTGTTTTGAGTGCAATCATTTTGGTGATAAAGTGGTTATCTACATTATTTTTTAGATGATTTGAATGTTTTAGCTAGTGATCAAGAATAGAAAGCGTGAGCAATATTAGTTGTGTAGTGGAATATGTCAAAGGTTACAAGAGTCTATAAGGTGATTTTATTCAAGAAACTAGTCATTTTATTTTGAGTGTTATTTTCGAATATTGATGTTGTTATTGAGACTTTGTGGTGTTCTTGGTTAATTATGTTGAAATAGTTCATTAAAGTTCTTGTAGAGGAACATATATTTTCGATTGAATCAATGAGTTTACGCGTCATTGAGACTTTTGAGCTTATACCTATATTGTGGAAATGTGATTTTAAGTAACAGGAACTAACTCTCTGACCCTCCGTGTACGGGTGTTACAGTTGGTATTAGAGTCCAGATTTTAGATTTTGCAGACTTTAACAATGAGATTGATGAAATTCATAGGCACTACAACAAATACCTCTTTTTCCCATGAAGGATTGTGGTGGCAAGAATCCTCAATTTCATGGAAAAAACTATTTTCCAACAATTTTAGTCATGCGATACTCGTGGAATAAAATTGGTGATACAAAGTATTTTTCTCCATGTAAAGTCTAACTCGTGGGAAATGTTGGCATTTCCAACAAGATTAGTTGTAGGAAAAAAATTATTTCACCATGGGAAATATGATAGCTTTTGGTAGTAAATTGCGGGAAAAAGTATTTCTACAGAACTGATTCGTGGCAAATGATATTTCCAGTAAAATATTTCATCAAAAATACTTATTTACAAAGAAATCTAATTGCAGGAAATAATCACTTTTGGCAAAAAAAATATTTTCTGCAAGATACTATTCGCAGAAAATGTTTAAAGATTTTAGGAAAAAAAAAATGTAAAAACAAGAAAATGATATTGAGAACAAACAAAATTGAAAGAAATGGTCTAATAAAAGTTAAAAAAATATATATGAACCCTGGAGATTCAAATTCACACTTATAAAAATTTCAAAAAAATATAGATCCCTACCACCCGAGACCATCGACAGCTTGGCCGAGCTAGCCCGACTCTTCCTAACGTAGTTCATGACGAGCTAGAAAAGGAGGCGACCTACTACCTACCTCCTGACCGTGAAACAGTGAGACGATAAAAGTCTGAAGTCGTACCTCTCTCGGCTTAACAGGGAGTGCATGACAACAGACGATCAAGATGAGAAAATCACCATGGCAGCTCTTCTAGGGGGATCTAACCCTATAACCCTTTCATGATCGAGATTGCGCAGAAGATCCCAACTTCATTGAGGGAATTCATGGACCGAACCGACAGTTTTATCAACGTCGAAGATACACATCGGGCACTAACAACCCCCCAGAAGATTGAGTTGGAGAGGGCAGACAAGAAAGTCACCAGAGCAGCAGGGCGAGTTGGGAAGGTAACAAAAAGAAGATGCACGAGGTCAAACGCACAGAGGAGCAACCCCCTCGTGGGCGGGTTGGACTGCGCACCCACTCCAGCCTAGGCATAGAGGCCGAAAGAGACCCAAGCCTGCAGGGTGAACACCGATAGGGCTTGGCCCACTCTAAGTACTGCACCTATCACAAAGTCAATAGCTACCGAACGGAGGATTACTTCCCCAGAAAATGAAAGATGGAGGAGTTGGAAGCTCTACTAGACCAATGGGGTGACGGGAAGAGCGACCAACGACCCGATGACCACGCCCGACCACGGAGAAGTGAAAGTCTAGCAAGGAGAAGGGCTAGATGGTAGCCCAGAGCGAGCTTGTGCCGAAGAAGCCCTACTAGAGGAGACAACCAATGGGTGAAATTCGTACAATAGTAGGGGGTATACCGGAGGAGGGACCATCTCCTCGACAAGGAGGGCCCACGCAAGAAGGGCCAGATAAGAAGAAGTGTTCACTACTAGCAGGGCAGTCCTGAGCACCAAGAGCCACTCGAGGGAGATTGTCATAACCTTTAGCGAGAATGATGAGGAGAGCGTTCTATGATGATGCCTTAGTCGTGACCGTGCAGATCACCAATTACTTGACAAGAAAGCCTCATCTGGTGGGGATCACGCCCGATTGTTTGCGCCCAGCCTCAATGCATCTCAAGGACTTCACCAAAGATGTAATCCAGTCGATTGGAGTTATCACCTTATCCATCCTAGCGGGGAAGGCCCTAAGAACGACAGCTACCATGATGGAAGTTTTCGTGATAAAGGACCCTCCTACTGTAACGCAATCCTAGGGAGACCAACCCTAAACCACCCGAGGGCAGTGACTTCCACATCCCACTTGAAGATGAAGTTCCCAACTCCCAAGCAGGTGGGTGAGATTCACGGCGAGTAAGTCCTAGGATGAGAATGTTACACTCAGGAGCTAAAGCCTGAGGCTATTGAGGTCCGAGCTCTTGAAGGAGTGTGAGAGGGTGCTGGCCCACCTTCGGCTTCAACCCTGGCGGAGTTGGACGAGGAAGTAATGGACGAGTAGGCCTTACAGCAAACAAAACCCAACAAACTTATGGAATTAGTGTTGGTGGATTTGAAGAGACCAAAACGGACTGTCCGGGTGGGAACCAAGATGGCCCCTGAGATGAGCAAATCTGTAATGTAGCTCCTCGCCTAGCACCAAGACTTGTTGGCCTGGAGTCACGAAGAAATGCCTGGGATCTACATGCCTGTCATCGAACATTGCCTCAGCATGGATCCCATAGCGAAGAAGATCAAACAAAAGTGTTGCAGCTTCAGTGTGGAGAAGTATGCGGCCATCATTGAAGAGGTAGATCGGCTCCTTGCTACGGGGTTCATAAAGGAAATCCACTATCCGAGTGGCTTACCAACGTGGTCTTGGTAAAGAATGCGAGTGAAAAGTGGAGAATGTGCATAGACTTCATCGACCTAAACAAGGCTGGTCCAAAAGATAGCTTCCCATTGCCACACATAGATTTGATAGTGGATTCGACGACCGGACATCCCCTGCTCAATTTCATCGATGCATATTATGGGTACAATCAGATCAGGATGAACACAGACAATGAGGAGAAGACGGCCTTATCACCAACTGAGGACTCTACTGCTACAAAGCCACGTCGTTTGGTCTTAAGAATGTAGGTGCAACTTATCAACGACTGGTTAATTCAATGTTCAAAGAGCTGATCGGGCAAAATATGGAGGTTTACATGGATGACCTCTTGGTCAAAAGCTGAAAGCCTGAGTTGCACCTCGTAGATCTTAGGGAAGCTTTCGTGGTACTAAAAAAGTATAAGATTAAGCTCAACCTGCTGAAGTGTGCCTTTGGTGTCGAGCCGAGAAAGTTCATGGGCTTCATGGTCTTGGAACCTGGAATTGAGGCGAACCCTGAGAAGGTCAAGGTGATAGTGGACATGTCGCTGCCGTGAACGATCAATGAGGTCCAGAGGTTGGCGAGGAGAGTGGCTGGTCTGAGCCACTTCATCGCAACGTCAAGCGACTGCTACCTACCCTTTTTCAAGGTCCTTAGAAAGGCACAAGAGTGGGATGATGACTGCAGCTGAGCCTTTGGCAAACTAAAAGAATATTTGGCCCACCCACCACTTCTCAGCCAAACCGAGCCGAGGGAAGACTTGATTGTATACCTGGCAGTGACTCTGAACACCATGTCTACTGTCTTGGTCTACAGCGAGACCAGCAACCCGTCAATTACACAAGTCATGCTTTTCGAAAAGCCGAGGCTAGGTATCCCCGAACGGAGATGTTGGTATTCACATTAGTCATCGCCACAAGATGACTGAGGCCATATTTTCAAGCTCACCCGATGAAGGTATTGACAAATGTCCCCCTGAGGAAAATATTGCAGAAGCTCGACATGTCTAGCCAAATGAGGAATTGGGCGATCGAGTTGAGCGAATTCGATATCCAGTACCTCCCTAGCACAATGATCAAGGGGTAAATGCTAGCAGATTTCATAGCCAAGTTCTTATACTTTCCTAAAGAAATGTCCATCGCACTCCAAGGCAAGTCCTGACAGGTCTACATTGATGACTCGTCCTGCAAGGTTAGGGGTGTAGGGCTGCACATAGTCACAGAATTTAGGGAAGATTATGACTACACAATAAAGCTCGGTTTCAAAACTACCAATAACGAGGCCGAGTACAAGATGCTACTAGCAGGAATGACGGTAGCTAGGTTGTTGGGAGCTACTGAAGTCGAAGTAAGGGTCGACTCGTAGGTGGTGGTCGGTCAGGTAACGAGGCAATTTGCCACTAAAGGAGAAAAACTGAAAAAGTACCTCCAGCACGTAGGAGAGGCGCGCGACCTCTTCAAGTACTTTCATATCCAGCAAATCCTAGGGAAGAGAACCACAAGGCAGACCGTTTGGCAAAGGTCGCCTCAGGCCAAGAAGAGGCCCCTTCCTGATCACACCATAGCTCGAACGGTCAACACACCAGCCATCAGGATCGTCGTGTCCATGGTCCAACCGTCGCAGCCAAAATTGGCCGTTGACAGCCTAAAATATTTAATGAACGTAGAGACCGGCCATGTCTAAATCTTTCCATTTATATACAAAAAGAAAGTTATGGATCAACGAGTCTGATTAATTTATGTTATGCTTCATTTCTCTTCAATTGGTCTATATATAGACATAAAACTATATTTTTAGGTTTGAAGATTCGTTTGTACACATAGTACTGTATTGAATTTATATAAATATTTAGATATAAATTTAAAGTTTGATCCAAATGGGTAATTGTACTAGTACATTCGGAAAATAATCTTTGACCCAAAAATATTTCATTCGTTCAAAGTCACTATAAAACAATTAGCATTTTTTTTTTTTTATAAATAGAAATATATATATATATATATATATATATTTATAGGCACACGTAAGTCGTGGAGAAGATGCATTCTAACTTTCAACTACGGCCACGAGATAAAAGTTCCAAAACAATTCAGGCAATCTAAAGTCTAACACGCAAGTCAAAGCCAACGTTTGACCTTTGGGCTTCTTGGGAGTGACTTTGATAGTGGAGATGAGAAATACGTAAATAATAGTAATAGAATAGTTTAAGTAAAATTTTTATTATTTTAAAATATAAGAAAAAAAATTGAATAGAAACATTATAAAATTAAAATATTGTCATAATATATATAATTTTTATTTTAAGATTTAAAAAAATTGAATTGTTTTTTGTAGTTTATATGGAAGTTTAAAAAATGTTTAATGATTAAAAATAATTAGATGAAAAAGTACAAAGGAAAATTGAAAAGTGTTTATATTTAAGTATATAATATTTCAATATTGAGATGAGATTCTTGTTTGCATTCAAAACCCACCTCAACTTATCTCAACTCATCTCATCTCATCATTATAATTTTCTCAAATTTCTACACAAAATATAATAAACAATTCAACTTTTTCAAATTTCTAAATAATTTTTTCAAATTTTCACACAAAATATAATAAATAATTTAACTTTTATTCTACTATTTACAAATTATCTCAACCTATCTCAACCCATCTCAACTCATCTTTTAATCCAAACCACTCAAAAATCAAATAAGATAAAATGATATGAGATGAAATGAGACCAGTTGTGTATCCAAACGGGACACGAAGCTCCAAACCACAACTCAATTAAAAATATTTTATTTCTATATATTTCAAAATTTTCTATAATCGTTATCCTAGATGGAAGAAAAAAATATAGAAAGCAAACAAAAACAAAATTATATTATTACATTTATAGCTCAGCTCCACGGTCCACCCTAAAATAGTAATAAAATAGTTAGTGAATAGTAGTGAAATAGTTTGAGTTAATATTTTATAGAATTTTGGGAAATGAGAGAGAAAAGTTGAATAAAAAATATTATAAAATTAAAATATTGTTAGAATATAAATTTGTAATAATATTTTATTTGAGAATTTGAAAAAGTTAAATTGTTTTTAATTTTTTGTTTGAAAGTTTGAATAATTTGTAATGATTAGTTTGAAAAATTTGTAATGATTAGTGTAACACTCCAATGGAATGCCTAAATTACTGACTTATACTCCAAAAGGACTAGTCAATGATATAATTGGAATGTCAATGGAATCTTATAAAGAGTAAGAACTTCTTCTTCCTAATAAATGTGGGATCTCATTCGCCACCTACCCTTATCCTTCTCATATGGGGTATTACAATTTATTTGTAACGCTCAAATATAAGGCATAAACCACATGGTCTATATTCTAAAGAGAATAGTCAATGATACAATTAGAGTACTATTTGAACCTTATAAAGAACAATAACTTCTCATTTTTAAGGAATAAGTGAGATTTTATTCACTATATGATACCCCATATGATATGAATAAAGGTAGGTGGTGTATGAGATCCCACATTGCTTGAAAATGAGAAGTTCTTACTCTTTATAATATTTAAATATGGCTTCAATTGCATCATTGACTAGTTCTTTTGAAGTATAGACTATGTAGTTTGGACCTTCCATTGAGACGTTACAAAAGTGAAGAGAGAATAATACTATCGGACGTAAATCAGTATAATTTGAGATTATAATGATTCATAAATATTTAATGATGAAAGTAGAGATCGGCCATGTCTAAAATCTTGCCATTTATATACACAAAAAAAGTTATGGAGCATATATACGAGTCACATTATAAATTTAGGGTATGCTTGATTTCTCTTTAATTGGTCTATTATATATAGACATAAAGCTATATTTTTAGGTTTGAAGATTTATTTGTACACATAGTGTATTGAATTTATATAAATATTTGGATATAAATTTAAAGTTTGATCCAAATGGATAATTTTAGTACATTCGAAAAAGAATCTTTGATCCAAAACTATTTCATTCGTCCAAAGCCACTATAAAATAATTAGCAATTGTTTTTTTTTAAAAAAAAAGAAATATATATATATATATATACACACACGTGTAAGTAGTGGAGAAGATGCATTCTAACTTTCAACTACCACAAGATAAAAGTTGCAAAAAAATTCAGGCGATTTGAAGTCTAACACGCAGGTCAAACCCGACTTTTGACCTTTGGGCTCCTTGGGAGTGATATTGATAGTCAATCAAATAGACGAAAAATATATAAATAATAATAAGATGGTTAGTAAATAGTAATAAAATAATTTAAATTAAGATTTTTATGTTTTAGAAAATTAGGAGAGATAAATTTGAATAAAAATATTATAAAGTTAAAATATTATTTTTTTTAATACTATTTTTATTTTAGAATTTGAAAATATTTAATTATTTTTTGTGTTTTGTATGAAAGTTTGAAAAATGTGTAATGACTAATAATAATTAGATAAAACATTATGAAAAAGATATTGAAATGTGTTTGTTTTTTAGTAGTGTTTAAATGTTGAGTTGAAATTAGATGAGATAAAATGAGATGAGAGGAGACGAGACGAGACCACCGATGTGTCCAAACGGGGGCAAGAAGCTCTAAACCACAACGCAATTAAAAATATTTTATTTCTATATATTTTAAGATTTTTTATAATCGTTACCCTAGATGGAAGAAAAAAGTATAGACAGAAAACAAAAAAATTTATATTATTACATTTTTGGCTCAGCTCCAGCACGGTCCACCCCTAAAGTTTAAACTTCTGGTCTTCCTTGCTTATAAAGCACCCATGCACTTAAGGACGAACCGTGACCATATTACAGTTTATTGTGGAATTTATGGGACATCTTAGGCATGATGTGCATGAGGGTATACAAATTATATCAGGCTCAGGTATAACTAAATATTTTATAATAACAAATCAACTTATCGTACTGATCATGTATAAACACAACTTCTCATACGAGCGTTTATAGCTAGCTAGCTATATATGATCATACGTTAAAGAGAGATTTGTATTCGCAACCTATCTCAACTCATTTTAATTCACTCAACTCATCTCGTTACTATTTATTACTATTCATCAATTTTAAACTTACAAATTTCACTACTATTCACAACCCATCTCATTACTATTCACAACCTATCTCACTATTATTCACAATTCATCTCAACTCATCTTCGAATCTAAACGACATCTAAGTATTGCACTGCTCCTCCATATATAGATCAGTCTTGAATTTATGTTTGGACAGTTAGAATATATTATAATTTTATAAATGATAGTGAAATAGTTTGAGTGAAGATGTTTTATTAAATTACAAAGTTAAAAAATTATTTAAATATAATTTGAAGATGTTTAAAAAATTTTCATAATGTACAAACATGCCTTTAGTCCAGTCGAGTCAAGCTCCGAACTGGGTTTGAACTCACTTTCAATATAAATTAATCGAACCCAAATAAGTACAACTCAACTCGATTACATGATATTTCCTTGGACGGTTGTTCTTTTTCTCTTCCTCTCCTCTCTTAATTAGAAGCTTTTATCTTTAAGAAATGTCCTATTTAGAGGGACAAAAGGACTGCCTCAGGAGAATCAATGGAGAAGGTGGAAGACGCGCATTGCAGTAGATGACAGATGTTGTTGTCGTGGCTTCCCACTATTAACCCACACACAAGTAGTAAAGCTATCCTCGGGGACTCGGCGAAGTTGGATAGTACTTGACCCTTCAAAGCAACCTCCTTTTTCTTTTCGTTTCCTCTGACTTTAAGCTTCCTTTGTTTGTAAAGTTTGAGAAGAGTTGAAATTAAAATTAAAATTAAAATTAAATATTATTAAAATATATTTTTTAGAAAAATTAAATTATTTATTTTATTTAATACAAAATTAAAAAATTATAATTATAAAATAATATAAAAAATTTGTGAAAACAGCCGATCCCACAATTGAAAGGGACACCAATTGAAACGTGGCCGGTGCCACAGTTGAATGGGACACTAATTGAAATCAAACGAGGCCGGTCCCACAATTCTTCATTTAACATAAATCTTTATCACCATTGCCGGTCTCACAATAATAGAAATGCATAAGAGCACTAGCATTGAATTGTACATCTGCATATTCATATTTGTATAATAGGACTTTAAATTATGCTGCATTAGATTATGCATATCCAAAAGTTTGCACAGCTATAAACAGTGTTAATATAAATTTGAAGATGTAATATTCACTATCCAAATCTTATTTTATAACTTTTTTCTCTCCTCCTCTTATTTGTCTCCACCAATTGATAACAGATTCCAGTTGTCCCCTTTCGATTCAGAGATGAGATGAGATGATTTATAAAAAGTAGTGAGATTTGTGAGTTAAAATTTGTGAATAGTAGTGAGTTGCACTCCTCCATGTATAGATCAGTCTTGAGTTAAGCTCGAGTTTGACAGGATATATATATATATATATGTTTAGATACTTAGAATATCTTATAATTTTGTATATGGTAGTGTAATAGTTTGAGTAAAGATATGTTGTGGATTACAAAGTTAAAAAATTGTGAATATAATTCTTATTTTGAAGTTTGTGAAAGTTCATGTATTGATTTTTGTATTTAAAAAATGATTAAATAATGATTAGATAAAAAAATTAAAATTTTGAAATTAAAAAATATTTTGTGTTTGAATATTATTTGTCAATGAAATTATGACAAGATTTAAAAATTTTCATAATGTTCAAACATACATTTAGCCTAGTCGAGTCAAGCTCTGAACTGGGTTTGAACTCACTTTCAATATAAATGAATCGAACCCAAATAAATACAACTCAACTCGATTACATGATCAAGTTTTTTCTCTCTCGTCTCTCTCTCGAATCTGTCTCTCTCTAAACTCTCGTTACAAATCTGACTCGAGGGGGTGGGAGCTTCGGCTCCTTTCCCCCTCCCTCCCTCTCTCCCTACCCCCGTCCCCTCGGTGTAGTGCTCCGTTTTTGTATTTATTGTACTTTTATAGGGTAAATAAGAGAGAATCGCAGATCTGGAACTTTTGACGACCATAGACCAGCATGCGCCCCTCCATGACGTTACCCAACCGTCGATCTTCAAGACCACCGAAGGCAGCACCAAACAGAGCGGCAAGTTGCTTGCACGTGCAGCCTAAAGTTATCGGAGACGTTTGGCGAGTGGCTATCTCGCGCCACCGGGAGGCCCTCTGCCGTCACCACGCGTGGTGCCACTAGGGTCTATGAGTCAGGAACCTTCAAGATTGGTCAACGATTTTCCTCTCAGAGTGGCGCGTGTACTACACGTGCCATTACAGCCTCTTGGAGCACTATCCTTTTCCGTTTTCACCGTGGTTTTTCCATTATTCTTTCCTTTTTAAAAAAAAAAAAAAAATCCAAAAATTTTGTCCCTTCGGACTTTGGTCTGAACGGTGTAATTCTCTCCTATCCGCTTAGGCGGTGTATGGGATTGGTGCACTCTACTCTGTGTAGTTGGAATATATATTTTGTCACCTGATTACTATTACTCTGTTGGGTACAAAGATGTGTACAATGGATCTCTTAGACTTAAGTTTTTAGAGATCTGTCATCTAGACTAGACTATATCAGTTACGAAAGTATGCTGGGAAGTTATTAATGTTTGTAACTAATTTGTTTTAAGTCAAATTTGTATATCTTCTATTATGAGTGAATTGTGAGCCCTTATTAAATATTAATAATAAAAAAAAAATCGATTACATGATCTTTTCTTTGTTAATTTTCTTCTCTTTTTCTTTTCCTCTCCTCTCTTACTTAGAAGCTTTATCTTTAAGAAATATCCTATTTAGAGGGACAAAAGGACTGCCTCAGGCAGCTGGTAGGACATGAGAATCAATGGAGAAAGGCGCATTGCAGTAGATGACAGATGTTGTTGTGGTGGCTTCCCACTATTAACCCACACACAAGAAGTAAAGCTGTCCTAGGGTACCCGGCGAAGTTTGGGAGTGTGGGACTGTGGATAATGCCTAACGCTTCAAAGCAACCTCCTTTTTCTTTTCGTTTCCTCTAACTTTTAAGCTTCGTTTGTATTTCGATAGATGAAATTAAAATTATAAATTAAATAAAATATTTTGTATTTTTTAAAAGTAAGCCTAATTCTTGATTCAACATAAATCTTTATCACCATGGCCGGTCCCAAAATAATAGAAACGCATCGTTCGTCATTTTTGTCAAATAAGAGGATGGCAAAGATCACCTGCTGGCATAACTGGTTGACTGGAATCTGTTATCAACAAGAAGCACATGACATAATTTTTTAATTTTCATTATTTTTTCACAGTTGAATGGGACGCCAACCTACAAAGATATTAACAATAATGGCAAGAAACGCACGCTCAGTTATATATTTGTGTGTAGAATAGAATAACATGTAATTATAATTTTATTTATAATTTTTTCTACAAATTTTATTTTGTTAATATATTAATCTTTAAGTTATAGATAACTGATATATAGTGAATTAAATTATTTATATATATATATTTAAAATACAGTTAGTATTTATCTTATGTGGATATATTACTATCTGCAATTGATTTAGAAGAAAAACAAAGAACATCAATTAATTAAGAGTAATATTAGGTATAAGTTTTAAATAGATAATAATATTATATAAGATTTTTATAAAAAAGTAAATTCTACTAATAGAAAATAAATTTTTTACACTTTTTTAAAATAAATTTTATTTTTATATAAATATTTGTATAAAATTTATTTATTTAAAATTTGTATAAATTTTTTCTTACTGATTAAGCAATTTTTACCTAGTCGATCCTAAGACAGTGACGTGTGTACGAAAACGTTACTTGCCAGAATCTTGGGGCCCCACGTCACTTGGGTCATGTAAAAAGCGTACCCTCGGGCGGTGGAACTCCCACAGGGGGAGTCACCGAAAAGGCAAAAATATTTTTGCCTTTTTTTTTTTTTTCAAATGTTTTTTTAAATTTATTAAAAATTTTCAAAAAATAAAAATAAAAATCAGAAATTCATTAAAACATATTTACTTAACTATTAAGTAAAAAAAATAAAAAATTCGATCGGTGGCTACCATATGTGGGATAAGCATTTCCCTTATATATAGGGTAATGGTAGGAAGCTAGCGGGAGCTTCCACGTCCAATTTTTTTTTCGTGTTTTTTTTTTTGTGGTTAAGAAATTTTTATTTAATAATATCGTGATTTTTTTAAATATTTAAAGGTGTTAAAAAAATAATTTAAAAAAAAAAAGTTTCAAACAATGATTTGATGTATTGGGACCCATGTCCCTGCCAACAATCCAATTACCGATAAGTGAATTTTAGAAAATTTTTTTTATTTGCTTTTTTTATTTATTATTTTTTAACATATATAAATATTTTTTTTTACAAAACATACATAAACTCAATAATATTCACTTACTTAATCACTAAGAATTTAAAAAAAATAAAAATAAAAAACAAAAATCGATTTGCTTTTTTATTATTATTTTTTAACATCTATAAATATTGTTTTTTTACAAAAAATACATAAACTCAATAATATTCACTGACTTAATCAGTAAGATTTCTTTTTTTTAAAAAATAAAAATAAAAAACAAAAACCGATCAATCATCGGTCATCTATCCGTTCAAACAACATTATCCATATATATATATAATATATATGAAAATCTCTACTCCCACTAGGGGTGCAATTGGTCCGATTTTAAACAAAATTTATGATCAAACTGGTATGCACTGATTTTATATTTTTCAAGAATCGATTTTGCACCCGTAATACCTCTAAACCAGTGCTTCCAATTTTATCGATTCCAATCCGGTTTGGTCAGGTTTTCCGGTTTTAATATACTATATTATATATTATATAATATATATATAATAGTATATAATACAATAGTGATAATATATTGTAGTATATTATAATATATAGTGATATAGTTTTAGTATAATTATTAATACAATAGACTATAGTGATATAAGATTTTAAAATTAATATTGTATTAGTTAGTAATTTATCATATAATAAAAAACTATTATATATATAATTATATATTATATATAAAAATTATATACAATATAAAAATTATAATATATATATGAACTAGTCCTGATTTTAGAGAAAGAAAAATCGGAACCTGATCGATTTTGACCGGTTTTAAGAAAATAAAACCGGTATCGGACTGAACTAAACTTGATACCAGACCAACCCGGCCCACTGGTTCGGTCCGATTTACTGATTCGATGGTTTATTTTTACACTCCTAACTCCAACTAATGGGAGTTACCCATTTTTTCTAGGTGTTGTTTTTTATTATTTAATGTGTAAGAAAGTATTTTTTTTTATTAAATTTAAAATTATTTTTCTTTTTTAAAAAATGTTTAAGAGATTTATATCTAATTTGGGTACGGATGTATTCTCAGTATACCTCACTACTATTCATTATTTTCTTATTACTTTTTCATTATTATTCACTGAATAGCTGATCATACCTCACTACCCAAACGTAACTTATATACATATATATATATAGAATGATCCATATATATCATTAAAAAAAATTACACACACACATATATATATATATATATATATATATAATGATAGTTGCAGTCGTGAGTGTGTAAAAACCACACAATTATTTTGAAAAAAATAAATAAATACGGGATCTACATGAAAAAAATTAATTTTTTAATAGTGGATCTCACTCTATTTCAAAGCGATTGCACGACGCTTACATACTTCACGATAGATTAGTCATATATGTGTGTGTGGATGTAGCATGCCAGGCGTGCTCTCAGTGTTAATTGATTTTTTTTTTTCTTTCAATCATTTTTTAAAAGAAATTCACAAATTTATTGTTTTTTAACTATTAAATAAAAAAATAAAATATACGAGCAATGAACACGAGAGATAAAGCCATGGGAAAGGTTAGCATTTTCAAAGGAAACAAAGAGAAAAGAAAGATTCCGGAGCAAAGTGATTTAAGTTTTAACCCTGCACGGATCCACCACATGATGAACTCAACCCCGGGGCTATTTAAACGTATGCCTGAAATCTATCCCGAAACAACTCACAAGTCCTCAAGCACGCAAGGGGATCAAACGTTCTGCTATTACAAGTAAAACCTGAGACTCCATTTTTGTTCTTTCAGGTTTAGAGTTATTCTTTTTGCTTCTTTGTATCATGTACTCTTATCTGCTTAATATATTCTCTGTTGCATGTGAGACTGCATCGGCTATAAAAAAAGAAATCAAAACATAATTATTTTTTATAGTGACTGATCACGATGTGATAGAGAGTACGTCTACTAGTAATGTGTTTTGTATGACAGTTAACTAGGTTTCAAATGCTAAACGTCCCTCATTTGGGATGTAAAAAGTGTTTCGAATGAGTTTTTTTTTTTTTTAATGATTAAAAAAGTATTTTTTAATGATATTGTGAATTTTTTTATTTTTTTAAAAATGTTCATGACGATTAAAAAAATATATGAAAAAAAACAAAATAAAATGTGCTGTTCGGGACGTTTAATCGGGAGCTTTTTTCGGGAAGTGTAGTACTGCTCTTTAGAAACTTACTTTTTCTCCGAGGGAAGCCATGCATGCATTTAAGCTTCGTTCTTAAATCCATCTCAACTCATAATTATAACTTTTTTAAATTTCAATACAAAATATAATAAATAATTCAATATTTTTAAATCTCAAAATAATAATAATATAATAACAATATTTTATCATCTCAACTCAACTCAGTTCAACATCTAAACGTTAGAGCCGGCATTAGTCATTGCAGTGAAGAACGGTACTATATATATATATATATATATTAGATACAGATTGTTACATAGTTTGTCACTTTGATATATAGCTTTGATTTTGTGTGTATATGCTTCATCTGTGTACAAGATTACAACACACTGCAATATTTTCAATCTACATCTCTTCAATCTCTTCTCTTCTGATCTCTACATTCTCTCTGTCTCAATCCTGTTTCTAAAGACTAATTCGTTAACCAAAGAACTGAATGGGGGGAAATACTTTCATTTGCCTAATAACTTTCCTAAGAGTAGCTGCCACAGTCATTAGTTTCTACATTTGAAAACTTAATATTAATAATGGGTTCCTTTTCACTCCCGAAGCTAGCTATCACTCCTTTTGGAATGGATCCAAGTCATTCGACGATTTTGAGTGATGCTGCTCAACATGGAAACATCCCGGCATTGTACTTGGCAATAAAGACGAATCCAGAAGTTTTGGACAAGATTGATAAGATTCCATTTTCTGAGACTCCTTTACACACGACCGCATCAGTAGGACAGACAGAGTTTGCCATGGAGATAATGATGTTAAAGCCATCATTTGCTAGGAAGCTTAATCAAGATGGCTTCACCCCCATGCACCTTGCTTTGCAATTTAAACAAACCAAACTTGTGCTCCGGCTACTTGATGTCGATAAAGACCTTGTCCGTGTCCAAGGAAGGGGGGGAGTGTCTCCTTTCCATTATGCAGCCGAAATTGGAGAAGAAGATCTTTTGGTTGAATTTCTAAATGCCTGCCCAAAATCTATTGAAGATGTGACAAATCGAAAGGAGACAGCTCTCCATATCGCCCTTAAAAAGAAAAAATTCGATGCTTTTAGGTTACTGGTGGGTTGGCTTCGGCGGTCCTGGTTTATCCATTCTGCCTGGATGGAAAAGAATTTGCTGAATTGGCCCGATGACGATGGCAACACTCCGTTGCACCTTGCTGTCTCAACAAATGATGCCGAGGTGATTTACCTAAAGTTTTGGAATCCATATTTATTCTCCGTTTTTCTTTTCTTTTAAAGTGTAACATTTGCTTTTAATTTCTTTTTGTTTGTTGATAAAAGATTCTTCTAGCTTTTTCAATTTGAGAAATGCTTTAACTTCAAAGCAATCCTATAAAAATAAATCCATTATAAATTGACATGATTTGATGTGATATTATTTTATTTTTATTGTAAAGTGATATAACGTATTATACAAAGTCATTAATTTGTATGTTACTTTTGTGAAACTCTCTTTGCAGCAGTAGTACTTCTCTTTTAATTTGAGAAATGTTTTAGCCACAAATAAATCTTACAAAAATAAATATATTATAAACTGACGTGACTTTATGCGATACGTTAGATTATAAATTTAATTTTATTGTAAAGCGATCTAACATATTATACGAAGTCATGTAAGTTCTAATTTTACTTTTATGAAAATTGCTTTATAGTTGTAATACTTCTCTTTTAATTTCTTTCTAATCGGTAGTGCAAACCTTTTTGCGACGATGACATCAGTAATTTTGCGTTTTATGAATCGTATATTATATATTCAGGTCGTGAGGTGTTTTATGAATTGTATATCAGTTGACATGAACATAAAGAATTCGGCAAATCAAACAGCTCTTGAAATCTTGGAACAGATGCATGGAGCCAATAATTACCGAGAGACCATTAAGGATATGATACATCGTCCCAAGATTTTCCTGTCATTATTCCAGTATCTATTCCCGTATCCTTCTCTTCCTGGAGTTGCACAACTGAGAACTTTCTTAAGCTCTCGTTTCTCAATTTCTGAGAACTATTACATATTCATGTTTCGTCAGAATATGGAGGTAAGCAATGATACGCGCAATATGCTGTTGGTGGTTGCTACATTGGTTGTAACAGTTACGTACCAAGCAGCTCTGAGCCCCCCTGGAGGAGTTTGGCAAGATGACTTCAATGCTGAAGCCGGTACTGGTGCGAGTGAATTATTAGTGAGTCCACCCTCACATCATGCAGGGAGGGTAATCATGAGCACAAAAAATTCATATCTATTCTTCACTTTGAACACTCTAACCTTCTTTATGACCAACATGACAATAATCTTCCTCCTCCCTCTTGGTAAATTTACTCGCTTTTTGGTCATCTTACCTCTTTGTGCCCTCACTTTCTGCTATTGTGCTTCAACTTATATCATTTTCCCTACAGATTCCTCCCGCGTTATAAATTATTTACTGCTGCTCCCTTTGGCATCTCTTGTTTTCTTGAATTATTTTTTGGTCGGGAAGCTAACAAACCTTATACAGCCTTTTCATCCTATAGCTCAAAATCTTCATCCAAAATTTACAAGGGGTTGGTTTTAATTTCTGAGTGTTTTTTCTTTCTTCAAATGAGTGTCTTTTCATTCACTTATCAATCCAAGATTTTCTCTACATGCGTCCTTTTTTTTTTCCTTGTGAGATCGAATTGCGTTCTTTATCTTTCGGTTTCTTTATCTTATAACTACTTATCGTGTGGTCCTATGAATTTTGGTATTTTGGTCTTGCCTTTGTAACTGAACCATGTTAGTAGTGTGCTGGTAATTTAACAGCCATGTACTGTAGAGTTGTTGCTTGATATGCACTGGCACGTGCTTGTATATGGGACACATCTCCTCTGAATATCCAACCCTATATTTTACGGTTGAGCGATCTACTACTAGCTAATGTACTACATATATCGCTTGGTGCGAAGTGTTGTAAGATGTGAAGTCCAAAAGACCATCTAATTCAGAAAATATGTTCAACACACATGATGGGTGGTCTAGTGAAGCAAGGACATCTGGGTTTGACGATGTTGAGTTAGCAGATTACACATTGAGAGCTCTGGCATAACACCCCGATTCAATAATATGACGAATGATATATTGGCCTAAATTAGGTTTAAATGAGAGATATTGGAGAAGCTCACAAGTTATCATTTCTGAGATTGACTTGGACTTTTTAATTTGGTGCATAGGCTTAAGAGTTTTTCTTGACAGCCAAAAGTAATTATTACGCGAGTTGGACTTACTTTGGACTCAAACCGGGCCAATTAGAATTTATTATTTGGTCTACGAATATTTAGGGAAGCTCAATAATTTAGTTGGGCCCACCAAATGGGCCAACCCATTTGTTAAGCCCGTACAAAACCCAAAGGAAAAATTCTACATTGACCCAAGACCCAAAACTCACGGACAGAAGAAATCTGGTTGCACTAAGGCTCTAGGGCAGGCAATCCGGCTGGCCCAACTGGATTGGCGGGTAGGCTAATCAAAAGAAATAAAATGCAGGTGTGGGTAGCGGGTGAGGCTACCCACCCACCTCGCATATTATGACACCCCTAACTTCCGTCGAGATTTAATGGAGATTGAAGTGTCGTAACATAGAATCGTTCATGATAAATAATATGCAATATACCTGGCATGCTTATACCGATATGTAATAACCACAACGGCTTTTTTTTATTCTTTTTTTTTTTTGTACATGGGAGGGGGGATTCGATCTTTGGTTCTCTGTAAGAAAGCAAGGTGTTGCCAATTGATCCAAAGGATCTTAGCATAAGCTTTTTATTCAAACGTAAGTTGCACTAGAATGGTCTAAATCTCAAATTAAATATCATGTCTTAAACAATCATACAACAGTAGGGTCCCAAACATTGACCTCATAAACCACAAAAAGCTTAGGAAATTGTTTTATGCTACATAGTTAAAAACATGAACAATCTTCTTCCTCCAATATCTCCCAAAGGTTCGTTATCAAACACCTAAACATCTCCATATAGAAGGAAATTGACACAAGTTGGCCTTTAAGGGTGAATTCGTCTTCAGTCATCTTAGGCGAGTCATCCATGTAACACCCTGTATCCAGAGGGGTCGAAGAGTTATGCCAATTGTTTTTCAGATGCCATATCATATCAAACAAAGTACAAATTATTTTTATATCATTTTCACATAATCAAAATAGATTCAGAGCATCTTCATATAACATGTATGAAATTCACAGATTTTATATTTGTTCTTTTGCATATTTCAAAAACAACATGTCAAAATATTGATCATGTCCACACCAGTCACGTCAGAAATACTTTCTCTTTTATATAAATTTCGTGAGTAATGTAGAACATTTAATTGAAGTTGTTTTCACATTTCTTTTTAAAACATATCATGCACATTTGTCATAAATTTAACATTAGTTGATTTTCTTTTTATGCAAAGCCTAGTATAAGAACCTCGCTTACCTGACTCTTGTAGCTTATTATCGGTTTGAGATCGTAATCGAGCCATAACTTAAATAAAAAAATATTTGTTAACACATTAGAACCCACATACTAGTATATAACTTAGCTAACAAATATTTCACCTTCACAACAATAGAATAAAACAAACTCATAACTAGGTAAGTACATGAAACAACATGCAAACCAACAAATTCAACAACCAACCAGAACCCATTTACTCCCGGTATGTAAACCACTTAACCATTTCACATACTACACTATCACGCAGATCATAACCAGCCCTTAACACTACATTAGCCACTCTCCACATGTTACACACAAACCGAACTGAAATATAATACCCAATCATCCCACAAGTCAAATTCAAACATTCACATGGCTTACAGCAGTTTCAGCCCGACACACTTCATCACTTAATCAACCAAATAACCACCCCAATAGCCAACATCGACTCAAAAGTAGATTGCATACAAATCCTGAAAATTGTTAACGTAGACTCAACCGTCAATATAAAACTCCAACACAACTGACATGTAGATTAAAATAGCTGACCAACAACATATTAACCTGAGCCTCCACATATCAATCCAACAAAATCAACCCAATAGCAACCATAGAGCAAAATTGGACAGCCATATAATACTTCATATCCCATAACCAACATCAATCCAAATAGCAAAATGTGCATCCAAACAATCTAACATTAACTCTAACGGTCAGTATATAATTCAAAATCCACTTAACTCACTGCATGTCCAACACAATATGTCCGCTTACAAAATCCCACGCAACCACCACATCTACCACACGTTATCCACACTTGAAATCCAACCAAGAAATCACAATTACACAATTCTCAATACACATGAAGTCAACAAAGTCTCCCAATAGGTACCAATATATAGATCACTTTTAACTAAATAATACAAATGGTAGTACTAACTCTCTAATTATCTTACGAAATTTTGTGTTTAATTCGATAAAACTCGATGGCGAGGAGATATTGTCTAAGGCTTATTTCAGTGCCATGTGATATAAAGCAGTGATGTTAAATTTAATTAAATCATTGCACTACAACACAATTTATCTTTTGTGACAGAGGAAACCGTCACAAAAAATAACTAAAACGTCACTAAAGACATTTGGTAACGGTTTAAAATCATCACCACGACTGTCACCTAATGTACGTCACATAAAACAATTGGTGACGGTTTACTGTTGAACCATCACTAAAAATATTTTTAGTGATGGTTGGAGGTGTTTTATTTGGTGTAACTTTTGAATGTTTCCTTTTTTGTGATGGTTGAGATTTGTTACAGAAAGTAACGTTTGGACGTCCAATAGAACGTTCGAACGTCAACCCGACCAATCGACATTCAAATGACAGAAGTTGACGTTTGTTGAATATAGTTCGAACATATCATATTTATGTTAGACGTTTATACGTCCGAACGTTAAGTGCAATAAACATTCAAAATTTCGTTTGAACGACCAATGTTCGAACGTATAGGGTATAACATTCAGACGTTAGTTCAAATGTTAACGAAGAAGTGTTCGAACGCAAGTGGTATGTTTGGAGGTTTGTTCGAATGTTAATCGTTTAAACATTCGAATGTTTTGTTCGTTTGAGGGTGAGTATGTTCGAACGTCGAGTCATACATTCAAACGTTACGTTATAATTTAGTATAATTACGTTCGAGCGTTGGTTTGAATGTGAACAAATGTTTGAACATTCTTTTTACGTTTGAACGTATAAATCAGAAATACTAATTTTATAAAATTAAAAAACATACCAATTGTATTATATTACACACTATCATTTAACAACTAACAATATCTTATAAAGTTTCAAAATTAGATATTAAAAGTTATATACACTGATAAAATTAATAAAATTCATTTCTTCTTTCCTTACCCACCATGATTCTGTTGCAATGACATAACACTCTCTATGTGCACCATCATCTCCCGCTACACTTACACTTGGACTTCATTGCATATTCTTACTCCTGGTATCTCTGTTAATCAAGCAAACGCGTCTCTAAATGAGACTGTCGCTCTAAGAAGGACTCAAACTCTTGCTATCTCGACCTCATATACTCATTCTCGTGCCGTGCAGCTTCTAAATCTTTGGTAAGATTATTAATTTGTGAAGTCGATGAGGCTGAGGAGGATGAACCGGAATGCTTGAAAGATCGTACCAAACCTCTTGCCATACTAGACTTGGACCCCAACATTTTCGTGAATATGTCTATATCACTCTGAGAGGAATCCCAGAAGCTGACTATATCTCCATCATTTTTTCCTGCAATTTGAAAGAAAACACACAATAAGTAACGTATTAAAAGAAATACAAATAAAAATAAATTATTCACATGTTGCATAATTTATTTAACAAAATTAACACCGCTTACATAATAATCTGCAGCGGCAGGATCCATCCACTCACTACACTCATTAGTATGAGCAACAACATAGAAATGAATTAGAGAAAAGTTTGCAAGATCATCACATTTCAAATAAAGCGACATTAGTAATTTTAAAAAGATAATGTTAATACTTAAGTAAAAGAATATAAAAAAAAAAATGAATTCTATAATTTATTAATTACCATTTTCTTAGCAAGACGGTAGAATGACCTTGAACTGGCACGATGGTGGACAGTTAGATCGGATCTATTCTATGCATTTGTAGAACTTAAGTACTATAAAGTTAATTAAGAATGTGAATTGTAATATATATACATATAATGTATAGAAAGAATATAAATGTAAATAATTAAAATATATAAATCTAGAATACCTTATAATCTAGAGTTGTGAAAAGATCACGACACTTTTTCCAATCGTCTAACTTCATCTACTGGAAAGGGGACTACGCAGCCTCTTCCAATGTCTTAAGCTTCTTGAAGTGGTCATGACATCGTCCCTTGTGATGTCGGAATAGTGTATCCACCAACTCATTCACAGTTCTCGAATCCTTGCTATGGCCAAAGTCAAGGTCAAATTCATCCCAACAAGTGAATTACGTGAAAAATATGATATACTAATCTAGGTGAAAAAAATGCACTCTCAAAGTAAACTCACCAGCACACGACTCCAAATGTGATCTTTAATCACATTCAGAACATCTTGCCATGATCGCAAAGAAAATGGAGTATAAGCTCGGATTACTGTGCCAATATAGGAGGAAAACATTGCTGCACTATCATCTATTCCTCCAATGGAATTATCAGGAATTGTGACTTTGAGTTTTTTGTGCATTCTATTTTTCTCAAGAGAAATGCCACGTGTATAGCCACGACCGTGACGAGCGGATGCATCAACTAATAGATAATAGTATAATTATAGTTAGACAAAAATATTAATATATAATTAATTATCAACGACATTTCTTTACTGGTAGGTGTCGACTGGCTGTCGTTCTCTTGCGTGTTAACTTGATCTTTAGGAGCGAATTCCTCAGGTGGGGAGTCCTCAATGGGTTCATGACTTGGACTTGGCGGATGAGGCACATTTCTTCATCATCATTTTGGCAGCATCTTTGAAAATCATTTATATGATAAAGAAAATTAATTAGAATAAATTATGAAAAGTATAATATTCTATAGTCACCAACATGAATAAAATATTTAATACTTTTATTCTTCATCTTTAGATGTATTTTTCATGCTTGTTTTAGAATCTCCATCAATAACATCTTTGTCGTCATCTTCAACCTCTTCTTCATCCTCCTTATCCACTTCCTCCCCAAATTCTTCTTCGTCTTCTTCTTCTAACTCTTCTTCTTATTATTCCTCACTTACTCGAATTGAACGATCATTTAATACGGACGGGTTGAGATGGATGGGTGGGACGTCATCTCTACACAATGGGAGCAACTCGAGTACACCAAGATCAACAAATAAGTTAATACTAGGCCTCTACAATTGGTGTGTCATCTTCATCTCTACTATTCTCGTAATCTGCACTCGTTCTTGCTTCATATATATTTCGAGGGACAAATTTTTGTACGACTCGCCAAGTTATCTCTTCACTATCTTCACTAGCACTTTTCATTGGATCAATTAAGTAAAAGACTTAGGTAGCTTGACAAGCCAATATGAATGGATCATCTTCATACTATTTATATCATACTCGTAAAGTGATTATCTCTATGTATCGAAACCTAACCATTGCCTAGATTCTACCAATCACATTTAAAGACATATGTTACAGACCCACCTAGATATTTCAATCTGATAATATCACGTGTGAGACCATAAGAGCCAATATCATATGTTCCATGACTCCCCTCAGCCAACACACTACAATTTTGGGTCTTTCTATTACGTTCATGGTCCATAATATGGAATCTATAACCTTCAACCGTGTATGTAGTGTATCAAAGTGCTCTATTTGAGGGACCACGGGTCAATGCATACAATTTAGGAAAACTGATCTGGGATCACGAGCACGTTGTTCCGAAATCTATCAATTGAAATAATATATACTTATTAAAAGTTACCCAAAGTTAAAAGTCTCAAAATCTAACATATATGTAATTTTAGTTCATACACGTTATTCAAATTATCTGGAAAGTTATTCCTCGTGTCTTGCCTCTTTATTCTCTACGCCTTCCATCCTATGTTTTTTCTTGTGCTCACTGTATATAAGTGCAAAAGAATATTATTTTAAGCACAAAAGTTATAATTAAACTTTTTTAACTAGAATTATTTGAAGCATGCAATGACATATCTGAGATAGTCATCAATCTCCTGGGAATTATTTAACACGTACCACCGAACTTTACCCAACTCTCCATCAATTAAATCATAACCCATTTGTGCACCCAAGGGTCTTACATTCTGGGAAAACATTGATAGCTCACAAGGAGGCGAAGCAGCAATATCAGCATTTCACTCTTGACGATTAAATCGTATCTCAACACCATGATGATATAAAGAGCAAAATGTTAATCATTTATCGTGTATATAGGACTCTGCTATTGAACTCTCAACTCTGGCTTTATTCCCAACAATGCGCTTCAGTTAACCCAAATATCTTTCAACTAGATACATCCAACGGAACTGCACCATCATAAAAAAATGATGGTGGAAAGATATGCTCGAATTTTTATAGTCTAGTAGCAATGTCTTTTTCCATCTTTCGCAACATATCTCGATTTACTACCCGAGCATACAAATCCTTAAAAAACATACATAATTCGGATATGGCGATACGTATATTAGATGTCAGCTTCCCACGAATTCCCACATGTAATAACTTCTACAAAAATATGTGACAGTCATGATTTTTCAATCCACTAATTTTTAAGTCATCAGGACTCACGCATCTATCGATATTTGAAGCATAACCATCTAGCAACATCACACATTGCAACCATTTGGAGAAGTCCATCCTCTCCTCCCTTGTCATCTTAAAACATGCATGCAGCATGACCACCCTGTCATATGTCGTCATTGTCATAACTACTGATATTTACTCTCTATTTTATTTTAAATAAGTATATTTATTTATTCGAACTCCCTACTTATTTGGTAGGTCCAAGACTTCTTTCTTGAAGAGTATTTTACTTTCTTTATATATATATATATATATATTTAATAATATAATGATTTGAAACCTCACAATAGTAGGAATATAGACAATAAGTTATTATTAATTATAGTTATTATATGTGTAAAACTCCAATCCTGGAGGTCAGAAGAGTTAGCTCTTAATACCTAATACCAACTTCAATAACACAACTATAAAATCCAGAAAACTCCATAAAATATTAATTCATTTACTCAACCCAAAAATCTATGTTCCTTCATAGGGACAACAAAGAAGTTCTCAATAACATAAATTAAAAACTCTCTAAAGACTCAAGAATATCCTTAATTCATCAAATCAAAATAACCGAAAATAAATTAATTTACTAACTACGACTCTCAAATAAGCACTTGTACCTCCAGACACTTATTCCACTACGATCATCACACCTTGCTAAAACTTCCCACTCTTATTCTCCAGCTGAACCATCAAAATTATCTGAAAAATATATGGAGATAAGGGATGAGTTATCAACAACTCAGTAATCAGAGAACATATACTAGTGTGTAAACTTGAGCATTTATCAAAATTCAGAATGCTAAACAAAACATTTTCTTTTAGAATGCAGAATCAGAATCAGAATACTTGTTTTCAGAATGCAAAATCATAACCTATTACCAAAAATATAAGAGCGAAACTTTCAGAAAACATTCTTATGCAAAATTTCCTTTTGCATAGCATAATTGAACATATTCATCTTATCATATGATATCAGAATAGAGACCATGTTTGACCCTCGTGGTATGATTGTGCAAACTCCGGTAGCTAACCGAGCAGAAACAGAATGTGAATCTTCCCCTTATTCATTCTCGGAGCCTCGAATGTACACATAGGAAAGACCACGCAAAAAATCACTTTATTTTCAAAGTGGGTGCACCAGAAATAAAAAAGTTGGTACCAACCCAAACAGAGGCCACAGTTATACACTCGTGGTACGGTCAGAATAGAATAGAAACAGAAACAGAATGTTATGCAAGAGGTTTTCAGAAATCACATCATATCATAACATAGTACAGAACATATTCAGAACTAAACATAATCAAATCATAAAAACATAATTTATGCACAAAATTTTATATTCACTCTCTTTTGCACAGTTCAAAAACAAAATTTCAAAATAGCTCATGTCTACACCAGTCATGCCAGAAAATAATTTATTCTTAAACAGAATCTCATGAGTAATGCAGAACAAATAATTGAGGTAGCTCAAGTTTCTTTTCGTAACCAAACATGCATATTTTTCATAAATCATCCTCAGCTCATTTTATTTTTATACAAAGTCTAGCATAGGAACCCTGCTTATATGGACTTCTTAGCTTTTCAGAAATTTTCTTAAGATGCCGAACAACTATTAATCGTCACTTATAACATAATAATGTAATTTTCATAAATTTCCAATTGAACACATATTTCAATATTTAAGCCTAAGATGCTAAAAAAACCTATTTTAATTCTTCAAAAACCTAACTTCACATAATCCTAAAATATCGTCACATTTTCTAAATTCATCAATGTCCAAATAATTAGTCCAAACAAAACACAAAATCTAACGTATTTACTAATGAGATCAAATTATAAAATTTAATTCTAGCTAAAATATTTATACCAAAATATTTTAAAATTAAACAGCTAAAACTATAATAAGCCAGATAATAATAATAAAATACAACATTACTGTTTACTCTTTGAAAGAAAACCTTGCTTAGTACTAATTTAATTTACTTAAAAGATTTCTGTAAAACATAAATAAATTAGAGAGTACTAATACATAATAAAAGTTTAGAAGCACATTAATACAGTATGTAGTAAAGGGTACTAATGTAATTTCATTTAATTCTTTGAAAACAAATATAACCTGCTTGAAAAAAAGCTTTGCATGGTCGGGGCTTACTCAAGGAGAAATCACGCGGCAGCGTGCGACGGCTAGACTGGGTAGGTAGTGGTGACGAGGCTGGAGATCATGCGTGCGGCGGAGATGCTGTCAAGCTGGGCTAAGCACGACATAAATAGAAAATGAAGAGTGAGAGAGCGAGGGCCACGACGTGCGGGATAGATGTTACCGAAAGGGGGGGTGGTGGTTTGAAGTTGAGGAAGTGCAGTCCTATGGTGTAAGGCATAGCAAGGCCAGGTTGTGGCCGTTCCCATCAAGAACGGTGGCTTTCACTGGAGATAAGTGGGGTCTTGTTTCCTTTGGCAGTGCTCTGTTTTTACAAATAAAAATAGAGGTGCATATGGTGGCCAAGCAAACTATTTTGGCTGACAACAGAGGGACACGAGCATGGAGTTGGGAGGTGGGAAGGCGACTTCTGTAAAGCGAGGGAGGTCTCGTCACGTGGGTTAGGCTATTGCATCGTGGGGTGGAGGAAAGAGTCCGAGAAGGTTAATCTGGTGGTGCGGAGGTTGTGAGAAACCAAGAGAAAAAAAAATGGAGAAAAATTGAAGTGGTTGTTGTTCTCCCACGCTGGTTGAACGTGGAGACTTGCAGGTTGAGTGGTTTCTTGGGTGCGATGGTGAAATGCATCGTTGTGGAGGATCTCGGCACTTTGGCGTGGTTTCCGTTCGGTTCAGTGCACACGGGCATTGGTTTATGCAAAGAGCACCCTCCACAGCTAGGAGTTATGCCAGTTTGGGCTTAGGTTGTGGAGGGCTTCAGCGCACGAGAGGGATGGGGAAGGTGACGACAATGCTATTCCTAGGTTTCCTTCATGCACAAAGGATTAAATACAGGTAATCAAAGAAAACAAAAACAAACCCTAGAAGGATGAGAGAGTGATGTGCATGCAGGTGGGAATAGAGTCGTGCGGGTGAGGAAAACTGATCATAAACTGATAGGTTTTCACGGTTTAAAACAAACGGGTGTGGCCTTGTTCTGCAATCTACTGGGCCAAAAACTCAAAATAAAATCACTACTTGATCTATAACATAATAACCAAAAACATTAACCTAAATATCAAGCTCAATAAAAAAATCCATAGTCCAACAATACAAATTCTGGGTCAGTAACCTTCTCTAAAAAATTACTCGCTAAAATCCCAGTAGATTTTTCATCCATATAAAAAAAAAAAATTCGAACACAAGTCTCGTGTTGGGCTCAAGTGTTACAATATGTATATTATACTTTATATATAGTTAAGTTATTTAGTTATAATTTGCGTAATAATCATATTCTAATTAAACTAGTATGAATATATTATATATACTTATTAAATATTTAATATTTATTCCCATATTAAATGTATATGAAATGTTTTTAATTTTAACTTAAATTAAGTTCCTAGTTTTTTTGAATTTTATTAAGAAAGAACAAATTCAAATTTAAAAATATTATATCAAAGAATTCACATAAATCCACAAACTAAACACAAAATATTTTTAACCATATAAACATATTCAATAAAAATTCACAATTAATAATCACAATATTTCAAATCCACAACACAACATATTCACAATATTCCCACAACAATATTTCTAAGCATATTAATTCATCAATAAACACCATAAACTCACAAAATATTCACACTATTCACAAACAATAATCACAATATTTTAAAAGTAAGCATAAACACAACACAAGTTTCCATTTTAAGAGTAAGCATAAACACAACATAATTTTCCATTTTAATTAATCATATTACACAATCCATATCACAAAGATTTCCTTTTAATTCATCAATATAAACAATTTAATTCCTTCTATTTCATCAATACCCAATTAATACATATTCACTACATATATACAATCAAAATTCACTACTCAACTCACATTATAAACATCCCATATTCATCATTATCCACAATAAAATCACAACAAAATGTATAAACATATTACTAAAGTTTAGAAATATACCTAGCACTCACAATATCCTCTTACAAATAAAAAACTTTCAACCTGTCAAAACAACCAATCCCTCAAGAAAATGCAACACTAGATTGTTAGAGACATATATATATATATATATATATAAAAGACAAATATCATAAATTGCAAAAAAATAAAAAAGAAAAGGAGTTTTTCCTTTTTTTTTTTTTTTTATAGAAGAGTCGGAAGCCACATGTCCAATAGTGACCCCGTCCTAATTTTATTAATAGCCCTCACTTATGGCGGAGGAATACCGTGGTAACAAAACCGACACTCGAGATTTACAAAAACACCATCCCTTGTATCCAACCAAAACAAAAGTGAAACCAAACCAACAAAACTCAAAAACCAACCTAAAAAACATCTAACAACAGACCAATACAACCAAACCATAGATCTGCCTATAAAGTCAAAACCGAATAAACTAGCTCTTTGATTCGCACCTCCACGATTCTGCAGAATATGACTTCCTGCTCATTCAGTAAAACCATATTCTGCACGAAACTTCTAACACATTTCACACCACTTAACCCCGCATCCTAGCTCATACGCCTAATTGCTGGAAGACCCCACTTATCTACTCTGATCAGGCCCCGCAGTAGAAGAGGGAGCTCACTCATGATATTCGATTCCACTTCACCTTCTCTTGCACCCCTTCTAGCTAACCAATCCGTAACCGCATTTCCTTCCCTATGAACATGCATAAACTTTGGATCCATATTTGTGAGCAAATGTTGAAGATCCTCCCAAAATTACTCCAAATACCAAATACCACATCTATTATTCTTCAACCATGACAGAAGCACTTTAGAATCCATTTCAATATCTACTGCTACAAAATTCATATTTTTACAATGTCTAACTCCTTCGACCAGCACTCGCAACTCTGCATAAATGCTATTTCCATACCCGAGATTCCTGGAAAATGCTAACAACAAAGCTCCATGTATGTCCCGAATAACTCCTCTAGCCCCCGAAGCTCCTGGATTCCCTAGACTACTTCCATCCGTATTCAGCTTCACACGTCCCTGTAACGGCTTCGACCATGCTATATATTTTATTTGTTGACGTTTGATTGGGATTTGAGGAATATTCAAACTATTAAGAATGTAAAAGTCAGTTTGAGTAAACTTCTTTGGCTTAGAAAACCCTTGACAAATCACTCCTATCCACTGTTTGATAGATTGCCACACTACCTGCACAGATTCAACCTTACCTTCCATACGGGCTTTACACCTTCTAGTCCATAACCTCCACGAAATGATAGTAGGCAATACACTCAAGATGACACCTATTTGAGATGCAGATGAAGCTCTACGAAACCAACTAAGGCAGGTTTCATGCCAATTTCTTCCAACCGGCAGACCAATAATAACTCCAAAATTTTTCCAAACCTCAACTGCAACCTGTCCTTCAAATAAAACGTGGTTTAAATCTTCATATTTTCTTTGGTTACAACAATTGCACCTCAAGGCTAAAGGAATTCCAATTCTCCTAATTCTATCATCCACTGCTAAAGCTCCATGCCAAGCCTTCCACATTAATACAGAAATTTTTTTGGAAGCATGTTATTCCAAATCCATTTATGTCCCTCCAAATTCTGGCCTTTAACCCGAACACATTCCCAAGCTAATTTTGTGGAAAACTTACCACTTTCAGTATTTGTCCAAATTAACAAATCATTTCCTTCTTTACAATTAGCAAGGACTTCTAGTACCCTCTCCACATTTTTAGTCCCCAATAGCCTCTGTAACAGTGCCATATCCCATCCTCTATCCAGTTGGCATTCTTTAACTTTCAAAAGAGGTTGCTCACTCACCAAAAAATTATCAGCAAGAGGCCCCTGATCCAACCATTTATCATACCATAAAAATACATTTCCTTCTCTAATTTTCCATTTAGAATTACTCAACACAATAGGGATACTTCTAACAACCATACGCCAAAAACTTGTGCCCTTTTGAGAACCCTACATATTTCGAACGAAAAAATTTTGTCCAAAGAGAATTTTCATGCATCAATTTCCAGGCGAATTTTAAATGAAGAACCTTTTGCATTTCCTCGAAAGATCTTATACCCAACCCTCCTTCTCCTATTGGCCTACATATTTTACTCCAAGCAACCCATTTTTTCTTTCCCTTTCCATCACTTTCTCCCAAAAAAAAAAGAGCTCATTAATTGATTTAATGAAGATATAATTAATTTTGGAACTTGCAAAACTGTCAATAGATGTAAAGCCATACTTGCCAGAACATGTCTCAATAGAATCACTCTTCCCCCTACCGATAACAATTTCATTTTCCATCCACTAATTTTTCTTTTAACCTTATTCACCAACTCCTCCAAATCACCAATTTTATGTCTTCCCGAAAACCCCGTCAATCTCTTGAGATTCCTTCTTCTATCTATTGGAATTTTTTGAAAAATACATAGCAGTTTTTTCTTTATTAATCAATTGACCAGACCACTTCTCATATGTAGCCAAAATATCTAGAATACACCGAATTGATCGACGTCCTCCATTAGTGAATATGACCACATCATCCGCATACATTAGATGAGAGATTAAAGTAGTACCTCTAGCTTGAGTGAAATGGCCAAAACTTTTCTCTTCCACCCTTTGTTTTATTAGCCGAGATAGGACCTCCTGTAAAATAATAAACAAATAAGGCGACAAAGGATCCCCTTGCCTCAATCCTCTACCACCCTTGAAAAATCCTTTTATCGTACCATTCATTAATATAGAATACCAAGGCGTAGTAATACATTCGCTAATCAATCCACAAACTGTAGGAGAAAACCCAAAGGATTGGATCACCTTTAGGAGGAACTCCCAATCGACACGATCATATGCCTTGGCCATGTCGAGTTTCAACACCACATTTCCCCCATGGATTTTTTTTATTAATAGAATGGACCATTTCCTGAGTCAGACTGATGTTTTCAAATATACTTCTTCCAAGACTAAACGCACCTTGTTCAACAGATATTATTTTTGGAAGTAGAGTAGCCAAACGGTTGACAATCACCTGCGAACAAATTTTATAAAACACCGAACAAAGCCTTATCGGCCTAAATTTATCAAACTCCGTTGGCATATCCATTTTTGGGATTAATACCACATATGAAGACGTATAAAATCTCGACCATTTACCTCCTCGAAAAAATTCCTCCACAGCGGCCATAATATCCATCTTAATAATGTCCCATATGCTTTTAAAAAAACCCGATCCAAAACCATCTGGCTCCGGCACACTATTTGATGGAATGGAATCCAAAGCATTTTTCACTTCATGAATCAAAAGAACTTTACTAATTGCCTCACTTTCTTCCAATGTTATAATAGACGATATAATATGAGATAAATCCGGCAAACTTTCCTGACCCTCCATTTGCAGAAAATTGGAGAAATAATTTACTGCTCTTAAATGGATCTCCTCAGGAGATCTCAAATACGTTCCATCTTGGAGCCTCATTTCCGTTAGTCTTTTTTTTCTTTTGTAAGATAAATACGCATGAAAGAAATGTGAATTTTGATCCCCTTCCGCGCGCCACTTAACTTTTGCCATTTGAGCCAATCTAGTTTCTTCCCGGTGTCTCCAATTAGATAATTTCATATGTTTAAGCACAAGTTCCTGTTCAATCCTCGGATCCCATTCCTGTTGTAGCTCGGATTCAAATCCCTCAATTTGAGTTTCTAACCCCTGTATATGTGCCTCGGTTCTTACAAAAATAGTCTTATTCCACTTTGGCAAAGCTCCGCTTAATTTGTTCAGCTTGAAAGCCAACTTCAGAAGGCCTGTTCCGCCCACTTCCTCCTTCCAAATACTCTCCACAAACTCATGGAATTCTGGATGCTCTATCCACATTTGTTGAAACTGAAATGGAGTAGGTCCATATAGAAAAGGGTCTGCCTGGAATTGAATAAACAGTGGTGAATGATCTGACGTTGAACTTAGTAAATAATAATTATTCACATTTGGGAATCTTGTCAAGCAACTAGCATTCAATAAACCTCTGTCCAATTTTGCCCAGCTACGTGATAGACCTCTTTGGCCATTACACCAAGAAAACCTTCTTCCTAAAGACTTCATGTCCATTAATCCACAATTCTCAATCCAAGAATTAAAATCCTCCATTGCCATTCTCGGACGTGGTCTACCACCTCGACGTTCCGAATCATCCCTTATAATATTGAAATCACCTACAATAATACAAGGTTCATTTCCTAGTACTTGACCATTGAGAGACTCCCACACATCTCTCCTTTCAACCATATTACATTTGGCATAAACAAAGCAGCAAATGATATTTGTAACCCCATCATCAACACGAGTTAAAATATATTGTTCTTTACATAAAATCATCTGGACTGAAACATCATTTTGCCAAAGCACCCAAATTTTTCCAGCTTCCCCATCGTTAGTAATAAACTTATCCATGTGTAGAAAGTGTAAAACATCCTGCACCTTATCAGATGATGCAAAAGGTTCCATTAAAGCAACAATTTTCGGTTTTAATTTCCTAACCAAGTTTTTCAATCTACCTCTAGAGGTTCGAAGACCTCTAATATTCCATAATAAAATGGGACCAATCATAGAGAAAATTTATTTGGCCGGGCTATCACCCGATTCAAAGTACGAACCTTTTGAAGCTTTTTCCGAGCTCTTTTTTTCTGAATATCAGCTCCCTTATTATCCGTGGCATAATCTCTTTGCTTAGAGAAATTTTCAACATTTAATTCCGTATCTGGTTCAGAAACAATATCCTCCATACAAGTGTTCTTCTCATCATTCTCCTCTGGCATTATTTCCAGTTCCGAATCTGAATCTGTCTGTTGTACTACCTTTTCAACGTTCAAATCCCTCTCCATCTCCAAAACAGAGTTCTCCCTATTAACGTTTTCATCAAACTTTGCGTCCGGCAAACCCTGAGATTCCAAACTTATAGAATCATCTATTCTCGCTCCCTCTATTTCTTCTTCTTCTATTTCCTCTACATGAACTTCCTTACCTAATAACACATTTTCTTCAGTCAACCTAACATCATTTCCATTTCCCTCCAGATGGTCTTGAGTTTCTCCCTCCTTTGCACCACGAACCTGTTGCGTAAATCTTTGATCCTGATTCGAAACCAAATTTTCCCTCGTATTTCCTTGTTCCATTCATGCACCCATCATCATCAAACCCTTGCCTTTATCATTAACCTCTTTTGAACCCGCTAGTTTATCCATTTTTGTAGCTTCTATGTCCTTTACATTCTTACGTACCCAAACCTTTTCTCCATCTATCCAAGTCTTCAATCTACACGTACGTACGTTATGCCCTTGTACTTTACATTTGGAACAAAATGCTGGGAGAGTCTCATATTACTTCCTGTTTTCGCCCCGACCCTGGCATCCCAATCCAGAAATAAGAAATCGATTCTTTTGCTGCGTCCATCTCCAAGCATAAACGTGCTCCATCCGTGCGAATAGCACATTTTGTTGGATTGTCTCTTATAATGTATCGACCAATGGGAGCGGTTAAAATCTTTAGAAAAGATTCATGGTAGAAATTCGGTGGAAGACCAGGCAGCACTATCCAGACTGGGACCAACGATGGTTCTTCATTTTCATTGAAATCTGGTTTCCAATGAAAAGCTCGATATTGAACCCCATTAACCTCACAAGTTTCACGACAGAGTGCTTTCAAGAAATCTTTTTCATTTGACATTCGGATGAAAGCATTTCTTGGTCTACACATAGCTGAAACCATCGGCATGCAAGATAAGCCCCAGCAGAGATGAATGAATGACCGAATCACATCCAATGAGGGTCTCTGCCTTAGGAACTTTAGCACAAGAGAGAAGCGAAAAGGTTCAGCAGATCGGGTAATTTCTTCTTTAAAGAACTGAAAACAAAGTTCCCCATCCATTACAATCACCAGTTCAACATGCCTTTCATTCTCAAGGCAACTCAGCCTAACATCCAATACATCTTATGGATTCTCAAGATCCAATTGATCTGGAATTTACAGAATTTGACCCTCGGATTATGTGATCATAGAAGATTATTGCTTTCCCAATTATTCAACAAAACAGAGGAAAACTGTTAGAAGTATTATCTCTTCAAAGAATAACGACAAACAACTTCGTTCATTACAGATTATTGTGTAAAAGCCAGTCAAGATAATTGTCTACTAGAAGACAAACTACTTTGTATATTTCTGATTTACACTTATGGATACTTGATGAAGGGAGATAGGATGTCATACGTATATTATTAGGAATTACTGTTCTAATGTCTATATAAAGAAGTATGTAAAGGAAGTAGAGCATTCAGAAACTTTCATCTGAAGCCTTCTCTTCTCTAGTCCAAACTTCTCTACTCATGTCCTCACTTTCTAAAATGTATCTTTTGTAAACCTTCATTCCTTCATGTCTCTTGTCTCCAACCTTTCTGAGAATTAATCTCCTTGTAAATATTATATTTTTGATGAAGTCAATCTTATCATGTATCTTTTTTATCTTTTATATTTATTTATGCGTACGGTTGGTTATACCGCCTGCTATAATTGCTCTCATGCATATGGTTGGTTATACCGTCTATTATTATTATTATTTTATAGAAGAGCCAAGTTTCACTTGTCCATGAGTGACCCCGTCCCAAATTTTATTAATAAACCCTCACTTGTGGCAGAGGAAAACCGTGGTTACAGACCGGCACTTGGGGTTACAAGATAAGCAAGAAAGTTCCTAAACTAGGTGTCAAAATTACTGGAAGCCTCTAACTAAAAGAAAACTACATCAAGACAAGATATACTAAAATACTTAGCAAGAAAACCATTCTTGTAAAAGAACCACAAACAAGGTTAACTCAAAAACATAAAATCATAAAACCTTACCAATCCAACCAAAAAGTCACATGAATAATGACGCTAACAGCAACGCAAAGATGGCAAACCCAGTATATCCAAACGGATTAATCCTCGAAGCAACCTAGGCACATCCCTGAGAAATCTCCATTCAGAGTTCAGTCCAGTCGCACCACTCCGTGTCAACCAATCAGCAACTTTATTTCCCTCCCTATGAACATGTCTAACTATGCACACCATAGAATCCATAAGTGCTAGAGTCTCTTCCCAAAAATCTTCCAGGTACCACACCCCACACCTTCGCCTATTCCACCACGAAATCACTACTTGAGAATCTAATTCAATTTCCACAAAATTAATCCTCAGATCCTTACAGGCTTTGAGACCCTGTAGAATAGCTAACAATTCAGCCCTATTATTTGAACCATAACCAATATAAGAATTGAAGGCGTAAACCATATGGCCTCTATCATTTCTAATAATACCACCCACTCTGGAAGAACCTGGGTTACCAAGACTACTACCGTCTGTATTCAACTTAAACCACCCTTGAGCTGGCTTTTGCCAAGCAACTAGCTTTATAAACTTCCTATCAGGAACCAAAGCTGGAATATTCAATATCTGTAAAATCTGTAAGTCATGTCTAGAACATTTACTAACCTTTTTCATATCTCGACTTACTAAACGCATCCAACTTCTAATAGAAAGCCAGACCAAACTAATAAACTGAATACTACCCTCCATGCGTGCAGTCCATCTTCTACGCCAAAGGTGCCAAATAATAATGGAAGGTAGAAGCCCCACTATGAGCCCCACTTGAGATACTGAGGACGCACGTCGAAACCAAACTATTACCGTCTCCCTCCAAGTAAGACCAAGAGGAAGACCAAAGGTAGCTCCATAATAATGCCATAATTCCTTTGCAAACTCACCTTCGAAAAGTATGTGGTTTTAGTCTTCATACTTACCTTTGTCACAAAAATCACAACGAGAAACTATCGGGACTCCAATACGTCGAAGACGATCATCTACGCTCAAAGCCATGTTCCATGCTTTCCACATCAACACCGAAATCTTAAGTGGGAGCAACTTATGCCACATCCAAGGATGCCACTCCATATTAGAATCTTGTATTCGAATGCAATCCCAAGCGGATTTAGTAGAAAAATTCCCACTCTCATGCTTCATCCAGATCAATACATCAGACCCTTCCTTACATCCGGCCAAAGCCTCAATAATTTCCTCCAAATTATCTTGTTTCACTATCGTACTCAACAATTCCACATCCCAACTATTGGACCACTTGCACTCTTTAACTTTAAGCATCGGATTACCCATTATCCGAAACTCATCAATTAACGAACCCCCATCTCTTCATTTATCATACCAAAATAAAATGTTCCCATCTCTAACTCTCCACTTTGCATTATTAAGGACACTAGGAATACTTTTAAAAATCATTTTCCAAAACCTCGTTCCTTTTTTCCTATCAATGAGACACCAAGGTGAAGAGCCCACATATTTTCCTTTAAAGAACCTAGCCCACAGAGGCTCTCCTTGAATTAAGTTCCATGCAAACCGCATATGCAATACTTTTTGCATATCCTCCAAATTACGCAAACTCATTCCTCCCTCCTCTATTGGCTTACAAATACTATCACATGCCACCCACTTTTTTTTCCTTTACCATTCACCTCACCCCAAAAAAATGTGCTCATCATGTAATATTACTTGGGATATACGTATTTGGTATTAGAGCTATTATTCAATACTAATATCTTAAATGCTTTAACATTAAATATTAAAACAAACGGTTATCATATGATAAAAGGATCACATCCATTAACAGTAGTATATAGATTTCACAATTTTGACACCAGATCCCAAAGTCCAGACACACAGATTCGAAAAATTATTCCCGAAAATATTATTGATACACTAGTATATACTGTTAATCATCCAGATAAAGCATTCACCTCTCATAATCCTGAAAAGGAATATTCTTCTCAAACATATTCACAAGTAGTTAGAGATGATGCCCAAATATACACCCTGAATAAAGAAGAATTTAAAATTAACAAAGAATATGTCAAACAAGATTATATTAAAGAAGAAAATAGTCACAAAAGATTAATATTTTTCTCAACTTTTACAAAAATAGAAACAGATTATATTCAAGAAAAATATTATGACTATGTAGAAAAAATACAGATTAATATACATTTCTTTACAAGGTTTGAGATTTATAAATCAAATCAATTGTCTACCATAAACATGACTACTAACCAATGGATTAAAGAAGAAAATAATTAAATTGTTTATGAAGAATATCCCATTTTGAAGCCATCAAGTTCAATTAAAGAAATACTCAAATATTAGCTTCACCAATAAAAAACATAATAATACAATAGAAGGAAAAAAAATACTAATAAAAATATTGATAATATAATCCAACAAAAAAATTACACTTATATCTAAAAACCATGAGTAAGCAATTAGAAAGAATTGAAGCCGGCCTCGGATACCAATTACGAGTAATAGAACAAGCCTTAAATATCTAGACATTTTAAATCATAAAGATCACGAGAGCCAACACTATGAGTATAATAATAATCCATCATAAAACATATCATTCAAAATAAAACAACAAAATAAAATATTGATATAATAACAATATAACAATATAATCGTCAATGGCTCTGATACCAAAGACGTAAATCTCAAGTAATAAATAGAAACTAATAATAACTTAATAATAATAATAATAGGCGGTATAACCAGCCATATGCATTATAGAAATTAAAACAGGCGGTATAACCGACCAGATGCATGAGAAAGTAAATAAAATAGAAAAGCTATACAAAATCAACTTCATTAAAAAGACAGACTAGAGAGATTTGGACGAGAGAAGAAGAGGCTTCAGATGGGAGTTTCTGAATGCCCTTATTTCTTTACAGACTCCTTTATATAGACACTAGGATAGTACAAAACAATAATCTTAATAATACATGAACAATATCAACATGTGAAGGTGAACAGTATGTACAAAGTCATTTGTGGTTTTCATGGACAATAATCTTGGGTAACGACAATAATCTGATATAAATAGTGTAGACAATAATCTGAAGGGTGAATAATATAGACAAAGTCCTTTGTCTTTAACCTTCTGAGGAGATAATATTTTTGACGACTTCCATCTGCTATGCTGACTAAAAGTACTAATAATAATTACATAATCTGAGGGTCGTAATTTGCTAATTCTAGATTGAACGGGTCTTGGGAATCCATCATATGTACTGGATGGTAGGACAAGTAATCTTAAGAAGAAGAGGTAGTTGAGTTGCCCTGAGAGGCTTGTTGAGAAGGAGGGTCTAATGGATCGGTGATAATGCAGGTTGCTGTAATGGAAATAATTTGATTGGATGCAGTGCATCTTCTTCATCATTGCTATTCGAAACTTGTGATATTGCTTTGGCTAATTTTTCCAAATCTTTCTTACTGGTAATGGATGCTAATTGTGTATGAAATCTACTTCGTTGGACTAGAACTTCTAGAGCATTGGTAACTTTTGAAAATATTTTTAAGACATGATCATAATTGTATTTTTCCCACCATTTGATAGAAACTTAGCAGGCTAAAAACATAATGGTTTTGAGATAGGGATGAAGTTTGATAACGTATTCTTATTTCATAATCTAATTAATTTCATCTTGAAGAAGAAAAGAAAAAGTGGTGAACAATGGCTTAATGCTGATGAACAATAATCTTGTGAAGTAAAAATTTGAAGACTTTCCTGGATGGGAAGAGGAAGGAGAAGAGGTTCGGATACATAATAATCTCACCATAGTGAAAACCATTTTGGGAGTGTCTTGATTTCTTGTAATTTATCAAAGTAAAGGAACCACGAATGATGCAAATTTTTATTTTGTTTCTAAAAAATTTTTGTCATGTCTGTTGGTAATCACAATAATTATAATATGGTGGATCATAAGGATGAGAAAACTTTCTTGTTAAATAGAAATTTTTTCCCCATTGTTCCAAATTGAGAACTTGTTTAATTGTAACTTTATGAAAGACTATAATTGGAGATGTAGGTGGAGAAAGTTAAGTTTAAAGGGAACAAGGGATCTCAAAGAGGATAATTGAATCGGTGTCTACTAATATAAATTTGTAAAAATGCTGGATTTTTTTAATATTTTGTGGAACATAATGCCAATTTAGTAAAAGAAAAGCATCAAGTAATTTTTGGGGGTCAGATAGGTCTTGAATTTTAGATTTGATGGGAAAGACTTGGTACCAATGTGATTTAATGTTAATAGGAGATGTAGAAGACTGAGATAGTAATTGATGATTAACAATTTGAGAAGGAGAAGAGGAAGAAGGGGAAACAACTTTGGAGTATGTTGGTAATTTTGGAGAAGCTAATGGTGAGAATGAATTGTAAGATGATCTAATATTTTGTGGTAATGACCCCAATACCATATATGGTCTTGGAGTTGTAGAATGATAGGGTGAACGATAGGGAAGAGATGGTGGCCATGCATAAAAAGATTTAGACTTTACTTTTAACTTTAAGGATTATATGATTTTCGTTGTAAAAATTCTTAGGATAGAAAATCAAGAAGAGAATTAGATTTTTCTTTAATATGTTCAATATGAAAATAAAAAATACTTAATATAGCTTATCATCTAGCAAATATTTGTTTAGCAGTCAGGTTTTTCACATCTTTAATCAGAACTTCCTTGGCTTATTTACAATCTATTCTAAATAAAAACTTTTGATTCAATAAATTATCTTGAAATTTAAAAATACATAATACAATAGTTAAAATTTCCTTTTTAATAGTAGTATAATTCTTTTGGGCAAGATTCCAACATACAAAATGAAATCAAACAATCTGATCTAAATTAATTGATAACTTTTGTTTCATAATTCCTCCATAACTAAGATCAGAGGCATTTGTTTCCACAATTTTAAAAGTATGAAGGCATGAGAGTCCTAAATATGGTAATTTCTTAACATAAACCTTAATTTTTTTTATAATATTTGTATGTTTTTCTGTCCATGGTATGGATTTTTTTTAATCTTTTAAATAATAGCTTACATAATGGCCTAAGAGATTGATAAAAATCTTTATAATTGAGACTTCACAAAAATCTTTATAATTGTTGCTTATCTTTTATTACATCTGAAAATTTATCAGCAAATTCTATTGCTCTACAAATTATTGTAATAGTTCCTTGATAAATTGTTTTAAAATAATTTTATCTTTGGTAACGAAAAAATTAATCCATTTTGTTTAATTACTTGAACAAAAATATTTAAATATTTGCAATGTTGTTCAATGGATGATAAAAATATTAATACATCATCTATATAAACTATTGAAAAATGTGTGAAATGAGTAAATATTTCATTAATAATATTTTGGATTTCACTAGGAGTATTTGTTAATCCAAATGGCATAACATTTCATTCATAATGTCTAAATGGAACTGTTAATGCTGTTTTATAACGGTCTTTTTCAACAATTTGGATTTGTCAAAATCCACTCTTTATGTCAAATTTTGAAAATACCGTAACATTATATAGTCGGGATAATAAATTTTTTTTATTAGGAATTGGGTATCTAATCCATTGTAATACCTTATTTATTATAATTGATGACTTGTCGAGGGACTCCTCTTTCTAATTTTACCTTTTTCGAACATAAAAAGCAGCACAACTTCATGGTGACTTACTTTTTCTAATCAATCCTTTTGTTAATAAATCATTAATTTTTTTTTTACAAAATTCTAGTAATTCATTATTCGTTATTCTAGTAATTCAAAATTTTTTTTATAAGGTAATTCGAATAAATGTTGTTTTCTATTCCAAAAAGTATTAGGTAGGTTAGAGCATACTTCTTTTTCAATTATAATTTTAAAATTATCAATTTTTTGAGTTAGTAATGAATCTTTTAATTTTTCTTGAATTCTTTTATATTTTAATTCTTGTTTTAAAAAGTTTATCCGTTTTTCCTTTCTTTTAATCCTATTTTTTGTTAAAAAATTAAGTTTTCTGATTAATGAAACTTTATTTAAGGAGTTAATTTCTTTTCATGCAGGAGGAAATAAGAAATTAAATTGAATTTCTTATCCAAGTATTTTTGTAGAAATTCATTTTTCTGTTATAGAGAAAGGCTAAAGTAATGCAATGAATGGATTTCCTAATATTACTTTGGTGTTAATATTTTTTATTAAAATAAATATTATTTTAAAACAAATTCCATTATTATAAATGTGTGCATTAGATAATTTATAATTTATGTTTAATTTTATTCCATTAGCTTGGGATAATGTCTCTTTTGTTTTTTCAAAATATTAGAAGGTATTAATCCGGTCTCTGATATCAATTAAGAGTAATAGAAACATGATGTTTAGAATTCCTTGCTGAAAAAGTAATATCATGATCTCCTCTAATCTTATTTATTTGTAAATCTAAATTTTTAAATTGATTTTCAATATTACTAATTTCAGAATTAGATAATACATGCGGATTTGTCTTACTTAATATATTAATATGAAGTTGTTTTGAGATAGATGCAGTATTGCTACTAGTTAATTTTTCTAATTTATTAGATATTTGTTATAATAAATCATTTTGTTTAGAAAAAATAGTTTTTAGATTTGTTAACTTATATTATAATTAGATATACAACTATATATGCCTATATACTACGATATATTATACTTATATTTAATACACTTATATGTAATATATACTACTATATATAATATATACTTATATATATAGTTGTACATACTTATAACTATAAGAATATATATACTTATACTAATACTTATATACTTATAAGAATATATATTACTATAATAATAATATTTGTTGACGTAAGTTGTATTGAAATATGGTGAAAATTTAGAAGAAATATAACCAGAACTGTATGCACTGCTATGTAGTCCATTCAGGTGGACCTTTCAATACTCAGGATGTTTGGTGTGTGGATATAGATTTTACATAGCTGATAGAGAATGATATAAGAAAACTCAAAGTTGTGGGGTCATAGTCGAAGGAATCCATGGGGATGATAATATTGACTTATATGAAATTTTGGAACATATCATAGTGTTAAAGTACGTGGGAGGGGAGATATATGGTCTGGTTCTTTAAAAGTAATTAGTGGGATGTCTCAAATCCTAAGTTGAGAGTGCGTAACAATGAATATTTTGTGAGTTTCAATATATCTCGCACATGGTATAAGAACTATTATTTTGTTCTCGCTTACCAAGCATATCAAATTTTTTTATTTAGATGATCCGGAGTACTGGAACCCATGGCGTGTAGTGGAGAAGTTTGCATATATGATTACATTCCAGAGGCAGACGAACCACATGAAGAAGTTGATAGTCCAGCAAATGAAAAAGCATATTAAGAAAACGAATCAGGCATCAATCTATTTGTTGATCTAAGCCAATATGACATGGTCTCATTGCGTAGAGAAGATGTTCAACCCAAAATAATTGAAGGTGAAATGTCGGAAGAACATGAATCAATTGAAGTGTCTAGTGAGGATGAGAGCGACTAATCCAGCAAAACTGATAGCGAATGAATTTTAAACAGATATTTGTGTAAGTATCATTCTTATAATTTTCCATAACGTTAGTTCGAAATTATATTACAATTTCAAACAGATATGTCTCTCAAACACAAAGCAACACATGTGCTATCTCCATCCATTACAGACTCCCTGTGTGGTTCACCTGGTATCAATAGTGAGCCAACATCACCAGACCCATAATAAGGCATTTTATCAAATTAAATACCACATTTAATGCTCGATTCAATTAATATATATCTATAAAATAAAATAATTTAATTAAAATAAATGTTTTAATTACGATATATATAGCTGTTGTAAGCTATTGTCGAGGTTGAGGTACTACGAGGGGTGTCTGCATAGAGAAAATAAGAAAAAATGGGTAAAATTAAAGTTGATATTCAAGATGATCATATCGTTGGCTCCGGGGATTCAACAGCTTAGTTTGCTTTTTATGTTGGTACCCTTATTGGCACGTATGCACTGATGGGTATATCCTCCTAGGCTAAGGTTCTCTAAGATGTAAAAGACCACATAAAAATCGTCGCCTGGTAATAAGATACATCCCAAAAAACTAAATATAACATGTTAATTTAAAGTTACTTTGTATTTATACTAATTGTTTATAATTTTTGAAAGAGTGAGTTTTAACTTAATTTTGGCTGACGAGAGGATCGACTAACGGTTGAGGAACTAAGTCGAATGCATTTCAGAGGTACAAAGGTCGATGTCATGCACATTATCAGCAGTTCAGTACTAGCTGTTTCTCCTTCTTCCTCTACCCCATCTCAAATTATCAATCCTCTAATATTATCTTAGCCTTCTACATTCCCTAATATCATTAAGACTTACTGGCATCCCATCTTTCCCATTGAGTCTGAAATCCAACGCCTATCTGATCCCAAAAATTACTTGATGCATTTCCTTTGCCAGATTGGCATTATGTCCCACAAAATATTAAGAAAATCTAGCATTTTTATGAATTCAAATTAGTAGACATAGATTTAATTATTCTCTTTGAGATTCACTGTTCTCTTCAAATGCAACCTTCTCCACCTGTATTTCCAATTATTGCCTTTCATAAAGTCACCATTAAACAAGTTCTCACATTGGAAAATGAGGAAAAAAAAACCTATTTAATAAGGAAATTTTCTCATCCTTATGATCCGTCATATTATGATTATTATGATTATCAGCAGACCTGGAAAAAAATATTTTTAAAGCAAAACAAAAATTTGCGTCATTCTTGGCTTCTCTACTTCGATAAATTATAAGAGATCAAGACACTCCTGCAATGGTTTTTACTATGGTGGGATTATTATGGACCTGAACCTCTTCTCCTTCCTCTCCCTCTCCAAGAAAGTCTTCAAATTTTTGCTCCACAAAATGATTATTCACTCTCATTAAAACATTGTTCACCACTTATTTTTTTCTTCCTCAAAACAAAATTAAATTGGATTATGAAGTGAGAATACATTATTAAATCTCATCACTCTCTCAAAAACATTATGTTTCTCACCCGCCAAATCTTTGTCAAATGGTAGAAAAAATACAATTACGATCATATTTTAAAAATGTTTTCAAAGATTACCAAAGCCCCTGAAGTGCTAGTCCAGCGGAGTAGCTTTCGGACTCAATTAGCATCTATCACGAGCAAAAAGGATTTGAAAAAAATTAACTGAAGCAATGTCACAAATATCAGACAGTGATGAAGAAGATGCATAGCATCCAACCAGATTATCTCCATTACAATCACCAGTTCAACAGGCCTCTCCATCTCAAGGCAACTCAGCCTACCATCAAGTACATCTGATGGATTCTCAAGATCCATTTGATCTGGAATTTACAGAATATGACCCTCAGATTATGTGATCTCAGAAGATTATTGCTTTCCCAATTATTCAATATAACAGAGGAATGCTGTCAGAAGTATTATTTCTTCAAATTATAAAGATAAAAAACTTCGTTCATTATCAGATTATTATGTAAGAGCCAATCAAGATTATTGTCTACTAGAAGACAAACTACTTTGTCTATTTTTGAATTACATCTATGGATACTTGACGAAGGGAGATAGGATGTCAAACATATATTATTAGGAATTATTGTTCTAATGTTTATATAAAGAAGTCTATAAACGAAGAAGAGCATTTAGAAACTTTCATATGAAGCTTCCTTTTCTCTAGTCCAAACTTCCCTTCTCTTGTTCTCCTCACTTTCTAAAACCTATACACCTTCATCTCTTGTCTCCAACCTTTCTGATAATTAATCTCATTGTAAGTAATATGTTTTTAAGGAAATCAATCTTATCATATATCTTTTTTATCTTTTATATTTATTTACGCATATGGTCGATTATACCGTCTGTATAATTGTTTTCATGCATATGGCTGGTTATACTGCCTATTATTATTATTATTATTATTAAGCTATTAATATTACTTGTATAAACGTCTTTGGTATTAGAACCATTGGCTATTATATTGATATTTATTTATATCAATATATACTTATATACTACGATATATTATACTTATACGTAATACTCTTATATGTAGTACACATATATGTAATATACAACTATATATATATAATATACTTATATATATAGTTATACATATTTGTTAACTTATATTATAATTAGTTATACAACTATATATGCTTATATACTAGGATATATTATACTTATATATATAGTTATACTTGTACATACTTATAAGTATAAGAATATATACTTATACTAATACTTACATACTTTTAAGAATATATACTACTATAATAATAATATTTATTGATGTAGGTTGTATCGAAATATGGTAAAAATTCAGAAGAAACTTCATCAGAACTGTATGCTCTGCCACGTGGTCCTTCCAAACGGACCATCCAATACTCAGGATGTTTGGTGCGTGGATATAGACTTCATATAGCTGATAGAGAATGATATAGAAAAACTCAAAATTGTGCAGTTGTAGTCGAAGTAATCCATGGGATGATAATATTAACTTCTACGAAATTGTGAAACATATCATAGCGTTAAACTACGTGGGAGGATATATGGTCTGGTTGTTTAAATGTAATTGGTGGGATGTCTCAAATCCTAGGCTGGGAGTGCGTAGCAATGAATATTTTCTGAGTTTCAATATATCTCGCATATGGTATGAGGACAATCCTTTCGTTCTCGCTTGCTAAGTGAATCAAGTTTATAATTTAGATGATCTGGAGTATAGGAACCCATGGCGTGTAGTGGAGAAGTTTGCATATATGATTACATTCCAGAGGCAGACGAACCACATGAAAAAGTTGATAGTCTAGCAAATGAAGAAGCATATCAAGAAAACGAATCAGACATCAATCTATTTATTAATCTAAGCCAATATGACATGGTCCCATTACGTAGAGAAGATGTTCAACCTGAAGTAATTGAAGGTGAAATGTCGGAAGAACATGAATCAACTGAAGTGTCTAGTGAGGATGAGAGCGACTGGTCCAGCAAAACTGATAGTGAATGAATTTCAAATAGATATTTGTGTAAGTATCATTCTTATAATTTTTCGTAGCATTTGTTCGAATAATAATTTATTACAATTTCAAACAGATACACCTCCCAAATACAAAGCAACACGTGTATCATTTCCATTCATTACCGACTCCCTATGTGGTTCACCTGCCATCAATAGTGGGTCAATATCACCAGACCCAGAACAAAGTATTTTATCAAATTAAATACCATATTTAATGCTCGATTTAAGTAATATATATTTATAAGATAAAATAATTTAATTAAAATAAATGCTTAATTATTGTATATATAGTTGTTCTAAGCCAGCGTCGAGGTTAATGCACTACGAGGGGTGTCTGCATTGAGAAAATAAGAAAAATAGGTAAAATTAAAGTTGATATTCAAGATGATCATATTGTTGGCTCTGGGGATTCGACAGCTTGGTTTGCTTCTTATGTTGGTACTCTTACTCGCACGTATGCACCAATGATTACATCCTCTTGGGTGAAGGTTCTCTAAGATGTGAAAGACCACATAAAAATTGTTGTCTGGTAATAAGATACATCCCAAGAAACTAAGTATAACATGTTAATTTAAAATTACTTTGTATTTATACTAATTGTTTATAATTTTTGAAAGAACAAGTTTGAACTTAATTTTGGCCGCGAGAGGATCGACTAACAGTTGAGGAACTAATGTCGAATGCATTTCAGAGGTACAAAAGTCGATGTTATGCACACTATTAGAAGTTCAGTACCACAACAGAGGCGTGCCAAAATCCATTCCAAGCAATGCCACCAAACGAATGGGAGAAGATTTATGATATGTTTGAAAATCCTACTTATCAGGTAATTTCGTTGCTATATTTTTTTAATATTATATAATAGATGTATTAAACATATAGACATAATAATTTTTTTTTAGCAACGGAGTACTATAAATAAAGCAAATAGATCAAATTTAACGATAAACACTAAGAGAAGTGGTGCCACTTGGTAAACACTCAGTAGAGTTGTGCCGTTCAGTAAACACTCAATAAAGGCTGGCACAAATTTCCTTCAATGAAAAATCGACTAGCTCAGGTCTCAACAATCGAATGGTACATCTTTTGGTTGCTACCCAAAACAAATCAAAATGCACGGGTCGGCAATGGAAAACAACCAAATGCAACAAGTAGAAAAAGAAGGAAAATAAAAGGTTTCAATCGGCTAAGTTCAAACAAACTAGAGGTACATTCATTTAGATAGAAATGTCAAATTACATCAAAGACCATTATAGGTCTGAAAACAGGAAAAAAACAAACAAAAAGAAAAAACAAAAAAACAAAAGGAAAGGTTGACGGCTAAGGAGGAGCATTGCAGAAGGCTAGAGGCATGTCATCTACACCCCATGTCAACATTTCTTCATAAGCGAATCTATTCGGAGTTAGTTCTTGAAGGTTTAAAGTGCGACGATCGGCCTTGGGATCTTCAAGTAACACCTGTCGAAGATGCTCGAGACCTTCCCTATACCCATAAATCTAGACTTCTTCATGTAGGGTGTGAGCGTTTCTAAGTTGGGATTCAATAAAGTCCGTGCGAAGCGGGGCTGCTTCTAGAAAAGACTCACAACGAGAAACCGTAACCTGAGCTGAAGCCCTTATCTTATCTCCTTGTTTGGCAATCGACATATATTTGTGGAACATTCGGTTGCGAATTTCAATGGCGTGCCTTTTTTCCTACGCCAATGTCTCGATGGCTTCTTTGCGCTGCTTCAGCTTTTCTTGGTGGGACTCCAATTCACACTCCAACTTCTGCACTTCGGCTTGGGAACTTTACCTTTCAGTAAGGAGAAGCTCGGAATGGGCTTGGAGGTCTTCGATCTCCTTCTGGGCGGATTCTAACTCTTGGACCTTAGAGGCAATCTTCGTATTGCTTTCCTCAATCTCCAGGTCCCTGAACCGAATCTCCTTATCTTTGAGCTCAATTTCCAGAGCCATTGTTTCAAGCTTATGATCCATCGCCTTCATAATCCGTTCCATCACCTCAATCTCTTTCCATTGGGCACTGATTTTCTGATGAAGGGACCCGTTGTCCTCCCTCAATGAATTATTCTCCACAGTTAAATTGTTAAGATCTTCTACCATTTTCATCCCTTGCATATGCGTAAGAGTATTTAATGCCCTCTGAGCTCTAAAATCCTCTTCGAGAGCCTCCCGCTCTCTGGAAACCATCTCAGCAAGTTGGTTTGTGACCTGAAAGGGCGGGAAAAGATATAATTTTGGGGCAAAAGCCAAAAAGTGAAAGTCAGTATACATAGAGGAAACACTTACATTAGCGAACATGGGCCTGAACTTCCGGGCCTATGCTTCAAAAGATTATGCCCGTGCCTTCTTAAAACCTTGACTGGGCTCTTGCGAAGTAGAAGAAGGTTCTACGCATACTAATGGCAGAATAGCTTCAGTAGGTATGGAAGGTGGGCCGGATTCCTCCTCACATTGAAGAGGAACTTCGACATGGGGACCTTGGAGGGGCACGGACAGAGAGCTTGGCCGTTCCTTAGCCCGAACCAAACTCTAGCCCTAAGCTGCTCCGAAGCGGGGAGAACTGTTCCCAGATGAAAGGGAGGCAGATAAAGAACTATCCTCCACCATAACAACGTTTTCATGGAATGGAGGAGTGGTCTTGGCTTGAGGGTTTGAGCATTCCTAAAATGAATAAAGCAACTCGGCATAAGATACAACTATAAGGATAAAAAAAAGGGTTCAAGCAAAGATGCAAGAAGCAAATACCTAAAATATTAGAAGAGAAGGGGTAACTTCTGGGATTATTGGGGGGACCTGCTCGAAAGGTAGTTCCAACACTGAGGAGGAGACCGAAACTTCAGAAGGAATAGGTTCCGCAATCTCCTCGGAACACGACTCCCCAGTCTCGAGTGGTTCTACAGTGTCCTCGAAATGCGGTTCAACAGTCTCAGGAGGAGTTAGCTCGTTGTCTCCAATAGGAGTAACCTCCATGTCCATTCCCAAGGGCGGGACTGGAGGAGTGGTGAAAAATGTTGAAAGGAACCAAAGGTAAACTGGGGGGAGTTAGACCTGAGAACTCTAGAGGTGAAATGGGGGAGTTAGTCAAGCACTCCCTAAAGGAAGCTTCAACCTCGGCGAGTCTTTCCTCAAAAGGAGTTGGCGGCTCGCGTGGTGGAAACCCCTCCAGACTAAGAACCTTCTCAAAGGAAGGGAAAGCTCTCGTCGCTAGACCGGAACGACGAGACGCCAAGTGGTCAAAAGTTGAAGAAAAGAGAAAGGCAATGGCAATGTAAGCCTCATCTCCCTTAGCAGAGCCTAAAAAAGAAGGCAAAATTATGTTATCTTTTGTTTAAATGAACGTAATAAAAAGGAGGAAGGGTCTTAGAAATCTCAAAAAATTACCTCTCGGGGGCTTATTTGCTGGAGCAGCTCGACGAGAAGTGCTTTCAAGAGCTGCTCGGTGGGAACTGCTCTCTTTAGTAGCTCGAAGAGAGGTGCTTTTAGGAGCAGCTCGGTGGAAACTACTCTCTTTAGCAGCATGGTGAGAACTGGACTTTGGAGCCGCTAGGTGGGAATCTCTCTTCTCTTTACGGGGAGCACTTGGTTGAGGGGGATGTGAGAACTTCGAAGGAGCATCCTGGGAAGACGCAGGTTGAATGGGCACAAAAGCACCTTCATCTGTGTGAGACCGCTTTGCACGATCATCTTTGGGAGGAGAACCTGCACGACGTTTCTCCCTTAGAGGATAAGGAGGAACCTTTAAGAAGTCTCGACCTAATACATGTGCACGGTGGGAAGAACGATGTAATGATGAATGTTCTCATCGGTCAGCAACGAATCAGACTCTGCAAAGGTTGGACGAGCCACTGCCCAGGATATTTTGGAGGCAATCCTAAATTCTTCTCTCTCCGATGACTTGATGGAGAGAGATTTGGTAGTTGGAACCTTACCCCAGACAGATCGAACAGGAAACTCCTCACATTCATGCTCTCCTTCTAAGAACTCCCAGTCTGAGCCTCTTATAAAAAAGAATCGTTGGTGCCAATCTTTTATTGAAGAATGATGCCTCTCTAGAGTAGTGAAACACTTCTCGGTGGATTGGGATTGGAAACTACAAACGTTTCCAGGAAGCCGATTGATGTGGTACACCAATAGGAACTCCCGACTAGTAAGATCGGGGTAATCTTCTGAATCACCCAGAACGATTCAAAAGGACACACAACTAGCCATGATGAAACGCCAAGCATTGGGTTGAGTTGCGCCAGGGCTAGTTGCAATAAATCCAGAACATCACACATTGGGTGACAAAATGGCAAGCGTAGTCTGCTGGAAAACATATGGGGATAAAGAGCCACCTTAGTCACCACGCCATCCTCGTCCACCATCGGAATACGAGAACTACAGATTTCAAGAACTGTACCTGGAGGGATAGGATACTCTCTGCAGAATGTACGAAGGTCATTGCTAGTCATGGCTGACGTCAAACCCTTCCCGGCAAAATATCTGAAGCGGGGATCATTCTCGCCTCGTTTAGTCATGATGAAAGTAGACAAAAAGCTTAGAGTATTGTTTTTCAGAGAAACGAAGAAGGAGGGCAAGACGGAAATGGCAAGGAGAAAAGAGAAGAAGAAATTAGGGTAAAGAAATAGATAAAAATAGTGCGATGGAACAACTAGGTGTCTGAAACAACGGCACGAAGTACGAAGGGATAGATTCGCCATGGAGAAATAGAACGACACTTAACCACCTCATGCGTGCGTGGAATGAATCAATCCCATGCAACGTTGAAGTTCATGCCAAGAGTAGCTTCAGTTAATGAAGACAAAGTTAATGATTATTCATTAATGGCAGAGATCAGTTCGCATCCCCTTATATATTGGGGGAAAGAACGAATAAGTTCACGCAAACCCGTTCACCTTCCAATACTCGCCCAGGTTACAAATCTTCATTGGGGTTCGCTCACCCAAAAAAAAAGAAAAAAATCTTATAGTTTCCAGCCCACAAGTGTGCTAAAAATTTGAGTGGTATTGTGAAGGGAGAAAATCCCTTGGAATGGGCTAAAGGCAGGGCCCAGAATAAAACCCAGATATAAGGTCTAGGCTGGATTGGGCTGGAGACAAGGCCTGAATTAGAGCCCAGGTACATAATATGGATTGGGTCAAACGATAGCACCTGGGCCAAGGCTCGAGTATAAGACCAGGGTCAAATCATGCTTACATCAGGAAACAAGACAAGAAATGTAGGAAAGGCTTAAGAGGGAAGGAGTATAGCATTCAATGCTAGACGAGAAAACCTGTGGTGGTTCATACCCAACATTAATGAGATGGAAAGAACCCAAGATAGAATATACGCTGCATTCAATGCGGCCCAAGGCTCGAACAACACTCAGTAGCACTAAGCACTTCATAGCTCAGCAAACTAATGGCAAAACGATAGCTCGATGAGTGGACAACATGAATATATGATCTCTTGCTATACAACGCTCCACTACCGTGGAGACCAGGTCAGCAAGTATAAATAACACTACCTGCAACAGACAAGTAGGTAATCTAACACTATCATCGTGAATATACTTCATCCTCATCCTCGACACCATACTCACTTAAGCATCAGAGAATCAACGGACCTCGAGGTCCCCCATTGCTACTATGCAAGTGATCGCACGAACTCTGACTGAGTAGAATTGCCCAGGCCCGCAAAACATGACATCAAGAAGAAACATCGTCCTCGACATCAAAGCCATCGCCAAAGTTACTCTCCAATCTTGGGAAGGCCGGTTAATCAACACTTTCCAAGAAATAAAGATAGTGAGCTCCCCAGCTTGAAATTTCCCTTTGAACTCAATAGACAGAGTGAAATAGGGCTCCTTCCCATGTTTCAAATTGTGTTTTGCTACCTGTAATCCTAACCAAATTTATGTGTTCTATTGCTTTGCAGTTTGCATTCAATGTTGCCTTGCTTTCCATATTTGGAAAATATGAGGTTCTCTACTAAGAGGATCTGAGGCGGTGCTACTACATTCTTGAGAAAGGGTACAATTCATTGCCCATTAATCTGCCAAGCACACTCTTCAACAAAGCCATGAAAGCAAGAGAGGAGCTTGCTCAGATCCTGGCCAAAATCCTCTCCACCAGGAGGCAGATGAAGCTCGACCATAATGACTTGCTCGAATCTTTCATGGGTGAAAAAGAAGTCCTCACTGACGAGCAGATTGCCGACAACATCATCAGAGTCATATTTGCTGCTCGTGATACCACCGCCAGCATTCTGACATGGATCCTCAAGTATCTTGGAGAACCCCCGTGTTCTTCAGGCAGTCACTATAAGAATCCTTAACTAAAAATCAATGATCTTTTCATGACCCAGATTTTCAAACATCAAGAAAACAATGAGGAGTTCACTTACATTTTCTAGTGCTTGTGATTTTTTTTTAATAGGAGGAGCAGGAGGCCATAATGAGGAGTAAAGAAGGGAGTATTGCAGAGAATGTTCTCTCTTGGGCAGATACCAAAGAGATGCCAATCACTTCAAGAGTAATCCAGGAGACACTTAGAATTGCCTCAATTCTATCCACTACAAGAAAATTACTTATTTGTAGCTAGCTATTTCCTACGAAAAATGACTATTTATTGCTAAAATGAGTATGTTTTCATCACAAATAATCATTTTTGTCACAAATAATCCATCACAAATACTTGTTTTTCTTGTAGTGATCGTTTACTTTCATAGAGGCAGTAGAAGATGTAGAGTATGAATTATCTTGTAATTGACATCTCCTAATTTCCCCTTCACATCCTTTTACAAGAACAGAACCGAGGCATAATATCAGCTTCCCCTTGGACATGCAATATCTTCAAAATCTAAAAGAAATGCTGACTTTTGGTCTCATTTCTTAAGACAGATGTGTCTCACATGTATACCATGATGTTGTAGTACTTGATAGCTAAAGTTTCAAAAGGTTGATGCGTTTGCATATTCCCATTCAAAAGCATGAAAAAGTGAAAGGAAGAAAAGAAAAATCAAATTAATGTACTCATCATCTTATTATTGTCATGGTTTTAAATGTCAGAGTGAGAGAAATTGTACTTATAAATATCTGATTCATTATCGCTGATAAAAACCTATATACAACTACAAAAATATTATTTTGATAGCCCATTAGTCATAATCTTGATCGCTATCTCATGTCAACTTTGTACACGGGTCATGGGTGTACATATATACATACATACATATATATATTTAAAAAAATAATATTTACAATTCTAGAGTGTACAATTCACGCGCACTTCATTTGAAGAATGTAGATAATCTAGAATGAACATGAAAAAAATTATTTTTTTAATGGTAACTCCCCTTTTTTTGCAAAGAAATATGTATTACCTCTTATATATATAGTATATATAAACCCATTTACCTCTATTGAAAGGACTGCACACTCTAAAACTATATATAGTATTACCTCTTATATATTAATGATATCAACTTTATACACCTACCTTTTTTTGGATCCCCTAAGATGGATCATTCGGAATATTACATCTATTATTAAACCAATTGGGTTTATAAGTGTAACCTGCCAACTAATATATTTTTCATTTTTTATATTTTATTTTGGAAAGATTATTCAACCTCCTTTTTTTTTTATTAGTTGCAATTATGTAAGCATAGTGATCATTTAGAAGCAGTCGATTAAATGACACTTTTACCCCATGAAAATTAATGAGGTGGACTATAACATTTTCGGTCTTGAGATTGGAAATGTCTTAAGAAAAAAAGCCACAATTTTTAACCATAAAGAGACGCATGAGATTCTGAGAATCAGAAGAACTGCTCCGAATTGTTCAATTTTTACCCAAGTCATACTAATTATTAGGGCCGTAATGAGCAGGCTATTTGATAGGCAGTTCGAATTCAACTCGATTAAACTCAAAATCAACTCTAATCGAATATTAAATGGGCTGTTCATAAACATAGAATTAGGCTCGATTATTAAACGGTGCAAACTCGTATAAAATTTGACCGACTTGATTAATGTTCGTGAACAAACTCGTATGAAGCTCGACTCGACTCGTGAGCTCGACTCGTATATATTTATACATATATAATATAATATATATAATAGCAAAAAGTTAGATATATATATATAATTTATAATATTCATAATTATTTATATAGACTTAGTCTTGCTTATATATAGTCCACTACATATGCTATATATAAATTTATAATATTAACTTCTAGTCTTATAGAACAAGAAGTTATGATGAATACATGAGTCCAATAAATATAAAACATTATAAGTTTACAAGTTATGATGAATGCATAAGTTTTATAGAAAATATTTTTTATATATAAGTTTTATATATAATATACAAAAAGAAAGAAAGTAACTCAAATATTATTACTAAATTTTGATAAGTACATAAGACATTAGTAGTTATACTAAGATAGAATATAGTTATAATTATACTAATATATAACTAATAGTATAGTCTAATATAGACTATAGTTATAGTTATACTAATATAGTTATACTAAATTACTATAACTAATACTTATAGTCTAATAATAATACTATTGTATGGTTATACTAATCACTATAACTAAATTACTATAGTCTATAACTATAACTATATATATATATATTTAGTATCAATGTATTATTACAGTGATACTAATCATTATAACTAAATCACTATAGTCTATAACCATGTATTAAATGTATTACAAATATATACTAATATAATTATCAACCAATGGGATGATGATGACTGACATTACAGATATAAATGCTGACAACGTAGTAAACTTTTTTCCTACTTTTTGCATACAAGTGTTGCTTTAATGTATTATTTATTCCGATCAGTTTATACATTATTATTTAATATTCCAATATATAGAGCATGAATATTATATACTTTAACAAAAGAGAAAGGAGTGCCTTCCCTTTCTTTGGGAGAAAGCGTGAGGTTCCAGTGCCGTTGATTTGTCAAAGGTTAAAGTCTCACTTCTGTGAGCTTGTGTTTATTTTCTCATTTTTTAATCTTTTCTTTGGGTGGTGAGACGCAATGGAGGCTAAGGATTTGGCAACACGATGGGAGAGGCTACACCTTTCCAAAGAAGAGAGTGTCTGCTTCCATGTAAAGCAGGAGAACACATATGGAGAGGAAAATCGAGGCAACTATTGTATGGTGGGGAAGGCACTAACCGAGAAGGGAGTTAACAATGAAGGTTTTAGAATCACAATGTCTCAAATATGGAGGTTGGAAGGGTGGGTGACGTTTAAGGAGCTTGGAGAACAATGTTTCTTGATCGAGTTCTAGAAGATAGGCGACAAAGAAAGGGTCTTGAGTGGACGTCCATGGTTTTTTGACAGACACCTCCTCACCATGATGGAGGTGGATGAAAAGATGTCCATAGATACATTGCAGTTTCGCTACGAACCATTCTGGATACAACTTCACAACCTCCCACTATCAACCGTGATAGAAAGTTTTGGATAGCAGTTTGCAAATTCCATAGGCCATGTCATTAGGGTTGACGCAGAGGCAAATGGTCGTGCATGGAGGAGGTGTCTTAGAGTAAGGGTGGTTGTGGGCCTCAACAAGCTCTTGTTGCAAGGGAATGGCTAAAGCTAGATGATAAGCAGCATTGGGTCTCTTTTAAATATGAGCGACTGCAAAGCTTTTGTTTTCAATGTGGTGTTCTTAATCACAAAGTGAAAGGTTGCATGAGATCACGTACTAAACAAGGAGATACACAGCCCTCAGCTCAATTTGGTCCATGGCTTCGAGGACAACCCAGGAATATAAACATTTTTTACAGTCATACATATGGCGGCTCTAAGGGTGGAAACAACCACCAAAGGGAACAACAAGGTGGATGGGGCATTTTGGTCTAGGAAAATTCATTGCACAACATATCAGAGGTTCATCCAGAAATTGGGGCAGAAAATGAAGAGAAGTCAACAGTGAAAAATAAGGGAGGAGGATCTTTTGCAGACCCATATCAACCATCAACAGAGGGCAAAGCAAGAGTAGGAGTAGGAATTCCTAATTACCCCTACCTCGAGAATCTGTTTAAACTCCAGGAGGTAAGTCAACCCTCTGATCATGCATAGGCAACCTACGTACATGAGGGCAATAGCCCTTTAGAACCCTCTGGACTCCAAGATAACCAAGGCTCTCACGTGGGGATAGATGTCGAGGCCAACCTAATACCAGGGACACATAGCCCTCATGAACCAACGACGAAGAAACTTTTTGAACTGGGAATGCGGGAAATCACAAAAAACAATGAGGTGGCACCTGCTGTTGATTATAGTGGTTTTAAACAAAAAGATCAAAACAAAAGGGTGGTCTTAGGTACTTTACATGGCATAGACACTACCATGCAATCGGTTAATGATAATGGCTTCAGCACATTGAGAAAATGGAAAAGGAGAATTTGTGGTAGTGTATCAAATATAGAACGCAATGGTACCTCGATATTGGTTGATATCTCAAATTTTCCTACAAGTAACAAATATGAGAGGGGTTGTAAAAGGGGTATACCATTCCAGGAACCTATTCCAAAGAAGGCAAAGAGATGTCATGACACCAAAGGAAATCCCATGGTTAAGGCAAAGGCTGGTTCCCAGCCCTGCCAGCATCAATGAGCATTTTGGTGTGGAACTGCCAAGGGTTTGGGAACCCTCAGACTATTAGTGTCCTTAGGAACTTAGCTAAGGAAAAGTACCCCAGCTTAGTTTTCCTAGTGGAGACTAACTGCAAAAGGAAAAGAATGGAGGTGGTAAGGAGATGTTTGCAGATGGATGGGTGTTTCTCAATGGATTGTGTGGGACTCAGTGGGGGTATTGCTCTCCTATGGAAATAGGAATGCAGTATTACAGTCGTCAATTATACAAGATGGCACATTAGTGCTTTGATCCAAGAAGAAGGTAGTGGACCAATATAGCAATTCACAGGTTTTTATGGACACCCTGATACAGGGAAGAGAAGTAGTAGTTGGCAATTATTGAAGATGCTTAAACCTACCAACTCTATAGCTTGGTTGTGTGCTTGGGATTTCAATGAGATTCTCCATCAAAGTGACAAAATAGGTGGAGCTAGCAGACCATACAGACAGATTGAAGAGTTGACAAGCTGTTGAATGTTGTGGGCTCAATGACATCCACTCACATGGGCAGGAGTTTACCTGGTCGAATAATAGAAGTGGCATGGACTTTACCAAGGAAAAAATTGATAGAGCTCTTGGAAACAAGGAATGGAATGATCTCTATAACCATGGTTTATGCACTGTTCTTCCTTCCATTAAGTCTGATCACTCTCCCTTGTCCATTGTTTTACATAACACTAATGAGGGGAAGAAGAAACGGAGATGGTGTTTTAGATATGAGATGGCATGGGAATTGAAGGAAGAATGCCAGAGGGTTGCTGGTGAGGCATGGCAGAAAATTAGTACAACAGATTGTGAGGCCAGATTACTGAGGACCAAGCTTGGATTATGCCAAAAAGATCTATTGGTCTGGAGGCAGACACTTAAGCAACAAGAATATATGGATATCACAAAGGGGAAACAAAGTATTGGCCATCTACAGAGCACAGGTACAGGCGAGCACTTAGCAACTATGAAAAAAAGTCAAAAGGAGGTGGTCTCATCCATAACAGAAAATGAAATCAAGTGGAGGCAAAGAGCAAAGCAGCATTGGCTCAAGCATGGGGATAGGAACACTCAATATTTTCACATGCAAGCAAGCCAAAGAAGGAAGATCAATACAATCAAATGTATAGAGGATTCACAGGGAAGATGTGTCACTAAAAAGGCAGAAATTGGAGAGGTCTTCACAGGTTTTTTCTCCTCCTTATTTACTACTTCCCACCCTTCGAATGTTGAGAATTGTTTGCATGCAATGGGCACAAAGTTAGATATGGAAATGAAGGCTTGGCTTATAAACCCTTTCACTAGGGAAGACATTACAGCAACTGTCTTTCAAATGAATCCTTTAGGGTCACCAGGCCCTGATGGGTTCCCTACTCAGTTCTATAAAAAACATTGGGAGGTGGTAAGTGAACAAGTATGCAGTTATGCTCTTAAGTTTCTAAATCATGGTGGCTCACTCAATGATGTTAATGATACCTTCATTTCACTTATCCCCAAAGTTCAAAGCCCCAAAAAAGTAGCTGATTATAGGCCTATTAGTCTGTGTAATGTATTATACAAGATTGTATCTAAAACCATCGCAAACAAGCTGAAAAATCTACTGCCTAAGATCATTGCCGCCAACCAGAGTGCATTTGTACCTGGAAGGCTCATCTATGATAACACCCTTGTAGCATATGAGATATTACACTCTATAAACTCAAGAATGAAAGGCAAAAGAGGTTTCATGGCCCTTAAATTGGACATGAGCAAGGCCTATGATAGGGTAGAGTGGAAATCCATTCAAGCTATCATGACTGAAATGGAATTCTAGGCATGCCTCAAATATGTATCTTATTCAATCCTGGTAAATGGAGAACCTCAACAGTGTTTCATGCCTTCTAGGGGCCTAAGACAAGGAGATCCATTGTCTCCTTATTTATTTATCTTATGTGCAGAAGCCCTCACTTCTTTTCTAAATCAAGCTGAGGCATGTGGCAACTTAACTCCTATTTCAATAGGAAGAGGTCCAATCACAATGAACCACCTGTTCTTTGTTGATGACAGCCTCTTGTTCTGCCAAACAAAGCTTGAGGAACTGATTTGTGTGCATAATATCCTCGATCTATATGAGAAAGGCTCAGGACAAGACTTAAACAAAGATAAATCTGCCATATTCTTTAGTAAGAACACTGCCCAGGTAACTTCACAACAGATTCTACAGCTAGCAGGTGTCCAATCCACTTCCAATTTTGAAAGATACCTGGGCTTACCTGCTCTGGTGGGCAAGAAGAAGATTGCCTCATTCCATTCCCTAATTGATAGGACCTGAACTCGAGTAACCAATTGGAGAACTAAGTTTCTTTCTGTTGTAGGCAAGGAAATTCTGCTCAAGGCAGTCCTCCAAGCCTTCCCCACCTATGCAATGGGAATGTTTTTGCTACCAGCATCTATTACCAGTAAGTTGAATCATATGCTAAGGAAGTTTTGGTGGGATTTCAATGAAGATTCCTCCAAAATTCAGTGGGTCAATTGGAAGCAACTCAGTGACAGCAAGGAAATAGGAGGCCTTGGTTTCAGAGATTTGAGATGCTTTAATATTGCTTTACTCTCGAAGCAAGGTTGGAGGGTCCTACAAAATCCAACATCTCTAGTGGCACAAATTCTAAAGCAAAAATACTTTAACAAAATTGGTTTGCTTGAAGCAAAGTTGGGGACAGGGCCTTCTTTTGCATGGAGAGGCATATATGCTGGCTTAAAATTGTTGAAGACAGTTCTCATATGGAGGGTTGGAAATGGCCAAAAAGTAAACATATGGCAAGACTGATGGATACTTCATTACCTTTTCAAAAGATTCTGACAACTCGAGAAGCAGATTGCTGGTGTGATAAAGTTTGTGATCTCATTGACCATCAATTGAAGCAATGGAGGGAACCTCTCCTTTTTGAACTTTTTCCTCAACAGGAAATAGAGGGCATCAAAGCCATTCCAATCAGCTTAGGGGGGAGAGAAGACAAGTTAATATGGCAATTTACTCCTAATGGCATCTACACAGTCAAAAGTGGCTATCATCTCAGTAAAGAGATGGAAAGAGAGCTAGAAAGGGAATCAACTGGTAGAATCAGGGACTGCCAAGTGTGGAGGACAATCTGGAAACTAAAAGTACCTCCTACCACTAAGATGTTTCTATGGAGAGCTTGTAGTGAGGCTCTCCCCAGTCTAGCTAATTTGAAAAAAAGGAAGGTAGTAGAGGATAGCCTCTGTCTGATATGCAAACAGGAATATGAGACTTCTGGCCATGCCTTATGGGGATGTATTGCTACTAAAGATGTGTGGTGTCAAGGTCCAAAGAAAGTGCAAAAGCTATCTCTCCAGAGTGATCTAGTTTTGAATGTGTGGGCAGGCCTGGTTGACACTCTTGATCTAGGGGAACTAGATGAGGTAGCAGTCACAATGAAAGTGATATGGTCTAGAAGAAATGACTATTTACATGGAAAAGTTTTTCAGCACCCAAGGGATGTCACAAATTAGGCCAAGACAGAACTTTACTCTCATAAGGAGGCCTTCCAACAGGAAGCTGGCTTTAATCCAAAGTCTCTGGCAAGGGCTCATAGATGATCAAAACCTACAGTAGAGTGTTACAAGGTCAATTGAGATGCATCTATACAATCGAGGGAGGGGAGGATTGGTATAGGAGTACTCATAAGAGATCATCAAGGTTTTGTGATAGGTGCCCTTCGTGCTAACAGACCCTTAAGAGGCAATGCTTTTGATGCTGAAGTCTATGGGTTACTTTTGGCAACTGTTTTCTGCAAGGAACTTGGACTAAGGAAGTTCTGCCTAGAGGGGGACTCAAAACAGGTAATGGATCTACTGAACCAAGATACCTCCAATTGGAGCATGGGTGGATGTCTCATAACAGATGCAAGAACTATACTAGACTTGGCTGCTACTTGGTTAGTTTCACATGCATATTGTGAGGCTAATATGGCAGCTCACAGTTTAGCAAAGGCTGCTCTCGAATGCATAGAAGATGTTTATGATATTGAGATTTGTCCAAACTGTATTTTACCTTTGGTTGCCAAGGATATGATTTAGTTTGATTCCATTACTTTGGCCAATCGCGTTCATGTAAGTGTCTGAAAAAAAAAATGAATATTATATACTTTATTATATATACGAGTCCATTGACCAAGAAGATTAGTTGCTTGATTTGGAGTGGTCCACCTAGTACTACTTGGTAATTAGGCACGACAAAAGTTCCATTTTGTAGGTGTGCGACCATAGCAATTTGGTTTCAAATTAATACATTCAGCGAAATAATTGAAAAATACTTACTGTACAGTGAATTAATTATATATTAAGAGACTTTTTGTTGCCCCAAGGATATTGATAATCATAAAACTCTTGTCTCGTTCCACATTTTTTTAAAAGGCTAAGTACTCTAGAGTCTAGCCTGCCCCACACCATTGTTTCCACATTCCACTACATAGGTAATACTAGTGCTGCGTGTGATTTCCATCTTCTTTCCCAATGCATGATCCAACGGCTACGATTCCACTGCACTTCACTTAATATTTTTGACCAAAAGACTTCAGACCAGATTTTTCATCGCTTTCGTCTTGTTCCTTCCCGAATCCTCTAAGACTCGGTCTTTCTTACTTCTCAAACCGTCGATTGTAACAAAGAGCCATGCCTTAAAGGAGAAAAGAGAGAGGTTACCAAGAGGAAATCGTGCGGCAATTCATGTGCACAACTGGTGATGATGGTGCTAAGCCATGATCGACGTGAGGAGTGGCTGGGAAACGGGTGGGTGTTAGATATCAACAATTTTTTCCTTTTATTTCTGTTGCCTTTTTTTTTTGGTACTCTAAAGCCAAACAAATCTTCATACATTCTGAGAGATCGTGTTAGATGTCAGCGTTGTTAACTTTTTTTTTTTTTTTTTGATTATTATTTTTTATTTTTCTTTTAATCTCCTTTTCTCTATATTTTTTCTCTTTTATTTGATTTTTCTTCCATCGTGGATCTGCAAAAAAAATTTCATTTTCTACATATTTGAGTTAATGTACATTTTTCTATAAACTTTTTATTTCTGAATTTGGTTTTCATACCATATAGATCCAAACAAATGTTGATATGTTTAAAGAGATCGTGTTCAAATCTCAGGGTGCTTAATTTTTTTTTTACCTTTTCGGTTGATCTTTATTATTTCTTTTTCTTTCACTAAAATTTTACATAAGCGAGTAGAGGTCGAGTTGAGCTTGGCTCGTTAATAGAATCGAGCTTAAGCCCGATGTAACACACCATATTTTAATGTATTTGTATTGAATGATTATTTTTATTAATTCAAAAATTTATTCTCTTGTTTTAAAATTATCAGATTTTTAAATGGTTTATTTTTGTGATCCTTAAATTGTGAAAATTAATTTGATATGTTTCCTTAATATTAATTATTGTTATGTATTTAAATTGTTCTTCTTTTTAAATTAATTGATTGTTGGATTTAATTATTTTATTTTTATTTTATCATTACGTTTAAATTATTTTAATTAGCTGGCTGTTTTAAAATCTTTTTCGTTGGATTATTTTTGTGACCCAAGATGTAAGGATTTGACCTCATTTCTTTCTCTTCATTTTTCTTTCTTCTTTTTCTTTCTTTCTCTTTTTCTTTTTCCCTCCATTTTCTTTTTCTCCATTCTCTCTCCCCACGCGCGTCCCCTCTCTCTTCTCTCCCCCATCCGTTTCTTCTCCTCCACCCAGTTGTCGCCGCGCGTCACCGTACACCACACCGCCCCTCTCATTAGCTTCCCCACTGGCCGGCGACCACCCCCTTCGATCTCAGCCTCCCTCATGCCGCCGTTTGCCCCGAAGCCGCGGCCCTCTTGAGCTAGCACGTCGTCGTCGCGCCACCTCCGGTCACCATTTCTTCACCACTTCATCCTCGACTTTCTAGCAACCTAACCCACCCATCCCCAGCTCTGATTCGCCACCGGTGAAGCTCCACCATCAACATTTTCGTTTTGGACTTTTTGGTCTTCAATCGCCCTCTACGCCGTCACCCACGGCCAACTACCACCACCATTGGCTTCACCGACATCCCTAAGCCCTACCCTATCAATTTCGGGTCTTGGTTTGTCCCTGTTCAAAAGTGAATTTTTGAGACCCACGGCCACAGTGCATTTTGCATTGTTACGTTGCTGTGCCGCCACTTCTTGCACCTCCATGATTCTTCGAAAATTATATTAGAGTACTGTAAGTATTTTCTCAAAGAACTTTCGTGATTTAAATATATTTTTGCACTAACTCATTTCATCTGTGAACTGGTTGGTTATGCTAGACTGAGTCCGAGGAGGACAGGGGTCGGATGGATTGGAGGATGAAGTTTTTTATGTGATTGGATTGTGTTAACATTGTTGGCTGTTGGATATTGGTGTCATGTCTTCTTCATTGCATTTGCACGCATATTCATGTTTGTAACTGAAAACTAAGTTTTGCATGATTACATACATATTTATGTGTTTATTTGAAAACTAGATTTTTATGTGAGAAATGATTTTTAGTGTGTTTGAAATGACTGGATTGACTAGTTTGAGAAAAATGAGAAAGTGACTGTAGGGATAGTGGTAAGCAAGGATGGTAGTATAGTCCCGCCTGCGATTCTCGCCTACGGTGCAAGCGGTAGGGATGGTGGTAAGCAGGGATAGTGGTTGTGTCCCGCCTGTGATTCCCGCCTACGGTGCACGCGGTACGGATGGTGGTAAGTAGGGATGGTGATATCGTCCTGCCTGTGATTCCCGCCTACAGTGCTTTGATAAGTACTCATTGCGTGGAAAGGAATTGTAAAGATGGTGGTAAAGTCCCGTCTGTGATATCCGCCTACAGTGCACGCGGTAGGGATGGTGGTAAGCAGGAATGGTGGTTTTGTCCAGCCTATGATTCCCGCCTACGGTGCATGCGGTAGGGATGGTGGTATAGTCTCGCCTGCAATTCCCGCCTACAGTGTCCGATAAATGGTTGGTTTTTGTGTGATTCATTTTCTGGAAAAATGACGGATTATATTTTTGGGCCAAATTGGGATTTTGGCGTGTGTTGGAAAATAATCATTTTCGGGAAAAATGAGATTTTGGGATCTGTTTGTTGGTTGCATTAATGCATTTTTATCCCGAGAGTTGTTTGGATTATTACTTACCTGTGATACCATTTTATGGTATCTCAGATTTTGATGTAGATGTGATTGACGAGCCTTAAGCTTGGCTCCGTTAGAGGAGAGATCTGAGATTGCTCTCGTGTATCAAGATTCGTTTTATCAATTATTTATGTATATGCCTTTGTACTATATTTTGGGATGACTGTATAACTTTTAAAAGTAATTTGTTTTGAATATTTGTATTTAAATTTTTGGTACTTAGTTGACTTATTTATATTATCCGTTGCGACTTTTATTGTGCACTTTTGTATGTTGCACACATTTGAGCACATTTCGTTGAGATGCGTGACCATGTTGTCATCATCCCGACGTCACGATTTCCGTATTTTTGTACGTGGGAGTCGGGGCGTCACACCTGAGTTCAAGCTCATTTCCCTTGTACATTAGCCGAGCTCAGACGTTCTGCCCTGCTGATAAACGAGTCGAGTCCAAGCTCAAGTTGAGAAGTGAACAAGCCGAGCTCGCTCGAACTCGGCTCGTTTATGGCCCTAGAACTTATAATTGTCGGGAGGATGGAACCTATGCCACGTAGTCCCCCGATCCCCCACACGCTCTTTCTCATCCCCTTCCCTCTCCCTCTCTATATTCTCCCTCTCTAAATCTCTCTCTCAAACCAAACCATGAATGAATGAGCTATAGGAGATTCCGTTTGTGGGACTGGAGCAGTAATTGAAAGACCCTCCTCTGTCTCTCTTTGAGACCGAAACATGAATGAATGAGTCAGAAAGTAAAGTAATGAGAGAGTGCTTAGGATGTTGAGTTGAATTGAAATTAGTTAATTTTTTTACGAATAGTAATAACTTGAGATGATTGAGTGAATTTTATGGAGCACCTAATATGAATTTAAATGTATTTAAATGTTAAAATGAATTTAGATGTATTTATAAAAAGTTAAAAAAGATTATGGATCTCGCATATAAAGAGATGTTTATCTGAAAAAAATTATAGATTCCACGTGTAAAGAGGAATTGAATTGAATTTAAATGCTAAATTTGATTTAAAATTAAACTTAACGGAACTGGTTTGCTTTCAAGACTAAAATCTAAAATTTTGAAAATTTTGAAAATATTTCATTTCATTATTTTAACTTTTCCAAACTCTCACACAAAATAAAATAAACAGTTTAACTTTTTTAAATTTTAAAATAAAATTAACATTAAAATATATATTTTAATATTATTTTATTCAATTTTTTAACTTTTAATTTCATTTTAACCCATCCCATGTCTCGAAATAAACGATACCTTAGTTTGGATTATTTAACCCAAATGCATAATGTTTCGTGAACGGGCTTACGGCCAGCCAAGTCATACTAATTACCCTCACTAGGGACCCACGCCACATAGTCCCCTGTGCCCTCACACACTCTTTCTCATCCCCCTCTCTCTCCCTCACTAGACTCACACACTCTCTCTCTCTCTCTCTCTCTCTCAGAGACCGAAACATGAACAAATGAGCTGTAGGAGATTCCGCTTGTGGGACTGCAGCTGTAATTGAAAGACCCTCCTCTCCCTCTCCCTTTTCCCTCCCAAAAACATTACATATACCCCCAACCCCCCTTCACTTCTTTCCTCACTTCTTCTTCTCCAGGAGCCAACTGTGGACTTGATTCCTAATCCTACTCAGTCCACAACTTCTTTCGAAAGTACTTCTTCCCTCACACAACTACTTCTCCAGGAGCCGATTGTGGACTTGATTCCCAATCCTACTTAGTCCACAACTTCTTCCGAAAGTGAATTACTTTCGGATTGAACGTCACACAACTTCTAGATTAAACACCTAGGAGAGGAAGTTTTGGAAGATAAGAACGCAAAATTTTATGCTATGTTTTGAACGAAGTTGTGTAAGGGTTGCTACAGTCGGTAGCAAGCAATCAAGATGGGAATATGATTGAATTTTGTGCTGATTTTTGAACCTGCAATTAAAAGCCCTTTGTTTATTCTGACATTAAATATGCAACTTATTTTATGTCATGTTTGAATAATATGCCGATTGTTGTCTCTTAATCTAAAAATTGAAGAGTTTGTCTTCCTGATTCATACCTTTCATTATGAATGTTACTCTTCCTCAGCTAATTTAGATTCTTAAGAGCATGTTTTTCCAGAAAATTCAATTTTTTTCCTCTTGCACAGTAGATTGGTTATTAATCCATCTATGAAGGCGTAAATAAAATGAATGTAAGGCAGGTGTTTGAAGAAATGCCTTTTGTTTGTTTAATACTAGTTAGTGTGTGGAAGTAGCCTATAGATAGCAATCTTTCTTCCATGTTTGCTATAATGACTGAGCACCTGCTATATATTGTACTTTGCAGGATAAATTTTGATGGAACCACTTGCTTTTTGTGTCATAAATTTGTAGTGATGGACTTAAAGTAAGTGTGAATAATAACATGTTCCAAAGAATTGGGTAATTTCATTCCCAATTTTGGAATAATATTATAGTTTTGGGTAATTTATTTGATCCCAAATTTTATGCTTTTATAGTGATGGACTTAAAGTAGGTGTGAATAATAACATGCTCCCAAGAATTGATATTGATAGATAGATGGTGGTGTGATACAAACTAGAGCATCGGTTCATGACACAAGTTTAAGCCTATCAGCTACACCAATTTTAAGAACAATGGAAGCTTATTCAGTCAAACAAATAGAGCTTGTTGCGTCTAGACTTGTAATCTGTAACACCAGGGTCAAGTGCTAAGTTGCTTTCAAAAAAAAAGAAAAAAAGCCTTTTAAGGGTCAAGATATTTGTCTAAGACAAATTGTATTATTTTTAGAGATTGAGTCGAGGCCTTTAATTTACTGAAAGCCCAAGCCTGTGTTACCTTACTTCAAACTCCACGTTCTTCACGGTTTCACGTCCGTTTATGCCCATGCATGCACGCCACTTTCTCTCATCTCTAGGGTTTTATTTTGGTCTTCCAAGCACCTATAAATACACATCCTTCGTGCACGAAGAAAACCCAGAATAGGGTTGTCGTCTCCTTCCCCAAGCTAGGGCTGCCGCGCGATTAGCTCCCCCACGGCTCCATTTCAGGCAACACCAAACTCATGCACACAACCCAGTATCCACGTTCTGATATTTTGGTTCTTCTTCCATAGGCACCAAGTCCCACAAATGGGAAGTTGCCTCGCACCCCAGCCCGAAATGCACGAACCACATCTCCTGCTCGACGGAAATCACCGTGTATTAGCACTGCCTAGCCCATACTCAAACTATATTGCAGCATAACCACCACCACCACGTCATAGTCTCCTCCCTCTCAGTCACTGTGCAAGGTAAAAAGCCTCCACAACACCGCCCTACACCACTGTCGCCCAGCTGTTGGAAAAAAAATAAAAACCACCCACGAAACACTCTGTTTTACTGCACCGAAATAGAGGAAGTAGTCTCCCCACCGTGAGCCACCAATCTGCAACTACTCGGTGCCAGTGCCTCCACGTCATTACCACCAGCACAGAGAACTCCGACGGTCACTCCACGCCACTCCTATTCCGCCATGTCCCTCTCAGTAAGCCACCGACAGCACCTCCGTGTCACTCTCTCTCTAGATCTCTCTCTCACTGCTCCTGCATTGTGATCATCGTTGCCCACCGCACCCAGCTACGTCGCGGCTCCACTCTCTCGGTGAGTATGGATGCCTATGTTGCATTGTTTGGTCTAGAGTTTTCGTTTTATACATCAATTTTCCTTTTGTGTTCAAGCTTTTCCCAAACAGCCCATGTTTATGTTTTTACATTCCCAAATCGCCCTTGTCACCAGGATAACTCATGGGGCATATTTTTTATTAAACTTGTTTTGCATGGCTCTATTTGAGTGATAAGAAAGTCTATAGAAAATACTTTTCTTTTCAAAATAAATTGCTAAGTATTCTATTACTAATTTCAGTAGTGTATTATAATAAGATTTTAGTTTTATAATAAATACTTTAAAACTAATTAAGTCTATTTTAATTAAAAGACATTTTTGCTTTGTCTACTTTAATAAATTTTGATATAATTATGTTATCCAATTTTATATTGTATAGTTGAACTTCAATAGTAAATAAGTTATAATTTAATTTTTTAGCCGGAGTTATTAAGTGAAAAATGATGAATTTAAGAAAGTGATGATATTTTAGAGTTAAGAAAATTTTAGGTTTTGATGTATTAAAATAGGTATTTTAGGTTTGGATATTGAAATACATGGATTGGAAATTTATGAAAGTTACGTGATTATTTTATAGGTGGCGATTAATATTTGTTCGGCATTTTTGAGAAAAATTCTGAAAAGACAGGAAGTCCAGGTAAGCGGGGTTCCTATGCTAGAATTTGCATAAAATAACAATGAAGTGAGACTGATTTATGAAAAGGTGCATCATAAGTTTTGAAAAGAAATGTGAAAATACCCTCAATTATTTATTCTTCATTACACATTGAACTCTGATGAAAGAGAAATCATTTTTGTCATGACTGGTGTAGACATAAGCTTATTTTTTACATTCTATTTCTGACATATGCAAAATGAGCGAATATGAAAATTTGTGCATAATTATGTAAATATGCTTTGGATCTGCTTTGATTACGAAGATGATATGATTTTGTTCATTACTCTGTTTGGATAAAATGTGATTTCTAAAAACCTTTGGCATGACTCTTTGATTCTAAATTCAATTCTGTTTCTGCTCCGTTCAGTTACGGCCCTACCACCGGTATAATAGTGGATATGGCCTAACCACGGGTAATAATAGTGATACGTCCCAACCACGGGTTACAATAGTTGATACGGCCCAACCACGAGTAATAATAGTGATACGACCTAACCACGGGTTACAATAGTTGATACGGCCCAACCACGAGTAATAATAGTGGATACGGCCTAACCACGGGTTATAATAGTAGAAACGGTCCTGCCACAAGTTATAATAGTGGTCTCTATTTAGAGTGCACACCTTGGTGACGGAGTAATTTATGTTCTGCTTGACTATCTGCAGATGCACAACCTTATCATGGGGGTTATACATGGCTTCTGCTCTGATATGATGTTCTGATGAAGATGATGATCATTTATGTTATGCCAAATGATATTTTTGAATGAAATTATTTCTGAATCTTCGCTCTGATATTTTGATAACATGTTCTACTTCCGCACTCTGAAAATGAAAATGTTCTGTTATGCATTATGATCTCTGTAAATGCTCATGTTTACACATTGATATATGTTCTCTGCTTACTAAGTTGTTGATAACTCACCCCTCATCTCCATATGTTTTTAGATAATTTTGATGATTCAGTTGGAGAACAAGAGTATGAAGTTTTAGCAAGGTGTGATGATCGTAGTGGAATAAGTGTTTAAGGGTACAAGTGCTTATTTGAGAGTCATAATTAGTAAATTGACTTATTTTCGGTTATTTTGATTTGATGAATTAAGGATATTTTCGAGCCGTTGGAGAGTTTTAATTTATGTTATTGATAATTTCTTTATTATCCCTATGAAGGAACATAGAGTTTTTGTTTGAGTAAATGAATTAATGGAAATTTCTGGATTTTATAGTTGTGTTATTGAAGTTGATATTAAGTATTAAGAGCTAACTCTCCGGACCTCCGGGATCGAGGCGTTACATTATCCTTATTAGCTAATAGCCTAAGGATAAATCATAAAACCTCTAGCAAGATGATAAAAGGATTAAATATCTATCTAAATCTGAATTTGCTGTTATATGCATATATATATTTGTTTATTTTACTCTCTGACGTGGTTGTTTTCTGTTCAAACATAATTCTTATAAGATTGTTTTATTTCTTTCGCTATGTTCTTGCAAAGAGCAGGCAAAAAAAGAAGCAGCATTGAAGAATGAAGCCTTGAAACAAACAACTTCTATGCAACAACTGCTTCACCTAAAATTCATTTGGCGGTGAGAATTTTAGTCAAGAGCTTTGTATTGTTTCCTTTTTTCTTTTGGTAGCCATACATTTGTATAGCTCTCTCTCTCTCTCTCCCTTTTATGGGCTACTAGATTTATTTGGTTATTTGGTATTGGAATGATGTACATGGGCAGTGTACATGATTAATAGATTTTATAATTTAGGTGAGTGTGAAGTGGAGTGTTGTGAATGGTTGCTAAGTGTGGATTGAAATGGATTTAGTATGTGTATTATGTGTTGGGTGTTGCATATACTTCCAAAGTGTGTTTTGTGATGGCTGTTTTCAGAACAAATAAGTTTTTTTTCATAAGTTTAACTTTAATGATCAAATAACAAGTGGTAGACACTTCTCATGTATTTGTTTTTTCTTTTTTCTTTTTTATTTTTTAATCATTTAGTGCATTTAACCATGTTTAGTATTTGTGTTTATTTTTTCCATTTCTTTTAAAACTACCTAGAAATTGTTATTTGTATTCCAATATTTTCTTTTTCGTAATATATTGTTCACATTCTTTTATGTATTTTAGGTATAAGGTTGTGAGCCTCTGATACTATTTTACTAGTATTTTTTTTATTTCATAAAAGACTATTTCCGACGATTGTAAATCGCCGGAAATATTTTTTTGGTAGCAAATGCATATTTTTCACGATTTTCACCGCAGCAAATAAGTATTTCCGACCCCAATTAACCATGGTTGGCATACTTTTTGCAACGGAAGTTTGCGCTTTTGCGAGAAAAAGAATCTTTGGAAATACTCTTATTTATAAGAAACATTTCGCTTGCAGGATTAAGTACTATCTCTTAGAATATAATTTCGAGGAGTCAGCTACAACTCAAAGTGGCAGAAAAAAGTCATTTCCGACACAAATATGGACTAATGGTAACAAAACCGCTCATGGGAAGAAGCCTAATTTGTTGCAGTGATCCATGTTCCAGTTTTGCTTTCTAGCCTCCATTTCCCTCATCTTTCTTATCATAGTACTAGTCTACTAGATAGAGCATCTGGTTTAGAGGAGGCCAATTACTGGTACTGCTCCGTTCTCATGTATTGTGTTTGTAACTGCATATAAAATAATCTCGTATTACTTTATTGTTATTTACAAACAGTTTATTACTATTCACAAATTACTTACAATTTTTTTATTATTATTTAGTATTTTTTTATTACTATTTAGAAATTATTTGAGATCACTTTAGCATCTAAATGTAACCAAGATTACTGTATAATATATAGACAGCTAGAATATGTAGACGACGTTAATTATTAACATCCGGATAATTAGGAATCTTTGGATTTAGGCCGGCATGAGCGAGGCATCCAAATCCACTCAGGAATGGTGGATTCAAGATGTCCGATAATTCCATTGCGAATTGAGATCGATAGAGATAACGGTAGGTTTTAGATCAGCATTAATTCAAGTTATTCATGAGGAATATATAATATATAGACCGCAAGAACATGTAGACGACGTTAATTAACATTCGGATGATTAGGATTTAATTTCTACGTACGGGATATGATCAATCTGTTTAATTTTTATTTTTTTATCAATTTGTTTAATTATAGTTAGAACATTTTGTTTGTGTTTTTTCTTCTTAGTTCAACCGTCTAATTTTGACGCAACAATCATATCATATATCAATATTTGAATTCTGCATTGGATGCTGAGGTGATCTCTGATGATATGAGTTGATCAATAAAATATTAATATTTTATGAATTCTATTTAGATGCGTTTAAATGTAAATAAGTTGAGATGTATATTTGAATGTATGAAGTTGGTTGAGATATGTTTTACTTTTTTTATAGAAAGTTGAAAAAATAATTGATGATACTAATTTGAAATGAGTAAGGCTCACACTAACAACCAAATATAGCCTAATACCAATACTTGAAGAAATTCTTTATTGACTAGTGGATCACAATCAAAGTCCACTAATCCCATGGGAGTAAAAGAGAGAAATGACAAATGAGAAGTACTGTTACACCTACCCATTTATATATATCACAAGAAACGGTTTATTTGTGATTAATTACTTTTTTTAAAAATAATTTTTTCCTGTCAAGATGAGTTTTTTTTCGTTACAAATTATTATTATGGTCACAAATAATTCACCGTAAATATATTTTTTTTAAATTACAAAAAAAAATTTACAAAGGCTGACTTTTTTGTGTTCAAACTTGAATGGGGACCGTGCTAGTTTCGACGAAGGGACCAGAGATAGTCTTTTCTATTCACTTTAATTTCTTTCTTTGCCTGACCGGGCAATCTGACAATACTTCTTCCGAACTAAAAGTCACCGCAAACAAAGACGGACCCCGACCCAAAAAAAGCGGTGTGAAGAGATTCGAGGAATTTAGAGATGGAAAAGTGTTCTAGTAAACGATTTTGCACACCAATTCGTACACTAATATTAAATATAAGATATTTATTTAATGAAATAATGTGAATTAAATATTAAATTAATTTTTATGAAATAAAAGATCTTATTCTTCTCTTAAAAATTTTTTCTTTTATTTTTATATTGTAATAAAAAAAATTTATGCGAATATTAGTACGCGATTTGATACAGCAAACCGCTTGTACCTAGCAAATAGATTATAAGTCTTTGGGGTTCTTTCGTTGAAGCTTAACGCCTTTTCTTGAATTGCCTTCAGCTCGTCAGAATGGATCCGGAATTGAAGCGGGCTGCTGAGGAAGGAAACGTTCAGCTCTTGTACGATTCGATACGAAAGCATGCAAGAGTCTTAGACGAGGTCAATGAGATTTCATTTGTTGACAGTCCTTTACACGCTGCTGCATCTGCTGGACAGACCCGATTTGCCATGGAGGTCGCCATGTTAAAGCCGTTCTTTGCTACGAAGCTCAATCCAGATGGGTTCACCCCCATGCACCTTGCTTTGCAATATGACCACACCGACCTTGTGCTCTGGCTAATTGATGTTGATAAAGACCTTGTCCGTGTCCAAGCAAAAGGGAAGTGCGAATCCTTTGCATTATGTAACACTCGAACCCAATGAAGCTCTATTTTTATATATTTTTGAACTTATGTGTGTGAAAAATCCAATTGAGTGTTCGAGTTTTTTTTTTAATAGACTATGGGCTTAAAATCTTTGTTTTGGAGGTTTATGATTTTCTTTGGTGTTTATAATTAGGTTAAAAAAAATTTTATGAGTCGATAAGATTTTAGGACTAATTGAATTATTTTTAGAAATTGAGTCGTGATCGATGACTCAAGAAAAAGACCAAGACCCAAGCCCACACCTGTGTCTTTTAAACAATTAAAATCAACTGAGTTTATGATATTTTTGCCACCACGCACAATTGCACTCCCATGGACGTACACCTCTATTCTCCTCAGCTTTAGGGTTTTGTTTTTGCACAAAGAAACCTCGCGCCATTGCCCTACCACACGAAGTCGTAGCTAGCAACTCCTCCTTGCAAACAGTGCACCACCCTCTAGCCCATCCTCACCACCACGGAAAGGCAACCACCGAAGCACAGAGTGTGGGTCACGCTGCCGAGTTCCATCAAGCACGAAGACACCACTCCAGGCCGCATCACCCTCCTTCTGCTTATTTTAAACCGACGCCGCAGCTACCCCACGTAAAGTTCCAGCAACCCAGCCCTTTGTCGTTTGTACTGCTGCTACACTAGTGCACCCCCATGTAAACCACTACCAAGACCACCACCACTGTTGCCTAGCTGTTGAAGGAAACACACCCACGAAATACTTTGTTTTTGACCCCCGAAACAGAGGAAGTAGTCTTCCCCATCATGTGCAAGCAACCTGCCACCCTACGCCGCCAACCTCTTTCACGACATCGCCACTGCACAGAGAGCATCACCGAGCGCTGCACTCCATGCAAGTCCGTCGCTCTCCTCTCGATAAGCTACCACCGAACTCACCCACTCTCCTCTTCGTCTCTTTTCGTCTCTCTCTCTCTTTTTCTACATGAGGTTCCTCTCTCTCTCTCTCTCTCTCACCACTCTCTCTCTTCCAGCGCACCGTCGTAGTAACCATCGCTGCCCACTGCACCCAACTCCGTCGCAGCACCACTCTTCACGGTGAACCTCCATCACGTTCGTAGCTTCTATTTTATTCAAAGAATTTGGTTTTACGTAAGTGTAATTACATGCTTCTAAGCTATATTTTACACTAATATTGCTAATTACTTTTTTACTTTTTGAACTACAAGTTTTGCTAATGTTTTTTAAAATTTTAATACGTGTTAATAAACTCTTATTTAATTATAATTACATAAATCATTTAAGTATTTTAACATATTATTAACTAAAGATTTATTTTAAGAGTAAACGATACCAGTGTAATGTTATTTTTACACTTTAGATATGATTTAGTTTATTAAAAAATAGTTATGGTTTATTTTAAAATATTTTGGGATAACTATATTATCTAGTATTAAACTTTATAGTTTGTTTTTAATAATAAATAGGTCAAACTTTTAAATATTTTAGTCAAAGTGATTAAATGGACATTGATGATTTTAGAAAGTGATGATTTATAATTTGAGCTTATGAAATTTTAGGTTTTGAGGAATTAAATAGGTTATTTTAGAAGCATAGGCTTAAATATTGAAATACGTGATTAATTGAAAATTACGATAATTACGTGATTATTTTATAGGTGACGATTAAATATTGTTCGGCATTTTTTAGAAAAATTCTGAAAAAGCTAAGAAGTCCAGCTAAGCGGGATTCCTATAATAAATTTTGCATAAAAATAAAATAAGTTGAGGTTGATTTTTAAGAAGTATGCATATTTTGTTATTAAAAGAAATTTGAACTACCTCAATTATTTGTTTTGCATTACTCTTGAGATCTTGTTTACGAATAAAGTATTTTTCTGGCATGATTGGTGTAGACATAAGCTTAGTTTTGACATTCTATTTTCTGAACTGTGCAAAAGAGAGCGAATATGTAATTTTGTACATAAATTATGTTTTTGTGATCTGATTTTGTTCTGTTCTGAAAATGTTTTGTACTCTGATATGATATGATGAGATTTTTGAAAACCTATAGCATAACATTCCGTTTCTGTTTCTGTTTCGTTCAGACCTTACCACGGGTGTAAAACTGTGACCTCTGTTCGGGTTGGTATTAAATTTTCTGTTTCTGGTGTACCCACTTTGGAAACAAAATAGTTTTCTACGTGGTCTTTATTATGTGCACCATCAGGGCTCCTAGAATGAATAAAGGGAAGATTCACATTCAATTTCTACTCGGTTAGCTACTGGGATTTGCACAACCCTACCACGGGGGTTAAACATGGTCTCTATTTTGATATAATAAGATAAGATGAATATGTTCAGTTATGCTCTGCCAAAAGAGATTTTGCATAAGAATGTTTTCTGGAAATTTAGCTCTTATATTTTTTGGTAATATGTTATGATTTTGAATTTTGAAAACAAGTATTCTGATTCTATATTCTGAAAAAAAATATTTTGTTCAACATTCTGAATTCTGATAAATGCTCATGTTTACAAACTGGTATATGTTTTTTGCTTACTGAGTTGTTGATAAATCATCATTTATCTCCAAATATTTTTCAGATAATTTTGATGATTTAACTGGAGAACAAGAGTAGGAAGTTTTAGGAAGATGTGACGATCATAGTGGAATAAGTGTCTGAGGGTACAAGTGCTTATTTGAGAATCATAGTTAGCAAATCGATTTATTTTCGATTATTTTGAATTGATGAGTTAATGATATTTTTGAGTCTTCAGAAAGTTTTTAATTTATGTTATTGATAATTTCTTTATTGTCCCTATGAAGAAACATAGATATTTTTGTTAAGTAAAGAAATTAGTATTTTATAGAATTTTCTGGATTTTATAGTTGTGTTATTGAAGTTGATATTAGGTATTAAGATCTAACTCTTCAGACCTTCGGGATCGGAACGTTACACATTATCTAGCACAAACTGGAAACCTTCACCTTCTGCATGCATTTCTACAAGTTTGCCCCAAATCCCTTGAAGTTGTAACAACTCAAAGGGAGACTGGCTTGCATATTGCACTAGAACGCAACATGTTCGATGCTTTTGAATACCTGGTGGGATGGCTTCGACGTGCCTGCATTACAAGAAATCAGACTTTTTCTAGCACTCAAAATTGTCGCAAATAACCCTACTAATCGTTGCAATTGATTATTTACAGCGATTTTTAATTCGCTGCATATTTGACAAAATTAAAGTGTCATTTTTTATCAATTTCAACGATAGGAAAAAATTGTCACAAGAAACTACTATTTTCGGCAATTTTTGTTCGCCACAACTGTACCAAAAATCAACGGAATTGGTCTTTCCGTTTACCATTAAATCGTTGAAAACAGTTAATTGGAGCGATATATATCGTCGCATAAAGTGTTAAAATCGCTGCAATAGACATTATTTTTCCCAACGATTTCAGTTATCGTCGCGATAATTCATTTTCAACTGGGTAATTATCACCCAAAAGCAGTATTTACTGCGAGTAAAGATCGCCACAAATAAGTTTCTGAGACAAAAAATTATTTGTGGCGACCGTTACGCGCCGCAAATGTTGTAATCAGAAAATAAAAAAACAATGAACAAAACAGAATACATAAAAAATATAATACACATCCAAATTATATTCAGTATGAAATTTCTAGATGGCCACACAAAGCTCAAGCTAATTGCAAGTTAACATTTATATCAAATAATAATTAAGAACTACTAAATAAAAAAAACACCCAAACAAGAAAGAGAGTGAATGGGAGAATAAAAAGTACCTTAATTTAATATCCATAGCGCACTCTGTTGCTGCAAGCCTGCAATGTGCCTGTAGTATTACCTTCAATTAGAGGTAGGCAGCTTCTTACAACTCTACGAAAAAAAGTAACATTCTTACAACATTCTTGGAAGCTGTAAATGTTACCTTTAGAGAAAAACACTAAGATCAAGCAAAAGCAAGAACTTTCAGCCTGTGAGTTGCCAAACACAAGCTAGTAATTTAAGTTAAAGTCTAATGTACAAGCAACCAATTAACTAACTAAATCTAAAACTGCAAAACATTGGAGAAAATCTGAAAGACTCAAGTGAGAGCAGAGCAGGTGACTAAATCTAAAAACTGCAAAACATTGGAGAAAATCTAAAAATTGAAAGACTCAAGTGAGAGCAGAGCAGGTGCATAAATCTAAAAATTGCAAAACTTTGGAGAAAATCTCATTTAATATAATCAAGAGTTAGACTTCTCGTCTTACTTCTTCTGCTGCTCCTTCTTCTGTCGATTTTCTTTCATTTTATGCACATTGGAGAACTATATTAGAAGCAATAAAAGTCTTCACACTTAAAGACAAAAAAAAAAAAAAAAAAAATTACGATTGTTTGTTAACGTACCTTGATTATATTCTCAGTTTTCTCCTTCTTCTTCACTTTTCAGAAGCTGAAAGGCCTCATGCTTCTGAAGTTTCATCTGCTCTTCCTCTTCCTTTATGAGGTTGACAACTTCTTCATCTTTCTTCTACTTGGAAGCTTCCATTTCTTGCAAATACATTTCCTTATTCTTCTTTGCCATCTATAAGTTTCAAATAGAGAGAATAATGAGACTCGAGCAAAACAGGAATTTAAGCCATGATTACTTGGGGCACAAAATTTTTCTTTGAAAATGAATTAACTGTTAACCTCTTCATAAGGTCCTTTATGTTCTTCTATCATGTGTTTCCACTCTTCAACACTGATTCTTGCAACCTATTACAAAGCCAAAATTCATCAAATTAGAGGAGAGCAAGTGGCTGAAAAACTGGAATAATATTGAAAATGAGAATTGTGATAATAAAATACCACTAAAACACTCTTCTTCTCCGCAGGCAGTGCAACTTGGCTACTATTTGTGAACAAGAAGAATGCTGACATTGGATGCTTAGGTTTCAATGGATACTTATCCTTCCTATGAACAAAAATGAGAAATGTTAGTAACGTTGTTAACATACATGATTCTCATGTTAATAATGCTTTTATTTTTTTTAAAGAGAAAAATGATCTAGAAAGTAGTCATAATGAAGCATAGAAAAATATAAGCTTGTTTGGAGAATGATATTTTAAGGTATATAAAACAACATCTTAGTTGCATAGATTCGTTTGAAAACTATATATAAATAAACTAATATGATTAAGATAATCAAGGTTTGCAGTTGAAGTGTTGAACATCTGGTCAAGTCTGACCAACACAAGCTAACCTGAAAATCATTAAAAAAAAAAATTAGAAAAGATTTCTTCTCTGTATTTTTTCTATTATGCTTTACTTTTCAAACTTTTTGGAGGTAGGCCTCAGCTGATTATGGTGGGAAACTCCTGCAACTAACATTTACCTGTTCTTTCTCTAGGCTCCTAACAAAGCCCAACCAAACCAAAGATGAGCAAAGAACAGTAAAAAATCAACAGGACAATTTCGACATTATTTATAGCAAGTCATGTCAGTTCGTAAATTTATTTTTTGTAAAGTCTGTCTAAACCTAGCATTTGATCTTTTATTGAATAAAGATGTCATCATGAGAATATACAATAGCTTGGTAATAGCTAGCATGGAGTGTGAAAAGAGTTTAGATTCAGCTTCAACATATGAAAGGTGGAAACAAAGGCACTGAAGCAATCTCAGAAGAGTTCTTATACTTACAAAGTCAATGTGTAAAAATACAGCTTCCACATCAGGTTAATGTGTTTAGTATGTCAATAAGCAGACTAAAAATTAATTTTTCAGATGGAACTTTCAAAATGAATATTGTACACTACTGCAGGCTCACATATGGCTTCTAAAATTTTAAGGTGTAAAATGAAATCATGAACTCTTTATGCTCCTTGGAGAAACATGCTCCCTTGTGCTTTCTTTACTTATAAAAAACAGCTGTAAGAAACTATTATTTCGTGAAATTGTATCACTTGTTAACAGAAGGAATTCGCAGCCCTTTTTAAATAAAATAAAAAATAAGCATTTTATAATGATAGGCATATATCCAATTTATATCCTTTTCTTGATGTTATAAAACCAAAGCATGAGGTTGCAGACCAAAGAAAAAGGACTACACAGAAAATTTTACATGGCAGGAAAATAGTGCAGCCTATCATTTTTAAATACCTAAAAATAAAGGAGCGAGAGAGGGGCAAATCCAAAACAGAGTTTTTGAAGAGTCAAACATCCTTTGACGATCCCCACCATCTATTCACGAGGCTTTGTCCACATCTACAAGTCATGAAAACCAGGTTTCAAGACCAACATTCACATATAGCAGAGAAATAATGACATGAGTTGCATAAAAAATATATAATGTGACCCATACTACAGATCCTCAAAGTTACATTAGCTTTCAAAACTAGCGTCAACAGGGAGCTAGGAAAAGAAGAACACCTCCATTTCCAAAACCACAACCTCTAGTTTAAAAGATGATTATACAAAACTAATAAAATAGATAAATCTATTGCTATATAGATTATCTTTGTATAGTTCAAGAATATATTGTCAAAAGAAAAACAAAAGTTCAACAAAAAATAAAACCAAGTTTTCTAAAAAATAAGGTAAAAAAATTAGAGATAATACAAGAAACTTAACCATCAGATGTATGGATAATCAACTTCCTACTTCATTTTCATTGGCCTAAAGACAATAAAAATAAAATAACCATCAAGTGGTGAACTCATCAATGCTGCAGGGTAAAGTATTACATGCACAAAAAACAAATATCCTCACCAATACTTAAGTGCCTCGAGAATATATGGCCCAAGCCTTATATTCTAAGTCTCTGGCTTCATGACATCCTTGCAGATCTTATAAACTTCTAAGAACAGTGATATCATAACACTAAACAAACTAATATATATTACATCATCTGAGCAACCTGTAAAAATAGTGGAATTGAATGTGCAAAACTCATTTATTTTTATGCAAAATTCAATTGTAGCATCATATTGACACTACAAAACCAGAACTAACATTATGTAGGTGTTATAAAAGAAGATAACATCTTGCAATTTGTGGAACACCATTTACCCATCAAAGAGTTTGTTGGTTTATTTACGTTTAATTCCAACAAAAAAGTGCACACACTTATTCATTCAAATGTGATGATTGTAGAAAGATTCCTCTCAGCGCATTTAACAACTTTGGACAATACCCAATGGGCCTTTAACAAAGTACATCAAATTAGTAGTGTTTTCTTAAAGTAAAGATACCAATATCATTATAAATGTGGACAAGGAAAAACAAAATGTGCAGATTCTCTAACCTTGAATCAGTAAATTCACGTCTATACATTTCCAAAATCAACTTTAACTCCATATCACTTTCCTTCAAGGTTAACTCATCTGCCTTAGTCTTCACACCTCCTTCTCATTTGGTAACAGTGGGTTACAAATAAAGCAAGGGAGAGAGGGATGACCTCGGGCTACTGGGCTAGACGGGAAGGAGAAGGGGGCTCCAACGAAGGACTAGCGACGGCGTCGAGGTGTGGGTGGTGGCAAACGGCGCCCCCAGTGGCGGCAATATAGAGAAATCCGAGAGAGAGAGAGAGAGAGAGAGAGAGAGAGGTGAGGCCAGATTCGGAGAAAAGGAAAGAGATCGGAGTAGGGCTAGGGGAGAAGGAGGGGGTAGCCATCGAGGTGAGGTGGCGGCAGCGTGGTGGGGTCATTGGCGTCGGGCTGTCGGCGGCGGAGGCTTGAGGCAGAAAAGGGTTGGGGAGAGAGAGGAGGAGGGGGGTGAGGGAAAGGGCTGGGGGGAAAGAAATGAGGGGAAATGGCAGGGCACGGGTTTTAATTTTATTAGCTTTTGCGATGCCTTTCATTCGCCACTAATAAGATTTAATCGCCCCATATGCTTTCTACGACGATAATGGTTGCCGCAAATATGCTCAATTGCAGCGATGTTTCTAATCGACGGAACTCTAATGCCGCTACAGTTAACAAATCTTTTTTGCGGCGAAAAAAATCACCGCTAAAGGTAGAAAAGTCGCCACAAAAAGTAAAGTCGAAATTTTGCTCCTCCGTTTCCCACCTTCGCACTTGAAATTATGCGGTAACTTAAAAAATCGCTGGAAATAAGGTATATTTCGACGATTTTTTTTTCGAACGATTTTAAAATCGCTCGAAAATGCCTAATTTCTTGTAGTGTTGGTTTAGGCATGCTAACTCGTGGGAAATGAAGTTATTGAATTGGAGGGATGACGAAGGCAACACTATGTTGCACATTGTGGTATCAAGAAATCTACCCCAGGCAAGTTCTGTCCAGCCATATTTTCTTCTACTGGAATATACAATTAGAATACTGGAAGTCTCTATCTCGTTGAGCATAGGTCTGGCTATCTGTAAGAATTTAATTTCCAAAGCATGTAAGGCTCTTCCTCAAGTGATACTATTACTCATGGTTTCAGTAGCTAGATTTTATTTTATCCATTTTTCTTTCTAGCAGTCGGACTTTTCTTTAGAGATCTAGGGTACGTACGGGAGTAGTTTAGTACGTAGCGTTGAATGCTTACCGTGTTGGGATCAATAATTATGAGTGTCTACATTGTTCAGGTTGTGAAGTGTGTTAGAAACAGTTAAAAACAGAAAGTGAAGATGAGAAGAAACTGATTTGATAAGAAATTGATTCTCATTTGATATGTTTTGATTACACAAGGGTCACATATATATATACACGTTACAAAAAAAGACAAGTAAAAGGAAGCTACTACAATTTAACTTTTGATTATGTACACAACATCAATTCAGAACTTTTGTGGACAGTATGGTAGAGGCAGCTTTATGCATTGTGTTCCTCATATTTCTTTGTATGCAACCATGCATTTCTTTAGCTGACCTTCTTCTTTTCTGTGCCATCCTTTTTGCTGCTGCTGCTGCCTTTTTCTTTCCATGTACTGCAGCATACTTTATCAGCTTTATGCATGTTTTGAGTGCTGCAATGTAGTTCAGCCATGCTTTGGTTGCTGTCCTCGTGTGGAACCAGATTGCATTTCACTTTATTACATTGTATTCTGTAAGACTCCCCTTCAAGATGGGCATAGATGTTAACAGTTCCCATATTGGATAGTAAGAATTAAAATGTAGAAGTTGGTAAAGCCTTAGTGAAAATATCTGCCAACTGAAATTTTGAGGACACATGCATAGGTGTGATAATACCAGCCAAGACCTTTTCTCTAACAAAATGGCAATCTAGTTCTATATGCTTGGTCTTTTCATGATAAATTGGATTCTTTGTAATGTGGATGGCTGCTTGGTTATCACATAAGAGGGAAGTAGATTGTGCATGGTCAACATTAAATTCTTTTAGCAAACCGAGAAGCCACATGATCTCACAACTTGTAGATGCTAGTGCCCTATATTCAGCCTCAGCTGAAGATCTAGAATTGTTGCTTGCTTCTTAGATTTCCAGCTTATTAGTGAATCTCCAATGAATATACAGAACTCTGTGAGAGATCTTCTTGTCTCGGGGCAGGCAGCCCAATCTGAATCACTATAGGCCCTTGGATGTAAATCTAATTTGGATGACAAGAAAATGCCTTGACCTATGGATCCCTTGAGGTACTTGAGAATCCTATAGGCTGAGTGCATATGAGGTTGTGAGGGTCTATCCATGAACTGGCTTAGAACACTTACAGCATAAGTGATGTCGGGTCTAGTGATGGTTAAGTAAATTAACCTTCCAACGAGTCTTCTATAAGATGTAGGATCTTGGAGGATTTCTTATGTGGTGTGACTCAATTTATGGTTCAATTCAATAGGTGTGGAAACTGTCTTTGTGCCAAGTTAGTCAGATTTTGATTGATGAAATCCAATGGCAGTGAATGAATTTGAAAACTTTGAGAACCATTGCCTAGATGCTTGCTTAAGTCTATAGAGACACTTATTTAACTTGCATACCAAGTTCTCCCCCTCAATCTGCTCACTCTTGATGTGATTGCCTGGAGGTAATTGCATATAGATGTTCTCATCGAGGTCTCCATGGAGAAAGGCATTGTGAACATCCATTTGAGTGAGGGACCAGTTTTTAATGGCTGCTATAGCAAGGAAAACTCGAACTGTGGTGAGCTTTGCAACTGGACTAAAGGTCTCTTGGAAGTCAAAGTCTTCTTTTTGAGTGTAGCATTTAGCCACAAGTCTGGCTTTGTGTCTTTCAAAAGATCCATCTGATTTCAGCTTGGTTTTGTAAACATATCTACAACCAATTGCAGTTTTGTTGGGGGGGTAAGGTGGTGACAGTCCATGTGTTGTTTTCTTCTAGAGCATGAAGTTTAGCTTTCATGGCATCTTGCCAATGCTCAAACCTGACAGCTTCATTATAGGACTGAGGTTCATGAAGTAATGAAAGGAAAACAGAAAATGACTGGTGAGAGGGAGAGAGATTTTTGTAAGTCATGTAATCATGAAGGGGGTGATTTGTGGAGGAGGAAAGGAAGGGTTGAGATGCTGCAAGCTGGCAATGATATTGATGAAGATAAGCAAGTTGGTTCCTATTTCTAGTGGACCTTCGAAGAGGGAAAGGTTGTGAGTGAGCAGGTGAAGGAAGAGTGGAGGGGTCAGCTGGTGAAGAGAGTTCTTCATCAGCTGGTGAAGAAGGTTCTGATGAAGAAGGTTCTTCATCATTGTGTGATTGAGTGAGGGTTTGAGAAGTTTGGGGAAATGAAAAGATGTCATCTGGTGGTGCAGGAGGAAGGACAAGGTTATTGGGGAAGGAAGACATGTCATTGTTTGAAGGGGAACTAGATTTGAAGGGGAAAATGGATTCATGAAAAATGACATTTCGAGAGATAAAGGTAGAGTGAGATTCAATGTCATACAGCTTATAACCTTTGACATTAGCAGGATATCCTAAGAAAATGCAAGGTTTAGCTCTATGTTCAAATTTGGTTCTGTTTTATTTAAGAGTGCTAGCATAAGAGAGACAGCCAAAGACCTTAAGGTGAGAATATGAAGGTGGTGATGAGAAAAGCATCTCATATGGAGATTTGTTGGAGATGAGAGGTGTGGGGATTCTGTTAATGATATAGGCTGCTATTAAGACAGTATCTCCCCAAAATTGGATTGGCAATGATGCTTGAAAGAGAAGGGCTCGAGCAACATTCAAGAGATGTTGGTGTTTTCTCTCAACAACACCATTTTGTTGAGGGGTATATACACATGATGTTTGATGAATGATGCCATATTTTTTTAAAAAATCAATCATAGCAAATTCAAGTCCATTGTCAGTTCTGATTTGCTTAATGTTTTTGTTGAATTTAGTTTGTATGAGATGGAAGAAAGATTGCAAGAGAGATCTTGTATCTGATTTTAGTCTCATTAGGAAAACCCAAGTAACTCTCGAATAATCATCCACAATTGTTAAAAAATAATGAAATCCATGAAGGGAAGCATGGGAGTATGGATATATCACAATGGATTAAATCAAAGGGAAATGAACTACTTGAAACACTTGAAGGGAATGAAAGTTGTTTCTGTTTAGCCAAATGACAAACTGTACAATGAGATTTTTCTTTGGACTTTACATTAGGTACATTAGAATGAATTGAATTCATTCTTTGAGAGGATAAATTTCCTAATCGGCAATGCCATAAGTCAAAATCTTGGTGTACAGCAGCTTGGTTGACTCGAGTTAGACTAGATGGGCTTGAAGATGGAATATTGGAGTTGTCTGGTGGTGAAGACAGTAGGTAATAGAGACCAGCGTGGACTTTAGCAAGTCCAATCGTCATCCATGAAGAGAGGACCTAAATGAAACAGAGATTATTTAAGAAAAATAGACAAGTGTCTGGTCTGTGAGTGAGTTTACTGACTGAGATGAGATTGAAAGCAAATGAGGGAACACATAGGACATCAATAAGAAGGAGAGAGTCTGAAAGTTTAACAGTGCCTATGTGTGTGACTTGAGCTTTTGTACCACTTGGAAGTTGTACAAAAGCTTGAATGCAACAGGAAGAATTAGTAAAAAAAGAGGTGGAGCACACCATGTGATCAGTGGCTCCTGTGTCCATGATCCATGGTGTGTGATGAAATGTATCATGCTGGTCTTGTAAATGAGCAGTGAATTTATCATGACTTGTGACATTGAAAAGAGAAAGGTTATGAGAGATGCTAGGACTGGAAAAATAATGATGATTACCTGCTAGATTGGAGTGAGATGTTGTTGAAGGGGCAGGTTCTGAAATAATTGGTGAGGGATGCATAGGTGGTGGCATGAGAGGTTTATTGTGTCCTGAGGTCAGCTGAGGGAATTGAGCATTGACAAGAGCTACGAGGTGTTGTGCTTGTACTTGAGAGAGGTTTAACTGAGAGGTACTTGGTGCAGGAGATGCATGGCTTTCAGCAATAGTTTGATCCATAATGGAACCATCAGAGCAACCTGGTTTGCAGAGTGAGCAGCAGGTTTTCAAAACCATTTCCAAACTTGGATTTGGTGAATTTGAAAGTGGGTGGAAACCCTATTAGTTTGTAGCATTTCTCCTTTGTGTGTCCCATCTTCCCACAATGTCCACAAACCAAATCTGTTTTCTCCTTTTTCTTTGAGAAATTTTGATAAGCAAGCAAGGCAGATGGTTCTGTGGTATGAACAACTATGTTTCTTGCTTGCCTTTGCCTCTCTTCTTGTAAAATAAGTGAGAAGGTCTTATCTAGAGAAGGCAAGGGGCTCAACAAGATAACTTGCCCTCTAACAGCATCATAGCTATGATTTAAACCCATTAAAAATTTGAAAACATAGTCCCTCTGCTGAACTTCACCAACATTCCTTGAAGCATTACAAGTACATAAACCACAAGAGCAACAAGGAAGTAGTCTATAGCTATGCAGTTCTTCCCAAATGGCATTAAGTTGGGTGAAGTAGTCACTTACAGAAAGGTGTCCTTGAACTATGCCACTGAGTTTGTGTTGAAGGTGATATATCATAGCTTCATCAGGCTGTGCAAAGCGCTCCTTGAGTTTATCCCATACCTGTTTAGCTGAAGTCATGAAGAACACATTAGAGGCTATGTCCTTGGAAACTAAATTTAAAATCCAAGCAAGCAGGATGTTGTTGCATTGTAACCAAGATACATAAGAAGGATCTGCAAGGTTAGGAGTGGGGATGGTGCCATCCAAGAATCCTGACTTATTCTTGATTGAAATGGAAAGAAGAAAAGATCTGCTCCAAGAAATGTAGTTGGAGCCAGTCAAGGGTGGTGAAACAATGACAGTGTTTGCATTGTCACTGTGATGCAAGAAAAAGGGGCTATTTGGATCTTTTATAGGAGAAGGAGAAGAAGAAGAGGAATATGAGGAGGCCATAGGTTCAATGAAAGATGATTAAAAAATGAGAAGGTATTGCAGGAAATTATTCCTGCTCTGATACAATGTTAGAAACTGTTAAAAACAGAAAGTGAAGATGAGAAGAAACTGATTTGATAAGAAACTGATTCTCATTTGATATGTTTTGATTACACAAGGGTCACATATATCTATATATACGTTACAAAAAATAGAAAAGTAAAAGGAAGCTACTAAAATTTAACTTTTGATTATGTACACAACATCAATTCAGAACTTTTGTGGACAGTATGGTAAAGGTAGCTTTATGCATCGTGTTCCTCATATTTCTTTGTATGCAACCATGCATTTCTTTAGCTGACCTTCTTCTTTTCTGTGCCATCCTTTTTGCTGCTGCTGCCTTTTTCTTTCCATGTACTGCAACATACTTTATCAGCTTTATGCATGTCTTGAGTGTTGGAACGTAGTTCAGCCATGCTTTGGTTGCTGTCCTCGTGTGGAACCAGATTGCATTTCACTTTATTACATTGTATTATGTGAGAAAGTGCTTAGTCAATTCTGCATCAGTTGAAAAAAACATCAAGAACTCAAGAGGGTTATACCGCTCTAGACATCTTGCAACATCAAATGATGTTACAAGTTCATGACTACGAAGAGATCAAGGATTTGCTATGTCGTGCCGGAGCTTTAAGTGCGCTATCTCTTCTGATGAATTTCTATCTCTGACAGATTATTTCAGAGGCCTATCTCAATTTATGAAAGTTTCTACAAATGCAAGTTTCGTCAGAGAATGAAATTAACAAATGAGGTACGCAATCTGTTGTTGGTGGCTGCTACACTTGTTATAGCAATTGCATACCAAGCAGCAATCTGCCCTCCAGGAGGAGTTCAGCAAGACAACTCCTATCCTGGAATCGGTCAGTTCAATACAACAACCAAGATTAATGCTAATAATGACCATGAAGTGAGTCAACCACCACACCTTGCAGGAACAGTAGCCATGAGCACTACAAACTCATTTTTGTTCTTCATTTCAAACACCCTTATGTTTTATATAACAGGCATGACAATGATCTTCCTTCTCCCTTCAGGGTTTACTCGCATTTTGTTCCACCCACCCCTTACATTCCTTGTTTTGTGCTATAATATTTCAATATTTACCATTTTCCCGACAGCCAGTATCCCACATCTTGTACTTCTTATGTTTTGTGGATCCCTTCAGTTTTGGTCCATCCTCCCGGCAATTATAACTGTGTCAGCGGATAGGACGACTGAGAGGCTCAGAAGACTGAGATGGACTATTCTTCCGATAACTGAATGCTCGACCCAAGTTACTCATGGTTTAGTTGGTAATCGCTAAGTTTAATTAATATATATTGCTTTTGGAATTCCAGCTCCAATCGATAGACGAATGGAAAAGCATCCTCTCTCTCTCATTTTCTTATCTTTCCAATATTATCCTTCTTGTTATTACACTACAAGAGAATGCATTTTATGGGACAAAATTTAAATGGCATTTTTGCCCCAAACAAGTATTAGAGACAAAAAAGTTTCATCTCTACTTTATCCCAAATGGTCTTTCTCAAAAGGTTTTTGGAGACGAAATTTGAATTTTGTCCCAAAACATACTTCTTGGGATGAAATCTGGCGGAATCGGTCAAAAACATTCGAATGAGAATATTATTTGGGGATGAAACGTTTTTGTCGCAAAAAACTGCTCGAATGGAAGATATATTGTTTGAACGGTCGGGTTTTATTCGAACTCAATCGAAATTAGTTTCAAACAACGCGAATTTATTTGATCCTATTAGAATGAATGGTGTATTCAAACAGGTTGTCTGGTCAAACAGATATATTTATGTTCAAACAAAAACAATCTGATCGAACGCGATTTATATACGTTCGAATTGAAAACATCTATTCGAACGGGTGATTCAATATTTTTGTTCAAAAGGTGTATGATACATTCGAATGATAACAAATGTGTTCAAACATGCTATTATTTGTTCGAATGTTCAAACATGAAGTCTGTTTGAACAAACAATTAATCTGTTTGAACAGAATTGACGCCATTCGAATGGTTTTGATTGGGAGTTCAAACGGAAACTAAAATATGTTTGAATGGTAGTCATGTTATGGTAAACTATAAATTCAAATATGAAACTAATATTAAATATTATAATTAAAACACCACATTTGCACAAATGTTACATGAAATCAGAATAATAAAAAGACAACTAAAGAAAATAAGTTCTAGGATTGTGGTTGCATAGAGTTTTGAGATATCATTAATTGCCATTATTTGAACATTTTTTGGGATTGAATCTCCAAATTCTTCTGCATGTTTTCTTCTAATCTCGCTTCTATATCCGTTGTCTGATCTAATTGAGTCTACAACTATCATTGCTTGGACCTCAATATTCGATCTCGAGCCTTGCTTTCTCTAATTTCCAAGAGTTGTTATTCAATCTGACTTGAGAAGAGGATGATGATGTTGAGGAAGGATTCACTCAACGTTCTAAACCCATCAAATATATAGAATGTGGTCCAAAACCTGAGAAAAAAAAAAATCTAAATATCATTCACAGACGATTCATCAGATGAAGCCGTAGCAATTTCCATAAGTGATACCATTTTGTCCTATAAAAATAATCATTAGAGATAGTATAAGTAACAAAAATATTATTAGATACAAATAAAGAATTTAAACTTACATAATTTGTGTAACGCACGTCCTTGTGGTGAGATTTTAGAAAATGATTTTAAAAAAAGGAGATGAGAATTAATGAACTTCTAAAACTTTTTCCTTCCCTTCATAGGATATAAAATATTCTCCGGTTAAAATTTAAAACTTGCTTGCATTTACAAATCTAAGAGAGAGTTTTACAACAAAAATCATTAAACTAAAATATAAGTTCTTTTGCAAAAATAAGATTCCATATATTACACAAAAGGTCTAGGCCTCCGTCACCTTTTCCTTGAGCTATGTCTGTCCTCATTTCATTCCTGGGTGTGGCACTCATAAAAACAAAATGAGTCGAATACTTAGTAAGTATTACTTCATACCGTAAAAATATTTTCACATAGGTTTTCATTTATACATTCTCACTCGTATACATACTTTACACAAAATTTTCATTTCTTTAAATAGAAATGGCCAACCGGCCTACTTCCCTGCTGCGTTATCAGCTGCTATGGCAGTATGCCAAGTCATCCGATATTAAAAAAAAAAAACATGAAAGATATATGCAATGAAGGGAAATTGAAATGGGTCTGTCTTCTCATTGTGGTCATCATTCCTTGAGCAAAACTAGAGAGTTCCTGTGAAGCTGAAGCATTCCGTCCTTGGTCACCATCTTGGGTGATGGATTCCGGTTGTTGCGGTCGCCCTTGTCACATAGCTGAGTTGAGGTGCTCGTCATGGGTGAGAGAGAGGTATGCGGTTGCCGTGAGAGGTCCACTGATGAGTGTACGAAAGTGCACTCTAAATACCCTATTATTGGACTAAAATGCAAAAATGTTAATAGAAATCATTGGAAATAATGTGTATTCTTGAATTGAGTTTCTATTTACTTTGAAATATTCCTGAGCAGATTTTTATGTTTAATTTCAAAGTCTATAAAAGAGCAAATCTAAATCCATTCAAATTCAAAGGACTTTCAAGTGAACAAGATGTTGGAACAACCTAAGAACTTTCAACGAGTGTAGAACTCTTCAAATAAAGATAATAATGAGATTTGAAAGTAATTCAGATTAGAGTCCAAAATACACTTGGAGACAGAATGGACATACTTTAGTATTTTAATCATAATTTTCTGCTCAAATATTAGATTGATACGATTCTTAATGCTTTGGAAAACTATCTTAAAGGACTACAAAATTGTCTCTAATAAGGACTAAGAGTGTTCATCCGGGTTCCGACCCAGGAACCCGGGTATACTCAGACTGAAACCGGGTTGGAACCCGGACTTGGTTGGTACGGATTAGATCTGGGCCGAAACCTGGACGAATCTGAATTTTTGAAACCTGAAAATCCGAGTTCCAGGTTGTACCCGGAATTTTTTTAAAAAAAAAAAAAAGTCCATATAAAGGGTTAAGATGCATAATTTTTTTTTTTTTATAAAAGCCTATAATTAAAATGTTGAAAAGCAAAATTCTTCTATATTTATTAAAAAAAATGTTGAAAATCATAATTTTTTATAAAAGCCTATATTTTATGAAAATTTTTTCTAAGTCATCATTAAAAAGCACAATACTAACATTGTCCATAATAATAAAAATATATAAAAACGAAAAACTACAATGAATGCAATCCACTACATATTACATTATTTGTTATTTATACATTACATTACATTACAAAATACAAAATTACAAGATATGAATTACAAAATCATTAGCATGGTCTTCCATCAATGATTTAATCTCAATCCGAGTAGCAACTTCAAGTGATTTGACTGACTGGAGATCCTGCAAAAAACAAAAGTTTTGAATACTTAGAAAAGCTATGTAGTCTTTTAATCTCACACCAAAATTGTAACGCCAAAATTGTTGATGAGAAAAAACTCTCCTTGAGATAAATTCCAATTCTTGTCTTTATGGAACAGCAAGATAAATTACATTTCCAAGCTCTATTCCTCACAGTTCATAACAAAAAGAATGACAAGTCAACAACATGTCCCAATACTTGATTAGAAACACAAGGTAACGAAAGGAAGACACTCAAATAATAAACCAAAGATGTCAGATCCAAAGCTTTTGGGAAGAAAAATGCTACCACAAAACAATGCATTTGATCTCTCACAGCATGCTTAAAAAAGAAATCCAAATCACCACACTTTGGACATTTTTATGCCAAATAAACAAAGTTTCCCCTTCAAGTTCAAGGTGTTGTCGCATTCCATATCATATAAAGAAAACAATAGAAAGTAAGACCCATGACACTGAAGTATAGAAAGCCGAATCAGGTTTACCACTAACTGGAACAAGAAGAAGCTAATGTTAGCTGAAAAATAGTGGGATACAGACATGACACTGTTTTTACAAGACTTGTGGGATACAGACCACATCCTTCCCACCCAACAATCTAAGCTATGATGAGGCAATGCAAAATTGAACCAAAAAAGAGAATTAATTAGTTACTAAATGTGGCATCATAATAATGGCTCCAAAAAATCTTTAAGGTGACGTTGAAAAGTAGTGTACTTCCCCTTTTATGGAATCAAACAAAAAGCTCAAGGAGATCAGAAAAACTATAAAAAATCACCATCAGGAACAGAGTTTGCCTCTATTTTCTTCACAAGCAAAATTACTTCCCAAGAAGGTTTCCAAAATTTTTTTTGCTGATTCGGTTGGATCTACCACTAGATACTGTAAACCCAAATCAATATTGTAACTTAGACCAAGAACACATTGCCATTAAAGTAGCTCTAAGAAACAGAGGAAAAAGATGGAAACATGTTAACAACTATCCAATATGATAAAAACCAGAATTATATTTGTGAGTTTGAACCACAAAACTAAAGAAATTAACATTAAAAAATATTCAGAAACCAAATCATATTCTCTGCCAAACAAATCTGTTATAAGAAAATGGGTTTAACATCATCTAAAACTTATGCCCACGATCTATATCTCAAAGACCTAGACCCGGATCTTATTAAGAGACTCTGTGGTTACGGATATTTTCACTCTTCTCCCTTTGGGGTTTCACAAATCTAGATTACTCTATTCAAACATTCACATCAAAATAAACCCAAAATAATGGAGAGAATAGAAATCCAGCTGCAGAAAGGAAGCCAAGACCAACAAAATAGCAGATCTAGCAAAATAACAGCATATAATAGACCCAAATAAATAAATAAAACCTCACGTTTAAAAACAAACCCAAAACAGATTCACATCCTTTTCCCACATGCTTACAAATCTAAAACATTGTCAAAAAACACAAATTTGGAAGTGCAAAGCATGGGTTTCGGGGATATTTCCCAAAGAAGGAGATGCGAGCCTTAGGTTTGTTCGGAAGAACTAACACAGTGACAATATTTCACAACCCAAATCGAAATAATAGCACCAACACAGAGAGAGTATGCAAAATGGAGAAAAACTAACCTTGGTTGTAGAAGTCGACGACGAAGCAAAAAAGTAGAAGACGACGTCCACGAGGAACAGATCTTCGATCGGGAAAGGAAGAGTCACAGGAGCTAGGGTTTCAGCACGAGAGAGAAAGAGAGAGAGAAGAAGACGACGGAGCCACAAGTGAGAAACTCGAAGAGAAAAGAGAGAGAGAGAGAGAAAGGGGATGGATGAAAGCTAAACCTAAGAAAGAAGATGAACTGAAAAGAAAAGAGAGAGAGAGAGGGGGGACGGATGAAAGCTAAAGTTAAACCTAAGAAAGAGATGAACTGGTACTCGACGAAGGGGCATTTTGTTTTTACGTACAAATGCGGGTACCGGATTGGAAATCTGGAACCCGTTTAAGTCACCCGAACCCGTTTAAGTCACCCGCATCCAGACCATATAGGTCCGGGTTTTATAATCCGGAGGCCCGGATTTGATTCGGGCAGGAACCCGAAACCTGAAAGCGGGTATCCGGGTTTCGGACTGGGCTGAAAAAAAATCAAGCCAGGATGAACAGTCTTAATAAGGATTTCTAAATTTAAACTCCTGAAGTGCGTACGTGACTTTCAAGTTTAGTCCTAAAATTTAGGTAATTTTGTGTGCGGAAATATGAAGACATTAGGGTTTCTTTCCTACCCTTTTTAAACATATCATTAGCACGAAATTGGAGAGTTTAGAAGAGGGGAGACGACTCAGTTTGAAGGAGGAAGATCTAAAATTAACTTCCATGGCTGGCGTTAGCTCTATTTTTCTCTTGAGATTTTTGTTGTCCATTATAGTTATGGGTAACTAAATTCTCAAGTACGGCTAGGAATGAACTTGCACATTATATGGTATTTTTAGTTTATTTTTTATTTATGTATTTGATTTTTAATTATTAAAACTCTTTTATTTTATCACTCTCATAGATTGTTTTTCTTTTTAGCAGTTTGTAAAGGCGGTAACTTCGTTCTCTATTTTAGCTTGCTGCATTATTTTTTTATTTCTTTTCATGGCATTTTTATATTTTTTTTAGTCTTTCTTTACCTTGCATGCACAGATATAGAGACACATTAGGTACATTTGCTTGTAGGCCTGTGGAAGAGTTAGAATCAAATTTTTTAAATCCTTTATTTGATAATCCATCTAGTCCCGAAGAAATGAGTGAACATGATGATCAACCCATTAGAACTCTTCATGATTACCTCCATCCTACATGCACAATCACACCATCATGCATCATGTCTTCAGCTAATACTTGCCAATTGGATTTTAAAATAGGGATGATATAGTTACTCCCTACTTTTCATGGCTTGAAAAATGAAAATCCATATGTGCACATTAGGGAATTTGAGGAAGTAGTTGCGACTTTTCATAGAGAATGCAACTGATGACATTGTGAGACTTAAGTTCTTTCCTTTCTCTTTGAAGGATAGAGCTAAGAGTTGGCTATACTCACTAAAACCCTGATCTATTAGGTCATGGAATGAGATGACTCAGATCTTCTTTAATAAATATTCTCCCCAACATAAGACCTACGCTTTAAAAAGGTAAACCTCCACCAAATTGACAGTAAGACTTTATATCAGTCTTGGAAAAGATTTAAGGAGTTGTTGAGTATGTGTCCTCACCATGAGTATGAGAATTGGCGCTTAGTGAGCTACTTTTACTAGGGACTTACACCTAAAGAGCAACAATTTGTGGAGATGATGTGTAATGGTGAGTTCTTACACAAAGATCCTGATGAGGCCATAGAATACCTTAATGAGCTTGCTGAAAAAACTCATACTTGGACTGGACCTAGTGCTACTGAGAGCACAAATAGGTTACGACCTACAAGAAACCCAAATGGTGGTGGAATTTATCATCTCAGGGAAGAGGATAACCTAAACAAAAAGGTTGAGATGCAACCTAAACAAAAAGGTTGAGATGTACAATAAGCCTTTAATACCTTTCTCTAATACCTATAATTTGGGATGGCACAATCACCCAAATTTTAACTGGAAATTGAAAACTAACAGCATGCACGACCCCTTAGATCATATCCTATACCATATCATGCACCTTTATATTCTATGAGTCATTTAGAAGACACTTTGCATGCTTTTATTGTGACACAAGGTAAGACTAATCAAAAGTTTGAATCTTTGATTACACAGGTTGTTGAAGAAAATAAGGAGATAAAGAGCCATATGTCCAAATTAATGAGCTCCTTGAGTGTGAATGAGCGAGGTAAGTTTCCTTGTCAAGTTCAGTCTGCACCCCATGGTCAACACAAGGCACAAGAGAATTTGAAGGATGTGAATGCCATTGTGACGAGAAGTGGTAAGTCATTACACATCCCAACAATGAACAAATCAGAGGATGTGGAAAATGATTAAGATAGTAGTGATGCCGAGCTGACCAAGGAACCTAAGGTGAGAAAAAAGTCCTGTTAAGATACCATTCCCTCAAACTTTAAAATCAAGCAAGCGAACTTTGGATCCTAACAATGAAATCCTAAAGAATCTAAGGCAGGTAAAAATCAATCTTCCTCTTTTGCATGTGATTAAACAAGTTCCTACTTATGCAAAAGTTCTCAAAGATTTGTGTACAGTTAAGAGGAAGCACCATGTGAAGAAGATAGCGTTCCTGACAGAGCAAGTTAGTGCTCTAATTGAGCAGCGGATTCCTCCCAAGTACAAGGATCCTGGTTGTTTAACCATTACGTGCATCATTGGAAATCATGAGTTTGGGTAAACTTTGCTAGATTTAGGAGCTAGAGTGAATCTAATGCCATATTCTATTTATTTGTAGTTGGGGTTGAGAGAAATCAAACCAACCACTGTGGTATTGCAATGGCTGACCGTTCAGTCAAAGTACCCCGGGTAGTGGTAGAGGATGTTCTAATTCAGATTGAAAAATTTTATTATCATGTTGATTTCATAATACTTGACACTATCTCTGTTGTTGATACTACTTCTACAATTCTTTTGATTTTAGGTAGGCCTTTCCTTACCACTGCTAATGCTCTTATTAATCGTAGGAATGGGCTCATGAAGCTGTCTTTTGGAAACATGACTCTCTAGGTGAATATCTTCCATATTGCAAAACAACCAGAAGATGATGACGAAAGCCACCAGACATACATGATTGACTCACTCATGAATAGGGGAGTTTCTATATCTCATGATTTTAATCCCCTTGAGTATTTTCTTGTTAATTATGAGTTTGATTCTATCAGTGATCCATCTGATGTAGTTGATATTTGTGCTATTTTTTATAGAACTCAAGATTATGACACTCAGGCATGGCAACCAAAGTTTGAGGAGTTGCCTAAGAAATGTGAAAAACAAATTCCTTCAAGTGTGGAAGCACCCAAAGTTGAATTGAAATCTCTGCCTAAGGGTTTAAAGCATGCTTTCCTTGGTTTAGGTGATACTTTTCCTGTCATTATCTCATCTGAATTGTCTTAGTCTCAAGGTGAGAAATTAGTTTGGACCCTAAGTGAGCATAAGTCAGCCTTAGGTTGGAGCATTGCTGATATAAAAGGTATTAGTCCCAGGTCTGTTCTCATAAAATTAATTTGGAGGAAGGAACTAGCCCTGTAGAGACCCCCAGCGTAGGCTTAATCCTACTATGAAAAAAGTGGTGCAAAATAAAGTGTTGAAACTATTAGATGCAGGAATGATATATCCTATTGCTGATAGTAAATGGGTAAGTACTACACAGGTTGTTCCTAAAAAGTCAGGTGTCACTGTGGTGAAGAATGAGCTAGGTGAGTTAGTTCCTACAAAACTTGTGACTGGGTGGCGGATGTACATTAATTATAGAAAATTGAACGCTACCACCCGGAAAGACCATTTTCCCCTCCCTTTTATTGATCAAATTCTTGAGCGTGTGGCTGATCATCCTTTCTATTGTTTCTTAGATGTTTATTCTGGTTATTATCAAATTGAAATTGCATTAGAAAATCAGGATAAAAACCACTTTTACTTGTCCTTTTGATACTTATGCTTTTCGTAGAATGTCATTTCGATTGTGTAATGCACTTGCTACTTTTTAACGTTGCATGATGAGCATTTTTAGTGACATGGTTGAAAATTGCATGGAAGTTTTTATGGATGACTTAACTGTTTTTGGATCTTCTTTTGATGCATACTTATTGAATTTAGAGAGAGTGTTGACTCGTTGTGAGAAGAAGGCATTGTTTTTTTTTTTTTTTTTTGAATCAAAACAATTTGTATTAATCATTAATCAACATTGTTCATACATTTCTTATCCTTTTCTATACTTTCAGAAATACAACTTGGTATATCTTCCATCCAAACTTTCTCAATCTCTAAACTAATAGCCATCTTGGCTAAAATGTGAGCCACTTCATTCGAGTTCCTATTGACAAATTGCACTTTCCAGTTTCTGTATTGTTGCAGCATCTGTTTCACATCTTGAACTATACTCCCATAAGTTGGGAAGTCTTCACTTTCCTCATTTACAGCCTTCACAATAGTATATGCATCACCTTCGAAAATCACCCTATTGAAGCCAAGATCTCTGCCCAGTTCCATAGCTTTCCAGAGGGCCATACATTCTGCTGTAGCTGGTTGTTGCACATACTTCTTCTGATCACAGCAGGCTATTAGCACTTCTCCCCTTTCATCCCTTATAACTACTCCTATCCCCATCATTCTTAGATTCAAGTTGATAGCTGCATCCCAATTAACCTTTACAAAGCCCTCACTTGGAACCTTCCACCTTCTTTGCTTATCTACAGGATTACCTGATACCTTATTTAAATTCATATTTTGAACTACCTGAAAATCCCTTATTTCATCCCTTGCTATCCTGACCACCTGTCCGGGGCTTTTGAAAACATTTTCAAAAACAAACTGATTTCTTCTGAGCCATAATCCCCTTATAATCATAGCCATCTCCTCCATTTCCTTCTTAGTCAGCTTCTGCATCATTTTTTCAATCAAAGTCAGTAAGTTGTCTTCTGCAATGATCCATTTTTTAATTTTGAATAAAGACTCTATCCACACATCATTGGCAGCAGAACACTGCCAGAGTACATGCATGGTAGATTCCACCTCATGTTTACAAATGGGACATAAATCACTATCCACTAGCTTCTTAGTCATCAGATTAATTCCAGCTTTCCATAAAAACAATTTGGTTTTCTCTGGTATATGCAACTCCCATATCCTGACCCACCTTTGATCATCAACATGCTCCTGTGAAGTTTCCCCTTTTAATCTCTTCCTTCTCTCCAACTCCAGGTTATATGCACTTCTCACCGAAAAAAGTCCCTTCTTAGATGGTCCCCACACCATTTTATCGCCAGAGTTCAGTTTACTCAGTGGCAAACTCAGAATTTGTTCCACTTCCTCCAGCCCAAATATCTCCCCTATTAAAGTCTCATTCCATTCCCTACTGTCCTGCACAATTAATTCCTCTACCTTTGCATTCTTATTTAGTCTTGAAACAAGAGCCTGTACACAGAAAGATGATGGAGTTGTGAGCCATTTATCCTCCCATATTTTTATATTTTTTCCATCCCCCACCCTCCATCTCAACCCTTCTTTTAACAATTCTGATGCCTTCCACACACTCTTCCAAGTCAGAGAGGGTCTACCACCCAACTTAGCATGTAAAAAGGAAGAATCTCCAAAGTACTTCTGTTTAAATATTCGGGCTACTAAGCTGTCAGGATTATGCACTAACCTCCACCCCTGCTTTGCTAGTAATGCCAGATTAAAACACTCCACATTCCTGAATCCAAGCCCTACTTTTTGCTTCTGTTGCCCCAACCTGTCCCAGCTGCACCAGTTAACTCCTTTGTTGGTATTCTGATTGCCCCACCAAAACTTAGCAAGTATACTATTTAAATCCTTGCAAAGTTTTTTTGGGAGTAAAAAAACACTCATTGCATAAGTTAGAACCGCTTGTAGCACTGCCTTAATTAGCACTTCCTTCCCTGCTGCTGACAGAAAAGAATTCTTCCAGTTGGTGACCTTCCTCCATACTCTTTCCTTTAACCCTCTGAATGTATAATACTTAGATCTTCCCACCATAGGGGGCAACTCTAGACACTTTTCATAAGATCCAACCATCACTGCCCCACCAGCCTCCCTTATCTTATTCTTGTCGATCAAACTAGTATTTGAGCTATAGAAAATATTTGATTTTTCTTGATTCAAGACTTGCCCAGAGGCAATCTCATAAATCTGCAATATTGATTGAATCTTCTTCCATTCCTCCACTTTAGCCCTCCCAAAAAGCACACAATCATCTGCAAAAAGCAAATGATTCACTCTACATCCTCCCCTTGCATATTAGACCAATTGAGAAGAGTAGTTAACCCTTCAGCACAAAGAATAAAAAGATAAGGAGATAGTAGGTCTCCTTGTCTTAATCCTCTTGTGGGAACAAAAATAGGGCCAGGCTGACCATTGACAAGAACTGAGTAGGTTACAGAGCTAACACACCTCAAGATCAACTCAACCCATCGAGAACAGAAACCCAACTTTCTCATGACAGACTCAAGATAAAACCATTCTATCCTGTCATACGCTTTTGACATGTCAAGTTTAATTGCCATGCTACCTACTCTCCCTTTTTTTCTTGCTTTCATCGAGTGTAACAACTCATAAGCAACCATAATATTATCCGTTATCAATCTCCCAGGAATAAACGCACTCTGGTTGGGAGAAATGATGATATCTAAATTTTTTCATTCTATTGGCCAGCACCTTAGACAAGATCTTGTAGGCCACATTACACAGGCTAATTGGCCTATATTCACTGACCTTAGAAGGACTTTCCACTTTAGGAATGAGAGCAATAAAAGTATGATTAATAGAGGGATCAAAAGGTGTACCATTCAACCAAGACAGCACAGTCTCATAGACTTCATCACCAATAATATTCCAGTGCTTTTGGTAGAAACAGGCACCAAATCCATCTGGTCCAGGGGACTTTAAAGGAGCCATCTGGTTGATAGCTTCTTCAATCTCCACTCTGTTGAAAGGCTTAGTAAGTCTTTCATTCATCTCCCTAGTTACACGAGGCTCCATTTTCAACAAACAAAGATCAATTTCTACCTGCCTTTGTTTGGAAGAGGTAAAAACCTTTCCAAAATGAGCATTAAAAGCTTCTTCCACATCCTCTTTTTTTGACCAGCTTTTGCCTTGTTCATCCCTAACCTCTTTTATCTTATTTTTGGCTCTTCTTTGACTAGCACAGCTATGGAAGAATTTAGTATTTTTATCCCCTAGCTGATACCAATTCTGTTTTGCCCTTTGTCTCCACATTAAGTCTTCCTTTTCTAACAAACTCCCCACCTCCCTTTGAATCATTTTTATTTCCTCCACATTATTACTATTTTCACTCTCCTGTAAGCTCTTCAACAACTTAGTTTTTTCTTCCAACTCTATTCCCTTCCCTGCTCTATTTTTTTTGCACCATCTGAGTAAAGCCTTCTTGCTACCTTCAAGGTTGCTTTTCAGATTAGACACCCCCTCCATCCTTTCATCACCCTTATTCCACACCCTTTTTAGAACCTCAGAACACTCCTCTTCAAGTGTCCAACTGGCCTCATATCTAAAAACTCTCATTCTTCTCTCCCTTTCAAAAAGCTGACTCATGCACAGCAACAAAGGTCTATGATCAGAACATCTAGCTGCCATAATCTCCACCCAACCTTCCTGAAATAAATTCTTCCACCTTGAATTCACAATTGCCCTATCAAGCCTTTCTTTGGTAAAAGTTTCATCCACATGCTTATTACTCCACGTGTACTTATCACCTTTCCATCCCATATCAAAAAGCCCTCCATCTTCTAAAACAGCTCTGAAGGCTGCCATTTGACTCTCTTGTCTCTGCCTCCCTCCTACTTTCTCATCATGTGACACAACTTCATTAAAGTCACCAATTACACACCATCCCACATTCCCATCAGGTTTAAGAGATGAGAAAAAATTCCATGAAGCGACTCTCTTACTAGCATCTGGTTCCCCATAATAACCTGTTAACATCCATCTTTCCTTCCCACCCTCATATGTGACCCACATACTAATGTGCCTTTGGGAATAGCTGGCCACTTCAGCAATTATATTATGATCCCAAAACATTATCAATCCCCCCTTTCTACCAACAGGTTCCACCACCAAAAAACATTCACACTTCAGCCTTTTTTTCATGCTTTCACATTTTCTATTATTCATCTTAGTTTCCATTAAGAAAACTATGTTGGGTTTCTTGTCCTTCACCATATGGTGAAGGTCTTGAACTGTCCAAGGGTTCCCAAGCCCTTGGCAGTTCCAACTAAGTGTTTTCATTGTAGCAGGTGGGGCTGTTCAACAGCCACCACCCTCCCTTTTAATAATTCATCTTCACTCTCATAACACTGATTTTCCTTTGTTTCCTCTTCTTCGTTTCCCCTTTTCCTTCCTCTATTATCCCTTTTCTTTTTTTCCCTTGTGTGCTCAGCTCACTTATCTCCACCTTGCCCCCACTTCCCTAGCTCTCTTCTTCCAAAGACCCATTCTCTTCCCCACCTCATTCACTGCCATTGTGTTTGAGGACCCATTCACTTTATATTTCTCAACATTGTCCACCACAGCCAAAATATCAGAGCCCTCGCCTACATTATCCTCCCTTTTCATTTTCCCCAGAATGAACTTGCTCATCAGATTTCTCAGATTCAACATCTCCTTGCCCGTTCTTTTCATTTTCATTTTCGTTTTCATTTGTTCCACCAAACACCTCCCTCCCATATCCCTTTTCAGCATCAATGATCTCCTCTCCCCTCTTCCTCACCTCAATAGGATCTTCCCCCCTACATTCCTCTCCATTTCCCCATTATTTTGTTTTGAATACACCTCCCTCAACTTCCCTCTTCCCACAGCTCTAAGCCACACACCAAATTGTTCCCCACCATCAATCTCTTTTTTCTCACATTTATCCTTTCCATGAACTATGCATCCACAAGTAAAACAAAAGTGCGGGAGCTTTTCATACCTTAATGGGATCCAAAAATTCATCCCCATCATCGATATTGTTCTTCCCCTAGCAAGAGGCTTCAACAAATCTAGTAGCACTAGAACTCTTAAGTAATTCCCCCACCCACTGCCATCTATCTGTGTATCAACCTCAATAACTTCACCTATTGTGGCTCCGATCATTTTTCCCCTTACTTCGTTCATACACGACAACAGTAATTCAGAAAGCTGAACCCACAACCTTTTCTTCGTAAAATCCAGCTTTTGTGGCGGTAAATATCCATTGTATGGCAATAAAACATGCATGTGGTTGTCAAATAACCACAGTCTTCCTCCCTGAACCTTCATCTTGTCAGCTTGATTTGCAAATTGGATTACAAAGATATTCATGCCCACCTCCTTAAACCTCGCTCTCTAGCTTATCCTCCAAATTTTCGCCATCGTCTCCTCTACCGCCACCGCATTCAACTTCCTCTCCACCCAAACCTTCCCCACCAGGCTACATTCTTCTTTTAACTTCAGTTCCTCCGAGAGCTCCTCGCCCACTTCAATATTTATGGTTTCTTCCTCCGTGAGCTTCAAATTCTTCCACTTTTCCTCTATCTCCATCATCTTTCCCCACCTCCAGCCACTGCCGAATCTTCTACTTACCACCTCAAACCACCTTCACTACTCCACTCTGCAACCGTAGTTCTTCTGCAGTCCTTCCTAACGTCCTCTCTTAACCACCTCTCAATTCAGTTTGTAGACCCCACCCTTCACCTCATTCTTTCCCAAGAGAAAAAAGAGTGAAGACTTTTTTTCCTACAATAGAAGGCATTGTTTTGAATTAGGAGAAATGCCACTTTATGGTACCTTCAGGTATTGTCTTAGGGCATATTATTTCTTCTAGGGGGATAGAGGTTGATCAATCTAAGATTGAATTAGTTTCTAAGTTGCCTACACCTAGGACAGTAAAGGATGTGAGATCCTTTCTTTGTCATGCGGGTTTTTCTTGGAGGTTCATACATAATTTTTCCACCATATCTAGACCACTATGTGACCTCCTAGATAAAAATGCCCCATTTGAGTGGACACAGGCTTTTCAAGAGGTCTTTAAAACGCTAATTGGCAAGCTTACCTCAGCACCTATAATGCAGCCACCTGATTGGACTTTAACTTTTGAGATCAGGTGTGATGCTAATGACTTTGCTATAAGTGTTGTTCTTGGACAGCGAAGGGAGGGGAAGCCTTTTGTCATTTACTATGCTAGTAGAATTCTAAATAGTGCTCAGATGAATTATTCCACCACTGAAAAAGAGTTGCTAGCTATAGTGTTTGCTTTGGATAAGTTTCGTGCTTACTTGATTGGTTCTCCTATTATTATTTTCACAAATCATGCAGCCCTTAAGTATCTTCTTACAAAGAAGGATGCTAAGGCGCGACTAATACAGTGGATTTTACTTTTGCAGGAATTTGACATCACCATCAAAGACAAAAAAAGGAGTGGAGAACGTAGTGGCTGACCATCGCTCGAGGCTCACATTTGAGGACACATCTGACTACCTGCCAATCAGGGATGATTTTAGCGATGAGCATTTACTTTCTATTACTTCTCTACCATGGTTTGCTTACATTGTGAATTATTTGGTTGCAGGTGAGATACTGGTGGATTGGAACGCTCAGGACAAGAGGAAGTTCATGATTGAGGTACGTAATTTCTATTGGTATGACCCTTTCCTTTCGAAATACTGCCCTGACCAAATTTTAAGGCATTGCATCCTTGATGAAGAGATTGCTAGCATCTTGAAATTTTGTCACTCCCAAGCATGTGGGGGCCACTTTTCAATGAAGAAAACGGCTGTAAAAATTCTGCAGTAAGGATTTTATTTGGCCACCTTGTTTAAGGATGCAAACATCTATTGTTGCTCATGTGAAAACTGTCAAAAGTTAGGAGTTATGTCCCGTTGTAATATGATGCAACCCAATTTTAGTGATTGAAATTTTTTATTGTTGGGGCATTAATTTTATGGGACCATTTCCTCATTCTTTTGGATATAAATATATTATTGTGCAATAGATTATGTATCAAAATGGGTAGAGGCAGCAATTTGTAGGAATAATGATAATAGGATGGTAATTAAATTTCTAAAAGAGAATGTGTTATCTCGATTTGGTACACCACGTGCTATCATTAGTGATTGTGGCACCCATTTTTGCAACCGTTCTGTACTGCCTACGACCCCCAAACAAGTGGATAGGTAGAACTTGCAAACAAGAAAATTAAGCAAATTTTAGAAAAAAAGGGTCAACCCGAATCGTAAAGATTGGTCTTTGAGGCTAGTTGATACACTTTGGGCCTACCGTATAGCTTCAAAACTCCCTTAGGCATGTCACCTTATAGGCTTATTTTTGGAAAGCCGTGCCACTTACCTATGGAGCTTGAGCATCAAGCTTATTAGGCCATCAAGCATTTCAATTTTGACATGGGAGAAGCAAGCAAGCTTAGAAAATTTCAGTTGACCGAGTTAGAGGAGTTGAGAAATGATACTTATGAGAACTCGAGAATCTGTAAGGCTAAAATGAAAGCATTTCATGATAAAAATATTTTGAGAAAAATGTTTAGGCCTAATGATCAAGTATTCTTATATGATTCTAGACTCCATAAGCACCTAGAAAAACTTAGGTCTAGGTGGATCGACCATTTTGTCGTGAAGAATGTTTTTGCAAATGGGACGGTGGAAATAGAGGATCCTAAGGATGGTCAGATCTTTAAACTAAATGGTCAACGCCTTAAAGTATTAATTGATAGGCAAGTTCCAGAAGTGAAAGACATTTCACTTGTGGATCCGGTCTATCAAACTTGACCACACCACATAGGTATGTTTTTCTATATTTATTTTGTTTTTGTTTTCTCTTATTTTCTTTCTTTTCCTTTTTGTTTACTGTTGTTTTATTATTATTATTATTATTTGTTTGCAGGTTAGTCTCATTTTGTCATTTCAATGTACCATCTTTGGTGCTTAGCGAGCTACCCACGTCACTCATCTGGTATATTCTACCCTTTTTAATTACTTCCCATTCAAATTTGATTCTTAAACATTGAGGACAATGTTTCATTTAAATTGGAGGGGTGATGCAAATTCAGTATTTAAAATGCTTGTTGGAACTCTGTGGCATATTTTCATGTGTCAAATTTTTTAATTTTGCATCACACGTGCATCATTTTCACATGTGTACTCATTCTCATTCATAGCCATTTTCGTGAATTCACCAAACCGACCAAAATTATTTTTTTGAGGCATTCACAAAACCTCTAATGCACTCATCCAAGTTTGTGGTAAGATGGTGGTTTGACACATGTAGCTAGAGAACTCTTTTACTTAAGTATTTATGTGAGTTTCGGAGAGAATTGAGAGCCTAGAAATGCAGTAAATTATTATAAGTGTTTATTGATATGTTGAATTGGATAGTGGATATACTTGGGATATGACGAACGTCAACTTAGGATCAACGTTTGAGCCTTTCAAGCTAACCCTTTCCATCATAGACCCCTAGTAAAACTTTGAGACAATAAACACATCTAGCTTTTTCTTTTCATATGCCCACATTATCCTTATCTCTCCACATTAGAGTATAACCTATACACTTATTTTCCCTATCCTTGTTACTTCCAAGTGTGTACTAGATGTGGAATTCTTTTTTTTTTTTTTTTTTTTTTTGCACTGAATAAAAAAAAGGAGAGAGAGGAAATGGAAGAACATGAGTTACAAGGTGTTCAAGTGAGTGAGTTTTAAAGGTAAAATACCAAGGCTAGGTAGAAATAGCAAAATACCAGGGTGACATAATTGTTCTACAAATTATAAAAACAAACTGAAAAAAGAAAAGAAAAGGAAAAAGAGGCATTATTTGATGATCTGAAAAGTTGGAGAGTACATCAAGTGAGAAGTGTGGTCTACTGAAATATTTAATAAAATTCCATTTGTATGTACTTGGAGGTTTTTGAATCCTTTTTCATTTTTTTCATATAGCCCTGAACCTAAGCCACGTTACAACCTTTAGTGTTGACCGTTCTATCCTAAGTAGGCCTGTGGAAAGAATGGTTGAATTCTTATTTGTTAGTGATCCTATTATAAGATCAATGCCTGCTTGTTGCTTGTTTATAATTAACTAAATCTCTATGTGATTGTGTGTATACCACTTGTCAACTCTATAGAGAGAGCCCTTACACGAAACACTATTATACCTATGAGTTATAGAGTTGAACCCTTTTCTTGAGACGTTCTTGATGTTGCATGTGTCAAGGTTAGTGGCAAGATGGTTACAGCTTGAAAAACACACACACACTCTGTGAATTGCTATAAATGGATTGATCTTGATAGGTTATTGGATTCTTTAGTTTGTTTTTGATATATGAATCTGAAAAATGTGAATTGGTGGCCTATTTTAGTGATTCTCATCTCTTTCATCTTTTTAGCATAGAAATTGCTAGGGACTAGCAATAAGTTGGTTACGGGATGTGATGAGTGTACGAAAGTGCACTCCAAATACCCTATTATTGGACTAAAATGCTAAAATGTAATAAAAATCATTGAAATTAATATGTATTCTTGAATTGAGTTTTTATTTACTTTGGGATACTCCTGAGCAAATTTTTATGTTTAATTTCAGAGTCTATAAAAGAACAAGTCCAAACCTATTCAAATTCAAAGAACTTTCAAGTGAGCAAGACGTTGGAACAACTTAAGAACTTTCAACAAGTGTAGGACTCTTCAAAAAAGGATAATGATGGGGTTTGAGAGTAATTCGGATCAAAGTCCAAAATGCGCTTAGAGATAGAATGGACACACTTTAGTAGTTTAATCATAAATTTCCGCTCAAATATCGGATTGATACGATTCTTGATGCATTGGAAATCTATCTTAAAGGAATACAAAGTTGTATCTAATAAGGATTTCCAAATTCAAACTCCTGAAGTGCGTACGTAGCTGCCAAGCTGATTCCTAAAATTTAGACAATTTTGTGTGCGGGAATATGAAGACATTAGAGCTTCTTTCCTACCCTATTTAAACATATCATTAGCATGAAATTTGGTAGTTCAGAAGAGGGGAGATGGCCCAATTTGAATGAAGAAGATCTAAAATTCATTTCCATAGCCACCGTTAACTCTATTTTTCTCTTGAGATGTTTGTTGTCCATTATATTTATGGGTAACTAAATTCTCAAGTAGGGCTAGGGATGAACTTGCATATTAGATGGTATTTTTAATTTATTTTTTATTTATGTATTTGATTTTCAATTACTAAAACACTTTTGTTTTATCACTCTCAATTCATTGTTATGTTTTCTTCTCCGAATAATCATAGAATTTATTCTGTTTATGGATTCAGTCATGCTTTTTCTATTGAATGGATCAACTCTTTGATTATGTTTGGATCAATTATTTATCTATATTGATTTAATTCCTTGCTGCAATATCGCTTCCTTAGTATATTGTCGTCATTGGATTTTCTCAATAGTGATAATAATTCACGTATTTTAAAAGTGGTGAATATTTTTCATCGGGTTACATTTAGTTTAATCTTGGTTTATAAATATATACATTCCGATTGAGAATTTTGAGAATTGAGTTCCCGATTGAGTTATTCAATGAATTAAGAATAATTAAAATACCAGATTTGTGCAAGGGATTCCCAACGCTTTACTTTTTGTCAAACTTGAGTACTTTTTTCGTCAGTCACTTTGCTTCACTTTCATTTATATTTAAAATTAATCTTTGTCCTCATTAATCATTTAATATTTTTCTTTAGTTCTTTATTCTTTCTACTATTCTTTTAATTTTTCTCTATGTGGAATTGACACCCTAAAGTTGTACTACAACTACTGCGTTATTCTTTAGGCATAATCATCCTCTGTGATTTGGTTCTTCAAGACCCAGTCCTTCGAGCATTCTTGGTGACATTCTTTGCACATTTCTCAAGTTTTTCAAACCAATTTCGTTTTCAGAATTTTCTTAATGAGTCGCTCTGGTATGAATCGAGAACATAAAAGGGATATTTGGTATTGAACAAGTTGTTGGGTACTTTGCTTGAGTATTGCAGAGTGCTAGAGTGGATCTGTCACTGGCCATCATCTCATCGAGGAGGTATTAACAAGTTCTTACCTTTGGCCAAAAAAGAGTTCTTTTTAACTATAAATTCTAGCGAGTTCCTAATTAATTGATCAGCCCCATCGGTTTGTATCCTTTTTATGATACTTTTTTTCTATTTGTTTTGTTACTTCAGTCAGTTCAATAAGGTGGTGAATTGGATGAATAAACTATTCATCATTTGCGTATATATTGAACTAACAGCATTATGAGAGTTGTTGGGTTCGTTGAACTATTTTAAATTTAACATTTGCTAATATACAACACCCACTTTTCATGAATGAATTGAGATTTTTTTAGAGTTGTCTGTGTAATGCAAAAATGAGTTGCTCTTGCAAGGCTTGAGCTTTTCTGGTTTTTTGTGCCAGTTGATCAGTTATTCCATTGTTGGCTTATTCTTTACTAGCAGAGTCTATATATTAAGGTATTGCTAAAACTCAGGTTTACTTCTTTCTTTCTTGAAGTTGCTTGGCTCTACTTTGGAACTTGCTTGTGAACTTGGTTGTGAACCAGTAACTATGTTGTCATGTAAAAACGTCATGTACTTATTAGAGAACACAACAGGTCAATTTTAGAAGTTGCCAACTCTCAAAAAAAAAAAGAGAGAGAGAGAGAGAGAGGGAGAGAGAAAATGCTTATCCCACATAGAGAAGCTACCGAGAGAATCTACTGATTTTTTTATTTTATTTAATGGTTAATTTTTTTTTAATGTGTGTGCGATTTTTTATCAAATGTTTAAAGATATCGAGCTTGATCTTACAAATCTCAGGCTAGTGTGTCCTTTCATTTTGCCAAGATTGCAACTTCCCAGCCTGAATTTTCACTCCATTTGATTAATTCAGATGCGTAGAGTATTTGCTCTCATCCTTGGGTACCCTTTAGTGCTTGTAAATAGCTTTCTTTGTGAAAGTGGGACTTTTTTTTCCCTCTAATTTGCTTTAAAGGCTCTTCGTAAGGTTACTGGTCTATGTTCATAGTTTATCCCCATTCAAATAAAATATAAATTTTGGACATGAAATAGCAAGCCACCAATCATTAGAGCTACAACTATGGACTTTAAAACGATTGCTTATTCCTAGACTTTAGCTGATCAGAAACGTGGAGATCAATTTTTTAGATTAGAAAGCATTGATAAAGGAATCTGAGTAGAATAATCAACTTCCATATCAAGTTTGGATGGAAAGAGAAAGCACTTTATTGGCCAAGTACTTGAATAAAATAGGTCAAGCACAAGCATGTGGAATATGAAGATATCATATTAATATTCAGATTGTACTATCGATATCACATTAATATTTGAATATTATTCATTACAGATGTAATTTAGGTTGGATGGATCACAACCGGTGCAACCTGACGAGGATGGATCACAACCGGCATAATGAGATATTTTAGTTTTAATATTTAGATACTCTGTGTATTGAATGTATTGGAACTGTGTATTGGAATGTAAGTGATTGAATGTATTTAAACTGTGTACTGGAATGTATTTGATGTGAGTGTATTGGATTGTATTTGAACTATGTACTGGAATGTAAGTGTGAGGCCTGGCCCAGACAACTAAAGCCCAACCCGTGGCCCATAGCAGGTTAGTCTTTCCCTTCCTTTTCCTTCCCCCACCCAACGACTGTTTCCCCCATTTTCTCTTCCTCTCCTCTGCTTTTACCGAAAACGGCTCCTCTAATCCTATTCTCTCTACACGGCAGGTTATTCTTCTCTTGTGGTTAGTTATTCTCCTCAAATCTTTAGTTCTCTCTACAGACTCTTCTCCTCTTCCTCTCTCGCATGGTGTTCCTTGTCTTCAGGTATCTATCTCTCCCTCTCATTCATTATTCACTTAAGACTCTGAACTACAACCCTCTCAACCGACCCTCTCTTTCTCATCACTTGTAGATTCTTTTTGCTTTGTGATTGTTGGTACTGCATTTTCGTGGGTTCCTGAATTTGTTTCCTTTGTAACCGTTGAAGCCCATCACTGGAGAGCATTCGCTAGTAGGCCATCCTCATTCTTTGTTTCTCACGCACGCACACACATTCACTTCAAGTCAGTTTATTTCACTCCAATGAAATATTTGAAATATGTAGTCTGTGGCATTTTTGTGTGTAAGCAAACACCTTTTGTTGGAATGGTCTTTGAGTTTTGGATTGTTGGGTTGGACATGCAGTAAATCAAATGCATACTCGGGGCTGAGTAGTGGCCGTTTTTGTACTATTCAGGTTTTTATATGACCGATGGAATTGAGGTTAAATTATTTGGAGTTACATTATTGCTGTTTTGGTTGAGTTGTTGGTCGTTGCTTGGAGTTTGGGGCCATTTAAGAGAGGGTGATATATTGATTATTTGTGTTTGACGTTGACTTTGGTGGGTGTATAAGTCAATATTAAAATTGATATTTGGTATTTTGGGTTGAAGTGTGAGCTGTCCAGATTATTATATGGCTATTTTATTTGAGTTATTTTGTTGTAATATGGTTTGGGATTATGGATTTTAATTATTTAAGTAGAAGTTGTGTCAATAGTCATTTAACACTTAGTGTCTATTTGTTTACTGTCGATAGGTGACGAGATTATTAGAAGTCGAATTCAAGCCATAGATAATACATTCCATGAGTCAGGTAAGCGGGGTTCCTATGCTAGGCTTTACACAAATTATTGAGACTGAGGTTGACTTTCTGAAAACTTTGCATATTTTTGTGATGAAATGAGAACATAGGAAAAATAAACATCTGTCGCTTGTTTGCATTATTCATGAAATATGTATGAAAAAAAAATGTTTCTGACATGTATTGTGTAGACATGAGCTAAATTTTGTCATGTTGACTGAGAGCGATATTGAGAATCTGAAAAATTGTGCACTGATTTAGAAAGATGCTCTGACTTTTATTTTCAGCATGTAAGAATGATCTGATTATGTTTTGGTGCTCTATTTTATTTTGATATGGCATCTGAAAACCTTTGGCACGGTGTACTAATTTTGTATCTAGTTCTGTCTCTGTTCTGCACTGTTTGGGTTGGTACCAACTCTTTTATCTCTAAGTGCACCCACTTTGGAAACAAAGTGGTTTTATTGTAGTCTTTCCTGTGTACACACTTAGGGCTCCAAGAAGAATAAGGGAAAGATTTCACCTCTGTCTCTACGTAGTTTGGCCACTGGGGTTAGCACAACCCTACCACGAGGGTGAAACATGGTCTCTGCTCTGTGAGATGGACTATTTTGATGTGATGATGATGTTCAGGTTATGTTATGCCAAAGTACTCTGGGTTTTATTTGTCTTAAAACTATCGCTCTGTTACTTTTGAAAACATGCTTTGTTCTTCATGATAACTCTGGAAAATCTTTTATTCTGCATACTGTACTTTGTAAATGTTCATGCTTGCACGCTAGCATATGTCTTCTTGTAACACCCCGCTTCCCAAAAAGACATTTTAGAATTTTTGGAAAGACAGTGTGCTACTACTAAGCTTAAACTTAAAAGCTTTTCTTTTTAACAAAACGCCAGATGCAAAAGATTTCCATAAATAACAAACTTCAATAAATGCTGAAAATCCAAAATAAAGTCTGCGGAAGCACTTATTTAAAAAAAATACGGAAATCTCATGTGCTTATCAAAATGATTTATTTAAACTATAAACCATAGAAATAATCATAGCATAATCTGTCTAGGCCTCTGCCTCGCCTCTCGGGGTCAAGTCCTGTTCTGCAGTCTCATCCTCATAAATGTCATCACCTGGGGTAAATTAAAAATATAAAAATAAACTAAAATGAGTCGAATACTCAATAAGCAATACATCATACAGTAAACATAATAAACATAAGGTTTCTTGAAAAACGTGCATACTCACAAATACATATGTAATTAACATGAACATGAACATGTACTTATATTTTCATTTATCATAGCTCATTACCCACTATTGACCCCCGTGAGTTAGGCTTAGCGAATCTAAGTAGATTCCAATTTCGTCTGTAGCCGTGGGTTGTGGAATCTATACATAAGGAAGACATACTGGGTGCACTACCAGCATGCATGACCTGGCAATGCAATATGCGCATAACATAGGTACCATTTTCATATCATAACATAGGCCGTTACATGTTTTATCAAAATCATACTTGCATACTTGTCATTTCATAGATTTCAAAAGAAATCACATACATACTTGTCATATCTTGTCATAGATTTCAAATGAAATCGCATTCTTTCATAAATATCGTGATACATGTTCCCTCACATAAATTCATGACTTTTATAGAAAATTTTATGCATAACTCTCACATAAAATCATGCATTTCATAAATAATTTTATGAAATAACTCTTACGTAACATCATGCATTTCATAAATAATTTTATGAATAATCTCTCACATAAAATCATGTATGACTTCCCATAATTATTTTAATGCATAAATTATCACATGAGATCATCAATATTCATAAACTTTCACATAAAATCATGGATTTAATAAATAATTTAATGCATAAATCTTTATATAAAATCATAGATTTTCATAAATATATCATGATTGGGTACGTAAAGAGGAGCTTCCAAAGATGGGCATACATGCAAAATATTTTTATAAAAGACATGCCGTTTACCGTACATACATGGGTATGATCAAGCTACTTACCTTGTAGTGCTAATCCACTATTTTCGACAAGTAATCGGTCGCCTATAAAATAAACACGTAATTTGCATAAATTTCTAATTAAACATGTGATTTTATTTAAAACCTAAAATAGTCTATAATTCCTAAACCTAGATTCTTCCTAGTACTAAAATATTCTCATCTTTTAATCCTAATTAGGCATGGGTATTTTTGGAAAAACAATACAAAGGGCATTTTTGTAATTTAACTAACCCACTTAAAAAAATGATCCTACGGGTTGCATGCATACTCGGGTTAGGTTTTACACGTGAATGGGTTGCATGCATATTCGGGCAGGGCTTACTGAGAGCTAGGCGTGAGGCTTTTGAGCTTGGTGGTGCTTAATGACAGAGCTGGGTGGTTCCTCGGTGGCCCAAGGTTGGAGAGATATAGAGAAATCGAAAGCTTGAGAGAGAGAGAGAGAGAGACCAAGTGAGAGAGAAAGAACTGTAAATCGAAAAACTACTAAGAACAACCGAGAGGGAGAGGAGGCTAGAGGTGGTCGAGGGCTTACTGGGATGGAGTGGGTGCCACGGGGTTGAGCTGGTCAGCGGTTTCTGGCACCGTGGGTGGTTCCGTCTTCCTTGAGGTGGCGTGAAGGAGCTGTTGCAAGGTGTGCGCCGTGGCTCTTGGTTTGGCCTGCTATGGAGGTGATGTGGTGGTGATAGAGGATCTGTCGTGGGGAAGGAATCGTGGCAGTTTTCGGTGGCTCCACTGCGGGTTCAAGGCTGGCTACGGTGCATGTTGGGTGGTTTTCGTGTGGGATGGATGCGTGGAAGAGCCATGCTCTGTTTCGATGTGTGAAAACAAGGGCGGTTGGTGCCGTTTACGTGGGCTACTGGACGTCTCTGTTTTCCGTGTGCTGGTTGTTGTGTGTTGGAAGGATCGTGGCTCTTGGTGCACTGTCGTGTGTGTGTTGAGCAGTGGGCTGGTGGATTTCGCCAAATGTGGTTAAAAACCGAGACACTTTTGGTCACGGACTTGCTGGTTGAGTGGTTCTGTGTGGTGCCTGTGAAGGCTTGGCTGAGCGACGGTGGTGGAGGGCAGCGTTATGGAGGGTGTCGGCACGTAAGGTGGCTTCCGTTTGGGGTCTTTGTGCTGTGCTAGAGGGGCTGAGTGTGGGTTTGGTTTCGGCTTGAGGAGGAGGCTGGTGGTTTCACGCTGGAAAGAAATTTGGAATTTGGTTCGGGTTGGACGTAGTGAGCCTAGCTCTATATATATATATATACCAGTGAAAACCCTAGTGAAGAAGGAGAAGAAACGTGCGTGCATGGAAGTGGATTAGATTTCGTGCGTGTTTGAAATACATAGAATAAAATCCGATAGCCAAGAGTTTTATTACGAAGAGGAAAAAGGAATAGTAATAGTATTTGGACTCTAATACACACGTGCTTGGAGTAAATAAAAAATAAAAACTAAAAAAAAAATAAAATAATAATAATGGTGCCTTAACTCTAGGTTTAAAAAAAAAAAAAAACATCTGATAATTCTCATATGGGCTTTAACTCATTTATTGAGTTTAAAAAATTTTCTGAAATTTATCTCTAAAAAATATAGGATCGGGTCGTTACACCTCTACTCATTGAGTTGTTGATAACTCACCCCTCATTATCTTCAAAATATTTTCAGATGATGTGGGGAGTCCGACTGAGGACCTGGATTAGGAATTGTGAGCATGATTAATCTGAGGAGAGGATCTCGAGTACACTAGGGTACTACCTTTAAAAGAATGATTTCTGATGTCTTTTAAATTTGATGTCTTTTAGATTTAGTTATGTTTTTGGTTTAGTAGGACTTATGGATTTATTAGTTGGGTATGTTATGACTACCGGGAGATTGTGAACCCCTTGGATTATTATTATTGCAATAATGACTTTGTAGAGTTTATAATGTGTTTATTTAGAGAATATGAGATTGATTTATGCTTATGAAGTCTTTGGAGATTTTTAGATGTGTTGGGAGACTTGTTTATAAGTGACAGGTAGTAATTCTCTAACCCACCAGGGTATGGGGTGTTAGATTTGGTATCAGAGCTAGGTTTGAGGTTTTGCAGACTATAATATGTGAGATTTCAGAGTATAAATAATCTTTAAGAAATCATTTTCAGATTTGATTTAATAGTGGAGCGGACAATAAGGTTGAATATTGTAAGTATTGGATGTCTTAGAATTTGTAGACTTTAGAAATGATTTTGATGTGTAGGATTGTACGGGTCTATGAGCTAAGTTTAGGTTGATTGAGGTTTGCTTTGATTCCGAAGACTTCTAATATAGTTAGATGGGGTTAAAGTTTTAGATTTTGGAGATTTACCATTACTATTGTTGTGCGTACTTCTATTCTCTTTATTATAGGTACATTTATAACTTTGAAATATTATATATATGTTTTGTTTTACGGGTACCACTAATTAATTATGTTCATATGAACTCTATAATTTTTGAAACGATTATTGAAGATCCATATTATTTTGCCAGCATGCCACCTCGTCATCGAGAACAAAATATGTCAGATCTGAATGCAAATGAGAATGAAAGGGAAGCAAACCCGAGTGCTTCCGAAATACTATGAGCAGCGGCACATCAATTAATAGATGACCTCGTGCAGAATCTCTCAGGTCGCTAACGTAACTATAATGAAGGAGGCTATACCGTAGAGCAATTTAATCGGATGCACCCCCCTTTATTTGATGGGAGAGGCGAACCAACCTTGGCGGAGGATTGGATTCAAGACATTGAGGAGATATTGCGGGTCCTAACCTGTACAGATGAACAGAAGGTGGCATATGCCACATTCAAGCTGACTGGGGAGGCGAAAAGATGGTGGATTTCTGAAAGAACTATTAGAGAAGCAGAAGGGACATAATAGTCAGTTGGCTGCATTTCAAGCAATTTTTCTTGAATGCTTCTTCCCAAGCTCGATTCGAGAGGACAAGGCTATGGAATTCGCCACCTTGGTACATGGAACTATGACTGCACATCAATATGCAGCTCGATTTACTGAGTTATCCCATTTTGCTGCGTATCTGATTCTTGATGAGGAAAAGAAAGCGCGTAAATTCGAGCAAGGGCTAAATGAAAAACTTTATGAACGAGTGGTAGGCTTCCAGATTCGAAACTTTTCAGATATTGTGACTAAGGCCACAGTTTTTTGAATGAAGTCTTCAAAGAAGCGCTGCACTGCACGAACAGAGGAAGAGGACTACTCCAATTGGGTACCATCCTGGCATGGACTAGGGATCGTGGAAAAAGAGGAATGATTGTAGTAGCTCGGGAAAGAGGCCTGTTCAAGATAACCAACAGCCCTATCAGTGTAGAACACGCAATCAAGTGCATTCCAGGAAGTGTAGAAAAGGGGCAGGATTATATTTCTGTTGTGGCAAATCACGACACTACATCAGGGACTGCCTATTGCAAACGGGTAGCAACAAGGCGACCATACTGCCACCTTAGAGAAATGAAGTTACAACATGAGGCAGCAACCAACGTCCTATTGCACTTGCACGGGTTTTTTGCACTAACACTTGGAGAGGCTGAGGATAGGAATGATGTGATCACTGGTATGACTCCTTTGTTTTGCTTTAAGATTTTTATTTTTTATTTTTTGTTATTTTGTTGGTTGTGGTTAAGATTTTGAATATTTTAGTTCATGGATATTGTTAAACGTGATCACAAGTACTCTTTCTTTGTTTTCTGATAACGCTTTTGTGTTATTTGACTCGGGTGCAACACATTCTTTTATTTCCATAGCTTACTCTAGACTTTGCACTTTAGAAACTGAAAAGTTGAAGCATAAGTTAGTGGTCGCAACCCCAACGAGGAATTCGGTAGTCTGTAAAGAGATTCTACCGGGGTGTCCTTTTTCTATTGAGGGAAGGCTAATGCCAACAGATTTAATAGTGTTTCACATGATTGGGTTTGATGTGATTTTGGGTATGGATTGGTTGACTTCCTACTATGCCAGTATTGATTGTTTTAGAAAGGAAGTGGTTTTTAGACCCCCAAAAGAAAGTGAATTTTTGTTCATAGGGTCGAAAGTGAGGTTGCATCCACCCATCATATCTGCCATTCAGGTTGAAAAATTGTTACATGATGGTTGTCAGGGATTCTTAGCCTGCGTGGTAGAAGCACCAAAAGAGGAGTTGAAATTAGAGCAGATACCTGTTGTGAGTGAATATCCAGAGATTTTCCCAGAAGATTTATCTGGACTCCTGCTCGAGCGGGAGGTAGAGTTTGCTATTGAATTAGTCCCAGGGACAACACCCATTTCGAAAGTACCTTACCGGATGGCACCGTATGAATTAGTGGAACTCATGGAGCAGTTCAAGATTTGTTGGACAAGGGTTTCATCAGGTCCAGTGTATCACCTTAGGGAGCTCCAGTTTTTTTTTGTGAAAAAGAATAATGGATCAAGGAGAATGTGTATTGAATACAAGGAACTTAATCGGGTAACCATAAAGAATACACTACCCCGAAGCAGATTAGTCTTTCCCTTCCTTTTCCTTCCCCCACCCCCAACGATTTCCCCCATTTTCTCTTCCTCTCCTCTGTTTTTACCAAAAACTGCTCCTATAATCCAATTCTCTCTACACGGCAGGTTATTCTTCTCTTGTGGTTAGTTATTCTCCTCAAATCTTGTTCTCTCTACAGACTCTTCTCCTCTTCCTCTTTCGCATGGTGTTCCTTGTCTTCAGGTCTCTATCTCTCTCTATCTCCCCCTCTCATTCATTCTTCACTTAAGACTCTGAACTACAACCCTCTCAGCCGACCCTCTCTTTCTCATCACTTGCAGATTCTTTTTGCTTTGTAATTGTTGGTACAAGGTTTTCATGGGTCCCTGAATTTTTTTTCTTTGTAATCATTGAAACCCATCACTGGAGACACTAGCATTCATCGGTAGGCCATCGTCATTCTCTGTTTCTCACGCACGCACACACATTCACTTCAAGTCAGTTTATTTCACTCCAATGAAATATCTGAAATATGTAGTCCGTGGGTTCTCTGGGCATTTTTGTGTGTAAACAAACACCTTGTTTTGGAATGGTCTTCGAGTTTTGGATTATTGGGTTGGACGTGCAGTAAATCAAATGGATACTCGGGGCTGAGTAGTGGTTGTTTTTGTACTATTTGGGTTTTTATACGACCGATGGAGTGGAGGTTAAATTATTTGGGGTTACATTATTGTTGTTTTGGTTGAGTTGTTGGTGGTTGCTAAGAGTTAGGGGACATTGAAGTGAGGGTGATATATTGATTATTTATGTTTGACATTGACTTTGGTGGGCGTATATGTCAATATTAAAATTGTTATTTGGTATTTTGGGTTGAAGTGTGAGCTGTCCAGATTATTATATGGTTGTTTTAGTTGGATTTGTTTTGGTGTAATATGGTTTGGGATTATGGGTTTTAATCATTTAAATCGAAGTTGTGTCAATAGTAATTTAACACATAGTGTATATTTGTTTTCTATCGATAGGTGACAAGATTATTAGAACTCGAATTTAGGGCATAGATAATACGTTGTAGGAGTCAGGTCAGTAGGGTTCCATTGCTAGGCTTTACACGAATTATTGAGACTGAGGTTGACTTTTCGAAAACTTTGCATATTTTTGTGATGAAATGAAAACTTAGGAAAAACAAACCTCGATCGCTTATTTACATTATTCATGAAATCTGTGTAAAAAAAAAAAAAAAAAGAAATTGTTTCAGGCATGCATTGTGTAGACATGAGCTAAATTCTGTCATGTTGACTAAGAGCGATATTGAGAATCTGAAAAATTGTGCACTGATTTAGAAAGATGCTATGACTTTTGTTTTCAATATGTAAGAATGATCTGATTATGTTTTGGTACTCTGTTTTATTTTGATATGGCATCTGAAAACCTTTGGCATGGTGTACTAATTTTGTATCTAGTTCTGTCTCTGTTCTGCTCTGATTGGGTTGGTACCAACTCTTTTATCTCGAAGTCCACCCACTTTGGAAACAAAGTGGTTTTATTGTAGTCTTTCCTGTGTATACACTTGGGGCTCCAAGAAGAATAAGGGAAATATTTCACTTCTGTCTCTGCCTAGTTTGGCCACTGGGTTAGCACAACCCCACCACGAGGATGAAACATGGTCTCTGCTCTGTGAGATTGACTGTTTTGATGTGATGATGATGTTCAGGTTATGTTATGCCAAAGTACTCTGGATTTTACTTATCTTAAAACCATCACTCTGTTACTTTTGAAAACATGTTTTGTTCTGCATGATAACTCTGAAAAATATTTTGTTCTGCGTACTGTACTTTGTAAATGCTCATGCTTGCACGCTAGTATATTTCTTCTGCTTACTGAGTTGTTGATAACTCACCTCTCATATCTTCATAATATTTTCAGATGATGTGGACAGTCCAACTAAAGACCTGGATTAAGAATTGTGAGCATGATTACTATAAGGAGAGGATATCAAGTACCTACCATTAAAAGAATGATTTCTGATGTCTTTTAGATTTAATTATGTTTTTGGTTTAGTAGGACTTATAGATTTATTAGTTGGGTATGCTTTACCTACTAGGAGATTGCGAATCCCTTGGTTTATTTTTATTGCACTAATGACTTTGTGGAGTTTATAATTTGTTTATTTAGAGGATATGAGATTGATTTATGCTTATGAAGTCTTTGGAGATTTTTAGATATGTTGGGAGACATGTTTATAATTGACAGTTTGTAATTCTCCAACCCACCCAGGTATGGGGCGTTATAGTAAGTGTGCTTTGAATGGCCACATATAGCAAGCTGGAGTTTTGTGTACTTGAATGAGATTTTTTGATGCAAATGGGAATGAGTTTATAGCAGAAAATCATATTGCAGTAGCAAGCAAAATATTCAACCCGATAGCTTCAACCTTCCTTCCTCTCAACTCTAATCACCTTAGTCATTGTTTTACCTTGTTCGAGACCACCTCAAAAAGTATCTCAGCCACTATAACAGAATTTAGATGCCTCAAACTGCAACTAGCAACCTATGAAATTCAGCAATGTAGTAGCTAAGAGAGATTGGAGCAGCAATAACAAATTAGGGTCTTCATACCTCAAGTACACGACACCTTCAACCAACAACACTAAATTTAGTTTCTTTCTTTTTGTAGCTATCACCACAGAGATCGTAGACCAGATGAAACCACCCAAGTGAAGCAGAAGTTCATACAAAAAGCAAAAGCAAAAGAGCAACAACAGTAGAATTTCAGACCATATCAAGCTACAATTTTCAAACTTAGAACTACTACTTACCCTCTCTTCTCCTCCTCTGTTATGGTTTCAATATTAACTTATTACAACATAATGGAAACCAACCTAGCTGATTTAGTCATCCAAAATTTGAGGAACAACAACTATAAAGGACTGTAACAGCAAGAATAAAAAATTATGTCAACATTAACACCAAAATTTCAGTTATCGGGTAGTGTCAAGCCAGTAATCCACAATCTTTTCTTTCGGCATCCCTTCTTCCTTTCCTTCTTAGTTTTAGTGTATGATAATCTCTTCCCGATCAATCGTGATCTAGTGTAGCAAGTATAAGGACTTAAGAGAGACTCAACCTCCATAATGGCCACTACAGCAGTATATCTATTCTTTGTATATCAATTATAATAAGCATGGATCAAACAAACTATATAAATATACATATGCTATGGACAAAATCTGTGACAATAAAACAAACATCAAATTACAAATTTCGAAGCAATCCCATTACAGACTAGTTAGATTAAATAACATCAAAAAGTTAAACTAATCATTCATTTATACAAAACTCAATCCCAAATCACTTTAGAAACTTAAACTAAGTACAAATTTCACAAAATTCGTTGGTGAACTCTGGTAAACACCAACTAATTAGTCTAACATAAGCCTACAAATTTTACAACATATACCAAGTTCCAAAATCACCTTCGTATTATTACATAACATGACACAATAACTACAAAAGCCAAATATAGCTGGAGTAATCTGCGTCAACGCAATATTTCAACTTCTTGCACCAGAAGCCCCAACTCTCTCTTCTCGATCTCATCCGTTCTCTTACAAAGCTCAATTTCCCTCCTCTTGATGTCATCGAGTTTCATCTCGAGCTCTTTTTGGCTCCTTAACAGCTCATTATATATTTCTCGAAGTTGTAATCCCATACACATCAAGTGAAAATTACAACAAAAAAAAAATGTTAGAAAGTTAGCTGGGACATCAGGAGAAACAAATGAACATCATTGTTATAGCATATAAGACAATGCAACCACATCATGGAACGTGCAAAATAATCGAGACAGAGCTTCTCCAAAGAGTGAGTAACTTTTTTATACCACCCACATTTAAGAAACAAAATAGTTTTCCATTTTACTTATGAAAAACAAAAATAATAATATTGGCTTAAACACACAGTAAGCTATATTTCTCGCCCTTGAAAATCCATTTCTTTTTTCTTTTTCCCTTACAACCAAATGCAACAAAACAGAAATTTTGTTTCTGTCTATATCAAGTTTGTATACAGTGACATTGACCTAACAAAAACTCAAGAATCTAAAATGCACAACATCAAACTAACTAAATAGAATATAATGGACAAAAATTAATCAGTGTGTGTCAACTACTGGTTCCAAACTAAAGATACAGTTAGTAGTTCTAACCAATTTATTAGTATTGGCAGCTACTGGTTCCAAAGACATTCAATTTACAAGAATGCACCCAATCTGCAGACTACAAGAATGAATAGCTATTTATAACTGATTAGTGTAAAAAGGGTTCATCAACATTTAGCCAATTTGGTAAAGGAACTTAAGTTAGCAGTGGATCATTGCCTTCCTTTACTTCCCAATCGCTATATCTGTAAAAAGCCATTAAGCTCAATCTTATCTTGTTATTTGGCCATGACAACAAGCCTAATTTTATATATAATACGGTACTAATTCTGTATCTTTTTCTTTATATTGATTTTGTCTTGAACAATACACAATACACAACAATTAACCACAAATAGAAAAGTCAGAAAAAAACTATTGAAATCTATTTTGTAAAAATAAAATGTGTTATAGAATAGCACATTTTATATTAAATTGAATTTTTGGGTCTACAAGTATGTTATTCCATTCTCAGCACATAACAGTTCCCAAAAGCAAGCAAGCAAGAACATGAAGCCATCAACACAAGCATGCAGTTGTGATCACAAGCATATATGGATTAGTAATCGAGAATAAAAGCCATCAACATCACTAAAAATCTAATTCAAAAGCTTGGATTTTCACAATATGGGTGCTAAAACAATACATCAAAAATCATAAAAAAAAAAAAAAAAAAAAATCCTTGGAGCTAAAATGTATGCTAGAAGGAAAGTAAAACCAAAATTACACTTACATGATGTTAGGGTTAGGGTTAGATTTTGGACAAATTACCTCAAGGGATTACCCCGCGGGTAGGATAATGGTTAGGGGCTTCGAATGGATTACGATTTCGAGTGGGAAGGTGGGGCTTTCGTGGGAGTGGGGGGAATAGTGCTTGATGAAGAGGAATCGTGCTTGGTTGCCGTGCTTGATGAAGATGAATGATTCTACAGACGTCATGCTAGAGGACCAAATAAGTTGGTTTCGTGGGTCAACTTCTATGGTTAAAGATGGAATAAGTTGCAAGAATTAGGTCTGTTATGGGCCACGAAGGAGATTTCAAGGGGTAGAAGAAATCTGGAGGAGGAAATGAATGGGTTCTGGAAGGGGTAAAGAAATCGAAGGCGGGGAGGGAAATCGAATGAGGGGAACGAAGGGAAAAATAAAAATAAAAGAGACGGCGTCATTTTCAACTGCCACGTGGGAGCCAGTTCTGCGGTGGGTCCTCAAGCCGATTGTATATAGAATTTTTGTTCTTTAAAATATTACAAGGTGGAGTTTTTCTTTTTAAAAAAGCTTTCATTCCTCAAAACACTTTCCACCCTATACTTTCCTTCATAAAACTAAAACCTTTCATGCATAAAATTAATCTTATCGCTTTTCCTATAGCCAGTACACATTATTACGTCCCGTGTGTTGGGGTTAGTGGTCTTTAGCACCCAATTTCGTCCATGGATGTGGGTTGAGAATGACTCAATCAAGGGGCAGCACTGGGTGCACTACCAGTACTACTTACCGGGCATTGCAATCCGCCCAGTCCTTTGGTACCATCATTCATTCATCAATCATGGCCATTACGTAGTTTCATACGTTAAAACATTCATTTCTTTTCAGTTCTTTCCTTTCCTTTCATTCATTCCTTTCATTTTCATTAATTCATTTCATTTCATAAAACATCTTTTCATAATCATGAAGCATAAAACTTCATCATTAATTTCATAGAACATATATACAATACATACTACATATAGCATCCATTCATATATATACAACTATTCTTGGGTTGCATAAAAAAGGGCTGCCAAAGAAGATCATTACATACATATACTTAAACCTTAATAGCTTAGCATAGATTCATAAAGCATTTTTATTCTAAAAAACATTTCATTTTTTTTCATTTCATAAAAGAACATTCTCTCATAAAAGCATTTTATAAGACATTCATTTTCATTTTCATATATTTAAAAAACTCTAGAAGAATATGAACGTAATATTTACCTAAACTCAATGCTATGTAGATTTCATCCAGTTCGTTCATGTGCGTGTTAGATGGCAACCTACATGCATTCACACCCTTTTGTCATTTCTTTTTCATTTATAGAACACTAAACGTAGAACTTGCATAATAAAACTATCCCTAACTCTTAGTCCATTCTCTCTCTCATGGCTTTAACCTCCAATTCGTTCTTTACTTAGATTTCTTCCACTTAGACTAGTCATTGACCAAATAACCTCTATTATCTATTTACTTGCATACTCCTTCATAAGATTCCTAACTATACAAACTTACACCTCTAGGTATCCAAAGTATCCATCTCATTTCACTTACACATGTCATCATCCAATCCTTGAAGTATATCCCTTGCCATACATCTTAAGCCTAACTATGAATCTGAAATCCCGACTTCATTTTCCAACTAATAAAGTGAGCTTCCATGCTTCTATTTAATCTCCAACCATTATTTTTGAGCCTACAACTTAATCTCACTTCTCCATAAAACCCAACTGCAGTCACAATACCAGTTCTTAAACAATACCCTTCTCTGGTACCTAATCCAATCCACATTAACTCAAGTCTCATTTCACTTCCTCACATTCAAATGCATAACACAAGCCAACTAAGCATACCAATACAATCTACCAAACACACGTGCGATCCCCCAAACAGACATGTGTCATACCCCTTTATCACTTAAGATCAACATATAATCCATTTAAGTACTCACTTATTCTTACAAATGGCATCCATATGTAATACATTCAAGATACATACTCTGCCCAAATATATACCTTCCACTCCCTTGCAATCCAAACCAATATACCCAATACATGAAATCTGCTCATACCATTTATACACTTACACCACGAATTCACAAAAACAATCACACACCTAATTCTGGCACTTCACTCAATTTACAACTTCACATTAATTCCCCAGCACTTCACACTACACATAGTTGCATCACAAACTACTCCATTCACAATCCACCGTTCACAATACAACACATTTACGACATCATTCAATTTCAGCTTCACAAATACAACAGTTCTAAATGTAAGGGAATAGAGATTATACCATAACGAGGGGTTGAAAGCTTGCGTCGCTTGTTGTCTAGCATGAACTCGTGGTGTCAAAAGGTTCTGGTTTGGGTTGTGCAAGGTGGTGGAATAGGAAGAGGGCTGGGCTAGAGTTTGGTGTTCTGACTGTGCGTGGAGTGGAGGAGGACATAGGCTGTTTCGTGGGACTAGTCGTGGTAGGGGATGGGGGTTGCGTCTGGAGGTAGTGCTACCATGGGTTTTGGCGGCGAGGCCGTAAGGTAAGCGAAGGAGAGGAATCTAGAGGCCTCGGGCTGGCTAGGGTACGATGGTGGCATGAGGGTGCAGTCAAGGGTTAGCCATGGGTGGCGGTGGTCGTGGCTGGAGGTGGCGCATGGAGATCAAGTGAGATCTAAGAGGAGAAGAGAGAGAGAGAGAGGTTTGGTGGAGAGGACTGGGTGCACGATGGTGGACTGGGGATTGCGTGGCATCATTGGGTGTTTGTGGGTGCAACAGGGTGTTATGCGGCGGCTCAAAGGTGTCAATGGCTACCAGGGGGTCAGAAGCAGCATTTGGGCGACGACATGAAAGGGAAAGCAAAGTGATTCGATGCTTGAGGATAAGGGAATTTGGGCTACTTTCTGATGGGCCTTGGGCCGAATGGGCTTCTTCTAATCTTTTCCATTAAGTCCAATAAACATGAGTCTATGTTAATTGTTCAAGAGTCTAGGCTTGGCCCATAGTAGTTATTGTGAGCCCATCTATAAGGGATGTCTGTCTGTTATTTCCATTACTGTGCTACTAGGTAGTTTTATCTTTACTACAAGTCAGTTATAGATTTACGGCATATAGCATCTGTGTATGGAGGTTTCTCTGGTATCCAAAACATATCAATACAAACAGAATTCCTTTTCCTTTATCTTTGGAGGCTCTGACCCTCGAAGTGAGCTATTTTCCTTATTGTCCATCAGGCGTGTAACAGTTGGTATCAAAGCCAGGTTATGCTTGGCTACTTCGTTATCAATGGCAGAAGGCACTAGGATGAATCAGTTGCAAGAAGGCTCGAACGGGTTGAAGAAATCCACAAAATCTCTGTTTAAAACCTTGGAAATGGAGGTGCTAGCGCTGAAGAGGCAATCTGTTTTGGTGGTCCAACCACTTGCGGCATTGACTTCAGAACTGCAGAAAAAGAATGCTAAGCATCATGAAGAATATTCATCAAGAATAAATTACAGAAGGGAGGACATAGGGGAGAATAGTGGTGAGTTAATCCCAAGATCAGTAAGGTTGGAGTTTCCCTCTTTCCTTGGGGATGACCCCATAGGTTGGCTCTATAAAGGCAATCAATTTTTCTTATTCTACAATACACTACCCAATCAGAGACTCAGATTGGCCTCCTTTCACATGGAAGGTAGGGCAATGGTTTGGTTTCAAGATATGGAAATCTCAAGATCCATAGAGGATTGGGAAGGATTTGTTAGCCCCTTCCTCATTAGGTTTGGTCCTAGCACATACGATGATCCTACGGAGTCTTTGACCAAACTAAGACAAACTGGGTCAGCAGAGGAGTATAAGGTGGAGTTTGAAAATTTGTCTAATAGGCTACATAGATTGTCGGATCCACACAAACCAAGCTATTTTTTTAGTGGATTAAAGGATGAAATTAGATTGTCAGTTAAGATTTTCAATCCACCTCATCTCTTAATAGCCTTTAGTTTTGCTAAAATTCAAGAGGAACTTGTGAGAGTGGGTAAAAGAGTCTTCAGGAATCCTTTAACAAGGATGGGGGAATCTAGCCATTTTAAAGGAAGTGGAAACCAAGTTGGACAGAATGCTAGTAAGGCTATAGTGCCTGTGCAAAAAATTAACTCGGGCCAGATGAAGGAGAGAAGGGAGCGAGGACTATGTTATTATTGTGATTCCAAGTGGAATCCGGGGCACAAGTGCAAGAGTCCCAAATTGTTCCTTATAGAATAGGTGGAGGATGAAGAAGAAAAAAAAGCAGAGGAAAAGGTAGTAAATCTAGTAGAGGTTACTGAAGTAGGCATGAAACCTGAGATATCCTTACATGCCTTAATTGTGTCCAATAACCCAAAAACTATGAGAGTCAAGGCTAAGTTGGCTGGTCAGTGGGTAGTTATTCTTATTGATTCAGGTAGCACTCATAATTTCATTGATACCACAACAACAAAGAGGTCTCGGCTGATAGTTTCCATGCAGGACACAATGAAAGTAAGGGTGGCTAATGGTAAGCAATTGTTGTCTGAAGGCAGAAGCAAGGGAGCCCAAATTAAAATCCAAGAAAAGTCATTTACTATGGGTTTTTTCCTACTGGAATGAGTAGGGTGTGATGTGGTTCTAGGTGTTCAGTGGCTACAAGCCCTAGGCACTATCTCATGGAACTTTGAAAGGCTTACCATGCCATTTAACCATCACGAGCAAAATGTTGTGTTGTAGGGAATGATGTCCACACAGCTGCTAGAGGAGAGTTCCTGTAGCAAAATCAGCAAGTTAGAGAAGAAAGGAATAATACTACAGCTAATCCATGAGCCAGAAATCATTACTAGTGTGCAAAAATGTCCCAAGAATGTGCAGAAAATGCTAGACTAGTTTCTTGAGGTTCCCAAGGGATTACCACCATGTAGGGAGCAGGACCATGCAATCAACTTACTACCAGGAGCACAGCCCGTGTCAGTAAGACCCTACAAGTACCCCTTTTTTCAAAAGGATGAAATTCAGAGAATCATTAAGGAGCTTTTGAATTCTAGGATGATCCGCCCCAGTCAAAGTCCTTATTCATCTCCTGTTTTGTTGGTAAGAAAGGCTGATGGCACATGGAGGATGTGTATAGATTATAGGGCCTTGAACCAAGTAACCGTAAAGGATAAATTTCCCATCCCCATGGTGGAGGAGTTGTTGGATGAATTAAGTGGTTCTAAGGTGTTTTCTAAGCTGGATTTGAGGCCTGGTTATCACTAAATCAGGGTGAAGCCCCGATGATGTGCACAAAACAGCCTTCTGAACACATGAAGGCCATTACAAATTCTTGGTCATGCCATTTGGGCTAACAAATGCCCCATCCACTTTTCAGAATCTGATGAATGAAGTATTTAGACCTTTTTAAAAGAGGTTTGTGCTTGTGTTTTTCGACGGCATTCTAATATATAGTAAAGATGAGGAGGAGCATTTACAACACCTACAAATGACCTTAGAAACTTTGAGGAAACACCAATTATTTGCTAAACAGTCTAAATATTCTTTTGCATGCTTGGAGGTGGGATATTTGGGCCATCTATTTTCGGCCCAGGGGGTAAGAACTGACCCTTAAAAACTAAGGGCCATGGTGGAACAGCCCAGCCCAAATCTATCAAGTCCTTGAGGCGCTTTCTTGGGTTGACAGGATACTATAGAAGGTTTATAAAAAATCTGTGAAGTCTCGTTCGAACTGGACATTTACGTATTTGAACAGGAAAATTTCAAATAGGTGCCAAATCTTCCACAATTTAATTCAAGTTCGAACGTGTAATATTCTCGTTCGAACTAACAAACTAGAATATTCCTTGGCATATTTTTCAAATGTAGAGAATTTCAAAGGGTATTTTCGTAACACAATTTGACCAGTGCGTTCGAATGAGGAATTTTCACGTTCGAATAAACTAATATTCAAAGTATTTGGTGTGAAGTTTCCCTCCAAATACATTCTACGAGATAACTCAGTTCGAATGAGACGTTATTGGGTTCGAACTAATAATAGTATTATTATACTTATAAGTGATTTCCTATAATTTTAATAATCTATCGTATAAAATATTTTAATATTGTATAACTTGTTAACTTGTTATATAAAATATAATAAGTATAGTTATCATAACTTATAATAGCTATAGCATTAGCTATATAGTAACTATATAATACTTACACTATAATAGCTATATAACTAATAAGCACTATATATATATATTAATTATATTAAGTTATTAATATATATTAATTATATTAAGTACTTGTATGCTACTTATCATAACTTATACTAGTAACGTATACCTATAGTTAGTGTTATATTATTATAAGTACCAAATATATAACTTATTAATATATATTAATTATATTAACTTATACAATTATCATAACTTATAATAGTAACTAGTAACTATAGTTAGTGTTATAATATTATATAAACTGTACGAGTATGGTTATCATAACTTATATATATGCGCTATATAATTAAGCCATTGTAATTATACTAATTACTTAGTATGTTATAGGTAAAAGAATAAATATATTTACAAATAATATACTAAATATATTAAATAAAAGTATTATAATACTATTATTACTTTTATTTTTATACTTTTGTACTTTGTAATAATAGTATTATTATATATTACTATTAGTAATATAATTAGAAATATATTAGTATAATAACCGCTCAAATGAATATTTATCCAGTCTGAACGAGACGGCAAGGTTATTATATATCTAGTTCGAATACAATGAAACAAATCACTCCAGTTCGAACCTACAGTCATTGAGAGCAACATTTTCGCCCCTTATCTCCACCACAAAAACTGCCACTCAACCGCCATAGCAACCCCACATTTGAACTTCCAAGAGGTATGAGTCGAGTCTCCACATCTATTGTTTGATTTATATTCGAATGGGTTGTGTTTGAGAGGTATGTATTTTGAATCCGAAATCCCCCATTTTGGTGTATTCCGTAGAAATAACATCAAAATAATGGATAGAAATGATTGGGCTTCATTCCTTAATCATTTATAATGATTAAAACAAAGGATAACATCTTGATTGAGTTTTTTCGTTCGGGGCTGAGTCAACTCAACCATAGCTGTTTGGCTTGTTCCCATTCAAACGAACTCTAGTCCATTCGAACGCTCAGTTGCCAAACAAATTTATTTCAGTTCGAACAAAATAAATTCGTTCCAATGAACAAAAATTTTCAGTTCAAATGAATAGAACATTCCATTCGAATAGATTTTACTAGTTTGAACAGAATATGTTCCGTTCAAACTAATTATTTCAATTCAGTTCAATATAGTATAATTATTCAATAATATAATTTAAATATTATGGTTAATTATATTCTTATTTTCCTTGTGGTTAAACAATATACTAATGGCATCCAGCGGAAGAAAACGTGTGAGAGATCAATCCGGCCAAAGTAGTGGAATAGCTCATGCTTAGGAGACGAGGCCTATACTTGTCGAGCGTGAGATTATTTTGTTTGACTTCTCTGATCTTTCAAGGGAGGGACGGAGCATACAGTCCATCTTCACTGAGCGGGGATGGACACCGATCTGTCAGCAGCAGGGGATTGCATATCTAGAGATGGTCGGTGAGTTTTATCGTGCCATGGTAAAGGATAGCGCTGATGCTCTGTTATACACCTTATTGGTCCGGGGAATGAATATTACTCTCTCCCCACATTGTTGCTGAGTTCCTTGACATTCTACATGTAGGCGATGCAGATCCTGCAGCGGCTACAGGGGGACCAACGATTGCACCATCTGATTCCTACATACCGACTGCATCCTCCATGCTAGCCCCGAATTTAGAGTTTGATACTAATTCAGATGGTAGTGAGGATGAGAATCTACCTGATGATGGTCTCACAGACGATTAGGTGCTTCAGCTAGTGCGAGATCCTTTGGCTCCTCCATAGAATGCTTAATTTGATTACTGGCTATAACATCGATTCGAAAAAACAAGAGACTGATTTCGGAATCGATCTAGCCAAATTTTTGTTATGGATAGCAAGGGGGCAACTTATTGATCTAGCATTGTATTTCTTCCTCTACATTCGATTGGAGTCACGCTATTCTAGTGGAGGCAGTCTACCATTTGCACTGCTGATATCTAACCTCCTACTTTGATCGGCGTTACAGTGTCTATGATTGAACAGAGGTCGCCACAGATGGGGCCCCTTAACACAAGAGTAAGGGGCACTTGCTGAAGACTACACCAGAAAAGCCAAGTGCCACACCGACAGATCCAACTTGTAGTAGTACTGCGGCTTTTGAGAGACAGACTCTTAGGGCTACTTTGAATCAGGTACAAGCTCTGTTTGTAGAGTTCGTTGAGCTCATCATGGAGAAGTTTAGGGATCTGGAAGGACGCATTAAAATGTTACAAGAGGATGTTGATCAACTTGGCAAATATTGATCGTTTTAGTTATTATTTTACTTTTTTATTTTGTATTGAATATTATATATTTAGGATGTAATTCATGTATGGTTTTGATTTTTTGTGTTTGCTAATTTGTTTTTTTTTTTTATTTTACTTGCCGTTCATGAAAATATAAAAAATGAAACTATCTTTAAAGTTATATTTATATAAATTTAACATAAAAGAAATCACTATAAAGTTTTGAAATTAATTACATAAAATTATTTTATGAATTTATAAATATTTTAACTCACCACAAATCATAATATATACACATTTTTAAATTTTGAAAATGATAACAAATTAATGAAAAAAATATTTGTTACTTTAATGGAAAAAATACGCACAAATTAATGATGATAACAAATTAATGAAAAAAATGTTTGTTCGAACAAAGAAATTTAAATTTGAACAGTTATTAACTTTCTCCAGGAAAAATAAATTAATTTCCCACCAATATTATTATTCGAATAGATTATATACTGTTTGAACAGACATTAATTTCATGTTTGAATCTATTTTGTTCTATTCGAACGGTTTTCTTCTCAGACGATTTTGTTCATCACAAATATCTTGTTCAAATGGATATTTATCCATTCAAACAAACTAATTTAGTAGCTCAGGTATTTTTTGAGAAACTTTGTCTCCAAAAATGACTTTTAAGAACGAAATTTACGAATAGATTATATACTGTTTGAACAGACATTAATTTCATGTTCGAATCTATTTTGTTCCGTTCGAACGGTTTTCTTCTCAGACGATTTTGTTCATCACAAATATCTTGTTCAAATGGATATTTATCCATTCAAACAAACTAATTTAGTAGCTCAGGTATTTTTTGAGAAACTGTCTCCAAAAATTACTTTTAAGAACGAAATTTAATTCATCCTTAAAAAATTTCATTTCTAAAAGTCAAATCTCTTATAGTATCACATGGGAGTAAAAGAGAGCAATGATAAATGAGAAGTACTGCTACATCTCACTACAACACAATTTTGTGTTTTGTGACAGAGGAAACCGTCACCAAAAATTACAAAAACGTCTGAACATACCACTTGCATTCGAACGCTCCTTTGTTTACATTCGAAATAACGTCCAATCTTTAAACCCATTACATTTGAACAATGGTCTGTTAACGTTTGATCTAAAATTCAAACGTTTGTTGTAATTAACATTTAATCATTCGAACGTTTTGTTCGTTTGAAGGTGAGTATGTTCGAACGTAAAGGACTACGTTCGATTGTTACTATACAATTTTATGTATTCACGTTCGAATGTTGGTTCAAACATGAACCAACGTTAGAACATTTTTAATTTACATTTGAACGTATACATCAGAAATGCTAATTTCATAAAATTTAAAATCATACTAATTGTATCATATTACATACCAGCAATTAACAACAAATAATATCTTATAAAGTTTTAAAATTAGATATTAAAACTAGTTATATACCCTGATAAAATTTATTTCTTCATTTTTCTTCGCCCTCCGCGATTCTATTGCAATGACATAACACGCTTCATTGATACCATTATCTCTCATTGCACTCGCTCTTGGACGTCACTGCGTATTATTTCCTGCTGGTCTCTCTGTTAGTCCTACAAACGCATCTCTAAATAAGACTGTCGTTCTAAGAGAGACTCTTAACTCTTGCTGTCTCGACCTCATATACTCATTCTTACGCCGTGCAGCATCTATATCTTTGGTAAAATTATTAATTGGTGAAGTCGATGAGGTTGAGGAGGATGAACATCTATGCTTGATAAATCGTCCCAAACCTCTTGCCATACTAGACTGCAGCCTGAGCACATGGATGAATATGTCTATGTCCCTAGGAGAGGATTCCCTAGAAGCCGATTGCATCTCCATCATTTTTTCCTGCAATTTGAAAGATAATGATCGTTAATAAGTAACGAATTAAAAGAAATAGAAATAAAAAATAAATTATTCACATGTTGCATAATTTATTTTACAAAATTAACATTGCTTACATAATTATCTGCAGCGACAGGATCCATCCACTCACTATGCTCATTAGTGTGAACAGCGTCATAGACATGAATGAGAGAAAAGTTTTTAGGATCATCACGTTTCTAACAAAGCGACATTAGCAATTTTAAAAAGATAATGTTAGTACTTAAATAAAAAGAATATCAGAAAAATAAATGAATTCTATAATTTTTTAATTACCATTTTTTCAGCAAGACGGTGGAATGACCTTGAACCTGCACAATGGTGGACAGTCAAAGCAGATCTATTCTGTGAATTTGTAGAACTCAAGTGCTACAAAATATATGAAGAATGCTAATTGTAATATGTATACATATAATATATAGAACGAATATGAATGTAAATAATTTTTTAATGTAACACCCAAACCCAATCAAGCTCAATTTTTTTTTATAATTTATTTATTTTGTTTTAGTTTAATTATTTTTTTTTTCACACATTAACTTCCCCACATGTTTTATTTTTTTTTTCCCGTCTATTTTTTCTTTTTCACCCTTAAGTCTTCCTCTCGTCCACTCCATGCGCACACACGACTTAGCCTTTCATCCGCACACACGTCTTCCTCGTCTCTCTAGGGTTTTCACCTCACATATATATAGACACACATATGTTATTCCATGCTATTAGAAACTACCCAAACACTTGCTGCGGCACCACCTTAGAATCGTAAGCCCCAGCCTCCATCCCCTCAGTTTCATGCACTCCCATACGGAGTGTCATCTCACGAAAGCCCAACCATCCGTCATCCATACTGCCGCCACCAGTGCACCCCATCTCCAACGTGCACCGACCAGAATTCACGCTGCCCCCCATACGAGATCGGAGCAACTTGTGCCTACACAAAGCCCGCACCGTGCATTGCTGCGCCACCCCAGTACCTCCACATAGTTGTCGTCCAGTTCATCCACCCCTCGTAAGCATCTGCCAAGACCAACCACCAGAACCGCGTTCCACAGCCACAGGAAACAGCAACCCGTCACTTCTACCAAGTCAAAATCCTCTGTTTTATCTCCCAAAAACAGAGCAGTTTGTTTCGGCCACCGTGAGTTCGTCTTTACCACCCAGCCGCCGACGTTGCCACTGTCCATCTCCCAACTCTTTGTACAACTCCTTCCCACACGTTTGACCCTGCCGGGACAGCCGTCTTCATCTCCGCGCCTTATGCAGCTCCTCCTTCGCAGCGAGTTTCCTTTCCCTCGTTCTCCGTCTCTCCCTCACTATCCGTTTCCCTCACCGTATTGCTCTCTCTCTCTCTCTCAGTGCTCCGCCGACTTCACCAGCTCCCATGGCACACTGCGCCGTCGCACGTTACCTTCTTGGTGAGTCCCTGCCGCCGCTGCATTTTCTAATATTCATGTGTATGTTCATCGTTAGTTTTCTTCATAAGGTGTTTATATATATATATATATATTTATGTACGTATATATATAAGTAAAGTTTTAACTTGGGTACTTACTAGTTTTAACCTAATATATATATATATATATATGGAAGGTAGTTTTAACCTAATGTTTTCAGGTGAGAGGTTTTTTTTTTTTTTTTGGTTTTATATTTAAATGGGTTTTGCTTTAAGTCTCATTAAATATTATATTGTATTTTGATAATATTTTTAATTAAAGGAATAAACCTATTTTTTTTAAGAGATGTGTTTTTCATGACTTATTTTATGGAAATTTTAGTAACCAATGTATTGTATTTATTTATAAAATATTGTTGGTATTTTAGATATTTTGAATATTAATTTTTATTGAGTTCTATAATTATCATAATACTTATTCGATAAATTTTCTTCTTAAGTACGAATTCGATTAAGTGGATATTGATGGTCTTAGAAAATGATAGTATTTAGGTATTATGAGAATTTTAGATTTTAAGGTTTTAAAAATAGGTTCTTTTAGCATTTTAAGTTTAAATATCGAAATACGTGGTTGATTGGAAATTTATGAGAATTACATGAATTTTATAGGTGATAATTAATAATTGTTCGGCATTTTGAGGAAATTCCTGAAAAGCTAAGAATTCAGGTAAGCGGGGTTCCTATGCTAAACTTTGCATTAAAATAAAATGAGCTGAGATTAGTTTTTAGAAAATATACATATTTGATTAAGTTTTCAGAAAATATACATATTTGATTATGAAAATAAATTTGAACTACCTCAATTATTTGTTCTGCATTACTCATGAGATTTTGTTTAAGAAGAAATTATTTTCTGTCATGATTGGTGTAGACATGAGCTTATTTTTTACATTCTGTTTCTGACCTTTAAAAAATAGAGCGAATGTGAAATTTTATGCATAAATTATATTGTGATATGATTTTGTTCTATTCTGAAAATTTTATGTACTCTGATATGATCTGATGTGATTTCTAAAAACCTTTGGTATAACATTCTGTTTTTGTTTATGTTCCATTCTGACGTCACCACGGGTGTAAAACTGTGGCCTCTATTCGGGTTGGTACCAAATTTTCTGTTTCTGGTGCACCCACTTTGGAAACAAAGTGATTTTCTGCGTGGTCTTTCCTATGTGCACACTCGAGGCTCCGAGAATGAATAAGGGGAAGATTCACATTCTATTTCTACTCGGTTAGCTACCGGGGTTTGCACAACTCTACCACTGAGGTTAAACATGGTATTTTTTCTGATATGATAAGATAAGATGTAATGTTTCAGTTTATGCTATGCCAAAGGAATTTTGATTATGAATATTTTTGAAACTTTCGCTCTGATATTTTTGATAACACGTTCTGACGCTGCATTTTGAAAACATTATTCTGATTCTGCATTCTGAAAGAAATATTTTGTTCTGCATTCTGAACTCTGTAAATGCTCATATTTACACACTAATATATATCCTCTGCTTACTGAGTTGTTGATAACTCACCCCTTATCTCCAATTATTTTTCAGATAATTTTGATGGTTCAGCTGGAGAACAAGAGTAGAAAGTTTAGCAAGGTGTGATGATCGTGGTGGCATAAGTGACTGAGGGTACAAGTACTTATTTGAGAGTCGTAGTTAGTAAACTGATTTATCTTTCGGGTATTTTGATTTGATGAGTTAAGGATATTTTGGAGTTTTTGGAGAATTTCTAATTTATATTATTGAAAATTTCGTTAGTGTCCCCGTGGAGGAACTTAGATATTTGGATTAATTAAATATAATTATATAAATAATGATATTATATATTATATTATAATATATAATATAATGTTAAATATATACTATACTATAGATATAGTACAATATATATAATATACTATATAATACATTATATATATAATACACAGTATATATATATTATAATATTACATTATATATAGTATGCTATATGTTATAGTATACATTATAATATATAACATATATTAATAATATAATATATTGTAGTCAATATTTTAGTAAATCAATCAAAATACATTCGAACATACTAAGTATTATGTTCGAACATTTTGTGTATATAAGCCCAAAACAGAACGGCGAAATGTCATTTTCATCGTTTTCTATTCATTCTCGTTTGCACGTCGCCACTCCTTCGACGCCACCGCCGTCAAACTCCGCCACAACTGTCAGTAAAAGGTAGGCATCCATCTTTTAACCTCTAGCATATATTTTATTTGAGATTTGGGTTTAGTTTTGTTTAAAACGGGCCAATTGGTGGCGAGATTTTCAACTCCATTTTTTGGCCACCACAACTTGCCTTTGACCAAATAGTCGTGGTAGAAAAGTTTTTTGAAGTGTATACTTCATTTCTACGGTGACATTTCTGCATTTAGAACCTTGTAGATTGATTTTTGAGATTTCAATAATGGTTGAGTTGACTCAGCCATTCTATATCATAACGTTCAAACGTTTCACCAAGACGTTCAAACATACGACGTTTCAATTACATAGCCATTAAGGCTTCTATATTCGAACGTGTATTGTTTTACATTCGGACGTTATTTTTCGTAACATTTACGTCCAAACATTTAATTATAACGTCCGAACATACTACTTTTTAAATTTATTTATGCTTCAACATTTGGATGTGCATCTGTTACATTCCACGTAAAACCTATACGTTCGAATGTATAACATAAACGTCCGAATGTACATCATTTAGATTTATTTACTGCTTACATTTGAACGTATATATTATATGTTTGCATGTATGTAGTTTACGTGCAAACGTAAAACATACACGTCTGAACATTTTTTTTGAACGTTCAAACATTTCTTTTACTATGTTCGAACGTTAATGTAGAGCAACTTAAAATTAACACAAAAAATACATCAATGTAAATAATTTTTTTCCTTTGCTATTTTTAGGATATGGCTCATCCTCTGCATACTAGGAAACGAGAGAGGGAAAGAGCCACTCAGGACACCGCTCGTATCGAGACTCATATTGTTATGGTAGAGCGAGAAGTCCTAATCAATGAGTTCAACGAACTCATATGAGAGCAGATGAACCTCAGAGATGTTTTTGTCAGTAGAGGCTGGGGAAATATTTACACATTGAGGGGGAAGGTATACCCCTTAATGGTTCAGGAGTTCTATATGACGATGTGTGACATGCCTCAGGACGCATCCTCTCACACCGTGACTGTACACGGTGTTTCCATTGAGATTTTAGCAGATGTCATCGCCGAGCGCCTCTGAATTTGTCCAGGAGTTGAGACATCTATATACGCTACATCCCGTGAGGATGTAGACACTTCTACATCATCTACTGGCCACCCAATTGAGCCAGCATCAGCTAGAGATGTAGATCAGTCAAAGGCCGAGGACACTATCCTCGAGGCTCAGGATGATGATCGAGACGAGGATTTCTACATCCTCATCAGGAGGGATCGCATGCAGATCGAGAGGAAGAATGCCTTCAACAAGAACCATCTGCTACCTTTCTTCTGCATATTGCACCTTATTGTTGCAACAAACGTGGATCCTGTGGCACATAAAACCACATTTAGTCTGTTTCAGGCACAATTTTTTATACGAGTGGCATGTGAAGATCCTATAGATTTGCCACTGCACATCTTTGAGAGGATCCGTTATTAGGCGAGCATCGTCTCCACGGATAATCTCCCATATGGTGTCCTGATCAATCGGCTATTACTTGCACGAAGAGTACCAACCCAGCCAGAGGAGCGAGTCAAAGATCAGATGAGCCCCCTCGACATGACCACGCATCAACGTAGCATTGGACAAGCAAGGGGATGCCAGCCACCCCTGTAGAGGATCTAGTTCATGCAACGCAGCCTGAGCCAGGTCATGTGGGAAGTAGTAGTCAGCAGCTGCCGAGTACATCTGCTGTAGATGCGCGGCCTGCTTGGGTTGATGTGGTGATCTCACAGCTGACTGCGCATATCGATCATAAGATCGATCGATCGCTCGCAGCTATAGAGGCATATGTCACCGAGATCACCCATCGTGTAGGTATCCTCAATGCAAAGTTGATACCTTGAGTGAGGAGGTACGAAGTTCGAATTTTGCGAACAACACTATCATCTGAGTGTTGTTTACGAAATTCTATCATATTTTGTATTTTGCTTTTAATATATCTAAAGAAAAATATTATTTAATATTTATATGGAAATATATTTTTCAATTCTCAATCTTCTTTAATGTTATATTTTCCAACATTAATGCTAAATCATTGCACTTCAAATATATATAAACATAAATATAGATTTATATATTACAAATTGTGGTATATATAAATATATACAAGTCAATTTTTTAGGCTTGTTCATAAATTATGCACTATAAAAACACATAACTTTTAAATTAGAGTCATATTTAATTTAAATTTACAATTAACGTTCGAACGTTAGTAATTAAAACGTTCGAACGTTAGTAATTAAAGCGTTCGAACGTTGACGCAAAACATTTCACGTTCAAACATTAATTACTAACGTTCGAACGTTGGAGCCAAAACATTTTACGTTCGCACGTAAATAGCCACAATGTTCGAACATATATGTGACGTTTGAACATAAATTTCTCATACGCTGGAATGTAAAAAAAAATCACATCTGTCTTTAGTGACGGTTTCTAGAAATACTTTTTAGTGACGGTTTAGGGGCTATCACAATTTCTCAACGCTGAAAAGCAATTGTTTGTTAGTGTCTACCTATTTACAATAACAAATTTACAAACTCGGGCCGACTTTTCTGTGTTCAAACATGTATGCGCTCTCGACGAAGGGACCCGAGATTGTCTTTTTAGTTTTCTATTCGCTTTAATTTCTTTCCTGGAACGGGCAATCTGACAGTAATTCTTACGAACTAAAAGTCACCGCAAACAAACGCGGACCCCGACCCAAAACAAAGGTGTGAAGAGTTTCGAGGAATTTAGGGATTATAAATTTATAACAGTTTCGAGGAATGGTCACATGCATGACCATTGACCTACCGGTTTCCAGTCCGTGACTTGTAGATAAGAAGAGGACGATCAATCATCTTTTTTGCCACGAGTAATTCTTGACTCTCCTTACAGTAGCTGCGAAAATCAGTTTCGATTTAAAGCTTAACGCATTTTCTTGAATTTCCTTCAGCTCGTCAGAATGGATCCGGAATTGAAGTGCGCTGCTGAGGAAGGAAACATTGAGCTTTTGTACGATTCGATACGAAAGCATGCAAAAGTCTTAGACGACATCAATGAGATTTCATTTGTTGACACTCCTTTACACGTTGCTGCATCTGCTGGACGGACCCGATTTGCCATGGAGATCGCCATGTTAAAGCCGTCCTTTGCTACGAGGCTCAATCAAGATGGGTTCACCCCTATGCACCTTGCTTTGCAATATGACCACACCGACCTTGTGTTCCGGCTAATTGATGTTGATAAGGACCTTGTCCGTGTCCAAGGAAAGGGGGGTGCGACTCCTTTGCATTATGTAGCACAAACTGGAAACCTCCATCTTCTGCATGCATTTCTACAAGTTTGCCCCAAATCCCTTGAAGTTGTAACAACTCAAAGGGAGACTGCCTTGCATATTGCACTAAAACACAACAGGTTCGATGCTTTTGAATACCTGGTGGGATGGCTTCGACGTGCCTGGTTTAGACATGCCGACACGTGGGAAAGGAAGTTACTGAATTGGGGGGATGACGAAGGCAACACGATGTTGCACATTGCGGTATCAAGAAATCTACCCCAGGCAAGTTCTGTCCACCCATATTTTCTTCTACTGGAATATACAATTAGAATACTGGAACTCTGATCTATCTCGTTGAGCATACGTCTGGCTATCTGTAAGAATTTAATTTCCAACGCATGCTAAGGCTCTTCCTCAAGTGATATTTATTACTCATGGTTTCAGTAGCTAGATTTTATTTTGTCCATTTTTCTTTCTAGCAGTCGGACTTTTCTTTGGAGATATAGGGTACGTTCGGGAGTAGTTTAGTAGCGTTGAATGTTTACCGTGTTGGGATCAATAATTATGAATCTCTACATTGTTCAGGTTGTGAAGTGCTTAGTCAATTGTGCATCAGTTGAAAAAAACATCAAGAACTCAGAGGGTTATACGGCTCTAGACATTTTGCAACATCGAATGATGTTACAAGTTCATGACTACGAAGAGATCAAGGATTTGCTATGTCGTGCCGGAGCTTTAAGTGCGTCGTTTGTTCCTGATGAAGTTCCATCTCTGACAGATTATTTTAGATCCCCTATCTCAATTTATGAAAGGTTCTACATACGCAAGTTTCGTCAGAGAACGAAATTAACAAATGAGGTACGCAATCTGTTGTTGGTGGCTGCTACACTTGTTATAGCAGTTGCGTACCAATCAGCAGTCTGCCCTCCAGGAGGAGTTTGGCAAGACAACTCCCATCCTGGAATCGATCAGTTCAATAAAACAACCAAGATCAATGCTAATAATAACCATGAAGTGAGTCAACCACCACACCATGCAGGAACGGTAGTCATGAGCACTGCAAACTCATTTTTGTTCTTCATTTCAAACAGCCTTATGTTTTATATAACAGGCATGACAATGATCTTCCTTCTCCCTTCAGGATTTACTCGCATTTTGTTCTACCTACCCCTTGCATTCCTTGTTTTGTGCTATAATATTTCAATGTTTACCATTTTTCCGACAGCTAGGATCCCATATCTTATACTTCTTCTGTTTTGTGGGTCTATTCAGTTTTGGTCCATCCTCCCGACAATTATAACCGTCGATAGGACGACTGAGAGGCTCAGACGACTCAGATGGACTTTTCTTCCGATAACTGAATTGCTAGACCCAAATTATTCGTGTTTTAGTTGGTAATTGCTAGTTTTAATTAATATGTATTGTTTTTGGAATTCCAGCTCTAATCGATAGACGAATGGAAAAGCATTCTGTCTGTCTCTCATTTTCTTATCTTTCCAATATTATCATTCAGCCCCTTCCTCTTATATTTTTCTTCATGAATTAATTATCCGTTCATTTATTGATTTACATTAATAGTTAACGTTACTGGCCTTTAAGTACTGTACCCATGTAACGCCCCCAAAGAAATTTGATGGAAATAATTTCTTTTATTTAGATTTTAGATATGCCGTGAAAGATTCGGAAAGATTCACAGATTAAAAACTAATTAGGTTTTCGGTTTGGAAGCATAGTCGAACTATGATCCGCCAAGGGAACTTATTACCATTTAGGATCATACTAGAATTAATTATATAAAATGGATTGCACTATTAGATTTGTGAGAATTTTTAGGATTTTATGGTGCAATAAAAGTTTACATGATTTTCGAGTGCTGTATGGGCCAATCGGAGACCTGGCACACCACGTCATCAGCCAACTGGTCACCTTACCATTTAAGACATCCATCTCAACCTAGAAACATTAGGAAACCTCTTTGACACGCACCATCACTACCCTCCATTTGGACCTCATTAATTATACAAGTCAAGCTGAGTATAGCATAAGAAGGATGAGTATGAAACAAGGCAAAATCATGTCTTTTTTACAAAGGTCTTACACCTTTTTGCAGCCCATTCCCTACCCTTTCCAGCCTTGTACCACATGACCTGCCCTCACCTTTGGTTTGAATTTAAAACCCCAAAACCAAGCCCCTACCGTATCAATTTTGCCCCTCCATTTACAATTGAGTTGATCCTTTTTGCAAGCAACCAAGACACCTTCCTTGTTCCACCTCTTACACACACCGTACCCTTCCACTTACACCCTTGTACTGGTTAGCACATTCCCTCCTTCAATTGCACCTACTATAACACCTCGTTCCCGGAAGTCCGGAGAGTTAGCTCTTAATACCTAATATCAACTTAAATAACACAAGTATAAAATCCAGAAAATTTCATAAAATATTAATTCATTTACTCAACCCAACAATCTATGTTCCTTCACATGGACAACAAAGAAATTCTTAATAATATAAATTAAAAACTCTCCAAAGATTCAAAAATATCATTAATTCATCAATCAAAATGCCGAAAAATAAATCAATTTACTAACTATGACTCTCGAATATGCACTTGTACCCTCAGGCACTTATTCCACTCATAACACCTTGCTAAAACTTCTTACTCTTGTTCTCCAGCTAAATCATCAAAATTATCTGAAAAATATATGGAAATAAGGTGTAACGCCCCAGTCTCGGATGGGTCGGAGAATTACCTCTTAACACTTAAAATCATATCTCATTGTACAAATATAAACTCCATTTCCTCTTTTACTCATAGACCTCATTGCTTTAAATCATCTATTCCAAAAATAAATGACTAAGAATACAAAGAAATCTCAAAATAAAAGCCAACTTCCCAAAGTACTAAGTCAACAGAGCAAAACGAAACTATTCAATAAAATTCTCCAATAATAGATACCCTCTTTGTATTTAATAGACTATGCTCACAAAGCCTTACCCATGCTTCCTATTCTTGAACCTCCGCTGAAATATCCAAAATATCTGAAAAATATTGTGGAGATAAGGGGTGAGTTATCAACAACTCAGTAAGCAGAGGACATATGCTAGTGTGCAAACATGAATATTTACAAAGTACAGTATACCGAACAAAATATTTTCTAGAGTTATCACGCAGAGCAAAATATGTTTTCAAAAGTAACATAGCGATGATTTTAAGACAAGTAAAACCCAGAGTACTTTGGCATAACATAACCTGATCATCATCATCACATCAAAATAGAGCATCTCACATAGCAGAGACTATGTTTCACCCCCATGGTAGGGTTGTGCTAACCCCGATGGCCAAACCAGACAGAGACAGAGGTGAAATCTTTCCCTTATTACTCTCAGAGCCCCGAGTGTGCACACAGGAAAGACCACAAGAAACCACTTTGTTTTCAAAGTGGGTGCACTCAAAGACAGAGAAGTTGGTACCAACCTAAATAGAGCAGAGCATAACAGAGCAGAGCAAATAAGAGCAGAGACAGAGTCAGATACAAAATCAGTACACCGTGCCAAAGGTTTTCAAATGCCATATCAAAACAAAACAGAGTACCAAAACATATTCAGATCATTCTCACAAATTGAAAACAAAAGTCAGAACATCTTTCTAAATAAATGCACAATTTTTCAGATTCTCAATATTATTCTTTTTCAGATTTCAGAGACAGCATGACAAAATATAGCTTATGTCTACACAATGCATGTCAGAAACATTTTCTCTTTTTTCATACAGATTTCATGAGTAATGCAAATAAGCGACTGAGGTTGGTTTTTTCCAAGTTCTCATTTCATCACAAAACATGCAATTTTTTAAAAAAGTCAACCTCAGTCTAAACAATTTGTGTAAAGTCTAGCATAAGAACTCCGCTTACCTGAACTTTTTTAGATCTTCTGAATATTTCCACAATCGTGCCAAATAAATACCAATTGTCACCTATACGGAATACTAAAGGTTACTGAACTTCTAAAATGACAAATAAAACTCTCAATCTACTAATTAAAATCATACTACGGAAAATAGCTTTGATAAGTATCCAGTTATCAGAAATCTAATAAATACCCTTATCATTAAAAATAATCTTGACTTATCATAATGTAATTTTATCAAAATATGGCAAAACAACTTAGATTCATTTCAAAAATTAACTTAATCATATTTAAAACTCATAACTTTATAAACTATTATTAAAAAGATGATTTAATACTGCCAACATATAATGTAGTAGGAAATTCATAAATTTCTTAAGCAATAGTAATTCATAAAATATTCTGAGTCATTTCTAATTTAAAACCATCAAGGACTTGTATCATATAATCGGCTTAGTGTTTAAAAACAGGTTAAATACTTCTAATTTAGAACTTAATAATATACTTATATCAAACTCTAATAATGTAACAAGTAGAAAACTCATTTAATAGAATTAACAATCTTTTTAATAACTATTGAAAGTAATATCATTATACTTAAAACAATTTCTTCAACATGCTAACTTCGAAATGCTATATGACAAGGGACTAAAATTAACATAATATAATTTAAATCCTCATTTATTTTGTTTATACGATCTTATATTAAAACACAGCCTTCACAAAATAAGCATAATATATAGACAATGACCCCCAATAGAACCCACCTAATACCAAGGATATTTTAGGAAACATCATAAAATGCATGGGCAGATTTCTGGGAAATAAAACATAACACTACCGTGCAATGGAACCAAGCTCACTGTGAGGGAAACTCGCGACAACGGATTGGAGGGCACTGAGTGGATGTCGAAAGTGGCACAGTTGGGTGTGGCGGCAGGGCACAAAGAGAGGGAGAATGTGAGAGAAAGACGTGAGAGAGAGAACACAACGAGAGAAAGAGAGACATCACGGCATAACAAAAAAAGAACAATCACCGAGGGAGAGCAAGGAACACGAGAAGTTGTAGGGGCTGGGATGGCGAGATACAATCACGGAAGTCTCTTCCGTGGCAAGCAGTGGAGTTCAAAGAAAGGGAGAGAGCATGAAGACCATGCCGACAGGGAGTAGTCGAGAGGGGTGAAGGTGCGGTGATGGTGGCTCACGACGACTCTAGGTTGGGTATGGTGCTTTGGGGTGGTGCAGGGTGCGTGTCACAGTGGTGCTACTCGATGATGTAAGGTGGAACGTGAGGAGATGTGCAGCATGCTTAGGGTGGCGTTGCTCTCTTCTATGGGCTTGAAACAGAGCAGTTTCGGTTTCTGCTTCCCACAAAGGTTGGTGATGGTTGGTTGGGCGCGACGGAGCTTCGTTGCCGTGGGGTTCTCGATGCAAGGTTGAGGTGGCTGAAAGAGCTAATGAAGACTTGAGTGCATGTTGAGGTGGCTTGTCTATTGCTTCCTGGACGTGAAGGGCAGCGGTTCAAATTTGTTGCTTGTTGCCGACTGTTGAAGTGCACGCAGTAATGGTTCCTATATGAGGACACGAAGGTGCTCGGCCGTGGAGGCTATCCCGTCATGGTTGGATGGTGGAGTTTCCAGTTGCCTAGCGACTTGGGGCGGAGAAGATTGATAAATAGAGAGAGAGTTTGAGACGATGGACGGAAACAAAATAAGTGGAGATAATGGAGATTGGGTGGAGGAATCTTCGAAAGTGTAGAAACTGAAATTGAAAAACGGTTGAGAAGATAAAATGCAAGCGGCAAGTTGAAGCTCAACACAAATGACGTCGTGGGGTAGGGGAGGTTACTCAGCTGTGTGAAAATGAGAGAGAAGAAAAAAACACAAGAGAATCCAATGAACGGCCTTGGGTTTAATGGGCGCAGGTGTTACATCCTCCCCTCCTTATAAAAATTTCATCCTCGAAATTTGCTAGTATCGCCAAGTGAAACCTACACACTTGACTGTCACAACCAATGCACACCTATTTTAATCCTTGATTACTCTTGTCAAACCTTAATAATTTAAACCCTTTATCCAAAAATTTAGTCTAATGCCTTAAATATCTCCTAATCTGCTTGGCATACACTTTCACGCACCTTGTATCAATCTTCATAGATCTCGGGATCAAGATCAAGCCTAAAATATTAACCTTAACAATAGAATTACAAGCCTAATAATAATTCAATAATAATTCTCCCTAGACTTACACGCTTGCAGACATTTTGTCAAGTATCATACACCTAAGTGTGCACTCCTTTTCAAAATGTAATCTTCCACAATAGGCTCGATTACAGGCCTACTAAAACTTTTCATGCCATTTCTTAACCTAACTCCTCCCAAAATAGCACATAGAACTATCAACCTCATATGGATATTAAAAATAAACTCTCCCAAGTCTGGGGTCCTTAATCTCACACTCAACTCACGCATGAATCCAACTTAGCTTGAGATCCCAAAAAAAATCTCTCTTTCTTATAAATTCTCGAACTCGAAATCTATAGCCAACATATTTAAAACCTGCGTGATCTCGAGTCGTAACTCATTTTTCAATCATCACTAAGCTTACTTGCAAACCATCGTATTATCAAAAATCACGCTTCCACTGTGCACTCTAATAACTTAACAAAAATTTCTAAAACCAAAATCCATAAAACCTCAACATGAAGTCTAATTCATTTCAGTACCTGCCAAGATAACCTTTACCACACTTTGATAATGTAATAGATTTCTTGTCTACCAAACCATGCACACTCACTTATACTTCTTGATACCCTCTTCACTTCTTAATCGCGTTCAAATGCTAAAAGTTTTGTATCTGACAACAAGGTGATATTCTGGAAAACTTGAATTTTTAATAACAATTCAAAAATATAGAGTTCATATAAACATAAGCAAATCGTTGTACACGCAACCTAATGACAAAAATATCTCTAAATCTGAACCTTCAACCTTAACAAAATCTTGAGTGCACATTGAGGCGGCAGAAAGGGCTAATGAAGACTTGAGTGCACGTTGAGGTGGCTTGTCTATTGCTTCCTGGACATGAAGGGCAGCATTTCAAATTTGTTGCTTGTTGCCGACTGTTGAAGTGCATGCAACGATTGGTTCCTATATGAGGATACGAAGGTACTCGGCAGTGGAGGCTGTCCCGTCGTGGTTGGACGGTGGAGTTTCCAGTTGCCTAGCGACTTGGGGCAAAGAAGATAGATAAATAGAGAGAGATTTTGAGACAATGGACGGAAACGAAATAAGTGGAGATAATGGAGATTGGGCCGAGGAATCTTCGGAAGTGTAGAAACTAAAATTGAAAAACGGTTAAGAAGATAAAATGCAAGCGGCAAGTTGAAGCTCACCGCAAACGATGTCATGGGGTAGGGGAGGTTACTCAGCTGCGTGAAAACAAAAGAGAAAAAAAACAAGAGAATCCAATGAACGACCTTGGGTTTAATGGGCTCAGGTGCTACATAAGGGGTGAGTTATCAACAACTCAATAAACAGAGGACATATACTAGTGTGTAAACATGAGTATTTACAGAGTGCAGAATTCAGAACAAAATATTTTCTTTCAAAATGCATAATCAGAATATTTGTTATCAAACAATATCAGAGCGAAAGTTCAACAATATTCATAATCAAAATTCCTTTAGCATAACATAAACTGAAATATCACATCTTATCTTATCATATCATAACAAATACGATGTTTAATCCCTGTAGTAAGGTTGTGCAAACCCCGGTAGCTAACCGAGCAGAAATAAAATGTGAATCTCCCCCTTATTCATTCTCGGAGCCCCGAGTGTGCACATAGGAAAGACCAAGTAGAAAACCACTTTGTTTTCAAAGTGGGTGTACCAGAAACAGAAAAGTTAGTACCAACCTGAACAAAGGCTACAGTTTTACACCCATGGTAAGGTCAGAACGGAACAGAAACAGAAACAGAATGTTATGCCAGAGGTTTTCAGAAATCACATCATATCATATCAGAGTACAAAACATCTTTTGAACAGAATCATATCTCAAAAAACATAATTTATGCACAAAATTACGTATTCACTCTCTTATGTACAGTTTAGAAACAGAATGTCAAAAATAAGCTCATGTCTACACCAGTCATGACAGAAAATACTTTCTTTTTAAACAGAATCTCATGAGTAATGCAGAACAAATAACTGAGGTAGTTCAAATTTCTTTTCATAACCAAATATGTATATTTTCCAAAAAGTCAACCTCAACTCATTTTATTTTAATGCAAAGTCTAGCATAGGAACCCCGCTTACTTAGACTTCTTAGCTTTTTCAGAATTTTCCTAAAAAATGTCGAAGAATAATTAATCGCCACCTAGAACATAATAACGCAATTTTCATAAATTTCCAATCGAATACATATTTCAATATTTAAGCCTAAGATGCTAAAATGACCTATTTTATTTTTCCCTAAAACCTAAAATTCTCATAATTCCCAAAATACCATCATTTTCCAAAACCATCAATATCCACTTAATCGAATTTGTGCCAATTAAGAATTTAATCCAACAAGTATTAAGATAATTACAAAACTCAATAAAAATTAATATTTAAAATATCTAAAATACGAACAACATTTTATAAATAAATAGAATACATTGGCTACTAAAATTTCCATAAAATAAGTCATGAAAAACTCATCTATTAAGAAAAATAGGTTTACTTCTTTTAATTAACAATATTATCAAAATACAAATATAATATTTAATGAGTCTTAAAACAAAACTCATTTAAACATAAACCCAAAAAAAACTTTTCACCCGAAAATATAAATCTGGGAACTTTCCCTATATATATATATATATATATATATATATATATATATATATATATATTAGGTTAAAACAGGTAAGTACCCAACCTAGGCTAAAACTTTACATATATATACGTATATATACATAAAGACACCTTATGAGAAAAAAACTAGCGATGATCAAAAACAAAAACATATGAATAATAGAAGTGCACTGGCAATAGGGACTTACACCAAGAGAAGTTAAGGGTCACGTGATGGCTGGGCTGGAATACCATGGTGGCGCGACTAGAGAGCAGGCGTGCTACGGCGAAGCTGCCTACCTGGGGCGATGAGAGCGAGAGAACAAAGGGTGAGTGCAAGAGAGGAAAGAAAAAATAAAAAGAGCAACATGAGAGGGACTCAGAGTGTGGGACAAGGTGGAATTGAGGCAACTCGAGGCTGACGGAAAGGTGACAACCGGCGGATTCTGTGGCTAGTCTGATAATTTTCCCATCGTACGGTGGTGATCAACCAGATTTGTGGTGATGATCTGTTTTCGAGAGGAGAAACAGGGGCTCTCTTATTTTTCGGTGATGGCCAGCGGTGGTTCCACGTGAGTTCACAGTTGGGCTACGACGATGAGGTTTGGGCAGTTTTGTAACACTTAGACCAAATGTTAGCTCACGCCCATAAAGAAGCTCTAATGCTAAGGAAAAACCACTCGTGTACACTTTTATTTTATTTATTTATATTTTTACTATTATTTTATCTTCTTGGTTCCTACTTTTTTTTCCTTTTTAAGTGTTAATTTTTCTCCATCTCCTCTCTCTTCCACCAAACGATTTATCCCTCCCAATTACCCACGTTCTAATCTCTCTCAATTGCTCTCCCTCATCCCATCCTTTTATCTCTCTCCCTCTTGTGCGTAGGCTAGCATAGTTGTCGCTGCCTTCATGCCCTCTCTCTTTATCTATCTAACTTTTCCTCACCACATCGCAAGTCACCTAGAAACGCCACCATCCAACCACCAAGGGACAGCCTCCATGGCCCAGCACCTTCATGTCCTCATATAGGAACCAATTGCTGCGTGCACTTCAACAGTCGGCAACAAGCAGCAAATTTGCACCGCTGCCCTTCATGTCAAGGAAGCAATAGACAAGCCACCTCAACGTGCACTCAAGTCTTCATCAGCCCTTCCCACCGCCTCAACCTTGCATCGAGAACCCCACGGAAATGAAGCTTCGTCACGCCCAACCAACCATCATCAACTTTCCTGGGAAGCAGAAACCTAAACTGCTCTGGTTTAAGCCCATAGAACAGAGCAATGCCACAACCTAGAGTTGTCGTGTGCCACCATCACAACACCTTCACCTTTCTCGACTGCTCCCTGTCGGCATGGTCTTCATGCTCTCTCCCTCTCTCTGAACTCCACCACTTGCCACGGAGGGGACTGCCGTGATTGTTTCTCGCCAGCCCAGCCCCCTGCACCTTCACGTGTTCCCTGCTCTCCCACAATGAGTGTTCTTTTCCTGTTATGCCGTGAGCTCTTCTCTTTCTCTCTCTCTCTCTCTCTCTCTCTCTCTCTCTCTCTCTCTCTCTCTCTCTCTCTCGTCTTTCTCTCACACTCTCCCTCTCTTTGTGCCCTGACGCCACACCCAGCCGCACCACTATCGACATCCACCCATTGCCGCTCCAATCCGTTGTCGCAAGTTTCCCTCACGGTGAGCTTGGTTCCATCGCATGGTAGGGTTATGCTTTATTCCCAGAAATGTGCCCATGCATTTTATCATCTTTCCTAAAATATCCCTTTTTTTTTTTTTTTTGGCAGGTTCTATTTTGGGTCATCGTCTATCTATTATACTTATTTTGTGAAGGCTTTGTTTTAGTATAAGATCGTATAAAGGAAATGACTTAAATTATATTATGTTAATTTTAATCCCTTGTCGTATAGCGTTTGGAAAGCATGTTGAAGAAATTGTTTCAAGTATAATTATATTACTTTCAATAGTAAATAAAAAGATTTTTTTTAATTTTATTAAATGAGTTTCCCACTTGTTATATTATTTGAATTTGATATAAGTATATTATTAAGTTGTAAATTAGAAGTATTTAATCTGTTTTTTTTTTTTAAACACTGATTATACGATACGAGTCCTTGATGGTTTTTAAATTAGATATGATTCAGAATATCTTATGAATTACTATTGCTTAAGAAATTTATGATGTCCTACTATATTATTTGTTTGCAGTGTTGAATTATCGTTTTAATAATAATTTATAGAAAGATGAGTTTTAAATATAATTAAGTTAATTTTCAAAATGAATTTAAGTTGTTTTGCCATTTTTGATAAAATTATTTTATAATAAGTTAAGACTATTTTTTAATGATAATATATTTATTAAATTTCTGATAACTAGATAGTTACCAAAGCTATTTCCATTGTTTGAATTTAAATAAACGGAGAGTTTTAGCAAGTCCTTCTAGAAGTTTAGTAATGCTTAGTGTTTTGTATAGGTGACGATTGACATTCATTCAGCATGAATGTGGAAAGATTCAGAATAGTACTTAAGAAGTTCAGTCAAGCGGGGTTCATATACTAGTTTTGCATAAAAGAAATGAACTAAGGTTGGCTTTGAAAATAAGCATGTTTGTTTTTTAAAAAAAATCTGAAAACAACCTCAGATGTTTGTTCTGGATATGCATAAATTCTATATAAGAGAAAGTATTTTTTTGTCAAGACTGGTGTAAACATGAGCTAATTTTGCGCGTTCTGTTTCTGAACTATGTAAAAAGAGCGAATATGAAAATCTAAAAGTTTTTGCTATGAATAAATGAAAATGTTTTGGTTTCTGTTTATTTCGAACATGTGAAATGATCTGAAACTATTCAGTATTTTGTTTTGATATGATGTGTCATCTGAAAACCTTGGCATGATGTTCTGATTCTATATCTGAATGTGATCTGATTCCGATGATGTTCCATTCTGTTTCTGTTAAGGCTCTATAATAGTGGTTTATAACCCTACCACGGGGGTGAAACATGGTATACGGCCCAGCTACGGGTATAATGGTGATTTATAACGCTACCACGTGGATGAAACATGGTATACAGCTCAGCCACAGGTATAATGGTGGTTTATAACCCTACCACGGGGGTTAAACATGACATTTGTCCTGATGTGATGCTATGAGTATAATGTTTCAATTGGATATGCCAAAGGATTTTCTTTTTGGGACCAAGTTTGTTTTTCTAAAAATTTCGCTCTGATATTTTGTACCAAGTTTTGTTTATGCGTTCTGAAAATAAATATGTTGTTTCTGCATTCTAAAAGTAAATGTTTTGTTCTGCATACCGAACTTTATAAATGCTCATATTTACATGTTAGTCTATACTCTCTGCTTACTGAGTTGTTGATAACTCACCCCTTATCTCCACAATATTTTTTAGATATTTTGATGGTTCAGCTGAGGATCAAGATTTTGAGATAATGGGTGAGATGATTGAAGTATAGTGCATAGGAAGTTTTTATGAGTATTGTCGATTTTTATTAAGAAATTTCATTGTGTTATGACGACTTTTCATTTTAGAGAATTGGTTATATTGAGGAAATTCGATTGAATCGAATTTTCTATATGATATTGGGAATTTGGAGTCTATTTTGATATTGTTGAAATGTGAGTTTAAGTGTTAAGAAGTAACTCTCTGACTCGTGCAGGACCGAGGCGTTACAAGTTTGTTACGCGCAGTGGACAACCCAAGCTGCTTCTGCTGTTGGCGAGGTCGCACGAGAGTCACTCGTGGGAGTGGGAAGCCGAGAGAAGCATGGGCAGCACAGAGGTTCGATGGCAATGGGGAGGGCTTGACAGGGGGTTTTATGATGGTCGCTGGCCTATGGGGGAAAGGGTCCGAGTAGGATAATCTGGTGGTACGGCGGCAGTGAGAAACTGGGAGAAAAGGGAGAAAACTGAAGCGGCAACTCTAGCTTTAGGTGGAGGATGGCCACGGGTATGTGTGCGATACAGTGTAACAAACATATATATAGAAAGAAAAAAAAAACTGATAAAACCCTAGAGAAGAGAGAGTGGTGTGCATGCAGTGAGTAAACGAATGTGAAAGTGTAGAACGTGGAGTCTAAAATTATTTTCACGGGCTAGGCCTCTTTACAAAACGTGCACTATGGGATTAATGCATGGACTTTTTGCCTAATTCTTGGGCTTCGACTAAACCTAAAAAATATTACACTTGTCCCATAAATGTTTTTTTTTTTTTTTTTTTTTTTTTTTTTTTTTTTTTTTTTTTTTTTAACGAGTGAAGATGCAGTTGGTCTATTAAAAGATTTTAAACCTATCCTAAAATTATAATCCGCCAAAAATATTTTAGGCTTATACTCTCTTCCAAAAATTTTACTCGAAATTTCAAATGGGTTTTTCATACCTATAAACCCAAAAATTTTGTAAAGCGAGCTTGGCCGGGCCCGGGTGTTTCACCTACTACACCCACCCAACACATTACAAATGTAACCGGCTACTTGTTTCACACACATACACAAGCCTAAAGTTGCAAGCAACCTATCCAAGACCCATACCCCCCTCATGCTACACGTCTAGTGTGATATCCCCAGATAATAAGGATAAGGGTAGGTGGTGTATGGATTCTCACATTGCTTGAAAATGACAAGTTTTTGCTCTTTATAAGGTTCCAATGGGGCTCCAATTGTATCATTGACTAGTGATTTTGGAGTATAAGTCATGTGGTTTAGGCTTTTCATTGAGGCGTTATAGTTGGTATCAAAGACAGGTTTGAGATTCTGCAAACTTTATGATATGGTTTTGGGAATCTGAGGTTTAGGGATTTTGCATTTTTAAAGATGATTTTGATGGGATCCGAGGTTTTAAATTTTGTAGATTTTAAGAAATGATTTTCATGACATCTAGGATTTTAGATCCGATAGGCTTATTGTGGGCTATAGGAAATAATCTTTATAAGATTTAAAGTTTAGATTTTTGAAGGTGTACAAAAGCTTTTAATCGAAAGCCAGGTTTGAGGTTATACAAACATTAGGATATGGAGTTTTGGGATTTTGGCAGATTTTAGGAAATAATTACAGATTTGATGTTTAGAAATCTGCAGATTGCAAGAGACAATTCTTCTTTCATTTAAGGTCTTAGAATCTGCAGGCATTAGGGATTGTGTTCTATGAAATTCGAGGTTTTAGATTTGGCAAATGTTAAAAATTGAATTCATGACTTTTGATGTTTAGATTCTAAAGACATATGTGAGTTTAAAGTGATGTCAGATTTACAATTATAGATGGTAATAGGGGTTATATATGTTGGTTAAATATATGGTTAGGATTGGGTAAACAAGAAAAATCTTAAACTTGTTCTAAATATTTATCTGGTATATATATTTTTGTTTATACATATATTTTGTTTTCTTTCTTTAGAATGGTTAACCACGTTTAAACTTCCAGGATAGTGTCACGTCACTGAGTTCGAAACCTTGAGGATCTGAACAAAACCAACAATGAAGGAGGTTGCACATTCGAGCAATTCAATCGTACCCATCCTCCCACATTTGATGGAAGAGACGATTCAACTACAGCGGATGATTAGATTCAAGACATGGATGAGATATTTAGCATCCTGAAGTGGACAAATGACCAGAAAGTACGGTTTGCATCCTTTAAAATGATTGGGGAAACTAGGAGGTGGTGAAATTCTGAGAAAGCCATTAGGGAAGCTGAGGAGACAGGAGTAGTTAGCTGGCCTCACTTTAAATAGAATTTCTTTAACTGTTTCTTCCCTAAAGCTGACAGTGAAGCTCGAGCTCGAGAATTCACCGACTTGGTGCAGGGGAACATGACTGTATGCCAGTATGCTACAAGGTTCGTGGAATTATCACGCTTCGCCTCATACTTGATTCCTGATGAGGAGAAGATGACTAGGAAGTTTGAGGTGGGTTTGAATCACAAGATATATGAACTGATGATGGTCTTATAGATTCAGAGTTTTCCAGAGTTAGTGCATAAGGCGATGTTGATTGAGCAGAATCTTAAAATGAGTGCTGAGTTGCAAGAATAGTGAAAGAGAGCTATTCCACAAGGATCCTCTAGTATGGATCAAGGGCCATGGAAGAAGAGAAATGAGGGGAGCAACTCAAGTCAAAGATAGATCCAGGAAAATCAACTAAATAGCCCCTGTAAATATTGTAACCGAGCACACACTTGGTTGTGTAGAAGGGAAATGGGGGCATGTTTCCAATATGGTAAGACTGGTCATTTCATCAGAGAATGCCCATTACTGTTGGAAGACAACAATAAGCGCAATCCACCTCCAACTCCCTAACAGACAACATAGGGAAACCATAAGTATAAAATGGGACTAGCTCGAGGGTTTGCACTGACAACTAGAGATGTTGAGCATGACAACAATGTGATCACAGGTACTCTACTCCTTTACTTTTTGAAAGCAATTATTTTGATTGAGTTAGGATCTTGCATTTTAATGGAATTTTGCTAAGTTTCATAGCTTAGAAGGTTGATACTAGGTGTGTGAATATGGATGCCAAGAGGATTAGGAGATATTTAAGGCACCATGTACAAAACATGGGAAAGTTAGGATTTTGAAATGTTAGGTTCGACATAATTGCGGAGGATTAAATTAGGCGTGGAAAAGCTTTGCATAAGTGCAGCAAATTTTGAGGACAAAATGGGGGGGGAGGATGTAATATCCACGTCGAGCACCAAGCCCAAGCTAATAGTAGGTTCTATAATTTTTTTTATTTTTTATTTTTCTTTTGGGTTAAAATGTATAAAAAGCCTACTTGAGATTTAATGAGTAATTTGGTAGTAGGCTACAGGCCCAAAATTTATTTCGACGATATATGAATTCTTATTGGGCTTGATCATTAGGCCAATGTTATTTAAAGGACCAAATGGGATCTTCTTGTTTTGAAATTGGCCCGAAAGATTTATGAGACAAGTTTTGGTTAGTTTAGAATTTGAATCCAGGCCCATTAATATTTCTTAAATACTTGATTCAAAAAATTCCAGACAAGCAAAAGAGATTATGGATTGTGGTAACCAGACCAACGCATTTGTTAATTCTATACAATATCCAAGACGTGGGCCCAAACACTTTGAAATGGGCCCAAAAAGTCCAAGCCCATGGAACCAAGGATCGGACTCCATGTTGTGCATGTCTCCTCTTTCACTAGGGTTTTCAACAACCAATATATATATATATATATATATATATATATATATATACACGTTACACACTTTCACGCACATACCTTCTTTGCACCTGAATCATCTTTCCCAAGCTAGGGTTGCCGTAGTAGCCCATCCTTTTTCTTCAACCCCACGTTCACCACCCTAGTCGTGCCCAACTACCCTCACCCAACTGATCCATGGCGCATCCTTTGCAGCACGCACCAACAACCGTTGCCACCCAGCTTCCAACTCGCAGCAACAACAGCAGCATGAACGGAAACCACCTTGAGTCCCTTCCATAAACTGTAGCCACCCACCGATGGCAACAAGCCACAGATTACATTGCTACCCTCCACATCCAGGAAGCCACCTCACTTGCACCCAAGCCTCAACCCTACACCACCGTCACCCAACCACCGAAAACTATGAACAATAGCGCTTTGTTCTGCTACACCAAAACAGAGTAGTTCCAAAATGTGAGCCAGCCACCACTACATCTCGGGAAGCCACCGCATGTCGCCAGCCCCATCCATGACATCGCCAGCTGTACAGAAAGTGTCATCGGGCACCTCACCCCACCTTAAGCCACCATTCTCTCTCGGTAACTTCTCTCTCCTCCCTCACGCGGTGCTCTCTCTCTCTCTCTCTCTCTCTCTCTCTCTTTCAGCACTTTCTCTCTTCCTTGCACAGTGATCTACAACCGTGTCCAGCTGCTTGCTATTGCTCGTTGCTTCTCTCAGTAAGTCCTTTGTTGTCTTCTACCCACACAAAGCTGGGTTGTTTTCAAATCAAATGAAAGTGGTCTATTTAACCTTCCCCCTAAGGCTTTTACGTAAAGTAAAGTAAAGTTTTTGAGATTAAATTACATTTATGCCTTTAAGTCACAAGCCATGACAAATGTGTTTTGAACGGGTAATTTAGGTGTGGCCTATTTTAATGATGGGCCTCAGTTTGCTTATAGAAAATTATTATGTTATTTTGTGTGGGTTTCATCTAACATTAAATTAGCCCAAAAAGTTGTTTAATAGAAAATATTTAAATTATATTAGTTGGTATTAAATTTGTATAGTTCGATTTCAGTAGTAAATAATTTAGAGTTTGTGGTCTTAGTCAGAGAAGTTAAGTGGATATCATTGAATTTGGGAAATGATGATATTTTATTATTACAAGAATTTTAGATTTTTAGGAAAAATAGGTTATTTTAGTATTTCAAGTTTAAGTATCGAAATATGTTTCAATTGAAAACTTACGAAAGCCATGTGACTATGTTATAGGTGACAATTAATGTTCATTTGGTACTGTTGTGAAAAAATTTTAAAAAGTTAAATAGTTCAGGTAAGCGGAGTTTCTATACTAGCCTTGGCATAAAATAAAAAACTGAAGTTGATTTTATGAAAAATGTGCATGATATGTTTCAAAAGTAAATGTGAAAACAACTTCAGTCATGTGTTCTGCTCATGAAACTTTGTATAAGAAGAAAGTGTTTCATATCATGACTGGTGTAGACATGAGCTTATTTTTGGTATTCTGTTTCTTAGTTGTGCAAAAACTTTTGCATGATTAAGTGAAAATGCTCTGAATTTCTTTTCGATTTTGTGAAGATGATATGAATTCGTTCAGTACTATGTGTCGATATGATGTGGCATCTGAAAAATCTTTGGCTTGATTTTCTGATTCTGTATCTGATTTTGTTTTGGTTCTGATTCTTTTTTTCTATTCTGCTCAGTTAAGGCCCCGCCACAAGTGTTAATAGTGGTATACAACCCTACCACAGGTGACAATAGCGGTATACAACCCTTTCACGAGTAATAATAGTGGAATACGACCTTGCCACGGGTGATAACAGTGGTATACGGCTCTCCCACGAGTGATAATTGTGGTATACAGCTCTGCCACGAGTTATAGTAGTGGTCTCTGTTAGAGTGCACGCCATTATGGTGACGAAGTGATTTTGGTTCTGTTTGGCTATCCGCAGATGCACAGCCCTACCACGGGGGTTAAATATAGTATTATGTTCTGATACGATGCTCTAATATGATGATGATGCTTAGTTATGCTATGCCAAAGGATATTGTTTAGTAAGAATATTTCCGAACATTCGTTCTGATATGTTTGATAACTTGTTATGATTCTACATTTGAAGCTAAAGATGTTTTGTTCTGCATTCTAAACTCCATAAATGCTCATATTTACATACTAGTATATGTTCTCTGCTTACTGAGTTGTTAATAACTCACCGCTTATCTCCACAATATTTTTCAGATAATTTTGATGGCTTAGCTAAAAATCAAGAGTATGAAGTATTAGCAAGATTTGATGATCTTAGAGGAATAAGTGACAAATGACACAAACAATTTTTGGAGTGCCTTATTTAATAGATTTATTATTTTTTGTTGTTTTGAGTATTTTGAGATGTGGATATTTCTAAGTCTTTATGGAGATTTTAATTTGTTATGTTGATGAACATATATACTTGTGTTGAGCAAATAAATGAATGTTTTGTAGAGTCTTTGGAGTATATATATTAATTGTGTTTTGAGATATGAGGTTGTATAAAAAGAGCTAACTCTATAGACCTTCATGAACAGGGGTTTATATAAATTGTAATACCTCATATGATAAGGATAATAGTAGCTGATGTATGGGATCTCCCATTGTTTGAGAATGAGAAGTTCTTGCTCATTATAAGGTTCCAATGGGACTCCAATTGTATCATTGATTAGTCATTTTGGAGTTTTGGCCATGTGGTTTAGGCCTTTCATTGGGGCGTTACATCCAGCCTACACAAAACGTACTCCTCTCCCTCTCTTTTCAGTCCCCTGTTGTCCCAACACACTTGCTTAGGTCAATCCTTACACACAAAGATCAACCAACAACTTTTAGAGAAACTGAGTGAAGGCAAGGGTGCGGTGAAGTTTTCTCTCCCTAGCCCTTTCCCATGCCCACATACCCTCCCGTTTCCTTTGGTTTTCCTCACTCACATACACACTTACTCTAGCAATTGTTCACACGAGGAAAAGAGAGCAACTCATTTTTTAGTCACAAACCGAGAGGGTTCAAGTGCTTGTTGAAATGGAGAGTTGATCTCTACCTTAGCCAAAAGCTTCATCTTTTGTTAAGCCTCCTTTCCATTTATGTTTTCCTTCTATTATAGTACTTTGATTAATAATATGTTAGCTTGGGTGTTAGAATCATTTTCCTTAAGTCAGATGGTTGATTCTTTGTGAAGTTGGGATATATCCAATTTGGTTAGCACGTCGTTGGTTGTTTTGGAGTTTTGACTTGAAATGCCATATAGTTTTAGGCTTTACTTGATGATTTATGGTGTATCAAATCTTGGGTTGGGCTTGTAACATAAGTCTGTTGACTCAAAGTTGTATGAACCAATTAGGGTTGGTAAAGTCAAAATACCAATGTGAGTTTGCTTTGAAGAGTTGGATCTCTTGAGCTCTAAAGTCGAGTTTAGTGAATAGATCTTCAAAACCCTTTTTAATGGGAGCTAGATCTATGTGTTAAGTTTTGTTTTGAACATGAAACTAGAGTTTAAGTTGAAATGTTGATGAATACTTATGGATGCATGATCTTGGTGTAAGCTTTGAGGTTCTTACCTATTTGTTTGATTTAATCTTGAAGCTTGGTTATGACATGGTTAAAATGGTGCTAAAACCTTGTTAAAGCTTGACTAGGATGAGTATGGTTAGTTATTTCAAGAAAATTATCATGATACATAAGGATTTGGTCAATTATTCAAGACTAAAGGACATGCATGATTTGGTTTTAGGGTTTGTGGCATGATTTGTATTCTATCTCTTTGACCTCATAAACATGTTGCTTATGGTTGTGTAATACCATCTAAAAATGAGTACTTAGCATGTTAGAAGTTAGGATATGTGATTCATTGAAGTTCTTAGTGTTCATTTGCAAAAGAAAAGCAAAGAACATCAAACTAAGTTTCTGGTTATGATGCTTGGTGTTGTGTTTTTGTTGGTTGATTCATATCATGAAAATATGGTTGTCAATTATATGAATCTAGTGACCTAACATGTTAATAAGTTCGGATTTAGAATTTGATTAAGTGCTAAAATTCAGTTAAGTCACCATTAGTATGCATTTAGGCCTAAAATCAGACTTTGTTAAACTTGGGATTTTAGGTGTTTTGGCCATGGTAGATTTCTTATATTAGATGCATGATTATTAATTTCTAAGTTCAAAAATGGATTTAGAGTAGAAAATACATGAGGTTTGTGGAGTTTAGTGAATTTGGGGCCCAATTGAAATTATTAAGAGTTTAAGGCCTTATTTGCAAATTCCAAAGAGTTAAGGGGAAATTTTGCAAATAGTGCTCTAAGAGTATAGATTCTGAAATCTTCTTTGTTAATGAGATTTCCTAACTTTAGTATATCTCTTGTTTCAGCTTGCGTCGGTTTATTAAACACAAAGACTTTGTAAATTAGATTCTAACCTACTCTCGGTATATGGTAGTATGCTTCTTAATAAATTTCATGCAAAGTAATCCAAGTTTCAATTAAATTATCGTTAATATTCAAAATATTTATGTATATCATGATGCCATATGTCATAAGCATGAACATCTATCACATAGAATAAACATTTTGTCATGAAGTATAAGTGTCTGTCACAAATTTCGAGTCAAACATAAAATTAAGTTTTATCACGAACCCTAATGCTAGCATGGGGGATTATCCTAGTGGGACTCTCATGTCGACTCTAGAGTCAATAAAATGGAGTGGAATCCCCTGGATTGATGAAGGACAGTCAATGGACTTTGAATGGTCTCAAAATCTTGCCAGAGTGAAATCTAAAGTACCAAATGCTGGTGGGTGCAAAATAATATGCTTACGATGAAAGCGTTACGATCTACCGAAAGCTAAAGGGTACTCATGGTGAAGGCAGTACGATCTGCATGAGTATTACTTCTTTGATGATGTATTCACAACTGGTCTAAAACCTATGATGTTGTGTGGTAACCAACAGGAGCACATGGTGTATGGAGAACTATGAGGCATCCACCCTCTGTAAATAAGAACAAGAATAAATGATGTTGTTTTATGAAAACAAGCATGTCATAAAATATGAAATTCCAATGATGAAGTTTTATGAAAGCAAGCATGTTATGAAGTATGAAGCTCTGATGTCAATAAAGGTATATTTTGTAAAAGCAAGGTTATGTCAATCGTGCATACACATCATGTTTATTGTCGTGCATGCTTTTGTAAACTGATGGTAGCTTAGTTGCATAAATTGTTGACATTTGTAAAACAATCTCACCATGGTAGTCACAACTACTATTCTCACCTGAAATAGTAGAAGTTGTACCAGGGGATGGAGACCTAATGGAGTTGATTAGCGAGAGGCCAAGTCTGGAGGACCTGATGGAGACTATCCTCTAGTTTTTTAATATTATTCTACTTTTGAGCGGCTCAACCCATAGTTAAGAAACTTTGTAGTTAACTGTAATTAAGGAGTTCATACTCCAAGTACTATGTTTCTTTTGAGTTGAGATTATGTCTAGATGCATGTTGAATGTATTTACGTATTAATGGTATGAAAGGTATTTTGGGATTTAGTCTGTTCTAGTACGTTTTATAATTGAACAAAAAAAATTATTGAGATTGTTGCATATTGCAAGAAGCATGCTAGGTGCATTATATATTATCTGTCATAAACAGACAGGGGCGAAACTAGGATTTGGTATTTGGGCAGCGATTGGCAAAATGTGCGGTATGTATCAGCATAAGTAATATGTACTTTTTGCACGTGACTTTATAAAAAAATAATTATACGTCATAAAATTATAAATTGTTCTCGGCTTACTCATATTTTTCTAAACTTTAAGAACAATTTATAGATCAAGAATAAACCTGACAAAATATCTAATAATGTAAAAGTCATTAGATTTTTATTGTATAATTGCTTTACTATTAATAAGTGCACAAAAAAAAGCATGTGAATAACTAATAAATTCCTCGCAAAAGAAAATAAATTCTTCACATACTCTCACTATCTCTCTAGAAACGTCTCATCAAAAACCTAGCTAGATAAATCCGTTGCCTCCCATACGCAATAATCTTCCATATTTGTTTTAACTATTAGATAAACTCTCTTGAAACTTCTAGCTAGTTAATTGATTACTATATGGTTCAAAACATCTCAAATGTTGTAAAAAAAGATTATGTATAGGTGATAGGCAAGAAACTCAATGAAGTCGAGAATGACCTAGACAAGAAAAATAAAAATAAATAAAAAATCATGCAACTATGTAAGCTCATAAAGATAAGAAAACTTATATGATATCATTGATATGAAACTAAACAAACTAAACAAACTTATAAAGATGTCAAATCAAGGCTATTATGTTAATGGACTTAAGGATATTTGAGTGATATACTGTGTGTTTAAGTGTTGGGGCAATCTTAAATATTTTAAGAATATTTACACTTAAAATTGTAATTATACAATATATAAGACTAATTTTTAAAACTTTGAGGGGGGCGCTACAACATAGTTCCACCCCTGTGAACAGGGGTATGTCAAATCCCAAGCAGATGTTAGGGGCATCACAATCCATCATTTGTTTGATTTTTTTTCATAATTCGACACTGATGTCCAGAACAACGATTGTTCGAACTCTAATGATCTTAACATTTGAATGTAAAATACAATATGGTTCGAATCAATTACCTTACATTCAAACTATTTTCTTTTTGTATATGTTTCGTCTCAAAAAATATAGTTTGAACAAATATTTATTTGTTCCAATGGATAAAAAATTGTTTTCATATTTTGAAACGAAATTTAAATTTTTATCACATATAATCACTTTTTAGGATGAAATTTAGTCCGCTCCTATAGGTCCTTTGTTGTATTGAGTGAAGTATTACTTCATCTGTTTTCACAGATGAGATAAAATGAGTTGAAATTAAAGTTAAAAGTAGAATAAAATATTATTAGAATATATATTTTTAATATTATTTTCGTTTTGAAATTTAAAAAAATTAAATTGTTTATTTTATTTTATATAGAAATTTGAAAAAATTATAATAATTAGATGAAATGAAATGAGTTGAGAGGAGTTGTGATGGAATTGAACTACTAATCGTTTGCTTGCAGGATGGAATTTTATATATAGTTTCCTGATTGCTGTCATAAGCATTTATGATTTACAAATATCCCCTTTTTTAAATATATCAAGTTCTTTCTTTTTTTCGCATTAGTTGTATTGTTTCTTCATTTTTATAGATCCTTGATTCTGATTATCTTCTTTTCTTCTTTTTGATTTGTGATATTTTGCTGTGATATTCTCTAGTGTCCCTTTTTTATTTGTTATTATTATTTTTATTATTTAGCATTCGGGCCGATACGTGTTTTCTTGGGAATTGAAAGGTGGTAAAAATAAAAGTGGAAATTATTTTACATGGTCACTAACTGTACCTATAAAATGAACAGGTTACTTGACAAGAAGTTCGAATTTAATTCGATTAAAGACTAAATTAATTTAAATCAAATATTAAATGGGTAGTTTGGAAACTTAGGCTCAATTATTAAACGATACAAACTAGTAAAAAGTTCGACCGGCTCGAATAATTTCATTGACGAACTAATATAAATCTCGACTCATATATATTTATACATATATAATGTAATATACATATAATATCCAAAAGTTATAAATGTATTATTAATTATCATGTATATAGAATTATAGACTTCTAGTTATAGTGCACTACATATACTATAAATTTAATTTATAATATTAATATATCATATGGATATAGTTATCTTATTATTATCAAATATTGAATTGTCATATAAAAATTTATGCTTAGAGGCTATAGGCAATAGACTATAGTCATAACTTATTAACTTATAAGTTATAACTTATCACTTATGATTCTATCATTCTATGAAGTACTCTTAATAACTTATCACTATCACTAGTTATTAATCTTATTATTTATATATGATTAATCACTAGACTCTAGTAATATTGTATTCATAAGATTATATAAATTATAGTAATATACATATTTAGTGTTAATATATATTATTATTAATTAATAAGCTCATACTAGTAGACTACTAGACTAGTGTCTATTGTGCAGTGAGTCTAGTGACTAATAGTAGTAGTCTAGTATTAATTGTTACATAATACATATGCATTATAACTATAAGCATAAATAATATTATTATTTTATGCAAATATAAGACCGTAGGGTATTAATATTTAAGTATCAATATACTCATTTTGTAGTTAATATACGGTATTAATATAATAGTATTATTATATTATACTAATTAATATAACTATAATATTATATCATGAGTATAATTATAATGTTTGATAATAGTATATATATATATATTTTAAATAGAATATAGTAGTATTTATTAGTATTATATTTACTAATACTACTATATTGGTCCTATGGAGTTATTGAGGGCCTAAGGCCGTTGGATCAAACAATCTATATTGCGAGCCGTTGATTCCATACCCTAAAGCTAGGGTTACAAACTTACACAATGCTTAGTCTTATACCGTTTCACTCTCAAGTCTCACTATCTCACACTTTGACTCACTACTTCGTACCTTCTCTCAGAGCCATCAAGAAACCCTAGCCTTCTATGCTTACGCCGGTTACCTCCTATTCAATTTGCATGGAATCAAGGGCTGATTCTCAAAGGCTTGCGGCCAGAGATTCTCAAGGGACCAAGAGTGATACCGACTGTAGTTGCGAGAAACCCTAGCAAATGTAGTTGACAATCGTATTTTCTAGGAGTTGTGGCTGTAATCTCAATCTCTAAGATCGCAATCGGGCCTCGACAAACAGACCATTAAATGCATACATTTATGACTCCCAACCAACTGAATCCCTGATTCTGTGGTTCGTGGTTCTCTGGTTCATCATTCATCCGTTTATGAGTTGATTACCCAGGTTCTTTTCCTGTTTCTAAGTATTTGGCTGGGAACTTGGCAAATTTAGAGCCATCTATCTAGTTATCAACTTATCTAAGTATTTGCAAGGATTCATTTTGGTTCTCTCCTAACTCTTTGTAAATTGTAGTATTGTTACATTGTAAATCAAGATCTAATCATCTAAGTATGCCGAACTCCCAAGTGGTCAGTGGTGTGACACTGTTCTGCAAACAAATATATGTTTCGAGCTTTATATTCATATCTAATAGTTGTGGAAAAAACCTTCTGAAGAACTTGCCTACAGATCTGTGCTTGAAGTAAAATTTCCAATCCGATGTGAGTTTAACTTATTCCCCCTCCTATCTAGTGCTATGCTATATTTATTTACTATAGATCTTCAGTTTTTCATTTGCTTCTCTAAGTTCTCTCGAGTTATTTGTGTACATTGTTGATTGGAGTCAGGAGTGTGGAGATTTGGTTCTTGCTTTATGTTCTTGCTCCAAGTATTTAAAGGCGCTTTCTTTTAAATGTTTTGGTTGATTAATCTGATCCTATCTTCTTCTTTTTTTTCTTTGAAACCAAGAGAATTTGTATTCATCAAGTAGGGACCAAATGGCCAATACAACTAGGAATCTCTTCTAGATCAATTAGGATATCATCAATAACAAGAGCATGCTTAGCTAAAGCATGAGCAATCTCATTGGATGTTCTTTTGACATGTTGGATAGACCAAGATTCAAAGGAGTTGAGTAGAATCCTTGTGTCCATGGAGGTTAGGCCAACGTGAACCTAGTTTTCAGAATCACCTTTGAGTTCATTTATCACTTTCAGGGAGTCCCCTTCTAGGATGATCTTGTTAAGGCCGATATTGGCAGCTAATAGGACAGCCTGTTGTCATGCAAAGGCTTCAACAAGATGGGGATCGAGGTATAGGAGATGTTTCATCATCAATGTTGCAATGAAGTTTCCTTCATAACCTGGGATTGCCACAGCTACACCACATATGCAGTTCAGCTTCTAGAGGCTTGCATCCCAATTGATCTTGTAAAAACCAAGGGGAGGAGGTTCCCACTAGGATACTGGGATGCCAACCAATGGAGGAGGTGTCGAGTTGAGGTTTTGCAATATTTTGAGTTGATCCATCTTCTGTTTTGACTGAAGTGATATAGTGATGGGACTAGTAAAGTATTGATTGAAAATAAGCTCATTCCTTCTCTTCCAAATCTTCCAAATCACAACTGCAAATTCGACTAGAAGAGGCTCCTCCATCTCAGCTAGCATTAAGAGGACCATATCTTTAAATGAAACTTCTGATGATGACTTCTTTTGGAATTGCACTAAGCAGTAGCTCCAGACATCATTAGTTGAGGGACATTCCCAAAGAGAATGTTCTATAGTTTCTTCTGCCAGGCAACAAATGGGACAAGAGGAGTCTACAATGATTCTCCTTCTTTTGAGGTTGGATTTGGAAGGTAAAGCATTATGGTAAGCCTTCCACAGAAATTTTTTTTCAGAGTTTCCAGATTCTTCCCCATTTTTCTTGTGGGCAATTCGAATGGGAACTTTGGCCTTGGGAAGCCTGATGGGTTGCCACTTGCTGATTATAAGCACTTTTCATAGAAAATACCCTATTTTTTGTTCCACTCCAGATTATCTTGTCAGGAACGTGGCATAGACTGATGGGGATTTGTAAAATAGTGTTGACTTCAACCTCAGAGAAGAGTGATTTATGGGTGTCAACCTTCCATGACCGAGACGATTGATCAATCAGTGATGCAACCACTGCCTCAGGGTCAGAATCCTTGATAGGGCTTTGAATCATGCATGAAGTGGTACCTGGGAACCATTTATTTTTTCAAACACTAGTCTTTCACCCATCACCAATGCGTCAGATAAGGCCTGCTTCCAATAGAAGTTTTACAGAGAAGATACTTCTCCATATGAAGGAAGCAATTCTCTTGAGTTTTGCCTACAAAAAGTTACCTTGGGGATAATACTTTGCAGAAAGGATCTTGGCAGCTAGAGACTCTGGATGTTGAATCAATCTCCAGCCTTATTTAGAAAGGAGAGCCAAGTTAAAAAAATTCCAGGTCCCAAAAGCCAAGTCCCCTAGTAGCCTTTGAGTTTCTCATATGGTTTCAAGCACACCAATGACTCCTCCCTTTGTTTTCTTGTTTGCCCCACCAGTACTCTCTGAGTAATCTGTTAAGATCCTCTGTTATGGATTTAGGAAGTTTGAATACTCCCATGTTGTAGGTAGGAATGTTTTGGAGGACTGCTTTGATAAGAATCTCTCTTCCAGCTTTACTAAGGTGCTTTAACTTCCAGTTGTTGATTCTACTCCTTACTCGATCAATAATATTTTTGAAGCCTTTTTTTTTCTCTCCTTATTTCAGCTGGTAAACCAAGGTATCTATCATAAGATTGAGAGGATTTCATGCCTGCAACAGCTATGATCAGCGCTTGGGCTTCTGACCTTGTGATTTTGCTAAAAAGGACAGAGTCTTGTCCTTGTTAAGTCATTGCCTTGAGCCTTGTTCATATGTCTCCAGTAAGAAAAGTAACATGCTCCATTCAAGAGGGTTTGCCTTACAAAACAAGAGCCAATCATCAGCAAAAAATATGTGACTAATATTTAAACCTGATTTGCCAATAGGTACACTAGTTATTGCTCCTCTTGTCTCAGCTTTTTTGATTAGTTTGCTTAAGACCTCAGCACATAAGATGAAAAGGTATGGGGAGATGGGGTCCCCCTATCGAATGCCTCGTGAAGGAGAGATGGAGTTTGGAGGTATGCCATCAAGGAGTATGGAGTAACAGACAGTATTCACACATCTCATGGTAATCTCAACCCATTTTGGGGCAAAACCCAATTTAGATATCATTGTAGCTAAAAAGGACCACTCAAGCCTGTCATAGGCTTTACTCATATCCAACTTCAAAACCATGAATCCTTCTTTACCCTTGAGATTGCTCATAGTGTGCATGGTTTCAAGGGCCACAATGGAGTTGTCTGTGATCAACCTGCCTGGGACGAATACACTCTGAGAGGAGGAGATAAGCTGGGAAAGGATTGGTTTTAACCTGTTGGCTAGAACTTTGGCTAGAATCTTGTAAAGAACATTATAGAGTGAGATGGGCCTGTATTTGGAAACTTTGGTGGGGTTCTTGATCTTTGGGATTAAAGCAATATAGGTTTCATTAAGATCCTGAGGCAAGGAGGTGGAACTGAAGGCTTCCTATACTGCAGAGCAAACCCTTGGACCTACTACATCCCAATGCTTCTGATAAAAAATGGCTGGAAACCCATCAAGACCTGGGGACCCAAGGCCATTCATACTAAAGAGGGCTTGTTTAACTTCTGTTATGGAGATCTGCTTGGTTAGAGAGGCATTCATTTCATATGTTACTATTTTTTCCAAAGAATCTATGCACTCATCGACTAGCCTAAGCTGAGAGGAAGTGAAGATTTTATTAAAGAAACTTTGAAACATATCACTAACCTCCTCAGGCTTATCTGCCATACCTCCTGTATTATTTGAAATCTTCAGGATTGCATTATGTTTCTTCCTTTGATTTGCACACAAATGGTAAAATTTAGTATTTCTATCTCCCTCCTTGAGCCAAGCTTGCCTGGCTCTTTGTTTCCATTTGGTGTCCTCCTCTTCAAGTAGCTTGTCAACTTCAACCATGAGTTGGGAAATCTCCCCATTGCAGTCCCCTACATTAAGTATTTGGAGTTGTTTGATTTGGTTGAGCTTTAGGTTGATAAGTTTCTTTTGGTTCTGGAAAGTGGTCTTACTCCATTCCTGCAGCAATTCCTTGCACCTGAGAAGACCTACTCAGGTTTCCTGAAGTGGTGAGCTTTGCAAAGGAGTATTATCTTAAGCCTATCTAATCAAAACGCCACATTCTTCTCAAGAATCCCAGTTGGCTTCAAGTCTAAAAGGTCTTTTTCTCCTAGCACCATGATCCATGTCTGATGCAGAGGAAGGTAGGATGGGGCAGTGATCAGAACTATGAATAGAGTCATCAAGGCAAGGCTGTATAACAAAACTATTAGAGTCAAATTTGTTTTACTTTAACATCTTTTAGTATCCTTGCTTATGGAGGCACCTTGAGCCATCAAGACAAAGCTATTTTTATTTTAGTTGATTAATATGATTTGTGTGGTCAAAATTTATATACTTATTTTATGTTTCTAGTTTTGTATTTAAAAAATATTTATTCTAACAAATGGATGATCATATGAATGAACTTGATTCGGTGGAGGAGTATGAAAATGAAAGCTCCATTGAGATTAGCTTAGTAGCGCCCATATTTCATGATGATGTCACTACAAATATTGAGGCTCCTAATATCTCTAATAAGGGCCCAACAGAAGTGCAAACGGTAGCCTATGAAAGAAAGAAGAGAAAGAGGACTTCTGTTCTATGGAATGATTTTGTCGAAATTGAACGAGATAAGGCTAAACAACCACAATGCAAATGGTGTAAAACTTTTTTTAAAGCATCTCGATAGAGTTCAACGACTACACTATTTAGGCACTTGCTAACTTGTTTATCATACATAAGGTCTATGAAAAAACAAAAAAGCCAAATGGTGGCTTCAATGTCTCAAACTTTACCTATTATCGTAGTAGGGTTCGAGCGATTGCCTCTCATATGATACTTTATCATGAATATCTATTTTCTTTAATGGAGCATGTGGTATTTAATAAATTCATGAATGCAAACACTCCATATTGGAAAAAAAATATCTCTGGCTGCTGCAAATCGACCAGAAACAGAATGTGAATCTTCCCCTTATTCATTCTCGGAGCCCCAATTATGCACATAGGAAAAACCATGTAGAAAACCACTTTGTTTCCAAAGTGGGTGCACCAGAAACAGAAAAGTTGGTACCAACCCGAACAGATGCTACAGTTTTACACCCGTGGTAAGGTCAGAACAGAACAGAAACAAAAACAGAATGTTATGCCAGAGGTTTTCAGAAATCATGTCGTATCATATCAGAGTACAAAACATCTTCAGAACAGGGCAGAATCAAATCACCAAAAACATAATTTATGCACAAAATTACATATTTGCTCTCTTATGCGCAGTTCAGAAAACAGAATTTCAAAAATAAGCTCATGTCTACACCAGTAATGCTAGAAAAACACTTTATTCTTAGACAAAATCTCATGAGTAATGCAGAACAAATAACTGAGGTAGTTCAAATTTCTTTTCATAACAAAATATGCATACTTCTCAAAAATCGACCTCAGCCCATTTTATTTTTATGCAAAGTCTAGTATAGGAACCCCGCTTACCTGTACTTCTTAGCTTTTTTCAAAATTTTCTCGAACAATAATTAATCGTCACATATAAAAATAATCACGTAATTCTCGTAAATTTTCAATCAATCATAAATTTAAACCATTTAAGCCTAAGCTTCTAAAATATCCATTTTAATTCTTCAATACCTAAAAATCTCCATAACCTTAAAATATCCCTTAAATCTAAAATATCCTCGTTCTCTAAATTTCCTTGATATCAATCGACACTTAAGATAAGTACTAGTAAATATTTTGTTAAATAATAAAAAAAATAACTTTAATCATATTTAAAATGTTCAAAATAAAATTACACACTTACTATAACAATAATTTGCTACTAATAGTAAATTTTTTTAAAAAAGAAAAAAAACCCTATTTATTCTCTGTACAATTTCTTATACTTCCCACAATGACCACGCAAAAACTGATTTAATATAAACATAATTCCAAGTGAAACCATCCAATAACAAGGGCAATATTGTAATTTCATACCAAAATAATATGTAAACCTAAATTAACATAGGCTCTAAAGAACACGTTTTCATGCATTTACATGGTGCAATAGTCGGCGAGACAGAGGCGTGAGATACTCATCGAGAAGGAAGGAGCTACATGCGGTGCGGCGAAGAAGGTGGCTATCCCGGCGGCGGAGCACTGAGAGAGAGATGAGTGAGAGAAAAAGAGAGAACCCAAGAGATAGGGAGAGAAAGAGACAATGGCTTACAGTGAGCAGTCGGGGTAATGGATGGCAGCTTCTATCGCTGGGAGTGTTGGGCTTTGTTTTGAGGAGCACGAACGGGGACCCGAGCGGTTGAGATGCGGAGGAAGCAGGGTTGAAGGCGTTGACATGGGCTGTTCAGTTTTTTGTATGGAAAATAGAGGATTTTGACTTGGTAAAAGCTGTGGGTTGTCGTTTCCCGTGGCTGTGGAACGCAATTCTAGTTGTTGGTCTAGGCGGATGTTTACGAGGGGTGGATGAATCGGGAGGCAACTATGTGGAGGTGCTGGGGTGGCGCGACAGTGCATGGTGGGGGCTTCATGCATGCATGGGTTACGTCGATTTGTATGGGGGCAGCGTGAGTTCTGAACGGTACAACGACTGGAATAATAAAAGGGCACGAGGAGGTTTGAAACACTGGGCACTGTCTTACAGTGGTGCATGGTGGCAAAGGGAGTTGACGGCAACAATGGGATGGCTGAAGATGGTAGCAGCGTCAGCGAATGACACAAAGCAGTTTCTCTGTGCGTCGGGTAATGTGTGTGTATATATATACGTGAGTAATGGAAACCCTAAGGGAAACACCTAGATGAAGAAACGTGCAAGCCACGGACGTGAGGAATATAGGGAAGAAAAAAAAATGTGCTTGAACTGTGAAGTTAATGTGTGAAAATAGTTGATTGAAACAGAACAAATACAAAAACCCTAAAGCTGAGGAGAATAGAGGCGTACATGCATGGGAGTGCAATCGTGCGTGGCGGCGAAAAAAAAAAATGGCGCTTGACTGGGTCCTGGTGTTACATTTATACTAGTTCAAATATATCTGTTAATTAATCAGTTATAGTATGATACGAATATCTCTAGATTTTGTGATGGCCAGAAGTCTATAAATAGCACTGAGAGGATTAAATGTTCTCACCTACAACATAATTGTGCCTCTAGCTATCGGGAAAAACTCAGAGGTAAAAGTGTTAGAGTGGTTATTCTCTCATACTTAGATCAGATTCTTTATCAAACTGAAATTGAGAGATGTACATTTTCTAACTGTTATTAATTATTATCGTGAATCATCAAAAATCGAAAATCCAAATATTAATGTTTCATGTTAAAATATTTAACACAAAACTGCAAAGAGTTTGGATGGTTTCACAGCTGATCTGGACATCATCATACAAGGGCAAACTCAATTCAATTACATCAACGTGATGACGCACATGCTCTGTAATGCCATTAGCTTCATCTATCCCAGTTCTTCAATCTCTTGCAGATTACCTAAAATCTCCCATCCCAATTGCAGAAAAGTTTTGGATACTTGTATATGCTTCGTGAGAGAACCAAAATAACAAACGATATGCGCAATGTGCCGTTGGTGACTGCTATCCTACTCGTAACAGTGAGTTACCAACCAGCACTCAAACCCCGAGGAGGCCTTTGGCAAGAAGACTACAATTCTGCATATAAATGCAGATAAACCCAATCATTTAGATACCCAACACTCGAGTAGCCACCGCAGAGATGATGCCTTTCCGCGCGCACACAGCGCCGGGACAACAATCATGGTCTTGGGCTATAGCCGTATACTCTTCACTGTGAATACTCTTTAACCTTTTTTCTGACAATGTTGATAATAGTCGTCCTCCTACCTATCGATTTTACTAGTGCACTCCTCTTTCAGTGCTATTGCACTTGTCAATCATAGCTCCGGTTCCCTACCATGATCGGTTTAAAGGTTATAATGTTCTCTGTTTGTCTCTTTTGTGCCCAATTTTTACCATTTTGCCTTCGGCTAAGAGGCCCATAAAACGTTTGCAGATATTTCTTGCTGAGAATATGTCCTAAAAGGAGTTTCTAATTAATTTGAAGTTTTATATTGAATAAAAATTTTCAATTTTGAGAAAATAAATTGAGCACCTAGCTAGCATGTTGTTAAGCCCATGCAATATGTTATATTCACAATCGGTAATAGGATTGGGTGTTTTATTGAAAAATTGAAATGTGTCATTAGAAACATCGAATGAACTTGTAACATAAAGATGGACAATAAAATAAATTTTATTTTTTTATTTCTATTTTAATTTTTATCATAACCATTTTAGTTTATATTATTATTATTATTATTATTATTATTATTATTTATGAAGGGGATAAACAAGTTAAATTATCAGTTAAAATTTTTACTTTATGTTTTAATTATCAACTTCAACTCAAAATCGGCCACCACACTTCCTCCTTATCCCTCTCTTCTCGGTGGGCATACCGATTCCTTCTCCTAAAGCCGATAATAGAATTTAGATGTAACACGTCGAAAAGGTTCCTCCCGTCTATATATCTCCTGTGATCCCAAACACACAAAATTCTCACGCAGCAAACCTACTCCCACAGCCCAACCCTTTCTCACATCCTTGGCAGCAAACCACCGTACCAAACCACAAATTCCATCATCAAACGCCCAAGAAACAAACAGAGGAAATACATCACCAAAGAACTGCACACACAAACCCATTACTTTCCATCCAACCCATCATGTCGTCCCTCGCTGCCATTTCTTTTTCCGTCGTGCCTCTAGGTTGCCAACACTGAATTAAGCTTTCTCTCACCACTGCGTCCACCATCATACTCAAAAGCACCCTCTAGCCGTGCCACAGTTAGTCTCAGCCCAGCCCCAAATTTGGTTCGTCGTCCTATGCCTCCTCTCGGTATATTAAGAATGCCCAAATTTGGTTCGTCGTCCTATGCCTCCTCTCAGTATATTAAGAATGGTATAGATGCAGAGCCAAAAGGGATGAAGTAGCAGAGCAATGTGGGTGCAGGGTAGAAGACGACGTAACTGAATGTTGTTATTGGAAAGAAATTATTATTGTCTGATTCTTACATGCTCACGTACGAGGACCTACTACTATTTATAAATACAAAGGAATGAGTAAAAACAATAAAACAATTGTATTTACAGCTCACTATAACGGATTTACATTCCCCTATTTATGCATGGCACGTTCATCTGATGGATCCTTCTTCCTGCAACTGTTTTCTTCCTATAATCTCAACATCCCCCGCAAGATGGAGAGTAAACTTTGATGACTCCCATCTTGGATAATAGCCTACTAAACATGGGAGAATGGAGAGGTTTTGTGAGTAAATTAGCCAGCTGAGCAGAAGAGAAGACATGAGTAGTAAGCACTTGCCCAGCTGAGATTTTCTCTCAGACTGGATGGTAGTCGAGTTCAAGTGCTTCATGCGCTTGTGAAAAACGGGGTTTGCGGCAATGTGCATGGTAACTAAGTTATCACAATACAGAGTAGCTAGTGCCTTGATGAAAACACACAAGTCATTGAGCAAATAACAGAGCGTTCGCATACAGCTGCTGACATGGCTCTGTATTTGGACTCGGTAGATGATCTGGAGATAGTGTTCTACTTCTTCGACTTCCAAGAGACAAGGGAGTTGCCAATAAACACACAAAATCCGGTGGTTGATCTTCGTGTATCTGGGCAGTTGGCCCAATTAGCATCTGAGTAAGCCATGAGCTCCATCTTCGAACTAGCAGGGAGGAAAATGCCCTGTCCTGGTGTACTCTTGACATACTCGAGGACCTTGATGATAGCATCATAATGAGGGACTTTCGGCATTGCCATGAATTGACTAAGTAAGTTAACACTATAACTTAAGTATGGTCGTGTATTGGTTAGATAAAGAAGCTTACCAACCAATTTACAGTAGAGGGCAGGATCGTGAAGAGTGCACCTTCATCCTTTTTGAGTTTGATGTTAGGCTCCATTGGTAAGGGAGAAGGCTTAGATGCCAATAAGCTTGTCTCAACCAGTATATCTAGCGCATATTTGTGTTGGCAAAGTTGAATTCCAGCTTGTGAAAGTCCCACTTCCATGCCAAGGAAATAGTTAAGTGAGCCAAGATTCTTGATCTTAAATTTTGTCTCCAAAAATTACTTCACAACAGTGCTTGAATTAGTGTCTGAACTCATTAGAATGATATCATAAACATAGACGAGTATAGCTATGAAGGAAGTGGGCATGCTTTTTTGAAGAGACTATAATCCACTTTGGATTGAGTGAACGCAAATTCAGCTAGAGAGGAGACGAGCTTGGTGTTCCATAGCCTAGATGCTTGCCGCAAGCCATAAAGACTTTTGTAGACGACAAACCTGGTTGGTTTGTGCCGCGAAATGGTCAGGAGGTGGCTTCATATAAAGCTCTTCATCGAGATCACCATACAAGAACGCATTATTAACATCTAGTTGCTAGAGGTCCCAACCTTTGATAGCAGCAATTGCTATAAGACATCGAATAGAAACTAATTTAGCAACTGGTGAAAAAGTGTCATGAAAATCAATACCTTCACGTTGGGTAAACCCCTTTGCAACCAAGCGAGCCTTAGCTCGTTCTATTGTCCCGTCAGCTTTGAATTTGTACTTGTAAATACATTTGCAATCAATTGGTTTCTTGCCAGGACGTAAATCAACAATGGTCCAAGTCTCATTGAGCTCAAGGGCAGTAAGCTCTTGCTCCATTGCCTCACACCAAATTGGGTGTTTGATGGCTTGTGTGTATGTAGCAGGCTTGGTATGAAGAGAAATTGAGGTGCTGAATGCTTGAAATTTGGTGAAAGTAAAGTATAAGATATTACAAAAGAAATAGGGAATTATATGTCCGAACCTTGGTTGGAAGATGAACCAGGAGCTGACGCCTTGGATGCTAACTGGTAGGTCATGTGCGGTGGCTTGTTGGCAATGGAAGTCACCGAGGTAAGTAGGGGCCCTTCTTGTGCGAACTGATCTGCGTAGAGGATGAGGTGCAGGGTCACAATGTGAAGGTGTAGGTATCTCTGCGCGGTCAGCATGAGTAGGATCAAGAGGTGAGGGAGTGGTGTCTATGAAGGGTGATTGAGTGTACTGAGAAGTTGGTGAGGGAAAAAGTGTTAGGGTCACAATGTGCAGGTGTAGGTATCTCTGTGTGGTCAGCATGAGTAGGATCAAGCGGTGAGGGAGTGGTGTCTATGAAGGGAGATTGAGTGTAGTGAGAAGGTGGTGAGGGAAAAGTGTTGGTGTCTATGAATGTTTGAGGTGATGGAGACGATGGTCTGGTGAGGTTTGTGGTTTGTTTGATTGGAAAATTTTATTCATGAAATGTAACATCTCGTGAGAGGAAGATTTGGATGGTGGTAAGGTCAAGCACTTTGTGTCCCTTGACACCATATGGGTATCCAAGGAACAAGCACTTACGTGCTCTGGGTTCAAATTTAGTGCGGGCATGGGAGAGGATAGAGGCAAAATATAAGCAGTCGAATACCCTTAAATGTGAATAGGAAGGCTTGATTTTGTATAGAAGTTCAAAAGGAGTTTTATGGTTGAGGATTGGGGTGGGTGTTCTTGTGATACCCCATAAGATATGGATAAGGATAGGTGGTATACAGGATCCCACATTGCTTGGAAAGGAGAAGTTCTTGCTCATTATAAGGTTCCAATGAGGCTCCAATTGCATCATTGACTAGTCCTTTTGGAGTATATGCCATGTGGTTTGGGTCTTCCATTAGGGCGTTACAAATGGTATCAGAGATAGGTTCTATGCAAGCATAATTAATCTCAACTCAACTAAAATAGAAAACTAAGGAGAGAGAAAAAAAAAAAAAGGAAGAAGAGTGGGGTCCTTGTGATCGCATTGTTATCGTCCTCAGCATCTTCAGCTGTCAATGCAAACACTCAAGCCGGTCTCATTCTACATTGATTGTTTCCTTGTGTCATCTGCTGGGGACCTAGAGGTGTGTTGGACTTATTCTTGTCGTCTGACAGTAATAGGCATTCTCTGATGAAATGGGCAGTCTTTCCACATCGAAAACATGCCCGTTTTCCTTTCTACACTCCCCAGTGTGTACATGGTTACAAAACTTGCAGGGGTTATACGATTGATATCCCTGCATCTGTCTCTGACCTGAGTTGCTACCTTCATTTCTCTTCTTCCATGGCCCTTGATCCATACTAGAGGATCCATAGGGAGTAGCTCTCTTTCTCTGTTCCTGCAACTCAATGCTTCTCTTAAGATTTTGCTCCACTAGCATCGCTTTATGTACCAAGTCTGAAAAGTTTTGAATTTGTAGAACCATAAACCGTTCATAAATCCTGTGATTTAAACCCTTTTCAAACCTCTGGGTTTTCTTCTCCTCAACGGGAATCAAATATGAGGCAAAGCATGATAACTCTGCAAATTTCGCAGCATACTGGTGTACCGTCATGGTCCCTTGCACCAAGTTAGTAAACTCTCGGGCTCTAGCTCTAGATTACCGGTCTGCTTTAGGAAAGAAGCGGTAGAAGAAGTTTGGCTTAAAGTGAGGCCAACTCACTTCTCCAGTTCAACCAGCTTCTCTGATGGCTTTCTCAGAGTTCCAGCATCTCTTTGCTTCTCCGATCAATTTAAAAGCTGCAAATCGAACTTTTTGTTGATCGGTGCACTCCAAAACATTGAATATCTCTTCGATGTCTTGATTCCAATCCTCAGCTGCATTAGAATCGCCTTTTCCAACAAAGGTGGGCGGATGAGTGCTATTAAATTGTTTGAACGTGTAGCCCCTCTCATTGTTGCTTTCGTTCAAATCTTCAAGATTCCGTACTCGACGACGAGCAGCATCCTGAGATCTTAAACTCGGTTAAACGTCCTGGACTTCTTAGTTTTTGAAAATTTCCTCAACAATGTCGAACAAATATTATACGCCACCAAAAGCTATGTGCAGTGGTGGCTTGGATGGAAGTCTACGGCGGCACAGCTGGAGGCGGTGGCAGATCACGATGGTGGGGCACGTGGGCTTGAGGTGTCGTGTAGCAGACCAAAGGGCTAGGCTGAGGTCGACAGTGGTGAGCTCGATGGTTGGGTAGTGATGTTACTTGAGGCAGAGGCAACCGGCGTGGAGGAGTTGCTGTATGTGGATTGCTCTGTTTTTAGTTGTGAAAAACAGCGGCTCACCGTGTGACTGCAGATGACTTGGTGGCTTCCTTACACAGTGGTTACAAGGTTGGGTATGGTGGCTAGCCAGAGGTTGTGGGTTGGTTGTGAAGGAGCTTTGGCAGTGGGGGTCGTTCACGGTGGTCTGGCTTACGGTTTCTCCAAGGGTGCACCTTCCACGAGTGGGAGTTACGTTGGTTTGGGCTTCCGTGATAGTGTTGGAAAGCAAATTGGGGTGCAAGATTGACTCTGTGTGTGGCTGTGCTAGCAGGTATTGGGAGGCAGCGGCACTGACTACATGGAGGTTGTGGAGGGCTTCAGCACAAGAGAGGGATGGGGAAGGAGATGACAGCGCTATTCCTTGCTTGGACTAGGTGTTACATCCTTCAACCCTAAAAAAAAAATTCCGTCCTCTAAATTTGCTGCACTTAAACAAAGTGTTTCCACGCCTAATTTAATCCTCAACAATTATGTCGAACCTACCATATAAAAAAAAATACTAACTTTCCCATGTTTTGTGCTTGGTGCCTTAAATGCCTCGTAATCCTCTTGCCATCCATATTCACACACCTAATGTCAAACGTCGTACACCTCAAGGTCTGGTTTGAGTCAAAAAAATATGAACTTCTACAATGAAATTAAAGCCTAATAATAATCCCACTTTTTTTTTTTTTAGCTAAACCTCACAAAATAAACTAAAAGAGAACTTCCAAAATAATATTTAAACCCCCAAATAATAGTACAATCAAAAGTTCCAAACTTAAGTCCTGAAAAACTTCAATTCACAAATTCCCAAAATCCTCACGACATCTACTTCCAACCATAAATTTTCCTAAACTTCTCACTTCCGAAACACATACTAACTCATCAAACACCTAAAGCTAGAGCCTTGTAGATATAAAATATTGTGTCTAAACCCTAATTTGAAAAACCTGTTCAACCAACTATAATGCCTCATTCCCACAGATTCGGAGAGTTAGCTCTTGTAGCCTAAATCCAACTTCCATAATATATTTAAAATACTCCAATATTCCCAAAAAGTACAAATCCATTTATTCAAACCAAAATATATGTTCCCCTACCAGGACACCAAAAAAATACCCCAATGAGATAATTTAAAAAAAAAAAAAACCTCATAAATATTTAGAAATATCTAGGACTCCAAATATCAAATAACATAAAATCATAAACTTATTAAACAAGACTATCCAATAAACTTGTACCCTCTTGTACTTATTTCTCTATGATCATCAAACCTTACTCTTGACTTTCAGCTTATGCATCAAAATTATCTAAAAAATATTGTGAAAATAAGGGGTGAGTTATCAACAACTCAGTAAGTAGAGAATATATACTAGTGTGTAAACATGAGCATTTACAAAGATTGAGATGTAGAAAAAAATATTTCCATTTTCTTCTCAAAATATCAGAGCGAAAATTCAAAAATAATTTCATTCATAAATATCATTTAGCATAGCATAAATGATCATCATCATCATCAGAATATCATATCAAAACAGAGGCCATATATAACCCCCGTGGTAGGGTTGTGCATCTGCAGATAGCTAAGCAGAACATAAATCACTTTGTCACCAATGTGTGCACTCAAAACAGAGACCACTACTATAACCCGTGGTAGGGCCGTATCCACTATTATAACCCGTGGTTGGGCCATATCCATTATTATTACCAGTGGTTGGGTCGTATACACTATTATAACCCGTGGTTGGGCTTTATCCACTAATATACCCGTGGTTGGGTCGTATGCCACTATTATCACCCGTGATAGGGCCGTAACTGAACAGAGCGGAAACAGAATCAAATTCAAAATCATATAGTCATGCCAAAGGTTTTCAGAAATCATATCTTATCCAAACAAAGTATTGAACAAAATCATATCATCTTCATAATCAAAGCAGATCCATAGCATATTTACATAATTATGCACAAGTTTTCAAATTCTCTCTTTTTGCATAGGTCAGAAATAGAATGTCAAAAATAAGTTCATGTCTACACCAGTCATGACAAAAATTCTCTCTTTCATCAGAGTTCAATGAGTAATGATGAACAAATAACTGAGATTATTTTCACATTTCTTTACAAAACACATAATGCACATTTTCATAAATCAACCTCAGTTTATTTTTATTTTATGCAAAGTCTAGTATAGGAACCCTCGCTTACCTGGACTTCTTAGCTTTCGAAAATTTCCTCAACAATACCGAACAAATATTATTCGCCACCTATAACATAATAACATGATTTTCATAAATTTCCAATCGAACACATATTTCAATATTTAAGCCTAAGATGCTAAAATAACCTATTTTAATTCCTCAAAAACCTAAATTCACGTATTCCTCAAATATCATCACATTTCTCAATTCATCACTGTCCAATTAATTAGTCCGACTAAAACACAAAATCTAACTTATTTACTAATGAAATCAAATTATAAAATTTAATACTAGCTAGTATTTTTATACCAAAATATTTTAAAATTAAACAACTACAACTTAGATTCATTTTGAAAATTAACTTAATCATATTTAAAACTCATATTTAGTAATTTAACTTCTATCCGTAAATATAAATTCTTATACTACAAATAAAATCCCATGCGTAGTAGATGATAAAAACATGATCAATATATACTCATTCAAGGGCATTTTGGGAAAGAAAAAATTCATAACCTGCATGGCTCTTTGAGAAAATAAACTAGGATCTAATATTACGTGACAGGGGTCATGCATACCGAAAGATATGCGTAGCGGTGGCTCTGGAATGGAAGTCTACGGCGGCACAGCTAGGGTCACTGGCAGATCACGGCGGTGGGGCACTGAGAGAGAGGTAGATGAGTGAGAGAAAAACCTCACATAGAAAAAGAAAGAGAGACGGAGAGAGAGCTCGGCACGAGAGAGAATGAAGCTCACCGTGAGTCTAAGGTGGCGCGAGGCAAACCAAAGGGCTAGGTGGAGGTCGACAGTGGTGAGCTCGATGGCTGGGAAGTGATGTTACTTGAGGTTGAGGCAACCGGCGTGGAGGAATTGTTGTATGTGGATTGCTCTGTTTTTAGTTGTGAAAAGCAGAGGCTCGCCGTGTGACTACAGGTGACTTGGTGGCTTCCCTATACGGTGGTTACAAGGCTGGGTACGGTGGTTGGCCAAAGGTTGTGGGTTGGTTGTGAAGGAGCTTTGGCAGTGGGGATGGTTCATGGTGGTCTGGCTTACGGTTTCCGCAAGGGTGCACCCTCCATGGCTGGGAGTTAAGTCGGTTTGGGCTTCCGTGATGGTGTTGGACAGCAAACTGGGGTGCAAGGTTGACTCCGTGTATGGCTGTGCTAGCAGGTATTGGGAGGCAACAACAGTGACTGCATGGACGTTATGGAGGGCTTCAGCGCATGAGAGGGATGGAGAAGGAGACAGCAACACTATTCATGGCTTTTCTTCAGGCACAAAGGATTACATATAGGGCAACAAAAAACAACAACAAACCCTAGAAGGATGAGAGGTGGATAAGGGTAGGTGGTGTATGGGATCCCACATTGCTTGGGAATGAGAAGTTCTTGCTCTTTATAAGGTTCCAATATGGCTCCAACTGCATCATTGACTAGTCCTTTTAGAGTATAGGCCATGTAGTTTGGGCCTTCCATTGGAACGTTACAGTTCTATTGATCAAGTAAACTGCCATAGTGACAAAATCAGTCCAATATTTTATGGGCAATCTGGATTGAAATTTTAAGGCCCTTGCCACATTGAGAATTTGTTGGTGCTAGCGCTCGGCAAGGGCATTTTGCTATGGTGTTACGACACAAGTTAATTCGTGTAAGACTCCTTTGGAGTCATAGAAAAAAAGGCATTTTAAATTCTGCACCATTGTCGAAGCGAATTATTTTAGTGTTGAATTGGTTTTCAACTATTGAAAAGAAATTTTGAAGTGAGGTTCTAGCTTTGGATTTGGCCTTTAGTAAATAAATCCAAGTACATCTTCTAAATTGATCCACAAGGGTAAGAAATCATTTAGCACCATTGTGTCCTTGAGTCGAATTGGGACCCCAATGTCGACGGAAATAATGTCGAATGGGTGATCAACTTTGTTTTATAACTGAGTGAAAGGGAGTTTGTGTTGTTTGGCAAAATGATAAATATCTTAAGAAATTTTGGAAGTAGCCGAGAGTTTGAAACTTGCATTGCATGCAATATATGTTGATTCATTGAACTATGGCCAAGTCTATAATGACATAACGTAAATGGATCAAACTTGGTGATTGTAATATTGTTAACAGAAATTGATGGAAACAAAAGTATGAAAGAAAGATTGTAAAGTATTTGGGTTGGGTCTTGCAAGCTAAAGATGATACAAGCCATCACGCACCCTCCCCACTCCAGTCGTCATCCGAAATGAAAGGTCCTGGATATAACATGAATGTGAAAGGAAAATTAGACAGCAATTGGAGTTATTTGTCAAAGATTTTGCGGAAATGAGATTGAAAGAAAATTCAAGGACACATAATACATTTTGAAGAATCAATAGGTCAGAGAGATGAACATCACCAATGTATATGGCTTCGATGGTGGTTCCATTAGGGAGTTTGATTATTCTGGAAACTGAAGTGACATTGTGTGTGAAAAAATTTGGGCTACAGATCATGTGATCGATAGCACCAGTGTCGATAATCCATGAGGTTTTAAGGCATGGCCGTGTGTGTGTGTGGAGTTAGAGGATTAAATACCAGATAAAGGGCAAGAGCTAGCATGCACATTATTGGCAGCAGAAGTGACGGCGTCATTGTGAGATGAATTGAGCAAGGCAAGGAGTTGATTGTACTGCTCTTGAGTGATAGGTGAACCATGATTGACTTCTTCCTGCACAAGAGATGACTGGTTAGCAGATGATTTAATTTTAGTATTCTGTTTGTGACCGGACTAAGATCCACTGAGTTTATATTATTTTTCTTTGGTGTGGCCAGGTATGCGACAGTGGGAGCACACGGGTGGGTGACGATTGGCTTTGAAGCAGCGCTCCAAAGAGTGACCAGGTATGTTGCAATGGGAGCAAAACAACCGATCTTTGCGAGCATTCATCTGGTGGCGATTATTGGGTCCCCCTGTGACCATCGCAAGAGGTGGAGACACAAAGTGGAGTTGCCGACGCCATTCCTTTTATTGAACCTAGGAGATAACTCTATTAAGAGCTAGAAGTGGATCATGTAGGAGAATTTGGGCACGAGCAGAGTTATACGAATAGTCGAGCCCCATAAGAAACTGCATTACTTTGCTGCGATGGGTGTATTCCAGCAATATTTTGACAAAGCCACAAGTACATACCGACATGGGCTCATAAAATTCGAGCTCATCGCAGAAGCATTTGAGTTTATTATAGAATTGGCTTACTGAATATGTGTCTTGAGTGAGGGAGGAAATGGATTTTGTAAGTTGAAAAATGTGAGGAGCATTTTGAATAGAAAATCTTTCGCGAAGGTCATACCAAACACTGGCAGCTATGTCAGCATGTGCGATGCTCGATCTATGTTTCGAGCTAATGGAGATTTAGATCCATGCTATGATCATGTCGTTGCAGCGCTCCCATGGAGCAAAAAGTGGATCAGAAGTGTTGGTTGGTTTGAGGATTTTACCATCAATAAATCCAAGCTTGTTTTTTATATTGAGGGCTCAACGCATTGTTCATGCCCAAGTTACATAATTCTCTATGGCTAATAGATCTGGAACTAGTGGAGAGGATGCCCCTTCACTAGGTTGAATGAAGAATGGTCTAACCGGATGATGGGGGTTGGTCGCAGTATTGGACTGCATATTTGATTCTGCATTTTGGGTCATTTCTCTGATACCATATTAAGAGTGGTATAGATGCAGAGCCAAATGGGATGAAGCAGCGGAGCAATGTGGGTGCAGGGTGGAAGACGATGTAACTGAATGTTGTTATTGGAAATAAATTATTATTGTCTAATTCTTACATGCTCACGTACGAGTACGTACTACTATTTATATATACCAAGGAATGAGTAAAAACAATAAAACAATTGTATTTACAACTCACTATAACGGATTTATATTCCCTTGTTTGTGCATGGCACGTTCATCTGGTGGATCCTTCATCCTACAACTGTTTTCTTCCTATAATCTCAACACAGTAAGCCCCGTCGCAACTCACTCTCTACTCTCCGCCCCTTCTCCTAGCTACTGCCACCACCTCTCTCTCAGTGCCCTTCTTTCGCACCCACTTCCATCGTAGCCTCGATCCAGTCACCACCACCCTAGATCCTGCATATCTCCTCTCAGTAAGTCAAACTAATTCTTTTCTCTTCATTTTCCCAAGTTGTCTCAACCTAACCATCTGACCTTGCTACCAGGAGCCTTGCCGCCGCTGATCTCAATCTACCTACCCAGATCCTCCATCATACGTCGTCCACCTCTATCACGGTGAGCTGAGACCTCTCTGCCACATAGCCTATGTTCTTAAATAAGTGTATCTGTTGTCGCCCAAAATTGCACTTGCTTTCCTTTCTAATATACACGAGCCTACAACCTGCATAATGTGCGGATTGTTGTGTTCGATGGAGAAAGATTTAGAGAGAGATCAGGTTTTATAGTGGAGAAATTCGAAAAGGTGTATTTGACGAAACAATATAAATGTTAAAATAGTGCATTTGGGTGGAGACTTAAATCTATTTATATCTTTATATGTAAGAAAAGAAATGAAACTTAAAAGTTACAACAATTCATAATGAAACATTGTTTTTAAGAGGATTATCATTCCATAAACATAATACTTCAAGTTTAATGGGTAGACTGTCTACTTTTATGGGTAGAATGCCACATCGGAGTCATATAACTCCGCTTAAAATATAAAACAATATAAATGTTGAATTAGTATTTTTGGGTGGAATCTTGAATCGGTTTATATCTTTATATGTAAGAAAAGAAATTAAACTTAAAAGTTACAATGATTCATAATGAAACATTGCTTTTAAAAGGTTTACCGATTTATAGACATAATATTTTAAATTTAATAGGTAGAATGCTTATTTTTATGGATAGAATATTACGTCAAAATTATATGACTCCGCTTTTACACACATATAGTAATAGATGTCATTCATTGTAACTACGAAAATGCCATTCGTATGGACTTTTGTTTTAGTGGCAATTTCAGCTAGAGTTTCGGTGGGTTTAAATTAATTATTACAAAAACTATTTTAAGTGGGTTATTTAATGTTAATCTAAAAATTTCTTTTTATAGAAATTTGTTTACACAGAAAATATTAGAGGTTTAATTATATTACTAAGTATTAATTTTTACAACTAATTTCAATCGTAAATAATAAGAGGTTAAATTTATTTTGAATACTTTAAATTGTTGCAGTCTATTTTATGAAATGATTTTCCCTTGTTTGTTTTTATAGATCTTAATATAAATTCTTACTAAATTATAATTTGAAAATGTAGATACGATATTAAAATTTAAGTAATGTTACTAATTATTAATTTGATACATAACAGAATAATTATTAAATTATTTTCAAAGTATTTATTTAATTAAATTAAATAATATGGCACGTTTCTTTAGAAAAGTAGTGACATATGGTATTTTGTATAGGTAACAAACTATGAGGCGAGATTTTGGAATTAACAATACGAGTTTAGTAGGTTGATCATGAATTAGGATTAACATATAGTAGTTGGTTAAGATAGATTATTATGATAGTAAGTTCTTTAATAGCTACTTTTTTATTTACCACTCATGTCATGATTTATACAAGCTTGTCATTCATCATAATACACGATCGTGTTAATTCTGCATCATGTTTAATTTAGCATGTTATAATTATGTACGTATTATGCATGTCATGCATCTCATGTTGCATAAGACACGTAAGCTTTTAAGATCCAGTATAAGATAAGATCATATCAGTTTAATAAAATGTTCATTTAGATGCATGGTACCAATGCGATTTATAGTAAATGTGCAAGCCATGAACCTAACCTAAGCGTGTTGTAACGCCCCGGTCCTAGATGAATCGGAGAGTTACTCCTTGTCACTCAAAATCATTTTTCAACTATATAGTTATAGACTCTAAAGTTTTCAATGACACGTACAACTCACTGTTTCAGATCAACTACTCCAATAAGATTAATCTAACCATCACTCAAATTTAACATCAACCTTCCAAGATACCAAATCAACAGAGCAAAACAGAACTATGGAATAAAATCTCCAATAACCAAAATACCATCTTTGTACTTAATCCACTATGCTCATGCAAGCTCATACATGATTTCTAGTCTTGATCCCCAGATGTATCATCAAAAATATCTAAAAAATATTATAGAGATAAGGAGTGAGTTTTCAACAACTCAGTAAGCAGAAAACATATACTAGTATGTAAACATGAGCATTTTTAGAAATTTCAGTATGCAGAAAGAAAACATTTCATTTTCATACGCAAATCTCATAAACGTATTATCAGAAAATCAGAGTGACTTTTCAATCTTTTCATACCAAAAAAAAACAATTGTTCATATTCAAAGATTTTTTTCATATTCAAAGACTCTTTTCATATTCAAAAACGTTTTGGCATAACATAACTAAACATTTTCATCTTATCATATCATACCGTATTATATCATATACCATATTTAACCCTCGTGGTAGGATTGTCTCATCCCTGGTAGCCAAACCAAGCAATATCATATTGTGAAACTTTTCTTTATTCATTCTCGGAGTCTCGAGTGTGCACATAGGAAAGAACACCAGAAAAATCACTTTGTTTCCAAAGTAGGTGCAGTCATATTATATAAGAAGTATTGGTACCAACCATATAACAAAATCAGAAGTATCATATCAAAACCGGAATCAAAATTAGAACATAATCATTAAGTAATGCCAAAGGGTTTTCAGATGCATATAATACTAAACAGTGTTGAACATATTCATCTCATTTTCATATGATCAAAAACAGATCTAAAATATTTACGTATAGTATATACCAAAATTTTCAGATTTCATATTCGCTCTTTTGCACATTTCAAAAACATGTCAAATATTGCTCATGTCTACACTAGTCATGTCAAAAAGTACTTTCTCTTCAATACCAATTTCATGAGTAATATTGAACAAATAACTGAGGTTGTTTTCACTTTTTCTTTTTAAAACATAACAAGCACATTTTACAAACTAACTTCAGTTTATTTTCTTTTTTAGGCAAATCTAGCATAGAAATCCCACTTTCCTGAACTTTTTAACTTTTCTTAATCTTTTTACAATCATGCCGAATGAATACCAATTGTCACCTGTACGAAAAACTAAATGTTACTAAACTTCTAAAAGGACTACTAAAACTTTCCATCTACTTGATCTATACTACGAAAATAGTTTTATAAATATTCAGTTTAATAGGAAAATCACGAATGCTAATATTTTAAATTATTTAAAGTACTAGTAACATATTTTTATTTTTAAAATATAATTTGGTAGAATACTTAGGCTATATTCATTTTGTTAAAACAAGTCACGAAAACTAAAATTCTTAAAATATGCTTATTTTCTTATAAATAACATTATCATTCAATCTTACAAAAATCTAATAAATACTAATATCATTAAAAGTATATTATTAACTTATTATAGTATAATTTTTATCAAAATGTGGCGAAACAACTTAAATTCATGTTGAAAATTAACTTAACCATATTTAAAACTCATATATTTATAAACTATTATTGAAATTATAATTTAATACTCCTAACATATAACATAGTTGGAAATTGTAAATTTCTTAAAAAATAGTAGTTCATAAAATATATTTAATAAGAATTTAACGTTAAAATAAAATCCCTGTAAACTTATAATATATAGTCTAGTCAAAATTTAACACTTAGTTAAAAAATTAAGACCGAAATTTCTTTTTCTGTAAACCATCACTTATGGGCTATTATAATTGCCCATGTAAAAATATGGATAGATTAAAATATTAAACACAACCTAACTTTAAATAATATAATAGTATTTTAATTAAATTATAAAGAAGCCCAATATAGAAAATTGGTATCTCTTGATCATAACCCACTTTAAATAATACATTAATTTATTAATGCAAAAAAAAAAAAAAAAGGAGAAGAAGAAGATAAAGCCCATTTAAAATTGTTAATACAATATCTATAAAATACAACAAACTTGATTTAAACATCAAACAATTCAACTCATTTAAAACTAAACATCCTAATGTTAGAAGAAATTAAAATAAACCCATTCGAAAGCCCATACTACTAAAATTATAAAGCACTTTAGTAATGTCATGAGACGACATGGGCTTGTGGCCCACAACCCATAGATCTCAGGTGTAGTAGCACTATGTATCTGAGTTGCATGAAAGAGGAACCTACCGCACAGGAGAAGATTGTAATGTGGGTGGCTGAGTTATGCTCGACAGTGGCAAGAGCTACAGTCTGGGTGCGGCAGAAGACCACAAAGAGAGAGACAGAGAGAGACAGAGATCACAGCATAACAGAAATAGAACACTCACCAAGGGAGAGCAGGGAACACGTGAAGGAGCAGGGGCTGAGCTGGCGAGATACAATCACGGTGGCCTCCTCCGTGGTAGGCAGTAGAGTTCAGAGAGAGGGAGAGAGCATGAAGACCATGCTGACAAGGAGTAACCAAGGGGGGTGAAGGTGTTGTGATGGTGGCTCACGACGGCTCCAGGTTGGGTATGGTGGTTCGGGGTGGTGCAAGGTGCGTGTCACGGTGATGCTGCTCGGTGATGCATGGTGGTATGTGAGGAGATGTGCAACAGCTTGCTCTCAAGTTTGGGGTGACGTTACTCAGTTTCAGTGTAGAAAAACAGAGGAGGAGGAGGCTTGTATGCGGCGGTGCGTGCACTGGAAGACTGTTTGTGGGAGGCGTGAGGCGGTGGTCCTCCGCTTGGATGCTGCTGGCAAAGATACAGCTTGGCAGAGGCGTGCGGTTGCGAAAATGGGTTGTTGGTTGTCGTCGTGTGCATGGTTTTCTGTGGATCTTGTTGCTGGCTATGGAAGAGCACACAACAGTTCTTATGTACGGTGGTGCATCTGTTATGGATGTTTGCAACAAGCAGTATATCATGGTGTTACAGGGTGGCTACAATGAGATTCAAAGAGAAGAAAAGAGAGGGAGAGGAAGAACATTGGGTGCGAAGTGGGTGCACGTTTGAAACAGAATGTGAGTAGTGGATAAAGAAAAATAAACTGATGGAGAAGATCAGAGAGAGAGAGAGAGCATTTACAAGATAAGGTTTACGTGAGAACCCGAAATGGCATCGAAGGCACATGGGAAAGGGAAAATAAAAGGATAAGGGAGGGCAGTTGTTGAGAGAAATTAGGACGTGGGTAACAATGAAGGAAAATTGTCAAGGAAATCGTCTAGTAGGGGAGAGAAGAGAGAGAGAAAAATTAAATAAGAAAAATAATAATGAAGAAGATAAAATAATAATAATAAATAAATAAAATAGGAGTGCACACACTACTTATAAATGGAGCGATTTTCCTTAGCAACAGAGCTTCTCTATGGGCTTGGGCTAAGATTGGGCCCGGGTATTACACGTGTTCCACCATAGTATACTAGAATACTATTAGCGGTTCCCCTTATGGCCACAAGATGTGGGGCTAGTGCACAACATTGCACACATAGTTAAGTGTAGAGGTGTAATCGGTCCAGTTTTGGACATTTTGTAGAACCGAACCGGTGTCCATTGGTTTTGAAAATTTAAGAACTGATACTGGACCGATTAACCACCAAAATTGAAACTTTCGATTTTTATGATTTCGGTCCATTCTAGTTTTTCTGATTATACGGATAAACAAAATCATATTCCAACAAAATTATAGCAAGTGATCGACCCGACCCATATGCCCCATTTTATAATTTTTGACTAAAATGTTAAAAAATTAAATTTTATATATTAATATCAAAATTCAAATCTTTTATTAAAAATAAAGATTAATTTATATGTTAATATCAAAATTGTTTTCTGGTGGAGCCACTTTCTCTGACCACCATAGTCCATATGAAATCGACCTTGGGACTCTCCCTTGAAACAGCTAGACACCTTCTACACTTGGGAGGCAGATTAATTGGAGAGACATCTGTCATAAAATTAACTAATCTAAGAAGTCTGGAACTAAATCAAACTACTCCATTTAAGTTGGCATGTCTGCTCGTATTCATCATCTTCACCAAGGTAGTTGAAAAAAATAAAATAAAACTAAATAAGAAACCTATCACACTTAAACATAATAGATATAAGGCTTTAATGAAACAATTCATGCTAGAGAAATTTTAAATCATGACATTTCACACTTATACTTATGACTTGCATAACTTATCTTACTGGCCAACACACTTAACCATGTGTGGAAGGTTGTGCACCACCCCACATCCTGTGGCCAAGGGAACCACTAATAGTATTTTAGCATACTATGATGGACCACGTTTAGGTCCATGGCTTGCACATCCACCCATAAACCACATTTACATTATGCATCTAAACGGTCATCTTATTAAACTGACGTGATCTTATCTAACGCTTGATCTTGAAAGTTTTCATGTCCTATGCAACGTGAGTATCATAACAAACATAATTATAACATGTTTAATTAAACATGATGTGGAATTAACATGATCATGTACTATGATCAATGACATGCTTGCATAAATAATGATATGTATGGTACATAAAAAGTGGCTATCAAAGAACTAACTAGCTTTCATATTAATCTATCTAAACTAACTACTATATGCTAATCCTAATTTATGATCAAGCTACTTACCTCGTATCATTAATTTCAAATTTGTCTAGCAGTTCGTTACCGATACGAAATACCATATGTCACTAATTCTCTTGAAAAAGGTGCCATATTATTATATTTAATTAACTAAATAAATACTAAGAAAATAATTTACTAATTATTTTGTTATATACCAAATTAATAATTAGTAACATCATTTAAATTTTAATAACGCATCTACATTTTCAACTTATAACTTAGTAAGAATTTATATTAAAATCAATCGAAGCAAATAGCGGAAATAATTTCATAAAATAGAATTAAACAATTTAAAGTGATCAAATAAATTTAACCTCTTATTAATTACTATTGAAATTAGTTGTAAAAATTCTAATTAAACCTCTAATTATTTTCTATGTAAATAAGTTTCTGTAAAAAGAAATTTCTGGGCTAACATAAAAAAACTAAGCCCCCACTTAAAATAGTTTATGCAATAAGTGGTCTAAGGAATTAGCAGTAGATACTGCAAAATGCAGCCAGTCCAGCATGTGGGCGAGCAAGCACCTTGCATACACTCGGCTGACACGTCCCAAAGTGAGATGGAGATAAGTGTGCTGTCTTACAAAAGGTGAGCACAAAAATGCGACTTACCGTGAAGGCAAGAACAAGGAGCCGCAGAGGCCAATAACTTTGACAAGACAAAGAGTTACCTGCCAAGGTGAGCAGCAATCTAGGAGAGAATAGGTAAGTGAGGGAACTTTCCAGAATTACATAGAAGCCCTCACATCATCTGAAGTGTCACATCCAAAGTGGTTCTGCATTGAAAGGTGAAGGCTTGACAGGTCATGTCATCTATATGCAGTAGTACAACTCAAGCCACGATCGAGCTCTTTCGAAGAAGGCCAGAGGACCGAGCATGAGGACCATGCTTGACAGTTTGTTTCTATCATCCTGCAGTATGGTAGATAAAGATTAAAGAAAATCATAATCGTAGATCCAAAGTCAGAAATGAAATCAGATAATCACATCCTATTTAAAGGACCTGGATGTGGGACGAGATCTCACTTTTGAGATTTTATTCACCAAAGAGCTAGTGAAGTCAACTGCTTTGCAAAGCAAGGAGCAGAGCGGCGACGAGAGGATTTCTGACGTAGATAAGTAGATTAGCTTCTAAGACAGTGTTGGAAAATGTAGGATGAATGTTGTTAGTAAGATGCATTGCATTATTTCTGTAACTTCTCTCATCCTTTCAAAAAGCATGGATAAATATTTCGATCATTATGTATATGCCTATATTTACAAACTAATTTCCAATGGTTTGAATGTTTGAATGTGTTAATTATTTCAATACATGACTCTGAATCCCTGTGTGGGAACCCAATATCTCTATGACAATGTATATATATGTGTGAGAAGTCGGTAGAGTGAATCTATAATTATAGGATGGCATGGAGAATTTTCGAACCATTTCTATGAAATGTTGCCACGTGCTTCACACGAAAAGGAGAATGCTTCGCAGGGATTGGGATGGAGCAATGTAGTGATTGGCCTCACCCAATAGTCGGGATGTAAGATCCTCCAACATATCACGTGTTGGTGTCCTCGAGTTTGTTGGCTAGGTAGAAGCATCCCTCGTTCAACAAGTATCTCTGTGTGAAATGTCTGTGTGACAAATATCTATGTGATAAGCACTTGTGTGGTGGAAGAATGTTATTTGGGCTAAAATAGGCCAAATACTGGTTTTTATGAGGTTTTATACTTATATTAGAGATGGATTATTCCTTGTCATATTAATGCTAATGTGTTTTTCTATTTTGCACAAAAGAAAGGGCAGCGTTCGTAGAGGGTAATTTCTTTCCATGCTTATATATGTACATGTGTTATCTGAGAGGGTGATTCGCCATGTTTGAGGATGCAAGTAGCTATAAGAGTGTGGGTGATTCATCACCACACATATACGTGTTCGTCCAATCTTTTCATGAAAGTGTTTAAAGCATCTTCGGTAGCAGTATCTCTCATTAACAGTCTTGTCATAGCTACCTAACCTACCTATTTTCATTTTTGGAACCATAGATTTTGAAGCATATCCAGATCTCAATGCGACTCCAGAGGAAGAAGAGTCAAACCCGCCCAAGCCTTGAGTACAGAGTTACCTTGTACCTTCCATTAGAACATACAATGTTAAGTCTGGCGACTACTTATATTCGATCTGCCACTTTAAGGGGACAAACTTTATGTACATTTGGATTATGTAATATATCTCAATTTAATGAAGGCTGAGAATCCCCCTTTTGTTGTGAAGATTAGTATTCTAGTAATTAACAACTAGCGTTGCCACCACAACGTATTCTGCTTAAATTTCCATTGCGATTACATAGATAAATATCTTTCACATGTACTTTACTTCCATCTAGAGAATTATACACCTAATTCAATTCCCTCTTGGGTGTTGACCTTTGGCCAGCACCCTTGGCACCACAAATCCTTGCCTAGACCTTCATGAGGAATGGGGCGCTACACTTGTCGAGAGGAGATACGGCAAATCTAGGGTGGTGGTGACTGGACTGAGGCTACGACAGCAGTGGGTATGACAAAAGGGCACTAAGAGAGAGGTGGTGGCCTTAGCTGGGAGAAGGGGCAGAGACGAGAGAATGAGTTATGACGAGGCTTACTGAGAGGAGGCAAAGGACGACGGAGCAAATCTGAGGCTTGGCTGAGACCAATGGCAGCACGGCTAGAGGTTGCTTCTAAGTATGATGGTGTGGACGTTAGTGGTGAGAGAAGGCCTTTGATGCTAGCAATTTAGAGGCACGATGGAAAAGGAAACAACAGAGAGGTATAGTGTGATGGGTTGGCTGGAAAATAATGGGTTTGTGTGTGTAGTTCTTTGGTGATGTATTTCCTCTATTTGTTGCTTGAGCGTTTGATGATGGAATTTGTGGTTTGGTACGGTGGTTTGCTGCCAAGGATGTGAGGAAGGCTCATGCTGTCGGAGTAGGTTTGCTACGTGAGAGAATAATGCTACTCATCATTCATTTTCTCATCATTATCTCATCATCTCATGATGCAGCATTATATGATTGAAGACTATTTATTATATTTTACTTGTGAACCTATCATTTAATACCACGTCATAAGATGATAAGAGGATGATAAGAAAATAGATGAGTAGAATTTTTCTTCTATCTAAATTCTATCACCGGTTTAGGAGAAGGAATCGGTTCGCCAACCGAGAAGAGAGGAATAATGAGGAAGGGGTCGTGAGTGCTTTTTTAGGGGAACACGTTTGAAAACATAAAGAACTAAAAATCAATAATAATAATAATAATATGAATTAAAATAGAAATAAAACAACAACGACAATAATAATAATAATAATAAATAAAATTTATTTATTGTCCAAATTTTGAATTTGTATGTTAGAGAATCATTTTAGTTATTATTTAATATGAAACTACCATTCTAGTAGAATAACTAGAACTTACAAACGCTCATCGTAATTAATTTTTAATATTGAGATAGTCGTGAACTCGCATCATGTCAAGTTTGCTTGCCTTATTACATTAAGGAGAGATCTTTCTAGATAAGAAAATCCTTGGTGTGTTGTGTGATCACATGTTTTATCAAGATGCAATTCGTGAGCTTCTTGATTTGATTTATAAGAAGAATAAACACCGCTTTAAACTTAATTTAATTAATGGAATTAGATATTCAAGGTCTCTAGCCAGAGCTATTTTGTAAATTGTTTATTAAATCATCATTTGGGTTAAATTAAAGATTGAGAATAATGAAGAGATGAATTTAAAGTAGGGGTAATTTAATTTATGTTCTTAAATTCATCACGCATATTCCTTGAAGTGATTATTTACGTACATATGAGAAGTGAAGAAAATATTTTACAGGCCATGTAAAATGTACAATACTAAACACTCAAATGCAGTGACAATTTATTAGCAGAATAACTTTGGCTAAAACTCAGAGGAAAAATAAAGTTTTCTTTGAAGAATAACAATAATTACACTCTTTTATTTGCTTTTTTTTATGATTTTTACGGTACCATATATTGACGTGATTTCATGTGATATATTAGATCTGTTTTGTAATAATTACTATTACTCCACTAAGCATATGATCTTACCACCACCAACTAAGATAAATTCCAACGGTGTAAAGAGTTTAGCCCAACTCTACACGATCTGTGACATTAGGCTTATCCCCCAAGACAGCTTGACGCTTGTAAAGTAAACCTAAACCATGGGAGAATTTGTTCAGATAGGGAAAAAATATCAAGCCATGCTTGGATCTGTCTGTACACAGCGATGATTCATTATCATTGGAGCATTAGTAGTGAATTGACTAAATTCATATAGATTTTACTATCCAATTAAATGGTTTAGTTCACTAAAGAAAAAAAACAGACGAAAAATCAAAGCTAAAAATCGAAGCCTTGGTTTTCTAGTTTTGAGTCTTTAGTGAAAGGGGCCATGCTTATTGACTATAGTTTTTAAGTACTTGCAGAATGATAGACAAAAAATAAATACATGGCCAGTCCAAAAAAAATAAAGAAAAAAAAAAGGAAAAAGGGAGAACAAAGAAAAAGAACAACGCTAAAATATTTGTAATAAAAAATAAATAGCTAGCTGGATTTGGCCAGTCCAAATAACCAACAATAGCTAGTTGGTTTGATACTTGATGTATTTTGTACTTAGTGGCCAAATTTTAGCTATATTTTAACTTTGGCTAGTTCACTACAAGTACTCTTAATTCATTAAAACCCCTTCCATCTCCTAACAAACTTGGATTACCAAAATTACACCTATCTACACTAAGGCTTTGCTTGCTTTTGTGTAAAGTGAATTTGGTGAATTTTCGGACATGTTTGGAAAAATGGGTTAACGAAAAAAAATAATGTCAGATACAGTCTTAGGTTATGCAAATTTCACGCGTTATATATATTTTTTTTTAAAGTAGAGTCTATTATTTAAAAATTGGTTTCTTCCAATTAAAGACCTGTTAAAATGATTTCAATTGAGAAATTTTATAAACTAATTTCCAATCTTATTCGATTACTCTCGAATCTCAAACAACATTTTTTTGTTGTTTTGTCTCTGGCGTTCCCTTGGTCTTTCTTGCCTTTCCTGTCCTTTTCTTTTTCATTTAATATTTTTCATTTTATATATCTTAATTTATAATATTCATTTGAGATTTTTTAATTTTTTTACTATCTTTTTTTTAAGCTCTTTTATAGGAAAATCTTCACATAGATAATTCATGAAGGTAATCAAGTTTGGGTGAAGTTGTCTTGCGAGTAATATTAATGGTGAGGCAATGGATGGAGTTTTTTGTAGGGAGTGTTATATTAATGGGTACATGACATTAAATATAGTCATCCCCTCATCATGGCTTTAAATTGTTAAATTTTGGTCGTTTAATATGTTAATACTTAATACCAATTATGATAACTTGGAATGCATAATCTAATTTATTTATTTTTTAATTCTTTTCAATTAAATTCAACATTGGGTTCCCAATTGCTATTATTTTTTAGAATAATTTTATTTAGTCATACGAAACTTTTTGTTCAGATGAGCTTCTTGACGTGATATTATCATGTGATGTAACACTCGGGCTCTAAGCCCAGTTTCCATTGAAGCTCAGCTCGATTTCACGAAGCCTGGCCCACGACTGGTGATCACTTGAAGGGAGGCTTGAACGGCGTCGTTTGGTGAGTTCTTTTTCCTCTTTCTGCTGCACTGTTTCTCTTCTCTGTGGGATTTCTCCTTTGCACTGCAGTTCCGCAAATCTCTCCATCCCGTGCACATGCTCCCCACGTCTCCACGGTTCTTTTCGATTCCACGCATGAAGTTCTTCTCCTCACCACTTTTTTGAGCTACTCTAAAATTTTCCTTTCCCTCTTGCACAAAACCTAGATCACCCATTCGAGCACTACGACCCCTTCCTTCCGTGTATTTTCCCGGAGTCTTCTCGCTGTGGGCTAAGCCACTCGAAGGTAAGCTATCGTTCTCTCTTTTGTTCCCTGCTTTCCCTTTGCCTCACAGACGTTTTCATGAGTTTTCCTTTGGGTTTTTGGCACAGTGCAACATATTCGTGGGTCTCGAAATCTTGTGCCGTGGTCGAGTTCCCTCTCTGAAGTTTTTCTTTTCAGTAATCATCCATCCCATTCACTGATCTCACTTCTAAATTTTTACTTCTATCCCCTGCTTTTGCACACACACAGACCCTCTTGTACGTTATTTTCTACGGCTTATTTTTTCTTCTTCGCTCACTCTCTTTGTTTCAGTTCATTGCGCACACACTCAGTTTATTTATTTATTTATTTTTTTCTCGTCTTCACAGAGCTTTTTCCCCATAGAGCAGTGTCCCTTTGTGTTTATCAGTTATTGTCATAGAGTCCAACGCTGGTGAGCTTTGTTACTCTCTCTCCTTTTTTTTTAAAGTTTAGTTATTTAATTATTTATGTTTAAGGTGTGGTGTTTTGGGTTGATGTGTGTAGCGTATAGAAGTGATTAAGGGTTGCCCGGGGTGGTTTATGGATGGTGTGTGCAATGGGTGTTTGAGCCGGTTCTGTTGGGTGTTTTTATGAGTGGCACAGTTACCCAAGTCTTGAATTGTTGAACAACTAAAATATATGATGCTTGCGCTGAAGTTTTATTTTGAAGGTTGGAGTTGACGTATTGTTTGTGTTATGTTTTAATCATTGGAGTTGCTGTTGTTGGTTTTGGAAATATTTATGGTTGGTTTGGTGTTGATAAAAGGTGGCTGTTTTGGGGTTTAAATGCAAATGGTTTATGGAGAGTGTTGTTCGGGTTTAATTTTAGGATAGTTATTGAGTTAAGAAGTGGCTGTTTTGGTTTATTACTCAATAAATAGTAGCTTACTGGATTGGTTTATTAAATGTTGGGTATATATTTTGTTTAGGTGGTGTCACTACTAGAGTTCCGACTCAAGGTGTTGATAATACACGGAAGTCAAATAAGCGGGGTTCATATACTAGTTTTACATAAAAAAATGAAATGAGATTGTCTTTGAAATAAGCATGTTTATTTTTTAAAGAAATCTGAAAACGACCTCAAATATTTATTCTGCATATGCATAAATTCTATATCAGATAAAGTATTTTCTGTCATGACTGGTGTAGACATGAGCTAATTTTGTACATTTTATTTTTGAACTATGCAAAAGTGCGAATATGAAAAATTTAAAAGTTTTTGTTATGAATAAATGAAAATATTTTAATTTTGTTTGTTTCGAACATGTGAAATGATATAAAGCTATTCAGTACTTTGTTTTGATATGATGTGTTATTTGAAAACCTTAGCATAAAGTTCTGATTCTGTATATGAATGTGATCTGATTCGGATGATATTCCGTTCTGTTTCTGTTAAGGCCTAGCCACGGGTATAATGGTGGTTTATAACCCTACCACGGGGGTTAAACATGGTATTAGTCCCGATGTGATGCTATGAGATGATATAAATATAATGTTTCAGCTTGGATATGCCAATGGATTTTCTTTTTGGGGAATAAGTTTGTCTTTCTAGAAATTTCACTATGATATTTTGCACCAAGTTTTGGTTTATGCATTTCGAAAGTAAAATAGGTTGTTTCTATATTCTGAAAGAAAATGTTTTGTTTAGCATATCAACGTTATAAATGCTCATGTTTACATGCTAGTATATGTTATCTACTTGCTGAGTTGTTGATAACTCATCCCTTACTCTTCATAATATTTTCAGATGACATTGATGGTTCAGCTGGGGATCAGTATTAGAGTCTGTGGGCAAGATTAGCTGTGAATAGTTTTGGGTATCTCGCGATATTAGTACTGTTGTTGGAAGTTATTTATTTATTGTTGATTTCAATGGATTTAGACAGTTTATGGGACTTATGTAAATTTTTATTTTATTCTAGTTTGTTATTTGAGACATGAAGAAAAGTTGATATTTTATTTGGGTTGTGATATTGAGAATTTGATATGTAGGTATGTATGGTTTATTAAATTGAAGTATTCACGTTATTTTGAAGATTTGGAAGGATATATTCTTGGTTTTGGAAATATATTAGTATTGTTGGAGTTGATATTCAGGTAATCTGAGTTAACTCTCCAGACCTTCGGAGTCGGGGTGTTACATGTGATGCCATGTAATTTATTAAAAAAAAAAAATTAAAAACACATTTAGAAAAAGATAAAGGAAACCTAAAATTTTAATTTTTCTCTTTTATATTTTCAAACATCTTTTTAATTGAATATATTTTTTAGTAATTTTAATAAATTGCGTATTAAAGAGGATCATCTAAGTTTCAAATGGTCAGTGGCATGAAAAATTCTAATTATTATTTATCTATACACTACATATCATATATAATTTTTTATTTTTTTCTTCTAAATAAATATATGGTGTATAAATAATGAGTAGAAGAATTTAATTAATTTAAAGAAAAAAAATCTAATAACGTGATGGGTGAGATAATGAGTAGAAACGTCGAAGGGCAGTCTATTTTTCATCAAGTTTCATATATAGATCACAAAAAAAAATGGGGATATGTTTGGCAAGTGAGATGAGATACAAAATTCTCATCTCATCTCATCACATCAATATAATTTTTTCAAATTCTCACATAAAATATAATAAACAATTTAATTTTTTTAAATTTCAAAATAATAATAATATTATAAAATATTATTTCAAACTTTCATTTTAAAAAAAAAAAATTATCATATCACTGTCCAAATATATCCTTATTTATTGTCAAAGTAATGGCAAGTACAAATTACAAACCTTCAGCCTTGGCCATTTCTGAGGATGAGGAAAGGATAGATACAGGACACTGCTCTCGTTTCCAGCAAAACCATGTCCATTTCCATGGCCTTGTTTTCTCCTCCAACCCACCCTCCATCTCTCTCTCCCTCTATACCCCTCAAACCCCACCTCACCCTTAAACCTCATCTTTCTCTCGGACCACTCAAGACTTCCGTCTTCCTCCTCTCCACCGCTAGGGCCTCAGCGGACAATGGAACTGGAACTTCGGCCTCGGCTGCCACTGCACTTGAACCAGATGCAGACCAGAAGATCTCTAAATCTCCAAAAGCGGTGGTTCAGGAGGATGAGAGCACTGCTGGAGCCAATGGTTCTTTGGGGGCGACGGAAACAGGGGAAGTTTTGGTGGTGAGTAAGTTTGAGGACACCAGATGGATTGGTGGGACTTGGGACTTGAAGAAGTTTGAGAAAGATGGAAAGCCCGACTGGGATGCAGTTATTGATGCTGGTGAGGTTTTGGGTTTGTGTCAATTTGGGTTCAAAGTAACTTTTTTTCCCCTTTATTTTATGTTATATTATTTCGTTTATTTTGAATCTGATTTCATCACTTTTGCTTTGCTTCCGCGTTAATTTGACTTGGACTGAGGTTTTATTTTTTCTACGTACTGTTGTTATCTGAAACAACATGCAGCTTAAAAGTTGAAAACTTCAGTTATCGAGTGTGAATTATGTTTCTTTTTAAGAAACCCCCATCTGCATTGATCGGTCTGCTTTATAATAAAGAGGAACATAATGGAAATTGACTAAAAAAATATCTACTACAATATGAAAGGAAGTGTAGCGAGAAGAGTAGTAAGAACTTCAAATATTGTTTACAGCACGTCCTAATCAGTATCATCTTTTATCAGTCTCCTCTTTTAAAATTACTTTCTGTATGTGTCTTTTGTGATAATCAATAATACTCTTTGTGTTGTTAGGTATACATTCCAGAAATTTTTATGATCTGTAAGGAAAGCGTTCACAATAAGTTGTAGGAAACTATTTATTATGCACATTTTTGGGGACAGATGCTACGAATGTAGTGACTGTGATTTTTGCACAATAAGAAGACTTTTGGCTTTTCTCAACAAGCCCTATAAACTATTAAATACCCACCACAATAATTCTGTCTATAGCTCCAAAAAATGCTAGTACCGTACTGGAAATGGGACAAAACACTGGGAAAAAAAACCCCGTAATGGATGAGAAAGTTGGAGAGCATGATTACAGTGGACTGGTCATAGGTTTCATTATCATTACGTTTCTTGCTGTGGGCATTGCTGAGCCTTGATGTTTCTGATTAGAGTTAATGGAAGTGATATTAGAGGGGACTTCAGAAGTGAGTGTATGATATTTGGAATTTTGAAGATAGAGCTCTGTTGGCCATCATTTTAACCTTTATCACCTCATAGACATGACTGGAGAATTGAAACATAGGGCAGTGTCTTCACTAATTACAGGTGCAGAAGGAGGCTTCCCTCATTTGCAGCAGAATCTAAGCTCAATACTTCTTCTTCCCATCCCCTTACAAGGAAGGTGATATATTAAAATGAACTTAAAAACATGGCCAACCATCCTACTTGAATCCCAAACTGAAATAAATGTCACTCTACAATCAGGGGTGCTTTACTGTATTGCATTATTGATCTTTCAAAGTGTGTTCAGATTGCTCAACTTCTCGTGGCGTATTAGTAGGAAATTTAGTGCTTTCTTTCCTTGTTTAGTTTCATTATTGTCAAATGCAATTCCTTTGTTGCTTAAGTTTCACCGAGCCAAGAGGTTCATATCTCTCTCATTGATGTTTCCCCTGTCCTTTTGAAAACTTGGATGCTTGCAATATTTTTCTTGTATTTTTATAGGGAGGAGAGGATAGGATGAGGTGAAAATGGAATCAGTTATGATTACTTTATATTTAGTCATTATTCATCCAGATTACTCTTGATTACTTAATTTCTAATGGACGTAATTGGATAATTTTTTTAGAAGCTAGGAGGAGAAAATGGCTTCAGGATAATCCAGAATCATCCAGTAATGATGACCCAATAATTTTTGACACATCCATCATACCTTGGTGGGCATGGATGAAAAGGTTCCATCTACCTGAAGCCGAACTACTTAATGGTTTGTTCAGTTCATAGTTCCCTCTATAATGAATCTTAGCTCACAAAAAAGTGGCTGCTGGCTCATGGTAATTCTTCTATGGTGTTTAATGAGTTTTATGCAGGCCGTGCTGCAATGATAGGCTTCTTCATGACTTATCTGGTTGATAGCTTGACTGGGGTAGGTTTGGTTGACCAAATGAACAACTTCTTCTGTAAAACTCTATTGTTTATATCTGTTGCTGGAATTCTTCTGATCCGGAAGAATGAGGATTTAGAAAACTTAAAGAAGCTGCTGGAAGAGACAACCTTCTATGACAAGCAATGGCAAGCAACCTGGCAGGACGAGACGCCTGGCAGTTCCAGGAATTGAGAAGTGAAATTGCTATTCATGAGTTTGCCTCCTAAAATTTCGTAGGCATCCTCTTTTGCGTTTCTTTTAAGGTAATTAGTCTGTTGTAGTGGAGAATGATGATTTCAACTCCCATCAGTCGTCGAACTTAAGTTTTCTTATTTTGTTAGCTATTGTGCATTTGCAGCTAGAAGTTTATTCGTTTGTGAACACGATCCCTTTTAAAAAGAATTAAGCGGAAAGATTGTTGTGGGACTAACTTCAGATTCCATGAGGACCATTCCTAGCTGCACCTGTCTGCAGGTACAGCTATAGGATGATAAATATTTGGACTCTCATCTATTCAATGTAACTTGGCCTAGCTTGTAAGCAATGGTCTACAAGTTGTTGTGAAAAACGATGACAATTAAGTAAAAGTAAACACGAAAAATAAGCAATCACACGCGACATAGTATTTACGTGGTTCGGCAAATTGCCTATGTCCACAGGAGCTGCAGAGGATTTTTATTTCTTGAGGAATTACAATACAATATGTGTGGGACGGCTACTGTTCACTCTGATGATCACAAGTCAAACCAGAAAACATATATATATATATATGTTGTGCGGCAGAAACCCTAAAGAATTCAGAAATAGTTATGTCCGCTCGAGCGGCGTGTCGAGCCCTCATCGAGCGAACCTGTTTCCCGCAATTGCTCGAGCCATGTGTTGAGCGGCTCTGCGAGCGAACTCTCTGACTTCCTTCCACTCGAGCGGTGTGTCGAGCGAACTCTCTGATTTGCGTTTGCTCGAGCGATCTGTCGAGCTGTCTTCTAACAATGATCGTATAAAGTGATACCTGATCTGAATGTGTTTAGTCTTGGAATGAAGTGTTGAGTTCTTGGCAAGGAATATGACACTCTAACTGTCACTGTAAAGAGTGCCCTTCTGATTCTTTTTACCCAATTCCTCCAAGAAGCCCTGTAACCAAACCATCTCCTTTGCAGTTTCTGAAATTGTGATATACTCAGATTCTGTAGTAGACAAAGAAACTGTCTTCTGTAAATTGGAACCCCATGAAACCGCAGTACCACCCAGAGTGTAAACAAACCATGTAGTACTTTTTCTGCTATCAGTATCTCCAGCTAAATCAGCATCAACATAGCTCTGCACCTCTAAGCCATCTCTTGAGAAATACAAGCACATTTCTGAGGAGCTTTTAAGGTATCTCAAAATCCACTTTACTGCTTCCCAATGTTGTTTTCCAGGGTTACTCATGTATCTACTCACAACTCCCACTGCATGGGCAATATCTGGTCTAGTGCAAACCATAGCATACATAAGTGAACCAATAGCTGAAGCATAAGGAACCTTACTCATATACTCTTGTTCCTCTTCTAACTTTGGTGTCTGATCTTTGCTGAGTCTAAAGTGACTACCCAAGGGTGTGTCAACTGACTTGGCCTTGTCCATATTGCCTTGTCCGTATTGAACCTGTCGAGTACCTTTTTCACATATTCAGCCTGTGAGAGTCTCAATGTGCCTCTGACTCTGTCTCTGACAATTCTCATGCCAAGGATTTGCTTTGCAGCTCCCAAATCCTTCATTGCAAAGTGCTCTGACATCTGCTTCTTCAGATTATTAATCTCATCAATACTAGTCCCTGCAATAAGCATGTCATCCACATATAGCAACAAAATAATGTAAGAATTGTCAAACTGCCTGACATAGCAGCAGTAATCTGCTGATGTACCCTGCACTGCACATGAAGCTGTCAAATTTCTTGTACCACTGTCTAGGAGCTTGCTTCAGGCCATACAAGCTCTTCTTCAGTCTGCAAACTGAACCTTCCTTTTCCTGTACCACAAACCCCTTAGGTTGGTGTATATAGATGTATTCTTCAATATCTCCATGAAGAAAAGCTATCTTCACATCTAACTACTCAAGAAATATATCTTCAGTAGCAACCATAGCTAACACTAACCTGATAGTTATGATCTTTACCATAGGTGAGAAGATCTCAGAATAATCACTGCTCTGTTTCTGCTAAAAGCCTTTTACAACAAGTCTGACCTTGTACCTCTCACTGCCATCGTGCTTAGTTTTCACCTGGTACACCCACTTGTTGTGTAATGTCTTCTTCCCTTATGAAAGTTCTGTCAACTCCCATATCTGATTCCCTAACAAGGAATCCATCTCATCCTTCATGGCCAACTCCTACTTGCTAGAATTTTCATCTTGCAAGATTTTTTGGTAACTCTGTAGTTCTCCACCATCTGTCAACAGAATATAATTCAAAGTAGGTGAGAAACATTGTGGAGGATGAATAGTCCTACTGACCTGCGAACTGCAGCTATAGGAGTAGACGGCTCTAGATCTGACTGCGGAATAATAGGAGTGGGTGTGCTAGACCCACTCTCCCCGTCACTCATTCCTCTACACTACACTATGGCCTCTTGTAGGTCATCCAAACTCACAAATTCAGACTCCTGAGGAGCTGCTTCAGTAATTGTACTAGACTTGTCCTTGTACACAATCTTCTCATTGAAAATCACATTCCTACTTCTTATAATCTTCCGACCCTGATCATCCCAAAAACGATAACCAAATGCCTCGTCTCCATAGCCAATGAAATAACATTTCCTTGACTTAGTCTCAAGTTTACGACGAGCATCAGAATCAATAAGAACATAAGAAAGACAACCAAAAGTTCTAAGATGAGAAAATTTGACCTCTTTCTCGCTCTAAGCCTCCTCAGGCAATCTACAATCCAATGGAATTGATGGCCCTCTATCAAATATACTGCAGTGCTAACTGCATCTGCCCAGAAAGTAGGTGGTAGCCCAGCATGTAGCCTCATGCTTCTAGCACGCTCATTTATGATTCTGTTCATGCTTTCAGCAACTCCATTTTGATGTGGTGTCCCAGGAATGGTCTTCTCTATTCTGATATCCTGAGTTGCACAATACTCCTTGAACCCACCATCAATATACTCACCACCAATATCAAACTTCAAGCATTTCAGCTTCAAGTCTATCTCTATCTCAACTATGACCTTCCAAATTGTGAACACATTAAATACATCAGATTTATGTTTCAAAAAATAGACCCATACCTTCCTGTTATGGTCATCAATAAATGTGACATAATAACAACGAAGAGATGCCACTGGAGAAGGTCCCCACACATCAGTGTGCACAAGATCTAGTCTCCCTGACTTCAGTGTTCTGTCACTCTTCAAGAAATTGACATTCTTCTGTTTCTCCATAATGTAACTCTCACACATACTGAGATCAACTAACTTCAGTTCTGGTAGCTTGCCTCTAGATAGAAGTTCTTTCATGCCCTTCTGACTCATATAGCCAAGCCTGCAATGCCACAAATCTGTTGTGCTCTCTACAATGGTAGTAGCAATAGTGTTATTTAAACCAATAGTCATATAGAGTGTACTGGTTTTCTTATCCCGAGCCAATACCAATGCCCCTTCGGTGACCTTCCAGGTGCGATCTGAGAACACCACTGAATGACCACAATCATCAAGCTGCCTAACAGAAATAAGATTCTTTTTCAACTCAGGAATGTGTCTGACTCTGCAAGGTCTATTTGTTCTTGTTAGGAAGTGCAATGTTAATGTCTGTCATCCCTACTACATTCAAAACCTCTCCATCAGCCAAATACACCTTCCCAAAATCACCTGCAACATAGTTCTACATTATCTCCCGATGGGAAGATGTATGGAAAGAAGCCCCTGAATCAAGTATCCAATCATCAACTGGACTATGAACTACAAGCAATAGTGCATCCTGTACTACTTCAGTTACCACATTAGCACTATCATTCTCAGTCTTTTTTGGATTTCTACAATTCTTCTTTATGTGGCTAACTTTGCCACAATTCCAGCAAGTTGCCTGCTGGCCAGGCCTTGTCTTGCTCTTGCCCATGTTCTTTGATTTTGATCTATCTCTGTTTGAATTCTTGTCTTGTGCTCTCCCCCGAGAGTCAACATTCAGTGCTGAACTCGAACCTAAGGTCTCGCCCGAATCTCTCATGCGCACCTTCTCAGCCAAAATCAAATTATGAATATCATCATATTTCAACTTTGACTTACCGACAGAATTATTGATAGTCGTTCTCATGGTTTCCCAACTATTTGGTAGTGATGTCAATAGTATTAGTGCACGTATCTCATCATCAAATTCAATTTCAACAGACGACAATTGATTTGTGATAGTATTAAAATCATTCAGATGTTGTGTAACAGACGTACCATCTGCCATCTTCAAATTAAATAACTTTTTCATCAGATGTACCTTATTATTCGCAGACAGCTTTTCATACATACCTGACAAAGCCACTATGAGATCCGTAGTCGTCTTCTCCTTTATGACGTTGTGGGCAACGGATCTCGATAGGGTTAACCGAATAACCCCCAGAACCTGTCGATCTAACAGGGTCCAATCAGCAATTGACATGCTGTACGGCTTCTTCCCCAATAATGGAAGATGAAGTCTCTTCCCATAGAGGTAGTCCTCTATCTGCATCCTTCAGTATCCATAATCCGTGCCATCAAACTTCTCGATCCCCGATACCTTCACTTCCTCTCCAGCCATCATTTTTCCTCAGACCCGAACATTAGCTCTTGATACTAATTGTTGTGAAAAACGATGACAATTAAGTAAAAGTAAACACGAAAGATAAGCAATCACACACGACACAGTATTTACGTGGTTCGGCAAATTGCCTACGTCCACGGGAGCTGCAGAGGATTTTTATTTCTTGAGGAATCACAATACAATATGTGTGGGACGGCTACTGTTCACTCTGATGATCACAAGTCAAACCAAAAAACATATATATATGTTATGTGGCGGAAATCCTAAAGAATTTAGAAATAGTCATGTTCGCTCGAGCGGGGTGTCGAACCCACATCGAGCAAACCAGTTTCCCGCAATCGCTTGAGCCATGTGTCGAGCGGCTCTTCAAGCAAAGTCTCTGACTTCCCTCCGCTCAAGTGGTGTCGAGCGAACTCTCTGACTTGCGTTTGCTCGAACGGTCTTGAGCGAACTCTCTAACTTGTCTTCGCTCAAGCGGCTAGAGACTCCGCTCGAGCTAGAGACTCCGCTCGAGCGGTGTGGATCAGACTCCACAATACTCAACACAAGTTTCTAACGAATAACTTGAAATTCTGAGGAGTGGTACTCAGCTTTGTTGGACCATGAATTGTCAAATCTACTTTAAATAAATCAGTATTAAGGAAAGACTATGTTGGGAAATATTATGAAACGCTTTGTAAACTAGAGTATATGTAAAATAATAAGAACAAATTAGAAAGAAAAAATCCGGTATTGAAGCACGTTGTGATGGACACTTTCCTTAGAGTGGATTCCGACACCTCCAAATTTAAACATGCACTAGGCTTTTTGACAGTCTATTCTTAAGATACAACAATCTAGGTTCCCGTTAATCTTCTTGTCAGTGCACACAAAAGGAAATCTTCGAGCCCGATATAAAATAGTCAAAATCCAAAGAAAGAAAGACAAAAAGAAGAAGAAAGTGTTTCTCTAATTTTTGTAGAGAATTTGGAGTCAATGAATTTGTGAGTGGAGTTCCCTATTTATAGAGAATGAAATCACACTTGTGATAAGTCATATCATATAAATGAAATAGTAACATCATATAAATGAAATGATACTTGTGAAAAGTTACAACTTATATAAATGAAATGGTATTTATGAAAAGTCAGAACTTCTCAAATATTAGATAATACATTGAAAATTTTTCTAATTCACCAAAGGACACAACCCATTTGTTTGGTTGGCAAGTGGTTAAGACTCATATCCTCAAGAGGCATACATTGGTTCAAGTTACCATGACACATTTTCATTTAAATCTAGACAACCAAACCGATATATTAAACAATGGTAATAGTTCACATTTTTTTTTTTTTACTTTATATCAAATATTTTAATCATTTCTAAGTTTAAAAAACCAACACACTTTACTCGAGTCTTTTGTGGCATTTGGCATACATCTCTTTCAGAGCAGTCATAGTTTACTCGAATCAATGATTTCTAATTGTGATATCGCTTATCAAATTGTGAACTATCAATCCACCTAAAACTGACTATAGTTAGGAAAGATAAACTTTAAGGCCTGGTTTGGTTTCACAAATCTTTCAAATCATCTCATCACATTTTATCCCACCTCAACATTCAAATACCATTCAAATACAAACATTTTTTAATTTGAATTTTTCAACTTTTTCATCTAATCATTACTTAATAATAACAACTTTCTCAAACTTCCAAATAAAACACAAAAAACGATTTAACTTTTTCAAATTTTAAAACAAAAATTATATTAAAAAATTATGTTCTAACTCTCTTTTAAATTTATAATTTTTTTATTCAATTTATTCTCTCTCTCCTTTCTCAAAACTTCATAAATATCTTAACTCAAATCATTTTATTACTATTCACAAATTATCTTATTACTATTCACAGATTTCTTATCTCATTTGACCTGTGCAACCAAACAAGGCATTAGTCGAAGATAGTGAGCATGAACAAGAATTAGAAGATCACACCAACTCAAATCTATACAAACAATTATGGCAGCTTATCATAGTAGAGAAAGTACTATAGAATACCTTTTCAGCATTTTTCCTTCCACCGGCCAACTCCAATGTAATGAAAGTCCAAATAAATACTTAATTATCAAAAAAAAAAAAAATCCAAAGAAATAGTGATGGCTTAACAAAGAAACAGAAAAACTAGTCGTTGCCCTGGAAGATGTTTGAATGGAGAAGACAAAATACAATCCCTTTGTTTCCTTTCCAGTCCATTCAATGCATTAAACGGCCGATTAGCTGATCATAAAATTTCAATTAGTTTGAAACATCATGAAAGGATTTAATTAGATGTGAAAGAAATGTGGTGAGTCTCCACAAATGTGCGCCCATTAAAGCTAATACAATGCTTGAAAAATATAAAACATACAAAAGAGATTTTGGCCTAATAAATTGATCTTCACACATCCCGGCTATATTGACCAAACCGAGTAGCTACCCATCGTGCTTGATTGTTTTGATAGTCTTGTTGGCAGATTGAGATGCCATTGCTGGAAATCGTGGAGAGATCATGAGATCAGGTACTGCAGTTCATTACTCTTTCTCCTAATTCTCAACATGTGGCAAGTACACAATGGGCTTCTCAAAGGAAGAAGAAAATTGTCTGAAAAAATAGGTGTTGCATGCAAAAGCAAACAATATGTTGAATAGGGAAAAATTACTACAAATGCAAATTTGATTGGAGTATGCAACATGGCTCTGTTTGACAACACAACATATTTCAAGTATTCTCAGATTTTTCATTCTCAAACATTACTCAAACATAAAATACTTTTCAATTTCAAATTTTTAACTTTTTCATCTAATCATTAACTAATAGTTACAACTTTCCTAAATACCTAAACAATACTACTTTTAAGATTTTAAAATAAAAATTATATACAAACATTTTTGTTTAATTTTATAATATTTTTATTCAACTTTTTTTTCTCATTTCTCAAAATCCAATAAAACATCTTAACTCAAATCATTTTATTATTATTATTCACAGATATATTAAGATATTCTAAATATCCAAACAGGCCCTAAGTGTGTTAAAAATGATTGGAAACTAGAGGAAAATTATGACAAGCATGTATATATTTCATTGCTCAGTATACAAATGTATCAAAATTGAAATTATAAATGCCATGTATATGGAGACTCATGGCGGGAATGAAATACATACAACATTATTTTGAAAAAGAAAAATATCTTGAAACAACATTATAATTATTTGTTCCATTTTTTGAAACTAAGCTGATATCTAATTCTCTACTAAAGTTGACTTGTTCTGCCCTAATAAATCTTAGGGATGAACAGAAACAGACGCAACCGGCCACCACCAACGGGAACCGACCGGCCGCATCAGGAATTGGCTGGAAGAGGTGGAGAATCGGCTGGCGTGCAGTGAACATTTGAAGGAACCAACATTCAGCGGTTTGGTCTCGATTTAAAACTGGACCAGACCGTTGAACCGGTCGATAAAACAAAACTATTTTTTTTTAATATACCCTAATCAAGACAATGCTGATCCAGTTAAGTTTAAGTGGAACGACGTCATTTTACATCTATAAGTATACAAAAATGTCAAAACATAATGGAAACAATGCCGTTTGGTATGAAACCAAACGGCATCGTTTTATTCAAAACGTATGAAAAAAAAATATGTATGAAACGACGTCGTTCCACTTAAACTCAAGTGGAACGGCGTCGTTTCGAGATGGGGTCGTCTTCTTCTGCAAGTCTTCTTCCCAATTGAATTTTACTCCTCTGCGACTCTCTCTCTCCTCTGCAACTCCCTCTCTCTCTATTCTCTCAGAAGAAGCTCGCTATAAGGGAACCGAACACCGACCTAGAACTGCCAGAGAACCGCAGGCTAGTTTTCCTCCTCCCAATTAACCGGTTACGGTCGGTTGCTCCTCCCCTTTTTCAGAAGTCGGTCGGTATCGGTTTTGTCCAAAACCCGCGCCGAATGCATTTATCTTCACCTCTAATAAATATTATAAAAGAAACGTATTAAAATAAAGAAAATTTCTATTTATACTTACAGATGTATGACAGCCAACTTTAGTAGACATTTTAGGGATTATGAAATTTGCACTAAAGTGGATTTTCAAAATTTAAAATTTGAATTCAAAAAAATTGATAAAATAGATTTTTACTCAGCACGTATAATGTTGTGCATAAAATCGTAAGTATATGTAATACTACTCCAAAATAAATTGAAATTCACATGTTGTCCATGGTATGTGAGAGAAAGAAGAGGACTTGGCCATTAGAATACACGCAAACCCAATTAAAAAATAATATTTTATATTACAATTTTTAAATATGCATAAAATATTTTAGATTTATTTTGTACCATTCACTATAAAAAATCATATTAATGAAAAAAAGTTGAAAATTCCATCTTTGTGAACCAATTTATTTCTGCAATATCATCAGATAATGAATTTAGTCAGTCATGTTTCTACATTCTTTGTCAAGTACTTCGTTTTTCTCTTTTAACCACATTTTGAAAACTAATCTTAAATTAAACCTTGTAATTCGATTAAATATACTATTTTCCATTTATTAATTTTAGTTCTATAAGATCAAAGTTGTCGGTTTAATTAGATGCATGTATTATTATTTATTTATGTGTTTGACTTAATTCATGCATATATTATTTATTTATTATTTAGTAATAATACAATTGGGGTGATGATGTGGCTTTATAAGAATAATTATCGTTTAATAATAAGAAAATGAGATAGTGGATTATGTGGCTTTATCAGAGCAAGGCAGTCTCGTTTATTTTTACAGATGAGATAGTTGAAATTAAAGTTAAAAGTTGAATAAAATATTGTTAGAATATTTTTTTAATATTATTTTTATTTTAAAATTTAAAAAAGTTGAATTGTTTATGTTATTTTGTATGGAAATTTTAGAAAATTGTAATGATAAAATGAGATGAGATGAGTTGAGAGGAGTTATGAAAACATACGAAGAAAGTTATATTAGCATATAGATTTGTGAAAACAAAAGATGAGATAAGTTTAGAGGAAATTAATTAGTTGAATTGTTTATTTTATTTAGTGCTTAATTTGAAAATTGTATTAGCATATAATAGATTTGCGACATTTGTCCATGCAATCATGTAGTACTAGACATTAACGTATGTGCACTAATAACAATATAATTGGAACTATCTAAGGATGTGGTCAAGGGTTTGGTTTCGATCCAACCAATGACTTCGTGTCAACCATCTCTTGTTGGCTTTGGCGCCATTTCCATTAGCATCTAATATTTCTTGTGCCTGCATGATCCAATGCATTCAGGTACACGTATGCACGTACATACACATAAATATGATATATATAACCTACATAATATATATATATATATATATATATATATATATATATATATGTCTCAACTCTTTAATCCTCCTCACTCCCTCAACATGCCAACTAAAACGGTAAATCAACTCTCTCTCTCTCTCTCTCTCTCTCTCTCTGATCTCTCTCTCTCTCTAATTGTGTATGTTGGCATGGCATTCTAGGGAACATACTCCAAAGAGAAGTCAGTGTTACTGACAGTGTATGTAGAGCATCCGAGGAAGAAGAGGGTCTCACAGAGTCAGCGTCATCACCACCATCACCATCACCATCATCTTCATCAAACAATCAGACGAGAGGTAATCTTATACAACGTTAATGGTGCTTCTAGTAAAGGGTATGATAGGAGAGCTCAGCTTCTACAGTACTCCAGACAGCTTCGACTGTCTGCTCGATCAGCATCAAAGTCACCGTCCGAATCAAGTTCTTCTTCCGGCAACCACAAACCGACAAGCCAAGTACCACCTTGTTACACCTATATATATATAGTGTAGTAAACTTCATTTTGATTTTGTGATATTTTCCTTTCTTTCTAATTTTTTATGAATCGGCTATTGGAATTGATTAGTTAATCCTTTGATCTCAGCTTATTCCCTCAATCCTTTGGTATTATGCTAAGACATCTTTTGGCATCATATGATTTCTACGAACTTATGTGCTTGGATTCATGTATATATATACCTTGATCATATCATTATATTCATTTCCCCTTATTTAGAATCATTTTTCTGATTTATCGATAACACCAAAGGCCAGCTTAATTAGCCATCATTTAGAGGAGAGTTAGTTGATCATTAACCAGCAGATCATTGTTTTGTGATCTCCTACATATTCTCCGATCTGGTTCTATTCCTTTTCGTTCAGGGAAGATTATTCTTTACTAAACTGGATTTTTTAAGAATTTCTTACTTCCAGTTACATGAAATTAAAATATCTGTACCTTTTGGTATTCTTGTTGGTTGCTTATAAGTGAAGAGTTCATATCTTTTTGGTTAATTAATGTTCATTCACGAGAGAGTTACGTACTTGGGATTATCACTCATCGCTCGTTTGGGAATAGAAAAATTCTTCTCATCAACCACTATTCACCATCCCACACCCAACACCCTATGAAAAACATTCACACCCCCTATTAAAAACACCTTCACACCCTATGAAAAAGCTATTGATGTGGAGTGCGGGAGTGAATAGTAGCCGATGCATAACATTTCTAGAATAAAATATATTTTTATACAATGGATGTAAAAGTAAAACCAATAAAAAACCAACCAGAAGTTCGTTTGTTGTCTGTGTTAATATAACTGCCACATGTTCTAACAACTATTCGTGAGAGTGATCTTTATCTTCTCCAGTTACCTTCTTTTGAAAATTGAATGGTTTTTAGCCCTCTTGACACTGTATTTTATCTGATACAGTTGTAATTTCTTGATGTTTTGATTTGTTAGAGTACTGTCGCACTCCCAAGAAAGTCAAAACATCCTGAGACACCAGGTTGCTTTGGCAACTGGAAAATCTTGCTTCCAAGCTTTTTCAGATCTTTGACAGGATCCAAAGGTAAGAAAGAGAGAAAAAAGAAAAAACAGAGTGGATGGAGAAGCAGCAAGATAAAAGCTATCACGAAAAGTTTGCAGGTAATCACCCTATTATATACCTAATTTCATGATCGTAATTTTGCACTTAATCCTAGTTTCACGTTTTATTAATGGAATTAAATTGATCTTCCAGATGCAGAAAAAGAAGCGGGGGTTCATTTCAGGCTGTATTAATTCAACAGTAGGAAAGAGTAGTAGATCATGAAGAGCTTCATTTAGGTGATTTCTACATCCAGATGAATGATTCATGCATTGCAGGAGAATAAAAATAAAAATAAAATAAAAAAGGGAAGAGAAAGATCCATTTTTTCTGATTAGAATTTAGCGTACATTCACATGTACTTCATATGCATGATCTTTAATAAACAAAAACAAATTATGTTCCTCTTCATATTGAAATTCTTTTCAAGTTTGTTTGTTTTTACAGATGAGATCAGTTGAGATTAAAGTTAAAAGTTAAATAAAATATTGTTAGAATATATTTTTTTAATATTATTTTTGTTTTAAGATTTGAAAACGTTAAATTGTGTAAAAATTTGAAAAAGTTGTAATGATTAGATGAAATGAAATGAGATGAATTGAGAGCAGTTGTGAAAACAAACGAGTAGAACAATTAGTTATTTTTCCATCCAGGAGGGCACAAACATCATGAATAAACACCATCATGAATCGTTAGATGCACAGTAGAAAATCAGAAAATAAATCGAGAAATAGTATCAAATAATTGATTTTAGTTCATGCGCACTGAATCTAAACCGTATCGAAAGTAGTAGTTCAAGATCTCAACCTCGGCTAAAATCACTTCGCAATTAATAAAAGAAAGCAACAACCAACTACGTACCAAAAAATTTAGGAGAGTTGGACACCAAAGGAGTGCCTATGAATCGATCAGCTTCTAAGCATCTATACAAAAGAAACAATAAACAGTAAACGAAAATGCAATAATATAAATAAAAAGCCATTGATCAGATGCCTAAGTAGTGGTGAGAGTGCTAGGGTGATGTTGGAGGAGGCGACAATTTGCAGTCATGGCAGTGGCACATGAGCGGGGATGGATGAGGCTTGACGCTGACGTGCATGGAGTGATTACGGCCAGCGAGTGGTAAGTGAGTGAAAACTTGTAAACGATGGGGAAAAAACCTGAAGAAAGTGAGAACATGCTGATTCTATGGGTTGGTGAGTGGGGAGAAAGGGAGGAGCTAAAGCTCTTCCCTCCGCCCAAGAGAAGGCCATGTGACAGGCCGAGCAGCGGTATGGTTTTTGTTATTTTTTTCTTTTTCTTGAGAGAGAGAGAGAGAGAGAGAGAGGGAGGATTCCGGGATCTTTCAGTGATTTTCTTATGAGTGTTCACTTGGCAGCATGAATTTGAGAAGCTTTGATTCCATATATTTCTTACAACATGCTTCCTACTTCCTTCCAATCCTTTACTCAAATGTGTTGCCTTCTTTGCTTCTAACAGAACGTAAGATCCCTTGAAATAAGCAATAATCTCCAAAACTTTTGGCCGGACAGTAACTGTGCCGTGCAAGGGCTCCCTCACAAGCACTGCTAAGCCTCGATTCTCCTTGCATGCAATTGTTACCTGCCGGAACACTTGCTTTGCTCCCCCTATATATGAAACCGTCACACTTGCTGCGTTTAAACCAGAGTACCAAGCATTCCCCTAGCCTACTCAAATTACTTGCGACACTTCCACCATCAACCATGGTACACCAAAAACAAATTCTACATATTGGTTAATATGGGCATTGTTCGAGTCCAGCGGCAATGGCTTGAGAAAGGTTGATGAACCCTATACCAGAATCAGATGGGTTGCAGGAACGTGTTCTTAATTGTGCCAATTTGTTACAATGAAATGCTCAGGACCGCGTAGAGAGTACGGCCTTTGCATAACTAACATAATCTTGTCATTTCCTGAAAAAAAAAAAAGGATGTCCATGCACATCACATCAAAGAATCAACATGGAGCTTAAATTTACCTGGCCCTTTTGGACAGCTATATTTCAGGAGTATGTAGTTTAGAGCTGTGGCAACTCCAGCCTGATTTGGAAATCCCAAATCTATAACAGCAAACCAGTGAAACCATTGAACTTTTAGAAATCAACGGAGAGAACAGATCTACGGACCCCTGCAGCAACACCTTTGTGCTCACACACACACTATTAAGACAGTGACAGAAACAAGAGGAAAAGTATTCCTAGATATCGGCACAAATATGAAGGTATCCATATTCTATAAATAAAAATTCTACTCAGCAGCCCAACACCACACCTACTGAGGGAAAAAAATAAAAACCCACAAGTAAGTGTGTGGTGTAGGACTGCTGAGTAGAAGAACTCTTCTTGAAATTACCAATTTTCCAACTTGGACCTTATTCTTGAGAGTGTCATGACGTAACATGATCCCACAACAAACCCCAAACCAAATAAAACACTTATATTGGCTCAGGCATCTACTTATTAGATGAGTGAACAATAAAAACACAAAATAATGGAATTTAATGACATTTCCCTTCATTCTACCATGTTTAACCCACATCTTATTACTCAACAAAGAGTGTTTAACCCACATCTTATTCCTCAACAAAAAATGTTTAACCCACACCTTATTCATCAACAAAAGAAATGGCTAGATTGTGACAACAGTCTAATTATAGATACTCGCATGTCAAATAATATGACTGCAATACACTGACGACAACATACGCAGCCTGTAAATCATATGCAGCTGAGTTATTTGATGAAGAACATCTCAGGGTATGGTGGACAAAAATGTGTTTAAATGAAGATCTATTGGGATCTTTGCTGCCGAGTATACTCCCAGAGAGCAATGGCACCACTGACATGAACATTGAGAGATCTAACAACCCCCAGTTGTGGAATCTCAATGCAAGCATCCAAAACGTGTATTACATCAACAGGTATACCCTCCTTTTCACGGCCGAGGACGAGGACCTGGAAAAATGATGAAATAGGCAAACAAATAGGTGTACAGGAAACTTTCACAAAGAAAAAAGAATATATAGAAAAATTTAGAAAACTATTCCCAATTTCAAGTAAATGAATTGGACCAGTCCCAGTAATAGACAATCTGAAGCAAAGGACCAAAGCAGGTGGCGGAAAATATTAAAACAAGGAAAAGGGAAGTAATTTTTCCTCTCTTCCTCCTGCAGCAGATCCAGAGCATCTCCCCCCCCCCCCCCCCCCCCCCCCTTCTTTTCTTTTTTCTCTATCTCTCTCTATTCTTTTAATAAGTATAGCTCTCGTTATTTTTTCTGAACCAAGTATTAAAGTAAGAATGTAAGACACTAGGGGAAAAAACAAGAAAAGAAAAGGAAAGGGAATGGAAGAAAACTGTATACATAATATATTCCATGAAGTTCCAACAACTGTACTTCTTTCAATGCTAAATGAACTTGAACGCCTGAAATCAAAGAATAACTTACTGTCTTTGCGGGAAAGGTATACTGGTCAAGAGGTATACTATTTGCTGTTTGCTCTAATCCCAGTATAGAGAAGCCTTCTTGTTTCTTTTTCTCCAAGAAGACCTTCACACTATTCACAGGAACTTCTATGATAGGAACCCACTTCTCTGCTGTCACACTTAAAAACAAAATACCAGTTTCAAATTACGGCTAAAGTATGGTCTTTAATATTTACTTCAGAACTTGTAATTTTCAAGTATATAGAAAAGTTTATGTGACGAGAAAACACCATAATGTGTCGATTATGCAATTGTCTTTGAACACTACATCAGACTAGAATCAAAGTCTTAAACACTACGCATGCGTGTGCAACTCAAACTACCAAGAGAAGCAATCAACTTCTGATTTGTAATGTAAAAAAACAGCCTAAATCACATGAATTTTTAACATTAGGTGCTACCCTGCTTCTGAAACTGCCACCATGCTTCAGATACAACCTATTAGGCTTCATGTGCTTTTGGCAGAGAATATAACTTAAATTATGATTAACCCCATACCAATTGATGTGGATTCATGTTATAAAGACACTCAAACCTCTAATTTCATAATAAATATTAGATAACATGTATAAAAGATTCTCCATGACAGCTTGATCTTTTATCAAGCAGAGGATCTTTTTCCTTGTTTTTGGCAAGTAACACTTACAGTAACCATCAAACTGTTCTATGCACACTAGATAGCAAGCAAGTAGCAGTCCAGTGATTATATTCTGGATCTAAGATTCAGTGAAGCAATGAATGGAAAGAGATTGCAACATAAGGTGGTAAACCAATATCAAAACCTGATAAGCTGGAACTGTTTATCACGTAATATGGATGCATCTGCAATGGCCAATCCTGATGCCTTAAATACCTGATAGGAACAATGATTGGATAAACTGTAAAAATGGAAAGGAAAAATACCAACAACGATCATTATGAGGACCTATAACATACCTCACATGTCCGTGCCAACCCAGCTAGGTTAGGTATACGATCAAGCAGTGATGCTACTAAGATAAAAGGTTGCCGACTAGCTCTTATTCTTTCCATAGCTAGACTTCTAGACTGCAACAACTGATCTAGAAGCAGGTCATCCTTTTCCATTTCTGCTTCGTATAGCGCATACACACAATTTATTAGAAGAGATGGGAAACAACTTTTATTTACAGTTCACTAATGACAATGCTCAAGTTTTTGATGTGAAGCAATTGCTAGTGCATCTTCATCTGCATCATGATTGAAAAAGAAGAAGGGATTGGAGAGAAACCAGTTGCTGATATGTTGGATGCCATCAAGGTGAAAGACATAATCAAATTTAACAAAGGAATGGGGAAAAGGAGGCAACTATCGGATCTAAAATATATTAGAGTGGTTAACAGATTTTATTTTACACCGATGAGGTGGAGCTCATTAACAGCTTCACAGCCTACCACCCTAATTTCACAAATAAGTAAAATATGATTCCTCTTCTTCCCTTGAGTTTCAAATGTTTCCCCCAACTTTATTTTTTGATCACGAGGCACTCCGGAGACTCTGCAAACACAGCATATCTTTTATTTGGTTAAACCCATGACCCATGTAACACGCCCACATTACACTGATAAGGTAAATCATTGACTTATCAGTGATGGGATGTGGCCCCGAGAAATTATTTTCACCCAAGGATTCAAACCTTGGACCTGGAGGGAGCACACCCTCAAGACTAAGGGCCTGTTTGGAGTTGCATTATAGGTCGTACAAAGTGCTTGAATAGCCTCGAAAACTCTTTAATAATAACATTAGGTTGCTTGGCCGTTACATATTAAAATACTTTTTAATCTCAAAAAGGCTAAAAAGTACGTTTCAAGAAAAAGAATCATTTTGATGTTTTTTTCTCAAACGTGCTTTTCCGGATGATTCGGAACGTAGTTCCAATTTTAAAAAAGACTGTCAAAGGGCAAAATACTCATGCAACTTTTAGATAATTACAGCTTTGTCCTGTGATCTTATCACATGCACGACACTACCTCAAATGACCTTTTATGTCATTTCTACCTCAAAAAACACATTTTTTTATATTGTTTCCAAACAAATGTAACATGTTTGAAAATACTTTAGGCATAAGGTTACCAAACAGTAAATAGTTTTTTAATACTAGAGCTTATTACTTAAGCTCTACAACTTAAAATCATAAACCTAAAAACTATATTACCCACCGCAATTCTAAACATACACTTAAGGCCTGTACCACTTTAGCCAACCCCAAGGAGACCAAGGCCCTTACCACTGCCCCAAACCTTATGAGCTTCATTATGTTGCGCCTCGCATGATCCATAGGCAAAGACATCTTGCAAACAAGAAAAGAAGTTCCTTTTGTTTCCTCTGAACTTTTTGGTTAGAAGAATCAGCAGTTGGTTTTGGGAGTTTGTTTCAAGGGCTGGACAGAAGCTGAAAAAACCATAGTCAAAGGGTTGCAGGAAAATTAGAAAAGCTCTCAATGTTAGCTAGTTCCAGTTGTTAGATCACAGGATGCCAGACAAGGAAGTACTCATTGTACATTCAACAGCCAGGCTTCACACTGTAATTGACATGGAATGGGTAACAGTTTCTTGTGCTGATGTATATCTAGGTATGCAAACTCATGTCATGTTCCGCAAGAATGCTCCACAGGGCCAAGTAAAGGGTTTGCATACCAGAAGATGATGATGTAGATTGAGCCACAGCAAGGCCCACTTTTGATGATCTTACATCTTTATCAAAATGGCTAGCCTTGTTACCTTTTCTGTGTTTCATGTGCTTGAGCATTGGCATTTACAGTTAATTACTCAGATTCATACAAGTCTTCTTATTTTCCATTGGATAAATTCATTGAAAGACAGAGAAGTGCCAGTGCCCAAGTACAAAATATTCATAAAACAGGTCCCTTTTAACAAGAAAAATAAGATAAAAAGCAACATTAAAGCAAGCCGAAATTCACTAATCAAGTGCTAAGATATTACTCTCAGAATATGGAAGCCAAAATACAATATACAAAATAAGCACATCGAACCAGTTAAAGTTTAGGACAACTATAATTAAATTAATACCCTCCAACTAAGGGTACTTTGCAACATATATCACACAGTAAATTGATGCCACATGATTCTGCTTAAATGAATGAATACATACCAAAAATTTGTCCGTTTGTTTCCTTGTTGCCAAAGAAGGAAGTGACATTGTCGTCTTTCTTCTCACGTTTCAAGAGAGTAACCTTCTTTTGAAAATCTAAACAAGGCTGCAGGCTAAGCAGCTTTTGTTCTTGGACATTAGATGATATTTCCATGCGGTCAAGTTCTTCTTCAACTCTCAAGCTCTCATTCTTGATGATTACCACATCCCTGGCCATTGAACATCTAAGGTCTTCTCTGACATCCTGCACCACACCACACATGAGACACAAACCTCAAGAATAGGTGGCAGTAAAAGGTCATCAGGTTCTTACATTTAAAAAGGTAAGCACTTGCTCCATAAGGGATACTGGTACGCATTCAAACTCGAGTTCCTTCAACATGCCAACAAAAAGTTGATTTAGAGTCAAAAGTATGAAAAAGGTTAACCATCAAAAACCAATCAATCCCAAGATTTCCTCCACAAAACAAACTGCCATTCCATACAATCACATAAGACCTTGCTGCCACCCCCCGTCATCCCAAAAATCTGCAAAATTTAATCCAGGGAAAAAACAGCAACCATCCTTTAAACCCTAGCTTCTACTCCCTAGAAGCTCTCAAACACCAGAATTTTACAATGAAATCAGACTGCCTGTCCATTTTGATAACTGAAGATCCTACTGCCACACCCTTTAAGCCTTAAGAATTTCAATATTCTCATCAAGATGAACCTCCTATTCCTCCTTAGGCACTAAAAGAATCTGCCACCCCTAGAACTACTTAAATTTAGCCTTTCAAGCCAATACAACTTGCTTTCCTTCATTTTTTATTATAACAAACCCTCAGTGCCAGCCAATGTTATTGAAGATTAGGCCTGCTTTCTCCAATGTGTACTTAAGTTTTCTTACTAAGATACAAGCTTAGATCTCAGATAAAATTCTAATAATTTTTTATTATGTTCCTTTGATGATTTTATCACCAAAATCCGTACAAGATTCAATCCTTCTTACCCAATTCATCAACACTCATATTCAGATACAGTAAACGATCTTCCTTAGGGTTTTAATCAAGCAACCTATTAGTGAGGGTCATGTTTGCTCTATTGCATTTGTTTCATAGAGTTAAGTTTGGCCCAGTTATTAAGATTGCAAATAGATTAAATACAAAATTTATTAATGATGTCTGGTATTCCAATATGATTTTGTAACAATAATACAGGTTAATTTCTCCTCAAGAAAGCATGATTATGTGTTTAGAAGAGTTTTACTCATTCTTATCAATCAAAAGCATATCTACCAAATCTCTACAGACCAAGGCTCTACAAGCTATCCACATATTGCTCCCTTTAAAAAAAATAGAGATTTCCATTATTAACATTTTAGAACATGGGATGGCATTATTTCGGGGGTAATTGAATAATTGACTATTAACTCATGCTTAAGCATTCCTTGAAATTCCATGCATCTTACATGATGAATGAATGCATGAACATAGGTTGCATTATTTCACGCCTTATGAAATGAATTATGACAATGGCATCAGAGCTAAAACACAGAGGCAACCATCTTGTATGTTCCGTAGAGATTCAACCATTTGAGAGCATCATCGTTTATCACGTGATGTCCAAATCTTAGACACAAGTTCAAATTGCACGGCCACATGATTGCAGTCGGGATCTGATTGTCAACCCTTACACAGAGGGCGTAAATCTTTAAAGGACGCTAGATGGATAAAACAGAAAGTGATGCTTACAATGTGTGCAATGCTTTTATCCTGATTTTTTTATTAAGTTTCCTAAAACCATAAAATTTTATAATGTTATTTACTGTGATGTATGTAATGACCCAAGGGCAGTCGAAGTCTAATCTGGACTTATACTCATAAAGACTAGTCAATGTTACAATTGGATCTTCATCAAAATCATTATAAATGTCAAAAACCTCTCCCTCCCAAGCAACGCAACATCCCATTTACCACCTTCTTATACCAAATTGGGATATTACAATGTAGCTATTTACTAAATATTCAACTCATTTCTATTTTAACTATACAGATGCTGTTTAGGACAACCCTAAAGCCCAAGAAACTAGAGTCAGAATCGTTACCTACAGGATGGTTTATAATAACTACTATTAGCACATTAGAGACTTTTTTTTATAGGTAATCAAGAAATTTTATTCATAGAAGTAGGCAAAGCCCAAGTACACGGAGTTTCTTTTCGGGGTGCAACACGAGGCACATTAGAGACTTTATTTTAGTTATTTTGTGTTATAAACCAGAACTTAATGTTCAAATATCTTTTTATGAGTTAACTGCATGGTCCATTGTTTAAGTCCATTAATAAAGTTTGCTTAGACACGTGGTTTACAAATTTTTCAATTTCTTCATAATAGTATGAACGTTATCCAACACTCTTAATGAGGAGGTGGTGTTACACCGTTTGAATGAACTTTGAACCAGATATCCATAGACCCTTTGCTCTTTCAGGAAAAAACGTCCTCAGCAGTATTTCACAGAAAAACAACTACAAAATAAGAAGATTTTTGTGCAGCATTTGGATTAAATGTTCCTCAAAGTCATAGTACTTTTGTAGCATTTAGATATCATATCCACACAAAACAAATCATAGGAGTGGTAAAAAATATATATGATAAAAGCTAAAAACCAAGAATTGTTGGGTTTTCTAACTAATTTTAGGTACACAAATATTTCTTAAGGGTAATTCAGCTATTTTACCTGATATAGTTTTAAGTGCCAGAACAATGACTATCAATTAAAATTAGGAAAGAAGTAATGCAACTATGCATCATAATTCAAGCAAAGTGCCTAAACATATGCACTAAACGACCAAGAAACTACTTATCACAAAAAAAAAAAAGGACCAAGAAACTGGTAAAAGATCCCCAGCGACTTTCAATTCAATTAGCGGTTAGAACTTTGAGAATGTCACTGGATATAACTCTCAATTGAAGTTCTCAGATTACTACATGCAGTTGTGATGTTCACTACTTCATTTTCAGAACATAATTGCATGTTTCCTGAAGTGTTCATGATACCATAACAGTATTGAATTTTGCTTTTTTACAGTCAAGGTTCTACTAAAAAATGGCTAAAATTGTAAAGTTGATCAACTTCAACAAAGAAGTCTCTGACCTCAACCCGATTGATAAAAATTCCTCCTGGAGTGACAGAGCTTTTGGGATTATAGGCATCAAGATATCCTTCCATCGATGCTCGCAAGCTGAAATAGAACAAAGAAAACTAACAATAGTATTAAGAGCTTTCTACAAACCATAACTAAAGGCATGAAATCAAAGGAGTCTCTCAGTATTCGTATAAAAAATAAAATATAAAATCCCAAAAAATATTTATTGGGACTCATATTCTGATTTATCACGATCCAGCAGTGCAAAACATGTTCAAACTACAAACTTTTGCAACATATACTTGCATGTAGGTTTTACAGCAAATTTATAGAAGAACTGGTTCACTTCTGATTTGTTTCTTGTGAAGAAGGTAATCAGTTAAGCCACACATATCGCACGTAGTCTCAAAAGAAGTCCAGTGCATTTGATCAATGACAAGCTTATGTAATTCAGCAATTCTTGTGGGACAACAAATTCATAAATCTCTCTTTAAGGCAGCAAATTGTTAGAAATCTGATACAAACCTGTCAAACTCAATGACTACATTCCCAGAATTGAAAGAGATGATGCAAATGACTCGTACAATTTCATTACTACAACTATCTTCATCCTCAATCGTGAGATAAAAGTAATCTTGAACTACCAAATTTGTCTCTTAACCCCTGCTTTGAAAAAATAAGTTGCAATTTCCCACTTGTTAAGATTTTACCATTAAGATGGTTGAAAAATAGATGACAAGGTAGGATTCCAGTGGTAGGATTTTAAAGGAGGGCCAAACTGCAACTTATAACTTAAATTGAGGAAAAAGTGACATAGTTTGATGGTCATATGGCAAAGATATTATTCGACTGCACACAGGTAAGGATATCATTGCCCAAAATTCTTTAATTATAGGTGCCACCATTGTGTACTAAGATTTGTGATTAATATAGGCTCCTTCATATTTTATGAATTGACATTGCATCCCCTAAAAAATACACTGACCAAAGTAATAGTTTGAAAATACAAAGAACACATTATTCCAAACAAGAAAAAATGATGCCTTCGAACCTGAGTTGCTATCATACCACAAATAAGAGTGGATATGCAGTTCTGGTGGATAAAGTAGTTCAAACAGGATGCAATGTCAAACAGGATCCTGATGCTTGACTACATCAGGATTCTGATGTCTGACCAAAGTACTAAGATTCTGATGCTTGACTACATCAGGATGCTTGACCAAAGTACTAAGATTCTGATGCTTGACTACATCAGAATGCAGATAAAGTAGTTCAAACAAGATCCCCATCAAGTCAAACTTCTCAAAGGACCATTATATCCCATAACACATTATTTTGACTTGAGGATTGTTTCTTATTATGCAACACTATCATTTGGAAAATCAAATACAAACTTAGATCTACCACCATGAACACAACCAGATGCAGCAATAAAGTTCCTATTCTTGCTCAACAACCAAATGGAACCCACGTTTTCCAAGATAAACATAGAATCCTAACCTTAGCAAAAAACATGGGTTCCATTTGGTGTTGGGAAAAGATCATCCCTCCCTCTCAAAATGCATTCACCAAAGGAAGTAAAATTTTAATTTCAGTTCTTATTGCTCATAAATGCTTGGATGTTTCAATTGGATTGAATGTCCCTCATTGTGAGGGTGGTATTCAGATGAGGTTAGTAAGCCATTAAGGGAGGGTACCAAGACCACCAAAGAAAGTCACCGAAATTATCGACCACCAACAATCCCTCAACTCACCCCCCAGTTCTGTCAATCTCCACAGAGATTCCAACAGCCAAGAAAATTCACTCCAAATAGCCTAAAATATCAAAACCACAAGACCCAATCCCATGAGAAGACAGTGAAAATAAATTATAGCTCTGATACCATGTCAATTGGATTGAGGGTTCTTCTCAATATATAGAACAATATCGCTAATTACAAGGCTGAAAATCAGCCATTACATCAATCAAATCTAACTAAATAAGGAAGCTATAAAATTCCTACTAATTACACGATATCTACAGCAATATATACAAAATCATGCCATAAATAGATAGACACGATATCTACAGCAATATATACAAAATCCTGCCATAAATAGATAGACAGCCAGCACATATCCAACTGACAGGATGGAAAAATAAGATCAGGGTATTTAGGAGTCCTTTGCAAGCCAGATTTAGAAGAGCCATAAAATCACATGAATAGGGAGTTTATTGTACATGCTGTGGAGGTGTGGATTTGGGGAGAAGGGGTGCAGCTGGATCGCTCAATGCATCCCCACAGTGCGCTTTGTCAGTATTGGTGGTTGGCACTCCCATGATGATCTCAGCCTTGGTGGATGGGAGTCTTCTAAAAGGTTTCTTAGCAGGGAACCGGAGTGAGAGAGCTTCTTATCTCAAAATTGTTTACACGTGGTATGCAGATTTTTAGTGAGGCACACCATGAACACCTGCACTCTTTGCACTGTATGTTGCTCTGTTTTGTAGTATCAAGATTGAAAATCAATTTGGCTAAATCCCTAATATTACCAGTTGGCAATGCAGATGATGTAGGAAGCCTAGCTGGTTAGCATTCTAGGATGTAATAAAGAGTCTTAAATTTCTACAGCATACCTAGGCCTTCCTTTGGGAGTTCACTATAAAGAGAAATCAATTTGGAGGAGAAGCTAGTGTCAACTGGCTAGATGGAAGAAATATCGAAGCAAGGGTAACCTTAATGGCTTATCAAGAGCACTCATGAAAATTAGCCAACTAACTTTATGTCTCTATTCCTACTCCTTGTGCATGTAGCAAACCACTTTGGAAAACAAAAACAAAGAATTTGTCATAGGGCGGTAAGGGAGACTAGCTTTAGTAAGTTTCCAAAGGTGTATTTCCTCTTTCAAATAGAGATCTAGGTATCAGAAGATTATTACTTTTAATAGAGCTCTTTCGGGGAAGTGGCTTTGGCAGACGATAATGAGACATAGAATCTGGAGAATGGTGATAGTATGAAGTATGGAAGTATGTGGGGTGGATGATGTTCTAATGAAAGTGAATACGAGCTATGGGGTTAGGTTATGGAAGAACATGCAATAGGTATAGGGGAGTATTCTCAATACAATAGATTTGAGTGGGAGATGCTTCTAGGATAATGTTCTAGTATGATGTACTGTACAGAGATCAGCCCCTCAAAGAAGCTTTCCCTGACCTATTCAACCTTGCTAGGGTTGAGTAAGCATCAGTGTCAAACAATTTACAGCTCTTAATGGCTCTTCGAACAAGAAGTGGAGTTTACAAGCGAGCACAGGATTGGGAGGTCAGAGGTGGAGTGCTTTACCACTTTTTATGCTCAATTGTATGATTTCAAAAAGAGACATGGTGGTACTGATAAGCTACGTCGAAGCATATCCAACGGACGGGTGTTTTTGAAGTGAAGCCACTGAATAATGCGTTAGTTCCCTAGATAACATCTTTCAATTGAAGACCATTTGGAGTAGTAAGGATCTCCCAAGAGCAGCTTTGTTTGTCTGAACAGCTACATTGGGAAGATCCTTACCTTGGACAAGTTTGAGGAAGAGATATGTTATGGTGGTTGAATGGTGCTGTATGTGCAAGTGGGATGGGGAATCAGAGGATCAATTCTGACTTCATGGCAAGCTAACTAGCTCTTTGTGGCAAGCAGTGCTTAACCTAATTGGGCTAAATATTGGCGATGCCTAGACAGGCGTTGGATCTGTTGGTGTGAGCGGTTTAAGAGTCCTGAAAAGGAAACCTTACAGATAATGATCACAAATTTTTTGATGTGGTGCTTATGGAGAGAGAAATTATCTAAGTTTTGAAGATAACTCAAATAACTCAAGAACAATTGTCAATCAAGGCTTTATTTACAACTTTAAATTAGCACAGGATGGCAGCCACCATTGTCTTCCCAACTTTAGTTTACAAGAGTTTTTCTTTTATCTCTATTCCCTCTCTCATTAGGCGTATTATCCCTGTGTACCTTGGTAATGCCTATGTTTTTATTGATCATTAACCAAAATATTTCTTACTTATGAAAATAATAATAGACACGCGTGAATTGATTTAACAGCTATCATACAACTGTAGCATTAATTGAGAAACTTGTAGATTTTTCTTGTGTCATGAGTTGCTTCAAAAAGGAATGCTCACACATAGTTCACAGCATTGGCAACCATAATTTCAGAAACAGGAGATAAAAACTACAGAAAAATACCGCACGCAATCAGAATTCTTTGCAAGGTATGATTTCAAATCTTCAAAGCATCTTTTCTCTAAAGCTATGATCTGAGAGTCTCCAGAATCCAATGTAGGAAACAGTTTGCAAAGAACTTGGTATACAAGTAGCTGCCAAGAATAAGACTCATCATAAACAAGAATTTTTATTTTAGAAAATATGGATTCTTCAGCTAAACAAAAACTGACCTGGGTAAAACCACGTAAGCTGTGGTGATGTGACGTCAACAATGGAACTATAGGTGGAAGTAGGTTATCCAAATGCATGAATTTAAATGCTTCAGACGCATGGAGGATGACATTAGCTGCTATAAATACATACGATGAGAGTGCCTGCATTTGTGACAAAAAATTACTAGGTGTTCTGACAGTCCAAAAAGTTTCAACTTAAGAAGTTATGCAATAATGCTGAGGAGCACAATTGTTTTTACATGTAATAAAAATTAATAAACACACAAACTCATTCAAATGCATAGGATGTATACAAGAAGGTGACCTATCTAGAAGAAGATAACAATACAAAAATATGAAAAAAGTTAGCCCATTAAAGTCAATAGAAGCTGTCCCAAGGAATAGGATATCAAAAAAAGATGTTTTAAGCTCTTCTAATGTTAGTTCATAATACTCAAAATTCATGTCATGCCTTTCCCTCCAAACACTATACCAACCAACAAGGAACAATCTTCCACATTGTTGCAGTTTTAGGGCTTCCTCCTAACCCTCTGCAAGAATAAAAAGGCCCACTACTTTTCTAAACATGACCCAAGCCAATCCAAATAGTCTTAAAAAGTAACTCCCCAAGTCACTAGCCATCTCGCAATGAAGTAAAAGATGACCAATAGACTCTCCGCTCCTTTTGCACATGCAACACGAATCAATAACTACAATGTCTTTTCTTTAGATTATCCATCGTGAGAATTAGGACTGAGCAAAAATCCGGAAATCCGACTCCACTCCAACTCTGGTCTGGCTTCGCTCCAACTCCGACAAAACAGAGTCGGAGTCGGATTTCTTTTTATTTTTTTAGTCGGAGAAGGAGTCGGACCGACTCCGACTCCGATCCGATCCAACTCCAACTTTATACTCCGACTTTGATTCCGACTCCGACTCCAACTCTGACTTTGAATCTGACTCCGATATTGTACTATGTTATAAAAATATGTATTTATCTATATGTTTATCATATATACTAGTATAGTTGTATAACGAGAACTTATACAGTTAAATTCAATAATATACTAGTATGAGCTAATTATTATAAAATAATATACTTATACTATAATATAAATAGATTAATGATAGTTTAGTATATGTAAACATCATAGTATTACTACCATATATAATTAAGTATAGAAATAAGTTAGACACTAGTATTTAAATAAGTATGGTATAATAACATATGATTAGACACTAGAAAGTCTAGTATATAATTAAGTTAGAAATAAGTTAGACATTAGTATAATAACGTGTAATACTAACGTATAATAATATGTAATTAGACATTATAGTACAAGTCTTATATAGAAATAAATTAGACACTAGTATAGAAATAACTAATAAGTCTAGTACAATAAGTTAATAACAAATAATACAATTTTACTAAAAGTATTATAACTTTTTTTTTTTTTTTATCGGTAGTATTATAACATGTAATTAGACACTAGAAATAAGTCTACTATAGAAATAACTTATAAATAAGTTAGACACCAGTATAAACACTTATCAAAAATAAAAGTTAGACACTAGTATAATATAAAAACATGTAATTCTTTAGTATAATAACATGTAATTAGACACTAAAAATGATATGTAATACTATAGTATGATAACATGCAATTAGACAATATAGTATAAATCTAGTATAAAAATAAATTAGATTTTAGTATAGAAGTAAATTAGCAGTGAATGATTTAGTTTTAGTTTTTATTTTTTTCAAAAAATTGATATTTGAAAGCCCACAAAAAATTCTTTTTTAAATGGCCTAAATATGAAGCTAAAAAAAAAAGAAGCCCAAAGATGAAATCCCAAATCCGACTCCGCTCCAACAAGTCGGAATCGGATCGGAGCCTACACAAGTCGGAGTTCATATTTGAACTTCATCAAAGTCAAAGTCGGAGTCGGATTTAGGGGAATCTGACTCCAACTAAGTCGGTGCTCACCTCTAGTGAGAATCTCTCCTAGAGAGGCTATCCATGCAAAAAACACCACTCCTGAAGAAACCTTAGTGCACCCAAATGCTCTTCCATTAGAAGGCATTGTTATCATGCGGGACGAGGGCATTATGGAAGGGGCCCAAAGAAGTTCATCTTCACCTCTTCTTCCCAATCCAGTGGAATACAACCCAGTAAAGAATGTAGTGAAGGCATCTATCCTTCTAACATTTTCCATTGTATCAAAGGAAGACAAAACAAAATTGGAAAAATAAAGGAAACTAATCATGTGTCCATAGGGCAAACAATCAACTGGAACTGATTACCTGATTTAAGACATCATAATTGTAGACTTCTTGAAGGAAGAACTTCTACAATTCTTTTAACACTCAAATACGAGCCTTAAGAGGAAGCAGTACCTGATTTTGGTCTTCTAAATTATAGTAATTTGACATTTTTATTTCTAGAGTCAAATTTATATAAACAAAGTTTATCCAGAAAACCTCAAGCTTGCAACCAAGATAAATTAGTATACAGGAGAGAATCATGTCGGGAAAAAAAAATGGCGGGCTAGGGAGCAGTCTAGTGGTCAAAGGCAGACTCTGGAAGAGCTTTAGACTCAAACACAAGAATTTATAAAATCCAAACCTAATAAGGCTTGCCATGGTGAGGTTCCACGTCATCTAAAAAGAAAGAGATAAAACTACACTTTTGTGGGATCTTTTTGTGGCTAAAGCATTTCTCTTAAGGATTTATAAAATCCAAAACTAATGAGGCACAGGAGAGGTAGATTAGGTCATTCAAACAAATGAACTGCAAAGGGAATTTTGCTTTATGATCAAGAACAGAATATTCTAAGATTATATACCTGAGGCCTCATGTCATAATCTCGTAATATAGGAACTAATTGCTCCACAACCTGTGATTTTAAACAATAATTTCAGCATTAACAAGAGAGGGCTTGATCTCATGAAAGCAGTTGCTATTATTTCCGTCATGGCAAGATAATTACATGCTTTCTTTATTTCCATTTTTTTAATGCCATAACTGATGCAAATGTAAATTTCTTTAACAGTGATTAATAAATAACCTAAGTGCAGCCAATCAAATTTTAAAACTTCCAATTGCAAAAGTAAATTTCCAAAAATTCTACTTTTCAATTACATGCTTATTGATTAATAAGTGAGACAAGCATCAAGAGGCCTTAATAAATAAGTTAAACAGCTATACTATCTGTCATCACAATAACCACGAAAAGGGATGGCCATATCTGCCCCTGAAATTCACTACAAATTTCATACCAGTGAAGGAAACTTCAAGTAAATATTGATTGCAAATGTCTCTAGGTATTGGCGGACAGCAGGCAAGTTGTTTCTCTGCAGTAAGAAAAACAAATTGAGGCGAATTGTTAGTGTAAAAAAGTGCCGAAATGTTTTTTTTTAAGTAAAAGCACCAAATTGTTAGTGTAGAAAGTCAACAGATTGAATTGTGCAGGGCATTCTAACTCCCATAACAAACGAGAGCTAGCAATGAATATTCTAAATCCCATGAAAAACAAATGCCAGCAATGTAAATAATCTTTTTCGGTGATTTCTGATTTTAGCTGATCGTTAGCAATCATGGGCTTAGATGTAGAGCTTTCTACATGATCTAATTGATCTTTGTTAATTCCTTTTTTTCCTTTAGTCGTTAGTGAACAAGCATGTGCTTTATAGTCAAGGAGGTGAAGAGATTGCTTGACTTCAAATTCCACTTTGGAAACAAGTACAGGTTCCACCTGGTCAAGTGTCTAAGATTTGCACCCCGATTGCATCAAGCGGTTTAGTAAATGGTTTAGGGGCTGAAAACTCTCTCGTTTAACAAAGCTCTCTTAGGTAAATGGTTATGGCAATATACTATGGAGAGAGAGGCATTTATGGCGACTCATGCTATAAGCGAAATATGGTAGCACATGGGTAAGGGTGGTATTCAGATGAGGTTAGTAAGCCATTAAGGGTTGCGGTGCGGAAAAACATTCCAAGTGATTATATATGGGCTGGGTGATGGCTATAAGATCACATTTTGGTACAATGTGTCGTATGAATATCTGCCTTTACTTTCTCCTTTTTGGTAGCAGAACGTTTGCACATCCCTCATAACAGAGCAATATGTAATGTCACATTTACTAAACCACGCATGATAGGGAGGTGGAGTTCTCTCTCATTCTTAATTCGTTTCTATTTTTTTCAGTGGAGAAGAGGTGGTGTTGAAAACAACTATTGGATTCTGTCCAAAAGGTGGACCATCGAGGTAAAATCTTTCTCCAATGCACTCATCCTTCCAGTTGACTTCTCAGTTCCTTGAAAGATTATTTTGAGAAATAAGGTACGTTCGAATGAAACTTTTTCTGTTTGCATAATTGGACAAAAGATGTTAAACCGCCAATTTTTCCAAAAACTTAACGGGTGGAAACAGGTAACTTCAATCATTAATCTATGAACCAGCTCTCCCCTTACATGTGGGTTAGACTCCTTAATACATGGGCTTAACACGCCAAACATTTAATAGAAAAATGGGGGTGAATTGGGGAGGCGGGGATGAAACTAAGGACCTCTGCTATAATCACCAATTGAAAAATGGGTTAGACTCCTCAATCATCAATTGTGCCAAAAACTACTTTTTTTAATCGTTAAACCAAATTTTTATTGATCAAAAAAGTAGGCAAAAACCCAATTGTGCCAAAAACTTAAGCTAGTAGGAAAAGGTAAAGTTGATTAATTGATATTTAATCTAACAAAAGACAATTGTAGTAATGGATTGGTATTGTATATGTAAGCAAAACAGGGAAAGTATTGATCATCTTTATCTTCACTGTGAGGTGGCTAGGGATTTAGGGGCATGGATTTTCGGTACTTTTGTGATAGACTGGGTCATCGTCAGCAGGTGGTTAGTTGTCGGCTTGTTGGCAAAATCCTTTTTGGACGTAATAAAATTTATAAGTTTGGAGAATGGTCTATTTATGCATTTAGCATTTGGCATGATGGCTTCTCACAACAGCTCCCATTTCTCTAATTTTCTAGATTTTATGAACTTGCATTCTTTTCTTCTTCTCACTAGTTGGGCGTTTCCTTTTGTATACTTTTTGTGTACTTGGGTTGCATCCCTATGCACCTTGAATAAGATTAATTTAATTATTAAAAAAATCATTTGGGTTCCTTCAAATACATGAAAATGACAAGTATTTTCACATTAGCTACCTCAGCTAGAAACTTATTGGATATTCAAAAGATTGAAAGGAAAAGATGCAGGAAGAAGACAATGTATCTTATTTTTCACACTTCTTTTAGAGGCTGTCACCTTTACTAGGAAATTTTATCAATCAAGTCTTCAGGGAGGAAAAACAATACACAGAAATCAGCAAGCATATCCTACACTAAAAATGCAAAATTGAAGGAAATGAGCTTCAACGCTTTAATTGAAAACTAGCAGAAAACTAGCATAATTGGAGGGGATGCCAAATAATTATGCTTCTTTAAAAAAGGTTTAACATAGCATGATCAAACTATACATATAACCGATGTGCTTCGACTGAAAAAAACAATATTTCCCTCATATAAATGGGATGGAGGGTGACATTTTGGGTTCAAGACCTACTAGGGACGTGCATAACATATCAATAAAAAAATAAGTAAATTATGAAAATAGACATATTGACATATGCATGCAGCCAGACTTAACTCAAATCCATGGAAAGAATACTGTAATATTGAATATTATACTGGTTAGTTAATCGAGAACTAGAAATGGTGTGGAGTGAAAAAATAATACTTACACAGAGGGATGTGTGCAAGCTTTGTATAACTTGGCCCACTATATCTTCACAAGCGAATCGTGATAAGACACATATCATCTGCCAAGCACGTATTTTGCGCCTGTGGATCTGTCAAAGTAGAGCATGGATGATTGTATCAAATTATATCAAAGACCAACATAAGAAAATATAAAGATAGGGAGAACTTGCAAGAAACATATGGCAACCTGATTCGATCAAAATCAACCAACTACTCAAATCTACTAAATACAAATTTTAATCATAAATAGTTCATTAATTCCATCAGAATTTCAAGTTTTACAATTCAAAGTCTGAATAATTCTCAACTACCTGCTAAAAAGAATTAAAATAAAAGGATTCTCACCGCACTGTACTTTTTATACAACTCCTTTGCAAGGTCCTTGTCATTTACCTACATCAAACAATGAATCCACACTATAATACCATAACAATAGAAACATGTTTTTCTGTACAGAAACAGACATGCACCAGAAGGTCAAATGAAAATGAACTAAGCAACAATAAGAAACCATAGAAAGTTTATAAATCTATGCACACATTGCCATTGAACGCTCATTAAACCAATGACCAATAAGGACAGATTCGTATCTGTGCTTTTTTATCTTTTATTATTGATGAATAAAAACCATGCAAAGAGGGGCACAACCCCATTACATGGGTAGCATACAAAAGAGGAACAACCAAAAAATCATGCAAAGCCCCTCAAGCTTAAAATTCAAGGAAACCCTAACAAATTGGATAACGAAAAGTAAAAAGAAGTAGCCATACAAACACAAGAAGTTGGCAAGAAAATATTGTCCATCTTGAAAAAAAAATACTCGACAAGCTGCTCGAGGTTGGCTCGGTAAAACTCGAACTTGGCTAGATTCTTTTATTAAATGAGCCGTCCGTTAACACAAACCTATGATCGATTATTAAACGATACAACTTGTATAAAGCTCGGCTCGGCTCGAATAACTTCGTATCTGTTATTTTTTTATAGGATTATCTCTATATTTATAATGAAATTATTTTAAATATTTATAGAGATTAGAGAAAATCATGTTCATAATACTCAACATATTACTTAAAATGTTATAAATAAAATAATTAACATATGTATATATAAACTTCACAAAAATATTAGCAAAAAGTCAACTTTTTGTCAAAATTTGTAAAGAAAATTATAAAATATAATATAAATATTTTATTTTATTTAAATGAAGCAGCTCGTTAACAAGCTCTTAACTCACTCAAATATTAAGGCTGCTTGTGAACATAAAATAAAACTCGATGAAAAGCTTGAGCTCGACTCGTGTTCAAATAAAAACTAAACGAACAAAGCTTGACCACCTACTACTTGCTCTAACTCGACTCGTTTAAACCCCTAAGTTCAAGCAATCATACATTTTTATAACATAGAACGATAGCACATATCTGGTCAATAAGCAATATTTACTAAGAATGATTGATGACGCCTTTGAATAGAGAGGTTAACATAACAAAAAAGGGAAAAAGAAATGAACAAGTTTATCACTTGATTATGAGTTGTTTAAATTTGACCTTTGATTACTAATTTAATAAATTAGATATTGGAAAAAAAAATAAAAGGAAGAAGAAGAAGTGTTTAGATTCTAAACTGTCAATTATTTATTGGCATGACCTTTCATTTTATTTTAAATTAGATTCTAAATTGTCAATTATTTATTGGCATGACCTTTCATTTTATTTTAAATTTAAACAACCAAGTTTATCTTCGTTTAAAGCAAGAATGGATGATGCAGCTCAACCGAAACAAAACCTTTGCTTCAAAAATTATATATGTTATAGATAGGTTGGTCTTATTAAAATTATAAACTTTATGTTTCCCAAGTTGGGTGTTTCTTATTGTGTACTTAATGTGTATTTTGGTCGTATCCTCTGCACTTTGAATAAGATTGCATTACTATTCAACTCAGGGCCTACCATTATGGCCTGCACACCATGTGGAAATAACAAAAATGCCCTTTATGATTCTTATCCAACCACATATTCTACTACTTTCCCTCCCAGCTGCCAAACCTGTGATAGAAACCTCTGCAACTGTTGTTGCCAGTGGGAAGGTTGGTGAGCTGGGAGAATAAGCAGTACACTATCAATCAAGACACCAATGAAATGTTAGTATAAGGCTATGGCTGACTTATTAGAGAAGAGGGAGAGTGGGGTGTTGTGGGCCTAAGCAGTTAATGGACCATGGGCCTGGTATGGTTCATTACCTGCTAGGCCATCTCCGGTCATGCCCAGTCCAGCTGGGAAGTCAAAACGAGACTGTTAAAAAGCACAGAGGTGAGCCAAAAAAAGCTCGTGAGCCTAATGACTAACAAACTCAACTCAGCAAACAATAAAGGGAAGGGTCCACTAATTCCACAAGCTCCAACTGGGCCCAGTTCAAAAAATCCTCAGAATAGTAGGTAAAAAAAAAAAATGAGACAGCTGAGAAGTCAAAACAAGATTATTAGAAAGCATGGAGGTGAGTGATAAAAAAGTTTGTGAGCTTAATGACCACCAAACTCAACTCAGCAGACATTAAAGGAAAGGATCCACTAATTCCACAAACTCCAACCCAGCCTAGTTCAAAAAACCCTCTCAATAGTAGGTCAAGAAAAGAGACAGGTACTGAAGAAGGGGTGCAGGAGAGCACAAAATCACAGCTCAATGATGCATAGAAAGGAACACCATTGGGTTGTGAAGCTTTGGCCAACGTTTCAGCCATTATTACGTCAGAGACTCAAGCCACCCATTATGTAGAAGTAGAGATACCTAGCGAAGGGAGTTTCAATTTGTCATGTAGGTGCAATATCTGCTGTGTAAGGGCATTTAAAGTGACCAAGAAACCGCTCATGCACTTAGAATCAGAGCCTTCCAAGGCCTAGAGCACCACAAGCCAATTATCAGTTCCCAACTCCCTTTCAACACTCCCCTTTTCCTCTCAAATTTACAAACCGGGGGGGGGACAAGAGGCCATGGAGGAAACTAGTGGGTCTTGTGAGACTGATAAGTGCAGTAGCTTTGGCAGTGGCGATTTGGTTTTAGCGGAAGTACCAAAAGGGGGGAGAAGAGATGGGCAATTGGTCTTTGTCATTAAAGGGGGAAGAAGGCAATACTAAGGTTTCATCCTCTCCAACCATAAGTGGGGGCACAGGAATAACTCTAGAAAGGGGACTGAATTATCGCTGCTGGTTGGGATTGATCCGAGTATCAATGCAGAGCCTAATCCTAATGCAGGGGGCATCCTCGGGAGGAACCAATAAGGTGTGAGCCGTTAGAAGTCGACTTTCCAGGTTAAAGAGATCCCTTTGAAAGGATTGGGTAGGAGACTTCAGATAGGGTACTGCAGAAGGTGGAGAACGTCATGAAGGGGATATCATGTGAGGGCTTTGAATTGAATGGCCTTCTTTTAAAACCGTTGAAGCTAGATATTCCCCAGGAAAGATGGTATGTAGCCCCAAATCAGATAGTACAGGCAATAAATATGCTCAGAGAATGGAAGGTTGAAACACACAAATCCATCATTTCTACCACTCTTAATGTTGTGCATATGGAGAGAGAAATCTCTTACAATATACAAAAGCTGAAGCATCCTCTTTGTAAAATATTGCGCCATTTCCGCTTATTTCTCTTATATCTTGGTTTCGTTGCCATCTCCTTCTTGAAAACCCATCTGACTTGGTGGTCGTGAAAGGTTCCAAAATTGGTTTCCCTCTTAGAGATGAAACTCTTTGTGGCAATGTTGGGTGGCCATCTCTTTTGTGCAAAACGTTGCAACAGTTGAGACTCCAGCACCAAGCCCTACATCTGAAGTTGTCATCTTTATGCCCACTTTATTTGCATCTCTTGCAATTTTGACTTTCGGTTTGCTCTCCCCTCACCCCCCCCCCCCCCCCACCTTCTCTCTGTGTATAAATTGACAAGTACATCGAATTTCTCACGACTATGAGAGAGGTATGGAAATATAATAGAGCGAAACTCAATAATTTCCTGACATCACGCAGATAAATTGCTAGTACTATTTAGTTTTCAAAGCATCAAGTCTTACTCATATGAAGCCTTGCTCATATGGAGCTACATCATCAACTATCCCACTATATTATTATTTCTGACACCTAAACCCTAGAACACTAGATTGGGATGCATCCATCTTTTTTAAAAAACAAATGAGTTCGTGGCAACTTTTCATTGAGTGGTGTGAAGTCAGGTTGTACACCCCATCCATGTAGAAGGTAAACTCAGTTTTGAAATCTTTAAGTGGTAGTTAAAATAGTTTGGAATACGGACAAGAATTTCAATCTTAGATGCCAATAGAAAAGAATAACACAGAAGAATCAAGAAGCTACCACAGAATCAAGCAGCTCTAACAGAAATAACTTTCCAGACTCCAAAGCAGCAAGACAATCTTCAGTTTCATTTGTTGATCCCACCATATCAGCCAAGTCAGCTAGCTTGTAAAACAGAGCAGCAACAGAAACACGTCCATACAATTCTGTGTTGATAAATACCTGACAAGAGAAGATATCACGTTATAAAGAAAAATTCCAGCGGTTTATAAACCAATCCAACTTGCATCTCTATTTGCAGTATACCAGCACCAGCAAACTATGAACAGTAACCCAGTCAGCATGCAGCGTTCATATTTACCAGAAAAACCTCGCTTCAACAATTATTAACAGGAAACCAAGTCTTTCTTCCAAATCTAATCAACCAGAAGAAGCAAACTAATTATAAAGTTTCCTTGAATGACTATTTCTTGATTAATGCCACTTGGATAAAAGTAGCACCCCTAATTGTAGATTGATAGAACTTGTATTTATTGCTAACATTCTCTGGCTCTCTCATAAATGTAACAAAACTGTAGATTGATAGAGCCACCACAGAGAGAAGGAAAATTTTCAATACCAAATGAATCACCACTAAATACATTTAAATGATGTCAAGGCTAACTGCTTTCAATTCAAATGTCTCATATCGCTGCAGAAGAAAGAGGATTATGTTTCACATTCTCACTAATGAAGAATGTGTTCTACACCAGCAACCAAATTTAGACAAGTCCCAAAATATTTCTAAAATAAATTCAATCATTTTAACATGTCTAAGATGCACAATTTAAAACAACAGAAAATCTTGTGGCCTTAAAAAGAGTTATTAGGAGCAGCTTATTACATCCCTCCCCCAACCCATATAGATTTATGACTGGTCAACAAGCTCCATTAGTTAAGACAAATAGAAGCCTTTTGACTGATTGTTACCAAATATAATTTGCATAGGTCTACCAAAAGCCAAGTATACGGGACATATACACGAGCATCGCCTATGCGTGCTAGTTTAGTGATACAAGAAATTCATGAAAGTCCATTCCATTATATCAATTACAACTCACCAATGGAATAAATTATTAAAAAATAAATTTCTAAGCTCATCCATTGATTGCTCTCAATCTTCGAAGTTCCTCTCCCTCCAAATACACCACCCTAGGCATATAGGGACCATCTTCCATATTGGTACAATCTGAGAATTACCCAAAAGACCTCTCAAAGAAGCTAGGAGATCAATCACCCTCTCAGCATCATTCAAGCTAGTCCCACCCGAGCGAATAATTCATTCCACACAGTCATGGCAATCTCACAATGAACTAATAGATTTTGGACTCCCCATTTTTTTATGCATACAACACCAATCCATAACAATGATTTGGCGTTTCCTTAAAATTGTTAAGTGTGAGGATCTTTCCCAAGTAAGTCTTCAATGCAAAGAAGATTGCCTTTAGGGTTGCCTTTGTCTTCAAAGTACTTTCATGGGAATGGACTTGTGTTCATGGCTTGGTAGGAGCGGACCATGAACTTCACCTTCTTGGAGTGACGCTAGAAAATCTTGTCTTTAATGTCCGCCGCATACAATTAGAGTATACTAGGTCATAAAACTAAGAAAATGCGTCAACTTCCCAATCTTGTGCATTTCTAAAAAATATGACATTCCATTGGGGGAGTACCAATGGATATAACCAAGAGGTCCGCAATCAAGGCTTCTTTCATTCTTGCTATACCATAGAATTCTGGATAAGCATTTGCCGTGTCACACCATATGTCATGCCAAAATTTGATTTTGGATCCGTCACCCACCTCAAAGCGGATATTTCTAAAATATGTATCCCAATCTCTTCTTTTGTGCTTCCAAAGCCCCCACCCCATTTGGCCCACTCACCTCATTCGAGCACCATCCTCTCCATGCTTCACCGCACTTCAATTGTATGACGCTTCTCCACAAGGTCCGCGCTCTTGATGGTATCTATAAAGCTATTTGCCCAATAAAGCCCTGTAAAAAATAAACCTACCAATTCTTGATACCAATTCTTCCTCCTAAAACAGGGGTGCATACCGTGGCCCATTTCCCAGCTGAAATTTAAACCCATCCTTCATTCCCCCATAAGAAATCTTGCTGGAGTTTTTCCATGCATTGAGCCACCTTGGTGGGGAGCGGGAATAATGATAGGAAGTAGGTCGGCAAGTTGGAGAGGATACTTCTAATTAAAGTGACCCAACCAGCTTTGGATAAGTACATCCTCTTCCAACAAGACAATTTCCACTCCATTTTCTTTAACACATCATCTCAAGTGATTTCGACTTGAATGAAGCACCTAAAGGAAGGCCAAGATAATGCGTCGGCAAATAAGATATCTTGCATCCAACAATGGAAGCCATGTTCTCCACGTTAGAAACATCCCACTGGAACTACTTCTAATTTGACCAAGTTCACCTTCAATCCTGAAATAGCTTTGAACCATAGGAGCCCTCAAGGCTTGAATATGATTATGTCTAGCCCCACAAAAGATTAGAGTGTTGTCGGCAAATAATAGGTGAGATATGGTGAGTGAGACGATATTTACCTCCCCACTAAGAATCCATACAGGAATTCACCCTCCACAACTCCTAAGATCATTTTCCTAAAGGCTTCCATTACAAAGACAAATGGTAGCGGGGATAGAAGATCACCTTGTCTCAAACCTCGTGAGCATTTAAAGAATCATTTGTGTGCCATTCACCAAGATAGATAAGCAAGCCATTGAGATACAACGGTTGATCCATGAACACCATTTCTTACCAAAGCCACATCTCTCGAGTATGTAAAGCAAGAATCTCCAATTGAAACGGTCATAAACCTTTTACATGTCAAGTTTGCACAAAAATCCTGGCTCTCCCGACTTGAGTCTGCTATCCAAGCATTCAATGGCGATGAGCACTAAGTCAAGAATTTGCCTAACTCTAACAAATGCATTTTGAGGCTTTGATATTAGCTTGTCTACCACCAAGCTCAATCTATTCACCAAGACCTTCGAGAGGATCTTGTACATCCCGCTCACCAACCTATTGGGTCAATAATCTTTTACCTCAACCACAACGGGTTTTTTGGAATGAGAGCAATAAAAGTTGCGTTGAGATTTTTTTCAAACATTCCATTTTCATTAAATTCATGGAAGACAATGTCATCTTTGATCACTTCCCAACAAGTTTGAAAACAAAAGTCATAGAGAAACCATCCAGATCTGGAGCTTTGTATCCCATCATACTTTTGAACGCTTCCCAGATCTCCATCTCTTCAAAAGGTCTCTCAAGCCATGCCACTTCTTGTGAATTGAGAGCATCAAAAGTAAGTCCATTAAAGTTCAGTCTCCAAGAGAATTGCTCCGAAAGCAAATTCCCATAGTAGTTAACAATGTGATATGTGATCTCGGGTTGGTTTGAGGTAGCCACCCCATCCACCATCAATGTCTCTACAACATTGTTTCTCCTATGCGAAATAGCCACCCAGTGGAAGAATTTGGTGCATTTATCCCCCCTCCTTCAACCATAAGGCTCTCGAATTTTGTCTCCAAGATATTTCCTCCAATAGAGAAACCCTTTCAAGTTCAAAAGACACTTGGATTTTACGAGCTCTCTCCACTTTAGATAATTCCCTCACCTCCTCCACACCCTCCAATCCCTTGAGTTCTTCAAACATAGTATTCTTTTGGCCTTCCACATTGCCAAACACCTGCTCATTCCAAGCCTTCAAATCTTTCTTCAAAGACTTCAATTTACATGTCATGATATAGCTTGGATTTCCATGAAACTGGTAAGAAGACCACCATTGTGGGACTCTATCAATGCACAAAGGAGCAAACACTTTTCTGAATAAGTGAGAAGATTGAAAACATCATTCAAGGACAGCCAATCTCCCTCTAGAAGTCCCAAACATGCCTATATATAGGCTAGATCAGAAGGAGTAATGGTTGAAAATGACGAAAATGCCCTTCAAACAAGCAAAACACGAAAAAGAGTGTAAAACCACAATTCTGTCTGCTCTGATGTAAAAGGCTCTGTCAACCAAGCTATACCACAATCCACAAAGCACAAAGGTAGACCAAGTATCCCATGAGCATCCTGCAACACGAGTCAGACCCTTAGTCAAAGCATGAGTCTATCTCAAAATGCAATCACTAGTGACCCCATACTTTTGAATTTATAGCCTCATTCAAGTCTTCCCAAATTCTTGTAAACCAACAGCAGACTTCGAAAAGTCACCTCTTAGGTTATTGTCTCCTAACCAGAATTAACTTAGCTGAAAACCCAATTTATTTAGAATATTTCCAAGTTTCCCAAAAGCAACTACAGACTAATTTACAAGAAAAAAATATTCACTTTATATACATTATTCTTAAAATGTCCAACTTTCTATATTTAGATAGATTACTTCAGTCAGCTCAGGATCGGCACTTTTTGCCAATAATGACACTTCAGTCTTCGCATCAAAGTTGTCTTGCAATTCAGCTTCAAAATCCTCATCAAAAGCAACTGTAAAAGAAATATCTCAGCTTATTAGACTAAAAGAATATGGACATAACACGGAAAAATTGAGCATACAACATACCAGAACCATAAAGAGAGAGTAGTTTGAGCTCTTTAATGTAGTACTTAATAGTCCTGGGAATTGAGAGCCAAAGCCCAGTCAAGTGTAAAGCTGCAAGACGAATTGTACGAGGACTTTTTTTGCCTTCCTCTATAATATTTTCAATTAACTGCAACAAATATAAGATAACAATCACTAAAATTCTGTAGGTAATTTGCATGCACACAAACAAACAGTCAGAGAGAGAGACCACACACCCACTTCAGAGGCCCGGGCGCTTTGTTAGTTACATGCATGTTCTCATCACCAAACATGGATGAATGCAAAACAGAGGAGAGAAGAGCGGCAATAGGTGCAACCCTCCGCTTGTTGCAGCTGACATGCAATATCCAAGAGGAACGAACCAAACGCCACATCATCTGAAACATATAATTGAGAATCCTGAAATGATTTGTGAACAATTTAAGTAATTTTATTTAAAGAAATATAATTTTAACAATCATTATAATTATAAAACAATCATTATAATTATAAAACAATCATTATAATTATAAAACTTACTGAAAGGAGTAGGGTGGTGAAAGACATTATCGTTGGAAGTTCTACAGTTGTTGGGTTGGTGAAAGCAGTGGAGGCTTGTGTTATGGCGGGGGACAACAAGTACTTTTATAGAACAATTACAGATGTAAAAACAGTATAACTTGCACAAGGGCAAAGCCAGTATTTCGGAAGGGGGAGCAGTTACCGTTGGAGGCAAGACAGAGTTAAATTTGAGAGGGTATCAAGACTTGCCTAAATTCAAACTAGGTGTTAATCCTGGTGGGGTTGAGGTGCTCGATGGCAGCTTGCAGAAGGAAGTGCGTACAGTAATCTATGGAATGAAAGCTCAGATGTTGGTGTCAAAGGAGATTGAATGGATTGATCAGACAAGTGGATGAGGGATTGGGCTCGGGTATGGACTTGGATCGAGTTAACGAGGTGGGCTTGAACAATCAGCAAAAACTGAAGGGATTTTAGAATCCCAATTCAGAACCACATTTCTTTTCATGGAAACGCATATGGAGAAAATGTGCAACCTGAGAAAGCGTGGGATTATTGTTATGGATTGGTGCTCTATGTGCAAAAAATGTGATGAATCTGTGGATCATTTATTACTCCACTGTGAGGTGGCCAAGGCTTTATAGGGTGAGATTTTTAGCAGGACCGGATTAGTGTGGGTGATTCCTAGAGGGTGGTAGATTTTCTACCTAGTCGTAGAGGACTTCAGAATAACCATCAAATGGCTACAATGTGGAATTTGATTCCTTTATGTCTCATGTGATGTATTTGGCTGGAAAAGAATGGTCCGAACTTTGAGAATAGGGAATGCTCATTGGATGACCTTAGATGCATCTTTTTCCACACTTTATTCTTGTGGATTGCTGTAATTGTCTTTAATGATGCTAGCTTTCATGATTTTCTTGTATCCTTATGTAGCCTCTAACTTGTAACTTGCAAATTTCTTTTAGGTGTCAATTTTGCGAAAGTTGAAAATTGAGGCCTCGAATTGAAAAAAGGTGAAAATCCAAGTACTGATTTTGCAATTAACTCAAAAAAATAACATCTATAAAGAGTCAACAACATGCTCCTGAAAGTCAGAGCATTCCCCTTCAGAGTTAAGTGGTGAGTTTCTCCTTTTATTTGGAGAAAAAGCATGGGATTGACTTCAACCAAAAAAAAGGTTCATCAGGTAACTCTATTAACAGGCAGCCAGAAACAATGAAAGATGATCCATTGCAGCAAATCCAACCCTCTCCAAACATGATAACAATAATCAAATTTTTAGCAGTACAGGCACGTCAATAGTTGTGTGACCTGAAAGTTATCCAGCCACATCAGGGAAATCACAAACATATGCAACCTTGCATCAGAGATGCACAAAGCATTCACACAACCATATCCATCCACAGTGACTAATAAACTACGGATGCGTATGCTCATGAACACAAATTCAGTATCAAAGTTGTGGGGTGAACCTGGACATCCACACCATTGCACGAGGAAATAACTGAATGCAAAGTTCCTTTAGCAAAAAGCCCCAAAGCCAATCTGACTGATCTCAGCATGGATAAAACAGAGTCTTCCCCGGCATTCTCAAGGCTGCAAATTTATTTGGGGCCAAAGAGTGAAAAACAAAGAAAAAAAATATGCATTTTGCAGTATAGCCATAATTGTAACAAGTTTCATCTGGAAGCCAACTTGGGACATTATCTAACAACAACAGATGCAGACCATTTCAACACTATGAGAGAAGTTGGGTAAAGAGGTCTCATGCGAAAGCATGGTTGGTTGCAGTTTCTAAAATGTTAAAAAGAAAAGCAATAAACAGCATTTCAATCTTCGCTTGCACACACAAGAGGGAGATAGAAGAGAAAGCATACTGAAATTGAATGTGATTATTGCCCGGAACTGCTCACCCCCACCCAAGATGCCAAGAGAACAAGAAGCACAAATACTTGATGGATGATAAAATATAAATAGTTCTATAACTCAACATATTTCTTACCTCTCGACTAGGTCAGTGAAGATCAATCTGAGAGCAGCTTCTGAGTAAACACAGTTACCTTCCTCTAAATGAAGCCCACTCACATCAGCATGGCTTGGAATTGACAAAAGAGATTCCAGACACAGCCACTGAATAAGTCACAATCAACAAAAAGTTAGGATCTTTTCGTCAATCTAGCATCATCATTTACACAGATGGAGAGATCTAGTAGTTGTTTGCAAACCTTTTTTTTTTTTTATAAGTAGTTGTTTGCAAACTAATTAACCTTAAACAAATTAATAGCACCAATAGTTCATGATACATGCATGGCATTGCAAATAGAAAAGAATATGTATTACCTATATACTTTATAAAGCATCTTCATTGTAGTCTATTGAGCCACCTCATCATTTTGTTTTATTTTATTTCTCATTTTATTTTATTGACCTATATAACCCTTCATATACTAAAAAGACCTATCATTGTATTGTCTTTATTACCACAACTAACCCGCTCGATTTGTTGACATTAAGATTTAGGGAGGAGAGAGAGAGAGAGAGAGAGAGAGAGAGAGAGAGAGAGATTTGAAGACATGAAGATTTAAGCTTACTAATTTAATAGAGGAAAAAAAAAACTTTTTCTTATAGTGATTATTGATTTCCCATTACTTGTCTCTTTAGTTTTCCCACCACTTAACTCTTTTACCATTTTGATAGTATTTTTCCAATAAAAAAAAAAAAAGACTTCATCTTATTATAGTTTTTGACACTTGCCCATTTGGCTTCTTCACCTTTTAACTCTTCTACTTTGAATTCTTTGTATTCTCACCAGTGAGTTTTGATATTTGTTGAGATATAATAATTCATTACTCAAGATTATAAAAATATTCTTGTATTTTAGACTCTGTGACAGAAATTTTAGACAGTTAATGCATGATAGTTAAATAGTTATTCCCGTGCATCGCGCAGGTCGATGACTAGTTAAACATGAAATGGCATGCACTTAGCACTAGCTGATCACATAATTACAGCAAAAAACGTATAATACTAATAATGATGGTGAGCAAATACTAGAATAATAATTCCATTTTATGCCCATTCATACCGAAAATCCAATTTCAGGTGTTATTGAAAACAGCATGATTGCCAAAAGAAATAATCACCAAAATAAGTTCAAAGAAGACAAATCCATAACCTTCCAATTCAGTAGAACTGCTCGGCGTGTCCTTGCCAAAACCCCAACTGCAAGAAGATTATTGATGTTTTGAAGAAAAGAAAGGGCCAAGGAATCTAATAGAGGTGTGCCTTCTAGTTTAAGTAGAAGGAATTTATTTTCCCTAATAGTATCCAAAATTTGAGGAGAAAACACAGACGCTAGCGCTCTGAGAGCAGGAGCTAATGCTTCATATCCTGCAACAGAGATTTCTGCTCCAGTCTACATTGGAGCTTACAGATTATTATTTAAAGTAGCTCATAACAATCTAACAAAATCTTTAAAACAAAAACCAGCATGATTTTAGATTGGCTATAGAACTTGCAACATGCCTCTGAATCACAAGATGGAAATGAAACAGTCTTCAAGAAGAACTTCCACAAAAAGCTAGAAGCAAAATTTAGCAGAACATCACTTTTAAATTTTGCACACCATGATGAGATAGCTGCAACAGACTTCACGGCTGTTACCTGTTTACGCATACAGAAGGAAGAAAAAGAAAATAAAAAATGAATTACCAATAAGGACTACTCTATAAAAGCAACATATAAATGCACAAAGCAATGGCTCAGAAATGAGTTAAAACAAACACCAGAAAAAGACATTGGCATGTCCAAACTGAGAACAAAACAATTCTTACAGAACTTCATAACTTGGTATTCATAAAGCAAAATAGTATGTAAAATATTTAGAATTTCAATTAATAAAAGAATGCTCACTGTGGTAAGCAGTTATAAGTTAATTTTTGCAAAATATACATAAAAAGAAGAAAAAATAAAAGGTGCAATTAGCATGAATGTGGTAGAAGCATATGTAACTGTATGCATGTGTCTTTGCCAATGTATATATAGACCGAAAAATCATTTCAATTTTCCATACTAGATCGATTTAATAAAGCAAACAAAAGAAAAGCCCAGAAAGATTTACAGCTTGCAGCACAGCAGCGGTGGTGGAAGATGACAACCGGCGTTGACTAGGGCCTCCAAGTTTTCCTCTCACAGAACTAGGCAGATCCATATCATCTATCACTGTGCTGGACGAATATATGGAACAAGACAGGTTTGCAAATGAGACTAGTTCCTCCTGCAAGCCAGTCAGAATATTCAGATTACAGTACCATCAATTCTAAGCACGTATAAGAGGTAGAGACTTTGAAAAGTAAGGGGCAATCAGTTTCCAGTACCAATATAAGAAGAAAAATCTCAGTGAAATTCTCAATTACAATGGCTACTTCTCCATAATTCAATAGAAACAGTGTCTCAGATGAGCTAAATTCTGATCTTCTTTGAACTTCAATACCATATTCAGCAGCTCTTTCATGCATTATTTGAAGCTCATGAACCAAACTCAGGGTAAGGATGAGAAACTTCACAGGTATCCACTCCATATCATTGTTTTGATAGCAAATACTCGCACCATGATTTTGAATAAACTGCACAGACAGGTAAAACATGTGTCAAAACAACTATTGGATGACAAAACCCTTGATGAATAAAAAATAATATTTTTATAATATAACAAGCAAACAGAATGAATAACAACAGTTAATCATGCATGAAGGACAGCATCTGACAGATAGATGATTTTTTTTTCTTTTGATAAGTAGTATATGCTAATTATACCAAACAAAAGGTAAAATTATAATGCATTCTAGTGGCCAACAAAAGATATCACATGAAGTTATTTTGTGCAGTAAGCTTGCTGTAGCATAATGACTTAGAAAAAATCTAGAAACACAATAACATATTTTGAAGGAAAAACTCAACTATGGCAAATTTAGGATGAAAATACACTTGAACTAGATGCAACCAAGCAGCATTTAAGATCCTTTTACCAAAGTGTATATGCATGCTAGATGTATTTGTTGGCATCCATGCATGTTTGTACATACACATAAATGCATGTAAGCATGCATGCATTACGTTAGGAAAAAAACTCCAAGACATATTATGCAGAAAACAATTCTAAAAAGAATTGCATAGATGGCAAGGGAGAAAAACGTTTTGATTTTCGTTCTGATGGCATAAATTTTCCATACCAGTGCAGTAACCAGTATAGTTAATCCCCATGTTCCGTTTCACTCTAAATTACAGAGTGTCTTAGGTTGTCCCAACTATTCCAAATAGTTCCGGCCATTTGTCAACCTCCAATAGCATATATAATTTTATATTTTATCATTGAAATATAAGAACTTATTTATGCATTTAAAATGGGGTTCTTTATGCATTTTTTATTTATAAGTAAAAGAAAAACTTTATTGATAGTAAAAGGCATAGCCCAAATACAAAGGAAGTATACACAAAATACACCTAATAACCACTAAGCACTAGTGATGGATACAAGCGAATTATGAAAATTGTCCCCATTACAAATAATGACCAGGCCCAAGAAAATAGTGTTTTAAGAAAGATTCTCTTCAACTCAACCAAGGAACACTCCCGGTCTTGAAAGCACCTATCATTTCTCTCCATCCACAAATACCACAAAATACAATGAGGGATCATTTTCCACACAGCGGCGATGTGAACATTACACCTAAGATCGGTCCAACACTTATATCCACTACTCTTCCTGGCACAACCCATATCGTGCCAATCTGGTTAAAGATCTCATCCCACAAATACCTAGACACCTCACAATATTACAATAGATTTTTTTTTTTTTTTATAAGTTCAATGTAACAATAGATAATCCACAAATTCTCCCTTTTTCTTACACGAAGAAACACCAATCCATAATGATGAGGCCCGATTGCCTTAAGTTGTCAATGGTGAGGATTCTTCCAAGGGACGCGGTCCAAGCAAAGAAAGCAATCCTGGGAGGTACCTTTACTGGTGGCAACGGGCCTCCGCATCCCACCCGCCCACCCTCTGTTCGGCCCACCCACCTGTGGCGGGCTGCCCCCCGCATGCATTTGGGTGCCAAGGGATTGGACCCATGATGGGCCCAAGCCCGCCCAAGGTTTCCCCTATCTGCCTGGCCCTATATATATATATATATATATATATATATATTAAAAAAAACAATTTTTTTTTAATAAAATGTTGTTTTGGTGTAGGATTTTGTTTTAAAACCCTCCCCCCTCACATCTCTCTCTCTTTCCTCTCTCTCTCTACCCTCTGTGAAAGGAACTTCTCTTCCTTCCATTATATATAGGCTGTAAGTTTATCATTGATTAATAAGAGAATTATTTTCTTCTCTAAAATCAACATGGTATCAGAGCCACCTCTGAACCGTAGATAGATGACAAAATACAGGATGACAATGGCTCGACAAAGTCAATCCCTCTTTGAAGTCACCTCCCATCCTAAAACCTCAGCCGCAAGCAACAATGGAGGATCAGATGGCAATATTCTACCCATTACAGGGCACAAACTCAATGGACAGAATTATCAGTCACAATCAGTAATGATGTTCATTTGCAAAAAGGGAAGAGATGAATACCTCACCGAAGTAGCAGCCCCACCAAGCAAAGAAGATCCAAAGTACAAAACATGGAAGTTAGAGAACAACATGGTGATGTCTTGGCTTATCAACTCGATGACAAACGACATAGGAGAAAATTTCCTATTGTATGTGACTGCAAAGAAAATCTGGGATGCAACCAAAGAAACGTATTCTAGCTTTGATAACTCATCCAAGCTATTTGCTGTTGAAAGTATTCTTCGCGATCTATGCCAAGGAGATCTCACGGTCACTCAATACTTCAACACTCTCATACGGAATTGGCAGCAATTGGACATGAGCGAGAAGCTTTTTGAGGATCATGAGCACTCCTTGGAAGAGTTTAGGATTTTTTTCTAGAAGACTTTGTTTTTGTGGGCCATTGCTTTAGATTTGAATGGTCTCAGCTTCTATGATTTCCTTGTAACTGTTTCTAGTTCTTAAATAGGTGTATTCACATGTATACTTCCAGTGTACCTAGGCTATGCCTATCTTCATATCAATGAAATAATTTATTACTTATCAAAAAAAGAAAAATAGACATGTTTGAAGAGTACGATTGGAACTGCCCAGAAGATGGAATCAAATACCGGAATATCATTGAAAAGAAAAGACTATACATTTCTGTTGGGCCTCAACAAGGACCTTGATGAAGTTCGAGGAAGAATCATGGGGCTGAAACCACTACCTAGCATTCAAGAGGCGTTTTCAGAAGTGCATATGGAAGAGAGTCAAAAGAAAGTGACGATGGGACCACCAACTACAGCTCACAGCCCTAAAGGATCTGCACTCTCGGTTCAAGGCCTCAACATCAAGCTGGAGACAACAGACCGAGAAAAGGATGACCTTGATGCGATCACGGCCGGAAGACTAGTCACACCAAGGAGACCTGCTGGAAGATCCATGGAAAACCCGCCGATTGGAAGCCCCCACGTCCATTCAACAACAGAGAAAGTCGTGGACATCTGGCCTCCTGTGACGAGAACCACACACAGCCAGAGCAGAGTATTCAGCAAAGAACAAATGGAGCTTTTGCAAAAATTGATCAACCAGCAACAATCCTCCAATACCTCGGTCATTGGAACCGTATCCTTGGCTCACAAAGGTAATTTTTTAAATGCTCTTAGGGCAACAAGAGAGAAAATCAGCCCGTGGATTATGGATTCAAGAGCCTCCGATCACATGACTGGAGATGCAAGGATTTTTATTACTTATAGTCCATGTCATGAAAAATTCTGTCAGAATTGCAGATGGGTCTCTCTCAAGAGTAACAGGAACAGGTTTTGTGGTTATATCAAAGAACCTCACCCTAAACTTAGATTGCAATTTACTTTCTATTAGCAAACTCACTCAAGAGCTTAACTGAGTTACTAAATTCTTCCCAAACTCGTGTGAATTTCAGGATTTGAATTTGGTGAAGACGATTGGCCATGCTAAGATGTGCTCAAGGCTCTATATCCTCAAGGTTGGTGATCTTCCGAAACAACAAACTCACAAGGCAGATTCGGACAAGGCAAACAATCAGTCTACAAAAATATATTTTTCTGTTTTTCATTTCAATAATGATAGTGCAGTTATGTTATGGTACTATAGACTTGGTCATCCAAATTTCATGTACCTTCAAAAACTTGTTCCTTCATTATTCAGCAATAAAAGTCCAAAAGATTTTCAGTATGAAGTTTGTCAATTCACTAAACATGCCCGTAACCCTTATTCAATTCAACCATATAAAAAATCCCATCCATTCTCAATGATACATAGTGATGTCTGGGGACCTTCACGTATCAAAAATATTACCGGGACTCGCTGGTTTATTTTATTTGTAGATGATCACACTAGGATCACTTGGGTGTTTCTCATGAAAGAAAAATCAGATGTTGGGCAAATCTTCAAAATCTTCAACACTATGATTCAAACCCAATTCCATACCAAAATACAAATCTTTAGGACTGATCATGCAAAGGAATACTTTTTTGATAAGTAATAATATTACACAAATCAGAGGTTTGTTTCTCATGATGTCTGTAAGCTAAGGCGTTCTCTGTATGGGCTCAAGCAAGCTCCCCGGGCTTGGTTTGAGAAGTTTCGGCGTTTCGCAGTACACTTCTTACCTTCAGTTTTACACAGTCAATATGATTCTTCTCTCTTCTTCCACAAGTCTGCATCGGATATAGTCTTTCTCTTGGTTTATGTGGATAATATTATCATTACTAGCACTGACAGTGGTTTGATTATTAAGCTTCAGCAGCTGTTGCATGCGACTTTCCATATGAAAGATCTTGGCCAGCTCATATACTTCTTAGGACTGGAAGTACATCATCGGGCCAATGGTATTTTCTTAAACCAGCATAAGTATATTCAAGATCTTATTACCTTGACTGGTTTTGAGAACACTTCTTCTGTTGATACTATTATGGAGGTAAATGTCAAATACAAAAAAGATGAAGGGGACCTTCCGGATTATCCTACTCTCTATTGGCGCTTGGTTGGGAGTCTTATCTACTTGACCACTACTCGCCCCAATATCTCCTATGCCGTTCATCAGGTCAGTCAGTTTATGTCTTCTCCTAGGCAACTCCATCTTGCTACAGTTCAACGCATCATCCGCTATCTTCAAGGTTCGCCTACTCGTGGGTTATTCTTTCCTACAGGCTCATCTCTTCAACATGTTGTCTGTAGTGATGTTGATTGGGCTGGATATCCGGATACACGTCGATCTACTACGGGTTGGTGTATGTTTTTAGGTGATGCCTTAATTTCTTGGAGATGTAAGAAACAAGATCGTGTTTCTAAATCCTCTACTGAGGCCGAGTATCATGCCATGTCTACTGCTTGTTTTGAAATTGTATGGCTATGCGGTCTTCTTGAGGAGCTTGGGTTTCCTCAAACAACTTCTAGCCCTCTTCATGCCGATAACACTAGTGCTATTCAAATCCCGTTTTCCATGAACGCACCAAGCACATTGAGGTTGATTGTCATTCTATCCGAGATACCTTGGAGAGTCGGGTGATATCTCTTCCTTACATTTCTTCGTATCTCCAAGTGGCCAATGTCTTCACCAAAGCGACTCGACAGCAGCATCAATTTCTGGTTGGCAAATTGTTCCTGGTTGACTTACCAGCATCAATTTGAGGGGGGATGTTAACGTATACAATTTAGGAATTTATACAATTTAGGACTTCTCTATTAATATTAGCTGTACAGATATATTACCATGTATATAGGCTGAATATTAGGAATCAGTTAGATTTTCCCGTGTATAGCATTTGATCTACTTTCCTTGTATAGATGCTTTTTACGTTGATAATGAGGGGCTGAACTCATAGATTCAGTTTTTTAAAAGTTTTCTTGGTTTTGACTGATATATCATCCAAGATTTACCGATCAAAAACTATATATATATATATATATATCTTCCAAGATAAATGATGTATTGTAATTACCACTTCTTGTGATATTCAAAAAATGGCACTTTCAATAATGAAAGGACATTTGAAGTGAATAACAAATCCATGAAAAATAGGAAAATGGACTTTCTACAAGTTCTTCAAGTGGGTCTTGAAATCATCTTTCATTCACCAAATCAGTCTCATTTTTGGCAAAGCCTGCCATTGTAAACTCTTGATTACATTGTTCACATAAATGTACCAAGTTCTATTTTTTTTTCTCTCTCTCTCTCTTTTCCTCAAATCCTTACCCCACAAGATGCTGTTGATAAGCAGATTCATCCACTGGTACTAATAGTTAGCCTCACATTTCAATCGCATGCCTAAACTGATGCTTTAGTCCTCCCATTACCCAAAATCACCACCATCACTATCCTCCAACATGACCACCCCATCCCTAACTATAACTAACTACATTAATCAACACCGTATCTTGCACTTTGATCACAAACAGCATTTGGCGCCGTCCTTCATGATGCTGTGGAGGGCTCAGTCATCACTCCAAGCAAGGTTCGAGATGCGAAATGAATGGATACATTTGTGGTTTTGAGTATGGATAATAGGGATGGATGTTGATGGTGCTAGAGCAATTGATTCACAATAAAAGATTTTCTGATTTTTCAGACAAAACTTGATTTTCTTTTTATTTATCTTCTTGTTTTACTCCTATAAAACAGAAAATATATATATATATGGCTTGCGTGGGATATGCTGTCAGATTCCATCCCGATAAGTCTGTATCTATAATAAAGTAAGCAATAACTAAGCCAAATTGGTATTTTTGTAATAGATGTTCTACCTTAATTGGTAGAGGACAACAATGAAATAATCCAGAAAGTTGAAGGGTAACATTGTTGCAAATAGAAGAACAAGGTCAAAATGGAAACATTGAAAAGTAACAAACAAAATGAATACCTTACCCAAAATTAGTTCAATTATTCCCAATTATTTTTTGAGGAACCCCGGAGCCTATATAAACATTCTTTTCCACTCGTTAAACCCTGGACCTGTCTAATGCGCCCACATAGATCATGTACATCACTGGTTTTTCACCAATGGGACATGGCCCCAAGAAATCCATTTGCACACAAGGGTTTGAACGTTAGACCTAAGAGGAGAATATCCTCAAGACCAAAGCCCTTACAACTTGAGCCAATACCTAGGGGTTATTCCCAATTAGTTTCCCCAGGATTCTTCACAAAGCTGCAGATTAAAGCAGCTCCATGTCTTTGGGTACCATCACATTCACCATAAAAGTGTGTGTTAGTTCTTTCTTGTCCTGAGCAAATCTAGGAATAGAAGCATTTAGATTTTCTCTATCTGTTACAGTTCTAAACCCATGCATCAGACAGGTTTTATTCTATTATTACCTTAACCAATAAGTTTCATGAAAAACATTATCAAAATAGCTACTAATACCTTCCACATCCACAGACAACAAAGTAAAAAATAAAACTGATAAAAAAAAAAAATCCAATACTAATTGTAGCAATTATAATAAACTAGAGACCAAGTTATTTTAAACTTGGGTAAAAAGTAAGCCAAGTTATAAGATTGCTAAGGCCAACCTTTAATATAGGTATTAAATGATGTTCCTCCTTGATTGCAAGGAAAAGCACTCTTGCCCATCGTTTTATTTCAAATTCCCATGCATCCAAGTCTTCATCATCATATATAAGAAAATCATCAACCAGACAATGACAACTTGTGAACTTTTTGGGGAACTCATGAAGACTCTTCAAAAGCTTCACATCAGTATTGTAGCATCTTGAACTACAATGCTTCTTACCACACCCTGAAAGCCATTCTTGTACCTTTACTCTTAAGGAACCTAGAATAAACATAGGAAGAAAGAGTCAACACATATTTAAATTAATGAGTGAGAAAACCACACACCAAAAAGTACAACTACATATCAATATATATAGACAAATCATACAATATGAGGGTGTCAAACTTTCAACTAGGCCCCCAACTTATAAAAAACTACACCTACAACATGAGCAAATCAAACTTCCAATTTCTAACAAGCAATACATTTCTCAGTTTTGCTCTGCTTTTAAGTACCCTTCTAAGTCTGCCACTAATCTATAAGTAAAATAAAATTTTATTGAATCAAGTAGGCGTTGCCCAAGTACACAGGGAGTATATAAAAGAGAACACCTAGTTACAAGGTAGGAGCTAGAAACTGATACACGAAAGTCATGAAAGCTAGATCCATTTAGTACAATAACAGAAGTACAAAGAAATAAGGTGTGAAAAAAGAAACTTCTAAGCTCATCTAACGAGTGCTCCCAATCTTCAAAGCTCCGGTCATTCCTTTCAAGCCAAATGCACTGCCACCTTCCTATGCATCATCCATCGAAGTCCGGTCCTGCTAAAGATTTTATTCCATAACACTCTTCCCACCTCACAATGAAATAATAAATGAACCACAGATTCACCACTTTTCTTATGCATAAAGCACCAATCCATAACAATAAGTTCACGCTTTCTCAAGTTGTCCATAGTCAATATTTTCCAAAGATAGGAAGTCCAACCGAAAAATGCAACTTTGGAAGGCACCTTACTACTCCAAATGCACTTCCAAAGAAAAGGAATTTGGCTCGTACATGGCAATGCCTTGAACAATGATCAAAGAGCAAACTTCTTATTCCTGGTGTGTGCATCCAAAGCATCCTATCCACCTCAACACTACCAATGCTCGAAGCATATAACAAGCTGAAAAGGTCGAAAATAGCTCAATTTTCCCAATCCAGGGCAGCTCTAAGAAAATGAACATTCCATTGTGAAGAGCCATTAGAGCTGTCCAAAAGATCCAACATCTAAGCCACCTAATCAAGAGCAATCTGGAAAGGGGATGGAAACACGGTCTTGAGGGCAAAGTTTCAGCATCAAATATCATGCCAAAATCTTACCTCAGATCCCTCACCAACCACAAATCTAATATGACAAGTAAAAACCTCCAAGCCATTACCATTTTTTTTTCCACAAACCCACACCATGCGCACCCCTCACTTCATTAGAACATCAACCCCCAATAACTCCCATGCTTGAAATCAATTACAGCTCTCCACAATGGCTCCCCTTCTTGGCGATACCACCATAACCATTTCCCAAGAAGGGCCTTATTAAAAATCTTCAAATTATGAACCCCAAATCCACCACTAGAAATCAGGAAGCAAACCTTGCCCCAACTAACTAGGTGGAACTTAGCCTCCTCCCCAATTGCTCCCATAAGAAAGCTCGAAAAATTCTCTCTATCTGATTAGAAAGAGTGCTCTTAATTAGTTTGATTGTCCCCCCTTTTGACAAGTACATCCTTTTCAAACCTGCCAACCTTTTCTCAATCTTCTCAACTACCTCATCCAAGATAGCCTTTTCCTAAAAGTAGCCCCCACGGGAAGACCCAGGTATTTCATAGGCAATGTAGCTACCTTACAACAGAAAATACTTGCCAAACCTCTAATATTGTGCACTAAACCCACCAGGACCATCTCAGACTCCCCAAGGTTCACCTTAAAGCCGAAGACAACTTCAAAACAAAGCAAGAGGACCCTCAATGATTGAACATAACCATGGTCCGTCTCACAAACAAGCAATTTGTCATATGCAAAAAGAAGATGGGAGACATTGACAAAACTATTGTTAGTACATCCCAATGAAAAGACTCGAGAAAACCCCCGCCAACAACAACCTCCAACATCCAACTAATCGCATCCATAACAATAACAAAGAGGAAAGGAGTCAACGGGTTCCCTTGTCTCAATCCACGCAAGCTATCGAAGAACCAACTGGGGTGCCATTCAACAAAACTGAGAAACAGGTTATGGTTGCACAATGCTTAATTCACTACCTCTCTAGGCAAGATTCTCACTATTAATAACCTAATGTAAACTAATGAAGAGACACATCTTAGTGGTTGATTGTTGCTACATGTGTAAGAGGAGCAGGGAGTTTGTAGATCATCTTTATTCCATTGCGAGATTGTGAGTGCATTGTGCAGTGACTTCTACAAACAGGTTGGCTTGGCTTGGGTTATGCCCAAAAGATTGGTAGGCCTATTTTATTCTTGGAAAATGGTCCCTACTTATCATATTGGGAGGAAATAGATGACAGAAGCTTTGAGGATCACGAACGAATGTTGGAGGAGCTCAAAACTTTCTTCTTCAATAATCTCTTTGGACAGCTTCAATAGAGTTTAACAAGCTTAACTTTCAAGATTTTCTATCTTTTCTCCTTCTAGAAACGTGTGTTTTCATATACTTTCTATCTAGTTGGATTCGCATTTTGTGTCTTTGAGTAAGGTCTTATTACTTATTAAAAAAATTGTAGAGATACATATAGAGGGGGTGGGCTAATTTTTAAAGATTTGTTGGATTTGCAGTGGGTAATAGCAGATCTAAGGTTTGCTTTTGCCATGATATATGGTATGGGGAACAACCTTTATAGATAGCTTATCTGGATTTGAATGGTAGCACAAAGTGTCAAATGCGTGGTTGGTCGATCATAGGCAGCTCCATAGGGATATCTAATAATATGGAGATCCAAAATGATAGTATTAATTGGGACATACTTTATATTAGATCTATACAAGATTGAATAGTGGATTTGGTATCTTTTTTTCTAAGACGCTGTATTTTGTTAGAGTAAGCAAGGAGGCATGAATAGTATATACTTGACCCCTTTCAGAAGACAAGTGTTTGAAGTGAAATCATATCATCAAGTTCTAGCTTTACCTACACTTGTTCAATATCCTTGAAGGAGTACTTTGAGAGTGAAGACTCCTTTGAAAGTGCCTTTTTGTAACATACGGATCTAAATTTAGGGTTTAAAACTAGTATTTTACTTATTCATTTATTGGTATTTTAATTTCTTTATATTTATTTATTTATTTTAGATTTTTGTGATAACAGATAGATCGATTTAGTGATTCCTTTCCTTTTAAAAACTTCGAATATTCTATCCACTTAGTCCCCATGCTAGTTTCGGTTTCCAGAGTTTGAGCAACTCCAAGTCAAACCTTTCAAACTCTCTCAGAAACGGTATCCACGTGAGAATAGGTGCCTAAAGTTTAGGCAATTTCAAAATTCAACCAATCTCTCCACGTCGCTTCCTCCCATCGCCTATAAAAAGACCCTCAAGCCTCTGTGATTCACACAGTGTTATATCAAGAGAAACAACATTCCCGCTTAAACCTTACCTCTGCCCAACCATCGTCGTCCACCCCGGGACGTCGGAGCCCTACCCACGGCGCCAGAAAACGCCGGCCAACTCAACCCCGTTGAACCCACCCCCTCAGGTAAGCCCCTGCCGCCGCACGCCACCTCCCTCCCTTTCGGTTGTTTGAGTTTCAAACCCATATCTCTCTAAACTCTCACTGTTTCTCTCTCTCTCCCTCTCTCAGTGTCGCACCACCATAGGGACCCCCCAGTCTCGTCGCCGGTCGCTTCTAGCCACCTAGAGCCGCCGACGCACTCTGCTCTCCCTCGGTGAGCATCGCGCAGCTCTCTCTCTCCCGTAACGCGCTACAAGTTGGAAATCAGGAAGCAGCGCTAAGAGGTAAATAGTATGATCATATTAATAAATGCGTATTGTGAATATTATTATTATGTATAAAAAAAAAAAATGTGATGTGCTTATGATTGTTAACTACGCTACACTAAGAGGCAAGTCAAGGTTAGTTTACTTTTCAATCTTGATGAAATATGAGATTATACTTGAGTGAATGAATTTATTGTTGATTGATTTAATGTTACTAAATTCACATGAAAGACATGAAATGTTGAAGTAGTAGTTCAAAGTCAAGTATGCCATGTAATAGTCAGATTATGCAAGCCATGTCCATGAAATGCTTAGATTATATATATGCCATGTTTGTGTAATACCTAAACCATGTATGCCATGTTCAAGTAATACCTGGATCATGTATGCCTTGGATCGTCTTAAAACATTCATAGCATGTTATGTAATATCACGTTATACTATGCCATGCTAAATCATACAAGAATATGTCATGTACAAGAATATGCCATGCCATGCCATGTCATGTTACGCTATACCATGTACAAGATTATGCCACGTTAGAGATGTTCATGAAGCAAATCCCATGCATTAAGAAAGATAAGAAATGTAACGGTACCACGGACTCAAGCGTGGTTAACCACAAGTTTAGTGAAACACGGACTCAAGCGTGTTTCACTCCATGATATGCAAGTTTAGGGAAACACGGACTCAAGCGTGTTTCACTCCATGTTATGCAAGTTAAGTGAAACACGGACTCAAGCGTGTTTCACTCCATGTTATGCAAGTAAGTGAAACACGGACTCAAGCGTGTTTCACTCCATGTTATGCAAGTTAAGTGAAACACGGACTCAAGCGTGTTTCACTCCATGTGGTGCAAGTTAAGTGAGACACGGACTCAAGCGTGTTTCACTCCATGTTAATACAAGATAACTACGACGTTATGCATTCACAATGACATGTTTTGATTATATATGCTTCCGCTTATGTTAATAATGAAAATGTGTGCCATGTAATTCTGTGATGATATATGTATGTAAAGTCTTCCAGAAGATCATGTTACGTATTTGATTGAAATCCATGAAGTTGTATGCACGTTCGTAAGGGTATCCTAGAGATGAATTGTATGTTAGGCAAGGACTATATTTTACGATACGATGTACTACTTACTGAGTATTCAACTCATTATTTTTGTGTGTTTCTTGTTTCTTCCATGTTTGATTCTCGCAGATGATGTCTATGATGATGAAGAGCGGAATGGCCAGGAGTAGATCTAGTACCAAGACTTAGGAATGAATAAGTGATTTCATCACCAGAATTAGATTTCTTTTATGTCATGCATAGGATTAGTTATGTTTCTTTATATTTCGTTCAGTTTCCAAAACAATCATGTTCAGTTCAGTTTTAACGTTTTGATGAATTTCAATAAATGAGGTAATTCAGGATATGAATCTCTTTACCGGGCATTATGTTTTAAATGTTGGTAATATCTCTATCCTACGGGAATGGGGTGTTACACTTTTCTTGTGGACGGCAGCATTGGGGAAGATACTAGTGTCAGCTCCATAGTGGAAGTATTTAACAGGATATAATTTTTATTAGACCCATATCAGATTGGGAAGTGGATTTGGTATCATCTATTTTGAGCAGTACTTTGTTAAGAGTTCTATTATGAGCAGTACTTTGTTAAGAGTATATATTGGACCCCTTCCAAAAGACCCAAGATTTGGGGTGAAATCCTATTATCAGGTTCTAGCTTTGCCTATAGGTCCTCAATTTCCATGGAGGAGTATTTGGACGGTGAAGAACCCTTCAAAAGTGGCATTTTTTGTGTGGGTGGCGGCATTGGGGAGGATAGTGGCGTTGAAGAACTTGAGTAACTGGAATGTCATTATTTTGGATTGGTGTTGTATGCATAAAAAAAGTTGGGAGTCTATTGATTAGCTTTTTCTTCATTCTAAACTGACAAGAGATCTAAGGAGTTTGCTTCTTAAGTCATTTGAGGTTGATTGAGTTATGCCTAGAAAGGTGAGAGAGTTCATAAACTGGGGAGGACAGAAAGTGCATCGTAAAGTTTTAGAAGTTTGGAGGTTGGCCACTTTTTGTTTAATGAGGGGTATTTGGAGAGAGTAGAATGCATGACCTTTGAAGATAGAGAAACAGTTGTTGTAGAACTAGAAAGATTATATCAACTCCTTTTGAACATGGATAGCAGCTCGTAATGGTTTGCACTTTTCAAATTTTTCTACTTTTTTTTTTTTTTTTTTTTTTTTTTCCTAAATAGTTTCTCTTTTATGGTTCTTACAATACTGAGTTGCATTCCTCTGCAGTTTTATAATGAGATTCAACAAAGCAGTTAACCAAACAGAACCAAACAGAAAAGTGGATACTACAGTATGCCACAAAAATGGATGCCTGAATTCCTAGGTTTTTTTTTCCCAATGAAGCATTCATCTGCAGGGAAAGCTAGATAAAGTTGTTGTGTTCTATTCACCAAGGCATAATTTGTCTATGGTCATAATTAAGAAAGATTTCCATGTGTTCAAATCAAAACAGTAAAACCAATGATAATAAATTGCAAACATATCAACCACCAACATATACATTCATATAGTGATTAAATGCAAAGTAACTGGTCATGACTTTCTGCAATAATCAGCAAAATATAACTTAAGAAAATGGAGGTGACTGGGTAAGAAACAAGGAGTCAATGCCATTAAAATGCCTAAGGGATATGAGGTAGTAGAACCCTGCTAGGCAGGCCCCACCAAAACTCCACTCGAGTAATGATAGAGATATAACTCTTTTAACGGCTTTTTTACAACTCTGTTTAAATGAAGGGTATTTTTGTAAAAGCATGACTCTTGCAACTCTGTTGAACAAAAGTATCTTCCATTTAAAGCAGAGTTGTAAAAAAGTTGTAGAAAAGAGTTGTCTTTATCGTTTTCCAATTCCACTCTGATGTCTAATGTAAATAGGCAAGGTGAATCCCAGAAGTAGATGTAATACGCCAGAGCAATCCTACTTACCACCATAGTCAGTTAATTCTCGTGGCAATGTTGAAATGAAGTGCAAAAGTATCTCCAGGGGCACTTCAAACACACATACTACTGAAGCAGCAGCCTCAAGGACTTTGTCACAAACTGGTAGCCATGGAAAGGTACCAGATTAATTATGATCTCACCTCATAATGATTACAGAAAGCATATTATATTGTAGTAGAGAAAATATCATAACCTAACATATCATTATTAGAGACCTCGAAAGCGATAATTAGGATTGAAATGTTGTCTGCTGCTCTCTATAATAAATCTCAAAATATCGAGTAAAGTTGCTTTATCATGTTGTAGAAAATTTTCTGAAGAAATTTCCACATTGGCCATGTCAAGAAAAGCATCTTCACACCAATCTGCTTCACTGTCATTTCTACAAGCAGCTAAGGCAATACATTCTGCAAGACCCATCAATCCAGCTCTACTGAAAGATTGCTGCTTAGCAGCTGATGCTAGCTTGCTCAAAAATGCAATTCGGTTCCTGTGACCATAAGGAATTCTTATAAGTAAAGGTACCACATTTTATACATAAGATTGCTTCTAAGCAGCTTATGCCAATTGCTCAAAGATGCAATTCAATTCCTGTGACCACAAGGAATTTTTTTTTATAATTAAAGGTACCACATTTTTTTTATGAGTAAAAGTACATATTTAATTCAACCCAAGCATACTGGGAGCCTGTAACCATATGGAATGAATAGTTCCAACTAGTTCCTTTTTTCCTTTTTTGTTTTTTATGACGAAGGGGTTGGCAGAATCCATTTTGTGGCCCTCCAATACAAATTACAATGTCAGTAGCTTTTGTACAAAGCAAAGTCACTTGCATAGTTGATACAGCCAGCTGGTCTCAACTCCAAGAGAAACCTTCCATCAAATTCTAAGCAATGTTACCAGAAAAATTGTACATTAGGGTACATGCTACAGATACAGGAAACTGCTATGCTCCTAATGCCTGGTTCATGGTGTAATGAGGGTACGCTTTGATGATTTGATACATGATGGTTCATGGTAAATAGTACTCTTGCAGTTTAATGTTTGTGAACCTATAAACATAAGCGCATGCATGTGAGTTAGCCATTAAGGCCCCGTTTGGATTCGAAAAGTGTTTCATCTCATCTCATCTTATCATTACAACTTTTTCAAATTCCCACACAAAATATAATAGACAATTCAACTTTTTCAAATCTCAACTCAACTTTTTCAAATCTCAAAATAATAATAATATTAAAAAATAATATTCTAACAAAATTTTTTTCAACTTTCATCTTTCATCTAAAACCATCTTATCTCATCTCTGAATCTAAACCAGCCCTAGCACAGCAAATAAAAACTTCTTGAAAGAGAAACCTTTTATGGCTACCCAACCACCTCATTCAGATACATATTTTAGTTTTTGAAATTTTAAAGAAAAAAGTGAAATAGACCTTTTCATTTTCCCAAAGTTATAGACCATAATAAATAGTCAATTATATATTCTAAAAAGACTGTTATTTCAGAAAGGAAAAATAAAAATCGGATCATTTTTGCATAAGATGGAACAAAAGAGAAGTGTTACAACCACAAAGAGATCCCACCAATAGTAAAGACACAAATTCACATGACTTCATATGATACGTTAGATCTACTTTACAATAAAAGTAGATTTACAATCTAACGTACCACATCAAGCCACGTTAGTTTATGGATTTACTTTCGTGAGATCTCTTTGTGGCTAAAACATTTCTCTTTCATAAAAGTTCAATATTGGAAACTGGGATTTCTAAAACTGGAAATCTGGATGGCAACACCACACAACTGTTCTTCGATCTGGATCACAGCTCCAGATACAGGAAAGTGCACGTCTGGCGAAACTTGTTCTATTTCAAAGGATGTTACTGTCAGTTTAGTTTTGCTGGAGTTTCTGGGACAAAGTGACAATCTTGTCAATTTTTGGGAATTAAAATCTAATTAATATGGTCAACTAGTTTTGGCAGAGTACTGAAATAATATTTATCTGAGAAATGCTACTTATCATCCCCACACCACACACTGTGATTTGTCATTTTTGTCCTTCTATTGAAATATATATATTTACACATCAATATGTGTGTGTGTTTAAGTAGAAGAGTAAAAATGACAAATCACATGTTGGTGTATGGTGCAGCGGATGATAAGTAGAATTTTTCTATCTAGAAACTAATCAAACCAGACAAAATCTATCTCAAATTTCTCGCTGCACTTAATTGTGAATGAAAATATCAGAATGCACTAATCTCTTGACAACAAGAATTATTCCAATAACTGGGATCATCCCTTATCAGTCTTTTAAGGCTTTATTTACTGATTTGCAGCATGAACTCGTTCTTGCAGCATTTTTCACCACAATTACTTCTTTATGCACATGGTATCTTATCTATCAAGTGAAAGCATACCTCTCGTTGAGGCAACTTGTGTATTGGTGAAAAAACTGGGCTGCACCCTCAATTATCCTGGATGAATAGACTCCTTTTACACCTGTAAGAGAAAAGATGGGAAAAAAAAAAACCATCGTATCAGAATATGATAAATTAAATAAATCCTTTTCCTTGCAACATTAGTGAAGAGTGAAGGAAAAGCACTAGACAGTCTTACTAAAAGAAAACCTAAGGTTTGGATTTAGATATATATATATATATATATATATATATATAGAGAGAGAGAGAGAGAGAGAGAGAGAGAGAGAGAGAGATTATCAATGATCCCCAACTATTGAAACAGAAACTTGCAATTAAAATCATGAAACTTTCAATCTCCAAAATCTACCGATAAAAAAAAAAACTACAATATAAACAATATGGAAAGGTATGTTCATCCTGTGACTACCTAGAGAGCAATCATGTACGAGAGAGCTTTCAATTCCAATAATCTTACATCAAGCACTGACACTAAAACCTCATATTTCCACTGGGCACTGATAAACAAAATTGCAAACATTTTACGCAAGCAAATAAAAAGGATGCTTCAAACGATTTATTATTAATATAAATTGAAGACACAGTCAGATCCGAGACCGAATTACTGAGTTGATTTATTAATACTACAAAGAATTCATAAGAATGGGAATCTAAATGAATGCAAAAAAAGAAATCTCTGGGAAATTATTAAAAGGAGAGCATATTCTGAGTCATTGCCAAAAGAAATCCAAGGATAACTAATGTTCTCATCTAGGTTTCATCAAGGGAGAGTGAAGCAAAGTTTGGGCAACAATGTAACAACTCAAGGAAAGTCAAAACCACATTTGAGCCTATACTCCAAAATGATTAGTCAAGGTTACAATTGGAGCCCCTTAGAAACATTATAAAAGGCCAAAACTTCTCTCTCATAAGCAATGTGAGATTCCATCCACATATAGACCAATACTCTCAAAAAAAGATAACTAATGTTCTCATCTAGGTTTCATCAAGGGAGAGTGAAGCAAAGTTTGGGCAACAATGTAACAACTCAAGGAAAGTCAAAACCACATTTGAGCCTATACTCCAAAATGATTAGTCAAGGTTACAATTGGAGCCCCTTAGAAACATTATAAAAGGCCAAAACTTCTCTCTCATAAGCAATGTGAGATTCCATCCACATATAGACCAATACTCTCAAAAAAAGCTAGATGATAGATAGTTAATTATGGTAGGATTAAGAAAGCATACCATTCTTTTTACTTGTGATTCCCTAAATATATCACAAGTAATTGCCTATAATATACTACAATAGAACCACATATGCTTAAAGAGTGATGTTAGTGCAGAGGACCAATCAAGTAGAGAACAAACCAAACTCTTTGTGGTGCACAGGGTCATTCAACGCTTGGATGAATGGACCAAGAACAAAAGTTTCAGGCACGGATTTTGCAGAGTTTCCATAATTCTTCCACTCAATTCCCAGAAATGACTGCATAATCAAGCACCTAACTGCATCACAATTCATACAAAAACCGAACTACGTTACACTTAGCCAAAAGGAAATATATCTATGATTGCCTTGTTTACAGTATACTGAATATACCTATGAACAAACTAAATAACACATGCTTGTTAAGTCATCGGTACCTTGAGGATTTTTTAATAAGCAGTACCTTGAGGATTATCATGACAGAAGCCTCGTTCCCAAAGAATCGATAACCAATTAAAGATTTCACCCATGATTTCACACTGGTTTCGATGGATTCCATCCACAAGGCTTGCAAAATTAACATGTGACATAGAGAATTGAAGCAACAATGATACCTGCAACAAATGAAAAGTTTCTAGCAGATAGCCTGAAAAAATAATAGCAATGCATTAAAGTCTGCAAAGCCAAAATGAAGCCTTCAAGGAGACACTTAGGCCTCATTTGTTTTCATAACTCCTTTCAACTCATCTCATCTCATCCAATCATTACAGTTTTCCCAAATTCTCATACAAAATAAAATAAACAATTTAACTTTTTCAAATCTCAAAACAAAAATAATATTAAAAAAATATATTTTAACAATATTTTATTCAACTTTTAACTTTAATCTCAACTCATCTTATCTCATCTGCGAAAACAAACGAGGCCTTACTATACTGAGATGCATTACGAACTAGCCTATGCAAGAATTATTCATTTCATCAGCCAATGAGCATATCTGGTTGCATGGAAGGAAATTTTTATATTTCTAATAAAGTAAATTCTTGAACCAGGACAATTGTTTTTCATCAGCAAGGTGTCACAGCCTCGATGCTCTTACATCTTGTTTTTTGAAGTATGACCTTTCTTTACATTCCTATCTTCCCCAACACTTTTTTCCATTCTAAGTCGGTGAATACCCTCATAAATTGGACCTGGAACCTCTTTTTTGGAAAGAAATTGGATCTGGAACATCAGTAACATCAAGCACTCAATGTATTATTTTGTAAGCAAGCATCTGATACCTTGGTTAGTATGATAGCTTTCAGCATCCAGGATCAAGTTTAGGTAAGACCTTAGCCTTTGCTCCATCCAACAAACAATAAAACTGAATTTGCTAGACCTTCCTATATCCCAACATAATTTTTCAATTTCTGAAATAAACCAAATGATTGTGAAGAGAAAAATTTATTCTCCTCAATGACTACTTCTCACTTATTTCCACAATGCAAGATATCAATCACTTCAACATGATGCCTCCTTGTAAATTCATTTTCAAAATCCTTTGCTCCATAGCACAATTCCCTTCCCTATCCAAGAAGCCTGCCAAGGTGAAATCCATCTAGAGATATTCAAGATGAATCATTAGAGGTATGCTCCAGAGAGAGATGACCTAGAAAGGCTTCTCTCATATTCTTTCAACTGAAGAAGAAAATGGAACCACCTCCATCTTCATTTTTTCTTGGTATCACTTAATTTGACTTCAAGAATTCTATCATAGATATTTTAAAATTGTTCCTTCCTTGACTACTTATCAAAAAAAAAACTTTTCCTTTCCTTTAGTTACCGCCTTTATTTTAAATTTTAGTCAAACAAATGGAATTATAGTTGTATTTATAGAGTCCTGTTCAATTTACCTATTTATGTACTTTTCATAGTTCTTTTATTGATTCAACCATCTTCAGTATAGGACTGTCCTCTCTGTAGAAGATCCAATTGGAATCAGGATAGCTATTACTTTTGATGCATGGGAACAAAAATGTTTGGAATAAGAAGTGATTTTGAGATACTACAAATTCAGAAGTCAAATAACAGGATTGTAAACTCATATATGAAAATATTGTTATTAAAAACCCCAAGTTGGCTTCAGAAGCAAAGGGCTCCTCACACAACCATTTCATACATACATGAGAAAATAATGACATCTAAATATCAAATTCAGGAGATTCATTAGCAACATGAAGAACAGAACCTGATGATTCCATGCTGCTTCAACCAAGTGAGTACCATACTCTTCAAGCATCTCATATAATAGTATGAATGCCTCCCACTGCTGGTGGCTGTTCAAATTTTGATCGGCTGATTTGTTGATTTTTCCAATACCCATAGACTTGGCTTCCTTGTCAGCCCACAGCTCCCTCTTTGTCATACCACGAGGGATTGACCTTTCACACAATTTCGTGTCTGACACACCAGAAGAGGGTTGGCTTCCTCCATTAATAGGAAGTACATTCTTCAACATTTGTAACGACTGCTTCCTCACCAGTCCCTCCTTATCAACCTGATCACCCCGCCAAGGAGGGGGAAAGGGAAAAATAAAACAATCAGCAAGTGCTATGTTTACAAACAAATCAGAATGGTTTGACAAAAAATTATTTAAAAAATAACACTTTGCTACCAATCCTCTTTTAATTTCTTCCCAAAATTCTTTTTCAGATCTTATGTCGAATTCTTCCTTGCTCAAACTTGTGTCAGCAACATCACATTGTTCTGTACAAGGAAGAGAAGAGAAATACATGGAGAGTACATTATAGGCATCTCTTCTCTCTAAAGGTCCAAGAGAAAACAGTGTTCTGCAGCACTTCCAAATTTTCTCAAGGAAACTCTTCCTGTGAGACAATGGCATACAGTTGGTAGAGAAAGACAAAGTCAAAGCGATAGTTCATATCAAATCTGGTAAACAAGATGCAAATTCACATAGTAGAAAAAAGTAGTGGGTTACCTCAAAAGTATTTGTTTCTGCCCATGAACTGAGATTTCAAAAGACCGATATGAAACAAATGCTTTGAAAATAATTGGGAGAAAAAAGTGAATCGTGCAGGAGCGGTGTTCCAAACTTTGTAGAAGCAGTCGTTCAGTCAAATTACAAAGATCCCAAATTAAATTAGCAGCAAACTTCTCTGCATAATAATCATTTGCCACAATCAATTCTGAGATTGAAGCAGATTGCAAGCTTTGAAGGGAAGCATCCAGCATTAAGGTTAGAATATGACACGATATTGGTAGTGGGAAGGGTCCAGATGGAGAAAGCATGTGTTCTTTTACCACACCCACAACATTTCTCAGGTCATTTAAACCTTTGAAAACTGCACATTCGAAGGCATCTGACTCTTTGTGTTGAAGCATACCCGTAGAAAGACCAACAAATCTAACAAAAAATGGCACCAAGTTTTCTTCCACAACAACCCAGGAATTAGTCTCAATCACAACATTGATGAACAATTCGCCAATCTAGATTTAATGCAAAGCCAAGAACAGTAGCACCAAATAACAGTTAGAAGCAGGTGAAACATCAAAGACTCCACTAAAGATGATAGCACCCTCTTTAGACAATCTACCTGGTTAAGCAGTTCACGGTCAGATGCATGTACCAGCTTCAACAAAGGAATAAAACTTCTCGACATAAATGATTGCAAAGCATTATCATTGGCCCCTGCGATAGAATTTTAGTCAAGTTTAAAAGGTCTAGTATTTTCTACAGGTAAATATAACTCAGATCACATAACAAGACACATAAACCTGATCAAAGAGAAGATACTGAAGGAAAGTAGACAAAATGGAAGTTTCTGAAAATTAACACATTCTTTCTCTGAGTCTTTGTCCAACCAAACAGACATAGCCACTTCCATGTAAAAGGTATTTACTTTCTTAACAATAAAGCGACCTAACAGGGTCTGCAGAGATTCTAGGGAAGTACATGGTATTAATCTTACAATCTCAACTGACAGAGAAAACCTATTTCCCAGATTGGGCGTTCCATGATAACTCACCAAGTTTTTTTAGAAGGTGACAAAGTGCACCCACCAACGATGTAAGATATTTACACCGATCACGACCCAACTTCTCATCCTCCTCGATAATATCCTACAAAAATTAACCAAACCCTAATAAACATCGACTAAAATTTAACTACCCTATATATAATCTTTAATAATAGAAAAATGATAAAATTACAACTCTTACAACTATTTTACAAGTCACAAAAACAAAATGAGCAATGCTCTACAGAAAAATAAACTGCAAGATGCCTGCAAAAACCTAAGTGATAACGCATCCACTTCGTAATTCAAGGCAAACCCATGACCACATTAAGCTAAGCCTTTCTTTTTTTGGGGGTAAGATAAATATAGTCTCAAAATCCTTTCTCGTATTCACTTGGCACAACATTTCACTATTACTTTGTTCTTAACCCACTTGCATTTAAAATGAGAATGCTTAAGTTTGCTTTTCCTGCATTTTATCAGCCACCAAGCACACAAGTACAGGTTATACAAGCGGGGTGTTTGATGGAATTGCTGATATACCTTAATGAGATTAGGGAAAGCGTCGAGAAGGGAAGCGAAGAGAGACGATGGAGGTACGCCAGTGGAAGCCAATATGCAATCCAACATCGCTGGAACAGCCACTGGAGGCACTTTCCCGAAACTCGTTGAGAGTGAAGCCATAAGAGAGTCCATGGAGCCGCTCTTACTCGTAGACATATCCAGAACAACTCCCTCTAGCTTTTGTGGGGGGCTTCTCATAGCTGAGAAGAAACAGAATATTCAAACAGAGGTTATGATAAACCCTATGCCAGGGTTTTTCCTTTCTTTTTTTTTTTAAAGTTTTTTTTTTTTTTTTCAATTGGGTTTTGCCTCCATCTGCTGGTATTCTGTTCCCAGTCTTGGGATGTTTTCGTATCTTCTTTAACTTCTTACATTGTTTTCGAAAAGAATAGTTTTTTTCTTTTTTTTTTTTCTTTTTTATAATTTAACAGAAAATAAATTTAATTAATTAACATAATTATATAATTTAATTAAAAATAAATTCAGTTTTATAAAAATTAACTCAAAGAATAAAAGATTATCAATTTTTATAAAATTAAATTTACCTTTAATTAAAGATAAATTCAGTTTTATAAAAAATTGACACAAAGAATAAAAGACTATCAATTTTTAAAAAATTAAATTTATCTTTAATTAAATTACATGATTATATTGATTAATTAAATTTATTTTTGTTAAATTAATTAAGAAAAACATGTTCTAAAATATTTAATTCAAATTTAAATAGTAAAATAAAAAAATAATTAAATAATAAATCAATAGTAAATGAGCAAGTGGGACTACTGTACTACCGGTTAACATCTTTTCATACGGCTCAATTTTCTCTGCAAAATCATCCTGGCTATATAAGTTCGACCAATTAAGCTGGCAGCACGTGACTAGTTAATAAAAAAAAAGGAAAAAACTTGTCTGTAGGGTTATAATCAAGTCAAATCGAGTCGACTTTAGTTTGTCAAATTTGATTCGGTTCAAAATTTTCGACTTCAAAATTTTTATTTATTTTTTTTTAAGATTGACTCGATAAAATAAATTTTCAACTCGAACTTAAGCTCGAGCTCGTCTAAAAAAAGTTTGAGCTCGCTCGGCTCTAATATTGTTTTTTTTAATAAAAATTAATAATTAATAAATTAGATTAATAAAAAATCTTATATTTGAATTTGTACGACTAACAAGTAGAACCTCTATTGAATTATAAAATTTTAAAAATTTATAAATAATTAATATCTAATTAGTTGATATTTATCCATAATAACAATATATTATATATATATACATAAATTATTAATACATACACATAATATGATAGCATATATCTATTTCATATATGATTCTCACATACTAGTATGTGAAATTATTAAATCTTATCAACTAATTATTATACAAATTATAAAATATAACTATGAAGTATATTCAATATATAGACATATTTAATTGGGTTATATATTATGTATTTCATTATAAAAGTGTTATGCTTATATTATTAGCTAATATATATATATATATATGTTTATCAATATATGAATGTGTTTTAATCGAGTCAAGCTAACGAGTCGACTCGAGCATAAATGAACTGGCCTTAATGAGCTTTGGCCGAGTTGAGTCAAGTTTTGTTGGGTATGTGTCATTTACTAATCAAGCAGGTATCTACTTTTACAAGCAAGCTATTTTTTTTTACGAGTCGAATTCGATTTGAGTTTAACCGGGTGAGTACCAAGCAGGCTATCAAACAGACTAGTTCATTTACTACCCTACTTGTCTGAATGCTCATTCTGTCCCTTAATACTCATTCCTTCCCTCTCTCCCATAACCCTAAACCTCTCCCTCATCCCTCCCTCCATCTTGGATGGAATCAATGAGTCTGTCTGGAGCCATCCTTCCATCCACGTGGCAAAGATTCATTTTCGGTGAAAATCTCCGTTCCCAACCAACTCCCCTCCCACCTCTCTCGCTCCCATGAATTCAAGCTTTTCCTTCATTTTTTATTTACATTCTCAACTAGTCATTTCTAGCTACTGCTGTTATTTGTCTTTGACGTTAAAACAATAAAAGATTTTAGTGGCTACTTTTTAGAATGTTGAGGTTATCGCAATTTGCTTATTGTAGTCCACCTATTTGTGATAATGAACCTAAGGGTTGATTGAAAAAAAAAATCAAATTATCCAATAGCTTTGTGCCCAAGAATTATTGGAAAATTCGAATGGGTGCCTACAGGTAATGGTGCAATTGAGTTGATTTCGTTCACAAATTTTGAAGGTTTACATTGGAAGATCAAATAGGAACTTGGGTTTTTGTTTTCTTTTTTTGAGAGCTTACTTTCATTTTCCAAAAGGTAAGTGGAGCTATGAGATTGCTTCGATTTTGTGGTTTCATCCAAGAGGAAGGGGGAGGGAGGCATGCGACTTCGGGAGGGAACAGAGAAGCATTAGGTTTTACCAAAGGGGACGAGAGGAGTTGGGTTCTGTGTAGTTTTTTTTTTCTTTAAATATAGTGTATGGGCCATACAGAAAGTGACATATGGCATCAATATAAAGTATTAGTCAAATCTCTCAGTTCCAATACTATTTTCCATAAAGGTTAATATAAACTTTATTCTAGGATTCAAGTCTGGATGTAGAGCTAGGCTTGTTATCTACTCTATGAGGGCGGGTGCCCCATCCCCCCGCTTCTAAATGGGTGAGGGGGGTTCCTTTTAACCTTGCCTCCCGGCACCATCTCAAATTCTCACATATGCTGGTGGTCCTCAACGAGTGAACTACCTTTCAAGCTGTCTAGCTACCTATTGTCCTTGATGGTGTATAGGTACATTGAGCCCAAAATGCCTTTTAAAGTCTAGAATGGTGGTCAAATTTCAGCCCATCTCTACTACAATTTGTACATGATTTTCCAATCTAAACTACATATAAATAAAGTTTATAGTTAAAATATTACAAATTAATTTAAACTACTTCAAAACTATACATAAAGTTTATAACTAAATTTCTAACACGTTAAAAATAAAGCTAAAATTATTACAAATAATTTGAGAAATATCTCTTAGTTCGCATGTTAAGTTAATGTTGTAGTGAGACTAATTGTGAAAAAAAATTAGAGCACATTTGAGTTTGTTTATTCATTCTAAGAAGAGGAATAGATTAGAGCATAAAGGTTTGAATGATTTAGGTTTTATTCGTTATAACTTGAAGCTGTGAGAAAAATAAAATTTGTCAATAGTAATGTTTATTACTTTTGCAAAATATGTAACATTTTTACTTATGTGTCACTTTTATTTTGGCATAAACATAAAAAATCGAAAGAGATGTTTTGGATCCTATCAACCTTGAAAACATCGGTTTGATAGAGGAATAGGTGGGTGAAGAATCAAAGTTTATTGATGGAGAAAACTTGGATTGAGGAAGTATTGAGGAGTTATTAGCCTCGATAAATTTGGGAGACAATGATAATGTTGGTCTTGATGTTGATGATGATAGTGATGATTGTGATTGAAAATATTTTGATTAACGTTTTGAACTTTGATCCTTGTTGTTTTTTAGATGAAGATAGGTGATTATTTTTTTAACAGTTGGATTAAGAATTTAGAAGTATTGTTGAGTTTTTCAGATATGTATGTTTTAAGACTTATATTGAAAAATATTATTGAGTTTTTTAAGTATGTATATTTTTTAGACTTGTATTCATGTTATTTTGGAATATAGTTCTTCTATATATAATTGTTTATATACACGTGTGTGTGTAATTTATCTATATAACAACTATCCCGAAACAGTACACTGAAATATATCGGTATTGAAATATTTTGTTCTGATACCTTAACCGGAACGGACACAAGAACATAATTCAAAACTTTGGTATTGATGGAGCATAAATGTTCTTTGATGACATTTTTGTAAAGAAGGCTTGAAAATTTCATGCATTAAACTATTAAATATTGATGGAGCATTACTTAGTCTAAATGACATAACTAAAAACTCATAGTGACCTTTATGGGTTCTGAACGCAATTTGGGAATGTCCTCAGGTTGTACTAAAATTTGGTAATACCCCAAACGCAAGTTCAACCTTTGATTTCTATATCACAAATGGTTTTGTGCTTGCCCTGCAGCACGTGTCATTCCTTCGCACGTTCGTCACATTGCCTAACATTGTTGCATTCAGATTTTATTTGGGAAACAAATATTAACTCCACTCAAGCACCGCATCCCCCTTGGACAGATGCACCCGTTGCATTTATTTGACATGAGCTTTGCAATCTAAGGTGGATTCAAATTCCTTGTTCTTCTGGTCTTTCAATGAGCTAGAGTGATTACGTTTTGGGTCTAGCAAGCAGAGCTCCAAAAAAGCAGTTTGTAGATAAATAGATAAGAGAATAAGACTGCAAATATATATAAATAGTGAATAATATTATACACTACACTCTCTTCCTACTTTGATCATACTAAGTAGTATGTGGTACATTCATTACTATTAGATGATAAAGAAGCATGTAATAAATGATCATTTAATGGTAGTAAATGTGTTACATCATACTTAGTGAGATGAAAATAAGATGGTAGTATGGTGTATAGAATTTTTCATAAATAGTGGGCTAAGTTTCTCGATTATGGTGTTGAGGATGAGTAAGAGCAAATGGCTACGGGTCTTGATGTTGTGTTCCATGTGCTTCCTCTCATTCATTTTTTTCCTCTCCTTTAGGGGTGAGAGGTCTCGTTTGATTGATAGATTCAACTGAGATCAACTCAGTTTAGTATAATTTTAAGTTGAATCTAACATCAAAACATCTAACATTCAAATTAATAAACTCACCTCAACTCAAAACCTCTTTACACGTAGAACCTACAATATTTTTCAATTCAACACTTCTTTATATGCGGGATCCAAAATCTTTTTCAAATTTTTATAAATATATATAAACTCATATTAACATCTAATCACATTTAAACTCATCTTAAGTGGACTCCACAAAACTCACTCCACCATATCAACTCATTACTATTCATAAAAAACTCAACTCAATTCAACATCTAAACGTAGCGTAATCATAATGGATGGATCCTATTGGTTGAAGGCAGCAAAGGAAATGGCATTGGCAGTGGAAGCAACTTCGACTTATGGGCTTCATTGCTAGAAGTGGAAAGTGTTTCTTACAACAACAAAAAAAAAAAAAAAAAAAAAAAAAATTGATGAAGCGTTGCGACTGTGGAAGCAATATTTATTTGGTTAGTGTGCTCTCTCATTCGCTTGATATGCTGTACCTCTTCCACTGGCATGCTCATGGCCTCCTCCCACCTTTTCTGATGGATGCATGGCTTGTTGCTCTTGGGTCAGAGTTACTGGGGGCTAAACAGAGTTACTGGGGGCTAAACGATAAACCTTCCAGCACATTTCAATGGTTGCATTGCTCTTCACAACTTTTTCCAACGGATTATTGAATGGATCTTCATACTTGAGAGGCCTTGAACTGAGTGGAATTAACAAAAAAAAAGCAACCCATTATTGGCGCAAAGAGGACGTCATAACTAGAAACTTGGGAGCATATATACAAACAAGGAGAAGAAGAGCATGCTACATGAAACTTTTTGGTTCGGCATTTTCTTCTGGGAGAAAAAGAGTTCCACTGGGACAGCTAGAGTGCTTTAACCTCAAGTGAAAGAACAAGCTTGAAGATTTCCATCCCAGAGAACAGCAGACCATACTGCATGTACACCGCAAGGTAGATTCAGATTTCCAAACGATAACCGAAAAGTAGATTCAGATTTCCAAACGATAAAAAATAGCGACAAAGAGAGAGATTATCGAGCTTTGCTACTCATTATCCTACACACCACATTTATTTTTATTTATTTTTAATTTTTTCATTTTATTTCTCCTAAACTAATTAAATTGTTCTACTCATCATCCATACACCACACATTTTATAAAAAAAAAATAAAAATCATGTAAGGCATGTGGTGTAGAGATAAAGAATAGAATTTTTGAAAATTACTTGGCTGGAGAAGAGAAGTTGGGACTCCATTCTTTTTTTTTTTTAGATAGGTAGCGACGTGCGGTCACTTTGAGCAGTAATAAGAGGGGGAGGGGACAGATTTCTCATCCTGTAATTTCAAAACATTAATAGCGTTTTCATAAATCTCATAATCTTGAGCTTTTTATAATTTTAAAACTAAAGGGTTAATGAAAACTAATTTCTTATTGTTGGTATTATGGTGTTGGATTTATAAGGCATACCAATAAGTTACATCAATCGAGGTACATTCTTCTAATTAAAATGGAGTTAGGGATGGTAGATAGATCCAATTGCATGATAATGAGTTAATTTCCAGTTTCATAATATTTTATACTAATTTTCTTTGAATTAACTGATATTTTTATTTTCAGTTTCCATATTCCTGCTAATTTTTGAAGTAACAAAAAATGTATTATTTTGGCGATGCTCTCTATTAATTGTGTCAAGAAATATGAGATGAAATATCTAAGTCAACTGGTGATACTCATACACGTTTTCATATGGAGTTATTAATGTGCAAAATATAGATTTTTTTTTTACTGTATTTATGTCAAGAAATATGAGATGACTCATCTTATCTCATTTCAATCTCAAAATTTCTCAAAATTTCCTTCTCAAACATTATTGAAATACAAAATATTTTTCAGTTTCAATTTTTCAATTTTTTTATCTAATTATTATCTAACCATTACAAATTTTCTAGACTTCCAAACACAACACAAAAAAATATAAAATTTTCAATTTTCAAAACAAAAATTATATTAAAAATTATATACAAATAAATTTTTAATTTTTAATATTTTTATTCAATTTATTTTCTCAAATTTTTTAAATTTTAATAAAATATCTTAATTCAAACTATTTTATTATTATTAAAAAACTATTTAAAGTATTTTTTATATATGTTAGCAGTTATGGATTACGTATTTATGTCATGGAATGCAAGTGCATATACGAGTATTCCCATCCGGTTTCCTAAAAGGGACTTTTCCCTAAATTATGAGGTTTGTATTTGGAAAAAATCTCAAATACAGCCTCCATGACGTTCCCAATTTTAGGGATAACTATCGGGGATGCAAGTGGTGGGGAACCACTATTGCCTCCCCAATCATAAACTATTTGGTTTCAACCCACGCCAACGCCCCTGCGTCGATTATCCGTCACCTCGACCATCATTCGCCTTCCCATCCGACATCCCCTAAGTCGTCGCTCTGGTAAGACTCACGCACACACATGGTGAAATCCTCTCTCTCTCTCTCTCTCTCTCTCTCTCTCTCTCTCTCATATATTCATTGCCGATACTATTCGCAATTCCATATTTATCATCTTGCACGCTTCAGATTATCCCTGGATGTCGTGGTTTATCTGTTGTTGGGCTAGGGTTTTACTCATTTGCAATGCTTGAGATTTGGGTCTCATTTTACCCATTTGCATGATTCATTGTTTATCCTTCCATGTCGTGGGTTATCTGTGATTTCCCCCTTTGATGATCGTGTGATTTATTGTAGATGTCCATTACCATTGATGGTGTTGGGTCTGCTTTTATTAATTTGAATTGGAAGTTTTTTGGGTTTGATTTTATCCATTTGCATGCTTCATTGTTTATCCCTCCATGTTGTGGTTTATCTGTGATTTCCCCCTTTGATTACTCTATGATTTGGGTTTGATTTTATCCATTCGAAATGCTTATGATTTGGGTTTGATTTTATCCATTTGCATGCTTCATTGAGTTTAAATTTGCTATCATTTTCTATGTGATGTGCATTCGTTGGGATAATATTGTTGCCATTTCTCCGTGATGTGCATTCTTTGGGTCTAAACTTATTGCCATTTCTCTGTGATGTGCATTCTTTGGATCTAAACTTGCAACCATTTTCACTGTGATGTGCATTCTTTGTATAACTGTTGTGTGTCTACAATTTTTAGAGATGGATTCACAAAATCATGGAAATATATTTTTCACTAGCCTCCTCACTCAATCAAGAGCCTCAAATTGACCACATTTACGGTGGTCAAATTGACCATATGAAGATAGGTATTATCATTAGAGAAACTGAAAAAAGATATTATCGTTATATGAAAATGACAAAAATGTTACCATTAGACAAATCCAATAAAAAATATTACCGTTATATATGCGGATAAAATTATATTAAAAAATATCATCGCGTTAGAAAATGCAAATATTAAAAAAAATTATTATTTTTAATATTGATGTTGGTTTGAAAAATTATATTGTATTTGGGAGAAAAAATCGTATAAGTATTTATAAAATTAGTAGAATGTGGTTGTACGAGAGATTTCCTCCCCTACCCGAGGCCTAGGAGGCCCAGTCAAGACTTGCCCAAGACAAAAGGGTGAAGACCCGGCCTGCTAAAAAGAACTCCATGTACATGACCTGGGGAAGGGGGCGGTGCAACAAGAGATGGGACTCGTCGAGACTGGATGGTCTGAGTTCCCTTGGATAATGTCCAGACATCAAGTGGCCGCCCACTTAGCAGGCGCAACATGCGGAGGATCATTGATCTACTGACAAGGAAAGTATGGACAAACAAGGGAAGAGCAAACCAAGGGAAGAAGGTTAGAGAACCACGCCTCATTTAATGGCTTTGCCGCCTGCGCAGCACATCACATTAATTGAACCGTCACAGGATAACGCCACATTTAAAGAATCAAATAATTAGCTAGGTTTTTTAGAATATAATTTTGAGTTAATTCAATAAGTTGCAACTTCAAAATCTATTTCATGTTTTTGTTTAAACTCATTCTACACATTGGACTATTGTATTTTATTTTCTCTCTCTCGGTGGCTGGCTTCTATTTCCTCGCATATCTAAGGTTAAGTTTAGATAGTGAATTGAAATGAGATGAAAGTTAAAAATTAAATAAAATATTGTTAGAATATTATTTTTTAATATTATTATTATTTTGAGATTTGAAAAAGTTAATTGTTTATTGTATTTTTTATATAAATTTGTGAAAGTTGTAATGATGAGATGAGATGGGTTGAGATTAACTCTCAATCCTATTGGGTTTTTTGCTCTCTTTGGCATTAATCCCACATCGGTGAGGAGTGAAAGATGAGCATGACTCAAGGCCTATAAAAGGAGGGTTAACTTCATTGATAAAGTGCACTAGTCAAATTCCTTTGTTGACCTTTTTGTAAAAGGTGAAGAGGTGAGAGGTAAAGTTTTGCTAGTGGGGAAGTTTTGTGGGTGTCTTTGGGATGGGGAGAAAAATTGTGTGACTATAAAAATTTTTCACATGGGGGATTTTCTCCTCTGGGTCTAGTGGTTTTTCTCATATTTTTGAGAGTTTTTCGCTTAAATTCTTGTGTTGTTATTATTTCTCATTTTTCTTGATATTCTTGCAAAGAGTAGATCTTATGGGTTGAATTTGGGAGGTCAAAATTCTCAACAAGTGGTATCAAAGCTACTAGGTTCTTTTGGTGGGTGTAGCTTTAGTGTAGTAGTGTGGATACGTATTGTCTAAGGAGGTTCTGTCTAGGAGATTAGAATTTAAGCGGACCATTGTGACCCTCCAATCTTTCCTGGGAACTTACTTAGTTAATACTGTTCATTTATATGGTAAAATTCATCAAGGCAATGTCAGGAAGTAGGGCTTCAAATCCTATTAGATTTGATGTGGAGAAATTTGATGGGAGAGTCAATTTTGGCTTGTGACAAGTGCAAGTCAATGATATTTTGATTCAATCAAGGATTACACAAGGCGTTGAAGGGCAAACCAACCCCTGAAGTCAGCAGTGGTACTAGCGTGACTGGTGAAACAAAGAGCAAATCTGTAATGAGCGATAAAGATTGGAGAATCTAGATTTGAGAGCAGCAAGTGCGATACGTTTGTGTCTGGCCAAAAATGTTCTTGCAAATGTACATAGAATATCTACGGCAAATGAACTATGGGAAAAACTCGAAAAGTTGTATCAGACGAAGGGCGTCTCGAATTGAGTGTACTTGAAGGAGCAGTTTTATACACTGCGGATGAGTGAAGGTGCAACTATTTCAAATCATTTAAGTGTTCTCCATGGCATTGTCTCTGAGCTAGAATCTATTGGAATTAAAATTGATGATGATGATCAAGTGTTGAGGCTCATTTGATCTTTTTCACCTTCCTGTGAGTATATGAAGCCTATTATAATACATGAGAATGAGAAAATAATTTTTTCAGAGGTTACCAGTAAACTCTTTTTTTATGATAGAAGACTAGTTGATGGAAGTAAAGGTCCAGCTGAGAACTTAGCATTGGTAGTTGTTGGTAATGGGAAGAAAAAGAACTCTATGAAGATGAAAGCAGTCTACTGGGGGTGTGGACAATCTGAGCACGTCAAGAAAAATTGTCCAAGAGCTGGAGTAGGTTCGGCAAGTGGCTCCAAGTTAGTAAATGGAGATACTAGTAATGAAGCTAACTTTGTGTCTCTCTTCATGGAAGACGATATCCTTTGAAAAAAGACATATACATTCTCATGGCATGCCACTAATTCCCAAAGTTGTCATGATAGAGCATGTGTTAATGTTAACAAGTCCACAAGTTTGCACACATGCATTGATTTGGCATTGATGTAGGGTGTGTGATGGAAATTCATATCGATGGCTGATGAACTTCTAGGAAAGCCAAACGTGGAAGTTATACTATAATTTTCAGTAAGGTTGTTTTCGACATGGGTCGAAGTGAAATGATTGGAATTGGTTTATTCCAAGTGGGTATGCTTTTATGGTGGAACATGATAGCAGAAACTATGAAGATCTTTATCGAGGTGGAGCGTGGCTGTGGGATCAGCCAAAGTCGCAAAGTGGAAATTGTTGGGTTTTTTGCTCTCTTTGGCATTAATCCCACGTCGGTGGGGAGTGAAAGATAAAGTGCACCAGTCAAAAACTTAAATAGTAATTTTTGACTTTAGTAAAATTCTTTTGTTGGCCTTTTTTGTAAAAGATGAAGAGGTGAGAGTTAAAGTTTTACTAGTGGGGAAGCTTTATGGGTGTATTTGAGGTAGAAGAAAAATTATGTGATTGTAACAATTTTTCACATAATGGATTTTCTTCTTTGAGTCTAGTGATTTTTCTCATATTTTTTAGAGTTTTCCACTTAAATTCTTATGTTATTATTATTTCTCATTTTTCTTGATATTCATGCAAAGAGTAGATCCTAGGGGTTGAATTTGGAAGGTCCAAATTTCCAATAAATCCAAACCGAGCCTAACTATTCCCCCTTCTCTATTTCTCAGTCCTATCTTTCTTTGTCGATCGAAGCTCCATTGTTTTACCATTTGTGGCATCTTGTTCTTCGGTAAAAGACTTGGAGAGGATTTGTGGTGCCAAGAGTGTCAACCATACAACAACACCTATGGTTTAAATCGGGATAGGCATGCAATGTTTACTAAGATGTACACGCGTAAGGAAAATTTAAGCGGTTCGCAACATAAAAAATAATAATAGTTTAGTCTGAAAAGTAAATGATATAGTACCATAAATCTGAAAGAAACCATTACTTCACTCTCACGATATCCCGACATCCACAATGTCACATTGTTCCTTAAATATTTACACAACTAATTTTTCAATTATATCTCCAAAATAAGGTTGACTTAACGCATAAGGTCGTCTACTTAGCAATTACAAATACAATTTTCACAACCGACCAATCCTACAATAGGAAACGGGCTACTTGCTACTGCTTTGGCTGGGTTGACCCTCCCTCCTTGGATATTATTCCTGGATCCATATCTGCATCAAAGTCTATAGTTCTATTATCGAAACCATAACTAGATAAGACAGACCGCTAATGAGAAACAATGTTTGTGAATGCAATGAATAGTTTTACATAATTAAAACAATGGTGAATGCATGTATTACAACAAAAATGACTATTTGTTAGCTAAAAATGACCGCTAGCAAAAAATGACTATTAGTTAAAAATGATAGTTTGACAAACATAACTGTTAAATATGTAATTGTTAAGTAAAACAATAAATATAACGATTTTAGGAATATGATTATTGGATAAATATACTAAAAAAGTAACAAATAAATAATAAACAAATTATTTTAGTAGTTTAACCGAATTTATAATTAATTTAATATAATATGCATAATTTTAACTAAAATCTTACTAAAAATAAAGACAGACCAATGCCAATGTTCATAATGTAGGGGGAACCCAAAATGTTCGAATGGACAGATAATAATCAAATGCACTTTTCTGTTCTTTTCTTTTCTTAGTTTTAGCTAGGATTGCTCATTTGGCCTAATTCGAAATTTGCATATCTGGATTCAGGATACCTATGTTATTCTGGCCAGATATGGTCACTTGATAGCTGGTTATATTGTGACACCCTAACTCCCCCCGCTTGGGATTTAATCGTCGGGACAAAAAACACTCAGTTACATACCTCATACATGATAGATAATATGCAACGCTCATAATATGCTTCTAACAGTATGAAATAATAGCAGCGGACTAAATAATTCAGATAAACAATTGTACCAAAAGAACTAATATACCAAGCTTAATAATAACCTTAAAACATAGCAAACTTGTTCAAACATCCAACAAATACAACATACAAACCAAAAAACATAACATATTGTATTGGATCCTTAGTTACAACCTTAAACCATCACATTGCCTCCATAATACAGACTTAGCATAATTAAACTGAATATAACACAAAACATCATCAACAACAGAAAACTCCCAACATAGCCAAAACTCCCTTTAGTCAGCTTCATCTAGTCTAGTGGTCTCTTCTTGATTAGGACCCGTCTCCTCGTATCTTGCCATATCTTCTATCGTTCCAGATAGGAATGATAGTGGGAATACCACAGTGAAATTTTCACAAATCTTAATAAGTTAAACTAAAAACATACAAATAGTTTATAATAACATGGCTAATAATAAACATAGTATGTATGCATAATCATAGACTTGAACTTTATGAAACTGTATTTTTCTCCCATCTAGATTCCTTTAATAAAAATTAGAGTATCATCATTACATCATCATCATTAGAGCATCATAACATTTTCTTTTAATCTTGCTTAAGGTACCCCATGGCTCCCCTTCTGCTCTTGCACACCTCTGGTTATCTTCATCACTTGACATGTAATGTTGACTTCGTCTCAAGAGTACTTGACCTTCACAACGTCCTTTACATTAAATACTCTCTAGTCCTCACCAGTGGGAAGGCACATACATACCCTCACTCCGGGACAATTACTATCTCATTCGAGGTTGTTGATTGTTCCTCATCAACCCAAGAGAGATTCCACTCTATTTTTACTCACACTAGAGTGGACAAAGGAGATCCACTATGATAATCACCCATCCTAGTTTGGATTAGGGTTGGGCAAAATTCTGAAGTTTTCGACTCCGCCCGACATCTGCTCCGATTTAGACTCTGATAGAGTCGGAGTGGTCGGATTTTGGAGGCAGAGCTCGGAGTAGCTCCGAACTGGTTTCAGAGTCGGAGTCGGAGTCGGAGTTTGGAGCTCCATGGAGCTCCGACTCTGAATTTTTTTTAAAAAACCCATCGTTTTACATCTGGGTTTTTTTTTTTAAAAAAAAAATAAACGACGCCATTCCACTTAATGTGGGACGCGTCATTTTATTACGTGGAGGGAGCCAAAACGCAGGAGCCCCCCCCCCCCCCCCCCCCCCAAAATTCCCTTCTTCCTTCTCCCTTCTTTATTCTCTCTCGTCTACTGCGTCTCACGTCTCTCTCTCACGTCTGTTGCTGCCGTTCCTCGTTGCTCCTCTGTGCGACTTCAAGCCAAGCTTCAGCCTCCGTTCAGCTTCAGCCTACGGTGAGAGTGTGGGGTTCCGAACTTCCGAGCCCTAGAATTAAATCAAGTAGTTTAATTAATTAATTTTATGTAAACGTCTCTCACTCTCTTGTGAATTAGTATTTTGTTGTGATTCTTGTGAATTGATTTTCTAAATTTGTAGTAAGAAAATGTGTTTAATGAAATGTATGATGTGTTTGTATGTTGTGTTGTATGCATGCATAGTGTTTGATAAAATGTGTAAGAGATGTTGCTCCGACTAATGAACACTTGCAAGTATAATTCTCAACACTTTTCTTTAAATTCACATATGTTCTTTACAATATAATCTTAATTTAGTAGTTTTCAAACATGAAATTTGGTCAAAGTGTAACTTCATGATTTTTGTGCTGTTCTCACTTCTCACACGTCCCTCGCCTTTTAATACCCAAGCATTGAACCCTGGCCTCTCTGCCTCCAACTTTCAGGTTCTGGGTATTGTCAATTTTAGTGCTTAGCATGTAAACCTTGTTTTACACACACGCATAGATAGATAGATAGGCAAACATTGTTTTTCATCTCATAAACCTACACATCAACGCTGAGATTTATTTATTTATTTATTTAAACTCTTATTATTTCATATTCACTCAAAATCTTAAACCAAATATGAACTTATTACTTAAAATATTAGTACCCTCGGCAAGGCACCAATGTGTTATGATCAATATTTTGCTTTATCAAATGGGGTCTTTTGGCATGCCTCATTATTGATGCATGAGACCCACGTACCATGATCCATCATTGACATGAATAGTATTTACATGTGCCCTCTTGCAATGAATAATTTTATTTTAAATAGAATTATTAAAATATCTTATATTTTATATTAAATGAATACCATGTTATGAATAAAACAAATAATCCATTCCCTAGTAGGCTACAACTAAAATTCATTTAGAAAGAGGTACTCATGGTTCATCCCAAATTCAATACAAAATAATAAAGATAAAATAAATTATATTTGTAATCGTTAAATGCACAAGCGCTGTATAATCTTTTTGAAAAAAAAAATAAATACGAGACTCAAGTTAAAAAAAATGTTTCCAGTGGAGTCCATATTGAAAGACCACATATATCTTTGCGTTAATTTAAATGTTTAATATAGCCTAGTTATTTTTTAAACTAATTTTTTGCTTCTAATTTATTTTTTCAGATTCTTTGATTGTGATATAGATCGTCCACAAGGGGATGTGGCTGATGCCAATGCTACAACTCCTACACTGATGGGTACTTCCACCTCTAGAGCCACATCTAGGGTAGCTACATCTAGAGCAGCTACATCTTGTGCGAATAGTTAACTCCCACACCCAGTTGATATAGATGATGAGGATATGTTAAAAGAAGAGGAGGAGATGTCCATTGAGCAAGATCAACCACCACGACCTTCTAAAAAGAGGTCGCAGACATATGAGTATTTCACCAAAATTCCTGGTGATATTGCGAACCCGGTAGCAAGATGTCATTACTGTGGATCACTTTGTGGATGCCATTTGAAGAAGCAAGGTACCAGTGTGTTAATAGCACATCTAAATGATTGCCAAATATATAAAATAGCGAAGGGATTGCAAGCCACTGATCAGACCAACCTCAGTTACCAAACTTCCACAGCCACTGATGGTACACAGACTAAGAGATGATAATTACTAATGAGATGCTCTTTACCACAGTCGAGAAAAGAGGCTTTCGAAAGTTTCTAAATTTTGTTGCGCCACGATTTCCCATTCCATCATGGTATACGGTGATGCGAGATTGTATGAAGAGGCATGCGAAAGACAAGGCGGAGATGAGGAAGATGTTTATTACCACTGGCCAGAGAGTGTCGTTCACGACTGACACATGGACTTCCATACAGAACGTTTGCTACATGTGTATCACAACACACTACATTGACAGTGAGTGGATTTTGCATAAAAAAATTATTGGTTTTAAAGATATTGTGGATCATAAAAGGTTCATCCATTGGGGCGAAGATGGATGATTGTTTAAAGGACTGGAGAATTCAAAAAGTGCTGTGTATTACAGTTGACAATGCTAGTGCCAATGAAACAGTAATTGATTGGTTTAAGCGGAACACGACGGTGAGAGATGATGTCATTCAGGCCCACGAGTTTATTCACGTTCAATGTTGTGCTCATATCATTAAACTCATAGTTGTTAAGGGGTTAAAAGAAGTTGATGATTCCATTACCAGAGTCCGCAACATTGTACAATATGTGAGGGGTTCCCCTCAAAGGCTTGCCAAGTTTAAAGCAATAGCAGAAGATCTTAAGATTGAATATTCTAGTATGTTATACTTAGACGTTCTGACTCGATGAAACTCTATATTCATGATGTTAGATGTGGCACAGAAGTACCAAAAAGCATTCGAGCGGACGGAGGTCAAGGATGGGGGCCTGAGGTATGCTTTGTTGGAGCTAGCAGGATAGGGGCTCGGTGCGCCGGACGCACATGATTGGACCAATGTGAGCTACTTTATTGAATTTTTAAGAATTTCTTATGACATAACCATGTGGTTATCTGGATCCAAATATACGATTGCGAACTCATTTTTCAGCGAGCTCTCGGAGCTTCACTTCCACTTGGAAAATAGTTATACTGACTCTAGTGGATTGTTATCTGCTATGGCTACGAGAATGAAAACCAAATATGATAAATATTAGGGAAATATTGAGAAGATAAATAGATTGTTATTTGTGGCTGTGATCTTTGACCCCCGATATAAGCTGGTTGTTCTAGAATTTTGGGTAAATTTCATCATCGGGACAGTGAAGGCTGCAGAGTTTATTAGACTGTTAAAAAGTGATATTGATGACCTATATAATCACTATAACAATAGTTGTCAGCCTTAATCCGTAGCTGGTAGCTCTTCACATTCGAGGCCGACGGGGTCGACAGCTTCCTCAGGTGATATTGACCCATCTGTAGGGGTTAGAGGCCATCGTATTATCCAGCAATATCATCAACTCATGTCAACAAGGAATATTATGCATTGTACATCTGAGGTTGAACGATATTTTGTGGAAGCTGTCGAGGCACCTGATATGTATTTCAGCTGTTAACTTGGTGGAAAGTTAATTCCACCAAGTATCCAATCCTTTCCCGTGTAGCCCGAGATGTGCTAGCCATTCTTGTTACTACGGATGCCTCAGAGTCAGCATTTAGCACTGGAGGTCGCATGTTGGATGCTTATCGGAGTTCATTGTCACCATCAACTGTGAAGGCCCTCGTTTGCACACAGAATTAGACAAGTGAAACGCCTATTGGACTAGATATCTTTGGCGTTGATGCCGAGAGTTATAGGCTTGAATCGGGTAAGTTTATATGCTTTTAAATGATTATTTAATTATTTTTATTGTTTCTAACTTCTACTTTTTATGATTTTATAGATCTAATTGTCACCCTTAACATAATTGCCGATGACTGAGAGTCTGAGACGGACGCCCCTTGAGAGTTGAGATGGAGTTGAGAGAACCCCATTTCTTGGTAAGAATGAAATTATACTTTTACCGTTTTCAGTTTTTTTTTATCAATTTTTTTTTTTCATTTAGTGATTGCAACTTTCTATTTTCATTTCAGGCATGATCACAGATCAATGGACCATTGGCATTTGAGTAACATTAACATTTAATATTTATGTCAATGTTGTTATTACGTTATAAATGAGACTGTTATAACTTATAGCTACATCATACATGTTATTTAGTTTTTAAATTATTGTATTTAAGCTTTTTTCTTTTTTTTTTCTTTTCAGTATTATGTTTTTTTTTTTTTTTACAGATTTGGACTTGGGTTTTGGTGATCATATTAGTCTTAATGGATCAAATTTATTTTTGCATATAATTTATTTAACAAAAAAAATTGACCACATTATTTATTTAAGTATTATTTTTATTTTTATTTTTTTATAGTCCAATAGATGGTCAGAGCTCCGATCGGAGTCGGACTCCGACTCCATTTGGAGTTGGAATCAGAGCAAAAAATTAGCTCCGACTCCGCTACTCCGACTCCGTCGGAGTCAGAGCTCAACCCTAGTTTGGATCATGAAAAAACATATATAATGCATGACTTGTACTATATGACATTTATTAATGCTTCATGTGAGATGACATTATAACATAATATGAACATTTTAGATATTAAACAGAAATTCAAAGCATAGACATTTATCAATAAATTAGCATTTATCACAAGGCATATTAGTACATCCCATAAGTAAGTTAGAAGCTCAATTACAAACTTTTTGCTTACCATATGAAACCTTCAAAGCTGAAATAAATATATACTATTGGTAGAGACTTTTTAACAAATCATAAAATATAACCAGAGATACATAGGAATTATGAGGGGAGCTTTTTGATATCTGAATTTGTAAGAGAATTGGAGCTTGCTACGACTCCAATGCATAAAGCACCATACTGTATGGCTCCAACCGAGCTGAAAGAGTTGAAAGTACAAATAGAAGAGTTGATAGAGAAAGGGTTTATTCGCTCTTGCTCTTCACCTTGGGGTGTACCTATATTGTTTGTGAATAAGAAGGACGATACGATGAGGATGTGCATTGATTATAGGGAGTTGAATAAGGTAACGAAAAAAAATAAATATCCATTACCTCAAATCGATGGCCTGATAGATGTACTCTAGGGAGCTTTAGTGATCTCGAAGATAGATTTGAGGTCAGGATATCACCAGTTGAAGATTAGAGAGCAGGACGTTTCAAAAATTGCTTTCAGAATGCAATATGGACATTTTGATTTTTTGATGATGTTGTTTGGATTAACCAATGCTCATACGACTTTCATGGATGATGAACAAAGTATTCAAACTATATCTGGATAGCTTTACTACACAATGATGAACTGAGTCCTTAATATGCATTTCTAGCTTCCATTGTGTACTTGATGCTTAAAACAACAAAATAACCTATGTTTCTAAGCATGATCATGTCCAAAAATTAGTTCTTGCAAATATTGAGTCCAAATAACCATGTAAAACTGAAATGTGCTTTGAAATAAAACCATTTAGACAATACTTAGTCAAACCGAAACACTTAAAACAACCATCTTTGAGCATATAACTAAACTCTCTCAAAATAAACCGATTCTCTTAATATCCAAGTTATGCAAATCATCGTCAAGCTTCATCTAAGTCTAAACATAACATTCAAACCACAAAAATTCCATATTTACAAAGATCAAACCGAAACATTCAACAAGAGCTTCACACTTGCACCAAAATTCACATTCCTCCACTATACTTCAAGTTCAACATATAACTCTCAAAATATACATCAAAACACAACTTAATACATCTATCTATCTAAAAACATAACTGAAATGGAGGTTCTACTTACCGAACTGAAATTTAGAAATCCTCAAAGAGACAAACTCTTCAATGCACTCTCTCACATCTCGATTTCACTAGTATAAGTGTGTGATGGTGTGATTTTTGTGTATGAATAAGTGGCGTGAGAGTCAGTAGAGAAATGAGAGACTTTCGGTTTGGAGAACACAAAAATGAAGGAGAAGAAATGAAGCTCTTGTCAACAACGAATATAAACTACCAACTCTATCTCTCTCATGCTTCTTTTCATTGACAATGGGCGTTACCCACAATGAAGTTGTCAGATAATGATGTGGCAACCCAAAGCATGACACATGGCACTAATTCATTGGTTCATTTGGCATCTGAAGATCACAAAATTTTTATTGCATCATAAATTTGTAAAATTCCAACTAAACTGATGGTGCAATGTTCTTTTTTTGTTTATTTTTTTATATCTAATTATGATGCTAAGTACCTAAATTAAATTCAAGAATTCTCAGATTCTCTTTAAGGATCATAAATCAACTTTGCTTTTGAAATGAAACTCTAACTAGTTTAATCCATTGGAATTCCTATGTTTTCACATTAAATCAATATATCCAAAAATCAAACGAATACTTTTGATCTAGTTTTATTTTGGGGTATCACATCCTCTTCCTTCAATAAAGATTTCATTCTCGAAATCTAAAGGTGCGCTCAAAATAAATGGATTAAACTAATGTGATAGTATACTCACCATGACTAATGACCATTGTCACGAGTGGGGTGATCAAGGGATCTTGGCAGTAGTACTCCTGGTTCTCTTGGAGTAGGGTCATGCAGAAGGTAATACATTTCATCATTTTCTGAATCATAATACATGTTTTCCAAAAACTTCATGGACGATACTCTAAAAGAACTAGTCAACAATATAATTGGAGTTCTATTGGAACATTATAAAGAGTAAGAACTTCTCATTTTCAAGCAATGTGAGATCTCATACATCACCTAGTCTTATCATTTATACGAGTGGGGTATCACATTCTTTCCATTTATATTTCCGACGTCCTCGTCTGGCTAGTCCATCGTAGGTGGCACGATTCAAGTCCCACATTTCTGGCTGGGACATGTTATGATACCATTTGTAATGTTCTAATGAAAGGCTCAATTCACATAGCCTATACTCCAAAATGACTGGTTAATGATACAATTTGAGCCCATTAGAACATTATAAAGAGCAATAACTTCTCATTCCTGCGTAGTATGGGATCTCATACATCACCTACCTTATCACTTATCAAAATGGGGGGTCACATACTCCGAAACAAAGTATAGTGGTTAAGTAGTAAAATCTTCAAACCTAATTTTTTGTTTGCAGCTCCAAACTTGAAGGAAGGTCATTATGTTACAAGCTCTCAGACAACATATGTTGCTCAAGTAATCAAACTACTTACTTTTGTCATTTAGAAACTAAATATGGCCCATCTCATTGTGTGATAAAAATAATGTATGATCTAGATGCTAATATGTTGTCGATCTTTTGTGAAGGCAAATGATCAATTATGCAGGTGGTTTGAAGATCATGAAGATGCATTGGAGCAGGCTATTCATGGAGAGTTTTTACATTTGCCTAAAATTGATGAATGTCATTCCTTGGTATATATTTATCTAGACTGTTTGCACATGGTTTTTGTTACTGTAAAGGATGTATTTCACACCACCAACCGTACGGATGACTCTGCAGTAATGAAGAGATGGCGCTTGTCGCCCTATATAAACTCCGATACTTAAGGCAGTAACAATATAAAGATAAATGTATATAAAATGAAGGTGGAAATGTTTGTTACCTCTATCAAGTTATTTATAGAAGGATGTGATGTGATGAAGATTAACTCTGGTCACCAATCCCATGTGCTTATCCCCCGTGATCCCTTATTAACTAGAGAAGATACATCCTGTTTTGTAGGAGTTATCTTATTCAAGATAATTATATCCAATTGTGGGCCTCATCTCCAATTCTTTGGAGTTATCTTATGGTTGTGGTTACGAGCCCTCTGCTTATGGGGCTCCTAGCTTTAAGTTATCAATAAGTCTTCTTGAACTTATGGATGAGCTTGGGCCAAGGGTCTAAATGTCTCTTTCACTTGTCCCGCTAATTTCCTTTGTGCTAGCACATGGGAAATTAAACAATCATTTTTTCCTTTTTCTTTTTTTATTACTTACCCCGCTAGTCTGTAAGCATTTATTCATTCTTTTCATTCTTCTGGCTATAGCCCACGCTAGGTGGCATGCACCACCACCCTTTCTTTTTAGGAAAGACGTGGCTTGCGTCAGCCATAACTGCTCTCATCGTACTCTACCTCGTTATTGGCGACCCTGAAGGTGAGCATCGCCATATAATGATGGTCTTGTCTTGCTTCTGTGATGATATGTACCCCTATGTCGCCCCCTGCTCTACATGCTGACTCATCGATGAAGACTGTCCAGGGTTGGCTTGATGGTGGCGCTGTGATCTCTGTAGGGAACTCGCTGAACTCAGCCACAAAATCTAATGGGGCTTAGCCCTTGACGGTGTTTCTGAGGGAATAGCTGATTTTCAAACTCTCTGAGCTCTATTGACCATACGACCAAACGCCTAAACGCCTAGAGGAGTCTGGTTTTTGTAACACTCTTCTGAGAGGATTTTCTGTCGAAACCTTTATTGGGTGGGCCTGAAAGTACGGCCGTAGTCTTCTGGCGGCTACTACTAGTGCGAATGCTAGCATTTCCATTCGCGGGTATCTAACTTCAACACCTCGTAGGGCTTGGCTTGTATAGTATACTGGCACCTGTGTTCCTTCTTTTTCTTTCACTAAGACAGCTAGTACGACTTGGGGGGATACTGCTAAGTACACGTACAAGACATCCCCTTGATTAGGCTGCTTCAATAGGGGCGGGCTGGCTAAATATTTTTTCAGTTCTTGAAAGGCTTGGTCACACTCTTCGTTCCAAGGGTGTACCTACTTTAAAACTCGAAAAAATGGGTGGTATTTATTCATGGAATGTTATAAGAACCTGTTCAAAGCCTTTACTTTCCCTGATAGGTGTTAAGTATCGTTGATGGTTTGGGGCGGCACCATTTTCAAAATTACTTCTATCTTCTGAGTGTTGGTTTCTATTCCTCTTTGTGAGACTATGAATCCTAGGAATTTGCCTAAATTTACCCCGAACACACATTTGGCTGAGTTCAATTTCATTTTGTACTTTCGCAATACTGCGAATGACTCTTTAAGATTTGTTAGGTGCTGGGCGGCTTCATTACTTTTCATCAGTAGATCGTCTACATATACCTCTATAGTCTTTCCACTCTTGTGTTTGAACATCTGGTTGACTAGCCTTTGATGTGTTGCTCCGGCATTCTTCAGCGCGAAAGGCATTACCTGGTAGCAGTAGAGTCCTCTGTTGATTATGAACGCAACTTCTCCTTATCCGCCTTGTTCGTCCTGATTTGATTGTATCCGGAGTAGGTATCCATAAAACTCAAAAATTGGTGTCCAGTTGTGTAATACCCGAATCCTACTACGTAGGTCTTCATCTACTAATATTTTTAAGTCAATATTTTGAAATAAGGATTTTTATTATTTTATTATCTCATTATTTATTTTAAGGAGTGTGTACTTTTATTTTATGAAGGTCATTAAAAATAATTTAAGGATATGTTTTAAGACTTTATAATATTTTTTTCTTTAAAGCCTTTTACTTTTATTTAATTGAGAAGTGACCCAAACCCTTTCAACCCTTGGATGGGTGTAGGTGGGTGAAAATATCTCCCAAGGTTTAATCCTAACCATTCAGCCCCTTGGCTTGTGAGACAAGCCTATTGACTTTCCCATCCCTCTCTTCACCGTTGGCTTCCTCAAGAATTCAAGTGAATTAATTTTCTTCCACTACACGACAGCTTTCGAGGCAAGTAAGTGATTTCCCCTCTCTTCTCCATTCACCCCTCAATTCTCTCCAAACCGTGCGGTCTCTCTCTTCTCTCAAAGCCGATCTCTCTCATTCGTAAATCTAAGATTTTCCACCTTAAATCCTCAAGGAAAATCGACCCCGTAAGTAAATTCTATGGCTCTAATCTCTAGTTGAAGTTTCAGATTTATAGGTTTAATCTAGGGTTTGTTTTTAAGAAATTTTCTGCTGTGTTCCAGCCCTAAATCCTTTGGATTTTCTCTTCCTCTTCTTGTTGCTGTGCGTTTTCGTGGCTTCAAGAGGGACCCAAGCAGGTATTACACCTTCCATGGGATTTTCTTGTGATTTGAGTTTCGAAACCTCCGTGTAACCAACTTTGTGTGGTATTTCTTACACTAATTTCCCATTTAAATTCCTCTACTAGTTGATCTAGTGGGTAGCAACCAAAACCTCTGTTTTCTGGGTAAACCGAGCACCTTGAAGGTGTTTTGCCGTGTGTTCCCTATTATGGAAATGGTATGTTTCTTAGTTAGTTTAGTTGGCCTCAAGTGTTGATTAATTGGTATGTTAATATATAAATATATCTATGTGGACCAAGAAGCCGTGTGTGTGTGTTAGGCTCTATTTTGGTATTCCACCGTGTGTTGCACAAAGCATGATTTTGGTCCATCCTTGTGTTTTATCAAGCTCAAGCCATGTTTCAAATCTTGTTAAAGTCATTTCTTTATTAATGGAGTTAAATCTTATAGTTTAGGCATATTTTCCCTAAGATTTATGGCCTAAGTAAGCCACTAAGACTTTCAAATCAAATTAGTAAGCTTATCTCAAGAATTCTTATTTTTGCCAAGAGTTGTGTCTCTTTATTTGTACCGTTTTCAGAATATATGTACATAAGGTTTCTTGAGTTTTTACTACTCTTGAGATATTAAAGTATATGATTGAGACTTGGTTAAATAAAGGATGTTTAAGACCATGAATGCACTGAGATTGCTAGTTGTCCATGTATTACGGAAACTTGGAAATATATTCTGTTTTGAAAGCTTAAACCAACCCACTTAACCTTGCTTAACTTCACCCCTTTTTGGTTTAACTAAAGATAAACTTTAGCATGAAAAACCATTGAGGAATAAGTGACAAAAGTCGACTCTTTTATGAGCATTACCCCTTGTTGGATCTACCTTCTACATGATGATGCAAAACTGTCAAAATGCATTTCCTTATGAAAATTCCAGATTTATAGTACCTCTTCGTTCCTTACCTCTTCCTAAATAAATCCCTACCGTCCTGTACATTTTGACTCACGATTCCTACCGATCCCTTGTGTATAAAATAGTAGTCTTTAAAAAGGGACAGAAAGCAAGCTTCGTACTTTCATGGGTTTCTTAAATATTGGAATAAGGATACTGAGGGTTGAATTAATGCCATGTTGTAGCTAAGTGGGTTAAGGAAAACATTTTAGTTCCAATATGGGATTAAGTGAGCACGTGAGGATGTCGGATAGCAAGACTTGATAAGAAACGAATTTTTAATATGTTCATTTCATTTTATTGGATAGGAGTCTATTTCAAGAATCAAGGAACTTAAGTGTAAAGCATCGAGGTAAGTAGCTATGACCATGCTCCTTACACACAAAACTCTTTTATGAAAAAGTCTCTCTCTCTCCTTCCAAATGTTTCTCTTATGAAAGAATAGATGCATGTATAGTATGTATAAGCCTTTCTTGGTAACCCCTGTTAAGTACCTTAATAATTCCCATTGTGTGTATATAAGGTAATGCATCATGAGATTTTATGCATGCTCTCTCTTAAGTAATTATGCCTTACCTATATGTAGCATGACATGAAACATTCTTTTCAAAGAAACACATACGCACTGGCATTAAATGAAGATAATGAAAACGTGATTTTTCTAATGAAAGGAAATGAAAATAAATGAAAGCATGAATGTATGAATGTACGTAACGGCCATATGAATGAAATGGTACCAAAAGAATGGGCAGATTGTAATGCCGGGTAAGTAGTACTGGTAGTGCACCCAGTGCTGCCCCCTATGAAAATGGATTCCTAACTTGTGGCCAAGGGCAAGATCCAGGTCTAAAAGACCGCTAACCCCAACACACGGGGCATAATAGTGTGTATTGGCCTATGAAAGTGGAATGTAAAGTAAATAATGCACTTAGGAAATGTTTAAGCATGAAAGTATAGCTATGCTTTAGACTGTTTATGCATGAAAAGATAGTTAATTCTTAAATTATTTATGCATGGAAGTAATGGAAAGAACTGTAAATGTTATGTATGCATGTTTTCAAAAGAAAAGATTATGTGAGTAATAAGTTAACGGTATGGTGTACTGCTTACTGAGTATTAGACTCACTTTGTGTTTTTGTTTTAAACGTCCAGGTACAGACGATGAGGCTGTGGAGCAGGGCACTGCGGAGGAGGGTGGGGCTGATACTTAGGGTCTCCCTGATGGTTTGACCATGATGAGGATGGTTATGTTTTCTTTTTATGTTCTATGATGGGTCCCATGTTGGGACGTTTTGTTGGTTTGACTTATAAACAATATGCCTATGGGCATGAAATAAATACTATGGTGGGGTGATGGTAATGGCATAACTTCTATGGTGGGGGTGATGGTAACCCCACATAAGATGGTTAAATGCCTTTTGTATGGTTTGTAGGGACTGAGTCCCCTTTCCTCAGGACTGTTATGTTTGGTAAATGGATGATGGACTCTGAGAGTCCTTTATTTAGAATATTAAAGAAACTGTTTATCAAGTATCCTTGTTAAATTAGAAGTACAGAGTGCAGGCACGACATGTTCACGCATGTCCCTTTCTACAAAAAAAAAATATACATAAGTATATACATCGACATAAGAATAATAATAAATAAAATAGCACTAATAATAATAAGGAAAGAACAGGTCACGCGTCGCGATTCCATTCTAGTAATAGGACGGGGTTGTGACAAGTTGTGGCGTCCACGATGGTGTCAATTTGAGGAAGTGGAAAACTATCCTTGGGGCAAGCTTTATTAAGATCGGTGAAGTCTACACACATCCTGATGGGAACCAAAGTGGGCCTAGACTTAAAGTTCCTTTGCACGTTCCAGATAAGCTAATTACAAGATCAAGAGCCAAGAAGATCAAGGAGACAATGCAAGGATTGATGCAATCTACTTGGGACGAGTTTAGCAAAAGCCCAACATTCAAGATGGGCTTGAAGGATGAGGATATAGTTTTGATTAATTTGATAAGCTATGGAAGAGGGCAACAACATGACTTAAAGACTTTGGGCACTTGAAGGCTTTCAACTTGTTTAATTCATTTAAATGATTTATTTTATTAGTTTAGAATAATTGAGTTTATTATGGGAATGACTTAAGGGGGTCTATTTAAGGGCATGTTGAAAAATTTATTATTTTGTTGAACTAGGGTTTTAAGAAGTACTGTAGCGAACTAGGGTTTCAAAAGTATTGTAGCCAAGTTACTGTAGCGACGTACTGTAGCCGCGACACTATTCACTTAGGGGTATTTTCGAAAGATGTGGCTTTATTTTGGCTAAGATTTTAATTATGTTTTGGTTTAAATACTCTTTTTGCCTCATTTTAAGAAGTTTTGAAATTTGGTGAATTTATTCATTGTGAGTTGAGTTTTACTGCTCTTGTTCTTAATTGAACTTTTGAACTTATCAAAGGTAAATCACAACCTTTGTGGCGTTCCTCTTTGTAATCTGGGTTCTTGAGACGGGTTCTTCAACGGGTCTAGATTTTAATATAATCTAGGTTCTTGAAACGAGTTCTAATCTGGTCTAGATTCTCTATCCATTGACTTGATTTTGGCTTTCTTGGGGTGTTTTCAAATTGATTGTGGGTTTAAGGGATTCCATTTCTACGAGTTCATATCACATCCTCCATTTGCCATTAGTTTTTTTTACTAGTACCACATTGGAGAGCCATTCTGGGCAGTGTGCCTACCATATGAAGCCCCTCGCTAGAAGTCTATTGATTTCCTTTGCTATGGCCGTGCATTTCTCAGTGTTGAACGACCTCCTCTTCTATCGTACTTTCTTGGCTTCTGGATCAACGTAGAGGTTGTGCTCTATGATTGAATTATCGATCTAGGGCATTTCTTCATGACTCCAGACAAATACATCTCTATGTTTGATCAATAGCTGTTCCAAGGCTTCTTGATACTCCAGCGAGAGGTTGGAGCCAACCCTTGTGGTGGCGACTGGGCATTTTGGATGCTGCTTTACTATATGCAAGGGCTCGTTGGCTTCGGCTTGTAACAAACTACTTTCATTCCTGGTTTCTATGTCTTGTCCTTCTTCAAACTGAGGTGGTGGCGGAAGCTGTTCTTTTGAGTTGTCTATTGAACATACCATTGGTGCTCCCGTCTTCAGCTCCTGGATATAACATTTTTGAGCCAATATCTGCTCACCTCGAACTTCACCTACTCCCGCTTCTGTTAGGAATTTCATTTTAAAGTGGTATGTGGAGGTAACTACTTTTAAGTTATTGAGGGTCGGGCGTCCCAATATGGCATTGTAAGACGATGGAGTCTTGACCTCTAAAACATCTGTCATGTTGGTGACTGTGTGGGCACCTTGCCATGTTGTTACCGGAAGCGTGATTGCGCTAATGGGTTGCTTCTCCTGAGAACCCTTTTAGCGGAGAGGGAGATGGTCGCAATTTGTCGGTAGGGATCCCCATTTGAGCAAACGTGTCCCAAAAAAAGATGTCAGCAGAGCTCCCATTGTCGATCAAGACTCGTTTGGTCATGTAGTTGGCTATCAATAACGTAACAACCAATGCGTTGTCATGAGGGTACATAACCTCTTCGCAATCCTCGTCCTCAAATGAGATGGTCGGGATTGTTTCTGCCCTAGGGTACTTATATGGCCTATCTGCCATTTATACCTCATGATATCTTGCTCTGCGTGCATGAGTATTTCTGCCGGATGTTGTGGTGTCGCCCCCAACAAATCCGCCTGCTATAGTGCAGATTTAGCCTAGGGGCCTGTTCTTAATCTCTCCTGGGTCGCGAAGAATGATTTCTTCTTTGCTCTTCCTTTTTTGGCGCTTAAGGCTTCTGCCTTGATTTTCCTCCCTTTGTGGCTTTATGTAATCAGCCAGCATTCTTTCCAGTTCTCCATTTCCAGTCATTTCTTCAATCCGCTTCTTTACGGTGATGCAATCTTTGGTTCACTGGGAGTCGCTTTGGTGGTAGGTGCAATAGCATTGGCCTTTGTCAGGCGTGAATTATTCCCTTCTTAAGTTTCTACCAATTTCCTGTATATTGTGGTTGTTATGTACAAGTCAGCGCCCAGGATCTTGGTGGTTGGTGTATTGGTCTCGTATGTCATTGGGGTGGCTTCGTCCTTTCTTTTTCCTGTCTTTGTCTTTAGAATTGTTCTGGTTTCTATTCTCTGATTTTGTCTCTTGCTTTTGTGGTTCTAGCAAAGTACATAGAGTATCCTCTGCATTGACAAAGTCATATGCTCGGTCCATGAATTTCCTTAATGTGGATGGAGTTCATCTGGCCAGCTTATCCATGAAGGGGCTTCAAGGCCAGATTCCTCCCAATAGTGTGACTAAAGTGATTTTTTCATTCTGATAATTAGTGGTGAGCCTTTTTTTATTGAAGCGTGTTAGGTAAGTTTTCAGATTTTCCCCTTCCTTCTGTTTTACGGTTAACAGATAGGTTGCCGGCTTGCAACGCCTCCTGCTTGCCATAAACTGTGTGAGAAATTGCTTAGCTAGCTCCTCAAAACTACTAATCGATCCATGGCGAAGGGTCCCAAACCACTCCCGTGCTATTCCTTTTAGCATCAATGGGAATGCGCGGCAAGCCACCTCTTTGGGGAAGCCGTAGAGAGTCATGTGTGCTTTGAAATTTTCGAGGTGGTTAATAGGATCTTTGGATCCATCGTATAGATATATCTGTTGTACCTTGAATTTAGATGGTAGAGGGACCGCCATGACTTACTTGCTGTAAGGGAGATCCGTGCGTGTGAGGAGTTGCTCCATAGAAGAGGAACTACCCATCCTCTTCGCCATCTCCTCGTATTTATCCACAAGACTTCGCAGCTCATCATGTATTTTCTTCTCTATCTCTTTACTATTAACCCCATGCACTATGTGCATCTCCTTTAAGCTGCTCATTCTGGGCTAGATTGTCCTTTTTTTTTTTTTTTTTTCTTGAAGTTGTTCTACAACTGCCATTACTTGTTTTAGCATTTCCTCTGTTTCTGCTAACCTCATTGCTGCCTTCGTCATACTTGGTCCTGGATCTCGGTCAACTTGTGATCGCGTGAAGATTGGCATGTAAAAATCACGTTGAAGTTTGTTATGATCCCATAGACAATATTTCACACTACCAACCGTACAGATGACTCTGCAGTAATGAAGAGATGACGCTTGTTGCCTTATGTAAACTCCGATGCTTAAGTCAGTAGCAATATAATAATAAGTGTATATAAAATGAAGGTGAAAATGTTTGTTACCTCTAACAAGTTATTTATAGCAGGATGTGGCGTGATGGCAATTAACTTTGGTCACTCACCAATCCCGTGTGTTTATCCTTCGTGATCCCTTATTAATTGGAGAAGATACTTCTTGTTTTATAGGAGTTATCTTACTCAAGATAATTATATCCAAATGTGAGCCTTATCTCTAGCTCTTTGGAGTTATCTTATGTCTGTGAGGCTCCTAGCTTTAAGTTATCAATAAGTCTTTTTGAACTTATGGATGAGCTTGGCCTTAGAGATGGGCACAAAACCTAGGACTCTAAATGTCCCCTTTAGTTAACATGTGGAAATGCATTGGCCCTTCGCAACTTATTTATTTGAGCATAGATGAGAACAGGCCCAGCGTCATTGGGTATGGCAATTTAAGAGAAAACCTTTTTTTTTTTTTTTAATTGTAAAAATAGACCGCACAAAATATTTATACCGAAAAGTATAAAAAATTGCAAAAAGGCCTATAAAAAAGCCCATAAAATAAGTTCAAGAGATGATCTAATTAAAAAAAAAGAGTAAATTTATTTATTATTATTTTTTTATCATCCTTTCATCATCTCATAATATGATATTAGATGATAAGTTCACAAATAAAATATAATAAATAATTTTCAATTATCTAATATCACATTATAAGATGATGAGAAGAAGATAATAATTAAGATGATGAGCAGTATTGTTCTAAAAAAAAATCTGGATATCCATTTATAATTCAGATAACGTGGATATCCAGATTTCTATAGCCGGATATTCATCTGGGACAAAACCGGGTAAGACAGCCGGATATCCGTTCGGATTTTATAAATCCGGATGTGGATCCGGTTTTTACCGGACTCCAACCCGAGTAAACGAGTCACTGTCTTTTAGCTTATTGTGCACGTGCAGATCAGGAGACAGACGTCACGGCCAAAACTTTTGAGTGAATGTGTCGCAGAGGCATAGGCACCCCGAGTGAGTTTCTAGTGCCCACCTAGTCAGCATTTGTCGTCTTCTTCTCCACGCTGTTTGAACTTTGCACACACGAACGAAGCGCGACAATACTCGGAGAGGGTAAAAATAAGAGTAACAAAAGCCATCACCAAAAGTACAATCCTCCACACATCTCTCCCATCCCTGAAATCTCACAATGAAGACTTCCTCGGTTTTCCCACTTCTTCTCATCACTTTCAGTAAGCAACTCCCTGTAAACCGTTTTGTTGCTGGGAAAATATTTTATTTTTATCGCGCTCAGTTTTCTCTATTTACAGATGTGAGTATTGAGCGAAATAGTTGGGATTTTTCAGGTTTGCTCAAAGTTGCTGCGAGTGAAGAAGGGTTTTGCTCTTCTCCTTATTCTGTTGTTAACTCTGATACAGACTCTAATACTCTGTACTGGAAGGTCACCAATCCTACACTTTCTCCTCCTTACCTTCGAGGTCAGTATTAGAAGTTTGTGTGTTTTGCAGAACTTGTTCCGGTTAATTGAAATGGATTTGCTCTGCGGAGTATACAAATGAAAACAGATTTTGAGTAAAACTTAGGAAATGAAGCAAATAATGAAGAATAAAACAACCATATTTTATTTTCGACAAATTTTTTTCTCTGTTTTTCAACACTCTTTTTATCAATTTTATTTCCTACTCGGGATAAAGCAAGAAATGAAAAAAATATACTGATATTGCGAGTTGGTTCTATTTCCGTATTAAATAATAAGAAGTTGAAAAACTACGCAAAATAACTTGATGCGGGCCTTTGACAAAAGATGTTGAGAACGATGATATATTATAAATATTCCCTGTTTTGAATTTGAATGTGATTTTCTAAATCGTGTAAGCCCTTTAAACTTAAATTTGTGCTTACTGTTGTAGCGTTGTACAACTAGTAAAATTGATAAAGCAATTCAGCCATGAATTAGTATCAGTAAAGGCGAGTGTAGATTTTTGTTAAGAAAGTGTTGTGTGATAAATATTTGTGAACAATAACTTTTAGCGCAGGAGTTTTGGTGCTTGAAAGTGTCCTTTTTCTTTATCAAGTTTGGTGAAATGGAAACTCATGATAAAACTTGTTTGATTAGTTGAGACATATTAGACTTTTGCAAAATCAATGGGATATAGGGCTGTAAATAAACAAGACTACTTACTTGAAAAGCTGGTTGAGATCTGCTTGGTCAAGCTCGTATTCGGTTCGATTCGTTTACTAAATGAGTCATTCGTGAAAACAATATTAAGATTGATTATTAAACGATACAACTCGTATAAAACTCGGCTCGGCTCGTAAAAGCTTGTGTAAACTCTTAAACTTCATATTTATTATTTTATACAATTATCTCTATATTTATAATGAAAATGTTCTAAATATTTATAGAGATTAGAGGAAATCATATTCCTAATTTTTTTTATGACAGGGGAACCACCTCAGGGCAGGGCCCTTAGGACTCACCCATGGAACTTAAACTCCTGGGGAGATTAGCGCAACAACCCACTGCCATGGCCTCCCACTTAAATCATAGTTTGATCCCAGGGGGAATCGAACCTGTGACATGGGGCTCATGCACACATATTCCTAATACTAAGCATGCTACTTAAATCATTATAAATATAATAATTGACATATATATGTATAAACTTTAAAAAGGTCAATGTTTGTTTGTCAAAAATTTGTAAATAAAGTTATAAAATGCAATGTAAATAATCTATTTTATTTAAATAAAGCAAATTGTGAACAAGCTCGAATTCGCCCATAGGCTGCTCGTGAACATAAAATACAACTCAATGAAAAACTTGAGCTCAACTCATGTTCAAATAAAAATAAAAAGAATAAGGCTTGACCACCCGCTACTTGTTTAAATCCGACTTATTTACACCCCTAATGGGATACGCTGGAAAGAAGAAAAAATGAAAGGATTTTTTCAGAGAATGAAAACAGGAAGCTTATCTAATTGCCAAGTGAAACTATAAGAAAAACTCTCTCTTTATGCGTGTGTAGTTTATTTCAAATATAATGTTAGTAGAATAAAATGATGCCATCTTTAATTTCCTTGAGACTTTCTCAATGGTGGTTTTTGTTGGCTGAGAAACTGGTGAATAACTCTAGGAAGGTTGATACTTAGCTATCTACCAGAGCTCAGTCTTGTGCAATTATTCAGTTGTAGAGATTTTTTTGAAGCTACAATTGTAATTTCTCAAATTTCTATTCTACTATGCCCCTCTAATGGTTAAACTTGTAATAAATATAACAGATACTCGAGAGATATATAGTGACCTTATTTTTTTCTCTTTTTTTTTGGGTTCCTATGGCCAGACTTGCCAGGTTTCACACGCAGCGTTTATAGAAAGGATCATGCATTAATAGCACCTGAAAGTCACGTATTCAGTCCTTTACCCGAGTGGTACTTTAGACTATGCATTTCAATTTATCGTTGGAATAATGTCTCATCTACTGGGGCTGTAATTTATATTTCTTTGACAGGACTGATACATTGGGAGCATACTTAATTACACCGGCCATGGGCTCAAACTTTGTAATGTACCTAGCAAAAATGCAAGGTTTGATTAATGTTCAATTTTATATAAAGTGGCAGTAAATTTATGTTCTTTAGAGTTTTTGTATAGGCCATATTGTTTTTGTGCATCTGGTGGGATTTTGAAGCTGGATCATTTGTAACTCATCAGTCATCATGCCCTAGTTGGCACATCTGCTTGTTTTACGAAAGACTTGGAACTCTTTGCTAACATCTATCTGTATGTTGAGCAAGTCATGACCAGTGTATAATTGGTGGCTCAACCTGCAGTTGTTTCAGAAACATTTGGAGAATCTAGTGCTGGAGAAAATTGTTTATAGAGCTCGTGTGATACAGCTTGGAAAAGGACATGAATTGGGGCTTCTTGTCATATTTACTCAGGATATGTGGTTTTAGAGAGAGGTGTCATGAGTGGATAGTGTGTTTCTGCATTTATCAAAACTGGAAACAGTACTCCATCATGTTCCTTTTGCAGCTCTCTAGGATTGCGACAAGGGGATCCTTTATTCCCATTACTCTTGGAGGCATTGAATTAAATGTTGTCACCTGTACACTAATGATATTTAATCTTTGGTGAGGCTATCTACGATCATATCTAGAGTGTTGTTTATTCCTATGGTTTGAGGCTGTATCAGAACTGAAAATCAATTTGGCCAAGTCTAAATTTAGTACCTCCTGGAGTAGTAAAAATTTTTTATGTTGGTATGGGTCCTCAGCCCTAGGGTGTCATCTCTTCCCATGAAGTATTTGAGTCTCCTGTTGGGGCCAGCATTTGAGGTGAAATTCATTTGGGATTGTGTTTTAGAAACGATAAAACATTGATTCACAGGGTAAAAGTGGATTTAGTTATCCAAATGTGTGCGGGTTGGGGATTTGTAGTGGAAGCTAAATATTACAGCATGTGGGAAGGATTGTGTTCCAATAGGTTAAAGTATCTCAGAATTTTTTGAATAGTAGTGAAATGGCTTGAGTGAAGATGTTTATTGGGTTTTGGGAAAGGAGAGAGAAAAAAGTTGAATAAAAATATATTTTAAAATAAGTATTGTATTGGAGTTTGTAAAAGTGAATAGATAAAGTTAAAAAATTGTTTGAATGTAATTTTTTAATATTTGAAGTTTGTAAAAGTTGTATTGATTTTTGTGTTTGAGTAATGATTAGGTAATGATTAGATGAAAAATTTGAAAATTTGTAATTGAAGAGTGTGTTGTATTTGAGTGATGTTTGGGAATGAAGTTTTGAGAAATTTTGAGAATTTTGGAAATTCTCATGTTTCCCAAACATGCCCTTGTCTCTTTTTCTTCTTCTTGCTATTTGGGTAGTTGCTTTTGTACACGTCCTGTGTACTTCGGTTGTGTTCCTTTGCGCTTTTAATACAATTGCATTATGCATAAAAAGTACTTATTCTACTATGCTCTAGTAAGTGCTTTGTATTGTATTCATGATTTTGTTTTATTACAACTGCACCCTATTTATTCCAGTATATTTCCTGACGATAGGAGGTGATTGTTGTTAAAATAAATCTCATAGTGGTCAAAGCCTGGCATTCATGGCAAGCTTAGGGACATTCTCTGACCACAGCCACCTTTCTTGTATTATATCGTGCCATAAAGTCAGCTTCTGGGTTTGCTTTTTTGTTATGTGGTTGACATTGAGTCTTCCCATGGTTTATTCTTTCCTTTGCAGAAAAGTCAAGATCAGGACTCCCTCCATTTGATGTTGAGAGGTATGTGTATTTACTTTTTTTTTGTCCCTCCCATTCATCTCATGTGGACCATTATACAAACAGGTTATAATATTTAATTTATTTATTTCCTGACATTTATATGCGTATATCCCACTAGGTTCATCTTTGTGGTTCAGGGTGCTGTAACTGTCTCTAATGCTTCTGGTGCTAGCGACAAACTGATAGTAAGACAACTTCATCAATATTGGAGTTTATATATGTTTTTCAGGGCTAGTTTTGATTGCTTATGACAGTTATATAACTTGTTTGTGCAGATATTCCTATTAATGGATCGTTAATATTTATTTACCTACTTATAAAAAAAATTTTCATTTATTTACCTAGTACAAACTTTTTTTTTGATAAGTAAAATAACAATTTATTAATAGAGGTAAATAGGCATAGCCCTAGTACACAGGAGGTATACAAACAGCATACACCTAGTTACATAAAAAGGAGCTAGAAAGAGATACAAGAAAGTCATTTGAGGGTTAGCAATTTGAGGGTCTTCAAGGCTCTTCTTGGGAAATGGCTGCGGAGATATAATTTATGAGAGGGAAGCATTATGGAAGGTGGTGATTGATACTAAGTATGAGAGTATTAGGAGGGGTTGGTGCTCTAATGAAGTCAGGGGGGCATATGGAGTGGGGCTATGGAAGCATATCCGGAAAGGTTAGAGGTCTTTCTCTAGCCACACTAGGCTGTGTATGGGGGATGACAATAAAATCAGTTTTTGGCATGATGTTTGGGTTGGAGATACGGCTCTTGAGGATGCTTATCCCTCTATTTTCAGGATTGCACGGGAACAAGATGCTTTGGTGGCTGACTTGTGGGAAATTACTAATGGTTCACAGCAATGGAATGTCAGTTTCATTAGGGAGGCTCATGATTGGGAAGTAGGTGTCCTTGTTGAGTTCTTTAACTTTCTATACACCATTGGACCTGTTGATACAGTGGTGGATAAGTTGGTGTGGCTGTCTTCCAGCAAAGGAAAATTTTCTGTACGCTCTTTCTATGAGGCTCTTACTACTCAAGCTAGTAATCATTTTCCTTGGAAGAGCATTTGGTGGAGTAAAGCACCTCCTAAGGTTGCATTTTTTGTTTGGACAACATCCCTAGGGAAGATTCTGACCATTGACAATCTAAGGAAACGTGGGCTTATCCTCATTGACTGGTGCTGTATGTGCAAAAATAGCAGTGAAACAGTGGATCATTTACTTCTACATTATGAGTTTGCAAGGGCCCATATGGAATTACTCTTTCAGCAAAGTGGGATTAGCATGGGTTATGCCGGGGAGGGTGGTTGATCTACTAGCTAGTTGGAGAGGGATCACAGGGATACCACAGTTTGCAGCTGTGTGGAAGATGGCTCCCATTTGTCTACTTTGGTGCATCTGGGGTGAAAGAAATGACCGAAATTTCGAGGATCGTGAGTGCTCCTTCGAAGAGTTTTAAGAGTTTTTTCTGGAAGACTTTATTTATGTGGGCCATTGTTATAGACTCAAATGGTCTCAGCTTCCATGATTTCCTTGTAACCGTTTCTAGTTCCTAACTAGATGTAATCACATATATACTTGCTGTGTACTTGGGCTATGCCTATTTCTATATCAATAGAATACCTTCTTACTTATAAAAAAAAAAGAAAGTCACTGAAGCAAGCTCCATTAAGTACACAAGAGGATGCCCAAAGGAATAAAGTATGGAAGAAAAAACTTCTTAGCTCATCCAGAGAATGCTCATTGTTTTCAAAGCTTTGACCATTCCTTTCAATCCATAAGCACCACATGATACATAGAAGAATCATTCTCCATACATCCTCAATATGTGAATTGGCCCTATATCTTTGCCAACATGCAAACGAATCAACCACCCTCTTTGGCATTACCCACTCTATGAAAGATCATCCATGATATTCTTGCCACCTCACAATGAAGTAAAAGATGATCCACTGATTCCCTACTCTTCTTACACATATAACACCAATCCATTATGACAAGACTCCTCTTTCTCAAATTATCCAACGTTAAAACTTTTCCAAGAGATGATGTCCATCCAAAGAAAGCAATCTTAGGTGGCATCTTACTTTTCCAGATAGGCTTCCAAGGGAACGAAATATGATTTTGGCTTGACAAAGCCTTATACAATGACCATACGGAAAACTTCCGATTCCCTGTCTTCATCCACAACATCATGTCCACCTCATAATTACCACAATGCAAGGAATACAAGAAACTGTAAAAATCAGAAATAGTTTGAATTTCCCAAATGTGAACAGCTCTACTGAAATGAACATTCCACAAAGGGGATCCACTAGAACAATCCAGCAACTCAGACGCTGAAGCCTCCTAATTAAGAGCCAACCTAAAGAGAAGGGCTGAGTCACTACACCATAAGTTATGTCAAAAGCTGACCCTCGGACCATCACCAACCTCGAAACAAATACACAGAACAAAATCCTCCCATCCATTTCTAATATTCTTTCACAAACCAATACCATACACACTTCTCACTTGATTAGATACACACTTCTCACTTTATTAGAACACCAACCCTCTCGCAAACTCCCATACTTCAACTCAATAATAGTCTTCTATAAAGACTCCCCTTCTTGATGATACCTTCATAACCACTTCCCAAGAAGTGCCTTATTAAAAATCTTCAAATTACGAATTCCCAACCCTCCACTAGAAATTGGTGTACATTCCTTATTCCACATCACCAAGTGGAACTTAGTCTCCTCTCCAATTCCTCCCCACAAGAAGGCTCGGAAAATCTGCTCAATTCGATTAGCCACAGTTGTTGGCAATGGAAAAAGAGATAAAAAAAATATGTGGAAAGGTTAGATAGGGAACTCTTAATAAGCGTGGTTCTTCCCCCTTTCGATAGGACTGTTCATTCGGGTTTCGGACCGGATATCAGGGTATACCCGGCCCGGAACCCATATTTCAAACCCGAGCCGGGTTCCGGACCGGGTATACCTGGGATATGACCTGGGCTGTGTATCCGGGTTTTTAAAATCCGGGTTTCGGGCTATAACCGGGTAGTTTTTTTTTTTTTTTTTTTTTTACAATTTTTTAATTATACAAAGGCTATATTATTAAATTTTTTTAAGAAAAGGATAATGCTGAAAAGCATTTTTTTTAATCTAGAAGCCTATATTCTATTACAATTTTTTCAAGAAAAAATTTTGAAAAACATATCTTTTATACATAAAACAACTAATTATCTTTTTAACTGAATGCATCTAAAAAAAAGAAATTCATTATTTATCATATAAAATGCATGCAACATATAATGCAACTCACTACTACATATTACATTATTTGATATTTTATACATTATATTACTAAACACAAAATTACAAGCCATGATTGATCATCATCAGTTTAATCAGGAAGAGCTTTTGGAATACTTGGTGCCAGATCTCCTTCACTGCTCCCCTTGCACGTCGAGCTTCTATTACAATTCCAAAACATGTCGAGCTTCTAGAAACCAGAGGCATGCCATGACATCCCCATGCACATTAATATATACATATAGCAAAAGACATGGAAATCAGTTAAATAAATAGCTTGTAACCCCACAACATCCCACAAACTCCATCTCAATACACTCTGAAAAGACTCCCAGAGAGAAACAAAGCAAAAGGCTTAGGCCCCGTTTGGTTGTTAAACTCATCTGAGTTCAACTCAGTTTAGTCTAATTTTAAGTTAAGTCTAACATCCAAACACTCAACTCTCAAATTACTAAACTCATCTCAACTTAAAATCTCTTTACACGTGGGACCCACAACCTTTTTCAACTTTCCATAAATATATCTAAACTCATCTTAACATCCAAACACATTTAAACTCATCTTAAGTGGACCTCACAAAACTCATTCTACCATCTCAACTTACTACTATTCATAAAGAACTCAACTTAACATCCAAACATAGCCAGCAATATGAAATCTTCTGCCTTCATGTGTTTACCTTTGAGCAAAAAAAAAAAAAAAAAAAAAAAAAAAAAAAAAAAAAAAAAAAAGGAAAAGAGAAAGAAAAAAGCACAAACAAAAATATGCTATCTCATAGTTAGCTTTGTTGTTGACTTGTTCATGACTTCATGTTAGAGAAAAAATATATAGTCCAAAATTACTCATAATATTCCACAATATTACTCTGTGTGTGTGTGTATGCAAGAAATTAGGGATGTATAATTAATTAATCCTTCTAGAATGCAGCTAGCAATCAACTAATTAATGACTCGTGGAGGGATAGAACCAAACATACCCCTGTTTGTAGCAAATCAATCGGCCTAGACATGCATGCATACCTCAAAATTCACCTGCTCAATGCATGGTGACATTTAATTGGGAGCTTCATGAAAACTGATTGATTTTCAGTTAGTAGAAGTGATATTGATTCTAGGCATGTTACCAGTTATTTTTAAATTAGCAACAACACCAGAGTTACACTATCACTTTTTGCATATTGCATCAGCTTTTTTAAGCATCAGAAGAAAATGTTGATTTCACTTTTTGAATTACACTTATCACTTTTTTTTTTTGGGGATAAGTAATCGAAGATTTTCAGTATAAGCTAACTTGAGGATAGAATAAGATCATATTGGAAGAAGTATGTTAAGCACTGGTCATTATTACATATAGAGTTTGATAGTAGCATTGATAGTAGCACTCCATGGATATCATAACAAATTAACCCAAATAACAAGAAGGCAAGAAAGTCAAGTATGAGAAGCATCATAACAAATTAACCCAAATAACAAGAAGACAAGAAAGTCAAGTATGAGAAGCCCCAACACATGCCACTCCTCACCCTTCTTTCTTGCTATGCTTAGTTGGCGAAGGGAACGCATTAGATATACATTGTCTGCTAATATCCTTGTATATCTATTTACAAGCATAGCTGTTTACTTAATCTCAAATGATTTGTTTTATTTACATAAAGACTACCATTTTATCAAACATATGATGTTTCTAATGGCAATCCCCAACCAGAAGTGTGGGCAAACTGAACATAAGATCCAAATATCAATCCAACACTTGTAAATTCAAAAAACAGAACAAGCACCCATGTGAAGGAGATACTTTATTCAACCAGAAAAAAAACCCATATTATTATGTTCTTAAACTATGTTTTTTTGTTTGAAAAGCAGGTCTCCATGAAATAATGCAAGAAACTGATTTTCTAAGAACATCAAAGTCATATACCAAATCTCCACGAGTCAAAAAACAACCCAAAATAAAAAAAAAAAGACAACCCAGATATCAAAGCACATCAAGGATTCTAAGATCTACAAATAAATAGAAAATATAATGCAAATTATGAGATTATATCTAAGAGTAGATCTAGAACAAAAAAGCAAAAAACAACTTAAAGCCACGTCTTAGATCTAAGAGTAGATTTAAGAGTAGATCTAAGAGTATTAGGGTTTCGGCACTCGATAGAGGAAGGCTAGGGTTTTGGCACTTAACAGTCCAAAACTCAAACCCATGATAGAAAATACCGAAATTTCCCTCACCTGGTCGCGGAATGGGACCCTGGTGACGAGAGAGAGAGAGAGAGAGGTGCACTTGTGGGCTTGTGCACCCCCGAGATTAGTCGGGATGTGTTCTCGGACACCTAGTGTCAATAAAAAAAAAAAACTTACATTAAATACCTGGCATTCCCAATCTCAATCTATTCTCCAAACATTCATTTGCAATAAGAACCGAATCAAGGATTTGATGCCCCTTAAAACAAGTAGGGCTAGGCGGGGCTCTGCCCCCCGCAACCCTGCCGTCCACTACCCCTGCCCCGCCCTACAGGGGCCCTCGCCCTGCAGGGTAAACAAAGGCGGGGTATATACATATATATACATATCTCTATAAAAAAAAAACGATAGTAACGAAATCATTTTTTTTTTCAAACTAATGCCAAAATGGCCTTTTTTTGTGTGTGTGTGGGTTTTTTTTTTTTTTTGGGGGGGGGGGGTCTCTACGCCTTGCACCGCTGCCCTCTCTCCCTCTCACAGATGCCACGATGGCGTGGCCCGCTTCCGCATCTTCTCTCTTCCCCCCCTCTCTCTCTTTTCTCTCTGGCGGTGCAGCGAGAATTCGATGATGTTTAGTTTTTTTTCTTCTTTTTTTCTTTCCTCTGATATGAATCTTCGGCATATGTAATTTGTTATGTTTTCTCTTTTTGCTAGTTTTGGTTTTTTATGTGAATTTGTTGTGGATTTGAGTTGGTTTTGTAACTTTGTTCATTGTTGAGATGGTTTTGGAACTTTGTTTGAATTATTGTATGTTTTTTCGTGGGTGGTGGTGGACCGGGGGGGGGGGGGGGCGAGGGGACGGGGACAGCTGAGGTGTCCGGCCCCGCCCATGGGATGCGGGGGCTGCGTCTAGGGGTCAACCCCCCTCCTAAAGAAAGTATTTTGAGGTTTCGAAATTATGTTATCCATAACTGTACTCATATGGTTAACAAGTACTTTGGAGATAGTCATGTATACCCCCTTTATAAGGCTAATAGGACAAAAATCCTTGACATCCGTCGCCCCCACCCTTCTAGGAATGAGTGCTAGGAAAGTTGTATTGAGACATTTCTCAAACTTTTTATAGGCAAAGAACTCATGAAAAACGCTCATGATGTTTCCCTTTAAAAGATCCTAACATTCCTGAAAAAATGCCATAGAGAAACCATCTGGCCCAAGGGCTTTGTCTCTTGCCATCCCTTTAACCACAAGGTGCACCTCCTCCTCCTTCAACGATCTCTCCAACCAATTTGCACTCGGAATATGAATAGACTCAAAAGCTAGTCCATCAAGTTTTGGCCTCCACAAGTGCTATTCCGATGAAATTGTTTCATAGTAAGGAACCCCAAGGATCTTAATATCAGCTCGATCATCAATAACACCACCATTTGAGTGGAGCATCTCACTAGCATTGTTCCTATGATGAGAATTGGCTAACCGATGAAAATACTTTGTGCATTGATCACACCTTCATTCAACCACAGCTTGAGATTTCTGCCTCCATGAAATCTCCTCCAGCAAAATCACTTTTCAAGATCAGTTGTCACTGAATTTTTTCTTCTCATCTCCTCCTTCGATAAAACCCAATCTTGGCCCTCCCATCTAACCTATGCAACTCCTCAAAGAGATGCTTCCTTTGACTATCGACATTCCTAAAAACTTCCACATTCCACTTCTTCATATCATTCTTTAAAGCTTTAGGCCTTGTTAGGATTCGAAACTTACCTCAATTCATCTTATCTCATCATTACAATTTTTCCAAATTCTCACATAAAATATAATAAACAATTCAATTTTTCCAAATCCCAAAACAATAATAATATTAAAAATAATATTCTAATAATATTTTATTCAACTCATCTAAAACCATTTTAACTTATCTTTGAATCCAAACGGGGCCTTAAGCTTATTGGCCAATATAGAACTCAGGGTACCAATAAATTGGTAAGATGACCACCATTGTCTCATCATATCCACAAAACCTTCAGCTTTTAACCACATATTTTCAAACTTGAAATACCTACGACCCCTATGAATACTCCCACAATCCAAAATGATAGGAAAATGATTTGAATAAACCCTATGCATTCTTTTTTGGCACACTCTAGAAAAGAACCAAGAAGGGGAAACAAGAAATCTATCCAAGCTCGACTGAATGCGGTTGTTGGGCCACGTGAAAGCACCTCCCCACCAAAGGCAAGTCCAATAATTCCTGATAAAAAATAAAGTCAGAAAACTCTTCCTTATCCGGACTTACCTAGTACAAACTTATCACTGTAATTGATATGCCATTCAGAATAATGTATGGGTTTTGGAAGAGGTTTTTGCAGTGCTATCTTTGTCATCAAAATCCTTTGTTTTTGTTTTTAAGCAATTTCTGCACTGATTATAAAATATAAAAGGAATAAAAAGAAGTTGTTAAGCAATTTCAAACATTTAAAATGCCGTTTATGTTTGCAAACCTTTTCCATCTTGGCTAACGGAACCTATGCTTGAAACAAAATTTTAGAGCTCATGGGATTTTGAATTGCTCAAAAAGAGAAATTTTTAAAAAGAAAGAACACAAAGAAAAAAAGGGAGAGAGCACCGAAGCAATGAGAAAGCATAATTAAGGAACAAATGGCCAAATAATGATATTCTTTGCAAATGCTCAATTAGAACTCTTGAAAACATAAACGAAGCTTTGTAGGCTTAGATGACTCTTCATGTTATATAATAGTAAAGTATTTGAGCACTATGCTCACTTGCGGCCCTAAATTGTGAATTTAAACAAATTTAAAAACTGTAACTTCGTCAGAATTTATACTCTAGATCCTCATTTCGGAGCAATCAATTTAAGTCGGCTGATGGCTTTGTGTATCTAAGGTATATTTCTATATTTATGTCTATATATATATATATGCTTACACATTCATACATACATACCTATACATGTTCACATACTGACATACATAGAAAGAGAGATCCATTTGGCTCTTCTGTGCTTGAGCTGGACGATGAAAAGTTATTGTTTGATTCCTTTGAGGGATGAATATATAGTAATCACCTTAGTAATACACTGAACTGTTTTTTTTTATCGGCTTCTCAATATACAAAAATGATTTGAATGAAAGTGTTTGCTTTTTTTTTTTTTTTTTTTTTTTTTTTATCATATCTGCTTTTGCACGAGGCATGCAGTGAGACTATTGAGGATCATTGATTAAGACTGTAAGAAATTCTAATTTCATTTCTATTTGAGATGTAGGTGGATTCATATGCTTATCTGCCTCCTAATTTTCAACATTCAGTTAAGTGTGATGCATCTGCTACACTTGTGGTCTTTGAGCGAAGGTATGCGTCCATGTCTTATAATTGACTGGATACTTTGTCATTCATCCAGATGTTTTATCTTATGGGCATATGAGTTTGCTCTAAAGTACACTTACATGGCATAGATACTACTAAGAACTTCTTTTTATCAGTTAATGTTGCTCTGTTGTTGAAACATCATTTCCATAAACTATATTTGTGTTTAATTATCAAATTTCATATTTGCCATTAGGTATGCATCTCTGGAAAATTATGTCGCTGAGCCAATCATCAGTTCAACAGAAAAGCAGCCACTCCTTGAAACTCCAGGAGAAGTAAGCTTTGCATTTTGTTATAAGCAGTTAATATTCTAGAAAGATTGGAAGTCTCTGTTTTTTCTGTATACCAGTATTTTCTGTTGGCTAAAAAAAGTACTTATTGCAAAGCTGTTATTGGTTTTGTCGGAGCAATTCCTTGATGCATATTGACAAGGAACAAGTCTCAACCATATCTTCTACTCTTTTCTTGCTCCTTGCATTTCTACATTACGACAAATACTCTATTGTACATGATCATTGTATAAGATGATTGTTAAATCACCATTGTCCCAAAAGCTTGAGTTGATGGAAATAGGTGCATTTTATTATCTAATTTATATTTTGATGCGGCTTCATGTGTGGGCTAGACTCCCCATTAATAAGTGGACCCATCAAATTGAATGTTTTAATTGACACGGGAATAAAATGTGGAGTCAAGGGTCAAATTCTGGATCTCTGGTTCTAATAACATGATAAATCACCAATTTTCCTAAAAGTTTGAGTTGATTTATTAATCTAATTTATATTCTAACCATGATTTCTGGAATCTTTTTTTTATTGTTTACTTTCTAAAGGCTGGTACTTAAGATGATAGGTTTGATCAACGTTATAAATTTTGGGTGTAACTTTTTCTTACCTGATATCAGGTGTTTGAACTTAGGAAGCTTCTTCCCACATCGCTCGCATATGACTTCAATATCCATGTAAGCTCAGGCCAATCATGGTTTTATTGGATGTGGCTTCTTACTTTTCAGAAAGGTAACATTTATACACCTTTGCCTGCAGATTATGGATTTTCAACCTGGAGAATTTCTTAATGTGAAGGTATTCTACTCTTTCTTGCTGGTGGAGCCCATTTTAAATGGAATTTCTATATATCGGTGGTCTGTTATAAGGAGAGAACACTATTTGGTTTGAAGACAATCTCAAAGTGTTTTCTCTCTCTAAAAGGTCTCAAGGATATAAGGAAGTAATGCCCACAAAGCCCAACACAAAAAAAAAAAAATTTGTTTATAAGGATGTATATAGGTACAACTGAAAATAGGGTTAAAACAGGATTCAGAAACCTTTAAAAAATTGAATTCTGACAAGTTTGCTCGATTGTGAGTCTCATGCTCATCTAGCAAACTAAAAAGCACAAGTTTACTCAATAAGAGGTCTGGCAAACTTGCTGGATTTTTAGTTAGACTGTCAGGATCTCACATCTGTCTCACAGGGCTCTAGCGAAGTCTAGCTGTAACACCCCCTTCCCGTAGGCTAGGAGTGCCACGTATTTTCCATAAAAATAATCCGGTAATAGATCCCATAATTTCATAATTTAAAAAAAAACTGAACTTTTATTATGCGGAAAAATGTCTAATAAAACTGTCTTCCAAAACATTAAATGAAATAAACTGAAATAAATTCATGTCATAAAAAAAACATGTTTATTTTAGAAAGTCTGAACTAAAAAAAATAAATGCTCCTTCTACTCCTGGCCTGCCTGCTCGTAATCATCATCTTCACTTGGGTGGTTAAAAACATGAAAATAAACTAAAATGAGTCGATGACTCAGTAAGAAATTTATCACAACGTAAACGTAATAAACATAAGATTTTCATAACAACTTTCATGCTGAGCTAAAAAAAAATTCATGATTGTTCATGCTGATGCTTATGCTATGTATGACTGTCTTAACTGAATTAACAGACTGATCTCACTGATTTAACTGATTTATCTGACTGGCCAACACACTTAACCCTGTGTGCAAGGTTGTGCACCAGCCCCACATCCCGCTGCAGCAAGGGGAACTGCTGATAGTATTCTAGTATACTATGGTGGACCACGACTGAGTTCATGGCTTGCACACCACCCTGAACTGAACTGCATTGGTACCATGCATCTGAATGACCATCTTATTAACTGATCTGATATTATCTTACACTTGAATTTAAGATGGCTTACGTATCTTATACACATGAGATGCATGACATACTACATACATAATCATAAATTCTGAATTTAAACATGATGCGGAATGACATGGTCGTATGCTATGCTAGATGACATGCTTGCATATGACATGAGCGGTTCATAAATAGTGGCTATCAATGAACTGGCTTGGATAATACATACATATAAGCTAACTGTGATGATCCTAATTTATGATCAAATTTACTTACCTCGCTGCGTGTCTTCTTGAATAATACTTCGTAACTTGAGACCTATATGAAATAATAACTATCACTAAATTGGTTTGGAAACACGTACTAATATCTTACTTAATTAAATCTACAATCTAAAAGATAGTGTTAAATAATTCAATAAGTCCTGATATTTAAATTACTTAAAATACTTATTTATAATTTAGATGAATACTCAAATTATTTTAAATAATTCTTAAACATAAATTCTTAATCTAAGTTTCATTTCCTAACATAATTATTAAATCTTATAAGAAACCTAATAATTTCTATTAAATATTCTTAACATCACAATTTTATTAAATTCTTAACATAATAAATTTATTAAATTATACTAAATAGACAAAAGAATATTAACAAAGTATTTGCAAACATCCTTATAAAATAACCTTTGACTACTATATTTATTTAAGAAAACTGACTTTTTAAAAAAAATGTAAAGTACAATAAAATTAATAAACTGCTAATAAAATAAAATCAATTACAAATTAAAATACAAGTTCATTTAAATAATTAGAATAATTTCTGTAAAAACATACAATTTGGCCCATAACATAAAACTATATTACATGAGCCCAACAAAAAAAATGAGCTCAACACTCGTGCAAGGCCTAGGGCCCAAAGCCCATCAAGAGAACCCACGGGTTCAACAAAACCCGAAACCCACTGCTTAAACACAAGAAACAGAGAGTTCGAGAGAGAGAGAGAGGATCTGCGATGGTGGCTCACCGAGGGAGGGCTGAGGCGATGGCGACGCTGGTGGCAGGGAGTGACCGGCGGCGCGACTGAGGTTACCTATGGTGGTCGGCACCGAGTGAGAGAAAGAGAGAGAGTTAGCCGAGAACTACCGAAATCAAAATCAAGGCTGCGGCGGTCGAGATCTTACCGGAATGGAGTGGGTGTGCTGGGGCTGAGCTGGTCGGCAGTTTCTGGTTCCACGGGTGGTGCTCTGATGTCCTATGGTGGTCGACGGCGGTTGGAAGAATCTAAGGCTTAAACGGCAGTGTTTTGGTACTCTGGGTGTTTCAGAAACAGATGCTACGGAGTGGCTCACGAGATACTCCTCTCGTACGAGGTAAGCGATATTTATAATGGTAGCTAAATAGAGGAAAAAAATATATGGAGAGTTCTAGAAGGATAGAGACGTGCAGAGTGATTGAGAGTGTAGACGTGCATGAGTAGAGGAATACACGGCAATAGAGTTGGTGTTCCACTAGGACGTTAGCAAAACAAACAAAATCACCGAGAGAAACATACGGGTTGGGTGGTTTGAAGTTTTCAAACAGAGGCTAACAATGTGATGAGGTTCGGTGACTAGAACAAAAATTTAAACTTTAAATTTCAAAACAAAACCGTAGTAACAAAATCTGATACACTTTAGAAATCCTTACTAAAACAAAACTCTAACAAATCATAAATCGCAACTATAATAGAAAATATAAAGATAAAGTACATATAAATTCTGATAAAACTATAATCATAATAAAAATATAAATTCTAAAAATATAAGATTACTAGGAAAAATTACTTATATACCCTAAAATCAAAACTGGTATGTCACAAATCTCCCCCCCTAAAAGAAAATCTCGACCTCGAGATGAAACGTACCTTGATTTAAATAAGTCGGGGTACTTCTCTCTCATGTCTTCTTCGTTTTCCCAAGTAGCTTCTTTCTCGCTGTGGTGACTCCAAAGTACTTTAACCATTGGAATGGTTCTGCGTCGCAGCACTTGGGCCTTCTGTGCTAATATTCTCACTGGAACTTCTTCATAGCTGAGGTCGTCACGAATCTGAAGTGGCTCATACTCCAAAACATGCGCAGGATCGAGGACATACTTCCGTAGCATAGAGACATGAAACACGTTATGCACTGTCGATAAGTGAGGTGGAAGTGCCAGTCTGTAGGCTGCAACACCTATTCTTTCTAAGATCTCAAAGGGGCCTATGTACCTCGGGCTTAGCTTCCCCTTTTTACCAAAACGCATTACCCCTTTCATCGGTGCAACTTTCAAGAATACTTTATCTTCTGTATCAAACTCTAGTTCTCGTCGTCTCTGGTTGGCATATTTCTTCTGTCGCTCTTGTGCTATGGCGAGCTTCTTTCTGATAATTGATATTTTCTCACACATGTCTTGTATAATTTCTTGTCCCAAAATCCTCCTTTCTCCTACTTCATCCCAGTAGAGTGGTGACCTACACTTACGCCCATAGAGAACTTCATACGGTGCTGCCTGAATACTTTCCTGATAACTGTTGTTATAAGCGAACTCAATAAGGGAGTAGATACTTAATCCAACTACCCTTAAATTCCATCACGCACGCTCTAAGCATGTCTTCTAGGATCTGAATCGTCCTCTCTGATTGACCATCTGTCTGAGGATGAAAAGCCGTGCTGTAGGTCAAATGAGTTCCCAACTCCTTCTGTACCTTCCTCCAGAAAACCGAAGTGAAGCGGGTATCTCTGTCAGAGATGATCTTAGATGGAATCCCATGTAATCTGACAATCTCTCTAACGTACAATTCTGCCAGTCTATCCATAGAGTACGTCATCTGAATGGGAATAAAATGGGCTGATTTTGATAGTCGATCAACAATCACCCATGCTGCATCTTGACCTCCTAATGCTTTTGGAAACCCTGAAACAAAGTCCATCCCAATCTCATCCCAAGTCCACACTGGTATAGGGAGTGGCTGCAGTGTACCCGAGGGTCTCTGATGCTCTGCCTTGACTTGTTGACATGTCAGACACTGTGCTACATATGCCACTATCTCTCGCTTCATCCCACACCACCAAAAGTGTTGTTTCAGATCTCGATACATCTTGGTGCTCCCCGGATGAACTGTGTAGAGTGAACGATGAGCTTCTCTCAAGATCAAATCTTTGATTACTCTATCTTTGGGTACACATAATCTTCCTCTAAATCTCAAAGTGCCATCATCTGACATTAGAAAATCAGGTCTCTTACCCTCTGCTATCTCTTCTTTAATCTTCATCAATTCTGTATCACTTGCTTGGGCGTCCTTAATTTGATCTATCAATGTTGAACCTAGTGTCAAGCTATTCATCTTAGCTTGAGTGTCCTGAATTACCTCAATGCCAGCTCGCTCCATGTCTAGTAGAATATGCCTCTGAGGAGTGAACATCGTAGCCAGGGTGCCAGAGGATGACTTCCGACTAAGTGCATCTGCTACGACGTTTGCTTTACCAGGATGGTAGTTAATATTACAGTCATAGTCCTTCAGAAGTTCCAACCACCTCCGTTGTCTCATATTCAATTCTTTCTGCGTGAAGAAATATTTCAGACTCTTATGATCGGTATAAATCTCGCACTTTTCACCATAAAGATAATGTCTCCATATCTTCAAGGCAAAAACCACTGCTGCAAGTTCCAGATCATGGGTTGGGTAATTCTGCTCATAACTCTTTAGTTGTCGGGAAGCGTATGAAATAACCTTCCCATTCTGCATTAAAACACAACCTAATCCCTTTAGTGAAGCATCACTGTATATAACAAATCCTCCATCTCCCGAAGGAACTGTAAGAACTGGTGCTGACACTAATCTTTTCTTCAATTCTTGGAAGCTGTCCTCACACTCACCTGTCCATAGGAACTTCTCATCCTTTCTTGTCAACTTTGTCATTGGAGCTGCAATACTTGAAAAGCCTTCTATAAATCTTCTATAGTAACCAGCGAGGCCTAAGAAACTTCGTACCTCACTGACATTACCAGGCTTTGCCCACTTTACTACTGCCTCAACCTTTGCTGGGTCCACTGAAATTCCTTTTGCTGATACCACGTGTCCCAAAAAGGAAATCTCTTGTAACCAAAACTCACATTTCTTAAATTTTGCATACAACTTCTTTTCTCTTAGTGTTTGAAGGGCAATCCTCAAATGTTCCTCATGCTCAGCGCTACTCCGAGAATAAATAAGAATATCATCGATAAAAACTATCACAAACTGGTCCAGATAATCCTTAAATACCCTATTCATAAGATCCATGAAGGCTGCGGGGGCATTAGTTAGACCAAACGGCATAACAAGGAATTCATAGTGTCCATACTGTGTCCGGAAGGTTGTCTTCTGCACATCTGTCTCCTTAACTTTCAACTGGTGATAACCGGATCGCAAATCTATCTTAGAAAAGACTTGGGCTCCCTGAAGTTGATCAAATAAGTCATCAATCCGGGGTAGAGGGTATCTGTTCTTAATAGTTACTTTATTCAACTCCCTGTAGTCAATACATAAACGCATAGACCCATCCTTCTTCTTCACGAAAAGTACTGGAGCACCCCATGGAGAAACACTGGGGCGTATGAAACCTTTCTCTAGTAACTCTTGCAATTGATCCTTGAGTTCCCTTAACTCAACTGGAGCCATACGGTAGGGTGCTTTAGATATAGGCACTGTTCCTGGAGTGAGATCAATCGCGAACTCCACTTCTCTATCCTGTGGTAACCCTGGAAGATCTTCAGGAAATACGTCTTTAAAATCTCTAACCACGCTTATGTCTTCAATCTTGAGTCCATCTTCTGGTGGTACGATCAAACTTGCTAGAAATCCCGTGCACCCTTGTCTCAAAAGTCGGGTGGCCTGCAAAGCTGAGATTACACGAGGAGGGGAACTTCCTCGTACTGACTGAAAACTAAACTCCTCCCCATCTGTGGATTTAAAGACTACTCTCTTATTAAAGCAATCCACACAGGCATGGTTCCGGGATAACCAGTCCATTCCCAGAATCACGTCAAATCCGGACATATCAAATACGATCAAGTCCGCAGGTAGAATTCTCCCTTGAATCTCTTTCAGACATCCAATTAGTACAGAATCACAAATAATGTACTCTCCCGAGGGCGTAGCAACAGACATGCTAGGTTCTAGTGGTTTCGGTATCTTCTCAGTCAAAGGTGCATAATGGTTTGAAATGAAAGAATGAGTAGCACCAGAGTCGAATAAAATGGAGGCATGACGTGAAAACAATGATAATGTGCCTAGATGAATGTCATAACAACTTAGAGCTATCAGGATCATGCAATTTATTCATCATTCTAAAAAGATATCTAAATTTAGGAAAAACGAAAGGTACCTGTGACTACATCATTTGATGCCTCAGCATCAACAGGGGTGAGGGTATAAACTCTTGCCGTAGCTTGCATCTTCTGTCCTCCACTCCTACCTGGTTCCCCAGGTTTCTTAATTGGGCAGTCCCGAGCTAGATGGTTAGGCTTCCCGCACTTGAAGCACACATTCTGGCCATACATACACTTTCCCAAATGTCGCTTTCCACATGTTGCACACGTGGGGTAAGTTTGCCCTGCTGGTGGTGGCCTTTGACGATTCTCGATGTGAGGCCTCTTGTCCTTATGCGACACTGTCTGGAGTTGTTGCTGTTGCTGGCGCTTCCTTTGATTGTTGTACTCAAAGCTCTCTTGGAGGTCTTCTTCAGCAATGGTAGCTCGGGTGACTAGCTCCGTGAAACTCCGAATCCTGAGAGTACGCACACGTTCTCGAATCCTACGATCCAGTCCGCGCTCGAATTTCTCAGCTTTCTTTTCCTCATCAGGAATTAAGTAACTGGCGAAACGAGAAAGCTCCATGAATTTCGTAGCATACTGTGCTACCGTCATCATTCCTTGAGTAAGGTCCATAAATTCGCGAGCTCTCGACTCCCGAAGGGTCCGTGGGAAAAAGTGATCTAGAAAGATCCTCTTGAAATGATCCCAAGTAATGGGGACTGCTTCCCCTAATTCCAGCTGCACTAAAACTCGAGTTGACTTCCACCACTTGTTTGCCATGTCAGTCAAATGGTAAGTGGCATATTTCACCTTCTGATCATCCGTGCAGTAGGGCGCTTCGAAAATCTGCTCCAAACGCTCAATCCAGCTTTCCGCATCCAAGGAATTCAGTCTGCCATCGAAAGTAGGGGGATGCTGGCGGGAAAATTGCTCCAAGGTACAACCGGCCTGTGGAGCTCTAGGCGCCATAAATTGGCCGCTAACCATTGACTGGAAGAATTGGGTAGCAGCCGCAACAAGAGGGTCCGGAGTATCATTCTGATTAGATCCAGAGGATCCCTCTCGGTTTGGGTGATTTCTAGTGCCGGGGGCCATGATCTACGTAAAAAAAAATAATGACAATGAAACAATCCTACACTGATGGTTCTAACTAGTAAAAACTATAATGTATTCAACCGTAAACAAACCTGGATTACTCGCGAGCAGGCTAGGAGCATCCTAGGAACTTTAACTAAAAATTTACAAATTTTTTTTTTTTTTTGAAAAGTCTACAGAATCAACCTGGCTCTGATACCAAATTGTAACACCCCCTTCCCGTAGGCTAGGAGTGCCACGTATTTTTCATAAAAATAATCCGGTAATAGATCCCATAATTTCATAATTTAAAAAAAAACTGAACTTTTATTATGCGGAAAAATGTCTAATAAAACTGTCTTCCAAAACATTAAATGAAATAAACTGAAATAAATTCATGTCATAAAAAAAACATGTTTATTTTAGAAAGTCTGAACTAAAAAAAATAAATGCTCCTTCTACTCCTGGCCTGCCTGCTCGTAATCATCATCTTCACCTGGGTGGTTAAAAACATGAAAATAAACTAAAATGAGTCGATGACTCAGTAAGAAATTTATCACAACGTAAACGTAATAAACATAAGATTTTCATAACAACTTTCATGCTGAGCTAAAAAAAAAATTCATGATTGTTCATGCTGATGCTTATGCTATGTATGACTGTCTTAACTGAATTAACAGACTGATCTCACTGATTTAACTGATTTATCTGACTGGCCAACACACTTAACTCTGTGTGCAAGGTTGTGCACCAGCCCCACATCCCGCTGCAGCAAGGGGAACTGCTGATAGTATTCTAGCATACTATGGTGGACCACGATTGAGTTCATGGCTTGCACACCACCCTGAACTGAACTGCATTGGTACCATGCATCTGAATGGCCATCTTATTAACTGATCTGATATTATCTTACACTTGAATTTAAGATGGCTTACGTATCTTATACACATGAGATGCATGACATACTACATACATAATCATAAATTCTGAATTTAAACATGATGCGGAATGACATGGTCGTATGCTATGCTAGATGACATGCTTGCATATGACATGAGCGGTTCATAAATAGTGGCTATCAATGAACTGGCTTGGATAATACATACATATAAGCTAACTGTGATGATCCTAATTTATGATCAAATTTACTTACCTCGCTGCGTGTCTTCTTGAATAATACTTCGTAACTTGAGACCTATATGAAATAATAACTATCACTAAATTGGTTTGGAAACACGTACTAATATCTTACTTAATTAAATCTACAATCTAAAAGATAGTGTTAAATAATTCAATAAGTCCTGATATTTAAATTACTTAAAATACTTATTTATAATTTAGATGAATACTCAAATTATTTTAAATAATTCTTAAACATAAATTCTTAATCTAAGTTTCATTTCCTAACATAATTATTAAATCTTATAAGAAACCTAATAATTTCTATTAAATATTCTTAACATCACAATTTTATTAAATTCTTAACATAATAAATTTATTAAATTATACTAAATAGACAAAAGAATATTAACAAAGTATTTGCAAACATCCTTATAAAATAACCTTTGACTACTATATTTATTTAAGAAAACTGACTTTTTTAAAAAAATGTAAAGTACAATAAAATTAATAAACTGCTAATAAAATAAAATCAATTACAAATTAAAATACAAGTTCATTTAAATAATTAGAATAATTTCTGTAAAAACATACAATTTGGCCCATAACATAAAACTATATTACATGAGCCCAACAAAAAAAATGAGCTCAACACTCTTGCAAGGCCTAGGGCCCAAAGCCCATCAAGAGAACCCACGGGTTCAACAAAACCCGAAACCCACTGCTTAAACACAAGAAACAGAGAGTTCGAGAGAGAGAGAGAGGATCTGCGATGGTGGCTCACCGAGGGAGGGCTGAGGCGATGGCGACGCTGGTGGCTGGGAGTGACCGGCGGCGCGACTGAGGTTACCTATGGTGGTCGGCACCGAGTGAGAGAAAGAGAGAGAGTTAGCCGAGAACTACCGAAATCAAAATCAAGGCTGCGGTGGTCGAGATCTTACCGGAATGGAGTGGGTGTGCTGGGGCTGAGCTGGTCGGCAGTTTCTGGTTCCACGGGTGGTGCTCTGATGTCCTATGGTGGTCGGCGGCGGTTGGAAGAATCTAAGGCTTAAACGGCAGTGTTTTGGTACTCTGGGTGTTTCAGAAACAGATGCTACGGAGTGGCTCACGAGATACTCCTCTCGTACGAGGTAAGCGATATTTATAATGGTAGCTAAATAGAGGAAAAAAATATATGGAGAGTTCTAGAAGGATAGAGACGTGCAGAGTGATTGAGAGTGTAGACGTGCATGAGTAGAGGAATACACGGCAATAGAGTTGGTGTTCCACTAGGACGTTAGCAAAACAAACAAAATCACCGAGAGAAACATACGGGTTGGGTGGTTTGAAGTTTTCAAACAGAGGCTAACAATGTGATGAGGTTCGGTGACTAGAACAAAAATTTAAACTTTAAATTTCAAAACAAAACCGTAGTAACAAAATCTGATACACTTTAGAAATCCTTACTAAAACAAAACTCTAACAAATCATAAATCGCAACTATAATAGAAAATATAAAGATAAAGTATATATAAATTCTGATAAAACTATAATCATAATAAAAATATAAATTCTAAAAATATAAGATTACTAGGAAAAATTACTTATATACCCTAAAATCAAAACTGGTATGTCACACTAGCGACCTCTTAATTTTTGCAATTTCTGTTCTGACTTCAAATTGGAATTTATCCAACCTAATTAAAATTCAATTGGAAAAATTTTGACATTGAATATGCCAACAGAATATATTTTACGTTAACATGTTTAATAGTTTTTTTTATCGGTAAAACAAAAATCTTATTGATGAGATTGATTGGCATAGCCCAAGTACGCTGGACATATACAAGAGTGACACCTATGCATTAGTGATGTATGAGGCTTGAGTGCTTGTATCTGTTCCTTTTTTTTTTTTTATTTGCTATCCACCATATGTTGCTAGAGTGCTTGTAAGGTTAAGACTGTGCATCTTGTTCTGCATCAGTTTTGTTACCCAGGACAACAATATGAATGGTGGACCAAGATTGAGGTCTTATGAATTCTTGATTTCTTTCTGTAATGGGCAGCATGACACTGCTGGGTGTCATTTTTCTGTGGGGTGGTGGAGCAGGGTGGTGAGCTGACAAGTAGCAGTGGGGAGATGAGATTTTATAGATGTCAAAGTTTTTTGTTTTGTGTGTGTGTGTGTGTGAGTGGGGGAGAGTTTTCGGAAATGCTTGAGTGCTAGTGTTAGTTTCCCCTTGGTGCAATCCACTAGGGGCGAAGATTATTTTAAGCTAAAGTTTGGTGATGCAGTAAAAGAAACAAATTTAATGAAGCTTAAGAGACGAATATTCAGATCCTTTTTTTAAATAAAATTTTGAGGGTGCGCGATGAAGTGAATTATAGTTTTGGTAGTTATGTTCGTGTCCAGCTTCTTTAGGATGCTTTCTTGTTAAAGTTTTGGGCATTCAAAAAATTATGTGCTTGGCCTGTTTGCTTTTACAGGAGTTTCATTACAATCAGCATGGTTTGTTGCTTTTAGAGGGACAGGGCATTTATCGCTTGGGTGATAACTGGTAAGAGCTTCCCAAAGTTCCCAAGAGCTGAGACTGTGTTAGGATCTGTATATTTTTCCTGAAGATGCCATATATAATACTCTTAACAGATAACAACTATTTGATGATAATATTGTATACCAGATGTTGATATAGTCAAGATGAATTGCATTGTATATCGGATTACGACATCACCTTTCCACATATGATTCATTAGGATGCCTCCCTTATCTTTACACCTTACCTTGGAGTATCATGTGGTGCCAATTCTGCTTGCATTGAACCGGGTGGTGTCAGTGTATGCAAGGAGTGTCATGCTCATTGTTTTGATGTTACAGTTTTAATGGGAGAGACTTTATTTGGTTGTTGCATGTATGGGCGATTCATTAGAATATTAATAGTCCCATGCTGGTGATGGCAAACAGAATCTTCACAGAAATATCTTCTCAGATTGTTTGAGTCTCACCTGCACTTTTGCTTTTTTACCCTATTTAACGAGTTCCTAAATTTTTAAGGGATGTTGTATTGCCAGTCTATGACTGTTATTGGGTTTGCTTATAGCTATATTTTACGTCTTGATTAGATTAGAGCTATTACTTATGTCTGCATTCTATCTGTTCTTTTGAGTTCTACCATCCACTGTTACTCATTAAGCCCTCGTTTGGTTAGATGAGATGAGATGAGATGAAAGTTGAAAATTGAATAAAATATTATTAGAATATAATTTTTTAATATAATTTTTGTTTTAGAATTTGAAAAAGTTGAATTGTTTTTTGTATTTTGTTTGGGAAAGTTGTAATGATTAGATGAGTTGAAATGGTTCATGAAAACAGACCAAGCCTAAATCTTTCTAATTGCATCCTCTGTTAATTTTTCATTAGAGTTTTGCTATGTACAAGTAAGTTTGCGTACCAATCTGCGTACTAATGTTGTTATCTTCATATTCTAAATTTAAATTAACACTGTTTTCAATAAAATCTACTTTCTGACCAATCATATTGAATGGGTGCGAATATTAGTGCGCAGAATCGCTTATAATTAGATTTTTCCTTTTCATTAATAGGTATCCAATTCAAGCTGGTGATGTCATTTGGATGGCACCATTTGTGCCTCAATGGTAAGTGAGAAATATGATCCCTTTTCTGTATGTAGAAAATGGTAATGTGTGGAACTGTCTTGCATCTTTCTCCAATATGGTTCAGATGAATTAGGCAATGACATCTTTGGCAACCTTTTCAGGTATGCTGCGCTTGGTAAAACTCGGTCACGATATCTTCTGTACAAAGATGTAAATAGGAATCCATTGTAATCTTATGCCAGTGAAGTATAAACATGGATGCAATTGAATGACCCAGACAACTGATTTATCTATGATATAAATGTGCGAATTACAACTACCACATGCCATGCATGCTAAGTTACATAAATAAAAGCCATCATTTGTGGTAAATCCCCCAATCTAATAGATATCTTAGTAAAAGGGACAGATTTGCTAAAGGAATGCTATTTTCTCTTCAAAGTTTACAAAAAATGCTGAGCAAACTGCATATACTTGTGATATAGTATAACATGATTTTGCACTGATCTGTTAGTTTCTTAAATTCTGGTTCATGTTGAACTCAGCTATGAAAAACCTAAATGATTCTTAAACCACTTGGAGGGTCTACACACATGAAACAATGGTACGGTTGCCCCAAAAAATGGTTTCCCTGTATTATTTCCAGTCACAATGTCATTTCATATGCTATTTCGACAGTAAGGTTTCTACTGGAGTATATGCTGGGAGCCTTGGTGCATGAATGAGCCATCTTGGTTCTCCATTGCGTGTCCCTTGTCTGGAATTGAACACATACATGGTAACAGGATTCTGAATGTCACAAAGGTAACAACAAAAATTAATTCAATTTCTAAGAGCCAAGATAAACTGAAGAAATTAGAGAAAAAGTTCAACCAAACTATATATAATATAAGATCAGTTTATTATGGAGAAAAATCAATATAGAGTTAGTTTTTTTATAATTTCTTTTATATATCAAACATTTCTCAAGTGTTAATATTAGTTATAGCGTATTATATTTTCCAATGAAAATGTTTGCAACGATGATAATTTCACTGCAAATAATGAGTATTTCTAACGAAATTTATATCTACAAAAAGTAGACCAGATTACGATTTTTCTCATTGTAAAAGCCCCACTTGTTGTAGTGGTCAATCATGTAGTACAGTTGATTTTTACAAAATTATGATATAAAAACCTAAGAAGATTTGATTCTCATGTATCCTTTTTGTGAAGAATAGCCAGAGGTTTGGACTCACTTTCACGCAAACTTTGAATCAATCAACTGTACCATATATCATCATATCATTCAAGTGTAAGTGTAAACCTTTCCATGCCCAACATCCATCGTAGCAGCCCAACATCAAATTTAATGGGGGCCGGGAGGAATAGATTATGAGAAATACTTTAATCATAAAATAATTATACAAAAATAATCTTACAAACTGATGTTGGTTATCAGATTGTAAATTTACTTTTATTGTAAAGCAGATCTGACGGATCGTATGAAAGCACATTAGTTTGTATGATTATTTTTAGATAATCCTTTTGTTTGTGACTGTAGCACTCCTAGATTATAGAGTAGAAACATTATGATGATCCGCATGCATATATATTTCCACGTGTCACATGATGGAGTAGTACCTAAGAATAAATCAATATTGGACCCCCACAAATAAAATGTGATGAGAGAAACCACCACCACCACCATCACCACCACCACCGACCCATTCCCTCACCACTCCTTTCCTCCATTTTCCCCTCAAAACACTTTGGTGGGGGATGTTCTCCATCACAGCCTTTCCCAAATCGGAATATTAGGATAAACATTAGCCTGCTTTTGTACAAAAAATTATTTATCTTTTCTAATCTACTTTCTCTAAAGTTATCATTAGTGGCAATAAGATGTCACAAATTCGCCTCGATCCACCCCCTCCAAAGACTTTCCAAATTCCCCTCCAATGACTTCCTTTTGATTAACACTCTGACTAAAATGGTACCACTCATATATAATGTCAGAAAATTATAGCCAATCAAATTTTTATATTCGTGTGAAAGATAATATTGGTTATTATCCTATACTCATGTATTACAGTACTGTGGTACTACTCGGATATATAATCCACTTTTTGAAAGATGTTGAGCGATAAAAAAAAAAAAAAAAAAAAGAACTTAAATTTAATTAGGACCCTAGCTAATGGGTCACTTAGCTCAACTATAGTAAAGTTTTTCTTTTTCTTTTTAAATTTTTTATCCTCGACCGACCAACATGAGTTTAGAATTTAACCGTTCCTACACAAGAGAGATGGATTCAAGGGAGGAGATCATCTCATTTATTTGCAAGTTTAAGGAATTGTTTGGACAGTGAGATGAGATCATCAGATGGTTTTAGATAAAAGTTAAATAAAATATTGTTAGAATATTATTTTTTAATATTATTATTATTTTGAGATTTGAAAAAAAATTAAATTGTTTATTATATTTTATGTGAAAATTTTAAAAAATTGTACGTAATAATGAAATGAGATGAGATAAGATAGGTTGAGAGTGTTTTTCAATCGAAACGACTCCTAAGTTTTTATTGTAAATCAAATCGCGTACCATGTCATGAGCTGTGTCCTAATTCCATGCCGATTTGCAAATATAATTTTTGACCGAGAAAATGCCAGCTCTCAATGAATATCTAGTAGTACGTACACCATAGTGTGAAAAGTTACCAAACGCATATTATGAAACCATGATCTTCATGAGAGGCGCCTCATTGACATTATTGGAAAAGGTCTTGTAATTAAGCTGTTTAATTAAAGTCTTGGGTTGACTATTTAGATCATGATATCAGAGTATATATATATATATATATATATATATATACAAGCTATAATCATGTATATATCTTGATTAATGTGAGCCCTCCAGAAACAAATTACTTCGAAAAGGCTCTGATCCCTCTCCGGCCCCGTATTACACTAGAAATTGGTTTGAAGCGATGTGTGGATATTGACATCACACTTATCATCAGTGCCTTTATATATTCATTAATCTTTGACATTAATTTATCATCTACAAATATTATTTTTCGGGGGGAAAAAAATTCAATTTAGCATTAATAGACAAGTACTACAAGATCAGTTGAATCATATATATATATATATATAGTCCTATATATATATATATACATGATCAATATGGTTAAGTACTTTTAGGAAAAGTCTCTTTAAATTTTGTCCTAGTTGTGGGATTTTTCATATGAAAATTATATATTAATATGGTAGGTCATGTGTCTATATATGATGGCTACGTACGTTTCACCGGCCAAGAGATTCCTGGAAACCGTGATTTAATTTACGTTTTCCATCATCGAAAAGGTGGCTGTTTAAGAATTCCTTCCTAGTTAGATCTCCCCCTACCCTATGCTTATCTCGATAAGCTTTCATAATCACCACTCTTAATCTAGGGCAACTTTAATGGTGGCAGATGTGATATTAAAACCCCATGCCTGGCCTGAAGGTGTGAGCAATCAGCAATCGGCACTCCCTAAATGATCATGATCACTTCAATAACAGCTTTTATGTGAAACGAAAGCACTAATATTCCCATGATATGTCCCTCCAATATATATAAATAGTTTGTCTATATAAAGTCTCCATTTAATATCATACAGTAGTACTATTATATTTTTTAAAAAAAATTAAAATTACAATAATATTATTTTTAAAATGATGTTTTTTCTCTTTTTACCTCTTTTCATTAATGAGATTGCACACGCAATCTTCTACTTAGAACTGTAAATAAAATTTCTCATATAAAAGAACTGGAAGTTTGAGTCTCCATTTCATTCCTAGAAAGGAAAAATGCAGAAAGCCAAAAAAATCTTGGTTAGGTATATAACTAGATGAATTAATTAAATTGCCAATTAAGTACAATGGAAAAAAGGGCTAGCTGATATCCAATTAGTACATGATGATCAGAAATAATAAATATTGGTAATATTATTGCTGAACTTTTTGTAGCTTTCTGTCATGAATCTGATATATATATATATATATATATATATATATATATTTCAGTTAATTTATAAGTATTAAATTTGCTTAAGATAGAGAATATGCAGTACTTGTAAGTAGCTTTTCTACCAACAATGTACGTACGTACATGAGCTTATAAAATATTGTTATAACATTTTTCTTTTTAAATTCAATATTCTTACATAGATTTTTCCAAAAGTGATCTCCACGCATGAGTACGATATTATATATCAAATCCTGGAAGTACTTTAATTTGACACATCTTGTGAAGAAGATCAATTACCTGCATTCACTACAAAAAAACGAGTATTTATGACAGATTATTTGTGACGATAATGACTATTTATAACGAAAATATATTTATTTTAATAGAAAATAATCATTTTCGCAAGAAATAACTGGTCACAAATAAACAGTTTTTTTATAGTGATTATTATTGAGAGATGATACAAATCATGAAACACTCGACAGCCACACCCATTCATGATATAAATTTTCTTTTTTCATGCAGCAAAAGAAGGATCAAAGTTGAGAGATCATCACTTTCCACTTGTGATCCAGTACTTGCGATATATAGATATTATTAGATTTTGCTGCCCAAGGATCATGGCAATATATACTAGCTAGTATATTATCACCATCCAGCTCCTTACAGATAATAAAAGTACATGCATGCACTGATCCTATATATATATATATATATATATATATATATATATATACACACACTAGCTGGATCAGTGCATGCATGTTTCTTCTCAGCAATGATAGACCATATTCTTATAAGATTAATAATTCATGAATATATTAGGTTGATCTTAAAATAATTTTATGATCTCTCTCGTCTGCATTATTCATATTACAAAAAGCAAATTAGCAAGCTGGGACAAAGACCTAATTTATCTTATCGACAAGTTCTTCTGGTGTCTTCTAGCTAGCCAGTATACTTTTTGTTTCTGGGCTTCTCCTATTTGCCCTGAAATTTGATTCCAATGACGTTACCTTTTTAGATTGATATATTGTTAATGGTTTCTTGCGTGAGAGGATATCATTTTTTTTTTCAGATTTTTTTTTTCCTCCTGTATTGTGGTTTGTGCACTTACGTAGTACGTACTTCTGGTATTTTGATATTATCTTAAAGTAATTAATATTGTAGCATGTTATGTCACTTATAATTAATTTCTACATTCATGCATGGGAACCAAAATGTTGGCGTTGCGTCAATTAACATTAATTAGAGTCAATTTAAAAAATGAAACTAATATTGGCCGATCTGGAACAAAAAGAGCTTGCTTTTTTTTTTTTTGGCAATAAAAAGAGCTAGCTTTAATGCTTTCCCTAAAAGAAGAAACTATATAATATATATATATATATATATATATATATATATGTATCTATGCTATAATTAATTCACCTAATTATTGGAGCAAATAGGTTAGTAATTGAGGAAATATCAGTAACCATTTCAGCTTCATATTCTAATCAAACGATGTTACAGAGTTTGGACCACAAAAACAAGAAGAAACTATACATTCATAATTAAATTATCTCAGTACTCCTTGATCTACACACACACATATATATCGCCTATATCTTAAAAGCGCCTATTCTCATATGAATAGTAATGAATAGTATTTTTTTAGACACTTTTTATTCCGCATATACCCCTATGTAACTGACTATTATTACAATTGTGCCCTTTTAGGTCTTCAATTTTACAAAAAAGTACATAAATAGCTTACTATAATTACAAAAATTGCCATTAAAAATCCTTTGCCGTGTAGTATCTTCTAAGAGTAATTCTACATACAATCGTGAAATGTGTAAACGTCGCATAATCGCTTTGAAAAAGAGTGGGGTCTACTATTAAAAAATTAATTTTTTTTCATATGGGCACTATGTTTTATTCACTTTTTTCAAAATGATTACGCGACGGTTGCACAATTCACATTTACAAATATATTTTCTCATCTTCTAAAGGTTTTGAACTCTTTTAGTGTATTGACAAAAAATGACCCTGACTTTTTTTAGATGGGTTGGCATGCGTGCAGTATGACATAGTCATATAAGCTCATAGGTATATATATACTAGGCATGCACATGAATTGTTTTTGAAAAATGTTAGTCTTCCTACTGCCTCCCTCTAGAATTTTATTTTTATATTTATTTTTATTTGTTAATTAAAGAAATATTTTTTTAATGATGTTGTCTATTTTTAAAAAAAAATATTGAAAAATGTTAAAAAAAAATACATTGAAAAAAAGCAAAAAAAAAAAAAAAAAAACACATGAAATACCCTAGCGGGAGCCCTCAACAAAGCAGCGGTGGCTGTAGAGCCACTTTTTTTTTTTTGAAAATTGCAGCCTGTGAAAAAGCAAAAAAAGAAAAAAAAACCCACATGAAATACACTAGCGGGAGCCCTCAACAAAGCAGCGGTGGCTGTAGAACCACTTTTTTTTTAAAAAAAAAATTGCAGCTCGTGAATAGTATGTCTTGTTCGGAATAACGCTAGCTATGTTATCATGTATATATTTATGGAGAAGAGTCCAAATTAAATTAGACAAAGCTAGCTAGCTAGCATATAATTATGTATATCATGTGGTGACGATCAAATCATGCAGCTAGCTAGCTAGCATGCACGTAATTGGTGAGTCATGAAACCAAATTATTTATTTCATATTGCATTATTACTTGATCTATATCTTATTTACGTTTCTATCAATTCTACACTATTCTATAGATCGCCATTTGCAGCATCGATCGGTTTATTAATCTGACCTATACTACACGACTCACTAATCTTATTTTTATCTAACTCTTTTATTGAGCAAACAAATTTGAATTCGTCGACTTTTAGTTACTACATACCGTACGACATTATACGCATGCTGCCATGCATACATTGGACAATTATATTTGATTGTAATTTTGACATGCATTATTATTATTATTATGTTGCTTATAAACTTGATAATATTTATGTAAAAAATTGTGGTTATAAACTTGGTGATTTTAAATATGCAACTCTCATGAACTTGTCCATTGAATAGTGATTTTGTATGTTGGCCCATTTATATAAATAATGGTATTTTTAATTAGGTGTTTTCAGAATCTGCTTTTAAAGAGTTTTTATTTAATTAATGAATTGTTACTATTGTATACTTTTGCAAAGAGATTTTATTTTTGTATAAATTTTTTTCCCTCCAACTAGACGCTACGTACAAGCTGGGGCATACGTGCCTTGCACGTAGCCTCCTTACTAGTATCAATATATATATATATATATATATATATATATATATATCACAAAAAGACTAATTAATCAAGCCCATGAGCTTCATACTCATTGGAATGACACTATATATAGTGATTATTACTTAATAAAAAAAATTAGTTTGAAAATTGTTTGTGAGAACTTTTTGTTTCAACTTTAATAATTCCTACCTTAAAATTTGGCTTTTGCTTATAAATAATGAATAGGTGGTGAACATATATCATTTTCAAGCAGAAGCTCCCATTTCATTCATGATATGCATATAATATATATATATATATATATATACATATACATACATATGCATATAATATATATATTTAGTATTAAAACAGCAGTCAATGTCAAGGGTGTCTTAATAGCCCCAATAACACAGGGCTGCCGGAAGCCATCATGATTGCATGGGGTTGGCTAAAAATGCTTATGGGCCCTAGCTAGAAACATCTTTGTGCATGACTACCTATAGAAAGCTTAATTTACGCGCGCCTTCTACTTCATGATCATTTTAGTCTAATGATTTCGGAAAGTGGCCGCCCATTAATGATCAGACGGAAGAAGAAAAGGTTCATGCATGGGCAGCTATATGATGTGTATATGATCATGCATGTACTTATTTATCTTAGAAATATATTATTTGTGCATAGCTAGTCTATGGAGATCAGCTTTGCCCTCAGCACCACATGATGACATACAGTACTTTTCCTAATCACTTAAATCCTTGATATCCTTGTGCTATTTCAAGTTTTAAATAATAATGTTGAAGCCTCTTTGAGTCATACAAGGATGCATCCAATTGGCTCTGATCTCATTTGTGTAATATATAACCTGAATTGAGTATAGGAAGGTGGTGAGTAGGATTAATCCAGTAAATTTCTTGAGAGAGAAAAGTTTGTGTCCTTAAATAATGATTCTAAGAGACTCAAATTCTAACCTTAAGCCCACCGTTTGGATTCAGAAAGTGTTTTATCTCATCTCATCGTTACAGCTTTTTTAAATTTTCACAAAAAATATAATGAATAATTAATTCAACTTTTTCAATTCACAGTTTAACTTTTTTCAAATTCTAAAATAATAATAATATTAAAAAATAATATTATAATAATATTTTTTTCAACTTTCATTTTTTATTTTAAAACCATCTCATCTCATTTCTGAATCCGAACCTAACCTTAAGTACTGTTCTTTTGTAATTTTCTTGAATTCTAACAAATAGTCTCATGCCACTTCAAACCAATAGTGTGAGATCACTTAAACGTAACCGTGCCGCCAAGGAGGTAAATGAGATAAGTCGATCGATATATCTCACAATATTACTTGAGAGGGATAATTCTTTTTCCTTTATAATGATTTCAAGGGCTACAATCATAATCTTGAAATAGAAAGCACTATACTAACATCCGTCTCATACCAAAAAGATCAGTTACATTAATAGAGAGTTTTCTTAATGATCATTTATGTAATTCACTTTTATTTAGTTCATGCCATACACTACCCAACTTTGGAAGCTAGCATATGTCCATATATATGATATGTTCTCACAAAATCATGAGAAATTTTTTAGCCGCAAAGAGATCTTACAAAAATAACCCACAAACTGACCTGTCTTGATGTGATATATTAGATTGTAAATCTATTTTTATTAGAAAATAAATCTGACATATCATATATATGAATCATGATGCCAATTTCATGTGGGTTTACTTTTGTGGGATCTCTTTGTAACTATAACACTTCTCCAAATTAATCTTTGTGGTTATAGCACTTATCAAATACGGTACTATTATTTGTATTTAAGTCTTGTAAAGAAACACTAACGAATTAATATTGTACAGCATTGAATAAAAATTATAGTACACTTTACGCTAATTAATGACATTCAATTAGATGACACCCTTAATCGATCGGATAATTAATAATTAAGAATATTAGAATTTGTAATGTAATATCATTGTATCATGTATAGGAATAAAACCAACCGAATTGCATATATAGACTAGCCACTCCCTCTAGGAAAAGTCCAACAGGCCAGGACTATGTGATTAAGATTAGGCAAAGTCCTTGTTGATTCTTAATCCCAAAAGGGGCATTCTGTTCTAGGTGATGAGTCGCTTATACTACTCTCTCTCTCTCTCTCTCTCTCTTTCCACTTTTTATATAAAACAAATACCTTCTCACAAACGACACTATACCTAATGAAGGTTCCTTCGGCACAAGAAGGCATATTATACCGTACTGGCACTTACTGAGAGGTGAGGAATGAGGTCAAAGGAAATTGGGATGACCCACTTCAGAATATCATCAAAAGCAAAGGTCTTCAACTGAGACCAACCATTCCCCTTGAATGCAATTTAGCAGTACCCAATCAAACTTAATGCGTGAAAAATAACCCTCAAGATCTCAATTCATTTTATTATATATTAATATGGTTATGATCATATGAATATGCTAACTACTATGTCTTTGTTTTAATAATCCTATCTGTGGAACCAAATGTGCCCCATTCCATATCATCCTTGCTAGCTTGTCCCTCACTATGAGTGACGCAAAACTCTTTATTTTAGAGAGAAATGATCATGCAACTTGGACTTCTAGCTTGGAAGATTGAAATGTGTATTTATATATAGCCAAAAAGGAAAATTCAAAGCAAGTTGCAGAAAGTATTGTCTTTGAAGTCAGCCTGCAGTACTCATTATATATTCGTTTTCAGGGAAAAGATTAGACAAATCTAAATCCCCTTTTGCCAGTATCAAACGTTATTAATCTTCATTAGCCTCTTCATGCATGTTTTGGCTGCCTGATTAAAGTGATCATAAACTGATAATTCGCAAGTAACTGCAAATTAGATCGATCTCTTACTTTAGAGGTTTAAAGTTTCAGGTGTATGGTGCATGATCTTCAGAATATCTACAGCTTTCTCTTCTTATTTATTGATTCCCTCGATAGGTAAATGCCTCGTTTTTTCTGAGGCATGTCTGTTGCTTCAGAAGAACTTATTTAAGTGGTCATAAGAAGTTATTCTTCCTGCAGGTTGTTGCTAAAGAGCAGCAGTAGTACTAGTCTGGCCTAGTAATGTACACATAATAAGGTAGAACATGAAAGCTAGTGCTACAAACTTCGCATGAATCATGAAAAGAAACCCAACCATGTTCTGTGGCAATTTAATAATCATGGCTTAATTCATAAATTATCCCTTACTGATCTTATGCAAACCATTACCGGCTTGATCATGACCCTAGCTAGCTCATGATTTCTCTTTGAAAGCATGATTAATAGCATCTCGATAACCAATAATATTTCTTACCTAGCCTAGCTATATATAATCTATCTAGACACTTCCCCAAGTGGCGCGCAAGGATAACTTTTCTCCACAATGCATGTATCCGAATCCTAGTAGATATTGACAGAAAATGGCCCAATGGAATCAAAACTTTCTGAGTTTTTCATTGCAGCGCGTGGAGATGTTAAGGAAGTTGGACCACTCAATCTCCACCAAATATTCTCGAGACAATACAGCTTTTAAATCAAAGGTCAAGACATCAAACATGTTAACGCATCAAGTAAGGCTATTATCTTTGTATCCTTTGATCAATTTCCTTATGGCAGCTAACAAATTGGGTTTAATTCACACCAAAGAAACAGTACTCTGCCTTTTGGCTTGGCATGCATGAAATAAGCCAAAAGAAACTATGAATTAGCTAGAGAGATAAAAAAAAGTGAGTACATTCAATTCACACGAGTACCTGCGTTTCAATACATGAATTTCTGCTTTATCTAACTGTTAACTGCTATAACTGATTCCGACCCATTTTCTTCCTTTTACCGAAAGTTACATGATAAAGCTGATCTGGGTAGCTTGTAAAGCATTTTCAAGTCTTATATTGGACGTGGAGACATAAATTCTACCACTTAAAGATGAGGAGCATTATGCTTTTTTTGAAAAGCTTGAAATAGATCAACTGTGAATTAATTAATGGCCGGGATAGGTTGAAACCAGAAGTTATACCTATCTGATGAAAAGGATAGAAACCACCAAGAAGATATATATAGCTAGATACTTAATATACAGTGAGATGAGTTTCATGATGGACTAAAAAGGAGTACAAGATTCAAGTATATCAAGCCAAAAATCACTACAAACTTCGAGACGTAGGTGAATAATATATGTTCGAGATGCTTAAAATATATATAAAAATAAAAACCAATTGCATCAGTCAACTAATTGGATTCTAGATAGAATAACAATCATATAAATTTAGAAAAAGTAGCAAATTTTTGAACCTTCTATACTAAAGATAAAAAACTGCATATTTTTTACTATTTTTTCTGCTTGTCTACATCTGCACGCTCGCATGACCATTTATAGTTAATGTTGGGATACGTACACCCGGCCAGTATAACGCGTTCCATGCGTGTCAAGTTCAATTGCATGTCATAGATACAGAACAAAACAAAACGAAAAATAATGATGCTTGGACGGCCCTGGCACAGCATTAGATGCAGTAGTAGTACCCTTGTATATATGTAAATAAATATAAATATTCTGCATTTACTATATATTTTTGTGTACATATATGTATGTAAAGAAGAAATTATTATATAAAGGACTTGCTGAAATCATTAACTGATACATTAATCTGTTGCTTTTTCGGTCAATTGGTGGCATGCAAATCGAGTACGCAAAGATAAATCTGAATTCTTATCATGAGTCCGTCGTCTTGATTTGAAACTAAGTGGACATGCCCTCCTAGCTAGGAGCTTTGTTGATCATGTCTTTCAGAAGTATGCTGCAAGTTAAAGAAGCTGCAATATACGTAGAAAATAACATCATTCTCTTAGTATCTCATCACGTGACATTAGGTTCCGTTTGGACAGTAAAAGTATTTCATTTCATCTCATTTTATCATTATAAAATTTTCAAATTTTCACATAAAATATAATAAATAATTCAATTTTTTAAAATATCAAATAATAATAATATTAAAAAATAATTTTTTAATAATATTTTATTTAATTTTAATCTTTCATCTCAACTCATCTCATCTCTACTCACTATCCAAACGACACAAATGATTAAAGTGAAATATTATAAAAACTTTTCCAACCATGCATTTAATTATGTCATGTCACGAGATGATAAACATAAGGAATGGTATATAAATAATAGCTAGCATTGCTCTTACGCGAACTGCTAGACATTAATTATAAGCTTTACTCAGTACTACATATTGATCAAATGCTGCATTTCATCATCAGGAGCTTAATTAGTAAGTATATATTATAGATTTGAGGGAATATGTTGCACAAGCTGCATAAAAATGAGATGTCAGACAAGCTTTCACTAATAAACTGATAAACAAGTGTTCCAACTAGTTCCAAGCTCAGTTTCTTATTATTTTCACCCTTTTTTCGTACATTAATATAACTTATGGTGAGTACCCAAAAACCACTCGTTTGGCTTCTTAAAAGCGGGACTTTTAAATTCTGCTTTAAAGATATGCATGGTTCCATTAACTTGACTATCATTTCTTGGATTGGTCCAAAATCATCTGGAATCAGATTTGGTAAAACTATGTAACAAAATATCGATCCATCTTTGTTGCAACCCTACACGTGTTTTGCTCTAAAACTTTTGGGAGTTTATGTGAGCAGTGCATTACCAATATAATGGCTAGCTGGAACTGTGATGATCAATATGCTCCTGTGGAGGAATCACGTTCAATTATTCTCGAGACTAATTTGAAGATATCTTTTGTTGCTTTAACAAAGTGTTGGATGCTTGTCACCTCTTTTCAAAGTTTAGATGTGAAATTCCAAAAGAATAGGTCAAAGTCCCTTCTTCGCACAATGATTCCTCTTACAAACCTCACTACAAAATGGCTGGGCCTTTTCCTATCTTTTTTGTGCATGCTTCTATAACAGAAGAACTTTAGGGTCTTGGGGTTCTCAAAGGCTGTTTGTGAGGGAGGGAGAAAGAGAAAAAGGAGGCTGTTTGTGAGAAGAGAGAAAGAGAGAGAGAAAAAAAGGAGGGTGTTATTGTCATTCTCAACACACACAAGGACAACTAGGTACTCTCAATAAAGCTAGGGACACCCACTTGCGTTCTCTCATCAACCTTGAGGAAAAGAATCAAGCATTACATCCTCTCCCAAATGCATATTTAAAACCTTCACTTCACCCCATCTCATGGAAGCCAAAACACTCCATTCTTTCACAAACATGGCCACCATACAAGCTGCACCCAACAAAATTTGTTTCTCCAGTTATCTCTATTCCCTCTCCCAAACACCTCACAGGCTCAGAAACAGAATGTTGGCCACATGGACCCCAGACCAAGAGCTCAACCAAGTGAGGCAAAGGTCTGGGGCAGACATGAAGAGGAAGCTCAAGTGGTATGATTTGGTAGCCCTTGGTGTTGGTGGAATGCTTGGTGCTGGAGTCTTTGTCACAACTGGTTCTGCAGCCAACCAACACTCTGGCCCTTCCATCTTCATATCATATATCATTGCTGGAATATCAGCCCTACTTTCCTCCTTATGTTATACCGAATTCTCGGTTCAAATTCCTGTTGCCGGAGGTGCCTTCAGCTATCTTAGAGTGACCTTTGGTATGCATATTTTTTTTGTCACAACCCTTTCCTTTTCCATTTCACTGTACTGGGTCTTTCCTCTTTTTGGCATACTCCATTTTCTTCTTCACTAGCTCTTCTTTCAGTGCTTTATTTTGAAACTATATATATATATATGTAGGAGAGTTTGTGGGTTACTTTGCTGGAGCAACCATACTAATGGATTATGTATTATCCAACGCTGCGGTAGCAAGAAGTTTTACCGACTATGTAGTCTGTGTTGTCGGAGCTAATGATCCAGACTCATGGAGAGTGAAAGTGGACAGCCTAGTAGAAGGTTACGATAAGTTGGATTTCTCGGCTGTCGCTCTTATTCTCCTTCTCACTCTCTGTCTATGCCATAGGTTTGCTTTCTTACCATATATATAAAATTACTAAGCTTTTCTTGATCTTGGTGCACAAAGTTTTCGTTGTTTGCTATATCTTTCATTGACGTGGGTTAGTGGGCATATGGCTTGGTTATTTTTTGATATTGGCCTATTTCTCGAAGACATATTAAATATATATATTAATTTCCCATTGATGAAATAGTTTTTTCCCTAATTTTAGTGGACAATCAGGCAATGGTTTTTATTGTTTAATTCAGTGGATCTCAATAGTGATGGAGGTCTGTTTTGATATTGCAGTACAAAGGAAAGCTCTCTCTTGAACATTACTATGACAGCCTTTCATATAGTTTTCTTTGGATTTATAATAATTGCTGGCTTCTTCAAGGGGAGTGCCAATAACTTGGTAAGCCCTGGAGGACTAGCTCCGAAGGGTGTTAGAGGTATTCTTGATGGAGCAGCCATTGTTTACTTCAGCTATATTGGATATGATTCAGTTTCAACGATGGCAGAAGAGATCCAAAACCCTTCAAAGAGCCTCCCTGTGGGGATTGTTGGTTCAGTTCTCATTGTTTCCGCACTATATTGCCTTATGGGTTTGTCTTTGTGTATGATGATTCCATATGATAAGGTACGTAACTAATCTAAATTTGATATACCAAAAACATCATGCATGTGTTTAATTGCTTAAGTACTCTTAGTGCACATTCTAATTAATTTATATATGGTAAATCTTCATCAATTGTTTTAATTTAGATACCAGATAAAGCTTCATTTTCTGCCGCTTTCCAAAATATTGGGTGGAAATGGGGGAGCAATGTTGTCGGGGCAGGCGCAAGCTTGGGAATTGTTGCTTCTCTCCTGGTTGCCATGTTAGGTCAAGCTAGGTACCTTTGTGTAATTGGAAGAGCCCGTCTGGTGCCGTCATGGTTGGCCAAGGTTCATCCTTCAACAGGCACCCCATTGAATGCCACTCTCATCCTGGGTAGGTAATTTATAAACCTATAAATTATATATATATATATATATATATATATATATATATATAATCTAGATCTCCAAACGCATGAAGAAAACACAAAATGGAGCAATCCAAATTGTGTCTGCCTTGTAATTAACGAGATGTTGCAAGAACAATGATCTGTTTATGATACTTCCCCCAAATGTTCTCGTCATTTGTTCAGTCAGTACTGCTCCTTAATTTTTTGGGTTGGGTTTGAGACTTTGGATTGGGTGGGCGCTTAAGTTTTATGATATGGTACTATGTTCCTTACCATTAATCCTGTTCAAGGTCTATCCATATTGATAATGGGGGCAACATTAACACCACAAAAAAGGGATATAAAACTCACACGAGTACATCCGGGTCGGAGACCTTTTCATTGATAGGTTAGAAAGAAAACACCCCGACCCCAAATTTTGTAGCTAAATCCAACTTCCTTTGGCCACCTAAATAGCTGCATATATATCAGATCAATACTGACCAATAATGGAACAACTTCTATATATATTTGTTTATTTTTCCACTATATATGCTTCCTCATGTATATATATTTTCCTATTTTTCCCATTCCAAGTGGTGAAAAGTGAAAACCATATATATAATGCTTTCTTCTGTGCGATTTAAAAACTTGTTTTTGACAAATATATGAATGTACATGAAATAAAATTCCATCATTAAAATGATCGTCTCATCCACTCCTGATCATGATCATATAGGAATCTGTACGGCTACAATTGCACTATTCACGGAACTCCAGATAGTCATTGGAATGGTCAGCCTGGGCACACTCTTGGTGTTCTACCTTGTGGCCAACGCTCTCATATACCGAAGATATGTGATAATTGGCAAGAACCCAGCTTCACATGCCTTCTTGTTCCTCTTCCTTCTCTCATCTTGTGCTCTTGGCGTCTCCATATCATGGAAGCTCAAGCAACAATGGTGGAACCTTCCCTTATTTGGGGGATCCATGATCATCATCACTGCCATCTTCCACTACTTCATGGTACCAGCTTGTGATCAACGCCAGGATCCCTCGGAATGGTGGGTGCCATTTATGCCATGGCCGGCGGCAATATCAGTCTTCCTTAACGTCTTCCTCATGACCACACTGAATATGCTCGCATTTAAAAGGTTTGCAATTTGGTCGGGATTCATAACTTTGTTCTATGTGCTGTATGGTGTTCATTCAACTTACCAAGCAGAGGAGTTTGAGAATATGGGTGTTAATGAAGTGAACTCAAACTTGTCGACGCCACAGACTAAGGCAGACATTCATCGAGTGCTTTGATTATATATAGAATTTGCCCTGGAAAAGAGAGGGGGAAGTTGAACAAAGTGAGCTCATGTGTTAATGCTTCAAAATCTTTTATTTCTCCTCTTTAATTTCATTTAAATCGAGCCCTTTAGTTTCAAAGGTTGTTACAGTGCTCACTTACGGAATTTCATTGAAAGAAAGATCATGGAATTTACTTGAACGGGGAACATAAAGTGACGATCGAGAGAGAGAGAGAGAGAGATCAGAGAGAGAGTTTCGCTTATGTAGTTTCATTTGGTTGCACTTTGTTTCTCTTTGATTCCATGGAACTGTACTGGAATGGAGATGACACCATCATAAAATTGGGAAAGGTGTCAAGAGAATTCCCTATTTGGTAGTGGGGAAGGTGACCTGATGGAGGTCATTTTGGGCCATAGCAAGTAATGATGGACACAATAATAAACCTCTCGGAAAGGATGACCTACAGACACTATATATATAGTCCTTCATTTTTTTGTCACTATCTAGCTCATCCAAAATAAGCAACTTTTATCGTCACGCAGAGAGAGAGAGATCTGCTCAAAGACTTTTTCATCTCAAAGTACTAAATACGCAGGAGCTGGATCCTATTGAATCCAACATCCTATAAAAACTAGCTAGCTATGGGTTACCGCGCGCGGTGAAAGATTCTTGGATATATAGGCATGCAGGGACCGGGACGATTTGCAAGAGAACAGTAGTTTTTCATTAATGGACTGCAATATTAATGCCTTTTCAACAACTGAAGGGTCGTAATTATAAAAAGATTCACATCCATGCTTTCTCCGCAAACACCGCATGCATTAATTAAACAGCTTCATAAAAATGTAATCTTTTTGTTTGAATGTCTCTTTTCTCGGTTTGAATCTCTCTTTCATCTCATATAACTTTTTCTTTTGTCACAATGATTTGTAATTGAATGAAACCATATATATTCGAATTAATAGCTGAACCAAACTGAATAACGACTAGTAAATTTGACTCAAAAGAGTTGTTAGGCCTCGGTTTGGTCCAATTTTCAGGTCCTGTATTTTAAAAAAGAAAATAATTTATATAATATTTTATATAACTGTATTTTAAATGAGAGATATTTTTATAAAATAATTTATAAAAATAATAACATTTTATAAAAAAAATCATTCTTATAATATTGTTATGAATTGTATATATATCATCATTCTTATATGTAAAATTGCTGATAAGAAGACATACATTCTGACAAATCACAGAGAATCATGATGAAGGTGGGTCATATTGTTTCCCTCTATATATATTCAAGATAATAATGATTGGCCCAGAAAGATTTATCCAACGATGGTAGGTTCGAATATTAGAAGTCTGGTTTGTCATTTCCAAAACAAACTCTAGACATCTATCTAGTTCTCATATTAATGTCTCTACTTTAATTTTCTGCTCCTCCACTTATCCCTTAGGCTTCCTAGCCTGTAGTTAATTTTATACTAATTAATTAAGTTGATTTTTCCTCTTGAAATAGGTGTATGTATATATATATATATATATATATATATATATATCCCTTTGGGTCTAGATTATACGTACTCATCATGTTAATTTGCCACCATGCATGATGATTTCTTGGCTTTTTTTCTTTTTCCTTTCTCATTTATGCATATACCAATAGTTGTGAATATGATCTGAAAGTATAAATCATCAAAAAGAAAAAGAAAAAAAAAGATTATCATGATAAAATCATAAGTGAATAATCTTTTATTTTCGAGAGGATAAATGCGAGCATTTTTCCAAAAAATATAAACACAAATGCAATCCCGATAACATCCTCTAGGTCAACATACATCACCAATAGTCCCGCAGACACATGATATATACTAACGTAATATCACAATTATAATCTCTAGCTAGCAACAATATTAACAACATGGCCGGTGTCGGCATGCAAACACCAACAAGCTAGCACAAGAATAATCTTAAAAAATAATACAAAGTTTCAAATCTTTTGTATTAGTGGAAAATTCTACATTATGGCCTTAATCCTAACCTTCAATTACCTCTATGTATACAATATCTCTTGTTGTTATTTCTAGTCATTGGAAGCGTGTACTCCTCCAAGCACATAGAGCTTGATTACAACCTGCCACCTCATCACCTTCGAGTGAGCCACTGTATCAAATAGAAAATCCAGGTTATCGAGCCCCAAAAGTTGGCCACCAAGCTGCATTCAACCACATGATGAGATGCACAAACTCACTAGCCACCTAGTACAAAAGCGGCGCCAAGACACAACTGACCGGCTGCCATGACACCATCAGGTGAGGTTGGAGAAACAGATGCATGATTGACCATCTAACAACAAACGTGAACCATAGAGCCCACTAAACTACATCATTGTATTCTAGACTGCATTGAGGCATAAATACAATTACATCATGGCAAGTATATATCCCCACTAAACTGCATGCATGGCTACAAATCACGAAGTTGAGCCACCAAGTAAGGGTGAAGTAGCCACCATCATGAATTGTATCGAAGTTTTGAAGATTTAAAAAGAAAAAGAAAAAGAGGATGGTACCTATCAGAGTTTTGAAGATGCATTCATAAGTACTACATACCTTGGCGGCCCATCATATAATTACAAAAATATATGAAGCTCAATCCCTTTTGTTGATGTTTTATTGTGTGTGTTGAAGCCCAATTGGCTTGTGTATAAGCCCATACCAAACAAGAACAAAAAGCCCAACCCCATACCCTATACAATGTCATTTTGAGCACTTGAAGGTTAAAATCCCAACTTTTTCTTCTTCCCTCTCTCTCTCTCTCTCTCTCTCTCTCTCCTTCCTTATTCTCCCACACTCCATCCATAGGCGGCCACCACCTCGAAGCCACAAGTCGAAACTACCCCGCCTCCTCTGCCACCGTCTGACCACCACCCACCGCCCCTATTCTCTCTCTCTCTCTCTCTCTCAACTCAACGCCTCTCATCTTTCCTGCTGTCTCTCGATTCCCAATAGAGAGAGTGATCGTGTCGTCGCCCTCCATCACTGGCTTCGTCTCTACACATTGCCGTCCTCTAAATCCCGGCACCACTGCGAAACCCCAAAGAAAAAAACCTGTGTTGAACGCCTCTTCCCCCATCTCTGTTTCTCTCCTGTTGTAGGCGTCGTGATCTTCCAACATCACCATCGGTCATGTAGCCTCACATCGTGATGTTGTGCACCGTCGCAACACCCCACCATCGACAACCTCTCCGCCGTGCAGAGGCTCCCACCCCTACCCTCTCAGTTTCTCCCTTCGCTTCTCCTGACTTCTCTCACATTTCCCTCAATCATGACTGCATCACGAACAACCCGCTGTTGCCCTTTGTATCACACTCTCTCTTTCAGTCCCAAAGCTCGAAGCTTGTGGTTTGAAAAGCCCTAGCAGCTGCCAATAGACCGCTGTGCCGCACCATCTAATGTCAACCAAGGCGGGCTCCTCCCTCTCTCAACCTCTATCTCTGCCACTCCCTGTCCCTCTGTCTCTGCCACCTCCATTCCTCTTGTGCCATCTGTCAGTGTCTCTGTCACTCTCTATCCCTTTGTCTTTGCCACTCTCCATTCCTCTTGTGCCTTTGTGTCTTTTTCTTTAACACACACATTGTCTCTCCATCTCTCTCAACTCTAGACACCCACACTGCCACCCTTAGGACCACCACGCCACCCACTAATGAGAGTGACCATAGCCAGCAATAGAGCTAGGGACGCCTTGAGCATCCAGACATTCAACCTCTGTGCTGTAAGTGGTCCTCGAACTAAGCTTTAAAATATTCATTGTTGGAAGATTTGTGAATCTATGTTGTGCAGTTTGGTTGGAATATGTCAAGCTGAGACTATGGGTGTGAAGCTTTGGGAAAAAATTGTAATTGGATAATTTTGTGAATCTGTGGCCAAGGGCCTTGTGAAGCGTTGGGATTAAATTACTATTGTTGTAATGATAAGTATTGGCTTGCTATGAAACTTTTTTTGTTTAATCAATAGTTGATATTGTGTAATGTAAATCACTAATTATTTGTTGCATGTCTTCATTATATCTATTACATGTCATTAAAATTTTAGTAATTGTAATTTGATTGTGTTTATATTGAAATCCTTTGATTGTGTTTATGCTGAAATCCGATAAAATCGGTGATTTTGGTGTTAAGAATAATTTTGTGGGTGTGTGTATATCACGAGCCCAAGTCGAGATGAGGCATTATCTCGATGGAACTCATCTAGTCACAAGGGAGAGAGTAAAACTTAGTGACGTCCATTGGGTTATCACCAGACGATAACAGGCTCAGGTGAGAAGGTAACACTCTCGGGCCGACTCTGTTGCCTCTCTGCTGGCAGAAGCTAAAGGGTGCCTAGTCAAGTATGCGCTGGGCGCAGAATTGGGCATCGCTCATTACGAAGTCACACTTATGGTAGTTTCTAATAATATGACGAAGAAAGCCAGTATGTACAGATGGTCCCTAGGGGAGACCATAGTGCATATCTTAACTAAATGGAGAATTTCCAAAAGAAAATGTGATTTTGAGTGTGTGGTGTTCTCTATGAAATTTGGGAACGAGCTGGTGTAATATAATAATGGTAAATGTTAGAATTCTCTAAAATCTCTATTTTTGTAGAATTTCATATTTTTTCCATTCTTGTATTTTTTGAGTATTAGTTTCTGGTTTCACTTACTGAAATTTTATAAAATCTCATTGTGGTATTCCCACCTGCGGTTTCATTTTGCAGAGCCGTAGACTTTGATGCAAAGGACAATTATGAGCTTGGAGGTTTGGCTCTGCCTGAGGTGTGAAGACTTGGGGGCCCTTTTCCTTTGGTTAAGTGTTGAGTAGTTGGTTTAATTTTAAAATTGGATGATTGTATTATTTAAATGTCGGAGTTTGGAAGACCAGTGTTTTATGGTTTTTCTTTGGTGATATAACTTTAAATTCTAGTATTGATAGAAATCTCAACTGTCCTTTTATTTTATTGCTGCGAATTAGATGCACACTATTATATTGCATGCACGCACACACTTGATTTTATAGTGCGCTAGGGGTGTATGACCTGAGCGACCAACATCCTGGTGTCACGACTTCCGCCAAAGGATAAGCGAGGCCGAGGGAACCACTGGTGGTATTAGAGCTTTTACAGCTCTTGGTAAATCCATGAGTCAGCTAGGTGCAGTACTATAGTTAGGCTTCAATCTTATTACGATAGGCTTGAAAATTTGTTCATTTAGACTTGAATCTTTAGCATAGATGGCTTGGATTTTCATTATGATAGGCTTGAAACCTTAGTATTGTAGGCTTGAAACTTTTAGCAATTAGGCTTGGATTTGAGAGATCGATGCTTGAAGGGAAACGACGTGGTCTAGGCGACCTCATTGGGGCAGTAATAGAAGTCATGAGTTGATGGAGGTGACAACTTATAATCCCCAGGATATTTAAGGTTATAGATTCTGCTAAATTTATGAAATGAATCATTTGAAATCTAAATTTGTAGATTTTGCAGACTTCGAAAAAAGATTCTTACTTGAATTATGGTTTTAGAGTTGCAGAATTTAATTAATGGTTTTTAACAAGGTTCGTAGTTGTAGGTTCTACTAACTCAGTATGCAAGTTTGATCAAATCAAATGTTATTGAGTCTGCAACCATTAGGATGTGAGTTTTGATCAAAACTAGGTTGTAGATTTGGGGCCTTTTATGAATCAAGTTTTTTTTTAGTTTTTTTTATTTTTACAATGAGACTTAAGATATCGATTATTAGACTTTAAAAAATGAATATATTCTATATAAAGTTATAGAATGCAGGTGGTTTGGAAAACTATTATTATTGGATTTGAGGCTATATAGTTGGCAAATTTATCGGAAAGTATTCTTAACAGATTTAATTTTATCGATGGTGCAAACTTTAAGAAATTATTTTTGTCAATTTTAAGGATATAAGTCCATCAAATTGATGGAAATGATATTTTACGTGATTGTGTAGAATGTGATCAACTTAGGCTAAGAGTAGAATTGGGTGGACTAGTTATACTCGAAGAAAGTTTCAGTTATGATTGGTGAACTTTAGTGGTATTTGATATTGAGTTTAGTTACACCAGATTAAATGCTAGTTGGAATGGAGGTGATGAGCTTTTAAGTATATGTTTTTGGGTAGAAGTTTATAGGTGCCCTTTATTGGTTGGTCATGATGGTTTCGAACCTTTTAGAGTACGCTACTTATCTTAGATGGGATGTGTGTACTTTAATTAGAAGGTACATTTTGGATAAAGTTTGGGTGTGAGGATACCATCACCTTAGAGTTGATCGGTAGTATATATGTTGGCTTATGTAAGATATGACAGAATAATTCAAACCTTCTTCGCCATGAATGCTTTAAGTACGGTCACCCATAGAATTCGCTCTTAAGTATTATCGGCATGACTCTTCCCAAATACTCAGACCCCCTATACTCATACAGCTTGTATTCTCAAAAAAGGTTCTCCCATGAATTCTTTGCACAATAGTCCTTATGGCATGACTTTGCTTGTTTTTAAGTCAGGGTCCATTTCATAAATACTTGAAATTCTTTGCACAAGTCTAAGTCGTCATTCTTGAAATTTTTTTGGAAATTCTTTTTGTCTATTTACTTTACCTACAGATTTTTGAAAATTCAACCTCTTTATCCAACTTAATGAAATCTTTTTTACGACTTAGTGCTTTGACAAACAGTTTTAGAACTATTTTTGACGAATTGTTAGAATTTTGATTTTCTTGTACTTTTGTCAAAAAGTTTTCAATGGAAGGACCAACCTTGAATCTAACTACTTCGACCTTTCCCCCATTCCCATTCCAACTCAATTTTTTCCTTAGCCACTTGGCGAAGCACATATTTTATGACTAAGTCATTGATGCCTATAAGTAAATCCCTAATGCCTTGTTGGTTTCAACCTACTCCTTTCTAACCACCCAACCCTATCCACCTCGTGGGCTCAATTAACTAAGTGTATAAAGTTTCGAGTCCTTAGGTCACTCCTAGGGAAATTGATGGAAAGGATGTCTTGATTAAACTCTCTTATATCATCCATTTTTGCGTCAAGCTTTACTTATTGATATGGTGATATTAGTGCTTAGGTTGGTTAGTACTAGTATTTTGTCTTTGATCACGATCATGGATGTATTTTTAGGTAGTATTGATTTGAACTACGGATGCAAGAGACAATTTAGGAGTATGTGCAAGAGTTCATGGTTTTGGGAGACGAGCCTTTTATTCTATCAAAGTGTGGTAATAGTTTTTTCCCAGAAGGTGTTGGGCTGGATTAGACTTGATGGTGATACATTTAAGAAATCTCATCTTTAGGTTGGTTGTGGGAGCTATCAAAGTGCACAGAATTGGTAATATGAATGTTGAGAGTAAAATTTTCGTAGTGATCTTTGAATAACTAGTTGTGACTTGAGATCACATAGAAATCCAAAATTGAGACTATACAATTTGTGGTAGGTTGATCATGTTGTAGTGCAAATTTTTTAGTTATTAAAGGTTGAATTTAGGAGGGAATGGTAGGTGACCAAGGTGAGTGCAATAGAGGCTTGAAAGTTAAAGCTTAGGTGTCAACTGTGGTTAGCATAATCTAAATTTTGAAGTAATAATCATTAGAATCCATGAGTATTGTAGGATGCCTTTGTGGAACTGGAGATTTCAGAGTAAATGGTCGCCCTAGGATTTTAGATGTGATCTGCCATTGGGAGAACTAGTACGGTCATAATGGAAGCACCTATAGAAGTAGATATGAGAGAGCAATACCAATACTTGTTTGGGTATTAGTGCTTGTGTATTTTGAATCAAGCAGGTGTTTGAGTTGGGCCTTGTAAGTTAGAATATTTGAGTTCATATTGGATGACCTTAGCAATTTTCGAAAATGAAATTGTTTTCAAGGTGGGGAGCTTTTTCCTAGTCCTTTTTGTTAATGTTGCATTAGGTGTGTGTGTGCGTGTGTTGAAGCCTTGGCCCATATATAAGCCCATACCAAACAAGAACAAAAAGCCCTGCCCCATACCTTATACGGTGTTGTTTTGAATACTTGAAGGTTAAAACCCTAACATTTTCTTCTTCCCTCTCTCTCATCCTTCCTTCTTCTTCCGCACGCCGCACCCCCTCCCCATGGATCTCTCTCTCTCTCTCTCTCTTGCTTTGCAACCTGTGAGCTGTGCACCGTCCCCGTGCCACCACCACCTCGAAGCTACCCCACCTCCTCTGCCACTGTCTAACCACCACCCGCCGCCCCTATTCTCTCTCTCTCTCTCTCTCTCTCTCTCCCTTGTCTTCTCTCATCTTGCCAACTTGCATCTCCTTCGTTGCTCTAGGTTCCCGACAGAGAGAGTGGTCGTGTCATCGCCTTTCATCACAGGCTTTGTCTCCACATGTTGTCTTCCTCTAGATCCCAGCACCACCACGAACCCCCTCCCCAACAAAACCTGTGCTGAACGCCTCTTCCCTCTATCTTTGTTTCTCTCCTCTCTCTGCCACAGGAGCCGTGATCTTCTAGCGTCACCATCGGTTGAGTTGCCTCACATTGTGATGCCGTCACCGCCGTAACCCCAAGCCACCGGTAACCTCTCCGCCATGCGAAAGATCCCACCCCCATCCTCTCGATTTCTCCCTTCCCTTCTCCCAATTTCTCTCACATTTTCCTCAGTCATGGCCACACCATGAGCAACCACCATCGCCTTCTATAACACGCTCTCTTTTTGTCCCAAAGCTTAAAGCTTATGGGTTGAAAAGCTCTAGCAGTTGTCGATAGATCGTCGTGCCTCAGCAACCAATGTTAGCCACGGCAGTCTTCTCCCTCTCTCAGCCTCTATCTCCACCACTCTTTGTCGCTTTATCTCCACCACCCTTCATCCCTCTTATGCCCTTTGTGACTGTCTCTGCCACTCTTTGTCCCTCTGTCTCCACCACTTTCCACCCCTCTTGTGCCTTTCTATCTTTGTCTCCACACACACACACACACACACATTCTGTTTCTCCGTCTCTCTCAGTGCTAGACACCCACACCACCACCTTTAGGACAACCACGCCACCTGTTGACGGGAGCTACCACATCCAATAGCAGAGCTCAGGATGTCTCGAGCATCCAAACATTCTAACTTCATGCTGCAAGTGGTCCTAAACCTAAATTTTAAAATACTCGTTGGAAGATTTGTGAATCTGTGTTGTGCAGTCTGGTTGGAAAAAATATAGCTAAGGTCATGGGTTTGAAATGTTGGGAACAAATTATAGTTGGGTAATTTTGTGAATCTGCGGCCAAGGGTCTTGTGAAGTGTTGGTATTAAATTGTAGTTGTTGTAATGATAAGTATTGGTTTGTTGTGAAGCTTTGTTGTTTTTTGTTTTAATCAATATTTGAAGTTGTGCCATGTAATTCACTAATTATTTGTTGCATGTCTACATTATATATGTTACATGTCATTAAAATTTTAGTAATTATACCCTGATTGTATTTATGCTGAAATTTGATAAAATTAGTGGTTTTGGTGTTAAGAATAATTTTGTGGGTGTGTGTGTATCATGACCCCAAGCTGAAATGAAGCATTATCTTGGTGGATCTCCTTTGGTCACTCGGGAGTGCATAAAACTGAGTAACGTGCCCAGAGTTATCGTCGGGCGACAATAGGCTCAGGTGAGACGGTAACGCTCTCGGGTTGACTTCGTTGCCTCTCTGTTGGCGCAGGCTAGAGGGCGTTTGGTCATGTATATGCCGGCCGCAGAGCTGGGCATTACTAGTTACGAAATCACATGCACGGTCGTTACTCGTGGTGTGACAAAGGAAGCCAGAATGTACGGATAGTCCCTAGGGGAGACCATGGTGCATAACTTAACTAAATGGTAAATTTTCAAAAGAAAATGTGATTTTGAGTACGTGGTCTTCTCTGTGAAATTTGGGAAGGTGTTGGTGCTATATAATAATGGTAAATGTTAGAATTCTCTTAAATTTCTATTTTTGCATAATTTCATATTTTTTCGTCCTTGTATTTTTTATTGTTAGTTTTTTGTTTCACTTACTTTTAAAGTTCTTTAGAGAGATAACTTTAATGTTATAATACAAACCATGATTTATACTTTTCAAAATATTATATACATGCATGACTATAAATATAAATATACTTCTACTAACTTTCGGGTATATACATTAACAATAAATATTTTTCTTAAATCTAAAAATAGTATTGGTATTATCAAATTTTAAATACAATTTTTCAAAAAATCTTTTACCTTTTCTAAGTAGTCCTTTTATTCATTTATTATAAATTTCAAACTTTCATTCTACAATTATTTTCACATTCATTTGATATAACTTTAAATCATAATGAACTACTAATATCATAGTAATCCTGAATGAGTCATTTCAAGTTTATTAAAAATCTCTCTTTCTGATCAATACTCATTTATGTGTGAAATCCATGATTACAAGTCTAAGTTTGGAACCTTAACTTATCTTAACTCATCTTAACTCATCATTACAACTTTTTCAAATCTCAATACAAAATATAATAAACAATTTAACTTTTTCAAATTCCAAAATAATAATAATATTAAAAAATAATATTCTAACAATATTTTATCATCTCAACTCAACTCTGTTCAACATCCAAACGCAGCCTAACTCTATATCGTTCAACATTGCCTTTAAAGTCACGGTTCTGTCTCCAAAACCTATTTACATTCGACTTTTTACACTTTCCAGGCAATTTGACGAAATTAAAGACTTTACATTGATTCATGGATTTCAATCGCTCTTTAACGCATCGATCTTTTATAGAATCAGTTCTTTCTACAAATTGTGAAAACATAAATGGATCTTTATTTGTCAAATTTTGAATTTTAAAAATACACCACTTAATCAAGCAAATAGCAAATAAAAAATATCACATCAGGTTACCTCAATTCTTCAATAGTGTTTCTCTTTTGAGGTGGATGATTATTTACTTATTGTTTCATGTTATCATTGAGATGATAATAAAAAGTAACTGCAAGCCTTTCTAGATACAAGCATGCACTTTTCTAACAATCATATCTCTAGTTTCTATGCTTCCATTGATCTTACTAACCTTAAGGAATTTGACATTTCAATTTTCTCAATATTAAGATCATGATTATAAACAATGCAACATATATTATATGAATATCCCTGAGTAATAATGTATCCAATAATTATTATAGGACTCAATTTTCTTTCATTTGGATTATAAATCTTACTTCAGTTTGACTAGTTAAATCAGTTCACAACTCAAAGAATAAGGGTATGCTTGGAACCTAAACATAACTCAACTCATCATTACATCTTTTTCAAATTTTAACACAAAATATAATAAACAATTCAACTTTTTCAAATTTCAAAATATTAATAATATCAAAAAATAATATTCTAACAATATTTTATTATCTCAACTCAACTCAACTTAACTCATTTCAACATCCAAACGCAGCCTAAGTCCATAAGACTACCTTACTAAGACACAATATAAGTTATACACTATTATTTTTAAGAGTTTTACTACATTTCACAAGAAGTTGAGGAAATAGGCAAGGGTCATGACTTGATTTGTAATTCAATTTGATGATTTTCATATTTCTACCTGCGTCCATTTCCTCCCCATGAGAAGTATCTCAAGAATTGCAAAAGGTTTGAGACTTTTCATGTACCCAATAGATAATTCCATAATATGAAAATTATTAATGAAGGTAATGATATACTTCGATCTATCAAATATTATAAGAAAAAAGGTCTATATATGTCTATATGCATTATCTCAAGAAACTCTTTATTCTTTGTGACATCTTTTTTTGATATGTTTGATTTGCTTTCCTTTTATACTAATTGACACACATCTTGAGATTACAAAATCTAAATTCAGATTTTTTTTATTTACTAATCTTTACAACTTTTCTATGGAGATATTCTCCAAACTTTTATGTCCCAAAATAAAGTTTTTCTTTAATACTGCTTCAAACTTCTTTGCCACAAATTGTAAAATTTTTTCATAAATCATATTTCCTATGGTTCCAATACATGTTGATAAGTATAGAAAACTTTTAACAAAATTATTATGAAGGCATTATGAATAAAAAATTTATTGGAAGGAAAAATAGAGCCAACATAAATAACATTTTGAAACAAGTTAAAATATGAACATTTATACTCGAGCTCAACCACAAAAAATAGGTATAAACATTTATAGATTAGTTTGATTTGAAATTTAGACAAATAGAATAAAGATGAACATTTGCATTTGAGTTTAATCTAAAAAAATGTATAAATATATATAAGATATGATTCGAAACTTATACAGAAAAAAATTTACCATTCCTTTCGAATCAAGTCTTATGTTTAGGACACCTAAACCTTCATGTGTCCTTGTTCATTTCAAAATTAAATTGATACAATTCTTTCATTTCCTTTATTTACCAAAAGATTATTTTCCATACAAATTAGCAAAATAAATTTGAATCAATCTAACAATCATGCTACCAACTTTTTCATATTTCATTACTTTGATTAAATAATAATACCTTGAAAGTAAACCATTTTGTACAAAAATAAGAAGAAATTACCATTTTCATTCCTAAAATTCAAAATTTGATATGTAATAATTAATTCCATCTTTTTAAACATTGTATTTTTCTGACCTTTATCATTATTCTCAATAATAATGTATGTTAGACTAAAAATGGATAAACTAGGTCTCATATTTAGGTTTGGGTAATTGAGAAGTTGTGAATAGTAATGTAAAAGTAATAACAGAGTATTGAATAGTATTGAAAAATAATGAATAGTTATAAAAAATAGGTAAAAAGTAATAATAAGTAACGAATAATAGTGGAGTATTCTGAGAATACTTAAGGTATTCTTGGTACCCAAACGTCTAAGCATCATGCTCATGTTTCTTTAAACTAGAGTCATTTGGTACAAGAAACTTTTTAAAGATATGCATATACTTGCTGCAAGAAAATCATTTTAATTACATTAATGTTTTGAGTTTGACACTCACAAACAATAGTTTTAAACCATTATGGATGAACTAATAATCTCATCGAAATCTCTCATTTGAGAGTGAACTCCAACACACAAAATGTTTCATCTAGTTTTAAATTAAGAATGTAAACCATTATAGAGAATCTAAACTATTGTGGATGAACTAATAGTGTCATTAGGACCCTTCCTTTTGGATTGAATCCCAACACACAAAATGTTTTCTTCGATTTTAAATTATGTGGATAAACTAGATTACCAGAATTCTCCTTTGGGAATAAACTCTAACAAACAAATTATTCCCTCCAATTTTAAAATCTGTGGATGAAATAGCTGTATCATCATAGTTCTTCTTTGGGAGTAAACTATGACATACAAAATATTCTCTTCAATTTTAAATTTTGTAGATAAACTAGTTGTATCATCATAATTCTCCTTTGAGCGTAAACTCTGACATACAAAGTGTCCATTCTAATTTTAAATTCTGTGAATGAACTAGCTGTATCATAAGAGTTCTCATTTGAGAGTAAACTCTGACATACAAGTGTTTTCTCCAATTTTAAATTCTGTAGATGAACTAGTTATATTATCGGAATTCACCATTGGGAATAAATTCTAACATACAAATTATTCCCTTCAACCTTAAATTATGTGGATGAACTAGTAGTATCATCATAATTATATTTTAGGAGTAAAATCTAACATACAAATGGTTCATTCTAATTTTAAATTCTGTCGATGAACTAGCTCTATAATCAGAATTTTCTTCTGGGAGTAAACTCTGACATACAAATAGTTCATTCCAATTTTAAATTTTGTCAATGAACTAGCTGTATCACCAGAGTTCTCATGTAGGTCTGACATACAAAATGTTTTCCTCAATTATAAATTCTGGAGATGAACTAGCTGTATCACCAGATCAATTCTCATTCGGGAGTAAATTCTAACATACAAATAGTTTCCTCCAACCTTAAATTATGTGGATGAACTAGTTGTATCATCAAAATTCTCATTTGAGATTAAATTCTAACATAAAAATTATTCCTTTCAATCTTAAATTATGTGGATAAACTAGTTGTATCACTAGAATTCTCCTTTGGGAGTAGACTCTCACGTACAAATTTTTTCCTCCAATTCACTAATTATCTCACAAATCCAATCATTTTCTATTATTACCCATGATATAATAGAGTTAATTATTTGTTATCCAAAATCAAATAAGATTTTGTACCTTTGGCAACCAACCACCTCTTTTATTTTGGTACAACTTACTCTTAGCATTTAAAATTAACAATTATATAAATGACCAACCATGCAATAAAATTCATAAAAAAACAATACTCAATATGTAAATTTATAAATACATGAAATTTATATTCGAAAAATATGTTGTACATGAATATGTAAAACCGAATCACAATTTATAAATTTACATCAATATTATATTTTATCGAAACCATAGAATATCTATATATAACCTGTAGTTCTGATGCCACATGTTCAATATTTTAACATGAAACATTAATATTTGGATGTTCAATTTTCTATGATTCACAATAATAAATAATAATAGTTTGAAAACGTATCTCCATCTTTTACAATTTGATAAAGAATCTGATTTGACTATGAGAGAATGATCATTCTAATAACTTTACCTCCAAGTGTCTCTCGATGAATAGAGACACAATTATTTTATAAGTGAGAACCTTTAACCCTCTCAGTGTTTAAATAGACTTCTAGCCATCATGAAATCTAAAGGTATTTCTGACACACTACAACTTATTAATGAAGATATATATTTGAACTAGTATAAACCCATATAGATATGGGTGTGTGTGACATTGTTTTAATAAAACTCTTATCAAATATGTCTAAACTAAATGCTGATCATCACATGAGTACTATATATATATATTATATATGGTGATATTAATTACTGATCATCGATCGATCATACAAATGATTCATGCACACGCACCTAATATCTACCGCACCAGCTAGCTAGCTGGCATGAGTACTGGAGCTAAATAAATATGAGATACATTAACACATTAATTATAAGCAAATCCCACATACCTACATGATGATGCACTATATATAATTAATTGTAAGGTAATAAAATCAAGCATATGATGATCAATTGCCCCTACCTAAAGATGATATATTATTATATATAAATGGGTGCCACCAACTTAATCATCATTCTTGTCATGACATGACTCATGTTACAAGTCCAATGTCCTAATTAATTGCTAATTAAGATCCATCCAAAAGTGTAAATATATTTATATAGCTAGAAGTAGTCGTGGACAACAAGTCGTACCATGCATTTTTCTAATTTATGCATTTTCTTACAGGTATCAAGAGCTTCTTAGGTTCACAACCCTTTTCAATCAGATGCACAATGGCCTTTTCTTTCAATGTCACCCAAACCAAACTTGACGACACCAACTATATATTTACCAAGCTAGGCCTTGTTGATGGAAGTGAACCATATCTACTGTAATTTATTGATGATCTAAACAACAACGAACCTTCTAAAATCAACCCAATTCTGGTAAACTTGCAGAAGTTTCTTACGTGCATGCTAACTTGTATATATCTCGTTAATTTGAGTCTTCAGTCAGGGTCTCAGATATCTCATGATATCAAACGACAGTTGCATGCAGTCATACAAAGACTTGTATTAAACTTCTGCAACAAGTCAAATTTAGTCTGACCACCTAATTGTTGTTAGCAAGCCAATTACTGATGATGATGATCTTATCTCCTATATATACATGACGACATTAGCGATATGAATTCTACATTTTACCAATTTATTGCATCTTACTCATGATTTTCCATTCGAGATTCTAATTGATTATTTGACAAATTTCAAACCTAGTTTCAAAACTTTAAAATGTTCATAGCTAACCATTGTCCCTCAAGTGATCGACACAAGAAGTACTTAAACAACTCGTGGTTTTTAGACGAGGAAATGTCCTTGTCAGTCGCTGATCTTCATCTTTTGGAAGACCACCACCATGTCAGGTTTGCTAGCTGGAAGATCAGTAGGCATCAAGCCCTTGGTTGTTTTCACTAAATGGCTGCTAAAGGCAACTTTGAAGAAGATCAAACCCAGTATATATGTAGGTAATGGGGCAAATAACCACATTACCGTTGATATGAGAAATATGCAACTCAATGAACTTTATTACCTTGGTGATGTCGAAGAGGTTGCTCAATTTCAAATGAAAAATATCCTTTCCTATATCCCAATGCAGTCACAAATCTTCTTTCTATTAAAAAAATTGTATCATTATAGCAATGCTAGGTTTAGAAAATGCTAGGGGAATGAGATGCGATGAGAAATTTGTTAATAGTAATGAAATGGTTTGTAAATTATAGTAAAATGGTTTGAGTTATGATAGTTTTATGGAGTTTTGAAAAAGGAGAAATAAAAAGTTGAATAAAAATATTATAAAGTTAAAATATTGTTAGAATATAGTGAAGTTGAACTCATTTTATAGTGATGGTCAACTCACGAGGGAGACTTTTGCAAGGGCTAACTAGAGAATGTGTATATTAATCATGCAAGTTTCCTTGTTCATTCAGTAAGGCTCGAGCATTCGTGGCTCTTTTTAGTATTGGAATTCATTCAACCATCTATCAATTTTAATTTCTTGAGCCTTTCAATTGTTATGGTGACAATGTAGCATTGTTATTGAAGAAAGAGTCGATAGAAATGGGTTTTGAGAATCTTACCAATATCTAAGAGCAAGCGTTTGCCTTTCCTATTTTGTCAATAAAATGATCTAAATGTCCACTTGAAATTAATACAGAAGATAGTCTGTAAATGAGGGAGACCACATCGTGGAGGGGATAAAAGGGATGAATGGTAAGATTAGCTAGCAATACAAGGCAGAAGAGGCTAAATCACCCATTTCTGCATCACCAACAATTATCTCATGATAGAACCCTAAATACAAAATTGCAATGATAATGCACTAGTAAATAAATAAGATATCCAAACGAATGAATTAATTAGTTGTCTCACTTCTGTATGACTTGATACCAATTAGCCTCACAATAGGGTTGGATACTTTGCATCAAGGAAATCCCTGAGAGTCCTAGCAGCTTTCTGACCACCCATTAGTTCAGTTAGCCTTTCTACTGGAAGAAGAGCAAGATCAGCCAAGCTACTACATCCATCCATTATAGCCCTGTAATTTGAATCACTCACACCTGGGAGTCGTCTTAGAAACTCAATAGCAGATGTGTTATAGTTTTCAGCTCTGCAACGATAGTTGTAATATACCATCAAATTTATGTCCAGCATAGAAACTGAAAAGAGACATCCAAATTCATCAATTGAGCAATTTAACTAAATCAATTCACTCCATTGCAAGGCCTGTGAAGTGGATAAGTTTGGGGGCTTCTATAACCCAGTCAGGTGGTTTTGATCTCGGATAAGGAAGATTTAAGATAAAAAGGTAAATTTAAATCTTTTCTAAAATTCCACGGGTTGGGAGAAAGATGATCAGACAACTCCTCCAAATTGATCAAGGAATGCTTGACCACTTGCACCAAACATGTCTCCTCTGCAAAAGATGGGGAGATCGTCGGTGAAGCAAAGGTGGGAAATTTAATCTTTCTTACACCTGGAATGAAATTAAAATTGCCCTTCCCGAATTTTGGCATCCAGCAAACACACGAAAGTCTCCATGACCAGGACAAAAATACAAGGGGAAAGATAAGGTTCATCTATCAAGTAGAACTCAGGAATAAAAAGGTCCTCAATCGCAACACGCACCATCAAGCCTCATGCAACCATATGCTCTGTTAAACACATCTGAAATTACCTCATCTTTATGCTTATTTGCTCAAGGACCGATGAAAAATTTGAAGAGTTGGCCATGGGACCCAATGGGTAATTTCACTCAAGCGCCGGGCCAGCCATGAAAACAAAAAGTTCTAGATTCACTAATTTGGCCCAGCTAACAATGGTTACCCCTAAATGTTTCACCCTGTACCGTCTAGTAGCATCAGATTGAATGAAATGATTTTTTCTATTTTCTTTTATCAGTAACTAGTAACAATTTGCAGTGAAAACCAATCTTAAATAGTGAAGTTTACCTCACATCATCTTCCACAATACCATCCTCAGAAGGAACACCAACTCGAATTGCTTTCACCTCATCCGGTTCATCTTGATTAGCCTTGAGTGAAGCAAATATCTCAGCAGTGGCATGCAGACTGCGAGACCAGATAATGCGCAAGCGTGGAAAATGGAGTACAAGCAATGACAGCTTAGATATAATACTATTTGGAGTAACATCATCACTGATATCACTTGCAGACTGCAAAAACAACAAAAAAACAAAAAAACAAAACAAAATCCAAAAAATCAAACCAGAAGAGTATTAAGCCTAACTTATGGCTTTTTGTACATAAACGTAGTTTAATTACCTGGAATGAAAAACTTTTATCTTGTGAAAACTCAATCAAGAGGACAGGTATTTTATAATAACGGACCATAGTCTCTACTTGGTTGTAAAGGCGGCCTGATGTGAAACTCATAAAAAGGTCTTGGATACTCTTCCTCTCCACACATATTAAGGGTGAGAGAATATAATCTCCAACTTCCAAAGTTACTGGTATTATGCGCATGCCCCTCTGATGGAGAACATTTGGAAGGCTACTCATAAACTCTCTCATGTCCACTATTACCTGGAAAAAGAAGAAAAAAAAATCTTAAATATATATTTCCAGAGAGGAGATCAAGAGGAAACCGAAAATGGCACACCTGCATCTCTTTCTCAATCTCCTTTCTTCCACCTGCCTTTCTTGTTATTGAGTTTTGTGAGCTTGAGGCTTGTGGTTCTACAGAAGAACTTAATCCTAGGCAGCGCCCGTCCTGACTCAAACCCAGGTCACACCCCAACATAAAGATACGTAAGAACTTAATTTCAATTGCGAACATAAAATGATCCCAAGAAATAAACGGAATTTTGTTTCATAAAATAGAAAAAAGTACTGACGCAATAGTGCATAATCTATTTCATAAATAAGGACTAAAGACATGCTTATTCTTAAACTAAAGGAAAGATACGAAATCTGGCTTTGCATGTTAAAAGGTGAGAGAGGTCTATGCAGAATTTTCTGGAAAAAAACGTTTTCAGGTCATTAAAAGAATCATCCAAATTAATTACTAGGAATTCAGAATGGAGATATTACAAAAGATTTTTGCTTCAAAGAAAGAACAAATTCACATTAGCAAATGATGAATTTGATCTAATTTCCAGCAAGATCAACACCAAGTCCAGTACCAAGATATTGTATAGCGACCTGCCAAGTAACATATATGACCATGACAACCGAGTCTCCAAGACATCCTGTTTGTCAAAATTGATACAGGACTCGAAATGTCATACCTGATCAACTGGAATCATCATCATTGATTTCTGCCTGATCAGAGATTCAAAAGCTCCATTCTCCCTGCGTATACTAGCCTCAAACTTTTGCACTTCGGTGGAATCTTCATAGAAGAGAAAGTAAACTTTTAACTTTTTTGATGCATTCTCAGCTTTGTAAACTTCAATTTCTCTGACAAAAGTCATGTCTGGATGGTAAACAATAATTACAGAGGGCTTCAAAATGTCAAGTATAGGCTGATCGCTTTCTAGGGCATAAAAATGCACTGGTGGCAAGTTCTTAGCACTTCCAAAACCCATATAATTAGACTCTTGATTATGCTTTTGAAGTATTGGTTTGTCTACAGAGGCACCTTGACTTGTGGCTTCACAAAAACCACCTGCAACCAACGAATTGATTTCATCTTTTTTGCCTTGATTTCCTGAATCTGATGTTTCAACAATATCATTTCTAACTGCCTTCTCATTGCGATTATTATCTTTACCCCCAGGACTTGGAACATTAGCTGCGCCTTTCTTAGTCCTTACTTTTCCTTTCACTTTTTCATGTTGTCTGCTGCCATCATGAAGTTGGAGATCCTCTCCAACAACATAGTCCATTTTAGCTTGCTTTCTTATTTCTGATGCGGCAGCCAAAAGTGCATCATGTTCCTGCTTGTTTGTACTGCTAGCTTCTGCATTCTGTGCAGGTGTTATAGGGACCACTCCATCAAGAATCCCAAAACCTTTGGGATCCTTTGGTTTTTTTTTGTAACGCGCATGTAGGTCACGCAGCTCTACTTTGCTCAGCAAGTATTTCTCCCATTCTTCGCGCATGACCTACACCAGGAAACATATCACTGAACAGTTATGTGTTATACATCCATCATTATCAGTTGACACAGAAAAGGGGTAAAAATAGTGTCCCCACAATTCCATACCTGGTTACTTATCAAATTATTTTTAGGAGAACCCAAAAATATAGTAAGAAAAATAATTAAAAACTCTACTTACATACTGATGGTTGAATATGTATGCACATAGCATATTTTTTCATTAGTTACGGAAATAGCTTTTGGTAGAAGTTCTAATAAGCAGAATGCAAGCCCATCAAAACCAACACATGCTTATTGGATTTAAGGGGAAAAGTCATGGATTTCAATTATGTAACGACCCAAGGAAAGCCCAAGCCACATTTGGGCCCATACTCCAAAAGACTAGTCAATGATTCAATTGGCTATAACGCCCAAATGTAAGGCCCAAACCACATGGCCTATACTCCAAAATGACTAGTCAATGTTACAATTGGAGCCCCATTGGAACCTTATAAAGAGCAAGAACTCTCATTCTCAAACAATGTGGGATCACATTCACCACCTACCTTTATTCTTATCATATGGGGCATCATATTGATGCTTGTTGGAATCATTATAAGGAGCATAAACTTCTCCCTCCCAAGCAAATATAGGATCCCATTCACCAGCTTTCTATGCTCACTCAATAGAAGGTATCACAAATTAATAAACAATTACTCAAATAAGGTTACAACTCATTCATATAGTTTCTAAGAAGTCAAAACCTCTTTTCTTTTAACTGAATGCAATCAGGCTATCTCTGTGAGCATTTTGTTTGAACCTTTGGTCAGGCAGCAATGAATAATGACTTCATCACCTATTCTCATCATCAGGTTATAAGCGCTTAACAGCCATGTATTTCTGTGATCAGCTACAAGTGCAATGAAGTTTTAAGTATTGGTGAGATAATGAAACTAGGAACTTATATCTTTGCTTTGTGATCAAGTTAAACCCTTGCAAATTCGCATTTTGATGCTAATGGCTTGGTTAGCCTTTGTATGAGGGTGCTAAGCAATTGGCTAGACTAAAGAAAAATATATTCCAACTAAACAAATAAATAAAATGACCAAGTATGGGACATAGAGAATATACTACAGCTAAGAAATATTAGGAAATCTGACAAATAAGAACAGGGTATAGGAAAGACCTTCTGTGGATTATCCAAGATGCATTCTTCAAGCTGCATGCATGAGCATTCATCTTTGCATGCCACTAGAACAATACCAGTATCATTCTCTTCAGCTTCAACCATAAGCTCTTCTCTTGACAAAGCCTGCTTTTGTCTTTCTTCCTCTATCTCTTCAAGAATCTCCTGTAATAAAATAGCAATGCCTGAATTCAGAGTGAACTTCCAAATCTAATAACTCCAAAGTTTTTGGACTTAATCATCCAAATGAAAAAATAGGAAAAACTACCACCACAAATAAGATATGAAACATAAGGCTGAACACAACTTATCTTTCCTTCATAGTAAGGTTCGGAAACCAATAAGCTCTGCACCTATGAGAAAAAAGTAACCAACAGACTGCAAAGAAAATGGAAACTCACTAACTCACACGTAACACCTTCCACTTTGGAGCCGCCTCCAATACTTCCTCCAAAACTAATGCACTACTTGTACTTGACGATGATGCACCACCAACTGCACATTCATTAAATTTAAGGAAGAGAAATTAAAAAAAAAAAAAAAAAAAAAAAAAGGCTTCCCAAAGGCTCAGTAGTGTAACCCCTTGGTCCCCTTACCCTTCTTTTAATACCCCTTTGAATTTTTCTGTGTTTATGACAGAATTCAAAATGAGAGCCAGAATGTAGCAGAACAATACACATAAAAGTCAGGTCGAAGCAGAAAAAGAACATGATAATAAACACTCACTCACCTTCTTCCTCAATCTTGTCAGCCCCCTTCGATTTCCTCTTTTTGCCTGCCACACTCTTACCCTGCCCACTCACTAGTTTCACACCATCCGACCTCACAAAACGATAAACCCGTTTCTTCGCATACTCAAATATCTTATAGCTCGACTCTGCAAATATCCAAACTGACCGAAAACTCTCTGACACCCTCAGCGTATCCAAATATTTCAAATAAGTCACTGCGTCATACCTACCCAAGAAATCTCAAAAAATCAGTCGCCAAAACCATTTGATTAGCACAATTTTTACATCGAAGAGAGAAAAAAGTTATTAAGACAGCTACCCAGCAATCACCTCAATAAGCTTAAATAACATCTATATCACAGAAGAATTAGAAAGAAATATCACTTCAACCAAGTTTTTCAAAACTTGTTTTTGATCGGTAGTCCAACCTAGTTTTTCCGAAGTAAAGATACCACACTCATAAAACACACTTAAATTCACAAGCAATATTGTTTAAATTACCCAGGCAAACTACTTTCAAAGAATTACATCAGCCAAACTAAAGACAACTCTAAACGATCTTACAAGTAGGACATTTCAAATCAAAATGTCTAGCTAGACTTTATGCGACATGAAATCCCTGTTCAAGCTAAAAGCAATAAGACTGAGACTCACTGAGTCGCGCATAGGATATATCAGGGGACAGTTTCATAACTAGCTACGCTTGAGACTCCCAACCTTATTACGTTAGTATCTCCCACAACATTCCAGAAGCGAAAGTAAACCAGAAAGAAGAAGCCCACGAAAATAAAAGGGAGAAAGAAGAAAAGGAAAGAAAACTGCAGCCGAGGTACCTGACGAGATAATCCAAGAGCTTCCTCAAAGTCTTCAGGTCCGAAACAAGCTGCTTCGTCTTTTTCCCCAAGGTATGCCAAATGGGGTCCAACTGGCGCCTCACGATCTCATCAAAGGATTTGAACAGGCCGTTCTCTACCGTGAGATCCTCAACGTCGACCTTGTTGGTCTTCCTCATCTCCTTCAGACACGCGTCCATGACCTCCAAGACTGATCTCTGAATCCCCACCATGCATTTGCTCATCGGAACCCTAACGTCGATTACAGCCGGCGGGTCCCTCTCGAGCTCGTCGGAGACGTGGACGTGGAACCTGGGCCAGAGGTGGAGCTTCCTGACGTAGATGCACTTCATGGTGCGCTCAGCCTTAGCGAAGCCGGAGACCATGGCATGGGGACGGTCGGAGAAGGCGAAGACGGAGAGGTCGGGGTTGAGGGAGCGGAGAAGGCGGACAATGAAGGCCTCAGTGGAGGTCTCGGAGAGGGAGTGGGCTGTGAGGATGAGGAGTCCGGCGATGAGGGTAGGGGAGAGGCGGCGGGAGAGGAGGTCAACGACAAGGATGCGGGGGGTGACGAAGAAGACGGAGTTGGAGGCATAGAGGGAGAGGCGGTGGGTAGCAGGGAAGTCAGCGGAGATCTCCGATACAGTAATTTTGTGGCCGGTGAGGTGGTGGAGGATGAGAGATTTGAGGCGGGGATTGGAGGGGGAGAGGAGGAGGAGAGTGCCGCGGGAAGAAGAGTGGAGGAGGACCATGGAGGATATGAGCTTAGAGAGGTAGAGCCCAGAGGAGAGGACCACGAGCCCGCCATTTGGGTCTTCTAGAAGGTCCCCGATTATCTGCTCGTGGAATCGGACCATTCGTACCGGCGGTTACAGCGACGATAGCTTTTGGTTTGTTTCCTCAGAGTGGCGTGTGGCGGGAAGCAGAGGAAGAGCATGCCGAGGGGGTTGGTTTGGAAATTCCTCCGCTTTGTATGCATTCCAGTCAACGACTTTAAAACGACTGCGTTTTTCTTTTGAGTGTAAGACACACCTTCTAATATACTCTAATCTTTATAATTATTATAAGATAGAATTATTTCAGCCATAAACACATTCGTAAAAAGTAATTTTATAAAATGACATTATTTATATCGATTTTATATTAAAAATAATTTTACAATCTAACATATTATATTAAAATATATCAATTTATGTATTTATTTTTATAAGATCTCTTTACAATTAAAATATTTATCATAAATTTGTGTTATATTTTTTAGCATCTATTATATAGTTTATGAAAGAAATTTTATGCACAGACGCCCATACTCTAAACTATAAAATGTACGGCATGTTCGATAATTTCTCGTATTTTAAAATATTAAATTGGTCTCTATAATTTCTTAAAATCAAATGCTTTATACGATTTTCGATTGTAAATATATTTTTTTGTTGGAGGATTCGGTTTCTAAATGGTTAGACATGGCTGCCACATGTAAACAACAATTGAAACATTTTTATGAAAATACAATAAAAAAATTAAGAAAACATAATAATAATAATAATAATAATAATAATAATAATAATAATAATAATAATAATCTCCACAGCTTAATTACACCATCCAACTATTTACAACCTTATGTTTATGGAAATTAATGTTTCGACCGCTCAATGCCATTTTTCTCTTGCATCCACATTGGGCTCTTAAAATATTTGTAAAGATCTCAATTTCTGTAATGTAGTGTTCGAAGATGATGCTCAAATTGTTATCAAGGCCATCGATGAAGAAAATGAAGAATTTCCAAACTATGGGATGGTGGTAGAAGATGCAAAGAAGATGATCAAGAATATGATAGAATGGAAAGTACAATTTGTACATAGAAACTCAAATGCGATAGCTCATAGACGGGCAAAAAATGTTTTAAAGTTAGATTTTGAACATATATGAATAGAAAACTTTCCTGATTGTATTATTCAAGTCTTAGAAAAGGACAATAATCTTTATCAAAGAATACAAGGAGATACGTTTTGTTTTTTAAAAATAATAATAATTTGTCAAATGTTAGACAAAAAATATCTTTCTCTATGAAACAAGCATTGCACACTAACTCCCAAAGAAAGATTACTTGCAAAAGTGTTGCAAAGCAAGGTTTTGAATAGCGTCGGTACAACTAGTATTTATCGTGGTGGACCAATAACCAGCAAGGGAGAGGTATGTGTTTTGTATTGGGTCAAATACCAACCATTTTTGTATGTTTCGGTCAATACCGGCCAGTTTTAATTGTGTCAGTTGAAATTTTGTATTTTTTTATTTTCAGTGTATTTTCATAATTTTCACTTCAATTCTCACATCTAAAAACTATTTTTTTAACTTTTTTTAATCCCCTTTTCTTGAGGGCCGAAAATCAAGTTCCTATTCCCCTTTTCGTGATGAATATGAGTGATTATTTTTTTTAATAGTTGGATTGAAAACTTAGAAGTATTATTGAATTTTATAGTTATGTGTTTTAACTTTTTAAGACTTGCATTGATATTATTTTGAAATATAATTTATATATTATTAATTTATCTATATATAAATTATCTCGAAACGATATCGATATCGAAATATTTTGTTTCAGTACCTTAACCAAAACGGTTATCGAAACGATATTCAAAACTTTGTTGCAAAGTACTAATTGGGTGTAGAAATCAAACAAAGTCATAACCTACTCCAAAACTACTTCATTAAAGAGAAGAATCATATACCAAAAAAAGCAAGCACCGAATCTGTCTAACTTGAGGAAAACATAGTTTAAACAAATTTAGCTCTAATAACAATCCATGGCAAGTTTGTACATATGCCTGGCATGATGTACAATCTGTTGGTTTTAAATTTGGGATTGATTAAAGGAAAATGATAAAACTATTGAGGATGTGTATCGAGAATTTCAACTGAATTTTGTTTATTTATTTATTTAATAGTTAAGGAAGTATTTTTTAATGAGTTTGTGATTTTTTTTTTAAATTTTTGGAAGGATTTAAAAAAGAAAAATTCACTCATCATCACTATACCACATATGATTTTTAATTTTTTAGTTTTTTTCTCTTATCAAATGTGTGATATATAGATGATGAGTAGAAGAACTCAATTAGTTTAGAAGGAATAAAAAATAAAAATATGTATGTTGTATGGGATGATGAGTGGCAAAGCTCTTTAAAAAATGCTTAGAAAAAAGTAAAAAATAAAAACAAAAACAAAGTGCAAATTGCACTATCGGTAGAAAGGCTCGGTAACCTTTCTCGGTGGACGTAGCAGTGTCCTTGATTAAAATATTTTAAAAAATTGTTATGAATGGAAACATAACTAGTATGCATTATAGGCCAATGATTTGAATCCGTGCATGCTTCTTTGGAATACAAGCCTTAACCACTAGGCCACCAAACAAGTATTATATCCTTTGGTAAATAAAAACATTTTAAATGTGTTCTTTGCAAATTGAAAAGTTATAATTTTTCACAAGTGTCACTTCATTATTTATAAATAGGAGACCCCACCCACAAATTTGAACACTCCAAATTCTCTAAAAATTAGAGAAACAATTCCTTCTTTATTTTTGTTTTTCTTTCTTTGGGTTTTGACAATTTTATATTGGGTTCAAATATCTTCTTTTGCATGCACCGAAAAGAAGATTAACGGGAATCTACCTTACTATATCTTGAGAGTAAACTGTCAAGAAGCCAAGTGTATTTTCTAATTCAAAGGCATTGTAATTCTATTCTAAGGAAAGCGTCATCAATATGCCTCAACACCAAATTCTCTCTTTCTTGAATGTTATCGTCATTTTCTTTGGTCTCTAGTTTACAAAACACATTGTATAAATTATTTATATGTATATAGTTCCCAACAATCTTATAGTAGAAATTCACTTTGTTAAACTATACTTCCATTGTTAATTGATTGCTTGTCGCTATGACTTCTAACGATTTTATTGCTTTCGAGAAATTTGGAGGAATCTCACGCGTTGGCAAGAAAAGATTAAAATATTTCTTTCAATACTTGGGTTGTATTTTGTAATTGAAAAAGATCATCCTGATGATTTACATGAACCCACACGTACCATTGATTTGCAGACTTACATTGAGTTTACAAAGCACATTGCATAACTTATTTATATCTATATATTTCCCAACAATCTTAGAGTAGAAATTCACTTTGTTAAACTAGACTTGCATTGTTAATTGATTGGTTGTCACTATAACTTCTAATTAATCTATTGTACTCGAAAAATTTGGAGGAATCTCAAGCGTTGGCAAGAAAAAATTAAAATCTTTCTTACAATGCTTGGGTTGTATTTTGTAATTGAAAAAGATCCTCCTGATGATTTACATGAACCTACACATTGAGTTCAAAGCACATTAAGTTTAGAAAGCATCTTGCATAAATTATTTATATCTTTATATTTCGCAACAATCTTAGAGTATAAATTCACTTTGTTAAACTAGACTTGCATTGTTAATTGATTGGTTGCTGCTAAGACTTCTAGCGAACCATGGAAATTTGGAGGAATCTCAAGCATTGGCAAGAAAATATTAAAATCTTTCTTACAATGCTTGGATTGTATTTTGTAATTCGGAAAGATCTTCATGATGATTTACATGAATCCGCACATACCATTGATTTGCAAACCTATATTGAGTTCAAAGCACATTGAGTTTAGAAAGCACATTGCATAAATTATTTATATCTATATATTTCCCAACAATCTTAGAGTATAAATTTACTTTGTTAAACTAGACTTGCATTGTTAATTGATTGGTTGTCGTAATAACTTCTAACCAACCTGAGAAATTTAGAGGAATCTCAAGTGTTGACAAGAAAATATTAAAATCTTTCTTAGAATGCTTGGGTTGTATTTTGTAATTGAAAAAAAATCCTCCTGGTGATTTATATGAACTCGCACATACCATTATGTAACACCCTGCTCCCCACGATGAAAGAATAAAATCACTTTTAGAAAGTCTTAGGAATCGGTGTGCTACTACTGAATTTGACTTAAATTTTTTTTTTTTTTAAGGAAGCACCAAGTACAAAGATTTCTAATAATAAATAGAGTCCTTTTGTTTTAAAATACTGAAATCATGTATGAGAGTACGCAGAAGCATTTATTAAAATTTCTCAAAATATGTGCCATAAAAATCAGAACTTAAAATCTTTGTATATGATCTAGGCCACTCTCACGCCTCCCTAGACTAACACATGAAAATGAGATATTTATAGGAAAATTTGGAAGAAGGTGTGGATGAGTTCGAGCTCGAATTAGACTTGGTCGCGACTATTCAAAAAAAGAGTTTGAATTTAAAAATATGATCTAGTAGTTCATTCAATGTAGGACTGGCAGTGATTGAGACTATGAAGGGAACTTCAATCAATAATGATTTTAAATTGAAATAAATTTCTAATGATTGATGTTTAAATTTTAAAAGGAGTATAACTCGTTTAATAAATAATAAATAGGATTTAACTTAGTTATTGAGTCTAATTAAAACTCTTAATCAACCTCAATAATTTATCGTGTGTGGGCTTATCCACTATGGCCTATTAAATATAATCCAGACCCAAAAAAATTATCAATATTCTGACTTTAGAATTATTAGGCCGGGTCGTTACACATTAATATGAAAACTTACATTGAGTTCAACTTTTTCTACTTTAAGTACTTGTGCAAAGATGGAGTTACCCATCATACTTTCATACCACTTGTATCCTAATGAGTTGAAAAAAATATTGCAATTAGAAAGGACATGTATGTTTGCTCTTATGTCTACTATTGTAACACCCCTTCCTATAAGTTAGGAATGTCACGTGACATTCATAACTCAAGTCAGGTAAGAGACTTACATAATTAATAAAATATCTCATTATTTCATAAAAGAGTTCTTAAATAGACCAAGACTTAAGAATAAGTTATAATAAGAGTTTCGATGCTGAAGAAAAATAAAATAACTAACTTAAATCCAAATCAAAATAATTAAATTGTCCACATAGATTGTATTAATTCTAAGTTCATCTGTCTAAGCCTTGCCTACATGGTCATCCTGATCATCTTCCTCACTTAGGTAGTTCAATCATAAAATAAAATTCGTTGAAGACCCAATAAGAAACACACTATATCATAAACATAATAAACATTAAGTTCTCTAACACTATGTATGCTTAATACTGATAAAGATCTGAATGTTCATACTTATGCTCATGACATACATGACTTACAAAACTTGACTTATCTTTTCTTATTTGGTCAACACATATTAACCCTATGTGCATGATTGTGTATCCGTCCCATTGCTTTTAGCTACAAGCAGAATTGCTAAACATATCATACATAATTATGATGGATTGTGCTTAGATCTATGGCTTGTACATCCACCCATAATTTAGTACCATGCATGTCTATGGTCATTTTACATCTTATCGTTCTTATACTTGAGTTATCTTATTCTTATTATATGAAGATCTTCATGACATAAATATGACGAGATGCATGTTTCACTTATAAATATAACGAATCTCATCTACTTTTTTTCATAACATAGATATTGATTTCTTAGAATAAAATATGTGATGTTGTTTCTCTTGAACATTAGCTATTATGCATGCATAAACATAATATATACATGAGTTAGCTATTTGAAAAAACAAAATTGAAAATAAATCATAATATAATATGGCATCATGGCATGATGAATGACATATACTACGTAATTAATTACCATCACAACTTGGTACATAAAAAAGGTCTTCTAAGAATTAGCTTTGTGTACTACTATAACTTAAGGATCTAGTTTACGATACTAAGGAGTGTATGGTCATGGGTAGTTTCAGAGTTTGAGATGTTTGAGCACTACACCTCCTAGTGTTAATCCAATAATTTAATTGCATAGCTCGTCACTTATACGAAATAATGTATTGTCACTTAGTTTCTAATAAAGTATGTATTAGCATCCTATCTAAATAATTTATAGAAATAATGTATTGTCACTTAGTTTCTAATAAAGTATGTATTAGCATCCTATCTAAATAATTTATACTATCTTTAAATGACTTAAGAAATTAGGTCATAAATGTAAGTTAAAATTAAAAGAATCTAAGGCTTTGCACTTCTCACATATAGATTAGCATCCGTGGGTTAAATAGGAATGAAACAGAAAAATGGCTTACTGAGAGAACTAATGCGGAACCGGTTGTAGCTAGGGTGGTCTTGATTGGTGTGGCAATTATTTTCGACTCCCCTCTATGGTTGTTAAAGGCGGTGGAATACCAAAGTAAGTGAGAAAACAAGAAATTTGACGTTGTTAGAAAGGAAAGATCCAAGAATCATAGGTGGAGGAACTTAGAATTCTCTTAACCAATGTGTGGAGCACTTGTCTTGGCTAGTTTTCCAGCAATTGGCAACGGCACTTCGTGGTTCGCTCTGGGTACTGGTCACAAAGAGAGAGAGAGAGAGATGAAGGTAGCAACGTTAATGGCTTACACGTTCTACGCGACAGAAGCTTTATATCCTCTATTTTCATAGGTCAGGTAATATTCTTTGTTCACAAATTGAGCCTCTGTAGGTGTGAGTGATAGTCAATTGGTAGGGGTGAATATAACGTGAGTAAAGGAGTTGTATTAAGATAATAACTATGGAGAAGTGCTACAACCACAAAGATATCTCACAAAAGTAAACTCACATGGGTTCATGCAATATATTATATCTACTTTATAATAAAAAGCAGTTTTATAATCTAACTTGCTATATTAAGTTATGTCAATTTGTGAGTTTATTTTTATGGAATCTATTTGTGGTTAAAGCATTTCTCACAACTGTGGTTATCTTTGGTTGAAAGTAGGACGAAAGGTGGAAGACAATATAAAGGTGGCCAATGAGATTTGTTGGAGTAAACCATAGTTGATATGTAAAATCTTGAGAATAACAAAGGATAACATGATACGATAGAATTAAATTAAAAATGATGAGGTTTCAAGATACCAGGCAACCAAGAGAAAGTCAATAGCCCTAAGCAACAAGCAACGGATTGAGCGCATCTTTCCTCTCTCTATTAGTAAGGTTCTTAGAAGGCGAAACTTGAGTTTGATTGCAAGCCCACTAACATGCAACTATTTCAATAAGGGGTGCCTGAACCTAGGTGCCTTGTGCAGTTTGAGCCAGTCCGACTCTCGGAGGGAGGATTGGCCCCCTAGTGGATCCCCCTCCCCCCCATCTCGCCCCAATGGGCCTAGAACCCGACACCTTAAAATCATTTAGGAGTTCAATTTAAACCACTAAATTAATTTAGGGTTTCAGATTGAAACCCTAATTCAAAACCAATCAACGTACACACAATTCAATCCTCCACAACACACAAAACACAATCCCTTCCTCCAAATCCAATTAATCATCCCATACTCCATAGTCTATGACTCAACTGCAATTAAAAAAAAAAAAGCATTTGAGAATAGGGTTCTAGATTCATACTTACAAAGATAGAGAGATAAGGAGAAGGCGTTTGTAGTGTTGGAGAAGGTGTCAGCTATAGACTGCAACAGTAGTGGCGAGAGAGAGAGACTGAGAGTAGAGTGAGAGGGTTATGAGCGAGGAACGGGGAGAGAGAGAGAGAGAGAGAGAGAGAGAGAGAGATTTCTAGGAAGTGATTCAAACACCCAGGGAGAATTAACCCTTAATGAAATGACGCCGTTTTGGGATACTTAAAATGATCTCGTTTCATTATAAATAGAGCGCTGCTACCGGGCCACTTCTTTCTTACTGCTCATACTTACCCCTTGACGTGGTTGTGACACATGGTGGCCACGGGGTTATGTGATTAAAAAAAACTAGATACTTGCAGCTTGGGCTAGTGAGAGAGAAACAAAGGAGGAGAGAGAAAGGAAAGAGGATTAAAGGCTAAAGCATAGAACTCACCTTTGGCAATTCTATCAATTGAGGAGGCTTGAGTTTCCAATGTGTGGTGTCATAGCACCTAGTCATGGAAGAGAGTAGAGGTGCGACACTAAGATACCAAGAGATAGGCTAGGCTAGAGAAGGAGCATATGAGAGAAAAGCTTGAGCTATAGAGGAGAATGAAGACAAGGAAGGCAGAGGCTGTGGGAAGAAGCTTACCTAGTAGTGTTCAATCTGTTGGTGGTGTTCCATGCCTTGAGTTTGGTTTAATGTATGGCATGGTTGACTTGCAGGCTGGGTCTCAGTGGAGGTGAAATTGACGTTGGTAGCACCAAAATAGAGGGGTTCACGTGGTTCCTACAAAGGTGGTTTTGCTTTTTTTTTTTTTTTTTTTAAATCACTTAACCACGTGGTGGCAATGTGTCATATCCATGTCAAGCGGTTATATATATGCGGGTGGAACGATAATAGCTTAGGTGGGCCTAGGCCCAACCCGAGCCCTATCCCCTCATGAATTTACCATGTGGGCGGATCCTGAGCAGCCCACATGGGACGGACGAGGCCCCTGCCCCTGCTAAGCGGGGGACAGGCGGGCAGTGGGACCCCGCCGCCCACCCCTAAGCAATGGCATCAAAAATGTGATGAAATAATTTTACTTATGATTTTAAGAGGAATGAATGTGATAATGTTTATACATTAAAATAATTGATGATGCATATATAATGCTATGTCTTTATGTTGATGATATTCTCATCTTTGGTACCAATGTATATGTTGTTCTTAATGCCAAAGAATTTCTATCTAAAAATTTTGACATGATTAATATGGGAAAAGCACATGTAATTCATGATATTAAGTTAATGAGATATTGTGATGGTATTAGTGTAAATTAATTTCATTAAATTGAAAAGATTCTCAAGAAGTTTGACAGATTCAAATGAAAACTTGTTAGTACTCTTTATCCTTGTTCGTGTTTAAGTAAGAGTCTTGAAAATCCTATGTCACAACTGAGGTATTCACAAATTATTGGTATTTGGTTGTACATTGTGAATTCTTTTAGAAAGGAATTATTTGGAAGACATTGGATAGCATACTTAATTACTTGAAATGAACCATGACATATGACATCATGCATTCTAGGTATCCTACTGTATTAAAAGCACACAATGATGCTAGTTGGATAACTGATACTGTAGATCGTACATGATCGACTGGATATATTTTCACTCTTGGCGGAGTAATTGTAGCTTAAAAATCTTCCAAGCAAACTTTGATTTTGTGGCCAACTATGGATCTTGAATTAATAGTTTACAAAGCACATTGTAAAGTATGGAACTTCTAAATTATTCTTGTTATATTCTTTGTTGCCTAGTTTACAAAACACATTGTACAAATTATTTATATCTATATATTTTCCAACACAAACAACCCTAGAGAAGTGCATTAGCATGGACTTGGCATTTCATACATTACAAGAGGATAATGAGGAATAATCATAGAGCATCCAAACTGGCCGTGTATAATAAGACCATGTTCCCACTAGTAATTGGAGTCGTAACTAAATTAAATGATGAAACACTATCATAGTCAAACTTTAATTGGCTAAGTTTATTTCCTCTCTCTCGTAGCCCTACAAGCACTTCTATCAAACCACACAAGTTGAATCCTCCTCAGGAGCCCCACGCCGTTTAACCAACAATTCAATGAATGGCTTGTTATTAAGACCTCTGCAGTATACTCTCTGGCTCAGTCCTGAACCCACCATGTTTCTATGCATTGGCCCAACATGCTTGTTTCTTCAATCTGGACACATGAAAAACTAGATGCACAGATGAATTATGTGGTAATTCTAGTTTATATGCCACTTGCCCTATGCGCTCCATCACTTCAAAGGGACCACAGTACCTTGCTACCAACTAATTAGGACTAGCAACAGGACCCAAACTCTGTTGTTTATACTTTTGCAATTTCAAATAAACCAAATCACCAATTTGAACTCTATTAATAGGAAAAGTCTACTATGCCGTCCAAATCTTACTGCTCTATTTGACTGTTCGGTGATTTTTTTTTTCTTTTACTGAATGATGAAGAAAGTGATTTTAAATGTATTGATGTATTTTTTTATTTTTTAAAAATATTTAAATACATTAAAAATGTGAAAAAAAAAAAAACTAGTTTTACAACTAGCGGTTACACCGAGCGGTGCTACTCAGGCAGCAGAATAGAACCACTCCTCTGAATATGGTGTGGTCCGTGGATATCAATATTATGCAAAACCATCCTGGACTGGAATACATTAGCTTATTGAATTAAATCTCCTAGCATGTCAATTTTTGCAAGAACGCCCATGCACTGAAGATTAACACATGGCAAGCCATGCGAAAGATTTTGTAATGCAATGGTAATTGAAAGAGAAACGGAAAAATGAAAGAAAATGTTCGATGGCTCAGCATTACGATGCCGACATCCACCACAAGGTAAGAGCTTTTAGGTCGGATCACTAACAGCAGCAGGTTTTGATATTTTTATCGAGTTAGAAAAATCTCAAGATTTGAAGATACTCAAATTTATTATAATCTGACATCCCTCAAATATATTATATTCAAATCTATTTTATTGTCATAAACTGTATCAAATTTGAAATGACTAATATTCCCTATCAAGACAGTAATATATGTTCCAAGCAATGAAAATCATCCAAATAACTAGGGCTATGCATCCGGATCCGGATAACCGGGACAATCCGGATTCAGATCTGGATTTTTAAAAGGGGTGGATATCCGCCCGGATAAACCGGATTGATACCCGGGCAGTTTCAAACCGGAAATCTTAAGAATACATGCCAGTATATTTGATAATTGATACATAAAACCCAAATTGATACTTGGTTCAAAGTTACTTGTGCACGAGTTTCCAGCATAGTCCTGTACAAACTACAATGTGATCAACAGAATAAATGCAGACTAAAGTTTGTATCCCAAGCCATGTTCACATAGCAGTGACATAGTCGCCACTGACATCGACTTCAGATTCAATATCAGCCTCTATGTCATCAACGTCCGATGCCCCGGCAGCAGCTTCCCCACCAGCTTTGGATCCTTCCCCTGGAATCTTTGCATCTTGTATGATCTGCATAACTTCATCCACACTCTGAATTGGTTGGTCATATTTTGCTTCCTCACCGGTTGTCTTCTCAATTTCTACAAGCTCTTTTGGCAAGTTTTTCAGAAACCAAGGATGGTTTTTTATCTCAGGGATAGTGATCCTCTGTGGACAGTTATTGAGAGGACTAGTTAGTAGATATTATAGGAGTCATTTGGATACAAGGTGAGGTTGAACCAACTTCATTAGCAGAAAATCTAAGAAATAAGCATAACATCGACTCAGCATTTGCCTATGTGATCTTTCAGACATTTATAATAAGAAACAAGGTTGGTTTGTAATAAATGCTTTGAAAAGCAGACGAAACTATCCATTTCCATTAGTGGCCTAGTGCCGTTGTGATAAGGTAAAAGTGCTAATAAGAGTAGTGTTCAATGTTGATAACTGCACGACAAGTTACCTTGCCAGGATTCGCAACAAAAATATGTGAAAGTAGTTGCCTGCAAGCTGCAGACACGCGTACATAGTCAGGTATGGAGTACTGAACACTCATTATTCTCTGTCAACAATAAAATGGAATAAAGAATATGGTTAGGAACAACCAATGATGTGGATTTTAGAGTCACAGTCAATATTTTATTTATCCATAACTATGGTGTATAGAGGTAACTCACTCCAATTGTCTTGCGAAAATTTCTAGGGTCATCGGGATCCTCAAATGGGTATGCTCCCACCAACATTACATATAGTGTCACACCACAGGACCAAACATCTGCAATCTACAGGCAATACCAAATTATAAGCAAACAGAAACATTATGGAAAATATGATAGGAATATCAATTTAAAGGACTATTTTGAGTGTCAAAAACAGCTGCAAGACCATAAATAATACATTGCTTGTCTTAACCACCGAGAACATCTCTACAAAAAAGGGAAATGCTGAAAAGAACTTTCTAGACATTCTATATCAAAATGTAGAGAACGTACCTTTCCATCATACTCCTTTCGTTGGAGAACCTCTGGTGCAATGTATGCAGGTGTTCCAACTGTTGATTTGGGTTGGGAGTGCAACAAAGCAGACTGCAAAGCATGAAAAATCCAAAATCAAATGTATTATTAATTGAACAGATTAGTTACTGCAGAAAGCATAAAAACTATTGCTTGAAATCAACTTAATACAGCCTTATTAAACCTAGGAAATCATTAACCTTGGAGTAGCCAAAATCACAAATCTTAAGTCTTGGCGTTGGACTCCCATCCAATAGTGTGTTTTCCAGTTTAAGATCCCTGTGACAAATTTCCTGCAGTAAAAGCAGAGGATGATATAAGAAAGAGAAGCTTGTAACTACAATAGTTTATAGAAAACACACATACATACCATGGTATGACAGTAGCTGACTCCAGAGATTAGCTGCTGGAAGAAAAATCTGCCCTGTCATAAGAGTCACATTCATATGGTCAGTAGGCAAACTTCAAAATAAACAACTTCCATATGTGTGACCATCATGTGCACGAGATAATGTGTAACAACCTCATCTTCGCTAAATCGACCAGCACTGCATATCCTCTCAAAGAGTTCACCACCAGCTGCATATTCCATGACAATAGCTAAATGTGTAGGAGTCAGCAAAACCTGCAAACAATGTGATCTTTTAAAGCATTCTCCTATCTACATACAATGCGACAAAGATTTATCCATAATCTTCACTGCAAGCTCGAGCTTGATTCTTTAACCATCACGTGCAGAATAAATTTCACTGTTAAACCTTTAGCTAATCACACGCCATAGAATTTAGGGTTAATACAGAATCAGTCATTCGGTTTTCACTGCTTTGCAGAAAAACATCCTTGGGTTTTCACTTTTTGCAGATTTCTTTGATTGAAGAAACTCACAATTTAGTCTCTCCGTCTATTCATGTTAATTTTTTAAAGGCACAATGTGTCACATGAATACACGTGTCGGCCAATTAGAAGCCAACACATGGCATTCATTTCCACGCCAGCCATCAAATTAATATAATAAAAAAGGTTTTAAAAATCCAAGAAAAAATCTTATAAATCCCAAAAATTCAAGAAAATATGTAAATATATATAACCAGAATAAATATATATATAAACAAAAAAAAAAAAAAAAAAAGGAAAAATCGATAGCATCCACCTAGGCCACTGGCTTTAGCGTTCCCTATCTCCATACATCATTAGTGTTATATACAGAATGCTATCAAAATAACGTGTCCCCATTTCCAACTCAGTCTTCCCTGTGCAGATATGTCGGGTTAACAAGAAACACATTGCAAATAGTTTATCAATTTAATCATGATATGAACGAGATAGAGACTGATGAAAAAATTATGCAAATTGAGGGTTCCTCTAGTCAAAGTGAACAGTTCAATAGTCTTTAGTTAACAAATTGAAATTTGGGTATTGGATGGAAACGGAAATAGAGGAAAACAAAATAGAGGCAAACCAGCCTCTGATTATTGAATTGGTGAGCTGTGGTTTCAGTTTACGAGATTGCTACACAGTTCGAAGTCAATGTCATCCATAATCTTTAATAAATCATATCCCCACATGCTTGAGTTATCCTTATAGCTAACTTACAACAAGTCCAGGTATTAAAAAAATCATACTTTAGAGCCCACCCTAATGAAGGTAGAGCATAAACAAATAGAATATTAAATTCTTACCTCTTTGAACCTGACAATGTTTGGATGCCTCAGAGATCTGTGGTTAATGATTTCTCTCTGAACATTCTCATCAATCTGAAACAAGAACAAAAATCAGAAAAAAATTAAATGTGAATCACCAGTAACATGGGCAATTGAATAAGTGGATCTACTTACTGAAGTAAAGCATTAAACGAGTCTCCCTTCCAAATTTACAAACTCACTACTAACGTTCCACCAGCAGTCTTCTGTGGACTATATAATACGCAGAGATATAACACTATGGTACTTATTCTGCCCAATAGACATTAGACAGTGTGGATTCGACACCAATAGTTGTAACTACACAAAACAATCAGCAAATAACTTTTCTACAATTATTTTTCATAAACAGTGAAAATTCTCCAAAAACAATATTATCTGCTCATTCCCAAATGACAATTACAGAGAGAGAAGTTGAAACAAAATCCCTCAGTCAATTTCTACTTACCAGAAGAGCAACGAGCCTAATTAATAAGTGCAATTCATGAAAGAAGTAAAACTTCACAAAAAAATTACCTTCTTCCCCCTTTCTATGTACTTGACAGCAACAAGCTCCTTTGTCTTCTTATCTCTTACCAACCTCGCCACTCCGAAATTCCCTGAACCAAGCTCTTTCATTGGTTCATATCGCTCCTCCATCTCAACTCACTCCAATTGAAACTCTCTCACGCGCGCACACAAAAATAAAAAATCACTAGTACTGTTCTATTTCAAAATTCACAATCGGTCCAAAAGCCCCAAACAGCAACAAGAAGAAAACAAAGCCAAACAAATTTTAGAAACAAGAAATGGCACGGCTGAAAATTCTAGAAACAGAGAAAGAATCAAAGCAAGAACACCAAGTATTGGCAAGTTCTTAAGTTCAAGGAGATTACAACAAAAACCCAAATGAAGAAGAGTAGAAAATCTGACCAAAAATAGAGAGAAGCTAAAATAAAAGCCAAATAATTCAGAGAGAGAAAGGGAAGACTGCTTTCAAAAGAGTCGGAGAGCCTCGACCTCAAAACTTTCCACGAACTTAACGAAAAGGTCTGACTTCTAACACATAATCCAAGCCTGAATCATTGTATATAATTATCCGGGAGAAAAAAAAAATATCCTAAAGATCTAACAATGGTCCGAAGATGGACCTGTTTATTAGAGAATTAAAAGGACACGTATCATTTATAAAGCCTCGCTTCGAAGTGTCGCTCGAAAACAGTCTGACCCTGACTCTTTGAGTCTGACACCACCAAAAGACCGCGTCGTCCGTATGTGACACGAGGCGGGTTTTGCTTGAACAGGGATGCGTAGGATTACGGTCCCAGGAGGGGCGCCGGATAAGTTGCTGTCATCGTCCGAACATAGAAAAATGGAAGTGGGGTCTAGGTAGATTTGTACGTTGTGGCAGTCGGTTCTATGAAAGTGAAAATACTATTATCTATCCATAATAATAACAATACGAATTATGGGAGTCGGAGCCGTAGTGCTTTTGTTTCAGTTGCACATGTAGCTGTCGTTTCTTTTTTTTATTCTTTTTTTGTCTTTTTCAGTTTTTTCGTGAATGCACGTTATAGACAAAATAAAAAATATAGAAAATTCGCATCCTTCATTGGAAGGGAAGACAATGTCAGGTGCACCTTAAATTTTATTACGTTTTCTTACGTAGATTTGTGGTAAATTAAAGGAGAGGAACAGAGAATAAAATTTAGTGTCGTTTGATTTGAATATAAGTTGAGATAGATTGTGAATAGTAATAAGATAAATTATTAATAGTAATGAGATTTGTAGGTTAAAGTTAATGAATAATAATGAATAATAGTGAGATAAGTTGAGATGAGTTGAAATAAGTTTAGATAGATTACGAATACAAACCTCTCAAATCTAAAATTTTTTATTTCACCTAACTAATCAATCTCGCACAATTTATTATTCATTTTTTATAAAATTCTAATTTTTCAAGTTGATGAAAAAGAAATCCCTTAATTATTCAATGGTTTCTCTCGAATAATATTAAAAATATCTCCACTTAATAATTCATCATATCTCTATGTAATTTAAATTGTGTGGAGATTCATTAAGTTCTTTAGATTTTTCTTAATCTAAAATCACACTAATTGCGGTAAAATATTTCTATCTTTCGCTCAACTAATAGTGTTTTATTCTAAAAACTTCTAATCATAAATTACCTCTCGATTTCATTATGATCCAATAGATCAAATAATAATTAATCAGAAAATTGTAAACAATAAAATCAAGGATAAACATTCGACATAAAAAGTTGAAAATAAAATAACTTAAAATTTAAATTATGTATTCAAAGCTAGAGTACATCAAAATTCTATAAAAATAAAATTAGTTCATTCCTCGACCCCCTGTATATTCATTTCCCGATTAATGCTCCACGAAACAAGACCGACCTCATCACAACGCCAGCCAGTTTCCGAAAATTTGGTGATCAGTCAATCTGACTGTGTGCACATTGATCTTTCAGTTCCGTAAAGGCCTTGATGACTACTGCATCTCTCTTTGTTTAAGATTACTAAAGATAACAACACAGTGAATTTCGATTTCTGAGGAATGAGGAGATCAGACTTTATTTAGAGATATGGCATGGGACAAAAAATGACGTAAAGGCCATGATCATTTCCTTTGTATGCTAATGGATGATGAGATATGTATAGTGCTGGAACCCACTTTCTGAAGTTTAGCCTGAAACCAACTTTTGAATTTTGATTTTTGGTTTGAGCGTAAAGGCTACTAACTTTGTCCAGGTGACTCCAAGTATAATTGTTGCTTAAAACTTTCCGTTATCAGAAAAGATATTCATGAATTGTGTAATCGTTGTGTAATTATTTTAAAAAAAATGATAAAATATAAGACTTATATAAAAAAAATTAATTTTTTAATAATAAATTTTATTTTTTTTAAACTATTATGCGATATTTATGTATTTCACAGTTATATGTAGACTTATGTTCGGCCATATACCTTGTAGACTTTGTTCATGATGTGCTTTCCACCAGGGTGTGGTTAATTGGACTAAATTATTTATTCTATGCATGAACATGTGCATGTTGGTGGCAGGTTAGGGTTGGTCAATAGAATACTTGAATGTGCAGCAAGTGACAAGGGCTAATCGTTTTGTTGCTTTGGTGTTAAAACTTAAATTCTTTCGTTTTTTAACAAGTGGAGCTATGCTTTTCGTGAGTTCCTGTGTACGATTATTTAGAATGCTCTTTTAACTATTTTCTTGGCATTACGGAGATCAAAGCTGGTCCATGTGGACGCCCATATGATGTCTTTTTAAATGCTGTTTTCAACTATGACCTTGCCTTGGTTGGCCTTGTGAAGGTCTAGCCCATGGAGATGGCTAACTCATGCAACGTTCTTGGACCTTCTTTAACCCCCACAGATCTAGGTGTTCGGTTTAGTTGGGCATTCCATAAGCTTGTTAGGCAGTGCGGAATGGTGATTTTGTATATGTTCAGGTTGGGCCCAAGCTGTTGGATGAGGCCTAGGGATCATGGGAGAAACAGGCCGAGTAATCATAGATAAGAGGGCCCCGATGTAAAGGGATTTGACCAATGGCTCTACCCCTCAATCCCGACACATTAATGGGAGAAAGATAATTTGAGATCTTGTCCTCTGGAAATTAGACGCATTAAATGGATCTCAGAGTCGCCTGCCCCGAGGCTGGACCCCTGTACCTAACAAGGGTTGCCACATTAAATGCAGCATCCCATCATCCCAGAAGAGAGAAGATAACCATGGTGGGCGGGTTTTATGAGGGGTGAGGTATGAATAAAAGCAAGCTAATGACGTGAAGAAGGTAACTTCAAAAACTAAACTCTCTTCCCTCCTAAAGGGAGCTCTCATTGTTACTGACTTAGGCATTAGAGGCTTCTTGGCACCGCCATTCCTTCTCCATTCCCCCGTAGATATCAAGTTGCGGTCCTGAGAGGCGGTTACAAAACACGCCTTAATAGTTGTTGTCGTATGTGGGATCTAGATTTGTTTGGCCTAACGACGATAGCATGCCTTTTTTATGCCGGCCACTATGCACTCTCGTGCAACATTCAAACAATAGTCCTCGTTGGCAAGCATGGAAGAAAGAGTAGCGGAAATGGAAGAGTTGGTAAAGAAGTTAACTTCAGACGCCAAAGGCCTCCGACAAGAGAGCAAGGCATTGAGAATGCTAAGTTCAAAGAAAGTGCGAAGCCGAGCAAGGCTGAATAGATGGAAGGGGAGTTGCAGACCGCCGGAGGAGCGTGGCCTAAGGACAAGGAGCGAAAGCAGATGGGTGATGAATTGCAATGTCTCATGGACAAATACGAAAAGATTGCGAAGAAAATAGAAGGGTCGTCATCCATAGACCAAATGCTAAGAAGCACGGACGTACCATACAGCTCGGAGGTGATGGTTGTCCCGCTCTCGCTCAAGTTCAAGGCCCCCCAGGTGGAAATGTATGATGGGTCCAAGGACCTGGCCGAACATTTAAAGACTTTCAAGACCCGCATGGTGTTGCATGGCTTCCCGAGGGAGATAGTGTGTAAGGTATTCCCCCCCCCCAACACTAAAGGGTTCCGCCAGGGCGTGGTTCAGAACCCTCTAACCGGGCACGATCCACAACTTCAAAGAGCTGAGTCGGCAATTTCTAACCCAGTTCATGACCAATTGAAAAAGAAGGAGGCAAACCGCTTACTTACTCACTATGAAGCAAAGGGAGAAGGAAAGCTTGAAGGTGTACCTATACCGCGAACAAGGAGCGGCTGGCTATTGACGATCAAGATGAGAAAAGCACATTGGCAGCACTCCTAGGCAGAATTTGGCCCCTCAACTAGTTCATGGCCAAGATCGAAAGAAGAACCTCGATGACCTTGAGGGGCTTCATGGACCAGGCGGATGATTTTATTAACGCTAAAGATACCCTTCGGGCCTTTATCGCACCTGGGCACTCCAACCCCGATCAAACCAGCAGTATCCCCAAGAGAGTTGTAGGGGCGAAGGCCCCCAAAAAAGAGCCTCGAGCAAGGAAGTGGTAGGGAGAGAAAAAGAGCAATAGCGGGACCTCTACGAGAAGAACGCATGCGAACATGAATGTGCAAGTGCAGGAAGATGAGCGATCAAGGGAAGGCGGTGATCGTAGCTGGAGAGCTCGTGCGTATTATGCCTTCCACGAGGAAGAGGGGCACCAAACTAAAGACTGCCAGTTCTTCAGGTGGAGGGTCATGGAAGAAATCCGCAACGACGTTAGGTGAGAGGTCCCTAGAAAGGCTCTTAGACACCCAAACTTCCCTCACTCCCCAGGCAAGCGAGCCAGGATAGATGAAAGCCAAGGCGGGAAGGCCAACAAAGCGAAAGCCCTAGAATGAGGGTCACAAGGAGGAGGGAGGTGAGCCCCTCAAAATAGGACTACAACAACGTCCCCCTCAGGGAGATCCACCATTGTTGGAGGGCCTACGAGCAAAGGAGCTTCGTCATTGAGGAAGAAGGCCTACGCCAGAAAAGCAAGGTATAAGGAGATTTTCAACATTGGGAGACCACCAAAGCCGGCCTGAGCTCAAAGGACCCCCACCATAACCTTTGATGACGCTGACTGTGAGGGGGTCATCCCATATGATAATGCCCTGGTGGTAACAATGTTGGTGGCCAACTATACGATCAGGAGAATACTAGTAGACAATGGCAGCTCGGCTGACAATCCTTTTTTGGGAGGCCTTCTCCAAGATGAGAATCAACAAAGACTGGCCACGCCCCTCCCCCATGCAGCTAAGATGGTTCTCTAGCGAAAGAGTGCAATCGGTGGGGTCAATAACGCTCCTGTCACCATGGGGGCAGGAAGATTCTCATCAACCACCATGGCAAACTTCTTAGTGGTCAAGGCCCACTCCTCATATAATGCCATAATCGGGCGGTCAACTGTGAATAGCCTAAAGGTGGTAACCTCGACCTATCACCTGAAGATGAAATTCTCAATAGAAGACGATGTGGGTGCTATTTGCAAGAATTTTGAGGAAATGGATGTAACGAGCCCAAGTCCAACTCCGGCTAGAGAGGTGAAAAGAGCCTGAATCCTGTCTTTAGCACCACACGACCAAGAAGCTGATTATCTCCTCATTTCTCCCTATTTCGCGGATGTTGTGTATTTATTTCAATTTCGCTTGTATGTCCGAACGAACTCCTATGAAAAGAATAGTCAATATGAATGGGAAGGTTACCATGTTTCTACGCACCATCTCAGCGACAAACACGTCGGTGACCTCTCAGCATGTGTCGACGACGCCTACCTTTTCCACTCTCTGGGTGCGGGTGATGGTTACTTCTCTCGTACGTCCTGAGGCCACAACTCATGAGTGTCTGGAGCGTGCCTGAGACACCCACAACTACTGTGATGTTGTGTATCGAAGGAAGGTTACTAATGATGCGGCGGGAGCCTCTGACAGTTTTGCCAGCGACCTCTAGACTTACATGGGCAGCACCTGCCTTTGTCAACTCTTTGTCGGAGCTTCATCATTTTCCTCAATCCTTGTTTTTATCATTTCGAGGGTCTCTTAGACAGGTAAGCTCAATCCTCGGGCCGTGAGATGGGCCTCTTATTTCTCATGAGGTTATGAGTCGAATAGATCCTTAAGCCGAGAGACGAGCTTCTTATTTCCTGTTGGGTTCAACCCATTGGGCTGAGAGGGTTTTCACCTCTTCCAATCATAATTCATATGCATAGAATCTTGGAGGTCAGTTTCTGTGAAAAGGGATAATCTTGGCTATTGAGTTGTCTTTTGTTTGTTTGCCCATTTCATTTGCAATCAAGTTCTAATCTTCAGCCAATGTACTACTTATTTTGGACATCATAGAGTAAGTACTATTTCTGTGAAAATGACTTGAAGTTTGTAGAATTCATGGACAATGTGAATGTAGATGGTAGAAAAAGAATAGACAGGCTTCTGTAGAAGTAGAAATTAACATTAGAGTGAATTGTTTTTTGAAAAATACTAGTATGACTTTCAAAGATGTCCACTAAATATGCTTACTCATATATTTTAATTTTTTTTCTTAATGATTATTGATTAAGAAATTGATTATTAGTGAATTTTTTTTCTTAATAATTAAAGATGTTTAAAAAATACTTAAAAGAAAACGGAAAAAAAAAAAATTACAGTGGTGTTCAAATTTAGGGTGCACATTTAGTATGCCCCTAGCATTGTTTTTTTTTTTTGATTATCATAGAAGTAGAAATTAACATTAATGATTTTAGATGTGTAGTAGACAATAATTACTAATATAATAATAATTTACAAAAAAGGAAGTATTGATTCTTCTTGCAAGAGTAAGAACATACAAAAAAGAGTAATGATAAGGACAAACTCTAAATGCACAAGCACTTTTTATAAAAATGTAGGTCCTACAAAAAAAAAACGAGTTTTTCACACTTTTTTATGATTGTGTTTACTTTTTTACAAAAAAAAAAAAAAAAAAAATATGTGCAAGGTTTGTACCTATTTCTTCATTTTGTAAGTGGCTCATATTTACACACTAGTATAGATTCGTTACTTATTTTTTTATTACCTTATCAAAAAAAGTATAGGTTTGCTACTTATTGAGTCGGTAGACTCACCCTTTTATCTCTACTTTTTTTTTTTTTTAGATGACTTTGATAGTTGTGATAGTTGGAATAGATGGCGCATGGCATCTATTTAATTATATAAAAGCCAAGTTTTGACTTCCTGACTTGGCATTCATACCGCATTAGTCGGTGTTAAAGTTCCCCCACATATACCGCATTCATAAAGCTTTACATGCTACCACTTCAGTTAAATATATATATATATATATATATATATATATATATATACTCTGCTCGCCTCTGTCCAGAAAAGCTAAAGATAAAGTTTAAGACTTTCATTTTGAAATCAAAGAGTTTAACAAAGAAAAATCGACTCAGAACAAAAGAGAGGCAAAGGTGGTGAGTAATGTGTAAGATAGCAGGTCGAGCGCGCCCATTCAAACGACGTCATCCAACCGGTTAACCAGGTAACGCAAGTTTATATGGCATCGAGTGATTGGCACTGAGTGCATGATCAAATAACCGACTGAAAGAATAACCGTACATCTAGAAGCAAATTTCAAACTCTCTTGGAAATGTATTTGAGATGGTATCGAGTGAAACGGAACTAATTGAAAAAACAAAAATCACTTTAAACCATATATATTTTGGAAAAATACTTTTCTTTGTTTCACTTTCTTCTCCGCTTGCTCTCTCTCAAATCAATGCCACTTCGACCATGAGGCCAAGCCACTGTATATTTCCGCATTAAACTGTGTTTTGGGTGTGGAGGTGTCGTGACCTCATCTCAAGAATTTGTGTTTCAATTCTTGTAGCGGTTAGTGATTTATTGTTTCCTAGAATGATATTTTTGTTTATCTGCAAATGCATTGGTCTTTCCTGTTCTAAGAAACGGCTTGATAAATGTGTTTATACATTTTCAATACTCTGCTTGGGTGCCTATAAATGTCAGAAATTTCAATACGTAAATAAACGATGTGGTGCATGCTTTAAATTGCAGTAGTTTTCTTTCCCAACCGTGTCTGTAGTAGAACACCACCCGCCTAAATCTATCTAAACATGAAACTCCCAATGTTTATATTCACATCCTTAGCACATTGTTCATATATGAATCATCATAGGTTGTGTCAAGAGTTAATTTTTTAAAGTGTTATTTTTCCTCATTGTTTCAGCAGTTCCTTTCATATTCCTAGAAGAAAGAAAAAGAAATGGAGATGGTGCGGGCCTAAGGTTGTCTATTGGCCTATGGCAAGTAAATTCATCAAGGGGGGTTAAAAAAGAGATGAAAGAAGAAGTAAGGGGAGGTAAGTTAAAAAAGAAAAGAAAAGGGAAGTAGAATTAGACTTGGGTTACTTTTAGAAGTGCTTTAGAACTGGGATTAATTAAGTCTGGTCTATGTCAAAGAAAAAAGGAATAGTTGGACCAGTTTTAAGATATTCGAGCACCAAACAGAGACTATCCCAAACTATTGTTAAACAATATTCTTAAACATATCACAAGTTATACATACATAGACATTAGAAAAGAAAGAGATGCTAAAATCCCAATGAAAGAATTAAAAAAAGTTAAAAAAAATAAAAGAAAAGAAAAGGGAAGTAGAATTAGACTTGGATTCTTTTTAAAACACAATCGCTGCACTGTTATTGGTACTATTTCAAGCAAATACAAATATTTAGTTCCTAGAACTAGCAATCAGCAAATTGACAACCACTGTTTCATATTAGATTACAACGGTCCAATGGTCCAATAGAGGTTGTAGCCAAAACTTTACAACCCCCTCCCCTCGAAAAAAGTCAGACTAGAAAGAAGCCAATCACAGAAACTTACTCAATATTCAAAAAAACAGCTAAGCATTCACACTAGATTAATTGTTTTTTCTTTAAATAAAACGAAAAATTAATAGTTGTTTTCTATTAAAAAAAAAAAACTTAAGAGTTATGGACAACGTGAACTTAGCAAAAAACGTGTTTACTTGGTTTTATTTAGTGTTAGGAGATGAGTTCATTTTTTTCTATTTAGTATATTCGTGATTTGATTAATTTGCATATATTTAGTTAAACTAATAATCTTTATTTGATGCATTTATATTCACTTCTGATCTTTAGTTACTTCGTTCTTTATCTCAAAGCAAATGGTGATCGTTCTTATGCATTTATTCGTGATTTTATTCATTTGCTTATATTAAGTTAAACTTTTGATATTTATCTAATTCATTTATGTTCATTTTTGAGTTTGTGACCATTTCTATTCTTCAGAAAAATTAAAAATGGAAAATGTTAGACTAGTACGTAGTAGAAGACGAACGATTACTAATGATAAAAGGAGTGGAGTAAGAATGCATCGTGATGATCAACAAAGTAGTAACAATATAAATGATGACATAATTGTGCGACGTAGAAGACGAATGATAATAGATGATATAAGAAGTGGAGCAATGATGTGTGTTGATGGTGAACGAAGTAAAGATAATACAACTGCCGAACCACCAAGAAAATGACTCGATTACATAATTGATGTATAATAACACATTTTTTTTATAATAGGATTAATAGCAATGATGCTTTTTGGTTTTGTTTTCTATGTTTTAGGAAAATACACAAAGCCTTGAAATTTTAGTCCTCCATCTTAGGAATGTGATTATTGTGGAGCAATATTATGGTATGAAGAAAGAACTAATAAATCAAGGATGCCCACTCAACCGAGATTTTCTCATTGTTGTATGGAGGGTCAAGTTGTGTTACCTTTACTTCAGAAGCCACCTTCTCTCTCAGAAGAACTGTCAAGTCTTATGGGAGGGCAACATTGTAAAAGATTCAAGACACAAATACAAAGTTACAATATCGTTCTTGCTATGACTGCAATGGATGTAAATGTAGACAAGAATATCAATGGTGGAGGTGGTCCATACATCTTTTGAATTAATGGTCAAGATCATCATAAAATTGGAACCTTACATCTAGTATATGATTCTAATTGTCGATTTGCACAGTTATACTTCTATGACACTGAGAATGAGGTACAAAATCAAATGAGTGTACTGAATCACAACAACTTTAATAAAAATATTGAGTCATGAAATCTTACTGCATTGGTAAAAGTTTTTCATATGGTAAGGGATAATTTCTTAGAGAATGATATTCATCAAATGAGACTACGTCTTATTAGTTCAAGAACAACAGATGAAAGAGAACATAATGTGCCCAACTGTTCTGAGATTGCTGCAATTATTATTGTTGATATTGATATTTAGGATGCTCATCAGGATATTGTTGTCAAATATAAAGAATGTGGATTGAAAAAGATTAATAAGTTGCATCCATCATATATGACACTACAGTATCCTCTTCTTTTTCCATATGGAGAAAATGGATTTAGGCTTGGTATTTTACATAGGACTGATCATAGAAGTACATCAAGAAAGAAAGAATTCATTACTATGAGGGAATATTATGCATACAGATTGCAAGAACGTGAACAAGAATGACACACATTAATAAATGACAGTTGTTTATTCCAACAATTTGTTTTCGATGCATACACATGTATTGAAAAGACCCGACTGATGTTGGTGAGAAGAAACCAACATAAATTAAAGGTTGAGTTATATAGTGAATTGAGAGATGCAGCTTTGAGAGGAGATACAAGCTCTACATCAACTGGAAAAAAAATTGTATTACCTTTAAGTTTCACAGGAAATCCAAGATATATGATTGAGAATTATCAAGATGCAATTGCCATTTGTAGGTGGGCAGATTATCCCAATTTATTTATAACATTCATATGCAATGAAAAATGGACAGAAATTAAAAGTTTTCTATCTAAGAACCCTAGACAAAAAGCAAAGGATCGACCAGATATAGCCACAAGGGTTTTTAAAATTAAACTCAATCAACTTCTACATGACTTAAAACATGGCCAACACTTTGGGAGGGTGCTTGCTAATAATACTTTCTTTATCATCGTTATATTTATTAGTATCCTAAACTAGACAAATATGTGCAGTTCTAATTAAATTTATATTGTGTCTTTCCAGTTATCTACACTATTGAGTACCAAAAAAGAGGACTACCTCATGCACATATACTCATTTTTTTAGATTATGATGACAAGCATTCAACTCTGACAGAAATAGATAGAATAATATCCGTAAAGATCCTAGATGTTAACAGAGATAAAATCGTTTATGATGCGGTGAAGCAGTATATGATTCACGGTCCATGTGAATTTATAAATCCAAAAGCAAATTATATGATTAATAACAAGTGTAACAAAAGTTTTCCAAAGAAATTTTGTAGGGAGACGCCAATTGATGAAGATAGATTTGCAGTATATAGGAGAAGAGATGATTCTGATATGTATATTGAAAAAAATGGTCTTAAGTTGGACAACAAATTTATTGTTTCTTACAACGTGGACCTGTTGCTGAAATATCAAGCACATATAAATAGTGAATGGTGCAATCATCCAAGATCTACAAAGTATTTGTTCAAATACATTAATAAATGACCTGACCGTGCAACTGTAATTTTGGAAGAAAATCTTCACATAAATGATTCTACAAGGTCGCAACATTTTACTAATATTGATGAGATTAAATCATATTTAGATTAATGTTTTGAATACTGTTTTGGTCGAGACATTGAAATAAAATATTTCGGTACCGGTACTATTTCAGAATAGTCTACATATGAATAAATTATATATATAAATTATATTTTAAAATAATAATCTATATATAAATAAATTATATATAAATATATATAAATTATAAATAGTCTAGTTTGAATTGGGGGTTCAGAAATGAGTCTGCAGTTTGAAGAAATAAAATAAAATAAAAAAAGTAGAGGCCAAAATTTGAAATATCAGCCGATACAGGCCAATACCGCCGAAATTCTAACCGGTAAGAAACTAGATCCTTCTTTGTACTTGCTATCCGACCTGTACGGCATATTTTGGCCGTATTGACTGGTACGAAATGAAATTCAAAACCTTGATTTAGATTGCATATATGTATCTGCAACGGAAGCATGTTGGAGAATATTTCGGTTTGACATTCATTATCGTGAACCGGCAATGGAGAGACTAAGTTTCCATATTGAAAATGAACCGTCAATCATATTTGAAGATTCAGATGACTTGGATATATAATGTACTCAATTGACCAAATATTTTACAAACAAACTTTACTGAATGGATGAAGGCAAATGTTATGTATGAGGAAGCAAAAAATTTAACATATTCGGATTTTATATATAAATGGGTTTGGAATAATAGAAATAACAAATGAAATATGAGAAAGAAAAGATGATGTGTAGGCCGAATATATTACTCACATCCTGGAAGTGGTGAACGATTTTATTTTCGCATTGTACCCATCTTTATTTACGATTTTATTTACGCATTATATGCAGTGGAAATAAGAACAATAGATAACGTATTGTACCCATCTTTCAAGTCAGCATATTATACCTTTGGTTTACTTGATGATGATAAGGAGTGGCATGAAATTCTAAATCATGCTTCACAATGGGGCATCTGGGAAGCAACTAGTAAATTATTTGTCATAGTATTAATTTTTTGTAAGGTTGCATATCCTTATAAATTATAGAATACTAAATGGGAGTTGTTATCTGAAGATATTTTTCATTACCAAAGAAAATTTTTTATTGTGAAAGCTTACATCTTACCAAGATACAATTAAAAAACTATGCACTTTGTGAAATTGAACAGTTGTTGGTAAGAAGTGAAAGATCATTAAGAGAGTTTGAAAATATATTATATCCAAATGTATTACTACTTGGAGAAAGCAATAATAGATTGCTACAAGAGAAGTTGAACTATAATAGGGTTGGGTTAAAGGAGGAATATAACAAGTTATTTGTTAATCTTAATGTTGAACATAGGAGAATATATGATTGTCATTGAATCTGTGAACAGTGAAAATGGTGGTTTCTTTTTTGTATACGCACATGGACGTACAGAAAAAACTTATCTTTGAAAAATATTGATATTTTGATTATGTTTAGAAGGGAAAATAGTACTTGCAATTTCTTCATCTGGAATTGCGATTCTATTATTGTGTGGTGGTCGAACTGCTTATTCAAGATTTCAAATACCAATTAATGTGTCAAACAATTCAACTTACTCATTTAAATAGGGCTCTCAACTTGGAGAATTAATAGTAAGAACCAATCTCATAATTTGGGATGAGGCTTCTACGGCTCACCGGAATTGTTTTGAAACTGTTGATTGTTCGTTGAAAGATATTTTACGATTTACTAATGTAAATAGTGTAGAAAAACCATTTGGGGGGAAGACAATTGTTCTTGGCATTGATTTCCATCAAATATTACCAGTTGTATCCAAATGTCAAAGAGAGCAAATAGTTGAGTCAACTATCAATAGATCCTCATTGTGGAGGGATTGTATAGGTTTTACAATGACTCAAAATATGAGACTCGACCAAAATATGGGGGATATTGCTACAAGAGATTTTGCAAATTGGATCTTAAGAATAGGTGACGGTGACTTGAGTTGTGCTGAAAGTGAAAGAATGATTGAGAGACCACTTGATTTAATTGTTTAATCTAATAATCATCCTATTGCCAATATCGTAAATGCTACCTATCCAGATTTAAGAGATAAATGTAATAATTTAAGATACTTGAGAGAAAGAGCAATTCTAGCACCTACAAAATATGTTGTGCAGGATATCAATGACTACATAATAGATCAGCTCATCGATTTGGATGAACAAGTACTTTTCAGTGTCGATTCGATATGTAAAGTCGGAGACAATATTGCAGAACAATCGATGTTTCCAATAGAATTTTTAAATTTTTTAAAATTTTCCAGTATTCCAAATCATAAATTGAGATTGAAAGTATGGGTACCAATAATGTTACTTCAGAATTTAAATCAGAGTAATGGCCTTTGCAATCACACTCGACTTATAGTTACTCAGTTATCAAAATGGGTTATTGAGGCACAAATCATAACTGGAACGCACGTTAAAGAAAAATTATTTATTCCTCACATCATTTTATCCCCTTCTGATTCTAAATTGCATTTTATATTGAAGAAAAGACAATTTATAATCTCTATATGCTTTGCAATGACAATAAACAAAAGTCAAGGCTAAACATTAAAACATGTCAAGTTTTTTCTTGAAAAACCAGGTTTTAGTCATGGTCAACTATACGTTGCAATACCTAGAGTAAAGATAGGAGAATGATTAAAAGTTCTTATCACAAAAAAAATCTACGATGGTCGTTTCTGTACAAAAAATATTGTATATAATGAAATCTTCAACAATCTCCCGAAAGGTATTTAATTCTCATCTATTGTTCAATTATATTTGTTTCTTATGTTACCTTTATATATTTTATACTTGTAATATATAATAATTTGCATTCTTTTTAACATGTTTTAATTTAAAATTTCTATAGGTACGAATGATTGAGATGAATATGGATTGCACACCTTTGAATAAATTATCAATTGAAAATGAATCATGGAATATTTAAGTTAGAATATTATGAATGTGGAATGCAACAAATATAGCGAATCAACGACTATAGTGAAAAATGTAATAAAGGGTTTACATGTAATAAAGAATTTTGTTGTTGAAAAATGTAAAGGGAAGTATCGTCCGATGGTTACAAACTATAAAATTATCTTCATATCGACGACTTTGGTCACTAAACTTAATGAGATAAGTTAATCAGTACCTAAGTTCCAGTTTGATTTTACAAATTACGAAACTATAGTGAAACGTTGCTATGACCCAACATACTTGATTGGTAAGTATTTTATTTTCTATGTTATAAATTCTTATTATCTCATATATTAAATTTAAGTTTAAATATTATTTTCAACATAAAAAAAATATCATCATCTCATCCTCGTATGTAATTGGAAGATTAAAATCTGTTGGAGCCATAGAGGAGAGAAATGTAAAGGGTCATCCTGTCATGCTACGGACAATTTAGTTACTAGTAGAAGAGTAAATAAAATATATTAAATGTTAAATCATAGATAAATTAATTTACTATTTAATAATAGTACTTATAAAAATGACTGATTCGCGCATGTTAAATTTTAGGAATAAATATATATAGGCAACTTTATGGGGGTCTACCGCAATGCAAATTAATGATAATTTTTATAATGATAATCCAAAACCATCTGTGGTGGTGTTTCGGTATTTAGGTATCGGATTAGAGTAATTCTACATACAACTGTAAAGTGCGTAACGTTGTGTAATTATTTTGAAAAAGAGTAGAGTCCACTATTAAAAAATTAATTTTTTTTCTTGTGGGTCTAATATTTTATTTATTTTTTCTAAATTAATTACGCGGCAGTTGCACAATTTACAATTGTAAATATCTTTTCTTATCAAGTTAATATGAGGAGCTGGTTGATGATTCAAGGTCAGCGTCGTCAATGCTATTTAACAAAGAGGTTGAGAAAATCTTACATAAAATTGCAAAAGAACTTATAAAAAAACAAGATCAAGTAACAAAATAGTAAATATAATATTTTTAAAATGAATATTAGTATAGAAAGTATAATAAGTACACTAAATATTATATATATCATTATTATAACATATATATATTTGTATTTGTGTAGGACCAGAATGATGATAGTTTTCCAAATGATTTATAGCAAATTATTAGCAAAGAATACATCTTCGTACTACGACTTAATGACTACAACTTAAAATATGGACAAGAAAACTACACAATTCAGCGAATATTTGATCCTGAATTTATAAAATCAAAGCTAATTAAAAAGCTAACAATAAATTACACAATTTGGTATTTAATCATATTTTCTATCAGATTTTATATTTATAATGATTAAAATGATTAAAATATAATGATTAAAATGTTTTATATATAGACACTTATTAACGATATTAATTTTATTTCAAGAAACTAATGTAGACATCGATCTCGACATCAAGTCAAATACAGAAGAAGAGAATCATAAAACTCAGGTTACATCCGAGAGAAGAAAAATCCAGAAAAAATAGTAGATTGATATAATATTTTAAAATATAATTTTTATAAATGTAAAATGTATTTATATTACATTTTAAATATTGTAAATTGATCATGAAGTATTTATTGGTAAAGTTAACTCTTTTATATATGCACGGTCCATTTTATATATATTTGATATACATTTTTTTAATAGTTGTGGTAGTGATTATGTATAATGAACTATTTAGAGTTATAAAATTCAGCATAAATAACGGATCGCTCATTGTGTGAGTTATAGGCTCGTGATTATAAGTGGAACGGTGAGATAAGTTTAAAGTGGCATAAGTGGATTTGTCCGAGTTAAGAGAACTTCAGCCTGTGTTTAGTAGGGGTGTTAAAAAAAACCCAGAAAATCAGTTCGGGTCGGTCCGGTCCAGAGCCGGTTTTCGTAATGGAAAAACTAGCCAGAATCATAATCGAATTGGTTCCGGTTCTAGGCTTTTTAGCCCCAGACCGGACCGGACCGGTTCCATTTAATATGTATTTTAAATTATGTTTTAAAATATTATATATAATATTTTTTTATATTATATATATATAATATATAATAATATAAATTATAATTATATATAAGATAATATTATTATAATTTATAAAATAAAAGGTTAATCTTATGAAAATTTAATTGATCATATGCTTTAAATATAATATATATATATATATATATATATTAGTAACATTTTTTCATAAATTAATTTAAAAATAAACTTAAATTGTAAAACTTTAAACTAAAATTAATAAATCATATCAATATTTTTTTATCACTTAAAATCAGTTTAAAATTGGAAAACAAATTCTAAATATCAAAAGATTTGATATCTATAATATATCAAAGTTGTAAATAAGATCACTAAAATATTATTTACCAAAAAAAAAAATACTCAAATATCATTACAAAATTTTTATGGCCTAATAAATTCTCAATATCTTCTTTTTGATAAGTACATAATACATTAGCAAATTAGTAATACTAATATACATTACTACATTAGTATATAATGTATAATTTTACATTTTATGGCCTAATACTAATAGTCTAATACTATATTACAATTAGTAATATACTTTAAGTCTATATATAAATTAGTATATAAATAACTATACTGAATAATTACATATGAAATAATGATATAGTAATACTAATACAAGTAGTAATTTAGCATTAGTATACTAATACTTTAACTATAGTCTATCAATAATGTAGTTATAATAAATTAAACTCACTATAACAAATACTAATATACAGTTATTCTAATACTAATAGTTTAATATAGACTATAGTTATACTTATACTAATATAGTTATAATACAACTAATACTAATATATAGTTATACTAAATTATTAATAGTCTAATATTAATATTATTATATAGTCTAATATATTATATAGCTATAACTAATACTAATATATATTTATTCCAATACTAATAATCTAATATATAGTTATTCTAATATTAATAGTTATACTTATACTAATATAGTTATACTTAAATCACTATAATTAATACTAATATATAGCTATACTATAGTATTAATAGCATAATTAATAGTATTTATATTAGACTATAGTATATTACCACTATAGTATTAGACTATTAGTAATAATTTTGATAAATACATTATTGTGTTAGGCAACGGCGCCGTTTCCTCTCAAGGATCCCAAATTCCCAATTGAAAAAACCTGTCTAAGACCCGCCCCTCTCTTCCTCACTCTCTCACTCTGCCTCTCTGCCTCGCAGCCTCTCTGCCCTCTCAAGCGGCCACGGCCCACGCCGTTGCACTGTGCACATCTCGCCGTCGACCCCTCAGCCTGAGTCCCCTCCCTCTCGCCGTCGCCCCCTCAGAAACACAGACCCGCTCTCTCGCCGTTGCACCTCCCCTCACGGCCTCACCTCTCGAGCCGTTCCCATCGCACACACAGCCCCTCGGCTCCTCTCTCAACGCTGCGCTGCCCTCTCTGTCTCTCACCGTATCACTCTCACGCAGCCCTCCCATCTCTCACGCAGCCGGCAGCCCCTCTCTCATGTCTCTCTGTCTTCGACGGTAATTTTTCACAATTATTATTTTTTTTCATTTCACTTATTTAAGTTATTTGAAATTACTTTGAAATCTGTTATGAATCATATGAAAAAGCTTTGGAACAATCTCGGATGTGTATATCTCATACCATAATCAGACTTTATATATAGCTAGTGATCTGTAATATCTGTATCTGCATGTGTGTATGTGTATATATATATGTGTGTGTGTGTGTGTGTGTGTGTGTGTGTGTGTAAGTGTTAGTTGCTTTTCATGAACTTGGATGCAACTTTTGATAAATGTTTGTGTTAATCCAATGTAGTTTGCATGGTAGCCCTTCAAATTTTCAGATTGCAGGCTGCCTATATTTAGTTATAGAGGTAAGTTATTTTGCTATAACTCTTTTTACAACCCTGTTCCAAATGGAGGGTAGTTATGTAAAATTTGAAACTAAATAAAAATGAATTTTCATGTTTTTAATGAAATGAAAGTATAACATTAAGTTGTAAAATAATTATATGAATATTATTTTTATTACTTATAATATGTTAGTAGCAATGCACAACATTTTGAGGTTGCTAGGAATTAATTTCTACAAGTTCTAAGGTTCAAGTAGCAAATGTTAAACCATAGACATGAATGTTGGATTTAGTTTACTGATAGAGAGAAGATCTATGTACAGCGCAGATTACAACATAACACTCATTCCATTCCCTCCATACATTTCCATACACAACATAGGCCCTCAACAGTCTCAACAAGTCTTGGTCTTCAAAGCAATTCATAGAGAAGATCTAGCCAACATGTTTTATTGCATAGAGAGGATCTATTCATTTCGATTTATCAGGATAAGCTAACATGTTTTAATATAAATGAAAGGACCCTCTAATTAATAGCAAAATAATTAGTTTAATCTCTTAAAAGTGATGATCGTCTCTATAAAGTCAAAAACAGAACGAAGAAATTCTTGATAACGCGTCAAAACAGACATGGTTACTCTGACAGTTATTTATTTATGAATTTATTTCTGTTGTTGAACATGAAAAATGCATTAAACTATTGAGCTGTTGATTGCAAATAACACACCCAAAGCCATCAATGAGGCAAGTTGCCAACTTGAGATGGAAATAGACAGCTCGCTAAATGCCACTTGTGTCATTTTTCGTAGAAATCGTGTTCCATCGAATAAGTTTCAAATCTACAGTACACCAGAAAAGTAAGTAGATGCTGAAACCTAACAAAAATATATGAATATGGTTCTGAAAAATATCCATTGAAGTCACGAGAGATGGACAACTTGGGGGGTGAGTTTTTTGACTTGGGGGCTCTGACCCTGCATGCTCAAGTTAGCTAGGCAAACAGCCATTTCCTAAGTTGGGTATTCCCCTAACAATTAAAACCTGCAGCTTGCTTATATATATATATATATATATGTATGTATGTATGTATGTATGTGTATATGTGTGTGTATGCGTGTGTTTAGACAACATATGATATATAAGATTTGACTTTTTGTACTAATCAGGTTTTGGAATAAAAGTAGAAAACAGATTTTTTTAAAGCAGTTTATTATTATTATTATTATTATTATAAACAAATTTTTTTTACAAACTTGCATTTTATTAAAACTGAAAAACCAGACCGAACCGGACCGGAACTGGTAAAACCGGAAGTACCGGTTTAGGGGGGTAACCGGTGTGTAATTAGTTTTTGAAAATGCAAAACCGGTACATACCGGTTCGGTCCTAAATTTTGTCCAAAATCGGACCGGACCGGACCGGTTACAACCCTAGTGTTTAGTGCATTTTACTTGGAAGAAATTTTGAGACATTTGGTTTCAAAGAACTTTTTGTAATTAATTTCTTATTATTGTGGATTTTAGGTTAAAGGGTTCACCCCTAGGTATGGAGCGTGACATACATCCTGCAGATCAGCTTTGATGACTGGTTCTGGGTCCCTTGCGGCTCATTCCTGAACCTCAAAACCAACAACAATTACCTCTCACGCAATTTCTTCCTCGACAAGAGCCATCCCTTGCACTTCAAGGTATAAACTTCTTTTTCAGACCTAAGCTTATCTTGTGTTTATACGGAGTTGGATCTACTTAATCTAAATTATCTCAATAGTGTAAATGAAATGGATGGGTTACTCTAAATTCGTGTGTTTTGCTATATACTTGAATTTGATGGATGGTTCTATGTAATAGAATTTTCATTTCTAAGTTGCAATACTATGCATATGCATATTTGATGCTTTATAAAATATCTGTTCCAGAGGATGTTACGGTTTTATCATTTAGAAGAAATTTCTTGTGTTAAGTTGCCTTGAAAAACTGGTGAAGGAGATGGATTGAAGGCAATATAGGTTCCTGGGCAAGAGGACCGAGTTGGTTTCACATCCCAAACAACTTGGAAGTTCCTTTGCTGGTTTTGTTGAGAACATAACCTCGATGGACAAAGATACCCTATGTTTCTTTAAATTCCAATGCTTTTCAGGTTATGGCCTCGTTTGTTTTTGCAGATGAGATGAGTTGAGATTAAAGTTAAAAAATTGAATAAAATATTGTTAGAATATATTATTTTTGGTTTGAGATTTGAAAAATTTGAATTGTTTATTTTATTTTGTGTGGGAATTTGGAAAAATTGTAATGATTAGATGGGATGAGATCAGAGAAAATGTGAAAACAAACAAGGCCTTAGTTTCATCTATATTTTCAATTGATTACAACCGTCTCTGAGAGTTTCACTTGATTGAATCCAGATCATTCTTTGCCTTATGCAGCTCACAAGAGACATATGGACATGGAGCAAGCTAGAAAGGACCATCTTCTCCAGAATAGTAATGGAAAAAATTTCTTGCTTGTTTCTCCGCTTCTCTTCCTCAATGTCTACAGTGCAGCTCAACTTATTCGAGTCTCACCATGGACTGGCCACCTGCATTTCCTCGTTACAAAGCTGTGCCCACCACAAAAATCTCACTAGAGGCAAACAAATTCACTCCTACATGCTCACCAATGGCTTCCTCAACTCTCCTCTATCCATCACCAGTCTGATCAACATGTACTCCAAGTGCAACAGAATGAAAGATGCAGTTCTGGTCTTTAATTACCAAAGTAATGATCATAATGTGTTTGCCTATAACTCAATCATTTCTGGGTTTGTTTCAAATGGGCTTGCAGAAAATGGTTTTGAGTTTTATAAGCATATGAGGTGGATGGGTGTTATGCCAGACAAGTTTACTTTTCCGTCTGTGATCAAAACTTGTTGTGATGTTATGGAGGTTTTGGAGGTTAGGAAGATTCATGGGTTGTTGTTTAAACTTGGGTTGGAGTTAGATATGTTTGTCGGAAGTGCTTTGGTTAATACTTATTTGAAATTTGGGTTAATGGAAGAGGCACAGGAGGTTTTTGGGGAAATGCCCGTGAGGGATGTTGTGCTTTGGAATGCAATGGTTAATGGTTATGCGCAAATTGGGAGGCATGAGGAGGCATTGGAGATTTTTAGGACAATGGGAAAAAAAGGGGTTGTTCCTAGTAGGTTTACAGTTACTGGTGTCTTGTCGGTTTTTGCTTCGTTGGAGGAGTTCAATAATGGGAGGGCGATTCATGGGATTGCAATGAAAATAGGGTATGTTTCTGGTCTTGCAGTTTCCAATGCATTGATTGATATGTATGGAAAATGCAAGTGTATTGGAGATGCTTTAGATATTTTTGAGATGATGGATGAGAAAGATGTATTTTCATGGAACTCGATCATATCTGTTCATGGACAATGCGGTGATTATGATGGTACTTTAAGACTTTTTGATCGGATGTTAGGTTCTGGTGTGCGGCCTGATTTGGTTACTGTCACAGCAGTCCTACCTGCTTGTTCTAATCTGGTTGCATTAATGCGTGGACGGCAGATTCATGGGCATATGATAGTCCATGGTTTTGAAAAGGAAGCCAATAATAAAGATACGGATGATGTGCTAGTCAATAATGCTGTTATGGACATGTATGCCAAGTGCGGGAGTATGAGAGATGCTCATTCGGTTTTCAATAAGATGAGCAATAAGGATGTAGCATCCTGGAACATCATGACAATGGGTTATGGCATGCAGGGTTATGGTAACGAGGCATTACACCTGTTTTCTTGTATGTGTGAGGCACAAATAAAGCCTGATGAAATCACATTTATTGGGCTATTGTCTGCTTGCAGCCATGCAGGCTTCGTGAGACAAGGGCGTGAGTTCTTGATGCTTATGAAATCGACGTATGGTGTGGATCCAACTATTGAGCATTATACTTGTGTGATTGACATGCTAGGTCGAGCTGGGCAGCTTGAGGAGGCTTACGAACTAGCAAGAACAATGCCTGTTGAGGCCAATTCTGTGGTGTGGAGAGCTTTGCTAGCAGCATGCCGGCTACATGATAATGCTGACCTTGCTGACGTTGTTGTAAGAGAGATATTTAAACTTGAGCAAGGGCACTGTGGAAATTATGTATTGATGTCAAATATATATGGAGTAATTGGACGATATGAAGAGGTATCAGAAATTAGACATGCAATGAGGCAACAAAATGTGAAAAAGGCACCAGGATGTAGCTGGATTGAGCTCAAGAATGGTGTGCATACTTTCATTACGCGTGATCTGACCCATCCTGAAGCCAACCTTATATATGTTGCATTAAATTCATTGACTGCTCGTCTACATGATCATGGATATATGCCTGCCCTCTAACATTGGGTTTCTTCTGAAAGTATACCATGGGATTGTGTCGATAGAAAACTCTGATTATTTTTTGCCTGTGATAAATGGGAAAGAAGGCAAATTAACATTGCGCAGAAGATGAAATAGTCCCCTTTTTTAGTTAGTATGCGAAATTAAGACTGCTACCGCCGATCACTTTCGGGATCATTTGGTGTACAACATCATAAATTGAAAGAACGGGGATAGGATTGTGAATTGAGCAATGGAAGAGGTGGGCGAGCCATCCCTCCAAGTCGATAAATTTGCTTGCAACGTACAGGTTGATGTATCTCACTTTTCTTATAGTCTTTCCAGGTATCTAACGGCACTGGGATTCTTTGCATGCACATCAATACCATGCAGCCGTGCACTACATGTAGAACATCTTAACAAAATTAAACACAAATCAGAAATTTGTGATTTTTGGCATCGATTATAATGACTGGATGACGATAGTAACTTGCATTCTAGGCTAATTTATGTCTTCCCAACTTGAAGCTTAGAATTGTAATGACCAGGGGTTGACTCTGGACTTGAGCATTACAGTAACTCCACTTTTTATCTCTGTTTGAATTATTTAGTTTTGTTCACTTATATAACCAATCCATTCTGTTGAAATATTCAAGTAATTTTTGCTCTATATACGTCAGGCCTTGTAATGATTGCTCTATCTACATCATCCCCTTTCATGTTTAAAATCTACATTTTCATACACAATCAATAATGATTTAATTGAAATTAAAGAAAGGAGTAATGTCTCCTATTTTAACAAATCTTACCATTAATTTTCTTTTTTTTTCCTTGTCTTCTCTACAGAGATAAAGAGGCTCGGAGAAAATTGCATATAGGGTTCAGTTGGGCTATAAGCCCATAAATATGGGAGTTGATATTTTAATTTGAAGAACCATATTATATATATATATATATATTATGAATTTGTGATATTTGAAGTGTACGGAGTTACTTTGATTAAATGGTGAAATTTCGGAGGAAAATTATAGGGGTTCGGCCAAGAGATGTAAATTAGGTTTGAAAGATTTTAGTTAATAAATCATTTAATTAAATGAATAAAATTGAAGACACCATAAAGGTTAGGGTTTTGGACTTTTGGTTAGGGGTTGAAAATTAAGAATTCTTATTGGTTTTGTAAAATTATATAATGTAATGAAATGGGTGATCAAATTAGTACTATAATGAAATTTAAAGATTTAGTAAATATAAGGTTTTAAAAATATAACAAAATATAAAATTTAGTGTGGAATTATTCGGCACATATAGTTTTAAAGGAGTTGAAATTAATTTTCCTACAAAACAATCATAACAATGGGTAAGAAATATAAAGAAAATGATTTATGATAAAAGTGTAGAAAATGGGACTGCATCAAACTTTTAGTAAAGTCTGGGGCAAAACTGCAAATAACAAGAAATTAATGCCAAAATCATAATCAAGTCAAAAGTTAAGGGCAAAGCTGTATCTTCATTTTTCATAACATATGAGGTTAGAGAAGGTATTTACGAGCCTCAGCCCGGGGCAACGTGGCTTATGTAAAAATGCGAAAGAGAGAAACGGAAAAGAAATACTCTAAACAGTAAGAAAAGAATGTCAACAAACTCGTTTGGTCACGCAGAGGGTTGTAAAAATAAACCAGAAAATCGGTTTGGACCGGTTGATTCGGTTTTATTTTAGACCGATTCGGTTCGACACCGGTTTTTTCATTTTAAAAATCGGTCCGGTCTCGTCTCAATTTTATATTTTTTAAGACCGGACCAGACTGGTTCGCATATTTATATATTTTTAATTAATTTTTAATATTATATATAATTTTTATAAATTATAATTATATATAAAATAATTTTATATTATAATTTATAATATAAAATTTTAATTTTAAACATGAACATTTATTTGATCATATGTTGTAAATATAAAATATATATGTTAATTACATTTTATGGTTTAATAAATTTTCAACATATTCCTCTTGATAAATATATTAGTAATACTAATATATATTAGTATATTAATTATTATATTATCACTAGCATATAGTAATAGACTATACCAATAGTATTACTACATATTAATTCAAAAGATTAACAATTTTAAAATTATAATTGAAAAATAAGTATACTCTAACTTGTCTAATGCTTTTTGGAATAGAAAATAACATATAGTTGAATTACTATATGAAAAAGAATTTTCTGAAAAGAATATTCCTACTAAAGCTGGACCAATTCAAATGAATAATGAAGTATTAGAATTTTATAAAAAATAAATTAATGATTTATTAACAAAATGATTAATTAGGAAAAGCAAGTCATTAATATTTTTATAATACATTCAAGTGATGAAGAGGAAAGCTCTTCAGAAGAAGAAGAAATCTATCAATTAAAATAATCAAGTTTTTCAGAGCAATTTTCTGATGGTGAATTAGAAGAAAATGAGGTACATGTCTGTAATTGCTAAGATAAGAATAATTGTATTTGCAATAAAACTATTAATGTAATAACCAATAAATATCAGAGACATTAACAGAAAAATTATTAAATATTTTTATAATATATTCAAGTGATGAAGAGGAAAGCTCTTCAGAAGAAGAAGAAATCTATCAATTAAAAAAATCAAGTTTTTCAGAGCATCTTCTGATAGTAAATCAGAAGAAGATGAGGTACATGCCTTTGTATTTGCAATAAAATTATTAATATACTCTCAAAACATGAACACATTATATTAGAATTAATTGATAAAATTAATGATCCACAAGAAAGAAAAGATTATGTGATAAAACTAAAAGATACTTTTACTAATGAAACTATTTCAATAACTTCTTCAGCACCATATAATTTTTTAGAAATAATAGAAAGATTTAAGACAAACAAAAAATTACATTAAAGGATTTACAATAAGAAATTAATGAAATAAAACAAGAAATTAGAAATTTGAAAACATCTAATCTTAAACTAGAAGTTTCAAATGAACAATTACTACAATAAATTATATTATTAAAAATAGACAAAAATATAAATACTTCTCATGATAAAGAACAAGAAAATTATTCAACAATAGTTATTAAAGATGAAACTGATAATTTTATTAATATCCTTGATAGGATAAATTTTCAAAAAGGATATACTGAAGCAACAGTCTTTATTAATCAAGAATTTTATTTTATTACAATTGTCTTATTAGACACAAGAGTAGATTGAAATTGTATACAAGAAGGATTAATACCTTCCAAATATTTTGAAAAAACAAAAGAAACATTATCCCAAGCTAAATGAACAAAATTAAACATAAATTATAAATTATCTAATGCACATATTTATAATAATGGAATTTACTTTAAAATAACATTTATTTTAGTAAAAAATATTAACACTAAAGTAATATTGGAAAATCCATTTCTTTTCTTACTTTACCCTTTCTCTGTAACAGAAGAAAGAATTTCTACTAAGATACTAAGATAATAAATTCGATTTAATTTTGTATTTCCCATGTATCAAAATAAATTAACTCCTTAAAAGACGTTTCATTAACCAAAGAAATTAATCTTTTAACAAAAACTAGGATTAAAAGAAAAAAATAGATAAATTTCTTAAAATAATAATTAAAATATAAAATAATTGAAGAATAATTAAAAGATACATTCCTAATTTAAAAGATTAACAATTTTAAAATTATAATTGAAAAAAGAAGTATGCTCTAACTTGCCTAATGCTTTTTGGAATAGAAAACAACATATAGTTGAATTACCATATGAAAAATAATTTTCTGAAAAGAACTTCATGCTAAAGCTAGACCAATTCAAATGAACAATGAATTATTAAAATTTTGTAAAAAAGAAATTAATGATTTATTGAAAAAAAAATTAATTAGGAAAAGCAAGTCACCACAGAGTTGTGTTGTTTTTTATGTTCAAAAACAGGTAACATTAGAAAGAGGAGTACATCAGTTAGTTATTAACTATAAATCATTAAATAAAATATTACAATGGATTAGATATCCAATTCCAAATAAGAAAGATTTATTATCTCGCATTTATAATGATACTATATTTTCAAAATTTGACATGAAGAGTGGATTTTGGCAAATCCAAATTACTGAAAAAGATCGGTATAAAACAACGTTCACAGTCCCATTTGGATATTATGAATGAAATGTAATGCCATTCGGATTAAAAAATGCTCATATTGAATTCTAAAATATTATGAATGAAATATTTACTCTTTTCACTTACTTTTCAATAGTCTATATAAATTACGTATTAATATTTTCCTCGTCTATTGAATAACATTAGAAACATTTGAATGCTTTTGTTCATGTTATTAAACAAAATAGATTAGTTGTTTCATCAGCAAAATAAAATTATTTCAAAATAAAATTAGGTTCCTTGAACATGATATTTATCAAAGAACTATCACACCAATTAGTAGAGTAATAGAATTTGCTAATAAATTTCCTGATGAAATAAAAGATAAGAAACAATTACAAAAATTTTTGGAAAGTTTTAATTATGTTGCAGATTTTTATCAATTTCTTAAGCTATTATGTAAACCATTATTCAAAAGATTAAAAAAGAATCCACCTCCATGGACAGAATCACATACAAATATTATAAAACAAATTAAGTCTCACGTTAAAAAATTACCATACTTAGGATTCTCATCACCTTATACTTTTAAAATTGTTGAAACAGATGCCTCTGATCTTGGTTATGGAGGAATTATGAATAAAAAATTATCAGCTGAATCTGAACAGATTGTTCAATTTCATTCAGGATGTTGGAATATTGCTCAAAAGAATTACGGTACTATTAAAAAAGAAATTTTAGCTATTGTATTATGTATTTCTAAATTTAAAGATGATTTGTTAAATTAAAAGTTTTTATTTAGAATAGATTGTAAATCAATCAAGGAAGTTTTGATTAAAGATGTTAAATACATTGCTGTTAAACAGATATTTGCTAGATGACAAGCTATATTAAGTATTTTTTTTTTTTATTTTGATATTGAACATATTAAAGTATAATCTATTTTTCTTCCTGATTTTCTATTCCGAGAATCTTTATAGGGAAAATCATGTCATCTTCAAAATCAAAAGTGAAGTCCAAATCCTCTTATGCCAGGTCACCGTCTCCTCCCTATCCTTCACCTTGTCTCTCTACAACTCCAAAATCATACATAGTTCTGGAGACATTACCATAAAATATTATGCCATCTTACAATTCATTCTCACCATTAGTTTCTCAGAAATTACCAACATACTCCAAAGTTATTTCTCATTCTTCTTCCCATTCTCAAATTATTATTCATCCATTATTATTTCAGCCTTTTACATCCCCTATTATCATTAAAACTCATTGGCATATAGTCTTCCCCATTGAGTCTGAAATCCAGCACTTGATTCATCCCCAAAAATTACTTAATGCTTTTCTTTTGACAGACTGGCATTTTGTCTCACAAAATATTAAGAAATCTCAACATTTTTATGAATTCATTTTAGTAGACACGGATTCAATTATTTTCTCTGAGATCCATTGTTCTCTTCAAACTCAACCTTCTCCACCTGTATTTCCAATTATTGCATTTCATAAAGTCACCACTAAACAAGTTTTTATCTTGGAACAATGGAGAAAAATCTCTATTTAACAAGGGAATTTTCTCATCCTTATGATTCACCATTTTATAATTATTACGATTATCAGCAGGTATGAACAAAAATATTTTTAAAGCAAAACAAAAATTTGCGTCATTTTTTGTTTCTCCATCATGACAAATTATAAGAGATTAGGACACTCCCGCGATGGTTTTTACTATAGTGGGATCATTATGGGCCTAAACCTCTTCTTCTTCCTCTCCATCTTCAAGAAAGTCTTCAGATTTTTGCTTCACAGAATGATTATCTACCTTCATTAAAGCATTGTTCACTACTTCTTCATTTCTTCCTCAAAACAAAATTAAATTAGATTATGAAGTGGGAATATGTTATCAAACCTCATCCATATCTCAAAAATATTATGTTCTTAGTCCGCCAAGTCTCTGTCAAGTAGTGGGAGAAATACAATTACGATCATGTTTTAAAAATATTTTCAAAATTACCAAAGCTCTTGAAGTTCTAGTCCAGCAGAGTAGATTTTAGACCCAATTTGCATCCATTATAGTAACAAAGACTTGAAAAAATTAGCTGAAGTAATGTCACAAGTATTAGCCAATGATGATGAAGAAGATGCACAACATCTAGTCAGATTATCTCCATTATAACAACCCGTATTATCACCAGTTCAACAGGCCTCTCTTTCTCAACATGCCTCTCCTTCTCAACATGCCTCTCATTCTCAAGGCAACTCATCTTACCATCCAGTACAATTGAAGGATTCTCAAAATCCATTTGACCTAGAATTTGCAGAATATGACCTTCAGATTATATGATCTCTGACCCTCAAATTATGTGATCCTAGAAGATTATTTCTTTTTCAATTATTCAACATATCAGACGAAAGCTGTCAGAAACATTATCTCTTCAAAGAGTAAAGACAAAGAACTTTGTCTACATTGTTCAAGATTATTCATCAGATTATTGTCCAAAGAAAAGACAAAAGACTTTGTCTGCACTGTTCACCTTTAATTATTATTAGTTGAGGTAGGAAGATAGACATGTATTATTCAAAGTACTGTTTTGGTGTCTGTATAAAGAAGCTTGTAAACAAGTGAGAGCATTTAGAAACTTTCATCTGAGGCCTCATCTTCTCTTGTCTAAGCTTTCCCTTCTCTAGTCCTCTTCACTTTCTAGAATCTCTCTTATAAACCTTCTAACCTTCCTTCATGTCTTCTGCTTTCAACTTTTCTGAGAATTAATCGTCTTGTAAGTATTAAGTCTTTAATGAAGTTGATTTTATCATATATCTTTTCTATCTTTTATATTTATTCATACATATGGTCAGTTATACAGCTTATTTTACTTGCACTCATACATATGGCTAGTTATACCGTATTTTCTTTCTATTGTTAAGCGATTACTATAAATTACCTTTTATATTATATATATATATATATATATATATCATGGTTTACGTCTTTGGTATCAGAGTCATTGGCTATTATATTGATATTTATTGTTATTTAATTGTTGTTTTATGAGATCTATTGTTTTTATGGAATATTATTATCATTCCATAAAAATATTTTTTCAAGATTATAGTATTACTATATTATTGATATTACCAATATATATTGGTAATGAGAGCTTGTGGCTCTAATGTTGTTTTCATTAGTTTATAATAGATCCTATATACTACTGTTAAAGTATGTGATCCTTTCATCATATGATATCTCCTTGTTTTAATATTTAATGTTAAATCAAGTAAGATATTTAATATTTGAATCAGTAATGAATTTTTTAATTGTTCTTTAATTCTTTTATATTTTAATTCTTGTTTTAAGAAATTTATCAGTTTGTCTTTTCTTCTAATCCTATTTTTTGTTAAAAGAATAGTATTACTGTATACTAATAGTATTAGTGCATTACTAATATATATATATATATATATATATATATATGTATAAGAGATTAGAGATTTAATATATATTAAAAATTGGAAAACCGGATCGAACTGGTAAAACCAGAAATAGTAGTTTATGAGGATAACCGGTGCGATATCGATTCTTGAAAATGTAAAACCGGTGTATACCGGTTCGTTTCCAAAATTTGTCTAAAATCGGACTAAACCGGACCGGTTACACCCCAAGTTACACAAATGAGATGAGATGAGATAAAAGTTGAAAGTTGAATAAAATATTGTTAGAATATATTTTTTTAATATTATTTTTATTTTAGATTTGAAAAAGTGAAATTATTTATTATATTTTGTGTGTAAGTTTGAAAAAGTTGTAATGATTATATGATATGAGATGAGAATCATCTCATTGACCAAACCAAACCTGGCCAGAACATCTCATCTCGTCTCAAAACTTTTTATAATTTTCTTTCTAAACGTCACTTAAATACAAAATATTTTTCAATTTCAAATTTTTAAATTTTCATCTAATCATTACAAATTTTTCAAACTTTCAAACAAAACAAAAAAATAATACAATTTTTTCAATTTTTGAAACAAAAATAATATTAAAAAAATTATAATTAAACAATTTTTTAACTTTATAATATTTTTGTTCAATTTTTTCTCTCATTTTTTAAAACCCAATCAAACATCTTAACCCAAATTATTTCACTATTATTTACAGAATTCTTATCTCATCTTATTACGGTAACACTAAATTTTCAAAATTTCTCGTAACTTCATTCCCAAACATAATTCAAACATAACAAACTTTTCGATTTCAAATTTTTAAATTTTCATCTAGTCATTATTTAATCATTATTTAAACACAAAAATCAATACAAATGTTATAAAATTTAAAATAAAAATTATATTCAAACAACATTTTAACTCTACTCAGACCGTATTCAAATTATGAGAACTTGCTTGGAAATATTTGAGAATATTGAGAATTTTTTTGAGATTAAGCTCCGTTTGGATAATGAAAGTATTTCATCTGATCTCATCATTATAATTTTTTCAAATTTTCATACAAAATATAATAAATAATTCAATTTTTTCAAATCTCAAAACAATAATAAGATTAAAAAATAATATTTTATTCAATTTCAACTTTCATCTAAAACCATCTCATCTCATATTACTATCCAAACCGCACCTAAGTTTAACCAATTCTCTTCTCTTGCCAATTCTCAAATTATATTCAAAAAATTATATTCAAATTATGCCGTGTGGATGGTATTTGATGCAGAGGTCTTAAAATAATATTACTCATTTTTAATTCCTTATAAAATTTGATCTCTTTGAGCCGAGGCTTTAACATGGATTTTGGAGTCATCTGGTGCATAGAAGAGAATTGGTAAGAGAAGAAGAGAAGATGATCTCATGTTTCTATGATGCTCTCTGATTTCATGTGTAGTTCCTAATTATTTAGACTCCACGTATGATTCCTCTTTTCTCTATAAATAATGAATGTTTCCATCTTTCAAAACCTATATGCTTGAACATATATTGGTTTTTAATGGTTTTTGAAATCCCAATAAATATTTGCGTTTGATCATAAATAGCCATTGCTCTACTCTATTAAGGTTATGAGAATGACCAAGCATAGAGATTATGGTTTTTCTATGCCTAAAATACATAGCTATTCATGAAGTAAATCTATTAAATGTACCCATATGAAATTTTGTGTGCCTATGCTAGAAGTTTAGAATTTTGATGACTAGGGATTCACTCTGGACTTTAGCATTACACTTTATAGTAACTGAATCATTATAGTTGTATAATGAAATAGTTGTTATCTTGTATACCCATTTCTGTTGAAATATTCAAGAAAAGTTTCAATTCTAGAATAGGGGATACCGATAAGAGAATTGGGATAGATTGAAGCTGAGTGAAGAAGAAATTAAGCTGATAGAGATACAACGAAGTGAACGGAAAGTCTGGAAGGAAAATGGGGAGAGAAGTATGGTAGGAAAAATTTGCTCTGAGAGATCAGTAGGAAAGGAAGTTATAAGATCGACAATGGAGAAAATTTGGAGAGTAAGGGCTCGTTTGGTTCCTTGACTGCACTCGGCTCAACTGAGTTCGGTTCAGATTTAGACCTCTTCTAATATCTAAACACCAAACTCTCAAATTACTAAACTTATCTCAACTCAAAACCTCTTTATACATGGGACCGACAACCTTTTTCAACTCAATACATCTTTACATGTGGGAGTTACAACTTTTTTTAACTTTCCATAAATACATCTAAACTCATATTAACATACAAACACATCTAAACTCATTTTAGGTGAGCCCCACATTACTCATTACACCATCTCAACTTATTACTATTCATAGAGAACTCAACTCAGTTTAACATCCAAACGCAACCTAAGTAAACCGATAGTTTTTCATGAGATGGGAGCTAAATGTTTCGTGATTAATTTTGTGAATTGAGAAGATAAGGAGAGGGTGCTCAATGGGTGCCCTTGGTTATTTGATAACTACCTATTTGTTCTAAAATTCTTTGATGGATCAACTCAGATTCATCGAATGGATTTCGCTCGTGAAAATTTTTGGATCCAAATGCATAATCTCCCACTAGGTGCTATGAATAGGGAGTTGGGTGAGCAGATTGGTGGCTCGATTGGGAAGGTATTTGAGGTGGGTGTCCAGGACAATAATGTGGCATGGGGTCGATGTTTAGGAGTCAAAGTGGAGTGTGAGTTGATGAAGGCTCTAGCCAGATGAATAACCATGACATTCAATGGAAAGGGGATGTGGATTCCGTTCAAATATGAGAAGTTATCTAAACTCTGCTTTCGGTGTGTATGTATATTGCATGATAGGCAGGGTTGTTTGGGAAAAGATCTTGGAAATGAAACCATTGCACAATTTGAAACATGGCTCAGAGCTCCTCCAGTGAATCAAAGAAAAATAGATAGGGGAGAGAAACAAAGTGGAAATAATAGAATGAATGATGGGAAGACAGGTGAGGAAGGGAGGGTGGAAGAGAGTGGGAGGGAGGTGGTAGGAGAAGTGATGAAAGGGGAGATTCTTGTTAGAAGACAAGATCTCATTAGCAATGCCGATAATCCTACTGAAATTACAAGGATGAAAGAGGAGGAAGATGCAGAACTAACCATCACAGATCAGTGTATGCAAGTTAATCTAAGGAGCATCAGAATGGCCAATGAGGGGAATACTAGCAGCTGGAAGAGAAGAGCTTGTGGGAGGCCACCTGCAGGTGAGTCTACTGCTCTTGTGAAATTGTAAAAAAGATTAGTTGTTAGTGAAGTGAATGATGATATGTGGTTAGGGAGTAAGAAAAAGGCAAAGAAGGTAAGTAGGGGTTGATAAAACAGAAGATTCCATGGCGGAGACTGTCACGTAGCCCCGCCAGTCATTATGAATATCCTAAATTGGAACTGTTGAGGGCTTAGAAACCCTCAGACAATTCAGGACCTTCACCATTTGGTAAGGAAAAGAAGCTCAGAGTAGTGTTTCTCATCAAAATTCTAATAATAACAACGAGAGTTGAGAAATTGAAGAGAAGGTTGGGTATGGAGGGGTGTTTGGTGGTCAATCCAATTGGCAAGAGAGGTGGCCTAGCTTTGTTTTGGGAGAATGAAAACGAGGTAGAAGTTCAGAGTTTCTCGCAATGGCATATATAAGTGCGAAAATTAATGAAGGGAGAGATGGAGCCTGGTGGTTCATTAGCTTCTATGGGCATCCTGAAGCAAGCAAGAGATGGCAATCATGGGAATTACTGACAAAACTAAAACCAGCAAATGGAATAACATGGTGTATAGCTGGTGATTTAATGAAGTGTTGTCCTAGGATGAGAAAGTGCCGGGGGGGGGGGGGGGGGGTAGAAAAGTTAATCACTCAGTTTCGTGAGGCCTTAGAAGAAAATAGTTTGTATGATGTTGGTTTTATGGGAAATCCATTCACATTGAGTTATAAACACTCAGACCATACTTTTACAAAAGAGAGACTCGACAGATTTGTGACAAACAATGAGTGGATCAATCTGTTCAAAAGAGCCAAAGTGGAAGGTTTAATTGCATGAAACTCAGATCATAAACCAACGGTGTTATGTGCGATTAAGGAAAAAAGGAAGCAGACTAAGAGACAACATTCCTTTAAATTTGAGGCCAGTTGGATAAGGGAAGAAGATTGTGAAAAAATGATAAAATAAGTGTGCTCTGAAAAGAGTTATTCTGTGAAGCCTATGAGACAGATACAAAACTTGCTTAATGTATGTAGTGGCCAGCTGATAAGAAGCTTTAGAAGGAAGGACAGAGAGAGAAGGCATAATATTGAGCAACTGACTGATAGAGTAAAAGAGCTACAACATGTTGAGGTCCTTTTAATATTGAAGAGTTGAAGAAGCTACAGCAGGAAGTGGGGGTTTTATTGGAGCAAGAGGGTATAAGGTGGAAACAAAGGGCAAATATGAACTTGTATTCATTAGGGGATAAAAACACAAAGTTCTTCCATGTTAATCAAAGAAGAAAGAAGAAACAGATCCCCACAATGATGGATTCAAACTTAGATATGAAAGTTGAAAATGAGGATATTGTTGAGGCTTTCAGACAGCAATATGTTGAGGTATATAGAACAGAAGCTTCCACAAGTAGACAAATAATAAAAGGTATGCAACATTTTGAAGCTCGAGTTATAATCAACATGAATGATGAGTTGGAAAAAAGTTTCACCAAGGAAGAGGTGGAGGCAGCATGAAAGCAAATGGGACCCTTGAAATCTCCTGGTCTTGATGGATATGGAGTCTACTTTTATCAATCCTTTTGGATCATAGTAGGGGAAAATGTGTGTGATGCAGTTTTAAGCTTTTTGAATGGGATGAATTAGAGAAATTTGTAAATTTTACCCATGTGGCTTTGATCCCAAAGGTCCCAGAACAAAAAAGTGGGAGACTACAGACCAATAAGCTTATGTAATGTCTTGTATAAGCTTATAGCCAAGACTCTTGCAAATAGATTCAAGTTAGTGCAAAATGACATCATTTCAAAGAATCAGAGTACTTTTATACTAGGGAGACTGATATATTAGATAATATAATAGCAGATTATGAGGCTTTGCATTCAATGAAAACTAGGTCCAAGAGTAGAGTAGGGAGTATGACATTGAAATTGGACATCTAGGAAGCCTATGATAGATTTGAATGGACTTACCTGGAAGCAGTAATAAAGAAGATGGGGTTTGGAAAAAGGTGGATAAAGTTGATCATGGATTGTATAGCCTCAGTAATATATGCAATGTTGGTGAATGAAAGACCTGGTGAGGTTATTTATCCTTCAAGAGGTTTAAGACAGGGGATCCCCTATCCCTTTATCTATTTCTTTTATATGCTAAAGGCCTTAGTAGTCTAGTAAATGAGGCAGAAGCAAAATGAGAGATAAGAGATGTGGCAATTGCAAGGGGAGGGATCAAAGTTACACACTTCTGTTTACTGATGATTGCATAATTTTTGGGAGAACCAGCTAAAGTGAGTGGTAAAAGGTAAGGCACATATTGAAGGTGTATGAAAAGGCCTCTGAACAATGTATGAACTTGCAAAAAATAACTGTTATGTTCAGCTTAAGAGTTAGAAGTGCTGACAAGAATCAGATAGTGCAAGATTTAGAAGCAAGGGTGTAAAGCAATTGTGAGAAGTATCTTAGCTTACCTACAATGGTTAGAAGATCTCGTTGCAACACCTTTAGAGGGATTAAAGATAGAATTTGGCACAAGATTAACAACTGGAAAAACCATTTTCTATCATCAGCTAGTAAAGAGATTTTGCTTAAAGCTATTATCCAATCTATACCCATTTACCATATAAGTGTGTTCATATTGCCAAAAAGATAATGCAAAGAGATATCAAGTGTAATGACTAGATTTTGGTGGGGGTACATAAATAATGACAAAAAGATACAGTGGACTAATTAGGGTAGGAGGGGGTATGCAAAAGTTGCTGAGGGTCTGGGCTTTAGAGAGCTAGAGAGTTTCAACACAACTTTTCTAGCAAAACAATGTTGTAGAGTGTTAACTAAGCCTAATTCTATTGTTGTCATGATTCTCAAAGATAAGTACTTCAAGAATACTGATGTACTTGATGCAAAGTTGGGAGTGGCCCTTCAATGATTTGGAGAAGTTTGTGGGGATCTTTAGATCTGTTAAGGATCTTTAGATCTGTTAAAGGAAGGACTTGTCTGGAGAGTTGGAAATGGTTTCAGTATTAAAGCCTAGGAGGATAAATGGCTTCCAAGTCAGTCCTCTCATCGAATTTAATCCCTATAAAAAAATCTCAATGCTGAGGCAAGAGTGTTGGAACTGATTGATAGAGATTGTGGAAGGTGGAATGCTGAAATGGTGAAGGCAACTCTCAATGAGGAAGAGGCTAAGATAGTATGCAGTATCCCACTGAGACAGATAGGTTTAAATGATAAAAGAATATGGGCCTACACCAAGAATGGCATGTTCAATGTTAAAAGTGCCTACCATCTAGAACTTAGCAGGAGGAAAACAGTTAAAGGGAAACCCTTGGATGGAAAGAAGTTTAAAGAATGATGGAGAGTTTTGTGGGAGTTGGATGTTCCAGGGGTGGTCAAGACCTTTTTATGGAAATCACTTAACAATTGCCGACCAACAAGAAGAAACCTATACTAGAGGAAAGTGGTGGATAATCCTATTGTCTCATATGCATGAGAAGGAAGAGATAGTGTCTCATGCACTCTAGAGTTGCTCAGCTGCTATATATGTATGGCCAAAGAGGGAGGGCCCAGTGTAGAAGTGGGAATTAAATGAGGTGGATGTGAATATAGTATGGTTGAAAATGGTTGAAAAACTCCCAATGGAAAGTGTAGAAGTGGCAACTTTTGTTATGAGATATATCTAGCTAAGAAGAAATGGATATATCTTTGAGGAGAATTTCATTAGTCCTGTAATGCTTTTCCATCAGTAGCTGAGATTACAGCTCTGTGGAGAGCTCTAAAGTTGTGTGCAAAACTAAATGCGGAAATGACAATCTTTGAAGGGGATGCATTGGCAATTGTTAGGGCTGTCAATAGTGCAGAGGACAATTGGGAGTGGCATGTGCAGTTAGTCGAAGATATAAAAGGAATTCTTTGTAAAAAGCTTAGCTGGACATTTCAACATACATATAAGGAAGGAAATATGGTAGCTCATTTTCTAGCAAAATTTGCTTTTGATGAAAGTGAAGAACAAGTGTAGATAGAAGATGGCCCTGAGGGTTATTTTAGTTTTGTTATACAGGATAAGTTGTCTATTGGTTAACTTTTGATAAATACAAAGATATGATTTGACTAAAAGAAAAGAGATTCAAAAAGGAATAGGGGTATCCCTTTAAGCCATTGTTTACTACTGCATCTACATCCCCTTTAATGTTTAAAGTCTACATTTGCATAATCAATCTCCACCACCTCTATCGGCAAAGTCATCTCATTAGTAGTGATCTTTATGATGTTGGTATAGGGTGGAGGCTCCCAAATTACTGTTTAAGGACATTGGGAACATTTTTCTTCAATATAGAATGCAATCAAAATAGTTGTTTTTTTTTTTTTTTTAATCAAAGTGTATTAATATTATATTAGAAATACAAGAGAAAGGGTGAGGTGGTCCATACAAAAGCACCATTGTATTGATTGCAGTGTTCGGAGGGAGTGGGTACGATAAAGTAAAATAAAATAAATGGTGAAAAAAGTACAAAAATAGTTGAATATCTGGAGATAAAAAAAATCCGAACCTCGACAGTACTAAAAGAAATGAATGCAATCAAATCCACGATCTCAAAACATTCAACAACAACATAATAGCTATGAAGAAGGTAATTCTAAAAGGCAATGACGATCAAATCTAGCATTTTTTTAGGGAATGGATGGACTTCCAACCGACAAAGGCACTTGAAACTTACTTGTATATTCTAAAGTACATTATTAAAGTTTAAGTATACAACAAATAATAAAACGTATCAGTGGAGGGACATAATCATCCTTTATTAAACAGTGAAATTACATTATTTAATTATCTTAGGTCGGTCCAATGTCAAACCCTCTCATGCTCACCATAAAGTTCACCCATCAGCCACGCAAAAGACTTGGCAAAGCAAAGAGAAATACAAATAGACCATGATAAGATTAACAGCTCAAATAGGTGAAGATATTGAGGTATCAAATTACGACAAAATGGGCTTTACTTGAATAAATAAATAATGTTGCGACGACTATATATATTTTATCCACCTATTTCAAAGAGAAGTTATTAAGGTCCGTTTGGATAGTAAAAATATTTTATCTCAATTCATCTTATTATTACAAATTTTTTAAATTTTCACACAAAATATAATAAACAATTCAACTTTTTCAAATCTCAAAACAATAATAATATTAATGCTGGGTTTGGATAGATAATTCAGATCAGATGAGATGAGATGTTTTGAATAGTAGTTAAATAAAATATTGTTAGATATCATTTTTTAGTATTATTTTTATTTTAGGATTTGAAAAAGTTGAATTGTTTATTATACATTTGTATAGAAATTTAGGAAAGTTGTAATAATGTGATAAGATGAGATAAGGAGGTTTGTGTATCGAAACCCAACCTAAAAAATAACATTCTAACAAAATTTTATTCAACTTTCAAATTTAATTTAAAATCATCTCATTTTATTAAGGCCTTAAAGAGAAGTTATTGCTTCGCTTGTTTTCAGAGATGAGATGAAATGAGATTAAAGTAAAAAGTTGAACAAAATATTGTTAGAATATATTTTTTAATATTATTTTTATTTTATGATTTGAAAAAATTGAATTATTTATTTTATTTTATGTAAAAATTTAAAAAAGTTATAATAATGAGATAAGATTAGATAAGAGATTTTCAAAATTTTGAGTTTTGTTCCTGAAAGCAAATGAGGCTTTAAATACAGAAAGAGGAAAGCAAACGAGGTCTTAAAAATGAGATGAGATTAGACTTTCAAAGTTTAGGTTGTGTTTAGATGTTGAGTAGAGTTTAGCTGAGTTGACTTCTTTATGAATAGTAGTGAGTTGAGTAGTGAATAGAGTTATATGTGATCCATCTAAACTGAGTTTAAAATATGCTTGGATATTAAGATGAATTTAATATTTTTTATAAAAAATTAAAATATATTTAAAATATATTATGAGTTTCACGTATAAAGATATTTTAAATTGAAAAAAGATTGTGGATCTCACATGTAAGAAAATTTTGAATTGAAATAAATTTAATAATTTAAAAATTAAGTATTTAAATATTAAACTTAATTTAAAATTAAATTAAATTCAATTAAGTTCAATAACCAAACCAACCTAAAATTCTGCCACGAATCATATTAAGGTTGTGTTTGGATGTTGAAGTGAGTTGAGTTGAGATAATAAAATATTATTAAAATATTATTTTTTAATATTATTATTATTTTAAAATTTAAAAATTGAATTGTTTATTATATTTTATATTAGAATTTAAAAAAATTATAATGATAAATTAAAATGAGTTGAGATAAATTATACTTCCAGACGCAGCCTAAAAGTTGGTTGGAGACTTTTAATCCTAAGGGCAATGTAATCGCTAAGAGGAAAGTCAACCTCTCCAACCCGTTTCAACGAATATAATATTAGAAAAAATAAATGTAAAAAAGAAATAAATAATTTAAATTATAAATATGATATATGAAGACCATGATATTTAATGTTTTAATTCACGGAAAAGATATTAAATACAGTGTGATGTACGTGTTGTTTATATTTATGACAATTGTAAAATTGCTTGAGTAAAACAATAGTAAGATATCTTAATCATTTTAAGGTAATATTATTACTAAATCTCTTAGGTAGCATTATATATTCAATAAATATAGTATGATTCACATTATTTATGCCTTGTTATCTACTCCGGACCTTATAATTAAAAAAAAAAAAATCTAAAAGCTACCACTTGTTTTCATCGATTTTATAAATACTTATTCAAATTTTTATTTATTTTTTTTATTTTTTTTATAAAAAAAAAAAAAAAAACTTAGTTTCATGCCAACCTCTGTCTTCACGTGGTGCAACCCAAAAAAGGACAAACATTGGCATGTGATGACTTCTAAACTTCCTCACTCTTATCGACGCCGAAAGTAGGTTTAAAACTTCAATTTCAATCAATACTTACAAAACCAAACTTGTAATATTATAAAAGAGAACGGCTAATGCACAAGAAGATTATATAAATATAAATTATATAAAGTTTTATGATGTCCGTTAGATTTTATAATAAAAATAATTTTATAATTTAATGTATCACATCAAATTATATTAATTTATAATTTATTTTTATATAATTCTTTTATGATTAAAATATTTTTCTTTATAAAAAAGTGATCAATCCAAAAAGAAATTGAGTTTTTCACTTTTTTTTTAAGATAGAATTTTTTTTTTTTTTTTTTTGTAATTTGTATATATTATTATAGAAGTTGGTGAGAAAACAAGACAATTTTTGTTTGACCTTCTCGTTTAACATTTGTAGGTTCCCGTGACATTTTAGGTTCTATATACTTTTTCACGTACCCTAACTAACAAGATCGTTTGTAATTTTGTCATATCTTTTATATTTAAGCAATTAATAATCTTATGCTGAATATATTAGGTCTTGTTTAGATATTGAGATGAGATGAAATGAGAAATTTATGAATAATAATAAAATAGTTTGAGTTAAGATGTTATATGAAATTTTGAGAAAGAAAAGAAAAAAAGTTGAATATAAAAATTATAAAATTAAAATATTGCCACAATATAAGTAAGTTTTTAATATTATTTTTATATTTTAAATTTGAAAAAATTTAATTATTTTTTATATTTTGTTTGGAAGTTTAAAAAAGTTATAATAGTTAAGTAATAATTAGATAAAGAATTTGAAAATTTGAAATTGAAAAATGTTTGTATTTAAGTATTTTTTAGATGTTGAAATGAGATAAGATATGATAAGATGGGTTGAGACCATTTCAATATTCAAACATGACCTAAGTTATGATTTGTTAAGTATTATAAAAAAAAGAAAGTTTTTGAAAAAATATTCTATATTTTCAAAAGATTATATAAAAAAAAAACTATTTTTCCCTTTAAAAATCTGAAAAGGTTATCATCCATCCAAAATATCAAATTAAGAGAAATAAAATTTGCAGTCGTGTGTTGTGCAAGCGCCGCACATTTTGTTTTGAAAAAAAATGAATAAATATGAGATCTACATGAAAAAATTAATTTTTTAATGGTGGACCTCACTATTTTTTTAAAAAAATGCTTGACGCTTACATAATCCGTTTATACAATCTATGATTGTATCTAACATTACTCTTATGTTATTCTTATTATTTTTCATAAATGTCACGATTTTTATAGCACTCAAAGTATAGCTCAAAAGAATTTTTCTTGGCTCTAAAGAATTTTAAAAGTCAAGTTCTATATTAAAAAAACTCATAGCATGGAATTCTTTTCTATACTTCTTTGTGTTTCTCCTTCAAACTTTTTTTTAAACTTTATCTTTTTAATGGACGACCTTCTTTTTTTCGTTCTTTCTAACACTTTTCTTCCTACTTAACAATAAATATGTTCTGTTTTTATTAAAAAACGAAAACTCTTATCTAACTTTAATTACTATAAATGCATGTCATATGTTTCTAATTGATAGATATATTGACACTACGTTTTTTTTACTTCAAGTTATGTAATAATATTTTTACACTATATATATATATATTAAAATATATTATAAAAATATTATAAAATATTTTAATAATAACTCAGCCCCATAAATAAATTTCGTGATCTGCCACTCATTTAAGGCCTATTTGGGGTTGCGGTAGGAGTTTTCAAAAGTGTTTAAATAGTCTTAAAAACTCTTTAATAGCAAAATTAGGTTGTTTGAATGTTCAAAAGTGTTTTTTGATGTTTTCTTCAAACGTTCTTTTCTGAATAATGTTGAATATAATTTAAGTTTTAAAAAGACTATTAATAGACGAAAATATCCATACAACTCTCAGATAATTACAACTTTCAAACTTTGAAAGATATGGTCATAATTTTTAAAAATTCAAATAATTGTCATTTTTACCTCATAAAATATTTTTTTAATTTGTTTCCAAACAAATGTAATGTGTTTGAAAGTATTTTAAATATATGGTTACCAAGCAATAAATGACTTTTTAATAGTAAAACTTATCACTTTAGTTATAAGGCCTAACGGTATAAATTATATTTCTCACCACAATCTCAAATATGCACTTAGCCTAACATAACAACAAGCTTGTTTATTCCATGTATGAAGGCTTATGAACATGGATATTTTAGAATAATTCTTTCAAAATATGAGGATGCACTTTGTACTCCAAAATTCTTGACAATATTTGAACAAAGGTAAGCACTATTTTGTATTTGGGTTGAATAGATAAGTTTGGTACAAAGTAATTGTCATACTAAAAATAAATGCTCTTTGTTATATTTGGGCTATATTAAGTCTATTTATATAATAAACATATCTTATGTACAATAAAATAATACAATTCTATAAACATAAAACCCAATTAAAAATCAATACATTTATTTAGGATAATTCTCATTATATTTTATAATACTTAATACTATAAGATTTTTTGACAAAGTATTTTTTTCATAAATATTTAATATTATATTCTATATCTATTTATATTGGAGTTTCCATTTATTTTACAAACTTTTTATATATTTTTTGAGATATTTTCCATCATATAAATTTTTGGACTTGAGTCTTGCAATTTTTTTTAAATAAAAAATAGAGAGATTGAAAATAAAAAAAATAAAGAAATTGAAGAAAAGGAAAATAAACATAAAGCTAAAAATAAAAAGAATAAAAAAGGTTTGTTATGGTTTAATTATCTTGTAATATTCTATACAGTTCTAGAGTGCACTTAATAAAAAGTGAGTTTTATTATTAAGAGATTAATTTTTTTTTTTATACAAATCTTTTTTTTTTTTTTTTTAACTTTTTATAAAAAATTATATTTGTGCGAGTATGGTTTCTCTTAATTAATTATTTTAATTACATAAAAAGGGAATATTCTTGAAACGCTGTAAAGGATTCCCAGTTTCGTTCACTCGCTCTATGGGAGCGTCACGTCCACCGTTCTCTTATATATGTGCCACAGAGCCGGTGTGCCACGGGCGGTTCCAACTTCGCTGTCGACTTTCTTGTTTGGTTTCACTTCAATTCTCTTTCAATCAAAATCGGCCGTGAATTTCTCGTGACTGTAGGGTTTGAAAGTTAATCGTAGCCGTACGATAGGTGAAGGATTCCTCGTTTTCTTCACTCGCTCAAATAGAGCGTTATGCGCATGTTCCTGCTATATATGCCCCAGTGCCACTGGCGTTTCCAACTTCGCTGTCGACTTCTTTGGAACAATTCGTATTCAGTGAAATTGGCCTTGAATTTCTCGGGATTGTACCTGTTGAAAGTCCATAGCAGCCGTCCGATCAACCCCCAACTTCTCTCTCGCTGTCCCTCTCTCTAAAACCTCTCTTTCTGTGGGATTTTCTCTAGAATCTGAATTCCCGGCCAACTTTTAGGTCGGTAAGTTTCTCATTTTTCGCTGTTTTTTTGTTGTATTTTTTTTGGGTCAATTTTAGGTTTGTGTGGGTCTTTGAAGTTATTTATTTATTTATTTAGCAGCGTGGGTTTCGAAGTTAGGTATGGGGTTATTATTTATTTTTGTTCATGGCTGATTGGAAAGGATTGCTAGATGTTTGGCTTCTGAGTAAACTAATCAATCTAATGGAAAAAATGCTTAAATGCTCGATCTCTCGGTCTCCTTCTTCGTGCCATTGTTTGAAGTCATTTTTGAAATAAAGCTAGATGCACCGGATTCTGCCTCATCGTAATTATTGTATTCGAAAAGAGGCAACATAATCTCTTAAACCCCGTTTGTCTCCTGGTAAAGTCGGGGAGAAAATTTTTGAGGAACGATAGTTGCTTATTCGTATAAAATTGCCATGCAATTACAATATAATAAGTATTCTGCGCTTTAAGCAACCGGACAGAACTTTTGGGTTGTCTCCTCCCTCTAAATTATTTGAACGATGTAAAGATTTTTTTCATGATTAATTTCTTTGATTTTTGTAGGGTTTTCTTGGATTCGTATTGAATATGATGAGCTTGTGAGTCCTGGGATATATCTTTTAATTTGGGACTCGAGGGGTTAGCAATTTTAGCAGTTTGCATCCCCCTTCCCATCGTTAACCATCCGTTGTCCCTCTCCTTCCGATCACTGCCTCGCGCCGGAACAGCACTGTCCGTTCAGCTCCTTGCAGGTACGGCCTCTCCATAGTTTATTTTCCTTTTTCATGTGCAGCGATATTTTGGGATTAAAATTTTGATTCCTTTGTTTTTGGTTTTTGACCGTGTGTATGTGGATTTGATCCTTAAATGTAACTTTTGGTGGGTTTCGGTTTCTATTTGTATAAGATGTTCTGGTCGAATTTATTTTACGCAATTACTTTTTTGGTAACTAAAAAATTGCTTGCTAGGGTTTTTGAACCCATGAACAAGTCCATGAACAAAAAAAAAAAAAAAAAAAAAAAAAAAAAAAAAAAAACAAGTCCATGATTCTTAATTATTTTATTCTACACAATTACCAACTATTAAGCTTTCTTCCAATTTTCTTTCAATACTAAAAGCTTTCAGATTCGATCCTTAAAATCCGAATTCTATCACTATAGAGCTGGTCAGTGGGTTTAGGAGTAGGAAAACTTGTATTAGAATAATTGTATTTTATTTTACTTTTTTCATATTGAAACAAAAACAATGGTAGGCTGAACCTGTGAGGTGATGAAATTGACTCTGGCGTGGCTAGAGTGAAATATGCAGCATAAAGATGACGTTAGTTTTATTCCCAAAATAGGGGGGGTTTGATCAGGTTCATCTTGTTTTAGTTGAAAGTCAATGGGAGGCTGGGATTTTCGATGCTTTTTTAATCAAGGATTTTAGTGATCGAGTTTGAGTTTTTGCATTTTGTTCTCTTTTATGACTTGTTCTCAAATTTAGTGAATATGTGTGAATTTGGATCAACTAACTGACTAATTATTGTTCTTTTCTCGCGTGTTGGTGTTTGAATTTTGATTTTAATTGCAAGGTTAAGATGGTTTTGCTGATATATTGTAGTGAGGCCTTGGCATAGGGGCTTGTTTGGTGGTGGAGATCCTTCCTCCCTTGTTCTCTTCTGTAAATGGGCTGTTTCCAGTCTACAGGAAGAAGACAGGTTCCTGGACATGAGGACCCAGTAGTTCTCGCTTCCCAAACAGCTTGTAAGTTGCTCCTTCACTGTTTTATTGCCAGCATGCACTATCCGCCATGTGCTTTTTTGCAACGGTTGACCATCCGACCATGACATGTAAATGTTGTGAATTTTCTAAATTCTAATATTTGAGAGGCTTGGAATTTCAGCAAAGGAAAATTAATTTAGTGAAATTTAAATAAAGTTATACAAATTTGTAAAAGACCATTTTTTGTTCAAAACACAATTAATCAATCTTTTAATTAATCAACATTTAAGTGCTAAAAACACAATCACCAATTTGTGTGTTTGTGTGCAAGTGTGTGTTGTTTAATTGTGTTTTGATATAATCTTAGTTAAGAAAAGAGAACTATTGGAAAAACAAATTAAAGCTGTGTGAGGCCACACGTTAAATTTATATATCATAGTTATTGTTATAGCAATGCTAGAAGCCCAAAAGGTTGGTTTGCAATTTAGACTTGGCTATGGGAAGAAAATAGTTAATAAACCTATAGGTAATTATAAAATACAAAACATATTTTAATTTAGTTTGATTCTTATTCCTGTTATTTTTTAATCTTAACTCGTTTCACTTATTGTGGCTGGCCATACCAATATGAGCAATATTTAACTTTATGTGTTGATTATGCAACAATATTATATTTTGTTTTACCACCCTCTTTAGGAATACAAAAAGAAGACTCTTGATAAATCTCCATTCACAATTTTTGCTTTGTATATTTAAGCTGTCTTGGGTTTGATAAGTCATAGGTTCAATGGATAGTTTGTATCTTCAATTATGATAATCTGGAAATGGGAGATTTGTGGCTGCATTAAAAAAGAAAAGAAATGAATGGCTTTTCTGACTGAACCTTAAGATCATTCTGAGTTTTGATGATGACTAGATCTGATTTATGTTATTTCATCTATCTCAGTATTACTCCCCTTTATATGACTGTCAATATGGTGTTTCTCTTCATTGGCTTTAAAGTCTTCATCCTGTTGTCCTTTTATGATACTTCAGTCAGTGTTAGTGAAGTTGAAGCACTTTTTGAGCTTTTCAAGAGCATCAGCAGCTCTGTGATTGATGATGGGTTGATAAACAAGGTATGACTGCTTGTAACCAAGGACTCCTCTCCAACAATCATCTATCGTACTGCATTGCCCACTATGCTATTTTTACCTAATTCGCTTTTTTCTTTTTGTATCCTTTTTTGTGTATTATGGTAATATCCTCTTTTTTTTTTTTTTGTGTGTGTGTATTTTGTGAATAAAACTAAGGTTGTTAGTTTTCTTCTTTGCCCATTTTTGGATGGCAAGGGTCTTGTGCTGTCAGTTGTGCCATTTTTGTGATCGATGTTTCCTTCCTCTAAATTAAGCCATGGGCCTTTACCACCTAACTTGCATAGGCAGCCACCCGACTGCAAATACATGCATTCCTATTCGATTATGTGATGATGATGAAGGGGTTTGGCAGTCATATCCAAATATTGAATCTTCTACAATGCTCTCTCTCTCTCTCTGGTTTTTCGTACTAGGCCCCCACTAAACAAGACTTCTTAAAAAGTCATATCAAAAGGGCCCAAGAAATAAGTTTCCTATTGAAAGGCATCTTTAGAAATGAAAAGTACTATATATTAAGCATGGCAAAAAACAATTTATTACCTTTTAAGGTGATATATAAAGAGCAAGTCTTATAGTATAATTGAGGAAAAATAGAAAATTAGACGAAGATCAATTGAGTCATCTACAATAGTTAGTGCAATGAATGATACAAATATGTTGGATCAAATAAAGATCCAGAGAGGCATTTTTGTATCCTGAGAGCCACTTGTGCCATAAAAAGGAATAAGATCGAAAGAACTTTTTTTTTTTTTTTGATTGGTGTAAGATCGAAAGAACTTAGAAGGTGTGAAAAGCACTCTACCATGTAGAGAGAAGGTTAAAAGGAATCATAAAGATTGGACTTTTTGTCTATAATTTTAATTTAATTTAATCTTCTATTTTTCTTTTCTATAATTCTTACTCTTCTGTTCTCTCTCTCACCTTGCATTTTTCCTCCATTGTTGATGATGAGGCAACACACTTCTTGATTGAAAATTGTTTTGTTATGGGTAGATATTTCTTCAACTCAAAGTTGTTTTGAATAAATTACAATATATTAAGGTTAAAACAAGAATTTCCAAGCCATCATCATCCAAGTGTTTTAAGATAATGTTTAAAAAAAGAAAAGAGAAGAAAGGAACTAATTCTCAAACAGAAATAACTATTAAAATCACATCAATAAAGTTTATATCTTTCTTATCAAAAAAAAAAAAAAAAAAAAACTATTAAAAAAGGATCTTTCTTTTTCAAATGCATTGTTTAGAGATTCTCAATAAAACTTGTCTGACGAAAAAAAATAATACCATAACATTTGTTTCTGCAAAAGGAAACTTTTTAAAACTAAAATTGATGAGATCCTACTTGTGTTTGATTGTATCATAAAAAAATATGAAGGGATCAGTTATATCTTGTCTATTGAAAGTGATATGTTGGTACAAATCAAATAAAAGAAATTTGATTAATAGAGTTGCATCTTAAAAAACGAGAAAAGAAAATTGAAATCAAACTTTTAAATATTTATACGTAACATTAAAATATCTAGAATTGTCTTATTTATACTTTTCGATTTAGTTCTCAATTTATATCAGGACTTGGGAATGTGGTGTGCAGATCTTAAGTTAGAATGTGACACTATATTTGTGTTGTATATGCAGGAAGAATTTCAGTTGGCACTTTTCAAGAATAGAAAGAAAGAGAATCTCTTTGCGAATCGGGTATTATATCTTGTTGTTTGCATTTTATATGAACATTTAGATGGAGATTTTTTTTTTTTTTTTTTATTGGCACCGGGTGTCCAGGAGCAGCATCCTGACTAATCTCGGGGGTGCACAGGCTCTCGGCAAGGAGTTTCCTGCAAGTGCACCTTGGGTAATTCAAGGGGAAAATCTCCCAGTCCAATGGCCCCTAGAGATTGTTTGCAGATCCTTAGACTTGGGGGGAGCATACCCCCAAGCCCAAGGCCTTTACCACTTGAGCCAACCCCTAGGGGTTTTTAGATGGAGATTGTGGAGCTTTTAGTAACATTTTACCATTGAACCAGTATTACTTGAAATTAAAGCAAAATGTAGATACTTGAAATTTTTTAAATTTCTAACGGTGATTACAAAAAGCGAGGGTTGACCTTTTACTGGAAACATAAACTATATGAAGTATATTTCATTAATTATCTTCTGGTGCCTAGTAATTAATTTGATTAGTTTAGCCTAGCAAACGGAAAACAAGGTTCGGGTTCTGATTTGCTGCTTCAAGACAAACATTTTTCGTTATATATTTAATTAATTGAGTTAGAGGTCATGGCTGCTGTTTATCTCGCACAGAGAGAAAAAGACGGAATATTGAATATAAAAGAAAGAAAAGAAGAGAAAAGTTGATGTCAACTTAATACTTATTCAGTGAATTTTTTTTCTTCTATGTTTACTTTGATATGCTATCAATGGCTCCTTACAATCAATTATGGTGGTTTTGAAATTGGAGTAATTCTGCTTGCAGATCTTTGATCTGTTTGATGTTAAGCGGAAGGGAGTCATAGATTTTGGTGACTTTGTCAGAGCACTTAATGTCTTTCATCCTAATGCCCCACAAGAAGACAAGATTGATTGTAAGTTTCACAGATATGAAATATTTTCATTCAATTGCAAAGTATGTAGTACTGTTGCGATGCATGGTGGTATACATACCCATAATGTATTTAGAATTTTATATTACTTTACTGAAAACTATTGGGTGGTCTTGTTCTGCAGTTTCATTTAAGCTCTATGATTTGGATGGTACGGGCTATATTGAGCGCCAAGAGGTCTGTTGTTAGTTTACGATAATGTTTGTTGTTATCTTTGCATGCAAACTCAGCCTTCTGCTTGTTTGCTATGGCAAGTCTTATTGCAAAATGAGGATTGTATATGGATTTTGGCAGGTCAAGCAAATGTTAATTGCTCTTCTTTGCGAGTCTGAAATGAAGTTGGCCGATGAGACCATTGAAATAATACTGGATAAGGTGAGTTGTGGTTGCTGATATCCTAGATTTTGAGGTATAAACTGTCACATGAATATACTCCTGTTCTAGATGAACCTCCTTTAAAACTTGTTGAAGCCTACGAATTATCCTTATGCCCACGGGTGGTTATTGGTCGTATATGGCTAGACAAAGTGAGCTAGCCCCCGCTGCCCCATAGTTCCCTCATTTCCTGGGTAGGAGGCATGCCATCTGTATTTTGTAGAACAGCATGGACTGACGTGTTGGTCCAGTTGTTCAGCCTTGCAAGTCTTTACAGTGGTCCCTGGTTCGAGCTCCGACATCACTGTTTTGCTGTTTGTTGTAACTTATTAAAAAAAATGTCTTTTGTCAACAGCAAGAAATTTACTGTTTTGCTGTTTGTTGTAACTTATTAAAAAAAATGTCTTTTGTACAACAGCAAGAAATTTACTAGCTACGATAGCTGTTATTTAACCCCTAGGGAATTGGATCAAGTGGTAAGAGCTTTAGTCTTGGTGGTAGGCTCCCTTCAGTTCTAAGGTTCGAACCCCTTGGGTATAAATAATTTCTAGGGATCACGGTGACAAACTAATGATTTACCTGATTCGTGTGATGGTGACGAGTTAAACGAGTCTGGCCTTCAACTGGGTAAAGGCATGTTGTGTTTACACCGTCTCTAGGATTTTTACCATAAAAAATTCAAAATAAGAGTCTAGGTTTAACTCTATTTTTTTTTTTATTTTTATTCATCCTAGACTCCAATACCACTTTAGAGGGGGGGTGGATAAGACACAGCAGGACATATTTTATCCCCTCAATATGTTTCCCCGTTCATCCATTAAAAAGTTTCTTAAAGCGCCTAGATTGTCAAAAGCAAATGTAAAAGGATTCTGCTGTGTGATTTTCTGGGATATTTATGGTATTTATAATATGGATTTGCTGTTTCACTTAATTGTTTTTATTTTGTCCATTATCTATCATGAACAATGATTTGACCATGGAGCTCTTAATGTATGTTTATGGACAGACGTTCTCGGAAGCTGATGTGGACCAAGATGGGAAGATAGACAAGTCTGAGTGGCATAGCTTCGTTATGAAGAATCCATCGTTATTAAAGATCATGACCCTCCCCTATCTGAGGTATGAGACCCTATTATTTATGTTGGGTCTATTTTTATGACTATCTAGTATTCATCTCACCACCATATTCCACAAGTTCTAACAACTTCCTGAATGAATTAAATGCCCAGGGATATAACAACGACATTTCCAAGTTTTGTGTTTAATTCTGAGGTTGATGAGATTGCTACGTGAAAGAAAGAAAGAAAGAAAGGAATAGCTTAGGAATATTATGAATTTAGTGTGTGGTAGGTATAGATATTCCCATGTAATTCTTTGAACAACAAACATCGTGAGAGAGGCAAAAAGAAAGAAAAGAGTTAATTACCCCCCTTTTCAGAACCGAGTAGTTAAGGTTGATGTGAAGCTGAAGTTATTCACCAGCTGAAGGAGGGGGGGTAGTCGCAGCATTCAGATGGCCACACTTTACCGATTGTAAAACGTTCTATTAGTTTGGAAATTTGTAGCCAATTTCCTTTTTGATAGTATGAATTAAAATTGTAAATTTTTTTTGTTTCTTTCATTCAAAGGGCGATGATTCGAAGCTTTTACTGCCTTTGTCTTATTTGCAAAGGGCATTTTTTATTTTATTTTATTTTTCCTGAAGAGATCTATTGCAATGGTATGGCCTTCAGATTTTATAGGAAAGTGAAGTTGCAAGCAAATGCATTTATTTTGGAGAAGTGGTAAGTTGGGATGAAAATTGAAAATTTATAATTATGAGATGGGATGGGATGGGATGGGATGGGATGGGATGGGATGAGTTAAAAATGTTTGTTTTATCAAACAGTCTTTACAAAAAGTAAGAGGTTGCACTTATAGAGCCCAGTATTACAAAAAGGCCCAAACAATTGGATCACTATCAACGATCCAAATTGCCAGTACAACACGGGCTGCATAGGGCTGCACAGTCAGTTTCATGTTAGGATACGATAATACAACTAACAATTAAATTGAATTGAGATCAATTTAGTTGAGTTTAATATTAAAATATTTAATTCTTAAATTATTAAATTTATTTGAACTTAATATCTCTTTACACGAGATTTATAATTTTTTTTAACTTCTCATAAATATATGTGAACTCTTTTTAATATTCAAACGTATCTAAATTCAGTTTTACAAAATTTATTTTATCATTTTAGCTCACTACTATTCATAAAGAATTCAACTTATATCAATTCAACTCAACATTCAAATGAGGCCTAAAGGGATTGTTTGGGAATATGTTTCATCCTATCTTATCTCATTTACTTCCTAAATATCACTTAAAGATAAATACTTTTCATTTTCAAATTTTTCATTTAATCATTATAACTTTTCTAAATTTCCACACAAAACATAAAAAATAATTCAAATTTTTAATATCCCAAAACAAAAATTATATTAAAAAATTATATTATAATAATATTATAATTATATTATATTTTTATTCAACTTTTTCTATCTCTTTTTCTAAAACCTAATAAAATTTCATAACTTAAAACCATTTCACTATTATTTACAGATTTTTCTCTAATCTCTTCTTATTCTCCAATCATCTTTTAAATTTATATTGAATTCTATTTAATATATAAAGCGTTTATTAAAGAAGTATAAGTTGACGTACGTATTAATATAATAATAAAAAAGTTCATTTATGTAAAATATTATATGCATCAAACAAAAGAATTATTTTCAGAAAAATATTCTCAATTGACAACATAAAAACAATTATTTTCTTGAAACATAATTGATCGAAAACGTTTTCCGTAAAAAGATTTGTTTTAAATCGAAACAAACTGACCCTAAATATCCTATCAATCATTTTTTTTAAGAAGTGTATGTTTAGTAGTTTGATGGGGTTATTTATATTTTTCTTTTTAAAATTTAAATTTATTTTGACAGAGTTCTAAACACTTAATTCTGATTTGATTTGTAATGATTTGAATTACTCGAATCACGATCATCAGCACCGATCGAGAATAAGACCTAAGAAGGAAACAAATAAGTTACTTCTTTTTATTATTGGACAAGGCCACGACGATTATCAAATGTGACCTCTAAATATCTACATTAGTATAAAAGAGTTTTTTTTAATTATTTTTAAAAATTTTTTAATTATTAAGAAAAAAAATAAATATAAATTTACTAAGAGTCATTTTCTTAACCATGAAAAATAATATATATATATATATATATATATATATATATGAATGTGTACATTTAGTGAGCATATTTCATAGTCATACTATCATTTTTCTTTATTATTATGCTTAAACTCATGTGGTTAATTTGGTATAGTCTTCATATAGTTTTAGCCATTTTTTATTTTCTTAAATGTCGGATCATGTGGTTGCATGTTTTATAAAATATAGCAATGCAACATATCACACACACTACATGGTACATGTTGGTATTTTTTTAATAAATAGTATTTATTTATTAGTAACGTTTTCTTAATATCATTACCGTTACCGTTGCTAAGCTTTTCTTCAGGCCTTTTTTTTTTTTTTTTTTTTTTTTTTTTTCAAATCTTGAGGAAGACTTATACGGCATCATTCATTTTGGAATTCAAGTACTCAAACCGTTTAAAGGTCCTTCAACGTTCAGTACGAGCATAGGAATTCAAAAGTTGATTAGCAATGACAACTCATCATATTGAGATAAGAGTAGATCAGCGGAAGTACCAGCTTTGGGGTGGAGGGTTGCCCTTAGTGTTTCAGAAAATTACAAAATAAAAAATAAAATTTGATTGTAGAAAGACCATCCGATTGTTAAGCGTCGAGCTTTCCGGCCACTATGAATTAAAATGGTCAAATTCATCTCATTGCTAGTAATTCAGTCTACGAGTCCTCCCATCCCATAGCTTGGATAACCACGTACATGAATAGAGTTATTTTCTCTCTACGAGCCAGATGTTACCTCTCTTCTTATTTTCAGCTCCTTTTTTCGCTTTCCTCTTTCTACCTTTGCTTTATGTTTTTGAGAGATTGCTTCTTCTCCGGCTCTCCTTTCCTTATTTTTTTTTTCCTTCTCCTTCCAAATAGTTGAATCATGCTTGTTTTTAAGCATGAGTTGGTGAATATGTTGTATTGAATAGTTTCATCTAGTATCATATTTTCGTTAGCTTCTTATAGTCTTTTGTAACTTTCACGCAAACCTTTTGAAAAAAATGAAACTTATATGATAAACTTAGAAGGTCTCATGACCTTTTCTTCAAATGCTCTACATGAAACTTATACAGTCTATTAGTACTACTGGTTAAAGAAATACAACCAATATCCATTTGTCCATGCATATTTGTTCGTGTACCCCTATATATTGCTTTTAAAAAAGGGAGACCAAGAAAAAAGAAGAAGATAGAAATAAAAGAAGAAAAAGGTTAGAAAAATTTGAAGAAAGACCCTGAGAAAAGAAAAAAAGTCAAGACATAAAAATTTAGACCTCGGATCCCTCTATTCCCACTTATCTTAACTGCATGCTAGCTTTCCCTAAAACTCCGAGTCGACTTGCTCACATATCCAAGTTTGTGGAGTATGAAACAATTAAGATATTCTTCAACCGCAACGATTGATCCATAACTGGGGTAATGGAATTGTTTCTTTACACATATATAAAAAAAAAAAAAAAAAAAAAAAAAAAGAAGAAGAAGAAGAAGGAGAAGAAGAAGAAGAAGAAGTTAGAATTAACCTTTCATGACTCAGTCACTCAGTGAAAAAGAAGAAGTTAGAATTAACCTTTCATGACTCAGTCACTCAGTAAATAAGTAAGTAAGGGAAAAATATGAAATTCGCAGTGAGGAAATTAAAGAGTTGGCAAGCGTATGATATTATGCAAATTAGATGTACCAATTATATATATTTATATATAGAATCGTTAATGGCTTCGTTGGCCACCATCCTATTTTTTTATAATCAGTATGTCATAACATTTAGATGATTTCAAAGCATGCAATTACGTACATTCATAAATTCACACATGCGCACACAGCATTGAATTCCTTGGTCTTCCCCTTTTTCTGATGATATTTGTGATTATTGTGTGTGGCTGTCATATTGGTCTGCCTTTTGATCTCCTTGAAGTTCCCCTTTACTTTGGAGAGAATCGGGTTGCAATCAGGAGATATGTCGGCTCCGGTGGCAATTTTAGGGGCGCTGGCCTCGCTCACTTTACCACTTCCACTCTTCTTGCTTGCCTATCTCATACTCTTAATCCTGTCTCCTTTTTCTGGGATTATTTTTGTTCAGCTGAAGCGCTTATTGAACTGGTTTTCTCACACTCTTCGAGCCATCCCTGCTCTCTGTATCTATCTCTTGCGTTGCCTTCAACCAAGAAGAATCAGGACCACCGCCTCTATATTGAGATTCAGTTGACGGAAATTGAACGTTGCAATACTGCGTACGTACGTAGGAACTAACTGAAACCAGCATGTTAGTCACGCTATGCTTCAAATGTACGTGATGCATCTTTGCAGATATTCTCGTTGTGGTTGTTTTTTTTTTTAATATGTAAAGAGATTAATCTTGTTCGAAAAATAGACTTAAAATTGATATATCTTGAAGTGAACTCAACTTTAGCTATGTCCAGTTTCTGGATTTACTTTCGTGAAGAGTAATACTAGGTATAAGTCTCAATTAAATAGATAATTTTGCATAGGCCTTTTGTAAAAAAGTACTGGGTCAACCCACTAAAAATAATGAATTTTTTTACAAAAACTTGCACTATTTGAAACTTGTACAAATCTTTTCCATATAATTATCATATTGCAAATTGTTCACGTAAGTCACCATTTTGCCCATCAAACAGATCCTGGAGAAAAAAGACATGCATGCATGCAATGATATTGCATGATGGGATGACATGGGTTTCTGAGAGCTAGCCGGACGTGGGTACTCATGTATATGCATGCCATCGCAGAAGACGGCGAAGACAATGATCTAACAATATTATGAATAGAGCGTAAATTAAAGACTGCCGGATTAACATTTGCCATTCAAACGGAAACTAATTAAGGATCCTTATTACTGCTAAAACAGGCACTATTCGATCCAGAACTGATGATCATCATGAGGTTCCCGTTGATCCACAGTTTCAAGCGTACTTCAGTGCATGCAGTGCTTTTCCCTATCATCCGATCCGCCAAAGCTTTGATCTTCTCTTTAATTCCACACTCTGGAACTTCACCAATTACTGAGTTGTACGTACATTTATTTTAAAAAGCTGCTTCTACGGCATTCCTAATAAGAAAATTCTGATAATTGCTGGTGGTTTGATGAGCACTTGAGTACCTTTTTATTGGTCTGAGCCGATGGCCACAAACTTAATATAAAGGGATTTATGTTAAAGGTATAGATAGATTAGCCCGATTGGGAGATATGTAACGAAAAATGATTGGGAGCTAATTAATTTGGGAGGAGGAGAGTTTATATAATTAAACCAAAAGAAGATAAACATCTCCAACACATAATTGATTAGAAAGTAATAATAATAACAAAAATCCCCAACACATGATAATATAATTTATTCTATCCTTTAATTGTCATATTTATTTTTTTAAGTGCTAATTTGTTTAAAAAAACATTGAACTTTTTAAGGTACTTACAGCTTGGTGCATGTACTAAAGTGGCAACGGATCATGAAGTGTGCAGTGATTGGAAAATGCAATGAAAAATTGGGATTTTAACTTCACAAAGTTCGTCGGACTTGCTGCATGCTTGCTTTTGTGTCATGCATTTGGGTACTGTAGTTGTGAATTTTTTAACTATTAGGCATCGTCTGGTTACGCAGTTCAGATGAAATGTTTTGTTAAAAGTTGAATAAAATATTGTTATAATATAATTTTTTAATATTATTTTTATTTTGAGACTTAATTATTTATTATATTTGTGTGAGAGTTTTGAAAAATTGTAATGATTATATGATATAAGATGAGATGAGATAGTTTGGTTTAGTGTGCGGACTTTGTTGATTAATTTGGGTGAGTTGTGATGCAATTAAATAACATGATATGATCCATGAGAACTGTTGCTAGACCTACAACGAGGTTTTACAAAATTATGGTAAAAAACTGATGACGTGCGCACATTGTTGATTATTTTGGGGAATTTTTATGCATTTCAAGAAGCAACCTATTGTTTTCTATATATTTCTCAAGAGCAAACATCTGTCTGAAATCTTTTATCTGAGAACCTGTAATTAAGGAAGTCAGCAACTCTATCGAAACTCCCAAATTAAGCATTAGTATGCAGTGCAATATTATCCTGCATTGTGGGTAGCATGCATCACAGTCCAGTAGGACTGCACCAAAAATTGCCTCCAATGTTGGTCTCCATGAGCCTCATCCGTGAGCGCCCCATTTACATTTATTGAACTTTCTAAAACCAAAGTTCTTAAAAAGCCTATGCCTCGACGAAAAAATGAACTTTCTGTCATATTACCAATAAAAAATGAAGAACTCAGTAAAGTTACTGTCAAAACTAAGGGAGACCTGCCTTATCTAAGACATATGTGCCAACCATAGAATTATGAGGTAGCTCACCAGCAGATGCCTTATCTAAGACATATGTGCCAACCATAGAATTAGGTGGCTCTAACAGGGAACTCCCATCGCGAAGCCTCTAAATGAGGAAAGTCCCAACCTACACCAGAAACGAAGAAAAACTTCCTCGTCCATTGCTTGGCGTTCGAATGGAGACTCCCAAAATGAGCCAAGCGCTAGTCTTTGGTCCGAAAGTTACAAATGTTGCCTGGAGAGCTTCTTAAAGAATAAAAAGCCAAGAACTCTCAGGCAGTTAAGTCTGGGTATTCTTCCTGAGCGGGCTCTAAGACTAAAAGGAACACAATGCAAGAATATAGAAGAACTCTCCATGCGTGAGAGTGAAGTTGCACAGGGGCCAACTTCAGAAGATCAAGAACGTCGCATATTGGGCAACAAAAAAGGAATCGTAGACCATGCGTGAGGGCACATACAGGTAGAACAACCTTTATGGCAAACCCTTCTTCATCAATACAACTGCGGCGAGGAAGTTTGACGAGTATCGAATCTGGAATCCCGTAGGAGTTGCGTAGATTCAAAAAATCCTTGGGGGCGAGGGTGGAACGCCACCCAAAGCCTTCGAAATGAGGAATGTATTTCACGGATGAAGATACCGGGATAGATGAAGATTGGCCGTGAGTAGGGGTTTGAGATACATTTCGTTGGACCATTGTTACGATGAATGAGCAGAGGAAAAGGGGAAAAGAAGAAAGGTTGCAAGCCAAGAATCACAGAGTAGGAGGTTCGAAGCTGTGGTAACTCAAGAACGTGAAAAAGAAGGGGAAGGATTGGAAGGAAGATGAAAGAATGAGAAGGGGTAGGAAAACAAATAAAGGTAAGGACAACGAATCATCATCACCTGACTAAATACGTGATAGGAAGAGAACGTGGTGATGGTTACAGGGTAACGTATGCACGCTTTTTGAGTTTTAAAATTCTTGCCCATTGGTAAGTGGAAACAACAAGCGAGGTGGTTAATTGGCTAGCAAGGTAGCCTATGGGTCTCAAATCCCTTCTTCGAGTAAAGTAGGGTATTTGTATATATATATATATATATATATAAATTCTTTATTATGAAATTCCCCATGCGTACACGTGAGAGGAATTAACGGAGTAACTGGGGGAGTCAATATTGGTTTAGCCCAAGCTAGGGGCTCAAGGCCCATCTTCCATAAGGGATAGCTGTTCAAAAGAGTTGTGAATCATGGACTCTAGGCGTCCTGATTGTTAGGGAAGATAGACCCTTGTGTTGTGGATACAAATAGAATGGTGACCAGGTAATTCCATCATATTAGGGATAAATCTTATTATGGCTAAGTCTTATGCGAAGTTGATCAACTAATAGTAATCATCCAATATTCTCCATGACTATTTATAGAAATAATAGGTAACCGCCTAATACATTTGATTGAGCATTCTTAAATTATTATTTCTCATTTGTTGCTAACTTAGGCATCAGAGGTTTCTCAGGCACACAGTGCCACCAACATTACTATTTGCAGGTGAATAGTTATAGCTGGAGGTGGGACACGTCATTTACAGTGGCTTTGTCTGTGGGATTGTGAAAACTGTGATTTCAGTATCTCATCAGACTTCAACGTGGTTCCCTCATGCCGACTGTGACTCGTTCTCAAGCAACTCTTGACCCAGACACTACGCCTGCAAACATGGAAGCATGGTTGGCCGCGATAGAAGAAAAACTGAAGACGGTGTCGGACGCCATGGAAAATTTGAGGAAAGAGAACGAGGAACTAAAGCGCCATAATGCTTAACTCAGCAATGCTACCATGCCCAACCGTAGCGAACAAGGGGAAGGAGAAGCACATAGCAATGAAGAGCTGGGAAAGAAAAAGCTGCATGATGAGTTGAGCAGTCTCGTTGACAAGTATGAAGAGATGGTGAAAAAGATAGGGGGATCTTCCTCGGTTGAGCAGCTGTTGAGCTGCATGAATTTGCCATACTGTGCGGAGGTAATGGCTGTAGCACTCTTGCCGAAGTTCAAGGTGCCGCAGATAGATATTAATGATGGGTCCAAAGATCCAGTAGATCAGCTGGGGAACTTCAAAGCACATATCACACTTCATGACTTCCTGGGGGAAATTTCCTGCCGAGCTTTTCCTCTGACCCTGAGGGGAATGGCCAGATGATGGTTTGGAACACTTCAGTCGGGGTTGATCGATAGCTTCGAAGAGCTGGCCATGTAGCTCCTAACACAATTTATGCCTACCAGGAGGTGAAGGCATTCGACAACATACCTCTTGACCGTTAAACAAAACGAAGAAGAGAGCTTGAAGACATACCTCACCCATTTTAATAAAGAAAGATTGGCAATGGATGAGTAAGACGAGGAGATTATCCTAGCAGCTGTATTTGGGCAGAATCTGACCCTAGCCCGTTTATGACTGAATTGGCTAGAAAATCCCCTCTACCCTGAGAGAGTTTATGGATAGGGCTAATGAATTCGTTAACGCCGAAGATACATTGCAGGCTCTTGTAGAACCAAGGAAGGGGGAGTCGAAAGTGGAGCATAAAAGTAGTTCTGGGGACATGAAAGCTGCACTACACCACCAAGACAAAAGGCGTGAGAGGCACTAGGAACATAACACCCGACTTATCCATAATAGTTTGAATGTACAAGGGAAGGAAGAATCAGGAAGAGAGCATCGCCAACCTAGAACTGGCAGGCACTACTATAAATATGACCAAACAGACTCACACTGAACAGAGGGCTACACAACCATGAAGAAAAGAGTGTCTTAATTTGAGGACATTGGAGAGCTTGAGTGGATGCTCGTGAAACAGGAAAAGCCCAAATGCAACTCAAGAGAGGGCACCACCCCCGTAGAAGCAACAACCCAGATAGGCGACGTCTGGCTAGGAAAAACTTCAATAATGCCCTGCATCAAAACAATGACAGTGACAAGGCGCCCTTAGGTGAAATCAAGACTATAGTAGGCAGATTTGCTGGGGGCGGCACCTCCTTGTCTAGCAAGAGAGCATACACCTGAAGAGCGAATACGAAGAAGTCTATGTTGCAGATAGGCCACTCAAGCACCAAAAATGCGACACCTCCATGGCTATTTCCTTTGGGGAAGAAGACTTTGAGGTAATATTGTACCCTCATGATGACGAGCTGGTAGTAAGCCTCTTATTTGCTGTTTATACTACCAGGCAGATCCTCATTAACAATGGAAGTTTAACAAACATACTATTTTGGGAATCTTTCGCAAAGATGGGCATAGACGCCACTGAGCTACAACCATCCCCCACGTCGTTAAAGGTCTTATCCTAGGATTTGATTCAACCGGTAGGCACCATTATCCTCCCTGTCAAGACAGGAAAGGAATGCGCACTGCAACCACCATGACAGACTTCTTGGTCATGAATGCGTCCTCCTCGTATAATGCTATACTAAGGTGACCAACCCTGAATAACCTCAGGGCGGTTATGTCCATATACGACCTCAAAATGAAGTTCCAGACTGAAGGAAGAGTGGGAGAGGCACAAGGCAAACATGCCCTAGCATGAGAATGTTAAAGGTAGGAGCTGAGGAGTAAAGGGGGAGAAATATATACTATTGTAGGCAACGGCGACCAGGCTACATTGGCCCCACCTCCCTCAGTCCTCTTGGACAGCGGCGTGGAAGCAAGGGACGAGTAAAATTTACAGCAAGTAGAGGTGAATGAGCCCTTGGAGATTGTAACACTATACCCAAATCGTCCCGACAACGCGGATAGGACCTAAAATTCCCCCAGAAACCTGAGAGGCCCTAAAGAAACTATTAGTAGAACACCGGGACGTGTTCGCTTGGAGTCACAAGGATATGTCCTGAATCGACAACAACATTATCGAGTACCAACTGTGCGTAGACCCCATATGTAGAAAGGTGCGCCAAAAAAGAAGATCTTTTAGCATGGAGAAATATGTAGCCATTACCGATGAATTGGAATGCCTATTCGCTGCAGGATTCATCAAGGAAGCCCATTACCCCAAATGGCTATCCAATGTCGTCCAGGTGAAAAAAGCAAATGAAAAGTGAAGAATATGCATGAACTTCATTGATCTAAACAAAGCCTGCCCAAAAGATAGCTTCCCCCTGTCACGAATCGATGTCATCGTAAACGCCACGGCAGGGCACAAGATGTTGAGCTTTATGGACGCCTATTCAGGCTATAAGAAAATTCGAATGCAGTCAGTAGAAGAAGAGTAAACCTCATTTATCACAGACTGGGGATTTTATTGCTACCAAGTCATGCCGTTTGGCCTAAAGAATGCCGGGGCAACCTACCAGAGGCTGGTGAACTGGATGATTAAAAACCAAATAGGTCGGACTATGGAAGTTTATGTAGATGACCTACTAGTCAAAAGTAAAGAGCATGCCTAACTACAACAGTACAAGATGAAGCTGAACCCATCGAATGATTGTTCAGCGTTGGATCAGGTAAGTTCTTGGGGTTCATTGTGTTAGAAGGAGGATTTGAAGCCTCCCCGAAAAAAATTGAAGCAATCATGAACATGAAGTTGCCTAAAAATCTAAACAACATGCAACGACTGGTGGGAATAGTGGCAGCCTTGAATAGGTTCGTATCTAAATCCACAGATAAATGCCTCCCCTTCTTTAGGGTAGTACGAAAGGTATACCCTTGGAACGAGGAGTGTGACCAAGCTTTCCAAAAGCTGAAGCAGCATTTGACCAACCCTCATTTTTGAGGCAACCTACAGAAGGAGATACACTCTATACATATATAGCAGTATTCCCCTACACCGTTTCAGCTATCCTCGTCAAGGAGGAAGGGGCGGCGCAATTGCTAGTGTACCACACAAGTCGCGCCTTAAGGGGAGCAGAAGTCAGGTATCAATGAGTAGACATGCTAGCGTTAGCCTTAGTGACAGCGGCCAGGAGGTTACGCCCATACTTCCTAGCCCACTCAATTGAGGTACTCACAAATAGCCCACTAACAAAGGTATTGCAAAGATCAGACAGCTCAGGGAGACTAGTCAGATTGTCAATCGAGCTCAGCGAGTTTGACATCGAATATTTGCCAAGAAAAATCGTAAAAGGGTAGGCATTGGCAGACTTTGTTGCTGAATTTTTAGGTTTCCCACTAGAAGTGGTCACCACTTTGACAGGGAAATTGTGGAGCCTTTTTGTGGATGGCTCCTTTTGTCATGCTGGCAGATGGGTGGGAATCCACATAATCAGCGACGAAGGGCAAGAATATCACTACATGGCGAGGCTCACTTTCAAAACCACCAACAATGAAGTAGAATATGAGACACTTATGTAGGACTCTCAGTGGCTGAAGCATTGGGGTCAACCGATGTTGAGGTAATGTCGAACTCACAAGTAATAGTCAACCAAGTGGTGGGAACATATGCCATAAAGGGAGAAAAACTAAAAAAATACTTGAGCCGAGTCTGGGAGGCACGCGACCAGTTATCCTATTTTAGCATAACACAAGTGCCTAGAGAAAATAGTGGCGGACAGGCTAGCACGTATAACCTCGAGTATGGAGGACTCCCCCTCCCTTGGGCAGTCGAGAGAAGAGTAATAGAAGTTCTAGCAATAGTACCAGAGGTCTACACTATAGGGACTCCCCCATCCCTAGTACAAAGTGTCAAAAGACTGCGTGACCCCCCAAATACCAATGATGAGTCCAAACACTCGCGGTGCCATGAAAAAGGGCTCGGAAGTCAAGAGACCCTGCGGCCCTCACGACACAAAAGGAACAAGTCAAATGTCCCGTAAATCCATACTATTCAGGCTCCATAACATCAAAGCAAATATAGACACGATAAAAAGCCAAGACCGGCTAAATGTTCACACTTTGTATAATGCAGAAATGATTACAATGTTTGCACGACGAAAACCAACTATTACACAAAAGTATGCACAAAGTTTAGGAAAAAAGAAAGCTAAGAGCTAGGATTGCTGAAAGGTGGAGGTGGGTGAGAATCGTCAAAAGCGTCGGGCATGGTGTCCTAGCCAAAGGCGTCAACAATCTGACGTGAGGCCGCATCAGGCTTAAACATCTCAAAATCTAGACACCTCAAGTTAGTGCGGTGATTGGCTAACAAGTGTGACCTAAGCTGCACCACACCTACCCCATAACCGTAGCCAAAAGCACAATCCTGATGCCCTGCGTAGATGTGAGCTGAGAGGAGAGGTGAATAAGATCCCCCTAGTAGCAACCAAGTCATATTCGAACTTCTCTGATGGAAATCAAGGTGGGCCTACTCTTAAAGATGGGAACCAAGGTGGGCCTATTCTTAAAGATCCTTTGCAAGTTCCAGATGGGCCAATTACAAGATCAAGGGCTGAGAATCGTCAATGAAGCAATGCACGGATTGGTGCAATCCACTTGGGATGAGCTAACAAGAGCCCAACACTCAAGATGGGCTTGAAAGAAGGAGAACCAGTTTTGATCCACTTGATTCAAGCTGTGGAAGACATGACTTAGAGATTGGGCCTAATTGTTATTGGAGGCTTCCAATTTGGTTAAATGATTTATTTTTTTAGTTTAGAATAAGTGGACTTGAAGATGTTTGGCCCACACGTCTTATTTTTAATGAACTAGGGTTTTTCGGGAAGGATTTGCATTTTGGCCAATGGCTTATTCGGAAAGTTACTTTTTAGGAACTAGGGTTTCAAGATGTTACTGTAGCATACTGTAGCCATGCGTACTGTAGTGCGACACTGTTCATCCAGAGACATTTTGGGTAAAAGGGACTTTATTTTGGCTAGTGTTTTAATTAGGTTTGGTTTAAATACTCTTTCTAGCCTCATTTGAAGTCTTAGACAATATTGAATTTTATTTGTGAGTTGAGTTTACTCCTCTTGTTCTTGATTGAACTCTTGAACTTATCAAAGGTAAATCACAACCTTTGTGGCGTTCTTCCTTATAATCTGGGTTCTTGAGACTTGTTCTTCAACAGGTCTAGATTTTAATATAATCTAGGTTCTTGAAACTAGTTCTCATCGGGTCTAGGTTCTCCATCCTTTGACTTGATTTTGGCTTTCTTGGGGAGTTTGCAAATTGATTGTTGGTTCAAGGGATTCCATTCCCGTGGGTTCATATCATTTGGTATTCAGAGCAAGGTTTCCAATCAGGTCTGATTCTATCTTTTATTTCTTGCATATTTAATTCTAGGGTTTCATTGTTCTAGGATTGATTACAAAATATATATATATATATATATATATATAGATGGCTGCCAGATTTCTTCACTATTGTTAGGGTTGCTGAATTTCATTGTTCTAGAGTTTGTGTTTGCTGAGATTTCTTGTTCTAGGGGCTGCCGTATATCACTTGTCTTAGGGTTTTTGAGTTATTGTTAGGATTTTCTAAATTGCTTATTCTTGATTGTGATCAAATCAGTTAATGAAAAGACAAGAAAAGAAAAAAAAAATCTCCCAGAAAAAAAAAATCATCCAGAAAAAGAAAAGAAAAAAATCTGAAATTATTTTTTGAGCCTTATCATCAAAGGGGCTACATACATTTATTCAAGTTGGTATCTTGTCTTATAGTTACTGTTTCATTCGTATAATTTCCTTGATTCATGTGTCTTTTTTTTTTTTTTTTTTCATTCCTTCCGTGTTTCTCTTATTATTGTTTCTTGGACCTAATTACTAGTTGGGATAAAACAATGTTGTTTTGTCTTGATTGAGTTCAATTAGTTCTTAAAGAACTTGGGTGGGAAAACTCTTGAGGTAAAAGGCAAGAGAGTGTTAGATTATTATCGAGAAAAAGTCAATTAAGAGTGAAACACGAATGGAGTGCTATTATTTGAGTATAAACACATAAGGGAGTGTGTGAGGTTTTCTTTTTTGCCACTAACGTTCTTTTGTGCAGCACTCTCATCCGAGTAGCTCATCACCAAGAGGGAGAGCAGATAACTCATCCTTTGTGTTGCAAGGCATGCAACAATAGTTTGAGCGGTTGAACTTTGTGTTTGGTGAAATGAGAGATAGGATGGAACATCAAGAAGCAGCGATTAGAAATCTGCAAGGTGGGAGAAATAGGAGGCGACGTGAGCATAGAGTTGAAAATGAGTATGAGAATAAATGAGATGGTGAGGATGAGGAAGACTTAGCATCTGAAGTTAGGTCGGGTAGACATAGAATAGTTAGGCGTGAAAGAAGACTTGAAGGGAATCTAAGGGGTTGGGATTGTATAGATAGAGACCTTGGAAGCATCAAAATGAAAATAACATCTTTCCAAGGTAGAGCTGACCCTGATGTTTATCTAGAGTGGGAGAAAAAAATAGAGTTGGTGTTTGATTGCCATAATTACTCTGAGGAGAAGAAAGTGAAGTTGGGGTAATTGAGTTCACTGATTATGCTATTATTTGGTGGGATCAATTAGTGACCAATAGGAGGAGGAATTATGAGAGGCCTGTAGAGACATGGGGAGAGTTGAAAGCTCTCATTAGGCGGAGATTTGTACCTAGCCATTACTATAGAGACCTTTACTAGAAATTACAGGGGTTTAGGAGTGTGGAGGATTACCATAAGGAGATGGAGATGGCGATGATTCGGGCTAATGTAGAGGAGGACCTGGAGGACACCATGGCTATATTTTTGAGTGGTTTGAATAGGGACATAGTCAATGTAATTGAATTGCAGCATTATGTGGAGATAGAGAACATGGTGCACATGGCTATGAAGGTGGAGAGGCAGTTAAAGAGAAAAGGGACAGCAAGGTACACTTCGATTTCTAACACTACTTGGAAATCAAAGTGGGATAGGAATGATCCAGCTGAAGCAAAGAGAAAGACCGAACCACCTAAGGAACAAGATGAGGGAACTAGCAACAAACCCAAGGTAGAATCCCAACCTTCACGGAATAGAGATATTAAATGTTTTTAAGTGTTTGGGTTCAGGGCACATTGCTTCTCAATGTCCAAATAGGAGGGTGATGATTATGCGTGACAATGGGGGGTGATGACTGAGAGTGAGGATGATAGTGATGAGGTGCCCAAGTTGGTTGATGCTAGTGATGATGATGGAGTGGTATACCCATGACAGGTGAGTCTCTTGTTGCTAGGCGTGCTCTCAATGTACACATTAAGGTGGATGATGTAAAGCAACAGAGAGAGAACATTTTCCATACTAGATGCCATGTCAACAATAAGGTATGTAGTATGATCATTGATGGGGGAGTTGTACTAATGTGGCTAGCACTACTTTGGTTGAGAAATTGAATTTACCAACCTTAAAACACTCTAGACAATACAAATTGCAGTAGTTGAATGATTGTGGGGAGGTTAGGGTGGACAAACAAGTGTTAGTTACTTTTTCTATTGGAAAGTATCAGGATGAGGTGCTTTGTGATGTTGTGCCTATGCATGCTGGCCATATTTTGTTGGGGGAGGCAATGGCAGTATGATAGGAGGGTGACACATGATTGGTTCAAGAACATGTACAATTTTGAAAAGGACGGCAAAACAATCAAGCTTGCTCCTTTAACTCCAAGCCAAATCTATGAGGACTAACTGAGATTGAAAAGTGAGGTTGCTCAAAAAAGAAAGAGTGAAAATGAGAATGAGAGTGATAAAAAAAGAAAGAGTGAAAAAGTGAGTGAGCAAAAAAGAAAGAGTGAGAGTGAAAATAAAGTAGAGTGGCGGCTGAGATTAAAGAAAAAAGAGTGGAGCCACGAGAGAAAAAAAAAGAGAGTCTGCAGAGAGAAAATGAAAGGCAAAAGTGAGTTTCTATGCAAGAGAGAGTGAGGTTAAGAGGGCTTTTTTTGCAGATCGCCCTGTGATTTTTCTTGTCTATAAAGAGTCTTATCTTACTCTTGATGAATATAACCAGTCTCTTCCTAGTTTGGCTGTTTCTTTGTTGTAGGAGTTTGATGATGTATTCCCAGAGGAGATGCCAAATGAGTTGCCGCCCATTAGAGGCATTGAGCACCCGATTGATTTTGTGCCTGTGGCTGCTATTCCTAACCGACCAGCCTATAGGAGTAATCCAGAGGAGACAAAGGAGCTTCGGAGGCAAGTTGAGGATTTGATGAGCAAGGGGTACGTGAGGGAGAGCATGAGCCCTTATGCAGTACCAGTACTTCTATTGCCAAAAAAGGATGGGACGTGGAGGATTTGCGTTGATTGTAGGGCGATTAACAATATCACAGTAAAGTATCGCCATCCCATTTGTAGATTGGATGATATGCTTGATGAATTGCATGGCTCATGTATTTTCAATAAAATTGATCTTAAAAGTGGGTATCATCAAATTAGAATGAAAAAGGGTGATGAATGGAAAACTGATTTTAAGACTAAGTATGGGCTTTATGAATGGTTGGTTATGCCATTTGAACTTACAAATGCGCCCAGTACTTTCATGAGATTAATGAACCATGTCTTACTTGCATTCATAGGCAAGTTTGTAGTTGTATACTTTGATGATATCTTAGTGTACAACAAGAACTTAAATGAACATATTGAGCATTTGAGATATGTGTTTGATGTGTTGAGATGTGAAAAATTGTATGCTAATTTCAAGAAATGTGCCTTTTGCATGGAAAAAGTAGTTTTTCTTAGTTATGTTGTTAGTACAAAAGGTATTGAAGTGGATGAAGAGAAAGTCAAGGCCATCAAGGAGTGGCCAACGCCAAAAAGCATCACTGAGGTAAGAAGCTTTCATGGCTTAGCTAGCTTTTATCAGCATTTTGTTAAAGACTTTAGCACCATTGCTGCACCACTCACTCAGGTAATTAAAAAGAATGTTGAGTTTCATTGGGGGGCTAATCAAGAGAATGCTTTTGCCACTAGTAAAGAAAGGTTGTGCTCTGCATCGGTGTTAGCATTACCTGATTTTAACAAAGCTTTTGAGATTGAATGTGATGCCTCAGGAATAGAGATTGAAGCCGTTTCGATGCAGAATAGATGGCCCATAGCCTTCTTCAGTGAAAAGTTAAGTGGGGCATCCCTAAACTACCATACTTATGACAAAAAGCTTTATGCTATTGTTCGTGCATTAGAGACTTGGTAGCACTATCTATGGCCAGAGGAATTTGTGATCCACACCGATCATGAATCATTGAAGCATCTCAAGGGTCAAGGTAAGTTGAATAAAAGGCATGCTAGATGGATGTAATACATTGAGACCTTTCCTTATGTCATCCGTTACAAGCAAGGTAAGGAGAACATTGTTGCTAATGCTCTATCCTGGAGGTATGTACTTCTTACTTCTATGAGTGCTAAAATGCTTGGGTTTGAATATGTGAAAGAAATGTATGCCGATGACGCTGACTTTTCTGATGTGTATATGGCATGTGATAAGGCGGCATTTGGTAAGTTTTACAAGCATAATGGTTATTTGTTTAAAGAAAGCAAACTTTGTGTGCCAAGTTGTTCACTTGAGTTATTGGTGCGTGAGGCACATGGTGGGGGATTAATGGGACATTTTGGTGTCAAGAAAACTTTAGACATTTTGCATGAACATATCTTTTGGCCTAAGATGAAGAGATATGTTAATCGTATTTGTGGAAGGTGCATTACATGTAGAAAGACCAAATCAAAGATTTTGCCACATGGGTTGTATACACCCTTACCCGTTCCTAGTGAGCCATGAGTAGACATATCTATGGACTTTATTTTGGGGCTGCCTAGGACAAAAAGGGGTAGCGATTCTATTTTTGTGGTTGTGGATAGATTTAGTAGGATGGTACATTTCATTCTATACCATAAAACAGTTGATGCCACAAACATAGCTGACTTGTTTTTTAAAGAGATAGTGCGACTCCATGGTGTACCTAGGAGTATTGTTTTTGATAGAGATGTTTAATTTCTTAGCTACTTTTGGAAGGTGTTGTGGGGAGAATTGGGTACTAAGCTCTTATTTTCCACTACTTGTCATGCACAGACGGATGGCCAGACTGAAGTAGTTAATAGGACTTTAACTCAGCTTTTACGCACAGTTGTTCCTAAGAATTTAAAAACTTGGGAAGATTGTTTGCCATTTATAGAGTTTGCATATAATAGGACCATGCATACTACTACTTCATATTCTCCTTTTGAAATTGTTTATGGATTTAATCTACTTACTCCTTTGGATTTGACGCCTTTATCTGTTGATGGCAAGTGTAGCTTAGATGAACAAAAAAAGGCGGAGTTGGTGAAGTCACTTCATGAGAGGGTATGGCTTCAAATTGCCCAAAAATGAAAGGGTTGCTTCCCAAGCCAATAAAGGACGAAGGCGTGTCATCTTTGAACCAGGAGATTGGGTTTGGGTTCACATGCGCAAAGAAAGATTCCCAGCCCAAATTAATGATAATGCATATAAAGTGGATCTTCTAGGTGAGTATAATGTTTCTGCTACTTTCAATATTTGTGATCTTTCTCCTTTTGATGTAGGTGAAGATTCAAGGTCGAATTCTTTTGAGGAAATGGGGAATGATGGGAACCAAAGTGGGCCTACCCTTAAAGATGGGAACCAAGGTCGGCCTACTCGTAAAGATCATTTGCAAGTTTCAGATGGGCCAATTACAAGAGCAAGGGCTAAGAAGATCAAGGAAGCAATGCACAAATTGGTGCAATCCACTTGGGATGAGCTAGCAAGAGCCCAACACTCAAGATGGACTTGAAAGAAGGAGAACCAGTTTTGATCCACTTGATTCAAGCTGTGGAAGACATGACTTAGAGATTGGGCCTAATTGTTATTGGAGGCTTCCAATTTGGTTAAATGATTTATTTTAATAGTTTAGAATAAGTGGGTTTGAAAATGTTTGGCCCACACGTCTTATTTTTAATAAACTAGGATTTTTCGGGAAGGCCTTGTATTTTGGCCAAAGGCTTATTCGGAAAATTACTTTTTAGGAACTAGGGTTTCAAGATGTTACTCTAGCGTTACTGTAGCAGTGCGTACTGTAGCGTGACATTGTTCATCCAAGGGCATTTTGGGTAAAAGGGGCTTTATTTTGGCTAGGGTTTTAATTAGGTTTGGTTTAAATACTCTTTGTAGCCTCATTTGAAGTTTTAGACAATATTGAATTTTATTTGTGAGTTGAGTTTACTCCTCTTGTTCTTGATTGAACTCTTGAACTTATCAAAGGTAAATCATAACCTTTGTGGCGTTCCTCCTTGTAATCTGGGTTCTTGAGACTTGTTCTTCAATGAGTCTAGATTTTAATATAATCTAGGTTCTTGAAACTAGTTCTCATCGGGTCTAGGTTCTCCATCCTTTGACTTGATTTTAGCTTTCTTGGAGAGTTTGCAAATTGATTGTGGGTTCAAGGGATTCCATTTCCGCGGGTTCATATCATTCTCCACCTGCATAATGCACTTCTTCAGTTTGGTATCCAGGTTGAGAAGTGTTTCGCTAAGCTTTGTTGTTCATTTGCTTCGACGTGATTCTTCTTGTATTCCTCGTGCTGCTTAGTTAGCTCCTCTAAAGAGCCACGGGCTTCGAAGAGGTCAACATTAGCTCTCCACCTACCCTCATCTGAAGCCATCCGCACCTCTCCAAGTTTAGAGCAACGCTACTGGGAACTGGACAAATCTTGGCAGACAAATTCTAGCTCCTCTCTGAGCGCAGAAAGTTGAATGTGAGTCGAATCATGCTCTGACTCTAACTCCCCCCTGGCATGTGAAAGTGGAGCATGGGTGGAGTCACGCTTTGACTCTAGTAATCTCAACGTAAAGCTGCTTTGGGCACTAGCCTCCGTAGAACAGCAAAGCTTTCGCAGAGACTGTAACGCCCGTCCTTATGGTGAGACTCTTTATAAAATGATTTTAGAAAATACGATGGGAATTACAGTTCGATTTAAAACTTTTTACTTCCATACCCAGGTTGTAAGACTCTATGTTATAAAATAAATGTGCTTTGAGAATAAAAGAGGTTTACAGCGGAAACCATTAATCTTACAATAAAATAAAAGGCCTCTCATGCAATTAAAACTCTCATGCCTAGACTTCCATGCTCTTCCCCATGGGCAGTGTCCGTCCTGACGCGTACTACTCATTCAGTCCCTATGGTGGGAAGGGACATACATAAAAACTAAAATGAGTCGATGACTCGTAAACTTTACTTCATACAATTAACATATAATGACATAGGTTTTAATTTATGCATTCATCATACCATACATACTATACGTGCATGCATGCGTGTGTTCATACATATTGGACGAAGTTTTTCTTTAAAAATGGGCTTTCTCTTCATAAAACGTTTCTCCCATCAGTGCTTTCATTTCTTAAAGAATGCGATGCATTCATACATTCTTTCTTATTACTTTCATTAGCCGATACACACTGTTACGCCCCGTATGTTGGGGTTGGCGGTCTTCCTTTGGACCCGGACTCTGCCTGTGGCCACGGGTTGGGAATCCCTTTCATGGGGGAAGCACTGGGTGCACTACCAGTACTACTTACTTGGCATTGTAATCTGTCCATTCATTGGTACCCTTTCCATTCATTCATTTGGCCGTTACATATTTTCATATATTAAACGTTCAGTCCCTTCTTTCAGTTGATTTCAGCTCTATCTTTCATTTGACAATTCATTCATGGAAAAACTTCATTTAAAAGCATGTGCTTAAACATCATCTTTCATGACATCCATAAAACATCAGTTCATGGCATCCATAAAAGTATCAGTTCGTAGGGACCTTTTAAAACAACATTCTTTCTTCGCGTCGTTTAAAGCATTAGTTAAAGCATCAGGCACAAGTCTCAACATTTCTTTTCGTGAAAAATACATACAATAGATACAATGTATAATCATCCATTCACATGCATACAATTATATTTTTGGGTGCATAAAAAGAGACTGCCAAGGAGGGGCCTTTACATACTTATACCTTTGAACACTTAACATGCTTTTGCAAAAACATCGTTTTTTAAGGCATCGTAAAGGAAAAGCGTTTCGTTTTCGTTTTCATTTTCTTGTATTTTAGAAAACTCTAGAAGAGTATGAACGTAATACTTACCTGGACTCCATGCTACTTTCATATCATGCAGTCCATTCATGTGCGTGTCATATGGCAACCTACATACATACACATAACCTTGACGTCATTTGTTATCTAATGCATAAGCAACTTAAACTAGAAATGGAGCTACACATCACTTGGAACACTCTTATTCTATCTCGTGCTCTTACGTGCCTTTTACTATGTTAAAACCTTCGGGATCTACTTACGGTCACTACCTCTTCCAAACTTGACGTTCTACTTCGAGTGCTCATCCCTAAGGTGAACCCATAATTCACCTTAGGATTAAGACATTAAGTCCTTCGTCTTACTCTTCCTGTTGACCACATTCTGACGCATGATTTTGACCGACACAATCACGCATCCTAATCCTAGACAATACACCCGTCACTGCCTTCATGCACCTTAGCTTACACTAAATCCTCATTCTCATCCATACACGCCACACGGCTCTAAGCCAACTCCGAGGCTTAAGCACCGTGTAACCATGCTTAGGTCAGATTACCCATTACATATGGTGAATCCATCTGACATGTGTCTCATCAGATTACACATGTACCTTACCCCTTCATCACCTAAGACCAACATATAACACGTTGATCACTTGCTCATAGGGACAAGCACCATACTCCAATACCAACCTTCTTTTAACCTGGCTAGCATGACTCTTCATGTTACCCGTCCCTTTTGACAGTTCATCCCAACACTTAACACGACAAGACTCCATTCATAACTACACTTTATGTCACGTCATATAGCTCGAGACTACTCCCAAGCTACACCGTGACAGTGTCAAGTCACCTGACATTCCGCTACGCCAACTCTTAACTCATTGTGAGTACAGTCTCTCGCATACTCCTATCACATCATGACATCTCATCACGTTCCTGCTAAGCCATTCCTACACTAACTCCTCACCCATCACAAGCACGACTGCCAATAACTATGTCACTTCGTGACATTCTCCAGCCATGCTTCCACTGCACACTCTTACACTTGTTATGCCACTTCACACATCCCAGCCTTAAGTCAATCACGGTGACACTTGTTACCTCAGACTACAGGCCACAACACAGCTACTTCGGGATACTATTTCACAATTCCCGACACTACTCACCACGCTCTACGCCCATCAACCACACAACCATCCTTATCTCTGCAACATGCCACACGCTTTCCTTATGTCACACTACACCACAAGAGTACACACTCTCTTTCCAATCCACATAAAGCCACGTCACCATTACAGCACATTTTCCACAACCACACTACACATCACACTTCCCAACTACGCCCAACACTTCACTACACAGCACATCACAAAACAACGAACTCCACAATACTAACAGCACAGTCCATAACCTAATCAACTAACAAATAACATAATTAACGAGGGATAGAGGGTTATACCATCGACGGGTTGACCCGTGCGTTGTTCGCTGACCTTCACGGTTGATGACGTCGGAAGGGTTGTATGTGGCGGCTAACCCACGTACAATGGCTGTTTTGGCTATTGGAGATGGCTACGGATGCAGATATATGCGTATGAGGGTTGGGTTGTGGTCTTGGAAGGGCTCATGGTGGCCTTGGGGTGGCGCAGCACGGCGAGCCGTGGGTTTCCAAGTGGAAACCCGTGGGTCTCAAGGCATGGAAGTCGGAGGGAGGAGGTTGGCTGGTCATGGCTGGCCATGGGGTAGCTTAGGAGGTTGCTGATGGAGCTGTGTTGGCGAGGTGGAGGTGGCACGGCGGCGGATCTAAGCCAACGGGTAGAGAGGAGCCATGGAGAGTGAGAGAGAGTGAGCATGCGTGAGGGGTAGATGGGGGCTATGGGTGGTTGGGGTAGGCCGATGGTGGCCAGAAGAATCTCAAGACGATGGCTGGCAGTCGTGGGTGGCGGCGTACGGTGGTGGAAAGGAGAGAACTCGTGCGTGAGGGAGGGGGAGAGCCCGTGTGTGTGAGGGAGGCTATGGGCCTCTGGTCAAGGGGAGGAGGAAGGGGGAGGGAAGGAGGAGCTCATGGAGACGCTTGGTGGCCGTGGGTGGCTGCCCAAGGCAGCACATGGAAGAGAAATGAGTTTTACCCATTTCGGCTAACTTACAGTGAAAAGAGAGGGAGAGCTGTGCGTGGGATTCACCGGTGGAGGGAAGGAGCTCACCGGCGTGAGGAGACGCTAGTGGTGGTGGTGGTAAGGCCAGGCGATGCACGGCGGCACCGGGCTGGGCTGAGAAAGAATTCAGCTAGGGGGAGGGGTTTCCGTCGGGTTCAAGGGGAGAGGGAGGAGAGAGAGAGGGGAGGGAAAAGTGAGAGAGAAAGAGAGAGGATTAGGGTTTTAATTCTGATCCCTTTATCTTAGGATCTTCAAAACGATCTAACGGTGGAGGATTAAAACACTGATTTGAAAATGCGTAAACATTAACTTATTTAAAAGCACTAAGAGGAAATAAGGTAGAATATTATTTAAACTAAACTTTAGTTTATAAAATAATATTCCTTAATCATTAATAAAATGATGAAGTCTTTTTTAATATCTTTAAAAGAATAAACCGTTTAATTAATTAAAGCTTTCAACATAATTTAAATCTCATAATATTTTAAATAACTGAAATCATTTTAATAATAATACTAAAATGATTTACGACATTTATAATATTTTTGGAGTTATTCAAAAATAGGAGGGTTCACTACTTATCTTCTATTAACCCAATCAAGGTATTAATAGATCACAGATTAAAAATAATATACACCCAAAGTATATGTGCCAGTTCTTAACACAAAATATCCTCACTGAAGCATCAACCAATCTCACTATAACATTTGGCTAATAGAAACCTTGATTAATTCAAGGGTCTGTTATGCCTCATGTCAACAACAGAACAAGAATAAGAGCAGGAGAATTTATCCAACTTTCTTTTTCCCAAAATTTGGTCTCAACCAAAACAAGGTATGAAATTTGAAATCTATAGAAATCTAGCAAAAATATAGATAAAAGAAAGTTTTTTCTGCAACCCAAGTTGTAAAACATAGCCGATCATCCTCACAAGACAATAGAATGCTCAAAAGAAAATAAGCCCTAAACTGCCAGAATCACCTCTGAACCAAAGCAGGAAAGTAAAAAATAAAAAAATAAAAAAAAAATAAAATGGCTAACTCCTTCACTCGAAAATCTCTCTTCCTTTTATACTCAAAATCTGCTTTACTTCTTTCTCTCCTTGGCATGGATTGCAGCCTCTCCATCGTAACGGCTTCTCTCCGTGCTCCCCAGGCTTCAATTCTAGAAGAATCACATAAAATTGTTACAAGTTAGCTTGCTGTCGGGTTCACGGTTTGCCCATTTTGAATTCTTCCCGTGTTAAGCTTCTTTCCTTCACAGAATAGTCATGTATGGGTTTCAATTTTGTGACGTGAGCTGTTTTTTTTTTTTTTAAAAAAAAGAAGAGTTAGGGTCACGTGTCCAGTAGTGACCCCTCCCCAATTTTATTAATAACTCTCACTTGTGGCGGAGGAAAACCGTGGTTACAAAACAAGCATTTGGGGTACAAACTAAACCCAGTATGCCAAAAAAAAAAAAAAAAACCCAACCAGATAAAATAAAAAATGAAAACGACAAAACCACAAGCAAAAGGCAAACGAGACTAAATAATACAAAGCGAAGGCATCCCGGAGTAGTCCATGCAAATAAGGTCACGCAAAACTCGGGGAGTCTTCATCAAGTGAGAAAAAACTGAATCACTACCAGAACCCCATGCTTGGCTAACCAATCTGCAACTTGATTTCCCTCTCGAAAAATATGGTGAATTGAACAAGTCATGGAACTCATAATATCAAGAACTTCTTCCCAGAAATCCTCCAAATACCAAACCCCACATCTTTTACTTCTCCACCAAGAAATAACAGTCATAAAATCAAGTTCAATTTCTACATAATTGAGGGATAAAGACCTACAAACCTGGAGTCCATGAAGGAGAGCTAAAAGTTCTGCCTAATTATTAGAACCTGCACCAGTGAATGGAGAAAAAGCATGAATTAACTTACCATGATCATTTCTAATAATCCCACCTACGCCAGAGGCTCCCGGATTACCCAAGCTACTACCATCTGTATTCAATTTAACCTAACCCGTCGGAGGCCTTTGCCAGTTAATAGCTTTGCAGTGCCGAACGTGAGGGAAACTAGGCTGGACCTGCAAACTCTCAAGTACCTGCAAATCAAAACTAGAGATGTGAGCACTAGCATGCATATCATGACAAAGAAGGCTAATCCAACAACGAACAGAATGAATGATGTCAGAGGCAATTTCAAAGCGTCCTTCCATACGGTGAAACCAAGTCTGCACTAGAAGAAAACCCACAATAATGCCAATTTGAGATGATAATTTCGCACGGCGAAACCAAGTCTGCACCGTATCTTTCCAATTACGGCCGTTCAAAATGCCAAGATTAGCCCCAAAATGACGCCAAACAGTGCTAGCAATTTCACCTACAAACAAAACATGATTCTGGTCTTCATAATGACCATTAGCACAACAGTCACAACGAGAAGTAATAGAAATGCCAATGTGGCGAAGATGATGATCCACGCTCAGGGCCATATACCAAGCTTTCCACATATTGATGGACATCTTCAGAGGAAGACTTTTATGCCACATCCAAGAATGCCCTTCAAGAGTGCCACCTCTAATACGAACACAATCCCAAGCCGACTTGGTAAAAAACAACCCATTATCATTTTTTGTTCATATCAACACGTCCAACCCTGGTTTAGATTTACAAATGTCCTCTAAAATACCATCTAGATTATCGGGGCCCACTAACTGGAGAATAAAATCCACATCCCAATTATTAGATAATTTACAATCTTTAACTTTAAGGAGAGAATTACCCACAATAGGCATCTCATTAGCTAAAGGACCTCTCTCCTGCCATTTATCATACCAGAAGAAAATATTTCCTTCTTTTAGACGCCATTTAGAGTTATCCAAAACCAAAGGAAGAGTTTTAGCAATCATTTTCCAAAACCTAGTACCCTTAGTTGGGTCAACTAGAGTCCAAGGCTTAGTACCCACATATTTACCCTTAAAAAAATTGGCCCATAAAGAATTACTTTGAGTGAGATTCCAAGCAAAACGAGTGTGAAGGGCTTGTTGCATATCATCAAGATTTCTTAATGCCAAGCCGCCTTCTTCCACGGGACGACAGATAGAATTCTAGGCCACCGATTTTTTCTTACTCTTACCATTTACCTCCCCCTAGAAAAAATTGCTCATCATACGATGAAGAGTTTTGATAGTGGCTTGCGGAACCTGTAGAACTGCAAATAGATGGAGAGCCATACTAGAAAGAACATGCCTCAATAAAATAAGTCTACCACCAGCTGAAAGAATTTTCATTTTCCAACCTGATATTTTCTTTTGAACTTTAGACACCATATCTTCCAAATACACGTGTTTGAGTCGACCCAAGATAATAGGCACTCCAAGATATTTGAAAGGGAAAGATCCTTCTGAAAATCCAGTCATTCTTAATAATAGACTCTTATGAGTTGAGGGAATTTTTTTAGAACAGTAAATGGCAGATTTAGAATGGTTAATGCATTGGCCCGACGAACTTGCATATTTATGAAGCACAGCTAAAATTTCCCTGATGGCTTTAGAGCTACCGTTAGAAAAAAGCACCACATCATCAGCATACATAAGATGAGAAATTATAGGCGTACCTCGGGTCTGCGAGAAGTGACCAAATTTTCGAGCCTCCACAATTTGCTTGATGAGTCAAGAGAGAATTTCTTGGAGAATAATAAATAGATAGGGAGAGAGGGGGTCTCCCTGACGTATGCCATGACCCCCTTGAAAAAAGCCTTTAGTAGTTCCATTCATCATAATAGAATACCATGGAGTCGAAATACAAGTTCTGATAAGATCACAAAATTTAGAAGAGAAGCCAAAACAGCGAAGAACCTCTATAAGAAAAGACCAGTCCACTCGATTATAAGCCTTAGCCATATCCATCTTAATCATGATATTACCACCATGGGCCTTCTTATTAATAGAATGTACCATTTCCTGCGTAATGCTAATATTCTTAAAGATACTTATTCCCGGAACGAAAGCGCCTTGTTCCCAAGATATTATTCGTGAGAGGAGACCTGTCAAGCGATTAACAATGATCTTGGAACATATTTTATAAAACACCGAGTAGAGACTGATAGGCCTGAACTTATCAAACCCAGAAGGATTATCAACCTTTGGGATTAAGACAAGAAAAGAGGCTTTAAAAAATCTTGGGAGCTGTTTAGATACAAAAAATTCAGATATGGCTTCCAAGACATCCTCTTTCACTACCTTCCAGCAACTTTTGAAAAAACCCGAACCAAATCCATCAGGTCCCAGAGCACTATTAGATGGGATAGAAGAAAGAGTTGAGAAAACCTCATTCATTGTAGGAACTGAGCACATAATAGAATTATCAGAATCTGAAATAATAGGAGACATAAGAGTCGACAAATCAGGTAATAGTCTATTCAGCATGCGTTGCAGAAAATTAGAAAAGAAGTCCACTGCCCCTTGATGAAGACTCTCCGGTGAATTGAAGACCATCCCATTCGAACACTTCATTTCCACCACTCTTTTACGCCGTTTATTGGCAAGGCAAGCATGGAAAAAATTCGTATTCCGATCACCTTCCATCTGCCATTTTAACTTAGAAATCTGAGCCAATCTTGTATCTTCATGGCGAAGCCAAATATCTAGTTTTGAAGACGAGATAAAAAGGTCCCTCTCCGTTGATTCATCCCAGCTTAGATGTAATTTATTTTCAAGCTCTTCAATGTGACTCTCAAGAGAAGTAATATGCATAGTGGTACGGCCGAAAATATGTTTATTCCATTCCCTCAAAGCCACCTTAGTATTTTTCAACTTGATTGCCAATTTTGTGAGTCCATGACCAACAACAGTCGCATACCACACTTGACGAACACAGATTAAAAACTGCGGATGGTCCACCCACATTTGTTGAAAATGAAAAGACGATGGGCCATAAGAGAAAGGATCCATCTTAAATTCAATAACTATCGGAGAGTGATCAGAAGTAGTGCGCGGAAGATAGGAACAAATAGCATTCGGGAAAGAAGAGAGCAAAGGAACATCCATGAATACCCGATCTAATTTTGCCCAAAATCGAGCAAGACCCGACTGCCCATTGCACCAGGAGTAAGTTTTACCTTTCGATTTCATTTCAGCCAAACCACCCTGATGGATCCAGACGTTGAAATCCTCCATAGCGGCATTGGGACGAGGACAACCACCCCTTCTCTCGGAATTATTACGAATAATATTAAAGTCACTAGCAAATAAACAAGGTTCCGAACCCATAGACTGAGAACTGAGTTCCTCCCACAATCTTTTCCTCTCATACATGCTGCACTTAGCATAAATAATATTACACAAGAACTGATAAGACCCTGTATTCACACGAAGAGAAATAAACTGCAAGCTTGTCCGCACCACTTGTACATCAAGAACATTATTCCAAAAAATCCAAAATTTACCACCATCATCTACATTAGATATAAACGAATCAAAATGTAAAAAGTTCATCAACCGAAGAACTTTGTCTTGAGTTTGGAACGGTTCCAAAACCGCTACATGCTTAGGCTTGAACTTACAAACTAATTTTTTTAAACGACGCCGAGAAGTGCCAATGCCTCGGACATTCCAAACAATGATGGAGTCACTCGTAAAGGCAAAGTAGAGGAACGGGTAAGGACCCGAAGAGAACTTCTCACTTTCTCAATTTTTTTTTCTGATATTTTTTTTTTATTAGTTTTGCCTTCAGCTTCTGAGTGATAATCTTTGTCTTGAGGTAGAATTTGTGGGGGAATCTCAGGATTAGGCTCAGAAGCTACATCATCTAACATGGATTCCTGATTCTCATTCATAGTAATATCTTCCAAACAGAGGTCAGTTTCCATAGTAGATTCCTCCAATATCAGAGTGTTGGGCTCCGGGAAACTAAAAGAAAAAATTGGAGTTAAAATATTACCTGCATCTGCACTTGGCGCGAGCTCCCCCTATCTGTAATATCACTGGGCGCAAGCGCACCATTTGCATTCTCAACTATTATTTCTGCTTCCGTAACATTAAGCGCCTGAGTAGAGGACATTAACTCCTTCGTAGTCTGTTTTCCAGTAATGAAATCCTGTGGTTCATCAACCTCACCATCCTCATTCTCAGGGATTGCAGGTTTTGATGTCTCACCATCCTGCATGTTCCCATTTGTATTTCCACCAGAAATTATCTCTTCTTTCTTACTGCCACGATTTTGCTCACCATGCATTATTTTCCCCACGCGACAGGTCTTTGCATTATGTCCCTGCACTCTACACTTTCCATAATACGCAGGTAGCGTTTCATATAGGATTTCCTGTTTCCGGCTATTTGGCAATCCAGGAGTGCCTATCTAGAAATAAGGAATGGGTTCTTTGGCCACATCCATCTCCAAACATATTCTAGCCCCATCCGTCCGAGTCGCACAACGAGTAGGATTGTCCCTACGTATAAAACATCCAATAGGTGCAGAGAAAAATCTTAAGAATGATTCTTGATAGACGTTAGGCGGTAACCCAAGGAGTAACATCCACACAGGGACGTTAGATGGATCATGCTTTTCATTAAAGTCTGGAGACTAGTGAAACGCACGGTAGGCCACTCCATTCATTTAGCATGACTCACAGGACAGAGCCTTCACAAAATCAGCCTCCGTGTTCATCCTTACAAAAACATTACGGGGAAGTTTCATGGAAGAAACCACCGGGGTAGAGGACAGACCCCAACGGCTGTGGATAAATGCACGGATAGCAACCAGGGAGGGTCTTTGCCGAAGGAACTTGAGCACGATGGAGAAACGGAATGGTTCAGCCGAACGATTGATTTCCTCTTTCGAAAACTGGAAAAATATTTCTTCGTCCATGATTTTCGGCACACGAGAGGCAACATGTATATCAGACAGGGGCTGTGGAGTCGCAGCAGCCATTTCGGCAAAGGACTGACGACCGGAAACGTGGCCATCAGCGGCTGCCATGCAGCCTCACCGAAGCAACAGCGTCAAAGAAGCCCTGCGATCACAATGAACCCTAGTAGAGCAGTTTTTAGGAATAGGGGTAAAAACATCCAAGAAGAGAAAAATAATTTAAAACCTTATTTTACCTGTGGGCTGCTTTCTTTTTATTTCTTCTTTGGACAACACTTGTGGGCTTGCAATACCATCATGTCGGCTTCTAATACCTCAATTACTGAATGCATTTAATCTCTTGCCAATTGCCTTCTTTTTCTTCACAGATTTTGTACAGAAGTAGGCCTTGGTTACAAACTTCAATGGGTTTCACTCCTGTAATGGGCTAAGATTCAATTGTAAATTCACTTAAATGTTAGTCAGCCCCACAACATAACGCATCTATATTTAATTAGATGTAAAATATTATTTCACATGCCAAACAAAGTTAATTCACGTTATCTAATTAATACTCTTATTTTAACGCATAAAGCTCCTTTAACCCAAGATATTTAAGAGTATTAACATCACATAATTGACCATTTATCACACCCCGCAACTGACTTTTTGCTAGTCTCTAGCAAATGGAGTGAATGAAATCATACAAAAGGGAAGTTACCAACTACAATTCCAATAAATCTGAAAATGACCTTCCATGAAATAAACTTGTTGAGTTTGAGAACAATGGAGATAGACTAATTTGAATTTTATTATCAACTGAGAGATTTATACACTATTTAGTTAATCAACCTAGGGAATTAAATGTAACAAAGTTTGGTTTCTTTTAAGTGCATAGGAAAGGGTCATAATTTCAAGATTGACTACCAAGAGGCATTAAAAGTTTCAATCCCAGCAGCTAATTTGAGATAACCACATGGTTTTACTCTATTTCAAAACTATTGTAGTGGTGGCTTTCAAGCTATTACACTTTAAAATGCGCCTACTTTCTTATTTAGTAAGGACCCCAGTAATATGCAGCCTTTTCCAATACACAAATGCAAATCATATATGATTTTTTTTTCTTTTTATTTTCGTTTTTGTTTTTCTCTCTGTTTTTTTAATTTAATTTAATTTAATTTTATTATATATGATCCCTGACTTGTCCATTTTTTCTTTTAATTCACTTTAGATTTTTTCCTAAGCCATTAGGATATGGTTCATTAGAGTCCCAAACAACTGAAGTGTAAATCAACAAACAATGACCCAATGTAGTCTTTCTAGGCATTCCGAGCATGTGTTGTGTGTGTTTTTGCAAAAATTTAAACATATTTCCCTTGGTTTAACAACTAAATAAAATGGATAAGTCCCCCTTTTGATCTAAACTCTGATTTCACTACATTGAACATGTTCCATGACTTTAACAAATCATTTTCCTGCATGTGAAAATCAGAAACAAGAAATTTTAAGCCAAAATATGAGCAAGGCATGCAAAACAAGAAAACTAATTTCTATCCTACCCCAACAAAATTGTAACATTGTCCTCAATGAAGTAAGAGAAATGAAGAATTTACACAAAGAGAGAAATTAAGAAGCAAACCAAAAATAAGAAGAACTAACTATTAAAAGAAAAGTGGAGGAAACAGATTGCTTCTGAACAACACAATATAACCAGCACACACATCCAGCACCCATCACCCTCCAATTAAGTATGCACATTATCCTCAATGTAAATGGAATAATAACAATAAAAGATAAGAGTGAAGGAGAGTACTAGATAAGGGAGAGGAGAGACAGAAAATCTACCAGAGAGAGTCAATAGAAATGCAAAATGACACTATGTACAAAAACAGAAAATAAATGAGAACTGAAACAAGGTGGTTATGCAGCAGATCAAGTGGGTAGATTTTGCAAGGGAAGAGTGGAGTCCTCAGGTGAAAAGTGAGCAATGAAAGGTTTAAGTCATTGACCATTTACTTTGAACGTATTTCCATTTTGAGGATCGACTATTTCAATGGCTCCATGAGAAAAATAGTTTTCACCACATATGGACCACTCCATCTTGACCGCAGTTTTCCTGGAAACAAATGAAGCTTAGAGTTATATAAAAGAACAGACTGATTAGGCTCAAAATTCTTCTTGTAAATATTCTTATCATGCCAAGCCTTCATGCGTTCTTTGGACAACTTAGAGTTGTCATAATCATCTCTTCTTAGCTCCTCTAGCTGGAATTTTCTCAAATCACCAGCTTGGTCAGAATTCAAATTGAGTTGTTTGATTGCCCAATAGGCTTTATGCTCAATTTCAACGGGCAAATGAAAAAATTTCCATACACAAGCCTATAATGAGACATGCCTAGGGATGTTTTAAAAGCTGTACGATAAGCCCACAAAGCATCAACTAAACGTAAAGACCAATCTTTCCTATTGGGGTTGACATTTTTTTCTAAAATTTGCTTAATCTCCCTATTAGCCAACTCTGTCTGACCATTGGTTTGAGAGTGGTATGGGGTAGAAAATTTTTGGTGGATCCATTATTTAGTCATCAAAGCAGCAAAAGGCATATTGCAAAAGTGAGTGCCACCATCGCTAATGATGACTTTGGGAATACTAAATCGAGCAAAAATATTTTCCTTCAAAAAATTCAGCACAATCGTATGGTTATTTGTTTTACAAGGTGTTGCCTCAATCTATTTAGAAACATAATCCACAGAAACCAAGATATACAAATAACCAAAAGAAATAGGAAATGGCCCCATGAAATCGATACCCCAACATTCGAAAAGCTCAACCACAAGAATTGGTTGTAAAGGCATCATATTCTTTTTTGTGATGCCTCATAATTTTGGTAAGGCGCACATGCCTTACAAAAATTAAGAGCGTCTTTAAATATACGAGGCCAATAAAAACCACTTTGTAAAATCTTTGCCACAATTTTATGAGAAAAAAAAATTACCTCCACATGCTTCAGTGTGGCAAAAGGAAAGAATAGAGGAGATTTCCGTATTGGGGACACATCTTCGAAAAATTTGATTAGAACAATATTTAAACAAGTAAGGGTTATCATAAAAAAATAATTTAACCTCAGATTTGAACTTTCAAATGTCCTAAATGCTCCAATGAGATGGTGTTTGTCCTGTGACCAAGAAATTTACAATGTTAGCATACCAAGGCAAAGTATCAATAGATAGAAGCTGCTCATCAGGAAATGAATAAAAAATGGGAAGTGAATGAGCATCAGGAGTAATCTCAGCAATGAGTTGAGACAAGTGGTCAGTAACCACATTTTTAATCCTTTTTTTTTTTTTTGTCTCTAATGGAGATATTAAACTCCTGCAAGAGAAGAATCCATCGAATAAGCCTTGGTTTTGCATCTTTTTTCAATAACAAATACTTCAATGCCGCATGGTCAGTGAAAAAAATAACAGGTGATCCAGTGATATATGCTCTAAATTTTTCCAATACAAATACTATAGCAAGCAACTCTTTTTCAGTAATGGAATAATTTTTCTGAGCATCAGTCAAAGTTTTACTTGCATAGTAAATGTAAAAAGGTAATTTATCTTTTCTTTGTCCTAAAAAAATACCCAAAACATAGTCACTAGCATCACACATTATCTCAAAAGGGAGTGATCAATCAGGGGGTCGCATGATAGGAGCAGTGGTAAGCAAAGTTTTCAATTGATCAAAAGCATCTTGATAGGCATCAGTCCACTCAAAACCAACATCATGCATTAATAAGTGACACAAAGGCTCAGAGATAAAGCTAAAATTTTTAATAAATCTCCTATAGAGACCAGCATGTCCTAAAAATGATCGAACATCTTTCACAGTCTTAGGAGCAGGAAGTTTAGAAATTAGCTCTATTTTTGCTTTGTCAACCTCAATGCCTCAAGAGGAAACAATGTGACCCACCACATTTTCTTGTGTCACTATGAAGTGGCACCTTTCCCAATTTAGAAGTAACCGCTTGCCCTTGGCTAAAACAACTTGCAAGTTAAGTAGACAATCATCAAATGAACATTGAAAAATAGAAAAATCGTCCATAAAAACTTCAAGTATGTTTTCAACCAAATCACTGAAAATGCTAAGCATGCATCGTTGAAATGTGGGGCATTACATAGACCAAAGGGCATTTTTTTAAATGCAAAGGTACTAAAAGGACATGTAAAAGTGGTTTTCTCCTGATCCTCTAGTGCAATCTCTATCTGATAATACCCAGAGAAACCATCAAGAAAATAGTAGTAAGCATGACCTACAACATTTTCTAAAATTTGATCAAGAAATGGAAGAAGAGAATGATCCTTTCTGATAGTAGCATTCAATTTCCTATAGTCTATACACATCCGCCATCCAGTTGCTACTATTGTTGGAATTAATTCATCATTGTCATTTTTTACCACAGTTATTCCATATTTCTTTGGAACAACTTGAGTAGGACTCACCCACTTATTATCAGAGATAGGATAAATAATTCCAACATCAAGCAATTTCAACACTTCATTTTTCACAGCGTCTTTTATTGTGGGATTTAACCTCATTTGCATTACCCTAGATGGTTTTTCATTCTCTTCTAAATAAATCTTGTGTGTTCATACAAGGAGACTTATTCCTTTGATGTCCGCTATTGTCCAGCCAATTGCCCCTTTATGCTTTTTCAATACTCCTATCAATTTTTCTTCTTGAGTAAGAGTGAGTGTAGAATAGATTACCATAGGGAAAGTGTTGTCAAGTCCCAGGAAAACATATTTAAGTCCAGCTGGAAGAGGTTTGAGGTCTAGATCTGGAATTACATCTAAAGATGGTTTATGGGTGCTGTCAAAGGTGGCAACTCTTTAAACTTTGGTTGCCAAAGCACACCATGACCAGCTCCTGCAAAAGAAACATTAGAAGTGTCATCAAGTATATTTAAATCACTTAGAACACTTTCTAATGACAATTGTAAATCAGTGGAAGGAAGATTCTAGTGAAAATCGTCATCAAGGATATTTTCCAGCAAATTAACTTCTTGAACTTCTTTTAAATCCTGAGGTTCCTGCAAGTATTAAAGATATTTAGTTCCAATGTCATGTTTCCAAAACTCAATTTCAAAATTCCGCTTCTACAATTAATTAATGCATTAGATGTAGCAAGAAATCGTCTACCAAGAATCACAGGAGCTTGGAAAGTAGATGAGGTCGACAATTTCATATCAAGCACCACAAAATCCACAAGATAGTAAAACTTAACAACTTGTACCAAAACTTCCTTAACTATACCCCTAGGCATTTTTATAGATCTATCAGCAAGTTGCAAAATGATGAGTGTAGATTTCAGCTCACCTAAACGAAGTTGTTCATAAACAGTATAAGGCAATAAATTAACACTTGAACAAATATCCAACAAAGCATGACCAATTTTTGAATTTCCTATAACACAAGCGGTTGTAGGTGATCCAGGGTCCTTGTATTTAGGTGGTGTATTACTGTGAATGATAGTGCTAACTTGCTCAGTATGAAAAGCTTTCTTGTGCACATTTAATTTTCTTTTCACAGTGCATAAATCCTTAAGAAATTTTGCATAAGCAGAAATTTGCTTAATAGTATCTAACAATGGGATATTAATCCTAACTTGCCTAAAAACCTCAAGAATTTCAACATGATGCTTATCTTTATGTAACAAAACTAATTGCTAAGGAAAAGGAGCAAGTATAGGACAATCAATTTTCTCATGCTCTCCTTCTTTCTTAGATGGGTTAGAGACCTTACTAGAATTGTGTGGCTCATGTGCTGGAATATCTACCACCTTACCGCTTCTTAAAGTAGTCACCACTTTGACTGACTTTAAGTTAGGATCCTCATTTACTGCTTGCACTTGATGAGGTTGCCCTTGTGGATTTGGTTGTGATTATGCAGTAAATTTACCCTTCTCGTGAGTACTTAAAGATGTAGTCAGCCTTGTGATGGAACTCCTTATGTCATTAATTGCTAATGAATTCTGGTTGTTGAGTGTTGCTTGACCTTGCATGAATTGTTGAAGTGTCACACTCAGCTGCTGAACTGTATCTTCAAGTCCCTTTTTAGGTGCTTGAGCTGGCTGTGCATTGAATTGAGAACTTTGACTTGGATGGGGACCATAAGATGGACCAGGATGAGCTCCATATGCTGCAAAATTTGCTAGTCCCGCTGTAGGTGTAGCAGGAGCATTGCTATGCTCACATCTCCAACTAAAGTTTGGATGATTCCTACATCCATTATTGTAAGTGTTTGACTATGGCCTTGAAAAAGGTTTATAAACCATATTAACATTGTGAGTTTGATCTAATAAAACTTTTTTAAATGTAGAAATTGTAGGACACTCATTTGTGGAATGCCCTTGATCTTCACAAATGCCACATTTTTCTGCCACTCTTTGTACAGCTTGCACCTCATTCACTTTTTTCAACTTAATAGCCTCTAATTTCTTTGAAATTAAAGCTAACCTAGCATGCAAATCGTCCTTCCCTCGTAACGTATATTTCCCACCTCCACCAACATGTCTTGAAGTCTCATTTCTATCAATACTAACAGCAGTGTCCCAAGACTGTGCATTTTCATACAAATAATCAAAATACTCAAATGCTTCTTCTGGTTCTTTGTTAAAAAACTTGCCATTACACATGGTCTCAACAAATTGTCTCATTTTTTGTTGTAAACCCTCATAGAAAAATCTTATGACCCTCCAATTCTCATATGATGAGGACATGCATTTAATAAGTCTTTAAAACATTCCCAACAGTGATAAAATGTTTTTACATCCTTTTGACCAAAATTCATAATTTATCTTTTTAAGGCATTGGTCCTTATGCATTGGGTTTTTTTTTTAAAAAAAAATTTAGTTGGCAATTCCTGCCGGGTAACAATAGACCTTGGCCTCAAGGAGTTTAGCCAGGTTTTAGCCTTGTCCTTTAGAGAAAATGGGAACAGTTTTAACCTAATGACTTCTTCAGTACATGTTCTATCCATGAAAGTTAAGCAAACTTCTTCAAACTCTTTGATGTGCAAGTAGGAGTTTTCTGATTCTATTTCATGAAAATGTGGTAGCAATGGAATCATCCTAGGTTTAAAGTTAAAATTATTTGCATTCAAAGGTTGAATGATACAAGAGGGTAGACTAGTCCTAACAGGCTGCAAATATTCTTTAAGTGTCTTGTTAGGATTTACCATTTCCTTATCATTTTGATCATTTTCAGCCATGTTACTATGAGTGTCAAATGATGATTCAAATGCTGAAATATGAGAACCAGATGCACTCGAAGATGATGTTGATGATTCAGTCCTAGCGAGTCTATATGTGCTATCTCTAGCCCAACTAGACATGCAAATTCAGGAAAAAAAAAAGGAAAAGCAAACAAATAAAGTGAGAAGAAAAGATATCACCCAGGCAGTGAAGAGGTTCATAGCTCCACAAACACGCTCTTAAGGATTAGAAAAATACTATGACGACACCAATTGTCCCCGACAACAGGGCCAAAAACTTGACTTGTTCTCAAATGTGCTTCCAAGTGTAGAAGTGTCAAGTTGTATCAAGGAGAAGTCCATGATCGTATGCCACAGGGACAAATGTTTATCAAAGTATTTGTGAAAATTGATTGGAAAGTACGATAATGTGTAAAAAGTTTGAAGAAGTAAATGAAGTGTAAAATTCTTTCTTTTTGTATTTTTTTTTATGTATGTATAAACAATGAGCAAAATTGATATTAATATATTCACAAAGAAAGATTTAATGAAAACGGAATATATGGTTGTGCTTTGAGGATCTCGGTTTTGTAAACCTTAGAAAGATGGATTAAATCATAAAAGAAATAGTTGCTGAAAATGTAATATTCTAAACGATGATTTAACAAACAGAATTTTAATATAAAGCTGAAACTAACAATTCCAAAGAAATGATTTAACAAACACTTGGGTCATTGTTTTAGGCTTACTTTGTTTCTACACTCCACAAGAATTCTAGGCACTACTTATCTTCTATTAACCCAATCAATGTATTAGCAGATCACATATTAAAACCAATATACACCCAAAGTATATGTGCTAGTTCTTAACATGAAGTATCCTCACTAAAGCATCAACCAATCTCACTATAACATTTGGCTAATAGAAACCTTGATTAATTCAAGGGTCTGTTGTGCCTCATGTCAACAATAGAATAAGAATAAGAGCGAGAGAATCTATCCAACTTTCTTTTTCCCAAAATCTGGTCTCAAACAAAGCAATGTATGAAATTTGAAATCTGTAGAAATCTAGCAAAAATGTAGATGAAAGAAAGTTTTTTCCGCCACCCAAGTTGTAAAACTTAGCCGATCATCCTCATAAGACAATAGAATGCTCAAAAGAAAATAAATCCTAAACTGCTAGAATCGCCTCTAAACAAAAGCAGGAAAATAAAGGAAAGTAAATAAAAAACCTAGCTAACTCCTTCACCCGAAAATCTCTCTTCCTTTTATACTCGGAATCTTCTCTCATTCTCTCTCTCTCTCCTTGCCACGGATCGCAGCCTCTCCATCGTAACAACTTCTCTTCGTGGTCCCCAGGCTTCAATTCCAGAAGAATTGCATAAAATTGTTACAAGTTAGCTTGTTGTCGAGTTCACGGTTTGCCCCTTTTGAATTTTTCCCGTGTTAAGCTTCTTTCCTTCGTAGAATAGTCATGTATGGGCTTCAATTTTGTGACGTGGGCTGCTTTCTTTTTATTTCTTCTTTGGACAGCACTTGTGGGCTTGCAATACCATCATGTCGGCTTCTAATACCTCAATTACTGAATGCATTTAATCTCTTGCCAATTGCCTTCTTTTTCTTCACAGATTTTTTACAGATGTAGGCCTTGGTTACAAACTTCAATGGGCTTCACTCCTGTAATGGGCCAAGATTCAATTGTAAGTTCACTTAAATGTTAGTTAGCCCCACAACATAACACATCTATATTTAATTAGAGGTAAAATATTATTTCACATGCCAAACAAAGTTAATTCACGTTATCTAATTAATACTCTTATTTTAACACATAAAACTCTTTTAACCCAAGATAATTAAGATTATTAATACCGCATAATTGACCCATCTTAGCGAGACCCAAAGAAAAAGCGGTGTCTACATCCAAGTTTACCAGACCTCCTCCCGCCAATAAATCAGAAACTTCGAGGCTGGGGAACTCAAACGCCAGGCTAAATATTTAATGAAGTCATTGAGGAGTAAGGTCGAAGTCGAGCTTTTGTCCCCACACTCCTCTTGAAGTGTGATGTTGTTTTACATTTCATGTGTGTTTTAAGTTTTACAATTGGCATCATTAATGTTTGTGTAAGAACATGTGTACACTGGGGGTATTGTCCGTCAAACCCAGCCTTCGCTTAATACGTTGCTCAAGTTACTTGTCTATTGCTTGAGCAATCCTCACTCAAGTCACTTAAGTTAGCTCGAGTGACGGCTTAAATCCCTAAAATTCCCAAGCCGCCTGAGCACTTCACGAAAACCCCACCAAAAAAAAAAAAAAAAAAAAAAAAATCTCGGTTTGTCCCACTTCTCCTTTCTTTGTTCACTCAATTCCTCCCATCAAATACACTATTTATCATGGTAAGCCTACCCACTTCAAAGAAATCTTGTGCATTTTACATTTATGTGTTAATTGACATATAAGATTTGGTTAATATTAGGGTTTTGATATTGAGGGTTTGGTTCATAAATTGTTTTGTGCATGGGGTTTCGGTGTTGGGTCTTAGTAGGGTAAATGTAGGGGTTTTGAATCTTAGTTTAGACCATCTGCATCATTTCTTGCAACACTTTGAGCATCATTATCTCGATTCTGGGAGATATTTTGGGTGTTATTTTCATGTATTGAACAAATGCCAGTCACCATGGAGTGATGTTTGTACTTAGGAGGGTCGTGGAGTATACATGAAGCACTAACTTCAAGCTTGGTAAAGAGTGCACATCATGTGTTTGACCAAATGTACCAATGAGTGCACACCAAGCATTTTCATGTTTTTTTTTTTCACATTCAAGCTTCATGCATTGGGCTTGCATTGTTTATACAAGTTATTCTCACTTGTTCATGCATGTGAGTCACGTCATCTTAGGCATCCCAATGCATGCATACATTGGGTCATTCACGTCACTCTTGCACATAGTTTCTAATGGTCATCATTGTATGGATTGTCTACAGAGTGCTACCATGTCTCAGCGTATGCATCTCTGTCTAAATGCTCCTATTCCCGCCCAAGCACAATTCTATGATGCTCGGGTAAGGGAGCTTTATGCTCAAAACTTCTCCCATCTCACCCTCATTGTCGAGCGCGATATTCTTCTAGGTGAGCTTTAGGAGACCATTGTGCCTCAGACATTTGAGTCTTGCCAGTGGATATCTTTAATCACCCTCATTGTCGAGCGCGATATTCTTCTAGGTGAGCTTTAGGAGACCATTGTGCCTCAGACATTTGAGTCTTGCCAGTGGATATCTTTAACCACTGGTCATCCTTCTCCATCTGTGGAGCTAGTTAGGGAGTTCTACTCCAACATTCATGCCATCTCAGAAGACAACTCATTTGGAGTTAGTTTGAGAAACATTCAATTTCGAGTTTCTTTGGGCATGTTGGCTGAATTGTTTCAACTCCCTTGTGTGCCCAACTCTCCTTTTCCTAGCTCTTCCACTACTAATCCTAGTAGGGCCACCATTGACACTCACTTGTGTGAGTATGAGAGTGTATGGCCTGAAATGCAACCACTTCATACTGCTGACTTTCCACCGGACCATCTTTTCCTCAGTAGAGTGGTGCTCACCAACCATTACCCCACTGCTCATCAAAGTGATGTAGGCATAGAAAGAGCATGTATGCTTTATGCTTTGGTCATTGACGTTTCCATTAACTTGGAAAGTCACATCAGTCGGGTAATTCTTGAGACCTTTCAGTCCAACAATAAATGAAATGGCTGACCTTTTGCGTGCATTATCACGCGTATTGATTTGTCTTGGTCTATTGCTCTTTCCCCTCATAAGCCCAGAATCACTATGAAGGCTCCTATTAGTCGTAAGACTATCCAGCTAAGTTGTGTGCATATTCGTGGTCATCCTTTGGATAATGAACCCACTCAGCCATCCACCTTTGCACCATCCACTTATGCACCATCGACCTCAACTGCGCCAGCTCCTACTGAGCCAACCCTGCAAATGGTGCTTGATCACTTGATCCACTTGGATGCTCGCTTCGATCACTTGGAACTAATGGTGATAAGGTGCTTAGACAAACTACATCAAAGTATCTAGTCTTTACATTCCACAATTGATGTGGATGATGGAGATCTTGATTGATAGAACCCTTTGTCGTTTCATGACAAAAAGGGGGAAAAACATGTCTAGCATATTTGTATATTTGTAAGGGGAGTGGTATATATGTAAGGGGAGTAGGATATACATGGGGGAAGATAGTTGTAAACAGGAGGGAATACAATTTGTTTTTTTTTTTTTAGAAAACAAATTTTCCTATATTTCTTGATTAAACACAATGTCTAATGTGTTTATTGTTTTTTAATGATGATGATCTTTGATGCAAAATGTGCATGTTATGTTTATGCTTGATTTCTAATTTGTTAGTATACATTGGTTGAACAAGTATGAATATTTCTTTTATCTTTATGCCTTTGGTGCGTTACCTGTTTGTTAAGTGAGTGTAGAAATATTCCTCAGCACATGAAGCTTGTTCAGAGGCTATACCTATACTTGGGAATCCTGTGTTGGGGGCTTGTCAGGATTATGTCCATTACATATATAAGAGGTTTTGTCACATAAATGCCAAAGTGGGAGATTGTTAATGTAAAATGAGTGTGTTGGCATATTCATGTGACAAACTTAGTTAAATTGTGTTGTAACTTGTTGAGTGATGATTGGCTAAAGAAATATGACAAAAAGACAAGGAATGGAACTCAGCTCGACATTTGCTCATCAGTGACTCGAGCGAACACCACACAGAGAATTTGCTTGGCGTGTGCTCGACTAGTTGCTCTAGCGAAGCTCATACTGAGAGTTCGCTCCACACTTGCTTGACATGGTGTTCGTGTGGTATCCCAGACAGAAAGTTCACTCGACATGCCTTTGACTCATGGCTCGAGAGATGCTTGGATACAACGTGTGCTTGACACCCTACTCGAATGAATGTTCAAAAATTAGACTTTGACTAGTGTTACACGCCGTGTTCCAAATTGTGTTATAAAAGGAAACTTGCAGCCCATTTACATAGAGTTGAGAAATGGAGAAGAAGTTGATAGCTCCTGAGCTGATCTTGAGAGAGAAATACCATTTCAAATCCAAAGCTCATTTCCTCTTGAAAATTATATCATGAGGACCAAATTTTCGTGTTGATTATTTTTCTGTAAATTAAGCAGATAAACAATTAAAGAACTTATCAATATCAACTACCCTAGAAAGTAGTATGAACCATATGCATGTGATTTCTATGACTTTTTTTAAAACTTTGTGGCATTGCTGGTCATCTACGTAATTGTGAATTTTGTATTAGTGTGGGGATGTTGTTAATTAATTTGGGGTGTGTAAGGGAATTTCCCCTCACTCATAAGCCCATTGGGCGCTTGGCCAAAGGTAATGGGCTTCGCCCTAATGCCCGACCCTAGGGTCCAAACTAGCCCACAAAGCAAGTCACCTGCAAGGAAAAGTAAACAATTATGGCTGATGGGACGGACAGGCCTGACGCCTTTATGCTGCACCCCGCTCATGAGGACTTGTACAGGGCAGATTGAGAAAGACAGAGAACCTTTGATCTTCTGACATGGGAACATTGATGGACCATCAAAAACACTAGCAAAGTAAAACAAATCGGAGAACCATACCGCATTAATAACACCACTACCATAGTAACACGCCACATTAATGACACATCACCGAAGCACACCGCATTTAAAGGACTGACAAAATGAATAGTTCCACAGGGGCAGGCACGATCTGTGCCACCCAGACTCCTAGTATATATATATATATATATATATATAGCAAATTGCAGGTACGAAAATGCTTTTTAGATTTTATGATCTCTAGACTCTCTCATTATTTACAAACTTTCAAAATATTCTACTAATTTTGGCATCAGCAACTCTCAGTTCCAAGGCCGCCCTCTCCCAGCTATTTTTTTCTTCATTTTTGTAGACCCAATTTTAAAGACATGAATTGCTAAAACTTGGTTTAAAAAAATACGAAACATGACCGTTAACATTGTAAATTTGATTATTATTGGCTTTAGAAGAATGCAAGCTTTATTAGTAAAAGAGTGCAAAACCGAATGGTACTAGAGTCATCGAAAATGGCGTCTCCAAGTGTATTTATATGTTTTTAAAAATATTTGTGTTTGTTTTTTGTTTTAATTTTAAAAAATAGAAAAACACACATAAATGTTAAAAAAATATATAAATACACTGGTCGGCAGACTTGGGCATAGGATTTAGACAACTCAGCTTTATCCAAAAAGTATATGTCGTACAAATTAAAAAATTATGGTGAGAGATAAGAAAAGAGAGATTAAGGTGGCTGTCGTAGCTAGGGGTTGAATTAAAAGGCAATGAAAGTCTCAATCATGCTTGGGATCGAGCTGTGTTTCCGCGGGAAGGTGTAAAAATTCTACTCAATTCTCTTATCGTTGACAACGCAGAGGAAAAGAAAGGAAAACAACAGGCAACGACGTGAGAGATTTAGAATTTTTATTCTTGCATCTTTCATTATGTTTCCTCGGGATTGGAATTAAAAGAAGCACATTTTGGATAATTAATGACTTTTTTTCTATCATATAGACGTTGGCATCTAATTATTTATTATATGGCATTAAATATTTAAAAAATTATTTGTAACTTTTTACTTATTTAATATAATATTAGTGACGCATGAAAAAATATGTTTAAAATTAATTGTTATTATTTCCTCAAGTCAAGGTCAGTAGCGCGTATGGAAAGGTCTTTCTCAAGGTGCGTCCCCTTCCTTTCTTTGGAAACGCGTCCGCTGTCCTATCATAGGCAGTGTTACTTTTTTTAGGCCCGTGATTGGAGTTCCCAGAACATGGGACAATTAAAAAGAATGCAAACACCTAGCTAGAACATGAATTTGACTTTAACACAAATCAGAGGGTTATATTTGTATTGGGAAATGTTTATCCACGTAAAGTGGACCACCGCAATTTTTTTATTTTTTATTTATTTTTACTTAATAATTAAGAGTGATTTCAGTGGTATTCCCTCAAATTCTTAATCTACTTATTTCTCTTTAAAAATAGGAAATTTTTGCTTAAAACTTGTTTCAATGAATTCTTTATTCAAACCTAACAAATCTACCATTAGTATCCTTATAGAACCTGATAACATCAATCAAAAAAATTACAGTATATTAGATATAGAAAGAAATCTACAAGACTGGACAATTCTTGATGTTCCAAAAAATCAAATATACAAACTCTCTACTTTTTCTTCTAAATTATCATTTCTTACAAATTATACGATTAAAACAGTAGAGAAAATTATTAGTTTAAATAATGAATATGAATCATTACAACTATTAACAAAAGAAACTATTAATCGTCACAAAAAATAAAATTATTCTTTCATTCGTATTGGACTAATACAAGTAGCTATAAAGCCACTCACTAGAAATGGATTAAACACCTCAGTATTTGCTTAAGAGACGAAAGACATTATAACTTTCATGATTCATTACTTGGAATGGTAGAATCCAGCTTGTTCGAAGGACTAGTCTATTTTAATTGTTATCCAAATTATTCTCTATCATTATTCAATGGTAATATTTTACACGCTTTAACATTAAATATTAAGACAAATGGTTATCAAATGATGAAAGTGTCACATCCTTTAACAGTAGTCTATAGGATTCATTACAAATTAATGAAAACAACATTAGACACACAAGCTCTTATTACCAGTCCAAAAGGATATACATTATTATTACAATCTAGTACACAAAATTCTAGTATACAAATCCCTAAACAAATCAATTGGAATCAAGTTACACTTCCTAATGAATGGCAATTAGAGAATATTACCCCAATACCTAAGATAGAAAATAATTCTAAGGATAATCTTGAATATATAGATAAAAAAGCTGACGGGACAGTCCAAATAGCTTTTCAACCTTTTAGAAGATCTTTTTCACATTATTCTTCTCCAGCACCCTCCAGTTATCATACACCTAGATCTGTTCTTACATCAATCTCTCGAAATAAATTCCAAAATTTTGACACTAGATCTTTTGATACTAGATCCCAGAATCTTGACACACAGATTCGGGGAATTATTCCTGGAAATATTATTGATACACCAGTATATGCTGTTAGCTATCCTGATAAAGCATCTACCTGTCATAATCCTGAAAAAGAACCTTCTTCTCCAACGTATTCTCAAGTAGTTGGAGATGATGCCCAAATATATACCCTGAATAAAGAAGAATTTAAAATTAACAAAGAATATCTTAAATAAAATTATATGAAAGAAGAAAATAATCGCAAAAGAATAATATTTTTCTCAACCTTTACAAAAATAGAAAGAGGTTATATTCAAAAAAAATATTACGAAGATTTAGAGAGAATACAGATTAATATACCTTTCTTTACGTGGTTTGAGATATATAAATCAAATCAATTATTTACCATAAACAAGACTACTAACCAATGGATTAAATGAGAGAATAATCAAATTATTTATGAAGAATATCCCTCTTTTGAAGTCATCAAGTTCAATCAGAGAAATACTCAAATTTTGGCTTCACCAATAAAAAAATATAATATTACAAACACTGATAAAAATCTTGATAATATAATTCAACAAAACAATTATACTAATCTATATCTAAGAACTATGGGTAAGCAATTAGAAAGGATTAAAGCCCAAATATCTCCTATAAAGCCTACTATTAAAGAAGTAGAAGAAACCCCCTTATTTGTTCCCCACGAAATCCCATCTCATTTAAAACCTAGTTTTTCCAAAAACAAAAATAATTTATTGGAACAGATCTCTAGCAAATTAGAAAAACTAACTATTAGTAATACTGCTACCACCTCAAAACAGCACATAATAATGTATTAAGCAAAACAGATTCGCCTGTAATATCTGACTCTGAAATTAGCAATATTGAAAACCAATTAAAAAATCTCGATTTACAAATAAACAAGATTAGAAGAGATCATGCTAATAGTTTTTCAGCTAGAGATTCAAAACATCACGTCTCTATTACTCGTAATTGGTATCCTAGACCTACTCCACCGGATATGCAATTTGAAGAAAGGAAACATATAGTAAGATCTGCCTTCGCACCAAATGTATTATATGAATGGAATATAGACGGATTATCTGAGTACGAAATACTAAATCATTTTCAAGAAATGATTATGGTAGCTAATGTCTATAAAAGTAACAGAAAAACTGATCATCAAGTAGCACACATTATTGTCACAGGATTTACTGGTCAACTAAAAGGTTGGTGAGATCACTACCTTTCATATAAAGAAAGGTCACGAATATTAACAGCTTATAAATATGATGAAAATATGCAAGTGATTAAAACAGAAAATGATTTACCTCTAGAAGATGCTGTAAACACATTAATATATGCATTAACTAAACACTTTGTTGGTGATCCAGTTCAATTTAAGGAAAGAACTAGTGATTTATTGATTAATCTAAAATGCCCTCAATTATCTGATTTCTGTTGGTATAAAGATGTATTTCTAACTAAAGTTATGATCAGAAATGATTGTCAACAGCCATACTGGAAGGAAAAGTTCATAACCGGACTTTCATATTACTTCGCCCAAAAGGTACGAGAATCATTATTAAGATCAGATGGTACTATTGATTTTCATAATCTCACATATGGTGATATAATAAGTAAAATTAACAGAACTGGATTAACTATGTGCAACGATTTAAAATTAAAAAAGTAAATGGAGAAAGAAAAGAAATTTGCTAGAAAGGAATTAGGTACCTTTTGTGAACTATTTAGTTATACTCATTTATTAGCTCCCTCAAGAAGACACAAAAAAGGAAAAATAGTTTATAAGAATTATTCTAATAAGAAACGAAAATACAAAAAACCCTATAAAAATATAAAAGACAAACAAACATATAATAAACCACTAAAAAGTCCTAAAAAAACTAATAAAAAAAATAGATTGTTTGTTATAAATGCGAAAAAGTGGGACATTATAAATCAAATTGTAAAGTCAAACAACAAATTAATGAATTAGACATATCCGAAGCATTAAAAGACAAATTATTAGATATTTTTATAATATATTCAAGTGAAGAGGAAGATAGTTCTTCAAAAGAAGAAAAAATCTATCAATTAAAATAATCAAGTCTTTCAGAATAATCTTCCAATAGTGAATCAGAAGAAGATGAAGTACATATTTGTAATTGTCTAAATAAGGATAATTGTATATGTAACAAAACCATTAATATATTTTCAAAACAAGAAGACATTATATTAGAATTAATAGACAAAATCAACAACCCTTAAGAAAGAAAAGATTACTTAGAAAAACTAAAAGATATATTTAATAATCAAAACACTACAGTAATGTCATATTCAACACCTTACAATTTCTCAGAAATAATAGGAAGATTTAAAACTGACAAACAGAAAATTACGATTCAAGATATACAACAAAAAATCAATGAGATAAAATAAGAAATTAGAGATTTAAAAACATCCAATCTTAAATTAGAAGTTTCACATGAACAATTATTACAAGAAATTATATTATTAAAAATAGAGAAAAGGGGAAAAAATCTTCATGATAAAGAACATAAAACAGAGCAAGGAGAATGTTCAACATTAGTTATAAAAGATGAAACAGACAATTTTATTAATATTCTTGATAAGATAAATTTTCAAAAATAGTATGCTGAAGTAACAGTTTCAATTAATCAAGAATTCTCTTTCATTACAATTGTCATATTAGATACAGGAGCAGACTTAAATTGTATACAAGAGAAACATTATTTTGAAAAAATAATATTTTGAAAAAACAAAAGAAACATTATCCCAAGCCAATGGAACAAAATTGAATATAAATTATAAATTATCCAATGCACATATTTGTAATAATGGAATTTGTTTTAAAACAACATTCATTTTAGTAAAAAATATTAACACTAAAGTAATATTAGGAAATCCCTTTCTTACCCTACTTTACCCTTTCTCTGTAACAGAAGAAGGAATTTTTACTAAAATACTTGGACAATAAATTCAATTTAAATTCCTATTTCCCCCATTATCAAAAGAAATTAACTCTTTAAAGAAAATCTCATTGACCAGAGAAATTAATTTTTTAACAAAAAATAGAATTAGAAGAAGGAAAACCACATAAACTTCTTAAAACAAGAATTAAAATATAAAAGAATTCAAGAACAGTTAGAAGACCCGTTATTAACTTAAAAAATTGATAATTTTAAGACTACAATTAAAAATGAAGTATGCTCTAATCTGCCTAATGCATTCTGGAACAGAAAACAACACATAGTTGAATTACCCTATGAAAAAAAGTTTTCTGAGAAAAATATTCCTACCAAAGCTAGACCTATCCAAATGAATAATGAATTATTAGAATACTGCAAAAAATAAATTAATGATTTAAAAATAAAAGGATTAATAAGGAAAAGTAAATCACCATGGAGTTGTGCTGCCTTTTATGTAAAAAAAAAAGCAGAATTAGAAAGAGGAGTTCCTCGTCTGGTAATAAATTATAAACCCTTAAATAAGGTATTAAAATGGATTAGATACCCAATTCCTAATAAAAAAGATTTATTATCCCGATTATATGATGCTACAGTATTCTCAAAATTTGCATGAAAAGTGACTTTTGGCAAATCCAAATTGCTGAAAAGGACCGATATAAGACAGCCTTTACAGTCCTATTTGGACATTTTAAATGGAATGCTATGCCTTTTGGATTAAAAAATGCCCCTAGTGAATTTCAAAATATTATGAACGAAATATTTACTCCTTTCACTCAGTTTTCGATAGTTTATATAGATGATGTATTAATTTTTTCTTAATCTATTGAACAACATTGGAAACATCTAAATACTTTTGTTCAAGTTACCAAACAAAATGGATTAGTCGTCTCATCATCAAAAATAAAATTATTTCAAGAAAAAATTAGATTTCTCGAACATGTAATCTATCAAGAAACTATTACACCAATTAGTAGAGCAATAGAATTTACTGATAAATTTCCAGATGAAATAAAAGAAAAAAAATCAAGTACAGAGATTTCTAGAAAGTCTCAACTATGTTTCAGATTTTTACCAATCTCTCAGGCTATTATGTAAACCATTATTTAAGAGATTAAAAAAGAATCCACCTCCTTAAACAGAAAAACATATTAATATCATAAAACAAATTAAAGCCCATGTTAAGAAATTATCATGCTTAGGACTTCCATCTCCTCATACTTTTAAAATTGTTGAAACAGATGCCTCTGATATTGGATATGGAGGAATTATGAAACAAAAATTATCATCTGATTTGGAACAGATCGTTCGATTCCATCAGGATGTTAGAATCCTACCCAAAAGAATTATAGTACTATTAAAAAAGAAATTTTAGCTATTGTATTATGTATTTCCAAATTTCAAGATGATTTGTTGAATCAAAAGTTTTTACTTAGAATAGATTGTAAATCAGCCAAGGAAGTTTTGATTAAAGATGTTAAAAACCTGGCTGCTAAGCAAATATTTGCCAGATGGCAAGCTATATTAAGTATTTTTTATTTTGATATCGAGCATATTAAAGGAGAATCTAATTCTCTTCCTGATTTTTTATCCCGAAAATTCTTACAGGAAAAATCATGTCATCTTCAAAGTCAAAAGTAAAGTCCAAATCCTCATACGTGCGGCCGCCATCACCTCATTATCTTTCACCTTGTCCTTCTGCAACTCCAAGACCTTACACGGTATTAGGGTCATTACCGCAAAACATTAGACTCTCTTACAATTCATTTTCACCATTAGCTTCTCCAAAATTGCCAACCTACTCCAAAGTTGTTTCTCCCTCTTCCTCTTCTCCTTCCCAAATTATTAATTCCTCATTATTATTTCAGCCTTCTTCATCTCCTATTATCATCAAATCTCATTGGCATACAGTCTTTCCTATTGAATCTAAAATTCAACATCTGTCTGACCCTCAGAAACTACTTGATGGCTTTCTTTTCCCAGACTGGCATTATGTTCCACAAAACATTAAGAAAACTCAACATTTTTATGAATTCATATTAGTAGATACTGACTCAATTATTCTCTCAGAAATTTCTTGTTCTCTTCAAACTCAACCTTCTCCACCTGCATCTCCAATTATTGCTTTTCATAAAGTCACCATTAAACAAGTTCTCACTCTAGAACAATGGGGAGAAAATCCCTATTTAATAAGAAAATTTTCTCATCCCTATGATCCTCCTTATTATGATTATTATGATTACCAGCAAGTATAGACAAAAATATTTCTAAAACAAAATAAAAATTTGCATCATTCATGGTTCCTTCATTTTGATAAACTACAAGAAATTAAAACACTCCCAAAATGGTTCTCACTATGGTGGGAATATTATGGACCCGAACCTCTTCTCCTTCCTCTTCCCCTCCAGGAAAGTCTCCGAAATTTTACTTTATAAAATGACAGTCCACCAGCATTAAACCATTGTTCACCACTTCTGCTCTTCTTTCTCGAAACAAAATTAAATTAGATTATGAAATGGGAATACGTTATCAAACCTCATCCCTCTTTCAAAACCATTATGTTTCCAGCCCGCCAAGTCTCCATCAAATGGTGGGAAAAGTACAATTATGATCATGTATTAAAAATGTTTTCAAAAGTTATAAAAACTCTGGAAGTCCTAGTCCAACGAAGCAGATTTCAAGCACAATTAGCATTCATTACAAACAAGAAAGATTTGAAAAAATTAGTCGAAGTAATATCATAAGTATCAGACAGTGACGTTGAAGAAGAAGCACAACTCAGATTATCTCTACTACAGCAACCCGCATTATCACCAGCCCATCAGGCCTCTCCTTCCCAACAGGCCTCTCAATTTCAGGGTATCCAAGCTGCCTCTCCTTCTCAAGATTATTCACCTTACCATCGGGTACATCTGATGGATTCTCAAGATTCGTTTGAACTGGAATTAGTAAATTATGATCCTCAGAATATGTGATTTATGTGATTTCAAAAGATAATTACTTTTCGATTAGCCAGCATGACAGATGAAAATTGTCAGGAATATTATCCCAGAAGATTATTCATGACAGATTATTGCCCAGCAAAGCAACAAATGATTCTGTACATACAAGATTACGTGTTCTGTATTGTGTTTGTTTTTATCGTCGGCTGATACTGTTCTTGTTTTAAATGACGGCCAGTACTATTCATGTATTATTAGAGTTGTTGTTTTAGTTTCTATATAAAGGGATTCACGAGGTAAGAAGGGCATTCAGAATTCTGATCTGAAATCCATTCCTCTCGCCCAAACCTCTCCATTCTAGTCCTGTCATCCTCTCTTTATAAATCTTCCAATCATCATTTCCTTATGTCTTCAGCTTCCAACTCCTTTGAGAATTAGTCTCCTTGTAAGTATTATGTTTTTAATGAAGAAGTTTATGTCATATCTCTTTTTTATATTATTTATTTCTTCATGCATATGGTCGGTTATACCGCCTGCCTTATTTGCTATCATGCATATGGCCGGTTTTACCGCCTTTTATTCTCATTAATATCTTAATATTATTATACCTAGGATACGCCTTTGGTAATTATTTTTAAATGAATATGTTATTTTTTTTATTTTTAAAAAATATCTAAATAGTTTTTAAAAAAAAAGTAAAAGTGAAAGTTAAAAAAATAAATAAAAAATATTTAAAGTGTTGGATAAAGAATTTCAATAGAAAGTCTTTGTGGACGTAGAAACGTCTATTTGTATTATGAGAATATCTTTGGGCCGATCGTAGTGTTTTTTGTTAAATAACACCCTCCAATGGGAGGATGCCATGTCGGCGGCGCATTGAGCTAAGCATAGGAATGGACAACACAGGATCACTTATCAACAAAAGAAAACCTATGTTCGAAACCGAGCTTCCCCTTTCCCAGTTGAGGCTGAGCCTAACCCCAAAATCGTCGTGACCCTCGAATCGATGAGATCTCACCCATTTCTATAGATGAAGAAACCCCTCAATTCTGATGAGATCTCTGTGACCCTTGATTTTGATGAGATTGAGGTGCGACATTGCCATTGACAATGAAGAGGAGGAACTCGTGGCTTGGGAAGGCAATTGTCCCTACGCACACGTCAAATGTTCTTGCAATGTGGACAACAAAATCTATAACCTATAGACCTTTCAACATATCCAATGAAATACCTACTAATGGTCCTTGGGTCTAGTTTCTTCTCTTGTGGATTATAAATTCTCACCTCAGACGGGCATCTCCAAACGTGCATATGTCGCAAACTCGGTTTCCAACCTTTCCATAATTCAAATGGCGTTTTAGGAACAGCTTTGGTTGGAACTCGGTTTAATATATACACTGCCGTCTTAAGTGTTTCAGCCCACAATGATTTAAGAATATTGGAACTGCTAAGCATACTCCGCACCATGTCCAATAATGTTCGGTTTCTTCTTTCTGCTACACCATTCTGGTCCGGTGAACCAGGCATGGTGTATTTGGCAACAATCCCATGCTCTTGAAGAAACTTTGCAAATGACCCAGGTGCTTGTCCATTCTCTGTGTATCTACCATAATATTCTCCACCTCTATCTGATCTCACGATATTAATTTGCTTATCGCATTGTTTCTCTACTTCAGCCTTAAATATTTTAAAGGCATCTAAAGCTTCGTTCTTGTTATGAAGCATGTAGAGATACATATATCGTAAGGGAGATAATTATAAAGTCTGGAAGGAGAGAGTTCTTCTTGATTTAGGGTGGATGGACATAGACTATGTTATTAGGAAAGACGAACCACCAGCACTCACTGATACCAGCAATGCAGCAGCCATCGCACTTTATGAGTGATGAGAGCGATCTAATCGCCTAAACATGATATTCATTAAGACAAGAATTTCTGTTGGTATTCATGGTTCTGTCGATCAGCATGAAAAGGTCCGAGACTTGCTAAAAGCCATTGATGAACAATTTGTCACTTCAGACAAGGCACTAGCAAACAACCTAATCATGAAGTTCTCATCCCTAAGGCTCACTAGTGTGAAAGGTGTGCGTGAGCACATCATGCAAATGAGGGACAATGTGGCTCAATTGAAGAAACTCGAGGTTGAAATGTCGGAGTCATTCCTGGTGCATTACATCTTGAGCACCCTCCCGTATCAATATGGACCCTTCAAAATCTCATACAACACACATAAGGATAAATGGTCAATTAATGAATTCATGACCATGTGTGTTCAAGATGAAGGGAGACTGATGATGGAACAGGGTGAAAGTGCAATGCTGGCAAAGCATGGAAAGGGCAAATCTGAAGCCAAACTGAAAGGAAAAGGTAAAATACCTCCCCAATGTGGTATTAAGAAAGATTCCAGGTATTTTTTTTGTAAAAAGAAAGGACACATGAAGAATGAATGCGCCAAATTCCAGAAATGGCTTGCAGACAAAGGTAATCCAACCTCACTTGTTTGTTATGAATCTAATATGGTTAATGTCAATATTAACACATGGTGGATTGATTCTGGATCAACAATCCACATTTCAAATTCCTTGCAGGGTTTGCAAAACCTAAGGAAGCCAGTGGGAAGTGAGCGAAGCATCTTATCAGGAAACAAGATGGGCTCGCATGTGGAAGTTGTAGGAACTTGCTATTTAATTTTATCTAGTGGTTTTGTTTTAAAGTTGGAAAATAACTTTTATGTTCCAAGTTTATCTAGAAACTTGATTTCAGTTTCAAGACTAGTACCTTTTGAATATTCATTTAATTTTTCAAATTCATCACTCAGTTTATTTTATAAATCTGATTGTGTTGGGAATGGTATTTTGTCTGATGGTTTTTACTGCATTAATTTACAAAACAATACCACTTATGATTCAATGCATGTTCACACTGGGACTAAAAGATGTGTTATTAATGAGGATTCCTCTAAATTATTGCACCGGAGATTAGGTCATGTCTCTATAGATAGAATTAAAAGATTAGTAAATGAATGGGTACTTAATGCTCTGGATTTTACTGATTTTGAGACTTGTGTGGACTGCATAAAATGAAAGCAGACCAACAAGTCAAAGAAAGGTGCGAATAGGAGTTCAGACATATTAGAGATCATACATACTAATATATGTAGTCCAAACATGGATTCACATGGTCAGAAATACTTCATCTCTTTTATAGATAATTACTCATGATATATGTATCTCTACATGCTTCATAACAAGAACGAAACTTTAGATGTCTTTAAAATATTTAAGGCTGAAGTAGAGAAACAATGCGATAAGCAAATTAAGATCGTGAGATCAGATAGAGGTGGAGAATATTATGGTAGATACATAGAGAATGGACAAGCACCTGGGCCATTTGTAAAGTTTCTTCAAGAGCATGAGATTATTGTCCAATACACCATGTCTGGTTCACCGGACCAGAATGGTGTAGCAGAAAGAAGAAACCGAACATTATTGGACATGGTGCGGAGTATGCTTAGCAGCTCCAATTTTCCTAAATCATTGTGGGCTGAAACACTTAATACGACAGTGTATATATTAAACCAAGTTCCAACCAAGGCTGTTCCTAAAACGCCATTTGAATTATGGAAAGGTTGGAAACCGAGTTTGCGACATATGCGCGTTTGGAGATGCCCATCTGAGGTGAGAATTTATAATCTACAAAAGAAGAAATTAGACCCAAGGACCATTAGTGAGTATTTCATTGGATATGCTGAAAGGTCTAAGTGTTATAGATTTTATTGTCCATCTCACAGTACTAGGATTGTGGAATCAAGAAACGTAAAGTTTCTTGAAAATGACTTGATCAGTGGGAGTGATCAAACCAGGAACATAGTTTCTGAGAATGATCATTTAGAATCTCAACCTTCCACCTCAAGTGATAGATTGGTTATTGTTTACAATACCCCTCAAGTACAAACTGGTGTTGAACAACCAATCATTGACATTCCACAAGCTGCTGACGACGTTCTAGTAGATCAAGTAGTTCAAGAGTTGCCAACAACTTTTAAATAATAAGTTGAACCACATACTTCTCAGGAAGATGATGATGCAACATTAAGAAGATCTATTAGAGCAAGGAGATCAGCAATTCCTAGTGATTATGTTGTGTATCTGCAAGAATCTGACTATAACATTGGAGCCAAAAATGATTTCGAGTTCTTTTCACAAGCCATGAGTTGCCAAAAATCAGAATTATGGTACAATGTCATGAAGGAAGAGATGAATTCTATGAAGAGTAACGAAATCTGGGCTCTTGTTGAGTTGCCTAATGGTGTAAAAGTCATTGGATGTAAATAGGTCTTTAAAACTTAAAAAGACTCATTGGGCAACATTGAGAGATACAAGGCAAGACTCGTTGCTAAAGGATTCACTTAGAAGGAAGGAATCGATTACACGGAGACTTTCTCTCCTGTATCTAAGAAAGATTCCTTGCGTGTTATTTTGGCATTGGTAGCCCATTTTAACTTAGAGTTGCAACAAATGGATGTGAAAATAGCATTTCTCAATAGAGATCTAGAGGATGAGGTTTACATGAAACAGCCTGAAAGATTCCATTCTAGTGATGGTGAGCAATTGATTTGCAAGCTCAAGAAATCCATATACGGTTTAAAACAAGCGTACCGACAATGGTATTTGAAATTCCATAATGTAATTTCTTCATTTGGTTTTGTAGAAAACTAATGGATCAATGTATATACCAGAAGGTCAGTGGGAGTAAAATTTGTTTTCTTGTTTTATACGTGGATGGCATTTTGCTAGCAACCAATGATAAGGGTTTGCTGCATGAGGTGAAACAATTCCTCTCTAAAAATTTTGATATGAAGGATATGGGTGAGACATCTTATGTCATTGGCATTAAGATCCATAGAGACAGATTTCAAAGTATCTTGGGTCTGTCTCAGGAAACCTATATTAATAAAGTTTTAGAGAGATACTGGATGAAGGATTGATCACCAAGTGTAGCTCCTATTGTGAAGGGTGATAAGTTCAATTTGAACCAATGTCCAAGGAATGACCTTGAGAGGGAACAAATGAAGAACATTCCATATGCTTCTGCTGTCGGAAGCCTAATGTATGCTCAGGTCTGTACAAGACCTGACATTGCATTTGCTGTAGGAATGTTTGGACGATATCATAGTGATCCAGGTTTAGATCACTGGAGAGCTGCAAAGAAAGTAATGAGGTACCTTCAAGGAACCAAAGAATACATGCTTATGTATAAACGAACGGACAATCTGGAAGTAATTGGCTATTCAGATTCTGACTTTGCTGGCTGTATTGATTCACGCAAATCAACATCAGGATACATATTTTTGATGGCTGGTGGAGCTATATCATGGATGAGTGCCAAACAGACTTTAACTGCCACTTCCACTATGGAAGCCGAGTTCGTCTCTTGTTTTGAGGCTACTTCACATGGTGTATGGCTTAAGAGTTTCATTTCTGGGTTTAGGATTATAGATTCGATTTCTAGACCATTGAGAATGTATTGCGACAATTCAGCTGCTGTTTTTATGGCTAAAAACAACAAAAGTGGGAGTCGGAGTAAATTCATCGATATTAAATATTTATCCATAAGGGAACGTGTTAAAGAAAATAAAGTGGTCATTGAGCACGTGAACACTGAACTAATGATCGCTGATCCTTTGACTAAGGGCATGCCACCGTTGAAATTCAAGGATCATGTAGTGAACATGGGACTTGGTTCCATTATGTAATTTTTCATTGTATGAACAATGTTATTTTAATGAAATTCATAAATATTTTGATGTTTTTTCTCATGTTGATGTGCATCTTAATTTAAATTTTGAGAAAAAAGTTCATCTGTGTTAGACCAAGAATAAACATAGGGTTTATTCATTAAGAAATTGTTCTCACATAAATTATAATGTTTAAAGAATAAATACATAGTAATACATGGAAGGTAATACTCGTCATTAGACGACCTATCATCATTATTCATGTATTTATCACTTAAATAGAGATTATCGATGGGTTTAAGATGAAATTTTAGATTAAGAGTGTGGACCAAGTGAGAGAACGTTGACCGTTTCTCGTTTCTCACGGAGACGTTCGTGAGAACTAGTCTATCACTTAAGAGTCATTGAAGTGGTCCACTACTCTTCTATCACGTTCATAAACTGATCCCATGAAAATAGGATCACGTGGGACACGTAAACACCGAAGTTTGATGGAGGCTTCGGCTATAAATAAAATGTTTGGACCCCAGACTCACTCACTCAATTCCCTTCGATATTACACCATCTAAATAGAGTGGAGAAGAGTTTGGAAGTGCCAAACACAAAGAGAAACGCAGCAAAACAGTGTATAGTATCAATGGCTGGAGGTAATTTTCTTGGCATTAAAACTTATCAATTCTCGTTTCTAAAGTGTTATTCCGCATTCTAGAATTATTTTTAGCCTAACATTTCTCTCTTCTCTTCAAATGCATTACACTTTTTTAATTCAAAAGTTAAATTTGAAAATGACAGTATAAAAAAATATAAACTATATAATTTCCATGGGTTTCGTTCTCTGTAATTATCTTTTTGGGTTTCATTTGCTTGTTCACGTTTGGTATTTTTGGAGCTTTCCGGCCATTTCTGGGTTCCTTCGGTTTCATTTGCTTGTCCCCATTTTTGTTTCTTTTGGAATTATGAATATGATGATGTTTCATGTTGATATAATTTTTCCAAAAGAAAGCAATATTCAACTCAAATCAGCGAAAAAATTGGGACATGACAGAGATGAAAAGGATAAGAGGAATATGTCAAAAAAGAAAAACTGAACCAAGATCCAATATGATTAAATTGCCTAACTTGGTAACTCAAATGCCAGGGATAGGTCGTGGCGGTGACGGAGCTTGGTGGGCAACAATGTGGTGTCGTGCGACGGTCTAGAGGTCACTAACTCAATGGCTCACGGACTCACACAGTAAACAACCCTCTGTTTTCAATGAAGTCCTAGCATTTTTTCTTTTTCACGTAGGTCACTAACTTTTATCACCTATAATGAGTCTAATGATTTTAGTCTATGGAATGTTGAGGTAACCGATTTTTATTAAGAGAAATGATCTGTACAAGTCCTAAATAGATAAGCTTCATACAAGTCTTTGTAAAGAAAATAGATCACATATTAAAAAAGTGTAAAAAAAATTATTTTTTATTAGTGAGACTTATTTTTTTACAAAAGATTTATATGAGATTTATCTATTTGAAGTTGAATCTAACATTACTCTTTTATTAAAGGGTGTTAAACCCACAAAAATGGAAGGTCCGTTAATCTAAAAAGGAACCGTTGTATTTGACTCTTTTAAGTCTGCTTCCCATAGTTTTAAAAAGGCTGGGCTGTTTTGTATTTAGATATTTCCTTTTCTTGAAATCCAATTGGAAGAATACCTTATATCATCTTTGACTTTAACCAGCATGGTTGATCAATGAATAGGAAGAGGAAAGGAGATAGTTTTTTTTTTTTTTTTTAATTTTTACTTTATACATTATCTATATAATCGTCACTACAAGAAATTCAGTTTTTTGGGACAAAACAAAAAATGAGATTTTGTCCTTAAAGAAAATTAAAACGAAAATTTTTCATTTAAAAAAGCCTCTATACACATTCGAACAAGATAGATTTCGTCCAAACAGAACGTAGAAATTTGAACGGTACATACTATATTAATTGAATAGTATTTGGCCAGACCGATCAAAAGCTTAAGGCTATACCATTGAATTCTTAGTTTACATTCGAATGGTAAGTTTACATTCGAATCCTTATATTTGCATTTAAATAATATTGTAAGTTGTTCCAACGGTTTCTACATTAAAAATTTGAATATTTTTGTGTTATGTAAAAATAAATCTCTTAAATACAAATGAAACTAGGAATACAATAATTTAATAAGAAATACAAGATAACGGTTCAAGTATTTCAATAAAAATACATAAACAAAAAATTGATTTTGCTTACAATTAAGAAAAGAAAAATTCTACAATGAAGCTTTACACCACACATGTCCACTTAATCAACACATGATTTATCGTTTTCGCCCTTCTATCTTAATTTTTAAATATGTGTATGTTTAAATAAAAAGAAAAAAAAAAAAGAACAATCACGTGTTGGTTAAGTGCAGGTGTGTAGTGTAAGACTTCCTTGTAGTATTTCTATTAAAAATAGCTTAATTAGTTCTAAGAGATTGACAACCTAATCCTACTACAAGAAATCATGCATTTTTCAGTGTTTAAAATCATCGCAAATACTCATAATAATCGCTGTATTTGATCATTTTCGACGATTTATAAACCATTGCACGTTCGACGAAATCCAAAAGCCGCTTTTGATCAATTTCATCGATAGGCAAAAATCGTCACAAAAACTAATATTTCCTGTGATTTTAGTCTGTCGCAAATTTTCCAAAAATCGACAGAAATGGTCTTCCCATTTACCATTAAAATCGCTAAAAAAAGTTATTTCCGACGATATGTATCGTCACAAACAGTTAATAAATCGCCGCAAATAATTCATTATTTTTTTCAACGATTTTAAATTATCATCGCTATTAAGTATTTCCAGCAAGTAAATTTAATGTCACCGCAAATATCTTTATGCTATGAAAAAAATATTTCTGACTAATTTTACTTGCTAGAAAAGGTGTTTCAGAAAATAAAATAAAAAAATGCACAAAATGCACAAAAAAGATCCAAAGTCTATAGTAACTTAAATAAAGAACCCAAAATCTATAGTAACTACACTAAAGAATGGATCCATTCTTTTATCATTCTCTACATTTACTCCAACATTTATTATTGTTAGGTCTACAACTACTTGCTCTTTAGAGTGCGTTTGGATGTTAAACTGAGTTGAGATGATAAAATATTATTAGAATATTATTTATTATTATTATTATTATTTTAGGATTTGAAAAAGTTGAATTGTTTAGTATATTTTGTATTGAGATTTGAAAAAGTTGTAATGATGAGTTGAGATAGATTTACTTTCCAAACGAAGCTTGTACAAATATTTCAATCCAATTAGTCGCAATAATTTTTTAATTAGAGATCATATATTTTATTCCCAAAATATAACATTCAAACTTTATTATGTCTAAATATCAGTTTACATATTTGGCAAGAATCACGTACTATTTCCAGATCACTATACAATAATATTAGCCTAGAAAATATTTTCAAGAACAAAACATACAGAACATACAAAATATACACATCAAGCCTACAACACGCATCCAAAAATTCAATAAATAATATTATAACAATAGAGAACAATATAAGTTACCAAAAAATAAAATAAAACATTTATAGCAACAAACAAGCTTTTATATATTTCAAGAAAATTAAAAACAAGAATGAAATTTATGTAAGCATACCTCAAATGCAAACTAAAGAAAGTGATTTTCGAGCACCAAGCATCTCCTATAAGAATAACAAAGGGTATAGAAAAATGCATATTGAAACTTAAAAAAATAAATCCCATTTATTTGAAAGAAAAAATAATTCATCTTCTTCCCTACTTCACAAGAATTAACCCCCCGCCACCCCAAAAAAAAAAAAACATTTCCTTCATTTTTGGTATGCTAGCCCCATCCTCTATCTCACTCTTAGAACTCTTAGAGCTGTAAAATGTCCTAGACTTCTTAAATTCTGGGAATTTTATAATTTTTAGAATATCATTGACTGTTCGAATAAGTTTAAAAAACATTCGAACGGTAAAATTTTAAAAATTAGCGCGTTTCAAATTCCAATCAAATTTCATTAAAATTTAACTGTCCAAATGGATTGTAAATGAGTTCGAACATATTCAAACTCTATATAAATGGAAACTATTCCACTTCGAACAACGTTTGTTAATTAAAAAAATATTGGCGCACTCTACTTCCCAGGTAATATTTTGTTGAAATTTGAGTTAGAATGTTATATAATCAGTTTGAACAGATATGATACCGTTCCAATGAATTTAAGATAGTTCGAATGTAATTTACTATTTGAACAAATTTCTTACCATTCGGACGGAATTAAGATTATTCGAACAAACAATCACTTTTAGGGACCAACGATTTCGTCCCAAATTTGTTCTAGTGAAATATATAATTTTTGAGATAGGAACTTTGCTCCTAAATAAATCACATCATCCAGTCTTGTAATAAATGAGTCCGCATAAATTTCAAAGAATTAGGAAGCTTGTATAAATAAATCTTAAATAATTTCAAACTTTTAAAATATGAAAGTAACACCCCGCTTTCCAGATTTAAGAATAAAATTACTTTTGAAAAATTTCTAAAAAGACGGAGTGCTACTTCTGAACTTGGTGGGGAGATGAGGCTATGACATGCTGATCGTAAAAGGAGAGCTATAAACAAAAGTCTAGGCTGAAGAGGTAGGTGCACCTACTGTGCATGAGACTCTAACTATAAGATGGTTTGGGTTGGGTGTAAGAATTTTAAAGTGAAGAGGATTCTAGAATTGTAATCTTAGTATATTTGAAATTCAAAACATACTCTAGTAGTTTATTTAATGTAGGATTGAGAGTGACTAAGACTGTGTAGGAAATTTCAATCAGTAATGATTTTAGTTTGTCGCATGTTGAACCCAATATTTCAAGTTTCATATAATTATATATCTACATATGGATTTTGATTTTGATGATAACAAATGAATTCAAGCATAAAGAAATCTCAACCTCAAGTTGTCTACACAATGAAGCCAAGCACATCAATGAGCCAAGCATGAACAATAAAGGGAACAAGCTTGCAAATGAAGCTCTTAGAGTAATTTTGTATATCTCTTGATAAAATTCGAAATTGGATTAAAGCTCAAAATTAATCTTTTATCATAAAGCATCAAATTGCATTTTCCACATGTGCATGATATATTTAAAAATTAAAAGTTTGAAATTTGAATTTTTGAAAGATGATTGATTGTCATATTTCACATGTGCATGACATGATTAAAAGTTTAAATTTTAAAATTTTGAAAGATGATTAATTGTTATCTTTTACATGTGCATACTTTGTTTTAAAAATTTTGAAAAGTGAATGATGTTGTCTTTGTCAATTACGATAAGTAAAACTTTGATTTGAATATTTTGAAAAGTGAATGATGTTGTCTTTGACAATTGCGAAAAGTAAAATTTTGATTTGAATATTTTGAAAAGTAAATGATTTTATCTTCAACAATTGTGAAAAATAAAACTTTGATTTGAAAAGTGAATGATGTTGTCTTTGAAAATTTTCAAAACTTTGATTTGAAAATTTTGAAAAGTGAATGATATTGTCCTTGACATGTGAATCTTTTTAAATTTGAAAATAAAATCTCATATGCCTATAAATAGCTCATTTGAGTTCTTCAAATTTAGAACAATATACACAACAACAAGAGCATACAACATTCATTCAAAACTTTAAATTTCTATTCTCTAAGCATTGAGCTTTAACCCTTGTTTATTTTGATAAATATATAGTTTGCGCTGTATTGTTTTTATTTCACTCATTGAGAAGTGTTTTTTGATAACCTACCCACTATCAGCTCTTATATCAGTAAAAGAGTGTGTATAACCCTTGTACGTATAAAATGTGTTTTACACAGAAAATAGACATTGAATCACCACGTGTAAGGTGATTGCAAGTGTAGAAGGTATTCTACAAAGGGAATAGACGTTGAATCACCACGTGTTAGGTGATTGCAAGTATAGAGAGTGTTCTGCATGGATTCTTTGTAGCGGTGCTGCTCAAATGTGTATTAAGTTTCTATCTCCACCTGAAAGAGATTGGGTAGTGAATTTGGGAATCCTTAAGGGGTAGCTTGAGGCGAGGACGTAGGCAGTAGGGCTGAACCTCGTTAAAATACTGAGTTTGCTTCCTCTTACCCTTACTCTTTTTATTTATTGTGGCTTCGTATTTTGTTCATATTTTATATTGTGTATTTAATTTATAATTGCGGATTTTTAAATACTACCCAATTCACCCCCTTTCTTGTGTTAGTCATTTGGGCAACAAAATAGATTTCTATTGGCTAATCTTTAAATTCTAAAAGAAGTTTAACTCGTTCAATAAATATTAAATGAGATTTAACCTAGCTATTAGCCTAATTAAAAATCCTAATCATTCTCAATAGTTTATAGCTCGTGAGCTTATCTAATATGGCCCATTAAATATAATTGAGATTTAATAAAAATTATCAATATTCTGACCTTAGAATTATCGGGCCGAGTCGTTACATTTTCCATTCCGTATAAAAATTCCGTACTCAAAATTTGCTACATCTCAAATAACTTACATACTTATTTGCCAGATGCTTTTCATGTCTATTTAGTCCTTAATCATTTGGTCGAACCTGATATTTAAGAAATTCTGATTGTCTCATATTTTGGTCTGATGTCTCACTAATCCTTTAGGCATACACATTAGTACACTACGTGTCAACCATCATACACTCCAAATTCAATTAAAATATAAACATATATCAACCTTAACAATGTGATTGATTTAAAAGCCTAACAATAAATTCACCCAACAATTATCTTAACTTCACATACAAAAGTAACTAACGATCTCCACAAAAATACAACTCTCTACATGAAATAATAATAATAAAATTGATCTCCACCTAAACTAATAACCTCAATAGATCGTAACCCAATATCCTCCAAAGTTAAGGTCCTAAATCTTACAATTCGTACTTGGCTATAGAATCGCGTTACTTATAGAACATAAGATATTTATCACCGATCATCAAGAAATATCATACGCCATACATAAATCTATGTCATGACCTCAGAAATCTTCTAAATTCATTCCTAATTTCCTCATATAAAACTCCACAAAATATACGCCTATTTTCACATGAACAAGATGAATCATCAATCTTATAACCAAATATTCTTAACATCATATTTAGAAACTTTCTTACCTTGTGCGCTAAAACCCTTTCACGTAATAGGTGCATTTTGACATGCATGTATCTAAAATTTTGCATTCTTAATTTTTATTAACACAATAAATATTAAAAGTTAAAAATACTTACTGCAGAGCAGGACATGCCTTGAGGAGACTATAGCCTATATTTTTTTTTTCACTTTCTTTTTTCAAAATTCCTTTTTCCTAGTAAAATGTTTTTTCTTTCAAAAGGTTTTCTTCTCTTTTATTTTGAAAACTCCACATAATCTGTGAACATGTCTCTGATACCAACAGTAACACCCCGCTCCCCAAGTTTAAGAATAAAATCATTTTTAAAAATTCTTGTGGGAAGCAGGAGTACCACTAATGTGGGACCCACAACCCCCATGTAAGGAGACACGGGAATCGAGATGCCGGGATGATGACAACAGGGTCACACATCCCAATGTTAGTGCCAAGTGTGTGTACATGCAACAGTGTACAAAAACAACGCAGCGGATAATTAATACAGCTAAGTACCAGAATTGTTAATACAATTTAAACAATCAGTAAAAGGTTTAAAAATTATACAGTCATCCAAAATAAATATTTTACAAGTCCCAAACCAGAATGCGAGTGATCCAATCACTCCTCGGGCGGAGCCGACTCCTTAGGCTCACCATCATCCTCCTCTGCATCAAAATCTGCGTTACCATAGAACGGTACCGCAGGTAAGTATAACCCAAATAACCACGAGATAAAAATACATTAATGCTACCAACATGCATGCATATGATGAGATATCCATTAAATCCAAAAATACTATTTTATCTGAAAATAGATATTTTCCAACACACGCCAAAATCCCATTTTGGCCCAAAAAAGAATACTCCGACATTTTCCCAGAAAATGACCCAAATAAAAAAAATCTCATTTTCCCAGAAAATGAATCACATAAAATCTTTTCAATCAACACACGCTATTTTTCCAGAAAACAGCCCATTATTCCATTAACCAATGCACCATGATCTCCCCTAGGGATCATCCGCACGTCCTGGCTTCGTAGCAATGCTCAGTTCCGCGCCCAACTCGTTCGTGGCCAAGCACCCACTGTGCAACGAGCGATGCCCAGTTCCGTGCCCAGCACATACGTGGCCAAGCATCCTCTAGCCCCCACCAGCAGAGGGGCCACGGAGTCGGCACGAGACCATCTCATCCGATCCCGTTGTCGCCCGGCAACAACCCAGGGGACATCACTCAGTATATTCCGCTCCCGAGTGACCAGAGGAGCTCCACTGAGATAATACCCCATCTCGGCTCGGGGTCGTGATACACACGTACCCAAAATCCTTTAACACATGAAAACATAGTTTTCATGAAACACATGAACATGAATGCATGTACACGAAAACTCAGTTTCCTTTACAAACATGATCATGCGTGCAATATGCCATGTACATGAACAACACCAAAACCAACAACTAACAATTCACAATACCAACCAAATGCACAACTCCGTCCACAATCCATCTGACCCCGAACTCATCGGACTCAGTCCGGTATGTCCAACCAGATCACAATAACATGAGTTAGTACAAAAATATATTTAAATCACAATAGTTCTTTGGAAAAATACTTACAGCGCTATAATATGATTTTCGAAGGATCACGGAGGTGCAAGAAGTGGTAACTCAGCAACGTAACAGTGTAAAATACACTGTAGCCGTGGGTCTCAAATACCCACTTTTTAACGGAGACAAACTAAGACCCAAAATTGATAGGGTAGGGCCTAGAGAGGTTGGTGAAGCCAATGGTGGTGGTGGTTTGCCGTGGGTGGCGGCGCAAATGGTCGTTTTAAGGCCAAAAAGTCTGAAACGGAGATGGAGTTGAATGTGCCTCACCGGTGGCGGATCGGAGCTGGGGTTGGGTCCATTGGGTTGCTCGGAGTTCAAGGATGAAGTGATGAAGAGATGGTGGCCGGAGGTGGCGTGACGGCGGCACTGGAGCTCAAGATGCGCCGCGGCTTAGAGTTGGGCGTGAGGGCTATCGGCGGCGAGATAGAGACTGGGATTTACAGGGAAGGGTCGCCGGCCGGTGGGGGAGTGAACGGGACGGGCGGTGTCGCGCATGGCGGTGCGACGGCTGTGGGTTTGGTGGAAAGAAAGAAGCGCACGAGAGAGAGGGAGAGAAGGGCTGTCGCGCGGGGAAGGAGGATCGCGGAAGAAGAAGGAAAAATGAAAGAAAAAGAGAAAAAAAGAAAAGTGGGGAAAAGAAATGAGGTCCAATCCTCACCTCTTGAGTAAAAAAAAAAATGATGCAACGAAGATGATTTCAAAACAGCAAATCAATTAAAATAATTTAAACGTAATGATACAATGAAAATAAAATAATTAAATCCCACAATCATTTAATTTAAAAGAAGAACAATTTAAATGTACAACAATAAATAAATATTAAGAAAATATAACAATTTAATTTTCACAATTTAAAGATCATAAAATAACCCATTTAAAATATCCGATAATTATAAAATAAGAGAATAAATTTTTGAATTATTAAAAATAATCCTTCAGTGAAAATACACTAAAATACGGGGTGTTACACTCTCCCCCCTAAAAAAAAATTTCGTCCTCGAAATTAGCAAGGTCAAACATTAAGGTTAAGACAGGAACAAGATTCAACTAGGAGCAAACTTAAGAACATACCGCCAGAATCAATCGAACAGATATGGGTACTGCTCTCTCATGTCAGCTTCTCTCTCCCAAGAGAAATCTTGAGCCATCGGATCGCCCCATGACACCTTCACCAAAGGTATTGTCTTAGACCTTAACCTTTGCTCTTTCCAATCCACAATCTGAGTCGGGGCAACTTCATAAGAAAGATTAGGCCGAAGTTCAATGCGTTCAGGGTCGACAAAACGCTGCTCTAGCTGTCCAAAACTCTTCTTCAAAGATGACACATGGAACACATCATGGACATCCCCAAAATAATCCGGCAGGGCAACTCTATATGCAACTAGGCCAACTTTCTCTATAATCTGGAAAGGGCCAACATACCTCGGACTAAGCTTTCCCCTCTTGCCAAAGCGCTTAACCCCTTCATCGGAGAGACTTTAAGGTAAACCTAATCACCTATCTCAAATGATAAGTCTCTTCTCCTTGTATCTGCATAACTCTTTTGGCGACTTTGGGCTTCTGCCATTTTAGTCCTTATAAACTGAACTTGGTCCTTCATTTCTTGAATTATCTCAGGCCCAATCAATTTACTTTCGCCAACTTCATCCCAACACAACGGTGATCTACACTTCCTCCCATACAAAACTTCATACGGGGCCATCTGAATGGAGGAATGAAAACTGTTATTGTAAGCAAACTCAATTAGTGGCAGGTGATTCTCCCAACTCCCCTGAAATTCCATGACACAAGCACGCAACATATCCTCAAGAGTCTGGATAGTACGCTCTGATTGACCGTCTGTTTGTGGGTAATATGCAGTACTAAACTTCAACTTAGTGCCTAAAGCTGCCTGCAAACTCTTCCAAAAAAGGGACGTGAACTGTGGGTCCCGATCTGACACGATACTCTTGGGCACTCCGTGCAAACGTACTATCTCCCTAACATACAACCGAATCAACTTACCCAAAGAGTCAGTGTTATTGATAGGTAAGAAATGGGCACTCTTGGTCAACCGGTCAACAATCACCCAAACTGAGTTCTTTCCACTAGGAGTCCTCGGCAAACCCACCACAAAATTCATAGAAATATCATCCCACTTCCACTTAGGAATAGGGAGAGGTTGAAGCCTACCAGTAGGTCTTTGATGTTCAGCTTTAACTTGACAGCACGTGTCGCATTTCTCGATAAACATGGCAATATCCACCTTCATTCCTTCCCACCAGTAATTTCTCTTTAAATCTAGATACATTTTCATGCTTCCTGGATGAACTGAATAAGGAGCCACATGAGCCTCTGTCAAAATTCGCTCCTTAAATTCTGAATCTCAGGGAATCACCCTACGATCCCGAAAACGGAGAATACCATCCTTATCCATACTATAGTGCAAGGGTCCTTTAGACTTCTTGACTCTCTTCCTAATGGCCAACAACTTTGGATCCCTTCTTTGAATAGTCTTCAATTCTTCAAAATCCGCAACCCGGACATCTAAAACCGAAGATAATAATTCTTCCTGCTGCAAACTTTCAATAAGGAGTCTCCTCATCCCACAAAAGAGAGAATCCACATCTGACGACTCTGCTTCTTCCACCTGTTGAGACTTCCTACTTAAAGCGTCTGCGACTAGATTCGTTTTTCCAGGATGATACTTGATTTCACATTGGTAGTCGCTAATCAGTTCTAACCACCGCCTCTGCCTCATATTGAGATTCTTCTGAGTAAACAGATACTTCAAACTCTTGTGGTCGGTATAGACTTCACAGACTTCGCCATACAGATAATGCCGCCAAATCTTAAGAGCAAAAACTATAGCCGCTAATTCCAAATCATGGGTGGGATAATTCCTCTCATGAATTTTCAACTGGCGAGATGCATAAGCAACAACTCAATCTTCTCTTCAACTCTAGGAAACTTCTCTCACAACTATCAGACCATACAAACTCAGCATTCTTTCTAGTCAAAGCAGTGAGAGGTCCAGATTGTCGAGAAAACCCCTCCACAAATCTTCGATAATAACCGGCAAGTCCCAAGAAACTCCGTATCTCACGAACTGTTGAGGGGCGAGGCCATGACAAAACAGCTTCCACTTTGCTAGGATCTATGGCCACTCCCTCCTGGGAAATCACATGTCCAAGAAATTTAACTTCTTCCAACCAGAATTCACACTTACTTAGCTTAGCATATAACTGATGCTACCTTAACTTTCCAAGTGCCAAACGAAGATGACAAGCATGATCTTCCACATCTCGCGAATAAATCAGAATATCGTCAAGGAACACCACCACAAAAGAATCCAAAAAAGGCCGAAACACCCTATTCATCAAATCCATAAAAGCGGCAAGGGCATTAGCTAATCCAAAAGACATCACCTTAAATTCATAATGCCCATACCTCGTCCTGAAAGCAGTCTTGGGCACGTCCTTATCTCTTATTTTCAACTGATAGTACCCTGATCTCAAATCAATCTTCGAAAAGACAGCTGCTCCCTGAAGCTGGTCAAACAAATCATCAATTCTAGGAAGAGGATACTTATTCTTGATAGTCACCTTGTTAATTTCCTGATAGTCGATGCACATTCTGAGTGTACCATCCTTCTTCTTGACAAACAAAACAGGCGCTCCCCACAGTGAAGTACTAGGCTGAATAAATCCTTTATCAACAAGTTCCTGCAATTGAGTTTTCAACTCTTTTAACTCAGATGGTGCCATACGGTAAGGAGCCTTATGCACAGGAGCCGCTCCAGGTTCCAAATCGATAACAAATTCCAAATCACGAACAGGAGGCAATCCGGGCAACTCGTCCACGAATATATTAGGGAATTCTTCCACAACTGGAATATCCACTAAAGACTTCTTCTCGGATGGCGTAGACACCACTTGAACCAAAAAAGCATCTGCTCCACATGCTATATCTTTCTTAGTTTGAATTGCAGATATAACTGCAGGTCTTGCTTTCAACTTGCTTCCCACGAATTCCAAATACTCTCCATCCGAAAGTTGTAAGCCAATTATCCGACTTCTACAATTGATATTTGCAGAATATCGATGCAACCAATCCATACCTAAAATTATGTCAAATCCAAGCAACTTGAATACAATCAAATCTGCATCCAATATCCTCCCACCAAAATCCAAAGGACAGCCTAAAGCAACCTTGGAGCACCACACCACCTCACCATTTGGAAGAGTCACTACTAAGGATTGTGGTAACGGCTCGGTGACTAGATTGCACATCCTCGCAAAAGTAGTGGACACAAAAGATTGAGACGCCCCAGAATCAAACAAGGTACATGCATACAAATCATATAGATGAACTCTACCTGAAGCAAACACATACACTAGATAAATCCAAAAAAAAAAAACCAACTCACACCAAACATCAAGTCCAACAATTAGATTAAAAGCATACCAGTAATCACCCCAGCATCGTGGGTCTCTGGAGCCCCATAATCCACATCACCAGGAGTCACAGCATATACTCGGGCTTGTACTAATTGTCTCTAGTTGCTCCTCCCGCCTCGTCGACCTCCTCGTCCTCCTTGACTTCCTTGAGCTTGACTGGGACACTCACGAGCAAATTGACCCGACTGGCCACATCTAAAGCACTGGATCCCTCTCTGGCCACAGTCACCCTCATGGGCTCTATTACACCTGCTACAAACTGGAGCTCGACCTCCTGCACGAACTCCAGAGGCTGCCTGCGAACGAGCCCCAGTCCTCTGTACAAACTTATGCGGTGACCCAGAACTACTGCCCTCACCAGCAAAACTCCGCCTCTTCTGGCCTGGAGGGGAGCCTACCACAAAAGTATTTTCCCGCTCTGCAATAGTGGCCAAATCTACTAATTTTTGAAAATCCACAATCTCAAGACAGGCTACTTGTCTAAGTATATCATGGCGTAGACCCTCTTGGAAACGCTCAACTCGCAACTCCTCAGTGGCAATGAGGTGAGTAGCGAATCGCCCAAGCTCCATGAATTTCCTAGCATATTGCTCGACCGTCATGTCTCCTTGTACCAAATTATTGAATTCTCGAGCCTTTTGCCGTCTCACCGCAACAGGAAAGAATCGGTCGTCGAACTCCTTCTTGAATCGCTGCCAGGACACAGCAGCAAAAGATCCCAACTACATTTCTAGGAGTTGCCGCTTGGTCTGCCACCAGTTTGCCGCTTCACCCTGCAGCATATAGCTTCCATACAATACCATTTGGGCCTCCGTGCACCCACAAACCTCAAATGTTCTCTCAAGATTTTCTATCCACCTCCTAGCTCGCAGTGGATCCTCCTTTCCAGTAAAGGCAGGAGTCCTATGCGCTAGGAAGCGCTCATAGGTGCACCCAACTTGGACCGCTCTATTTAAATCTCCTTGCGGCAGTTGGAAATTCTGTTGGAGGAACTCTGTCATCCTATTCAACGCCCTCGCCATGGCATAATTTCCATCACATCTTGGTAATTCATCTTCGGGCTCATTAGCTTGCCTTCTTGGTCTCACCATCTTCCTGTCATAGCAATCTTTAACTCCGTTTAAACACCCGAACAAAATCAAACACAAAACAAAAGTAACACTGAAATAACTAAGATAAAGTAAAATAAAATAATATAACATAAACAAAATAAATAACAAATCCATATTAAATGATACCTTAAAATAAATAATTTAACTTATATTTTTAAAATAATATTTCTGGTACTTCACCTAAGGGACATGTGGGTTTACCCAGAGCCGAAGTGCTCTGATACCACCTGTGGCTCCCATGACCTCCATGTAAGGAGATACGGGAATCGAGATGCCGGGATGATGAGAACAAGGTCACACATCCCAACGTTAGTGCCAAGTGTGTGTACATGCAACAGTGTACAAAAACAACGTAGCGGATAATTAATACAGCTAAGTATCAGAATTGTTAATACAATTTAAACAAACAGTAAAAATATTTAAAAATTATACAGTCATCCAAAATAAATATTTTACAAGTCCCAAACCAGAATGCGAGTGATCCAATCACTCATCGAGCGGAGCTGACTCCTCAGGCTCACCCTCATCTTCCTCTGCATCAAAATCTGCGCTACCATAGAACGGTACCGTAGGTAAGTATAACCCAAATAACCACGAGATAAAAATACATTAATGCTACCAACAAGCATGCATATGATGAGATTTGCATTAAATCCAAAAATACTATTTTCCCTGAAAATAGATATTTTCCAACACACGCCAAAATCTCATTTTGGCCCAAAAAGAATACTCCGTCATTTTCCCAGAAAATGACCCAAATCAATAAAATCTCATTTTCTCAGAAAATGAATCACATAAAATCCTTTTAATCAACACACGCTATTTTTCCAGAAAACAGCCCATTATTCCATTAACCAATGCACCATGATCTCCCCTAGGGATCATCCGCACGTCCTGACTTCGTAGCGATGCTCAGTTCCGCGCCCAGCGTGTTCGTGGCCAAGCATCCTCTAGCCCCCACCAGCAGAGGGGCCACGGAGTCAGCATGAGACCATCTCGTCCGATCCCGTTGTCGCCCGGCGACAATCCAGGGGACGTCACTCAGTATATTCCGCTCCCGAGTGACCAGAGGAGCTCCACCGAGATAATACCCCATCTCGGCTTGGGGTCGTGATACACACGCACCCAAAATCCTTTAACATATGAAAACTCAGTTTTCATGAAACACATGAACATGAATGCATGTACACGAAAACCCAGTTTCCTTTACAAACATGATCATGCGTGCAATATGCCATGTACATGAACAACACCAAAACCAACAACCAACAATATTCACAATACCAACCAAACACACAATTCCGTCCACAATCCATCCGACCCCCGAACTCCTCGGACTCAGTCCTACATGTCCAACCAGATCACAATAATATGAGTTAGTGCAAAAATATATTTAAATCACAATAATTCTTTGGAAAAATACTTACAGCGCTATAATATGATTTTCGAAGGATCACAGAGGTGCAAGAAGTGGTGACTCAGCAACGTAATAGTGTAAAATACACTGTGGCAGTGGGTCTTAAATACCCACTTTTCAACGGAGACAAACTAAGACCCGAAATTGATAGGAGTAGGGCCTAGAGAGGTCGGTGAAGCCAATGGTGGTGGTGGTTTGCCGTGGGTGGCGGCGCAAATGGTGGTTTTAAGGCCAAAAAGTCCGAAATGGAGATGGAGTTGAATGTGCTTCACCAGTGGCGGATTGGAGCTGGGGTTGGGTCCATTAGGTTGCTCGGAGGTCGAGGATGAAGTGGTGAAGAGATGGTGGCCGGAGGTGGCGCGATGGCGGCGCTGGAGCTCAAGATGCGCCGCGGCTTGGAGTTGGGCGTGAGGGCTATCGGCGGCGAGATAGAGACTGGGATTTACAGGGAAGGGTCGCCGGCCGGTGGGGAGTGAACGGGACGGGCGGTGTCGCGCACGGCGGTGCGACGGCAGTGGGTTGGGTGGAAAGAAAGAAGCGTACGGGAGAGAGGGAGAGAAGGGCTGTCGCGTGGGGAAGGAGGATCGCGGAAGAAGAAGGAAAAAGGAAAGAAAAAGAGAAAAAAAGAAAAGTGGGGAAAAGAAATGAGGTCCAATCCTCACCTCTTGGGTCACAAATAATGATCCAACGAAGATGATTTCAAAACAGCAAATCAATTAAAATAATTTAAATGTAATGATACAATGAAAATAAAATAATTAAATCCCACAATCAATTAATTTAAAAGAAGACCAATTTAAATGTACAACAATAAATAAATATTAAGAAAACATAACAATTTAATTTTCACAATTTAAAGATCATAAAATAACCCATTTAAAATATCCGATAATTTTAAAATAAGAGAATAAATTTTTGAATTATTAAAAATAATCCTTCAGTAAAAATACACTAAAATACGGGGTGTTACATCTAAACTTGACTTAAATAATTTTTTTTTATTCCAAAGGAAGTGCCAAGTACAAAAGATTCCATAAATAAAATTATTATTTATTAAATACTATGATCATAAGAGAGAATGCACATAAGTATTTATTAAAATTGCTCAAAATTTGTACCATAAAAATCGTAACTTAAAACCTATGTTCATGATCTAGGCCACAGTCACGCCTTATTGGACTAAAGTCTTGTCCTGCAGCTTTACCTTCATAAATATTTTGACCTAGGGTGGTTTAAAAATACAAAAACGAACTAAAATGTGTTGATGACTCAGTAAGAAACCCATCATAGTGTAAACATATTTAACATAATGTTTTTCATAAAACATTTCATGTTGAGAACTTATATGATTTCTCATACTCATGCTTATGCTATGCACGACTGATTTATCTGAGTTAATTAACTGATCAGATTTGGCTGCCTAACACACTTAACCCTGTGTGCAAGGTTGTGCATCGGCCCCATGTCCCGTGTCTGCAAGGGGAGCTGTTGATAACATTCTAGCATATTATGGTGGACCACGTTTGAGTCCGTGACTTGCACATCCACCATGAAACTACATTGGTATCATGCATCTGAATGACTATCTGATTAAACTAATATGATTTTTATCTTGCACTTGAATTTAAGAAAACTTATGTGTCTTATGCAACGTGAGATACATAATACATAAATAACTATAATATGGAGAATGAAATATGATAAATGACGTGCTTGCAAATATCATGACATGCATGGTACATAAACACTGACTTTCAAAGAATTGACTTTAATAATAATATATATAACTAGTCAACATATGCTAATCATAATTTATGATCAAATTACTTACCTTATAGTATTGCTTTTTAAAATTTTTGACACAAAATCAATGACGGTGTGATGAAGGGACGACAATGGTTTTGATTAGAAGGGAGGAAAAGACGATGGTTGTTTTGCCGTGTTTCATGGTGGGGGAGATGAGGTTACGACATGCTAGAGGTAAAAAGAAAGCTAAAATCAAAAAGTCTAGCCTTAAAGAGATAGGTGCATATACAGTGCATGTGACTTTATTTATTGGATGACATGGGTTGGGTTTAGAAATTTTAAGGTGAAGAGGATTCTAGAATTGTAATCATAGTGTGTTTGAAATTAAAAACATACTCTAGTAGTTCATTTAGGGTACGTTTGGATCATTAACTCATCATTACAACTTTTTTAAATTCCAACATAAAATATCATAAACAATTAAACTTTTTCAAATCTCAAAATAACAATAATATTAAAAAATAATATTCTAACAATATTTTATCATCTCAACTCAACTCAACTCAACTCAACTCAGTTCAATATCCAAACACAGCCTTAATGTAGGAATGAGAGTGGTTGAGACTGTGTAGGGAATTTCAATCAATGATATTTTAAATTGAAATAAATTTCTAATGGCCGATCTTTAAATTCTAAAAGAAGTCTAACTCGTTCAAAAAATAATAAATAAGATTTAACTTAGTTATTGAAGCTAATTAAAACTCCTAATCAACCTCAATAGTTTTTAGCTCGTGGGCTTATCCAATATGGCTCATTAAATATTATTTAGGCCCAATAAAAATTATCAATATTCTGATTTTAAAATTATTGGGCTGGATTAAAACATTTCATATTCTTTTCTATTCTTCTTCTTTCCTCCATATATAATATTTACAATAAAACATTTGATTCTCTATATACTTAACATGCGCGCAATATTCGTCTATGTAAACATTTTTTATTATTTATTTGTCTTACATTTAAACTTTTATTTACATAACATGAAAAAGTTCTAATATTATTAGAATAATTTATTTTAATAAAAATACTCATAATAACAACTTAATTCGCAAAACATGAAAAAATGATTAAAAGTTCACAAAAAATAGGATAATGTGTTTTTTCATTTTAATTTTTTAAATTTTTTTACTGGGTTATTAATGCCATTTTCGCAACATAGATATTGTAATCTTATTAATATATGAAAATATTGAAAGAGCTAACAGTATTAAAAATTTAACAAGTATTTAAAATAAACAGAAAATAGAAATTAAAAATATTTAAATAATATAGAAAAAGAGGAGATAAGCTAATCTTTTGTGTATTGTAAAAATTGTTAACTAAAATTGATAAAAGTAAGGTTTAGGCCTCGTTTGGATAGTGAGATGAGATAAAATGAGCTGTAAGTAATAATGAAATGGTTTATGATAAATAGTAATAGTAAAATAGTTTGAGTTTAGATGTTTTATGAAGTTTTAAAAAATGAGAAAAAGAATTGAATAAAAATAATATAAATTTAAAATATTGTTAGAATATAATTTTTTAGTATTATTTTTGTTTTGTAGTTTGAAAAATGAGAAAAAGAATTGAATAAAAATAATATAAATTTAAAATATTGTTAGAATATAATTTTTTAGTATTATTTTTGTTTTGTAATTTGAAAAAGTTGAATTTTTTTTATGTTTTATTTGAGAAAGTTATAATGATTAGGTAATGATTAGATAAAAATGTTAAAAAACTTAAATTGAAAAGTATTTGTGTTTGTACTGTTTAGATATTGAGATGAGATAAAATAGGATATTGAGAGACTCTTGCTATCCAAACCAAGCCTTACTTAGTTATTTAAGATGAAAATTTAAATAAAGGAATGCTCTAATAATACGTACTATCAAGAATACGGCTTGTTAAGAAGGAGAGTTTACCGTTGGTCCATTAGGCCAATATCATAGTTAATTTACCCTTGAATTTGTCGTCGAATGGCCTGGCCGCTAGGGTAAGTTGCGTAATCTTATAGCGTGGCCGCGGTCATGTTAATATAACCGGCCGGTTTGATTACATTTTGGATAAATTTTAGAACTGAATTAGTATATATTAATTTTAAAATTTAGGAATCGATATAGACTAGTTCATCACCAAAACTAAAATTTTTGATTTTTTGATCAATTTCGGTCCAATCCGGTCTAATTTACCGTTTACACGTTTGGCATTACTTAAGTTTAGTATTATAATTTTTTAATACTAAACTTAAATATTAGAATTTATTTATTATTAACAATTACTAATTTATTAGTGTTGAATTACGCTAGTACAATAATATAAATAGTGTCTAACTTATTAGTGAGATTAGTATATTTGAATAATAAGATTAAAATTTCATATTATATTAAGTAGCAATTTAATATATAATATTATATAATATAAAAATTTAATATATATATATATTTATATATACCAGTTGATTCAGTACAAATAATTTGAAAATCGATATCAAACCAATTTAGGACCGATTACGAACTTGATTAAACCCACCGATTTCTGATTTAACCGATTGTCCCTTTTTTTTTTTTTTTTTTTTTTAATGACCCTAATCATGCGTCACGCTTAGGCCAACATTCGGTCTCTTCTTTCCCTTTATAGGCTCGTCATTTGATGTAATATTTCACTGGTCTTTGTTGCGGTATCTATTCCTAAATTTTCTTTGATTAGCAGAGAATTAGAATGATTACTTGCCTCGTGGATTTCCGGTATCTGGTTCCACCAGTCCTAAGCCTCTATATTATGATCCTCTTGTCCCAAGACAGACCTTGGCCTAGAAATCATGTCAACTTGGCATTTGACATCCTCTATCATCCCCTTTTTGTCATCTTTCTTGCCGCTCTCATGATGCTCTTCCTCTTCATATCTATGAAGCTCCAGTTCACTCTCACTCTGGAGTCAATCCGCTTGCGGGTGGCAGATTTCTCTCTTCCATTGACTGTTTCCATATTGGCCTCACTCATTTTCCCACCATCACTCTTCTGGGTCGTCTTTCCCATACTCATCGTCACGTCTCCTAGGTTTGGAATGGTTTTGGACGTGTTCCAGAGCTTTCTCCGTTGGCTTTATCACACTCTCCAATACATGATCGCTATCCTTATTAGAGGCTGCACCATCCAACGTCAAGAAGAACTAGAAGCTGCAGCCCCCCAAGCTGAAATTTTATTGGTCGAAATTGAAGGGTCCAATGAGTAAGGGAAGCGAAACCAAAACTACGTTAATTTCTATAATGGTGCAGATAAAATGGAGACTCATCATCAGTCCAGAATGTTGTGTATATATTGTACTACTTTAGCTTAAGAGAGGCGGTGCATGCATGAGCTCTCTTTTTGGGCTTTTGTTTTTTTAAATGTCGTTCACGTCTGTCAGATCGCTCATCTGTGTGATTCTGATCATCAGCTAGCTGTACACCTGTACCTCTGGTACGGAGATATGAAGTTTTATGTGTATATATATATAATTTTTTCTTAATTGAGGCCTGGGATTATCCTTTAAAAAAGAAGAGAGGGAGTGAAAATGAAAATGGTGAGGATAGAGTACTCTACTCGATACTGCTGTCTCCGTCTCTATCTGTCTGTCCCTCTCACTTTGAAATATTTCCTTTTCAATATTCACTGTCGTGGATTCTTGAAAGCAGACGTACAAAGACTTCGATCGACTAATCTTTTAGCCTTTTTATTTTTTTATTTTTTCATAAACAGAAGCCACAGCCTTCACTCGTAAAACTTAATAATTAAGTAAAAACACTTTGTTTTTCCCTTTTTTTTTTATTGAATTTACGTGTACATATAATATCCATGTTCACCATTTTTTTTCCCTAAGCAAGCATATTATATATATATATATATATATATATATATATATATATATATATATATATATATATAGAACCAGAAAATTTTACGTGGGGGCCAATTTTTTTAACGCCTAACATTTATGTAAAATAAAAAGAAATAAATCTTAAATTTAATTTCACTGTAAATCGTAAGATAATAAATATATATTAAATTGCATCTTGGTAAAATCATCTAATTTAAATAGAGCATTCATTTTTAAAGAAAAAAAGTCTATAATTTGGCATATACATGTAAAAATAAAATACTAAAAAACACAACTTATCCTCATCCCCTTTCGATTTCTTGTGAGAGTCTTTCAATGAATAATATTCATTTATTATCATTTTTGTAATGATATTTTTAGAAAATTTGTTCTCAGTAAAAACTATCATGTGATTTTTTATAAGCTCATATTTCATTCTAGGAAGCTAATTTATACAAGTTTCATGTAAAATCTGGATATTTTTGGCTGGTACATTAAGTAATTGAGGGCTCAAACAATTTTTTTTTCTTACTTAATGAAATCTAAAGGATAAAAGTTATCAATTTTTTTTTTTCATGCAAGATATCAACTTTAGATATTTCTTCTAGTGTTTATTTCGGTTTGGGTTCCATATTAAGAAATTTAATATTTTATAATCAAGAAATTTGGGGTCTAAATTAATAAGTTTAATATTCTCATAAATTTAATTTTAGTTTAAGTTTTTTTAGAATTTACCTATCAAATTGAAAGAATTGTTGGGGGGCAAAGATATTAGTTTGGAAGGGACCGCATTATAGTAAATACATGATATATAGAAATTAAATGAAATTTTGAGCCATATAAAAAAATTGAAGAGAGGCATTTCTTTGTATATACGGGCTTTAGAAAACTTTGGAGAGTACATAAGGGTTATAGTTTCTCGGGGGACCAATTTCTATGTAGATAGAATTTTGATAAAACAAAATAAGGGAGATTTTGAATTATGATTTTTTTTTTTGGCAGTGTAAGACTTAAACCCGCACTCCATTGGGGAGGGGTCAGGCTACCTCAAGTTAGCTCACTCCTATTTGGTTCTCCAATGAGGTAACTTTTTCGGGCCGCCATTGGGGCGGTCTGCTCTTTCATAGGAGTCAGGGTAAGTTCTTTGGGTCACCTTAAAGGCAGAACCCGCTCTCATTTGCGGAGGGATAAGGCCGCCTTTAGGCCGACCTTTCCCTATTGAGTGCCACAGGGAGGTAAGTCATTCGGGCAGTCTGTTACTGGATCTGCTCTCGCTCGTTGACATCATAGGAAAATGTAACACTTTAAGTCAGGCTAGTGCTAGACCCACTCTTAGCTCGTAGTGGAGGTCAAGGTAAGTTTTTGAGTTGCCGCAAGGGCCAATCCCGCTCTCCTCCGCGGGGGAGACAAGGTAACCTTTTAGAGCACTAGCATTGGACTCATCAAATTCATCTTCAAAATTTGATGAAAAGTACATATTTTTCATAAATGTAAAATATTTCTATCCATAATCCCACATTAGATTAGCCATTAGATTCATCAAAATAATAATATAATATTATTTTTTTAATAATAATATTTTTAATTTTTCTTTCATATCTTTAATTATCTTTAATAACAACAATTAGTGTCTGAGGTGAAAGAGGCATTGAAATTTTCAATTTAAAAAAAAAAATGAATTAAATCATAATTTGGCTTCTGTGGCTTATGCTAATCAATTCACAAAAAAATTCACTTGAAGCATCTACAATCCAATTAGGTCAGATAGACATCTATAGTAGAAGACACCAACAAGATCTTTCACAACACCTAGGCAATGAATTAACTCAGATTCATCTAACTCAACAGCAAGTTGCTATCATCACACAAAATGCACATACATAATTATTCTTTCACAACAACCTCGAAGTTAAAAATGCACTTTCAGATTAATCTTTCACAACAAGCTCCAAGTTAAAAATGCACTATTAATGTAACTCAAGTTGCAGTTATCACAGAAAATAAATAACAAGCATCTAAATATACCCAACATTCAGATTACATCAATGAAGTTCCCCTTCCAAAATCAAGTCACAATTTAGTTTACATTAAGTGACAATTCAAATCAAGTGTGAAGTTCTCCTTCCAAAATCAAGTCACAATTCAGATTACAATCAACCTACAAAAAGTTAACCTTTCCAAAATACAATCAACCATTTAAATAAAAACCAATTCATATTTCAAAGTTAGATGAAATTTCTTCCCCTGCTGCATGTTGCTTCCCCAAAGTTCATTTAGATTAAACTGTTAAGAACTAACAGTTTTCTTCAAAAGATCATGACAACTTGGACAGTATCTAGAATAAAATTAGACAATAAATATCAAGCTCAAGAAAAAAAATAAGTATCTAGAATAAATTTAGACAATAAATATGTAGAATGTGAAAAAAATATCAACCCCAGCTGTATGTTGCTTCCCCAAAGTTGATTTAGATTAAACTGTTAAGTACTAATAGTTTTCTTCAAACAGTTTGGAGTAAACTTCTGGACATAAATTTATACAATAAGCGTCTAAATGCCATGACCATCAGGCTCAAGAAGAGGTTGTTAAATACTAAATAATTCACATAGGCACAAAAGTTAAGTTATTGGCATTCATGGAACCAAATAACTCATGATGATTACTACCCGTACATAAATTAGGGTATATGTGTGAACTATTTGTTTAAAACAACTCAATATATTTTGATGCTAGAGCTAAAGAGCTTGCCCTGGATGGAATCCAAGAATTGACTCAAATGTGGGCCAATCTAGTATGCTAGAATTGAATCAAAAGATTGACTGGGGTCTAGCCTCATGGATATGGCAAAGGAGGGGTCCAACATCATCACACAAAATTGATGAGGTCTCCAACCTGTTGGAGTCCCAATTTCGGGAATGAACTCAACTTTCTATTGTTTTAAAATGTATATAATGCCAGCTTTTCAAGCAGAGATATGAGTTAACTCCCAGTCCCATGTTTATCTAAAACATGTACTTTTCTATATCTCTCTCTCAAAACACTACCGATCATTTGAATGCCGAAAAAATTTTAGTAATTTTGTAAACCTAGAAGCGATGGTACCTGAATGTGATGCTATCGACTGAATACAAAGCTTCAAAAAAATGAAATTAATTGAAAAAAAGCATCTATATTTTGCTCGTGAAGAAACAACAGAAAGCCCACAAAAAATGATTGAAAAAACAACTATTTGTTTCAAACAACTTAAACAACAGAAGAATTGAAATACATACATAGAGTTGAAAATTTCTTCACGGGAAAAAATACATGCATAAGCATACAAATGTAGTGCAAAATTTCTAATACATGCATATATGATTAATATATATATGAGAGAGTGAACTCACGGAGATGGAGAACGTTCGGAGCAGAGAATCGAAGAATCGAGCAGAGGAAGGAGAGGTAACGGTGCGCCTATAGTGGTGATGGAGGTCTTCTTTCACCTGAAACACCTCGTATGAACTTGAACATCTGCTTCACGAAGATGAACTAGTTACTTTCTCGGCAAAGGATATGATACAAGCTTGGTGAAAAATAGGAAAGGAAACTGAGAGGAAGAAACTGAGAGGAAAAAAGGGAGAGGAAGAAGGGAATCTTGGAATCGGGAAGAAAGGGAGAGGAATAAAGAAAGGGAGAGGAGAGGAAGAAAGAAAGGGAGAGGAAGAATCGAAAAGGGATTTGGGGATTTCAGGGTAGAGAAGAAAGTAGAGAAGAGAGGGAAGAAAGAACGAAATTGCGTGCGAAAGAGTGATTTTGGTAATAAAATAATCCGATAGACGTTAAATAGTAGTTCTTCAAATTTGAAGATAAATAGGAATCTACTGTAGCTGAAAGCTTCACATTTGAGTAGAAGATGAATCCATTGCCAAGATTTTAAAGTGAAATTCATCAAATTTTAAAGATTTGACTCATTTGATGAGTCAAATGCTAGTGCTCTTAGGCGTACCTTTTCCCTTGTATCCTGCGGGGAGGTAAGTTATTCCGGCAGTTTGTTATTGTACCTGCTCCTTCCTGTTGACACTTACAATGAATGTGTATTTTTTGATTTCAGGTAGCTGAGGACTACCCGCACTTACGAGGGACAAGGCAACCTTAAGGCCTACTTTTCCCTGTGGTATCTTGTGGGGAGGTAAGTTCGGACAACAATTTGGCTTATCGCTCTTCGTGCTGGTAGGAGTCGGGGTAAATTCTTAGGGCCATCTTGAAGGCAGAACCTGCTCTACTCTACAGGAGGAATAAGGTCGCCTTAAGGCCGATATTTCCCTATTGAGTCCTGCATGGAGGTAAGTTGTTCAAGCAGTTTATTACTGGACTCGCTCTCACTCGTTGATATCACATGAAATGAAAGTGTTGGGTCAGACTGGTGTTGATCCCAATCTTCTTTGCGGCGAAGGTCAAGGTAATTTGTTCTAGAGGGCCGTGGGGACAATCCTGCTCTCCTCTACCGGAGGGATAAGGCCATTCGTGGGCCGACCTTTCCCTATAGTATCCCACAATGAGGTAAGTTATTTGGACAATTTGTGACTGGACCCGTTCCCGCCTAATGAAGTCTCTAAGGAAGGTAAATTTTATCTTTGGGCCGCCAAAGACTTGCCCGCACTCCACCGTGGGAGGATAAGACAACTTTTAGACCTATATTTCCCTATGGTGCCCCACGGGGAGGTAATTTGTTGATGATCTTGTTGCTGTAGATTTTGTTATCCGCGCTTTTTATCTTTGGTGCCTTACTGGTAATGTGAGAGCATGGAGCAGATGCTTTGCATTTTCCTGAAAAGTTGTGTTTTATTAAGTAAAATGGAATGTACAAGCTAGATAAAGAGGCATTACAAAATTATGGGACACGAAATTCCGATCTGGGGAGGTCGTCTTCCACCCTTCTCTCCAAAGCTGTGTACCATCCCTTGCCCCTTTAAAATTGGCAGGGTGAGGTGTAGATGGAGGCCTACTGTAGTTTCTTCGATGGTGTGCCTGGCCTATCTCGTTCTGCTCTTGCCGTCCAAGGCGAGACCTTCATCTTTCTGCTTAAGCTCCTAGACGTAGCATTCCCTTGCTGACACTTGCTCTCTTATGACTTCCCCCACTCCCTGGGGGTTGCGAACTTCATTTTGAGGTGGTAGGTCGACGTGACGGCCCTTAAGTTATTGAGGATGGGTCTCCAGATGATGGCGTTGTATGTCGACAGCGTTTTCACCACAAAGAAGTCGACCATTACAAGGGTCGTGCATGGGTTACTTCCCACCTGAATGGATAGCGTGATGGTTCCCACTAGCTGGACAATGCTTCCGAAGAAACCTTTTAAGAGCGTGGGTGTGGGATGCAGCCGAGAGGCCTCAATACCCATCTTAACGAAGGCTTCTTAGAACAAGATGTCCACAGAGCTCCCGTTGTTGATGAGGATTCTGAGGGTGGTGAAGTTGGCGACAAGCATTATGACCACTAAGGCGTCGTCGTGGGGGTACAAAACCGTTTCTTCATCAACCTTCGTGAATGAGATACCAGAGTGGGGTCACCTTTTGGTTGTTTGGCAGGATGATACTCAGCTGAGTATACCTCGTAGTATCAGGCTTGCCGACATGTGCTTTCCTACCCGGCGAGGTGATGCCCCCGCCCGCGAACCCTCCAGCTATGGTTCAAATTTCTCCAAGGGGGGATTACTTCCTTGGTGGTGAGTGGGGGCGACCTGGTGGTGGCCCCCTTATACCCAGTCGTTGGGGGCTATTCCCCCGTCTGTGCCGGTCACCTCGGTCCTGACTCCTTTCCCTCGATCTTCCCATTCTCTTTTGCTCTTGCCTTATGGCAGGGAGTGACCGTGTCTCTATTGTTCTGCATATTCCTTCATTCCTCAGAGGAGAAACAATTTTCGGGGTTGTGTGAGGTGGACCGATGGTACGTGCAGTAGCAGCGCATTGCTTCCCGGTTGTCTTCCTTTTGGATGGTGAATGTGGGCCGGTCGTATCGTGGTGCAGGTCCTTTTGTCGAGATTTCCTCTCGCCGCTCCTCCTAGGAGCCTTTCTCCCCTTTCTCATGGGACTTGGCCTTGTCTGGGGCCTTCTCCTTCCTCTCTACAAGCTCCACTTACTTCCTTCGTGGCTTTGTCAACGTTCGAAGCGTGTTTTCCTCGTTGATGAAGTTTTCGGCCTGGTCCATGAATTCTCGCAACGTCACGAAAGTTTGTCTGGCTAGTTCTGCCATGAATTGGGAGCGTGGCCAAATGCCTCCGAGGAGTGTCGCCAAGGTTATCTTCTCATCTTGGTTGTCAGTGGTCATGCGCTCTTTGTTGAACCGAGCCAAGTAGGACTTCAAGCTTTCATCCTCCATTTGTTTGATAGTGAGGAGGTACGTAGCAGGACGCCGCCTCCTCCGACTGGACACGAATTGGGTTAGGAACTGCCTAACTAGCTCGCTGAAGCTGTCCATTGATTTAAGTGCTAGTGACACAAACCATACACATGCTGACCCCTTCAGGGTCAGTGGGAATGCCCTACAAACTATTTCCTCGAGAAAGCCATGCAGCGTCATGTGAGTCCTGAAAGTTTCTAGGTGCTCGAGAGGGTTCCATCCTCCTTCATACATCTCCATAGCAGGGACTCTGAACTTCTGTGGCAAAGGAACCGCCATAACTTTTTCAGTATAGGGTAAACTCGTGCTTGTGAGCAATTGGTCCACCGTTTACGACGTACTCACTTTCCGCATTATTTCCTTGTACTTCCCTATGAGGCTGCAGAGTTCTTCCTGTATGTGTTTCTGCTCATCTTCCTTCTTGGGTCCCGCTTGCTTGTTTCGGGACCCCATGTCCTTAGTTTCATTGGCTTCCCCACCATCTCGCTCCGCTGGGGATTTATGAGCTCCTTGTTTTCTTTGCAGAGTACCTCTACTTCGCCAATTAGTTTCGTCACCTACTCTTCCATGGCTTTTAGCCTTGTTTCCAAGGCGTCTCTCATTTTCTCTTGAGTTGTTTGGATCGAGTTGTCGCAAGCATGAAAAGGACATGCAAGATCCATTACAATCCCACAGATGACGCCACTATTAATGTTGTGTTTCGCATACCTTTGGGCCAAGCTCCAACAACTTAGGTTTTCGAAGAAGAGCCCTGCACAAGGGAGAAAATATTGCGGTTTTGAGAGGGCAGCCTTGGGGCCGAGTAACCTCCAATGACAAAGTTAGTAAATATTCTTGGAGTGTTGCAAATATGTAAGAGAGTTTAGGGATCAGAGAGAGTATCCTCGTACCTGGGATCAACTATTTATACTACAGGTCTGAAGAGCAGATCATGCCTGCTTTCATGAAGTCTGGGTTCCCCGTATTGTTTCTTTTGTCAGAGTCTTTAAATGCGGCATGACTCTACGACGACATCATTAATATGACATTGCTCTGTGACGACGTCATTAATGTGGCGTGTTGTCCGGATGGCGGAGCCATTAATGCGGCATGGTTCTCCAACCTTCTCCTCTTAGTCTGCCTTCCTTCTTGTCCATTCATGCATTCTCAATTAGTAAATCAACGGTTCTTCGTATATCACGTCTGCCTTGTGGGCGGACACTCGATGATTGGACACTACTTGAGGGGTCCTCAGATCGATGAGTCTCATCCTTTGCAGCACCATCCCTCCTGTTGGTTACGTACATGGGAGCCTCCTAGTGGGTAGGGTTCATGGCTTTCTATCCTGGTTCGGGCTTGATAGGGCCTTGTGGGGCAAATCCCCTTACAGGATGATAAATAGAATTTTTCATATATGTAAGTGTAGACAGTAATCAAGAAGATAAATAAAAATTATCAGTCAGATAATCTGGTGTATTTTTGTTTTTTTTTTGACAAGTTATTAAGGATTTATTGATGGATAACCTGGTGTAAAAATAAACACAATTGAAATGCTCTTCCAAATATACCACAATATTCGAAAGTCTAGGGTAACGACCAAAAAGTCCTACAGTTTAGGCTTACAACAATAAATACTTGAAAATTCATTTGATGCTTAAAATGGTAGAATATGTACACGGAAGCCAGTTGACATACCATGGTTGAATATTTACTGTTGTGGGCATCAACTGGACCTGAAGAGATGGCATCCAAGATGGCATCCATTTCAATATTCATTTCCACCAAAGCTATGCAGCATACACTTGATGGTTGATGCCCATTAAAGTGATGAAGGAGTAAACAGATTTTCTAAGAAATTGAACTCACACTCCAGAAAAACGAAAAAAGGAACTGAAATGCTCTCATTATCATAGAAATTTCTTGAAGCTCAAACGTATCCTCTGAGAAAATATCAACTTACCAGACATATGGAGTATCATAAAATTGAGATGAATATCCCCATATTGGTTTGACATCGGCAAATAGATCAAGAACTATCATTTTTCCATATGGAACAGAATGTAGAAGTGCCTGCGAATATTGGCAAAAATCATTAGCAATTAGTTAGTGCAAACATAAATCTTAAGACTATGAGTTGTACCATAAATACATGATAACGCTGAGAGACCAGAAGTTCGAATTAAAACTAAAGAAGTTGGGCAACAAATCTATCTCAGAAATGAATTAAGGAGAATGGAGATATAATATTAACACTTCAACATAGTGCATTTTAAGAGGAAGGTTGTTCTATTATTTCCACTAAAACCAAAAGCCCTGATCTTTACTCTGGTGCAGCCACAAAAAAGCCAGCCCTTCTATTCCATACTGCTATTTTTGTTTCTCGTGAAAGAGTTATGCAACACTTGAGTATCAACACCGTATTGTTTTTAATTTTTAGTAACTTTGGTCAAGTCAGAAGCTAGCATTAGCAACATTCTTGAAGAAAAAATATTACTCTCTGAATTTAATGCAGAACGTCTTTATCACAACCTAGAAAAACATACTCTTTTAGAATCTAATTCATCTGGCCTCGTTTATTTTCACAACTTTTCACAACTCAACTCATCTCATTTAATCATTACAACTTTATTAAATTTTCACACAAAATAAAATAAACAATTCAACTTTTTCAAATCTCAAAACAAAAATAATATTAAAAAAATATATTCTAATAATATTTTATTCAACTTTTAACTTTAATCGCGACTTATCTCATCTGGGAAAACAAACGAGGCTAGTTATACGCATATACTTCATTTGAGGTGGTTTTGTGTGGAAAATCGGACTGAACTGGTTTGTAACCGGTCCGTGCAGTACCGGTTCTCAAAAATGAAAATCGGTCCTAAACTGGTGCAGTATCGGTTTTCATATTTTGAAAATCGGTTTAAACCGAACCGGACCGGTATATATATATTTAATTATTTATATTATATATAATTTTTATATTATTATTATATATATTATATACTACATTTATAATTAATATAATACGAGATTCTAATATTATTATTCAAGTATGTTAATCTTATAATATAAAATTAATATACTAGTATAATTAGACACTAATTATACTATTTTAATATTTTTTTTTAAGTTTATTAATCTCGCTAATAAGTTAGACACTATTTATATTATATTACTATAATTGAACATTAAAGAATTAATAATTGTTAATAATAAATACTAAATTCTCACAATTAGTTTAGTATTAAAAAAATTATAATATTAAACATATATAGTGTCACACTTGTAAATGGTAAATTGAAAAACTGGAAAACTGAACTGGACTGAAACAAGAAAAATCTAAAATTTCGATTTTGATGATAAATCGATCCGTATTGATTCTTAAATTTTTAAAACTAGTATTTATCGATTCGATTCTAAAAATTCTTTAAAATGAGACCCGTTACACCCTTATTAATAACACATTTTTTTGGGGGTCGGGGTGGTTGTGCGTGGTTCTGTAGCTTGACGACCTTATCTGCATTAACCACATGGCATATTTGTCACCTTTGGACATTGCTTTGTAGGCAGAAGCTCCAAGCAACGAGATATACGTTGGATCATTTGTAGGTAATGGGGTATTAATTTCATTGAATGTGTCACTGCATTAAACATGGTAATGCTTACTTCAATGACCTCCATTAGCAAGTATGCTATGAACTCAGCAAAATAGAAAAAGCAGATATATGATCATACATCTCCAACTGCTGAATGGAGGCCCGCGGCAAAACAGATCTAACTGCAATTCATAATAGTTAAAAAATAATGACATGTTTTGAGAAAAAATAAAAAAGTTATAATAGTTAAAAAATTAATTCTAAGGGAAAAAGAGAGAAATATAAGAATTAAAATTAAAAAACAAAAATCAACGACACGTGAGAAGAATAAAGCCAAACAATTCAAAAATAAAGTCAGAAAACTAACGAAAGCAAGATCTTTTGAACAAAAAGATTAAATCAGAGAAACTTATTTTTTGTATTTTTTAATTTTTAAAAATATTTTTATAAACTAAGCACTTCTCATATTTTTTATGTTTTTTAAATTATTAAAGTTTTTAATTTAAAATCAAAATTCGTTTTATATGTTCATTTTCTTATCCCGGTTCAGGGTTCTAGACAAGTTAGGCACATTGGTGCTGATGGCCGGAGAGAGAGGGAGCGAGAGCAGTACTGGGCAGGCCTCTCTTATAAATGGGCTCAAAACAGGCCCAAAATACCACCGAATTCGGCTCCAAATCTCCCTAAAACTCGCCCACGCACGTCACGCCGCAACTTTGTTTAGCGCCACTTTGAGTTTCCCGCGCCCACTCCCCCCAACAATTAGCCTTCAATTTTGTTTTTGCGCCACATCCGTTGCCCCCATTTGTTTACCCCTCACAGTTCTCTGAGAGTGCATATCTCCATTTCTCCAGTTCGTCTACCGTCGCCCGTCGCGTTACCGTCCAATAGCCTCCACAACACGACGCCCGCTACGAGACCCCCTGCGTCGAGCACCACTCCCCACCGTCCAAGAAAACAAGCCAAACGACTCAGCCCCAAGCCGCCGCCTCACTTTCAAATCGACCGACCTCGACACGTGACAGGATTAGATGAGAAAGGTAAGATAAGTGTTAAGTGGCTTAAGTGTATTAGTCCAAGTTAATGGAAATTTTGGTAGTGTTTAGTTTATTTTGATTCTAAGACATTTGATTTTAGAAGATTTTTGTATTTACGTTCGAAAAAATCTATGTATAAGCCACCGGTCTGATATTTCTGGTTCTAAACAAAAACCCACCCTCCTCTTGCCCCCCTCCCCTCTGAAGCCACGCACATCTAGAAAGACTCGGCGAGAAAATCATGTTCTTCGTCAGTGAATAAGAACAGCAGTGACCCTATCTCCAGTTCTCTAACTGCACATGGAGCGATGGCTACAAAAAATCTACAAAATAATAAAGCAGATGGAAAATCTCTAGTAACCTCTAATGGCCTACCGAGCAAGGATGCTCTGAGTGGCTCAAAATCACAGCACATCAACCAATCGGGTTTATCTGTAGCAAGAAAAAAACATGTCCATACTCAGGTTCGTAATGTTGTGTGGTTTCATCGGTAGAAATACAATCTGGTTGTTTTATCTTGAATAATTATTGCTCCTACCAAACACCACCCCCACAAACCCATGAATCCGCTAAAGTAAAAGAAAATAATAGACGAGCCTGAGAGAGACGAGGTTTATAGAGATGCGAGATTTACAGAAAATCTTCACATGGAGATATTCGCACGGAGAGGGAGATGTTCGTACGGAGGGAAGATACGGCTGTTTGGGGAGAAGCTCAGGAAAAAAGAAAAGAAAAAATTAAACCTGACAACCACGTGTATGGGTGTGCGGTGTAAGAGGCTGATGTATAGAATTACTCATTTACGTTCTTATTATCGTGAATTTCAGGTTGAAGACTTGAACCTCGGGTCCAGGGTGTGACCACAACAACAAACAATGTTTTACTCTCAAACATTTTTGGCGCGAAAAGGGCCTCTGGGAACGGTGTGGTGTGCCGCTCATCTTCAACATCGCCTCAAAAAGTCTCACTACAGTTCCACCGATATCCCCTCCACCGTCGGTATGTGAACCCAACTCTTCATTTTCACTTTTTCAAACACACCCGCCAGATCAAAGTTTATTTAATTTTAAATCCGTGCTAAACTTCATCTTCATCGCTTCGTAACTTCTTCAAAATGGTTTAAAAGTGTAGTTTTTATTGTTATTTGGTAATAAAATGATTTAATAAATTCTTTTTTTTTTTTTTTTTTTCTTTTAATTTCTAATGATTGTGTATTGGATTTGTTAATTATTAACTTCAACGGTATGCCTATCCTCCTTTAAAGTGTTACATGGTAGACACAGTTTTTAAGTTAACTCTTTTGTGATCCAAATGTCTCTTTATAGATCGAATCATGTTTCCGGAAGTTCCCATTGCCCTCAGAATGTCGGGCCACCTTTTATTAGGTGTTGTTCGGATATATTCGAAGAAAGTGGATTATTTGTTCCAAGACTGTAATGCTGTTTTGAATGGTTTAAGAAAGGCCTTTGCGTCTATAGATCTCAATTTGCCGGAGGATGCTAGACAGGCACCGGTTCAGTCTATCACTTTGCCATACACGTTTGACCTCGATACATTGGATTTAGACCATGATATTTACGATGAGGGGTAAATTTCTTGTAACTTCTTTCTTTCACCGTTTTTCTCCACCTGTAAACCTCCATATAAATAGCTTTTGAATTTTTGTTCTCAGGTCCCCAGATAATCACCTCAAGAGTCGAGAGGAGATTACGTTAGCAGGTCATAAACGTGCTTCACTTTTTCTTTTCAATTGTGTGTTCTCTCGACTCATAAATGCCTAAACAAGTGTAAATTTTTGTGCTACAGATCAAATTCCTATTGGAAGAGACCCTTATGTTGCTATTTCTTTTGATGAGGTTGGAGACCTTTATTCTGTTACATCAATGTTTACTATCATTGCTTTCATCTTGCGTTGGCCAAATTCTGTGGTATTTCAATTGCATATTTTCACCACCAGTAGTTTTCTGATCTGTTTAGGATTTCATGATGATGGATTCCTCACGTCCAGAAGTGTTTTCTGACTCTGATGTCAGGCTGATGGATGGGTATGTTTCTGAGTGCATTTAAGTACTTTCACTGCCTTTTCTTTTTAATCATGGAATGCTAAAGTAATAATTGCTCCTCTTGCTAATTTACAGCATTCTCCCTTCACCTCCGGTGAATGGCAATGATGGATTTCAACATCCCGATCCAAGTAATCAGAGGGAAGAACATAACTTGAGGCTTAGCAATGACGAGAACCCTCAAAGTTTTCCACATGATGTGGAATCTCGAGATGAGAGTCCAAGTAATCATACAGAGATGCTTGATAACGATGCTGATATCCCCCAAGATCTTCCAGAGAGGGAAATACTACGTGATTCTGTTCATGGTTTTGGCTTAGAAAACCTTCCTCCAATATTTCCAGATTGTGGGGACGACCTAGGTGGAAAGAACAGATCCTTAGACCAAACAATGAATGAGAAGGAAACCTTCCCTCCAATCATGGATGAAAATTTATTGTCTGTAGGGCAGTCTTTACCATTTCAGCAACATTCAGAATCACCACCTTCTGCAGCTTCCCAACCGGCTACCGAGATTTTTGATGCACATGTTTCATTGAGTGAGTGCATTTTTCTCATTGTTGGATGTATTGATGGGATATGAGAACTCTGATTGTTTCAAGTCTGAGCATTTGTCTTTCTAGGTGTGCCAATGGATATTTCTCCTGGGCTAGGGATTATTCGATCAACTCCACCTGTTAAGCAGCCAAAAGCAAGAAAGAAGAAGAGAAAACAGTTCTTTGATGAGTCCACAGTGTTGAGTAACAAGTATGGCTGGTCATGTAATCCTTGGATTGATTTTTTCTCTGGTACTGGTTTACTGATGTAAGGATGTAAATTTTGTAGACTTATGAAGAAGTCTCTTGAAGATTCTAGTGATTTATTGCGAAAGAAAAGGGATGCCCCTTGCTCTACTTTGGGTATCTGGAAGTTAAACAACACTTTACGAAAGGAACAAGTTTTTCACCAGCCTTCATTGACTGGTGAGTGGGCCTTTTTCTTCGCTGATCTTTATATTGCTGCTGGCCATCCATTTTAAGGATTCTTTGTTCTAAGCACTGGGGCTTCTACATGCAGGGTTGTGTTTGGATCTTTGTGATATTTTCAAGGACCTCATATCTACAAAACCCCATCTCATTTTCTCTGAGGAAACTTTTCCAGATCCTAAAATTGCAGCATCTCCTGCTTCAACAAATGAAGCTTTCCTGGAGCCGAGGGATGCTCAATCTCCTGCTGTTGTGCCTGAACTTGACATGGAAATTGAACGTCCTCGAAATATTGAAGCCTTTGATGGCGGCAGCTTCTTACCCGAATTTGTGCCATCCCAAGCTAGATTCACGCCTTCTCCTATTAGAAGATGTGACTTTACTCCTGCAACAACCATTGAGACCAGGGTATCTACACCCCATCTAGCAGCATCCACCGGAACTGGTGGGTCTGAGAAGAGAAGAAGAATGACATTTTCAGAGGAGCATCTAAGTCTAAAGAACACTGGTCTCTCAGATATTCCCGGTTTGATGAATTCTGCCGAAGCAGATGTAAGCCTTGTACTTCAAGAATGCTGAGAATTGCCTTTGTGTTGGGTATTTTTAAGGGATTGGTTTTTTCCATTTACAAGAAGTAGACAGCTCATCCCATTTTTTTAGTGAAAAAGAAATAACTTCAAGGGTTTTTACATGATAGCTAAATCACCTGTCTTTCATGTCTTATCGTATGAACTATACATCTGTTACAGATCCAGCTTCTTTAAGATTATGATACCATTTCAAATATATGAGATGTTTAATATTTTTACTAGTTGTTATTGGACATCTTTTTGTTCCTCTCCATCCCCTCCCTTGAGAACTACTTGCATTTAAACTTTAAGATAAGCAGTATTTTGACTTATTGAATTGTTTCATTATAGGACCTTTACTTTTTGGAAGAAGATAACAATACCCCAACAGGTAAGCCAAGTAAGGATTTATATTGATGTTTGATTTGGGTGGTTCTGTAAATTGTAGGATGTACCCTTTTCAGTAACCCGGTAAGAAATCTTAATGGCAGTACATGGGAAGTTTATATGAACTCCAGTTTTCGTATGCAATATATGGATAACATGTTTTTGCTTATAGCAGGATCACAAGGAACGGAAAGAATAGATTCATTGTCTGCAAGAACCAGGTAAGTAAAAAAGATTTTGTTAGTTATAGTATGTGAACCCCATTTTGGTGGACAATTAATATTTTTGTCTTTGACATACAGGGCTGTTGCTCAATATTTAAAAAGACATTCTCCTTTCAGTGCAAGCTCAGAAGGTCTTTCTGGAGATCTCATTTTGAACAAGACTTTAGAAGGAAGGACAAGAAAGCTATGTGCCCGCATGTTTTATGAGACGCTTGTAAGTTTCTGAAACATTTCCATTGTGCCATATTTTTGGAAGATATCTGTATAAGGTAGGTGTTACCACTTGGAGATAATTACGGATGAGGCAGGTTATTATTTTGTGGTGCAGCAGCAAGAATCAATGTTTTTATTTGTTTTTTTCCTTCGCAAATAGACTTCATAAGCATAACTAACAATTACAAATATTCATTACAAGCCTTAAGCAGAGAAGAATATACAAATTAGGCAGAAAATTAAAGGGGAGGTTCTTTTCCACTATGGAAGTCCAATAAGCATTGGGGGGATCTTGATGAGTGGGATATTTCCACATTTTGTTGGAATGAGCCCATTCGATATTGAGATCGATGTATTTGACTGCTTCCCAGATTTCAAAGTCTCAGAAGGAATTTTGTGTCCCTAGCAATTCCTTCCATAACCTAGTCTATAGCTTTTTGGGGATTGTTTATTGCTGAGATTACCACTGTGGAGTTCCCTTCTATTAAGATCTTCCTGAGTTGTTGTGAGTATGCTTCTTCAATACCTATGAATGCTGCTTTGCTTCTCCTTGGTTTGGATTGGTGCTGGTTGTGAAACAAGTTATAACAAACTTGAGGGATCCATCTTGATTTCTGCATATTCCTGCAGATGTACTACTGTTGATCTTACTGCCACATCAAATGTTATAGGAAATTGATCTTCAATAAGGGGTGGCTCCCATATGAGATTATTATCAGAGGATTTCTTGTCCCAGGCATGACAATGTTCTTTGTAGCATCTGATGGTTTTAGAAACAAACTGCTCTATAGAAGGACTTTGTATATCATGAATAATTTGGTTTTTGGTGAACCAAAGGTTATCCATAGCAAGAACAGCAAAAAACTGGAAGTATTGTATCTCATCAAACGAGATGTTCATGTTACTGGAGGGGCTGAGAAACAGATTTATCCAATTGATGATGCCTTTGGTCTGGTAATAAGGAAATGTCAAGGGGCCAGTGTGATTGCCTCCAAAGAATCCTTGAGTATGGACAATTCAGAAATAGATGGGTTAGAGTTTCATCTTCCATATGACAGATGGGGCAATGTTTCTGATTCTCTATGAGAGGGATACAAATACTAAGCAAAGTTCTGGTAGGTAAGATGTTGTTTATAACCTTCCAAAGGGAAAGTTTTAAACAATCTTGAATTCTAAGAGACCAAAGCTTTTTCCAGATTGTGTAACAGAGAATTTCCTTGAGGAATGATGAAGCCATTTGGGAATGCCATTCTGGTTATGGAATTGGTATTGAGCTAGATGGTTTTTTTTTTTTTTTTCAATTTCATGCACAGATTCTTGAGAGAAAAGAGATTGGAGGAGTGTGCTCCATGTTCTAGGCTCCTCAAGAGTTAATTCTGAGACCTTCAAGAGAGGGTCTTGAAATATAGAAGAGGATTGGGGAGTTGGGATTGCTAGGCTGAGTAGGGATCTAGGGATCAGACCACACATAAGTGTTAGTCCCATTGTTAATCTAGAGGTAGAAGCTGGATGCTAGGAATTTTTTTTGTTTCAAAAGGCCTTTCCAGAATCTGGAGTCAGAAGGTTTAGCAGTAACAGAGAGCCAATTAAAATTTCTTAGGTATTTGGTTGGAAGGATGGTGTTCCACATGCTGGATTCATTACTAATAAGGTGCCAAACCAACCCAAGGATTTTGATTTGCAGATGGAGTTCCATGATTTTGGGGTGGAATTGTGGGTTTTGTTTTGATCAAAACCCCATCAATTTTTTTTGGATATGGAACTAGGTATCCACAGGGAAGACATTGTGTAGGAGGGGATAGCACTAGACACTGCTTTAATAAGAGTTGTTCTACCTGCTTGAGATAAAAGTTTAGTTTTCCAACCTGCTAATTTCCCTTGAATTGTTTCTAGAATATCTTTGAAATGCTGTTGGGTGGATCCGCCAAACTTAAGAGGGAAACCTAGATATTTAGCTCTTGAGGAAGAAATCTTGAAATTGATTATAGCTTTGACATCCCTAATGGAGTTAGGAAGCATGTTATTGTTGAATTGAATGGAGGATTTTCCAGAATGGATTTTTTGGCCAGACCATTGTGGGTATTTGTCTACACAGTCCTTGAAAGCTTGAGCATTTTGGGGGAAAGCAGTGCCAAAGAGAATAAGGTCATCTGCAAAAAGGTGGGATAGAGATTGACCATTTGTGCTCAATTTAATGCCCTTGATGTTACCTTGATGTTCTCTGCAAATGAGCCTAGAGAGCACCTCACTGTCTAATATAAAGAGGAAGGGGGATAAAAGGTCTCCTTGCCTGAAGGGTGAATTAATCCTTGTGGTTGTCCATTGATCACAACAGAGAGTAGGAGACAGTCGAAATGCATTCCTTGATCCAATTGTTCCAAGGCTATTGGAAACCAAGACAAGAAAGGATTGTTAACAGAACGTTCCATTCTATGAAATCAAAGGCTTTTTTCATGTCTATTTTGATAGCCATAAGCCCCTTCATTTCTTTTTCTTTAGGGCATGAAAGATTTCTTATGCTAGAATGGTGTTTTCTTGATTAATTTGCCTAGAAGAAAAGCTGATTGTTGAGGGGATATGAATTTGGGCATGACCAACTTGAGTTTATTAGAAAGGATTTTTGCAATGATTTTGTAACAGACATGATGGGTCGATACTGAAGAACATTGCTGGGGCCTTCAGTTTTGGGGATGAGGACAATATGGGTATGATTCATTTCTTTCAGCAGATGACCATTGGTGAAAAAAAATATTTATGGCTCTATTAAGATCGTCCTTGACTATACTTCACAGTATTGCTTGAAGAAAAGAAGAATTCTATGAATCCATCAGGACCAGGAGATTTGGAAGATGAGATTTGTTTGATGGTTGAAAGGATTTCCTCATCGGTGGGGATGTTACAGAGGAGGTTATTGTCAAGTTGAGAAATTTTGTCAGGGAATAAGGCCTCAATTTCATCTGAGATAGTAGGCCAGGATGTTTGGTAAATAGTCTTGAACTGATCAAGGAACTGATTTTGAATATTCAAGGGGTTGGAATCCCAGATTTGAGGCATTCTTAGACAATAGATATCACTTCTCCTTCTCATTGTGGATGACATGTGAAACAATTGTGTTCAAATCCGTGGTGGTGAGCCATTGAAGCCTGGATTTTTGTCTCCACAGGATTTCTTTCCTTTTCAATTATTCATTCAGGCAAGCTCGGATCGTGTCCTCTTTATGTGCAAAGGAGTTTAGGTTGGTTTGAGCTTGAAGAGAGGACAATTGAGCTTTTAATGCTTTTATATTGGTTTGGATGTGGCCAAAGCAGTTGATATTCCAGGTTTTGAGAGACTTTTTGGTTGCTTTTAGCTTTTTTGCTAAAACAAAGCTAGGTGAGCCATTAAAAGGCAGGCTCCAAGCATCTTTGATCGCAAACAGGTCGGGTCCCTAGCCCAAAATTCTTCAAATTTAAAGGGTTTGGAGCTAAGTCCTTGCCTAATATATTGAGTACAAGTGATCAGAGGAGTGGATTGGGAGATGAGACACTTTGGCATTGGGAAAAGAGTAGTCTAATGTTTTTAGAAAAAATCTACTCAACTATCGGTCTAGTATCGCACGCCACACACCCAAACCCGGTCTATGGTCCAATGTCACGGTTCTTCCCTCTCACCCATCACTCCCCCAAGCTTCCCTCAGCCATCCCCTTCTCCCTCAGACTCGAGCCTTCTTTATTTCTCACCCTAGTGCCCATCTATTCTCCCTCACAGATGCCCATCTTTTTTTCCTCAACCCGATCTTACTCTTCCCTCACCCATCACCCTTGAAACCCTAGAAATGCTATTTTATGTCCTCAACAAATACCCCATCTCCCTCACCCCCGTCACTCCCGATCTATCTCTCTCACTGAGCCCTCTTTGTAAGGATCCCATGCTAACCCAGCCATCTCTCTCGCTCTCAAACTCCAAACATCGCAGACAGACTGAAAGCTTCTCTCCCTTTCTGCCCTCTGTGCCACTCTACAACTTTCAAAACCACGCTGCCATCTTCTCTCTTTGCCGTCATCGAGAAATCTGCATGCAAGTCCTTGACACTGCTTAGCCATTTGACTATGAATCCAAGCTCGCCGCTTATGCTCATTTCCACTCTAGCCAGCATCTCAAGATTGCCATCATTGGCTTCGGAAAGTTCGGGCAGTTTTGAGCAACCACCCTTGTACTCCAAGGCCACACCATACTCGCCCACTCTCACTCTAACTATTCCAATTTCGATGTGATTTGCTCTCACCCAATATTTGGACCCGCTAGACACAAGTAGAACGGACTTGCCTTCGTTTATGAAAAGGTTCGAATTGGTGACGAAGAGTCGAGGATTTCGCAATGCTAGAAGTTCCTCGATATTTTCGCGAGAGAAGGGTGTAGAATGGTGGAGATGTGCTATGAGGAGTACGACAAGCACGCGGCGGGGTCGCAGTTTATTACCCATACGGTTGGGTGGGTCTTGGAGCTGTTCAACTTGGAGTCCATGGTGATTAATACCTAGGGATATGAGGCCTTGTTGGATTTGGTTGAGAACACGACTGAGGATAGCTTTGATTTGTATTACACGTTATTCATGTACAATAAGAGCGCTTTGGAGATGTCGGAGAGGTTGGATTTGGCTGTCGAAATGAGGTATTCGGCTGGTTGCATAATCTGGTGAGGAAACAATTGTTTGAGAAGGTGCAGAATTCTGCATTGGTTGTGAAGTAAAACTCATAAATACTTAAAATTGGTTTGGAGTTCCTTTTAATTCTGACAATCAGTTTCGCGTTAAAGTCAATTTTGGGTTATTTCATCAGTCGCTTTCTTTGGTGTTAAATCTAATCTTTTCAGCATTAGGAAGTTTTAAAACTTGAAACAATATTAAGAGGGCTATCGACCAGAGTGTAGAGATTCTTTCTGAGTATGGAAATTCCTGCTTAAAGGCCATAAATACGGGCTTGTAGATGATGACCGGTGATGATGTCGGAAGCACAACCAATCGGGCGGAGGGTCCAAGTCGTGGAGAATGACAACGAGCTGGGAGGGGGGAGGGAGAGACAGAATGCCAGGAGGGGGGAGAATGTGGGGTGGGAGATTTTGTATCCCAAATACAAAACACACGTTTCAATTAAAATAAATAAATAAATGACACGTCAGCCAGTGTGTGGAGGTTGCGAAATAAGAGGTGGTTGTGTAGAAGAACTCATGTTTTTATATGTTATTTAATGATACGCATTTTTTTTGGATGTGTATAACCAGCTTATTTTATTGAAAGTTGCATCCATAGGAAATTCACTCTCTTGAATATTGAAAAATCATGGGATTGTGTATCAACTTGTTAGCATCTGTTTAGTTTCTTCTGTTACAAATGTGACAGACATTGTTCTTGTATTTGTATCGGGCTTTGCCTAATTCTTTGATCAATAAAATTTGTTTACTCATAAAAAAAAAAAAAAATGCGAGTCATTGATCTTTTGTCCATCTTCATGCCCTTTTCTTGAGTTTGTGAAACTGAGTTCACTTTGGTTAATTCACTTATCCTGCTTCATGCATTTCAAAGTGAGAAGTTAGTGATTGGAACTTTCTGGCCTCGAATAGTAGACATGATGAATAGTCTACTAATCAAGTACCGTGTAGAAAATTTAATTTTCCATGTCTTAATTCATTTCTGCTGATTTCAGGTTTTGAAGAGTTATGGACTTGTCGATGTTCAACAAGAAGAACCTTTCAGCGATATTCGTTTGAAGTTGACACCTACATTTTCAAAGACTCAAATTTGAGTTACAAAGTTGGGCCATGTGCTTACATGGCCTTCATGTATAAAGGTAAGATCTAGCTACTATTTATTGTACAGTGCAAAACTTTCTGAAGAGGTCAAAGCTTCACCAATGCGTACAAATTATTTTCTACTACCATATTTTTGTATTATACCGTGCCTGATTATGGTGACCAATGTGTATTATTATTTGGTGAATGTTGTCTGATTTTGGCCAATTAGTTATTCACTCAAGCACGGGTTTGCTCAGCTTGAGATGTATCCCCCCGCTTTTCTTTCATACCCAGAGTTCAAACTTCAAAATTATTAGGACTCCCCCGCCCTTAAACATTGTTCGTCTTTTGGCCATTGCATTATGGCATTACAGAAATCAATCCTATAAAAGAAGCTATTGATCCAATGGCAGAGTCGATTTCGTGTAAGTTTAGGCACAGATTAGACAACCAAAATGAAGCACCAGGAGTATTTGGCATTCATCTTTCTAAAGGCACCACATGCATGTATCCTTGTTGGTAACTTGCATCTACATGAGAGAGAATGTTTGGGATTACTAAAGCATAGTTCATGCCTTTGTTTGATTTTCCCTACACTGTCATAAAGTTTACATCTCCATTGACTGATTAGCAACATCTATGGCAGATACTGCAATTCTACGAATTGCATCAAATTTCTTTTATTTTAATTGGTTGCCAAGCTGCTACAGCATTAAATCAGCTGATAGAGGTAGAAGGGTCTTTGGCGGCCAAGAAGAGAATGAAATTGGCTTATTTTTGGGTGCTTCCGATATGAACTTCTGAAAGACACTGTCAAAGGTTGATACAGTGGCGTCCAACACCTTCATCAGCATTCTTTAGGGCTAAGGGTTTTGTGGAGTGGATTTTACGTTCGTTTTTGGTTGGGGAAGAAGGATAGAAGAACGTGTAATTTATAATTAAAAGGGAAGTGAAAAGTGCTTGCTAGTTTGTGTGCGCGCGTGCGTCTCCGCTGCCCATTTAATTGCACATTACAATTCGATCGATTTGGGCCTTTTTTAAACCAAAAAAAATAAAAAATTAAAAATGGCCCAGCTTTTCAGTGTGTGTTTTAACTAAATTATACCGGCCGACTTGCCCCGGGAAGGATAATAAAATTACAAAGATATTTATTTTTTGATAGGTAAACATCAATATCATTGAAAGAAAGAGTATTACAAATTGTTCTTATCGTATATATCGGCTTTGGCTGTCGCTGTATGCTCTTCAACAGTTTTATGCTCTTCAACAATCGACGAACATGTAGCACTTTGCACTCTTGGAAGCTCTTCAACAGTCGCTGTATTTCTTTCAATAAATGTTCTAGAGCTGAAAAATTTTCTCAAGATAAATGAAGTTCATTAACCAATAATAAGCAATCATTTCCACAATAAGCTTCGGGATTCCCCATTGAGCATAAAACTGCAGCCCTCTAAGCTTAGCTAAAGCTTCAACAGATTCTGGATTTGTTATCTCATTTTCCACCTTACTACATGCCAGGATAACTTTCCCCTTTTTCGTTTCTAAGGACAACACCTACACCAGCTTTCATTTGATAAAAAAAAAAAAAATGGTGCCATCAACATTCAGTTTCAAATATCCAGATGGAGGAGGTATCCAACAACACATTTGCTTTGATTCCTTATGCACAGAGACCTGCACCTCTTTGTGAGATTTCTGCAAAGATAAAGCATGCTCAATCACATATTTTGGTTCATGCTACACATTTTCATAAATGAGTTTATTCCTTCTGAACCAAAATCTCCATTTTATTGAGAAAAATATGGACAGATCCTCGTGAGAGCCTACTTAACAAAATTTGCCAAATCCCAAAAGGACAAACATTGCTCAACTTGCTGTAGAACTGGAATATAAGTATTTCAATACTTACAGATTCCTTCACAGAAAAACATTGTATGTGAACGTCCTTTGTTTGTTTTTGACAGAAGCAACATTTATCTTCCACAGCAACATGTTTCTTTTTCATATTGTGAAAAGTTAGAAGACCAACACAACAGGCCATCCATACAAATATCTTTATTTTGTTTGGAAGTTTCATCTGCCATAATCTCTTCCAAAAAGACCTCTTTTTGGACTAAATTGATGTTTCTCCTATGTTCAGCTTTGAAGTATTATGAAGAAGCTTATTAGCACTTTTGACAGAGTAGATCCCATTCTTTTCTTGATTCCAATACCACTTGTCATTTGAGGTGGGGTAGATTATGATCTTTAATATTTCTGTTGTTATATTTGGATTGAAAAGAGCTCTAATATTTTCCACATTCCCCCACTAGGTATTATTATCAATAAGAAAATCAACAATTGTTTCCCATTCTTCCACAATAGTTTGATCAGTGAGTTGATTGGAAGTAAAACCAGGTATCCAATGGTCTTGAAACACCTTCGTTGATTTTCCATTGCAAACTCTCCATAGACAACCATTTTTTAGTAGTTTAGTAGCTTCCCATATTCCTCTCCAAACATAAGAAGGATTTTGGCCCAACTTAGAATCATAGATTTAGAGAAATATTTGGCCTTATACATTTTGTGGAGTGATGATTCCTCATTCTGCAAAATTCTCCACCATTGTTTTGCTAAAAGAGCTAGATTAAACATCTTTAAATCTTTAAATTCCAATCCTCCTCTAAACATTGATTCACACATCATTACCCCAATGATAGTGAATTTTGTTTTCCTCTTATCTCCTCCCCCACCAAAACTGTGCCATCATCCTTTCCAGCTCATTACATAATGATCTTGGTGACTTAAAGCAGCTCATTGCATAAGTTGGGATAGACTGTGCTACTGCTTTAATAAGAACTTTCCTTCCACCTTGAGACAATAGACTACCTTTCCAAGTTTGAAGCTTCTGCCAAACTTTTTGTTTTGCTTGATTCTTTGATCTGCCAACAATAGGAGGTAAGCCCATGTATTCTTCATATTGTTGAGTATGACTCCCACCCCATAGAGACATGATCCATTCTTTTAACTCCTCTGTCACATTTCTACTAAAAATTATAAATGTTTTCTCTCAATTGATTTTCTACCCCAAGGCTATCTCATATTTTGTTAGCAGCAATTGAATGTTTCTATTTGTTTCTATATGAGCCTTACAAAATATGACACTATTATCAACAAAGAAAATATGATTCACTTGAGGGGCACCTCTACAAATTTTGATTCATTCCACAAATTCATTTCCACCACAATTCCTCAGTAGACTTATCAAACCCTCAATGCATAGTAAAAATAAGTAAGGGGATAAATGGTCCTCTTATCTCAAATCTCGGTTAGGTATAATTTTGAGATCCCATTAACCAACACTGAAAAAGTAACAGTTCTAACACACTTCATAATGAGCTTAATCAGACTTGTAGCAAAACCAAGTGCAGCCATAATTGTTTCTAAAAAACTCACTCCAGTGTCATAAGTTTTGCACATGTCTAACTTTAGGGACATATACCCTTTTGTTACCCTTTCTGTTGTTTTTCAGGATGTGTATAAGCTTATAAGCAATATGAACATTATCAGTAATTTGCCTTCCTAGGACAAAAGGACTTTGAGAAACATATATAACATGAGGTAATATACTTTTTTAAGTCTATTAGCAATCACTTTGGAAATAAGCTTGTAAATGACATTGCAAAAACTTATTGAATGAAAATCGACAACTTTTATCAGAGATTTTTTTCTTAGGAATCAATGTAATAAAAGTGTGATTTATACCTCTAGGGAACTTATCAGTATTTAAAACTTGCAGAACAACATTTGTGATTGAACTTCCTATGATGCTCCAATACCTTTGAAAGACGATAGGAGCCATACAATCTGGATTGGACGCTTTGGTGGGGTGCATCTGTTTAAGGTCTTGATTCACTTCTTTTGCCAAAAAAGGCTGTGATAGCTCCTTATTCATCTGAGTTGTTATCCTTGTTTCAACTTGGGAAAGAATATCAACAAAAATTCGCTTGGCCATTAGCAGAAAAATAGTCTGAAAATAATCTATAATGAGTGTATCCCTTTGGCCCCTTCTTTCCAAACCCCAAAAGCATCTTGCAACCTTATAATCTTATTCTTTTTTCTTCTAATAGAAGCTTTTGAATGGAAATAATTCAAATTTGGTCACCCTCTTTAAGCCATAAGACCTTAGATCTTTGTCTCTACATGATTTCATCTCTCTCTAACCATTTTTGCACTTCATCTTTAGCGGACTGGTGTTCTATAACCTCAGAATATGTAGGATTAGAAACTTGAAGTTCTTGTAATCTTAGCTTAGCTTTTTGTAGTTGCTTCTGAACATTTCCAAATCTAGACCTATTCCATATATTCAACTCTTCACTACATTTAGAAATCCTTGCCATTACCTCACGCATAATGTTATGACCCCCAATATATTTCCAAGACTTCTCAATTATATCAGCACATTCTCTCTCCTCCACCCACATAGCTTCAAACCTGAATGGTTTCTTTCATTGATTGTAAATCCTACCCCCATCCATATCAATCCACAAGGGAAGATTATCTGAGTAGGCGACAACTCCGTGTGTAACCATCTTCATAGGAAATAGATTACACCACTTAGAATTAGCCAGAAATCTATCCAATCTTTCACTAATACAATCATTACCCTCCCTTTTATTACACTAGGTATATGGAGATCTATTAAAGCCCAAGTCCCTTAATTCACATTCAAACAGGACAGCTTGAAAATCAACCATTTGTTTTTTTTGGTCTATTCCTGCCCTGACACTTTTTAGATAAACTGAGAATTTCGTTAAAATCCCCAAATACTAACCAAGGTTGCTCTCCTCTATGATAAAGTGATCTAATTAAACTCGAAGTTTCTGTTCTGTAATTTGTATCAAGGTATCCATAGACACCTGTGATAAACCATTCCATTTTGTTGTCATCCTCACAATTAATCTTGGCATGAACATGGTATTTCAAAAAATTCAAAACAGAGAAATTAATCACATCCTTTCACAACATTGCAATTCCTCCACAACAGCTCACACAATTAACAACAAAACAATGTTAGAACTCTAATTTATACTTACAAAATTCCATTTGGAGAGCTTTTAACTTTGTTTCTTGAAGAAACAGGATATCGAGATCTTCCTTCTTGACAAGGTCTCGAAAGGTACCAATTCCACGTGGGTTCCCAAGCCCACGGGAATTTCAGCTTATGATTTTCGGTGATCTCAGCAGGGATGTGGAATAGCCTCTATGGATATCTTTGAATTATACTTCGTCTCTCCATGTGCATCTCTTCTATTAGACACCTTCTTCCTCCCGTCGTGTTCATCTTCTTCTTCGATCTCTGAAACTTCCCTTTTCCTTCTCTGTTGTGTCTCCCCTTTTAGAAAAACACCCTGGGCTATCACATCTGCTTCCACCTTCCTTCTTTTCCATTTATGGCTTTTGATATTAGGCTAATGAAAAGCGACGTAAGTAGGCTCTCATCCTGGGATAAAGTCTATGAATGACCTAAGCATGTAGACCCCTTTTTCACATTTATGGGCACGACTTCATCTTCCCAAATATATAATTGATTTGTCCCCAGTGTATTGGAATCCCCCTGTATTTTCATTATGCCTGATTTCTTGCTTTCATCATCTGTTGCTAACTAAATTATAGCGGGTATCACGTCAGTACTAGTGACTTGAGGATCACGAGGATCCTGCACAATCCCATGATTCCCTCCCTCCAAAATTTATTGCATAGTCCCACCATTTCCACCTTCCAAACTATCCTCCAAATATGAACAATCCGATATTTTTGGCCCTTCTACTTGTTGCCATTTATGACTCACTGTAGTAGTTGTCGGAATATGATCAATTTTTGTTTGTTGGTGCCGGTTCTCCCATCTCCAATCACTGGAATTTTCAGTGCGAAGCCATTGCCCATAGGGAACCCCTTCCATTTCATAACATTCACTAGCTACCTTCCACTTTTCACACTCCCAATGGTTGTGCCCTAGTGTTCCACAACAATAGAAAAAGTCGCGCAATCTCTCATATGTGAATTGGACCCAACAAGAATTATTTGTTCCAACATTGATTTTTTTTTTTCCTCTGTTGCTAGAGAGGTTTCATGACATCAAGACAAATTCTACCTCGCATATATTCTCCCCATTCCAATACCTCTTTCTCCAAATCCACTTCCATAACTTTTTCCAGTGAACTCCCAATGAGATGGCCAATGTACTCGTTGCGAGCCATAAAATGCAGATCATGAATACGAACCCAAAATATAGACTCTGTTATTTGAATTTGACGAACCTATTTCAAACTCCTTAAGCAACACCATATTTTTATCAAAAGTCCATGGTGTTGTTGAGTGCCATCAAACTCCTTAAGCAACACCATATATTCTCCCCATTCCAATATCATTTCTTTATCTTGAACATCCTCAAATTCAACATGTATGAACATCGACCCTAGGTCTCGAAACCTGATAGGCTTCACAAATCTCCAACAAATCTCCATACATTCTTCATTGTTTGCTTAAAAGCCTCTTTGTTGTAGTATTTTGTGGTGAGAAGCTTAATAATCAAACAGTTTTCTCCTCTCTTTATTGCATCTTCCAACAGACTTGTCTCTACATGAATCTCTTCCTTCTCTTGTTTCAAAAGGGACATCTTTGCATGCGCCTCTCATGCATCCTCCATTTCAAAATATTTCTATCAAACCTATACAATGACAGGAAGAAACCTCTACTCAAGGGAGACCCGGAGAGGAAAACCAACCAAATAGAATAGAGTAAAATTACAAACATTTTTAGTATTATAACACTTGCTCATTTTATACATTTATTTTTCAGTCCTTACTATTCAATTTGTTGTGTTGTATTTAAAATGTGATGGTTTTTCCAATTAGGTTCATCAATCACTTTGTCTTAATTTCGCGTTAATTGAAGTTTGGCGTGTCACGTGGATGTATAAAATGTTTAGAGAAAAATAAAAAGTGAAAATAGTTTTAAAAAAATTAATTCTAAGGATAAAAGTAGAAGACGAGAAATATGAGAATTAAAATGAAAAAAAAAAAAGGACACATGAAGAATAAAGCAAAAAATTCAAAAAAATAAAAGTTAGAAAACTAACGAAAGCAACATTTTTTTAACAAAAAAAAAAAAAATTAATAAATAAAAAACTAAATAAGTGAAACCTAGGATTTTTTTGTATCTTTTAATTTTAAGTTGTTCTCTTTCTTAATTTTATTCTAAATTTTATATATTTGTTTTTTTTTATTTTGGATTTATTTATTTAACTTTTTTTATAAGCTAAGCACTTCTGACTTCTGACTTCTAACTTCTCATCTTTTTATGTTTTTTAGATTCTTAAAAAGCTTTTTTATTCAATTATTATTATTTATTTTATTTTATTTATTTATTTCTTTTATGTTCATTTTCTTCTCACGGTTCTAGACAAGTTAGGCACATTGGTGCTGATGGCGAGAGAGAGAGAGAGAGAGTAGTCTTGATGTACGGTTTCTGCCTTTAACAGTCTCAGGTGATTTGGTGTACTCTTGATATAGTTTTAGCCTTTTTTTTTTAAAGAAAACTCAGATCAAGTGGTTGTATCAACAAAATAGAGCAAAGTAACATTCCACATTATACAGTACATACTATCCCGCACACTTGATAAATGTGATACTTTCCTTCACTCAAGTTGTTTCTTAATTTTTTTTAAAAAGACGCTCAAAGCTTGTTGATTAGCAATAAAAATTCATAACATTGGGATAAGAGTGGAGCCTTTGGGTTGGGGCTTCTCCCAAAATTTCAGAAAACTAAAAAAAATATAAAATAAAATAAAATTTGATGGTATTTATATGAGAAAAGGTTTTTAGAAACTTTACCCCAGAAATTTTAATGCCTATAATACGCGCATTCATTCAATATGATTGGTCAGAAAGTAGATTTTATTGAAAACAGTGCTAATTTGAATTTAGAATATGAAGGTAACAACATTAGTACGCAGATTGGTACGCAAACTTGTTTGTACATAGCAAAACTCTTATCAAAATTACAAGATTACTGAGAGCCGCATGATTTAAATTTACGGAAGATCTACTGTCTATTTATCTTTTTACTTATTAGAAAAATCTATTTATCATTTTTTTAACATCATTCTCTCAATATTTCTTAATGTGACATTAAATGATAAGCCAACAAATGAAACATAATATATAGTTTCTAATAATTTATATCATATCATGAAATGATTAGAGAATGATAATAAAGTAGATTATTAGTAACATTACTCAGAAGAACTCTGGTTACAACATTTTACCTTTTCCTATGCAACGTCAGTATTGCCCCTATTGAATTCTTCATGTGTATTCATATATAGTTTCCTTGGTCCATTTTTGTCACCTTCCCTCATTTCTAGAGATTCTGATATTATATATAGTTGTCATTCGGTTAGCTAATTCTACGCGGGCTTTTACTTTAGCTTCTTGTTTGCACACTCTTGATCTTTTGTTGTGGATACATGCTTTAGCGCTTTTCTGCATAACTCAGCTCTCTCCTTTCATTCTACCTCGTCACATCGTCTTATTTGATCCTTAGATTTTTTTTGGCAAATATCAGTACAGCAGCGCCGAATATTACATATTAGTGATAAAAGAAAGGGTGAATGAGTCTTGTCAAGGACGTGTTTCACAACTTCTTACACATGGTCACCTACAACTAAAGAGGAAAGAGGCTTGGGATTTCAGGAGAACACTTCCGATGCCTAAGTCAGTAAAGGTAATGGAATTTCTCTGACAATTCATTCATATGGGTTCATAATCATACTTGGATGATATAAATAAAGCTCACGACGTTTCCTGTTAATACGTGATAACTATCTCACCCATTATTTGAAATTCAGGCCTTCGGGATATTGAGGATTAGCTTATCTTTAAATGAGCCGATAACTCTTTTATCCCGAAGTTCTTGGGCGGTTGTTCCTCTGGCGCTAGCTAGAATATGCTTGGATTGGGTTAGGCCTTGGATCAACTAGATTATCGGGTTGTGTTATAGCCCAAGCCCATGATATGACCTAGCAGTCCCTCGAGAAAGGATTAGGCCCCTTCTAGATACCCCGCGAAGTCTCATCATGCGTAGCGTGATGAGACTTGTAATTATGGCATCGTTTCGTTATTTGGGTTTTTTGGCATGTCGTGCCCTACTGTCAGGACGTCACTTTGTTCTTATGCATGGAAGGGCATCTAGTCTGTTAAGGATAAATTGGCACAAGGTTGCAGATGGAGGGTAGGTAATGGAAGAGATTGATATCTGGAATGACAATTGGATTCCAGGTTTTAAAGATCTTAAAAAGTGCATGTGGGTGAGGGAGAGATCCAAGAGTATGGGCAAAAGTGGAGGCACTAATTGATCCAAATAGCAAATGGTGGAATGTTTCAAAAATTTGAAATGTACTTCCACTAGGAGCAGCAGATGAAGTGCTGAAAATGGTTCTGAGTACTGAGATTTATGAAGACTTTTTGACCTGGATTATGGAGAGAAGTGGCAGGTTTAGTGGTAAAAGTGCTTACATGCTATTCAGTGATATGCAGAAAAGTAGTGGACATGTTGAATCTTCAAATGCTAGTTGGCAAAAAAGGATTTGGAAAGGGATCTGGAAAATAAGCATCCCCAACAAGGTGAAGGTTTTTGCTTGGAGGGTATCTATGGAGGGGTTGCCTACTTTATCAAATCTGAGGAAGAGGAAAGTAGTGATTGATGATCTATGTCAACTCTGCTCTAAATATGCAGCAAACACAATGCATGCTCGATGTCATTGCTCACTCTTACAAGAGAGCTGGAAGAAAGTTCTTCCTGACCTACAAATTGGTGAACCCGATACACAGTTTGTGGATTTTGCTAGACAAATACAAGAGAGTAAAAAGAAGGGCGACTTGGAGTTAGTGTTCCTGACTGCATGTAGTTGTTGGTATAGAAGGAATCAATGGATAGTTGAAGTTAAACACTTGCCAACAGAGTGTTATCAATTAAGCTCTTTCTATTCAAAAGTTATTTAAGTCAATCAAGGGAGCACCTCAAAGCAGTGTCAAGAAAAATACAAAATGGATTCCACCTCCTCAAGATGTTGTTAAACTTAATGTGGATGGAGCAATGTTTCATAAACAAGGTTTTGCAAGTGTGAGGCTGATTCTTCGAGACAACAAAGGAGCAGTAGGACTGTTCATCCAAGTTCTGGCCCGAGAACCTGAGCAGTAGGACTGTTCATAAACAAGGTTAGCCTGGGTCAGGCCCAAGATAGAGCCCAGATGAATCCAAGTTTTTTAAAACCCGGAATCTGGGTTTCAGGTTGAACCCAGGTTTTTTTTAATACATAAAAGCCTACATTGTTTATATGATATTGATGTAGCATTAGAATGATTTTACATGTGTTTAAAATAAAATAAAATTAAAATGCATGTGACATACACGATGCAGTCCACTACATATTACATTGTTTGAATTAATTTACTAAGAATATTACAAAACACATACATTGCTTTAATTAAAATTCAATATACAACAAAAAACTACAAAGCTTGGTCTTCTTGTTGCTGTCCATTCTATTTTGTCCAAAACTTGGTCTTCTATTAACTTAGCATGCTTCAAAGCATTTTTCCTTAAGCTACTACAAAACCTGTAGCATAAAGAAAGGAAGTATTAACTATAAAGTATAAATATGAAATTATTAATTAATTAGAATGATTAGAAACGTGACCATGCTGCATGCAACTATAAAATAATCATCTACATACCATCCAAGATCAACATATATTTCAGCATGAATGGGAAGGGAGACTCACAGCAGCCTCGGTTGAAGATGAAACTAGAAAACCATCTAAAAAAAATATTAAAAAATGAGTTAGATATATAATAAATTGAGTTAGATAGATATTAAAAAAATATTTCAAGTTTCAAACTTACCTTTAGGATCCATTGACTTTACATATTCTTTCAACTCTCAGATGTCGACAGGTTTGGTCCTTAACCTGGAGACAATGAACTCCTTAAAGGATCCAAGATGCATCCTCCAGTACTGAATACAGACTCTAAGGCAACAATGGACATGGAGGTGGCTAACACATCACGTGCTACCTCAGCAAGGATAGGATAATTTGTGGCATTAACTCTTCACCAATCCAAAATATCAAAACTGGGTGATTTTTGTGCACACCCCTACGACAAATACCTATCTAGTTTTGATCTAAACTCCATAAACCCTTGCTCCTGAAGGTATTTCTCTAACTTGATATCAAATCTAGTCGATGTAGTAGTAGAAGTAGTCCTTGGCCTCCCTTGAGCCACATTAGAACTCCCTCTACTAGCCACACAAAAATTGTTATACTGCTCAATCAAGCGGCTTAACAAAAGTTTAACCTTGGCCTCTATCCTATCTGCCAACTCATCACCTTTATACTGTTTCACCAAAACCTCATTGATACTATTTTGTATCGTGCATCAAGCACAAAAGCAACATATATTATCAAGTTGAACCTATATGTGCTATCCCAATACTTGTCATACTTACTTTTCATATTTATGCCTATGGTCCAAGTGATAATATCATGACTCTTGCACATATGATTTTATGTATATTCAATTGTGCATAGTTCTTAGAAATATACATTAGTCGTCACATACAAAGAACCAGAAATGTTCAATGTAACATCATAAAATATTTTCAGCAACTCTACAAAAGTCTGTGTTTTTTTTCAATTATCACTAGTGGGGTCCACGAATTTATTATCCACATACATATAATAGTATTCAAAGGCTTGTCTGTGTTTTTTAGCGGTCAACATCAAATATGTGGAGTTCCATCTAGTAGGAACATCCAAGCAAATCATCTTCATACTAATATTTTCCTTTACCACATCCCTCTTAATACTAGAGAATAAACTTTTTTCAACTCCTTTAACACGAAGAGGGGGAGTTTCACATGCATTCGGGAGATGGTGTATCATAGATGAAGTGTCATTCTTGTAGTGACAATTGTATAGTTTAGCACAATAGTTGCACTGAGCTTCTGGTTTATCATGGTCAATAAGTTGCACTTTAGTAAAGTGTTCCCAAAACCACCGATTGGTTACTAGGTATTTTTTGGATTTCTTGGGTAAAAGTGAGATGAAATGGGTAGGATGTTGTGTATATGTGGATGAAGGGGTTGGAAGACTCTCATGCTCCTCCATATCCACTGGAATAGAAGATGAGTCATCACCAACCCCTTGGTTGTATCGACATTACAACTCACTGAATCTTTTTCTATCTGTTATTGAGTAATGAAACACAGTAGAATAAAAAATCAAACACAGCAAACAAATAATCTTAACCTATGTGAATGTTTCATTGGTAAAAAATATTTAGAGGATTCACAAGTTAGTTATGAATATAAAATGAAGACTCAGAATATATCTAAAGAAAATTTAATCATGTACTTAATTCAGTACTGCTTTTTTTTTTTCTCAATGTTGAGTGTTCAAACCAACCACACCAGGTATGAAACGTAGATATAAGTCAGAGATGGTATTTTTCTTTACTCCCCCCTCCCCCCCTTCTTTTATAATGTTTATAAATGTGACGTTTTTGTACGCTTGTTGTAAGCCAAACTGTTTTACAGATCACCCTATTAAAGAAAGAAAACAGGAAACGAAGAATTTCTTAGCACTTGCAGATGTTGTTATTATCCTATTTGAAGTATATAATATATATATATATATATATATATTTCCAAGCAACCAAACAAAGTATACACAACCATATGCTATAGCTATAGGCCACTAGCTGATCAAGTTATCCAATGAATGATATATAGTCATAGCTAGAAATTATCAAGCTTTGGCTTTAAGCTTTTAACCATATTATGAAGAGTGGCGCCTGCTTAGCCATTGCGGGAAAAAAAAAAAAAATACAAAAAAGAAAAAAACAGATAAAATTGCAAAGCAAGTCACTCCCGATTGAAAATCCAATCGTGTGTCTGTATTCACCACGAGATTTAAAAAAATCTCACCTACTTGACTATGAAAATTAAAAGCAAGAAAGAAAGTTGAAACACTACAGGATGTCCTTGGCCATGAAAATCACTTGCAGCCAACTTGTCCATAGAAAATCTACTTCACTAGCTCTATCTTCTCTCACCTGTTGGATAAGGAGATCAAACTCCAAGTGGGTTTTCTACCATATTCAGTACTTGGCCGCATCTCTTTTCTGTGACTTTTCAATCTTTTTCTTTACTTTTTTAATAAATTTCACTTCCTTCTTCTACTACTTTTATTTTTTTCTTCATTTCATGAATTCTACCATAACATTAAAGTGGTAGCAATCTCTGTAATATAATTAATCATACTGAAAGGCAAAGCTTCTGAGTCCCTGCTGTTTTTACTCACTCATTCATGAGTAGCAATCTCTATCAACAACCAAGGCTTTGAGAGACACCACATGATTAATTCAACCAGTGATGCTAGGATTAGTTAGTATATGACTGAAAAGTTAGGGGGTGAAAATTACCTTTTTATATTTTTTTAAAAGTGGGTTGTTAAATTATTTGCCTCTTTAAAGTGGGTTTAGGAACTTCCAACCGGACGTACATCTAGATCTGTAGTCAGTAATATACATCATTTAATATACATAGCCGATTGAAATCACAAACCACTCAACCCAACATAATTAAACAACTCAAACATCTATAGTCAGTAATCTTAGAGAGCCTTCCAAGAAAACTTTGACCCCAAGTTGTCAAAAAAAAATGGGTTGCCTTTTTTATTAGAGAGAGTTAGATAGATCACATTTTTTTTCAAGTATCGGAAAAACAATTTAACACACCTGAATCACCAAGAAACTACAAACAAAAATTCTTAATTCCCAAAAAAAGGAGAATAAATAACATGAATTAAAGAAATCAGAATGCCTAAGCAGAAGATCGAATAATTCCTTTTTGTCTTAACCTCGGAAATCACATAATTCGTGAATGAAATAACATGAATCAACTTGGGCTTTTTTCCTTCTACATTTTCCCAACAACCAAATAGAGTCATTAAAAAAGGCAAAATAGAGAATCAATGAATCTATAAACAAGTCGATACCCAATACAGAATCCATAAACAATCCAAACCATTATCAACCAATTGATTACCCCATCCATTCCTCACGCACAGAAACATAGTTTTAGGGAGGGAGAGAGAGAGAGAGAGAGAGAGAGTACCCGAACAATGTCCTAGAGGTAAAGGTCGATGGCGATGGCGATGGCGACGAGAGAGAGAGAGAGAGAGAGAGAGAGAAGGGGAAGTTTTTAACCATCATATGAAAAATAGTGCTGTTTTAGGTTACTAAAACGGCGTCGGTTTGATACCAGTAATTTTTTAAAAAAAGACCTGGGTACTGGGTTTCAAACCCGTATCCAGATTGGATACGTCCAGATTTTGCAACCCGGGTTTGATCCAGGCCAAAACTTGGAACTGGAATCCGGTTTCTCGAGTTTTGGATTGGATTGGGAAAAAATCCAACCCAGATGAACATTCTTAAGGAGCAATACTTATGGCAACTAGTAAAAAGGAAGTGGCAGTGAATGATTCATCTGAAATTGAGCTGATTGCTATTCTAAGAGGGCTATAACTAAGTATTCCTCTTGGTCTACAGGAGATTCATATTGAAAGTGACTCACTTATATGTGAGGGTTAAAGAAATCCAAGCTAGAGTTGGATAATTCAAGATCTTTGCTGGGACATATTGTAAAGGATATTCAACAGCTTATGCAAAGGGTACCGAGGTGCACAATTCAACATGTCTGCCGAGATTGCAATGTAGCTGCTCATAAACTAGCAAGATATGCATGGAATGTCAATGACATCAATGTTTGGTGGGGTTATGTCCCTAGTTGTATTCAAACAAGTCTGTTGGGTTGATGAATATTTGTAATATTTTTGTGATTTAATGAAAAGTTCATGTTTCCTATAAAAAGAAAAAAGAAAAAAGAATATTTCTTTGTCTTTTAAAAAAGAAATTCAAGATTCGTATTGGGATAAAGTAGAGCGCGCGGAACCACCTTTTGGGTTTATAAAAATCTACGCTATAAAAAAATAAAATTTCATGGTATTTATTTGAGCTTTTTTATTTTTTATTTTAAAATTTTCACACAAGTTTTTATGCCTATATTGTCCTCTTTTATTTGTCAAAATTACAGGATGCTGACAGCCGCATTATTTAAATTTACCAAAAATCCATTATTGTCCATTTATCTTTTCTTATTTTATCTATTCCGTAAAAGAGCAAATCTACCCTTCCCATTGTTAAGCGTTGAGCTTGAATAACCACAATAGAGTTATTTTCTCTCTACGAGCCATACATTACTTCTCTTCTCACTTTCTTTCTTTTTCAGTTCCCTTTCTACCTTCCTTTGCTTTACGTACGTTTGTGAGAGATTGCTTGCTTCGCTTTTCCTTGTCTTATTCTTTCCTTCCGTTTTGTCTTCTATTTCCAATGGTTGAATCATGCGTCTTTGTAAACATGGGTAAATATGTTGTATTCAATAGTTTAATCTAGTATCCGGTTTTTGTAATCTTCTTCTAATAATTTTTTGCAAGTTTTGCGCAAACCCTTTTAAAAAAATGGGATTTATATGAAAAAACTAACATTTTTATAATGGGTCTCTCATTTTTTTTTTTTTTTTTCAAATGGTCTACACAAAACTTGCATAGTTTATATCTTTATCTAACATTATTGATTAAATAAGCATCACCAAAAACCATATGTTCGTGCATAATAGTTTGGGAACAATCCGTGTATGCATACGGATCGCTCTTAAAAAAAGGAGATCAAGAAATAAAAGTGATAGAAATAATGAAGAAAAAGGTTACAAACATATGAAGAGAGACCCTCAGAAAAGAGAAAAGGTCAACCAATAAAATCTAGACCTAAGATTCAATCCTTCCTTTCTCTCTAGAGCCTCTCCTCTCTCTAAAGCCGCACTTTCAATCTACAAAAGGTGCAGATATGAGACGGGCCGGGGGAGCAGCTCTGGCTCCTTCCTCCGTCTCTCCTTCCCATTCTAAGTCGAATGTAAAGTTTTTGTGTACTTTCTTCTTTTGGATAGGAAATTGTCGATCTACCACTTTCTTGCAACCAACGGGCTACACATGTTGCACCATTGGATTCTCGCGCTGCCAATCTACAAGGAGCTAGCAAGAAGCAGGGTAAAAAAGCGGTGGGCAAGAGTGCCTCACGCTCTACCCAAAATGGCATGTGGGGCCTATCGGAAATCCAGCTCCAAAGGCCACATGCGCCTTTCCATTAAATTTAAGGGTCTCAGATCTTCAAGATTTGACTATTCATGCCCTTTCACAGTTGGCATGTAGGCCACACGCGCCGATGTAGTGTTTTGCATTTCTTAGATGCCTACAAAGTTGTGATTGAGTCTGTAAGGGGATTTTTCACCAATTACGCCCAGGAAGCTTGTGAATGAAAGAGAATTGAGACCAAAGGCTCGGCCCACAGGAAAAGTCCTTTGGACACAACTTGCAAGGGGATGGTGTTGTAGGGATGAGACTCGTTGATCTGAAGGCCCCTTGAGTAGTATCCAGCTTTCAAGTGCTCCCCCGCATAACAGGCGTAATATGCAGGGGACCCTTGATCTACTGATAGGAAAGACATGAATGGACCATTAAAAAGATAGTCCTAAAGAAGGAGGTCGGAGAACCATGCAGCATTAATAGCTCCACTATCTGGCGCCACATTAATGATATCGTCGCAGAGTCACCCCGCATTAAAAAACTCTGACACAGGGAACAATACAAAAGACGCAGACTTCATGGGGACAGGCACGATCTGTCCCCACTAGACTTATAGTATAAATAGCATATCCCAGGTACGAGAATATCTCTCTCTGATCCCTAGACTCCTTTACTTATTTACAAACTTTCAAGAATATTTACTAACATTGGCATTGGAGGTTCCCCAGCCCAAGGCAGCTCTCTCATAGTTGCATTACTCTCCATCTTTTGCAGGCCCATTTTTGAGTACCTAAGTTGTCGGAGTTTGGCCCAAAGGTGTGCAAAACACAACGTTAACAGTGACATCGTCTATGGGATCGTTATAGATTCTTGCCTGTTTTTTTCATGCATGCGACAACCCGTTTTGAGTAACTCAGGAGAAACATAGGATGCGCCATGAAAGTAAAGTTGAACACTATGGACGAATGGGTAACAAAGTTAACTGGTGAAGTGCAAACACCTCGCAAGGAAAATGAGGAACTCAGAAAACCTCAACAGGAGTTGGTTGACGGACCAGGGTCAAGCGATAGTGAACATGTGGGATCCCGGAACATGCAAGTCGAGCTGAATAAAGAAAAGGAGCAGAAGAACATGCAAGATGAGCTCCAAAATCTGAAAGGAAAGTATAAGGAGATAACAAGAAAGATGGGGACGTCGTCAACAGTGGACCAGTGGCTTACAAGCACTGGCCTACCTTACACGGAGGAGGTGATGGCGGTGCCCTTATCTCTAAAGTTCAGGATCCCAGGTATGAAAATATTTAATGGAGGAAAGGACCCTCTTAAGTACCTGGAAACTTTTAGGGCTCACATGATGCTATATGGCTTCCCAGGCGAAGTAGAGTGCAGAGCATTTCTGCTAACTCTGAAGGGGCCGGCACTCTTGTCGTTCGGGTGACTAGCGCTTGGATCAATGGATAGTTTTGGGGAGCTGGTCAGGCTGTTCCAGACCCATTTCATGTCCAGTCGAAGGAGGCAGCGTCCGGCGGCATACCTCCTCACCATCAAATAGACAGAGGATGAAAGCTTGAATTCCTACCTATCTTTGTTCAACAAAGAGTGCATGACCACCGACGACCAAGACGAGAAGATAACCTTGGCAGCGCTCCTGGGAGGAGTTTGGCCACTATCCTAGTTTATGGCCGAACTGGCAAGGAGGACTCCTGTGACGTTGCAAGAGTTCATGGATCAAGCTGACAATTTCATCAACGCAGAAGTCAATCCTCGAGCATTGACGGAGCCAAGAAAGAAGGTGTTGGAGTGGGTGAAGAAAAGGACAAAGGTCCTGGCCAAGGCTAAGCCCCACCAGAAACCAAAGAAGTGCTCCCAAGAAAAGCGATGGGAGGAAGTCCCAGGAAGGGGACCTAGACCACGGTATGACCGGCCAACATTCACTATTCACGAGGCCAATACCTCCACCGCACAAAGGGAAGACGATTGGGGAATAGCACGGTGCTACTGCACATACCACTGGTCCACCTTGTAGAATACCGAGGACTACTTCTCCCAGTAAGGGATGAGGGAATATGCAGAACAGGAAAGGCAACGCCGCCCCCTAGCCTAGAGACTAGAGCAAGAAAGAAGAGGAAGGTCGAGAGAGAGGAGCTGGGATCGAGGCAACCAGCATAGGAGGGCAGATAGTCCTTAGCAGAGACCACCGGTAAGAGAACCACAGTAAGATTGTCCTCGTTCTCCGCTGCGGTAGGGGCCTCCACTCTTGAAAATTCAAACCATAGCAGGAGGATTTGCGGGTGGGGGCGTTACCTCCTCAAGCAAGAAAGCACTCGCCAGGCAAGCTTGGTATCACGAGGTGTACTCGGCCGAGTACCATCTCGCCAAGCATCGGAGGGGTGCCCTACCCCTGTCATCTCCTTCACAGAGGGTGACGAGGAAGGGGTTCTGTAGCCCCACGACGACATGTTAGTGGTCACTATGCCCATCACTAACTTCACCACCCGTAGAATCCTCATCGACAACATGAGTTCTGCGGACATCCTATTTTAGGTAGCCTTCACCAGAATGGGCATAGATGCTACTCGGCTGTAGTCGGCCCCTATTCCCTTGAAAGGTTTTCCGAAAGTATGGTTCAACCTGTGGGAACCATCACGTTGTCAGTCCTCGTTGGTAGTAGCCTCTGCCCCTATCATGGTTGACTTCCTAATAGTCAAGACCTCGTCGTCATACAGTGCCATTATCAAGCCTACCTTCAACAACTTAAGTACCGTCACATCGACATACCACCTCAAGATGAAGTTTCCAACTCTCCAAGGAGTGGGAGAAGTTTGAGGTGAATAGATCTTGGCATGAGAATGCTACGTCCAAGAGCTAAAGTAAAGGGATGGCGAGTCCACCGCAGACTGCACTACGGGGGGAAAATAGGCCGGGCACCATTGGAAGGGCCTTGGCTGTGACGCCCCGACTCCCACGTACAAAAACAAGGGAATCGAGACGTCAGGATGGTGACAATACGGTCACGCATCCCAACGAAATGTGCTCAAGTGTGTGTACAACATGCAAAGGTGCACAATAAAAGTCGCAGCGGATAATATAAATAAGTCAACTAAGTACCAGAAATTTAAATACAAATATTCAACACAATTTATCTTTAAAAATATACAATCATCCCAAATATAATACAAAAGGTAAATACAGTAATTGATAAAAATATAACTCACTAAACAGGAGCAATCCCAGATCACTCCTCCAACGGAGCCAAGCTAAGGCTCGTCATCATCATCTGCATCAAAATCTGCGATACCATAAAATGGTACCACAGGTAAGTATAAACAACTCTCGGGATAAAAATACATTAATGCAACCAACAATATAGCAAAATACATTTAGCCATAAAATACCATTTTTTTTCCAGAAAAATGATTATTTCCAACACACGCCAAAAATCCCATTCCGTAAAACATTTTCCCATAAAATGATTCACACAAACAACCCATTTATCGGACACTGTAGGCGGGAATCACAGGCGGGACTCTACCACCGTCCCTGCTTACCACCATCCCTACCGCGTGCACCGTAGGCGGGAATCACAGGCGGGACACAACCACCATCCCTGCTTACCACCATCCCTATCGCGTGCACCGTAGGCGGGAATCACAGGCGGGACTCTACCACCATCCCTGCTTACCACCATCCCTACAGTTCCTTTACACACAATGAATACTTAACAGAGCACTGTAGGCGGGAATCACAGGCGGGACACAACCACCATCCCTGCTTACCACCATCCCTACAGTCTCTTTTCTTTTTACTCACATGAGAATCCAATTCCAATAAACACATGAACATGTATGCAATCATGCGAAAACCCAGTTTTCTTTACAAACATGATCATGCATGCAATATGCGATGTACATGAACAAGCCATAACCAACAACCAACAACCACAATTCACAAAGCAAACAAACACACAACTCCGTCCACAATCCATCCGACCCCCGAAACTCCTCGGACTCAGTCCGGCAAAACAAACCAATTCACAGATAATATGTGTTAGTGCAAAAATATATTTAAATCACGAAAGTTCTTTATGGAAAATACTTACAGTGCAATATAACAATTTCCGAAGGATCACGAAGTTGCAAGTGGTGATGTCTGAGCAACACCACAGTGTAAAATACACTGTGGCCGCGGGTCACAGATACCCACTTTTCAACGAGGACAAACGAAGACCCAAAAATGGTAGGGTAGGGCCTAGAGAGGTCGGTGAAGCCAATGGTGGTGGTGGTTTGCCGTGGGTGGCGGCGCAAGGGGTGATTTTAGGCCAAAAATGCACAAATTGGAAATAGGCTTAGTGGGGCTTCACCGGTGACGGATCGGAGCTGGGGTTGGGTCCAATGGGTTGTCAAGAGGTCAGGGATGAAGTGGTAGGAAGATGGTGGCCAATGGCGGTGCGACGGCGGCGCAACGGCGGAAAGAGTGCCGCGGCTTCGTGGGCTTCGTGGGGGCTAACGGCGGCACGAACGGAGGTGATATTGGTGGGTTGAGGTCGCCGGCGGCTGGGGAAGCTAGCGGGCTGGGCGGTGAAGGCCACCGCCGGCTCACGGCGGCGCTGGCGTGAAAGTGGCCCGCGGCTTCGTGGGGTGCGTGTGGGCTACCGGCGGCGAGGTAGGGGCTGAGATTTGGGGGGTGAGGTCGCCGGAGGGAGGGGGAGCTGGTCGGCCGGGCGGTGTCGCGCACGGCGGCGCGACGGCGGCGGGCTGGGGGAGAGGAAGAACGGACGGAGAGAGAGGGAGGGAGAGGGAGTTGCGCGCACGGGGGAGGGGAGAAATAAGGAAGAAGAAAAAAAGAAAAGAAAGAAAAGAAAAGAAAAGGAGAGGAAGAAAAATAGAGGGAAAAGAAATGAGGTCCAATCCTCATAACTTGTAGGTAAGGCATGTATGGTTTTACCAAGGAGAAAATGTCCCACACGCCACCCCCCAAAAATGTCCCTTCCCTATGCAGTCTAAGTGAGGAACTCCGAGAGGCATTTCGACAATAGGGAAAGGAGAAGAAGAAATCTTGTCACTTATCATCCATGCAAGGGTTTTGGATGCAACCAAGAAGGGAAGTGAAAGGTCTCATATATAAAGAAAAGGGTTCACACCTAGGGGGCTTTTCCCTTTCCATTTTTTGGATTTGCATGAGCTTCCACTCTCTCCACACAATTCTCCCATGTTCATTTGAAAGTTCCCACGTTTTCTTGTATTTTCTTTCCAACCAAACAAGGAGGATCTTTGCAAGAGAAGGGATTTCGGCACTACCAAGGATTAGCAAGGTAAGGATCTGTTTCCTCTGAGTCTTGCACACACACAAGTCTTTTCTCAATCCAAAAATGAGATTCAGACCTCATTAGACTTTGAGAGAGATAGAGCACACTCACTTTCTACCTTTTTCTTGGGAATAACCTAGGGTTTTCATGAAAAACCTTTGAGGCCGATTAGTGAAGGGGGAGTTCATCCTCCATGTTTCGACCATCACATGTATTTTTTCCTACTTTAGGTTTTGTTTTACCTTATGAGTGAAATGAAGGGGTTTTAACCTAAAAACCATAGAAGCCGAATGGTTAAAGACCAAGTGATGCTCTAGAAATCCACACACACACTCAAGAACATGAGATAGGATTTTAGATGCTCTTTCCAATATAGTATGTTCGGATTTACAGCTTGCTAGTATTCTTTACGAGGATTTTGTACGTATTCACTCAACTTACTCTTGGTTAACATTTGTATATGATTGTGTAAATCCTTCCATAATTATGATTGCTTTGTTTGTTATCTCTTGGTTGTTTGCTTGAATATGATAATATGATCTTGAGTAACTTTAAGGAAGGAATTATATGTCTCAGATTTATGATGAAAATGCCATGAAATATGCCTATGAGTTTCAGTTTTCACTTGTTTGAGGTTGATGGTTTATGTAATATGAAGTTTTAGTTTGATCATGGTTTGGATGTTTCGGACCTTGATAAAAAAACCTATGATTTCATGTTTTGTTTCACTATGTCTTGATTTCTATATTATATGTTTGAAGTTTGGAACATGTTTATGTGATAAATCATCATGTTTTTGTGCCTATGAGTTTCGGCCCAAGCAAGTTTTCATGGTTCCATGTACATGATTTGATATCTCTTATGGTTTATATTATCATGCTATGAAATGCATATGTTATGCCTGGTTGTTTCATGCACGGCATTTCATGTCATATGTCAGGTATTAGTAAGCATGTTTAAGTCTCATGTCACATGCATTTGGGAAAGAAGTGTTTTTGAAAAGTGTTTTTAAAGAAATGGTTTTCAAAGAAAAAGTTTAAAAGTTTTATCATGACCCCAAGTGTTAGGGCAGGGGAATGTCCTAGTGGAACTCCTCTGTCTACTCTTGAGTGCTTAAGAATGGAGTGGTAACCCCTAGGTCGATAAAGTATCGTCGACAAGTCTCGAGTTGATTCTTTTTAAAGGATACCAGAACTAGGAAGCACCTAACACTAGTGGGTGCATAAGGCATGTAACCTGAGAAGTAAGGTTGGGTTAATATGAATCTCTATTTATGACATATTCATTACGGTGCAAAAACTATTGATGGTGCGGTAACTAGCAGGAACACACAGTGCTAAGGGGAAACGTGTTGTATCCACTCTCTGAATAAGAATATGAGCATAAGTGCTAGGAATCAATTGATGCAAATCTTATAATATATTCTGATAAGGCAAGTTTTGAATAAGTTCACGCGAATAAGAAAAAGTTAAGAAATTTTTATGAAAAGCTTAAGTCTCTGTTACAAGTCTTTTGATAATGGTCAAATGCATAAGTCAGTTTTGTTCAAAGGCATAAGTCAAGTACATGTCCATGCACACATATCATGATATACCTTTTGTATACATGTGTTAACTGTGGTATGTTGTGTGATTACTTGTTGAGATTTCTTGAAATCTCATTGTGGTAGTTTCTACTACCATTCCCCAACCAGAATAGTAGAAGTTGTAACAGGTACCGCAGATACCCAGGAAACATGAACTTGGATGGTTCTCTGATAGAGGATGAGTATACTGTTCAAGCTCATCAAGACTACACTGCAGATGTATTAATTCATATAGCTAAGCTTCTCAGGGAGATCTTACATAGTATTAGTGAGACCGAGATTGATGCTACGATCTATCAACCCTCTAAGAATTTGAGGTTTTGGTGGAATATGGATCAATTGTCTATGTCCTTAGAGTGAGCCTCTAAAGCCTCGGCTGACGTAACGGCAATAGTAAGGGAATTAGGTCTGATACCACCCAAGCCTTAGCAATCCTTTGGGGTCTTTTGGTGTCTATCTCCTAATGGGACAATGGTTATGAGGAGCATGGGAGTTTAAGTATTTTGGAAAAGAAAAAAAGAAAAGAAAAGAAGGCAACAGTTCTTATGGCCAGCTTTTGTGGATCTATGTTATTTTTGAGGAAATCTTGTGTTTTGGAAATTTAAACTAAGTTTCATGATTTTGGGATATAACGCCTTTATGGCTCATGCTTATGTTTGGATAATGTTTTTAGGTTATAAAATTAGTATGGTGCCATGTGCTTTGCAATTGCTTATTGTGTTGCTTAGTTTATCCGACTTTTATAAATTTTTCCGCTGCTATGCTATTGCATACTGCTAGTATACTTAGGTACATAGCATATTATCTATTATGTACGAGGGGTGTGTAGTCTTGTATTATATGTCCCGACATCTCAGTCACTGTCCAATCCCAAGCGAGGGCTGGGGGCGCCACATGGGGGCGCCACATCAGGTCTTGGATCTCGGTGGCCAACACCATCAGGGATGCAGCCTATTCTTATGGTTACAAGGAGGGCCTTATCCAGCTGTGTGAGCACCTACTCCAGAATCATGGGTTGGACTAGCATGCTCTAGACTTGGCCTCCCTTCTGCTAAATGCTGAAGCACAAGATTATGTTAAGAACTTTGAGAAGGCAGGGTATCCTTCGTATACCACAGGTGCTCCTCCGCCTCCTCCTCCGCAGTGATCGGCTTGGGCAATATATATATATTTTTTCTAGCTTTGTAGGGCCTTTGTATAGCGCTTTCTATTTTCGTTTCTATAAGAGTTGTATACTTTGTTGATGAAATGAAATTGAAATATGTCTCCTAACCATTTGTGTCTTACTTTTTGTCTATTTTCACGGTGAATCTCAACTCTCCTTCTCTTTCTTTTCTTTGTTGGGGGGTAGGCAAGTCAAGAGACTTGGCCTTACCCCATAGTGAGTCTAGAGACTCTACTTTGTTAGTCGCGAGTCAGGTATTGTTGAGAGCTAGGGATCTGGAGCCCGACCTGGACCCTGTGGCGAGTCTAGGTACTCGACTTTGTTGGATAAGGGTTGGCAAGTCAAGAGACTAGACCTTACCCCATAGTGGGTCTAGGGAACTAACTTTGTTAGTCACGAGTCAGGTTTTGTCGAGGGCTTATGATCGGGTGCCCGCACTGGACTCCACGGCGAGTCTAGGAGCTCAATTTTGTTGGACCCGGGGGGCAGGGGTCGGCAAGTCAAGAGATTTGGCTTTACCTCACAGCGGGTCTAGGGACCCGACTTTGTTGCGAGTCTAGGGATTCGGTTTTGTTGGACGGGAGGTCGGCAAGTCAAAAGATTTGGCCTTACCCAACAACGAGTCGAGGGATTTGACTTTGTTATGAGTCTAGGGATTAGGTTTTGTTGGACGGGGGGTCGACAAGTCAAGAGACTTGGCCTTACCCCTCAGCGAGTCTAGGAACCCGACTTCGTTCATCGCGAGTCAAGTCTTCTCAAGGGCTTGGGATCACTTGAACCCTGTGACGAATCTAGGGACTCAACTTTGTTGGTGGGGGGTCGGCAAGTCAAGAGACTTGGATTTACCGCAGAATGGATCTAGGGACCCGACTTTGTTGCGTGTCTAGGGACTCGATTTTGTTGGACGAGGGGGTTGGCAAGTCAAGGATTTGGCCATACCTTGCGGCGGGTCTGGGGACTTGACTTCGTTGTGACTCTAGGGACTCGACTTTGTTGGACGGGGGATCGGCAAGTTAGAAGACTCGGCCTTATCCCTCAGAGGTCTTGCGAGGGCTCGGGATCCACAACATTACCTGAACCTTGCAGTGAGTTTAGGGACGGACTTTGTTAGTTTACGACAAGGGATTTGAGATAAGCATTCGAGCATTTTCATTCATAAAGCAAGTTTACATTGTTCATAGAAAATATTGCCTCACACCCTTACACGTAGTACGTCTTCAGATGTTTGGCTTTCCAGGAGTGGGGGAGCTCATTTCCTTGACTATCTTTGAGGCGGTAGGAGTGGAGTCGATTGCTTGCAGTTACCACATATGGGCCTTCCCATTGCCGTCCCAGTTTTCCTTCCTCTTGGGTAGTAACTCCGGTTGGCCATAGCACCAAGTCGCTCACTTTAAAGGAGCGCAGCTTGACTTGCTTGTTGAAGTATTGCTCTGCCTTTTGCTTGTTACCTGCTGTTCGCGTAGCCGCCTCTTCTCTTTTTTCTTCCAACCAATCCAATTGCTCTGCTATCCTCTCTTTATTGGCATCTGGGTCAAAGTGCTGAAAGCGGAAAGTGGGCATGCTGACCTCTATGGGGATTACGGCCTCGCTCCTGTATGTGAGAGCAAATGATCTTTCTCTGGTGGGGGTTCGGATACTTGTTTGGTACACCCATAGTATGCTCGAGAGTTCTGTGGCCCACGCTCCTTTGTGCATCCCAAGCTTCTTCTTCTTAAGGGTGGAGAGGATGGTCTTGTTGGTTGCCTCAGCTTGGCCGTTAACTTGTTGGTGTCCTAGATAGGAGTACTTCGCCTTGATTCCACACTTTGCACACCACTTCTGGTAATGTGCACAGTCAAACTATCTTCCATTGTCTAATATGAAGCTCTAAGGTATGCCAAACTGCCAGAATACAAACTTCCACATGAGCTTCATGATGGTTCGAGAGGTGATGCTTGTTAGGGTCTCTGCTTCAACCCACTTCATGACGTAATCAATAGCAATGACGAAAAACTTGGCTCCTCCCCAGTCTGTTGGGAACAGGCCGATGAGGTCTAGGCCCCACTGGGCAAAAGGCTAGGTGGTAGTGATCGACGTCAGTTCCTCCAGTGGGCAGTGCAGCACTGTCTTGTGCTCTTGGCACTTTGAGCATTTTTTTGCGAAATTCTCCGCATCTTTGAGGGAGTGAGGCCAATGGTACCCAGCTCGGGTCACCCTTGCGGCCAGTGCTTTTCCTCCTAGGTGACTCCCACAGATTCCTTCATGGATTTTGGCCAGCACATACTGCGCCTTATTCGGCGAGAGGCATATAAGGAGTGGCTTGAAGAAGCCTCTTTTATACAAGATCCCTTCCAATAGGGTGAACCGAGCTGCCTTGTTTCTAACCTTCCACGCTTTGTCTGGGTTACTTGGTAGTTTGCCCTCATGTGGGAAATTCCTAATATTTGTTGCCCATTCTGGGGATGCTGGCGCGGTGACAGACACCTCTCGTCCAATGGATGGGGCGTCGACCATTTTGACTATAGTGTGTTCCGGGAGGGGTAGTTCTTCCTATCCAAATGCGGCCTGAGCAAGCCGGTCTGCTTTTTGGTTCTCTTTTCTTGGGACCTACTGGATTTAGAAGTAGAGGAAGAAGTCGTGCTTATTGTAGACGATCTGGAGGTACTTCTACAGCCTTTCTCTTTTCGTAGCGAACTGACCAAGTACCTGGCTAACGACTACTTGGGAGTCAGCCCTTACTTCTATCTCCTCTGCTCCTCACAACCGTGCAACCGACATCCCGGCCAAGAGTGCTTCGTACTCGACCTCATTGTTTGTCACTTTGAAGGTGAGTTTGACAACATAGTTGTGCTCATCTCCTTGCTCGGTCACTATGTGCAGCCCCACACCTCCACCACCCCGACTAGATGAACCATCTACGTAGACTTGCCAGGGCTTTCCTTGAGGTGCAATTGGGACTTTCTCTGGGAAGCTGGTGAACTCTGCAACATAGTCTGCTAGCACCTGTCCTTTGATCCTTGCGCGGGGTAGGTATTCCATGTCAAACTCGCTGAGCTTGATTGCCCACTTGGCGAGGCGTCCTGAGGTATCTGTCTTCTGTAAATTTTATTGAGGGGAAGGTTGGTGAGTACCTTTACTGGGTGGGCCTAGAAGTATGGCCTCAATCTTCTTGCGGCAATGACTAGGGCGAACACCAACATCTGGGTTCGCAGATACCTAGATTTGGCACTGCGGAATGCTTGGCTTGTGTAGTGGACCAGCCATTGTCCTTCCTTCGTTTCACGTACCAGTACTGCTGACACAACGTGCAGGGACCCGGCTAGGTACACGGTCAGATCCTCCCTTGGTTTTGTTTGACTAAACAACGGGGGGTGGCTCAAATACCTTTTAAGGTCAATGCAGGCCTCCTCACAGGTTGCATCCCAAAAATAAACAAGCTAGCAAACACCAAAAATAAAAATCATACACTAATTACATCCCAAAAATATATTATATGTTGGATGGAACATAAAAAAGTCAAACAAAAACTAAAACTATCTATCTAGTAAGTAGCTCAAAATCATTATGTAAGGAAGATATGTGTCCCTCCATCTCATGAAGCTTCTCTATGATGGGCTCAACGATCTCCTTGCTCAAAAGTCAGTGATGCTCCTCGAGCAGAGATCGCACCTCATCAAAAGTAGCCCCAGCAGGCTGCCTCTAAACACCAGCATGAGTAGAAGCTAGATTGCCACTATCTTGTGTTGCTGGAATATTAACTTGAGTCTTCCGCAAGTGACTCTCGCTCTTGTTGAATGTCATCATGTTAAGAGGCCCAATCTGTGGCTGCCTCCTCTCAGTCATTTGCACATTAACCCCTAATGGAACTAGTAGGTTAGAGATCATCAGTGCAAATGGTAGACTGTCTCCACTAGAATATTGCGACTCAGATCGAATTCGGTGGAAGAAATATAATGGCAGATCAATCGGCTCTCCTCGAGCTATTCGTAACATAAATCTAGCTCATTCGATGCCAAAATCTGTCTTGTGTTCCTTGGATTGATGTCAGTGGAAACAATTAAATTTAACATTCTAAAAAATGTTGTACAGCCTACCTGATGCCATCATATGGAGGAGCCGAAGCAATATGCATCATCTGACCAACCTCATCGCCTGTGAGACCGTCATCTGCTGGAGCGTCATTCTCACTATCACTCTCCCTATCTGTCCTTGTAGCCGGTGCAGGGTATGCGCCCATCACATGTGGGATACCAATAAAATCAGAAATAATAGAGGGTGAGATAGAAATACTCACTCCCCAAACGGTAAAGGTAAAGGTATCCACATCAGCCTCCATCTCCCCCATAGTAAAGTAGAATTCACCGACCATGTCTGGATAGGCAACACCCCTCTGCTGATAGATCGGTGCCCATCCCCAATCGGTGATGATGGAGTATATGCTCTATTCATCCCAAGCAATATCGTGAAAGTCATCTAGAATAATCTCCCGCTCAAATAATATCGGTATCCCTGGCTGAGCACTAGGTTCTCCGCTAGGTTGGCCGGCTTCTCTCCCACTTTTTGTAATTTGGAATGTGATTTGAGTTCAAATTTAATAATTGTAGGAGTTGGTTTACTAGTTAGGTGATGGAATTTAGAGTTATTTTTATATGCAATTCAACCTTAGACCCATTCGAGAGTTGTGGTCAAATATTCTCTTAAAGAATATTTGGGTAGAACTCTCGAATTATCCAAAGTGGACAGTTTGAGATTCTATCATCTATATGGTAGATATACTCAGTTTAAACTCTTGTGTTAGTCAATTAAAATTTTGGTTCAGTGTTTTCTTACATTCTTCGGGTATGTGGTCTGTAAATTTCTAGGCCCATGAATAGGGTCGACGACTTATTGTGACTAGCATACTTGGAGAATTGTAGGAAAATGCTGCCGAACTTTTTATTAACATTAGAGTTTTGGATTGACTATATATGCGATATAGATGATAATCTCTCAAATGGGATAGTACCAACTACCTTATAAAATAGATGGTAAACATGTATGAATATAATCTTGATAGTGTTTATCCCATGAATTGGGTTTTTTTGATAGACAGTCGACTAGTAACGGAAAGACAATGGATAAGAGTTGGATACTATTGCGAGATAGACTTGGGCGAGACTATAAGGAGTATGCACAAGGGGTGAAGGTTTTTATAGAGTTTGCTCGCATGAGTGTTAACAACCGAGGTTTTATAAGATATCCGTGCAAGAAGTGCAAACATCTTAGTTCTTATAATTTGGTGGTAGTAGAGGAGTATTTATTTGTAAATGGAATCGATCCTAAATACACACCTTGGGTCTTGCATAGCGAACCATTTCTTAAAAGAGTTAGATTTAGCAGTCAGTCCAATCAAATGGAGGAAGGTAACAACCTCGACATGGACGACATAAATGTGCATGCTTCTGATGACAATGATGATAATGGAGAGGATATAACTCAGATGTTAGACGATCTGGGTGTAGGAATATTTAGTACGAGGATGGAGAAGGAACATCTACACAATCATTTGAGGGAAATGGAAACTTTGGAAGAGTGTGGGAGGATGAACAACAAGAGTTGTACGAGTGGTGCACCCGTCATAGCAGGTTGTCTTTCACAGTGAGGCTGCTACATATTAAGTCTATTTGTCATATTTCTGGCTAGGCCATCGAGATATTGTTAGAATTATTTAAAGAGGCTCTCCCTTAAGATAACGTAGTACCTCGTAATTTTTATGAAGCAAAGCAAAGCAATTGAAGAGAGGGCTAGGATTTTATTATAATATCATCCACGTTTGTAAAAATGATTATGTTCTCTTTTAGCAGTAATATGCATAATTTGATTTATGTTTAGTGTGTCATGAGCCAAGATGGACATCCGATAAGCGTAATGTACCCCAAAAGGTGTTAAGACATTTTTCGTTGATTCCTCGATTTCAGAGATTGTTTACGTCTTGGTTGACTTCAAAATATATGTCTTGGCATCACACAAAAATAGTCCAAACTGAAAACTTCCTCTCGCATCATGCAGATTCTTTACAATGGAAGAAATTTGACGTCAAGTATCCATGGTTTGCCGAAAAACCTTGCAATGTACGTCTTCGTTTAGCAACGGATGGTTTTAATTCATTTGGTAAATATGAGCACTTTTCATAGTACTTGACCTGTCATATTAATGCCCTATAACTTGTGACCTTGGAAGTGTATAAAGGATCCGTATTTTATGATGACTCTACTGATATCAGGGCCAAGGTCATCAGGGAACGAATTAGATGTGTATCTGCAACCACTGATTGCAGAGTTGAAAGAGTTGTGGGATCAAGGTGTCAATACATATGATGCGGCCTAGTTGCGGGAGTTCGAAATGCATGATGCAATGATGTAGACAATAAATGATTTCGCAGCATATGGAAACTTGTCTGGGTGGAGCACAAAAGGTAAAATGGCTTGTCTTGTTTGCAATAAAGATACATAGTCTTAGCGGTTGACAAATGGTAGGAACTTATGTTTCATGGGACACCGTCGATATTTACCACATGATCATAAAATGGCATTCAAATAGAACGATATTTGATGAAAGGGTTGAGCTTAGATCATCACTGTCAAAGTTGTCTGGGAATGATATTATCGCGCAGTTGGGAATGTATCTAGAAAATAGATTTGTGAAAGATGTAAGAGTTTTAAAGAGAAAACGACAAGCAGCGAAGTTGAGTTGAACAAAAAAAAGTATTTTTTTTTAGCTGCCATACTAGTCTACCTTGACATTGTGCCACAATTTAGATGTTATGTACATTGAGAAAAATATATGTGAGAATATATTGGGCATTCTGATGTCAATAGAAGGGAAGTCAAAAGATAAAATTAACTCTAGTAAAGATTTAAAGGAGTTGGGGATAAGACCGGAGTTGTATTTTCAAGATAATGAGTCATCAGCCTATATACCCATTGGATGGTATACATTTTCAAATGATCAAATTACCTGATGGCTATGCTTCAAACATGTCAAGATGTGTTCGAACAAATGATTGGAAAATAATTGGTCTCAAAAGTCATGACTATCATGTATTTTTATAGCGTCTGTTGCCGATTGGTGTGGGTGGAAAGCTTACTTGATATGTTCGTACTGCTCTCACAGAATTATGTGAATTTTTCATAGACATTTGTAGTAGAATGTTGAAAGTTGATGCATTGTTAGAAATGGAAACTGACATTGCAGTGATATTGTGCAAATTTGAGAGTTTGTACCCACATTCTATTGACATCAGAGTGCCTAATATATTCTCACAATATATTGTGCAGCTACCTCGTGAGGCTTTAGTCACTGGCCCGGTTCAATATAGATGGATGTATCCTATTGAACGGTTTTTGGAAAAACTTAAGCGATCTGTGGGGACTAAAGCTCTTTCGGAAGGTTTGATTGTAGAGTCATACATTGATAATGAGTGGCATACCTTTTGTTCAATGTATTTCTATAGGGTTGATACTAGATTTACGAGACCGGATCGAAATTATGAAGGTGGACAAATGGGAGTCTCATCGGCATTTTACGTGTTTTCTCAGACCGTACGTCCCATAGGTGCACAAGGGGGCTATGACCTATGTGGGCAAGAGTTTGAAAGAGCTCAATGGTATGTATTGAATAACTGTGCAGAGATTGACCACTACTTGAAGTTAGTGATGATCCTCTAAATCAATAGTATTTTTAAGTTTAGGTATAATAATATAGTATGAATTACATTAATAGTTCACATGAACATGTGCAACGAACATATACAACTATTTCGCACGAATGGTGTAATTGATGTAGAAAAGATGCACGAAAAGGAATTCACCTCGTGGTTTGAACAAAAGGTATTACTGTAAAGCCTGATCTAATAATACGAATTTCATAACACTAAACTCCACTTTTTTTTCTATCTAACATTTATATAACTAAAAAAATATTTATTGATGTAGATTGTATCCAAATATGGTAAAAATTCTGAAGAAATCTCACCAGAACTGTATGCTCTGGCACGTGGTCCATCCAAGCGGGCCAACCAATACTTAGGATGTTTGGTGCGTGGGTATAAATTTCACACAGCTAATATAGAATGATATAGGAAAACTCAAAATTATGGGATCGTAGTCGAAAGAAGCCATGTGGATAATAACATTGATTTCTACAAAATTGTGGAAGATATCATAGCGTTAAAGTACGTCGAGGGATATATGGTCTGGTTATTTAAATGTAATTGGTGGGATGTCTCAAATCCTAGGTTCGGAGTGCTTAACGATAAATCTTTTGTGAGTGTCAATACATCTTGCATATGGTATGAGAACGATCATTTCGTTCTCACTTACAAAGCAAATCGAGTTTTTTATTTAGATGATCCATAGTACGGGAACCCTTGGCGGGTAGTGGAGAAGTTTGCGTCAAGAAATGTATATGATTAGATTCCAGAGGTAGATGAACCACATGAAGAAGTTGATAGTCCAGCAAATGAAGAAGCCTATCAAGAAAACGAATCGGTCATAAATCTATTTGTTGATCTAAGCCAATATAACATGGCCTCATTGCGTAGCGAAGATGTTCAACCTGAATAATCGAGGGTGAAATATTGGAAGAACATGAATCAACTGAAGTGTATTATGAGGATGAGGGCGACTAGTCCAACAACACTGATAGTGAATGAATTTCAAACAGATATTTGTGTAAGTATCATTATTGTAAATATCCGTAATGTTTGTTCGAATAATAATTTATTACAATTTCAAACAGATATGCCTCCCAAGTGCAAAGTAAACACGTGTGTCATCCCATCCATTACCGACTCTCCATGTGGTTCACCTACCATCAATAGTGGGCCAACATTATCAAGCCCAAAACAAGGTATAGTATATCAAATAAAATACCACATTTAATGCTTGATTTAAGTAATATATATTTATAAAATACAAATAATTTAATTAAAATATATGCTTTAATTACTGTATATATAGCTACTGTAAGCCAGTGTCGAGGTCGAGGAACTACGAGGGGTGTTTGTATAGAGAAAGTAAGGAAAGTGGGTAAAATTAAAGTTGATATTCTTGATGATCACACCGGTGGCTCCAGAGATTCAGTAGTGTGGCTTGCTTTTTATGTTGGTACGCTTACTTGCACATATGCATCGATGGCAACATCCACCTGGTCTAAAGTTTCCTAAGATGTGAAAGACCACATAAAAAAATATTTCTTGGTAATAAGCTACAATCCAAGAAACTAAGAATAACATATTAATTTAAAGTTACTGTGTATTTATACTAATTGTTTATAATTTTTGAAAGGACAAGTTTGAACTTAAATTTTGGCTGATGAGAGGATCAACAAACGGTTGAGGAAATGATGTCGAATGCATTCTGGAGGTTCAAATTTCGATGCCATACACACTATTAGGAGTTCAGTACCCCACCAGAAGCTCCAAAATTCATTCCATGCAATGCCACCAAACGAATGGGAGAAAGTTTGTGATAGATTTGAAGATCTTGCTTCCCAAGTAATTTTGCTGTTATCTTTTTTTAATAGTATATGATATATGTATTAAACATATAGACATAATATTTTTTTTAGCAACGGAGTACTGTGAACAAAGCAACTAGATCAAAATTAACGATACACTATCATGCGAGTTCTTGATCTTTTTATCGTTTGTCTAAGAAAATTGTAAGTTATTTTAGTCCCCGTTAAATATTAACATATAATACACTTTTCTGATTTAAGTTCTAATATAGATTTTCCTTTTTTAGGAAGAAAAAAGTCCTTTTGACTTTGATCTGACCCAATTGTATGATAAAGCACATAAAAGTGATGATGGTGCTTGGACTAATCCCGAAGCAGAGACAAATTATGTAAGTTTAAATTTATTTAATTTCATTGTCTAATAATATTTTTGTTTAGTATACTAATTTTAATTTTTAATTTTTTTTGTAGGACAACATGATATCTCTTAAGGAAACTGTTATGGATCTATCTAATGAATCATCTGTCATTGATGCTTAGATACTTTCTCAAATTTTTGGATCACGTTTTGGATATTTGAAGGGCTTAGTATTTTGCGTGAAGCCATCCTCAACATCATGATCATCTTTTGGAAGCAGATCAAATGATGACAAGACTAAAGAATTAGAGGAAACAATACTTGAGATAGAACGATTGAGATCCAAGGAGAAAGAGTTGCTAACCCGATTATATCAAGTAGCAGATTTAGAGGCAAGATTAGAAGAGAACATGCAAAGGAGACTGGGGATGTAGGTACAAAATGTTGTGTTTGAACAACTGCAATCAATTATATCCCAAAACTCTATGCCACCACCACAATTTTAAAATTTATTTTTTCATTAATTGTATTTCTATTATGATGTTGCAAAACATTTGAACAATTGTGATGTTTGAATTATAATTTGTGTAATATTAATATAGTATTTTTAATTAAATTTTGTTCTATATGATTAATACCGTTCGAACGGTACATAACTAGTTTGAACTATATATTATCATTAATAAATTCATTCGAATAAAATATAACCCATTCGAAAGACAATCGAGAAATACAGTCTAAACAATCGTTCAAATAATAAAATATTTCTTCAAACAATATTAATATGCAAAACCCCATTCGAGCGGTCAGAATGATCAAAAATAAAATGTATGTTCGAACTGACAGAATTTATGTTCAAACACAAGTCATTTAAAAGCTTTATTAGTTCGAACGCATAAAATCTATTCAAACACTCCATCCGTATGAACATGATCAAATGTGGTTATTAGTTCGAATCAAAATTTCATATTGTTCGAATGGACGTGTCGGTTTGAACTGAAATCTTTCCATTAGAATGGGTTTTGGAGACGAAATTGGTTCGTCTAATTTGTAAAAATTTCATTCGAACAGTTTCGACTGGTTCCTCCCAATTTCGTCCCTAAAAATCATTTTTTGACATAAAATTCAACTTTCGTCTCTAAAAATCTTTTAAGACAGGCTTTTTGAGACAAAATAGATTCGAAATTATTGTGAGAGAAGTTTTGAATATAGACTTTTTCTAAAAAAAAAAAAAAAGAAAAAAGGTTTCACAAATAAAAAAAGGTTTTTTCATGCTTTTTCAATGGAGGTTTAGTTTTTGTTCACTTTACATATTTTAAAAAGTAAAAAAATTAAAAAATGTGTAGTGTGTAATATTGGGAATGATAAGCATAATTTTTCGTACTTTTTTATAAAATGATTGTGCAGAACTTGTCTATTGAAACTTATGCCACCTAGCACTTATCTCACCTTTCATTTACAATCCTATCATGTGCCATTGATTCCAATTGTCACAACCATCAAGGTCATCTGAAAAGAAAAAAGATTGGATAAAGGGGTGAGTCCACTGACTTTGTAATCAATAAGTATATACTAGTTTGTAAATATGAGTCAGTTACAAAATGTAGAAATAGTCCGTTCTAAAAAGTTTGGTAGTCGTATTTTCATAAGAATTTCATTACAATAGTAATAATATATACAAAAGACCTCATGCACAAGCATAACTGAAATAATATCATAAATAGATGTCATGTTTACCCCCATGGCAGGATTGTGCATGTTTGAAGTTAGCCAAGTATAACATAAATTATTGTTTTGTCACCAAACTAATGCACTCAAAACAAATATCATATTTACCCTGGTGGTAGAATTGTGCATTTTGTGGATAGCCAAAAATGCATAACAAAGAAACCACTATTATGACCCGTGATCTGGTTGGAGGCAAATATTATATCTCGTGGAAAGACCTTTAATCAGTACAGGACATAAGCTTATGTCTCAGGGTTTTCATATGCAACATCATATTATAATAGAGTATTGAGAAGATACATATCATATAATCGTATAGCATACTTCATATTCACATTTTATGCAGTAAACAAATTGAGCACAAAAGATGATCATGTCTACATCAGTCATGATAAAATGTTAGATTTCAGAGGTTCAGACATAGAGAATAGTGTAACACCCCGTATTTCAGTGTATTTTTACTGAAGGATTATTTTTGATTGTTCAAAAATTTATCATCCAATTAACACCTGTGGCGTCCCCAATCCCCCTTATATAAATACACAGGGATCGAGACACCAGGATGGTGACAACACGGTCACACATCCCAACGAAGTGCCAGTGTGTGTACATGCAACAGTGTACAAATAAAATAACGCAGCGGATAGTCAAATAAGTACCAGAATTTAAATACAAATATTTAACACAATTTATCTTTAAAAAAAATAAATATACAATCATCCCAAATATAATACAAAAGGTAAATACATAAATTGATAAAAACCCATAACTCACTAAACAGGAGCAATCCCAGATCACTCCTCCAACGAAGCCAAGCTAAGGCTCGTCATCATCATCTGCATCAAAATCTACGATACCATAAAATGGTACCACAGGTAAGTATAAACCAAACAACTCTCGGGATAAAAATACATTAATGCAACCAACAATATAGCAAAATACATTTAGCCATAAAATATCATTTTTTCCCAGAAAAATGATTATTTCCAACACACGTCAAAAATCCCATTTTGGCCCAAAATAACCGTAAAATATTTTCTCATGAAATGATTCACATAAACAATCCATTTATCGGACACTGTAGGCGGGAATCGCAGGCGGGACTCTACCACCGTCCCTGCTTACCACCATCCCTACCGCGTGCACCGTAGGCGGGAATCACAGGCGGGACTCTACCACCATCCCTGCTTACCACCATCCCTACAGTTCCTTTACACACAATGCATACTTAACAGACCACTGTAGGCGGGAATCACAGGCGGGACACAACCACCATCTCTGCTTACCACCATCCCTACAGTCTCTTTTCCTTTTACTCAAATGAAAATCCAATTTCCAATAAACACATGAACATGTATGCAATCATGCGAAAACCCAGTTTTCTTTATAAACATGATCATGCATGCAATATGCGATGTACGTGAACAAGTCATAACAAACAACCAACAACCACAATTCATAATGCAAACAAACACACAACTCCGTCCACAATCCATCCGACCCCCGAAACTCCTCGGACTCAGTCCGGCAAAACAAACCAATTCACAGATAATATGTGTTAGTGCAAAAATATATTTAAATCACGAAAGTTCTTTAAGGAAAATACTTACAGTGCAATATAATAATTTCCGGAGGATCTCGAAGTTGCAAGTGGTGATTTCTGAGCAACACCACAGTGTAAAATACACTGTGGCCGTGGGTCACAGATACCCACTTTTCAACGAGGACAAACGAAGACCCAAAAATGGTAGGGTAGGGCCTAGGGAGGTCGGTGAAGCCAATGGTGGCGGTGGTTTGCCGTGGGTGGCGGCGGAATGGGCGGTAGAAGACCAAAATGCCCAAATCGGAAATGTAGATGGTGGAGCTTCACCGGTGACGGATCGGAGGTGGGGTTGGGTCCAATGGGTTGCCAAGAGGTCGGGGATGAAGTGGTAGGAAGATGGTGGCCAATGGTGGTGCGACGGCGGCGCAACGACGGAAGGAGTGCCGCGGCTTCGAAGGGCTACTGGTGGTTAACGGCGGCACGGATGGAGGTGAAGTTGGTGGGGTGAGGTCGCCGGCGGCTGGGGAAGCTAATGGGCTGGGCGGTGAGGGCCACCGTCGGCTCACGGCGGCGCTGGCGTGAAGGTGGCCCGCGGCTTCGTGGGGGGCGTGTGGGCTACCGGCGGCGAGGTAGGGGCTGAGATTTGGGAGGTGAGGTCGCCGGAGGGAGGGGGAGCTGGTCGGCTGGGCGGCGGCGCGACGGCGGCGCGACGGCGGCGCTGGGAGGAGACGATGGAAACGGGCGGAGGAGAGGAGAGAGAGAGATCGCGCGGGAGAGGAGAAAATAAGGAAGAAAAAGAAAAGAAAGAAAAGAAAAATGAAGGAAAGAAAAATGGAGGGAAAAGAAATGAGGTCCAATCCTCATAACTTGGGCCACAAAAAAGATCCAACGGAGACGATTTTAAAATCACAAGTTAAATAAAATAATTTAAACGTAATGGTAAAGTCAAATTGAAATAATTAAATCCCACGGTAATTAATTTAAATATTAAAAGCAATTTAAATGCATAACAATAAATAAATATTTGGAAAGCACATAAAAAATAATTTTCACCAAATTAAAATTATAGAAATAAACTTACTAAAAATCCAACCAATTTTAAAATAAGATGATAAATTTTTGAACAATCAAAAATAATCCTTCAGTAAAAATACACTGAAATACGGGGTGTTACATCCTCCCCTCCTTAAAATAAAATTTCGTCCTCGAAATTTGTAGGGCCAATCATCACTCTAGAGCAGGATACCAAATACAACTAGAACACTCTTAAGAAAATCACACAACCTCCAACACCCAACGGGCATGGATACAACTTGCATAACTTTCCAAAACCCAAGAATAAACCACACATGGCATCCATTACGAAAGGTAAGATTAGACCCATACCTGCCGTAACTCCAGCGTCCTGAGTCCCTGGAATCTCGTCGCCAGCACTACCAGGAGTCACTGCATACACCCGAGCCTGAACTAGTTGCCTCTGATTAGTCCTACCACCGCGATGACCACCCTGATTCCCTTGGGTCCAATTAGGGCACTCACGAGCAAAGTGTCCTGTCTGACCACACTCAAAGCACTGGTTCCAACCCTGACGACACTCGCCCTCGTGGGCTCTATTACATCTACCACAAACTGGAGCTCGGCCCCCAATACGTATACCGGAAGCTGCCTGCGCTCTGGCCCCGATCCTTTGCACAAACTTCTGTGGCGACCCGGAGATGCTCCCTTCACCATCAACGTTCAGTCGCTTCTTACCCGGAGGGGAATCTACCACAGCACCTCGCTCTCGCTCAGCAATTGAGGCCACATTGACCAACCTCTGAAAGTTCTGGATTTCCAAGCATGCGACCTCCTGCGAATTTGAGGGCGCAACCCTTCTTGGAAACGTTCAGCCCGCATCTATTCCGTAGCAATGAGGTGAGGAGCAAACCGTCCAAGCTCCATAAATTTCCTTGCATACTGCTCGACAGTCATGTCTCCTTGAACCAAATTATTGAAATCCCGAGCCAATTGCCGTCTCACCGAAACAGGAAAGAATCGATCATCAAATTCTTTCTTAAAACGCTGCCAAGACACAGCAGCCAAGGATCCCAACTCCATCTCTAAAAGTGACCGCTTGGTCTCCCACCAATTTGCCGCTTCACCTTGCAGCATATAGCTCCCATATAATACCCTCTGGGCCTCAGTGCATCCACAGACTTCAAACGTTCTTTCTAGATCTTGAATCCACCTTCTAGCCCGTAATGGATCCTCTTCACCAGAAAAAGCAGGGGTCCTATGCGCTAAGAAGCGCTCATAGGTGCACCCGGTCTGCATCGCCCTGTACTGCTCTCCTTGCTGTGGACGAAAATTCTGCTGAAGAAACTCCGTCATCCTATTCAACGCCCTCGCCATGGCATAATTTCCATCACCCCTCGGTAATTCATCCTCGGGCTCATTAGCTTGCCTTCTTGGTCGAACCATTTTCCTGCCATAGCGTAACCCTTAACCCCACTATCAGCTTAAAACAAACTAAAAAATATAATTATAGTAAAATAAATTAAAATACAACCATATCACATAAAATAAAATAAAATAAAATAAAACCAACAAAATAAAATATCATAAGATAAAAGGAATAAAACAAATGAAATAGTACACGAGAAAATAATTGAAACAAGTAAAATTGCCTGCCATATAATAAAATAACTAAATAAACTAAAATAACAAAAATAAGAGAAATAAACAAACAATTAACGTACAATAAAATAAATTAAAATAATATACTCCCAACAAAATAATTTCAAATCAAAATTTTAAAATTTTCTGGTACTACACCTATGGGACATGTGATTTTACTCAGAGCCAACCTGGCTCTGATACCACCTGTGGCGCCCCCAATCCCCCTTATATAAATACACAGGGATCGAGACGCCAGGATGGTGTCAACACGGTCACACATCCCAACGAAGTGCCAGTGTGTGTACATGCAACAGTGTACAAATAAAATAACGCAGCGGATAGTCAAATAAGTATCAGAATTTAAATACAAATATTTAACACAATTTATCTTTAAAAAAAATAAATATACAGTCATCCCAAATATAATACAAAAGGTAAATACATAAATTGATAAAAACCCATAACTCACTAAACAGGAGCAATCCCAGATCACTCCTCCAACGGAGCCAAGCTAAGGCTCGTCATCATCATCTGCATCAAAATCTGCGATACCATAAAATGGTACCACAGGTAAGTATAAACCAAACAACTCTCGGAATAAAAATACATTAATGCAACCAACAATATAGCAAAATACATTTAGCCATAAAATATCATTTTTTCCCAGAAAAATGATTATTTCCAACACACGCCAAAAATCCCATTTTGGCCCAAAATAACCGTAAAATATTTTCTCATAAAATGATTCACACAAACAATCCATTTATTGGACACTGTAGGCGGGAATCGCAGGCGGGACTCTACCACCGTCCCTGCTTACCACCATCCCTACCGCGTGCACCGTAGGCGGGAATCACAGGCGGGACTCTACCACCATCCCTGCTTACCACCATCCCTAACGCGTGCACCGTAGGCGGGAATCACAGGCAGGACTCTACCACCATCCCTGCTTACCACCATCCCTACAGTTCCTTTACACACAATGCATACTTAACAGAGCACTGTAGGCGGGAATCACAGGCGGGACACAACCACCATCCCTGCTTACCACCATCCCTACAGTCTCTTTTCCTTTTACTCAAATGAAAATCCAATTTCCAATAAACACATGAACATGTATGCAATCATGCGAAAACCCAGTTTTCTTTATAAACATGATCATGCATGCAATATGCGATGTACGTGAACAAGTCATAACCAACAACCAACAACCACAATTCATAATGCAAACAAACACACAACTCCGTCCACAATCCATCCGACCCCCGAAACTCTTCGGACTCAGTCCGGCAAAACAAACCAATTCACAGATAATATGTGTTAGTGCAAAAATATATTAAATCACGAAAGTTCTTTAAGGAAAATACTTACAGTGCAATATAATAATTTCCGGAGGATCTCGAAGTTGCAAATGGTGATTTCTGAGCAACACCACAGTGTAAAATACACTGTGGCCGTGGGTCACAGATACCCACTTTTCAACGAGGACAAACGAAGACCCAAAAATGGTAGGGTAGGGCCTAGGGAGGTCGGTGAAGCCAATGGTGGCGGTGGTTTGCCGTGGGTGGCGGCGGAATGGGCGGTAGAAGACCAAAATGCCCAAATCGGAAATGTAGATGGTGGAGCTTCACCGGTGACGGATCGGAGGTGGGGTTGGGTCCAATGGGTTGCCAAGAGGTCGGGGATGAAGTGGTAGGAAGATGGTGGCCAATGGTGGTGCGACGGCGGCGCAACGACGGAAGGAGTGCCGCGACTTCGAAGGGCTACTGGTGGTTAACGGCGGCACGGATGGAGGTGAGGTTGGTGGGGTGAGGTCGCCGGCGGCTGGGGAAGCTAATGGGCTGGGCGGTGAGGGCCACCGCCGGCTCACGGCGGCGCTGGCGTGAAGGTGGCCCGCGGCTTCGTGGGGGGCGTGTGGGCTACCGGCGGTGAGGTATGGGCTGAGATTTGGGAGGTGAGGTCGCCGGAGGGAGGGGGAGCTGGTCGGCTGGGCGGTGTCGCGCACGGCGGCGCGACGGCGGCGCTGGGAGGAGACGATGGAAACGGGCGGAGGAGAGGAGAGAGATAGATCGCGCGGGAGAGGAGAAAATAAGGAAGAAAAAGAAATGAAAGAAAAGAAAAAGGAAGGAAAGAAAAATGGAGGGAAAAGAAATGAGGTCCAATCCTCATAACTTGGGTCACAAAAAAGATCCAACGGAGACGATTTTAAAACCACAAGTTAAATAAAATAATTTAAACGTAATGGTAAAGTCAAATTGAAATAATTAAATCCCACGGTAATTAATTTAAATATTAAAAGCAATTTAAATGCATAACAATAAATAAATATTTGGAAAGCACATAAAAAATAATTTTCACCAAATTAAAATCATAGAAATAAACTTACTAAAAATCCAACCAATTTTAAAATAAGATGATAAATTTTTGAACAATCAAAAATAATCCTTCAGTAAAAATACACTGAAATACGGGGTGTTACAACTAGTGCATAAAATAAGTGAGGCAATTTCAAAACAAAATATTAAGGTATTTTACAAAATCAACCTCAGTCAGTTTTATGCAAAGAGATATAAATAAATCTCTAATTATGCTTGTACTTTATATTTAAAACTTGAAATACTCGAATAACGTATACTTATCAAGCATAAAATAATTACAATCCTAAAATATCATCGCACTACAAATCATTAATATCCACACAATTTCTCCAAAAATTACACGATTGACCATAAAAATACTTCCACATCAAGAAATCTATTTTCTCTTCATTCCATCCTAAAACATCATCAACCCTAAAAGTAATATGTGACCTTGGTGTGCTTAAAAATGGTAATCCTCTCAATTTACATCAAACCCATTCCTAACATAAATTCGTAATTACACGTACATGCTCACATTAATCTTAGGCTTAGCCTGTGACCCATTGAGAGAGAGAGAGGGTGTGTGTGTGTGTGTGTGTGGATAGAGGGTGAAATCAAGAGATAGAGTGAGGGCTATAATGACATGGGTAGCGTCGAAACTAGGATTTGGTGTCTGGGGGGTGATTGTCAAAGTGTGTGGTATGTGTCAACATAAGTAATATGTGTTTTGCATGTGACTACATAATAAATAATATTTATACGTCATAAAATTGAATAAAAAAATACATTCCTATAAATTATCTTATAAGAATTTTGTTTTTAGGATTTTCTTAGTTTGCTAGAGACCTTTACAAAAAGAAAAGAAACTTAAGTATTATTTGCCCTTCAAATTAAGCATGATGACAATCTTTCATGGAATAAAATTCGTTTATTATCATCTCTGAAGTAAAATTCTTGCAATTTCTTTCTCAATATAAACTAGAAAATGACTTGCGAAAAACTCATCTTTCATTTGAGTGTGCAATCTAGTTTTTATGAGTTTCATGATAGAAAATGCTCACTTAGAAGTAGTTGTAGAAACAAGAACAGTTAATAATAGACAAATTAATCTTTCATTCAAAAAGTAAGTCTTTGACTTTTTTGAAATTGCTAGTCATCTGCATAGCTTAGATAATGTAGACATATCTTGAAAATCTGGATGCGTTAGTACATTAAGCTTATAATGCTGCAATTGAATTCTCAAAATGAATTTTTCTTTCTTAGTAAAATCATGTGGATAAAACTTCTTAACCAATTTGCATATATCTTCAATTTTAAATTATTTTGTATGCACCTTTAGAGCTTAAAATAGCACTAAGATTGAGAAGTTTCATTGTATGGTCATTAAATCTATTGTTCAATTCTTGCAATTAGATGTCTATTGTGGCATTAAATATATCAATCCTAAAATGATTCTCCATTTTTGTTAATGACTTGTCAACTTGACAATGATATTTACCTTGAGCTTTAGTTTAATGATCATTCATATTAGGAATATCAATTTGATGTTGTTCACAAAATAATTTACCATTAGCAAGCAAAGACTTCCACCCATCATCTCTTAGCTTTTGACTGAATACTTTTGTGGTTAAAACTAGGCTCATGGCATGCACAATGTCTTGAAATTTTTGTTGCAAAGATTGCCAAAGCACATTAGCAATTCTCATGATTTTCTTCATCATATATAATATCATAATAAATTCAAAAGATGTTAATATCATGTAAGCTACTTCATTCATAGATCAACATCGTCTCTTCTTTAATTTTGGAATTTTGAGAGCTCCGTGATTTGTAAACTTTCCAATTTTTTGAACTTTGGGTTTTCTTGGGTCTAGGTTTTGCCCATGGCAGTGGCCGTTGCCCATCTTGTGGGTGACGCTTTGTAGGGGACTTCGGTTCAGGGTGATGGTAGCAAGAAATCTTTCCTCCAAGTTGTGTTTGGTGTTTTAGCCTCGTCGTTCAAGCTTCAAATGCGATATCATGTGGATATCAATGGGAAACAAGGGTTCATTTTTTCTGAGAGTGATCTGACTAAGGCAGCGAATGACTTTCGTTTCACCCTGGTGTTGAAGTTTACTCGTTTTCTACCTTCCATAGATGTTATCAGACTTGCTGGATATACTTACGATTAGTTTCACGAACATCACGTTCTTGTTCGCATGAAGATGGGAAGGGACTTTGTGCATGCATGGTTGGGCTCGTGAGGGGAGATTGATTGACGGTTGTGTTTTTCAGATGTTTAGGTGGACTACGGATTTTGATTTCAGAAAGGAGTCCTTTTTGGCTCCTCATTGGATTTTTCTGCCTGGGTTGCCTTTACATATGTATAGATTGGATTGTTTGTAGATTCTTGCAACTAGGCTTGTCGTTTTTTGGGGACGGATAACACTACTCTTAATCGTACGAGGGCTACAGAGCTCGTATTTGTGTTAAAGTGGATCTGTAGGAGGAATCGGTTATGAGTTCTCCCATTTTCATTTCGAATAACACAACCATTTGGCAAGAGGTTAGTTATGAGAAGCATGGTTTTTATTGTCGAAAATGGTATCGTCAGGGGCACGCTGAGGTTTTATGTAGGGCGAGAGTCAGTCAGGCTGATCATGATGTTGTTCTGAAAAAAACAAATGGGAATGAGATTTGTAGTCATTAGGGGATTCTAGTCCTAGGGTGGTGCAAGATGAGCTGGATAATTCGACAGTGAAGGGTGCAAATGTGTAGATGGAAAATTCTAATGTGAACACTATTCTTGAAGAATGGGAGATTCGTGGGGAAAAAGATTTCAGTGAGAATATTGTGGTGAGAAGGTTGTTATTGAGAAGTCTTCTGATGTAGTTAGGACAGATTTGGCTGATGAATTGATGAGTATTAGAGAGAATAATGTGGCTTAGTGCACGGTCTTGCAAGATCATCTGAATGTGGTGGATGAATTATTAGCAATGGAATGTGTGGTGCACCATGTACTAGTATAGCATATATACTAGTACTTAATGTTATAAGTATAGCATATATTATTAGCTTATAATATATTAGTATATAAAATTAGTTGTTTTAATTATATTTTATTAATATATTAACAATACTAGACTACTATAGTATATATATTATACTAGTTCACTATGTACTAGTATAACATATATACTTATACATAGTGTTATTAGTATAGCATATATTATTAGCTTATAACATATTTGTATATAATATTACTTGTTAATTAAACTTTATTAATATATTAACAATACTAGAGTAGTCTAGTACATATACTAGTACATAGTGTATAAGTGTAGTGTACATAGTGTATTAGTATATAAAGTATATTACATATAGTGTAGTAATAATATTCTTGATGGATAATCATATATTCACAATATATAACAACTCTATTATAAAAAATAATATTATTGGATTATATAATATATATCAACTATTATATATTATATTATAAATAATATACTATTTAGTATAAATTATCAAAAATTTATTCTAGAAACGTTTGTACATACCAATATAACGTTCGAATGTCTCAAAAATTAAGTGACAAACGTTCAAACGTACAAATATGACGTTCGCATGTCTCGAAAATTAACTGACGAACATTCAAACTTACAAACAGTAACGTACGGATGGCTTTCTTGCTCATTAAGTGACGTTTGAACGTTAACACTATAACCTTCGAACGTCACGTGTATATAAGCTATTGTCCAAATGCGAAACAGAATTTCAAACAAAAGCCGTAACCCGTAAGATTCCTTCGTTACAACAGTTCACATCGCCACCAAATACATCGCCACCGCCATTAAACACTACCAAAAACGTCACAAAAGTGGTAGGCATTCCTCTTTAACCCTTAGTATGCTTTTTTATTTATTTATGATTTTTTTAATGTTTAACGGAGGTTTTGGTTTATACCGAAACCTATTGATGGCTGGACTTTCATCTTTATTTTTTGGCTACCATGAGTTGCCAATGGCCAAACAGCCACCACAGAAAACTTACTTGAAGTATATACTTCATTTTTACGGTGACTTTTGGCCACTTTCATTATGTTTGAGGTATACAGGAATGGCCGAGTCGACTTAGCTTTTTTTGTGACGCCCCGACTCCCACGTACAAAAGAATAGGAATCGTGACGTCGGGATGATGACAATACGGTCACGCATCCCAACGAAATGTGCTCAAGTGTGTGTGCAACATGCAAAAGTGCACAATAAAAATTCGCAGCGGATATTATAATAGTCAACTAAGTACCAGAATTTTAAATACAAATATTCAATACAATTTATCTTTAAAGAATTATACAGTCATCCCAAATATATTAGAAAGGCAATATATAAATTGATAAAAACATAACTCGCTAAACAAGAGCAATCTCAGATCACTCCATCAACAGAGCCAAGCTAAGGCTCGTCATCATCATCTGCATCAAAATCTGCGATACCATAAAGTGGTACCACAGGTAAGTATAAACCAAACAACTCTCGGGATAAAAATACATTAATACAACCAACAATATGACAAAATACATTTAGTCATAAAATACCATTTTTTCCAAAAAAATGATTATTTCCAACACACGCCAAAAATCCCATTTTGGCCCAAAAATATAGTTTGTCATTTTTCCAGAAAATGATTCACACAAAACAAACCATTTATCGGACACTGTAGGCGGGAATCGCAGGCGGGACTCTACTACCGTCCCTGCTTACCACCATCCCTACAGCGTGCACCGTAGGCGGGAATCACAGGCGGGACACAACCACCATCCCTGCTTACCACCATCCCTATCGCGTGCACCGTAGGTGGGAATCGCAGGCGGGACTCTACCACCATCCCTGCTTACCACCATCCCTACAGTTCCTTTACACACAATGAATACTTAACAGAGCACTGTAGGCGGGAATCACAGGTAGGACTCTACCACCGTCCCTGCTTACCACCATCCCTACCGCGTGCACCGTAGGCGGGAATCGCAGGCGGGACACAACCACCATCCCTGCTTACCACCATCCCTATCGCGTGCACCGTAGGCGGGAATCGCAGGCGGGACTCTACCACCATCCCTGCTTACCACCATCCCTACAGTCTCTTTTCCTTTTTACTCACATGAGAATCTAATTTTCAATAAACACATGAACATGTATGCAATCATGCGAAAACCCAGTTTTCTTTACAAACATGATCATGCATGCAATATGCGATGTACATGAACAAGCCATAACCAACAACCAATAACCACAATTCACAATGCAAACAAACACACAACAACTTCGTCCACAATCCATCCGACCCCCGAAACTCCTCGGACTCAGTCCGGCAAAACAAACCAATTCACAGATAATATGTGTTAGTGCAAAAATATATTTAAATCACGAAAGTTCTTTAAGGAAAATACTTACAGCACTATAATATGATTTCTGGAGGATCACGGAGTTGCAAAAGGTAGCGACTCAGCAACAACACAATATAAAATACACTGTAGCCGTGGGTCTCAAATACCCACTTTTCAACGGGGACAAACTAAGACCCAAAATTGATCGGGTAGGGCTTAGAGAGGTCGGTGAAGCCAATGGTGGTGGTGGTTTGCCGTGGGTAGCGGCGCAAGGGGTGGTTTTAGGCCAAAGATGCACAAATCAAAAATGGGCTTGCTGGGGCTTCACCGGTGACGGATCGAAGCTGGGGTTGGGTCCATTGGGTTGCTAGGAGGTCGGGGATGAAGTAGTGAAGAAATGGTGGCCGGAGGTGGCGCGACTGCGGCGCAACGGGACAAAGAATGCCATGGCTTCGTGGGGTGCGTGCGGGCTACCGGCGGTGAGGTAGGGGCTGGGATTTGGGGGTTGAGATCGCCGGAGGGAGGGGGAGCTGGTCGGCCGGGAGGTGTCGGGCACGGCGGCGCGACGGCGGCAGTCTGGGTGAAGGTGACGGACGCATGGGGAGAGAGGGAGAGAGAGAGGGAGCTGGGTCGCTCGGGGAGTGGGGAAAAAGCAGGGGAAAAAGAAAAAAAAGAAAGGAAAAGAAGAAAAGAAAAGAAAAAAAAGAGGAAAGAGAAAATGGAGTGAAAGAAATGAGGTCCAGTCCTCACATCTTGAGTCACGAAAATGATCCAACGGAAATGATTTTAAAACAGCAAATCAATTAAAATAATTTAAACGCAATGATACAATGAAAATAAAATAATTAAATTCCACAATCAATTAATTTTAAAGAAGAACAATTTAAATGTATAACAATAAATAAATATTAAGAAAACATAACAATTTAATTCCCACAATTTAAAGATCATAAAATAACCCATTTAAAATATCCGATAATTATAAAATAAGAGAATAAATTTTGAATAAATAAATAAAAATCCTTCATTAAAAATGCACTAATTTACGAGGTGTTACATTTTTTGTGTCGTAACGTTCGAGCGTTACAGCTTAACGTTTGAATGTTTGACCTTTCAAATGAGGAAGATGGCAAATACGTTGGAAATTTAATCAAATAATGTGCAAATGTTCTACAGTATGTGCGAACCTAACGAGAGTACGTACAAATGTTTATTTTACAACGAACATACATTTGTAAAGTTCAAACGTAATATCGTTTATATTCTTGAGCGTCACATACATTCAAACGTTATTCTTATGTTTGAACATTTATTTCACATTCGTTTGAATGTAAAACCTTTCAGCTTCCAAAAAGGTCAGAAACGTTCAAATTAATAGTTAATGTACGTTGGAACATCTTAAAAAATACATTCAAGAGCTTGCTCACATTTGAACATATTTGTTTTGTACGTTTGAATGTAATAATTTCATGTTTATTTTATTAATATCGTTCGAATGTATACTGGGTTTAATTCGAATGTCTGTTTGCTAGCATCATGTTCGAACGTAACTCATCTTACATTCGAATGCTTATTTCAATACCTACTACGTTCAAACATTTTAGTCTTTACGTTCGAACGTGAATCATTTTACATTCGAACGTGTTTCTGAAATAGTTTAGATTGCAGTACGTAATATGCATCGTAGTACTAATATTGCTCAATTGTTTTCTTTCTTTCAGGATATGGCTCATCTTCTGATTACTAGGAAATGGGGGAGGGAAGGAACAAGTCAGGACATTACTCGAATCGAGGCTCAAACAGTTATGGCCAAACGAGAAGTCATGATCAACGAGTTCGATGAACTCAAATGAGATTGGAAGAGTCTTAGAGATGTGTTCACTAATAGAGGCTGGCCAATATCTGTACATTGAGGGGTAGGGTTCGGGTGTTTTATATGGGAATGTGCTCCATGCCTCAGAATACATCCTCTCACACCGTGAATGTTCAATTGGAGATCTTGGTGGATGTCATCGCCTAGCTACTGTGGATCAATCGCGTAGTTGAGATATTGACTACAGGAGATGTCAGCCTAGGGATGGATCACAAGTAGATGCAAATGTAGGCACTTATGCATCATTTATTGGCCAAGTTGATCGGTCAGAGGCTGAGGGTACTAATGAGGAGAATGAAGACTGAGATGAGGATTTCTACATCCTCACTGGGAGAGACCGAGAGTAGCTTGATAGGAACAACTCCTTCAGGCAGGTATAGCTCCTCCCTTTTTTCCGCATGTTGCATCTTATTGTTGCAACAAATTTGAATCCTGTGGCACATAAGGCCACATTTAGCCGGACTCGCGTACAATTCCTTATATGAGTGGCACGTAGGGAGCCCATCGACTTGCCACTTCGTATTTTTTAGAGGATCTATTACAAGGCGAGCATTGTCTCTATGAACAACCTCTCATATGGAGTCATCATTACCCGGCTATTGCTGCCCGGAGTGTGCCACTCCAGGCAGATGAGTGGCTGACAAAGTAGATTAGCCCCCTTGACATAACCACACACCGTCGAAGCAATGGACAGGAAAGGGGGCATGCTTGACATCACCTTGGTCCTGTACCAGATCTTGTTCCCCGGACCTAGTTTGGGCCTGTGTTGCTCCTCATATTGGGAGTACTAGTCAACCGCTGACAGGTACATCTGCAGGGGATGCGCGGCCTGCGTGGCTTGATGAGTGCTCTGTTTGGGTTGATGCAATGGTCTCAAATATTACTGCGCACATCGACTGACAAATCCTGTTAGTACAACAGAGTGTCACTGAGGTTGGCCATCGGTTAGATATCTTAAACGAAAAGGTTAACACATTGACTGACGAATTTAATACATTTGTAAACAACTTGTTCTAAGTATTTTCCACTTTTATCATGTTGTTTACATTAGTGTTACATATTTTGTACTTTATTTTTCTTATATGTAGTGAACAATATTATTTAATATATCTACTATTTTTGAATTTCAATTCTCAGTTTTTTTTAATGTTAGTTTATCCAACTTTGATATTAAATCACTGCACTTTAATTCTCAATTTTTTTCATTTGAAATATCCAATTTTAATATTGAATCAATTAACATTTGAGCATGAATCATTAATGTTCAAAAGTTGGCGCCAAAAATTTACAAGTTTGCACGTAAGTAGCCTCAACGTTTGAATGTCCAAGACTCGTTCGAACGTGAATATGTATACGTTCGAAAGTAATGCAATTTCTTGACTACCTTTAGTGACGGTTTCCACAAACCGTCCCAAAAAATACATTTTGGTGACGGTTTGGGGACTGTCACAATGGCCAAACCGTCACAAAAACTCATTTATGTTGTAGTGATTGATAGCTAGGTCTAAACCATATTTGGCCAGCTGGTAGCTAAACCAAGATCGAATGAAGAACCAGCAGACGTAGGAAGTAAATGAAGGCGTTCTAATATGTTTCATTTGGTCAAAGACGTAACAAACAACAACAAGACCTCTCTATAAGCCCTTAGTTGCCAAAAATCATGGAGCTCTCTCGTTATCAATCAAGTCAAACTAACAAATTTTACGAATTGTATGGTGAGTAATCGATTATAATTTTGTATTGAACAACTCATTTAATAAATGAGTCCAGTCAAATTCAAGTTTAACTGAATTAATATTGCACAGTCGAGACAAATACAATTGTTTATTTATATTCTTAGGACTAATTCTAAAAGAATATTGCACAAAATGCTAAATAAGTGCCCTGTATGAACCGAATGTATGACAAGATTTTCCTGGTTTTAATGCAATTAATAACAGACACAGCTTTTTTAGCACAAGCTTTATCATCTAGCACGTCGTGCTTGCATGGCCCAATTAACATAAAAATGACAAAGGCCAGCAATTCACGTGCGTTTAATAATAGTAAGCTACATCAAAATCCCAAATTTATATTTTCTTCCTTGTCTTCTTAGCGCCAGAAACCCATATTTACCAAATCTGTAGGCCCTAGTTACGAACAATAGCCCAGTTAACTAAAAATAATTGCATGGCCAAGATGTTGTGTGCCCACGCAACATCATAGGCACAAAAATGGCATCAAAATTATCGGCACAAAATGCAGTTTTCTTATTTATCCTCATGCGAGCATCCAAACATACTTAGGCGCTGATGAACAAGTCTATGGAATATGTCAAGTTGATTCAACTTCTGTCATGCAGATTTAATTTGGTAGGCAGAGAATCTGTACAAGCTTGTCAGAGAAACATTTTAACTGCATTCGGTATGTTAAGGGACCAAATTTTCTTCAACAAGACGCCATGAATTCTACATGTAGAGGACTAACTATGAGACCTTGTCGTTATATATTGCTGTAGCTGATATTCACTTTTCACTAGGAATTTTCCTAAAGATGAACATTTCCATACAAGCTTGTCTTCACAATATATCTTCAACACTTAGAGAGGCAAAGTATAAGTGATCTTTGTCACTTCCTCATAAAAAACATCCTTGATCATTTGAGTGTCTCACCATCCATTCTCTTTATGTACAAGATCTGCAACCATTGCATCTTCTTAAGTGTGTAGAAAGATTGATATCCACCAAGAAAGTTGTTGTGAGTGGAGAGGAATGTAGGAGAATAATGCAAGGAAAAGCAGATCCCATTAAGAAACCCACAAAGCTTGATGGTTCAAAATTTGTTTGAAAAAACAAAAGTTGGTGAAGAAACTCGGATGGGATTTTCTTTGTCATGATGGGTATATGATTTTAGGTTAGAACCCATTTAGGATTTCTTTTTATTTTTATTTTATTTAGGCACCAGCAATCCATCTCAACTATAATTGTGAGGGGTGTTATCCCTTGGGCCAGACTAGGAGAAGGGCTCGGTCTCGAGCCCAAATTTAAGGTTTGGGCAAAACTGAGTGTACTAGAAAGGCCCGAATCCGAGCCCAGACGTGAGGTTTGGGCTCGGCCAAGCAAACTCAAGAGGCCTAACTAGAAGGAAGGGTTAGTTAGGAAACCATGACCGACATATGGCTGGGAGGACAATCTGACACCCCATTGGCAAACATATAGAGACATTCCTTGACCCTAAACATCGACTCCCAGACATGACAAGAAGGTAGGAATGCCTAGGTGAGGCCATGCTGCATTAATGTTGCCTACCTCTTGATTGTGAAGAAAAAGGATGATGAAAGCCTAAAGTCATACCTCTCTCGGTTCAATAGAGAGCGCATGACGACAAATGACTAGGATGAGAAAATTACCTTGGCGGCACTACTGGGAGGATTCTGGCCTCGTAACCCCTTAATGACGGAAATCGCACGAAAGACTCTAACCTCACTAAGGGAGTTCATAGACCACGCAGATGGTTTTATAAATACCGAAGACACACTCTGAGCACTGACGACTCCTAGATGAACCGAACTAGAAAGAGTAGATAAGAAGGTGGCTGGCCAAAACAGCAGGGCAAACCAAGAAGGAGGTAAGAAAAGGATGAATGAAACAAATTGCAAGGTGGAGCAACCTTCACGTGGAAGGGCTGGGCCGCGCATCCAGTCCAGCCTGGTAGTAGAAACAGAAAGAGAGCCAAATTCCCAAGATGAACGACAGCGAGACTCAGCCCACTCCAAATATTGTACCTACCACAAAACTAGCTGCCATCGAATGAAAGATTGCTTCATCAAGGGGCGAAAAATGGAGGAAATGGAAGCCCAAATAGACCACGCGAGGCCCTGGAGAAGCAGAAGTCCCGTCAGGAGAAGTAGAAGCCCCGCCAATAAAAGCAAAAGCCCTGCCAAGAGAAGAATTGGAGAACACCACTGAGCAAGCCCATGCCGGAGAAGCTTAGATAGAAAAGAAGTTCCAATAGGTGAGATTCTCACAATAGCCGAATGGGGGACTACCTCGTCTCAAGGAGAGCTCACGCCAGAAAAGCCAGGTATGAGGAAGTATTCACCACTTATAGGCTGGCTCTAGGTATTAGGGGCCAATCAAGAGAGCATCTCATAACTTTCAACGAGAAGGATGAGCAAGGCATGTTGCGCCCCATTATGACGCCTTGGTTGTAATGGTGCAAATTGCCAACTACTTGATAAGGAGAGTATTGATCAACAATGGCAGCTCCGCCAACTTTCTGTTCTGGGAGGAGTTCATTTGGATGGGAATCACGGTAGATCGACTGTGCCCGGCACCCACACTGCTCAAAGGCTTTGTTGGAGACATGATCCAGCCAATCAGAGCGACCACTCCGTCCATCTTGGCCGAAATACCCTCAGAACGATAGCTATCATGGTGGACTTTCTTGTGGTGAAGGCTCCCTCCTCCTACAACGTGATTTTGGGACATCCATCCCTGAACCACATGAGGGCAGTAACCTCCACCTACCATCTGAAGGTAAAATATTCAACTCCTGTGGGGGTGGGTGAAATGTGTGGTGAGCAAAAGCTAGCAAGAGAGTGCTACACACGACTCTAATAGAGCTGGACAAAGAAGTAAGGGACGAGGAGGCCCTATAGTAAGCAGAGCCCAACAAACCTCTAGTTCTTGTACCAGTGGATCTAGCAAGATTGGAGCCTACTGTTCGAATGGGGACTAAGATAGCCACCGAGCTGAGTCAGTCCATGAAGCAACTCATCACTGAACATTGGCACATGTTCACATGGAGTCACAAAAAGATGCTTGAAATTGATGCATCTCTGTGGACCCCAAGGCTAAAAGAATCAAGCAGAAGTGTCGTAGTTTTAGTGTAGAGAAGTACGCGGCCATCGTCGAGGAAGTAGACCAGCTCCTAGCTACGGGGTTCATCAGAGAAGTCCGTTATCCTGAGTTGCTCTCCAATGTAGTCTTGGTAAAGAAAGCAATGGAAAAGTAGAGGATGTGCGTGGACTTAACTGACCTAAATAAAGTTTGCCCAAAGGACAACTTCCCTTGCCACAGATAGATTTGATAGTAGATTTGACGGCCGAACAACCCTTACTCAACTTCATGGATGCATACTCGGGATACAAACAGATCAGGATGAACCCAGATGATGAAGAGAAGATGGCTTTCATCACTGATCTAGGACTCTACTGCTACAAGGCTATGCCATTCGGTCTCAAAAACGAGGGGGCAACATACCAATGATTGGTCAACTGAATGTTCAAAGAACATTGAACCGTTGCAAGGCATGCATGGAAGGCATATTTGAATCTGTTGAAAGGGTGTGGCTTTCTATTAAACTTTGGCTCAAAATATAGATGGCCGAACATGCCAAAGTTGAATCGGTTTCGTCTAGTGATGCACAGGTACTTGAATTTCTAGATATTCCTATGGTGTAGAATATTAGACGCAGACCATGTCTAGTTACGTGGGGCAAACCCAACTATGGTGGTGTGAAGCTAAATGTTGATGGGACTTGTAGGGGTAATCCGCGGTCTTGTGGGGGAGGAGGTGTAATTCGAGATGGTTATGATAATGTAAAAGGTGCTTTCTCTGCTTGTTTTGGACAGGGTACAAATAATGAGGCTGAACTTTGGGCCCCCCTTGAGGGAGTGATTTTATGCAAAGAGTTGGGTTTCATTAACGTGGAAATTGAATGTGATTCCAAAATAGTAGTTGACTGGATCATTTCTAGTAATTGCATGGTTTGGTATCTTTGGGAGTTTTGGGAAGCAGTGGTTAAGGAGCGCTTAAAGGGGTCCATTTCTCTATGAGACACATTTATAGGGAAGCTAACCAAGTTGCGGAATTTTTGGCTCAGCAAGGGGAAGCTGGCTTGACTTGTAGATATGTAGAAGGATATGCTATTCCACAAAAGTTGAGAGGTATTGTTCGGATGGACAAGATTGGTCGTCCTAATCCTAGAACTTAATTTTCTGTGATCTTTCTTTTTTTTTTTTTTTTTTTTTTTTTATGGGCTTTTGTTTGCAGGTTTTTGATTTAAAATAGGCATGTGTTGATTGGTTTAATTGTTTAGTTTTTTTTATAAGTTTTTTTTTTTTGGATTTGGTTTTTGATGCCAGTGATGGTTTTATTGTATACTTGTAAATCCCAAGTGTTCGATTTGTTACGACGGTTTTCCTTCGCCATAAGCGAGGGCTATTAATAAAATTGGGATACCATCCTTTTCCTAAAAAAAATATTCAAAGAACAAATCGGGCGGAATATGGAAGTTTACATAGATGACCTCCTAGTCAACAGCTGGGAGCTGTAGCACCACACTGAAGACCACAGAGAAGCCTTAGTAGTACTCAGAAAATACAAGATGAACCTCAGCCCATTGAAGTCTACCTTCGGTGTCGAATTGGGGAAGTTCATAGGCTTCATGGACTTAGAGTGCGAAATCGAGGCCAATCCCGAGAAGGTCAAGGCAATTGTTCATAAGCCAACAACATGGACGATAAACTAAGTCCAAAGGTTGGTAGGAAGAGTGGCCACCCTGAGCCATTTCATTGCAAGGTTGACCAACCACTGCCTTCCTTTCTTCAAGGTCCTTAGGAGGGCACGAGAGTGGGACAATGAGTGCAGCAAGACCTTCAGCTAATTAAAAGAATATTTGGCCCATCCACCACTCCTCAGTCAAACTAACCCAGGCTAAAACCTGACCATATACCTGGAAGTATCACCAAATGCTATATCCGTTATCCTAACCCGGAGCGAGGAGGGAGTCCAGCAGCCCATCTACTATATGAGTAGAGCCTTTTTAGGAGCAGAGGCCAGGTATCCCCAAATGCAGATGTTGGCATTTGCATTGGTCATCGCCGCCAAAGGACTAAGGCCATATTTCTAGGCCCACCCAATGAAGGTACTCATAGATGTCCCATTCATAAAAATAATGCAGAAACTCGATGTGTCCGTCCGAATGACAAACTGGGCGATCGAGTTAAGTGAGTTCGAAATTGAATAGCTACCCCGTATTGCAATTAAAGGACAAGTGTCAGTGGATTTCATGGCTGAATTCTCAGACTTTCCAGAAGAAATAAATGTGGCACCATAAGGAAAACCCTGGCAGGTCTACGTTAACTGCTCGTCCTGTCGGGTTGGAGGGAGAGTGGGGGTGCACATAGCCAGAAAGTTCAGGGATGAACTCAACTATGCAATCAAGCTCAGCTTTAAGGTTGCCAAAAATGAGGCCAAATACAAGGCACTACTGGCAGGTTTGACAGTAGCCATGTCATTAGGTGCTACTGAGGTCGAAGTAAAAGCTGAGTCCCAGGTGGTGGTCGGTTAGGTAACGGGACAGTTTGCTACTTAAGGAGAAAATCTGAAGAAGTATCTTCAGCAAATAGGAGAGAAGCGAGACCTCTTTCTGTGACTCCCCTAGATTTTGCTTGGGATTGGACGGACATCTGAAGCATTAGGACATGTAACACAAGGTTATCTACCCTCGTTCATGACAATTAATGATGCAATGTTCCTAACATGTAGCTAGCATTATGCAATATTCGCAGTGGATAGATTTTCTTTTCTTTACAAATACTGTGCACCAAATTGAAAATATCTCGAATACTTAAAACATACTTCATACATAATGATATACTAAACAATTGAGATCATAACACTAGTTTAAAATGATTGTGATCAAGAGAGTATTGAAGATTCAACTCCATAAGTACTAGTAATTAAGTTAACTACTATACTATCATCGACGTCGCTTAGTCGACCGTTTCCAGTTGATCGATCCCCAACTCTCCTTCAGATCCTATAATAAAATCTACCATTCGGGGGAGAATGGTAGTTGGGACTTCCACAGTTAGATTTGATTACAAATTTCAGCAACTTAACAAGAAACTTACATACAGGTTAATGATGCATGCTTAGTAGTAAAAGTGTGAATGCATAATCAAAGTCATAAGTAATCATAGCATAACTTGACATACAACATAGCATAACTGACATAACTTAATCTAAAATGTGAATTGAACTTGACTTGCTTAAACCGAACTAGACTTAAATTGAGACTTGATTTGACATGAACTTGATCTGAAACTTTACTAACATGAACTTGGACTTGAACTAAAACTTAACTTTACATGAACTTGAACTGACTTCTTTACTCAAACATGAACTCGGACTTGAATTCTTAAACATAACTTGACATGAACTAAAACTTAACTTGACATGAATTGGAACTTGAGTTGACTTTTTGTCTCATGTGGTCACCATGATAGAGTAGTCTTATCTCATGGGATTACCATGATTGCGTAATCTTATCTCATGGGGTTACCATAATTGAGTATTCTTATCTCATGGGGTTACAATGATTTAGTAGTCTAATCTTATAGGTTTACCATGACAACGTATTCTTATCTCATAGGGTTACCATGATTGAGTATTCTTATCTCGTGGGGTTACCATGATTGAGTAGTTTTATCTTATGGGGTTACCATGATTTCACAATAACCATGAACTAAACAATAACTTAACTGTACAAGGACGTACATGAATGTAAGTCGAAAGAAAAGACATGACGTACTTAACAGAAAACATTTCGTAGAACAAATAACATTTCATAACAAGGCATAACATGTAACAGTAAATATTACGTGCGATGGCATAACGTAGCATGACATACTTGCAACATATGGCAATACGTGATAGAATAGATAGTGTAATAGATAAGTATTCGTGACAAAATAAATCATGTGTAACAGATAAAAAAGTAATGACGTGGCATGGCATGAAATATATGATAAGATACATACATAAACTGTAGTTCCCTTACTTATCACCCATACACCTTAAACTGATGCTAAGTTAAAAGTTAACTTACCTTGGTCTTCGAATTTTTTAGCAAACTCAAGCACGATCACGAGGAACTGAAAGTAGTGATTTCTAAAAGTTAGACTTTAATCTCTAACAATTAGAAATATAAAAAAATACTAACTTAGAGCAAAATGACCATTTTATCCTCTACATGTGAGAAAATGACCATTTTACCCCTATCTTAAGCATTTTGCATCCTAACTCCAAAAATTACCAAAATTTACATACCTCATGTAAATTTTGTCCTAAACTCAACTATCAATTTAGAAGAAACTAAAACTAAACACAACTATGAAGACTCTATTGGGGCCGAAACTTGCATAGGCTATTTCCCTTGATTCTTGTTGCAATTCTTTCAATTTCAAAACTCATGATTGAACCGAAATTTGCAACAAAGATCTTCCTATCCTAAGCTTAAAAATATACTTAATGATCCATAAAAATAAATGTTAATCATTACCACCAAACTTTTTAGTAAAAAGATCCAAACTTTTTAACCAAAAACAAACCCTTGAATCACAAGTTTTAACCTTATTCAAAACATCTCAAAGAATTCGAAAAATTCAAATCTTACTCCTAACATATTCATAACATCATCGTAAGAATAATCATGCTTTAAATAATCAAACAAAAGTTACCAAAAATCACAAAACAATACTTGGAGTTTTCGGTTCTACACTTAGTCCAAAAACATAAACTTTTCCTTAACTAGCTATGATCAATCTCTTGTTCTATGGCTTAAGAGGATGAGATCTTCAAACTAAAAAATTACATGGTTTAAAAATGTGTCATAAAGAATATCCAACCATCAACCTTAAAGTCACATGTCTAAAAATCAATAAAATATGGATCTAACCCAAAAACATCAAATCTTAGGCCTAACCCAAATCCTCTTGCATAGAAAAATCATATCTTTGAAACTAATACTAAATATCTTCAAACCAACATGCATATAAGAGGCTTAGGAGCATAAAATAAAAATACCAAGCCTTCGGAGTAAGATTAGACCACGAAATATTCAAACTTTCTCAAAACAAAAACTATTTTCTCACTTCTAGTTTCTATGTTTCTAGATCTGAGAAAATCTTTCATCAAACGCTTTATTCATGCAATGAGTCCTCAGTGAAAATTAATAAAAACATGTTAAAAACACTCCATAAAATTTCTAGACCAAGATATATCGATTAGCTTGGTCAAAAACTCCAAAATATAACACACTCTCCAGTTTAATGTCCAGAATGACCTTTCCAAGATAAGACAAGTTTTGACCAACCAAATGACCACAAAATGAAACAAATAATATATACATGAAAAATATACTAAAACAATAACAAATTTCATGAAGGAGTCATTGCGAGAAAATACTTACAAAGGGTAAAAACGTGTCACATAAAATGACTCATAAAACTACCCGAGAGAGCTCTTTTGGGATTTCTCTCTAAGAACTGGGTGAAGAAGTGATGAAATGAAAGGAAAGGTGCATTGCACGCCTCTATCCTTTTGGAGGGTGAGGTATGGTCCTGAATGACCCTTGAGGGATGGTGCTTATGTCACAAAAAAGGTAAGAATAGTGGAGGAGGAGTGGGCAACTGCTGTTGCCTTCTAGAAAGGCTGTGATGAGGTGGCATTTTTCCACCCATCAAGGGACTATTCGGGGCTGTTGAGGGTAAAGGTTGATCTGCCATGTGGGGGATGAAACTTCCTCAAGAAGCTTTGCCAAGGTGGCCAAATTCGTGAGCCTTAACCAAGTGGGCTTCAATTTGAGGTTTAAAAGGGGTTTGGTTAGGGTTTGGGATGCTATCAAGCCCAAATCTAATTTTTCTTGGCCCAATCAAATTTTCAAGGTTTAAAAGGTTGGATAATGATGTCATAACATGAATTTTAGGAATTAATAGCATGTGAAAGTGATTTAATCAAGTGATTAAATACAATGTTAGAAATTGGATCAAATAAGGTTTGGAGGCCAACTTTAGGGTTTGGGGAAACCGTTTAGGGTTTCGGTTTCAACCAAGGTTTTGGGGTTTCAATTAGAATCCTGCCATTTAGGGTTTCACTAGGATTGAAACCCTCTTTGGTTCGGCACAATTTGGTTGATCAGATGGAAAACAGGATTTCGCTTAGGTGACATGATCTCACACCTTGATTCCTTCACGAATGCATTTCATTGTTCCTCTTTGTGCCAAGTGTCCAATACTATTCATCAAGTGTGGCTAAGATTCTACCAAGTGTCCAAATAAAATTTCTCTAACCTAATTTGGACATTCCACTGTGTGATTTTTGAAAATACTGCACTAGATGCTACTATAGAGGTTACTATTCACTCTGGAAAAGTGAAACATAAACTTTGCATTATAAAATCCTAAATATTAATACAAACCTAACTGTGCAATTCGTTTATTGAGATTCAATCCCAAAGTGCCTCAAAAAAAGTAAAACGAGTTTTCGAACAAGCGTTTCATCCGAAAAGTGAAAGTGAGATTATTGCGCCATAAAATCCTAAATAATTAACGGAGCCTAAAGGTACAGACCATAACTCAATCTGACACTTCTAACTACATCAAATAAATAAAATCACACTTCTGGCACCATAGTGAGTGATAACTTAGGCTATGCAAATAGACTAAAACCTACATGATTGGTGGAATTGTGAAAACTTACGATGTTTTCACGAGGTTCCTAAAGCCTATAGAAATTCCACCAGTGAATTTCTAGCGGGCTCTTACACTTTCAATATTTATGCATTCAACAAATCTCGAGGAGAGAAAACCATAAGGCAGACTACCTGCAAAAAGCCACCTCAAGCCAAGAAGAAACCTCCCTTCTGGATCACACCACAATTCCAACGATCAATATGCCAACTATCGGGATTGAGGTATCCACAATCCAGATACCATTGCCCCTAGAGCGGGCCATCGACATCATAAAGTTTAATGACGGGAAATCGGTTCTAGATGACTGGGAAGAGGCACAGAAGATCCGAAATAGAGCTGCGCACTTCACATTGGTGGGAGGAATCCTACATAGGAAAGGCTTTGCTAAGCCTCTCCTAAGATTATTATCATCTGAACAAGGCCAATATGTTCTGGCGAAAATACATGAAGGAATCTGCGAAAACTACTCTGGCTGAAGGGCACTAGCAACATGAATCACACGGGCAGATACTATTGGCCTAACTCCCACAGGGACGCAGAGGACTTCATAAAAAAATACTCTAAGTGCCAAAAGCATGCGCCGATTCCTCATTGCCCTCCCGAAGAGCTGACCTCCATTGTCTCCTCCTGGCCCTTCGCACAATAGGGGCTCGAACTCATCAGTCCTCTTCCTAAGGGCAAAGGAGGAGTGAAATTCATTGTAGTATAACAAGGTTCCTCTTAAAATGCATAATCTGCCGATTCAGAATTCCTCAAAGCTTTTATATCAGACAAAAGAAGACGATTTGATTGCTCTCATTATCGAGATTGGTGTTCAGAGCTTAGGATCAAAACGAAGTATTCATCTCTAGGACACCCACAAGCAAACAGATAGGTAGAAGCCACCAACAAGACGTTACTCAATATTCTGAAGAAAAAGCTAAGAAACCAAAAGGGGAGATGGGTCGTATAACTCCCCCGCATACTATGGGCCCTTCCGAGCGTCAGTTAGAACCCCAACGCCCTTCGTCCTCGTCTATGGGACTGAAGCTGTGATCCCAACAGAGGTGGCAATACCCACATATTGGATACAATACTTCAACCCAGAGCGCAACGACGAAGGGTTAAAAGAGAACTTGGATTTCTTAGAAGAAATGCAAGAAGAAGTGACGAGCCAAACAGGCACCAACAAACAAAAGGTCAAACGATACATCAACAAGTGAGCCCGGCCTTGAACCTTCAAAGTAGGGGACATGGTCTTAAAGCAAATGGGAGTCACCACCTAGGAGGAAGGAAACTGGGACCCGATGGGAGGGGCCCTTTGTGGTAACGACAAGTGGAAGGCCTAGCTCTTATCGACTTAAGGACCAAGAAGGTTGCGAATTACCCCACCCATGCAATGCTGAGCACGAGTGCAAGCTTATTCCATTCTGTTGTCTAAAAGCTTCGGTCATACAAGTCCAGTCCCTTGGCTGGTCACGATGCATTAGCTAAATACTAGCTCTGCCTAGGGTATTTGGGAGATTGAGATATGTAAGTTACTATAGTCGAGTACTGTAGCAGCGACACTATTTACTCAGGGGTATTTTTGAAAGATGGGGATTTACTTTGGCTAGGGTTTTAATTAGGTTTTGGTTTAAATACTCTTTGTAGCCTCATTTTAATCAGTTTATGAAATTTGATGAATTTCTTCATTGTGAGTTGAGTTTATCTTCTCTTATTCTTGATTGAACTTTTGAATTTATCAAAGGTAAATCACGACCTTTGTGGCGTTCTTCCTTATAATTTAGGTTCTTGAGACAGGTTCTTCAACGGGTCTAGATTTTCATATAATCTAGGTTCTTGAAACGAGTTCCTCAATGGGTCTAAATTTTCCATTGGCTTGATTTTGACTTTCTTGGGTGAGTTTTCAAATTGATTTTGGGTTCAAGGGATTCCATTTCCATGGGCTCATATCAATTATCCTTCACCAAGATAACGTCAACCCGGGCTGGAGATGACCCCTCGGTTTAAGGAATCACAGGTTCCTAGGACGAAAATCAAAGGTAAAATATAAGATGAAATTGGGTTCCGAAGAAATCTTAGTAGAAAATGAAAGAGCAAATACATGAGGAGCTGATGGGGAAGGATCTATCTCCTGTATGGCTGGATGGGTAGGTTTAGAGACTGTAGAAGGAGTCACCTTAGGAACCTCTAGAGGGGTTGGCTTCAAGACCTCTGAAGGAACGACTCCATAACTTCTGATGAGGTTGGCTCCATAACCATTGCAGTAGTGAACTCGGGAATAGCGCCTGAGGCCACCTCCACCACTTATGGGACCGTGGGAGGGATCGGGCAAAAGAGAGCTAGAGACTCCAATAAAGGAATAAGGTGCGTCATCAAACGCTCGCCAAAGGTAGCCTCCACCTGGGAAAGCTTCTCTTCAAAGGGGTGGGCCCTTAGCTGATGGCTCACCCTGAGTGACCTCCGCCTAGCCCAGTGTCTCTTGGAATGAAAGGAAGGCCCCCGTCATTGAACCAAACTCGCGGGGGCCCGGATTCCTGAAAGTCTTAAAAAAGAGGGAGGAGATAGTAATGTCGTCCTCCTCGTCTTCTTCCATAGAACTAGAAAGAAAATTGGCATAGGAATCATGACACCAAGGCATAGTCAACCAAAGTTCAAAGTATTACCTATCGGTAGGTCCCCCAGTGGAACTTACGAAAGGGGAAGGGGACTTTTCTTGGCAGAGCTGCCCTCCCACTCACCAGGGGCTCCTATTGAAGACGGACGTGAAAAACTCTCAAGGGCCCTCTACACTGGGACCTGAGGGCCCGGACGTGAAAAACTTCTAGGGGCCCTCTACACTAGAACTTGGGGATCCCGAATGAAAAACTCCCAGAGGGCCCTGTGCACTAGGATTTGGGGTGCTGAGCGAGGAGCCCCATCATATGCCCTGAAGGGAGACCCCGTTGGTGGGCGAAGTGATGAACCAGAAGGCTCATCGTGGTCTCACATCAGTAGAGCAGTATAGGGTGAGGTCATGGAGAGACAAGAGTGAGAGTCCCCAGCCCTAGAGCGAGAAGTGAATCCAACAGAACAATCGCCTGCTCGTGGTCACTTCCCCCGGCAACCTCCCGGTGGGGAGGTTGCTCGACGTTTCCCTTTGGGAGGGGAAATGGGACCATTAAAAGCTCCCAACCAAGCACGTGTGAGTGATGGGGAAGCGTTAAATAACGTCAAATGTTGGTGTCCATCAACAACATCTCAGACTCAAAAAGTGTGGGGTAAGCCACCGCCCTAAACATCACAGTGGTGACCTTAAGTTCTTCTCTTTCCGATAGCTTGATAGAAGGAGACTTCAAAGCTGGCACGTTGGCCTAAACTACACGGACAGGAAATTCCTGATTAACCAGTTCATTTTCAAGGAAATCCTAGCCCGACCCAAAGACAAAAAAGAAACACCATTTTCCATCCATAACTGAATAATAGCACTTTTTTGGAGATTGGGATTGAAAGCTACATATACTCTTAATATCTAGGGTTAAATAAGTTTTAGGTGTTAAAATAAGAGTATTAATAAGATAATATGAATTAATTGGGTTTTGGCATGTGAAATAATATTTTACCTCTAATTAAATATAGATGGGTTTATGTTTCTTTTGGGCTAACTAACATTTAAGTAAGCTTATGTTTGAATCTTGGCCATTGCAGGTGTGAAGCCCATTAGAACTTGTAATCAAAGCCTACTTAGTTGCTAAACCTGTGAAGAAATAAATGGAGGCCACGTCCATGAGTAAAGCCAATGGATAGCATGTCCAAACTCAAGAAAATAAAGCCCACGTGCATAAGTAAAGCCCATGAGGAGAAAGCAACCTGAGAAGAAACCAAATCTTTATCAAACCCGATAGACTAACGCAGGTGCAATTATTTTGGGCATTTGGGGATCACGAATAGAGGAGAAGAAGCGACAGTAAGGCACGATGGAAGAGAGGAAATTCGTGGCAAGGAGAGAAAAGAAGAGAAAAGATTCCAAGTATAAAATGAAGGAGTTAGTTAGTTTTAGAGGATTATCTTTTTCTTGCATTTTTCTTTCAAGTTTTCTTTTTCAGACGAATTTGGATTTTTTTTTCTTAGGTTTTTTCCCATTTCCAGTATTTAGCTAGTTTAGAGGAAGATGATTGGCTAAGTTCTTAAGGCTTGGGTTGCAGTAACACTTTCTATTGTTCTCCATTGTTTGTTGAATTTTCTGTGGTTCGATTGCATACCTCACTTTGTCTGAAATTGAATTCTGAAGATGAAAGTTTGATGAAATCTTTTGCTCTTGTTCTTGCTTTGTTGTTGACACAAGGCACATCAGAACCTTGAATTAATAAAGGATTCCATCAACTACGTGTTATAGTAATTTTGGTGGATGCTTAGTGAGGATATTTTGTTTTAGGCACTAGTATATTTACTTTGAGCATATATTTCTCACATTCTGCTTTATTAACACCTTGATTGGGTTAGTAAGAGGAGACTAATTCCGAGAAAACCTTGCAAATGGTGGAAACAAAGAAGTTCTAAAACTGCAACCCAGGTGTTTGTCAAATTGATTCTGTGAACTTGTTAATTTTAGCTATTGATTAGTAATTCTGTTGAGGCTTGATAAAAACTAAAATTACATTTTAACACCTTTTGTACCATTCCAATTTTATTAATCAAATTGTACATGATTTAATTCATATTTTAGAGCAAAGTCATAGACACGAGACCCACCAAGCTCCACCATACATTCCATTGGCAAGAAATCCTTTACTGTATACAAATTACTTTTTATTTTTCCAAAATATTTTCATAACCATAAAAATCCAAAAAGAAGTTTACATAGCATTTTTACATCACCATATTTTTACAATAAGCCTTCACAAATACTTTGAAAATCATTTGTCCCTGTGGAATACGATCCTCGACTTATCATTGATACAACTTGACACTTCTACACTTGGAAGCACATTCTAGACTGAGTCTAGTTTTTGGCCCTGTTGCGGGGGACAATTGGTGTCATCAATGTATTTTTCTGAATGCTGAGAGGGTGTCTATAGAGTTGTGAACCTCTTCATAGCTTGGGTGATATCGAGTTCCTCTCATTTAACTTGTTTGCTCTTATCTTTTATTTTTATTTTTTTTTATTGCAATCTACTTTTTTTCTTTTATTTTGCTGAGTTTGTATGTCTGGTTGGGCTAGAGATAGCACATTTAGACTTGTTAGGACAAAATCATTAACCTCATCATTGGGTGCGTATGTTTTATTTAAATCATCATCTGACACTCACAGCAACATGGTTGAAAATGAAGATCATGATAGGGAGGTGGTAAACCATAACAGAACCCTTAGAGAATACTTGCAGCCCGTTAGGACTAGCCCACCATCTTGCATTATTCAGCCTTCTAATGCAAATAATTTTAACTTTAAACCTGGGATGATTCCATTGCTACCTTATTTCCGTGGTATGGAATATGAAAATCCCTATTTGCATATCAAAGAGTTTGTAGAAGTTTGCTCAACTTTCATAGATAGAACATGCACTGAAGAAGTCATTAGGTTAAAATTGTTCCCATTTTCTGTAAAGGACAAGGCTAAAACCTGGCTAAACTTCTTAAGGCCAAGGTCTATTGGGACTTGGCAGGAAATGCAAACTGAATTTTTGAAAAAAAATTTCCCAATGCATAAGACCAATGCCTTGAAAAGATAAATTATGAATTTTGGTCAAAAGGATATAGAAACATTTTATCACTACTGGGAACATTTTAAAGACTTATTAAATAAATGTCCTTATCATGGATATGAGAATTAGAGAGTCATAAGTTTTTTCTATGAGAGATTGCAACAAAAAATGCGTCAATTTGTTAAGACCATGTGTGATGGTGAGTTCTTTAACAAAGAAGCATTTGAGTATTTTGATTATTTGTTTGAAAATGCACAGTGGGACACTACTAAAAGTATTGATAGACATGAGACATCAAGACATGTTGGTGGGGGTGGGAAATATACCTTGAGAGATGAGGATGATTTGCATGCTAGGTTAGCTTTAATTTCAAAGAAATTAGAGACTATTGAGTTGAAAAAAGTGAATGAGGTGCAAGCTGTACCAAGAGTGGCAGAAAAATGTGGCATTTGTGAAGATCAAGGGTATTCCACAAATGAGTACCCTACAATTCCTACATTTAAAGATGTTTTATTAGATCAAACTCACAATGTTAACATGGTTTCTAAACCTTTTTCAGGGCCATACTCGAACACTTAGAATGCTGGATGGAGGAATCATCCAAAGTTCAGTTGGAGAGGTGAGCATAGCAATGTTCCTGCTGCACCTACAGCAGGACCAGCAAATTTTGCAGCATATGGAGCTCGGTCCATCTTATGTTTCCCATCCAAGTCAAAGTTCTCAATTCAATGCACGACCAGCTCAAGCACCTAAAAAGGGACTTGAAGATACAATGTAGCAGTTGAGTGTAACACTTCAACAATTCATGCAAGGTCAAGCAACACTCAACAACTAGAATTCATTAGGAATTAATGACATAAGGACTTCCCTTACACGGCTGACTACATCTTTAAGTACTCAAGAGAAGGGTAAATTTCCTGCACAATCACAACCAAATCCACAAGGGCAACCCCATGAAGTGCAAGCAGTAAATGAGAATCCTAACTTAAAATCAGTCAAAGCAATGACTACTTTAAGAAGTGGTAAGGTGGTAGATATTCCAACAGATGAGCCATACAATTATGGTAAGGTTTCTAATTCTTCTAAGAGAGATGGAAAGCATGTGTCTAATGAGCATGAGAAAGTTGATTGTCCTATACCTACTCCTTTTCCTCAACAATTAGTTTTGTTGCATAAAGATAAGCATCATGTTGAAATTCTTGAGGTTTTTAGGCAAATTAGGATTAACATCCATTTGTTAGATGCTATTCAACAAATTCTTGCCTATGCAAAATTTCTTAGGGATTTATGTACTGTGAAAAGAAGATTAAATGTGCACAAAAAAGCTTTTCTTACTAAGTAGGTTAGTGGTATCATTCAGAGTAATACACCACCTAAATACAAGGACCCTGGAGCACCTACAATTGCTTGTGTGATAGGAAATTCAAAAATTGGTCATGCTTTGTTAGAGCTTGGTTCAAGTGTCAATTTATTGCCTTATACTGTGTATGAACAACTTGGTTCAGGTGAACTGAAATCTACACCTATCATTTTGCAACTTGCAGATAGATCTATAAAAATGCCTAGGGTATAATTGAGGATGTTTTGGTACAAGTTGATAAGTTTTACTATCATGTGGATTTTGTGGTGCTTGATATGAAATTGTCGACTCTATCTATTTTCCAGGCTCCTGTAATTATTGGTATACATCTAATGCATTAATTAATTGTAAAAGTTGAATTTTAAATTGAGTTTTGGAAACATGACATTGGAGTTGAATATCTTTAATACTTGCAGGCAACCTCGAAATTTAGTAGAAGTTCAGGAATTTAATTTGCTGGAAAACATCCTTTATGAAGATTTTCACTTGAATCTCCCTTCCATTGATTTACAATTGTCATTAGAAAGTGTTCTCAGTGATTTAAATATACTGGATGACACTTCTAATGTTTCTTTTGCAGGAACTAGACATGGTATCTTTTGGCAACCAAAGTTTGAAGAGTTGCCACCATTGACAGTACCCATAAAGCCATCTTCAGATGTGATTCCAGATCTGGACCTCAAACCTCTTCCAGCTGGAGGACTTAAATACGTTTTCATAGGACTTGACAACACTTTCCCTATGGTAATCTCTTCTACACTCACTCTTGCTCAAGAAGAAAAATTGCTAGGAGTGTTGGAAAGCATAAGGGGGTGATTGGGTGGACAATAGTGGACATCAAAGGAATAAGTCCTCTTGTATGCACACACAAGATTTATTTAGAGGAGAATGAAAGACCATCTAGGGAAATGCAAAGGAGGTTAAATCCCACAATGAAAGAGGTAGTGAAAAATAAAGTGTTAAAATTGCTTGATGTTGGAATTATTTATCCTATCTCTGATAGTAGGTGGTTGAGTCCAACTCAAGTTGTTCCAAAGAAATCTAGAATAAATTGTGGTAAAAAATGACAAGGATGAATTAATACCCACAAGAGTAGCAACTGGATGGCGGATGTGTATAGACTATAGGAAACTAAATGCTACTACCAGAAAGGATCATTTTCCTCTTCCATTTCTTGATGAAATTTTAGAAAAGGTTACAGGTCATGCTTATTACTGTTTCTTGATGGTTTCTTTGGTTATTATCAGATAGAGATTGCACCAGAGAATTAGGAGAAAATCTCTTTTATATGTCCTTTTGGTACATTTGCATTTAGGAGAATGCCCTTTAGTCTATGTAATGCCCCAGCCACATTTCAACGATGCATGCTTAGTATTTTTAGTGATATGATTGAAAACATACTTGAAGTTTTTATGGATGATTTTTCTGTTTTTGGATGTTCATTTGATGATTGTCTAACTAACTTGCAAGTTGTTTTAACCAAGTGCGAAGAGAAGCAGTTGCTTCTAAATTGGGAAAAGTGCCACTTCATGGTGACACAAGGAAATGTGTTGAGTCACATTGTTTCCTCTCGAGGCATTGAGGTTGACAAAGCGAAAATAGAGCTAATTTCTAAGCTTCCTTCTCCTAAGACTGTGAAAGATGTTAGATCATTTTTAGGACATGCTGGTTTCTATCGGAGATCTATTAAAAATTATAGCTCTTTCTCTAAGCCTTTGTGTCACTTATTAATGCATGATGTTGGTTTTGAATGGACTGATGTGATGGCCCGAGTTTGTTCTAGGCTTGGCTCTTATAATTGTTCTAGGTTGCCATGGTATTTTAGGAGTCTTAGAAGCCTTTGATGTAGTGATTTAAGCCCAAGAGAAGAGTGGCTCTAGTTACCTTAGAATATCTGCCTTATTGGGAATTTAGGTCCAATGGTTTAGGCACATGATTCAATTCTAAATTTGTTAAGTGTTATATGACCCAAGAATGTTTTTGCTTTGAACCTAGTCTTGAAAGTGGGCTACGAGGGAAAAGAGGTGTAGGAAAGCACCAAAATGGACTTACACACCTAGCCCGTTGCTTTTGGTCCAGAAATCAAGTTCCAAGGTAGGTTTCTTGAAAAGGGAAGCCTAGGGAAGTGACATGGTATCTTTCTAGAAGCTTTGCATAGGAAACTGAAAGGAGACCTTTGGGATTTCAAATTTTGCTAAGTCTTTGCCATGTGTCAAACATGCACCAAGGTTCTAGAAGACTTTTGGGATGAGGCATTTTATCAAGGGCAAGTTTACCCCTAGGGTTTTCGGCCAGCATGCCCCAAACATTCCTTTTGCTTGCCACTTGTCACTTAGTGTGTTGTCAGCCAATGAAATGTGAAGGGTCACCTAGGGAATAAGCATGGGGAAGATGAAGCAACACCTTGGGAATGGAAAGAGGAGGGGACGGCTAAGGCTAGGGCACACGCCCATGCCACTTGTACTCCATGCCAAGAGCCTTTTATTGGGAATAGGAAAGGTCTTGCACGGTTTTGCCAAGTTACCCCTTGAGAATATGTTGACTTGTTAAAGAAAATGAAGGGCATAAGAGAGAAATGTGATTTTCAGCCGAGGAGGGAAGCCCACACACCACCTCCAAGAAATGCCCCTTCCCAATGCAATCTAAGTGGGGAACTTCAAGAGGTTTTCGGTTTTTGAGAGAGGAAGAAGAAGGAACCTTGCCACTTGTCTCACATGCAAAGGTTTTGATTCAAATAAGGAGGGAATTGAAGGGGTGTCTCTATATAAGGAGAAGGGTTCACGCCTAGGAGGCTTTTCCCTTGCCATTTTTCAGATTCTTGCATGAGTTTCCACTCTCTCCACTCAATTCTCTCAAATTCCATTGAAAACACTCTCCCATTTTCTTGTGTTTTATCACCAACCAAACAAGAAAGATCCTTGCAAGAGAAGGATTTCGGCATCACCCCAAGGATTTGCAAGGTAAGATTCGGTTTTCCTAAGTCTAGCTCACACACAAATCTTTTCTCAATCCGAAAATGAGATTCAAGTCTCATTAGACTTTGAGAAATAATAGAACACACACTTTCTACCATTTTCTTAGAAAATAACCTAGGGTTTCTAAGAGAAACCCTTGAGATTGAATTGTGAAGGTGGAATTTATCCTCCATGTTTCAACCATATCATGTATTCTTGGCTACCTTAGGTTTTGTTCTACCTTATATGTGAAATGAAGAGGGTTTTAACCTAATAACCCTAGAAGCCGAATAGATGGAGACCAAGTGATGCCTTAGAAACACACAAACGAACTTAAGGACATGAGTTAGGGTTTTAGATGCTTTTTTTAATATGATATGTTCGGATTTACAGCTTGCTAGTATTCGTTTATGAGGATTTTGTAAGTATACACTCAACCTACTCTTAGTTAACACTTGTATATGATTGTGTAAATCTTTTCATTACCATGTTTGTTTTGGTTGCTATTTCTTGATTGTTTGTTTGATTATGTTAATATGATCTTATATCAATCTATGGAAGGAATTATAAGCTTAGAAATCTTGAGGAATATGCCATGAAATACTTGTATATGTTTCGCTTTTCACATAATTGAGAATGATGGAATATGTATCATGATATTTCGGTCATACCATGTCTTGAATGATTCAGATCTTAGTCAAATGTTATGATTTCATGAATTATTTTTCTATGCTTTGATTCCTATGTTATTTGCTTGAAGTTTGGAACATGTTTATGTGATGAATTTTCATGTTTTGTGCCTATGAGTTTTGGCCTAAGCAAGTTTTTATAGTTCTATGCATATGTTTTGATATCTATCTTGGTCTATGTGATCATGCTATGAAATGAATATGCTATGCTTGGCTGTTTATGCACAACATCTCTATGTCATATGTCATGCATAAGTAAGCATGTTTAAGTCTCATGTCACATGCATTTGGGGAAGAAATGTTTTCAAAGAAATGTTTTCAAGGAAGTGTTTTCAAAAGAGTCTTCAAAGAAAATGTTTTCAAAGAAAAAGTTTTATCACGACCTCAAGTGCTAGGGCGAGGGAATGTCCTAGTTGAACTCCTTTGTCCCCTCTGGAGTGTTTAAGAATGGAGTGGTAACCCCTGAGTCGATGAAGAACAGTCAACGAGTTTCGAATTGATTCTTTTTAAAAAATGTCGGAGCGAGGAAGCACCTAACGCTAGTTGGTGCATATGGCATGTAACCCGACGAAGTAAGGTCAAGTTAATATGATTCTCTTTTTATGATGTATTCATCACTGTATACGGACCGTTGATGGTGCGGTAACTAGCAGGAACACGCGGTGCAAGGAGGGGAGCTGTGTTGTGTCCATCCTCTGAATAAGTATAAGAGCTCATATGATAAGGATCACTCGATGAAAATGTTGTGATATGTTCTGATAAGGCAAGCACTGAATAAGATCACCTGAATAAGACAAAGTCAAAGAAGTTTTCTGAAAATGTTTTAAGTCTCTGTTACAGGTATTTTGAAAATGGTCAAGTGCACAAATCAAGTTTTGGGTAAGGTATAAGTCAAGTACATGTCTATGCACGCATATCATGATATACCTTTTGTATGTTTGTATTAACTGTGGTATGTTGTGTGATCACTTGTTGAGATTTATCGAAATCTCATTGGGGTAATTTCCACTGCCATTCCCCAACCAGAATGACAGAAGTTGTAACAGGTACCCCAGATACCCAAGAAACATGAACCAGGATGGTTCTCTGATAGAAAACGAGTTTACTACTCAGGCTCGTCAAGACTACACTGCGGATGTATTAATTCACACGGCTAAGTTACTCAAGGAGATCTTACATAGTATTAGTGAGATAGAGATTGACGCTATGATCTATCAATCCTCTAAAAACTTGAAGTTTTGGTGGAACATGGACCAGTTGTCTACATATTTAGAGCGAGCCACTAAGGCTTCAGCTGACGCAAAGGCAGTAGCAAAGGATTTAGGTTTGTTACCGCCCGAGCCTCGGCAATCCCATGGGGTCTTTTGGTGTCTATCTCCCGATGGAACAATGGTTATGAAGAGCACTAGAGTTTAACTGTTTTGTGGAAGAAAAAAAAAAAAAAAAAGAGAGAGAGAAAAAAGAGAAGGAAGGCAACAACATTTATGATCAACTTTTATGGACTTATGTTTCTTTTGTGGGAATCCCATGTTTTGGGAACTTTAAAATTATGCTTCGTGATTTTTGGGATATTTTTTCTTTAAGGCCTATGTTTACATTTTGGGACAATGTTTTGGGTTATGATATTAGTTTATGGTGCCATGTGCTTTGCAATTGCTTATCACGTTGCCTAGTTATTCAACTTTTATTAATTTTTCCTTTGAATCGTTATTGCATATTGCTAGTGTACTTAGATGCATAACATATTATCTGTCATGTACGAGGGGTGTGTAGCCTTGTGTTACATGTCCCAGCATCTCAGACACCGTCCAATCCCAAGCGGGGGCTGGGGGCGCCACAACCAATGCTTGTCAAGATGCTTTTGATCAATTGAAAACTTTGCTCGCCACTGCCCCTATCATGCAACCCCCTGATTGGTTACTCCCTTTTAAGATAATGTGTGATGCTAGTGACTATGCTATGGGTCTTGTTTTAGGACAAAGAAAAGATAAATTACCTTTTGTTATTTACTATTTAAGTAAAACTTTTATTGATGCTCAGAAAAATTATTCCATCATTGAAAAAGAGTTGCTTGCTATAGTATTTACATTGGAGAAATTTAGAGCATATATGGATCACCTGTTATTCTTTTCACTGACCATGAGGCATTGAAGTATTTGTTATTGAAAAAAGATGCAAAATCAAGGCTTATTCGATGGATTCTTCTCTAGTAGGAATTTGATATCTCTATTAGAGACAAAAAAGGAGTTGAAAATGTAGTTGCCGACCACTTATCTCGACTCACTATTGAGATGGCTCCCAATGCTATTTCACTTCCTATTTTTGATTCATTTCCTGATGAACAGCTTTTGTCTATTGATACTTTGCCTTGGTATGTTGACATTGTAAATTTCTTGGTCACAAGACAAACACCATCTCATTGGAGCATTCAGGACATTCGAGAAGTTCAAATCTGAGGTTAAATCATTTTTTTCTGATGACCCTTACTTGTTTAAATATTGTCTGATCAAATTTTTCAAAGATGTGTCCACAATACGAAAATCTCCTCCATTCTTTCCTTTTGTCACACTGAAGCATGTGGAGGTCATTTTTCTAATCATAAAACTATGGCAAAGATTTTACAAAGTGGTTTTTATTGACCTCATATGTTCAAGGATGATCTTAATTTTTGAAAGGCATGTACGCTTTGCCAAAAGTTACGAGACATCACAAAAAAGAATATGATGCCTTTACAACCAATTCTTGTGGTTGAGCTTTTCAATTGTTGGTGTATCGATTTCATGGGGTCATTTCCTATTTCTTTTGGTTTTTTGTATATCTTGGTTGCTATGGATTATATTTCTAAATGGATTAAGGCAATACCTTGTAAAACAAATGACCATAAGATTGTGCTGAAACTTTTGAAGGAAAATATTTTTGCTCGGTTTGGTATTCCCAAAGTCATCATTAGTGATGGTGGCACTCACTTTTGCAATAGGCATTTTTCTGCTTTGATGACTAAATATGGGATCTACCAAAAAGTTTCTACCCCATACCACCCTCAAACCAATGGTCATACAGAGTTGGCTAATAGGGAGATTAAGCGAATTTTAGAAAAAACTGTCAGCTAATAGGAAAGATTGATCTTTACATTTGGTTGATGCTCTGTGGGCTTATCGTACAGCTTTTAAAACATCCCTTGGCATGTCTCCTTATAAGCTTGTAAATGGAACATTTGCCTCTTAAAATCGAGCATAAAGCCTATTGGGCAATCAAACAACTCAATTTTAATTTTGACCAAGCTGGTGATTTGAGAAAATTGCAGTTAGAGGAGCTTAGAAGGGATGCTTATGAAAACTCTAAGTTGTCTAAAGAACGCGTGAAGGATTAGCATGATAAGAATAATTGCAGGAAGACTTTTGAGCCTAATCAGTTTGTTCTTTTATATAACTCTAAGCTTTATTTGTTTCCAGGAAAACTACTGTTAAGATGGAGTGGCCCATATGTGGTGAAAACTATTTTTCCTCATGGAGCCGTTGAAATAGACAATCCTCAAAATGGAAATACCTTCAAAGTAAATGGTCAATGGCTTAAACCTTTCATTGCTCACTTTTCACCAGAGGACTCCACTCTTCCCTTGAAAGATCCGCCCACTTGGTCTGCTGCATAGCCAACTTATTTCGATTCTCATTTTTTTCTATTTTTGTACATAGTGTCATTTTGCATTTTCATTGACTATTAGCTTTCAATTGCTTTTTTTTTTTTTTTTATCTTTTGACTCTCTCTTGCAGATTTTCTATCTCTCCTCTCCCTTATCTAGTACTCTCATTCCCTATTATCTTTTCTTGTTCTTATTGCATCTACATTGAGGATAATGTGCATACTCAGTTGGAGGGTGATGGGTACTAGATGTGTGTTGGATTGTAACGATCCAATCCTATATTTTTAGGGATAAATTACAGAAATTTTTTTAAAGCTCAATAAATGAGTTAAAGCCCATATGAGAATTATCAGATGATTTTTTTTAAACCTAGAGTTAAGGCACCATTATTATTATTATTTTATTTTTTAGTTTTTATTTTTTTTATTTTTTTACTCCAAGCACGTGTTTGTTAGAGTCCAAACACTATTACTATTCTTATTTCCTCGTCATAATAAAACTCTTAGCTACCGGATTTTATTCTATAAATTTCAAACACATACGAAATCTAATCCACTTCCATGCACGTACGTTTCTTCTCCTTCTTCACTAGGGTTTTCACTGGCCTATATATAGAGCTAGGCTCATTACGTCCAACCCGAGCCAATTTTTCCAACGTGAACAACCACCAGCGTCATCCTCCAGTCGAAACTAGCCCCTCACACCCCCAGACTATCACGTCGTTTTCCCTCCACCGTGAATATAGAAAACAACCGTGTTTCCTAGCTCAGTCCTCCACTGTGAGCCTCTTCCTCCAAGCCGCTCCTCCCTCTGCCGTGAATTACCATGGGAAACCAATTCCACACTCAGCCCCTTTAACACAGCAGAAGGACCCTGAACGGGAGCCACCTAATGTGCCGACACCCTCCATAACACTGCCCTCCACCACCGTCGCTCAGCCAAACCTTCACGTGCACCACACAGAACCACTCAACCCATATGTCCGTCACCGAAAGAGTCTCAGTTTTTATCCACCTCCAAACACACAACCAACCATTGTACAACCACACACACGGCAATACACCATGAACCACTAGCTTTACCACACACAGCAAGCATAGCTCTTCCCTCCACCACCGTCGCCCAGCCGTTGAGAAACCACACCAAAATACTCTGTTTTATTGCACCGAAACAGAGGATATATCCTCACCCAAACCGAGAAACACGTTCTGCCACTATTGGGCCGCTACACCACCGTCAGCAGCAACAGACGACGCCGGAGATCTAGCCTCCACCACCCAGTGACGCCCAGCGCCATCGCCCGAAGCCCCATGCACGCTGCGTGGTGCGTAAACCTTCTCCTTGTAATCTCTCTCTCTAAGATTCAGTTTCTCTCTCTCATAACTCTCTCTCACTCTCAGTTGTATAGCTGCCACTTGTTGGAGTTGATGTCATGCCCAGCCACCAGACCCACCGTCACGACTGCGCAACTCATTCACGCGTAAAATCCAACCCAAATGCATGCAACCTGTAAAATCAATTTTAAGTGGGTTAGTTAAATTACAAAAATACCCTTTGTATTGTTTTCCAAAAATACCCATGCCTATTTAGGATTAAAATATGAGAATATTTTAGTGTTAGGAAGAATCTAGGTTTAGGAAATATAGACTATTTTAGTATTTTATGTTTTAAATAAAATCACATGTTTAATTAGAAATTTATGCAAATTACGTGTTTTTTTATTGGCAACTGATTACGTGCCGAAAATAGTGGATTAGCACTGCAAGGTAAGTAGCATGATCATATCCTTACACATATGTACGGTAAACTGCTTGTCATTTTATAAAAGATAATATGCATGTATGCCCTTCATTGGAAGCCCCTTTTTACGTACCTAAATGCATGATTTTATGTGACAGTTATTTCATAAAATTATTTATGAAATGCATGATTTTATGTGAGAGATTATTCATAAAATTATTTAGTTAATGCATGATTTTATGTAAGAGTTATTTCATCAAATTATTTATGAAAAGTCATGATTTTATGTGAGAGTTATGCATCAAATTATTTTATGTGAGAGTTAGGCATAAAATTTTCCATGAAAAGTCATGAATTTATGTTTGGAAACATGTATCACAATATTTATGAAATAATGCGATTTTATTTGAAATATATGATATGATATGGCAAGTATGTATGTGATTCCTTTTGAAATCTAGTATGTATGTGATTCCTTTTGAAATCTATGAAATGACAAGTATGCAAGTATAATTTTGATGAAATATGTAACGGCCTATGTTATAATATGAAGACGGTACCTATGTTATGGGCATATTGCATTGCTAGGTCGTGCATACTGGTAGTGCACCCAGTATGTTTTCCTTATGTATGGATTCCGCAACCTATGGCCACGAGCGGAATCAGAATCTACTTAGATTCGCTAACCCTAACTCACGGAGGTCAACAGTGGGTAAGGACCTATGATAAGTGAAAGATAAGTCCATGTTCATATTCATATTAATTACATATGTATTTGTGAGTATGCACGTTTTTCAAGAAACCTTATATTTATTATGTTTACTGTATGATGTGTTGCTTATTGAGTATTCCACTCATTTTAGTTTGTTATGTTTTTAAACTATCATAGGTGATGACATTTATGAGGATGAGACTGCAGGACAGGACTTGACCCCAGGAGGCGAGGCAGAGGCCTAGACAGATTATGCTATGATTTTTTCTATGGTTTAGAGTTTAAATAAATTATTTTGATAAGTACATGAGACTTCCGTATTTTTTTCAAATAAGTGCTTCTGCAAACTTTATTTTAGATTTTCAGTATTTATTAAAGGTTGTTATTTATGGAAATCTTTCGCATCTAGCGCTTGTTAAAAAGAAAGTTTTAAGTTTAAGTTTAGTAGTAGCACACTGGCTCTCCGAAAATTCTAAAATGTCTTTTTGGGAAGCGGTGTGTTACAATGGATATATTGTGTTGTTCAGTTTTCCTTCACTTTTCTTTTAATAGTTGGTTCATGTTACTGCTGGTTTGCTTCTTAACTTCTTTCTTTGTGTAAATTCTCCAGTTCTCTTGCATCATTGAGGACAATGCTGTAATTTAGTTGGGGGTGAGAAAGAATACATTTGGTCAGTTTTGTTGATTTACACTTCGCTTGTCTGGGACTCTTATGAACCATATCCTAATGGCTTAGGAAGAAATCTGAAATGAATTAAATGAGAAAAGGAACAAGCCAGGGTTCAAATTCCAAAAAAAAAAAAAGAAATAGAAATTAAAAAAAAAATCATATATGATGTGCATTTGTGTATTGGAAAAGGCTGCTTATTATCGGGGTCCTTACTAAATAATAAAGTAGGCGCCTTTTATAGTGTAATAGCGTGAAAGACACCATTACAATGGTTTTGAATTAAAGTAAAACCACGTGGTTATCTCAAAGTAGATGTTGTGATTGAAACTTTTAATGCCTATTGGTAGTCAATCTTGGAATTCTAACCCATTTTCTATGCACTTAAAATAAAGCAAACTTTGTTACATTTAATTCCCTCGGTTGATTTACTAAATTGTGTATAACTCTATCAGTTAATACTAAATTTCAGATTAAGCTATTTCCAATGTTATTAAACTCAACAAGTTTACTTCATAGCATGTGATTTTTCAGATTTTCTAGAATTGTAGTTGGTAACCTCCCTTTTGTATGATTTCATTCACTTTATTTGTACTCATAACTTTCAACATAAATTCCAAAAATAATATTAATAATAAATATAACATATAATTATTTTAAAAATATCTCCAACAGTCATCACATCTCCTTTTGTAGCATTAGGACGTGTTGGCTTAACTAATTTCTCTAGTATTAATTTTATCACATGCATTTCTCCCACATTTCTATCCTTATCATCCTCAGCATCTTTTAATATTAAGGAGGAACAAAAACACCGAAACAGCACCTCAAGTTGCCGGGTCATCAACAACCACCGGTGGAAGAGTTTTTCTTTCGAAAAAGCTATGCCACTACATGAAATACAGGCTATTGCGGCGATTTATGGTCTGCCGGAAATAATGTCGCTGCTATAAGTCATTATTTGCAGCGATTTCTTCGTTGACGCGGCTCCCAACCCGCGCGGTTTTAACCTTTCCCTTTTGCAGCTATTTTAATCACACTTAACGGCAATAAAAATTCGCTGCAAAGATATTCTAGATTTTGTAGCGATTTTAACGACAATTACGACGTAAAAAATCGCCGCAAAAGGTGTAAACCTTATGCCGATGGACGTACAATTTCGCTGCAATTTCCCTTTTAATGTATACGGCTCCAAAACACAAGAAAATCATATTTCCCCCCCAAATCCCAACTTCACCTTCTTCCCTAACTTCTTCTTCTCCATTTCTCTCTACCTGCACATTAAGCAAAGCCCACTCAAAATTTTCCTTATTAAAAGTCTATCCCTTCCACCGAAATCCACCACTAACAATGGCACTGCTTCACCCCCAGTGATTCTCGCTTAAGCAAAACCCACTCATCGCCGCCTTCACTCACATCAGCCGAGGCTATACCAGTGAAACAAAGTTTGAATTTTTTGACACCCTAAGACTTTGTTCTTCATCATCGTTAGCCCTTTTCGTATAGTAGCAAGTTATCGCCACGATTTTCCTTCCCGTCGTCTCCTCCACTCGATTGGAGCCGATTTTCCAAGGTAAATTACTCTATTCTATTTCATTATGGTTCTTAATGAAACCGAGTGGGTCAAGTAGAAAGATGGGTGTTTTGCTATAATATTGCTGCTTAGGTTTTGAGAAGTACACACGTTGGACAATCCCCAAAGCGAGAGGAAATTCTTCATCATGTGTTTCTTTTATAGTAATTTATGCATGTCAGAGCTTTGACTCCAACCAAACTCCAGAATGCTTGATGATCCATTAATATTGTAAAGAGAAATCTAAATGCTCTTTCTATTATTATTCTTTCTCTAAAAAGACAGCCATAGTTGATCAATCAAATATAACTTGGTATTGAGTTTCAAGGAGGAAAAATTAAACCCAATGATGTTGTATTTATACCTAATATTTCAGCATTAGCATCTCATGTCTGCATGCAATGGTTTAAGATTATCATTCTAGAAGGATGATGGATGATGGATGATGGATGATGGATGATGAATTGTTGACCAAGGTGTACAAGTTTAAGATGAAAACTCCCTTACAAAATATCTTAAGCTTTTCACCAACCGAAAGTTTTGTAGCTCAGAGAGAGAGAACTAGTTTGGAGTTGTGGAAAAGGAGCTCATGTTTGTTTGGGCCACATTCGGTTGCAGGTAAGTACTCATGATGTTTTCTTCGTATATAGGTACGTACGTATGATCTAATTATAAGAGGAGTTAATACGATTAGCACGATCGATCTGGCCTTTACCACGACAGTACTACTATGCCTTCGATTAGCTTTAATTCAAGTACTTAGCATGCATGAACAATCTGTCTGCATGATTTTCATATAGCTAGCTAAATAGTTCGTTCATACATATATATATATATATATTATATACATGTCCAACAATTGGCAAGAAATTAAATTGATTTGTTGGTCTGATAATTAGACCCTCAATCTAGGCTGCTGTGTTAGAAAGTGAAATGGTTATTAGGGTTTCATTAACTGGCTATCTCACAACCCTAAAGTTTTGGACACTTTAAATTATGCATGATGATGATCTATTAGAAAGTTAATCATAAATATGTATTTAGAAAGTATATATATATATATATCATTATAAGAATATAATTTGAGCCTTTGGAATTAAACAATAATTTAGCAGCTTGGACTTTTCTAGACAAGTAAGAATACTATATATGTATACCATTATAAGAAAAATTGTATGCAGGTGTAAGGCCAGGATTATAATATTGCCCCAAACAATACCACACATGGAAAATCAATTAGGAGGGTAAGATCACCACAAGAAAAGTCTGCTTTCTCCATCATGTGTACACAATACCAAACTTTACTCTGAGTGAAATTTACAAGTGAAATGCTTGTCCTTCATTTGGATGTGATCTTCTCATGAATTTACCCTTCGATCGTTAATGCATAAACAATCTTTTTTCTGAACAGTCCACTTTTCTATTACAGTCCTGATCGGTCATCCGTGATGGCATGTTATTTGGACCATGTTTCACATCTACATTTGTCTTACTCAAGATTTGCATCGTAGAGTGCTAAAGTTTCGAGTCTTCAATATCCCGTCTCGATCTAAATTCTCGTTTGGTGTGAGAAGTTTGTGCCCACTTTTATAGTTTATATATATATATATATATATATATTATATATGCATTAGTCTAAATAGTTCTAATATATGAAAAGCAGACATCCACGTTATAAATGTTGGAATAATAACTGCATGCACGATTTCAGTACCACAACTAGAAATAGAAAGCTGGAAGATTTACAAAAATATACTATATATATATATATATATATTATATATTGCTATTAGTTTCTTCTCTAAAGATCTGCTTGATATATATTCTCAACCAATTAGGCATTAAAAAACATCTTGATGCTATATACATTTTACTCGTGAGAAGACTTTTTGGTCTTTCCTAGATTAATGGTGCGAAAACACTGATCTTTCCCCAATCAGTACTGTGTGTGTGGGACAGGGCGTATCTGACCCTTAGTGCTATATAAAATCCCCCCAACGCGCATGCAACTAGTATTCTCTCTCTGTTTCTCTCTCTCTCTCTATACATATACATATACATATACATATACATATTTCAAGTACTGCAAAGGCACATCACAAAGAACATGGTTCATGTGCTATATTTTTTCTTTAATTTGTTCCTTCCTATATGTATGTTTTACAAACATCATCGAACATATTCCTTTCTCAGAATACAACAAGCTAGCCTATTCCTCAATACCATATACACGTGACAGTTTGAAAGATGTGCGGATATATATATATATATATATATATGTATGTATATGAGACGATTGATCTCCAATATTAGCAAAATGAATCTGATCTTGAAAACATACCCATCAAAGGTAGGGTAAAATCTAAGCAAACAAAACAAACTTATAATATGTTTTAGAAGTAGCAATCTGATGAAGGTGAAGAATGGAAAGTGACCTAGCTGCCTGCCGCATGGGTTTTCACGAGTGAAACTTCAACATGGGCGACATTGGTTGCATGTCTATGCGATCACTTCTGTTGAACGTTGCTTTCTTAAGTAGGATTGATTTGATGGACAGCAACCATCAGCACGAAGAGAAGATCGAGGAATGAGGAAAAAAAAAAAAAAAACCAAATGATGATGCGCTGAAACTGTCAAATGCGGACAAAAATTTGCCAAAACATGTGTGTGGCCAGTACCCTTCAATAATAATCAGGCCCATAATTATTTTGTTTTTTTCTGATGCTCTCAGCTTTATATATAGACCTTAAATCGATCTGGGCATGCAGCATTGTAGACTTTGTTCAATGAGTTTGGTCCCTTTTAGTATCCTTCCTTATACTAAAAGATTTGTGTATGGTTCCCTGGTGCTTATGGCCCATGTGGTTTCGGGATTTAAAGTAATAAAAATAGAATATGGATCATGCAAGCATGAACATCTTATATATATAGGCATCTTAGACAGAATTATATATATTGGTTGAGGCCTTTTAAGTATAATGAACTACTTCTCTAGCTAGCTAGCTAGGCTCCATATGGTTATAGTCCATTAGTTTCCTCCATTTAAAGAACAAATAACGCAAGTACACAACCTACAATGATTTATTTAATGCACTTTATTGTTAGAGGTAATTAATGAGGAATCTGATCCCTAGCTAATGGACTAGGGCTTCTCAAAACAGTGTCATCTTTTACTCATGTTGTCGTGTTAGATGTAGGCTTATTGAGTATTGATATTTATTTCTACTCTTTTTAATATTGATAATATCTTCTGTTTTAAATATTGAGTTTGAATCATGTTTTGACTATGTTTATCCCTTTATGACTATGTGTTAAACTAGTGGACATGAGAATGTATTGTTTTAAACACTTTTCTTCCAAATAATAGTCTATGTAAGCAACCAAGGATTTTATTCAAACTAGTAGGTTCGATTAGAATTTTCTGGTTTGTCGAGAGTTACTCTTGTTGTTTATGCTATGTTTTCACACAAAAATGATGTGAATACTCAGGTTTTCTTCAACTCTAGTATGCTTGGGTTATGTAGTTGAGATTGTGGTTAAATGAGGGATGTTTAAGAGCATGAATGTACTAAAGCTGCTAGCTATCCATGGTAGTGCAGAAAATTCTGCTATGCACTATGTTTTAGGGCTTCAACCAGTCCATTTCATACCCATTTTTCATTTGCATCTTTTGCTCAACCAAATTTATCTGTTTTTATGAAAAACTATTGAAAACAAGGGACAAAAACCAGCCATCTTGTGAGCTTTAGCTCTTCATTTAATTTGGTTCCAACAAGTTACTAAAAAGCTGTGAAATACCATTTTAATGATGAAAATTCCAGATTTTTTATACTTCCTTGTTCTCTTCCATTTCTAAGTAAATTCCTATCATTTGTACATTCTTAACCCACGATCTTCATATATCTTTCATGTATAAAACTCAATGGCCTTTATTGGACAGCAAGCATGCTATTAGTCATTTTCATGAATTCCTTTAGAATGCTTGAAATGAGGAGTTTTAAAGTTTTGGCTTAGTGCTAAGTATGGAGAGAAGTTAAATGGGTTGAGGTTGTGCTTTGTAGTTGATTTTCCCTAAGTGAAGAGGAGGTAAGGAAAGTGCTTTGTAGTTGATTTTTCCTAGTTGGTTTATGTTGTTAAGGTTGTGATTAACTACCATTACTCCTATAATTTTTTCTTAATTTCTTTTTTAATTTTGTTTGTGTTATATTCTGGTATCGAGTTTAAACTAAAAATTACTTGGATTTTTTGGGTGCAGATTGTAGGACGGACATCGAGTGCATCGGATTTAAAAGGCGTTGACTAAGCCCAACAAAATTGTCTAAAGAGGCATTTCAGCCAGGGGCGAGCTGAAACTTTTTTAGTTGGGTATTGAAGGTAACGAATGCATCTACAGCTACAAATCCTTGTTTTCCATTTCTAGAATTCTCAAAACATAGATGGATGTCTTATTGTTAGTGTTATTATATATGCCAGGCCTTCATTTTTGGAACGAAATATTGATGATTATTAGATAATCACTCTAAGTCAGCTATATTCTACTTACCATATTGTCTTGGAGTTGGTTTCGCGTTTTGGGTGATGTTGTTCGTTTGTATGTCTATATATATGTGTGTGTGTGTCACTCTCATACATTCATATATATATATATATGTATGTATGTATATGAGAGTGAGGGTGGTGGACATGTAGGCAACCAAATGTCACAATCCAACATTATTTATCTAGTGTTGATATATATATATATATATCAATATTTTGTACAAGTTACTACTTGCTTGATCATATCAAGTATTCTCCCTTCACTTGACATGTGATTAATTATCGTAATGTTTGCATCTCGATCTGAATTGTCATTTGTTAAGGCTTTATTATGTATTACTAATAACAACGTGTAGACATGATAGTCTTGGCTATTGCTTAGTAATATATCATAGCAATAATATAGGGGTTTTTATTTATTTTTTATAAATTACTATATAGACAACTAGAGACTACATAGCTAGCGTCCTCATCGAACTTTTCACGCCTTAATGCAGATGACAACTTATCCGATACTAATTTTTGACCATTTACACTCACATAATGTCATAAACAACACACATTTAGATTTATAACTTTTCAATTGCGCGATGATCTTCATCTGGTACATATATGTTTAGGCAGCCAATTATCCATGAACCATACATGACCAAAAACCTTCTGAGATAGTTAGTTAGCCACCTTCATAAACCCTCTTCAAGTTAAACATTTATTGGTAGGTCTTAACTAACAATGAAGATGGTGAGTTTACGTGTCCAACTGATAATGATTCTTTTAATCACTCAATCAAGATTGGCATACGATCGGGTTTGAGGGATCTACTATACTCGATGTCTAACGTACAACCGTGTAACATCACTCATTCCATTAACTCATAGTGGAATGTGTCAACTACTTGTAACATACCCACCTTTCTCGTATGACCTGAACTCAAATCGATACACTTGCGAGTCCTATAAGGATGAACTATACACTTTATATCAACAAATAACATTGCTCCACTATTCATTTAATCACATGAAACAAAATATATTCATTGCTCACATTTTGCTCCACCATTCAATTCCTTCGACCATATATTATTTTTCCACATTTCACCTGTGTTAGTTTCATATGTGACTTCAGCGAACTTATATATATACGGTCTCTATGGATCTAACTTCCTTTCGCACCATACATTTTTTAAGATGGATAAAAGTTGGATGAACGAGTTCGATAGACTTTTATCACCTGCATATGACGAAGGGGTTAAAAATTTCCTCATACAAGCAAGAAACCATTCAAGTGGAAAGGATCGCATTCGGTGTCCATGCCGTACATGCATTAACAATTTGTGGCTGCTTATATTTGAGGTGAAAATCCATCTGTTTATCAAAGGGATCAATCCAAATTACACCCAGTGGATATTTCATGCGAAGGAGAAGACAACATTGTATGTCAGTGACGATGATATTGGTGACAAGGTTATACCAGAAGACGATTACATCAATGACATGCAGCATATGTTGAATGATATCCGGGCAGGCACCTTTGTTAATGTGCCCTAAGACAGCACTCTTGCGCCAAATAGGCCACCAATACCTAAAGATTCACTAGCATCATCTTTTGACTAGCTACTAGAGGATGCCTGACGTCCTATTTTCAATGGATGTACAAAATTTTCAAAGTTGTCAAGTTGTTACACATCAAATCAATCGTTGGATGGTCAATTAAGTTATTTGACATGCTCCTTGATCTGTTGCGGTCTGCCTTCCCTGATGTGCTCTTGCCATAATCATATGAGGAGTCAAGGTCTTCGGAGCGCGGTTTGGATTTCAAGTACCACAAAATCCATGCGTGCCCCAACGACTGCATCTTATTCTGGAAGGAAAATGTCACTCTTAATGAATGCCCTGTATGTAAAGCTTCAAGGTGGATGCCAAATACACACAGGTCATGTGTGATACCTTAAAAAGTGTTGTGCCATTTTTCGGTGAAACCGAGATTGCAGCGTCTCTTTATGTCTGCAAAATATCAGGTGATATGAGATGGCATAAAGAGCAATGGGCGATAGAAGATACCATTATGAGACATCCGGCCGACTCTGAATGCTGGAAGAAATTTGATGAACATCATAGTTGGTTCGCTACAGATCCTTATAATGTTAGGCTTGGTCTGGCAAGTGACGGCTTCACTCCCTTCAACAACTTGGCTAAACCTCATAGCATTTGGCCAGTGATACTTGTCCCGTATAACTTGTTGCCGTTGTCATGCATGAAAGACCAATTTTTAATGACATCTCTGATTATTCCTGGCCCAAAGTCACTAGGGAATGAGATCAATGTTTACTTGCAGCTGTTGCTCAATGAACTTCTTGAATTTTGGGAACATGGGGTACCTACATATGATGCCTCAACTAATGAGACATTTATGGTGCATGCTGCCTTATTGTGAACAATCAATGATTTTCTTGCCTACGGGAATCTCTCTGACTGGTCAATAAAGGAAAATTTGACTTGTCCGTCTTCCAATGCCAATACAGACTCCAATTAGTTGAAATATGGCTGAAAACATTGTTATATGGGACACCAGCGTTTCTTACTGCCAGATCACATATGGAGAAGGAGGAAAGGGTTGTTCAATGGTAAAGAAGATCATTGCATGCCACCAAGGGATATAGGAGGAGACAATATTCAAACTCAATTGCAGATGATTGGGATGTTCAGTTTGGCAAATCTCCTAGGAAGAAAAAATAAACTGCTGAAGAGTTGAACTAGACAAAGTGTAGCATATTTTTCACATTACCTTATTGGTCAACACTTCGATTTTGGCATAATTTAGATGTTATGCATATTGAGAAGAATATTGCTGATAATATCTTATTCACTTTAATGAACAATTCAGGAAAAACTAAAGATAATATCAATTTAAGGCGTGACCTGGAGATTTTGGGCTATAGAAAAGAATTACATTTGAGGCATAAAGGTGATCATTTAACAATGCCACATGCACTGTACACATTACACGGAGATGAAAGGAATAAATTTTGTGAGTGGCTGTTCGATATCAAATTTCCAGATGGGTTCGCTTCCAATATCTCGAACTGTGTTTCTCTACATGATTGCAAAATCTCAGGGTTGAAAAGCCACGACTATCATGTTTTCCTTCAAAGACTACTCCCCATTGCTATTAGGGGGTATTTAAAAAGTGGCATTGCCTTGGATTTGACTGAACTTGGTACTTTCTTTAAAGAGTTTTGCGCTCGACTATTGAATGTGAATCACCTATCCCAGCTCCAAACTGATATCGTCACCATTCTATGCAAACTGGAGATGATATTTCCTCCTTTCTTTTTCGATGTCATGATCCACCTAGCTATCTATTTATCCCGTGAGGCCATATTTGAGGGTCTGGTACAATATAGGTGGATGTACCCATTTGAGAGGTATCTTGACGTTTTGTTCCATATACCTCAAAGACATTAAGACGACGTTTAGTCGAGCAGACCGCAACATTGATGCTGATGAAGAGGAAACTATAGATGGGTTCAGAGCTGATGAAGAGGAAACTATAGATGGGTTCAGAATTTTCAACTAGAAAATTCGTCCATTGGGTATAGCTTCTAATGTGCAATTAGAAGATAAACTCTTTAGGACAGTCATCTGGTACGTGCTCAACAATTGTGTATAGACTAGACCCTATATAGAGTAAGCATCAATGAGTTTACTTAAAAATCTACATCCTTTTGAACTTAACTAGTTGTTATCAACCCAATACCATCTAATTTGAATATTTTGCTTGGCGATTTCGTGCTCCAAATGCAAAGAACACTAAGAGAAATGTAAGGAGAACACCCAAATTGCATCGATCGCACGCATCAAACTGAGTTTTCAACTTGGTTCAAGCAACGTGTAAGTTCTTCTCCATCCCTATCTACGTTGAAATGCTATAGGTTTCCTTTACATGCTTTTGAATGAAGAAAATAAACATTGTGAAATTTCAACAATTTTGGTATAGATCCAGGAACATTGTACCTCACATCCACTTGATGAGTCCACTGATCTGTATGCGTTAGCTTAAGGGCCTGACCGTTGGGCTGCATCATATGTTGCTTGCATAATAAATGGAAAAAGGTTTCATACAAAGCAGCGTGAACTTTGCCGGTATACACAAAATTCTGGGGTGTTGGTAACTGGGGATGGGGCCATAAATAATGTAGACTTATACGGTATTATTAATAATATCATAAAGTTACACTACATGAAGTGGCGTCGGGTGTACCTATTTCAATGTGATTGGTTTGACGTTGGTGATCGAAAACTAGGGGTGCGGGTGTATGACCATATGATTAGTGTCAACATGAACAAAAGTTGGTAAAAGGATGAATCATTCGTGTTGGCGAGTCAGGCTGAACAATGTTTCTACATGAGAGATTTAAGAGCGAAAGGGAGTTGGGGTGTTGTGCAGAACTATACAAACAAGAATGTATACAACATTCCGTCAGTGTCGAGGGTTTTGGAAGATATTGATGGCGAATCAAGTACTAATGATGCCGATCAAGAAATGAGTCATCATATTATTATAGACCAGTGCAGTGTGATAATGCAGATCCAGTGTCAACTCCACTAAATAGGTCTGATCTACTACCTAGCCACATTGATGCACAAGAAGTAATGGATCCGGATGGTCAATGCATAGATTCAGTAGGCTTTATTAATGATGACATGATGACTTCTGGTTTTGGAGATGTGTATGGTGAGGGGGAATATTCAGATGAGGAGGACCTATCAACAGATGAGGAGGTATATTCAGATGAGGCGGGCCTATCAACCGATGAGCGAGAATATTCAAATGAGGAGGACCTATCAACAGAGTAAGCATCTGTGTAAGATTTATAATTACAACCCAATAACTTCGTTGAATTAAGGTTGACACAGTAGATTTTTTTAATTGAAATTGGTATGTGTACATAGACAGTTCAATATTGTTATTTGTATGAAATACCTATTTTGATTTATTTATTAAAACCATGAAGGATTTGCTTTCTGCTAGCTCGAACTATTTATCATGCAAATAACAAACAAGTGCAAAAGTAGTATTCAGCTTTACAACATTAATACTTGATTTAAACAAAGTCTAACATGTGATACTTATTTCAATGCAGTTGACTTTCAAACCGGACCATAACATACTCGTCTGTGATGAGCTGTGTGGGCATGTCAGTGCAATCTCATCTTCAATCTGGAGGCATGAGGAGCACTATCAATTACCAAGGTATATAATTTGACAATTAAGTTATTCTTTTGTCTATGTTATACTCATAATGTAAGGGTTAGTCTATTGTAACACCCTACTCCTTCCTTCTGAGGTAAGCAAGTTCCGAAAACAGAAATTATATAACACTCTGCCTTTCTCTCCAGCGATTGGGAGTCTTGTTATGCATGTTGAACCTCGATGGCATGTTTCTAAAGATATTATGTGAATTCTAAAGTACGCCCAGTGTTTTAAATGTACTGAAAATATTTATATGAGACATTTCCAGTGTTACTGAACTAAGCCTGATTTTAAATACGACAATTATAATATTTTTGAACAGCTCTAAAAATATTATAATTGTCGAAAATCATTTTAATACTATTAATAGAATGATTTCAGTTATTTAAAATATTATGAGATTTAAATTATGTTGAAAACTCTAATTAATTAAATGGTTTTATTATTTTAAAGATGTTAAATAAGACTTCATCATTTATTAATGATGAAAGAATATTATTTTATAAACTAAAGTTTAGTTTAAATAATATTCTACCTTAATTCCTCTCAGTACTTTTAATTAAGTTAATGTTTATGCATTTTCAAATCAGTGTTTTAATCCTCCACCATTAGATCGTTTTGAAGATCTCAAGATAAAGGGATCAAGATTAAAACCTAGACCCTCTTTTCTTCTCCCTCACTTTTCCCTCCCCTCTCTCTCTTCTTCCTCTCCCTTACATCGTGCGCTTCAAGCCTTCTCCCACTCACCTGATTCTTCCATAGCCCAGCCCAGCGCCACTGTGTGCCGCCCGATCTCACCTCCACCACCAACAGCCTCCTCTCACGCCGGCGAGCCCCCACCACCGAACCCAGCCTCCACCTTGCAGCCACCTTCCTTGTTGCATGCATGCAGCAACCGACGCACGGTTTCACTTTGCGTAGCCCTTTCCACCGTCGTATGCAGCCGCCACCCACGACCGCCGAGAACCACCACGAGCCCCCTGAGTCTCCCCCTTCTTCCTCCCCTTGGCCCAAAGCCCATAGCCCCTTCCTCAGCTGCACGAAACTCCTCCAACGCATGGGTTCTCCATACCCATGGCCGTGCTCTGCCTCCCATGGCCACCGCACCACCACCAAAGGCTTCCCCTCCCACGGGCGACCTGCCCTAGCCACCCTCATGCCTAACTGAGCCTCCCTCCTCCCGCACGCTCTCTCACTCTCTCACGGGTGTTCCTCCACCTCACGGTTAGATCCGCCACCGTAGGCCCCCGTGCCACCTCCACCCCACCACCATAGCTCCTCCAGTAACCTCCTAAGCCCCTCCATGGTTAGCAATGACCAGCCAAACTTCCCTCTCTATTTTCCATGTCTTGAGACCCACGACATAAACTCCTCCAAGGGCTGCCGTGTCTCCGATGTGTGCCACCTCGGCACCACCATGAGACCACTACCCCAGGACCACGACCTAACCCTCCCACTCATAGATCCACACCCATAGCCATCTTTAAGGACCCAAACAGCCACTATACATGGGTCAGCCGCCACGTATGACTGTTCCAACGTCATCGACTGTGACAATTAGAGAGCAACACACATGTTATCTCATCGATGGTATAACCTCTATCCCTCATTATTTATGTATTAGTTGATTGATTAGGTTGTGGACTGTGCTGTTAGTGTTGTAGAGTTCACTGTGTAGTATGGAGATGTGATGTGTTGTGTATGTGAAGTGTTGGACGTATCTGTGTAGTGTGCTGTGTAGTGTTGTGGACTGTGTTGTAATGGTGGCGTGGCGTCATATGGATTGGGAAGAGAGTGTGTACTCTCATGGCTTAGTGTGTGGTAAGGAGAGTATTTGTAAAATACCCTCTTAGTGTAATGTGGAATGGGAAGGGTACATGCAGAGTGTACTCTATATGGCGTAGCGTGTGTGAAGGGAATACATGTGGAGTGTACTCCATGAGGTGCAGCAACACATCGGGTGGCGTGTCGCGGAGATAAGGATGGTTGTGCGGTTGATGGGCATAGAGCGTGGTGAATAGTATCGGGAAGTGTGGAATAGTGTCCCGAAATAACTATGATGTGGCTTGTAGTCTAAGGTAACAAGTGTCACCCTGATTGACTTACGGCTGGGAGTTTGTGTGAAGTAGTAAAATAAGTGTTAGAGTGCGTAGCGAAAGCATGACTGGAGAATGTCACAAAGTGACATGGTTATTGGCAGTCGTGCTTGTGATGGGTGAGGAGTTAGTATACGAATGACGTAATAGGAATGTGACGAGATGTCACGATGTGACAGGAGTACATGTGGGACCATACTCATGTAGCGGGATGTCAGGTGACGTGACACGATCACGGTGTAACTTGGGAGTAGTCTCGAGCTATATTACGTGATGTAAGACGTAGTTGTGAATGGAGTCTTATCGTGATAAATGTTGGGATGAACTATCAAAAGGGATGAGTAGCATGAAAAATCATGCTAGCATGGTTAAGAGAAGGTTGGTATCGAAGTATGGTGCTTGTCCCTATGAGCATGTGATCAATGAGTTATATGTTGGTTTTAGGTGATGAAGGAGTAAGGTACATGTGTGATCTGGTGAGACACATGTGCCGAACGGATTCACCATATGTAATGAGTAATCTATCCTAAACATAGGCATACAGTACTTAAGCCTCAGAGTTAGCTTAGAGTTGTGTGGCGTGTAAGGATGGGAATGAGGATTAGTGTGAGCTAAGGTGCATGGAGGTAGTGATGGGTGTTTTGTCTAGGATTGGGATGCGTGACTCTTTCTGTAACACCCCGTATTTTAGTGTATTTTTACTGAAGGAATTATTTTTATGTAATCAAAATTTATTCTCTTATTTTAAATTGGTTGGATTTTTAGTGAGTTTATTTCTATGATTTTAAATTGGTGAAAATTATTTTTATGTGCTTTCTTAATATTTATTTATTGTTATGCATTTAAATTACTTTTAATATTTAAATTAATTACCGTGGGATTTAAATTATTTCAATTTGAATTTACCATTACGTTTAAATTATTTTATTTAACTTGTGGTTTTAAAATCATCTCCGTTGGATCATTTTTGTGACCCAAGTTATGAGGATTGGACCTCATTTCTTTTCCCTCCATTTTTCTTCCTCTCCTTTTCTTTTCTTTTCTTTCTTTTCTTTTTTTCTTCTTCCTTATTTCTCCCCTCCCCCGTGCGCGCGGACCCAACCCTCTCTCTCTTTCTCTCTCCCCGCGTCCGTTCCTTCTCCACCAACCAGCGCCACTGTGCATCGGCCAGCCCGCTAGCTTCCCCAACCGCCGGCGACCTCGCCCCACCAACCTCACCTCCATCTGTGCTGCCGTTAACCACCAGTAGCCCTTCAAAGCCGCGGCCACCATTCGTTCCAGCGCCTCCGTTGCACCACCATTGGCCACCATCTTCCTACCACTTCATCCCCGACCTCTTGGCAACCCATTGGACCCAACCCCACCTCCGATCTGTCACCGGTGAAGCACATCCAACTCTATTTCCGTTTTGGGCTTTTTGGTCTTCTACCGCCCATTTCGCCGCCACCCACGGCAAACTACCACCACCATTGGCTTCACCGACCTCCCTAGGCCCTACCCTATCAATCTTGGGTCTTCGTTTGCCTCCGTTTGAAAGTTGGTATTGTGACCCACGGCCACAGTGTCTTTTACACTGTGGTGTTGCTCAAACGTCGCATTTTTCAACTTCGTGATCCTCGAAAAATTATTATATTGCACTGTAAGTATTTCTCCAAAGAACTTTCGTAATTTAAATGTATTTTTGCACTAACCCATTTCACTGTATTTTTGGCATGCCGGACTGAGTCCGAGGAGTTCGGGGGTCGGATGGATTTGTGATTGGAGTTGTTTGGTTGGATTTGATTGGATTGGTAATTGTTGGTTTGGATATTGTGTTGATACATGTGCATTTCATTATTTCATGCATGATCATGTTTGTAAAAGAAAACTGGGTTTTCGTGTATTGCATTCATGTTCATGTGTTTATGAAAACTGGGTTTTCATGTGAGAATGGATTTTTGGTGCGTGTGTATCACGACCCTAAGCCGAGATGGGGCATTAACTCGGTGGAGCTCCTCTGGTTACTCGGGAGCGGAATATACTGAGTAACGTCCCCTGGATTGTCGCCGGGCGACAATGGGATCGGACGAGATGGTCTCGTGCCGACTCCATGGTCCTTCTGCTGGCGGGGACTAGAGGATGTCTGGCCACGTACGCGCTGGGCGTGGAACTGGGCATCGCTCGTTGCGTAGTGTGGGTGCTTGGCCATGTACGCGCTGGGCGTGGAACTGAGCACCGCTACGAAGCCAGGACGTGCGGATGGTCCATAGGGGAGGCCATGGTGCATATGGAAATAATGCATGGTGCATTTGGAATTAATGCACTATTTTCTGGGAAAATAGTGCGAGTTGAATTTTGGGTAAATCATTTTCTGGGAAAATGTTTTACGGATATTTTGGGCCAAAATGGGATTTTGGTGTGTTGGAAAATTATCATTTTCGGGGAAAATGATGTTTTGTGGAAAAATGCATATTTTTCATGTGCATGCATGTTAGTTGCATTTAATGCATTTTATATTACGTTGTTGTTTTGGGTTATACTTACCTGCGATACCATTTTGTGGTAACGCAGATTTTGATGCAGATGAGGAGGAGGAGGGCGAGCCTGGGGAGACGGCTCCGCCTGAGGAGTGATCTGGGATCACTCGTTTGTATATCTAGAACTATTGTAAATTATTTTATGAATGACTGTATAACTGCTATTTAAATCTTTACTGATGTTTGATTGTAAATAAATTCTGGTACTTAGTTGACTATCCGCTGCGTTATTTTATTTGTATACTGTTGCATGTACACACACTGGCACTTCGTTGGGATGTGTGACCGTGTTGTCACCATCTTGGTGTCTCAATCCCTGTGTATTTATATAAGGGGGATTGGGGGCGCCACACTTTCGGTCAGAATCATGTGTCAAAATGTGGTTAATAGGAAGAGTAAGATGAAGATCTTAGTGTCTTAATCCTAATGTGAATCATGGGTTCACTTTAGTGGATGGGCACTCAAGGTAAGACCTTGAATTTGGAAGATGTAATGACCATAAGTGGATCTCGAACGTTTTAACATAGTAAAAGGCACGTAAGAGCACGGGATAGAATGAGAGTGTTCCAAATGATATATAGCTCTATTTCTAGTTTAAGCTGCTTACGCATTAGATAGAGAATGATGTTAAGGTTATGTATATGCATGTAGGTTGTCATCTGACAGGCACATGAATGTACTGCATGATATGAAAGAAGCATGGAGTCTAGATAAGTATTACGTTCATACTCTTCTAGAGCTTTCTAAAATATAAAAAATAAAAATGAAACGATTTTCTTTACCATGCCTTACGAAACGACACGAAAGATGTTTTACGAAAACGTGCCAAGTATAAGTGTTCAAAGGTTTATTATGTACGGCCTTTTCTTGGCAACCCCTTTTTACGCAGCCAAAGTATTAATTGTACGCATGTAAATGGATGACTATACGTTGTATCTATTGTCTGTATTTTCCACGAAAAGAAACGTCGAGGCTAATGCATGATGCTTTGACTGATGCTTTGAACGAAGCGAAGAAAGTATTTTGTTTTAAAATGTCCTTATGAGCTGATGTTTTATGGATGTCACAAACCGATACTTTAAATGATGCCATGAAAGATGATGTTTAAGCCCATGCTTTTAAATGACCTTTTCCATGAACAAATTGTTAAATGAAAGATAAAGCTGAAATGAACTAAAAGAAATGACTAAACTAAAAGAAATGACTGAACGTTTAATGTATAAAAATACCTCACGACCACATGAATGAATGAAAAGGGTACCGAATGAATGGGTAGATTGCAATGCTGGGTAAGTAGTACTAATATTGCACCCAGTGCTGCCCCCTGATTGAAAAGGGATTCCCAACCCGTGGCCACGAGAGAAGTCCGGGTCCAAAGGAAGACCGCTAACCCCAACACACGGAATGTAACAATGTGTACCACCCAATGAAAGTAATAAGAAAGAATATATGAATGTATGAATGTATGAATGCATCTCATTCTTTAAGAATTGAAGGCACTGATGGGAGAAACGTTTTATGAAGAGAAAGCTCATTTTTAAAGAAAAACTTCGTCCAGTGATGTTTTCAAACGAATGCGTTCATGCATGTACGTATAGTATGTATGGTATGATGAATGCATAAATGAAAACTTATGTCATTATATTTTAACTGTATGAAATAATGCTTATGAGTCATCGACTCATTTAAGTTTTTATGCATGCCCCTCTCCCATAGGAACGAAATGAGCAGCACGCGTCAGGACGGACATGACCTATTGGAAAGAGCACGAAAGTCTAGGCATGAGTGTTTAAATGTATGAGAGGCCTTTTTATTGTTAAAATTGATGTTTTCCGTTGTATACCTTTTTTATTCTCAAAGCACATTTTATTTTATAACGTAGAGTCTTGCACCCTGAGTATGGAAGTAAAAAGTTTTAAATTGAATGGTAATTCTCGTCATCCTTTTCTAAAATTATTTCATAAAAAGTCTCATCACAAGGACGGGCGATTACATCTACCCACAAGTAATTGACAACAGTAGATAAATGATCTTTTTTACGAACCTGTCTATGACTTTGAGATTATTATGTTGAATGGACCTGACATTTATCACAATGTTATTAACTCGTACTCATGCAGGTGACCAACTGGGACCCAGTTCTAGAGGTAGAGGGAGACTCTGAGGCCTTCGTGCAAGGTGCTATTACTGTACTCATGTCGCCACATCCGACCACGTGGAGCGAAAATCTCTTCATATCACAACACTGAGGAGTGTAATCAATCCTCCTTGGATGACTCCACACAGCCGCTAAGTTCCTCCACCATGCGCCGACCCAATTCCCCCACCAGAACCTATTTGATAACCCTTACCAGCACGGAAACAATCACCTACTAGAGAACAAACTAGTGCGTGTTTTTCCAATACATACTGAATGTGTTGACCTATTTGTATGTGTTATTAAGTGTGAATATTCCACATTACACTTACAAACACTAATCTAGTAAACCTTTCTTACAACTGCGGATACCCCCACGAAGGCCATAGCAATGCAAGAACAGAGGAAACAAACTCATGGACCCATTAAATGCATTTTCTTTAAGAAGCTGAGGAAGAATGAAAAAGTACAGTTGAAGATAAACGATAGCAAGACTGCCCCGTGTTGTGAACACGTTTCTATGTTCACGACATGAGTATCATGGATTGTTAAACAATACTGCGACATAAGTTACAAGTATTGGTCGGATGTCCCACAAGCCACAAAAGAGGAGCTCATCAACTGTGTTCGGGTAAGTCATTGGTTAGTTTTACAGATTGTTTGAAAGTGGTTTATGTAGTATAACCGTCACCCAAATAATGAGATGACACAAAATTGTAGAGTGACTTCATATTCGATTGGGAACGCGAAAACCACCGATTGAAGGTGACAAAGGGTCTACGTAAGCGCTTATGACTTGCATAAGATTTATCAATCATATGGAGGCCACGAAAAGCGTTGGCTAATGGGACTAGCTTGGTGAACCCCATTGTCTGGGTGAAGTTGTGTGGCAGGTGGGGTAGCGATGGCTTTAAGGTATATATGTTCTTTCTCAAATTAAACCATATATTTACCCATTTAATATGTATTAATATTTATGTGGAAAATCCACTTGTTTATCATAGCTAATATCCCTCATGCATGACTGAAAATTTCAACTCAAAATCAGGAGAACGGAAAGAAGTAGGCGATTAATCACACAATAGGGCGTAAATCATTCGTCTGATTACTTGAGCAATAGGTATGGGGATGTGAATAATTTATTTCCATTTCAATTGACTTGTGAAAATGCGCATTACTGTTGTTTTTGTGACAGTATTACGTATCCTGTTGGGTAGTGGTTACTCATAGCTTTTGGGTTTAAAATGCTATGAGTAACCACAATAAAGATTTCTGATATGATATTATTATTCTTATACTCATTGCTTACACATGTAGCACACTGAGAATGGAAATTTGGTTGACTTCTACAAGGAGACGTGCTGGTCGAAGAAGAAGAATAAGTTTGTGACAGATGCTACAGAAGATAATTATGTGAGTAGTAAACTTACAGTCCCTAGGATCTATGTTTATTTTCGAATGTGATAAATGCATACATATCACTGAACCTAGATTGTTAATAATCGTTGTTTTGTCAATGTGCATAAGGAGATGCAAGGTAGGTTGGATGACCTAGGACTAGAGCAACCTAGTGATGAGGCAGTAGCGACTGTCTTTAGGGAGGTCCTTCGCCATCGACCTGGATATGCACGGGGACTCGGGGAGATGGTCATCCCTGAGTCAAGTAGACAACATGACCAACTTCAAATGCAACATTACCTGTTTGAGATTGAAAAATACAAGAAAGATGATGAACAACATAAGAAAGATGCTGAAGAGTACAAAAGTCAACTGGATGAAATGAGGAGAGAGATGCGGGCTCTTAGGGAGCATTAGATACAGACTGACAACATGCTTCAGTCTTTCTTTAGGTGTTTTCCATCTTTCACTGAGTCTCTTTGATAGACTTAGTGTAACGATTCCCCCGACCCATAAGGGGGTCCTATATTTTGGATATTTTGAGTGGCTTTTTGTTAGTCAATATGACATCTGGGCAATATATGTATATATAGTACTATATATATATATATTTATATATAAAGGGATCTATGTCTACACCGAGGAGATACATAGGTTTGAGTGTCCTCTTTTTGAGAAGCTTTTGAGCATATCTTGGGACTCCATACCTGAACCATTCCAATATTCAGGTTTTATGGCTATCTAGTGTGGGCATGTCCCTTTTATTCACAAGTAGGGGGCAATTATGGTTGTTGCGAACATAAGTTGTACATTTAACTCTCAGTGTAAGTTTCTTATTTCAGAAATAATTTTCTCACCCAAACAGTACAAATACTTGTTGACTCATTCTTCCTATTTTTCTGATTCGGTTTGATTTGCTCTGCAATGATGTGAGGTGTGAATCAATTGATGGGACGTGGCTTGCAACATAGTGCAAGACGAAGGTTTATTTTTTATGATTTGCTGTTTGTACTTTAAATGTTAATTTGCACAAGGTCTGATGTCTACATATTGCTTGGTATAATCCATAAGCGTTGGATGGGAGTCATTTCTCTATAGTCCTACTAGATTTTTTGTTTGCAATTATGGCCTTTGTTGCCTTCTGTGCCACTATGTTTGTCAGCGAGTGTGAGGGGTTTCTATGTTTGGTTGTTTGTGGGCTTGAGAATTGAATAGCAGATGGAAAAATTAAGCTCAAGGAGCGGTCTGGTGTTTCAAGTCCGATTTCAATGCAGTTGGAGAAATTACAAAGAAAAAGGGAAAAAAGAACAAAAGGAGAGCACGGGGAGGGAGGTGGGGATATGGGGGGGGGGGTGGGGGCGGGATAGAGTAGACAAGTTTTGAAATAGAAAAATAAAGTTTCTTCAAATGATTTGGTAATGGGTCATTTTTTACAGGTTCTATTCCTACATCTATTGCTTCATTTAACTCTATGTATTTGGTCATTTATTTCCAGTTCAAATGCACATTACCTAATGTTTACATTTTATGGATGTTGATAATACTCCAGGTTGGCTTCATCATCGTTATTTTTTAATGCAGGAGGTTTGATATTAAATGGGTTGCTCCAACGGCTGAAGGTTCCTTCAGTGATGCTCGAGGACATATTATAATTTCACATAACTACATCAAAGTTGATTCTTCATCAGTTGCATTTGACTTGTTCACGTATATTCAGACATCCTATCTTGATGAATACTGACTCAAACCAAAAGAGTTTCAAGCAAATAGTGTCATGCCATTTAGTATTGATGGGGTTGAGTTAGATTTACGCATGTGTGGTTTTGAGTTTTTTAGTTTGCATCTTCTTATAATTTTGGCTCTCCAAGACCCATTAATTTGAAAGCAACCGGAAAGATTTAGTTTCAGGGAAAGGTTTTCAGGTCTAGTAGTATTGCAGATATGCAGCCTGTGGAAATGCAAGATAATGGAAAAACATAACGGGTGGTTGGCGACATTTTAATTTCTGGTCTCAAGGTTGAATCAGCTAATTCTAGCACCTGATGAATTGGAGGTTGTAGGGCCACTGCAGCATGGTAGTGAAAATAATTCCCAAATTACAAATTACCGTCTTTTTCCCTTCGAAAAGGACAACTAAGAGCCAATGTTTATTTCTAACCACTTCATTCTGCTTAGCTTGGAGGTGCCACTACTTTTTGTTATTTCTATAGAAATTTAATTTATTTCCGTTTTCCAACCTATTAGGTTTGCTTGTCATTTATTTTTCATGACCTTGTGTGAGCTATTTGTAGGTACGGAATCTGCCACTTGATGAATTGGAGTTGGCTTCACTACGGGGAATAATTCAAAGAGTAAGTTGTCCCCTTTATCTCTTGATTTTATGTTTGACTCTTTATGTCTAAAGCTTTATTTGACTTATCAAAAAATTAAGCTGCTATGTCAAATGCTGTTCTTTTATCGTCTCTAATGCACATCGGATCATAAAGAGGTGGGTTTACTAGTCAAAAATATCCAAATTCAAGATCATATAACATTTGATCTTAAAACTTTTGGATATCAAATATTGAGAATTGCAGGATGGTCCAGTGTTATTCTTGGTATGAAGAAGGAAACTTATTAATATCTTCATCATGTAGAATATATAAAGTAACCTACTCCGTGGTTCCTCTTTAAGTTTGGTATCAGCTGAGTGACATTAAGGCTCATTCCTTTCTTCCCTTTTTCCCCTCCTCGGAACTACCACAAGATTCGGAAAGAATAAGCCAACCAGTATGAGACATTAATAAAGAGGGATCTTAACCAAATAAGAAGAAGAAGGGGAGAGAGAGAGGAATAGAAAGCTAAATGCAAAAAGAAAATGTGGCTACACCTCATATCTCTTTGTAGCTAGGTTTTGAAAGCACATTACAGACCAAACTGGCATAATATTTTAAACTGACAAATATGGGGAAGAAGAGAAGTTCGCAAATTGCCTATAGGTTCTATACTATGTGAAGATAGATATACAGGAATATTTTTATAAAAAATATACAAGAATACTTACAAAAAAAAAAAAATATACAAGCCTACTGTCTTCTAAGTAAAATATCTTATTACTTGTAAAAAAGAAATACAAGAATATTTCTCAACTTTCCGGCCCACTCAATTGCCTGTAGGTTCTATACCTACCCAAAAATAATTACAATTTTCCTTAGGGTATATGTTTTAACAATATACAGAGGGTGTCACTTTTACTTTTAACAATATACAGGTCTGCTTACATAACTTAGTGGTGAATAGGGTAATAGTTGAAGAAAGTGAATTCAGACCCGGTCATTATTGTTTTAACAATATACAGCTCTGCTTATATAAGTTACTAGCCTTGAGCAGGTTGACAATGTTGGGATGGGAATGCACCAATTAAGTAGCACCATATCAGCATACATAGTCAGAATGAAAGGAACTAATGTTTAAGAAGTAAATTAGTGAAACATCTAACCAGACTCTTAAGTACTAAATCAGTATGCTTAGAGAGAATTACACTGTGGTTTAGAGAATCAAACCAGACGGCCAATTTACAACTTAGGCTGATGAGTAGCAAAGAGGAAGCTGCAGCATTTCAAGTAGGTTGAATCACAACTTCCAATTCACTGCAGCAATTTCCTTACACACACACACACACATATATTATATATATATATGATTCTTTACACAGCTAGCTAATGATATTATGCAAGAAAGATGAAAGGTAATGAGTAAGAACTTTACATAAACAAAAATGAATTGAGGTGGATATTTTCAATTAACATTCCAATGCAATCACCTTTTTCATTGACACCCTCTGTATATGTTTTAACAATATTTGGTATGATAATTTTTACTTTTAACAATATACAGGTCTGCTTATATAACTTACTAGTGAATAGGGTAATAGTTGAAGAAAGTGAATTTAGACCCTGTCATTATTGTTTTTATAATATACAGGTCTGCTTATATAAGTTACTACCATAAGCATTGCTAATTCTTGAAGAAACTGTCTGATAGCATGTAGAACTGTCTTAAGCATTACAGCTAGCCTGAAGCATTACCAATAGTCTCGATGAACGTTTAGAATCTTTTTTGTCCTGATTAAATCGAACATGAGAATATGTGTACTTTATTGTCAAGTACCCTATGTACTAATTATATTTGATTTAACAATATATAGGGTCATTGATTTTTGCTAGCTAGATCTTCATAATATTATTATTATTTTTTTTTTATTCAATAAAGTTAATTGGGAAAACAAATAAAACTACTTTCACCAAAGTTGCTAGGCTTACTGAACATTACTGCATTTGTGTTATTCAGGGAGCATTAAAGTTGTTTTGACTCCTGTTTTACATTGCAGGTCAAAGTTGTAAATGGTATTTTGCCAACAGGTGACTATTCCTTTGCCAAGTGTGACAATATATATTTCACATCTGCTTTCATCTTTATGCATTGGTTTTAAAGGACATTTACTTTACTTATCTTTCTATTACAGTTTTTTATATTTTTTGGGGTTACTAGATTTTTCTTTTAAACATGCTCTATTAATCCTATTCTCTTCATATAACTGAATTTTTTAGTTTTCCTTAATGTTGTGCAATCTGTTAATTTTGTCAAATACACGGATGAGGAGTATGAGAAGTAACATGATAGTGCTATATTTATGAAATCGCCACCTTTCTCGATCAAAGTCAATATGCAGAACTGTGGGTGCCAATGCTGATGGACAGTCCCACTTAAATGAAGTTGTGGAACTTGGTAGTAGTTATTTTAGTGGATGGTAGAGTTAAACAATTTCTTATAACTGTGATTTTATCTCGTATTTAATATGTAGCTCAGTTTGTACTTGATATGAGAATATAATGCACCACCCCAGTGTATATATATATTTGTTGATGAATTAGTTTTATGATGTGTTTTCAGTATTCAATTTGAATGATTGGATGCCAAGTTGGAATGTTGAATGTTGCCTTTAGGAACAACAAAAAATAAGGCCCAATAAGAACACTGGGTCGGCAATTTGATTAATTAGCTTTTTCGGTGACTTCAAACACCTTACCGGTGAAATATTATCGCCGCAAAAGAGTTATAATAACCTGTTAACTTGTTTGCTTTTTGCTGGTAATTTATCAATTGCCGCGATTTATAAGTCGCCACAATTGAATAATGAAAACCGAAGAGTCAATTATGGCGATTATAAAATTGCTGCATATTCAGATATACCAGCGATTTTAGAATCGCTACAAATGAGTTCTCAAAACCGAAAAGTCAATTGCAGCGATTTTATAATCGTTGCGTATTCATCTTTACCATCAATTTTATAATCACTGCAACTGAGTTCTCAAAACCAAAAATTCAATTGCAGCGATTATAAATTCGCTGGTAATTTAGCAGAAGCAGCGATTTTAGTTTCGCCGCATCTGGATATTCCAAACAAAATACTCAAACCCAGCGATTCAAAAATCGTTGGGAAATATGATAACCAGCGATTTTTAATCACCCAATGTTGTTTTCACAATCGTTTAGTCAGTTGCAATGTTATTTTGAAAACGCTGGGAGGGTGTATTTGCAGCGATTTTTGAAGTTTTAGTGACGATAGGAAAACGCCGGAATTAATCTTTCCCAACGATTAGAACTAAATCGTAGATCACATTTGAGGCGATATTTGATACTATTTACGATGGACAATATCGCTGGTAAAGATTATCTTTTAGTAGCAATTTTTGGCTTCTAATGGGGTAGATCAAAAGTGGAGGCTTAATACCGGCAATGTGGAAATCACTGGGAAAGGTGTATAGCAGCAATTTTGTGACGCCCTCGACCCCCATGTAAGGAAACACAGGAATCGTGACGTCGGGATGATAACAACACTAGGGGTGAAAATGGTCCGGTCCGATCCAGCCATCATTTTTCCAGACTGGACCGGAAAAACTGGTCTTTGTGGGCATGGCTGGTGGTCATGGTCGTGGTCATGGTCGTTGTGGGCAGGTTCCGAACAAGGAAGTCACGCACCGTGATCATAGCGTTTAGGATGTGATGATTGAGGATTTGCAAAGACGGACAGAGTTAAATCGGCGTCTAACAAGGCAAGATATTGATAATCGTGAGATGGAAGATCACGATTTCAATTCTATTTTTGAAAACCTGTTTCACAAGAGTGCTCTATTTTGAGAGTATGGTGGTAGGGAGGAGCATCATGGGGACCTCGGTTTCAGACTTGATTTACCAGAATATCCTGGTACTCTTCAAGCTGAAGGTTTCGTTGATTTATTGCAAGAGGTTGAGTAGATTTACTACTCTGAGGAAGAAGAGTTTGTGGATGGATCTTCAATAGTTTGAATCTCTATACCAATCTACGATATCTATCCTGATGAAGATAACTTAGTGGACGAAGTAACTATTTTTATTGAAAATATAGAGAATTTGGAAAAAGAAAATGATGGCGAAGTTTTGAAATTTGAAGATCATAAAACAACTTATGAGACAATTAACTTTGTTGATTTTCTTGGAGTTGAAGATTTTTTTTTTAAGTTCTCTTATGCAAAATTATTTTTTTGGATTTTAGATGTGGAAAGAAATTTAATTTTGGAATATAAGGTGCTCAATATAATTTATTTCAAGCTGATCAAATCAATTTTAATTTTTTCATGATCATTGAGACTGTAACACCTTGTATTTTAGTGTATTTTTATTGAAGGACTATTGTTATTAATTTAAAATTTATTCTCTTGTTTTAAAATTATCGGATATTTTAAGATGGTTTATTTTATGATCTTTAAATTGTGGAAATTAAATTTGATATGTTTTCTTAATATTTATTATTGTGATGCATTTAAATTGTTTTTTATTTTAAATTAATTGATTGTTGGATTTAATTATTTTATCTTCATTTTATCATTACGTTTAAATTATTTTATTTAACTTATTGTTTTTAAATTATTTTTCGTATGATCATTTTGTGACCCAATATGTGAGGATTGGACCTCATTTCTTTCCCTCACTTTCATTTTTCTCTTTTTTTTTTCCCTTTCTTTTCTTTCTTCCCATTTTCTCTTTCTTTCCCCTGCTTTTTCCCCCAGCGCGCGACATCCTCTCTCCCATTCCCCGTGCGTCAGCGTCGCCTCTCCCAGCCCATGACCGCAGCGCTGCCGTGGCCCTCACCGCCCACCACCACAGCTTCCCCTCCTGTCGGTCATCATCCCCCACCAAGCTCAGCCCCTATCTCGCCGGCGTTCTCCTCCACGCACGGCTTGAAGCCGTGGCGCTCTCTTCGCTCCAGTGCTGCCATCGCGCCACCACCGGCCACCATTTCTTCACCACTTCATCCTCGACCTCATAGCAACCCAATGCACCCAACCCCAGCTCCAATCTGTCATTGGTGAAGCACAACCAACCCCATTTTCTATTTGGGTATTTTTGGTCTTCAACCACCCTTCGCGTCGCCACCCACGGGCAACCACCACTACCACTAGTTTCACCGACCTCCCTAAGCCCTACCCTATCAATTTCGAGTCTTAGTTTATTCCATTCAAAAGTGAGTTTTTGAGACCCACGGCCACAGTGTATTTTACACTGTTATGTTGTTGTGTCGCCATCTTTTGTACCTCCATGATCCTTCGAAAATCATTATATAACATTGTAAGTATTTTTGCAAAGAACTATTGTGATTTAAATATATTTTTGCACTAACATATATTATTGTGATCTGGTTGGACATGCCGGACTGAGTTCGAGGAGTTCAGGAGTCGGATGATTTGTGGACTGAGTTGTTTGTGTGTTTGATTGTGTTGTGAGTTGTTGGTGGTTGGTTATGGTGTTGTTCATGTACATGGCATATTTGCACGCATGATCATGTTTGTAAAGGTAATTGGGTTTTCGCGTACATGCATTCATGTTCATATGTTTATTGAAAACTGAGTTTTCATGTGTTAAAGGATTTTTGGGTGCGTGTGTATCACGACCCCAAGCCGAGATGGGGTATTATCTCGGTGGAGCTCATCTGGTCACTAGGGAGCGGAATATACTGAGTGACGTCCCCTGGGTTGTCGCTGGGCGACAACGGGATATAACGAGATGGTCTCATGCCGACTCCGTGGCCCCTCTACTGGCGGGGGCTAGAGGATGCTTAGCCACGAACGCGCTTGGCGCGGAACTGGGCATCGCTATGAAGCGAGGACGTGCGGATGATCCCTAGGGGAGATTATGGTACATATGGTTAATGGATTGATGGGCTATTTTATGGGAAAATAGCGTGTGTTGAATAAAAGAATTTTATATGATTCATTTTCTGGGAAAATGAGGTTTTATTGATATAAGTCATTTTAGCGTTCAGACTTTGTTGATTAATTTGGCCAGTTGACTTGCGATGCAATGAAATAACCTGAGAATCTATATGGTCCTTAAGAAGTACTGTTAGATCTACCAAGAAAACTTATAAAATTTATTTCAAATAAAAAATAAAACTTATAAAATTAAACTCATAAATTAATGTGACTAGGCCTCGTTTGGGGAATGAGTTAGATGAAATGAGAAATTTATGAATAATAGTAAAATGATTTGAGTTAAAATGTTTTATTAGATTTTGAAAACTGAGAGAAAAAAAATTGAATAATAATATTATAAAGTTAAAATATTTTTAAATTATAATTTCTTAATATTAATTTTGTTTTGAAATTTGAAAAAATCGAATTATTTTTTGTGTTTTATTTGGAAGTTTAAGAAAGTTACAATAATTAGGTAATGATTAGATAAAAAAGTTGAGAATTTAAAAATGAAAAGTTTTTGTATTTAAGTAATGTTTTGAAAGAAAATTATGAAAATTTTTTAGATGAGATAAGATGGTTTGTGTTCCCCAACGATTAGTGTAATATATATATATATATATATATATATATATCAGATTTACTTTATAATAATTTTTTTTTATAATTTTAGATATATCATATCAAATCATATCAATTTGTGAGATAGTTTTGTAAGTATCTCATGATTCATTGGATGTCAATACTTTACCCCATTTGCTGTCAATGCTTGACGTTGCATTCCTTTTTTCCTTTCTTATATTCTTATTTTGGCTGGATGGAATCTACCTAATTAGTACTGCTGCGAATCCTCCGCACCAACCACCACAAGCTACTCAATGGACTCTTTTGGCTTTGACCTGTCAAATACCACCTTGACTCGGCCATGGTGCGTCACCCAAGCATCGCTACCATCAAGGTGAGTATCACTTGTGCATTGCCTCACTAATTAGTGAATATTTGGGGAATTCTTATGCATTTCCAAGAAGCAACCTATTGTTTTCTATTTCTCAAGAGGTAACATTTGTCGAGAATCGATAAGAAAGCTCACTACAACAGAAAAGACGTTTTACGACCACTATTTGCAACAAATTTTTCATTGCAAAAACATATATTCTCGTTAGCAATGGTTTAACTTCATTACAAAAACATGTATGCTCACATGCAAAAGCATGTATCCTTGTTAGCAACGGTTTCATTTCATTGCTAAAACATGTATCCTGTAACTATGAGGGGGCCCTTCTCTCAAAAGAGCCCAAGTCCAAAGAAATCAAGCTACGGAGACCCCAAGCCCTCTGGACGAAACCTCAATGCAGGCTAGAAGCGCAGACTGAAAGACCACGCACTGAACCCACAAACATTAGCGCATCCGAAAAGGCTTTGGCATCGAGCTCGGATATGCCAAGAATCCCATCTTTGGACTCGGTGACTCACTGAGCCCTGCCATAAGGCATGTCGCAAACTACCTCGTTGGATGGAGGTGTTTGGGCGTGGCACGTTAGATTTGAGACACGTTGCATTCAATGTGAGTCAGGGGACCCAGCACGGAACGACGTGCTGCCAGAGGTACATAGGACGACTCGACCATGACTTGACACGCCATGATCTCCCTCAGCAATCTGAGCCACGGCTTGACACATTGTCACTGCAGGGGGAGGAGTGGTAGCAGGTCTGACCCAGGTACGACCTGACACCCCACGATCTCCCTCAACAGTCGGGTCTAAATCAGGTATAAATAACAGTCATCCCTCCCACGGAAAGGCTCTCTGAACCCTTTACCATTTTTCCTAATTCTCCAAGCTTTCCCTTTCACTTGAATAGTCTTCATTGACTTTAGCATCCGAGCTACCCCGTAAGTCACTGGAGCTACCCTGTAAGTCACTGGAGCCCATTCCTCCTCCTTGTTGCCAGTGGTGTAAGCTTGGCTGTTGTAGCTCTGCTCAGGTTGCAAAACACGACATCAACAGTAACGTTTTAATTTTGTTGCAAAAACATGTATCCTCATTAGCAATGGTATATTTTCATTGCAAAAACATGTTTCCTCATTAGCAATGGTTTAATTTTGTTTAAAAAACATGAATCCTCATTACCAACTATTTCAAGTTCCTTGCAAATTAAAAATTATGTTATAGAGCTTTCCTTCAATTAGCAACGAATATATATATATATATATATATATATATCATTACCAACGAAAGTGAATCATTGCAAAATCCTTATTTCCCTTATTAACAACAGTTTGAAATTCATTGCTAATTAAAATTTAATTTTATATATATCATTACCAGGGATTTGGACTCCGTTGCAAATTATTACCAACGATATAGTTTCATTGCAAAAAAATTCCCTAGCAGCGATTTGAAATTCATTGCAAATTACAAATCATATATACAAATTCCCTAGCAGATTACCAACGATTTTGAATCGTTGCAAAATCGTAAAACTATATTTCCAACAATATATGTTCGTTGCAAATAAGCAAGGCAAAAATTACAACTATCTCCAAGGATGATGTTCCTGAGGAGTACTTAAAAGGAAGGGTCATTTGGATGAGGGATCGTTCGTACACATTGTTCGAACAACTCTGCTTGACGGTAGTTCGAACGTATACAGTTAGGAATCATTCCATCTCTGTCGCAAAGGCATAAGACATCAAATGAACAATTTAAGAGTTCCCTCATTTGCAATGATTTAGAAAACTTATTTGCAATGATAGATCTTCATTGCAAATAATATTTCCAATGGGTTTTCTAATTCGTTGTAAATAAATGAACTCTTATTTTTGCTCTTGGATTAAAATGGAAAATTCATGTAAGCTAAGATTACATTGCACAAACCATAAACCCCCTTTCTCTCCTTCCTATTCTTTCTTTTCGTTTCTCCCTCCCAATGCCATCTCCCTCTCCGTCGCCGGCAGCCCCACCTCCATTGTTGTCGGCGATTACCCCTCTCCCTCTTGGCTTCACCCTCATCACATAGCTTTCTCTCTTTTCCCTTCCTGAACCCTCTTCTTACTCCCCAAACCCTTGCTCGTGGCAAGCAGTAGTAGCGTCTCCTCCAGCCACTGGCAAATAGTTTTTAGCCACAACTGCAACGCTGCCATAATCAACCCGAAGCCACTGAAATCCCAATGCCTCTCTACCTTTGATATGTTTATCTCATCTCGAAGCCTCAACCCCAAACTCAACATCCTTTTTCAATGAGATGGTTCAAAGACCAAATTCAAAGTCCCTTGAGATTTTGTGTTGTTGCAAAGTTAGAAAATATTCAAATACAAAAGAAGTAAGCATCTCTAGCTGATCCAATGTCAATATGTTTTCTTGTTACTACAGTTCGTAATTAATAAAGATGTTTTGAGAAGCTACTATCTCAACTCTTGAGATAGAGAGTGTGCTTTCATTCCATATTTATAGTAGCATATACAAGGTTATCCATCTATGGAAAGTATACAAAATATAGAAATAATGCTATACAAAAAGTACAGATTGAATACATAGCTAATCAGACAACTATATACAGCTGATAGATTGATTTACTTCCTAAGTATAGACATTAGTTGACTTGAGTAGATTGCTGAGATAACTTGGGAAGGTTGTTGAGATCTTGTGCTATGCAGCTTCATTGAAGCACAGCTACTTGAATTCTGTCATCATTCCTTATATTCCCCCTCAAACTTGGCTGTGGAATGAAACAAAGACCAAGTTTGTCACGCAACAACTTGAATTGATTTTTGAGCAAAGGTTTTGTGAAGATATCTGCAAGTTGAGCAAGAGAGGTAACAAATTTTGTTTCCAAGTTGCCAAGTGAAACTTTTTCCCTAACATAATGGTAATCAAGTTCTATGTCCTTTGTTCTAGCATGTAAAACTGGATTGACTGTCATATACAGGGCACTCATGTTGTCACAATGAAGAGAGGGTGTTTTCAGTAATGGCACTCCAAGGTCTCTGAGTAGAGTTGAAATCCAGGTTAATTCAGCTGCAGTGGCTACCATAGCCCTATACTCTGCCTCTACACTTGATCTTGCAACTGTTGGTTGCTTCTTTGCACTCCAAGAGATGCAATTACTTCCAAGAAAAGTGCAATAGCCTGATGTGGATCTCTCTATTGTTGCGCAACTTGCCCAATCTGCATCAAAGAACCCATATAAGTTGAGTGAGTTGCTAGACATGATGTGAATGCCTAGTTGTGCAGTGCCTTTCAAGTATCTGGTGATCCTTTTGATAAGTTGGAAATCATGCACTGTTGGCACTTACAAGAATTGACAGACATAGTTCACACTAAATGACAAGTCTGGTATGATGAATGTGAGGTCCTGCAGACCACCTACAAGACTTCTATAAGTTGGTGGATCATGAAATTGCTCCTTAGAAGCAGTAGGTTGCTGAGTTTCGAAGGCATAGGTGTTGCCAAGGGTTTGCATTCATGCATATTGGCTCGAGTCAACAAGTCCATGATGTACCTGTGCTAAGATAGAAAGAGATCAATACCCACTCTAAGAACTTGTATTCCCAAAAAATGATGTAGAAAACCCAAGTATTTGATTGAGAATTGTTGGCTGAGCTGAGATATCAGCCACTGAATTCTCTTTGGATTATCACCAGTCACTACCATGTCATCTACATAGAGTAGAAGAATAAGGAGCCCTTGATCTGAGTGGCATATGAAAAGATTTGGATCTGCCGAGCTTGAGTAGAAGCCAAGTTGTAAAAGAAAGTCACTTAGCCTGTCAAACCTAGCTCTTGGAGCTTGTTTGAGGCCATACAATGCTCGGTTAAACTTGAACACATGATGAGATCTATTTGGATCTACATAACCAGGTGGTTGATCCATGTAAACAGGAGTGTTAAGAAAACCATGTAAAAAATGAATTCTTAACATCTAATTGGTGCAATTTCCAGTGTTTAACAGTGTCAAGTGTAAGGACTATTTGAATGCTAGCAAGTTTGACCACTGGTTAAAATATTTTTGCAAAATCCACCCCATCAACTTAACTAAAACCTTTTGCAACCAGTCTTGCTTTAAGTCTCTCAAGAGTGATATCTACCTTTAGTTTAGCTTTATAGACCCACTTGTAGCCAACTATATTCATCGCCTCAATTTTTGGAACCAATTCCCAAGTGCATTTTTTGCAAGAGCAGCAAGTTCTTCATCCATTGCAGTAGACCAACCAGGATGTTTGAGTGCAGATTGGATGGACTTTGGTTCAGAAGGAATAGAAGCTAGAGCATGCAACTTTGCATAACGAGGATTAGGTTTGTGAATGCCACACCTAGACCTTGTTTGCATAGGATGTTGTGGAGGAGTTGGCTACTCAATAGCTTGAACAGAAATGAGTGGTGATGAGAGTGACATACCATCTGTTTCTGGAGTAGGGCTAGAAACCATAGGAGATGAGGGGGAACTGGTCTTAGTTTGAATGGCTGAAGGAAAGTATAAGCAGAAGGCAATGGCTGCTCTGCAGGTTCTTTAAAATTATCCTGGTGCCATTCAGTGAAGGTTGAAAATCCCCCCTCGATTATGGGAGAGTCATAGAGTAGTGTTGGTTCAGAATGAGGACTGATTCATCAAACACAACATGTCGTGAGGTGAAAATACGACCAATTGAAGGATAAAGGCATTTGTAGCCTTTGTGTTTGTTGTTGTAGCCAATAAAAACACATGGCAAAGACTTTGGTTCAAGCTTATTGGACCTGTATTCTCCAAGATATGGAAAACATCTAGACCCAAGAGTTCGAAGTATGCTATAATCAGGGTGTTTAGCATGAAGTCTGAAAAATGGAGAGCCCATGTTAAGCACAGGAGTTAGCAATCTGTTTAACAAGAAAACAGTAGTAGAAAAACAGTCTAGCCAGAACCTAGGTGGGAGTTTGGCATGAAACATCATAGTCAAACCTAAATTTGTGATACTTCTATGTTTTCTTTCTGCTTTTCCATTTTGTTCAGGTGTTTTTTGACAGGAAACTTGGTGAAGGATGCCATGACTTTGAAGGTATGCAAGGAGTTTGGTGTCATTTAACTCACCTCCTTCATCAGTTTCGAAGACACGAATTTTGGTATCAAATTGACAATGTATAAGCATGTGAAACTGAACAAAGGCAGAATGGAGATCAGATTTATGCTTAAGAGGAATCAACCATGAAAATTTTGTAGCTTCATCAACAAAAATAGCATAGAATTTATACTTTTCCCTAGAAGGAGTAGGAGCTAGTCCTCATAAATCACAATGGGTTTTTGCAAAGGGAACATTAACAGTGTTGTCTCTAGTAAGAAAAGGCAACTTACAGGCTTTCCCCATTTGACAACTAGTACAAATTGGTGTAGAAATTTGTTTTGACTCAAGATTAATAAACTTTTTATTACAAAGAAAGTCTAAAATTCTTGAATTTGGATGTCCAAGCCTTTAGTGCCATTGGACTTTATTTGTGGATTGAAATCTGGAAGAATAGAAGCTCTCCTTAGTCTGAAAACTTGAGGCAGCATCAAAAGTGTATAGCCCCTTCTGGTTCCTTCCTGTTGCCACCATCTTCTGTGTTACCCTGTCCTTTATCACAAAACCATGTCCATCAAACTCAAAATTTAGAGGGTAATCAGTAGTTAACTTGCTAACAGACAATAGGTCCTTTTTTATAGCAGGTACTACAAGAACATCATTTAAGATAATCTGAGATTTAGAGAGGCCAACCATGGCCTGACCAACATGTGTGATTGGTAATACCTTCACATTACCTACCATTATACTATCATGACCTTTGTAAGGAGTCAGTAAGTGAAGAATACCTTCACTTGCAGTCATATGGTCAGTAGCACCAGTGTCAGGATGCCATGTAGGATTTTTAGAGTTGTCTTCCCTTTTGAATGCTGCAAAACCTTGAGCGAGGCTGTCATTTGTGAATGAATGATTAAACCTACTAAAGCACCTTAAAGCTGTATGGTTTCTTTTGTTACAAATTTGGCCGATGACTTCTGTGACGCCCTGACTCCCACGTACAAAAAAAAACACGAGAATCATTACGTCAAGATGATGACAACACGGTCACACATCCCAACGAAAGTGCCAAGTGTGTGTATATGCAACAGTGTACAATAAACAATGCAGCGGATAATATAAATAAGTCTACTAAAAAGCAGAATTTTTAAATACAAATATTCAAAACAAATCATCTTTAAAAAAGTTATACAGTCATCTCAAAATATACTACAAAATAAATACATAAATAATTGATAAAGCGAATCTCGATAAACGAGAGCAATCACAGATCACTACTCCAACGGAGCCAAGCTTAAGGCTCGTCATCCTCATCTGCATCAAAATCTGCGATACCATAAAATGGTACCACAGATAAGTATAAACCAAACAACTCTCAGGATACAAATATATTGATGCAACCAACATGCATGCATATGACAAAATATGCGTCAGATTCAAAAATATCATTTTTCCTGAAAATATATATTTTTCAACATATGCCAAAATCACATTTTGGCCCAAAGATAATAACCCCTCATTTTCGCAGAAAATGACCCAAATCAATAAAACATCATTTTCCTAAAAAATGAATCACATAACATTCTTTTATTCAACACACACTATTTTTCTAGAAAATAGCCCATTAATCCATTAACTATATGCACCATGATCTCCCTTAGGGATCAACCGCACGTCCTGACTTCGTAGCGATGCCCAGTTCCGCGCCCAACGCGTTCGTGGCCAAGCATCCTCTAGCCCCCACCAGCAGAGGAGTCACGGAGTTGACACGAGACCATCTCGTTCGATCCCGTTGTTGCCTGGCGACAACCCAGGGAACGTCACTCAGTATATTCCGCTCCCGAGTGACCAGAGGAGCTCCACCGAGATAATGCCCCATCTCGGCTTGGGGTCGTGATACACACACATCCAAAATCCTTTAACACATGAAAACCCAGTTTTCAATGAACACATGAACATGAATGCATGTACACGAAAACTCTGTTTCCTTTACAAACATGATCATGCGTGCAATATGCCATGTACATGAATAACACCATACCAACAACCAACATTTCACAATACCATCCAAACACACAACTCCGTCCACAATCCATCTGACCCCCGAACTCCTCGGACTCAGTCCGGCATGTCCAACCAGATCACAATAATATGAGTTAGTGCAAAAATACATTTAAATCACAAAAGTTCTTTGGAAAAATACTTACAGCGCTATAATATGATTTTCGAAGGATCCCGGAGGTGCAAGAAGTGGTGGCTCAGCAACGTAACAGTATAAAATACACTGTGGCCGTGGGTCTCAAAAACCCACTTTTGAACGGAGACAAACCAAGACCTGAAATTGATAGGGTAGGGCTTAGGGATGTTTGTGAAGCTAGTGGTGGTGGTGGTTTACCATGAGTGGTGACGTAGAGGGTGGTTGAAGTATAAAAATACCCAAAACGGAAATGGAGTTAGATGTACTTCACCGATGGTGGATCGGAGCTGGGATTGGGTGCATTGGGTTGGTATGAGGTCGAGGATTAAGTGGTGAATAAATGGTGGCCCGAGGTAGCACGACGGCAGAGTGCGGGCTCAAGGAACGCCGTGGCTTCAAGCCGTGCATGGAGGAGAACGCCGGCGAGATAGCGGCCGAGCTTGGTGGGGGATGATGACCGGCGGGAGGGGAAGCTGTGGTAGTGGGCGGTGACGCTGGATGGTGGCACACGGGAAGAGGGAGAGAGGGACGTTCATGCGCGGGAAGCTGGGGGAGAAATGGGAGAAAAGAAAAGGAGAAGAAAGAAAAAGAGGAAAAGAAAAAATGGAGGGAAAAAAATAAGGTTCAATCCTCACTTCTTGGGTCACAGAAAATGATACAACGAAAATGATTTTAAAACTGCAAGTCAAATAAAATAATTAAATCCAACAATCAATTAATTTAAAATAAAGAGAGATTTAAATGCATAACAGTAATTAATATTAAGGAAACATATCAAATTTAATTTTTCACAAACTAAAAATCATAAAAATAAACCCACTAAAAATCCGATAAACTTAAAATAAGAGAATAAATTTTTGAATAAATAAAAATAATCCTTCAGTAAAAATACACTAAAATACAGGGTATTACATCCTCCCCCCTTAAATAAAATTTCGTCCTCAAAATTGGCAAGGTCAACATTAAACTAAGACAGGAATAAGATTCGACTAAGAGAAGACAGAAGAAACATACCGCCAGTCAATCAAACAAATATGGATATTGCTCCCTCATATCGGCTTCTCTCTCCCAAGAGAAATCTTGAGCCAATGGATCTCCCCATGACACTTTCACCAAAGGTATTGTCTTGGACTTTAATCTTTGCTCTTTCCAATCTACAATCTGCGTCGGAGCAACTTCGTAAGTAATGTCAGGCTGAAGTTGAATGCGTTTTGGGTTGACAAAATGCAGTTCTTGTTGTCCAAAACTCTTCTTCAACGATGACACATGGAATACATCATGAACTTCCCCAAAATAGTCCAGCAATGCAACTCTATAAGCAACAAGCCCAGCCTTCTCCACAATCTGAAAAGGCCCAATATACCTTGGGCTAAGCTTTCTCTTCTTACCAAAACGCTTAACGCCTTTCATAGGAGAGACTTTGAGATAAACCCAATCACCTACCTCAAATGATAAGTCTCTTCTCCTCGTATCTGCATAACTTTTTTGACGACTTTGAGCTTTCGCCATTTTAGTCCTTATAAACCGAACTTGATCTTTCATTTCTTGAATTATCTCAGGCCCAATGAATTTACTCTCGCCAACTTCATCCCAACACAAAGGTGACCCACACTACCTTCCATACAAAGCTTCATATGGGGCCATCTGAATGGAGGCATGAAAACTATTATTATAAGCAAACTCAATTAGCGGCAGATGATTCTCCCAACTCCCCTGAAATTCCATGACACAAGACTGCAACATATCCTCAAGAGTCTGAATAGTGCGTTCCGATTGACTGTCTGTTTGAGGGTGATATGCAGTACTAAACTTCAACTTAGTGCCTAAAACTGCCTGCAAACTCTTCCAAAAATGGGACGTGAACCGCGGGTCCCGGTCCGACACAATACTCTTAGGTACTCTGTGCAAACGCACTACCTCTTTGACATACAACCGAGTCAACTTACCCAAAGAGTCGGTATTATTAATAGGCTAGAAATGGGCACTCTTGGTCAACCAATCAACAATCACCCAAACTGAATTCTTTCCACTAGGGGTCCTCGGCAAACCCACAACAAAATCCATAGAATATCATCCCACTTCCACTTAGGAATAGGGAGAGGTTGAAGTTTACCAACACGTCTTTGATGCTCAGTCTTAACTTGTCGGCACATGTCACATTTCTCAATAAACATGATGATATCCATCATACTCGCATTAGACTCCCAATGGTATCTCACGTCCAGTATTCCTAGGGTGGCTATGTTATCCAAAATCTCCCTTTTTCACAAGAACCTTAATACAATTCCAATAAATTCCAATGATTAATAGCTCCATACAATAATCTATGCTAACCTCAATCGACTCCTATGCTATAACTTCTAAACCTCCATTGAATTCTACCTTTGGTAACCTACTGAACACTCCCAAAGTTAACCATCAATAACAAATTTTGCATAACCAAATGATTAATCTTCAACTATAAGTATTGTCTCAAAAAATTCAAGTCACCACTAATTCCTTAAGATCAGTGTAAAATCCAAACTCCTAACTATAACCACAAATATCATGCTTCTACTACGCACTCTGATAATTCGCCACATGCATAAAATTTATATCCTCATAAAACTAATACCATCGAGTACAAGATGGCTCCATACCTACTAATGAAAAACTTTTATCATAATTTGGTAGAAAATACTCTCTTCTCCAAAACTACGAGTTATCACTCATATTCCTCAATTAACTCCTGTTACCTTAAACAAAATCAATATTCCACAAAATACATCCATTATCACAGATAGAAAACTAATCTCAATCAATCTCAACATCCCAAATTGCAAACAAGTAACATCAACCCAAAATACACCCATCTCGTCTAAGATAAGGAACATACCTTAAAAAGCTCGATTCCAACTCGGTCAACCAATAAGAGTGCCTATAAACTCCTACCCGACAACCTAAACCCAAAAACTCACCACCTACATTCTTAATAACATCTAATATAGCGGTAACTAAGCTCACTATGAACCACCATTGACTTCACAAAATATTATCAAAACCTTTTTGGTCACTTGCCCACCTACATCTATTCCTATAAGCTAATATTAGCATGACTAATTCCTTCAATAGCACATCACTACTAAACCTCAAGGCAAACAATACTGCTCAAATCATCAATCCACCAAAAGCCAATGCAAAGCACCCAAGGATCCTAACGCTTCATTGACTCACATACTTGATCATATTATCCATCGTTGATGCCTAAACTTCAACTTCCAAGATCTTATCATACACTATATATGACGACCCATCAATCTCTCATCAAGTTAAATAACAATGTCTTTAATTCAACCAACTGGACGCTCAATCTCCAAAGGAAAGTATAGCCTCAAAATTTAAATTCCTAAGCAACCTCAAGTCACAATTAATTCTTGTATATAATCACAATAATTATTGTCAACCATCATTCCATTAAGTAATCCGCTTCGACTACATACTCCGATTGACTCACCAAAAACTCTAAGCCAAAATCTCTTAAATTTAATACTACTGTATTTACTCATCTTCAACACCTATCCAAGACACTTCTTCCAAGCTAAAATGAGACTAGGACCTGTACTCTCCGAAATGCATACACACTCACCATTACTACGCATCGATCTCATGCTCCCTTAGTCAAAATCAAATGCTCCAAACGTGCAAGTGGTCCATCACTACCATTTCCATCATCTGGACCTATATCCGCGAAGTCAACAAGAATCATTTCCTAAATTTGCACCATCTTTTATCCTTAAAATTGATATGGATTATATCCTTAACCTGTCACTATAACCTCGAGCTAAAAGCAATCATTTTCCGAACTAGATCAACATCTTCAATCCCCAGAAAATACATGAACTAGATCATTACCTTCCATCTCCAAAGAAATTCTCTCCTGAAAAATTCTTATATCAGTAACTCAACTCTGATCAATCCTATTTTAATGGTTACCAACTATTCAATCGCCAAAATAGATCAAGCTAGCGTACCAAGTCTACAAAACTAAGAACTCAATCCTATTATAATTCAGTCCTTCAACTCTGCAATTCTAAAACCTTAAACCAGATAAAAATCATTTCCCGAAATCCTCAAGATCGACGACTTTAAATCTAAAACATTCACCATATAAGGCTTGTAAATTCTAAAGTCCCAAATATTATCAAACGGCTTATCAACGTCGGCAAGATCGAAAACTTCTAATTTAAGTAATCCCTCAAATGCTTGTTGAACCTACCACCCTCAATCCCATAATCTTATTTCCTAAAAATTATAAGGCCTCAAACCTTAGATAAACTTCTCATAAATCTATCATTTAAGTTCGTTGAACTTACATCCTCCTACTCCATAAACTCACTACTTAATTTCTACGGAAGCTACGACTTCAATAAACCTAAGCGATTTAAAACTATGCCACTCCTCAGTTGCGACTTGAATTCCTACTCCATAGAGTTCACCCAGATCATGTCGTTCGAGCCTCGATATTAAAACAAACCAGTTGCCAAGAGTTCAGGCCTACTACACTAAATGTTCAAGCCTAACAATGACACTCACAGTCGTACCATCTTCTTGCCATAGCACAACTCTTAACCCGCCTTTCAACTCCGAACAAAACAAAACAAAAAAAAATAATAAAATTCCATAAATAAATAATATACGACAAAATGAATAAAACCAACAATAAAATATCATAAGACAAAATTAAGCAAACAATGAAGCAGTACACAATAAAAAAATAGCGACAAATAAAATAGCCTACCATAAAATAACATAGTTAAACAAAATAAAGTAACATAAAATAAAATAAATAAACAAACAAAGTAACATACAATAAAATAAAATAAATAAAGTAATTAAAATAATATACTTTAAATTAAATAATTTAACTTACAACTTTAAAAATAAAAATTTATGTTACTTCACCTAAGGGACATGTGGGTTTATCCAGAGCCGAACTACTCTGATACCACCTGTGAGGCCCCGACTCCCACGTACAAAAAAAAACACGGGAATCATGACTTCAGGATGATGACAACACGGTCACACATCTCAACGAAAGTGCCAAGTGTGTGTATATGCAACAATGTACAATAAACAACGCAACGGATAATATAAATAAGTCTACTAAGTACTAGAATTTTTAAATACAAATATTCAAAAAAAATCATCTTTAAAAAAGTTATACAATCATCCCAAAATATATTACAAAATAAATACATAAATAATTGATAAAGCGAATCTCGATAAACGGGAGCAATCCCAGATCACTCCTCCAACGGAGCCAAGCTTAAGGCTCGTCATCCTCATCTGCATCAAAATCTGCGATACCATAAAATGGTACCACAGGTAAGTATAAACCAAACAACTCTCAAGATACAAACATATTGATACAACCAACATGCATGCATATGTCAAAATATGCGTCAGATCCAAAAATATCATTTTTCCTGAAAATAGATATTTTTCAACACATGCCAAAATCATATTTTGACCCAAAGATAATAACCCGTCATTTTCTCAAAAAATGACTCAAATCAATAAAACATCATTTTTCCCAGAAAATGAATCACATAACATCCTTTTATTCAACATACACTATTTTTCCAGAAAATAGCCCATTAATCCATTAACCATATGCACCATGATCTCCCCTAGGGATCATCCGCACGTCTTGGCTTCGTAGTGATTCCTAGTTCCGCGCCTAGCGCGTTCGTGGCCGAGCATCCACTACGCAACGAGCGATGCCCAGTTCCACGCCCAGCGCGTTCGTGGCCAAGCATCCTCTAGCCCCCACCAGCAGAGGGGCCACGGAGTCGGCACGAGACCATCTCGTCCGATCCCGTTGTCGCCCGACGACAACCCATGGGACATCATTCAGTATATTCCCATCCCGATGACCAGATGAGCTCCACCGAGATAATGCCCTATCTCGGCTTAGGGTTGTGATACACACGCACCCAAAATCCTTTAACACGTGAAAATCCAGTTTTCAATAAACACATGAACATGAATGTATGTATACGAAAACCATGTTTCCTTTACAAACATGATCATGCATGCAATATGCCATGTACATGAACAACACCATACCAACAACCAACATTTCACAATACCAACTGAACACACAACTCTGTCCATAATCCATCCGACCCCCTAACTCCTCGGACTCAGTCCGGCATGTCCAACCAGATCACAATAATATGAGTTAGTGCAAAAATACATTTAAATCATGAAAGTTCTTTGGAAAAATACTTACAGCGCTATAATATGATTTTCGAAGGATCCCGGAGGTGCAAGAAGTGGTGGCTCAGCAACGTAACAGTCTAAAATACACTATGGCTGTGGGTCTCAAAAACTCACTTTTGAACAGAGATAAACAAGACCCGAAATTGAGAGGGTAGGGCTTAGGGATGTAGGTGAAGCTAGTGGTGGTGGGGGTTTGCCGTGGGTGGCGGCGTAGAGGGTGGTTGAAGTGCAAAAATACCCAAAACGAAAATGGAGTTGGATGTACTTCACCGATGGCGGATCGGAGCTGGGATAGGTTGCATAGGGTTGCTATGAGGTCGAGAATGAAGTGGTGAAGAAATGGTGGCCGGAGGTGGCGCGACGGTGGAGCGCGGGCTCAAGGAACGCTGTGACTTCAAGCTGTGCGTGGAGGAGAACTCCGGCGAGATAGCAGCCGAGCTTGGTGGGGGATGATGACCGGCGGGAGGGGAAGTTGTGGTGGTGGGTGGTGACGCTAGACGGTGGCACACGGCGGCGGGCTGGTGAACGATGCACGGGAAGAGGGAGAGACGGACATGCGAGCGTGGGAAGCAGGGGGAGAAATGGGAGAAAAGAAAATGTGAAGAAAGAAAAAGAGGAAAAGAAAAAATGGAGGGAAAGAAATGAGGTCCAATCCTCACATCTTGGGTCACAGAAAATGATCCAACAAAAATAATTTTAAAACAACAAGTCAAATAAAATAATTTAAACGTAATGATAAAATGAAAATAAAATAATTAAATCCAACAATCAATTAATTTAAAATAAAGAGAGATTTAAATGCATAACAGTAATTAATATTAAGGAAACATATCAAATTTAATTTTTCACAAACTAAAAATCATAAAAATAAACCTACTAAAAATCCGATAAACTTAAAATAAGAGAATAAATTTTTGAATAAATAAAAATAATCGTTCAGTAAAAATACACTAAAATACGAAGTGTTACAACTTCTTCTTTGTTTGCAGATTTGAAGTTGGAAGGGGAGCCACGAGAGTGATTGTTAAAACTCTGTGCAGCCTTTGTTGTGGAGCTAGTGGACTGTCCTTGTACAAATCCACAACCCTTTGATGTGGAGGATCCAGGATTTGCATTTGACTTCTTTTGCTTGTAGGACCTCTATCTATAAAAGGCCACAGGTAAAGGGTTAGCATCAATTTTATACCTGCCTGAGTAGCTTTCCAAGAGGGTGACAACTTTTGAGTAAGCTGGAACAGGTGGCCTGAGCATAGTTGTTGTGAAAACTTCAAACTCCTTGCCAAGGCCATTGAGTAGCCACCAAGACTTCTTGTGCTCTGCCATTGGTTTGCCAATAGCAGCAAGTTCATCACAGATGGTCTGAAACCTACTTAGGTAATCACTTAAGAAATTAGATCCTTTTGTGATGGAGGTGAGTCTGTGCTTAAGAGCAAGGCTTCGATCAGAGGAAACTCTTGCAAATGCATGAACAAGAGCATTCCACACTTTTGTGAAGCAGTGTTTAGACCAACAACAATGCCTAACACTTCTTTAGAGAGTGTAGCTATAAGCCAGCTTTAACTAATCTATTTGACCTATGCCACTTTTGATACAATGGGTTAGGCTGAGATGTGTCACCTAGAAGAAATTGTGATGGTGTTGAAACATCACCTGTTATGAATCCCTGAAGATCATAACTTTCTAGTTTGCTTAGCATTTGCATTTTTCAAAACAGAAAATTGCTTGAATTCAGTTTGAGAGATACATAATTGGAGACATTTTGTGATACTGGGTAAGGATAAGGGTCTGCGTTGGTAGAGGAACTAGAGATTGCAGAGGAATCCATGGATAGAAAAAAAAAACACTATGTATGTCACGAGTGTCACGAGTTGAGAAACTACTATGTCACGAGTTGAGATAGAGAGTGTGCTTTCATTCCATATTTATAGTAGCATATACAAGCTGATCCATCTATGGAAAGTACTGTACAAAATATAGAAAGAATGTTATATAGAAAATTCAAATTAAATACACAGCTAATCAGACTACTATACACAGCTGATAGATTGATTTACTTTCTAAGTATAGACATTAGTTGACTTGAGTAGATTGCTGAGATAACTTGGGAAGTTTACTGAGATCTTGTGCTGTGCAGCTTGATTGAAGCACAGCTGTATGAATTCTGTCATCATTCCTTATAATTAATACCTCTCATATTCAACGCTAGTTTCTCGTAATGTTATGAGGATAGGATTCAATGAAATTGTTGTGAAATATTTTGTCTATTCGGTGATCGACCATATGGAATAACCATTTGTTATTAGTTATAGGCCTAGCCTGATTATGAATGGAAGCTAAAAACTTTACCTTACTTATAATATTCTAGTATTGTTTCATCTCTTCTCAAATTGCTCTTCGATTTTATTATGTTAATAACCTAAATTTTCAAAACAAGAAGGCGCGCTCGATGAGATATACTATAAGAATTCTATTTTGGGGGCCAACTGATGTAAATGTAAGAGCATGCATATATATAGATTCATGTGGTCTCCATTTATTCGAGTATGCATGCATTAGATCAATAAAGATATATTCAAAAGTCTTGAGTAAAAAATCATTACTGAACAAGGTTGAGAAGGGTTTCTTTTGGTCCTCTCTCTTGAGCAGATGGGGTTTTCTCTCTATGCTTCCTAGGAACATAGAGTTTGTGTCTCTTGGATCTCCTCGATACATATTGTTTGTTGCTTGTCTCAGTTGATCTTACACACATGGAAGAGGAGATTTCTCATCTTTGTAAGGGCCTCAAGCTCTCGGAAGAGGAACAACAAGAATACTACCTAACGGAGGAGGAATTTACGCCCTCTCAGGATATCAGCAACTTGTGCCTTGTTGCACTAGTAGTTGCAGACAGAGAAGTGAATAAAGGAGCCTTCAAAGCAATAATGACTAGGCTATGGAATGGTCAAAGTGGGATTTCTTTCAAAGATTTAGGAAGAAACAAGTTCCTGCTCGAGTTTCATAACTCCACCGTGAGAACCAGGGTGTTAACTAGTTGACCTTGGTCTTTCAACAGAAACTTAATTTCTATTCAGGAGTGTAAAGGCAGGCCAGCCTTAAAAGATATCGAGTTTTCTCTGGAACCATTTTGGCTCCAACTCCATGATCTCCCATTTGCTACTATGAACAAAAGAACGGGTGAGAAGCTCATGACTAGTGCAGGTAAGGTCATCATGGTGGATGTTGATGAAAAAGGAAGAGCATGGGGGGGAGTCCTACGTGTGAAGGTGATGATTGACCTCTCTAAACCTTTGACAAGGGGTTGTGCAATTAATGTAGGCGATGCTCATTCCTGGATACCCTTCAAATACAAAAGACTACCCTCATTTTGCTACCACTTGGGTACAATTTTGCACACTCAGCTCAAATGCTCAAGACATATCTCAGATGGTAGTACCCATACTGCGTCACCACTTCAATATGGCCCCTGACTCAGAGCTGATCTATCTCAAAAGCCAAATCACTACAAAACACAATCAAGCAGTCCAGAGGGGAAGATCACAGGCAGTGTTCGGCAGGCCAGCTCCGATGATTAAGAGTCTGATTTTGGCGGGAATAATTTATCTCAAAAGTTAGCTGATTTCTCACCAACAGTCTCGTGCAATTCTGTACAACCAAACTCTGCATTGGAAAAGGAAATGGGAGGTGAAGATCTTTTGTCAAAAAAGGACAGTGTCAGGTGTCAACAGTAAAAAACAACAACCCCAACTTGTCTCAAGGGGTCACCAGTTGAAGAAGTCAGGACATCACTTTCCAGCAGGCAGTCAGACTCGATGTTTTTGGATACCAATATGGCCCTCGTAGCAGACACTCACCATGTAAGTCCTTCACTTCTGTACTCCCAGTTAGACCAAAAGTTACAAACAAAATCTCCTTTTTTGTCAAACTGGAAAAGAAGAACTCGTGGAAAGACAGGCTTGAATGCTGTGTCAAGTTTGTCCAACCCCTATGCTGGAAATGGAACCACCAAAAAGAAAAAAAGAATCAAGGGCTCGACAGTTAAACCCACGAGATCTTCAAAAAGACTCAAACACACTTTGGCAGTGGCTATTCAACAACACTGCCCATCTCCATGATCACCTTATGCTGGAACTGCTGAGGGCTTGGGAACCCTCGGACAGTTAGAGAACTCCACCTTTTGGTAAGAGTTAAGTCCCCATCACTGGTTTTTTTAATAAAAACAAAATGTAAAAGAGAAAAAATGGAGCTCATAAGAAACAAGCTAGGACTTGAGTGCAGTTTCATAGTGGATTGCAAAGGTCGAAGTGGTGGCCTAGCTTTTTTCTAGAAGTAAGAAACATCTACCAATTTGTTTTCCTATTCCCTTAGCCATATATCTCTTCAAGTCCAAATGGAAAATGCAGAAAAATCTTTCATTATCACTGGCTTTTATGGTCAACCTATTACTGCAAAAAGAAAAGAAAGTTGGAACCTTCTAAGACTATTAAAAGTGAACCCAGATACTCCCTGGCTGTGCATGGGAGACTTTAATGAACTTACTTCTCATGGTGAAAAAAGAGGTGGTCCTCCCAGACCTTTTAATCAGATGGAAGCATTCAGACAAACCCATGCCTATTGTGGACCTGGTGCAATAACCGTGAGGATCCTAACTTCACAAGAGAAAGATTGGATAGGGGACTAGCAAATTGTGCATGGCAGGACCTTTTTTACTCTAACTCAGTTTCCATCCTCCCTACCATTTGTTCTGATCACAACCCTCTTCTCATATCAAGCTCCTCCTTTATTCCCTCTTCTATCAGAAACAAAAGAGTTTTTAAATATGAAGCTTCGTGGGCCAAACAGGAGGGTTGTGAGTTTGTGATCAAAAGGGCTTGGCAAGGCTCACTACAATCGGGTTCTAAGGCAGATGTCACTAGAAGGGGACTTGAGAGATGCAGATACCAACTGAGAGAGTGGTATAATTTCTTTAGAAATTCTCATCAACAAGAATTAAATACCAAAACTGAACTGTTGAGATCTTTGCAAGCTTCCAACTCTGGGTTAGATAATGACCAGATTCAAATTGTACAGAAGGAATTGGATGTGTCTTTAGAGGCAATGGATCTTAAGTGGAGGCAAAGAGCCAAGCAGAGATGGCTCAAAGATGGTGATAGGAACACCAAATTTTTTCACAAATGTGCATCGATTAGAAAACAGAAAAATCTTATATAGAAACTCCGAACTGATGTGGGACAGACCTTGACAAATCCGGATGACATTGGGAGTGAATTCCAATCAGCTTTTAGAGACCTCTTTACTACCTCCAATCCTATAGCTCCTCACTCTCTATTGGAAGACTTCAGACCAACGGTCATGCAAGAGATGAATTCTTCCCTAACAAAAGCTTACTCTAGAGAGGAGATTGAGCTAGCCATTTTTCATATGAATCCTCTAGGCTCCCTGGGACCAGATGGATTCCCTGCTATTTTCTTCCAAAACCACTTGCAAACTGTTGGTGATGATGTGGTTGCTGCTGTTCTGGAATTCCTTAATACCAAGTCAAATTTCCAATCAATCAACCACACTTTTATCACCCTTATCCCCAAGAAGAAATCCCCTTTGTTTGTTTCAGATTATAGACCCATAAGCCTTTGCAATGTTTTCTACAAAATCATTGTAAAGGTTATGGCAAATCGTCTTAAATCCATTCTGCCTCTTCTAATCTCAGACACCCAAAGTGTGTTTGTTCCAGGAAGGATGATCTCTGATAACACAATCATGGCATATGAACTAATGCACTCAATGCAGAACTGATGGAAGAATCACATAGAAGGTTTTATTGCACTCAAGCTAGATATGAGCAAGGCATATGATAGGCTAGAGTGGTCTTTTGTGCAGCATGTGCTTCAAAGGATGGGGTTTGTTAAGGAGTGGATTGAGCTGGTTATGCAGTACATTAGTACTGTTTCTTACTCTATTCTTCTAAACGGTTCACCTCAATCTCCCTTCAAGCCTTCGAGGGGTATTCGTCAAGGAGATCCACTCTCACCCTACCTGTTCATTTTATGCTCAAAAGTTCTCACTTATGCACTGAATCAATCTGAACAAAAGGGCTTAATATCTGGCTTCCCAATTACTATAGGCTCTTTGTCTGTTAACCACCTCTTTTTTGCAGATGATAGTCTGGTTTTTTGTAAAGCACAGTTGCAGGAATGGAACAGGCTACATAACATCATCTCTTTGTTTGAATCAGCTTCGGGTCAAAGGCTAAATCTTGAGAAGTCTTCAATCATTTTTAGCAAGAACACAAGGCAAGAGATCCAAAATTCTATACTATCCACTGCTAGAATTAAAGCCTCGGGGCCTTTTGAAAGATACTTGGGCTTGCCTTCTTACATAGGAAAGAGTAAATCAAGGGCCTTCTTTCCAATCCTTGACAGAATCAAAGCTCAAATGAGCAGTTGGAAAACTAACCTGCTTTCCCCAGTAGGTAAAGAAGTCTTACTGAAGTCAGTCATTCAATCCATACCTACATATTGCATGGGCATTTTTCTAATTCCAAAAGGCATATTGAGAAACATTAATAAACTGATGCAGTCCTTCTGGTGGGGCATTAGAAACCAGAATTCTAAGATGCATTGGCTAAATTGGAAAGGTCTTGGAAAAGGCAAACAGGTTGGGGGTTTGGGGTTTCGAGATTTTGAAGACTTCAATAAGGCTCTTTTAGCTAAGCAAGGGTGGAAGATCATCACTAATACTCAATCACTGGCCTCTCGAGTTCTGAAAGCCAAATATTTTCCATCAACTGACTTTTTTTCAGCTAGAGTCAGAAAGGGTGACTCTTTTGTGTGGAAGAGTATCACAGCAGGCAGACAATTACTCCACGAGGGCCTTCTATGGAAGATTGGTAATGAAAACATAGTGAAAATCTGGTCAGATAGATGGCTGCCTATTCCAACATCTTACAAGTCTCAGTCTCCTCCCAAGGTACTTTGTCCTTAAGCTACTGTTAGCTCTCTCATCGACCAAGACACTCACTCGTGGAATTTGCATCTGGTTCAAAATGTTCACTCCTGAAGAGGCTGCTATTATCTCTAGAATTCATGTTAGTCCATGTAACAACAATGACAAGCAGGTTTGGAGGTGCACTAAGAACGGGATCTTCACAGTTAAATAAGCTTACCATCTCCAAGTTTCTATGAATGATCTCAGTAAGGGACAAGCATCAGACATTGACACCAAACACGAGGTCCTTTGGAATCTACTGTGGAAGCTTAAAGTGCCTAACAAAATAAAAATGTTTCTCTAGAGATCAGCTAAGGAAATCCTTCCCACCAAAGTAAACTTGCACAAAAGGAAGATCATTGACTCACCATTGTGTCCTATATGTGTACTTCATCCAGAAACCGTATCCCATGTTCTATGGATGTGTAAAGCAGCTCAGGATGTTTGGAGTATTAGCTCAAGAAGAATACAGAAAAGTAAGACTGAGGAGGCACCTTTTTATGATTTACTTTCAGAGCTTCTATCCACACTCCCACCAGAGGAACATACTAAATTAGCTCTCACAGCTAAGGAACTTTGGTTCAGAAGGAACAAGTTCATTTTTTAATCCAAATTCGCCTCACCTCAGCAGGTCTTAAAACTAGTCTCCACTAGCATTACAGACTTGGAAGAGCATGAAAGAAACCAGCAGAAGACATCTTCTCAGATTCAATGTATAGCCAGGTGGTGCAAGCCTCCAAACAATTTCTACAAATTAAACTGGGATGCAGCCATTGACAAGGCTAAATGTAGGGTGGGTATCGGGGTGTCAATCAGAGATTGGTTGGGTCTCGTGACAGCAACTCTCAGAAGCCCTTGTAACTCCTTTCCTGATCCACTCTTGGGAGAAGCATTAGCTGCCTTGCGAGCAGTACAGTTTGGTATTGAACTTGGTTTGAAATACGTCATCTTCGAAGGGGACTCAAAACAAGTGGTACATGGCATAAATGGCGCAGCTGAAGATTGGAGCACGGTGGGGTTGATTTATCAAGACATCAAGAAACTATTAGGCACTTACCTTTCTTGGTCTGTTTGCCATGTTCCTAGACAAGCCAACACAGTGGCACATTGTTTGGCAAAAAGTTCTCTAGATTTATCTGAGGACTCAATTCATGTAGAGGATTATCCTCAATGTATTTACAGTTATCTCACTTGAGATTTTAATATGAAGTAGCTTTTCTCTCAAAAAAAAAATAAATAAAATTCATTACTGAACTCATTAAGCTAATGGAAGACTTGAAATTAACAGTGTAGAAAATTTTGGAAAATTACATTGTAAATTTGCTAGATTATTTCTTTTCTTGAAAATGTATCTACTTGCATAGGCACCAAAGAAAAAGAATAAAAAAAAGTAGTAAAAAAGTGACCAAGAAATCTTCTTGGCTACTGAGATGTGAAAAATAAATTATAATGGGAATTTAAGATTTTATTAATGACAAAAAAGATGCTAGTATCAAACAACTGTTGTAAAAACAAAAGAAACTTTAAAAATATGAAAAAATAAATGATACTAAAAATAATAAAAAAAGGCATAAAAAACTTGTTAACAAAAAAACATATTTCAAAATGAGATTATGGGCTCCCTTGTTTTCAAAAATCATCTCAACACATTTTATCTCATCAGTACAACTTCCTTAAAATTTCAAACAAAATACAATAAATAATTCAACTTTTCTAAATCTAAAAATAAAAATAAGATTAAAAATTATATTATAATAATATTTTAATTTTATAATATTTTTTTTTCAACTTTCATTTCAACTCATTATCTAAATTAGGCTATATATATGTACTAAAACTTGTATCTCAAGGGCTACATAATCTTATTTCGTGGACACCTTCAAAAATATAAGGTACATGGTAAGGCTTTAAAAAAAGAATTTGGAGTCCGCCCCCCCCCCCCCCCGGGCACCCGCGGCGGGGCCCCAGCTTACTGTTTGGCATGAGAGTATTGCTAGCATGCAGTATAATGCTTAACCTATAATACAATCCTGAATCTTGCTACATCATTACCCCATGTTAGTTAATCTTTATGTTTTTTTTGGTTTTCTTAATTGGAAAACCATTTTTTTAGTATAAAATATTATCTTCTATATTCTGAATAATTTAATTCATTACATTTTTATTCAAAGGATAAAAGTTTTCATCTGACAGCCTATTTTCAAAAATATTATCTTCTATTTGTGGCTAACTATTTCCTACCAAAATAACTATTTCCTAGTATAATTAGTCTGTTTTCGTTATAAATAGTTATTCTCGTCGCAAATAATCTATCACAAATGCTCGTCTTTCTTGTAATGTATTTAATAAACAAATCAAGCGAAATTTGAGTTTAACTGAGCTAATCTTACTTTATCAAGTAATATTCTTTCTTGTGTATTTAATAAACAAATCAAGCCAAATTATAGTTTAACCGAGCTAATCTTACTTTTATCAAGTAATATTGTTATTTACAGCCCTAATAGATATGTTTGTTCTGGGTTTAATTTGCATGTCCAAATCGAACTTTTATCTAATATTACTTGTATATTTAATTATGGATGTGACCGTTCAATATGGTAAGAGTGTATGGACTCCCTAGCTAATATATTTACTCATCAACAAGAGTACTAAATCTCATCGATGAGTATTATTAAGAATGATTGCACAAATCAAACCAAAGTCGAATGAAATTAGGTTTAGGCTATAATCATGGCTGTCATAAACCTTTCCATACCTGCAGTGCGTAAATATAGGAACATTACAGTCACAACATTCGTATAATTACCCTAAACAGATTTGTATTCTTGTATATATTGTGTACTGATCATCAATGGAAAGTGTGGAAAAATTTTCATTGAAACAACAGAGCAGTGTTTGATTTTCTACATGGTGTCAGTAGAGCCACTCTCCAACGAGTCATTGCTCCCCATTTTTGAAATGTCTTCCTCTACAACGCACACATCATCTTTCCTTCCCAATACCCAACCTCCTTCCTCTACCAAAAATTCTCTTGTTGCTCTCAACATCACTGCTCAAATCAATGAAAAATTGACTCCCTCCACGTTTCCCCAATGGCGTGCTCAATTTGAAGCTCCTCATTGGTTATGATTTATTAGACTATGTCAATGGTGCTCCCTGTGTCCCTCCCCCATTGGCACTCCATCCTCTGCCTTTAACAAAATCCACTGGGTTCGACAGGACAAGCTCATACTTAGCGCCATACTGGCTTCCACCTCCCTCACAATCACACCGCTTATCGCCACTGCCAAGTCTTCTCATGAAGCATGGACAAAACAAAACACTATGTATGCTAGTAAATCTAGAACCAGAGCTATGCAACTCAAGGAAAAACTTACTTTGATCCAGCCCAGAAACCGATCGATTTCTGATTACCTGCATGCTGTGAAGGCCCTGGCTGATGAAATTGCCCTCATCGACCACCCCATCTCCAATGACGATCTGACCCTCTATGTCCTAAATGGTCGGGGTTCTGACTTTCGCGAGATTGTTATGCCATTCGAGCTCGGGAGAGGTCACTGGTGTTCAAATAGCTTCACGACCTCCTTGTGGGTCACAAGAGTTATTTGCGTTGTCTAGAAACTGCAACCCAACAACACATTGCCTCTATGAATTACACCACTCGTAAATTCAATTCGAGTGGTCCCTCTGGTGGGTCTCAAACGTGGGCTGCCAATAAGCCAAATGGACCTTAGCATTATCCAAGCCCAGTCCATGCGTCAAATGGGTCCAATCATGATGTCAGACACTCCAATAATTCCTCTGGTAGGTCCAAGTTGAACCAACGTCGTTATTAGCCAAAATGTCAATTATGTGATCAATTAGGACATATTGCTAAATTTTTCCCTCAGTTGCATCCCACTGAAGTAAGTGTCAACTATGCTTCCACTTCCACGGCAAAGGATAAAAAAATGGTTGATTGATTCCGCTGCCTCCCATAACATCACTGGTGATCTTAACAATCTCTCTATTCATTCAGAATATGATGGTACAGATAAAGTCGTTATTGGTGATGGTTCAAGTTTGCCCGTCTCACACATTGGTTCTTTGGCTTTAAGCTCACCCAAACAGATTTTTCACTTACCTGATACTCTTTGTGTTCTCAGTATCAACAAAAATCTAATTTATGTTCATCACTTCACATCTCAAAATCATGTATTTATTAAGTTTCACCCTTCTTATTTTCTTGTGAAGGATCAGATGATGGGGGCGACCCTACGAAGAGGTGCATGTGAAAATGGCGTCTACACCTTTCCGGATTCACTGGTGACTCCTTCTACAAAACTGGTTGCTTATGTGCATGAACGGACCTCAATTGATGGGTGGCAAAAGCGTCTTGGACATCCGTCCCTCAAAATAGTTCAAAACCTTGTTAACACTTTTTCTCTTCCAACTAAAAATAATAAATTGCCTCCTTTATGTACTTCTTACAATATTAATAAAGCACATCAACAACCTTTTCACTCCACTAGTCTTCAAAGTTATGCTCCTCTTGACCTTCTCTATACTGATGTTTGGGGACCCGCTCATTGTGTTGGACTTGATGGATCTCGGTACTATTTCATTCTGGTTGATCACTATACAAAATATGTGGTTCTATCCTATGGATGCCAAATTTGGTCTTCATAGTATATTTCCACAATTCAAAAATCTTGTTGAAACATGTTTCCAAACAAATATCAAAAGCCTTTATTATGACAATGGTGGTGAATTTCTTGGTCTCAAATCACATCTTTTCATCCATAGAATAAGTCACTACACCACCGCTCTTCACACTCCTCAACAAGATGGAGCCTCCGAACAGCGTCACCGTCATCTAGTGGAAACTGGACTCACCCTTATTCATGATGCCTCCTTACCCATATCCTATTGGCCTCATGCTTTTCATATAGCCACCTACCTCATCAATCGCCAACCCACTCCATTACTAGAAAACAAATCACCGTATGTAATGACCCGGCCCAATAATTCTAAGATTGGAATATTGATATATTTTATTGAGTCTAAGTTATATTTAATGGGTCACATTGGATAAACCCGTGAGTGATAAGTTATTGAGGTTGATTAGGAAATTTAATTAGGCTTAATAATTAAGTTAAAAACCATTTATTATTTATTGAACAAGTTAGACTCATTTTAGAATTTAAAGGGCAGCTATTATAAATTTATTTCAATTTAAAATCAATACTGATTGTAGTTACCTATACAGTCACAGTTATTCTCAATCAACTACTTAATTGTAAAATATATTTTTAATTCAAACTCTGATCTCATCCGTCGAGCACTATCAGAGTCCAACTTTAACTCTTCGTCATCCATCTCCAAATTTCTCTATATATCTTCCCCTTTCCTCATATTTTTTAGTGTCACGCATGCCCATGTCTAGCACAGCAAATCTGGCCACTCCCACTATCGCATGACAAATCTTCTTCTACCTCTCTAAGGCAACAATTTACTAAGTGAGACTTTGGATTTAGCGATACGAGGTAAGTAGCATAATCATACCCTTACACATTGTACGGTAAACGACATGTTTCCTTTTATAAAAATTTTATGCATGCATACCCTTCATTGGAAGCCCCTTTTCACATACCTAAATCATGATTATATGTGAAGATTTATGTATTAAATTATTTATGAAAAGTCATAAATTTATGTGAGAAGTCATGTATCATGACATGTTATGAGGAATGTGATTTCTTTTGAAATCTATGATATGACAAGTATGCAAGTATGATTATGATGAAATATGAATGATATGATATGGAACGGTCTATGTTATGATTTGTAGATGGTACCTATGTTATGGGCAAATTGCATTGCCAGGTTGTATATGCTGGTAGTGCAACCAGTATGTTTTCCTTATGTGAGGAGTCATGTATCATGACATGTTATGAGGAATGTCATTTCTTTTGAAATTTATGATATGACAAGTATGCAACTATGATTATAATGAAATATGAATGATATGATATATAACGGCCTATGTTATGATTTGAAGACGGTACCTGTGTTATGGGCATATTGCATTGCCTGGTTATATATGCTGGTAGTGCACCCAGTATGTCTTCCTTGTATGGATTCCACAGCCCACGACCATGGGCAAAATCAAAATCTACTTAGATTTGCTAATCCTAACTCACGGGGGTCAATAGTAGGTATCGACCTATGATAAGTGAAAGATAAGTTCATGTTATTTGCATATGTATTTATGAGTATGCACGCTTTTTTAAAAAAACCTTATGTTTATTATATTTACTATATAATGTGTTGCTTATTGAGCATTCAACTCATTTTTGTATATTTTTATATTTTTAAACCACCCCAGGTGATGACATTTATGAGGATGAGCCTGTAGGACAGGACTTGACTTAGGGAGGCGAGGCAAAGGCCTAGATAGTTTATGTTATGTTCAGTTTATGATTTAAGGTTTAAATAAATTTTTTTCATAAGCACATGAGATTTTAGTATTTTTTTCAATAAGTGCTTCCGCAGACTCTATTTTAGATTTTAAGTATCTAATAAAGTTCTGTTTATTATGGAATCTTTCGTATCTGGCGCGTTGTTAAAAAAAAAGTTTTTAGTTAAGTTTAGTAGCACACTAACTCCTCGAAAATTATAAAAAATGTCTTTATTGGGGAGCGGGGTATTACACCTTATGAGACTCTATTTGGTCAACGACCCAACTATCTCAAATTAAAAAAGTTTGGTTGCCTTTCTTATCCACTCACCAGGCCCAATAAAATAAACAAACTACAGCCCAAATCTATTCCCTGCCTCTTTCTTGGTTATTCCCAAACCCAGAATGCTTACAAATGTTTGGATCTAAAAACGAAAAGACTTTACCTTTCCAGACATGTTGTCTTCGATGTGAGCCAGAGCCCACTACCTTCGTCTCCTTCGTCATGCCCTCCATCCTTCGTCATCCTGTCGTTCGCTCTAGCACAGCCTCCACCGCTACCACATCGCCTCCACGTAACTCGAGTTCCTTCCTCTCAAAATGTTCTGCAATCAAATTATGACCTAGATAGTCCCAGTTTGACTAGTGTTCTGACCATTCCTCCTCCACCTGAAACGACTACAAGAAATAGGACTTTTTGCGGCGCAAAAAATCGCCGCAAACAACCCTTAAAATCGCTGCAAATAACCATTTGCAGCGATTTATGCTGGGCTGAATATTCGTCACAATTGTTGACTCACTTAAAAGTTAAACCAGCGAAACCCAAAAATCGTCGCGAAAAATGTTTATTTGCAGCGATTTTTTTCGTTGCTAATATTGTAAATTACACTGCAAATAACGTTTATATTTCAGCTGTTTATCACTGCAAAAAAGTATTTGTAGCATTTTATATCATTGTGAATACACAAAATATCGCCACAAATAGCTTCATATTATTTGCAGCTTGTTCAAAAATTGCCGTGAATAATATTTTTTGCAGCGATAGATTGCCTCTTTTGCAGTGAGTAATTGTCACTGCAAAAGAATATTTGCGGTGACTAAATATCGTCGTAAATAGGCTTCTTTGACGAAAACATTCTTTGCGGCGAACGTACTCGCCGGAAATATTGTTTCAGAAAATAGAAAAAATGCACGCCAGCAGAATTTTACCTTACAAATCTATAAGGTAAAATTCTTTTGACATTCTCAAAAAAGATCCCTGCCCCTAATATGACCTTATTATGATCTCCTTAACTCAAATGAAAGGACTATAGTATATGCTTAAGAATTAAAAAACTAAAACCAAAAAATTCAGATAAACCAAGCTTGAGAATGAAAATGGAATAAAATGTCACAAAACATAATAAATAAAAAAAGCAGTGCCAGCTTTCTTCACTTTCTCAACAGGGTCCGGAAATGGATCATTGTTCGGCTTTGAAGAGTGTGGAGTTGAATAGCCTGTGATCAAATTTGATCACAGGCACTGAATGTAAACCTTCGGAATTTTAAGATTATCCATATCTAATCTTCGCATCATATTATAGCATGAATACACCTCATCCTGCGACACAAAAGGCCAACACAAAGTCCAAAACCCATTAACAGGAATCTACTTCCTTATTTTTTTTTATTAAACTATATGAGAAAAATAAGTTCTAAAATAAAATATAGATACAGATATCCGTACAAGGGACTCACAATTTCAAGAAATCTACGATGGTAAATGGAATTCATCTTCAACTCCAATGCTCTTCTTGTTAATCTATCATCCAAAGCCAACAAGGCAGATGCAGCAGCTATTGCAGATAGTCGATGACCCATTAAATTGACCTCTAGATTGAAGAACTTACATCAATACTACATGATTAATTATGATTTATATATAAACATATAACAAAATTAGAACAACAATATGAATTCTAACATATAGAAATGTTCATGATGTACCTCTCATTAGAGCTAACATGATCTCCACAGTTCTAGACACCATATTGCTTGGTGGAGACTCAATATCGCACAACTTCGTGAGGAAGAAATAAAGAAAAGCAAAAGGAGTGAGTGAGCACATCCGCCATTCCAATGTGCTCAACACCAGAAGCTCCATTCTCTGATTGACTTTGCTGTCAAAGTTTAATCTAGCTAAATGAAAATTCAAAGGAAATGGAGGTGAGACTAACTTTGAGAATCCATGTGATAGTTTCCAAGCGGGCACGTTTGACCCAGTTTCCAAAAACCAAGGATTCATTTCTTTTGAACCCATAACAGATTTCTCTTTCAAACAACGTGTCCATGTACTCATCTTCACAGTCATCGTAAGTCGTAAAGTTAATGAACGTGTCCTCTACCAGCTCGTCATCCAAACAAGTCTCACTTTCTTGACAAAGGAGGCCAGAGACGGAATCATCATCCACTTTTAACTCCCTCATTTCCTCTCTCTCTCGCTCTCTCTCTCTCTCTCTCTCTACATCAAACAGAATGCAATATGTTAATTTCCCAAACAGCAATGTCAAAGCTCATAAATCACATGCAGGACAAATGATATTCAAAAAATTACGTTAAGCTCAAAAGATGAGACAGGATATATAATTTTTTGGAACATCAATTTTGAATAAAAAAATCAGTAATAGAATAAAACACTGACAAGATACCATGTTTGGAAAAACGCATTTTGTTTACCAGTAAAAAAAGCAGGATTTATTATTTAACAGTAAAGCTCACAGTGCATATAGTTCAATTATTCTTAGCCCGATACCAAATTTTTCCAACATTTTGGGACCATGGTGAATCGCCTGTCAATTATTCAACTTATTAAGAAAAATCAGAACAAGACAATTATATTGTTATAAGGAAAAAATATATATACTTCCAACCATCAACATCCAAGATTCTCAACCACATATCTACAGATTTGATGAAAACAAAATTCCATCCTTTTTTTATGAGTAAAAAATTCCATCCTAACGAACTGAAATATGTTGTTTTAGACACATTGCATCAATTAATAGAGAACTCACCGACAAACCAGCCACGTAGCACCAAATTTTGAAGAGAACAAAATAAAATTATAGACCAAATTGAGATCTAGATATCACCAAATTGAGATGACAGGAAACATACCCATCAAGTGAGTTTCTAAATATTTCCTGATAACAGGACTTTGTCTTAAAGTATAGTTTTTTTTTAGTATACCGTATCAAAGAAAAGATATTGTATAACATCATATAAATTGAGTATACCGTCTACTGGAAAATGGCAAGCCCTGAAATTCCATGACACAAGACTGCAACATATCCTCAAGAGTCTGAATAGTGCGTTCCGATTGACTGTCTGTTTGAGGGTGATATGCAGTACTAAACTTCAACTTAGTGCCTAAAACTGCCTGCAAACTCTTCCAAAAATGGGACGTGAACCGCGGGTCCCGGTCCGACACAATACTCTTAGGTACTCTGTGCAAACGCACTACCTCTTTGACATACAACCGAGTCAACTTACCCAAAGAGTCGGTATTATTAATAGGCTAGAAATGGGCACTCTTGGTCAACCAATCAACAATCACCCAAACTGAATTCTTTCCACTAGGGGTCCTCGGCAAACCCACAACAAAATCCATAGAATATCATCCCACTTCCACTTAGGAATAGGGAGAGGTTGAAGTTTACCAACACGTCTTTGATGCTCAGTCTTAACTTGTCGGCACATGTCACATTTCTCAATAAACATGATGATATCCATCATACTCGCATTAGACTCCCAATGGTATCTCACGTCCAGTATTCCTAGGGTGGCTATGTTATCCAAAATCTCCCTTTTTCACAAGAACCTTAATACAATTCCAATAAATTCCAATGATTAATAGCTCCATACAATAATCTATGCTAACCTCAATCGACTCCTATGCTATAACTTCTAAACCTCCATTGAATTCTACCTTTGGTAACCTACTGAACACTCCCAAAGTTAACCATCAATAACAAATTTTGCATAACCAAATGATTAATCTTCAACTATAAGTATTGTCTCAAAAAATTCAAGTCACCACTAATTCCTTAAGATCAGTGTAAAATCCAAACTCCTAACTATAACCACAAATATCATGCTTCTACTACGCACTCTGATAATTCGCCACATGCATAAAATTTATATCCTCATAAAACTAATACCATCGAGTACAAGATGGCTCCATACCTACTAATGAAAAACTTTTATCATAATTTGGTAGAAAATACTCTCTTCTCCAAAACTACGAGTTATCACTCATATTCCTCAATTAACTCCTGTTACCTTAAACAAAATCAATATTCCACAAAATACATCCATTATCACAGATAGAAAACTAATCTCAATCAATCTCAACATCCCAAATTGCAAACAAGTAACATCAACCCAAAATACACCCATCTCGTCTAAGATAAGGAACATACCTTAAAAAGCTCGATTCCAACTCGGTCAACCAATAAGAGTGCCTATAAACTCCTACCCGACAACCTAAACCCAAAAACTCACCACCTACATTCTTAATAACATCTAATATAGCGGTAACTAAGCTCACTATGAACCACCATTGACTTCACAAAATATTATCAAAACCTTTTTGGTCACTTGCCCACCTACATCTATTCCTATAAGCTAATATTAGCATGACTAATTCCTTCAATAGCACATCACTACTAAACCTCAAGGCAAACAATACTGCTCAAATCATCAATCCACCAAAAGCCAATGCAAAGCACCCAAGGATCCTAACGCTTCATTGACTCACATACTTGATCATATTATCCATCGTTGATGCCTAAACTTCAACTTCCAAGATCTTATCATACACTATATATGACGACCCATCAATCTCTCATCAAGTTAAATAACAATGTCTTTAATTCAACCAACTGGACGCTCAATCTCCAAAGGAAAGTATAGCCTCAAAATTTAAATTCCTAAGCAACCTCAAGTCACAATTAATTCTTGTATATAATCACAATAATTATTGTCAACCATCATTCCATTAAGTAATCCGCTTCGACTACATACTCCGATTGACTCACCAAAAACTCTAAGCCAAAATCTCTTAAATTTAATACTACTGTATTTACTCATCTTCAACACCTATCCAAGACACTTCTTCCAAGCTAAAATGAGACTAGGACCTGTACTCTCCGAAATGCATACACACTCACCATTACTACGCATCGATCTCATGCTCCCTTAGTCAAAATCAAATGCTCCAAACGTGCAAGTGGTCCATCACTACCATTTCCATCATCTGGACCTATATCCGCGAAGTCAACAAGAATCATTTCCTAAATTTGCACCATCTTTTATCCTTAAAATTGATATGGATTATATCCTTAACCTGTCACTATAACCTCGAGCTAAAAGCAATCATTTTCCGAACTAGATCAACATCTTCAATCCCCAGAAAATACATGAACTAGATCATTACCTTCCATCTCCAAAGAAATTCTCTCCTGAAAAATTCTTATATCAGTAACTCAACTCTGATCAATCCTATTTTAATGGTTACCAACTATTCAATCGCCAAAATAGATCAAGCTAGCGTACCAAGTCTACAAAACTAAGAACTCAATCCTATTATAATTCAGTCCTTCAACTCTGCAATTCTAAAACCTTAAACCAGATAAAAATCATTTCCCGAAATCCTCAAGATCGACGACTTTAAATCTAAAACATTCACCATATAAGGCTTGTAAATTCTAAAGTCCCAAATATTATCAAACGGCTTATCAACGTCGGCAAGATCGAAAACTTCTAATTTAAGTAATCCCTCAAATGCTTGTTGAACCTACCACCCTCAATCCCATAATCTTATTTCCTAAAAATTATAAGGCCTCAAACCTTAGATAAACTTCTCATAAATCTATCATTTAAGTTCGTTGAACTTACATCCTCCTACTCCATAAACTCACTACTTAATTTCTACGGAAGCTACGACTTCAATAAACCTAAGCGATTTAAAACTATGCCACTCCTCAGTTGCGACTTGAATTCCTACTCCATAGAGTTCACCCAGATCATGTCGTTCGAGCCTCGATATTAAAACAAACCAGTTGCCAAGAGTTCAGGCCTACTACACTAAATGTTCAAGCCTAACAATGACACTCACAGTCGTACCATCTTCTTGCCATAGCACAACTCTTAACCCGCCTTTCAACTCCGAACAAAACAAAACAAAAAAAAATAATAAAATTCCATAAATAAATAATATACGACAAAATGAATAAAACCAACAATAAAATATCATAAGACAAAATTAAGCAAACAATGAAGCAGTACACAATAAAAAAATAGCGACAAATAAAATAGCCTACCATAAAATAACATAGTTAAACAAAATAAAGTAACATAAAATAAAATAAATAAACAAACAAAGTAACATACAATAAAATAAAATAAATAAAGTAATTAAAATAATATACTTTAAATTAAATAATTTAACTTACAACTTTAAAAATAAAAATTTATGTTACTTCACCTAAGGGACATGTGGGTTTATCCAGAGCCGAACTACTCTGATACCACCTGTGAGGCCCCGACTCCCACGTACAAAAAAAAACACGGGAATCATGACTTCAGGATGATGACAACACGGTCACACATCTCAACGAAAGTGCCAAGTGTGTGTATATGCAACAATGTACAATAAACAACGCAACGGATAATATAAATAAGTCTACTAAGTACTAGAATTTTTAAATACAAATATTCAAAAAAAATCATCTTTAAAAAAGTTATACAATCATCCCAAAATATATTACAAAATAAATACATAAATAATTGATAAAGCGAATCTCGATAAACGGGAGCAATCCCAGATCACTCCTCCAACGGAGCCAAGCTTAAGGCTCGTCATCCTCATCTGCATCAAAATCTGCGATACCATAAAATGGTACCACAGGTAAGTATAAACCAAACAACTCTCAAGATACAAACATATTGATACAACCAACATGCATGCATATGTCAAAATATGCGTCAGATCCAAAAATATCATTTTTCCTGAAAATAGATATTTTTCAACACATGCCAAAATCATATTTTGACCCAAAGATAATAACCCGTCATTTTCTCAAAAAATGACTCAAATCAATAAAACATCATTTTTCCCAGAAAATGAATCACATAACATCCTTTTATTCAACATACACTATTTTTCCAGAAAATAGCCCATTAATCCATTAACCATATGCACCATGATCTCCCCTAGGGATCATCCGCACGTCTTGGCTTCGTAGTGATTCCTAGTTCCGCGCCTAGCGCGTTCGTGGCCGAGCATCCACTACGCAACGAGCGATGCCCAGTTCCACGCCCAGCGCGTTCGTGGCCAAGCATCCTCTAGCCCCCACCAGCAGAGGGGCCACGGAGTCGGCACGAGACCATCTCGTCCGATCCCGTTGTCGCCCGACGACAACCCATGGGACATCATTCAGTATATTCCCATCCCGATGACCAGATGAGCTCCACCGAGATAATGCCCTATCTCGGCTTAGGGTTGTGATACACACGCACCCAAAATCCTTTAACACGTGAAAATCCAGTTTTCAATAAACACATGAACATGAATGTATGTATACGAAAACCATGTTTCCTTTACAAACATGATCATGCATGCAATATGCCATGTACATGAACAACACCATACCAACAACCAACATTTCACAATACCAACTGAACACACAACTCTGTCCATAATCCATCCGACCCCCTAACTCCTCGGACTCAGTCCGGCATGTCCAACCAGATCACAATAATATGAGTTAGTGCAAAAATACATTTAAATCATGAAAGTTCTTTGGAAAAATACTTACAGCGCTATAATATGATTTTCGAAGGATCCCGGAGGTGCAAGAAGTGGTGGCTCAGCAACGTAACAGTCTAAAATACACTATGGCTGTGGGTCTCAAAAACTCACTTTTGAACAGAGATAAACAAGACCCGAAATTGAGAGGGTAGGGCTTAGGGATGTAGGTGAAGCTAGTGGTGGTGGGGGTTTGCCGTGGGTGGCGGCGTAGAGGGTGGTTGAAGTGCAAAAATACCCAAAACGAAAATGGAGTTGGATGTACTTCACCGATGGCGGATCGGAGCTGGGATAGGTTGCATAGGGTTGCTATGAGGTCGAGAATGAAGTGGTGAAGAAATGGTGGCCGGAGGTGGCGCGACGGTGGAGCGCGGGCTCAAGGAACGCTGTGACTTCAAGCTGTGCGTGGAGGAGAACTCCGGCGAGATAGCAGCCGAGCTTGGTGGGGGATGATGACCGGCGGGAGGGGAAGTTGTGGTGGTGGGTGGTGACGCTAGACGGTGGCACACGGCGGCGGGCTGGTGAACGATGCACGGGAAGAGGGAGAGACGGACATGCGAGCGTGGGAAGCAGGGGGAGAAATGGGAGAAAAGAAAATGTGAAGAAAGAAAAAGAGGAAAAGAAAAAATGGAGGGAAAGAAATGAGGTCCAATCCTCACATCTTGGGTCACAGAAAATGATCCAACAAAAATAATTTTAAAACAACAAGTCAAATAAAATAATTTAAACGTAATGATAAAATGAAAATAAAATAATTAAATCCAACAATCAATTAATTTAAAATAAAGAGAGATTTAAATGCATAACAGTAATTAATATTAAGGAAACATATCAAATTTAATTTTTCACAAACTAAAAATCATAAAAATAAACCTACTAAAAATCCGATAAACTTAAAATAAGAGAATAAATTTTTGAATAAATAAAAATAATCGTTCAGTAAAAATACACTAAAATACGAAGTGTTACAACTTCTTCTTTGTTTGCAGATTTGAAGTTGGAAGGGAGCCACGAGAGTGATTGTTAAAACTCTGTGCAGCCTTTGTTGTGGAGCTAGTGGACTGTCCTTGTACAAATCCACAACCCTTTGATGTGGAGGATCCAGGATTTGCATTTGACTTCTTTTGCTTGTAGGACCTCTATCTATAAAAGGCCACAGGTAAAGGGTTAGCATCAATTTTATACCTGCCTGAGTAGCTTTCCAAGAGGGTGACAACTTTTGAGTAAGCTGGAACAGGTGGCCTGAGCATAGTTGTTGTGAAAACTTCAAACTCCTTGCCAAGGCCATTGAGTAGCCACCAAGACTTCTTGTGCTCTGCCATTGGTTTGCCAATAGCAGCAAGTTCATCACAGATGGTCTGAAACCTACTTAGGTAATCACTTAAGAAATTAGATCCTTTTGTGATGGAGGTGAGTCTGTGCTTAAGAGCAAGGCTTCGATCAGAGGAAACTCTTGCAAATGCATGAACAAGAGCATTCCACACTTTTGTGAAGCAGTGTTTAGACCAACAACAATGCCTAACACTTCTTTAGAGAGTGTAGCTATAAGCCAGCTTTAACTAATCTATTTGACCTATGCCACTTTTGATACAATGGGTTAGGCTGAGATGTGTCACCTAGAAGAAATTGTGATGGTGTTGAAACATCACCTGTTATGAATCCCTGAAGATCATAACTTTCTAGTTTGCTTAGCATTTGCATTTTTCAAAACAGAAAATTGCTTGAATTCAGTTTGAGAGATACATAATTGGAGACATTTTGTGATACTGGGTAAGGATAAGGGTCTGCGTTGGTAGAGGAACTAGAGATTGCAGAGGAATCCATGGATAGAAAAAAAAAACACTATGTATGTCACGAGTGTCACGAGTTGAGAAACTACTATGTCACGAGTTGAGATAGAGAGTGTGCTTTCATTCCATATTTATAGTAGCATATACAAGCTGATCCATCTATGGAAAGTACTGTACAAAATATAGAAAGAATGTTATATAGAAAATTCAAATTAAATACACAGCTAATCAGACTACTATACACAGCTGATAGATTGATTTACTTTCTAAGTATAGACATTAGTTGACTTGAGTAGATTGCTGAGATAACTTGGGAAGTTTACTGAGATCTTGTGCTGTGCAGCTTGATTGAAGCACAGCTGTATGAATTCTGTCATCATTCCTTATAATTAATACCTCTCATATTCAACGCTAGTTTCTCGTAATGTTATGAGGATAGGATTCAATGAAATTGTTGTGAAATATTTTGTCTATTCGGTGATCGACCATATGGAATAACCATTTGTTATTAGTTATAGGCCTAGCCTGATTATGAATGGAAGCTAAAAACTTTACCTTACTTATAATATTCTAGTATTGTTTCATCTCTTCTCAAATTGCTCTTCGATTTTATTATGTTAATAACCTAAATTTTCAAAACAAGAAGGCGCGCTCGATGAGATATACTATAAGAATTCTATTTTGGGGGCCAACTGATGTAAATGTAAGAGCATGCATATATATAGATTCATGTGGTCTCCATTTATTCGAGTATGCATGCATTAGATCAATAAAGATATATTCAAAAGTCTTGAGTAAAAAATCATTACTGAACAAGGTTGAGAAGGGTTTCTTTTGGTCCTCTCTCTTGAGCAGATGGGGTTTTCTCTCTATGCTTCCTAGGAACATAGAGTTTGTGTCTCTTGGATCTCCTCGATACATATTGTTTGTTGCTTGTCTCAGTTGATCTTACACACATGGAAGAGGAGATTTCTCATCTTTGTAAGGGCCTCAAGCTCTCGGAAGAGGAACAACAAGAATACTACCTAACGGAGGAGGAATTTACGCCCTCTCAGGATATCAGCAACTTGTGCCTTGTTGCACTAGTAGTTGCAGACAGAGAAGTGAATAAAGGAGCCTTCAAAGCAATAATGACTAGGCTATGGAATGGTCAAAGTGGGATTTCTTTCAAAGATTTAGGAAGAAACAAGTTCCTGCTCGAGTTTCATAACTCCACCGTGAGAACCAGGGTGTTAACTAGTTGACCTTGGTCTTTCAACAGAAACTTAATTTCTATTCAGGAGTGTAAAGGCAGGCCAGCCTTAAAAGATATCGAGTTTTCTCTGGAACCATTTTGGCTCCAACTCCATGATCTCCCATTTGCTACTATGAACAAAAGAACGGGTGAGAAGCTCATGACTAGTGCAGGTAAGGTCATCATGGTGGATGTTGATGAAAAAGGAAGAGCATGGGGGGAGTCCTACGTGTGAAGGTGATGATTGACCTCTCTAAACCTTTGACAAGGGGTTGTGCAATTAATGTAGGCGATGCTCATTCCTGGATACCCTTCAAATACAAAAGACTACCCTCATTTTGCTACCACTTGGGTACAATTTTGCACACTCAGCTCAAATGCTCAAGACATATCTCAGATGGTAGTACCCATACTGCGTCACCACTTCAATATGGCCCCTGACTCAGAGCTGATCTATCTCAAAAGCCAAATCACTACAAAACACAATCAAGCAGTCCAGAGGGGAAGATCACAGGCAGTGTTCGGCAGGCCAGCTCCGATGATTAAGAGTCTGATTTTGGCGGGAATAATTTATCTCAAAAGTTAGCTGATTTCTCACCAACAGTCTCGTGCAATTCTGTACAACCAAACTCTGCATTGGAAAAGGAAATGGGAGGTGAAGATCTTTTGTCAAAAAAGGACAGTGTCAGGTGTCAACAGTAAAAAACAACAACCCCAACTTGTCTCAAGGGTCACCAGTTGAAGAAGTCAGGACATCACTTTCCAGCAGGCAGTCAGACTCGATGTTTTTGGATACCAATATGGCCCTCGTAGCAGACACTCACCATGTAAGTCCTTCACTTCTGTACTCCCAGTTAGACCAAAAGTTACAAACAAAATCTCCTTTTTTGTCAAACTGGAAAAGAAGAACTCGTGGAAAGACAGGCTTGAATGCTGTGTCAAGTTTGTCCAACCCCTATGCTGGAAATGGAACCACCAAAAAGAAAAAAAGAATCAAGGGCTCGACAGTTAAACCCACGAGATCTTCAAAAAGACTCAAACACACTTTGGCAGTGGCTATTCAACAACACTGCCCATCTCCATGATCACCTTATGCTGGAACTGCTGAGGGCTTGGGAACCCTCGGACAGTTAGAGAACTCCACCTTTTGGTAAGAGTTAAGTCCCCATCACTGGTTTTTTTAATAAAAACAAAATGTAAAAGAGAAAAAATGGAGCTCATAAGAAACAAGCTAGGACTTGAGTGCAGTTTCATAGTGGATTGCAAAGGTCGAAGTGGTGGCCTAGCTTTTTTCTAGAAGTAAGAAACATCTACCAATTTGTTTTCCTATTCCCTTAGCCATATATCTCTTCAAGTCCAAATGGAAAATGCAGAAAAATCTTTCATTATCACTGGCTTTTATGGTCAACCTATTACTGCAAAAAGAAAAGAAAGTTGGAACCTTCTAAGACTATTAAAAGTGAACCCAGATACTCCCTGGCTGTGCATGGGAGACTTTAATGAACTTACTTCTCATGGTGAAAAAAGAGGTGGTCCTCCCAGACCTTTTAATCAGATGGAAGCATTCAGACAAACCCATGCCTATTGTGGACCTGGTGCAATAACCGTGAGGATCCTAACTTCACAAGAGAAAGATTGGATAGGGGACTAGCAAATTGTGCATGGCAGGACCTTTTTTACTCTAACTCAGTTTCCATCCTCCCTACCATTTGTTCTGATCACAACCCTCTTCTCATATCAAGCTCCTCCTTTATTCCCTCTTCTATCAGAAACAAAAGAGTTTTTAAATATGAAGCTTCGTGGGCCAAACAGGAGGGTTGTGAGTTTGTGATCAAAAGGGCTTGGCAAGGCTCACTACAATCGGGTTCTAAGGCAGATGTCACTAGAAGGGGACTTGAGAGATGCAGATACCAACTGAGAGAGTGGTATAATTTCTTTAGAAATTCTCATCAACAAGAATTAAATACCAAAACTGAACTGTTGAGATCTTTGCAAGCTTCCAACTCTGGGTTAGATAATGACCAGATTCAAATTGTACAGAAGGAATTGGATGTGTCTTTAGAGGCAATGGATCTTAAGTGGAGGCAAAGAGCCAAGCAGAGATGGCTCAAAGATGGTGATAGGAACACCAAATTTTTTCACAAATGTGCATCGATTAGAAAACAGAAAAATCTTATATAGAAACTCCGAACTGATGTGGGACAGACCTTGACAAATCCGGATGACATTGGGAGTGAATTCCAATCAGCTTTTAGAGACCTCTTTACTACCTCCAATCCTATAGCTCCTCACTCTCTATTGGAAGACTTCAGACCAACGGTCATGCAAGAGATGAATTCTTCCCTAACAAAAGCTTACTCTAGAGAGGAGATTGAGCTAGCCATTTTTCATATGAATCCTCTAGGCTCCCTGGGACCAGATGGATTCCCTGCTATTTTCTTCCAAAACCACTTGCAAACTGTTGGTGATGATGTGGTTGCTGCTGTTCTGGAATTCCTTAATACCAAGTCAAATTTCCAATCAATCAACCACACTTTTATCACCCTTATCCCCAAGAAGAAATCCCCTTTGTTTGTTTCAGATTATAGACCCATAAGCCTTTGCAATGTTTTCTACAAAATCATTGTAAAGGTTATGGCAAATCGTCTTAAATCCATTCTGCCTCTTCTAATCTCAGACACCCAAAGTGTGTTTGTTCCAGGAAGGATGATCTCTGATAACACAATCATGGCATATGAACTAATGCACTCAATGCAGAACTGATGGAAGAATCACATAGAAGGTTTTATTGCACTCAAGCTAGATATGAGCAAGGCATATGATAGGCTAGAGTGGTCTTTTGTGCAGCATGTGCTTCAAAGGATGGGGTTTGTTAAGGAGTGGATTGAGCTGGTTATGCAGTACATTAGTACTGTTTCTTACTCTATTCTTCTAAACGGTTCACCTCAATCTCCCTTCAAGCCTTCGAGGGTATTCGTCAAGGAGATCCACTCTCACCCTACCTGTTCATTTTATGCTCAAAAGTTCTCACTTATGCACTGAATCAATCTGAACAAAAGGGCTTAATATCTGGCTTCCCAATTACTATAGGCTCTTTGTCTGTTAACCACCTCTTTTTTGCAGATGATAGTCTGGTTTTTTGTAAAGCACAGTTGCAGGAATGGAACAGGCTACATAACATCATCTCTTTGTTTGAATCAGCTTCGGGTCAAAGGCTAAATCTTGAGAAGTCTTCAATCATTTTTAGCAAGAACACAAGGCAAGAGATCCAAAATTCTATACTATCCACTGCTAGAATTAAAGCCTCGGGGCCTTTTGAAAGATACTTGGCTTGCCTTCTTACATAGGAAAGAGTAAATCAAGGGCCTTCTTTCCAATCCTTGACAGAATCAAAGCTCAAATGAGCAGTTGGAAAACTAACCTGCTTTCCCCAGTAGGTAAAGAAGTCTTACTGAAGTCAGTCATTCAATCCATACCTACATATTGCATGGGCATTTTTCTAATTCCAAAAGGCATATTGAGAAACATTAATAAACTGATGCAGTCCTTCTGGTGGGGCATTAGAAACCAGAATTCTAAGATGCATTGGCTAAATTGGAAAGGTCTTGGAAAAGGCAAACAGGTTGGGGGTTTGGGGTTTCGAGATTTTGAAGACTTCAATAAGGCTCTTTTAGCTAAGCAAGGGTGGAAGATCATCACTAATACTCAATCACTGGCCTCTCGAGTTCTGAAAGCCAAATATTTTCCATCAACTGACTTTTTTTCAGCTAGAGTCAGAAAGGGTGACTCTTTTGTGTGGAAGAGTATCACAGCAGGCAGACAATTACTCCACGAGGGCCTTCTATGGAAGATTGGTAATGAAAACATAGTGAAAATCTGGTCAGATAGATGGCTGCCTATTCCAACATCTTACAAGTCTCAGTCTCCTCCCAAGGTACTTTGTCCTTAAGCTACTGTTAGCTCTCTCATCGACCAAGACACTCACTCGTGGAATTTGCATCTGGTTCAAAATGTTCACTCCTGAAGAGGCTGCTATTATCTCTAGAATTCATGTTAGTCCATGTAACAACAATGACAAGCAGGTTTGGAGGTGCACTAAGAACGGGATCTTCACAGTTAAATAAGCTTACCATCTCCAAGTTTCTATGAATGATCTCAGTAAGGGACAAGCATCAGACATTGACACCAAACACGAGGTCCTTTGGAATCTACTGTGGAAGCTTAAAGTGCCTAACAAAATAAAAATGTTTCTCTAGAGATCAGCTAAGGAAATCCTTCCCACCAAAGTAAACTTGCACAAAAGGAAGATCATTGACTCACCATTGTGTCCTATATGTGTACTTCATCCAGAAACCGTATCCCATGTTCTATGGATGTGTAAAGCAGCTCAGGATGTTTGGAGTATTAGCTCAAGAAGAATACAGAAAAGTAAGACTGAGGAGGCACCTTTTTATGATTTACTTTCAGAGCTTCTATCCACACTCCCACCAGAGGAACATACTAAATTAGCTCTCACAGCTAAGGAACTTTGGTTCAGAAGGAACAAGTTCATTTTTTAATCCAAATTCGCCTCACCTCAGCAGGTCTTAAAACTAGTCTCCACTAGCATTACAGACTTGGAAGAGCATGAAAGAAACCAGCAGAAGACATCTTCTCAGATTCAATGTATAGCCAGGTGGTGCAAGCCTCCAAACAATTTCTACAAATTAAACTGGGATGCAGCCATTGACAAGGCTAAATGTAGGGTGGGTATCGGGGTGTCAATCAGAGATTGGTTGGGTCTCGTGACAGCAACTCTCAGAAGCCCTTGTAACTCCTTTCCTGATCCACTCTTGGGAGAAGCATTAGCTGCCTTGCGAGCAGTACAGTTTGGTATTGAACTTGGTTTGAAATACGTCATCTTCGAAGGGGACTCAAAACAAGTGGTACATGGCATAAATGGCGCAGCTGAAGATTGGAGCACGGTGGGGTTGATTTATCAAGACATCAAGAAACTATTAGGCACTTACCTTTCTTGGTCTGTTTGCCATGTTCCTAGACAAGCCAACACAGTGGCACATTGTTTGGCAAAAAGTTCTCTAGATTTATCTGAGGACTCAATTCATGTAGAGGATTATCCTCAATGTATTTACAGTTATCTCACTTGAGATTTTAATATGAAGTAGCTTTTCTCTCAAAAAAAAAATAAATAAAATTCATTACTGAACTCATTAAGCTAATGGAAGACTTGAAATTAACAGTGTAGAAAATTTTGGAAAATTACATTGTAAATTTGCTAGATTATTTCTTTTCTTGAAAATGTATCTACTTGCATAGGCACCAAAGAAAAAGAATAAAAAAAAGTAGTAAAAAAGTGACCAAGAAATCTTCTTGGCTACTGAGATGTGAAAAATAAATTATAATGGGAATTTAAGATTTTATTAATGACAAAAAAGATGCTAGTATCAAACAACTGTTGTAAAAACAAAAGAAACTTTAAAAATATGAAAAAAATAAATGATACTAAAAATAATAAAAAAAGGCATAAAAAACTTGTTAACAAAAAAAACATATTTCAAAATGAGATTATGGGCTCCCTTGTTTTCAAAAATCATCTCAACACATTTTATCTCATCAGTACAACTTCCTTAAAATTTCAAACAAAATACAATAAATAATTCAACTTTTCTAAATCTAAAAATAAAAATAAGATTAAAAATTATATTATAATAATATTTTAATTTTATAATATTTTTTTTTTCAACTTTCATTTCAACTCATTATCTAAATTAGGCTATATATATGTACTAAAACTTGTATCTCAAGGGCTACATAATCTTATTTCGTGGACACCTTCAAAAATATAAGGTACATGGTAAGGCTTTAAAAAAAGAATTTGGAGTCCGCCCCCCCCCCCCCCCGGGCACCCGCGGCGGGGCCCCAGCTTACTGTTTGGCATGAGAGTATTGCTAGCATGCAGTATAATGCTTAACCTATAATACAATCCTGAATCTTGCTACATCATTACCCCATGTTAGTTAATCTTTATGTTTTTTTTGGTTTTTCTTAATTGGAAAACCATTTTTTTAGTATAAAATATTATCTTCTATATTCTGAATAATTTAATTCATTACATTTTTATTCAAAGGATAAAAGTTTTCATCTGACAGCCTATTTTCAAAAATATTATCTTCTATTTGTGGCTAACTATTTCCTACCAAAATAACTATTTCCTAGTATAATTAGTCTGTTTTCGTTATAAATAGTTATTCTCGTCGCAAATAATCTATCACAAATGCTCGTCTTTCTTGTAATGTATTTAATAAACAAATCAAGCGAAATTTGAGTTTAACTGAGCTAATCTTACTTTATCAAGTAATATTCTTTCTTGTGTATTTAATAAACAAATCAAGCCAAATTATAGTTTAACCGAGCTAATCTTACTTTTATCAAGTAATATTGTTATTTACAGCCCTAATAGATATGTTTGTTCTGGGTTTAATTTGCATGTCCAAATCGAACTTTTATCTAATATTACTTGTATATTTAATTATGGATGTGACCGTTCAATATGGTAAGAGTGTATGGACTCCCTAGCTAATATATTTACTCATCAACAAGAGTACTAAATCTCATCGATGAGTATTATTAAGAATGATTGCACAAATCAAACCAAAGTCGAATGAAATTAGGTTTAGGCTATAATCATGGCTGTCATAAACCTTTCCATACCTGCAGTGCGTAAATATAGGAACATTACAGTCACAACATTCGTATAATTACCCTAAACAGATTTGTATTCTTGTATATATTGTGTACTGATCATCAATGGAAAGTGTGGAAAAATTTTCATTGAAACAACAGAGCAGTGTTTGATTTTCTACATGGTGTCAGTAGAGCCACTCTCCAACGAGTCATTGCTCCCCATTTTTGAAATGTCTTCCTCTACAACGCACACATCATCTTTCCTTCCCAATACCCAACCTCCTTCCTCTACCAAAAATTCTCTTGTTGCTCTCAACATCACTGCTCAAATCAATGAAAAATTGACTCCCTCCACGTTTCCCCAATGGCGTGCTCAATTTGAAGCTCCTCATTGGTTATGATTTATTAGACTATGTCAATGGTGCTCCCTGTGTCCCTCCCCATTGGCACTCCATCCTCTGCCTTTAACAAAATCCACTGGGTTCGACAGGACAAGCTCATACTTAGCGCCATACTGGCTTCCACCTCCCTCACAATCACACCGCTTATCGCCACTGCCAAGTCTTCTCATGAAGCATGGACAAAAACAAAACACTATGTATGCTAGTAAATCTAGAACCAGAGCTATGCAACTCAAGGAAAAACTTACTTTGATCCAGCCCAGAAACCGATCGATTTCTGATTACCTGCATGCTGTGAAGGCCCTGGCTGATGAAATTGCCCTCATCGACCACCCCATCTCCAATGACGATCTGACCCTCTATGTCCTAAATGGTCGGGGTTCTGACTTTCGCGAGATTGTTATGCCATTCGAGCTCGGGAGAGGTCACTGGTGTTCAAATAGCTTCACGACCTCCTTGTGGGTCACAAGAGTTATTTGCGTTGTCTAGAAACTGCAACCCAACAACACATTGCCTCTATGAATTACACCACTCGTAAATTCAATTCGAGTGGTCCCTCTGGTGGGTCTCAAACGTGGCTGCCAATAAGCAAATGGACCTTAGCATTATCCAAGCCCAGTCCATGCGTCAAATGGGTCCAATCATGATGTCAGACACTCCAATAATTCCTCTGGTAGGTCCAAGTTGAACCAACGTCGTTATTAGCCAAAATGTCAATTATGTGATCAATTAGGACATATTGCTAAATTTTTCCCTCAGTTGCATCCCACTGAAGTAAGTGTCAACTATGCTTCCACTTCCACGGCAAAGGATAAAAAAAATGGTTGATTGATTCCGCTGCCTCCCATAACATCACTGGTGATCTTAACAATCTCTCTATTCATTCAGAATATGATGGTACAGATAAAGTCGTTATTGGTGATGGTTCAAGTTTGCCCGTCTCACACATTGGTTCTTTGGCTTTAAGCTCACCCAAACAGATTTTTCACTTACCTGATACTCTTTGTGTTCTCAGTATCAACAAAAATCTAATTTATGTTCATCACTTCACATCTCAAAATCATGTATTTATTAAGTTTCACCCTTCTTATTTTCTTGTGAAGGATCAGATGATGGGGGCGACCCTACGAAGAGGTGCATGTGAAAATGGCGTCTACACCTTTCCGGATTCACTGGTGACTCCTTCTACAAAACTGGTTGCTTATGTGCATGAACGGACCTCAATTGATGGGTGGCAAAAGCGTCTTGGACATCCGTCCCTCAAAATAGTTCAAAACCTTGTTAACACTTTTTCTCTTCCAACTAAAAATAATAAATTGCCTCCTTTATGTACTTCTTACAATATTAATAAAGCACATCAACAACCTTTTCACTCCACTAGTCTTCAAAGTTATGCTCCTCTTGACCTTCTCTATACTGATGTTTGGGGACCCGCTCATTGTGTTGGACTTGATGGATCTCGGTACTATTTCATTCTGGTTGATCACTATACAAAATATGTGGTTCTATCCTATGGATGCCAAATTTGGTCTTCATAGTATATTTCCACAATTCAAAAATCTTGTTGAAACATGTTTCCAAACAAATATCAAAAGCCTTTATTATGACAATGGTGGTGAATTTCTTGGTCTCAAATCACATCTTTTCATCCATAGAATAAGTCACTACACCACCGCTCTTCACACTCCTCAACAAGATGGAGCCTCCGAACAGCGTCACCGTCATCTAGTGGAAACTGGACTCACCCTTATTCATGATGCCTCCTTACCCATATCCTATTGGCCTCATGCTTTTCATATAGCCACCTACCTCATCAATCGCCAACCCACTCCATTACTAGAAAACAAATCACCGTATGTAATGACCCGGCCCAATAATTCTAAGATTGGAATATTGATATATTTTATTGAGTCTAAGTTATATTTAATGGGTCACATTGGATAAACCCGTGAGTGATAAGTTATTGAGGTTGATTAGGAAATTTAATTAGGCTTAATAATTAAGTTAAAAACCATTTATTATTTATTGAACAAGTTAGACTCATTTTAGAATTTAAAGGGCAGCTATTATAAATTTATTTCAATTTAAAATCAATACTGATTGTAGTTACCTATACAGTCACAGTCATTCTCAATCAACTACTTAATTGTAAAATATATTTTTAATTCAAACTCTGATCTCATCCGTCGAGCACTATCAGAGTCCAACTTTAACTCTTCGTCATCCATCTCCAAATTTCTCTATATATCTTCCCCTTTCCTCATATTTTTTAGTGTCACGCATGCCCATGTCTAGCACAGCAAATCTGGCCACTCCCACTATCGCATGACAAATCTTCTTCTACCTCTCTAAGGCAACAATTTACTAAGTGAGACTTTGGATTTAGCGATACGAGGTAAGTAGCATAATCATACCCTTACACATTGTACGGTAAACGACATGTTTCCTTTTATAAAAATTTTATGCATGCATACCCTTCATTGGAAGCCCCTTTTCACATACCTAAATCATGATTATATGTGAAGATTTATGTATTAAATTATTTATGAAAAGTCATAAATTTATGTGAGAAGTCATGTATCATGACATGTTATGAGGAATGTGATTTCTTTTGAAATCTATGATATGACAAGTATGCAAGTATGATTATGATGAAATATGAATGATATGATATGGAACGGTCTATGTTATGATTTGTAGATGGTACCTATGTTATGGGCAAATTGCATTGCCAGGTTGTATATGCTGGTAGTGCAACCAGTATGTTTTCCTTATGTGAGGAGTCATGTATCATGACATGTTATGAGGAATGTCATTTCTTTTGAAATTTATGATATGACAAGTATGCAACTATGATTATAATGAAATATGAATGATATGATATATAACGGCCTATGTTATGATTTGAAGACGGTACCTGTGTTATGGGCATATTGCATTGCCTGGTTATATATGCTGGTAGTGCACCCAGTATGTCTTCCTTGTATGGATTCCACAGCCCACGACCATGGGCAAAATCAAAATCTACTTAGATTTGCTAATCCTAACTCACGGGGGTCAATAGTAGGTATCGACCTATGATAAGTGAAAGATAAGTTCATGTTATTTGCATATGTATTTATGAGTATGCACGCTTTTTTAAAAAAACCTTATGTTTATTATATTTACTATATAATGTGTTGCTTATTGAGCATTCAACTCATTTTTGTATATTTTTATATTTTTAAACCACCCCAGGTGATGACATTTATGAGGATGAGCCTGTAGGACAGGACTTGACTTAGGGAGGCGAGGCAAAGGCCTAGATAGTTTATGTTATGTTCAGTTTATGATTTAAGGTTTAAATAAATTTTTTTCATAAGCACATGAGATTTTAGTATTTTTTTCAATAAGTGCTTCCGCAGACTCTATTTTAGATTTTAAGTATCTAATAAAGTTCTGTTTATTATGGAATCTTTCGTATCTGGCGCGTTGTTAAAAAAAAAGTTTTTAGTTAAGTTTAGTAGCACACTAACTCCTCGAAAATTATAAAAAATGTCTTTATTGGGACGGGGTATTACACCTTATGAGACTCTATTTGGTCAACGACCCAACTATCTCAAATTAAAAAAGTTTGGTTGCCTTTCTTATCCACTCACCAGGCCCAATAAAATAAACAAACTACAGCCCAAATCTATTCCCTGCCTCTTTCTTGGTTATTCCCAAACCCAGAATGCTTACAAATGTTTGGATCTAAAAACGAAAAGACTTTACCTTTCCAGACATGTTGTCTTCGATGTGAGCCAGAGCCCACTACCTTCGTCTCCTTCGTCATGCCCTCCATCCTTCGTCATCCTGTCGTTCGCTCTAGCACAGCCTCCACCGCTACCACATCGCCTCCACGTAACTCGAGTTCCTTCCTCTCAAAATGTTCTGCAATCAAATTATGACCTAGATAGTCCCAGTTTGACTAGTGTTCTGACCATTCCTCCTCCACCTGAAACGACTACAAGAAATAGGACTTTTGCGGCGCAAAAAATCGCCGCAAACAACCCTTAAAATCGCTGCAAATAACCATTTGCAGCGATTTATGCTGGGCTGAATATTCGTCACAATTGTTGACTCACTTAAAAGTTAAACCAGCGAAACCCAAAAATCGTCGCGAAAAATGTTTATTGCAGCGATTTTTTTCGTTGCTAATATTGTAAATTACACTGCAAATAACGTTTATATTTCAGCTGTTTATCACTGCAAAAAAGTATTTGTAGCATTTTATATCATTGTGAATACACAAAATATCGCCACAAATAGCTTCATATTATTTGCAGCTTGTTCAAAAATTGCCGTGAATAATATTTTTGCAGCGATAGATTGCCTCTTTTGCAGTGAGTAATTGTCACTGCAAAAGAATATTTGCGGTGACTAAATATCGTCGTAAATAGGCTTCTTTGACGAAAACATTCTTTGCGGCGAACGTACTCGCCGGAAATATTGTTTCAGAAAATAGAAAAAATGCACGCCAGCAGAATTTTACCTTACAAATCTATAAGGTAAAATTCTTTTGACATTCTCAAAAAAGATCCCTGCCCCTAATATGACCTTATTATGATCTCCTTAACTCAAATGAAAGGACTATAGTATATGCTTAAGAATTAAAAAACTAAAACCAAAAAAATTCAGATAAACCAAGCTTGAGAATGAAAATGGAATAAAATGTCACAAAACATAATAAATAAAAAAAGCAGTGCCAGCTTTCTTCACTTTCTCAACAGGGTCCGGAAATGGATCATTGTTCGGCTTTGAAGAGTGTGGAGTTGAATAGCCTGTGATCAAATTTGATCACAGGCACTGAATGTAAACCTTCGGAATTTTAAGATTATCCATATCTAATCTTCGCATCATATTATAGCATGAATACACCTCATCCTGCGACACAAAAGGCCAACACAAAGTCCAAAACCCATTAACAGGAATCTACTTCCTTATTTTTTTTTATTAAACTATATGAGAAAAATAAGTTCTAAAATAAAATATAGATACAGATATCCGTACAAGGACTCACAATTTCAAGAAATCTACGATGGTAAATGGAATTCATCTTCAACTCCAATGCTCTTCTTGTTAATCTATCATCCAAAGCCAACAAGGCAGATGCAGCAGCTATTGCAGATAGTCGATGACCCATTAAATTGACCTCTAGATTGAAGAACTACATCAATACTACATGATTAATTATGATTTATATATAAACATATAACAAAATTAGAACAACAATATGAATTCTAACATATAGAAATGTTCATGATGTACCTCTCATTAGAGCTAACATGATCTCCACAGTTCTAGACACCATATTGCTTGGTGGAGACTCAATATCGCACAACTTCGTGAGGAAGAAATAAAGAAAAGCAAAAGGAGTGAGTGAGCACATCCGCCATTCCAATGTGCTCAACACCAGAAGCTCCATTCTCTGATGACTTTGCTGTCAAAGTTTAATCTAGCTAAATGAAAATTCAAAGGAAATGGAGGTGAGACTAACTTTGAGAATCCATGTGATAGTTTCCAAGCGGGCACGTTTGACCCAGTTTCCAAAAACCAAGGATTCATTTCTTTTGAACCCATAACAGATTTCTCTTTCAAACAACGTGTCCATGTACTCATCTTCACAGTCATCGTAAGTCGTAAAGTTAATGAACGTGTCCTCTACCAGCTCGTCATCCAAACAAGTCTCACTTTCTTGACAAAGGAGGCCAGAGACGGAATCATCATCCACTTTTAACTCCCTCATTTCCTCTCTCTCTCGCTCTCTCTCTCTCTCTCTCTCTACATCAAACAGAATGCAATATGTTAATTCCCAAACAGCAATGTCAAAGCTCATAAATCACATGCAGGACAAATGATATTCAAAAAATTACGTTAAGCTCAAAAGATGAGACAGGATATATAATTTTTGGAACATCAATTTTGAATAAAAAAATCAGTAATAGAATAAAAACACTGACAAGATACCATGTTTGGAAAAACGCATTTTGTTTACCAGTAAAAAAAGCAGGATTTATTATTTAACAGTAAAGCTCACAGTGCATATAGTTCAATTATTCTTAGCCCGATACCAAATTTTTCCAACATTTTGGGACCATGGTGAATCGCCTGTCAATATTCAACTTATTAAGAAAAATCAGAACAAGACAATTATATTGTTATAAGGAAAAAATATATATACTTCCAACCATCAACATCCAAGATTCTCAACCACATATCTACAGATTTGATGAAAACAAAATTCCATCCTTTTTTTATGAGTAAAAAATTCCATCCTAACGAACTGAAATATGTTGTTTTAGACACATTGCATCAATTAATAGAGAACTCACCGACAAACCAGCCACGTAGCACCAAATTTTGAAGAGAACAAAATAAAATTATAGACCAAATTGAGATCTAGATATCACCAAATTGAGATGACAGAAACATACCCATCAAGTGAGTTTCTAAATATTTCCTGATAACAGGACTTTGTCTTAAAGTATAGTTTTTTTTTAGTATACCGTATCAAAGAAAAGATATTGTATAACATCATATAAATTGAGTATACCGTCTACTGGAAAATGGCAAGCCCTGAAATTCCATGACACAAGACTGCAACATATCCTCAAGAGTCTGAATAGTGCGTTCCGATTGACTGTCTGTTTGAGGTGATATGCAGTACTAAACTTCAACTTAGTGCCTAAAACTGCCTGCAAACTCTTCCAAAAATGGGACGTGAACCGCGGGTCCCGGTCCGACACAATACTCTTAGGTACTCTGTGCAAACGCACTACCTCTTTGACATACAACCGAGTCAACTTACCCAAAGAGTCGGTATTATTAATAGGCTAGAAATGGCACTCTTGGTCAACCAATCAACAATCACCCAAACTGAATTCTTTCCACTAGGGGTCCTCGGCAAACCCACAACAAAATCCATAGAATATCATCCCACTTCCACTTAGGAATAGGAGAGGTTGAAGTTTACCAACACGTCTTTGATGCTCAGTCTTAACTTGTCGGCACATGTCACATTTCTCAATAAACATGATGATATCCATCATACTCGCATTAGACTCCCAATGGTATCTCACGTCCAGTATTCCTAGGGTGGCTATGTTATCCAAAATCTCCCTTTTTCACAAGAACCTTAATACAATTCCAATAAATTCCAATGATTAATAGCTCCATACAATAATCTATGCTAACCTCAATCGACTCCTATGCTATAACTTCTAAACCTCCATTGAATTCTACCTTTGGTAACCTACTGAACACTCCCAAAGTTAACCATCAATAACAAATTTTGCATAACCAAATGATTAATCTTCAACTATAAGTATTGTCTCAAAAAATTCAAGTCACCACTAATTCCTTAAGATCAGTGTAAAATCCAAACTCCTAACTATAACCACAAATATCATGCTTCTACTACGCACTCTGATAATTCGCCACATGCATAAAATTTATATCCTCATAAAACTAATACCATCGAGTACAAGATGGCTCCATACCTACTAATGAAAAACTTTTATCATAATTTGGTAGAAAATACTCTCTTCTCCAAAACTACGAGTTATCACTCATATTCCTCAATTAACTCCTGTTACCTTAAACAAAATCAATATTCCACAAAATACATCCATTATCACAGATAGAAAACTAATCTCAATCAATCTCAACATCCCAAATTGCAAACAAGTAACATCAACCCAAAATACAACCCATCTCGTCTAAGATAAGGAACATACCTTAAAAAGCTCGATTCCAACTCGGTCAACCAATAAGAGTGCCTATAAACTCCTACCCGACAACCTAAACCCAAAAACTCACCACCTACATTCTTAATAACATCTAATATAGCGGTAACTAAGCTCACTATGAACCACCATTGACTTCACAAAATATTATCAAAACCTTTTGGTCACTTGCCCACCTACATCTATTCCTATAAGCTAATATTAGCATGACTAATTCCTTCAATAGCACATCACTACTAAACCTCAAGGCAAACAATACTGCTCAAATCATCAATCCACCAAAAGCCAATGCAAAGCACCCAAGGATCCTAACGCTTCATTGACTCACATACTTGATCATATTATCCATCGTTGATGCCTAAACTTCAACTTCCAAGATCTTATCATACACTATATATGACGACCCATCAATCTCTCATCAAGTTAAAATAACAATGTCTTTAATTCAACCAACTGGACGCTCAATCTCCAAAGGAAAGTATAGCCTCAAAATTTAAATTCCTAAGCAACCTCAAGTCACAATTAATTCTTGTATATAATCACAATAATTATTGTCAACCATCATTCCATTAAGTAATCCGCTTCGACTACATACTCCGATTGACTCACCAAAAACTCTAAGCCAAAATCTCTTAAATTTAATACTACTGTATTTACTCATCTTCAACACCTATCCAAGACACTTCTTCCAAGCTAAAATGAGACTAGACCTGTACTCTCCGAAATGCATACACACTCACCATACTACGCATCGATCTCATGCTCCCTTAGTCAAAATCAAATGCTCCAAACGTGCAAGTGGTCCATCACTACCATTTCCATCATCTGGACCTATATCCGCGAAGTCAACAAGAATCATTTCCTAAATTTGCACCATCTTTATCCTTAAAATTGATATGGATTATATCCTTAACCTGTCACTATAACCTCGAGCTAAAAGCAATCATTTTCCGAACTAGATCAACATCTTCAATCCCCAGAAAATACATGAACTAGATCATTACCTTCCATCTCCAAAGAAATTCTCTCCTGAAAAATTCTTATATCAGTAACTCAACTCTGATCAATCCTATTTTAATGGTTACCAACTATTCAATCGCCAAAATAGATCAAGCTAGCGTACCAAGTCTACAAAACTAAGAACTCAATCCTATTATAATTCAGTCCTTCAACTCTGCAATTCTAAAAACCTTAAACCAGATAAAAATCATTTCCCGAAATCCTCAAGATCGACGACTTTAAATCTAAAACATTCACCATATAAGGCTTGTAAATTCTAAAGTCCCAAATATTATCAAACGGCTTATCAACGTCGGCAAGATCGAAAACTTCTAATTTAAGTAATCCCTCAAATGCTGTTGAACCTACCACCCTCAATCCCATAATCTTATTTCCTAAAAATTATAAGGCCTCAAACCTTAGATAAACTTCTCATAAATCTATCATTTAAGTTCGTTGAACTTACATCCTCCTACTCCATAAACTCACTACTTAATTTCTACGGAAGCTACGACTTCAATAAACCTAAGCGATTTAAAACTATGCCACTCCTCAGTTGCGACTTGAATTCCTACTCCATAGAGTTCACCCAGATCATGTCGTTCGAGCCTCGATATTAAAACAAACCAGTTGCCAAGAGTTCAGGCCTACTACACTAAATGTTCAAGCCTAACAATGACACTCACAGTCGTACCATCTTCTTGCCATAGCACAACTCTTAACCCGCCTTTCAACTCCGAACAAAACAAAACAAAAAAAATAATAAAATTCCATAAATAAATAATATACGACAAAATGAATAAAACCAACAATAAAATATCATAAGACAAAATTAAGCAAACAATGAAGCAGTACACAATAAAAAAATAGCGACAAATAAAATAGCCTACCATAAAATAACATAGTTAAACAAAATAAAGTAACATAAAATAAAATAAATAAACAAACAAAGTAACATACAATAAAATAAAATAAATAAAGTAATTAAAATAATATACTTTAAATTAAATAATTTAACTTACAACTTTAAAAATAAAAATTTATGTTACTTCACCTAAGGGACATGTGGGTTTATCCAGAGCCGAACTACTCTGATACCACCTGTGAGGCCCCGACTCCCACGTACAAAAAAAAACACGGGAATCATGACTTCAGGATGATGACAACACGGTCACACATCTCAACGAAAGTGCCAAGTGTGTGTATATGCAACAATGTACAATAAACAACGCAACGGATAATATAAATAAGTCTACTAAGTACTAGAATTTTTAAATACAAATATTCAAAAAAATCATCTTTAAAAAAAGTTATACAATCATCCCAAAATATATTACAAAATAAATACATAAATAATTGATAAAGCGAATCTCGATAAACGGGAGCAATCCCAGATCACTCCTCCAACGGAGCCAAGCTTAAGGCTCGTCATCCTCATCTGCATCAAAATCTGCGATACCATAAAATGGTACCACAGGTAAGTATAAACCAAACAACTCTCAAGATACAAACATATTGATACAACCAACATGCATGCATATGTCAAAATATGCGTCAGATCCAAAAATATCATTTTTCCTGAAAATAGATATTTTTCAACACATGCCAAAATCATATTTTGACCCAAAGATAATAACCCGTCATTTTCTCAAAAAATGACTCAAATCAATAAAACATCATTTTTCCCAGAAAATGAATCACATAACATCCTTTTATTCAACATACACTATTTTTCCAGAAAATAGCCCATTAATCCATTAACCATATGCACCATGATCTCCCCTAGGGATCATCCGCACGTCTTGGCTTCGTAGTGATTCCTAGTTCCGCGCCTAGCGCGTTCGTGGCCGAGCATCCACTACGCAACGAGCGATGCCCAGTTCCACGCCCAGCGCGTTCGTGGCCAAGCATCCTCTAGCCCCCACCAGCAGAGGGCCACGGAGTCGGCACGAGACCATCTCGTCCGATCCCGTTGTCGCCCGACGACAACCCATGGACATCATTCAGTATATTCCCATCCCGATGACCAGATGAGCTCCACCGAGATAATGCCCTATCTCGGCTTAGGGTTGTGATACACACGCACCCAAAATCCTTTAACACGTGAAAATCCAGTTTTCAATAAACACATGAACATGAATGTATGTATACGAAAACCATGTTTCCTTTACAAACATGATCATGCATGCAATATGCCATGTACATGAACAACACCATACCAACAACCAACATTTCACAATACCAACTGAACACACAACTCTGTCCATAATCCATCCGACCCCCTAACTCCTCGGACTCAGTCCGGCATGTCCAACCAGATCACAATAATATGAGTTAGTGCAAAAATACATTTAAATCATGAAAGTTCTTTGGAAAAATACTTACAGCGCTATAATATGATTTTCGAAGGATCCCGGAGGTGCAAGAAGTGGTGGCTCAGCAACGTAACAGTCTAAAATACACTATGGCTGTGGGTCTCAAAAACTCACTTTTGAACAGAGATAAACAAGACCCGAAATTGAGAGGGTAGGGCTTAGGGATGTAGGTGAAGCTAGTGGTGGTGGGGGTTTTGCCGTGGGTGGCGGCGTAGAGGGTGGTTGAAGTGCAAAAATACCCAAAACGAAAATGGAGTTGGATGTACTTCACCGATGGCGGATCGGAGCTGGGATAGGTTGCATAGGGTTGCTATGAGGTCGAGAATGAAGTGGTGAAGAAATGGTGGCCGGAGGTGGCGCGACGGTGGAGCGCGGGCTCAAGGAACGCTGTGACTTCAAGCTGTGCGTGGAGGAGAACTCCGGCGAGATAGCAGCCGAGCTTGGTGGGGGATGATGACCGGCGGGAGGGGAAGTTGTGGTGGTGGGTGGTGACGCTAGACGGTGGCACACGGCGGCGGGCTGGTGAACGATGCACGGGAAGAGGGAGAGACGGACATGCGAGCGTGGGAAGCAGGGGAGAAATGGGAGAAAAGAAAATGTGAAGAAAGAAAAAGAGGAAAAGAAAAAATGGAGGGAAAGAAATGAGGTCCAATCCTCACATCTTGGGTCACAGAAAATGATCCAACAAAAATAATTTTAAAACAACAAGTCAAATAAAATAATTTAAACGTAATGATAAAATGAAAATAAAATAATTAAATCCAACAATCAATTAATTTAAAATAAAGAGAGATTTAAATGCATAACAGTAATTAATATTAAGGAAACATATCAAATTTAATTTTTCACAAACTAAAAATCATAAAAATAAACCTACTAAAAATCCGATAAACTTAAAATAAGAGAATAAATTTTTGAATAAATAAAAATAATCGTTCAGTAAAAAATACACTAAAATACGAAGTGTTACAACTTCTTCTTTGTTTGCAGATTTGAAGTTGGAAGGGGAGCCACGAGAGTGATTGTTAAAACTCTGTGCAGCCTTTGTTGTGGAGCTAGTGGACTGTCCTTGTACAAATCCACAACCCTTTGATGTGGAGGATCCAGGATTTGCATTTGACTTCTTTTGCTTGTAGGACCTCTATCTATAAAAGGCCACAGGTAAAGGGTTAGCATCAATTTTATACCTGCCTGAGTAGCTTTCCAAGAGGGTGACAACTTTTGAGTAAGCTGGAACAGGTGGCCTGAGCATAGTTGTTGTGAAAACTTCAAACTCCTTGCCAAGGCCATTGAGTAGCCACCAAGACTTCTTGTGCTCTGCCATTGGTTTGCCAATAGCAGCAAGTTCATCACAGATGGTCTGAAACCTACTTAGTAATCACTTAAGAAATTAGATCCTTTTGTGATGGAGGTGAGTCTGTGCTTAAGAGCAAGGCTTCGATCAGAGGAAACTCTTGCAAATGCATGAACAAGAGCATTCCACACTTTTGTGAAGCAGTGTTTAGACCAACAACAATGCCTAACACTTCTTTAGAGAGTGTAGCTATAAGCCAGCTTTAACTAATCTATTTGACCTATGCCACTTTTGATACAATGGGTTAGGCTGAGATGTGTCACCTAGAAGAAATTGTGATGGTGTTGAAACATCACCTGTTATGAATCCCTGAAGATCATAACTTTCTAGTTTGCTTAGCATTTGCATTTTTCAAAACAGAAAATTGCTTGAATTCAGTTTGAGAGATACATAATTGGAGACATTTTGTGATACTGGGTAAGGATAAGGGTCTGCGTTGGTAGAGGAACTAGAGATTGCAGAGGAATCCATGGATAGAAAAAAAAAACACTATGTATGTCACGAGTGTCACGAGTTGAGAAACTACTATGTCACGAGTTGAGATAGAGAGTGTGCTTTCATTCCATATTTATAGTAGCATATACAAGCTGATCCATCTATGGAAAGTACTGTACAAAATATAGAAAGAATGTTATATAGAAAATTCAAATTAAATACACAGCTAATCAGACTACTATACACAGCTGATAGATTGATTTACTTTCTAAGTATAGACATTAGTTGACTTGAGTAGATTGCTGAGATAACTTGGGAAGTTTACTGAGATCTTGTGCTGTGCAGCTTGATTGAAGCACAGCTGTATGAATTCTGTCATCATTCCTTATAATTAATACCTCTCATATTCAACGCTAGTTTCTCGTAATGTTATGAGGATAGGATTCAATGAAATTGTTGTGAAATATTTTGTCTATTCGGTGATCGACCATATGGAATAACCATTTGTTATTAGTTATAGGCCTAGCCTGATTATGAATGGAAGCTAAAAACTTTACCTTACTTATAATATTCTAGTATTGTTTCATCTCTTCTCAAATTGCTCTTCGATTTTATTATGTTAATAACCTAAATTTTCAAAACAAGAAGGCGCGCTCGATGAGATATACTATAAGAATTCTATTTTGGGGGCCAACTGATGTAAATGTAAGAGCATGCATATATATAGATTCATGTGGTCTCCATTTATTCGAGTATGCATGCATTAGATCAATAAAGATATATTCAAAAGTCTTGAGTAAAAAATCATTACTGAACAAGGTTGAGAAGGGTTTCTTTTGGTCCTCTCTCTTGAGCAGATGGGGTTTTCTCTCTATGCTTCCTAGGAACATAGAGTTTGTGTCTCTTGGATCTCCTCGATACATATTGTTTGTTGCTTGTCTCAGTTGATCTTACACACATGGAAGAGGAGATTTCTCATCTTTGTAAGGGCCTCAAAGCTCTCGGAAGAGGAACAACAAGAATACTACCTAACGGAGGAGGAATTTACGCCCTCTCAGGATATCAGCAACTTGTGCCTTGTTGCACTAGTAGTTGCAGACAGAGAAGTGAATAAAGGAGCCTTCAAAGCAATAATGACTAGGCTATGGAATGGTCAAAGTGGATTTCTTTCAAAGATTTAGGAAGAAACAAGTTCCTGCTCGAGTTTCATAACTCCACCGTGAGAACCAGGGTGTTAACTAGTTGACCTTGGTCTTTCAACAGAAACTTAATTTCTATTCAGGAGTGTAAAGGCAGGCCAGCCTTAAAAGATATCGAGTTTTCTCTGGAACCATTTTGGCTCCAACTCCATGATCTCCCATTTGCTACTATGAACAAAAGAACGGGTGAGAAGCTCATGACTAGTGCAGGTAAGGTCATCATGGTGGATGTTGATGAAAAAGGAAGAGCATGGGGGGAGTCCTACGTGTGAAGGTGATGATTGACCTCTCTAAACCTTTGACAAGGGGTTGTGCAATTAATGTAGGCGATGCTCATTCCTGGATACCCTTCAAATACAAAAGACTACCCTCATTTTGCTACCACTTGGGTACAATTTTGCACACTCAGCTCAAATGCTCAAGACATATCTCAGATGGTAGTACCCATACTGCGTCACCACTTCAATATGGCCCCTGACTCAGAGCTGATCTATCTCAAAAGCCAAATCACTACAAAACACAATCAAGCAGTCCAGAGGGGAAGATCACAGGCAGTGTTCGGCAGGCCAGCTCCGATGATTAAGAGTCTGATTTTGGCGGGAATAATTTATCTCAAAAGTTAGCTGATTTCTCACCAACAGTCTCGTGCAATTCTGTACAACCAAACTCTGCATTGGAAAAGGAAATGGGAGGTGAAGATCTTTTGTCAAAAAAGGACAGTGTCAGGTGTCAACAGTAAAAAACAACAACCCCAACTTGTCTCAAGGGGTCACCAGTTGAAGAAGTCAGGACATCACTTTCCAGCAGGCAGTCAGACTCGATGTTTTTGGATACCAATATGGCCCTCGTAGCAGACACTCACCATGTAAGTCCTTCACTTCTGTACTCCCAGTTAGACCAAAAGTTACAAACAAAATCTCCTTTTTTGTCAAACTGGAAAAGAAGAACTCGTGGAAAGACAGGCTTGAATGCTGTGTCAAGTTTGTCCAACCCCTATGCTGGAAATGGAACCACCAAAAAGAAAAAAAGAATCAAGGGCTCGACAGTTAAACCCACGAGATCTTCAAAAAGACTCAAACACACTTTGGCAGTGGCTATTCAACAACACTGCCCATCTCCATGATCACCTTATGCTGGAACTGCTGAGGGCTTGGGAACCCTCGGACAGTTAGAGAACTCCACCTTTTGGTAAGAGTTAAGTCCCCATCACTGGTTTTTTTAATAAAAACAAAATGTAAAAGAGAAAAAATGGAGCTCATAAGAAACAAGCTAGGACTTGAGTGCAGTTTCATAGTGGATTGCAAAGGTCGAAGTGGTGGCCTAGCTTTTTTCTAGAAGTAAGAAACATCTACCAATTTGTTTTCCTATTCCCTTAGCCATATATCTCTTCAAGTCCAAATGGAAAATGCAGAAAAATCTTTCATTATCACTGGCTTTTATGGTCAACCTATTACTGCAAAAAGAAAAGAAAGTTGGAACCTTCTAAGACTATTAAAAGTGAACCCAGATACTCCTGGCTGTGCATGGGAGACTTTAATGAACTTACTTCTCATGGTGAAAAAAGAGGTGGTCCTCCCAGACCTTTTAATCAGATGGAAGCATTCAGACAAACCCATGCCTATTGTGGACCTGGTGCAATAACCGTGAGGATCCTAACTTCACAAGAGAAAGATTGGATAGGGGACTAGCAAATTGTGCATGGCAGGACCTTTTTTACTCTAACTCAGTTTCCATCCTCCCTACCATTTGTTCTGATCACAACCCTCTTCTCATATCAAGCTCCTCCTTTATTCCCTCTTCTATCAGAAACAAAAGAGTTTTTAAATATGAAGCTTCGTGGGCCAAACAGGAGGGTTGTGAGTTTGTGATCAAAAGGGCTTGGCAAGGCTCACTACAATCGGGTTCTAAGGCAGATGTCACTAGAAGGGGACTTGAGAGATGCAGATACCAACTGAGAGAGTGGTATAATTTCTTTAGAAATTCTCATCAACAAGAATTAAATACCAAAACTGAACTGTTGAGATCTTTGCAAGCTTCCAACTCTGGGTTAGATAATGACCAGATTCAAATTGTACAGAAGGAATTGGATGTGTCTTTAGAGGCAATGGATCTTAAGTGGAGGCAAAGAGCCAAGCAGAGATGGCTCAAAGATGGTGATAGGAACACCAAATTTTTTCACAAATGTGCATCGATTAGAAAACAGAAAAATCTTATATAGAAACTCCGAACTGATGTGGGACAGACCTTGACAAATCCGGATGACATTGGGAGTGAATTCCAATCAGCTTTTAGAGACCTCTTTACTACCTCCAATCCTATAGCTCCTCACTCTCTATTGGAAGACTTCAGACCAACGGTCATGCAAGAGATGAATTCTTCCCTAACAAAAGCTTACTCTAGAGAGGAGATTGAGCTAGCCATTTTTCATATGAATCCTCTAGGCTCCCTGGGACCAGATGGATTCCCTGCTATTTTCTTCCAAAACCACTTGCAAACTGTTGGTGATGATGTGGTTGCTGCTGTTCTGGAATTCCTTAATACCAAGTCAAATTTCCAATCAATCAACCACACTTTTATCACCCTTATCCCCAAGAAGAAATCCCCTTTGTTTGTTTCAGATTATAGACCCATAAGCCTTTGCAATGTTTTCTACAAAATCATTGTAAAGGTTATGGCAAATCGTCTTAAATCCATTCTGCCTCTTCTAATCTCAGACACCCAAAGTGTGTTTGTTCCAGGAAGGATGATCTCTGATAACACAATCATGGCATATGAACTAATGCACTCAATGCAGAACTGATGGAAGAATCACATAGAAGGTTTTATTGCACTCAAGCTAGATATGAGCAAGGCATATGATAGGCTAGAGTGGTCTTTTGTGCAGCATGTGCTTCAAAGGATGGGGTTTGTTAAGGAGTGGATTGAGCTGGTTATGCAGTACATTAGTACTGTTTCTTACTCTATTCTTCTAAACGGTTCACCTCAATCTCCCTTCAAGCCTTCGAGGGGTATTCGTCAAGGAGATCCACTCTCACCCTACCTGTTCATTTTATGCTCAAAAGTTCTCACTTATGCACTGAATCAATCTGAACAAAAGGGCTTAATATCTGGCTTCCCAATTACTATAGGCTCTTTGTCTGTTAACCACCTCTTTTTTGCAGATGATAGTCTGGTTTTTTGTAAAGCACAGTTGCAGGAATGGAACAGGCTACATAACATCATCTCTTTGTTTGAATCAGCTTCGGGTCAAAGGCTAAATCTTGAGAAGTCTTCAATCATTTTTAGCAAGAACACAAGGCAAGAGATCCAAAATTCTATACTATCCACTGCTAGAATTAAAGCCTCGGGGCCTTTTGAAAGATACTTGGGCTTGCCTTCTTACATAGGAAAGAGTAAATCAAGGGCCTTCTTTCCAATCCTTGACAGAATCAAAGCTCAAATGAGCAGTTGGAAAACTAACCTGCTTTCCCCAGTAGGTAAAGAAGTCTTACTGAAGTCAGTCATTCAATCCATACCTACATATTGCATGGGCATTTTTCTAATTCCAAAAGGCATATTGAGAAACATTAATAAACTGATGCAGTCCTTCTGGTGGGGCATTAGAAACCAGAATTCTAAGATGCATTGGCTAAATTGGAAAGGTCTTGGAAAAGGCAAACAGGTTGGGGGTTTGGGGTTTCGAGATTTTGAAGACTTCAATAAGGCTCTTTTAGCTAAGCAAGGGTGGAAGATCATCACTAATACTCAATCACTGGCCTCTCGAGTTCTGAAAGCCAAATATTTTCCATCAACTGACTTTTTTTCAGCTAGAGTCAGAAAGGGTGACTCTTTTGTGTGGAAGAGTATCACAGCAGGCAGACAATTACTCCACGAGGGCCTTCTATGGAAGATTGGTAATGAAAACATAGTGAAAATCTGGTCAGATAGATGGCTGCCTATTCCAACATCTTACAAGTCTCAGTCTCCTCCCAAGGTACTTTGTCCTTAAGCTACTGTTAGCTCTCTCATCGACCAAGACACTCACTCGTGGAATTTGCATCTGGTTCAAAATGTTCACTCCTGAAGAGGCTGCTATTATCTCTAGAATTCATGTTAGTCCATGTAACAACAATGACAAGCAGGTTTGGAGGTGCACTAAGAACGGGATCTTCACAGTTAAATAAGCTTACCATCTCCAAGTTTCTATGAATGATCTCAGTAAGGGACAAGCATCAGACATTGACACCAAACACGAGGTCCTTTGGAATCTACTGTGGAAGCTTAAAGTGCCTAACAAAATAAAAATGTTTCTCTAGAGATCAGCTAAGGAAATCCTTCCCACCAAAGTAAACTTGCACAAAAGGAAGATCATTGACTCACCATTGTGTCCTATATGTGTACTTCATCCAGAAACCGTATCCCATGTTCTATGGATGTGTAAAGCAGCTCAGGATGTTTGGAGTATTAGCTCAAGAAGAATACAGAAAAGTAAGACTGAGGAGGCACCTTTTTATGATTTACTTTCAGAGCTTCTATCCACACTCCCACCAGAGGAACATACTAAATTAGCTCTCACAGCTAAGGAACTTTGGTTCAGAAGGAACAAGTTCATTTTTTAATCCAAATTCGCCTCACCTCAGCAGGTCTTAAAACTAGTCTCCACTAGCATTACAGACTTGGAAGAGCATGAAAGAAACCAGCAGAAGACATCTTCTCAGATTCAATGTATAGCCAGGTGGTGCAAGCCTCCAAACAATTTCTACAAATTAAACTGGGATGCAGCCATTGACAAGGCTAAATGTAGGGTGGGTATCGGGGTGTCAATCAGAGATTGGTTGGGTCTCGTGACAGCAACTCTCAGAAGCCCTTGTAACTCCTTTCCTGATCCACTCTTGGGAGAAGCATTAGCTGCCTTGCGAGCAGTACAGTTTGGTATTGAACTTGGTTTGAAATACGTCATCTTCGAAGGGACTCAAAACAAGTGGTACATGGCATAAATGGCGCAGCTGAAGATTGGAGCACGGTGGGGTTGATTTATCAAGACATCAAGAAACTATTAGGCACTTACCTTTCTTGGTCTGTTTGCCATGTTCCTAGACAAGCCAACACAGTGGCACATTGTTTGGCAAAAAGTTCTCTAGATTTATCTGAGGACTCAATTCATGTAGAGGATTATCCTCAATGTATTTACAGTTATCTCACTTGAGATTTTAATATGAAGTAGCTTTTCTCTCAAAAAAAAAATAAATAAAATTCATTACTGAACTCATTAAGCTAATGGAAGACTTGAAATTAACAGTGTAGAAAATTTTGGAAAATTACATTGTAAATTTGCTAGATTATTTCTTTTCTTGAAAATGTATCTACTTGCATAGGCACCAAAGAAAAAGAATAAAAAAAAGTAGTAAAAAAGTGACCAAGAAATCTTCTTGGCTACTGAGATGTGAAAAATAAATTATAATGGGAATTTAAGATTTTATTAATGACAAAAAAGATGCTAGTATCAAACAACTGTTGTAAAAACAAAAGAAACTTTAAAAATATGAAAAAATAAATGATACTAAAAATAATAAAAAAAGGCATAAAAAACTTGTTAACAAAAAAACATATTTCAAAATGAGATTATGGGCTCCCTTGTTTTCAAAAATCATCTCAACACATTTTATCTCATCAGTACAACTTCCTTAAAATTTCAAACAAAATACAATAAATAATTCAACTTTTCTAAATCTAAAAATAAAAATAAGATTAAAAATTATATTATAATAATATTTTAATTTTATAATATTTTTTTTTCAACTTTCATTTCAACTCATTATCTAAATTAGGCTATATATATGTACTAAAACTTGTATCTCAAGGGCTACATAATCTTATTTCGTGGACACCTTCAAAAATATAAGGTACATGGTAAGGCTTTAAAAAAAGAATTTGGAGTCCGCCCCCCCCCCCCCCCGGGCACCCGCGGCGGGGCCCCAGCTTACTGTTTGGCATGAGAGTATTGCTAGCATGCAGTATAATGCTTAACCTATAATACAATCCTGAATCTTGCTACATCATTACCCCATGTTAGTTAATCTTTATGTTTTTTTTGGTTTTCTTAATTGGAAAACCATTTTTTTAGTATAAAATATTATCTTCTATATTCTGAATAATTTAATTCATTACATTTTTATTCAAAGGATAAAAGTTTTCATCTGACAGCCTATTTTCAAAAATATTATCTTCTATTTGTGGCTAACTATTTCCTACCAAAATAACTATTTCCTAGTATAATTAGTCTGTTTTCGTTATAAATAGTTATTCTCGTCGCAAATAATCTATCACAAATGCTCGTCTTTCTTGTAATGTATTTAATAAACAAATCAAGCGAAATTTGAGTTTAACTGAGCTAATCTTACTTTATCAAGTAATATTCTTTCTTGTGTATTTAATAAACAAATCAAGCCAAATTATAGTTTAACCGAGCTAATCTTACTTTTATCAAGTAATATTGTTATTTACAGCCCTAATAGATATGTTTGTTCTGGGTTTAATTTGCATGTCCAAATCGAACTTTTATCTAATATTACTTGTATATTTAATTATGGATGTGACCGTTCAATATGGTAAGAGTGTATGGACTCCCTAGCTAATATATTTACTCATCAACAAGAGTACTAAATCTCATCGATGAGTATTATTAAGAATGATTGCACAAATCAAACCAAAGTCGAATGAAATTAGGTTTAGGCTATAATCATGGCTGTCATAAACCTTTCCATACCTGCAGTGCGTAAATATAGGAACATTACAGTCACAACATTCGTATAATTACCCTAAACAGATTTGTATTCTTGTATATATTGTGTACTGATCATCAATGGAAAGTGTGGAAAAATTTTCATTGAAACAACAGAGCAGTGTTTGATTTTCTACATGGTGTCAGTAGAGCCACTCTCCAACGAGTCATTGCTCCCCATTTTTGAAATGTCTTCCTCTACAACGCACACATCATCTTTCCTTCCCAATACCCAACCTCCTTCCTCTACCAAAAATTCTCTTGTTGCTCTCAACATCACTGCTCAAATCAATGAAAAATTGACTCCCTCCACGTTTCCCCAATGGCGTGCTCAATTTGAAGCTCCTCATTGGTTATGATTTATTAGACTATGTCAATGGTGCTCCCTGTGTCCCTCCCCCATTGGCACTCCATCCTCTGCCTTTAACAAAATCCACTGGGTTCGACAGGACAAGCTCATACTTAGCGCCATACTGGCTTCCACCTCCCTCACAATCACACCGCTTATCGCCACTGCCAAGTCTTCTCATGAAGCATGGACAAAACAAAACACTATGTATGCTAGTAAATCTAGAACCAGAGCTATGCAACTCAAGGAAAAACTTACTTTGATCCAGCCCAGAAACCGATCGATTTCTGATTACCTGCATGCTGTGAAGGCCCTGGCTGATGAAATTGCCCTCATCGACCACCCCATCTCCAATGACGATCTGACCCTCTATGTCCTAAATGGTCGGGGTTCTGACTTTCGCGAGATTGTTATGCCATTCGAGCTCGGGAGAGGTCACTGGTGTTCAAATAGCTTCACGACCTCCTTGTGGGTCACAAGAGTTATTTGCGTTGTCTAGAAACTGCAACCCAACAACACATTGCCTCTATGAATTACACCACTCGTAAATTCAATTCGAGTGGTCCCTCTGGTGGGTCTCAAACGTGGGCTGCCAATAAGCCAAATGGACCTTAGCATTATCCAAGCCCAGTCCATGCGTCAAATGGGTCCAATCATGATGTCAGACACTCCAATAATTCCTCTGGTAGGTCCAAGTTGAACCAACGTCGTTATTAGCCAAAATGTCAATTATGTGATCAATTAGGACATATTGCTAAATTTTTCCCTCAGTTGCATCCCACTGAAGTAAGTGTCAACTATGCTTCCACTTCCACGGCAAAGGATAAAAAAATGGTTGATTGATTCCGCTGCCTCCCATAACATCACTGGTGATCTTAACAATCTCTCTATTCATTCAGAATATGATGGTACAGATAAAGTCGTTATTGGTGATGGTTCAAGTTTGCCCGTCTCACACATTGGTTCTTTGGCTTTAAGCTCACCCAAACAGATTTTTCACTTACCTGATACTCTTTGTGTTCTCAGTATCAACAAAAATCTAATTTATGTTCATCACTTCACATCTCAAAATCATGTATTTATTAAGTTTCACCCTTCTTATTTTCTTGTGAAGGATCAGATGATGGGGGCGACCCTACGAAGAGGTGCATGTGAAAATGGCGTCTACACCTTTCCGGATTCACTGGTGACTCCTTCTACAAAACTGGTTGCTTATGTGCATGAACGGACCTCAATTGATGGGTGGCAAAAGCGTCTTGGACATCCGTCCCTCAAAATAGTTCAAAACCTTGTTAACACTTTTTCTCTTCCAACTAAAAATAATAAATTGCCTCCTTTATGTACTTCTTACAATATTAATAAAGCACATCAACAACCTTTTCACTCCACTAGTCTTCAAAGTTATGCTCCTCTTGACCTTCTCTATACTGATGTTTGGGGACCCGCTCATTGTGTTGGACTTGATGGATCTCGGTACTATTTCATTCTGGTTGATCACTATACAAAATATGTGGTTCTATCCTATGGATGCCAAATTTGGTCTTCATAGTATATTTCCACAATTCAAAAATCTTGTTGAAACATGTTTCCAAACAAATATCAAAAGCCTTTATTATGACAATGGTGGTGAATTTCTTGGTCTCAAATCACATCTTTTCATCCATAGAATAAGTCACTACACCACCGCTCTTCACACTCCTCAACAAGATGGAGCCTCCGAACAGCGTCACCGTCATCTAGTGGAAACTGGACTCACCCTTATTCATGATGCCTCCTTACCCATATCCTATTGGCCTCATGCTTTTCATATAGCCACCTACCTCATCAATCGCCAACCCACTCCATTACTAGAAAACAAATCACCGTATGTAATGACCCGGCCCAATAATTCTAAGATTGGAATATTGATATATTTTATTGAGTCTAAGTTATATTTAATGGGTCACATTGGATAAACCCGTGAGTGATAAGTTATTGAGGTTGATTAGGAAATTTAATTAGGCTTAATAATTAAGTTAAAAACCATTTATTATTTATTGAACAAGTTAGACTCATTTTAGAATTTAAAGGGCAGCTATTATAAATTTATTTCAATTTAAAATCAATACTGATTGTAGTTACCTATACAGTCACAGTCATTCTCAATCAACTACTTAATTGTAAAATATATTTTTAATTCAAACTCTGATCTCATCCGTCGAGCACTATCAGAGTCCAACTTTAACTCTTCGTCATCCATCTCCAAATTTCTCTATATATCTTCCCCTTTCCTCATATTTTTTAGTGTCACGCATGCCCATGTCTAGCACAGCAAATCTGGCCACTCCCACTATCGCATGACAAATCTTCTTCTACCTCTCTAAGGCAACAATTTACTAAGTGAGACTTTGGATTTAGCGATACGAGGTAAGTAGCATAATCATACCCTTACACATTGTACGGTAAACGACATGTTTCCTTTTATAAAAATTTTATGCATGCATACCCTTCATTGGAAGCCCCTTTTCACATACCTAAATCATGATTATATGTGAAGATTTATGTATTAAATTATTTATGAAAAGTCATAAATTTATGTGAGAAGTCATGTATCATGACATGTTATGAGGAATGTGATTTCTTTTGAAATCTATGATATGACAAGTATGCAAGTATGATTATGATGAAATATGAATGATATGATATGGAACGGTCTATGTTATGATTTGTAGATGGTACCTATGTTATGGGCAAATTGCATTGCCAGGTTGTATATGCTGGTAGTGCAACCAGTATGTTTTCCTTATGTGAGGAGTCATGTATCATGACATGTTATGAGGAATGTCATTTCTTTTGAAATTTATGATATGACAAGTATGCAACTATGATTATAATGAAATATGAATGATATGATATATAACGGCCTATGTTATGATTTGAAGACGGTACCTGTGTTATGGGCATATTGCATTGCCTGGTTATATATGCTGGTAGTGCACCCAGTATGTCTTCCTTGTATGGATTCCACAGCCCACGACCATGGGCAAAATCAAAATCTACTTAGATTTGCTAATCCTAACTCACGGGGGTCAATAGTAGGTATCGACCTATGATAAGTGAAAGATAAGTTCATGTTATTTGCATATGTATTTATGAGTATGCACGCTTTTTTAAAAAAACCTTATGTTTATTATATTTACTATATAATGTGTTGCTTATTGAGCATTCAACTCATTTTTGTATATTTTTATATTTTTAAACCACCCCAGGTGATGACATTTATGAGGATGAGCCTGTAGGACAGGACTTGACTTAGGGAGGCGAGGCAAAGGCCTAGATAGTTTATGTTATGTTCAGTTTATGATTTAAGGTTTAAATAAATTTTTTTCATAAGCACATGAGATTTTAGTATTTTTTTCAATAAGTGCTTCCGCAGACTCTATTTTAGATTTTAAGTATCTAATAAAGTTCTGTTTATTATGGAATCTTTCGTATCTGGCGCGTTGTTAAAAAAAAAGTTTTTAGTTAAGTTTAGTAGCACACTAACTCCTCGAAAATTATAAAAAATGTCTTTATTGGGGAGCGGGGTATTACACCTTATGAGACTCTATTTGGTCAACGACCCAACTATCTCAAATTAAAAAAGTTTGGTTGCCTTTCTTATCCACTCACCAGGCCCAATAAAATAAACAAACTACAGCCCAAATCTATTCCCTGCCTCTTTCTTGGTTATTCCCAAACCCAGAATGCTTACAAATGTTTGGATCTAAAAACGAAAAGACTTTACCTTTCCAGACATGTTGTCTTCGATGTGAGCCAGAGCCCACTACCTTCGTCTCCTTCGTCATGCCCTCCATCCTTCGTCATCCTGTCGTTCGCTCTAGCACAGCCTCCACCGCTACCACATCGCCTCCACGTAACTCGAGTTCCTTCCTCTCAAAATGTTCTGCAATCAAATTATGACCTAGATAGTCCCAGTTTGACTAGTGTTCTGACCATTCCTCCTCCACCTGAAACGACTACAAGAAATAGGACTTTTTGCGGCGCAAAAAATCGCCGCAAACAACCCTTAAAATCGCTGCAAATAACCATTTGCAGCGATTTATGCTGGGCTGAATATTCGTCACAATTGTTGACTCACTTAAAAGTTAAACCAGCGAAACCCAAAAATCGTCGCGAAAAATGTTTATTTGCAGCGATTTTTTTCGTTGCTAATATTGTAAATTACACTGCAAATAACGTTTATATTTCAGCTGTTTATCACTGCAAAAAAGTATTTGTAGCATTTTATATCATTGTGAATACACAAAATATCGCCACAAATAGCTTCATATTATTTGCAGCTTGTTCAAAAATTGCCGTGAATAATATTTTTTGCAGCGATAGATTGCCTCTTTTGCAGTGAGTAATTGTCACTGCAAAAGAATATTTGCGGTGACTAAATATCGTCGTAAATAGGCTTCTTTGACGAAAACATTCTTTGCGGCGAACGTACTCGCCGGAAATATTGTTTCAGAAAATAGAAAAAATGCACGCCAGCAGAATTTTACCTTACAAATCTATAAGGTAAAATTCTTTTGACATTCTCAAAAAAGATCCCTGCCCCTAATATGACCTTATTATGATCTCCTTAACTCAAATGAAAGGACTATAGTATATGCTTAAGAATTAAAAAACTAAAACCAAAAAATTCAGATAAACCAAGCTTGAGAATGAAAATGGAATAAAATGTCACAAAACATAATAAATAAAAAAAGCAGTGCCAGCTTTCTTCACTTTCTCAACAGGGTCCGGAAATGGATCATTGTTCGGCTTTGAAGAGTGTGGAGTTGAATAGCCTGTGATCAAATTTGATCACAGGCACTGAATGTAAACCTTCGGAATTTTAAGATTATCCATATCTAATCTTCGCATCATATTATAGCATGAATACACCTCATCCTGCGACACAAAAGGCCAACACAAAGTCCAAAACCCATTAACAGGAATCTACTTCCTTATTTTTTTTTATTAAACTATATGAGAAAAATAAGTTCTAAAATAAAATATAGATACAGATATCCGTACAAGGGACTCACAATTTCAAGAAATCTACGATGGTAAATGGAATTCATCTTCAACTCCAATGCTCTTCTTGTTAATCTATCATCCAAAGCCAACAAGGCAGATGCAGCAGCTATTGCAGATAGTCGATGACCCATTAAATTGACCTCTAGATTGAAGAACTTACATCAATACTACATGATTAATTATGATTTATATATAAACATATAACAAAATTAGAACAACAATATGAATTCTAACATATAGAAATGTTCATGATGTACCTCTCATTAGAGCTAACATGATCTCCACAGTTCTAGACACCATATTGCTTGGTGGAGACTCAATATCGCACAACTTCGTGAGGAAGAAATAAAGAAAAGCAAAAGGAGTGAGTGAGCACATCCGCCATTCCAATGTGCTCAACACCAGAAGCTCCATTCTCTGATTGACTTTGCTGTCAAAGTTTAATCTAGCTAAATGAAAATTCAAAGGAAATGGAGGTGAGACTAACTTTGAGAATCCATGTGATAGTTTCCAAGCGGGCACGTTTGACCCAGTTTCCAAAAACCAAGGATTCATTTCTTTTGAACCCATAACAGATTTCTCTTTCAAACAACGTGTCCATGTACTCATCTTCACAGTCATCGTAAGTCGTAAAGTTAATGAACGTGTCCTCTACCAGCTCGTCATCCAAACAAGTCTCACTTTCTTGACAAAGGAGGCCAGAGACGGAATCATCATCCACTTTTAACTCCCTCATTTCCTCTCTCTCTCGCTCTCTCTCTCTCTCTCTCTCTACATCAAACAGAATGCAATATGTTAATTTCCCAAACAGCAATGTCAAAGCTCATAAATCACATGCAGGACAAATGATATTCAAAAAATTACGTTAAGCTCAAAAGATGAGACAGGATATATAATTTTTTGGAACATCAATTTTGAATAAAAAAATCAGTAATAGAATAAAACACTGACAAGATACCATGTTTGGAAAAACGCATTTTGTTTACCAGTAAAAAAAGCAGGATTTATTATTTAACAGTAAAGCTCACAGTGCATATAGTTCAATTATTCTTAGCCCGATACCAAATTTTTCCAACATTTTGGGACCATGGTGAATCGCCTGTCAATTATTCAACTTATTAAGAAAAATCAGAACAAGACAATTATATTGTTATAAGGAAAAAATATATATACTTCCAACCATCAACATCCAAGATTCTCAACCACATATCTACAGATTTGATGAAAACAAAATTCCATCCTTTTTTTATGAGTAAAAAATTCCATCCTAACGAACTGAAATATGTTGTTTTAGACACATTGCATCAATTAATAGAGAACTCACCGACAAACCAGCCACGTAGCACCAAATTTTGAAGAGAACAAAATAAAATTATAGACCAAATTGAGATCTAGATATCACCAAATTGAGATGACAGGAAACATACCCATCAAGTGAGTTTCTAAATATTTCCTGATAACAGGACTTTGTCTTAAAGTATAGTTTTTTTTTAGTATACCGTATCAAAGAAAAGATATTGTATAACATCATATAAATTGAGTATACCGTCTACTGGAAAATGGCAAGCCAAATCTGTTAACGAGGAAGCTAAGAGGCATGGTCGTGGTGGTTGTTTGGTGTGGAGTGGTGGCTCGGGAGGAGCACGGTGGCAATGGGGAGAGCTGGTGGTCGTGGGTTGCGAACAGAGCAAGGGAGAGAGGGAGGGCCTCGGGCTGATGGGTTGGGCGTGGAGAAGAAGGGGGCTCCGATGGAAACTGGCGACGGCATTGATGTGTGCGAGGTGGCGAACGGCGGCCCTAGTGGCGGCGATATAGAGAAATCCGAGAGATAGAGAGAGGTGAGACCAGATTCGGGGAGGGAAGACATCGACGGGGGGCTGGGGGAGAAGGAGGGGGTGGCGGTGGTGGGGTCACTGGGGCCGGACTGTGCTTACCGGCATGGGTTGTGCTCGAGAAAGGATGAGTTGGGGAGAGAGAAGGGGAGGGAGGGGGGGAACGGCTGGAGGGAAACGAATGGAGAACGAGTGCGCAATTTAATTTTATTTACTTTTTGCAGCGTCTTAATCTCACCGCAAATACCTCAAACCTCGCCGGGAAAAAGTCATTATCAACGAAAACAATACCAACCCAAATACTCATTTGCGGCGAATAAAAGTCGCCACAAAAACACTTACAGTGAATTCGATCAACAATTTCAAACTTCGTGCTGAATTCAGCGGCGAAACTTAAATTCGCTGCAAATACTACTTATTTGCAGTGATTACTTTTGCGACGATTTTAAAATCACTGGAAATACTCTTTTTTGGCGATTTTTAAACATAAAAAATCGCTGCAGATGACCGCTTCCGCAATTACAGGGATTAACTAACCGTCGCAAAATAATAATTACTTTTTTCGACGAATTTTTCATCGCCAAAATTGAAAATTCGCTACAAAAGACCAATTTAGTATTTGCGGTGAATTTGTCCGTTGTAAAAGTGTAAAAATTGCCGCAAAAAGCCATTTTCTAACTTGAAGTAAAAAAATCGCGACGATGTAAAAAATTGCTGCAATTAAAGGTTATTGCGGCGATTTTATTTCCAACAGACATAAAATCGCCGCAAAAGTAATCGCCGCAAAGTAACTCGGTTAACCTAGTTACCCACTCCCTCTCTAAATCAAATTTAACCACCCCAAATTGTAAAGCCTGTACATGTCCTTGGACCAATCGAATCCAACCTTTCCCGAAACCAACGAATCCACCCAATGATCACACAATCTATGAACCAGATCTACAAACCTAAATAGCTCCACTCAGTAACCAAACATCCTCTCCCACTGACCATAGAACCAACGTGTATGAGTCAAGCCATCTGCAATTCTCAATGGTGCGCTGCAATGTCTGATGAGCTTACTGCTCTTATGCATTGTAATTGTGGCGCCCCCAATCCCCCTTATATAAATACACAGGGATCGAGACGCCAGGATGGTGACAACACGGTCACACATCCCAACGAAGTGCCAGTGTGTGTGCACATGCAACAGTGTACAAATAAAATAACGCAGCGGATAATATAAATAAGTCAACTAAGTACCAAAAATTTAAATACAAATATTCAACACAATTTATCTTTAAAAATATACAGTCATCCCAAATATATTACAAAAGGTAAATACATAAATTGATAAAAACATAACTCACTAAACATGAGCAATCCCAGATCACTCCTCCAACGGAGCCAAGCTAAGGCTCGTCATCATCATCTCCATCAAAATCTGCGATACCATAAAATGGTACCACAGGTAAGTATAAACCAAACAACTCTCGGGATAAAAATACATTAATGCAACCAAGAATATGACAAAATACATGTAGTCATAAAATACCATTTTTCCCAGAAAAATGATTATTTCCAACACGCCAAAAATCCCATTTTGGCCCAAAATATCCGTAAAACATTTTCCCATAAAATGATTCACACAAACAACCCATTTATTGGACACTGTAGGCGGGAATCGCAGGCGGGACTCTACCACCGTCCCTGCTTACCACCATCCCTACCGCGTGCACCGTAGGCGGGAATCACAGCCGGGACACAACCACCATCCCTGCTTACCACCATCCCTATCGCGTGCACCGTAGGCGGGAATCGCAGGCGGGACTCTACCACCATCCCTGCTTACCACCATCCCTACAGTTCCTTTACACACAATGAATACTTAACAGAGCATTGTAGGCGGGAATCACAGGCGGGACACAACCACCATCCCTGCTTACCACCATCCCTGCTTACCACCATCCCTACAGTCTCTTTTCCTTTTACTCACATGAGAATCAAATTCCAATAAACACATGAACATGTATGCAATCATGCGAAAACCTAGTTTTCCTTACAAACATGATCATGCATGCAGTATGCGATGTACATGAACAAGCCATAACCAACAACCAGCAACCACAATTCACAATGCAAACAAACACACAACTCCGTCCACAATCCATCCGACCCCCGAAACTCCTCGGACTCAGTCCGGCAAAACAAACCAATTCACAGATAATATGTGTTAGTGCAAAAATATATTTAAATCACGAAAGTTCTTTAAGGAAAATACTTACAGTGCAATATAACAATTTCTGAAGGATCTCGAAGTTGAAAAATGCGACGTTTGAGCAACACCACAGTGTAAAATACACTGTGGCCGTGGGTCACAAATACCAACTTTCAAACGGAGGCAATCGAAGACCCAAGATTGATAGGGTAGGGCCTAGGGAGGTCGGTGAAGCCAATGGTGGTGGTGGTTTGCCGTGGGTGGCGGCGAAATGGGCGGTAGAAGACCAAAATGCCCAAATCGGAAATGTAGATGGTGGAGCTTCACCGGTGGCGGATCGGAGGTGGGGTTGGGTCCAATGGGTTGCCAAGTGGTCGGGGATGAAGTGGTAGGAAGATGGTGGCCAATGGTGGTGCGACGGCGGCGCTGGAACGAATGGCGGCTGCGTCTTTGAAGGGCTACTGGTGGTTAACGGCGGCGCGAATGGAGGTGAGGTTGGTGGGGTGAGGTCGCCGGCGGCAGGGGAACACAATGAGGTGGGCGGTGAAGGCCACCGCTGGCTCACGGCGGCGCTGGCGTGAAAGTGGCCCGCGGCTTCGTGGGGTGCGTGTGGGCTACCGGCGGCGAGGTAGGGGCTGAGATTTGGGGGGTGAGGTCGGCGGAGGGAGGGGAGCTGGTCGGCTGGGCGGTGTCGACCACCGCCGGCGCAAGGCGGCGGGCTGGGGGAGAGGAAGAACGGACGGAGAGAGAGGGAGGGAGAGGGAGTTGCGCGCGGGGAGGGGAAAAATAAAGAAGAAAAAAGAAAAGAAAGAAAAGAAAAGGAAGGAAAGAAAAATGGAGGGAAAAGAAATGAGGTTCAATCCTCATAACTTGGGTCACAAAAATGATCCAACGGAAATGATTTTAAAACCACAAGTTAAATAAAATAATTCAAACGCAATGGTAAAGTCAAATTGAAATAATTAAATCCCACAGTAATTAAATAAATATTAAAAGCAATTTAAATGCATAACAATAAATAAATATTTGGAAAGCACATAAAAATAATTTTCACCAAATTAAAATCATAGAAATAAACTTACTAAAAATCCAACCAATTTTAAAATAAGAGGATAAATTTTTGAACAATAAAAAATAATCCTTCAGTAAAAATACACTAAAATACGGGGTGTTACATCCTCCCTCCTTAAAATAAAATTTCGTCCTCGAAATTTGTAGGGCCAAACATCACTCTAAAGCAGGATACCAAATACAACCAGAACACTCTTAAGAAAATCACACAACCTCCAACACCCAACGGGCATGGGTACAGCTTGCATAACTTTCCAAAACTCAAGAATAAACCACACATGGCATCCATTACGAAAGGTAAGATTAGACCCATACCTGCCATAACTCCAGCGTCCTGAGTCCCTGGAATCTCGTCGCCAGCACTACCAGGAGTCACCGCATACACCCGAGCCTGAACTAGTTGCCTCTGATTAGTCCTACCACCGCGATGACCACCCTGATTTCCTTGGGTCCAATTAGGGCAGTCACGAGCAAAGTGTCCTGTCTGACCACACTCAAAGCACTGGTTCCAACCCTGACGACACTCGCCCTCGTGGGCTCTATTACATCTACCACAAACTGGAGCTCGGCCCCCAATACGTATACCGGAAGCTGCCTGCGCTCTGGCCCCGATCCTTTGCACAAACTTCTGTGGCGACTCGGAGCTGCTCCCTTCACCATCAACGTTCAGTCGCTTCTTACCCGGAGGGGAGCCTACCACAGCACCTCGCTCTCGCTCAGCAATTGAGGCCACATTGACCAACCTCTGAAAGTTCTGGATTTCTAGGCATGCGACCTGCCTGCGGATTTGAGGGCGCAACCCTTCTTGGAAACGTTCAGCCCGCATCTCTTCAGTAGCAATGAGGTGAGGAGCGAACCGTCCAAGCTCCATAAATTTCCTTGCATACTGCTCGACAGTCATGTCTCCTTGAACCAAATTATTGAAATCCCGAGCCATTTGCCGTCTCACCGAAACAGGAAAGAATCGATCATCAAATTCTTTCTTAAAACGCTGCCAAGACAAAGCAGCCAAGGATCCCAACTCCATCTCTAAAAGTGACCGCTTGGTCTCCCACCAATTTGCCGCTTCACCTTGCAGCATATAGCTCCCATATAATACCCTCTGGGTCTCAGTGCATCCACAGACTTCAAACGTTCTTTCCAGATCTTGAATCCACCTTCTAGCCCGTAATGGATCCTCTTCACCAGAAAAAGCAGGGGTCCTATGCGCTAAGAAGCGCTCATAGGTGCACCCGGCCTGCATTGCCCTGTACTGCTCTCCTTGCTGTGGACGAAAATTCTGCTGAAGAAACTCCGTCATCCTATTCAACGCCCTTGCCATGGCATAATTTCCATCACCCCTCGGTAATTCATCCTCGGGCTCATTAGCTTGCCTTCTTGGTCGTACCATTTTCCTGCCATAGCGTAACCCTTAACCCCAGTATCAGCTTAAAACAAACTAAAAATATAATTATAGCAAAATAAATTAAAATACAACAATATCACATAAAATAAAATAAAATAAAACCAACAAAATAAAATATCATAAGACAAAAGGAATAAAACAAATGAAATAGTACAGAAGAAAATAATTGAAACAAGTAAAATTGCCTGCCATATAATAAAATAACTAAATAAACTAAAATAACAAAAATAAGATAAATAAACAAACAATTAACGTACAATAAAATAAATTAAATAAATTAAAATAATATACTCCCAACAAAATAATTTCAAATCAAAATTTTAAAATTTTTTGGTACTACACCTATGGGACATGTGGTTTTACCCAGAGCCGAACTGCTCTGATACCACCTGTGGCGCCCCCAATCCCCCTTATATAAATACACAGGGATCGAGACGCCAGGATGGTGACAACACGGTCACACATCCCAACGAAGTGCCAGTGTGTGTGTACATGCAACAGTGTACAAATAAAATAACGCAGCGAATAATATAAATAAGTCAACTAAGTACCAGAAATTTAAATACAAATATTCAACACAATTTATCTTTAAAAATATACAATCATCCCAAATATATTACAAAAGGTAAATACATAAATTGATAAAAACATAACCCACTAAACAGGAGCAATCCCAGATCACTCCTCCAACGGAGCCAAGCTAAGGCTCGTCAACATCATCTGCATCAAAATCTGCGATACCATAAAATGGTACCACAGGTAAGTATAAACCAAACAACTCTCGGGATAAAAATACATTAATGCAACCAACAATATGACAAAATACATGTAGTCATAAAATACCATTTTTCCCAGAAAAATGATTATTTCCAACACACGCCAAAAATCCCATTTTGGCCCAAAATATCCGTAAAACATTTTCCCATAAAATGATTCACACAAACAACCCATTTATCGGACACTGTAGGCGGGAATCGCAGGCGGGACTCTACCACCGTCCCTGCTTACCACCATCCCTACCGCGTGCACCGTAGGCGGGAATCACAGCCGGGACACAACCACCATCCCTGCTTACCACCATCCCTATCGCGTGCACCGTAGGCAGGAATCGCAGGCGGGACTCTACCACCATCCCTGCTTACCACCATCCCTACAGTTCCTTTACACACAACGAATACTTAACAGAGCACTGTAGGCGGGAATCACAGGCGGGACACAACCACCATCCCTGCTTACCATCATCCCTACAGTCTCTTTTCCTTTTACTCACATGAGAATCCAATTCCAATAAACACATGAACATGTATGCAATCATGCGAAAACCCAGTTTTCTTTACAAACATGATCATGCATGCAATATGCGATGTACATGAACAAGCCATAACCAACAACCAGCAACCACAATTCACAATGCAAACAAACACACAACTCCGTCCACAATCCATCCGACCCCCGAAACTCCTCGGACTCAGTCCGGCAAAACAAACCAATTCACAGATAATATGTGTTAGTGCAAAAATATATTTAAATCACGAAAGTTCTTTAAGGAAAATACTTACAGTGCAATATAACAATTTCTGAAGGATCTCGAAGTTGAAAAATGCGACGTTTGAGCAACACCACAGTGTAAAATACACTGTGGCCGTGGGTCACAAATACCAACTTTCAAACGGTGGCAAACGAAGACCCAAGATTGATAGGGTAGGGCCTAGGGAGGTCGGTGAAGCCAATGGTGGTGGTGGTTTGCCGTGGGTGGCGGAGAAATGGGCATAGAAGACCAAAATGCCCAAATCGGAAATGTAGATGGTGGAGCTTCACCGGTGGCGGATCGGAGGTGGGGTTGGGTCCAATGGGTTGCCAAGAGGTCGGGGATGAAGTGGTAGGAAGATGGTGGCCAATGGTGGTGCGACGGCGGCGCTGGAACGAATGGTGGCCGTGGCTTTGAAGGGCTACTGGTGGTTAACGGCGGCGCTAATGGAGGTGAGGTTGGTGGGGTGAGGTCGCCGGCGGCAAGGGAACACAATGAGGTAGGCGGTGAAGGCCACCGTTGGCTCACGGCGGCGCTGGCGTGAAAGTGGCCCGCGGCTTCGTGGGGTGCGTGTGGGCTACCGGCGGCGAGGTAGGGGCTGAGATTTGGGGGGTGAGGTCGCCGGAGGGAGGGGGAGCTGGTCGGCTGGGCGATGTCGACCACTGCCGGCGCACGGCGGCGGGCTGGGGGAGAGGAAGAACGGACGGAGAGAGAGGGAGGGAGAGGGAGTTGCGCGCGGGGAGGGGAAAAATAAAGAAGAAAAAAGAAAAGAAAGAAAGGAAAAGGAAGGAAAGAAAAATGGAGGGAAAAGAAATGAGGTCCAATCCTCATAACTTGGGTCACAAAAATGATCCAACGGAAATGATTTTAAAACCACAAGTTAAATAAAATAATTCAAACGCAATGGTAAAGTCAAATTGAAATAATTAAATCCCACAGTAATTAAATAAATATTAAAACCAATTTAAATGCATAACAATAAATAAATATTTGGAAAGCACATAAAAATAATTTTCACCAAATTAAAATCATAGAAATAAACTTACTAAAAATTCAACCAATTTTAAAATAAGAGGATCAATTTTTGAACAATAAAAAAATAATCCTTCAGTAAAAATACACTAAAATACGGGGTGTTACAGTAATCCAGTGGTTGTAAGTGGGTGTTTGGGCTAAAAAGAAAAACTGATGGATTCACATATCAATTCAAAGCACGCCTTGTAGCGAAGGGTTACAATCAACGTATCGGGCTTGATTACAAGGAAACTTTTAGCCCCGTAGTTAAACCAACCACCATTCGGTCGGTTCTAACAATTGTTGTAATGTAGGGTGGCCTTTGTGACAGATGGATGTGAATAATGCATTCCTCCATGAGGAGCTCATTGAAACTGTATGTATGATTCAACCTACTGGTTTTAAAGACATGCCTAAACCTGATCATGCGTGTCATTTGCGTAAAGCAATCTATGGCCTTAAACAGGCCCCTCGGGCATGATTCTCAACCCTAAAAAATGCTCACATTAAATTTAGTTTTCATAACATGAAGGCAGATTCTTCACTATTTATTTATCGCCATGGTTCCATTACATGTTATTTTCTAGTGTATGTTGATGATCTTATGATTACTGGCAGTGATTCCACCTTTGTGTCCTCTATTATTAAAAAATTGGTGAGCAATTCTCTTTGAAGGATATGGGAAATTTACATTTTTTTTCTGGGAGTGGAAGTTTTTCCTGCTGGTGTCAAATTATTTTTGTTGTAGCACAAGTATGTTCGTGACTTGCTGTCCAAAACGAACATGGTGGGTGCAAAGATGTCTCTACTCCCTTATCCACTAGTACACCACTTACATTGGTTGATGGCACATCCTCTCTGGACAACACAAAATTTAGACGTGTGCTTGGAGCTCTTTAGTACCTCACTCTGACTCACCCAAAAATTTCATTTGTAGTCAACAAGCTGTCCCAATTTATGCAAAAACCCACAATCATACACAAGATAGATGTGAAGCGCCTTCTTCGTTACTTGAAACAAACTATCTTCCATGGTATCCACCTTCAAAAGACTGCATACTCAATTCTAACTACCTATTCTGATGCAAACTGGAATGGCAATGTTGATAATCGCACCTCTACTTCGGCCTACATCAGCTTCCTTGGCTCAAACCCAATATCCTAGAGCTCCAAAAATAGAGAGCAATTGCCCGCTCATCTATGGAGGCTAAATATAGAGCTCTTGCTAATGGAGCCTCTGAGACTATGTGGTTACTTAATCTTCTTCATGAACTTGGATTCTCACTTAAAGCTCCACCATCTCTCTTGTGTAATAATCTTGGAGCCACACATTGTAGTTTCAATCTCGTCCAACACTTAAGGATGAAGCATATTCAGATCGATCTTCACTTTGTACGTGACTTAGTTCAACGTGGAACTCTTCATGTTCACCATGTTCACACCCAAGATCAACTTGCTGGCCTGCTCACAAAGCCCGTGTCAGAGCAATATACATAAACTCTTAGGCACAAAATTGGTATTGCGGATAGAAGCACAATTTTGCGGGAGCGTATTAAGGAAGCTTGCACAAATTAAGGCAAAGTCAAATGAGATAACTTTAGGCTATAATCATGGCTGTCATAAACCTTTCCATATTTGCAGTGTGTACTGATCATCAATGGAAAGTGTGGAAACATTTCATTGAAATAACATAGCAATGTTTGATTTTCTGTAAGTATGCCATCATTGTATAATTTGTACGTTAGCATAAGAAAAATGCACAATAATATTAGATTAATTCTTTTGTTTTTGGACTTTTTTTTTTGTTTTCCCAGCTCATTGATGGATATATTATAAAAAATATTTAATATATGAAACCATTTCTTCTTCCAAAACTTTATAAATCTTGATGACTACTTTTTTTTTTTTAAAGAATCCAAAATATATTTGATCCGTCAATAAAATTTCCTTGGAACTTTTGAACTTCTATTAATCACCCAATTTTATATAAAATAGTAAGCTTCAATTCTGCCTAAGTTTTTGCTGGCGTGCATCGGAAGAAAAAATGCTGACAGACATATAACGCCAAAGAACAGGCGAGGACAAATTAACTAGGGGAAAAGAGAGAGAGACAAAAATGCAAATCCTTGATCCTCGGCTAGCAATCGTTCCAAAAAGAGCCCTTCTTATTGGATGACCTACACATGATCTCTCGCTCTCTCTCTCTCTCTCTCTCTCTGATCTCTCTGCTCCTTTTTCGACTTTCTGCGATCTTGAGAAAGGTTAACTAATTAAATACCATGGTCCATGGCGTAAAGCACGCACTGGGGTTCTTCATGATTATATCTCTTAATTAAGAAGCTTCGACGTAGGAGGCAGGAGGGTATAATAATAGTGAAGATAGATGTGTCGAAGTCCGTCGGCGAGGGGTATGCAAAGTTATTAATTGAGAACATAGACAAACGAGTTTCGTCATGGATGTCTTGCGCGAGGGGCTTGATAAAACATTAACGGAGTTTGTCTAAGATAAACATTTTGAAGGAAGGGCGGGTCTAATCGATGAGAAATAGTAATTATTTTGTTTTGTTTAATGGGGTTCTTTTACTTTTTTGGACCATTGACTTGGGCTCTTCGTTCGTGCATTCTTTAACATTTAAAAATAACCTAATCTAATAACGCCAATGCAATTATAATTTGTTTATCGCATTTTTGTTTTTATAAAAAGGAAATTAAATTAATATTGTCAAAGCGAAAATTGGGATGCGTCATAAGAAGCTGGAAGGAGCTGGTTGCTTTGTCAAATGATACTGATGCATGGTTTTTGTAAATGAGATGAAATGAATTGTCACAAAATTTAAAAATTGAATAAAATATTATTAGAATATATGTTTTTAATATTATTTTTATTTTAAATTTTTAAAAAATTAAATTTTTTATTTTATTTTATACGTGAATTAAAAAAATTATAATAATTAAATAGACCAAATGATTGTGAAAAGAAACCGTCGACTAACCAGAAAGGCAGTTTTCATATTTTGTCTTTGTCGGCAATGGGTAGCCAGGAAGCCGTTAGTTCAATTCCCATCTTACCCTTGAAGAAGTTCCCCCCTTTCTTCGTCGCTATATATGCATTCATCCAGTCACGATAAGAGTACCGGAACCTCACTTCTTAGCCTGGATAAGCTCTGATTTGAGGATCTTCTTCCCTGCAAACTCTTCCCATTCTAGATCTACGCACGATAAGACCAGATAGACCGTCTCTTCTTACCCGAGATCTACGCTACGAGCTTTTCATTTGAGAATATATATATATATATACACACATGCACAGAAGAATGAGATTCAGCGTGGATTTTCGCTATCTTGTTCCACCTTTCACAAGCCTCTGTCTTATGTTATTCTTATCCCAGAGCAACCTTTGGCCTCAAGAGTATGCCAACTTGGAGTTTTACCTCCTCATCTACCATCCCCGTTTCCTCCTCGTCCTCGTCCTTGTCATGTTGGTCTTCCTTTTCATCTCTGTCAAGCTCCCCATCACTCTAACACAGGAGCCATTACGCTTGAGGGTGGGAGATTTCTCAATTCCATTGGCTCTTTCCATGCTTTCCTCGCTCATTTTCCCGCCCCCTTTCTTTTGGCTTTTCTTCCCCGCACTTGTCCTCGTGCCTTCTTTGTATCGAGTGGTTTTGGATGTGTTGAAGCGATTTATCTATTGGCTTTATCAAACACTCCAAGACATTCCCCGCCTTAGCATCCTCTGCACCATCCAACATCAAGAAGAACCCGAACAAGTACTACCTGATCCTCAAGTTGAAATTCATGAACTGGTCGAAATTGAAGTGATCGACGTACGTGTATGATTTTAATGGTTTAATTAATTAAAACCATTATTTACGTTTCTTTCTATATATAGTGGATCGTACGGATAAATTAGTGAAGATTGATCAGCCACCAGATGTTATGCATGCAGCTAGCTAGAGAGATGATCAACAGGAACATGCATGCATGAGCTTTCATCTGCTGGCCCTACATTAATTTGAGAGCGGAGATGGACGTCATGTAAGAATATGACCTAGCTATAAGCTGCTGCAGTACCAATATATATTAATTTTCTCTGTAATGATGCGGATATAATGAAGACTAGATGATTTTCTAATCTCTATGATCTGCTGGCGCGCGCCCGTACATCTGTAATATCGTTAATGTTTGCACTTTGTTTTACTATCGTAATTACTTCACTACAAGAAAAACGGGCTTTTGTGACTAGTTAATTCCAATAAAATGACTATTTGCAATTAAAATTGATTGCGAATAGTCTTTTAGTTACAATAAATTGGTCACAAAAGTCCATTTTTCTTGTAGTGCTTGTTTGTAGTGGTTGACAGATTGTGGAATGCATGATTTCAATTGGGTTTAGTTGGAATTAGCAATTGCTTCAGATTTAGTATATATATATATGGCGCGCGGAACGTCCAATTTTATATTTATTGAAATCATGTAGCTGCGTACTTAGTGATATATATATATATATATATATATATATATATAAGAAAAAAGAAAATAAAAGAGGCATAAAATTTCAACACGGATATTGGAAAATATTCGTCATGACTCCTCTTCAAACTCTACGACCACCACTCTTCCTCTCTCAATTGGTCTTTCTAAACATGTAGGAGTTTTTGTGCTTTGAAAATGAAAGAGACTTTTCGGATTCTTTTTTCCTTAGAGCTTTTTATTTACTGGCCTATCTCATGTTTTAAAATTTCTGGGGTTTTAATGTGTGTTTGTTTAGTCAGAAATGGAAATGGAAATGCGTATCCGTGGACAGGAAAAATGAAGATTCCAATATAAAAATACTACACGACCTCGGTTTGGTTAACAAGAAATATCTTGTTAATATTTTTGCCACAGGATCACCCAAGCCGGACCCATATATATATATATATATATATATAGTGACTAATTAAATATATGTTTTATATAAATAATTAGATTTCTATCATTGTCAAAAGCAGGAGATCATATACATCTAAAAGTTAAAACATTATTTACGTTAATTTTGGAGGCGTTAAATTTTTTCACCTAGTATGAAAAAGACAACATTCGTGAACTAGCTAGTGATCATACCGCGGCATGATCAGTGTGAGGAAATTAAGCATGGAAACATGAGTCAATGCAGGAACCGTGGAAGTTAAAGAAGTTGGAATAGAATAGAAGTTCCAAATTGATTAATGGCATGGGAAAGATCAGGAGATCATCAAATTTTATAAATTAAACAGACAGTTCTATTTATTTACTCATTATATATATATATATATATATATTTTAAACTTTTATCTGCCTCTTTCCAGCTCGATCCCTTTCCTCAATTGTTCAACTTACTAAATATTACTACTGCATGTTAGCTTTTTTGTTTTTATATTTTAATAAATTGATTAGATCGTCATTTGTTGTCCAAATGACAATTTCTTTTATATGAATATATATATGCCGCACGCACTCAATATTGAAATGGATTGTGAAGAAAAGTTCGATCGTGTGTTAAAGTTGTTTGGTCAATTAGGAAAAGTCATGTCCAAAAGTTTTACATTTAATTAGATTTTCTCAAATAAGAAATTATTCATTTGAGATATTAATTTTAGACATGATCGATTCACTTGTACGTAACACTTTTATGAACTTTTTGTGTTATTATAATTTGGTTTCTCTTTTTCAATTGTAAGACGTACAATAAAGAATTTTGAAGAATCTAATTGTACAATAGAAATATTACTAATTTATTAGATTGCCCCACGTCATAAGATGAAAATAATACTGTATTTAGACAAAAGTTGGTATATATATATATATTATATATATATATATTATATATATATATATATATATATAGGGAAGAAAGAAAACTTCAAACACATGTAAACGGTAAATGTAGTCTATTTAGTAAGAAAGATAAATGATTTGTACAAGCTTCTATAAACAAGTTCTGCACAATCATTTTATAAAAAAGTAAGAAAAATTTCTGTTTATCATCCTCAATACTACACGTACACCACACTTTTCTTAATTTTTTTTTTCTTTTTTTCATAACAAATATGTGGTGTATAGATTATGAGTAAAACAACTCAATTAGTTTAATAAAAATAAAATTTATATTTTAAAATATTTAAAATATGGGATGTGAGATAATGAATAGAATCCCACAAAAAGTAAGCCCCACATTGAAAAACCATGAAAAAACCCTTTTTTTTATTTGTGGAACCTTGTTTTTTAACAAAAAGTCTATATTCAAAACTTCTCTATTTAAAATTTATGCCTAATATTACTCAATATATGTTTATATTAATTATCAGCATGTTCTAGCACTGTACCCCACCAGTCCAAGTCAGTTGATGCGTCTTACGCGTTTCATCGTGTCTCTTTTTGAAGAAACAAAATTTCTGAAACAGCAGTGCGTAGCTGCAGTACCTCAATTAGTTGAAATTGAAATCCATGGTTTAGTTTATTCAAGCGACCAATGTGTAAGTTCTAAGAAAGAATGTGCAACCACTCACTCAATAGAAATAAAAATGGTGAATACCGTACAAGAGAAAAAGGAGAGTGGCGGGTGAGAGACAGAAAAAGAAAAGGTTTATAACAGCTTGGTCATGAGATCTTGATTGGATCATAATATCCACGGCTTGGTACTGAGATCTTCTTTCATTTTTATTTTATTTTTTTGGAATCCACCTTTATGTTAATTAATTTACGTGCTAATCCAAGAATATTTGTATTCTTGATATGTTGGTAGCAGAACGTTCCAGAGAATTCATTCATAAACCCATTATGTTTAATAGTGAATACAAGAGACTTTATCCTAAAAAAAAATAGTGAAGGTAAGTTATAACGAAACTAAATACTGTAGTTTTTCCTTTCTATTAGAGAGTTTTCATGTTATTAAATAATGTTAATTCGAATTAATTAAAGCGGAGCTCACATCTATATTCATTTTACAACTCACGTCAAATTATCGTACTTGCATCTCTATATCATTTGGGAGGCTACTAGAATTGTTCAAAATAACTCGACATTTCAAGATCAAGAGTTTATTTAAAATATTTGATTTGTAGAGAAAAATAAAAGAGGCATTTGTTTATACATTCAATCACGTTTTCCACACACAATTAAACAAATTTATATAAGACTCTTATTTAAATAGTCTCATGATAGGGTGATTAATTAACTTTCCTAAAAGTTAATTAACTATCATTAATAGAGAGTTAATTAACTGTCTGTAACTTCTCCATCCAAGTGGATATTACATAATCATGCCAGGGGCGAAACTAGGATTTGGTGCGTGGGGGGGCAATTAGCAAAGTGTGTCGTATGTAGAGGTGAACAACAATCGACATTTAAGATAACAAAGTGTGTTACCGACATTTAATATTAATCATATAAGGTTGTTATCTAGGGATAAACTAAATTATTAAAGCCACCCATCTAAACCTCTCACTTGAATTTCATCAGACTCAAGTGAAAGATAAAAATTAAGATAGAAATAGCCATGTAAGATTTTTTGAAGCAAATGATAAAAATTAAGTAAACAAAGATAAATTTTTTTGTTGAATCGAAGATTGAATATTGTAAAGTCTCTATAATATAGATAGAAATAGTTATGTTAGATTTGTTGCATTCACTCCTAATTATTAACTTGATGATAGTATATATGTACTTACTAATAAAACTAATCCAAACAAGCTAGTTAGTGGAAGACTTAAAAGGAAAAGTGTAAATAAATAGGAAAAATGAGGTTGTAAATTTACCAAATAGCTTATAAAAAAAAAGACCAAGATATTTTATTGCCTCTTATGAGATGTGAAAAAAAAATTTTGAGAATGTGAGATTTTATTAATGACAAAAAATAGGTGTAATTATGAAAAAAATTATTAAAAAATTAAAAAAAACCTAGACAACTAAGTATTAAATGAGATTTTTGAAAGAATTTTGGGAGGGCAAATTATCTTTATATTAGGATATATTTGATAAAACCATCTACTAAAACATATTTTTGAAAAATTTTAGCCCCCCAACTACTAACGTACGTCCGCCCCAGGATCATGGGATATCCATTTATTGACGTCTCTCACCTATCCACGGGTGTCATGCCCTTGACAATCTTGTTTTCTTAGTGCCAAAACCCTTATTTACCGGATCTGTAGGCCCAGTTACAAACAATGGCCCAGTTAACTAAAAAATGATTGCGTGACCGAGATGTTGTGTGCGCAAGGCTTACGAGTGGTTTAATCACAAGTCTGGTATGTGAAACGACAGGCATCCTCTTAAGCTTCCAACGGAAATGGATGCAAGTGGTGCATCTACGAAGCTATATATCTTATAAATACAAGTTTATAAATCTATATGATTTAATATAATCTGTCACGTGGTTCACCCTGAGAGCCTTAATTACAAAATAAAATGGCTTCAACCACACCCCTTGCCTTTACTACTGCAGGAGAAGTACAATAAATCAAATGTTTCCTTTTAGTTGCAAGGACTTTCCCTTGACAGCCTCAAATAACCACACCAATGCATGCCAATCTAACCATTTCCTTTTGAATAGTTAAATCCCAATTTACCTTAACCCAATCATGCATGGGAGGTTCCCATCTTGCCATGATCACTAGATGATCTGTTTCTATGACTCCCAGTTTGATAGTCTTCATAAGCTAACTGAGCATGATCAAAGAGTATTCATGGATGCAAAAAAGTACTTTCTTGAATCAGTTTATTTCTTCTATGCCATATCACTTGAGCAGTAATTGCAACCAGTTCAAGTAAAGCTTGAGCAACCATTGGCCTTAGCTGTTAAAAAATGTCTTCAAAATCATTGACACAGCATGAAGTTTTCTTAATTGTCCTTCCCGCAAGCATCCAAACATCCTTGGCTGATGGACAAGCTCACAGAATATGTTCGTCCAGTTGATTCAGCTTCTATCATGCAGATTGGACAAAGATGATCTTCGACCACATTTCTTTTGTACGGATTTAACTTGGTAGGGAGAGAATCTGTACAAACTCGCCCGAGAAACATTTTAACTGTATTCGGTATGTTAAGGGAGCAAATATTCTTACACAAGATGCCATGAAGTTTACCTGTAGAGGACTCGCCATGAGACCTTGTCTTTGTTGGGAACTTGGACCTATCAAATTCACCCTCCAAGATCCACCATTGCAGGAATATTAAGAACAATAGAGAAATAAAAACAATACAAGAATTTATGTGAAATCTTCCAAAACAGGAGAGAAAACCACTAGACTCAGAGAGGAAAATACACTATGTGAAAAATTGTTACAATAACATAATTTTTCCTCTCACCCCAAACGACACTCACAAAGCTTCCGCACTAGCAAAACTTTAACTCTCACCTCTTCCTATTTTACAAGAAAAGACAAATAGAGGATTTTTACTAGAATCACCAGTTACTAATTAAGCTTATGACTTGGTGTAATTAACTAAGAGGCTAAACCCTCTTATTTATAGGCCTTGAGGGCTGCTCCTCACTAATCTCCCACCGGTGTGGGACTCCAAATGAGCAAACCCAACAATCTCCACCTTGCAACTTTGGTTGATCCCACAATCATGCTCCATCGCAATGAAGATCTTCATAGCTTCCGCTATCACGCTCCACCATAAAAGCATACCCACTCAAAATAAACTAATTCCAAAGATATCACTTTGGCCCATGTCGAAAATAACCTTACTGAAAATTATGGTGCAATTTCTACGTTTGGCATTACTGGAAGTTCGTCAGCCATCAACATAAATTTCCACCATACACCCTGCATTAATGCCAAACGAATGCCTGTGTGCAAACTTGTGGACCCGCTAATATCAACACATCCTCTATCATGACAACTTTGGGTAGCGACATGCCATGAGGATGTACATGTCCCTCTTCAAAGGAAATTCTCCATAGGGAAAGAAGAAAAATTAGTTTCATCATCAGTATCTCCATTTACGGACTTGAAGCCACTTGTCGAACGTACTCCAGCTCTTGGACTTTTTCTTGATGTGACCAGATTGTCCACACCCCCAACAGACTACTTTCTTCTTCATGAAGTTCCTCCTCTTCCCATTTTTAGTTGCTACCATTGCTAAGTTTTCAGATGGACCATTTTTTCCACCACCTAGTCTTTTCTTTTTAGAAAAGAGTTTACTGGTAATATCTGGAAAAACTATTTTCTCCTTTCCATGTATCAGAATAGGCTTCATATGCTCATAGTAAGGTGGAAGAGACTAGATGAGCCTCAAGGCTTGATCTTCATCATCAATCTTTACTCCAATAGATTCTAACTCAGAGACAATACCATTGAGAATATTTAAATGATCTGAAATAGTTGAACCTTCACTCATTTGCAATGTATGAAACTGTTCCTTCAGGTACACTCGATTCGAGACGCCTTTCATTTGATACAACTCTTCGAGCTTTTCCCAGAATCCCTTTACCATAGATATTCCATCCTCATTTGCAACAACATTCTTGGCTAGGTATAGATATATCGCACTTGCTGCTCTCAAATCCAGATCCTCTCAATCTTTATTGCTCATTCCAAATATGCTCTTGATTCTTCCATCAAATTTCTCCACCTCAAATCTAACAGGATTTAAAGCCATACTTCCTAACATTGCCTTGATGAATTTTACCGTAGAAATGAATAATACTCACTAAGTAAGTTCTCAGGAAATATTATTATTTTCTAGATAGAACTTCAAGGTTTTCAAGAAAGATTGGAGGGTCACAATGGACACACTTTAAATTTCTAATCTCTTTAGACAGAACCTCCTTAGACTATATGTATCCACACTACCACGCCAAAACTCCATCCCACAAAAAAGGATCCCAGCTTTGATACCAATTGTTGAGAATTTAGACTTACCAAATTCACACCAACACAAGAATTTACATAGAAAGTCCCAAAATAGGAGAAAAAACCATTAGACCCAAAAAAGAAAATACACTATGTGAAAATTTTTACAATCATACAATTTTTCTCTTCACCCCCAAATGACACCCACAAAGCTTCCCCTCTAGCAAAGCTTTAACTCTCACCTCTTCTCCTTTTACACGAAAAGGTCAACATGATTTTTACTAAAGTCACAAGTTACTAATTAAGTTTATGACTTGGTGTAATTAACTAAAATGATAAGCCATCTTATTTATAGGCCTCGAGGGCTGCTCCTCACTAATCTCTCACCGGTGTGGGACTCCAAACAGGCAAACCCAACAGTCTTTATATATTGGTGTAGGTGAATATGTGCACTTTTCACTATGAATTTTCTTTAAGATGTACTTCGCCATACAATCTTATCTTCACAATTTTCTACAATTACAGGCAAAGTATAAATGATTGGGCCTCTTCCTCATCAAAAACACCATTGATCATTTGAGTGTCCCACCATCCATTCTCTTTATCTACAAGATCTCTACTATGGCATCTTCCTAAAGTACCTTAACTCGAGATTGTATTCTACATGAGCTCTGTTGTCTTGGTGCCCATTTATCATTCTATATCTTGACTTCTGCCTATTTTCAACTCACTAGATAAAACCTTCCTTGAGTAATTCAACTATAGACCTCACGCTCCTATATGCAAAAGGTCTATAGCCTTGTTTAGACTATAGAAAATTAGTCTTTGGAAAATATTTTGCTTGGAATATCCCAGTTGACAATGATTCATGCTTGTTTAGTCAAAATAACTTTGTTAAAACAACTCAAATCTCTAAAACCAATACCTCCCAGCCACTTCCCAAAGCTCATTCAACACCAACTTTTCCAATGTATTTTATTGGGTTGGTTATGAGAACCCCACCAAAAATCAGTCATCATGACATTTAGATCAAGATTGGGAAGTAAGATGAGTTGAGAGCATCTTATCTCATCTCAAAACTTCTCATTTTTTTTTCCAAACATCACTAAAATACAAAGCATGAAATTTCAAATCTTCTACTTTTTCATCTCATCATTACCTAATAATTACAACTTTTTCAATATATTTTATTGGTTGGTTACAAGAACCCCACCAAAAATCAAACACCATTTGCCCATACTAGTGCAACAACAAAAAAAAAAAAAAACACAACCTAGTGCAACAACATTTTAGAAACCATTATCCCATACTAGTGCAACAACAAATTTGAGAAACTAGGTTCGATGAGAGTGAATCCAGTTTGATCTCTCCAATTTTTATATTTCTGTTTCTTTTACAATGAGGATGTAAATTTGACCCCATTCTTTTTCTTAGTTTCAATCTTTTGCCTTCGTTTTTATTTTGTTTTATTCAATGAGGATGTATATTTTGCACCCCGTACACAACATGGAAGATTGAAACCATAGAAGAAACCTAATTAAAGTTGAAACTGTGGAAAATCACAAAATGGAAGAAACCTAATTACCACAGAAGAAACCATGGAAAATACACGGTATATAATCAATTTTCTAATCCAACATATAACTCGAATCGACCCTAAACAACAAATCCAGATTATTACCAAATAAATTGACCCTAAATCCATAATGCATATAACCTAAATAAATCGACCAAACCACCGACCCTAAATCCAAATTGCATAATAATAATAAAAAAATTACAATCGGTTCGTTGCTTTGGTTCATTCCAAAGCACTCAATGGAGAGGAGAAAGAGCATAGGGCGTAAGGGGAGAAGAGAGAAAGGGAAAAGGGGAGAGGGGGAGAAAGAAGAGAATCGGGAGGGGAGAGAAAAAGAAGAATTGGGTGGGGAGAGGAAGAGCAGAACTGGGAGGGGAGAGGAAGAACAGAACCGAAAGCGGAGAGGGAGAATCAAGGAGAGGATCAAAATTGAAAGGAGAGAGGAGAATCGGGGAAGGGAGAGTAGAGGGAAAGTAAAGTTAATTCAATAAGGTGTGATTCATTATAAGACAAATACACCTCATACATATTGAAATCTTATTGGCCGGTGTGAAAATGAGTATCGCACCTGATCGTTTCCGAGCTTTTCTCTTTATCAAAACTGGATAAGGCTCAAAAGGAAAGTTAATTCATATATTTATAGTGATTGAAGGCTAGAAAATGGCAGGGGCAAATTCGGTATAATTGGCTGCTATAAAGAATTAAGACTGGCCTAGTTGAGCAAATGGGCAAATATATATTTTGTAACACCCCGTATTTCAGTGTATTTTTACTGGAGGATTATTTTTGATTGTTCAAAAATATATCCTCTTATTTTAAAATTGGTTGAATTTTTAGTAAGTTTATTTCTATGATTTTAATTTGGTGAAAATTAATTTTATGTGCTTTCTAAATATTTATTTATTGTTATGCATTTAAATTGCTTTTAATATTTAAATTAATTACCGTGAGATTTAATTATTTCAATTTGACTTTACCATTACGTTTAAATTATTTTATTTAACTTGTGGTTTTAAAATCGTCTCCGTTGGATCTTTTTGTGACCCAAGTTATGAGGATTGGACCTCATTTCTTTTCCTCCATTTTTTCTTTCCTTCCTTTTTCTTTTCTTTCTTTTCTTTTCTTCCTTATTTTCCTCTCCTTCCCGCGCGAGCTCTCTCTCTCCTCTCCTCCGCCCGTTTCCTTCGTCTCCTCCCAGCGCCGCCGTCGCGCCGCCGTGCGCGACACCGCCCAGCCGACCAACTCCCCCTCCCTCCGGCGACCTCACCTCCCAAACCTCAGCCCCTACCTCGCCGCCGGTAGCCCACACGCCCCCCACGAAGCCGCGGGCCACCTTCACGCCAGCGCCGCCGTGAGCCGGCGGTGGCCCTCACCGCCCAGCCCATTAGCTTCCCCAGCCGCCGGCGACCTCACCCCACCAATCTCACCTCCATCCGTGCCGCCGTTAACCACCAGTAGCTCTTCGAAGCCGCGGCACTCCTTCCACCGTAGCGCCGCCGTTGCACCACCATTGGCCACCATCTTCCTACCACTTCATCCCCGACCTCTTGGCAACCCATTGGACCCAACCCCACCTCCGATCCGTCACCGGTGAAGCTCCACCAACTACATTTCCGATTTGGGCATTTTGGTCTTCTACCGCCCATTCCGCCGCCACCCACGGCAAACCACCGCCACCATTGGCTTCACCGACCTCCCTAGGCCCTACCCTATCAATCTTGGGTCTTCGTTTGTCCTCGTTGAAAAGTTGGTAATTGTGACCCACGGCCACAGTGTATTTTACACTGTGGTGTTGCTCAGAAATCACCACTTGCAACTTCGAGATCCTCCGGAAATTATTATATTGCACTGTAAGTATTTTCCTTAAAGAACTTTCGTGATTTAAATATATTTTTGCACTAACACATATTATCTGTGAATTGGGTTGTTTTGCCGGACTGAGTCCGAGGAGTTTCGGGGGTTGGATGGATTGTGGACGGAGTTGTGTTTGTTTGCATTGTGAATTGTGGTTGTTGGTTATGACTTGTTCACGTACATCGCATATTGCATGCATGATCATGTTTGTAAAGAAAACTGGGTTTTCGTGTATTGCATACATGTTTATGTATTTATTGGATTTGGATTTTCATGTGAGTAAAAGGAAAGAGACTGTAGGGATGGTGGTAAGCAGGGATGGTGGTTGTGTCCCGCCTGTGATTCCCGCCTACAGTGCTCTGTTAAGTATTTATTGTGTGTAAAGGAACTGTAGGGATGGTGGTAAGCAGGGATGGTGGTAGAGTCCCGCCTGTGATTCCCGCCTACGGTGCACGCGTTAGGGATGGTGGTAAGCAGGGATGGTGGTTGTGTCCCGCCTGTGATTCCCGCCTACGGTGCACGCGGTAGGGATGGTGGTAAGCAGGGACGGTGGTAGAGTCCCGCCTGCGATTCCCGCCTACAGTGTCCGATAATTGGATTGTTTGTGTGAATCATTTTATGGGAAAATGTGTTACGGACATTTTGGGCCAAAATGGGATTTTTGGCGTGTGTTGGAAATAATCATTTTTCTGGGAAAAAATGGTATTTTATGGTTAACTGTATTTTGCTATATTGTTGGTTGCATTAATGTATTTTTATCCCGAGAGTTGTTTGGTTTATACTTACCCGCGAGACCATTTTGTGGTGTCGCAGATTTTGATGCAGACGTTGATGACGAGCCTTAGCTTGGCTCCGTTGGAGGAGTGATCTGGGATTGCTCCTGTTTAGTGAGTTATGTGTTTTTATCAGTTTATGTATTCACCTTTTGTATTATATTTGGGATGACTGTATAATTTTTTTTAAAGATAAATTGTTTTAAATATTTGTATTTAAATTCTGGTACTTAGTTGACTATCCGCTGCGTTATTATATTTGTACACTGTTGCATGTACACACACTGGCACTTCGTTGGGATGTGTGACCGTGTTGTCACCATCCTGGCGTCTCGATCCCTGTGTATTTATATAAGGGGGATTGGGGGCGCCACAGGTGGTATCAGAGCAGTTCGGCTCTGGGTAAAACCACATGTCCCATAGGTGTAGTACTAGAAAATTTTAAAATTTTGATTTGAAATTATTTTGTTGGGAGTACATTATTTTAATTTATTTATTTTAATTGTACGTTAATTGTTTGTTATTTATCTTATTTTTGTTATTTTAGTTTATTTAGTTATTTTATTATATGGCAGGCAATTTTACTTGTTTTAATTATTTTCTTGTGTACTATTTCATCTGTTTTATTCCTTTTATCTTATGATATTTTATTTTGTTGGTTTTATTTTATTTTATTTTATTTTATGTGATATGGTTGTATTTTAATTTATTTTACTATAATTATATTTTTTAGTTTGTTTTAAACTGATAGTGGGGTTAAGGGTTACGCTATGGCAGGAAAATGGTACGACCAAGAAGGCAAGCTAGTGAGCCCGAGGATGAATTACCGAGGGGTGATGGAAATTATGCCATGGCGAGGGCGTTGAATAGGATGACGGAGTTTCTTCAGCAGAATTTTCGTCCACAGCAAGGAGAGCAGTACAGGGCGATGCAGGCCGGGTGCACCTATGAGCGCTTCTTAGCGCATAGGACCCCTGCTTTTTCTGGTGAAGAGGATCCATTACGGGCTAGAAGGTGGATTCAAGATCTGGAAAGAACGTTTGAAGTCTGTGGATGCACTGAGGCCCAGAGGGTATTATATGGGAGTTATATGCTGCAAGGTGAAGCGGCAAATTGGTGGGAGACCAAGCGGTCACTTTTAGAGATGGAGTTGGGATCCTTGGCTGCTGTGTCTTGGCAGCGTTTTAAGAAAGAATTTGATGATCGATTCTTTCCTGTTTCGGTGAGACGGCAATTGGCTCGGGATTTCAATAATTTGGTTCAAGGAGACATGACTGTCGAGCAGTATGCAAGGAAATTTATGGAGCTTGGGCGGTTTGCTCCTCACCTCATTGCTACGGAAGAGATGCGGGCTGAACGTTTCCAAGAAGGGTTGCGCCCTCAAATCCGCAGGCAGGTCGCATGCTTGGAAATCCAGAACTTTCAGAGGTTGGTCAATGTGGCCTCAATTGCTGAGCGAGAGCGAGGTGCTGTGGTAGATTCCCCTCCGGGTAAGAAGCGACTGAACGTTGATGGTGAAGGGAGCAGCTCCGGGTCGCCACAGAAGTTTGTGCAAAGGATCGGGGCCAGAGCGCAGGCAGCTTCCGGTACACGTATTGGGGGTCGAGCTCCAGTTTGTGGTAGATGTAATAGAGCCCACGAGGGCGAGTGTCGTCAGGGTTGGAACCAGTGCTTTGAGTGTGGTCAGACAGGACACTTTGCTCGTGAGTGCCCTAATTGGACCCAAGGGAATCAGGGTGGTCATCGCGGTGGTAGGACTAATCAGAGGCAACTAGTTCAGGCTCGGGTGTATGCAGTGACTCCTGGTAGTGCTGGCGACGAGATTCCAGGGACTCAGGACGCTGGAGTTACGGCAGGTATGGGTCTAATCTTACCTTTCGTAATGGATGCCATGTGTGGTTTATTCTTAGGTTTTGGAAAGTTATGCAAGTTGTATCCATGCCCGTTGGGTGTTGGAGGGTGTGTGATTTTCTTAAGAGTGTTCTGGTTGTATTTGGTATCCTGCTTTAGAGTGATGATTGGCCCTACAAATTTCGAGGACGAAATTTTATTTTAAGGGGGGAGGATGTAACACCCCGTATTTCAGTGTATTTTTACTGGAGGATTATTTTTGATTGTTCAAAAATATATCCTCTTATTTTAAAATTGGTTGAATTTTTAGTAAGTTTATTTCTATGATTTTAATTTGGTGAAAATTAATTTTATGTGCTTTCTAAATATTTATTTATTGTTATGCATTTAAATTGCTTTTAATATTTAAATTAATTACCGTGAGATTTAATTATTTCAATTTGACTTTACCATTACGTTTAAATTATTTTATTTAACTTGTGGTTTTAAAATCGTCTCCGTTGGATCTTTTTGTGACCCAAGTTATGAGGATTGGACCTCATTTCTTTTCCTCCATTTTTTCTTTCCTTCCTTTTTCTTTTCTTTCTTTTCTTTTCTTCCTTATTTTCCTCTCCTTCCCGCGCGAGCTCTCTCTCTCCTCTCCTCCGCCCGTTTCCTTCGTCTCCTCCCAGCGCCGCCGTCGCGCCGCCGTGCGCGACACCGCCCAGCCGACCAACTCCCCCTCCCTCCGGCGACCTCACCTCCCAAACCTCAGCCCCTACCTCGCCACCGGTAGCCCACACGCCCCCCACGAAGCCGCGGGCCACCTTCACGCCAGCGCCGCCGTGAGCCGGCGGTGGCCCTCACCGCCCAGCCCATTAGCTTCCCCAGCCGCCGGCGACCTCACCCCACCAATCTCACCTCCATCCGTGCCGCCGTTAACCACCAGTAGCTCTTCGAAGCCGCGGCACTCCTTCCGCCGTAGCGCCGCCGTCGCACCACCATTGGCCACCATCTTCCTACCACTTCATCCCCGACCTCTTGGCAACCCATTGGACCCAACCCCACCTCCGATCCGTCACCGGTGAAGCTCCACCAACTACATTTCCGATTTGGGCATTTTGGTCTTCTACCGCCCATTCCGCCGCCACCCACGGCAAACCACCGCCACCATTGGCTTCACCGACCTCCCTAGGCCCTACCCTATCAATCTTGGGTCTTCGTTTGTCCTCGTTGAAAAGTTGGTAATTGTGACCCACGGCCACAGTGTATTTTACACTGTGGTGTTGCTCAGAAATCACCACTTGCAACTTCGAGATCCTCCGGAAATTATTATATTGCACTGTAAGTATTTTCCTTAAAGAACTTTCGTGATTTAAATATATTTTTGCACTAACACATATTATCTGTGAATTGGGTTGTTTTGCCGGACTGAGTCCGAGGAGTTTCGGGGGTTGGATGGATTGTGGACGGAGTTGTGTTTGTTTGCATTGTGAATTGTGGTTGTTGGTTATGACTTGTTCACGTACATCGCATATTGCATGCATGATCATGTTTGTAAAGAAAACTGGGTTTTCGTGTATTGCATACATGTTTATGTATTTATTGGATTTGGATTTTCATGTGAGTAAAAGGAAAGAGACTGTAGGGATGGTGGTAAGCAGGGATGGTGGTTGTGTCCCGCCTGTGATTCCCGCCTACAGTGCTCTGTTAAGTATTTATTGTGTGTAAAGGAACTGTAGGGATGGTGGTAAGCAGGGATGGTGGTAGAGTCCCGCCTGTGATTCCCGCCTACGGTGCACGCGTTAGGGATGGTGGTAAGTAGGGATGGTGGTTGTGTCCCGCCTGTGATTCCCGCCTACGGTGCACGCGGTAGGGATGGTGGTAAGCAGGGACGGTGGTAGAGTCCCGCCTGCGATTCCCGCCTACAGTGTCCGATAATTGGATTGTTTGTGTGAATCATTTTATGGGAAAATGTGTTACGGACATTTTGGGCCAAAATGGGATTTTTGGCGTGTGTTGGAAATAATCATTTTTCTGGGAAAAAATGGTATTTTATGGTTAACTGTATTTTGCTATATTGTTGGTTGCATTAATGTATTTTTATCCCGAGAGTTGTTTGGTTTATACTTACCTGCGAGACCATTTTGTGGTGTCGCAGATTTTGATGCAGACGTTGATGACGAGCCTTAGCTTGGCTCCGTTGGAGGAGTGATCTGGGATTGCTCCTGTTTAGTGAGTTATGTGTTTTTATCAGTTTATGTATTCACCTTTTGTATTATATTTGGGATGACTGTATAATTTTTTTTAAAGATAAATTGTTTTAAATATTTGTATTTAAATTCTGGTACTTAGTTGACTATCCGCTGCGTTATTATATTTGTACACTGTTGCATGTACACACACTGGCACTTCGTTGGGATGTGTGACCGTGTTGTCACCATCCTGGCGTCTCGATCCCTGTGTATTTATATAAGGGGGATTGGGGGCGCCACATATTTTTCCCTATTTATGTTCAAACTCAATATAGTCAAGGAGAAATATATTCTCTTTGACTTTTGAGATACCTAATAATTAGGGCTTGATAAAAGATTAACAGAGTTTGTCATGATAAACATGTCGAAGGAGGGACGAGTCTAATCGATGAGAAATGTCAGTAGGGGTGACAATATGTGACATGACTCGTTAACCCAATAAGAACACGACACGATAACAACGGGTTAGAGTTTAACCTTAACAGGTTCAGGTGAAAATGGATTGACCCGTTAAAACACGATTTCTTAACGGGTTGATAACGAGTCAACCCGTTATGACCTGTTAAGAAAGTTAAAGTTACAATTATACCCTTATACCTAATAATAAAATTGCTGGAATTTTAATTTCATTATTTTTATTGTTTAGATTGTATTTTTAGACTTGTAGTTAGTTTTATATTTTTTTATAGATATTGTGATTTTAATATTTATATAAAATTATGTTAAACGACTTAACTAGGTCAAACAGGTTAATTTCGGATCTACTCAATAGATTTACATAAACGGGTTGACACGACACGACCCGTCATGTTAATGGGTCGTGTTAGACTTTGAGATTTTGACACGATAAATTTAATTAGTCGGGTTAGGATTAACCCATATAGTATATTATACGTGTATTGATACGATACGAACATGATTCGTTAACACAATTTGATAGTCCTAAAAAACGGTAATGTTTTTTTTTTTTTTTTAGTGGGGCTCTTTTATTTTGGACCATTAATTAATTTGGGCTGGTCGTTCATTCTTAAACAATTAATAATAACCAATTTCCTTTGCTAATCAAATAACGTCACTGCAATTACAAATAACCAATTCCCTTTGCTAATCAAATAACCAATTCCCTTTGACAAAAGATCCAGAAAGTAATGTAAATGCGAAAATTGGTATGAGAAATAACAAGGAAGTAGCTGGTGGTTGCTTGGACGTCAAACGACCCTAAGGGTTTTCGGTTGTAGAGATGTTGACTAACATAACTACAAGAGCCTAAAGGCCGTCCAACTGAATAACCCGGAAGGCCACAGGCTCGGACCAGCTTCTTATGTGCGGCTTTGACAGTAAGTTAGGGATGTGTTGGAGATAAAAATTGAAAGTTAATATATATTATTAAAATATTTTTTTTTAATATTATTATTATTTTAAAATTTGAAAAAATTGAATTTTTTATTCTATTTTATATGAAAATTTAAAAAAATTATAATAATGAAATGAGATAAAATATTTCTTATATCTAAACTGAACATATCAAAAAGGTTCATTTTTATATTTTTATATTTTTATTTTTAAAATTTACTATGTATCAATCCCTATCTACTCTTACACCCCAAAGCCTGTGAAAAGAAAGCACCCATCCACCTATGAGAATTTTTCTTTGTTTTTGGTCGGCTTGATACGATACGAACACGACCCGTTAACACGATTTAACACTTATAAGAAATGGTAATTTTTTTTTTTAGTGGGGCTCTTTTATTTTGGACCATTAATTAATTTGAGCTGGTCGTTCATTCTTAAACAATTAATAATAACCAATTTCCTTTGCTAATCAAATAACGTCACTGCAATTAATAATAACCAATTCCCTTGGTAATCATATAACCAATTCCCTTTGAGAAAAAGTCCAGAAAGTAATGTTAATGCGAAAATTGGGATGAGAAATAACAAGGAAGTAGCTGGTGGTTGCTTGGACGCCAAACGATCCAAATGGTTTTCTGCCGTTGAGACGTTGACTAACAAAACTACAAGAGCCTAAAGGCCGTCCAACTGAATAACCCGGAAGGCCACAGGCTCGGACCGGCTTCTTATGTGCGGCTTTGACAGTAGTTGAGATAAAAATGGAAAATTAATATATATTATTAAAATATTATTTTTTAATATTATTATTATTATTTTAAAATTTTAAAAAATTGAATTGTTTATTATATTTTGTATAAAAATTTATAAAATTTATAATAATAAAATGAGATAAAACATTTGTCTTGTCTAAACCGGGCATACCAAAAAGGATAATTTTTAGATTTTATTTTTGAGATTTACTATGTATTATCTATTCTTACACCCCAAACCCTGTGAAAAGAAAAGCACCCATCCACCTATGAGAATTTTTCTTTATTTTTGGTCGGCAACGGCGCCGTGTCTGTCTTAGTTCAATTCCCATCATGCACTTGGACAAAGCCATGATCCTTCTTCCCTGAGTAGGTCCCGCTGTTACTGCAGTTCTATTTATATCATGCCATTCATCCAGTCACACGACAAGAGTACTAGATCCTCACTTGTTAGCCTAGATAAGCCCCGATCTGATCATCTTCCCTGCAAATCCTTCCCTTTCCGTAAGTTCTTCCTCTTTGCTAGCTAGCTGCTTCAGTACACACACACACACACACACACACACACACACCCACGCACGACAAGACTAGCTAGACCCTCCCAGCTTCTTCCCGTAGATCTACGTACGTTCCAATCCTTTCATTTGAGAATATATATAGAAGAATGAGATTCAGCGTGGATTTTCGCTATCTTGTTCCACCTTTCACAAGCCTCTGTCTTAAGTTTTTCTTATCCCAGAGCAACCTTTGGCCTCAAGAGTATGCCAACTTGGAGTTATACCTCCTCATCTACCATCCCCGTTTCCTCCTCGTCCTCGTCCTTGTCATGTTGGTCTTCCTTTTCATCTCTCTCAAGCTCCCCGTCACTGTAACACAGGAGCCATTACGCTTGAGGGTGGGAGATTTCTCAGTTCCATTGGCTCTTTCCATGCTTTCCTCGCTCATTTTCCCGCCCCCTTTCTTTTGGCTTGTCTTCCCCTTACTTGTCCTCGTGCCTTCTTTGTATCGAGTGGTATTGGATGTGTTGAAGCGATTTATCTCCTGGTTTTATCAAACTCTCCAAGACATCCCCGGCCTTATCATCCTCTGCACCATCCAACATCAAGAAGAACCCGAACAAGTAGTACTACCTCCTCAAGTTGAAATTCAAGAATTGGTTTAAATTGAAGTGATCGAGTTACGTGTATGATTTAATGGTTTAATTAATTAAAGCCATTATTTACGTTTCTTTATATATATATATATATAGTGGATCGTAAGGATAAAGTGAAGATTGATGATCATCAGGAGGAACATGCATGCATGAGTTTCATCTGCTGGTCCTACACTTGAGGAGATGGACGTCATGAAGAATATGACCTAGCTAGCTACAGTACCAATATTAATTTTCTATCTGTAATGGTGCGGATATATATAATGAAGAGTGATCAGCCTAATATGTTATATATGTAGTCAAAGGAGATCGGGATTATAATAAGCTTTATTTGGTAATTTTGTAATTAAGTAGTACTGTGGGTATTTTTCCTCTTTTTGTGAAAAGGAGGGAGGGGAAGGCCGGGGATTAATTAATTTTCTTATCTGGATGATTCTCTAATCTCTATATATGATCTGCTGGCGCCCGTACATGATTTGTAATATCGTTATAATTGTAGTGGTTTCATTAGGTTTTAGTGATCAGAAGCAATTGTCTGCGGATTACTTAACGTCCAACTTATAATTAGTGAAATGTCTAGTACTACTTTCCGATTAAAAAAATAAAAAAAAAAGGCACGAAATTTCAACACGGATATTGGAAAATATTAATTGTACTTTTTTTTTCTAATCTTTTTAAAACCCAGAACGTTATCTTCTTGACCCACCAAAAAAAAAAAAAAATGAAAAATAGAAGAAATGAAGCGTGCAATTGTAAAAAGAAGTGCTTCGAATCATTGCTATTTGACTCAGACCTGTTCTAAAAAAGTCGAGGCATTTCGAATTGTTTGTTGACACGGACAAAGTCGCGAGACATACGGCCATGAAATATTTTGTACAATAAAAAATGTGAAATATTATCACAACAAGAAAACTGCTTATTTGTGGCCAGTTAATTCTAGCGAAATGACTATTTACAGTCAAAATGAGTCTATTTTGGTCACAAATAATCTTTTCGTCGCAACTAAATAGTCACAAAAGTCCGTTTTTCTTATAGTGTATTATATTGTTTTCTACTTTTCTTCGACTCGAGTTCACAAAGTAGTTTGAAAATTGCGTTATAGTACTTAAGCCATAGTTCTCTGTTTGTTCGGATATTAATATAATTACCTTGTTGTCCGTCTGGTCATCGAATTATATATATAGATGGAAGAAATTAAGGAGACATAAAATGGTCCATTTTTATAAAAAGATTGTGCACACATGCACTACTACACATGAATAGATCTATAGATCAATAAAAATGGAGCCATCGCGAATCATGTACACGCTACATTATTAATAGAATATTATATTCAGTACCTTCGAATCATCTCCTCGACCGAAAGTTTAGTAGAAAAATATATAGCTGGAAATTTACGTAAGACAAATATATAAGAGACTTTTTAATTTGGTGGGAATTAATACATTAGAGACTTGGGCTGGGGTGGGGTACACTTTCAGATAATATATATAATTAATATTTTCTTACCCAATAGACGTGTATATTATGGGTGAGGCATGATGGTCCGCGGAGTACTATCCTTGCGCATGCATATTAATTATAAATGTTTATAAAGTTCCCTTTCCCTTTCAATATTTTTGTCATTAATTTGTGGTTCAAATATAATAATTATATGAAAAATGCTACTTTGCCCACTCAATTTGTCCTTTCATTTTAACATCTCATGTATTTTTAATTTTTTTCATTACTTAATAGTTAAGGAAGTGACTATTAGTATATTGATATATTTTTATATTTTTTAAAAATATTTTAAAATTATAAAAAAAATATAAATAAAAAAATTGGAAAAAAATGAAAATGCCATTTTGGCCTAGCTAGCGGTCACTTGAAGCGGTGCTACTCAAGTGGCAAAGTAGTACTGCTCTAATGATATATATAGTCAAAGAAGTCCCCATTCGGATCTTTCTTCGCTAGAGTTAGAAGCATTTATATATGCATGCCAACTTGTGGCTGATCAGAACAAGACAATCTATATATTTGACAAAAATATATTATTTAACATAGTCGCGATTATCTTGTCCGGGGCAATTATCTAATAAAGTAATATTACTATTATATATAAATAAATATATCATATATAAATAGGAAACATGCAAATTAACATGAATATTCTTCACAAATCTTTATTGTCTTATATACAATTAAAAAAGAGAACACAAATTATATATAATCACACAAAAAGTTCATATATAAAAGATGAATAAATCTATCAACCCAATAAATAAAATTTTAGTTTTCTTGTTTTAACTTGTTAACCATGACATAACATGGTAAATTGTAGAAAATGTTTACACATTAGGATGGTGATCAAACACAAGAAGCTGATGCTCAAAGTGTTACAAGTGATGTCTAAAATTAATATCTCAAATGAATAATTTCTTGTTGGACAAAATCTAATTAAAGGCAAATAGCTTTTGAACGTACAAGACTTTTCCTAAGGAACTAATAAACAACTTTATCACAATAATTTTTTTCAAAATCCATTTCAATTTTGAATGCGGCATATATTCATCTAGAAGAAATTGTCAATGGTCAACACATGAGGGTCTAATCAATTTATTGAAATATAAAAGCAAAAGCAAAAGCAAAAAACTAACATGCACTGCTAAATAAGTTTACTATATATAACAACATATGACTAGACAAACAAAAAAATTATGAAATCACTACATATATATCCTAAAAATTAATTTAAACAGTGAAGGAGATGGCAAGACTCGCAAGCTGTGGCTGTGAGGAGTGACCTCGAGAGATCATGAGAATGTTAGGGAAAGAAAAATTCAAAAAGGGACGAAAGAGGCGGATAAAAAGTTGAAAGAGCAGTGCTACTCTGCCGCCTGAGGCACCAGTACTCCTGCATACCGCTAGTTACTTTTTTTTTTCAAATTTTTTTTTTTTGCATTTTTTTTAATATATTCAAATATTTTTTAAAAATAAAAAAATGTACTAATACACTTAAAATCACTTCTTTAATCACTAAGTAAAAATATTTTTTTTCTCAGCAATATATTGTAGGGGTCAAATATGGGTGGCATGGTATATTTTCTCAAGTTGAAAAGAACTAAATGATAGATATGTCAGTTTTATAAACTTGATGATGTAGCTACTATTTCGTCCCCGATCAATTTGAAACTTTTAGGCCTTTCATTTCATCTTATTTTCTTTTCAAACGTCATTTAAATACTAACATTTTTTAATTTTAAATTTTTAACTTTTTCATCTAATCATTATAATTTTTTCAAACTTTCAAACAAAATACAAAAAATAATTAGACTTTTTCAAATCCTAAAACAAAAATTATATTAAAAAATTATATTTTAACAATATTTTAACTTTATAATATCATTATTCAAGTTTTTCTCTCTCATTTCTAAAAACCCACTAAAATATATAATTAACTCAAACAATTTCATTACTATCGACAAATCATTTCACTACTATTCACATATTTTTCATCTAATCTTAACATCCAAACGAAGCATGAAATTTTTGTTTCCAGTATGGTTCCAATGAGTGTTTCCATTGTTTCATACACTTTAGTGATGCGTATATAAGAGCTTCATATTGGATTGGCCAAACGCATCTTCAAATTTTAGCTAATATCACATGAATTTATATTTGTCTATTATATTTAAATTTAATTCTCACATTAGATTCTCCATGTACTCTCTATATAATAATAAAATATCATTAATTTATTAATTTAATTTATTTTTATCACATTTTTTAGTTCTACTAATTAAATGTTAATACTAATTATATTCTAAATGTTAAATGTTAATTATATTCTAATTAATTTAATTTATTTTCTTGGAGTAAGAAATTAGTATTTTAATGTTTGATGAAGCAACTGTACTTAGCTATATTTGGTGAAGCAGTGTAGCTGGAAATCTATGGAATTCCCTTCCAAGCTATATTCTTGTTTTCAAATAAGCAACCAAGACATGGTCATGGCCAACGAGACTTATGGAGCTAAATTTACAAAGCTACCACTTGAGGTATGTCTTACTCACTCTACATCTATTGAATCCGGAGATGAAGAGGTTAGGAAGTGTGAGAGATATTTGGAAACTACACCATCCTTTCCTCCTTTAACAAAACCTAAAGTGGAAGAGCTAAACTCATCTTGGCTGACATCTCCAAGTAAGGAACCACAAAAACATGAACTCAAACCACTTTCATCAAATATAAGGTACGTTTTCTTAGGCCAAGACTCTACTTTTCTAGTTATTATTAATAGTTCCTTGAGTGATGTAGAGGAGGAGAAGTTGCTGAGAGTCTTGTGGGAACACAAGATGGCCTTGGGTTGGACCATCTTGGACATCAAAAGAATTAGTCCTTCATTTTGCATGCATAAGATTTTAATGGAGGATAATTTTAAGCTGATCGTCCAACCCCAGAGGAGACTGAATCCATCCATGAAAAAAGTGGTGCATAAAGAAGTACTGAAACTATTGGATGTCGGGATCATTTATCCAATCTCAAATAGCGCATGGGTAAGTACAATGCAAGTCATCCCAAAGAAATGAGGAATAACCGTGATCAAGAATGACAACAATGAACTCATATCGACGATGATTGTCATGAGATGGTGAATATGCATAGACTATCGAAGACTTAATGATGCAACTCAAAAAGACCATTTTTCCTTACCTATTAATTGATAAAATGCTAGAAAGACTTACCAGCCACGCTTAGTACTATTTTCTAGATGGATATTCCGGTTACAATCAAATAATCATTGCACCCGAGGATCAAGAGAATACCACTTTCACCTGTCCTTATGGTACTTTTGCATATATGTGCATGCCTTTTGGTCTTTACAGTGCACTGGCTACTTTCCAAAGATGCATGATGTCCATCTACTTGGACATAGTGGAAAAATTTTTAGAAGTCTTCATGGATGACTTCTCAATTTTTTGTCACACTTTCGATAATTTTTTATCTAATTTATCTTTAATTTTGCAGAGATGTAAGGAGACAAATCTTCTTTTAAATTGAGAAAATGTCACTTCATGGTTGAGGAGGAAATAATGCTTGGCCACTGCATTTCTTTTAAGGGAATTCAGGTCGACCAAGCAAAGATAAAAGTTACTGACAAACTCCCACCACCGACCAATGTGAAGGGCGTGATAAGCTTCTTGGGTCATGCTGGGTTCTATCGTCAGTTTATCAAGAATTTTTCCAAATTACTAAACCTCTTTGTAATCTGTTGAATAAATATATTCAGTTTGAATTTTCTGATGAATGCTTGCTTGCTTTTGAAACTTTGAAAAATAAATTAATTTTAGCACCTATCATTGTATCGCCGGGTTGGAATTTTCCTTTAGAATTAATGTGTGATGCTAACGATTATGCTATAGGGACTGTTTTGGGACAGAGAAAAGATAAAAAATTTCATGTTGTTTACTATGCAAGTCGAATCTTAATAGAAGCTCAAGTTAGTTATACTACTGCTGAAAAAGAATTGTTAGCGGTTGTGTTTGCCTTTGACAAATTTTGTTCTTATTTGATAGGTTCAAAGGTGGTCGTCTACACCAATCACTCCACTCTTAAATACTTGCGATAAAAAATGGATGACAAACCGAGACTGTTAAGATGGATTTTGCTCTTACAAGAGTTTGCTTCGGAAATAAAAGATAAGAAAGGTGTCGAGAATGTAGTGGCCGGCCACTTATCTCGTCTTGAGCTTAAAGAGGCGGCTGGCTAGGAGAAATTCTCAATTAATGAGACATTCCTGGACGAGTAATTAATAGCTATACAAGTCGTTCCATGGTATGCCGACATGGTAAATTATTTAGTGTCCAGAATTCTATTGGCCAAAATGATATATCAACAAAAGAAGAAGTTCTTCTCTGCCTTGAAATATTATTTTTGGGAGGAACCTTTTCTATACCAGTATTGTGCAGATTAGATAATCAGGAGATGTGTGCTCGAGGAGGAGATGGAGAGCATACTCAGACACTGCCACTTATTAGAAGTGGGTGGCCACTTTGGTGGAGCAAAAAAGGCAGCAAAAGTTTTACAATGCTGCTTTTATTGGCTGACTATTTTTAAAAACTCTTTTAATTTTATTAATTTATGTGATCATTGTCAAAGGGTTGGCAACATTTTTAGGAAACATGAGATGCCTTTAAACAATATTTTAGTGGTTGAATTATTGGATGTTTGGGATATAGATTTCATGGGTCCTTTTCCATCCTCATATTCTAATAAATTTATTTTGGTGGTTGTGGATTATGTCTCCAAATGGGTTGAAGCGGTCGCCTTGCCAACTAATGATGCAAGGGTCGTAGTGAATTTTCTTACGGAAGAACATCTTTTTCCGATTCAGCACTTCGAGGGCTATAATCAGTGATAGCGGAAAACATTTTTGTAATCGTTAATTTGAAATGCTACTGACTAAGTATGGATTTAACCATCACGTGGCGACACCATACCAACCTCAAACGAGTTGCCAAGTTGAGGTGTCTAATTGGAAGCTGAAGCACATACTGGAAAAGACCGTGATTGTCTTTCGGATAGACTGGGCCAAAAGGTTAGATGATGCGCTATGGGCCTATCAAACAGCATTCAAAACACCGATCGTGATGTCACCTTATAAGCTCATTTATGGAAAAGCATGTCATCGACCCGTGGAGCTAGAACACAAAGCTTATTAGGCGATGAGGACAATGAACTTTGATTTACAAGCAGATGGCGAGAAGAGAATATTGCAAATCAATGAAATGGATGAGTTCTGTAATGATGCTTATGAGAATGCTCAGATTTACAAAGATAAAACTAAAAGATGACATGATAAGCATATTCTGAGAAGGGAATTCAAAGTCGGGCATAAAGTTTTATTATTTAACTCAAGACTTCGACTTTTCTTGGCAAAGCTGCACTCTCGGTGATCGAGACCGTTTGTGGTGTAATACCTGAGTCCTACTATGTAAGTCCTTACGTTATTTTATTAATTATTTAAGTTAAATATTTTAAAATAAATATTTTTATTACTTTGAATTATTTTATTCTAAAATGAGTATGCTTTATTTTAAAATATGATTTATTAAAATAAATCAAGGGTATTATTTTTAAGATTTTGAAATATTTTCTCTTAAGTCTTTTAATTTTATTCATTTAAGAAATGACCTAATTATTCTCTACCATTGGATCGGTAGGTGAAAAGTATCCTTAAGGTGGATAGATCCCCACCCTCCATCTCCCTAGCATATGGGATAAATTTTGACTAAAGCAAAAAGTTCCTTCCACCCTTTGAACTCGTAGGCTTCCAAGATAACCAACAAAATCTTTTTTTTCTTTCCTTGGACTTGAGCCCTTAGGCTTCCTAAGCAAGCCACAAAATTCTTTTCTTTTCCTTGCACACATCGGCTAAGGCAACAAAAGAGAGAAGAAAAAACAAAAACTAATCCTAAGGTATATCCACTCCTACCCGTCGACCCTCACCCAAGAAAAAGAGAAAATTTCACTTCCCTTCCAAGCAAGCTAAAGCCAACGCCACCTTCATCCCTTTCCTTCCTCTTTCCTTTTCATCTTCAAGAAAGCAAGTTCCTCTCATCTCCTTCAAGCTTGTGACTCCATAGGAAGGAAAGAAAACATCTTCCTCCATCTCCAAGCCGTGTGTGCCTCATCTCTACCCATTTTCGGCTTTGCCTCAAAGCTTGGAACTAAAGCTTGATTTCATCTTCCAAATGGTGAAATCTTGAAGGTAATAGACTTTAAATTGATTCCCTAGTATGATTTACATGTGGGTTTCGAGTTTCACCATTTTTCTTACCTATGATGTTTCAGTTTTGGGGTTTAAAATAGTGATATCGTGTTGCCCTTCATCCACTCGGCTATACCACTATTTGATCATCTATCTTGCTTCTTGAAAGGAGCTAAGAGCTTAAGGTAAAAATCTTAATTTGACTTATTTGTTTTTAATGTGATTTTGGAAGCCAACTAAGTTGTTTTATCTTGTGTTTTGACGTAGTTAATTTCTTATGTTGCAAATAAATATGCATGCCCTGTTTTTGGCCCAAACTAAATGGTATTATAGTTGTTTTCCTATTTTTTTCCTATATTTCAAAAATGCTATGTTGTTATTAAACTTGGTTTAATCATAGGTGATGATTAAAGTGATTACAAATTATATATATTGGTATCATGTGCCATGTGTTGAGGTTTGGTTGGTAATCTATTTCTTTAGGATGCTAGAGGTTTGGTTTAAAGGTTTTGTTTGGTTCTATAATTTTATATCTTGCTCTTTAAAGGTATTAAGTGGGTAAAATATAAGCTCGAGTGTTTAAAGGTTTAAAGTTGCTTAATGGGTAACTTTGCTATACTTTATGCTATGTTTAATTTTAATGGGATATGCTAGTAAAACTACAAAATATTGTTTATGTGAATAGGTTATAGATTAGTTAGTATAGATATAAGAGATTAATTGTGCATGATATATTATGATATGCAAAACTGTCCAAGTATTCCTAAGTTCATATCATGCCATGTTTTGATATAAAAATAGCCCATTTATACTATCCCTCGTTTGGTTAAATTCTACCTAACCCAAGAGTCCAAAATGTTGATAAGCAAACATTTTCATAATGAGGGACTACAAGTTGATTTAAAGGGCATGTTTCCTAAGCTTGTTTAGTCTACTTGAGATGCCTAAATCTATTTTAAAGCTCATTGTTGAGAATTTCCAGATTTTATCTCATAATGTCTACAGGCCAAAGTGAGTTTGAACTAAAGAGACCTTGCTTGAAGCCTATGAATTCTTAACTACTCTTCGTGTAAACTTTTAAAATAGTCATTCCATAGAAAACTAGCATGTCTTAATATTTAAGTTATTTCTCTTGTAAGTTGAGGTGAGGAGTAGTCATTTGGGTTAATGCTAAGCATGGAAAAGACGTTGGATCGTAATACCATGACTTTCTCTTTTAAAGGGAGGGCTAAAGAATATTGTATGGATATTAACACACTTATGCAATTTATTAAAATAAAACCTATATTGAAGTTGGAAGTATCGAGGAGCATAGAGGTAAGTAGCTAAGACCATGCTATTCATGAAACTTATTGATTGTTTCTATATATATAATATAGCATGAAAATGTATCTTGTTCATTAAAATGCATATGCATCGAATTATGAAAGATGATGAAAATGTTTTGATTGCAAAGAAAAGAAATGAATGTCTAATGCCTTATGCTTTAAGTGATGCTTTAAATGAGTTTTAAAATGTCCCTATGAACTCATGCTGTAAATGACGCGAAAAAAGTGTTTTTAAATATCCCTCTGAACTGATGTTTTATGGATGTCATGAAAAATGATGTTTAAGCTCATACTTTTAAATGATGTTCTTCCATGAATAAACTATTAAATGAAAAGGACTGAAAAGAAAGGACTGAAAGGACTGACATGAAAGAAAGAAGGAAAAAACTGAATGAATGAATGTTTTATTGTATGAAAATACGTAACGACCATATGAATGAGAATGGTACCAAAGGAATGGGCAGATTGCAATGTCTGGTAAGTAGTACTAGTAGTGCACCCAGTGCTGTCCCCTGACTGAAAGGGATTCCCAGCCTGTGGCCATAGGCAGAATCCAGGTCCAAAGGAAGACCGCTAATCCTAACATACGGGGTTTAATAGTGTGTACTGACCAAAAAAAGTGAAACATGAAAAGTATGGTTATTTCTTAAACTATTATAATACATGAAAGTATAGTTATTTATTAAAATGTTTATGCATGAAAGTATGACTTATTCCTTAAATTATTATGCATGAAAGCATTGTCAAGATTATCAATTGTTTATATATGCATGTTTCCAAAAGAAAAGATTATGTGATTAATAAGTTAACAGTATGGTGTACTACTTACTGAGTATTTGACTCACTTTTATTTTAAATGTTTTAAACCTCCAGGTAATGACGAAAAAGCTGGGGAGCAAGGCATTACTGCAGAGGGAGAAGGAGAGGCAGACGCTTAGGATCTTCCCTAACTAGAACAATTATGTTTATGGGTGATGGGTTATATTTATGGTCGAACATTCTATTCGACCTTATATGGATGATATGCTATGTTTATGCATAGATGTTTTTATATTGGGAGGGAGTCTCTTCCTAACTAGAACTGTTATGTTTTTATGAACATATGATGGACTCTGAGAGTCTTTTATGGATGAATGTTCGAATAGAATGTCTATCAAGTGTTTCTTTTATTAAATTAGAAATTTAGAGTACACGTATGTCATGGTCATGCTGATCGCATGTTCTAGAAAAAAAAATAGAAGAAATGAATGAAAGAAAATGACAAGTATGTGCGTCGTGATCCCGCTCTTCCCGGGGGCGGGGTTGTGATATAAGTTTTATTTTTGCATAATCTTATTCTTTTGCTTTCATCTCGCAGGAATGAAGAGGCCAGGGAGATCTCCAAGGGGTACACGGTTTCACTTTCAAGGACATCTTGAGGGAGCACTTCTTACCTTTTCTCATTCTCTTCCTTAGTTCTTCTTCCTATTTCCCATTGAGAACAATATGTTATTTAAGTTTGGGAGAAATGAGTTTATGTTTAAGAAAAAAAAAAAAAAATCTTTGTGTTTGGTTTGATGAATAAAAAGCCTATGATAAGAACATGATTGAAATTGATTATAAATTTTATGAAAAATTCTTATTGCTTAAGTCATAGTTGTTAATTCTTTACCTGATCCTGCTTAATTTCAGATTTTCTATATTCAATGAATGCTTATCATGATCATTAATTATTTTGCATATCTAGAGAAACTTTATATGAATATTGTAAATCTTTATCGTATCAACTTACTCTAGAACTTGTCAGATTACATTAAAGGTAAAATCCTAGACAAAATATTACTGGGAAAATGATTAATGCAATCTTTGGACCGATTGAGTCTTTCAAGCTTACCTATTTATTATCTTTATTCCTAGCCACCCCTCTGAGTTTTATTGAATTATATTTACACCTTATATTTTTCTTTCTTGTAAATCTTATATTCCCTATCCTATTTGAGTTTAAACATTGATTTTCTTACCTTTCAAGAGAACTAGATTTACACAAAGTCATTGACTCACAAGAGCATGAAAGGTAAGAGAGGTAGAAGGTCTACAAGTAAAGTTAATTATAGTCATATTATCAAAATCATAAGTTTGGGGTTGTGAAATGTCAACTCATTTACAAAAGCAATCGTAAAGGTATGGTTTATTTCAAAAAAATAAAATAAAATCAGTTTGACCTGCCGAATAGAGGAGTAAAGAGAGAGACCCTTGAAAGTACAATAAACAGAGGTATGTTGAGAGTTTACAAAATTGAGAATAGATGTTTGTGTTAAAAGTACGAATGTTCTATTAAGTGCTCAAACTTTTTTTTTTTTAATAAAAAAATCCTCACTTGCGGCTGAGGAATACCTTCATTACATAACAAGCATAAAAAGAATAATCAACACTCAACATGCCGAAAAAAGGACCTCCTCACAAAAACTTACTTCAAAAAGAAAAGGACATCTTAATGACCTCTCAGATAAGGTAAAGACAATTTATCCGTGCGAATCAAACCTTTAAGAAGTCTAGGCACATGCATAAGAGATCTCCAAACACAAGTTGAACCTCGAGCTCCCATTTTAGCTAAATAATCAGCCGGCACATTTCCTTCTCGATAGACATGAGCAATAACAAAATCCCCAACTTCAAACAATCTCATAGCTTCCTCCCAAAAATCCTCTAAATACCACACTCCACAATGCTTCTTCTGGATCCAAGATACACAAACCAAAGAATCAGACTCAATGTCCACCTAATGGAGACCCAAAGCATGACAATATTTTAAACCTATTAACATCGCCTTCAACTCCACAAGGTTATTAGAACCCACCCTAAGATAGCACGAAAAAGACAACACCATATCACCACGGAAATCCCGAATTACTCCTCTTGTGCCTAACCTCCTTGGGTTGCCGAGACCACACCCATCAATATTCATTTTAAATCTTCCATTCCTAGACTTAACCCAACAAACCATTTTAACCAACACAGATTGAATCGAAATAGCCTGAATATTCAACTCTCTCAACCGCTCCTCATTGGCAAAAGCAGACTTTGTAAATTTAGGCAACTTCGTTTGCACTTTCCGTAGCCACGCACACATAGATCTCCAAAGCTCCTCCATCGAGATACATTTGCCTTCCATCCTTACTTTTCACCTGGATTGCCATAACTTCCGAATAATAACAGAAGGAACAAGACCCATAATAGAACCCACATGGGATTTGGTAGACGCACGTTGAAATCAGAGAAGCACCAGCTCAAACCAGCTTTTATTTGGGTCATAAGGAATGCCCATGATAACAGAAAACCACTTCCATATCCTAGAAGCCAAATCACCTGTAGCCAAGACGTGATTTAAATCCTCATAACTTCCTAGCTCACAACAATTACACTAGGAAGTAATCAGAGTACCAACTCTCCACAATCTATCATCAACACTTAAACTATTATGAAAAGTCTTCCACATTAATACTGAAATTTTTTTTGGTAACGCTTCGTGCCACACCCATTTAGCCCAAGGCATAGCTGGTGCAGTAACCCGAATACATTGCCATGCACTTTTAGTGGAAAAGCCACCATCTTTATTATGTAGACAAACAAGCAAATCTTGACCGGATTTTTGAGCACCCAAAAAACTACAAAACTCCTCCGTTTTTTGTCGTCCCACTAGCCTCTCTAACACTTCAATGTCCCAACCATTCTCAATTCTCAAATCAGCCAATGTCAACTTTGGTTCTCTCACCACAGGAACCAAATTAACAAGAGGACCTTCATTTAGCCAATGATCCCACCAAAAGGAAATATTCCCATCCCGGACTTTCCACTTCGAATTTTCTAACACCGCCGGAATGCACTTCACCACCATCCTCCAAATCTCAAACCCTTTTTGGGGTCTAATAAAGAAACATGTTTATCCCCAATATATTTAGCACGAAAAAATTGTGACCAAAGATTTTGGAGAGAAGTCTGAACCTCATCAAAATCATGAAGGCCAATTCCCCCCTCATGAATCAACTTGCACATTGACTTTCATGCAATCCATTTATTTTTTTCCTTTCCATATTTTTCACCCCAAAAAAATGAGCTTAAGAGCCTAATTAGATTTTGCAAAGTCCCTTTGGGCAATTGAAGAATAGACATAATATATATAGGCATACTAACTAACACATGCTTCAACAAAATCAACTTGCCACCAGTCGAGAGACACTTTGACTTCCACCCCCCAAGTTTCTTTCTCACCCAATTGAAAATAGGATCTAAATGTAAGTTAGTAAGCCTCCCATTGACGATAGGCGCACCAAGATAAGTGAAAGGAAAAGTACCTTCGATAAAATCCGTGAGATTGATAAGCTCCCTCTTCCGCCCTGTTGAGAACTGCTTCGCAAAATATATGGCCATTTTCTCCTTACTGACTTGTTGCCCAGGCCAAGACTCATAAGTGTTCAAACTTAAGTGTTCTTGTTTTGTTTGAATCATATCTTTTCTTTGTAGCTGTCACCCTAGCCTTACAGCTTAATAAAGACCTATTGGTCCATGGTGATAGTTTCTATTCTACATTAGTGAAGAGTGATTTGAAAAGCAAGCCTATGGAGTTTTTAGAGATCCATTATTTATTTACTTGTTTGCATAAAACTATCCGGGGAGCCAATGATAAAGTGAGAATGATAGGTATGCATGAATGTGAGGATGGATAATGTGGCGCAATTGAGTTTTAAATTAACTTTTGGACTTGATTGATCTTGAATGATTCCTTTGAATTATAAACTTTAGGCAATCTTTTGAGTTTTAAAACCGATGCTTGTTTTAATTTTTTTTCCCATTTTCTTTGTTCGAGGGTGAGCAAACCTTAAGTTTGGGGTATTTGATAAGTATGATTTTTATATATTTTTATTACTCTTTTATTTATGAAAAGTGTCAGTTTTCCTTCAATTCAATTGATTTTATTTTATTTATGTATATTTTTCTTTATTTTCTTGGATTTTAAGGAATGAGAAGATTTAGTGTGAAATGAGAGCATTTTAGTACAAAAGAAGAGATTACAGATTCAGACCGAGGAGAGGCGACGAGATCTGAAAAGAGCCGAGGAGATTTAGGCGAGAAGACTCGATGGCGACCAGACTTGGTGACAAGGTTCGGGTGATTAGATTGGACGACCAGTCTAAACAAGCAACTTAAAAGACCAACCCAAACGAAATTTTGGGCAACAACTAACAAAGGATTTGAGAGTAATTTGGATCAAGAAAAAGAGAAAGAAATCAAAGAAAGAATCCACAAGAAGTCCAAGTTCGAAAATGCGCTAGGAAAGAGTCTGGACATACTTTGTTTCGATCATAACTTTCTACTCACATATCTGATTGATGCGATTCTTGATGGGTTAAAAAGATATATTAAAGGGCTACAACTTTCTATCTAATAAAGATTTCTAAATTCTGAATCTTGAAGTACGTACGAGGCTACCAATATAAGTCCTAAAAGTTTGACAATTTTTTAGGTGGGAATCATGAAAACGTTAAGGTTTCTTTTCTACCCTATATAGGCATATTATTAGCACAAAATTGAGAGGGAGTCTTAGTTTTAGAGTCCAATAGTTCAGAGGTTATTCTTTAAGTTTCTTTCAAGGAGGTGGATCTAGAGAGGGAGACAAGAGCTGCATGCTTCATCAATCGACTCCAATGAAGAGCACTAGTTCTATTCTTTTTCCTTTCAGTTTCATTATGAACTAATTTTAATTTCTAAATCTTTGATGTTGTCTAGCCTTGAACATACAATTTATATTCTAAGTTATTTTATTTTCAATATTTTTATGATTGAGTGTTTATTCATTGTTCGTAGTGCTTGAAATTTTCTAGCTAATTATTGTTCGATCTATAGAATCCCAATGAGACTGAGAGGTGATTTGTGATTAAGAGCTATATGATTAAACACCATTAGTTGAGCGAAAGTAGAGATATTTTATCGCAATTAACCTGATTTTCAAGAAAAATCCAAAGAATTTAATGAGTCTTAAATTAGTTAAATTCACATAGAGATATGATAGATTATTAGTTAGAGATATTTTTAATATTATTCTAGGGAAGATATTGAATAGTTGAGGGGTTTTTTTTTATCAACTTGGAATAATTGGAATTCTGTAACAAGGAAGAATACATTGTTACGATTTTGCACAGTTGCAAATATTCTCAGCATAACAAGCAGGTTCTTGACTTGCTCAAGGAAACAGCGCCAGCAAATTGGATGACAAAAAAATTCCCAATATGATCTATACATCAAGAGAGGAATTTTGACAATATATAATCTTAAAAAATCCAAGCACTTCAGATTTTCTACCACAATTTTAAAAATGTTCCAAAATATAAACACACTCATTCCCACAATCAACATTTCCAAGCAGATTAAAAAATGTAAACAAAAAATGGAGGGAAAGAAAATATACCACTCAGATTCGTAGGTGGGGAGCCGGCTAGGAACGAAGATCTAAGGAAGCAGGAAGAGATGTTGGTAACAAAGGTTTCGTTCAGCCACCTCATGAGCTTAATAGCCCGACACCATTGAAGTCTTCTGTGAAATGGGCCAAGCTTTAACCTGAGATCTTGAAGGATTTTGTATCTCAATCGGGCAATGTGTCCTCGATTAGTTTTGAAAATGCGACGTATAATTCTCAATCATCAGAGATTTTGAAGGATTTTGTGAGTGATGGAGAGAGGGAGAGGGAGGGTGCAATGGACCTACTTGTAATCCAATGTATCTTACAAAATCTATTGTAATGTAGTGAGAGTTGGGAATTGTTTGTAATGAGATGAGGGTTGTTGTAAATAAAACAGAGTAATTGTGGAAGAAATATAGTTGCAGGGAATTGTTTGTAATGAGATGAGGGCTGTTGTAAATAAAACAGAGTAATTGGGGAAGAAATATAGTTGCAGGGAAAGTGTTTGATAGAGTCTCGTAGACTCATATTCATTGATAGTGGACAGCTTCGAGGGTTTCCAACGTCCATACACAAATCAATTCACACAAGGTTCCAGAATACCCTTCCTTCCATCTCTTCCCTTTCCTTTATATGAAATTATAAAGCAAAATAACAAACTCTCTAACATACTCCACTACTTCTACACACCCAGACTACTTGACACATGGGAAAGGCTGCTCCTCTTTGCATACTACAATTGTTAAATGCACACTTCACTAACACTAATACTAAACGGCACTGTGCAGATCTTCAGGAACGACGCCATCTCAGTTGGGTTCATAACAATTCCCTCCCCTTAAAAAAGAACCTTGTCCTCTAAGTTTAGAGCATTGATAATATCATGAATAAGTTGGCATGAGAAGCTTCCAAAGCCTTAGGGAAACATGTTTTCACCTACTGTTTGTTCTCTCTCTCTACTTTCAGCAGTAAACTTTGGGTGGTGTTCTTGACATCATTGCAACAACTCTTATTTCGGCCATGGCTTACAAATTGGCATCCATATTTTCTTGACTCTAGATCATACAAGGTGTTGTCACCCACAACATTCTCTAATGCTAAGGTTGCACTAACAAGCTCCCAGAAGAACAAGAGCAACAGGAAGGAATAGAATTGCTTTCCAATCGTGCTAAGAGTAATATTTGCTAATCCCACTTTAAGTGTAGCAGGCCCATTGAACGGAGAGAAAACCCACATTGCAATGTCAGTAAAAGTAGCACCAAAAGTAGGCTTCATGTGAACATAAAGTTTTGTACTTTCCAAGTTTCCATGTTTGACACTCTTTCTTTGATCATCACAAGGCAAGTCCATGCAAAACTCCCCATCATTCACTCCCTCACCTAGTAAATTTGAGCCACTGTCACCAATAGCCTCACCATCCAAAATCTTAGTTCTAAACAACAGTGCTCCATTTGTTAAAAACCATGAAACAGATAATGGCAAGAAGATTTCTTTTAGATGAAAAAATGCGGTGAGTCCATAGTGGGAAATTGGCGCTTGAATCTGCTCACAGGTTGGCATTGTAGCTAAAATAGGATTTAGATTCTTCAAGCATGCAATTTGAAGTTCTTCTCCAACATCCCCGTGGCTACTGCATAAAAATGTACCTATAGGAAGTCCTCTCCCCCACAAAGGACCTTGTCCTCAAGGTTAATAGCAATGGCACAATTGTCACCCACACTCCAAGATAAAAATATTGAAACGTATAGAAGTATAGAGTATAGAGTATAATTTTGAACATACTGCTAGGCAATGCCATAATTTTCCAAGTTCTTCTTACGCGTATCTGATAGAACAAAAATTTTCATAAGGATAGAAGAGACATGTTGCAAGAGCTTAATGGCTCTATAGAGCCGCACTCCATCTTGGCGTTGCACGAATAAATCTGTAACTTTGAGTCATATTCAATGAGTGGACTCTGTTTATAAGTAATCTTGTATCCCAATATTAGCAGATGTGCTAAAAGTTTACCCTCCCCATGCATTATATCTGATGAAAAAAAATCTTGGACCACTTGATCAATTTATAATACCAGATGGCACCATAAACAATAATGGAGAGCCCCCATCCACTCCATCGATACCGTACTTGAGGGAAAGGCTACTCTGACATTTAGCTTTATCAAGGATAAGAGCAAGCAGCAAAAATCTCTTCAATATAACATTCCCAAGAGTTTCATAGTAACCAAGTCTTTATAGGCCTTCTACCATCTTGTTATAGGCATAAGCCTTTGCAAGACCCACATGTGAGAAAAACTGCATTGGAAAACAAGGAATCGCCACCCAATACAATGTACAATACTCACAAATCTCTCTACGGATTCCAGAAAAAATTCCATCATCCCATGCTATTCCTCTATCAAAAGCTGCAAAAAAAAACCTTAAGGGGCAAAACATCAAGCAAGTAAGGAGCAAGGGTCATATCTACTGATTCTTGCAACCCTCTCCTAATTTTCCATTCCCCTCCACCAACGAGTACCAACAAGGTGTAAAAGACCACATGTATCTCAAATTTACCCTCATCATTATAAGCCATGTTCCCCTTCATATCATCCTCTAGGTCTTCTACTTCCGAAGGTTCCCAGATTTTGGCATCCAGTTCAATGTCAATGGACTGAAACTTCTCAGTTACTTCATCAGAGGATTGGCCATGATTTCCAGAAACACCATCTTTCGCTTCTTGACCGTTAGTTGTCTGTATTTCCACATCTCTTGCAATATGCCTATAATTGCCATTATTGCTTTCCTTTGAGTTGCTTTCCATCCTTCTACAACTCTCTTGACCATCATTTATTGTAATTTCTTGTCCATTAAGTCCATTAATCCTGTCATGTGAATTTACATCAACCAAATACTCACTGCAATTAGATACAAAGCTATCACTGCTGTACAATGAAGTATTTGGACTAATCATCGGTTTTTCATGCTGACTCACACCATCCCACTTTATAGATTCTCCCTTATGCTTCTTGCGACAAAATTTACAAGAACCAACACCAGCTAAGTTCTCATCATCGTCGTCAACAAAATGATGATCAGAAGAGTTCACATTTATCTCCTCACCATCAATGTCGTACGCGTCATAGGAGGGCATCTCTCTTGAAATGCTACTTTGAGTTTCATCAATTGCATCCGTCGTTGTTTTCCTTGCTTCAAGAACAACATACCCGTCGTCAAATATCATCGTCCCTATCAACATAACACCATCTTCTAAAACAACGCCTCTGTGTCTCACTTGGTGTTGCTCCAATGGGTAGATCTTTCTCCCATAAGCATATTCGATATTGAGCTTCACATAATAAATAGTGACGGAAGAATAGACTTAGAGTTTTAGGTTTTTCCCGTCGAAGGACTTCACTGTAAGAACCATTTGGCCAGGATCTTGATAGAATTCATCATAGAGTGCACGGTGATAATTCTGGAAACATACTTGAAGTTCTTCATTACTCAACTCCATGGCAAGATCGTTGGCTCTGATACCACTTGTAATGGACCTGCTTGTAATGTAGTGAGAGTTGGGAATTGTTTGTAATGAGATGAGGGCTGTTGTAAATAAAACAGAGTAATTGCGGAAGAAATATAGTTGCAGGGAAAGTGTTTGATAGAGTCTCAGAGACTCATATTCATTGATAGTGGAAAGCTTCGAGGGTTTCCAACGTCCATACACAGATCAATTCACACAAGGTTCCAGAATACCCTTCCTTCCATCTCTTCCCTTCCCTTTATATGAAATTATAAAGCAAAATAACAAACTCTCTAACATACTCGACTACTTCTACACACCCAGACTACTTGACACGTGGGAAAGGTTGCTCCTCTTTGCATACTACAATTGTTAAATGCACACTTCACTAACACTAATACTAAACAACACCATGCAGATCTCTAGGAACGATGTCGTCTCAGTTGGGTTCATAACAGAGGGATGAGAAAGATGGTTGGTTTAGGGTTATCAGGGATAGGGACGACAAAATAAGGGAGAAATCTTGTTTTTCCATGGGGTTCAAACCAGTTTCATTTTCCACCCATTTTTTATTAGTAGTCACTTGGCATGCCAGATAATTTAATTGAGTTTCTCAGTCTTATTTCTCGATACCTGTAGGATTATCCTCTGCAAATATCATGTGGGCATGGGTGATACTTAGGCCACTTTCCCAGTTTACCCTTGGAATTTGTGGATCAATGACCCCCAGGCCATTATCCGCTGTTCCCTTTAAATACCTTTGTCATTCGTCCCTATTTAATCAGACGAAATCAGGAATTTTTGTTGGGTCAGCTGATCTAAATATAAAAGCATATAAGTTTTTGTAGTCTCCATTTATATAAGTGTACGTGCATTATTAAAGATCTATTTAGAAACTTGAAATAAAAAATCAATATTGTAATAACTCAAAGTCGATTAAATAATTAAGAAGCCAACATTATTATACAAATCCATCATAAAAGCACATATAAAGGATACAAATTAAGAAAATAGCAAATAAACTTTGTTGTTGAATTTAAGACTAAATGTTGTAAAGCCCCTATTATATAAATAAGAATAGCCTTAGGATATATGTTGCCTTCACTCTTTATTGTTAACTTGATGGTAGCATCGATGTTAACAAAACCAATCAAAATAAACTAGTTAGTAGAAGACTTGAATGGAAAAGTGTCAATAAATAGGAAAAATGAGATTTTAAATATACCAAATAGTTAATAAAAATGATCGAGAAAATTTATTGCCTATTATTAGATGTGAAAAAATAAATAAAACAATCAATGTGAAAATGTGAGATTTTTTTAATGACCATAAAAGAGGTGCAAGTATGAAAAAAGTATTGAGAAAATAAAAAGAATTTGGAAAACTAAGTAGTAAGAATTTTGAGAATTTTTGGGGGTCCAAATTGTGTTTATATTGAGGACATCATAAAATCGTAGTTCCTCCCCTTCCTATATATGCTATGCACCCAGACACTATAATATATATGACTTTCTCCTGCTTTCCGAGTTAGGAGCCATGCAAAATTCCCTATGGGAAGATGTCAGTATTAGTTGCCTCTTTAATTTGAGCCATCTCCTTCCTCCACTCATAAGCCTTTGTCTTATTATCTTCGTTTCCTAAGACATGCCTTGGCCTCAACATCATCTCAACTTGGCATTTGACAACGTTTACCATCCCTTTCTTCTCATTTTTCTTGCCATTTTCATCTTTATCTTCCAACAGTTTGACGTTGCATCAAAAGATGTCGAAAAGGAAAATGAATATAATTTTTCTTTTTATCTTGCTCTCCTTTTTTGTTGCTGTCAAGCTTCCCCTGGCTCTAACTCTAGAGCAATCCACTTGCGGGAGGAAGATTTTTCGTTTCCACTAACTGATTCTATGGTGGCCTAGCTCTTTTTTCCGGCATCAGTCGTCATTGCATCTCCTTGGCAGTAGGCACTGTCCAACATCAATGAGAATGTTAAATAAGGTTAATTCGAATTACCTCAAGGAGCAAAACTCTCACAATGTCAAATTTTTGTTCGTCTTATAGCCCACGTCACTTTGTTGTTTGCACTTATACGCTTAGGAGGCTACTAGAGTCTCTTAGACTGGACTGCTTTCCTAGACATACTCTGCGAGACCATATCATTTGTAGGCCTAAGAAAATATGCTAAAGTAGCAACATCAAGTTTTCATTTCAGGATATAGTTCCAAGTTCAAGGGCATAGGAATAGATTATTTATTGATCCATTAGGGCTCACATAATAATGGAGCAAGGACCCATCTAATCACTCCCTCATATGGTCATCTATAACACATATAGTATGAAATATATGTTAAGGTGGAACTCCCACTTAATTGGGCTTATCACATTCAAATGCCGAAGGACTCTTAGTCTTGTCACCACAAAGGCGCTCTAACTTTCGTTTCTTAACACAGTCACTCATCTAGTGCATGGCTAAGATCTCACATTCTGTTTTAATCAAGCTTCATGAAGTTGTTCAAATATTTCATATACGACTCTTGAATGTCTCATCTTATCCAAGCTAAGGTGACATTCTTTAAATTTATCCTGAATGCTCCAAAAGCATTAAAATGTTCACTTGCTCGCTTTCCAAGCGTCAAAGTAATCAATTTGTCTCATCTTGCTCGCAATTCAAGCGCCAAGGTGATCATCCATATGAGTAGACTAATCTTTGACTGGTAACATCTTTGTAATATGTGATTTTCATTTAGTATCAATTAATTAATAATATGAAATAAACACAATAATCTCACTGCAATAGATACTAACAGTGTCAAATGTACAATAAAGTCTTAGGTATTCTCAATACAACATATGTTAAATCCGATTAAGTCCCAAACTGCTAATGTGAGTTTAGAAAACATTTCTACTAGTAGCCTTAGTAAGAGCATCCACATTGGCTTCTTCAAATAACATTTCATCTTTAAATTTAACTAATTTTATCAATAGTTGGCCCACATTGAATTAGCCAAACATTTTTCATCTTAAATATTATCTACAATAATTTCATATTTTTCTTCAAAGATGAAAAGCACTGTTTCACCTCCAAATACATTGTTTATTAATTTCGGTCATCTCTCTCCCGCGATTTCTTTCTCTTTCTTCTTCCCTCTTCCTCTCCCGCGTTTCTTCTTCTTTTCTTCCTTCTCTTCTTCCCTATTTCTCTCTCGCACTTCGTTCTCTACTTCTATGTTTTTTCTCTTCTTCTCTTCTTCCCTCTCCCGCGTCTCTTTCTTCTTTCTCTTCTTCTAGTTTTTTTTTTTTTTTCTCTTCTTCCCTCTTTCTCTTCTTCCCCATTTCTCTTCTTTCGCAACCATTCTCTCCGGAAACCATTCTCTCCTGCGACGACACTCTCCAGCATGGCACAACGGCAGCTTTTCAACAACACGACAAGCACACGGTATGATTCGAAACCCTAACCGAAATTTCACTCTTGATTTTTATTGTTTGGGTTTGATTCGAAACCCTAGCCTTGATTCTACTCTTGATTTTATTGTTTGGGTTTGATTTTGTTGATGTTGTTTGAGTTCCCCGAACTGTCGATTGAATTATTTGGAGCGTGGGCTAAGCTTCTTAAATTCCCTTGAAGTTTGAAACATGGTCTTGGGTAGTTTGAAACATGTTTGTAATTATGGTCTCGGGTACTTTCTGAGATCTCGGTTCATTTCATGTTTGTAAAGAAGAGGATACCGAAATTTCACTCTTGATTTTTATTGTTTGGATGCTAAAATACGCAGGATTTTTATTGTTTCCCTTCTCTCCACCATGTATTGTCGGATCATTTGCTGGTCCTTTCTTAGGGAAACAAGTCTCTCTCTCTGCTATGATTGTGTTTGTGTAGCACTGAAACTATAAAAAATCTAAGAAGATGAACAAAAGAAAAAACTAATTTGGAAGATGCAGTATAGAGACCAAGAAAGTGGGATTGAAATAGAGAGATGCTCAAAAGTAAGCACCAAAAAATATTACCAAATAGCTACAATATAGAGTTAAAAACAGAAAGGGAGGAGGAAAAAAGACCCAAAAAAGAGGGAAAATGAAATCTGCCCATTGGATGCAGTCATCTAATCAAAATTCTTTTTGAGGAGCTTAATCTCAACCCATATAGGGAAAGCTAAATGGCATCAATAATGGATTTGCTCTATTGAAAAGGGAAAGTCAAGTATAGTTGAAGTGCATGAAATGACCTTTAAAAAGCTACAATCTAAAAAAAAAAAATGAAAACAAAATATATGGGAAATCCTTTAGGTACAAGGCATCTCGTTTCAGATATAAAATATTAGAACATATTGGAAATCCTTCAGGTTGATATATGGGAAATCCTTCAGGCTGATATAACATATTGGAACATCATTTCAACTCAAAAGCTTAAGCATGTAGTTTCAGATATATTTATGCCATAAAATGATTATATACCCAAATGATTATATACCTCGATAAAATCATCAAATGAGAAAAATAAGTTCGTGAGAATAAATTATCGAGGAGCAAAATAGCACTAGATTCAATTTACTTCCATCTAAACAATAAATGTAGCTAAGCATGCCAGCACAAGTACCACATATTATGTGTTTCAGATTCAATTTCCTCTTTTTTGAAATTATGTGTGAATACTTGAGATTGTGGTTGCTGTTCAGTAGCAATATTTATGACTCTAATCCTTATTTTTTTACAATTATACTTGAATCAAGGATGGACACCACATTTGATGAAGATCCCTTATTTACCACTCTATTGCAAAGTGGTGAACAAGGGAGATCCACAACCGTAATGACTAGTAGCCATGATAATGTTGGACTCCAAGCAACACTATTGGAAGGTGAAAAAAAGCCACCTAGTAAGAAAACACAACGAGGTGTGTCTTTCACCGTAGAGGAGGACAATCTCCTCGTGTCAGCTTGGCTCAATATTAGCATGGATTCTATACGGGGGGCGGATCAAAAATATTCTCAAATGTGGGAGAGAATTAGCAATTATTACAATGAGCATAAAAATACTAGCATGACAAATCGTTCTGGGGGTCATTGACCAATAGATGGTCGGTGATCCAAAAATGCACAAATAAATTTTGTGCTGCTGTGGCTCAAGTAGAATCTTTGCATCCATGTGGTGGGACAGAGTAGGACAAGGTATGAGCTTCTAACTAAATTTCATTCTAAATCTTCTTGCTGAAGTTCTATTCTCACATTCTTGTTACATTCGCATATTTAAATTGAAAGAGCTAAAATCATGTATAGAGAGACTGAGAAGGCCACATACAACATGAAACATTGTTGGTGTCTATTGAGACACCAACCAAAATGGCAACAACACGTGTCTATGTTGTGTACAAGAAGGAAACCACATGGGAAACGCCCTGCTACGACAGAGTCGACTCCACTAGGAGACGATGTGATAGATGACAACGTAAAGGTATTTTTTGAGAGACCTCCAGGCAAGAAGGCTAAGAAAGAAAGGGAAAGAAAAATGAAGGTTGCAGAATCTTACGATTCAGAATTTGTTGAGGCCTTAAATTGCATGACAAATGATAGAGTTGTCTTCATGTTTGAAAGAAGACAAGTGACCAGTAAATTGGATGCTAATAGGTCTCAATTACTAGCGGACAAAAAGAGAAGAAATGATACAGAGAATAGGAAGATCGATATGGAGATAATGAAGATGGATCTTACTGGCATGAATGGAATGCAACGAGAGTATTTCTTGAATCTTCAAATATAGGTTTGAGAAATCTAGGAAGCGATTTTCATCTCCATCTCTATCTTCATCTTTTGAAGATGTGTAGCCTTTTGTTGGTGAAACATTTTGGGATTGTTTTGTATATTGTGATTGTATTCGTTTTGGGGTTGTAGCCCATAATTATTTTGTGACTTTTTGTTATTTTGGATCACAAAAATGGGTGTTTGAGAATGTGGGCAACAACTAGTCATCACACTCTCTAGGATGTTCATAGTTTTATAGGTTGGTTATCACCCTATTCATTACTCTTATTTTGCATTAGTTGTTATCAAAACATTGTATAGCCTTCAAATGATGGCAGCCAATCTTCTTTACATTGAGTGATGATGTTTGTGAGAATGGGCTTGGTTGCATTGATGGATCGATGAAATTGTTTTGATAATATTGATATTGTGTGATGAAATTTTGTTTATTGGATTGTGAGAATGAAAATGAATATAATTGTTGGAAATTATAGATGATTATTGGAGGTTATGAAATAGAATTAATTAAAAAATAAAAATTAATTATAAAAATATAAAAATAATAAATGATAATATTTTATTATTATAGAGAGTGTGATGATTAATCCAATATAGACTTTAAATTTTGAATGATTAGCTAAAAGTGAAAAAGTTACATATTAGTCAAAATTTGAAGAGTAAAATATCCAATCTAATGCCAATGCTCTAAGAGGATCAACTACCATCTTGCTAGTGTAGATATGTTGTAGGATCACCTCACCTCACCTCGCACAACAACATCTCGAATATAGTGAAAACTAATATCTATGTGTTTGGATCTGTCATGGTATTTGGGACACTTGGCATTTGCCAAAGCTACCATACAATCACTGTATATCTTAGGTTTGGCAGGTGGGATGAGACATAAAATTCTCATCTCATCGCATCTAATTATTACAATTTTTTCAAATTCATACACAAAATATAATAAACAATTCAACTTTTTTAAATCTCAAAATAATAATGATATTAAAAAATAATATTTTAAACTTTTATCTAAAAGCAAAAATCTTCATCTCATGATCCAAACCTAATGGCTTCATGCAAGAGTTGTAACCTCTGGGCATTGAAAAAATCTCTTCAACCAAACAACCTCTTGTATAGTTGCTGATCAAGTAATGTACTCTGACTCCATCGTGGACAAAACAATGCATGATTGTTTCTTGCTACATCAAGAAATCCATCGTGGACTCCATAAGACTTCCAATTGCACTTGCATAAAGAACTATAGTCATTTATTTCTTTTCCTTATCATTCCTAGGGCAATTTTCTATACTCAATGTATAACCATTCTCAATTGGAGTGTCTATGGGTTTGGAGTTGTGCATATGAAATCGTTTTAGAATTTTCTTAATCTAACTCTCTTGAGACAAAACCAAGAAGATTCCTAGATTGATATCTTGAAATTTTAACTACCAGCATATAATTTGCTTTACCCATGTCCTTCATCTCAAAAGTAGAGGATAACTACTCTTTTTTTGCGACAATTATCTTCATATCATTTACAGCTAATAAGATGTCATCCACATACAAAGATAAAATGAGAAAACTCTTCCCAGTACATTTGACATACACACAATGGTCTTCTTCTAGCATTTCAAAGCCAATTCAAATAATGGCTTTAAGAAATCTGAAGTACCATTGTCTAGACAATTATTTAAGGTCATAAATGGATCATTTCAACTGGCATTCTTTACGCTCTAGTCCCTCAACCTCAAAACCAACACGTTAATTCATATAGATCTTTTTGTCTAGTTCTCTATTGAGAAATACAATTTTTACATCCATTTGGAAAAGTTCAAAATCTAGATGTGCAACTATAACTAGAATGAGGCGAATAGAAGCAAATCTCACTATATGGGAGAATGTTTCTTCATAATCTATACCCTCTCTTTGGGTATAGCCCTTCACCACAAGTCGGGCCTTATACTAGTCAATTGATTCATCTGATTACTGCTTAATTTTTTAAAACTCATTTGTTTCCGATAGATTTTCTCCCAAGTGGAAGATCAACTAACTCCCAAACTTGTTTTTTTTTTTTTCATAGAACTCATCTCATATCTCATAGTAGCTAGCCACTTGTTTGAAGTGGTGAACTTAGTGCTTCCTCATAAGAAGAAGGCTCATCAAAGTCACATGGAGCACAAATGAAAGCTTCCCCTTCAATCTCTAAACAATGATGAGGACTTGTTCCATGTTTGCTTCTATGTAACTGAGACTTATGAGTCACTTTCTAGTGGTAAACTCTCACTAGGAAGCAAGTCACTCCCATTATCTTTTGCAAATCCAGAATGTCATAATTCTCCACCCTCACCAAAAGATAGTGTAACTCCCTCAAGTTCTTGCTTCACCAATATTGGAAAAATCATTCTCGATAAATGTGACATCATGTGACTTTATTTCAGTCATCCCTATGTTAGGATGTTCACCAAACATTACATAGCCCTTTGAGCTTTCTGAATATCTTATGAAGATATGCTTATTTTCTTTAAGTTTCCCATATTTATGAGAAGTGGTGTGAACATAACCCGTAAAACCCCAAGGCCGTAAATGTTTCAATTTTGGTTTTGCACCATTCCATAATTCATATGGAGTTGAAGGAACAAACTTAGAAGGCACGCAGTTCAAAATGTAGGTAACAGCTAGAAGAGCATCCCCCAAAATGATATTGGCAGGTTAGCTTGTGCCATCATTGATCGAACCATTTCCAATAAACTATCACTATTCCTTTCTGCAGCACCATTTAGTTAAGGTGTGCCAGGAATCACTAATTGCCTGTGTATCTCCTTTTAATCACATAGTCCTAGAAACTCTTTAGGCAAGTACTCTTGACACCGATCAGTTCGTAAAATTTTTAAATTCCTTTATTTTTTATTCTCAACCTCAGCCACAAAGCGCTTGAAGCAGTCTAATGCTTCAAATCAATAGGAGATCAGATAGACATAACTAAAAATTGAGTAATTGTTTATAAAGGTGAGAAAATAAGAGGCATCATGGTGTGCCTTCACATTCATAGGTTCACAAATATCATAATGGTATAGCTTTAAAAGATAAGATGCCCTAGGATCCTTTCCAAAAGGCTTTCTACAGGCCTTACCAACTAAACAAGACTCATACACAGGTAAGCTTACATTAGCAAGAGACCTCAATAGGCCTTCTGTTGCTAGTCTAGTCATTCTATCTTTTCCTATATGGCCTAGTTTAGCATATTATTTCAATGAATTACAAATAATATCATCATCATTTGTAGGCATAAAAGAAAATGAGAAATGATCTAGATCCAACATAAAGAAACTATTTGAAAAAAAACTATATACAAAACACCATCCAAATAAAAGTCTAGCTGAGGGCCATCAAAGTGAAAAGTAAAACCAAGTTCTATCATAGAAATAATTGAAAATAGATTACATTGAACACCAGGTGCAAGGGTGGATTACACTCTCCATGGTCAAGAGCGAGACTGGTTAAAAAAAAAAAAAAAAACTATTCATCGACTTCTTCTTCAACCCAAATTTATGGTTTTTCCAGATTTCAACCACTTTATTTTCAATTGGTAATAACTTACTCATACTAAGTCTGAATTAAGTGTATGGTATGTCAAATTAAAGTTATGAACCTAGATTTCTAACCATATAAAAATTGGTTCAAAGTCACGATCTAAACATGCACTTTAAAATTAGAGTTTCGGGTCAAATTAAAGTTATGAACCTAGATTTCTAACCATATAAAAATTGGTTCAAAGTCACGATCTAAACATGCACTTTAAAATTAGGGTTTCAGATTTCTTCTTCTATATGCAACGAAACTTCACCAAATTTAAGAGTCATGTTTCTGATATTATAAGGAATGTATTCATATAGAGACTTAAACCTTAAACATGTCTAATAAAAAATCTAAAACACAAACAATCATGGCATATCTTTAATTGCATACTTTTAAACTCATTCCAAAACATCAAACAACACGTAATCATATTCATATGAGCGAAAACAAGCAGCATATGCTCTGATGTCAATGCTAAATAAGGTTAATTCGAATTACCTCAAGGAGCAGAATTCCCACAAGGCTGTATCTTTGCTCGTCTTATATGTCATGTCACTTTGTTGTTTGCATCTCTACGTCATTAAGAAAGGCTATTAGAGTCTCTAAAAAATTCTATGCTTCAAGATCAAGAGATCTAGAGGGTTTCTCTAGATAATTGTAGAGAGAGAGAGAGAGAGAGAGGAGAGCTTTTCTTTTGTGCGTACACTTTTTCCACACTCCTTAATTTAATGCACGTATAACTCTTATTTAAAGAGTTTTCACATGGGAGGTTAATTAACTTCCCTAAAGTTAAGTGGTAGTGGTGGGGAGTTAATTAATAACCTCCCCACCCATGTGAACATATCATGGGTCATGGGATACCCACTACCAATAGAGAACAAGAAAGAGGACTTCCTCAAGTTCAAATCAAATTGGTTGAAATTGAAGGACAGATGAATAAGATAGAATCGAAACTAAAGTTACATAAAATTGGTACTAGTGAGTTACAGGCAAGCTTCTTTAGTCATTGAGGTATGGGCTTTTTGTCGTTATATTATTATTTTTTTATTTGGACTTCACTTATATGTGATATGGGCTTTTTGTCCATGTAAGGGTGTATCCTTGTAACACTCCGCTTTCCAAAAAGACATTTTAGAATTTTCGGGAAGCCAGTGTGCTACTACTAAACTTGAACTTAAAAATTTTTCTTTCTAACAATGCGCTAAATGCGAAAGTTTCTATAAATAAAACAAAGTTTAATAAATACTTAAAATCTAAAATAGAGTCTGCGGAAGCACTTATTTAAAAAAATACAGAAGTCTTATGTGCTTATCAAAATAATTTATTTAAACCTTAAATCATAAAAATAATCATAGCATAATCTGTCTAGGTCTCTGCCTCACCTCCCAGAGTCAAGTCATGTCCTATAGTCTTATACTCATAAATGTCATCGCCTGAGGTGGTTTAAAAACATAAAAATATACCAAAAAAATTAGTCGAATACTCGATAAGCAACACATCATATAGTAAACATAATAAACATAAGGTTTCTTAAAAAACGTGCATACTCATAAAATACATACGTAAATAACATGAACATGAACATGAACTTATCATAGGCCGTTACCCACTGTTGACCCCTGTGAGTTAGGGTTAGTGAATCTAAGTAGATTCTGATTCCGCTTATAGCCACGGGTTGTGGAATCCATACATAAGGAAGACGTACTGGGTGCACTACCAGCATATATGACCTAACTATGCAATATGCCCATAACATAAGTACCGTCTTGATATCATAATATAGGTCGTTACATATCTTATCATTCATACTTCATTATAAGCATACTTGCATACTTGTCATATCATAGGTTTCAAAAGAAATCGCATGCATACTTGTCATATCATATCATAGATTTCAAATGAAATCACATTATTTTATAAATGTCGTGATACATGTTTTCTCACATAAAATCATGATTTTTCATAAATATAAACCTTCACATAAAATCATGCATGGCTTTTATAAATTATTTTAATGCATAACTCTCACATAAAATCATGTATTTTTATAAATCTTTTGATGCATAACTCATTTCATAAAATCATGAGTTTTATAAATAATTTAATGCATAATCCTTCATGTAAAATAATGTATTTTCATAATTTTATCATGTCTTGGGTATATAAAAAGGGGCTTCCAATGGAGGGCATACATGCATAATGTAAGGGTATGATCATACTACTTACCTTGCAGCACTAATCCACTATTTTCAGCACGTAATTGGTCGCCTACAAAAATAAATACGTAATTTGCATAAATTTCTAATTAAACATGTGATTTTATATTTCCTAAGCCTAAATTCTTTCTAACACTAAAATATTCTCACATGTTAATCCTAAATAGGCATGGGTATTTTTGGGAAAACAACATAATGAACATGAGCATTTTGGGAAAACAACATATTGGGCATGGGCATTTTGGGAAAGTCTGATATAAAACACAAACATCTTACTGGAGAGGGTGGTGCGATGCTCACCGAGAGAGGAAGAAGGTAACTGTGACGGTGGGTCTGATGGCTGGCCGAGGTTCCCGGTGGCTAGGAGTGGTCGGCGTCATGCTGGGCTAGTCAGTGGTGCGACACAAGAGAGAGAATGAATGAGAGAGAATGGAGAGAGACTTTACGCATCACGCGGCGTGCATGGGGGCTTCAGTCAGTGGCGTTGGACATCATTGGGCGATGGAGGCTTGATCTTCGGCGTCATCTGTTGCTTCTAATGGTGGCGTCGCGGCCCAACTATGGCAAGGCATGGCTCTCAGTGGGGCAACCAGTGCTCTGTTTTGGAAGGGGTTAAAACAGGGGTGCGTTTGGCTATCATGTGTGGGTTGTGGAGTGGAGAGGAACGGTGGTGCGGCAGCACGGAGGTGGTTCTGTCTTCCTTGAGGTGGCATCGGCGTGTTCTATCGTGCGTGGAAATACCCCAGCTGACTGGTTCTCCCGTTCGGGGCTGTTGTGCTGCAAGATGGAGAGGAGTTGACACTTGAAGGGTCGCGTGTGGTGGCTGAGTTTTTGAAGAGGGTGGTGGCGTATGGTGGGGATGAGCAGCAACTAAAAGTGGGTGGCCGTGGTGGTGCTGCAGTTTCGCGTTGGCTGGCATACATGGTCTCTCGGTGGTTTGTTGGGGTTGGTGGTTTCATGGTGGAGAGAAGAGCTATGGTTACGGCTAGTGGTTTCATGGCTTCTGCATGGGATGTCGACTGATCAGGTGCTACGGCGTGGTCTTCATGGGGTTAGGGAGCAAACGTGGTATTGTTGGACAGACGTGAGATGGTTCACCATGCAGTTTGTGGAAGATGGACATGGTATGAGCAGTTTCTATGTGCAGGAGAGAAATACATATGAATATATAGAGGTGATGGTAAAACCTTAGAGAAAGGAAAGGGAAAGACGTGCATGTCATGGAGTTTATAGAGGAACTCAGTTAGAGATTTTATTATGAAGAGGAATCTAGAATGCTAATAGTGTTTGGAGTCTAACACTTGGAAACCTAGAGTAAAAAAAAATAATGGAACTTTAACTCTAGGTTCAAATAAATATAATTTATTCGATAAACTCTTTTATAGGCTTTAACTCATTTATTGAGCCTAATAAAATTATCTATAATTTATCAAATAATAATATTATAGGATCGGGTCGTTACAATCCTCCACATTAGCTTGCAAATAATTTTTTGGTTTTTCAAAATAGTCACCTTCTAAGGAAGTAGCTTAGTAATTTAGTGCATTTCCCATTGTTTGTATACAGTTTTAATATGGACATCAAATTTTAAATTCTGTAGGACATATTTTCGAAAGTAAAAAATTCAGCAAAATAAGTTAATTTTTAAATGGTTTAAGTTATGTTGGCAATAAATTTGCTAGGCCCAAACTTAGAAGTAGCCAATCAGAAAAGAGCCCATCAAAACAGGAGGCTCATTAACCAAACATTCTAACTTGAGTTCCTTCCATCTCACTCTTCCAGCATAAAGGCTTGGAAGAGCAACATTTGGAGGATCATGAAAGTGGAGAAAGGGAGGAAAGGTTAGAGGACAAAGAAAAAAGAAGATGAAAAGCAGTCATCGAAGTGAACTATGACTACACAGGCAAGAAGGGAATAGGGAATATTGCACTATGTAGGCCAAGCTTGCATAAGTATTGTAGAAAGGTGTAGAGTTCCACTTTATAGAAGAATGTTTCTCTTCAAACTCATCTTCCTCAGTAATAAATCCACTCAACCTCATGCAAAAAATCAATGAAACCTTCAGCCTGCAGAGTACCAGAAAAATCCAGTATATCAACTTTAACCCTAGGTCTTTGTGTTGTTCCTCCCGAATATTGTACTCCTGAAATAGTGCAAGACCGTGATATGGAATTTCAAAACTGGAGTCAGAATCATGATCATACATCTGATCCTTCAGGTTTTGCACCTTTAGATGTTGGGTTAATTCTGGTATTTGCTTATGCAAATCTACAATCATCACGTCCTGTAAGTTATGATCATAGTGAAGGGCTTCCTCAGTCGGAACCTGCCTAGACCGACCATGACCTGTACCACCAGTCACGAAAGCTGATGACAGATAAACCAAGAAAACAATAAAGCTCAGATGCCAACTGATGCCAAACAGAATAAAAATTATCCTAAAGGCTATTTAATCAACAAAACCTAGGGATTGAGATTGAGAAAAGATGCAAAATAGAGAAAAAAAAAACTCTAAAATATATTCATTAATGATAAAATTCGAAATTAATAAATGATGCCTACAAGTTGGGCATAAATAGCTGCAAAATTTAAAATTATGAAAAATTTTCCAAGAAAAGAAATTCCATATTATTGCATGAAAATTAACAATATAAGTAAAGAAAAATCCTACCAAAACTTTGGCTAAAATCGATATCAGAATCACTTCCAAAACTTGGAATGAAATATTTTCTAAAAATACGAAAGTGAACATAAATTGAAGATTTGGGAAAAGAAAAACAATTGATGTTACCTGTAACGCCCCAATTGAATACTTAAACCACATGACATATACTCTAAAAGGACTAATGAATGATACAATTGGAGCCCTATTGAAACCTCATAAAGAGCTAGAACTTCTCCTTCCCAAGCAATTTGGGATCCCTTACACCACCGACCTTTATCACTATCATATGGGATATCACAATCTACCCCTCTTAAATTCTCGACATCCTCGTCAGGCCAGTTCGTCATAGGTGGCACAACTTAAGTATCACATTTTTGTTTGGGATAGGCTCTGACATGATTTGTAACGCTCCAATGGAAGATCTAAACCACATGGTGTATACTCTAAAAAAACTAGTCAATGATAAAATTAGAGCCCCATTGGAACCTTATAAAGAGTAAGAACTTTCTTTCTCAAGCAATGTGGGATCTTATACACTACCTACCCTTATTCTTATCATATATGGTATCACATTACCCCAATCCAACGAAGATCCTTGTTTGCATTCAAAACCCACCTTAACTCATCTCAACTCATCTCATCTTATCATTATAACTTTATCAAATTTTCACACAAAATATAATAAACAATTCAACTTTTTCAAATCCTAAAATAACTTTTCCAAATTTTCACACAAAATATAATAAATAATTCAATTTTTATTCTATTATTCACAAATCATCTCAACCCATCTCTAAATCCAAACCACAGCTTTTCTTGTCATGTTTGAGCAAATTCACCTTTTTAAGGTAGTTCAGCACAATGAAGATAAAATCTAGACCTCGTTGCCCCATATCAGCTTGGGTGTGCATCCCTTTTGCTTGACACTCATTTACCATTTACCATTTACCATTTACCACCAAGGTTAGGGAGCACCCACTCCACCAAAATTCAAAGTCTCGCAAATGGAGGCATTTGACAGGACAAAGGATTTGAAAGAGAATGAGAAAATAGTTTGGTCAAAGATACTAAACTAGGTCTTGTATTACACTTATATAGATTAGTACATTACAATTGAAAATGAAATTTAAAATCTTGGTATTTGTATATGATTCTCTATACTACAAATGGAAATAATACATTTGCTAAATTACTAAACTTTGGCCACAATTAGTAGGATTCTTAGTTGACTTCCTATGATGTGTTGAGCTAGATATGGCTAGTGAATCATCTTCTTTAACATTCCCTAGCAAGCTAAGGGGGATAGGACAAACCTGAATGTTGTTCTTGAGGACTGAGTATTAAGCAGAGGACAAGACTTTTGTGAAGATGTCAGCCACTTGGTCTTGAGTGGAGATGAACTTGATGAGGATATCACCATTCATAACCTTTTCTCGAATAAAATGGTAATAAACGTCAATATGTTTGGTTCTTGCATGGAAGATAGGGTTGGAAGCCAAGTCTAGAGCACTAACATTGCCACACCACAACATGAGAGCTTGAAGAAGAGGAATATGTTACTCTTCGAAAAGCGTGTGTAACCAAAAACATTTAGTTGTGGTGTATGCCATGGCTTTGTACTAAATTTAGTGCTTGACCGAGAGACCATGGCTTCCTTCTTGGCACTCTATGAGACTCGAAAATCCCAAGGAACACTCCAAAACCTAAGGTGGAGTGACTGTCATCTGAGTTCTCAACTCAGTCTAAATGCAAAAGGCTTGAAGATTCAAGTGAGACATGGAATAGAACAAGCCATGGTCAATTGTGTGCTTGGGATAGTTCAGGCCACCAATGTGTTGTAGTAGGAGAGTGCATATGTTGACACTATTTGTTGACAACAAAGGTGATTTCAGGACATGTTAATGTGCAGTACGGCAATGAACCAACAACTTGTTAATGTGCAGGACGTGTTAATGAGCTGCAAGGGGAGGAAGCTGGTTTGGCTCAAAGCATTTGAGAACAATGAAGTATGTCCAAAATATATTTGGCTTGGCAAAGGTTAAGACCATTTGAGCTGCAAACTACTTTGATGCTGAGAAAATAACCAAAATGGTCTAAGTAATTGATAGGGAATTTCTATTGTAATTGAGTCACAAAAGATGTAATGGTAGAGAGATAGTCCTAGTGATGATAATATCATCAACATAAATGACTAAAAAAATATTGGTGTTGCCTTGAATAAAGATAAAAAGAGAGGAATCCACCAAAAAGGCCTTGAACTTGAGAGTTAGTAGAGTTGAAGATAAGCAAAAGAACCAAGCTTGAGAAGCTTGTTTAAGACCATAGATGGCCTTGTTGAGGTGGCAAACGAAATCTGGATAAAGTGGATCTATAAAACCTTGAGGCTACTTCATATACACTTCTTTCATAGGATTTCCAAGGCATTAGATACATCAAGTTGATGGATGGGCCACTGAAAATGGACTACAAGGGACAAAATGACATGAATGGTAGAGGTTTTGATAAGGGGTTGAAACTTTCTATTTAGTAATTCGTGGGCAACTCATACTAAAATGAGAAATCTATCCCAGGTTTTTATCAAATTCCTGAGCAATAAGGTATGCCTTGAACCTATCAACTAAACCATCTAGCCTTTGTTTAATATTGTAAATCCACTTATTGCGTATGACATTATGATGTGGAGGTTGTGGACACAAATTCCGGGTTGCAGTGGAAGTAAGTGTTATGCTGCATATTCAGCTGACATAGTATCTTTGAACCGTGGATCGGCAAAGGTTTTGGTGAAGCAAGTGGGCCAGGCTGACTCATCTACCTGTGGTGGAGTAGAGTTCAAGCTTGAGGATAGAGGAAAAGTTGAAGTGGTTGGGGATGACTCTAGAGGTGGTATTGCTACACTAGTAACTATAGAAATATCAGAAGTAGAGAAAGAGACATCATATGAGGAAGAAGGTAAACTTACAGTGATGGAGAAAGAACTTTTAGATGAAGCACTGATCTTGGAGGGAAAGTGTGAAGTGGCATGCTCTTTTGCTAGAAAAGTTCTTTCATAAAAAAATGACATGTCTCGAGACATACACTTTGTTGGTAAAGAGATAAAGACAACGATAGCCTTCATAAGTGTAACCTAGAAAAACACAAATTTTGGACCTATATTCAAATTTATTTAAGGTGTATGGTCAAAGCAAGGGTATGCACTTGTAGCCAAAAACTCGAAGGCTTGAATAACTAGGTGTTTTCTAAAATAGTTTCTCATATGGGGAGAGATGCTCAAGGACAATAGAGGGCTATCAATTGATGATATAAATGGTGATCAAGGACAATAACTGGTCTCTCTCTGTCCAATCTTTGTAAAGAGACCAGAATATGCAAGTAAGGTGAGACTAGTCTCAAGCATATGTCTAAACTTTCTCTCGGCTAGGTACAACCAGCATTTGGAAGTTGACAAGGACATCAAAGGTGTTAGCCTTTGACTATATAGGGTAGAACTAGGTATACCTAGAGAAATCATCAACAAATATAATGTAATATTTGCAACCACCAATGGAGGTCCATATGTTAATGTGTATGTGTGATGCCTTCAAGTCCCAATTGGGATTTAACAAAGTTTGAAGTGTTGGGACATGTAACACAAGGTTATATACTCTCATTTACGACAATTAAAGATGAAATACACCTAGCATGTACCTAACAATATGCAATATTCATAATGTTTTTTCTTCGAACAATACTATGTACCAAATATAACATATCCCAAAATAACATAGGCGTACTTCATAATCACAACATAAAGAATATCCAAAATTTACAATACTTTTCCAAAAGATCTATAAATCTATAACAACATAAGTAATGGAGATAGAGCTACATAATTACTATCTAAAAATAAAACTATTCTAATAGATTCTTGAGCTACCCATGCAGCTATGCTATAATGTCCAAATAGCGTATAAGAAATGGATAACCATGATTATCAGTTCTTCGTCATTCCTTCACAGCCTAGTTAGCCTCATCCAAACCTCCGGGCGCTAGTTCTCGATGTCCATACACATTTTCTACCCTTTTAGGGGAAAAGAGAGGGAATTATACCATACACCAGGGCCGAAATGTCGCGTTGGTTGCTGTCGGCAAGATCTCATGGCTTCAAAAGCCATTAGTTGGGCAGTGACTGCCCCTTGGTGGTCACTAATGTGACCTAAAATAAGGGGTTGTTTTGGAGGGAGCTAGAGCTAGGGTTTCTTGAGTGTAGCATGGTGATGGAGCTTGGGGTGGCATGAGGTGGCTGAGCAGTGGTGGTGGTGGGTGGTCGTGGGAGAGATTGATGGTGGTGGCAGGGGTTAAGGGAGGCATTGGGCTCACAGCAAAGTGGGAAGGAGGGATTTAGGCAGGGAGAACTGAGAAGGGTGGTCGTGGGTGGCCATGGTCATGGCTGGAAGCTACGCACAACTATAAAGAAGCCGCAACAGTGAGAAAAATAGAGGAGAGGGAGGATAGGCAATCGTAGAGGGCTGGGTGTGCATCGGTGGACCTAGGGTGGGAGGTGGTGGTCGAGGCGATTGCTTGTGGCTCACGGAGCTGGTGGAGTCGCAGCGACGGTAGGAAGAGAAGGGCTGAGCCTATGGGTGAGGAAACAGAGAAGAGAGAGAGGGGGGGCTTCGAGTTGGGCATGGAGGAGCAGGGGGAGGCTCCAGACGAAGGCTGGCGGCCTCGATGAGGCAAAGTGGTGGCAACAGTAGGGAACCCGAGAGAGAGGAGGACCAGATTTAAGGAGGAAGAGAGAGAGAGAGATGCGTAGGGGCTGGGGGAGGAGGAAGGGGTGGCCAGGGAGGAGGTCATCGTTGGCGATGGATTGTAATGGCAGCCCAGCTGGGCTACGGTAGCGCTAGGAGGGTGAGGGAATAAGAGGATTTGGGGGGAGAGGGGTGTGGCTGGAGGGAGGAGAGGAGAGAGAGGGAAGAGGGAAACTCCAGGGGCGGGGGGGGGGGGGGGGGGGAATTAGGGTTTTGGTATTTAATCCCAACCCTTCATCTAGGTGTCCCCAAATTGATCTAACATTTGGAAATAAACACTAAAAATAAACAAACTAGAAATAGGAATTAAAATAGAAATACCATAGGATTAATTTAAAATCCAACTTTGATTCTAAACATATAATCTTTCATCATAAAATAAAATGATAAAGTTTACTAAATATTTTTAAGAGAAATAAAATCATCTAAATAAGTAGAGTTTTTAATATAAAATAAAATGATGAATATTAAATAATATTCTCAAAGAAATAAAATCATTTAAATAAAATGATTTTCTAAAACTATATTTTTTTCAAGACTCCAGAAATGGGTGGTTGGTCACATGGCTTGACATGGCATGTAGCATATAATTATGAACTTGCAATAAATAACTTGGCATGGAATATTAAACAATTAATAATAAACATAAATGATAGGAATATGACAATAATAAGCTTACCATCGTACATACATGAATACACTGAGACGTAAGTTAGCAGCTAACTTACATTAATTAAGCATGATGTAAAAGTAGCGCACATTAACGCGAACTGAAATGAGATATTTCTAAGGGTTAGAAACTTCCCACTAAATACTTGGAAACATAAAATTCACTTATTTATGGCAAAATTTCCTTTTTACCCATCTATTTGTGAGAAATGACTTTTACCCCCAAATTAAGGATTTCAAATACGAAACTCCAAATACTAAGTCCAAAAATGCAATTAAAAAGATTTAATACAAAGTGCAACTACACAAACCAAGCATTGGTTGAATCATACAAAGGGTTAAAATCTTGATTTTTGTTGCAATTCTTTCAAACCTCAAATCATATACTTAAACCAGATTCTTGCCATATTAGAAGTCATATCTTAGGTTCTTATATCATACCAAGACATCAAAAATAATCATATCACAAAAATCTAAATTACTAATGTCAAGAAAAGTGCCAAAAACACTAATTAGACAAATAGAACGACTCCTTGATTTACTTGGTCTATCACCTTTCCAATAAACTTCAAGAATTCCAAAATTCTATAAAATCACTCTTAACATGTGTAATTCAAACCTAAGTGATAAACCTGCTTGAACATCAATAAAAAAAACATAAAAATCATCATCAACTCAATCATCATGTTTACTAAGTCTAAACCGAGTAACACATGTTCTTAACTTAGATCAATCATACTAAATCTGAAACTTTTATGAAGTAAACCTTAAATAAATAAAATTATATACTTCTTAATCAAGTCTTAAATATGATCCTAGCATTAAGCCTAAAATCACATGGCAAAATGTCTCATAAAAGCATCAAGCAACCCAAGAGCCTCAATATTGAACCATAGCCGAACCTTTTTCATGCAAGTCGTGCTTTCAAAAATTATCTAATCCCTACCTCTTCAAAACAAGACTCTTGACATTTAAGTGAAAGTGTTAAGAACAACATATAAGAGTTTCATAGCCATTGGACTAGGTTTTAAGAACCAACTATTATCATAACTTAAAAACAAAAACTATTTTGTGTGTTCCAGTTTTATCACCAAATAAAATATATATAAATTTTAAATCAAAATGCATGGTTGGGATTAACTCATGACATGTATTACCAAACTTTGGATCATCTAAACTATCACCCCATATGACCTTTGTGTATTCAAACTCACTTTTCACCAATTTATACTCTAGGAGAAATCATATTAAATACATCAATAGAAACTAAAATCAAAGGGAAACAATTCATATTGATGAAGTTTTGTGAGACTCTAATTACAAAAGCTTTGAAACATTTGAGCAAGATCGGCCTAAAACTCCAACTCGAGTTCTCTTTAAAAAAGTGAATGAAAAGTGACCAAAAGGTGAAGACCAAGCCATGGACAACTTATATAGGATTAGAGGGCTAAGGGAGTATGTAAGGATAACCCTTTGATGGAGGTTTAATGAGCCAAAACTAGGGGAAAAACCATGGGCAGGACAACTCATGGTATTGGCTGGAAGCTGTCGCCTGATGGGGGTCTTGGCGTGGCGATTTGGCCTCCCATAAACTACTATTTGGGCTCCCATAAACTACTATTTGGGCTAACAACGGATGCCATGGTATACCTATGGAATTAGGGGGAACCTTCTTCAAGAAGCCATGCTTGGGTGGTGATTTTCTATGGGTAATGAGTTTTAATCGATTGGGCCTCACTTTGGGGATATAGAGAATATTTGGTTAGAGTTTCGGTTTCTAACAAGCCTAAATTAAACTTTTATTAGCTCAATGAAATTACTAAGATATAAAAGAATAAATGACCATGTAATGACATGAATTTGAGTGGCTAACAGCATGTAAAAGTGACTTAATCAAGTGATTAGTCATTAAGCTAAAATAGGCCAAAAATATGTTCTGGGGAAATCATTTAGGGTTTTAGCTTCCACCATGATTTTGGGGTTTCAATTGGATCTCAATAGTTTGGGGTTTCACTAAGGTTGAAGCCATCTTTGGTTTGCAACAAAGTGTGTAGCTGGATAGAATAGTGTTTGGCTTAAGTGGCATGATCACAATTGTTTATTTTCCTTCATTTCCTTCACATTTTCACATTTTCATCTTATGGTTCATTTTAGTGCCAAGTGTCGTATACCATTCACCAAGTGTGACTAACATCTTGCCAAGGGTCCACTAAAACTCCTTAAGACTAATTTTGGGTGATTCACACTGTGATATAACCATCGACTGAACTAGGTGTCACATGGTATTATCTCGAGTGTTACTATTCACTACGAAAAATACGATATTAAACATTGCATCTTAAAATCCTAAATAATCATAGGAATCTATTGGTGCAATTTGTTTCGCTAAATTTGATTCCTAAGTGCCTCAATTAAATCAAAAGGCATTTTCAACAATTTTCATTGGAAAAATGAAAAAAAGTATTATTGCACTGTGAAATCCTAAATATTCATCTAAGAGTAATGGTGCAAACCGCTTCTTAATCTCATACTCATAACTACCTCAAATAAATAAAATTGTACTTTTATCACCATAGTAGCTAGAAAACTAACAGTGCTGACAAACTAAAACCTAAGTGGTCGCTCAATTCATGAAACTTTTCTGGGATCTCACGGTGCTCCTAATGTCTAAAGAAATTTACCAACTGAATTTATGGTAGGTTGTTACAGTACGAGTTCAAGTGGAAGAAGTAAAACTCAAGAAGATGCAGTAAAGGGTAATTTCTTGCTTTTCCCCAGTTGACATGAATCACAAAAGAAATCTTTAGAGTGCATACTAGAAAAAATAAGCAATTTTTGCTCTTTTATTAATTTCGAAAAAGTACATGAGAGAAATAACTAAGGTGAGAGTGCCATATAGGAATAGTAGTATTAAGTCCTAAGAAAGCAATACAGACTTGTTGATTTTTATTGGAGGGTCATTGCAGATGTAGCGAATACAACTCATTTTCAACCTTGCCTTCCAAGATAGTTGCCTTTGTCCTAATGTCCTTCACAATCAGAAAGGTGGAAGTTAGTAAAAAATAGCAATCATTATCTTAGCAGAATTCTTTAATAAAGACAAGATTGGTTAAAGCTTTAGGAAAATGTAAAATATCTTTGAGAAGAAATTGAGACTTAGAGGAAGAAAAATGCTTCAAGCCTTTAACCAGAGTTTTGCATATTAAGGCCAGCCCCATCTGTGACCAACCGCTCATTTTTGTCTCTATTGGTCATGAGTCTTGCCTTTACGTCTTAAATCTCAAATTTGAGATTTAAATTTAGTAGATGATTTTAAATGGAGCACAGTGTTTTAAAGTCTGCGAAATATTTTAAATGTCCTAAACTATTTTAAATGGGGTATTTTTTGTATTATTGAAACAACCTCATATTTTCAAGAAAGCCTTTTTATATTGTGAAGCCTAAAAAATGATATAGTTTTAGAAAATGATCCAGGGATCTTAAAGCGTTTTTAAATAATACTCTTAGTTCTTTAACAGTATTATTTAATATTCATTGTTTCATCTTATGTTAAAAACTCTATTTATTTAGATGTTTTTGTTTCTCTTAGAAATATTTATAAAAATCATCATTTTTTCTTTTGTGATGAAAATTATTAATTTTTAATAAAACAAAGTTTGAGTTTTATTTATCCCCATTGTATTTCTATTTGTTTTTCTATTACTTAGTTATTTTTTAAGTGTTTAAATCTCCACCGTCAGGTCTAGGTTAGAGACCCCTAGATGAAGAGTTGGGATTAAAACCCAAAAACCCTAACTGTTCCCCCTCACTTTCCCTCTTCCCTCTCTCTCCTCCCCTCCCAACAGTCGTCACCCTCCCCCAGCCCTATCTCTCTTTTCCAGTGCTACCCACAGCAGCCATCTTAGCCCAGCTGCGCCACAACATCAGCACCTCCTTGCCGGCCACCACTTCCTCCTTCCCCAACTCCGCATCTCCCCTGATCCTCTCTCTTCCTCCCGAGCCTTAGCCCCTGAGTACCACTCTCTTGGTTTACCAGCTGGTCGCCACTACAAGGGATGCTAAAAGCCACCAGCATAGCCACCCACGCAGCAAGGATGCCACCCTCCCCTATACCCACCATCGTGTGCTCGAGGCCTCTCTCTAGCACTCCCTCTCTGCTCCTCTCAGGCCTAGCCCCTTTCTCCTCTCAGCGCTGTCGCGATGCCACTAGCACCACCATGGGCCACCACTCCACGCCAGGCAACCACTGCACACCTAGCCCCTTTCCCCTCTTGGATCCACACCTCTCTCCCTCTCCTTTGTTTCTCTCTCCACAGCCTCTCTGTCACCGTGCACCTCCTCCAGTCACAGCCTCAACCACCCACGACACCCCTATCACCAGCCCCTACTCCCTAGGCTACCAGTGTCCGTCCTAACCTCTCCATTGCAGGACCTTCTACTCAGCTTCTCCTCCACCCCATGACCTTTCCACCACCACCCAAGACCAACACTACCTCAGGCACCTCACCTGCCCCAAGCTCCACCACCATGCCCCACTAAACTGTGTGAGAAACCCTAGCTCCAGCCACCCAAATAGCCCTATTTTATTGTTATGATAGTGATCACTAGGGATAATTACTGCCCAAACCAGTGGCTTTTGACCCCACGAGACCTTGATGGACCACAAGCAATGCAACAAGTTAGCCCCAACGCATGGTATAATTCCTAATCCCTTTCCTCGATAGTTATTTTATTGTGACACTTGATTGGTATTGTGGATTGTGCTGTTGTTTTGAATCATGAACTGTGTGTTGTTGTTGTGATGTGTTGTGTGACGTGTTATGAAGAACGGAATGGTTGCGTAGTTGTGAAATGTTTTTTGGACGGTGATGTGAAATGTTGGAAACTGCGAATGGTGCTCTATGGAGTAGTTTGTATTTTGTCTGTGCGCAATGTGAAGTGACGGGTGCTATTGTGTAATTGTGTTGTGGCTGCAAGTAGTGTGACGTGGCGGAGTTGTGTAGTTGTGATGTAATGGTGGTATGGCATGATGTTGCCAAGTGTTGGAGATTAAATATAGAGTTGTGCTATGAGAAGAATGGGATGATTGAGTAGTTGTGTAGTGGTCGGTTGCCATGTGAAGTGATGGGATCGCAATGCAGTTTGGAAGTGGTTGGGACTTGTGTAAAGTGTTGGGATAGTTGTGTAGTTTGTGAAGCGGCATGATGTCAACTAAAGTGTTGGGATTGTGAAGGCTGGGGAAAACTATGAAGCGAATGATTGTATGGGTTTGATTTGGATGTTAGTGTCGGTGTATGAAGCTTGTTTACACAATCGGACATTTAGTGAATTATATATTGATCTGAGGTGACAAAAGGATATGATACATGTGTAAATTGGTTGAACGCATGTGGCAGACAGATTCCCATATGTAATGGATAATCTATCTTAAGCATGAGTACACAATATTTAAGCCTCAAGGTTGCTTAAAGTTGTGTATTATGCATGGTTAAGATTACGATGAAGTGTTGGTTGTCGCGTATGAATGAAGAAATGCATGTGTCTATTGACTAGGGTTGAAATATATTTGGTCAGTTCAAGTTATGCATCGGGATGGAGGTTTGGTAAGAAGAGTATGATGAAGATGATAGTGTATCTTAACTTTAAAGTGAATCATGGAGGTTCACTTTAAAGGATAAGCACTCGAAGTATAATGATATGTGTTGGAAAGGTGACCTACAGTGGGTTCCAAGCTATTGGGTTTGAGAATTTGGAAAAGTGATAAAGAAAAGCATAAATGATGGAATTGGATAGTAGAGTGTGTCTAAGTGAAGGAAGCCCTACTGAAGAGAAGTTTATGTATTTTCTAAGTTTAGTTACTTATTCACTTGAAAAGGAAATGATGTCAAGGTTATGTATGCATGTAAGTTGTCATCTGATACACACATGAATGTACTGCATAAAATGAGAATGGCATGGAGTCTAGGTAAGCATTATGTTCATACTCTTATAGAGTTTTCTAGATGATATGAAATGAAAAAAAATATGTTTCTCTTTATGATGCTTTATGAAGGAAATGAAATGATATTTTATGAAAGTATACTAAGTATTAATAGTAAAAAGTGTACGTATGTAATGACCTTATTTGGCAGCCCCTATTCATGTACCTAAAGTAATAGTTGTATGCATGTGAATAGATGTTATATGTAGTAGTAATCAATGTTTTGAATACCGTACCGGATAGCGTACCGGTTAAGGCACTGGAACGAAATATTTCGGTACCGGTACCGTTTCGAGATAGCGTTTCGGAATAACGTTTCGGGATAGTCGATCTATAAATAAATTATATATATAAGTATATATAAAAATTATATTCTAAAATAATAGTCTATATATAAATAAATTATATACAAATACATATATATAAATTATAAATAGTCTAGTCTAAATTGAGGGTTAAAAAATAAGTTTGTAGTTTGAAAAAACGAAAAAATGAAAAAAAAAAAAAAAAACACAGGCCGAAATATCGGCCGGTACAGGCCGAAATTGAGGCCGGTATGACTGGTACCGGCCGGTACGGCTGGTATTTTGGCCGGTACGGAACAGGTATAGTACCTGTACCGGCCGGACGGCCGAAACGAAAAATTTCGGCCGTACCGGCCGGTACGGTACAAAATTTAAAACTTTGGTAGTAATAGTCATATGCATGTGAATGGATGTTATATGTAGTATCTATTATCTTTATTTTTCATGAAATAAAATGTTGAGGTTTATGCTTGATGTTTAGAAATGATGTTTAAATGATGCGATGAAAATGTATTTAAATGACATTATGAAAAGATATTTAAATGAAGCTATGAAATCAATTTTAAGTGATGCTATGAAAGGATGTTTAAGAGATGCTATGAAATGATGTTTAAATGAAGATGTTTACGCTTATGCTTATAAATGATGTTTATGAAATGAAATTGATTGATAACTAAAATGAATGAAAAGGAAATGATTGAAATGAATGAATGAAAGGAAAGGAAAGGACTGAAATGAATGAATGTTTTAATGTATAAAAATAATAACGGTCATGACTGAATGAATGAATGATGGTACCAATGGACTGGGTAGATTGTAATGTAGGATAAGTAGTATTAGTAGTGCACCCAGTGCTGCCTCTGACTGAAAGTGATATGAACCCGCAGGAATGGAATCCCTTGAACCCATAATTAATTTGAAAACTCACCCAAGAAAGTCAAAATCAAGTCAATGGATGGAGAATCTAGACCCGTTGAGAACTCGTTTTAAGAACCTAGATTATATTAAAATCTAGACCTATTGAAAAACCTATCTGAAGAACCTAGATTACAAAGAGGAACGCTACAAACGTTATGACTTACCTTTGATAACTTCAAAAGTTCAATAAAGAATAAGAGGAGTAAACTTAACTCACAATGAAAATTCAATACTGTCTAAAAAAACTTGTGTTGGATGGCTACAAGATATTTAAATACCTAGACCCCAATTAACCTTAGGCCAAAACAAAGCCCCTTCTAACCAAAATTCCCCTGGATGAATAGTGTTGCGGCTATAGTAACTTCTTGAAACCTTAGTTCAACCAAATAAAAATATGTGGGCCAAGCATCCTCAAGCCCGATTATTCTAGACTAATTCCTATGACTAATAAAATAAATTTTTTAAACGATTTAAACAAATTGAAAGCATTCAATAACAATAGGACCAAACAATAACTCTAAGTCATGTCTTCCACAGCTTGTATCAAGTGGATCAAAATTGGTTCTCCTTCTTCCAAGCTCATCTTGAGTGTTGGGCTCTTGCTTGCTTCATCCCATGTGGATTGCTCAAATCCTTGCATTGCTTCCTTGATCTACTTGGCTCTTGATCTTGTAATTGGCCTATCTGGAACTTGCAAATGATCTTTAAGACTAGGTCCATCTTGGTTCCTATCATTTCCCCTCTCCTCAAACTTTGAATCTTCACCTACATCGAAAGGAGAAAAATCATAAATATTGAAAGTAGTAGAAACATTATACTAACCTAGAAGGTCCATTTTATATGCATTGTCATTAATTTTCTCAAGAATTTGAAAAGATCCATCTCCTCGAGGATGCAACTTAGTCTTTCTATGGGCTGAGAATCTTTCTTTGCGCATGTGAACCGAAACCCAATCTCCTGGTTCAAAGATGACACACCTTTGCCCTTTCTTGGCTTGGGAAGCAACCATTTCATTCTTCTGGGCAATTTGAAGCCGTACACTCTCACGAAATGGCTTCACCAACTCCGTCTTCTTTTGTCAACCAAGCTACTCCTACCATCAACAGGTAAATGCATCAAATCTAAAGGATTAAGTGGATTAAAACCATAAACAATTTCAAAATGAGAATATGAAGTAGTAGTATGTATGGTCCTATTATATGCAAACTCTATAAATGGAAAACAATCCTCCCAAGTTTTGAAATTCTTACGAACAACAGTGCGTAAAAGCTGAGTTAAAGTCCTGTTAACTACTTCAGTCTGACCATCAGTTTGCGGATGATAAGTAGTGGAAAATAAGAGCTTAGTACCCAATTTCTCCCACAATACCTTCCAAAAGTAGTCAAGGAATTTAACATCCCTATCAGAAACAATACTCCTAGGTACACCATGGAGTCGCACTATCTCCCTGAAAAACAAGTCAGTTATGTTTGTGGCATCATCTATTTTATGGCATGTAATGAAATGTGTCATCTTACTAAATCTATCCACAACCTCAAAAATAGAATCTCTACCCCTTGTTGTCCTAGGCAATCCTTAACAAAATCCATAAATATGTCTACATATGGCTCACTAGGAACGGGTAAGAGTGTATACAACCTATGTGGCAAAACCTTAGATTATGCCTTTCTACATGTACCTGCCACAAATGCGATTGTTTTCTCTCTTCATTTTAGGCCAAAAGAAATGTTCATGTAAAATATCTAAAATTTTCTTGACACCAAAATGTCTCATTAATCTACCACCATGTGCCTCACACACCAATAACTCACGCATAGAACAACTTGGCACACAAAGTTTACTTTCTTTAAACAAATAACCATCATACTGGTAAAACTTACCAAATGCCGCCTTATCACATGAAATATACACATTAGAAAAGTCAGCATCATCAGCAACATGTCTTTCACATATTCAAATCCAAGCATTTTAGCACTCATAGAAGTAAGAAGTACATAGCTCCGAGATAGAACATCAGCAACAATGTTCTCCCTACCTTGCTTGTAACGGATAAAATATGGAAAGGTCTCAATGTATTCCATCCATCTAGCATGCCTTTTATTCAACTTACCTTGACCCTTGAGATGCTTCAATGATTCATGATCGGTGTGGATCACAAATTCCTTAGGCCACAGGTAGTGCTGTCAAGTCTCTAATGCATGAACAAGAGCATAAAGCTCTTTGTCATAAGTAGGGTACTTTAGGGACGCCCCACTTAGCTTCTCACTGAAGAAGGTTATGGGCCGCCTATCCTACATCAAAACGGCTATGATTCCTACTTCTGAGGCATCACATTCAATTTCAAAAGGTTTGTTAAAATCAAGTGATACTAACATAGGTGCAAAGCACAGCCTTTCTTTAATAGTGGCAAAAGCATTCTCTTGATCAGCCCCCAAATGAAACCCAACATTCTTCTTAATTACCTCAGTGAGTGGTGCAGCAATGGTGCTAAAGTCTCTAACAAAATGCCGATAAAAGCTAGCTAAGTCATGAAAGCTTCTTACCCCAGTGATGCTCTTTGGTGTTGGCCACTCCTTGATGGCCTTGGCTTTCTCTTCATCCACGTTAATACATTTTGTACTAACAACATAACCAAGAAAAACAACTTTGTCATTGCAAAAGTTACATTTCTTAAAATTAGCATACAACTTTTCACATCTCAACACATCAAACACATATCTCAAATGCTCAATATGTTCATTTAAGTCTTTATTTTACACTGGGATATCATCAAATTACACAACCTCAAACTTGCCTATGAACGCATGTAGGACATGGTTCATTAATCTCATGAAAGTACTAGGCGCATTTGTAAGTCCAAATGGCATAACTAACCATTCATAAAGCCTATACTTAGTTTTAAAAGTAATTTTCTATTCATCACCCTCTTTCATTCTAATTTAATGGTATCTACTTTTAAGATCAATTTTACTAAAAATACATTAATCATGCAATTCATCAAGCATATCATCTAATCTAGGAATGGGATGGCAATACTTTACCGTGATATTGTTGACTGCCTTGCAATCGACGCACATCCTCCACGACCCATCCTTCTTTGGCACTAATAACACCGGTACTGCACATGGGCTCATACTCTCCCTCACGTACCCCTTACTTATCAAATTTTCAACTTGCCTCTGAAGCTCACTTGTATCCTCTGGATTACTCCTATAGGCTGCTAAGGCTGGTTGATTTGGAATAGCAACACTGGGTACAAAATCAATCTGTTGCTCAATGCCTCTAATGGGTGGCAACTCATTTGGCATCTCCTATGGGAATACATCCTCAAACTCCTGCAACAAAGAAGCAGCAAAACTAAGAAGTGACTGGTTAGTTTTATCAAGACTAAGATAAACTCTTTATAGATAAGAAAAATCAAAGGACGATCTACTAAGAAAGCCCTCTTAACCTTACTCTCTCTTACATAGAAACTCACTTTTGTCTTTTCTTTTCTCTCTGCATACTCTCCTTCTTTTTCACTATTTCATTTTTGCTCATTTTCACTCTCACTTTTCTATTTTATTTTATTTTATTTTTGCTCAATCTCTTTTCCACTCTTTCTTTTTTTATTACACTCATTTTCACTCTTTCTTTTTTTATCACTCTCATTTTTACTCTTTATTTTTTGAGCAACCTCACTTTTCAGTTTCAGTTGGTCCTCATGGACTTGTCTTGGAGTTAAATGAGCAAGTTTGATTGTCTTACCCTCCTTTTTAAAACTGTACATGTTCTTGAACTCATTATGTGTCACCCTCCTATCATACTGCCATGGTCTTCCCAACAAAATATGGCCAGCATGCATAGGCACAACATCATAAAACACCTCATCCAAGTACTTTTGAATTGAAAAAGTAACTAACACTTGTCTATCCACCCTAACCTCCCCACAATCATTCAACCATTACAATTTGTATGGTTTAGAGTGTTTTAAGGTTGGTAAATTCAATTTTTCAACTAAAGTAGTGCTAGCCACATTAGTACAATTCCCCCATCAGTGATCATACTACATACCTTGTTGTTGACGTAGCATCTAGTATGAAAATTATTCTCACTCTGTTGCTCTGCGTCACCCACCATAATGTGTGTATTGAGAGCACGCTTGGCAACAAGCAACTCACCTGTCATGGGGTATTCCACTCCATCATCATCACCAGCATCAACCAACTTGAGCATCTCATCATTATCATCCTCACTCTCAGTCATCACCTCCTCATTGTCATGCATAATCATCATCCGCTTGTTTGGATATTGAGAAGTATTGTGCCCTGAACCCAAACACTTAAAACATTTCCTCGTTTGTTTTCAGAATATTTTATTCAACTTTTTAACTTTCATCTCATCTCATCTCTGAAAACAAACGAGCCTAATATCTCTATTCCTTGAAGGTTGAGATTCTACCTTAGGTTTATTGCTAGTTCCTTTATCTTTTCCCGTAGGTGGTTCAGTCTTTCTCTTTGCTTCAACTGGATCATTCCTATCCTACTTTGATTTCCAAGCAGTGCTAGAAACCAAAGTGTACCTTGCTGTCCATTTTCTCTTTAACTGCCTCTCCATCTTCATAGCCATGTGCAACATGTCTTATATCTCCACATAATGTTGTAGTTCAACTACATTGGTTGTTTCTTTATTCAAACCACTCAAAAATCTAGCCATGATGGCCTTCCAGTCCTCCTCTATATTAGCCCAAATCATCGCCACCTCCATCTCCTTATGGTAATCCTCCACACTCCTAGACCCATGTGTAAAATTTTATAATTTCTGGTAAAGGTCTCTATAGTAATGGCTAGGTACAAATCTCTGCCTCATGAGAGCTTTCAACTCTCCCCATGTCTCTACAGACCTCTCATAATTATTCCTCCTATTGGTTACTAATTGATCTCACTAAATAATAGCATAATCAGTGAACTCAAATACCGTCAACTTCACTTTCTTTTCCTCGGAGTAATTTTGACAATCAAACACCAACTCTATTTTTTCCTCACACTCTAGATAAACCTCAGGGTCAGTTCTACCTTGGAAAGATGGTATTTTCATTTTGATGCTCCCAAGATTAATATCTACACCATGTAACTTCAGATGTTAGGTCTTCCTCATCCTCACCATCTCCTTCATTCTCATACTCATTTTCAACTCTAGACTTACGTTGTCTCCTGTCTCTCCTACCTTGCAAATTTCTAATCCCTGCTTCTTGATGATCCATCCTATCTCTCACTTCACCCAATACAAAGTTCAACCATTCAAACTGTTGTTGCATAGCTTGCAACACAAAGAATGAGTTATCTCCCATCCCCCTTGGTGATGAGCCACTCAGGAGAGACATTGAAATGTGCTGCACAAAAGAATGTTAGTGGTAAAAATACCTCACACACTTAATTAGTTTTTTTCCGATAATAGTCTCACACTCTCTTGCCTTTTATGTCAAGAGTTTCCCCACTCAAGTTCTTTAAGAATTAATTTAACTCAATCAAGACAATGCAACCTTGTTTTATCCCAACTAGGAATTAGGTCCAAGAAACAAGAACGAGAGAAATATGGAACGAATAAAATGACATAAGGATTAAGGAAATTATACGAATGAAACAAGATACCAACTATAATGAAGTATGTAGCCCCTTTGATGATAAGGTTCAAGAAAAAAAATCGAATTTCTATTTTTTTTTCTTTCTTTTCACCAACTGATTTGATTACAAACAAAAGAATAAGTAATTGACAAAACCCTAACAATAACTCAAAACCCTAGAATAAGTGATATACAGTAGCCTCTCTCTCTCTTTTTTTTTTTTTTTTTTTTTTTTTTTTGTTTTTGGTTTTGCAACCCTAATCAAAGAACAAGGCAACCCTAATCAAAGAACAAGGCAACCCTAATCAAAGAATAAGACAACCCTAATCAAAGAACAAGGTAACCCTAATTAAAGAATAAGGAAACTGTTGAAAACAACGAGAAATTTGGCAACCCTAGGATGAAGGAAATTTCTGCACTTTTCTTTTTTACATATAAGTAATACAATAATTAAAAGATAGAATCAGACGTGATTGGAAACCGAGCTCTGAATATTAAATGATATGAACCCGCAGGAATGAAATCTCTTGGACCCACAATCCATTTGAAAACTCATCCAAGAATGCTAAAATCAAGTCAATAGATGGAGAATCTAGACCTGTTGAGAACTTGTATTAAGAATCTAAATTATATTAAAATCTAGACTCATTGAAGAACCTGTCTCAAGAACGCAGATTACAAGGAGAAACGTCATAAAAGTTGTGATTTTCCTTTGACAAGTTTAAAATTTCAATCAAGAACAAGAGCAGTAAACTCAACTCACAATGAAAATTCAATATTATCTAAAACAACTTGTGTTGGATCGCTACAAGGTATTTAAATACCAAAACTCCAATTAACCCTAGGCCAAAACAAGGCTACTTTTACCCAAAATGCCCCTAGATGAATAGTATTGCGGCTACAGTAACTTCTTGAAACCCTAGTTCAACAAATTAAAGCATATGTGGGCCAAGCATTTTCAAACTCGATTATTCTAGACTAATTCCTACTAATTCCTATGACTAATAAAATAAATCATTTAAATGATTTAAATAAATTGAAAGCCTTCAATAACAATAGGCCTAAACAATAACTCTAAGTTATATCTTCTTCCACAGCTTGTATCAAGTGGATCAAAACTGGTTCTCCTTCTTTCAAGCCCATTTTGATTGTTGGTGTCTTCTTAGCTTCATCCCAAGTGGATTGCACAAATCATTGCATTACCTCCTTGATCTTCATTGCTATTGGCCAATCTGGAACTTGCAAATGACTTTTAAGATTAGACTCACCTTGGTACTCATCAGAAAGAGATTCCCAACCTGTGGCCATGAGCGGAATTCGAGTCCAAAAGATCGCTAACCCCAACACACGAGACGCAACAGTGTGTACCGGCCAGAGGAAAAGTGAAAAGAGTAAATTGAATGTTTGAATGATTTAGTTATTTTATGAATGAGTGTACAAGGAGTGGAAAATGTTTTATGAAAAGAAAACCCTCTTTTAAAGAAAAACTTCACATTGTAATGTTTTCAAATGAAATAAATGCTTTATGTAAAGTATGTAGAGGAATGATGAATGCATGAATAAAAACCTATGTTAATATATTTTTACAGTATAAAAATTGACTTTCATACATTATGCAGAAGCCTTGGCAAGTTTTACGTAATGTATGAAAGTCAATTTTTGTAAAACAATTTAATTTAATTGAATGATTTTTTCTGTAAAACTCTCTCTTAGATTTATAAAGTAGGTTTAAGTTTTAAACTTAGAATCTTTCATATCCTAGGAAGGAAAGGGAAAAAGTTTTAAAAGGATTAGTAATTCCCATCTCATTTTCTAAAATCATTTCTAAAGTCCAACAACAAGGACGAGCATTACACCATCACCAACTATCACGGTCTCAAAACTTTGGAAAGGTTGTTGAATGTTCAAATTCCCTAGTTCATTTGTAATGTGTGCATTGGCATCACTATCAGCATACAAATGTTGACTCCCTTTCTCATTATTGGTCTATGCAACCAAGGCATGGAGTTGAGAGGGTGGATTTCTTCCTTCGAAGGACTAGTCCATCCTTTGAAAAGCAATCCAATACTTGATAGTTAGTTTTTTTCACAAATTTGGCAAGGTACCTTGTTGTTGTGCTAACCACCAATGGATTGCTGCTGTTGTGGACTAAGGAAGGTGTTTCCATTGTACTTGGATGAATCAGGTCGAGATGTGAACTTGGGTGGAAAATTCTTCCCTCTCTTGGAGAATTGAGCTAGACCATGGCGAGGGTGGCCTCGGTTTGAAGCACCATGTTTTTGCATGAATAAGGCAAATGCAGTTGGGTCAAGAGTAGGGACCAGTTGTTGCTAAAGCAACATCTCATGGCTATGTGATTCCTCTTGAAAATCAATGAAAGAAACGATTTTTATGAGTAATAATTGAAAATGAGGTGACAAAAGAGTTAAAAAAAGGGTCGAGTCCACTCATGATCAAGGAGATAAGATCTTCATAATTAGTGAACTTACTAATGGTAGTCAATTGATATGCTATAAGTATTGCAGATTAGAGATATTCCATACAAGATTGAGAGCCTTGAGTTAAGTTTTGAAGTTTGTGTTTCAAATGAGAAACACGTGATCTAAAGTTAGATGCAAACAGACTAGATAAGGTTCTCCAAACTTGGTGTGAGGTGTTTAGGCCGAAGATAGAGGAGAGAACTGATTCAGAGAGGGTTATATTAATCCATCCAAGAAGATATTGATCTTTCTTGATCCAAAGATGATAAGCAGGGTTAGGAATTTTTTCCCTTGACCATCAAAGAGTAGTTGAGCTGGGCATGGGTCCAAACCATCCACAATGCCTAGCATGTCATGGCTTTTAAGTACGAGAACTAGTTGAGAAAGCCATTGCAAATAATTAGAGCTATTGATTTTGGCAGTACCTATAAACTGGGTAAAGGTAGGAAGTACCGGGGAAGCAAGAGGAGTAGTAGTAGAAGACATATTTGATTTAAAAAAAAAAATGGTGTTGGCCTAGAGAGGCTCTAGTATCGTGAAAGAGAATGAGAAAATAATTTTGTGGTCAAAGATACCAAACCAGGTCTTGTATTACACTTATATAGATCATTACATTATAATTGAAAACGGAAATTTACTATCTTGATATCTATATATATGATTCTTTATACTATGTATGGAAATAATAAATTTACTAAATTACTAAACTTTGGCCACGATTAGTGGGATTCTTAATTTGATTTGCTATGACGTGTTGAGCTAGATAGGGCTAGTGTATATCTTCTTTAACAGGGTCCTGTAGAACATTTGAAAACATGTCGAGCTCACATAGATCTGCAAGGGATACGGAATGAGACGGCGTGCAAAGCCCTTTTCCGTTGAGAGTGATGGGCGCAGTTCAGACTTGGTTTCTTGGATTAAAATATATTAAAATATTTTTAAAAAATAAAAAAATACACTAATATTCTTAAAATCACTTCTTTAATTACTAACCAAAAAAATATCTATTTTTTCACCAACAGTCAACTAAGGCGGTCAAATATAGGCGGCAAATAAGCTTTTCCCTATAAGCTGTTGGAATGCATCGAATCAATAGCATATAGGCTTGAACTGCCTCAAGGTGCAGCTATGCATCCAGTTTTTGTAAGGGTCCCATCCCATACTCGTTTGTCCCATCAAATTGGTGAACATGTGCTGCCTCTTTTTTAGTTGTTTGATTTTCCCCTTCACTTTTTTGTCGTTAAATAGCTTTGAACCCAAAGTACTAAGGTGTTGAGCATACAACACGTTGTTTCCACGGCTGAACTTTCCCGCCCATACTTTCCACTAATAAGGTCCTCATGCATCATCATAATAAGAGTATCTTCAAACCCATTGCCCCATAACTTCCTATCAATGTGAGGAAATGACAAGCTTCATGTCCCTATCACCAAGCCACAGTCCATTAATCAAATATGAGCTAACACGTAAAAAATGGCAAATCCTAGATTTCAAAATGCTATACAAGGAGGATACGGATGAAGTTTAGGGTTTAGGGCTTTCGGGGTTTAGGGTTCCAGGTTCAAGGTTTAGGATTTAGGATTTTCGGGGTTTAGGATTTTTGGGATTTAGGGTTTAGGATTTTAGGGGGGATTTTCAGGATTAAAGTTTTAGGGTGTAGGGTTTTTGGGGTGAAGGGCCATCTTAGGTCCAAGCCCACGCTTGGTCCCAATTTCCTCTTTGTCTCCCGAATCTTCCTCACTTTCACCTAACCCTAGTCCCAATTCTTCGTCTCTTCCAAATCCATTGATCTCCCCATCTCCTGAACCCTCCTCTTCTTTTCCCCCTCCCCCTCCTATTCCCCTTCCACAACATTGACTAGACATCATCCTCCTCGCTTCCCTGTTATAACTCGGTGCCAAATTAATTCTTCCCAACCTCGCATACATCGGGATGGCATGATCCCATACCCACAGCAGCGAATTTTTTTTCTTACTACTGCAGATGTTCTTGACTTGTGTTGGTGGGTAGTTGGTGGCAATGGATAGAGTATACGGTAATTGGAAAATGGTACAAACCATTGGGATTTTAAATTTTCAAAGTTCCTCGAATTGTGCCATGCATGTGGCTCTACGTGGGAATTTTGTCATTTTTATAGTGTGCGGACATTGTTGATTATTTTGGGTGACCTGTGAAGCAACTAAATATCAAACACCACCTTATGTACTCTATCGGTGAGACTGGTGTGTGTCACCCAAGTATCACTACCATCAACGTGAGAGTCGTTTATGTATTGCCTCACTTAAGTCCTCTTTGGATAGAAAAATAGTTTTATCTCATTTCATTTTATCATTATAATTTTTTAAATTTTTACATAAAATACAATAAACAATTTAGTTTTTTCAAATTATAAAATAATAATAATATTAAAAAATAATATTTTAACATTATTTTATTCAACTTTTAACTTTTATCTAAAATCATTTCATCTCATATCATCTCATGAAGCAGCAACCTATTGTTTTCTATTTATCAAGAGCAAACATGCATGTATCTTAAATCTTTTATATAAGAATCTATAAAGAAGTCATCATCATCTCCATTATGGGTGTAATCCGGTCGGTCCGGTCCGGTCCGGTTCTGTCCTATTTTCGGTCCATTGCCGGACCCGACCGAATACCCATAGGGACCGGACCGATTATCGGTCCGGTCCGGTCCAATCAATCCGGCCTAATTTTTTTTTTTTAAATCAATTAATAAAAAAAAAAATTTATTAAAAATACTAAATTAAATTAAGTGATTTATTAATGTGGATTATGTAACAAATTCAATAAAAAAATATTTTATATGGTCAATGATAATAAATTAGATGAAAATTATATTATTAATTTATATAATTACTATATAATTAACTAATTGATATTATAGATTAGTTAAATCATAGGATATTAACAAGTGTTAATAACATATTTAAAATTTTATATTGTTAATAGTGATAGGTTAGATGAAGATATATATAAAATATTGTTAAATTTATAGAATATTAACAAGTATTAATAACATATTTAAAATTTATATTGTTAATTGTACAATTATTATATAAATAATATATATAATATTTTTTTTAATTCGGTCGGTTCGGTCTAGTCCGGTCCGAGAAATCTCCATCTCCACCCCGGGACCGGATTGAAGACCAAAATTTCTCTATTTATTGGACCGGACTGGATCATGCATTTTTTCGGTCCGGTTGGTTTCTCCAAATCGGACCGACCAGATTACACCCCTAATCTCCATCGAAGGTCCCAAAGCAGTCGTTTGCAGTACAACTACAATATTATCCATTGTATGTGGCTCGATCCTCACCACAGCATCACAGTCTCCTAATTTGTAGGGCTCGACCAAAAGTCGACTCCAAATCGGGAACTCTAGCTCATCCAAATCATTTGTACCTTTCTTATTTTATGCACTAAAACGATATTTTTTAATATAGAAGACGGAATCCAAAATTCAGTTATTTATCGTCACTGGCTGAGGAAAACCATGCACTTGGTATAGAACTTTTTTGGGTGACGTTACAAAAAACACTCAAATTTCAAAATTGTTAAAAAAAATAAAGAGATAATTATAGTCATGAGTATATATATACCGTACAATCAATTTAAATAAATAAATAAATATAACATTTAAATAAAAAAAATAAAAGTAAACAATATTTACCTATTCTACAATTTTATACGGCATTATGGGATAAAAAACTCATTTCTCGAACAAAAATGAACTTTGTATGCTAAAAGAAAAATTGAACTTTCTGTCATGTCATGAAGGAAGATCCTGCCTTATCTAAGACCTATTTGACTATGTGCTAACTATAAAATTATGGGGTGGGTCTACGCGCACAGCTAGGGGCTAGACTTTCGTTATGTATTTTATATATATTTTTTTATTGTTTTACTTTTTTTATATAAATTTTTTAACATCTTTAAATATTTTTTAAAAAATAAAAAAATTTATAATATTATTAAAAAATATTTACTTAATCATGAAATAAAAAAAATTAAAAAAAAAAATAAAAAATTACCAACGAAAGCCCCAAGTAAAAATAACTTTTTTCAAAATTATGAGGCCGTAGCTCAACAGCTGAGGCAAAAGTAGCATTCTCATGTCCAGCTGCTTGTTCCGTTATTAACGGGCGAGCCATCAGTCAAACAATTACCACTCTTAAATGTGAAAAGATATCTATCATGATAAATTGTATGATTATTATATAATTATTTGAAAAAAGTATATTTAAAATAATTTATTTTTAAATAATAAATTGTATTCTTTTTTAATGTTTTAAACTAATTACACGATATTTAGACTCTTTTTATCTAAAATTTCTCCTCTTAAATGAAGAAAATTCGTCATGCCAAAGTTCAAAAAGTACCAAGCTGGTGGTTGCATGCATGCTTGTATGAAACCAGTAATTAATGAGATTTTCTATAGAGATTTTTTTTTCTGAACGCAAGCTTTCATTTTTACAGAAAAAGCTTATAATTGATGTGAAAAAAAAAAAAAGGAAATAAAAGAAAAAAAAATAAAAAAGGAGGAAAAGCGTATAATTATGATCTATTGAAGAATATATATTGGTGAGAGATAGATAATCGGCTGTCTAATAAGTGGTCAAGGAGTGAAAAGGTTTTGTTGGCTGCATTAATTGCTTGGAGCAGTATTCGTAACATTGGTCTTCTTTTCTCCATATTTAATATTTTTATATACCAGATTTATAGTCATAAACAAAATTAATAATTTCTCTCACTAAGATTTGTATTAGCACATGCATGCAAAGAGCCTACCTGACTTTTCACTAATATAATCAAATAAAAGGGGGAGTTTTGTACCCCTTTATTCCGCATAACTAGTTTAGGTTAAGTCTATTTGGGCGCAATAGACAATTCTCAAGTAACTTTAGATATTTTTTTTCATGCTCAAATATAAAATATTTTTTTAATTTCAAATTTTTTAACTTTTTCATATATATTAGTTTTTTTTTTTTTATAGAAAGTTTGAACTTCATTGCAAAGAGATACTAAAGACCTCAAATCTGAATACAAGATAATTTATCAACATAAATAACATCTTCAATAAAAGTAGGAACAAAATGCCACCATAGCTGCATTTGTGTAGTTGTCCATGCATGTCTGGCCAGATGATGTGCTGCAGCATTTGAGAGGTGACCACTATGCTGGATCTTGCAATTCCCAAAGCCCTGCATTAGTTTTTTTTTTTTATTATTTTAGTAATAACTATTCGCATAGCTATAAAAGAATCTGCTTCACTATTAACTTCCTTAACCAAATGTTTTCAATCACTTTCAATCACAAGGTTTTGGATGCCAATGTTTAGACAAAGTTGCAATCCCCTCAAAACAGCAGTAGCTTCCCCAATTTCTGGTTCAAGAAATTCCTCTTTCTCTCTACTTAGAGCCATAATAACAGAACCGTATGAATCTCTAAGAATTGTCCAAACACCAGTTTTATTTTGGTCAAAGAACAAGGCTCCATCACAATTAAGCTTAAATCAATTAGTTGGTGGAAGAGACCACCTATAAATCATGTTTTTGGAAGTACCATGAATCTACAAAATCCATAACTTGCAGGGGTTGTAGATTAACATGCACATGGATCATCTTGTTTCTCCTACAGGACAAAATCAGAAAAGTCCTATGTTGATCCCTCTGAAAATACTTGCATTGCAGTAGCCAGGAAAGAAGAAAAATGATTAATCTGTTGAAAGTTAGAAAACTTTCTCACCCATTATTCATGAATGAAAGGACAGAAAAATAATGCATGAGTTAAATCTTCACGACTGTGTGCACATCCACCCTTTTACTAATAAGATTAGCCTTAGTGGGAAGTATCTCTTTGCATGCTCTCCAAGCATAATGCTTGACTTTGCGAGGGATTTTTAACTTCCATAAACCATTCCATAATTTCTTTGTAGCAGCCCTATAAGATATTTCCCCCACATTTCCAGCAAAAAGTGACTTAAAAAACCTGTAAGCACTTTTAACGCTAAAACAACCACCTTTTTCATGCTCCCATATCCACATGTCAGCCTCATTAGAATAGCTAAGATGTAGCTTCAATATTGCCTCTATGATTTTTGGATTGAAGAGAGATCTAACCTTAGAAAGGTTCCACCACTGAGTATTGTAGTCAATTAAAGAAGCAACTTGTCCTTCCAGTTCCTCAGTCATCCCAGCCTGTTGAGGATTGTGAACCATGATTTCCTTTCTCAACTCTCTAAAACCAAGCAGCCATACATCATCTAGGATGTGTATATTTCTTCTATTCCCTACATTCCATCTCCCACCTTTTAAGAGCAGATTCTTAGCCTCTCATATTCCTCTACATGCATAAAAGGGAGAGTAACCAAGAGAGGCCTCAAACAGATTGCAAGTTGGACAGTGCCTTGCACTATAAATTTTATGGAAAAAAGAGTCCTTGTGTTGCAGTAGCCTCTACCCCTGTTTAACCAGCAATGTCATGTTAAAAGTTTCCAATTCATTGAAGCCTAGACCCCCAATAGCTTTAGGGCTACACATCTTGTGCAAACTAATCCAATGGATTTTCTTCTCTTCATTGTTTTGCCTCTACCAATATTTGACCATCATACTCTCAATATCAACACAAAGTTTAGAAGGGAGTTTGAAACAACCCATTGCATATGAGGGAATGGAAAGAGCCACAGCCTTAAGGAGTACCTCCCTACTCCCTTGAGAGAACATGTGGCATTTCCAGCCTTGAAACTTTAACCAAACTTTTTGCTTAATCTCAGCAAAAACAGTTTGTTTGGATCTTCCAACAATAGAGGACAATCCTAGGTACTTATCATACTGCTGGCTCTGATTAGTACCCTACATATTCATAATGGCCCTTTTCTACACTACACCAGTGTTTTGCACTGCACCAGTGTTCTGCACTGCACTAGTGTTTTGACTGACGACCATAGCGGATTTGTCTTGGTTAATGAACTGACCAGAAGCCTCCTCATAGAGTTTCAATACCTCTAGCAATCTAAGATTAGTCTCGACACTAGCATAAAAACTAAAGTGAAACTTGATGGTATAATTCATAATCCTTTCCCTCGATAGTTATTTTGTTGTGAAGCTTGATTGGCGTTGTGGGTTTGTGTTGTTGTTGTGAATCATGAACTATGAGTTGTTGTTGTGATGTGTTGTGTCAGGTGTTATGAAGTGTGGGATGGTTGCGTAGTTTTTGAGTGTTCTTTGGATGGTGATGTGAAGTGTTGGGAATTGTGAATGGTGCTTTGTGGAGTAGTTTGTATTGTGGTTGTGCGCAGTGTGAAGTGACGGGTGTTACTGTGTAAATGTGTTATGTCTACAAGTAGTGTGAAGTGGTGGAGTTGTGCAGTTGTGACGTAGTAGTGGTATGACGCAATGTTGTCAAGTGTTGGGGATTAAATGTATAGTTGTGCTATGAGAAGAATGGGGTGATTGAGTAGTTGTGCAGTGGCCGGTTGCCATGTGAAGTGATTTGATCACAATGTAGTTTGGAAGTGGTTGGGAATTGTGTAAAGTGTTAGGCTAGTTGTGTAGTTTGTGAAGTAGCATGATGTCAACTGAAGTGTTGGGATTGTGAAGGTTGGAGAAAAATGTATAGCGTAATGATTGTAAGGATTTGAGTTGGACGTTAGTGTCAGTGTATGAAGCTTGTGTATACAATCAGACATTTAGTGGATTATATGTTGATCTAAGGTGACAAAAGGATAGGGTACATGTGTAAATTGGTTGAATGCATGTGGTAGAAAAATTACCATATGTAATGGATAATCTGTCTTAAGCATGAGTACACGATGTTTAAGCCTCAAGGTTGCTTAAAGTTGTGTATATACATGGTTAAGATTACGATGAAGTGTTGATTATTGGGTATGAATGAAGAAATGGATGTGTCTATTGAGTAGGGTTGAAATGTATAACTTGGTTGGTTCAAATTATGTATCGGGATGGAGCTTTGGTAAGAAAAAAGTGATGAAGATGATAGTGTCTTAACTTTAAAGTAAATCATAGAGATTCACTTTAAAGGATAAGACTTGAAGTATAATGCTATGTGTTGGGAATTTGACCTATAGTGGGTCCCAAGCCATGGGTTTGAGAAATTGAAAAAGTAACAAAGGAAAGCATAAAGGATGGAAGTGGATAGTAAAGTGTATCTAAGTGAAGGAAGTCCTAGTGAATGGAAGCTTATGTTTTTTCTAAGTTTAGTTACTTATGCACTTGAAAAGGAAATGATGTTAAGGTTATATATACATGTACGTTGTCATCTGACATGCACATGAATGGACTGCATAAAATGAGAATGGCATGGAGTCTAGGTAAGTATTATGTTCATACTCTTATAGAGTTTTCTAGATGATATGAAATGAATGTCTCTTGATGATGCTTCATGAAGGAAATGAAATGATGTTTTATGAAAGTGTGCTAAATATTAATGTTAAAAGGTGTACGTATGTAATGACCTTCTTTGACAATCTTGTTTATGTACCCAAAGTAATAGCTGTATACATATGAATGGATGTTATATGTAGTAGTAATAGTTATATGCATGTGAATGGATGTTATATATAAATTTATTGTCTTTATTTTTCATTAAATGAAATGTTGAGGTTTATGCTTGATGTTAGAAAATGATGTTTAAATGATGTGATGAAAGTGTGTGGCGCCCCTGACCCAATGTAAGGAGATACGGGAATCGAGACGCTAGGACGGTGACAACACGGTCACACATCCCTACAAAAGTGCCAAGTGTGTGTACATCCAACAATGTACAATAAACAACGCAGCGGATAAATTCAGCAAGTTGACTAAGTACCAGAATTTTTAATACAAATATTCAAAATAAAACATTTTTAAAAAGTTATACAATCATCCCAAATAAAATATATACAAGTCTCAAAATATAAACGAGTGATCCCAATCACTCTTCGGGCGGAGCCGAATCCTCAAGCTCACGCTCATCCTCCTCTGCATCAAAATCTGTGTTACCATAGAACGGTATCACAGGTAAGTATAAACCAAATAACCACGAGATAAAAACATATTAGTGCAACTAACATGCATGCATATGATGAAATATGCGTCAGATCCAAAATATCATTTTCTCCGAAAATAGATATTTTTCGACACACGCCAAAATCCCATTTTGGCCAAAAAATAATAATCCGTCATTTTTCCAGAAAATGACCCAAATCAATAAAACATCATTTTCCCAGAAAATGAATAACATAAAAATCTTTTTATTTAACACACGCTATTTTCTCATAAAACAGCCCATTAATTTATTAACTATATGCACCATGATCTCCCCTAGGGATCATCCGCACGTCTTGGCTTCGTAGCGATGCCCAGTTCCGCGCCCAGCGCGTTCGTGGCCAAGCACCCATTACGCAACGAGCGATGTCCAGTTCCACACCCAGCGCGTTCGTGGCCAAGAATCCTCTAATCCCTGCCAACAGAAGGGCCGCAGAGTCGGCACGAGACCATCTCGTCTAATCCCGTTGTCGCCCGGCGACAACCCAGGGGACGTCACTCAGTATATTCCGCTCCTAAGTGACCAGAGGAGCTCCACGGAGATAATGCCCCATCTCGGCTTGGGGTCGTGATACACACACACCCAAAAATCGTTTAACACATGAAAACCTAGTTTTAAATAAATACATGAACATGAATGCAATTACACGAAAACTCAGTTTCCTTTACAAACATGATCATGCGTGCAATATGCCATGTACACGAACAACGCCATAACCAACAACCAACAACTCACAATGCAAACCAAACATACAACAACTCCATCCACAATCCATCCGACCCCCGAACTCCTCGGACTCAGTCCGGCATAACCAACCAGATCACAATAATATGAGTTAGTGTAAAAATATATTTAAATCACGATAGTTCTTTGAAAAAATACTTATAGTGTTATATAATGATTTCCAAAGGATCACAGAGGTGCAAGAAGTGGCGACTCAGCAACGAAAACTCACTTTTCAACGGGGACAAACCAAGACCCGAAATTGATAGGGTAGGGCTTAGAGATGTAGGTAAAACTAGTGGTGGTGGTGGTTGGCCGTGGGTGACGGCGTGGGTAGCGGTTGAAGACCAAAAAGCTCAAAACGGAAATGGAGTTGGATGTGCTTCACCGGTGGTAGATCGGGGCTGGGAATGGGTGCATTAGGTAGTTGGGAGGTCGATGATGAAGAGGTGAAGAAATGGTGGTCGGAGGTGGTGCGACAGCGGCGCAACGGCGCAAGGAATGCCACGGCTAGAGGCCGTGCGCGGGAGCTAACGGTGGTGCGAGAGAGGCTGAGATTGAAGGGTGGTGGTCATCGGTCGGTGGGGAAGCAAACGGGAGGGGCGGTGTCGACCACGGCGGCGTGCGGCGGTGGCTGGGTGGAGAAGAAGAAAATGCACGGGGAGAGAGGGAAGGGACATTGCGCGCGCGGGGAGAAGCAGGGGAAAGAAATGGGAAAAAGAAAAGAAATAGAAAAGAAAAAGAGAAAAAGAAAAGTAAGAAGAAAGAAATGAGGTCCAATTCTCACATCTCGATTCACAAAAAATATTCAACGGAAAAGATTATTAAACATCAAATTAAATAAAATAATTTAAACGTAGTGATTAACTGAAAATAAAATAATTAAACCCAAAAATAAACTAATTTAAAATAAAGAGCAATTTAAATGCATAACAATAATTAATAACAAGAAAACACATCAAAAATAATTTTCACAAAATAAAAAAAACATAAAAATAAACCAACTAAATATCCAACAACTTTAAAACAAGAGAATAAATTTTTGAATTAATAAAACTAATCCTTCAATAAAAATACACTAAAATACGAGGTGTTACAAAGTGTATTCAAATGACACTATGAAAAGATATTTAAATGAAGTTATGAAATGAATTTTAAATGATGCTATGAAATGATTTTTAATGAATGCTACAAAATGATGTTTAAATGAATATGTTTATGCTTATGCTTTTAAATGTTGTTTATGAAATGAAATTGATTGATAACTTAAATGCAAGAAAATGAAATGATTGAAATGAATGAATGAAAGGAAATGAATGAATGTTTTAATGTATAAAAATAATAACGGTCATGACTAAATGAATGAATGATAGTAACAATGGACTGGGCAGATTACAATGCTAGATAAGTAGTATTGGTAGTACACCCAATCCTGCCCCTGACTGAAAGGAATTCTCAACCTGTGGCCACGGGCGAAATCTGGGTCCAAAAGACTGTTAATCCTAACACATAGGGCATAACAGAGTGTACCGGCCAGAGGAAAAGTCAAAAGAGTAAACTAAATGTATGAACGCTTTAGTTGTTTTATGAATGAATGTAAAAGGAGTGGAAAATGTTTTATGAAAAGAAAACTCTTTTTAAAGAAAAACTCTACCTTATAATGTTTTCAAAGGAAATGAATGTTTTATGTAAAGTATGTAGAAGAATCATGAATGCATGAATGAAAACCTATGTTAACATATTTTTAAAATATAAAAATTGACTTTCATACATTACGCAGAAGCCTAGGCAAGTTTTATGTAATGTATGAAAATCAATTTTTGTAAAAGGAATTTTAATTTAATTGAATGATCTTTTATGCAAAACTCTCAGATTTATAGAGTAGATTTTAATTTTAAACTTAGAATCTTTTATATCCTAGGAAGGAAAGGGAAAAAGTTTTCAAAAGATTAATAATTCACCTCTCATTTTCTAAAATCATTTATAAAGTCCCACCACAAGGATGAGCATTATACCATCACCAAATATTACGGTCTCAAAACATTGAAAAGGTTGTTGAATGTTCAGATTCCCTAGTTCATTTGTAATGTGTGCAGGGGCACCACAGTCAGCATACCATTGCTGACTCTTTTTCTCATTACTGGTCAGTGCAACCAAGGCATGGAGTTGAGAGGGTGGATTTATTCCTTGGAAGGACTATTCCATCTTGTGAAAAGCAATCCACTACTTGATAGTTAGTTTTTTTCACAAATTTGGCAAGGTACCTTGTTGTTTTGCTAACCACCAATGGATTGCTGCTGTTGTGGACTAAGGAAGGTGTTTCATTGTACTTAGATGGCGTTGTACTTAGATGGATTAGGTCGAGTTGTGAACTTGGGTGGAAAATTCTTCCCTCTCTTGGAGAATTGAGCTAGACCATGGCGTGGGTGGCCTCGGTTTGAAGCACCATGTTTTTGCATGAATAAGGCAAATGTGGTTCGGTCAAGAGTAAAGACCAGTTGTTGCTAAAGCAACATCTCATGGCTAAGTGATTCCTCTTGAAAATCAGTGAAAGGATTTTCTCGAGTAATAATTGAAAATGAGGTGACTAAAGAGTTTAAAGAAGGGTCAAGTCCACTAATGATCAAGGAGATAAGATCTTCATAATCAGTGGACTTATTGATGGTAGTCAATTGATATGCCAGAAGTATTGCAGATTGGAGATATTCCATACAAGATTGAGAGCCTTGAGTTAATTTTCAATGTTTGTGTTTCAAATGAGAAACACGTGATCTAAAGTTAGATGCAAACAGATTAGATAAGGCTCTCCAAACTTGGTGTGAATTGTTTAGGCCGAAGACAAAGGAGAGAACTAATTCAAAGAGGGTAATATTAGTCCATTCAAGAAGATATTGACTTTTCTTGATCCAAAGATGATAAGTAGGGTTATGAATTTTTTCCCTTGATCATCAAAGAGTAGTTGAGTTGGGCATGCAATGGGCCCGAACCATCCATAATGCCTAGCATGTCATGACTTTTCAATACGAGAACTAGTTGAGAAAGCCATTGCAAATAATTAGTACCATTGAGTTTGGCACCTATAAATTGGGCAAAGGTAGGAAGTAATAGCGTAGCTAGAAGAGTAGTAGTAGAAGACATTTGATTTAAATAAAAAAAAAAATGGTGGCCTAGAGAGGCTCTAGTATCGTGAAAGAGAATGAGAAAATTGTTTTGTCATCAAAGATACCAAACTAAGTCTTGTATTACAGTTATATAGGTCAATACATTACAATGAAATTTACAATCTTGATATCTTAATATATGATTCTTTATACTATGTACGGAAATAATAAATTTACTAAATTTCCAAACTTTGGCCACAATTAGTGGGATTCTTAATTTGATTTGCTATGACGCGTTGAGCTAGATAGGGATAGTGTATATCTTATTTAACAGGATCCTGTAGAACATTTGAAAACATGCCGAGCTCACATAGATCAGCAGGGATACGGAATGAGATAGCGTGCAGTCTGCAGAGCCCTTTTCCAGCCCTTTTCCGTTAAGAGTGACGGGCGCAGTTCAGACTTGGTTTCGTGGACAAGTGTTGTGTCGGTGGGTAGTTGGTGGCAAGGGATAGCTGGAGTATACGATGATTGGAAAATGGTACGAACCATTGGAATTTTAACTTTTCAAAGTTCCTCGGATAGTGCCATGCATTTGGCTCTACGTGGGAATTTTGTCATTTTTATGGTGTGCGGACATTGTTGACTAGTTTGGGTGACCTCGAAGCACCTAAATATCAAACACCACCTTATGTACTCCGACGATGCGACTGGTGTGTGTCAGTCAAGTATCACTACCATCAACGTGAGTCTCGTCTATATATTGCTTTGGATATATATAATTTTAAATTTTTATATAGAATATAATAAATAATTAATTTTTTTAAATTATAAAAGGACAATAATATTAAAAAATAATATTTTGATCTTATTTTATTCAACTTTTAACTTTTATATAAAATTATTTCATCTCATTTCACTGTTTAAACAGAAACAAGGTTTAGTTTAGATTTTCAACTCTTCTCAACTCATCTCAACTTATTATTACAAATTTTTCAAATTTTAATACAAAATATAATAAACAATTCAAGTTTTTCAAATCTCAAAATAATAATAATATTAAAAAATAATATTCTAACAATATTTTATCATCTCAACTCAAATCACTTCAATATCCAAACACACCCTTAATGATTACTAATTTGAAGAATTTTTATGAACTTCTATAAACTAGCAACCTGTTGTTTTCTATATCTCAAAGCAAAAATGCATGTATCTTATATCTTTTATATACGAATCTGTAAGGAAGTCATCGTCATCTCCATCGAAGGTCCCAGAGCAGTCGTTTGCAGTACAATATTATCCATTGTACTTGGCTCGATCCTCACCACAGCATCACAGTCTCCTAATTTGTAGGGCTCGACCAAAAATCGACTCCAAATGGTGATATCTATCTCATCTAAATTATTTGTACCTTTCTTATTTTATGCACTAAAACGATATTTAAATAAAGAAGAATTTTAAATACAAATATTCAAAACAAATCATCTTCAAAATGTTATACATTCATCCAAAATAAAAATATATACAAGTCTTAAACCAGAATACGAGTGATCCCAATCACTCCTCAGGCGGAGCTAACTCCTCAGGCTCACCCTCATCCTCCTCTGCATCAAAATCTACGTTACCATAGAACGGTACCGAGGTAAGTATAATCCAAACAACCACGAGATAAAAACATATTAGTGCAACTAATATGCATGCATATGATGAAATATGCATTAGATCCAAAAATACTATTTTTCCCGAAAATAGATATGTTCAACACACTCCAAAATCCCATTTTGGCCCAAAAATAATACTCCGTCATTTTTCCAGAAAATGACCCAAATCAATAAAACCTCATTTTCCCAGAAAATAAATCACATAAAAACCTTTTAATCAACATACGCTATTTTTCCAGAAAACAGCCCATTATTCCATTAACCAATGCACCATGATCTCTCCTAGGGATCATCCGCACGTTCTGGCTTCGTAGCGATGCTCAGTTCCGCGCCCAGCGCATTCGTGGCCAAGCACCCATTACCCAATGAGCGATGCCCAGTTCCGCGCCCAGCGCGTTTGTGGCCAAGCATCCTCTAGCCCCCGCCAGCAGAGGGGCGACGGAGTCGGCACGAGACCATCTCGTCCGATCCCGTTGTCGCCCAGTGACAACCCAGGGACGTCACTCAGTATATTCCGCTCCCAAGTGACCAGAGGAGCTCCACCGAGATAATACCCCATCTCGACTTGGGGTCGTGATACACACGCACCCAAAATTCTTTAACACATGAAAACCTAGTTTCATGAAACACATGAACATGAATGCATGTACACGAAAACCCAGTTTCCTTTACAAACATGATCATGCGTACAATATGTCATGTATATGAACAAGACCATACCCACAACCAACATTTCACAATACCAATCAAACACATAACTCCGTCCACAATCCATCCGACCCCCGAACTCCTCGGACTCAGTCCGGCATGTCCAACCAGATCACAATAATATGAGTTAGTGTACAAATATATTTAAATCACGATAGTTCTTTGGAAAAATACTTATAACGCTATATTATAATTTTCGAAGGATCCCGAAGGTGCAAGAAGTGGTGATTCAGCAACGAAACAGTGTAAAATACACTGTGGCCGTGGGTCTCAAATACTCACTTTTCAACGGAGACAATCCAAGACCCGAAATTGATAGGGTAGGGCTTAGAGAGGTCGGTGAAGCCAATGGTGGTGGTAGTTGGCTGTAGGTGGCGGCGCAAATGGTGGTTTTAGGCCAAAGATGTCCAAATCAGAAATGGAGATAGATAGGCTTCACCGGTGACGGATCGGAGCTAAGGATGGGTGCTTTGGGTTGCTAGGAGGTCGAGGATGAAGTGGTGAAGAAATGGTGGCCGGAGGTGGCGCGACGGCGGTGCTGGAACGAAGAGAAGGTCGTGACTTTGGACGGTTCGTGGAGAAATGGACGGAGAAGAGAGGGAGGGCTGGTCGCGCACGGGAGAGGAAGCATGGGAAGAAAGAAAAAAGAAAGGAAAAGAAGAAAAGAAAAAAGAGAGGAAAGAGAAAATGGAGGGAAAGAAATGAGGTCCAATCCTCACATCTTGGGTCACAAAAATGATCCAACGGAAACGATTTTAAAATAGCATCTCAATTAAAATAATTTAAACATAATGATACAATGAAAATAAAATAATTAAATCCAACAATCAATTAATTTAAAAAGAAGAACAATTTAATGCATAACAATAAATAATATTAAGAAAACATATCAAATTTAATTTCCACAATTTAAAGATCATAAAATAAACCATTTAAAATATCCGATAATTTTAAAACAAGAGAATAAATTTTTGAATTATTAAATAATCCTTCAGGAAAAATACATTAAAATACGAGGTGTTACATATTAATTTACAACAAGTCACTAGGGGATCATTTGTAACACTTGAAGACAGTGTTAGAGATTGTTTGCAAAACAGTCTAAATGTGTATTTGTCAGTAGCGAGGTGGAGTATCTCGAGCACTTGATTAATAAGGAGGGTATAAAAGCTGAAGATTGCAACTATGCAAAGTTGGCCACCGCCCAAAAATTTGAAGGCCTTAAGGGGTTTTTTTGGTCTCACTGGCTACTATCAAAAGTTTGTGCAGGGTTATGGTGCCATAGCAACACCCCTAATAGCTCTACTCAGAAAGAACTCTTTTATCTGGTTTGACAAAGCTCAAGCAACCTTTGAAAGACTCAAAGAAGTAATGGTTAGTCCCCCTGTTTTAAAATTACCTGATTTCACTAATACTTTTGTGGTGGAATGTGATGCTTCAGGTGAAGGTTTGGGAGCTGTGTTAATGCAAGAAGACGAGCCTATTGCTTATCTAAGTCAAGGGTTGAAGGGCAGAAGTCTTATGCTTTTTACTTATAAGAAGGAATTGCTAGCCTTGGTGATGGCCATAAGGAAATGGAGGCAGTATTTGGTGGGATAGCATTTCAAGGTCCTTTCAAGGTCCGTACTGATCAGCAGGCCTTGAAATACCTGTTGGAACAATGAGTTGGCTCCATACCCAACAAAAATGGGTCTCAAAGTTGTTGGGGTATGACTTCTCTATGGAGTATAAGAGTGGGAAAACAAATAAAGTGGCAGATGCATTGTCCAGCCTACCCTTCACTAAAAAACCATAATCAACAACCAACCCAAACACCACACCAGAATCCAAGCCCTCCACACCATCATAAAACAAACAACCAATCTCCATACTCCACAAAACCTAGACTAGCTAGCCACAAATACAAGCCATAAGCCTTATGCAAACAAAATGGATAGAAGAGTTAAAGAAGACTTACTCCTAAGATTCCCAGTTGCAGGAGCTTATAGGCCACTGCCATCAGGGAATCTTGGACCAATCCCAGTACCAAATTCGCAATGGCGTACTCTTTTACAAGGTTAGATTGCATCTTGGAAACGTGCCATTCCAGAAAGAGATCCTGCAACAGTTCCATAGTAGTCTATTAAGGGGCTACACAGGGGTATATAAAACATATGCTCGAATAAAAAAGAAATTATACTGGCCTTGTTTGAGGAGGGATGCTCGAGATAAGGTGGAAACAATTCAACCCACTGGCCTGCTCCAACCTTTACCAATTTCTACACGAAACTAGGAAGATATTAGCATGGATTTCATTGAAGAGCTGCCACCTTCAGGAGGGCGTACAATGATCATGGTGGTGATAGACAGATAGAGCAAATATGCTCATTTCATGTCTCTCTCTTACCCATACACAACAGTGACGTAGCACGTATCTTTCTTGACAATGTATTTAAATTAAATGGTTTTCTACTAAACATTGTTAGTGACAGGGATCCAGTGTTCACAAGTCAGTTATGGAAATAACTGTTTAGAATCAGTGGCACAAATCTACTACTTAGCTTAGCATACCACCCACAAACTGACAGCCAAACAGAGGTGATGAACAAAGGGGTAGAAGGTTACCTGTGATGCTTCTCGGAAGATAGACCACGTGACTGGGCATGGTGGTTATCTCTAGCTGAGTATGTATATAATACATCAAAGCATACCTCAACTAGGGTTTCACCATATGAGTTGGTATATGAACCAGGATCCACAAAAGTTCAAGCAGTGGACAAGGAACTCAGAAACAGAGAACTTATTCACAAGTTAGTTCAAGAAAGTCTAAAGGACGCACAAGAAAAAAATGAAGATATATGCGAATTGTAAGCAGACTGACGGGGAGTTCCAAGTTGGAGACAAAGTTTACCTACTATGGCTTCGACCTTATCATCAGATGTCTGTCGCTGTGAGAAGAAACCTTAAGTTGTCACCAAGGTATTGTAGGTCGTACACAGTGGTACAACAAATCGGGAAAGTCGCGTACAAACTAGATCTACCACCAAAATCTCATATCTATCCTACCTTTCATGTTTATTGCTTGAAAAAGACAGTGGAAGAGCACATAAAGCCACTTACTGATCAGAAAGGGATGAAGGGATGGATTTGAAATGTTGGTTGAGTGGATGGGAATGGTAGGTGAAGATGCAACATGGGAGGATTGCGAGGAGCTCAAGTGGTGCTTCCCTGACCTTGGGTGCAAGGTCTTCTGAAGAGGGAAGATGTGTTATAGGCGTGGACAAAACCCTAGTCTTTAGGGGGCTGTCTAAAGGAAATGGGCTAGGTCAGCCCATGCAATTGTCTTTATTTTACTTATTCAATGTTTTGTTGACTCCTTTGGAAGTAGTGCGCCACGTTGGCCTAATGGGTCTGCTAATGGGTAGTTATTTGTTTTATGGGGTAGTCATTTCTAATATGGGTTAGTTATTAACATTGTGGGTAGTTATTTTGTTGAGTTCGTGGGTCATTTTCTGACCAAGTCTGTCTGTAATTTATATAAATACTTTCGCTGTTACCAGAATGAAGTAATCAGTCTCCTACAATCTTAAGTGTTACAATTTGGAGGATTACGCCCTCGAAGAGCCTACAAAATTCCCTTCACATTTATTAGCCACTATAATAGTAGAGAGAGGGCTTCTGTGGACAGCAACCTCTGATATTACAGGTATCGATGGTTGGGGTTTCAGCGAAAGAGAGAGAGAGAAGGTGCAAAAGCTCTTGCATTCTACAGAGAAGGAGACGACGAGATAGAGAGAAGCATTTCAAGAGTGAGAACATGAGTGTTTATTAATTGCACTTTTTTATTCTATCCTATAAAATACATCATTAAAACTCAATTTTTATAGTTAATATGCTGACTTTTACAATATATCATACATCAGTTTATCTATTTTTTCTTTATATGATTTAAATATTATGTTTTTAATATTTTTTATTCGTTTCAAATATTTTCTCTAACTACCAACGATATTTTCATATCTTTTGAAATTTGCAATATCTCTCAATATACAATGTCATATAATTATGCTTTATTGATTAATCCATATTTATAAACTAAACAATGTTAAAATTGATCATTAAAAAAATAGAAGAGATTATATTATAAGAATATTTTCAAAATATATTATGGATATGTGTTATTTAACTCCAATAAATTTCACTTTATTGAATGGGTTAGTCAATCTTATGTGTTATTTAACTTCTATATTCCATCCATTTTTATTAAATTAAGGCTTGGATAATTGTTATGCCAACCCCACCCAGCTGTGCACCGATAATTGCAAAACATAGAGGGGCCCCAAACACAGAGGGGCTTAATTTGTGAAATAGGGTGAAACGGACAAAAGAGTACATAAAGAGAGAGAAATCAATTTTAAAATGTTTCTATTTGTGAAAAGCACCTACTATATGTAGCGGTAACACTGTAGAAAAATGGAAAGTAGAAATGAAATAAAGGATCTGTTGGAGGTGCATTTTGAGCAAAATTCTTTAAATTTTACATATAGATGAATTTTACATAATCCATTGAGAATTCTCTGAAGAGAGAGATGTCTTCCTTTGACGCGCAGGGGTGGGGGTAACTAGGTCTTAAAAAAAATTATATAAAAATTTGGTACCAAGTTGGGTGATGCAGTTTCTAGGCCGGATACAACCCGAGCTGGAACCCGAAATCGGAACTCAGTTATTTGGGTTCCAGACTAGACCGGGTTGAAATCCAACCTGGTTGAACAAACCTATTACTGAGTTTTTCAAATATGTATGTTTTTAAGACTTACATTGATGTAATTTTGTAATTTTGTAATATATATATATATATATATATAATTTATTCATATAACTACTATCCCCAAATGGTAAATTGAAATAAACTGATACCAAAATATTTCATTCCAGTGCTTCAACTGAAACAGTCACTTAAACAGAATTCAAATTTTGCCTCCTGCACCATTTTTGTCTTCAATCTCTCTCCCTTTCGTTTCTTTTCCTTTTACTTCTAATCTTCTCATTTTCTATTTGCACACTACGTGCTCTAAATAGACGACACCTAGACCTTGGATGATCAAATTTTCTTTTAAGACCCCTTTGTTAAATATGGCCAAGTGTCAACTTATGATTAGTTATGACATGGCAATTAGGTGCTACGTCAATTTTTGTTGTCAGTTAACTAACTAATCCTGGGAATTATTATACTTGCTAACTCTAGTGTGAACAAAAAGACCCTAGCTAAAGAGAGTTAGAGTCTTTCTCTTCTCTTCCAAGACAAAGTAAGGTTTAGTGCCTCTATTTTTTGACACAGGCTTAAGTCTCACTGGTTGTGAGGGTGCGGGTGGTTTTGTGAGAATGGAGGAGGAAGATCTGATAAAGTGATGGGAGCGACTCCATTTTTCAAAGGAAGAAAACTCTATAGTCCAAATAAAATCTGATGGGGTTAAGGAGGGAAGTATGCGGGGGAAACTTTGTATTATCAGCAAAGTTCTACCTGATAAAGGAGTCAATAATGAAGCTTTTAGGGTGACTATGTCTCAAGTTTGGACAATGCAGGGATGGGTGCGTTTCAAGGACCTAAATGACCAATACTTCTTGATAGAGTTGCTGCAAGTACAAGATAAAGAGGAAGTGTTAAGTGGTAGGCCATGGTTTTCTGATAGGAACCTACTAACCTTACAAGAGGTTTGAGATTGTCACCGTTAATGCACTACAGTTTCTTTATGAACCTTTCTAGGTTCAATGCCACAATCTCCCTCTGTTAGCATTGACTGAACAGATAGGGGAGTAGTTTGGATCCTCTCATGGGCATGCCATAAGGGTAGACACAGAGTCTGATGGCTTTGTGTGGGGGAGGTGGCTTCGTATTAAGGTCGCAGTAGATCTCCATAAACCTCTTTTGAGGGTGAAGTGTTTGGAGTTTGAGGAGTAGCAGTACTGGATCTCCTTTAAGTATGAGCACCTCCAAAACTTTTGCTTCCACTGTGGAGTCTTATTCCATAAAGGGAGGACCTGCTCAAGGCCAAAGTTTGACCAACAAAAGGATGAACAACAATCACTGCAATATGGACCCTGGCTATGAGCACAGCCAATGAACACTAACCTTTTCAATAGTTGAAAGTATAGTGGCTTCACTGGACACAACCCGAGGGGACAACAATCTGAGGGAAATGGGGGTAGCATGGGTGGGGTTGCTATTGTTAAGAAGGTGGTGAAGGAGGAAGTCACAACTGAAATGGAGGAGGTGACTACGAGGAAGGAGTTAAATACAGATACTAAAATAACTACAGGATTACTATCAAAGACTGACAACTAAAGCAGTGGGATTCCAACTGTGTAGGGCCCCTCCAATCTAGTTTTATCCCATAATGAAAACCTGGCGAGTTAACATTCGGGGATAGAGAGAGGGGTGAACATTAATGAGGTAAATCATCTTTTTTATGAGTCTGTTATGAATGAAATTAAAGAGCCTAATTGCCAGATAGGATTGGATCATAATTTGAAAGTTCCTCGCACCAAGCATTAACTTCATTACCTAGTGGGACTCGAGCAAATAGTAAAAATGTTGAGTTGTCTCATTGTGAAGGTAGGCCAGACATTATTAAGGGGAGTGAGTCCAATATGGTGCCTCATTTCTTCTGTTCTCCTGTCAGAGACCCTAGTAATAACACTGATATGAATGATGGAGGTATAAAGACTCGTAAATGGAAGAGGAAGGCTAGAGGCAAGGCAACTTCGAGTTGGAGTCTTGCTAATATCATAAACTCTTAGCAAAGAGTGGGGAGCAGAAGGGTATGCATGAGAAATGACATGGGGTGCTCCTAACCCCAAGAATAAGAAGAGTTGTGAATGAAGGGTTGAGAACCAAAAACCTATGGTAGTGGCTAGTTTCCAGCACTGCCAACATCTACGAGTCTCCTAATATGAAATTGTCGAGGGCTTGGGAACCCTTGAAAAATTCGAATCCTTAGGAGACTGGGTAAGGAGAAGTGTCCTCATTTAGTTTTTTCTTGTGGAAACTAAGTGCAACAATACCCGAATGGATGAGGTGAGAAGGTCCTTGAAGTTTGATAGTTGTTTTGCTGTGAATAGTGTAGGATTAAGTGGTGGTATTGCACTACTTTGGAAAGAAGGCTGGCAGGTCAAAGTTACCAGTTATTCTCGATGGCACATTAATGCTCTAATCTTGGAAGGAGGACATAGACCTACTTGGCAATTCACTGGGTTCTATGCCCACCCAGAAACAGTGAAAATAAGCAGCAGTTGGCAACTTCTCAAGATACTCAAACCCTAATCTCCAATATCTTGGCTGTGTGCAGGTGACTTTAATGAAATACTGCATTAAAACGAAAAGATGGGGGATGCCAGTAGAACCTACAAGCAGATTGAGAACTTTAGGCAGGCTTTTGAATATTGTGGCCTCTGTGACATTCACTCTCAATGGCAAAAATTCACTTGGTCGGATAATAGAAGTGGTAGGGAATTCACTAAGGAGAAAATTGATAGAGCAATGGCTAACAAAAAGTGGAATGATTTGTTCAACTCTGCCTACTGCAATGCCATGGCAGCAGTCAAATCTGACCACTCCCCCTTCATGCTAGTATACAACACCTTGAGTATGAAGGGAAGGAGAAATAGAGTTTTCAGGTATGAAGCTTCTTGGGAATTAAAGGAGGAATGTGGTGGTATTGTGAAGAAGGCATGGAGTAAGGTGACAAGGGGAGACACAAAGGCAACCATTTTGAGATCCAAGCTTGAACATTGTCAAAGGGACCTGATAACATGGAAACAGAAACTACACAATAAGAACAAAGGGACACCTCTCGAGCTTTGGCTAGTATTAGCCACCTGTAAGACACTGGTGATGGATTCCACATGGCCCATATGCTAAAACTACAAAGAAAAGTGGAAGTGTCACCAGCAGAAACTGATATGAAATGGAGACAACGTGCAAAACAACATTGGCTTAGGAATGGAGATAAAAACACCCAATATTTCCATATGCAAGCAAGCCAAAGGAGGAAAGTAAATTCTATCAAGTACATTGCAGACACGGACAAGAGAGTGGCTTATGAGTAGGGTGATATTAGAGCTGTGTTCACAGGTTCCTTTTCTTCACTTTTCACTACTTCATTGCCCACTAATATTGAGGTTTGTTTAAATACTTTATGTCCAAAACTTACGATTGACTTGTCCACAAGCCTTATGAAGCAGTTCACTAATGAGGAGGTAAAAGTAACTATTTTTCAGATGAATCCCTTGGGTTCACCTGGCCCTGTTGGTTTCCCTGCTCAGTTTTATTAGAAGCATTGGGAGGTGGTGGGTGGTGGTTCTCTCAAATAGGTTAATGATACCTTCATTTCACTCATTCTCAAGGTTAAGAATCTCGAAAAGGTGGCTGAGTTCAGGCCCATAAGCCTATGCAATGTCTTGTACAAGATAGTGTCCAAAACCTTGGCTAATAGACTAAAAGGTGTCCTCCCTGAACTCATTTCTGTGAACCAAAGTGCCTTTGTACCCGGGAGATTTATATCAGATAACAATTTAGTAGCTTATGAGGTCTTACACTCTATGACTTCAACGATGAAGGGGAGAAAAGGCTTCATGGCACTTAAATTAGACATGAGCAAGGCCTACGATATAGTTGAATGGCAGTTTGTGGAGGCTGTGATGAAGAGAATTGGATTCCCTCAACATTGAGTGACCCTGGTCTAGAATTGTCTAAACTCAGTGTCCTGCTCAATCCTAGTCAATGGTGAGCCTCAACAAAAATTCTCCCCCTCTAGGGGCATTCGACAGTGTGATCCCCTCTCCCCTTACATATTTATACTGTGTGCTGAAGCCCTATCTACACTATTGAACAAAACTAAGGAAAATGGTGACATAACTAGTGCTCCTATTGAGAGGGGACCACTAGAGTGAGTCATCTATTTTTTGCAAATGATAGCCTCCTTTTCTGTCAAGCTGCATATGATATTGGACTTATATGAATAGGCCTCAGGACAGGTTCTTAATAAGGACAAGTCATTAGTGTTTTTCAGCAAGAATACCCAACAGGGGGTGCGAAGACAGATCCTACAGCTAGTTGGGATTAAATCTACTGGGACTTTTGAAAAGTACCTAGGACTTTTGAAATACTTCTCTCAAGTGGGTCTGTAGGAGGCCAAGCTAGGATCTGGGCCATCATATGCACGAAGAGGCATTCATACAAATCTGTCCCTTCTTAAAACAGGCTTAATGTGGAGGGTGGAGAATGGGCATAGTATCAATATTTGGTTGGATAGGTGGATTCCAACCCACCTAGCTTGTCAGATTTCTTCCTCTAGAGATACTGACTATTGGTGTGAAACAGTGAGTGATATAATTGATCCTAGGATGATACTGTGGAAAGAGGATCTCATGCAAGAAATATTCTCATCTTAGGAGATTGAGGCCATTAAATCCATCCCTATCAGCCTTGGAGGAAGGGAATACAAACTGGTGTGGTAGTTCTCTACCAATGGCCAGTACACAGTTAAGAGTGGCTACCACTATTAGAGGAAATTGGAGTCTGAAATGGAGGGAGAAACTTCGAGCAGACCTAGGGACAAAGCTGTGTTGAAGGTCTTATGGAAGATGAGGGTGGCTTCTCCTATTAAACTATTCATTTGCAGAGCATGTAGTGAAACCCTTCGCACATTTGCAAACTTGAAGAGAAGGAAAGTTGTGGAAGATTGTCTGTGTCCAATATCCAGGATTGAACTTGAGACCTCAGGCCATGCTCTTTGGAGATGTGCAACTGCTAGGGACGGGTTGAAACAAGTAGAATTGGGGGTGGGCATGATAATTAGAGATCACCAAGGCTAGGTTATAGGAGCACTTAGGGCATCCAAATGCCTCACAGACAACCAATTTAATGCTGAAGCTCATAGCCTCCCGCTGGCAGCAGTGTTCTATAAGGAGCTAGACTTAAAGTAGGTCGTGTTAGAAGGCAATTCCAAGCAAGTGATTGATCTGCTACAAAGGCAGTGTTCAAATTGGAGCATGGGGGGACTGCTAATTGAAGATGCACGGCAACTAATGGATGCTTGCAGCCAGTGGACAACTTCTCATGCTTATAGAGAGGGAAGATCGCTGCTCATCACCTAGCAAAGTCTGCCCTTAATTTCTCTAAGGATTTATATGATATTGAATAATGCCCTTTATGCATTCAATCAATTGTAAACCTTAAAGATGTTATAAGCTTTGTTTTAATGAAATCAGTTTCCTTAAAAAAAAAAAAAAAAAAAAAAAAAAAAAAAAAAAAAAGAAAAAAACTAACTAATCCTGACAAAGGGTGCACATATCTCTGAGAATGCATTGCAACAAAGGATGTATGGGGTCTGTGCTTAAAGCACATTCAAAAGAGCAATTTTTCTACAAACAATTTTCTGGCCGAAATCTTTGATCAAGACGTCTGTCAATTTTAAGAAAGAGCAGCAAGAGAAAGTTGCAATAATTGCTAAGAGGTTTTGGCAAAGGAAAAATGAACATGTTTTTAAAGGCAACTTCACCCACCCAGGTTTGGGCAGCTCTATCTACAAATGGGATTGGGAACCTCCCTACTGATTTTTCTAAGATCAATTGGGATGCAGCTGTTAACAAGACTATTTGCAAAATTGGGATTGATATTATTGCTAGAGATGAAATGCATGGGAAGGATTTTGGATACAAAGAGAATGCAGAGGGATATGTTTCCTGATCCTCTGTTGGCCGAGTCCTTTGGTGCCTTGCAAGCAACACTCTTTGGGATTGAAATAGGTCTTAAGAACATTATCTTAGAAGGTGATGCTGCTAAAGTTGTTAATTGCATAACTCAGGCTAAATCTTGTTAGAATAGCACCGGATTTGATCATATCAGACATTAAGCAATCTCTAGTATTTTTTGATAGATGGTCAGCCCAACGTGTTAAAAGGGAAGCAAATGTTGTAGCTCATATGCTAGGAACAAATACTTTACAATTCTCGGGTGATCCCACTGAAATGTGGACTCCTGTCCTTCTTGTGTTGTTTTCCTCCTCTAATGGAGATTCCAATAAAACTACTTTGTTTCTAAAAAAAAAAAATCCTGACATAGGGACCAAATATTTAAACATCAGTATACCACGAGAACTTATTCAAACTATTTACACCACAGGTAGCAATCTGTAAAATGGCCAAACCAGAGTCATCTGAACACTAATTTTACCGTATTACAAAATATTGAAAACATATAATCACATCAAAAATAAAAAAATAATAATAATTAAGAAAGGCAAAAATATATTTGAAGTAAGCAAGAATCTCATAAAAATATAAACATTAATAATAATAAAAATTAACTAATTGCGGGTGACGAGCCACCACTAAGGTGCCTTTGTAGTATTAGTTAATAACTTTTTTAGTAATACTTGTTGTTCTATATTTTTCTCTAATTATTATATAATATTTTATTTTATTTTTTAATTTTTGTTTAAATTTTTTAAGGATTCTAAATTTTATATTTTATTCTTTTTAGAATAGCATGATTGATGTAGCATTTTCTTTGTGACACATTAAATTTATGTTCTTCTTTAATGTTAGTGGCAACTGCATGTGCCTTTAGTGGATCTAACGAGCATTGGATAGAGTTAATGGCAAAAAATTCCAAATCTAAGGATTAAAATTTTAGAAATAAAAACCGGTAATGCTTTTCGCTAACACGTAAAATTCACGGATTGATTTGGCCCTTTAACCAGAATTACTTTTATATTTTTTTGATAAAGTGGCTGATGCGACATTTTTGCGTCGCATGAATTCATGATGTCAACACGACTGATACCAAGGCTCCATTTTTTTCGTTGTCAAGCAAAATATTTGTGGAATATCTTTTCAGCAATTTGTATTAAAAGAATATAAATATTTTACGGTGTTTAGCTGACAGTGTGTTAACAAGACTATTTGCAAAATAGGTCTGTTGTTTATTGCAGATAATATTTTTAGTAATTAAATTTTATTAATGATATATACTATGATCAATGTATCATATTAAAGTTTTTCCCGCATATATAGCAAATACAATTGGCCATGGCATGACTTTTCATCTCCTGTAACTATATGTGCAATCATCCTAGTCTATAAAACACAGCCTGTTGGGGGTAATCACAGCCAAACCCAAGACACACCAAGCTCAATACATATAAATGTGCCATCAGGAAGCTAAAGAAAGAAAGCGGGAGAAAAGGAAAACAAGAGCATAGAAAGGAAAGCAAGTAAGATGCACAACGGGAGGAATTGACATAAAATTGATTTCCCCATCTACTACTAATAGGGCCATAATAGAAGGGATTTGATCAGATGAAATAGGAGAGTTAGACGACTGGGAGACTACTACAGAAGAGGCAGAGATCTTCAACCTCACGACGAGAGATGCCATTTTTATCTTCTATTGGCTAAAGGGGTTTCGACCCTCATTATACAGTGAGATACAAGAGACCATGAAATACTGGAAAATATGCCCATCATAGTGGATTTGCCCTCCAAATAACCTGTAGACATAGACCTTGTGCCGAAACATGTATATTTGTGTGTCTCATTTTCTATTTATATTTTTATGTATTCTTTTCCTATTACAGCAATGGATATACATACGAGAACCGTACTGACACCCTGAACTTTCAAATTACATCATTGAGGCCTGCACCACCTCCATGGTTGAGAATGACTCTTTCTCCTATTTCAACCAATGGGGAAGATTTTATGCATTAATAGCTATTGTTGTATGTGGCACGTGGTAGATGCATTGTGCACGTGGCAGATGCATTGTTGAGGATCGTCCCTCTATAATGGAAACTTTTATTATGAAAACCTGCAGCAAATCATGCACATCATCCTCAAGTCAATGCAGCAAGAATACTCAAGAAGGAAACAAATAAATATCTTTGTATATCCCCTTTTGATTGTTTTAGAATATTCTGTCATTAAGTCTCTTGATTGTAATTCTTCCAATTCATAATATAAATAAAGTCTTCATCCTACAACAAATGTATGCTGAGGAGTTCTCGTTTGTGTGTTTTGCTTCTGCACAAACTAAGGTCTCCAAACCTTATCATGGTATCAAAGAGTACCTAGGACTTGCGTCCATCCTTTTTTTTTTTTTTTTTTCTATGGAGTCTTAGTTGTCCTCCCCTTCTTCCTTGCCATTTAACACAATGGTTCATATGTTAACCATCAAACTCAGCTCCACAAATTATCTGCTCTGGAAGAGCCAATTTTTACCTCTCCTTACCAGTCAAAATTTACTCGGGTTTGTTGATGGTTCTAATCCTTCCCCACCACCTACTGTTCTAGATGCCTCAAACACCACTGCCCCTGTTGAAGGATCTTGTGCCAAAAGCTCAGAGTCATGATTTATTTGTTAAATCTCTTGATTCTCAAGTAGGACACCTCACTGCATTCATTGCTCTTCGAGGAGCCAGGCAGTCCTCTTGTAGTGCTCGTCGTGGTCATGGATTTCAGTCCACCAACTCCCACAACAACTCTCGGTCTCAACACTCTGCATCTCGTCCACCACCTTTATCTCGACCCACCTGTCAGATTTGTGGCAAACTTGGCCATGTTGCTTCTATTTGTTGGGATCGATATGAGCATTCATAGACTGCTAATGTAGCTTAAGCCTTCTCCTTTTGTTCACTGCAATATTCTCCAGATTCTGACTGGTATACTGACAGTGGTGCTTCTTCTCATATGACCAATGATGCAAATCAGTTATCCATTGTTTCTCCTTGCTCAGGCTCAGATTGGCAATGGTGCCTCCCACCCTATAACACATACGTGTTCCTTCTCTCATAACTCTCCCTCTGGCTCTCTTATTTTCAAAGATGTTCTTGTTGTTCCCTCTCTCACCAGAAACTTAATTTCTATTAGCAAGTTAACATCTGATAATCATTGCTCAATTACATTTTCTGGTTTTGGCTTTACTATACAAGACCTTCAAACGGGAGTTGTGTTGGGAATCGGTAGTCTAAAACATGGTCTCTATGTTCTTCATCGTGCTCATCATGCCTTTCTTACCTCCTTGTGTGCCACCAATATTCATGCTTCCTTTCATATTTGGCATGCCCGTTTGGGTCATACGGCTACTCGCACTGTTGAAACTCTCAACAAAGATGGTGTCATTTCTGTTTCTTCCTCTATGTTATCTACCAATTTATGTAATAGTTGCCAATTAGGCAAAAGTCACAGTTTGCCTTTTTCCATTAATGAAATGCGTAGTTATCTTCCTTTTGAATTACTTCATTATGATCTATGGGTCCTTCTCCCACTACTTCTTTTGGTTTCCGTTATTATGTTATTTTTGTAGATGATCATTCTCACTTTACATGGTTCTATCCACTTCGGCAAAAATCTGATTTCTTTCCTATCTTTGTTAAATTTCATAATCTTATTCAAAATCAATTTTCTCACAAACTCAAAACCTTCCAAAGTGATGGTGGTACAAAATTTACTAATCATAAGTTTCGGTAATACTTGTCCTCTTTTGGCATTGAGCATCACTTCAGTTGTCCCTATACACTTACTCAAAATGGTCGTGCTGAACACAAACATCGCCACTTAACTGAGACAGGTCTCACTCTTCTTTTGCATGCTCATGCGCCTACCTCTCTATGGGTTGAAGCCTTCTCTACCACTGTGTATATTATCAATCGGCTTCCAACACCAACTCTCCAAGGTCAATCACCCTTTGCTGTGTTATATGGTACGTCACCCTCCTACACTCACTTTCGCACATTTGGTTGCTTGTGTTATCCTTATCTTTGTCATTATGCTCCACACAAGCTTACTCCTAAGTCAACTCCATGTGTCTTTGTTGGGTACAGCTCATGCATAAAGGCTTTTGCTGTTTGGATCATCAAACTCAACGTGTGTTTGTCTCTCATCATGTTGGATTTGATGAAACTCACTTCCCTTTTACAGGAGCTACTTCAGTCCCTCCCACTTCCTTAAGTGATTTTCTACTTTTTCCTAATACTCCTCACTCTCTGCCATCATATTCTTCTGGTCGTCCTTTTTTTTTTTTTTCTGCAGTTTCACAATCATCCCCTGCTACTACTCCTTGCACCCCATGTGCTGCTGATTATCTACTTGAAATGTCTTCTACATCAGTTTCTTAACCACAAAATGCTGCTGCTAGTTCTGCACCTGCTTTAATTTATGCACCTGCTGTAATTTTAACAGCACCGCCACCCTTTCATGCAACTGATCTCTCTTGCAATACTCATCCCATGACCACTCAGTCAAAGTCTGGTATTTCAAAGCCCAAAGCATATCATAGTGTCACCAGTTGCCTCAGACATCCTTTTTTCAATCATTAATTGCATTGAAGGAACCTCGTGGCTTCAAATCTGCCTCTAAACATTCTGAGTGGGTTTTGGCTATGGATGAAGAAATTAAAGCCTTGCACTTTAATAATACTTGGTCTTTTGTGCCTCACCCATATAACAAAAATGTTGTTGGCTGCCATTGGGTCTTTCGTACCAAGCTTCTTCCCGATGGCTCTGTTGAGCACTATAAAGCGTGCCTGGTTGCTAAAGGCTACACTCTCAACTTCATGGTTTTGATTATGATCAAACCTTTAGTCCTGTTGTGAAAGCTGCCACCGTGCGTTTAATTCTTCCCTTGCCATTTCTGCAGGTTGGCCATTGCATCAACTAGATGTAAAAAATGCTTTTCTTCATGGCATCCTCAATGAGGAAGTTTATATGGATCAACCTCCTAGCTATATTGATCCACGCTTTCCTCATCATGTTTGTCGTCTTCAACATGCTCTCTATGGTCTTAAACAAGCACCATGTGCTTGGTTCTAGAGGTTCAATAATTTGTTGGTTAAATTTGGTTTTGTTCCTAGCCAAGCTGACTCCTCCTTATTTGTGTATCACACATCTACTGGCACCATTTATCTTCTCCTTTATGTTGATGACATAGTTGTTACCGGCAGCAACCCTCAAATTCTTACCAATTTTCTTGCTCACCTTAGCAATGAATTTGCTATGAAGGATCTAGGGGCTCTTCATTACTTCTTGGGCATTGAGGGTAAATCTACTTCCTCTGGTTTATTTCTTAGTCAAACAAAATATGCAGTTGACATCCTTCACCAAGCAGCCATGACAGATTGCAAGCCTGTTGCTACTCCTATGGTAGTTGGTTAAAAGCTCACTCAAGCTGGCTCTCTCTTCTCCAATCCGACACTTTATCGATCCATTGTTGGGGCTCTACAATATTTGGTCATTTCACACGTCTTAAGCTTGCATATAGTGTCAACACAGTTTATCAACATATGCATGCCCCTACAGATGACCACTTCGGTGCAGTTAAGCGTATTCTACGCTATGTAAAGGGCACTCTTCATTTTGGTTTGAATCTCTACTCTCATCCCTCTCGGCAACTTCTGGCCTATTCCAATGCCAATTGGGCTGGCTGCCCCGACACTCGCCGATCTACATCTGGATATGCCATATATCTTGGTTGGAATTTAGTCTCTTGGAGTGCTAAGAAACAACCCACTGTTTCCTGCAATAGTGCAGAATCTGAATATCGATCACTTGCTTTAGCCGCAGCCGAAGTCACCTGGCTCACTCATTTGCTTCATGATTTGCCATTTCCATGTCGGCTAACCCCCTGTCTCTCATGCTCATTCCAAGCATATTGATCTCGATTATCACTACTTTGTGTGCTAGAAAGTAATTGTTGGATTGCTATGTGTTAACTTTGTTCCCTCTAATCTTCAGATTGTAGATCTCTTCACCAAGAGTGTCTCTCGGTCTCAAATCCTTTTCTTTCAATCCAAGCTTTCCGTCTCGTCTTGCCCTATGGTCAGCTTGCGGGGGGTGTTAAGGATAGTCCCTCTGTTATGGAAACTTCTATTATGGAAACCTGCAGCAAATCATGCACATCATCCTCAAGTCAATGCATCAAGAATACTCAAGAAGGAAACAAATAAATATCTTTTTATATCCCTTTTTGATTGTTTTATAATATTTTGTCATTGAGTCTCTTGATTATAATTCTTCCAATTCCTAATATAAATAAAGTCTTTATCCTACAACAAACGTATGCTGAGGATTTCTCATTTGTGTGTTTTACTTCTGCACAAACCAAGGTCTCCAAACCTTATCATGCATTGTGCATGCCATGCATCGCGAATGTAAGGGTTGCACGCCGGTGTGCACCCCACCGTTTCATGTGCAAGGCTCACTGCCCATTACTGTCATGCCTAGTGTGGCCCAAGTTCAGCTACTTGGACAGACGACCAAACAGAAACAATAGGCGCCTCACTGTCAGTCCGTCGTCGAACGAAAGCCTAAACGCTGGTGGGAAAGTAACCCACCAGCCACCCACAACTTGGTATGGCCTCCAGCCACAAGTGGACCCGCGGGCATGGAGGTCCCCTCAATGGAGGCTCTTACTCGCCTTCACTACCGATAGAGCTTGTTAAAGAGAGAAATTGCTCAGCCGCACAAGAGGAACGCAATAGCAATATATGTGAAGATGCAAGCTATGATTCGGTTACACATCAGAATGATTTAGAATAAATGAGAAGGATGAGAGAATATTCTCAATGGACAGGTGTCATCTGATCTACAAATTGTGGAAATTTGTTATTTGAAGTCTGTGTATATAAGTTTGTAATATGGCACAATACCGTGTATTAGGAAATTATGAATGAATTGAAGTCCTTTGAGGCACTTTGTCAAACACTTGTTTAGCACTCCATTATTTACTTTAGCATGGTATCCAGAGCCAACTAAGGGACTCACATCCATTACCATTTTTTTTCTCCTTTGTTCTTCAGCCACTATGGCCTCTCTAGACTCCTCAGAACAATCCCAAACATCTCCCCCATCAGCACAACAATTCTAAATTCTGCCAACCTTTTTATTTTCATTAAACTCAATATTGAAAATTACATACTCTAGAAAGCCCAAATGGTCCCTTCCTTAAAAGCAACCAATTGTACACCCATGCTGATGGCACTTCCATCATCCCTCCACCAACGATTGATAATAATCCCAACCCAGAACACACCCAATGGCTTTTGCTTGATCAACTTATATTTTCGGCCATTAATTCATCCATGTTTGATCATGTTCTTGTGCAGGTCCTGGAGTGCACCACTTCGCATGACGTCTGTAGCACCTTGCACAACATGTTCGCAGCTCAGTCTTCAGCTCATGTAATGCAAATGCAGTACTAGCTTGCTACACTTAAGAAAGGAGTTGAGACGATTACAAAATATTTTCTCAAAGCTAAGACACTTGCTGCCTCACTTGGAGCTGCTGGTAAATCTTTTTCCCCATCTGAATTCTGTGTGTATCTACTGGTTGGTCTCGACACCGATTATGATTCTTTGGTAACCTCTCTCAAAACAAGACCCAATACCTTCTCTCCCCATCAGATCTACAGTTACTTTTTAAACCATGAATCTCGCCTCAACCATCAAGCCCAAACACTTCTCAAGGGCAATCCACTGCCAGCCAACCTTACTACCAAAAAACACCTCCATCCTTTCAATCATCACACAGGGGACGATGTCAAAGTTAGAAGAAAATACAAGGCCTCCAGATTGACATGTTATGAAGAATGTAATTCAATTTGATGTGCTATAAATACATTTGTTTTTATTTCATTATTTTTGTTCGATTCTTTGTGGCTATAAATAGCACATGTACATGAAAGATCAGAAAATAGAAAAATCCATTTCACAATCATTCCCACGTTCTCTACTCTGCATTCCGTTATTTACTTTTTCCTCTACATTTTGTTTTTCTCGTGCGCACTGAAGGCAGTTACGCCTTCTTCTTCCTTACAATTCCACCATTATTAACTTGGCATCAGAGCAATGACCAAAACTGTTGGAGCCAACATGCCACCCAAACACCAAAATGACCCTCACCATCCCGCTAGCCCATATTTTATCCAACCTGGAGAAGGTGCTTCCTCTCCCCAGGTCCCTGATCTCTTGACGACAGAAAATTATGTGATTTGGGCAAGGACGATGCACCATGCTCTTAATATAAAAAACAAGCTTGGATTCATCGATGGAACCATCACCAAGCTAGCCAACACCTTTGACCCTCTCTATGCTCCACGGGAGCACTGCAATGACATGATCATTGCATGGATACAACATTCAGTTAGCTCGGAACATATATCGAGCATCACCCATGCCGAAATGCTGACAATGTTTGGAAAGACCTACGAGAGAGATTCTTCATCCAAAATGCACCTCGCATTTTCCAACTTGCTAAATCAATCTGATCTTCAACCCAAGATACCAACTCAGTCAGCCAATACTAAAATAAGCTTAAAAGCCTATGGGATGAGCTTGAAATATATGAACCAATGCCAACTTGTTCTTGTGGTGCGGTCAAAACTTTGCTGGAATACATCGACCATAACAAGGTGATGCAATTTCTTATGGGCCTTGATGATTCTTACGACTCCGTACATGCTCAAATTCTACTTCATGATCTGCTCCCAACTCTCAATCTAGTCTTATCTCTTGTCCAACAAGAGGAAAGGTGTCATCAACTGCACTCCATACCAGCACCACTTGCAATGGTTGCCAAAGGACCGGATATCAGAAACTCAACCAACTTTCGCAGAGAATGACTTTTTTGCTCACATTGCAAAGTGCCTGGCCATTCTCTAGAATGGTGATTCAAGGCAAACCCCAATCTCCCAGTCTGTTTGCATTGTTGCATACCAAGCCACAAGAAGGATAAATGCTACAAGTTGAATTGATACCCTCCCGGCCACAAAACAACTCCAATTTTAAATCCTCAACTAATCAATCTTCTCTGCAGGAGGAAAGCAACCATGGTCTGCTTATTACTCATGAGCATTACAGCTAGCTCCTAGCCTTACTCCACCCATCTCACAATGACAACCATCTCTGCAGCAAATAATGCCAACGCCAATTCCTCTCCTACTTCTGGTATTTCGTCCTCTTACTGCACACACGCACACAAGCTCATGATTTACATACCCAAACACCGTGGATTATAGGCACGGGTGCTACAGATCACATGATCTGTAGGCCCAAGTTTTTCACGCATAATATCACTCCAATTTCTCGCATCATCAACATTCCGAATGGCTCTACCACCACCGCTTCACACGTTGGTTATGCACATTTATCACCTCATTTAATTCTTCGTCATGTACTACGCATTCGTACATTTACATTCAACTTAATTTCTGCCAAATCCTTGTCGCAATATTCCAATTGTTGTCTAATTTTTTTTTCCAAATCTTGCTATATTTAGGCCCCTTTATCTTGGATGACAATTGAGTGGGAATGGTGCGTGATGGCCTTTACCACCTACAATTTTCCATACCCAAACCATCTACCCTGCAATGTTTTTTTCATACCTTATTTCCCTCATCTTTTGTTAATTACACTCATGTTGACAAACTTGATCTGTTTACTTTATGACATTATAGACTTGGACATAGTTCTATGACAAAGCACGTCTTACATGATATTATTGCTGATTTCAAACACACGGACCATCTCGAAATACCTTGTGAGGTATGCCCACTTGCAAAGCAACGCAAATTGCCATTTTTCGAAATAGAGTCCAAATCCAATAAAACATTTGATGTTGTTTTGGTCGATATTTGGAGTCCCAACCAAACCAAATCATATGATGGTGCCCAATATTTTCTCACCATTGTTGATCAATTCACAAGATGCACTTGGATTTACCTCCTCAAACATAAATCTGAAGCTCGAACATCTCTTCTTAAATTGTTTTCACTTGTTGAAACCCAATTCAACACTCAAATCAAAATTCTTAAATCTGATAATGGCGCCGAATTTCAAATGCCTCATTTCTATAATTTCAAAGGAGTATTACATCAATTAACTTGTATCGCCATGCCCCAACAAAATGCCTTATTTGAGCGCAAGCATCAACACATTCTTAATGTGGCGCGCGCTCTCAAATTCCAATCCAGCTTATCTTTACACTATTGGTCTGATTTTATTACCACCGTCGTTTACTTGATAAATAGAACACCCACCCCAACACTCAAACATAAAACTCCATTTGAAGCTCTCTTCCAAACCAAACCGTCCCACTCCCATTTCAAAGTCTTTGGATGCCTACGTTTCACCTCTACCTTATCCCATGGTCGAACCAAATTTGAACCTAGAGCTAAAAATGCCTCATCCTTGGATACCCATATGGTGTCAAAGGATACAAACTCCTTGACCTCACCACTAAACAAATTTTCCTTCCACGAGATGTCATATTCGGTGAAGAAATTTTTTCACTCAAAAATTGACCACTTACACAACTACCCGCCACCACCCTTCCAATATCACTCACTGACAACACTTCAGTCATCTACACTTCTCCTCCAAACAATGAAGATCAATTTACATCATCTCCGATTTTTTTTCACCAAACGACAAAGACCAACAGCACACATACATTGACATCCCTCCTCACCCATCTTCCCCTCTCAGTACCCAAATTGATAGGCCTCCTTCCACCTCTTCGACTAATCATCCTCATCCATCGCCTACACATTCTTCACCCACTCAATTCTTTACTCAACCCCTTCGTAAAACCACCTACATCAGAACATCCCCTGATTATCTCAAAGAATATCATTGCGAACTGATCACAACACTTGAAGCTCACCACTCGGCATCCAAGTTGAATTCTTCTAGATCTCTTCCACATTCAAGTACCTGTGTTTCATTTCCTCTTTCATCAGTTTTATCATATGCATCACTTTCACCCCATTTTCAAGCCTTTACCACTTCAATTTCAATTAATTATGAACCAACATCATATGCACAAACCATCAAAAACCCAGTCTGGAGTGAGGCAATGGACCAAGAGCTTACTGCCCTTGAGTTGAATGAGACCTAGACCATCGTGACTCTTCCTCCTAGCAAGAAACCAATCGACTGCAAATGGATTTACAAATAGAAGTTCAGAGCCGACGACATAGTGGAACAAGCTAAAGCTCGATTAGTCGCAAAGGGTTTTACCTAACGCGAAGGTATTGATTTTCACGACACTTTCTCACACTTTGTAAATTGGTTTCAATTCAATGTGTTCTAGCTATCGCTGCAATCAAAGGGTGGGATCTTCAACAGCTTGATGTCAACGACGTATTCTTATATGGCAATCTTAATGAAGAACTTTATATGAAGCCACCTCCTGGCCACCACGCAGCCAGAACAAATCAAGTGTGCCGCTTGCAAAAAGGTCTATATGGTCTGTGTCAAGCGTCCCAGCAATGGAACAGAAAACTTGCTTCAACCTTAGCCGAATTTGGCTTCATCCAATCAAAGGTGGACTATAGCCACTTCACCAAGTGCACGCCGACCTTTTTCATCACCTTGCTTGTGTATGTTGATGACATCATACTCATGAGTTCAGACTCACATTCTGGAAACCAAGTTTTGTGAAAATTTCTGGAAACCAAGTTTCAGATAAAAAATCTGGGATTGTTGCGATACTTCCTCGGTATGGAAGTGGGATGTTCCAAAGCTGGCATACAACTTTGCCAATGCAAATATGTGCTGGACATATTATCTGGAACTGGTCTCTTGAAAGCTAAGCCTTCTCCCTTGCCAATGGAACCAAACCTCAAGCTCAATAAATATGAAATTGTGCCCTTTCATCATCCTTCTCTTTATCGGAAGTTGGTTGGCAAGCTCCTTTATTTGACTAATACAAGGCCAGATTTGAGCTACAGTGTTAATATACTTAGCCAATTTTTGGACACTCCCTGTATTCCACACTATGATGCAGTGATCAAGGTCCTTAAATATGTCAAAGGAACCCCAGGGCAGGGTATTTTTCTCCCCACCAGTTCATCTATGGACCTAGTAGCATACTTTGATGCTAACTGTGCGAATTGCCCCGACACTCGCTGATCAACTACTGGTTTCTGTGTATGCATTGGAAATTCTCTTGTCTCATGGAAGTCCAAGAAACAACAAACGATTTCCAGGTCCTCTACAGAATCAGAATACCGAGCAATGGCTACTGTAGTTTGTGAACTCACTTGGTTACGTTACCTACTCAACGACTTGTGCATAAATATTGAGGCACCTGCAACTCTATACTGTGACAACCTTGCTGCCCTGCACATCGCCGCGAACCCCGTGCTTCATGAGCGCACGAAACACAAAGAACTAGATTGTCATCTAGTTCAAGATAAAATCTCTGCCAGACAAGTGAAAACTGCGCATGTGTTCTCAGCCTCTCAGTTAGCTGATCTGCTCACTAAGCCTTTATATTCTCCCACATTTAATCGCCTACTGCTCAAGATGGGAGTCATAAATATTTACTCTCCATCTTAAGGGGGGATATCAAAGTTAGAAGAAAATACAAGGCCTCCAAATTGACGTGTTATGAAGATTGTAATTCAATTTGATGTGCTGTAAATACATTTGTTTTTATTCGTTATTTTCGTTCAATTCTTTGTGGCTATAAATAGCACATGTATGTGAAAGATCAGAAAATAGAAAAATCCATTTCACAATCATCCCCACATTCTCCACTCTGCATTCCATTATTTACTTTTTCCTTTGCATTTCATTTTTTCCATGCACACCCAAGGCATTTACGCCTTCTTCTTCCTTGCAATTCCACCAATATTAACTGACGAGGGGGTCGATCCTTCATCGGGGATGGGGTTAGGGTAGAGGTCCCTCAAATTATTTCTCCAATCGACCAGACACCAGACCACCTTGCCAAGTGTGCCACAAACCTAGGCATATTGCCCTCTCTTGCTACCATAGATTTAATAAAAATTATCAAGCACCAACCCCATCCTATCAATCGGCCAATCTTATGACCATGCCCACACCACCACTTCAGTACAATGCTTGGTTCCCAAATACGGCTGCTACTAATCACTTCACAGCAGACTTCAACAATCTAAATTTGGACTCTATATCCTATCAAGGATCTGACCAAGTCAGTATTGGAGATGGTTCATCACTACCAATTCAACGTACAGGTTCAGCTCATCTTTGCTCCTCAACTGGAAATATTCTTCTTTCTCATATTCTTCATGTTCCTTCAATTTCTAAAAACTTACTCTCAATTCGTCAATTATGTCTTAATAATTTTGTTTACTTCGAATTTCTCTCCAATTGTTTCTTTGTGATGGATTTCCACAACCAGAAGTTAATGCTCTAGGGCACCGTTGAAAATGGCTTGTATGCCCTGCCTCAAGATGTAACGACCTCAACCACAACTTCCCCTCAAGCTTTCATTGGTGAAAGAACAAGCCCTTAAACATGGCATATGCGCCTTGGTCACCTTTCAAACAAGATCACCTCTCTAACAATCCATCGGTTTCAACTCCCTGTGACTACTGACAACACTGATCACTCATGTGCAACATGTTCGCAATCTAAAACACATGCCTTACCACACCCCTTATCAACTTCTAGATCTAAGCAACCTTTTGCATGAAATTTTTCTTGATGTTTGGGGCCCTACCCCCATGTTATCCACAGCTGGGTATAGGTTCTACTTATCCATTGTAGATAATTTTACCATATACATATGGTTCTTTCCACTTTAATCAAAATCCGATGCGTCTAATTTTTTTTTAGCCTTTTTATGTTATGTTAGTAATTATTTTTCAAAAAATGTCTTGGCTGTGCAATTTGATTTGGGAGGAGAATTTCGCCCTCTTCAAAAATTACAACAATCATGTGGCATTGTTTATCGTATTACATGCTCCTATTCTCACGCCCAAAATGGAAGTGTAGAATGCTGTCATCACCATATTATCGAGACTGACCTCTCACTTTTAACTCAGGCGTCAATGCCATCTCAATATTGGTTTGAGGCTTTTCAAACAACCATGTTTCTCATTAATCAAATGCCAACTCCAATTAAAAATCATAAATCACATTTTCAAACTCTCTTCTGTCATCCACCTGATTACAAGTTTCTCCGCACATTTGGCTCGGCTTACTGGCCCAACTTAAGGCCTTTCAACCGTCACAAAACGGATCTGCGATCCAAACTTTGTGTGTATTTTGGCTACAGCCCATACCACAAAGGCTATAATTGCCTTCATGTTCAGTCGGGCTATGTCTATGTCTCCCGAGATGTGCAATTCAATGAGGCCCACTTCCCCTTTGCTTTGGCACAAAAAGCTACTCCTTCACAAGTTGCCTCTTCGAGCCTTCACATTCCCTTCTGGCCCACATCAACATGGCCTAACTCTACTCAATCGCCCATACCACATGCCATGTCTTCTCCCGATCTCTCACATCTCGAGTCTGGCCCACCTACACCTGCCCACTTCTCCTTAACTCCTTCCACCTTGTCACATTCACCCACTCAAATTCCAAAGTCTTCGACTTCATCTTCTGGGTCTTCACAGCCTAATCATGATCGCCCACCTTCAGTTGTCCCAACGCAGAATCATCATCCCATGGTCACTAGGTCTAAGGTAAATATTCACTGTCCTCTCACTCGCACAGATGGTACAATCCCTTGGCCCTCTAGCAAACCCTCACTTGCACTCATTACCTCTATAATTCTAGGAGAACCACAATCTTACACTGAAACTTCCAAATTTCATGAATGGCGTGAAGCCATGAAAATTGAATTTCAAGCCTTGTTACAAAATCATACCTAGGACCTAGTTCCTCCTTCATCTTCCTTTAATGTTTTGGGACCCAAGTCAATCCTAAAAAAAAAAAAAGGAAGATTGATGGATCCTTGGAACGACGCAAGGCTCGTCTTGTAGCCAAAGGTTTCCATCAGCAAGAAGGCCTAGACTACAATGAAACTTTTTCCTCTGTTGTCAAACTAGTTACTATTCGGATTCTACTCTCACTTGCTATTTCCTCAAACTGGCAGTTACATCAACTGGACATACCAAATGCATTTTTGCATGGTGATTTGGAGGAGGCCATATATATACGAGAACCACAAGGTTTTGTAAATCCTGACTTCCCTCCTCATGTATGCAAACTGAAAAAGGCAATTTATGGCCTTAAATAGGCCTTTCGGGTCTAGTTTTCAAAATTAAGCACCAAACTGTTTTCTTTCAGTTTTACTGAGTCCAGATCAAATTCTTCATTGTTTATCTTTTGTAATTCATCACATGTGGTCTTTGTGTTAATCTATGTTGACAATATTATAGTTATAGGTTCTAGTTCCTCTCTTATTTCTGATTTTATACTTGCTCTTGGTGCATCATTTCCTGTCAAAAATCTTGGTCAACTTCATTATTTTTTAGGTATTGAGGTTTTCCAAAATTCTCATGGACTTTTCACGTGTCAATCAAAATACATTATTGATCTACTGCATCGCATAAACATGTCCAATGCAAAACCAGTATCAACCCCAATGTCTACTTCTACTAAACTTATAGCTCTTGATGGATCCACATTTGAGGATCCTCATCTCTATCGTAATGTAGTAGGCAACCTACTATACTTAGCATTCACTCGAACAAATATTACTTTCGCTATCAACAAAGTCTGTCAATACATGCATTGTCCGCGACTACCTCATTGGCAGGAGTCAAAAGAATCCTCTGTTACCTTAAACTCACTCACAACTTTGGTCTTCATTTTTCTCCATCATCCTCATGCAATCTTTCAGCTTTCTTCGATGCTGACTGGGCTGGATGCCCTAATGATAAAAAGTCCACTGATGGATTTTGTGTCTACTATGGATCGCATCTTGTAGCATGGGGTTCGAAAAAGCAACCAACGATTGCTAGATCATCCACGGAGGCTGAGTATAAAGTTCTTGCCAACATTGTGGTGTGATAATTTGGGAGCCAGCTACATGTCAGTTAATCCAATCTACACTCTCGCACTAAACATGTAGAATTGGATTATCACTTTGTGCGAGATCATGTAGCTGCCAAAACTCTTCAAGTATCCTTTATTTCCAGCAAAGATCAAATAGCTTACATTTTAACACAACCACTTTCCACTTCTCGATTTTTGCTATTACGCTCAAGCCTCACCATATGCCAGGTGCCGCTTGAATCACAGGGGGCTGTAAAAGAGAGAAATTGCTCAGACACACAAGAGGAACACAACAACAATACATGTGTAGATGCAAATTGTGATTCGATTACACATTAGAATGATCTAGAATAAATGAGAAGGATGAGAGAATATTCTCAGTGGACAGGTGTCATTTGATCCGTAAATTGTTGAAAATTGTTATTTGAAGTCTGTGTATATAATTTTGTAATATGGCACAATACCGTGTATTAGAAAATTATGAATGAATTGGAGCCCTTTGACACACTTTGTCAAACACTTGTTTAGCACTCTGTTATTCACTTTACCAAAGCTGCTCTACATAAACGCTACCCGTGAAATACAACCCAACCATGAGCTCATGGAAGAACCAGTAGCCACCACTGAGCTCGTTGGCATTCTCTATGTCTGCCACCCTCATGGCCCAGCAAGTGAATCCCCATTCCCTGCGTCCAACCTTGCACCGCACCCTCTGCTGTGAAGTTTCCTTGCCCACGGAGTCAACTCACCAGCATCGGGCAACGAACACCAGCGGGCAACCATCCCGTCATGAGAGGGCAAGTCTTTGCCCAACCTGGCGAAACAGGCTGTCCAACTCCACTGGCCCTCCTGGTACATGAGCATGGAACTAGCATATAGTGAAACGAAGCCACCTGACCGCCACTTGGATCATAGGTGTTTTCTGTTGTCTCAATGGCATACCTCGATTTAGAAAACGCTAGCAACACAGTTCAGAATCCTCGTATAGATGTTCAATTGGGAAATGTTCCTCACTGCAATGTTCCCCACTGCCCTCTCATCCGGAGCAAGTCCCATCCGTTGCACTACTCCAGGACTACGACGGGACCCCTCCCACCATCCCTCACATTCATAAGATGTTAGTACATTGAATATTGCACCACCTTGCACTTAGGGCTCACGAGGAGCCAGGCTGTGAGCTCCACAGCACATTGCATTGTCTATGGAAAGTGCACCACCTACCACAAAGACGCAGTATAGCTAACATACAAACCAACAAGAGGCTTGTCAGTTGCTCACAAGAGTGGCTTGCTCACCACAACACCCCCTACAAGACTCCTTAAGGTCCAACAAGAAACCCAGTGGCTACATGCCCGAGGAACATACTTCATTGGAGATCATCTGTGTGGCAAGAAACACAGGCTACAAAGCCGCTTGTGGGCACTGCTCAGACATCTTATTCCGTTTTCATCATAATAGACCGTTGTGTATCGCAGGCACCTCGAATCTTTATCATTGCCAAAGCAAGGCTACCCGTGGGCCTCGCCTATGCACCTCAAGCCTCCACCACACTTTAGCAAAACAACTCAGGTTTGCAAATCTCAAACTTATTACATGGATTATCGACGCTAACCTATTTGGCTTTCCAAGTTATAACTTTTAGTAATTAATTAACTAATCCCTCTACCCAACTCCACTTAATTTTTCTAATTATGAGGTTACCACTACAGTACAACCTGCCTTTGTTTCCCCCTAATTTAATTCCCGTATATAACTTTCATGCTTGGAAAAATCATTATTTCAAATAATTGACCAGTTCTTACAAAAAATGGACAAAAGTGATCTTTTTGAATGGATATTTTCATATCTCGATTAATACTCATCCTTCCCACACTACACACCACACATAATTATTTTATTTTTTCTCTGACCAAATATGCGGTGTATAGATGATGAGTTGAAGAAATTAATTAGTTTACAAGAATAAAATAAAAAAATAAAAATAAGTGTGGGTGTAGTGTGTGGGAATGATAAGTAGCAAACCTCAAAGATAAATATAACGAACGATCATAGAGAATCACACGGATGAGAACATTTAATTAAAAAAAAACAAATATACAAGCCTAGAAAAGAGCTCATGCACTCCTACTATAAGCTACACTAGCACTACAACACAAAGCATCATTTTATTTGCACCATAATATAAATAAAAGTAGTACTACTACCGTAAGCTGGTTTTGGATCGCTTCCCTTACTCATCAGACCAACTCAATTGCAACTTGAGCGGGTGCTGATTCTAGTTCTCCTTCCGAATAAAATTTTTAGAGCTCAGGCATAACGAGACATTTTCTCGAGCTATTGCTATACTAACCTTCTCTAAGATAGATTTGGTATAGTGCTCCTATTTTTCTTTTTATAGGTATGCTCGATGGTCAAACAACTAATTTACACGTATGAGCAAGATTGGGAACATATTAAGAGATCTTGGGGTCTTGCCCACTATGTGCAAGTGGGAGATGTAATCAATGGGAGCTTATAGTGGGCACCCCTTCTCCTTTATATACCCAAGGGTTATGAAGTGGGTTAAAGCCACTTTAATGGCTTTGATGGCTGGCCTTTAAAGGCCAATTGGGGGTTACAGTTGTAGGGACTATATAAATAGCCATTTCCCCCTTAGAGTAGATAACTCCCAATGTAGAAAGTGAAAATCTCTCTCTCAAGTAGTGTTCTCTCTAGTCCCAACATTTAAGCTTTGGAGCATGTGGGTGCTACTCTGGTTTTGTTATCACGTAGCACACTCTATTACTGAGGAGGATATATTCAGACGAATAACAACAATGGAGAAGTATGCAGAATAACCACACTCGATCTATGACTTTCCACTCGAGGTAAAGGCTTCTGCTGTATTTGATTTAGAATTTCTAATGCTTCCCTATCTACGAGCATTATCGAATTTCCCCTCGGTAAACATATCACACCCTCTTGCTTCCTTATCTACATGCATTACCGAATTTCCTTTGAGAACATAGAAGAATTTCTTGCCGTATGGATTTGCACTATTTGGTTTCCGAGTGAGTCGTTCGTAATCACTTACATAACCAACCTATGCTTTTCAAATGCCCTCTCAATTGTCCATGGGCACCGCCTTTGGCTGCTGAGCCACCAAATAGGGAGAGATCAGCCTGCAATTTGATCAAATCAATGAAAAATCACAGATATCATAATAGCCAACAAATTGTAGCTAGAAATGTACTAAAGCTCAAATGCAAGTTAAGCTGTCTAAGAAAGGTTGTTGGCTCTAGATTTGTTATTTAAAGAGCTATGAGTATGATCAAAGAGATATGGCGTTGCTGAATTTATTGATGTGGCCTACATAGTGGTAGAAAAGCAGACGAGTGTATTTGCAAAGTAACACATGAAGTCAGGTTTTTGTGACAATCAATGCTAAGAATTTAAGAAAGAATCTGTTCTAGGCAAAAAAGCTCAAGATCATCATTGTTCTTCTGACTCTCTTGGCCTCATAAAGAATGCTCAAGTTATGTTGTAAGCTCAAGGCTAGCAATTTCTTCTTTTTCATTTTTTGTTTGCATTTTAGCGTCTTTATTAGTCCCATTTTTACATTCAATGACCAAACCTATTCATTGCCTTGTACCTCTAAAATGGGTGAATAAAGATCTTCTGAAAGACTTGCTTTTCCTCTTTTCTTCTAAAATGGGCGAATAGTATTAACCTCAACCAAACTGTTGCACACTCAGAAAATAACAAGCTGCTATAATCTACATCAGCAGCACCAAAAGCTTCAGGAATTCTTCTTTACGTTTTGTTGTAACAAACTTTTATTCATTTTCTTTGTTTTTCAGTCATTACATGTTGTACTAAGTGCCTATATAAGTTGTCTAAGGCATTATGTAATGTTTGGATTATTATGAAATGAATATATAGAGAACTTCTTTTATTCTCTTCTGATATGGTATTAGAGCTGCTAGACTAGCAGTCTCTCAGATCCTTCTTTCACCGTGGTCTTTGAACTAGTAGATCCCATTACATCTCCAACCTCTATTCCTTCTTCTTTTTCACAGCCAGTGACCATCAAACTCAACTCTGAAAACTACTTGCTTTGGAAAGTCCAAATTTTAGCTTATTTGAGAGGGCAAGACCTCTTCTCTTATGTTGATGGAACGCAAGTTCCTCCACCACAAATACTTCCTACTGAAGTTGATTCTGTCATCAAAATCAATCCAGCTTATCTTTCTTGGCAACGGACAGATCAACTTATTTTGAGCATTCTCTTCTCCTCAGTAACTGAATTTGTCATTGGCCATGTTATTTCAACATATACCTCACGGGAGTTATGGATTGCACTTGAGTCTATGTTCAGCTCACGCTCTCAAGCAAAGGAGATTCAAATTCAATTTCAACTTACCAACCTATCCCATGGAAAGTAATCCATATCAGACTACTTCAACAAGGTGAGGATGCTAGCTGACACTCTGGCTACCACGGGAAACCCCCTCCTTGACAAAGAATTTGTAACCTACCTCCTAAATGGCCTGGCTTCTACTTATGAATCCATCATAACTTTTGTTACCACTAGAATCGAACCAGTGACCTCTCATGAGCTCTACCACCTGCTGCTTAGTCATGCAAGTCGACTGACCCATACATCACGTAGCAATAACTTAGCCTCTCCCTTTGAGCCATCTGCCAACATTAGCATAGGCAATCAACGAGATCAAAGAGGAAAGGGCCCTTATCGTGGAGGACAACATAGTCGTGGTAGAGGAAGGTTCCCTATAACAAAGGACGATCATTTCCCAAACTCACGTTCCAAATTCGGTCCACAAAATAACAACCCAAACAGACCTACCTGCCAAGTTTGTAACAAACCTGGCCACATTGCTCTTCAATGCCATTTTTCGTTTTGACCATGCCTATCAAAATGACCCACCCTGATCCTTCTCTGCCAACTATACCTCTCCCTCAGCCATCACAGATTCAACCCGGTACCCAGATATTGCTACTACTCACCATATAAGCCATGATCTCTCTCATCTCCACCTTTCATATGAACCATACAGTGGCAATGAGCAAATTCGCATTGGAAATGGAATTGGTCTGCCTATTCATAATATTGGTGATTCCTCTTTCTCTTCTAATTCTTCTTCTTTTCATCTTCATAATATTCTTCACGTTCCTTCTATCACCAAAAATCTTGTCTTTGTTTTACAATTCAGTATTGACAACTCAAGTTTCTTTGAATTTCATGCAACCCATTTTTTGGTGAAGGACAAACTGACAGGGAAGCTCCTCATTAGTGGCCCAATTCGTAATGGTCTCTATCAATTCCTTCCTTCCCTATCATCGTCTCCTCCGTCTTCTTCTGTGTCTATCCACCTTGGTGAAAATGCCTCTCTTAGTTGCATGCATCGAAGGCTGGGTCACCCCTTTCTAGACATTATTTCCAGAATAATGCGCTCCAATTGTCTGCCATATTTCCCCACTGATTCTGCTTTTGTTTGCCCCGAATGTCCCTTAGCTAAAGCTCATCAGCTACCGCTCCCTTTAAGTTCGACTACCTTTATAAAGCTTTGGATCTGACATGGGCCGATGTATGGGGCCGTACCCCTTGTTTCAAGAAATGGTTTCAAATATTACTTGTCTATAATTGATCATTTCACAAGATTTACATGTCTTTTTCCTACAAAAAAGAAGTCTGATGTGTTATCTGTCTTTACCTCTTTTATTACATTTGCTGAAAATTTTTTAATACTAAAATCATCTCCTTACAAGCGGATGCTGGAAGTGAATTTCAACCTCTTACATCTCCTTGCAAGACCCTTGGAATCACCCACCGATTCTCCTGTCCTCACACGCACCTACAAAATGGTCTTGTCGAACATAAACATAGACATATCGTTGAAACTGGGCTCACTCTCCTAGCCCAAGCCTCTCTACCCTTATCTTTTTGGGATGATGCTTTTGAAATAGCCACATATCTCATCAACTTACTTCCCACACCTGTGTTACAAAATCGATCTTCATACTTCATGGTTTATCACAAACCACTCGACTATTCCTTTTTAAAAAATTTTGGTTGTGCATGTTGGCCTAATCTACGACCGTCTAATTGTCACAAGCTCAATTTTCACTCTACTTCATGTTTATTCCTTGGTTATAATCCTTCTCACAAAGGGTCAAATGTCTCAATCTCTTAAATAAACTCTCTATATTTCACGGGATGTCACCTTTGATGAAAACACATTTCCCTACAAAAAGTCAAATTCCATTAATACAGTCTCTCAGCCCACTACACTCACAATACCCCTCTCTTGTTTTCCTAATTCAATTCTCGGCCCAGTTCCACTTCAATCCTCAAGCCCATCGAATCACTCTCCTAGCCCACTCAACTCCTCTCAGCCCATCACTACCTCCCTTTCCTCACAATCTCTCCCTACGTCGTCTTCCCCAAATCCTTCAACAAAATCCCTAATTCCCCCCACCACTCATCTTCAACCTCAAACCTTCCTCCTCAACCAACTCAAAATCCTCCTCTCTTAATTTCTCCACATTCACCCATCATTACTCGCTCTCAAACAAGCTCATCTCGACCTCGTCTTCTCACCGAAGGCACAGTTCCTTATCTCTCTCGCCACTTCTTCATTTCCACTGCAATGGTACCAGATGAGCCTTCCTCTTTCACCTTAGCCTCAAATTTTCCGAATGGCAAACTACCATGACCAAAGAATTTGAAGCCCTTGTCAAGACCAACACCTGGAATCTTGTTCTGCATTCCTCTGTTTCTAATCTTGTTGGCTGAGGGTGGGTCTTTCGGACAAAGTTAAGTCCTGAGGGCTCCATTGAAAGGTGAAAAGCAAGGCTCGTGGCCAAGGGTTGTCACCAACAACCCAGTATAGATTATACCAAAACATTCAGTTTGGTTTTTAAACCCACCACAATCAGATTAGTCCTCTCAATTGCAGTTGCTCGTGGATGGTGTCTTCAGCAGATTGATATCCAAAATGCCTTCCTTCATGGAAGGCTCACCGAGACCCCTTTATGCAACAACCACAAGGATTCGTTGATCCACTTCAGCCTGACTTTGTGTGCAAACTCAATAAGGCCATTTATGGTCTTAGGCAAGCTCCATGTGCTTGGTTCTTAGATCTAAGCTCTTGGCTTATCAATTATGGATTATCGGCTTCAAAGGGTGACCCTTCTCTATTCATTCTGCACAAAGGTGATATCTACATTTTTGTTTTGGTGTATGTCGATGATATGGTAATCACCTCCTCTTCCTTAGTTGCAGTTGATAGTCTTATTACCTCTCTCGGTCAAGCTTCTCCAGTTACAGATTTAGGTCTTTTATCTTACTTTCTTGGGTTGGAGCTTGATTATCTCAATGATGGTCTACTTATTTCCCAAAGACAATATATTTCTGATCTCTTAAAGAAGACCAATATGCTTGTTGCAAATGCAATTTCATCACCCATGTTGGCCTCCACCAAACTTTCAATATTTGACTCCCCATCCTTTGAGAATGTCAGGTTGTTTAGAAGCATTGTAGGTAGCTTACAATATTTGTCCGTAACTAGGCCAGATGTTTCTTTTGCTATCAACAAAGTGTGCTAATTCATGCATGAACCTAAACTTTAAACTTAGCCATTGGATAGTAGTTAAAAGAATCCTTGCTACCTCAAATCCACCATTAATCATGGATTGTTCTTCACTAACAAATCTGGTTCACACTCCATGTCTACTCTAATGCAGATTGGGTAGGATGCCCAGATGATAGGCGTTCTACAGGTGGTTTTTGTATCTTTCTGGGCAATCATCTTATCTCTTGGAGCTCATGAAAGCATCACATTATTGCTCGTTCCAGCACTGCGGCCGAATACAAGGCCTTAGCCAACACCAATGTTGAGCTTATATGTCTGCAAACCTTGATAAAGGAACTTAGTTTCACACTTTCACGGCCACATGTTTTGTGGTGTGATAATTTAGGTACAACATATTTGACTTCAAATCCTGTTTATCACTCACACAGCAAGCATATGGATGTAGACTTCCATTTTGTGAGGGACAGAGTTGCTCCCAAGACTCTTAAAGTTTCCTTCTGCAGCAGCAAAGACCAATTAGCCGATGTCTTTACTAAAACATTAGTGGCCGAAAGATTTTCTATTATCAGATCGAGTCTTACTGTGCACACTCGAGGGGCCGTATTAAACTCAACCATACTGTTTCACACTCAAAAAATAACAAGCTACAATAACCCACATCAGCAGCACTCGAAGCTTCAGGGATTCTTCTTTACGTTCTGTAGTAACAAACTTTTATTCATTTTCTTTGTTTTTCAGTCATTACATGTTGTATTAAGTGTCTATATAAGCTGTCTAACGCATTATGTAATGTTTGGATTATTACGAAACTTATATACAGAGAACTTGTTTTATTCACTTCTGATAAATAGAAATCCCTATTTGATTCTTATAAGAAGTGTTTTTCTTTATAATATATATATATATTCGAATTATCTGGTTTACACATATAGCAGCTATATATAACTTTTGTTTTAATACACTTGAACGGTAGTCAAAAGGAAAATGAACATGTGGCAATCCATTTAGTTATGTCTAAGCATTGCTTGTCCAACTTTAAATGGAAAATAGAAAGGGCTTTAAAGACGAGTTTTGTTCTTAGCTATCATCTTGGATGACTCTCCTTGTTCTCGGTTCAGCAATGGAATTAGCATTGGCTAATTAGGAGAAGCTAATGAACAAGAAATTTAGGACTTGTACATGTACAGTGTAATAGTCTTCACTTTCTAACTTCCGAGTCATATTAGCATTGTTTACCTTTTGGCCTTGGTATGAAATACATCCTTAATAGTGGCGCCATCTATGGGATCTCTGTGGCTTCAATGTGTCTTTCACATGCCAACTACTACGCAATCCCAAGAAACCCGCGACTAAGAGATGAATACGACAGACACAGAACCAAAGGTGGCAGAAGCTGAAGAAAAGTTGAAAAAGGCAACAACAATGCTTGAGCAACTGCGGAAGGAGTACAAAGAGCTGAATCAATAGAATGTTGCAACACCACCTGCCCACAACGAGCAGTTGGAAGGAGAAGCACAGAGTGCATGAGGCATTAACGCTGAGGAGTTAGAAAAAAAGAGATTACATGACGACCTGTGCAGCCTCATAGATAAATATGAGGAGATAGCAAGAAATATGGGAGGATCTTCCTCTATGGAGCAGCTATTGAATTGAAGTGATCTTCCCTATGACAAAATGATGGCAATACCACTCTCACCAAAATTCAAAATTCCCCAGATCGATATGTATGACGGATCCCAGGACCTAGTAGATCACTTGAAGAATTTTAAAGCGCACATGACCATCCACGGCTTCACAAGAGAGGTAGCTTGTCATGCTTTCCCATTAACATTAAAAGGAATAGTGCAGGGCTAGTTCAGGACTTCGCGACCAGGATCAATCAACTGTTTTGAAGAGTTGGCCAAACAACTCTTAACAAAATTCCTGGCAAGTAGGAGACGTCGATAGCCCACTGCCTATCTTCTCACCATTAAGCAAAGGGAGGAGGAAAGTTTGAAAGCGTATTTAACCTGATTTAACAAGGAGAAACTAACCATGGATGATAAGGATGAGAATATCACGTTAGTTGCCCTTCTAGGAGGTATAATGCCCCATAGTCCATTCATGACCGAGTTGACAAGGAAAACCCCCTCGACCTTAAGGGAATCCATGGACAGGGATGATGATTATGTTAACACAAAGGATACGCCACAAGCCCTCTTAGAACCCAGGAAGCAAGAGTTGAAGTCGGAAACCAAGAACTCAAACAGTTTGAGAGACAAAAACACCGGTCAAGTCATCAAGATAGATGATGGGAAAGGCACCCCACCCAGTGAGACCAAGGACCTCGTCTAATCCATAATAATATGAGCATGTAAGAAAAAGTGGCAACCACAAGGAAAGAAGCACACCCATCCACAAGTACCACCAATCGGATACCCATTGGATAGAAGATAGCTCGATGAAGAAAAGGGTAGTTGAATTAGCGAGAAGCGGGGAGCTCAAGCAAATACTGGCTGAGCACATCAAGCCAAGGTGAGAAGAAGGCCAATGGAGTGAGTCTAGGTAGAGTAGTAGCCCAAAACGTAGAGACAAGAAAGGGAACATGGGCATGATGCCACCATAGCAGGAGAGTTCGCCGGCGGGGGCATCATAGCATCCAGCAGAAAGGCTCATTCCTGTAAAGCGAGGTACCATGAGGTGTACATGGCTCACTCCCAGATGTGTTTTGGGCCAGTGCTATTGCAAGTAGCACCAATCGGATACCCATTGGATAGAAGACAGCTCGACGATGAAGAAAAGGGTAGTTGAATTAGCGAGAAGCGGGGAGCTCAAGCGAATGCTGGCTGAGTAGGTCAAGCCAAGGAGAGAAGAAGGCCAATGGAGTGAGTCTAGGCGGAGTAGTAGCCCTAAAGCACAGAGACAGGAAAGGGAACATGGGCATGACGCCACCATATCAGGAGAGTTCACCGGTGGGGGCATCATAACATCTAGCAGAAAGGCTTACTCCCGTAAAGCGAGGTACCATGAGGTGTACATGGTAGATAAACCCTCCAAACACCCTAGAATGGGTACCATGCCTACTCTCTCTTTCAGAGATAAAGACTGACAAGGGTTCTTGTACCCTCATGACGACGGCTTGGTAGTGACCTTGTTAATCGCAAACTACTCGACTAGGCAGATCTTAGTTGATTAGGAACTCAAAGCAGGGGCGGCAGGCATATGTGTTGCGGAAATGTTGGAAGGGAAACCTAAGCCCCCACTGTTAATCGTAACTAGCCAGGACTTGGAAGCTAGGGACGAGAACAATTTAATGCAAATAGAGGCAAATGAGCCTCTAGAGATAGTAACGCTACACCCAAATCGGCCGAACGCCATGACGCGAGTGGAAACAAAGCTCCCCCCCCCCCCCCCCCCCGGAATATAGAGTGGTGTTAAAACAACTACTAATCAAACACAGAGATGTATTCACCTAGAGTTATGAAGACATGCCAGGAACTGACTATGCCATCATAGAGCATAGGCTATGTGTTGATCCAACGGCAAAGAAGATGTGCCAAAAAAGAAGAACCTTCAGTACAGAGAAGTGCACAGCCATAGCAGAGGAGATGGATCACCTCTTGTTCGTGGGGTTTATAAGGGAAACATACTACCCGGAGTGGCTCTCCAACATGGTGTTTGGTTAAGAAGGCAAATGGAAAATGGAGGATGTGTGTAGACTTCATAGACTTGAATAAAACCTTCCCCAAGGACAGCTTCCCCTTGCCACAGATCGACATTATCGTTGACGCCATGGCGGGACACTGAGTGTTGAGTTTTATGGATGCATATTCAGGATACAATGAGATCTACATGAATCAGCCAGATGAAGAGAAGACAACATTCATTACTGACAGATGTCTTTACTGCTACCAAGTGACACCTTTTGGGCTGAATAATGTTGGGGCAACTTATCAAAGGCAGGTTAATCAGATGTTTAAACAACCGATCGGGAAGACTATGGAGGTATATGCAATGACTTACTGGTGAAAAGTAAGGAATCTACCCAACACCCAGTAGACCTAGGAGAATCTTTTGGTGCGCTTCACAAGTATAAGATGGAATTGGACCCGACGAAGTGTGCTTTTGGGGTAGATTCAGAAAAGTATTTGGGCTTCTTTGAAAGAAGCATCAAGGCAAACGCTGAAAAGATTGGTGTCATCTTGAACATGAAACCGCTGCAAAACATCAACGATGCCCAACAACTGGCTGGTAGAGTGGCAACCTTAGGTTTGTTTCAAGATCCACAGATAAATGTCTCTTTTTTTTTTGGGGTTCTACGAAAGATACACCTATGGAACAAAGAATGTGATCAGACTTTCCAGGAGTTGAAGCAGTATTTATCCAACCCACCTCTATTAAAGCAGCCCAACCACGGGGACACCTTGTATGTATACCTGGTGGTATACCCCCACGCCGTTTTCGTGGTCCTAGTCAAAGAAGAGAAAGTAATATAGGCACCAGTATATTACACAAGTCGAGCATTTCTTTCACCTTGCATAACGTAAGGAAGACAAACTATCACACGGCCTAAGAGAGAGAAAGAAAAGTAAGTGACGGCATAGCTTGAAGTCACTAGAGGCATTCTACTTCTCGGAGGGGTGCTGAGACCAGATACTCATGAATAAAAATGTTGGTGTTCGCATTGGTGATAACCACCAGAAGATTGCAGCCATATTTCTAGGCTCACCCCATGAAGGTGTTAACAGAACACCCCCTCGGGAGAATACTACAAAAACTAGACAGCTCAAGAAGATTGGTCAAATGGTCAGTGGAACTCTGTGAATTCGACATTGATTACATGCCCAGGAGCATAGTGAAGGGGCAAGTTTTGGCAGATTTCATTGCCAAATTCACGAGGTTCCCAACGGAAGTTGAAGTTGCACCCCACCGACAACCTTGGCTAGTATTCGTGGATGGATCCACCTATCAAGCGGAAGGAGGAATGGGGATCTACATCGTCAGAGAAGGGGGACAAGAGAACCACTACATGGCCACACTTCCATTTAAAACCACCAATAATGATGCCAAGTACGAAGCCGTAATAGATGGGCTCTCAATTGTGAAAACTCTAGATGTCGTGGAGATTCAAGCAAACACGGATTCCCAAATCGTGGTAAACCAAGTAACCGGAGTGTACATCACGAGAGGGGAAAAGCTGAAAACGGTATCTGAGCCAGGTGTTGGAGATCCGCGACCAACTTACCTTTTTAGTCTTTAGTAGATACTGAGGGAGGATGATAATGCAGTAGTACAGAAGCTAGCCAAAGCTGCCTCTATGAGGGATGAGGTAGATTTATGTTGGGAGGTATATAGGAGAGTGATAAAGATCCCAGTGATCGGAGTATAGGTAAACCAAGTAGGGCCTACGGAGCCAGAGTAGAGCCAAGGCAATATCAGAGTACTTGGACACAGGAAAACTCCCGGAGGAGAAAGAAACAACAAAGAGCATAAAGAGGAACACAACAGGTTTGTCACGGTTGATGGAATCCTGTACAAAAAAAGCTTTCCCGCCCCATTGTTAAGGTGCATCTCACCTGAGGAAACCCAGCATGTCTTAGTAGAGATATACGAGGGCATTTAAGACAACCATTCTGGCAGAAAGGCTATGGCGAGGAAAGCTATTAGGGCTAAATACTACGAGCCCAAAGCCTTTAGAGATGCCAAGCAGTTTGTGTAGAAGTGCATCAGATGCCAGATCTATGCTCCCGTCCCACATTGTCCCCCTAGAACTTATTTTCTATTACCGCCTCAGGGTTGTTCGCTCAATGGGGAAAATTTGGTAGGTCCCTTCCAGCCAGGGAATGGAAGGGTAACACATGTAGTCATTGCAATAGATTATTTCATAAAATGGGCAGAGGGAGAGCCCTTAGCAACCATAACGGCAAAAGCCATACCAAATTTCAGTGGCAGAACATTGTCCATAGCTTCAGAATCCCTCACAGTGTAATCTCCAACAACAAGAAGCAATTTGATTCAAAACATTACAAGGAATGGTGCAAAGAACTGGGAATTCAAGCCAAGTACTCATCGCCAAGGCACCCATAAGCTAACAGGCAGGCGGAGGCAACAAACAAATCCTTACTTGGGATTTTAAAAAAGAAGCTCACAGACAAAAGAATAGGTGGAAGAACTCCTAGGGGTTCTATGGGCCTATAGGACAACTATGAAGACCCCAACAGATAAAACACTATTCACATTGGCTTTTGGAGCAAAACAGTCGCCCCGTTAGAAGTCGACTTGCCTACACATCAACCCATCACTTCAGCTAACCTGAAAACAACAAGGTGCAAGAAGAGCACCTTGACCTCCTATAAGAGAAAAGAGAAGAAGTTAAGATTCAAAATATCCTCAACAAAAGTAAGACGAAGCAAAACTTCAACAAACGAATCAAACCCAGATCTTTTGAAGTGGGTGACCTGGTACTCAAAGATGTGGGAGTGACAATGCAAGATGAAGGAAAACTCAAACCACTATGGAAGTAGCCTGGTACTCATCTGCTGCTTGTGCCCTTCTGCATGCCCACTGTGCATATGGCTGCAGTGCATGGCGCACATGAACGTAGTGGCCACGTAGTGCTTGGAGAGGAGTGGTCATGTAATCTTTGGCCGCAGAACAGGACCGATGTGTGGTGGTTCTCAGCTGCAGGCTCTTGGTCATAGTCCTGCCTGCGGTACATGGTCGTGCTACTGGCAACTGGCCCAGGGCCATGGAGAGGAGGGTACCGCCATGAGCTGGCCGTGAAGTGGTCCTACACACTGGTGGGGTTTCTACTCGTGTGGCCTAAGGCCATAGAGTTTTGCCCTAGGATGCTGCTGTGCATATGGCCGAGGAGAAGAGGAGAAACTACCGAAGAGTGCAGGGCTGATGTGCCATCATGCATGGCTAAGGAGCGACACATCAAGTGCCGTGAAGTGGGCTGCCGATGAGTTAAGGCCGCATAGTTCAGTGGCCATTAAGAGTATGTTAAGGCCGTGAAGGTTGGCCGAGGAGTAGTTCTCCCACTACCGTATGGCCGTGGAGAGGAGCCATGGAGGTCCTACTTGTGGTGTGGCCGAGGAGTACATCCACTGGCCGTGGAGAGGGGCTGTGGAGAAGGGTCGTGGAGACTGCATGGTCATGCACCCGCAGGAGAGCCCATAGCTCATGGCTGAGCTGCCGCTAGTTGGAGTGGTTAGAGGCCAACGCAGCTCCATTCATGTTTCGTCGCCACTAGGTGGTTCTCGCCTTGAGGAGAGGTCACAGACCACCCCCTTGGGGACAGAGGGCGCCGGCAGTCACACAGGTGACTACTAGTGCCACTCAAGCGCTGCGCCACGACAGGGCGGTGGTGCTTCTAGTTATCCTTCAGTGCGTGACCGTGGGGCTCGTACGTCAGCCCACCGTGTTAGCCGACAACCACCACTGAGCCAGAAGACCACACCAGCGGCCCAGATGGTGGCTGCCAGTTTCGTTGTAGGCCCTCGTTGCCGGTGGGCCAGGGATGCCCAAGGGGCACAAGGTGTGCCCGGCCCCTGTTTACCGTGCATGGCATTGTTCCTAGACGTGGTATCCGTGCACCGTGCACTGTGCTCTTATGCACTGCTTCCCGCGAGTGTATTCCATGTGTACTGTATATTTAAAAGTACACATGGCAATTGCATTTACAACCTAAGTGGCCTAGACGCTTGGTTCCCGGCCTTTCATGCTTTTTAGTTTGAGAAGTCGGCCTTTCATGCTATATATATGTATAAAAAGTGCAGTGCACTTTTAATCATCCCTTTCTTGCAATAGTGTTCTTCATAAAAGTAAAAGTGGAAAGACTGAAGATACTTATTTAGAAGAGTTTCATCTGCTACTTCAGAGATAATTTAGCGCTTTAGAAAGTCGTCCTTCTTCAGCTTCCGGTATAAAAAAATCACAATCCCACAAACAGTGCTAACTGTTAACGTAAAAAAACGTGCACAGTCCAGAAGGGAATAGAGATCCATTCCCGGAACGCGTTGAGAGCTCTTGGGCCTCGATCGGTGCTGTATGGAGCCCCCAGTAGTGGTCCGATACGGCTGTACGGTGTCGGTTCATACATCAATGGCGATGAATAGTATTTAAATGCAAAAAATAAAGAAAGATGAATACATATATTTACATGGTTTAGCACTAGGCCTACGTCCACGGGAGTTTGGGGAGGGAAGATTTCACTATAACAAACTTGTGTACAATCTCTCATAGCCTCTCATTTCTCACTGTACAATGGAAGCTGTAGAGCTATTTACTAGAGAAGAAGTTCTTTGTTTTTCTCTCAGGTTGAAGAAGAAGTTCCCAAGTCAGAAGAAGTCGAAACCGTCCCGAAAAGAGAGAGTAAGAGTCCTTTACCCGTAGGTTTCTCTTGCCCTTTAACGCCTGCCTCTCACTTGCTTTAAGGCACTTCCCTACTTTTTCTCTCCTAACACTTTATTTTTCATTATTTTATTTCAAATCCCCTTTTTTCCTCTCCTGACATTACTTTCCCATGCCTCTTGACACTTCCATGCTTTAGTCTCTTCTTGTTCCTCTCATTCTCTTTTATCTTGTCTTCTAGTGAATATCCCCCAATGGTTGGGCCTAGGAAATTGCATGGGCAGGGAAAAATCTCTTCACAAAAACCATCTCAATTCACATTATCTTATTTTATCTCATCATTATAATTTTCACAAATCTTCATATAAAATATAATAAACAATTCTATTTTTTCAAATCTTAAAATAATAATAATATTTTATTCAACTTTTAATTTTTATCTAAAATCATCTCATCTCACTATTTCATCTCATTATTTAAAGCCCACCTTAATGTCACCTTCTTCTTTTGGAGAGAGAATTAAGGTGGCATTAAACTCTATTTTTCTTAATATAAATTAAGGGGACATTCAAACCAGGGACGAAGCTAGGACTTCTATACTGAGAGGAGGGCAGATTTTTTGTGACCGAAAGAAGTTACTCGACCAGCTTTGAATACCATTTGTTTATCTCCAAGTTTTATCCGTCAAAAAAGTATTTTTGTTTTAAAAGAAAAAAGTAAATAAAATATAAACAAAAATAAGATAGAAAATTTAATTTCAATTGCAATGAAATAATCTTAGACTAAAAGTTAGTTATCATTGGAAAAAGTAGCAGCAAAATTTACAAGAAGGAGAAGAAAAGCATGAGAGGATGTTAATAAATTAATGTTATAAAGAAAAGAAAAGGGGTCGCTTCTTAATTAACACTTTCGAGCCTTTGAGGATAAATGTGACTAATTTTATATAAAAAAATTTATTCATCATCTTAATTTTTATTATCTTTTTATTTTTTTATGATATGATATTAGATGATAGGTTTATAAATAAAATATAATAAATAAATTTTAATTATTTAATATCATATTATAAAATAATAAAAAAATAATAAAAATTAAAATGATGACTACTATTACCCATTTTATATTCACCCAGATGGTAACCCTTTTACCTAATACAGAGGAACGGTATCACTTTTTTTGGGAATGAGTTGAGTGTCCAATGAGGCGAGGTGGTTTTCTGTTTTCTCAAGTATCAGCTGCAAATTCAACACGCTTTATTGTAATGATGTTGGTGATGATAGAGGCGGCTGGAGGAGGACATGAGATATGGCACGGTAAGATTTCAAAAGCCAGTGAAATCAGAAAATTATGAGAAAATGTCAGATGACCACTCGTTTTTCTCATTTCACTAGCTTTTGAAATCCTACAGTGTCGTGCCTCATGTCCTCCTCCTGCCATATTTATAGTCCCCCATTATCTCTTTATCTATATATATTTTTTATAATAATTAACAAATTCCTGATTATTATAATTATATGCATATAAACATATTTATAAAAATAATATATATATTATAATTTCTTGTGTCAAAAATATATTTATTATTGATATATGGATCATGCTACGTCTACCTCTCTCAACTACAGTTGGAAGCTACTGTTAATAAAATTGTTCTTTTTTTTTTGTTATCTTTTTTTATATGTATTTTTTTATACTTTTAAATATTTTTTAGAAAAATAAAAAAAATCATAATATTATTAAAAAAATATTTTCTTAATCACTAATTAGTAAAAAGAAAAATAAAATAAAAAAATAAAAAATTTCAGCAGTAACACCAAAGTGTAAGAATCAGTTGTGAGAATTTTTTTTTTTATTCTCACGAGTTATTTTGATATATTTTTTTTATATATATATTTTAACACTTTTAAATATATATTTTAAAAAAATTTATAATATTATTAAAAAATACTTCATTCAAATTTTAATCATAAACAAAGAAAAATACTAGCGGTACCTCTCCAGCGGGACGCTTTAACATTTTCCTTTTATATATATATATATATATATATATGTATATGTCATTTATATATATATGTCTCGACATATGGTAACCCTTTTCCCTAATATAATAAAATAAGATATAGCACATATTTAATGGATAAGAGTTGACGGTTCTAAAGGGAATTTTAGCTCGAAAGAGGAGCTGTCTATCATCTTTTTAGGAGATCATTGTACTTTTGTCCTGTCAGTTAACTTTAGTCAAACGAAGAGATCACGAGAAGGGACATCAAATTTCGTTTTAACTTTTATAGATATAATAAAATAAGAGGACAGATTGGTCAAAGATGACGGCGCTGCACTCAATTAGAATTCGTATGTTTAATAGAATTATTCATCTCATATTGTCCCATATATAAATATATATATATCTTATTAATTTATTACATCAGAAAAATGGAGTTTAGTGTCGTCACCTCTCTATTTCTCAATCTTCGAATAACAAAAGCAAATTAATACATGAAGTTCGACGTTTCTCATTCGAATTAATGAGAAAGGTACGGACTATATATCTAAACAAAAGCAAAAAACAAGTTAGTTGAATTAATTGATGCATTACAGGGCTTAAGGCCCGGTTTATATTCGTAACTTATCTCAACTCATATCAATTTATCTCAACTCATCTCACTACTATTTATTGTTATTCATCAACTTTAACTCACAAATCTTATTACTATTCACAACTCATATCTCTACTATTCATAATTCATCTCAACTCATCTTCAAATCCAAACGAAACCTTAATTTCTTTTCCCTGGGCGCGCGCACATATAATATATATATATATATGAGAAATGATAAACTACCAACTAATTTACTACTCTTAGGAGTGGTTTGAATTCAGAAATGAGTTGAGATAATTTGTGAATAGTAGAATAAAATTTGAGTTATTTATTATATTTTATGTGGAAATTTGATAAAGTTGTTTTGAGATTTAAAAAAATTGAATTGTTTATTATATTTTGTGTAGAAATTTGAAAAAGTTGTAATGATGAGATGAGATGACTTAAGATGACTTGATGTGAGTTTTGAATGCAAACAAGGCCTAAATTATTGAATAAAATAATATTTTTTTTTAAATTTGATTTTGCTTTTTGGTTTTTGGTTTGATGTATCTAAAATTTGAAAAAATTATATTTCATAAGGAAGTAGTAGACAAATTGTAGATGGGTTGTTCGTATATCACTACTCTATATATCTATAATATATATTAATACATACTTTATATATCCCTCCCTAGCCTCTTGGCATCTTGCTTCCCTGTCTACGAGCATTACTGAATTTCCTTTTGAGAAGGTATATAGCAGTAAGAGTTGCCTCATGGATCAGCGCTATTTGGTTCGGCCGCCATTCATAAGCCCTATCTTATGATCCTCTCCTTAAGGGGATAAACATCGTAACATATTATATTATATTGGAAGCAAAAATGATAAACTCAATATGTTTAATGTCACTCTCTTCACTAATATAATAAGATAAGAATATCAGAAAGGGGTCGCTTTCTTAATCGACAAACTTTTCCATAATTTCTCTGCCACTTTCATGGCCTTTGAGGATAGATGACAGATGCACTTGACTAATATAAAAATTCATCCCTGATTGTAACCCTTTTACGTAAAGGGATCTAACCTCATCAGGTTACCTACCTAATAGAATAAAATAAGAGGACTGCATATTCAATGGAAAAGGGATTTAATTAACTCGAGGATTCTAGAGAAGAAGGATCAGCAACTTCGTATCACTAGAATGACTTAATTAGTGTCGCTTTTGTCCAACGAGGAGAAGAGAAGGGACATCAAACTCCGTTTTAGTAACCAAATAAAATAAGAGGACCGTATAAGCTGCATCTAAAGTGATTCTCTATCTTTAATATGCACTATTCAATATCTATGCAAATATTTTTTATTTTTTATTTTATTTTTTATATTTCTCACATTTACACTTTTATTTACATATAATTGAAAAAAGTTATAATAATATTACTAGAATAATTTGTTTTAATAAAAAATGCTCATAATAAGAACTTTGCAAAACATGAAAAAATGATTAAAAGTTAACAAATTAAACATAGGATAATTATTTTTACATTTTTTTTTAATTTTTTTATTGGGTCATTAGTGTCATGTTGACAACAAAATGATATTGTAATCACATTAATAGATGAGAAATATTGAAAGATTTAAAATTAAGTATTACAAATTTAATATATAATGGTTAGAGAAAATATTTAAAATGAATAAAGAAAGAAAAAAAGAACCCACTTTCTTGCTTCCCTGTCTACGAGCATTACCGCGCGAATTTCCTATTTTAATCATGAGAACGTAGAAGAATGATCAGTTGCGCGCGGCCTCATATTTGGTTCCCCTTGCGTAAGCCTCTGTCTTATGATCCTGATGATCTTAGGGGCCGGCTAATTAACGTAAATTATTATTTTAAATTAAGGAGGCAAAAATGATAAATTCAATATTTTTAATGTCATTGTTTTCACTAATGTAATAAGATATATAAGAGGACATGTTCAAAGGAAAGGATTGGAGATCATAACAAAGGACGAGGAAGGACTGTAATTTTATCACTTTTTCCGTGTAATTTCAGGGCTCGTTTGAATTCAAAACATACCTCAACTCATTTCATTTCATCATTACAACTTTCTTAAACTCTATCATGTTTTTGTCAATATAAGGGGGACATATTGTACCTAACCTCGGTCAAACCTAGGATTTCAATGTTGAGAGGCGGGACAGGTTTTTTGTGACCGAAAGAAGTTGCTCGGCCAGCTTGGAATACCATTTATCTAAATATTTTCTTTAGAATCTCCACGTTTTATTCGCCAAAAAAATATATATTTAAAAAAATGAATAAAATATAAAACAAAAATTAGATGGAAAATTTAATTTCAATTGAAATGAAATAATTTTAGACTAAAAGTTAGTTATCATTTGAAAAAAGTAGCAGCAAAATTTAGAAGAAACATGACAGGATGTTAATAAATTGATATCAAGAAAAGAAAAGGGGTCGCTTCTTAATTGATAAATCTTCCGTATATAGTTTAATTGCCATTTTCGAGCCTTTGAGGAAAGATGTGGGTAATTATATATATACATCCAGAATTGTAACCCTTTTACCTAGTATAACAAAATAAGAGAACATATTCAAAGAAAAATATATCAAACTTCAAAGTCAAACCCTTTTATCCAATTCGTAATTTCCTATCACTTTTTTACGAGATGTTTGAAAAATGAGATAAGATGAGAATTTTGTAAATAGTAATAAAATAGTTTGAGTTAAATATTTATTGAATTTTGGGAAATGAGAGAGAAAAAATTCAATAAAAATATTATAAAATTAAAATATTGTTACAATATAATTTTTAATATTATTTTTATTTTAAGATTTGAAAAGGTTGAACTTTTTTTTGTTTAAAAATTTGAGAAAGTTATAATGATTAATTTGAAAAAATTGTAATGATCAGTTTGAAAGTGTTTGTGTCTAAATGATGTTTTGGAAGTAGATGAGATGATATGAGATGAGATATGTTTCGAAACATCTCCAATAAGTTTTGTGCCACTTTAAAGGTGGTTTGGAATGAAACTCATCTCACTACTATTTATTATTATTCATAAATTTTAATTTATAAATCTCATTACTATTCATAAATCATCTCAATTCATCTCATCACAGCTACAGTACGTGAAGCTAAACTCACCCAAGAAAAAGTGATGCTAAACTCATCCAATTAAGCGAGTGCATAAATGACTTTTCCAAATACCGACAATGGCTTATCTATTTCGACTGTGTTTTTAATAATTAACAATATGTCAAAATAAAGTTTAAAGTCGGCGAATTTGCAAACGGTCTTTCACGTTTCATAAGGGTTGGATTAGTAAAAACGATACCTTGCGCCAATATCAACTGACAACCAGTGGCTGGCGGCCACAAGCCCATGAATAGCTTACGGAAAATCTTATAGTGAATTTGCGGCAGGTATAGAACAAGGAAATTTCCAAACATTCGGTCTTTTCTTTCCCTTTATAGGGACATCATTTCCCCTTCGACTTGTAACATTTAACTGATCATCTTTCTTGCAGTATCTGGTACTATTCCTAAATTTTCTTTGATTGCATAGAAGAATGAGGCACCTCGTGGATTTCCGTTATCTGGTTCCACCATTCCTAAACCACTGTCTTATGATCCTCTTGTCCCAAGACAAACCATGGCCTAGAGATAATGCCATCTTGACATTTGACATCCTTTATCATCCCCCTTTTCTCATCTTTCATGCCTCTCTCACGTTGCTCTTCCTCTTCATATCTGTGAAGCTCCCCTTCACTCTCATTCTGGAGCCAATCCGCATGCGGGTGGGAGATTTCTCTCTTCCATTGACTGTATCCATGTTAGCCTCGCTCATTTTTCCTCCAACACTCTTCTGGGTCGTCTTTCCTATACTCATCGTCACATCTCGTTGGTTTGGAATGGTTTTGGACGTGTTCAAGAGCTTTCTCCGCTGGCTTTATCACACTCTCCAATACATCCCTGTCCTTATCATAGGCTGCACGTTCCAACGTCAAGAAGAACTAGAAGCAGCAGTACCTCCTCAGGTTGAAATTGAAGTGGTCGAAATTGAGGTATCCAATGAGTAAGTGAAGCGAAACCAAACCTACGTTTAGTTCTTCTTCTTTCTTTCTTTTTTTTTTTTTTTTTTGACGGAATCCCAATTTCTATTATGGTGCAGATAAAATGGAGACTGATCATCAGCCCAGAATGTTGTGTATCTTAGTTCTGTAGCTTAAGAGAGGCAGTGCATGAGCTCTCCTTTAGGCTTTTACGTTTTTGTTTTTTTAAATGTTCTCATCTGTGTGATTCTCTATGATCGCTCGCTGTACGCCTATACCTCCGGTACATGATACGGAGATATAAAGTTTTATATATTTTATCTTTTCTTCCCTACTTGAGATGTGGGATTAATATCCTTTCAGAAATATATCACTTACGTCCATTTTTTGTAAGAACTACAGTCAGTTATTCGACCGCGCATAGGTCCAACTACTGGAGGAGTTTATCTTAACAAGAAGAGAGAGAGATGCATGCATGGTGAGCTGAGTGGGAATGTTGAGGATCGAATTTATAAGAGGCTCATGTGGCGCAGGAGAACCTGATCTACTCGATAGTGCTCTCTCTCTCTCTCTCTCTCTCTCTCTCTCTATCTATCTATCTATCTCTCGATACTGTTCTGTTTGGTTGCCGCGAAATATATGGAAATTTAGTTCGTGAAGTTTGAAAATTGCGTTATTGTTAAGCCCTAGCTGTCTGTTTGTTCAGATAATGGAGGAAAGGAGAGATTGAAAGGTGAGTAGAGAAACCCGATTCCTTTAGATTATTACTTTGTTTATGGCGAATCCAATTAGTTTATTAGCTGGGGAAATATCTTGGGTCTCTTTCGGGTTTGCCTAAAAACCAAGTCGTCTTATAGAATAAAGCTACGCTCTCTCCACTTTTGACCGCTCCATTTGACTGTTAGTCAATTTTTTTTTTTTATTTAGTGATTAAAAAAATAATTTTAAATGTATTGATGTATTTTTTTATTTTTTAAAAATATTTAAATATATTAAAAAAATGTAAAAAAACAAAGAAACCCTGGGCGGTACACTCATATATATATATATATATTAATTGGGCAGCCGGGGCGGAGTATAATGATGGCGCCCCGCCCTCCCGGGGTCTGTCGCCATCCACCAGCCTCCATTGCCTAACCCATGCCATCCAAGTAGGATTGGGGTGGTCAACCCTACTTAAAGTTTGTTTGAAACACAACTATTTGTAGGTATTTTCATATATTCTCAAATTTAAATTGTTTTCTCTTTCTTTTCTAAAATCTAATAAAACATATTAATTTAAACTATATCACTACTATTTAATATTGTTAATATTTATGGAATCCTTAATAAGTAAAATCACTTTTCATTGAAGTTCGATACGTTCACCCTCTCATTTGGGTAAGCTGAATTTCCAGGTATACATAATCCACGACACTCCATTTTTCTTGATAACACGCTGTATGCGTGAAAAATGCGCAGTCCTTTACGTGCAGACACTGCCACGTCATTTTTTTTCAAAAACATAAAACTGGACACGGAATCCTACCCCTCCTGAAATTTTTTTCTTCTGTTTCGACATTTTAACTCCTGCCTCCATCAGCTCGTTCTTGATGATTTGATGCTTCCTGTTTTTGTGCTCTCTATTTCAGGTTCTCCATCTGTTCTTCGTTCTCTCTGTTTCATGTTTCCTACCATCAGGATTTGGCCATATTATAATCATTCCTTTCAAAAAAGCACTGACACATATATCAGTACTTTTTTTTTTTAAAGTAGGATTAACATTTTTCATAATAAAATAAGAGGATATATATAATATATATTGAAAGCTCAAGGAAAGACAAAGGGAATCTAGCCCGAAGGAGGCTGACTTTGTTTGGAGATGAGTACGTTCGTTTTACTGATATAATAAATTAATGAGTAAGGATAGATATATATATATTCGTGGTCCTCGTGGAGTGTATAAGTGTTTGCTCATTTTAAAAAGGAGTATAAGTGCTGAGATCCCTTTCAGAAATTATCACTTACGTCCATTTTTTGCAAGAACTACAGTCAATTATTTGACCGCGCACAGGTCCAACTACTGGAGGAGTTTGTCTTAAAAAGAAGAGAGAGAGATGCATGCATGGTGAGCTGAGTGGGAATGTTGAGGATCGAATTTATAAGAGGCTCATGTGGCGCAGGAGAACCTGATCCACTCGATAGTGCTCTCTCTCTCTCTCTCTCTCTCTCTCTCTCTCGATACTGTTCTGTTTGTATGTGGCGCATGTGGCGCACGCGTCAGGCTTTCCATTCCGGGGGGATTTAGGACGGGGGAGTTGAGCATCGCTCTGTAGCCGTCCATTTCGGTTTTTCTAGCAAGCAAAAACATATGGTACTAGCGTAAGGCCGACTTTGATGCACTAGTGGGCAAAAAGTTCTTTCCTCAACACAATACATTTTATAATATATTTTATAATATATATTTTAAAGTGAAGATATTTTACAAAGTGATATTATTTTTATAAAATATTTTACTAAATTTTCCTTCATTTTAAAATATGATTGTGTAATGTGTTGTAAAATATGTATTTATCATTTTTCATATAAATAATAATAAAAAAAATCTATCCATCTCTTCACACATTATATACCACACTTTTTTCTTTTCTTATTTTTTTCTCTTACTAAATATGTGGTATATGGATAATGAATAGAAAAATTCAATAAGTTTAAGAAGAATAAAACAAAAAAATAATTTTAAAAAATGTGGTGTGTGGCATGTGTGAATAATTAAATGAGTAGCAATGCTCAAATATTATAAATATATGATCACACCCTCTCGCTTCCCTATATATCTACATGCAAAACTAAAAACATCATAAATTGTATCCTCCAACTATCACATATCCTCAAATAAAACCTTAATTTGTTTAATTTTGATACATCACCAAAGTTGGTAATCACTCGAGGGGATCAGACTTTACTCAGATAACCAACCTATATATATATATATATATATATATATATGCTTTAGCAATCTGCTCTACATCTCATGATGTGTCCTCGGGTACCACCTTTGGAGCATTCTGAGCCACCAAATAGCTGGCCTGGGAGAGATCGGCATGCATGCAATTTGATAAAAAAATCGCAGAGATCATAACATCAACAAATTGTAGCTATAAAGGTAAAAAGCTCGAATGCAAAGCTGTCTTAAGAAATTAGGTTGTTAGCTTTGGATTTGTTATTCAAAGAGCTATGAGTATGAGAGAGATATGTCGCTGAATTTATTGCTGTGGCCTGCAATGTAGTTGACAATCACATGAGTCTATTTTTTTGTGACAGTGATCAATTCTAAGAATTTAATTAAGAAAGACGTACGTACGTACGGCCTATTCTTGAAAAAAAAAAAAAAAAAAAAAAAAGCTCAAGATCATTCTTGATCTTCCGACTCTTGCCCCGATAATAAAAGAATGCTCAAGTAAGTAGTACTTATGTTGTAAGCTCAAGGCTTGCAATTTCTTCATTTTCAATTTTTTTTTTTTGTGTTTTAGTGTCGTTATTAATTAGTTCCATTGTTTACATTCAATGACGACCAAATCTATTCACTGTCATGTACTTCTAAATTAAACGGGTGAATATATAGAAATTCCCTATTTGATCTAACACACTTGAACGTATGGTAGTCAAATCAAGCATGCGCGTCTCATGTGCCCTCCTAACTAATAATCGTAAAAAAGTAGTGGATCATTGTTGTACAGGTACATAAAACCAACACCATTTCTTTAGAGCATTGTCATTGACCTAACCAAATATCAATGACTCGCAAATTATACTTAATTTTATATTAAAAATCCTACATTGAGGATCTTCTCTAGAAGGGTCGTTCATTGCCAGCTATCTTCGTCGAGCGTGGTTGTACACCAATCATCGACCAGAAGGACAATGGGAGGGACATTATTTCATTTATCAACATCGTATCTGAGTTTCATAGAGAGATTGGTGGTGCCAGCCGAGATGATGAGACATACATGATCTCGGTCTGGGGCACATTAGTTCCATTTTCAGTGGGTGCACTTGCCGATTTTATTGATATCCCTTGATTGCCCATTGTAGATTCGAACATGGTGCCTAGGGAGTCTACAGATGCAGGTGATGGAGAGACGACTGAGGACGAGGGCATTGATGTAGATGGGCTCAATGGTCTCACAGATCACAAGGTTCGGCAATTAGTTATGGGTCCGAAGGCTCTCCCTATGATGGGACAAAGAACATCAAACATGTTGATTTATCTGGTTTCTTCAAGATTATGAATATAATCATCGCCAACAACATTGATCATCGGCAGCATAAGACTGAGGTTGGCATGCATCGGGTAAGGTTTATGATACACGTTGCTTGTGGGGTGTCTATCGACCTAGTGAGATATATATTCGCTAGGATTCAACAGAGGCCCACAACATTACGATGGATATATTGCCATTTGAGGTCTTGATCACAAGATTTCTGCTTACTACAGTGGTCGTGCCAAATATAGTTGAGCGTTTTCGGGAGTTGATTGGACCGATAAACGCCTTGACCTTGTCACACAGCACAGGACACTCAAGATTTTGTATTTGTGCTCCCAGGGAGATGCACATCCGAGCGATCATGGCATATCGAGTGAGACATCTACATATGAGGCATCACGCACTGATATTCGTGAGGAGATTGGAAATGTAGTGCGTGCAGAGATTCACGCATAGACATCAAAGATAATTGATGTAGTGCGTACGAAGATCTGAAGTTTCATCTCTGACTACATACAAAAATTGCTAGCATCTCAAATTCCAACATTTTCCCATGTCTATCCGCATAACTCTTTTGTCTACTTTAAGCTGTTTGAAACAGATCTCAAATTAATCCTATCTTTTCACAAGTCCATTCTACAATCTCAGGCCCCAAAATTTTTCTTTCACCAACCTCTTCCCAACAAATAAGAGATCTATATTTCCTCCCATAAAAAGCCTCATAAGGCGCCAGACCAATGCTCGTCTGTAACTATTATTATAAGCAAACTCCACTAAAGGTGGATGGTCAGTCCAATTCCCTTTAAAATATATCACACAAAATCCTAACATATCCTCTAAGATTTGGATAGTTCTCTCATATTGTCCACTCATCTGTGGGTGGAATGTTGTGCTAAATGTTAATTTCATACCTAAGGCTCATTGCAATTTACTTCAAAATTGTGAGGTAAAACATTGATCTCTATTTGAAATGATGGTTACTAGCACACCATGTAACCTTACAATCTCTCCTATACAAATTTGGGCAAATTTGTTGAGAGGATAGTTCACCTTAATTGGAAGAAAATCTGTTGATTTTGTCAGTCTATCCACCACTATCCAAATTGCATCTTGTCCTTTATTAGACCTTAGTAATCCTGACACAGAATCCATAATTATATGCTCCCACTTCCATTTCGAAATAGGAAGTGGTTGAAATAAACTCGAAGGTCGGTGTTCCACTTTCACCTGTTGACACGTTAAATATTGCTCAACAAATCTGGCTATTTCTCATTTCATGTTATTCCATCAATATGTACCCCGAATATCTTTGTACATTTTAGTACTCCTTGGGAATATGGTATAAAGAGAATTATGGGCCTCTTCTAAAATTTGTCCTTTTATTTTTGGATAATTTGGCACACACAGTCTATCTCTAAATCTCAAAATACCATCAGCTGCCATGTTGAATTCAGACTTCTTTCCATTTCATATTTCTTCCATGAATCTTTAGTAATTTTGCATCATTGCGTTGGCTCTCTTTAATTTTCTTAATCAGAGTTGGTTGTACATGTAATTTAGCTAGGTAAGATAGAGAATCCTCCACTAAAAGCTCAATCTCATACCTCTCTAAATCCAACATGATTTGCCTCTAACTGGTCACTAAAGCAGTTGTAGCACCAAATGATTTTCTGCTAAGTGCGTCTACCGCTACATTGGCCTTACAATTGTTGTAGTGCTCACTGCACAGACTGTAACATACGGGTATTATCTATTTTGAGATAGTGATTTTATTTGATTAGGTTTCTTCCACTTTCTACACCTCGTATATCCCTCTATTTGATTTCCCAAATTCGAATAGTTTCCAATTTAGTAACCAATTCATGCTCCAAAACCCTACCATAAATTCTCTCTTTTCCTCACAATATTCTCCATCAAACCAACACCACCCTTGCATGCAAACTCATTCTCACAGCAAGCCCCCCATATTGAAAACAAAAGCCCCGTATTTTTTCTCATAGCAAACTGACTCCCTCCTCGCTGAAAAACAACACAAATAGTGCCGGCGGGAATATCGAGCACTACCCAAACAGCCCAGAAACCGTTGACAAGTCACACCCTGCCACCTTGAGCCATTCCGAGGAAACCAGTCGCGCCGCCATGACCATCACCTAGACCCGCTGTCATCTGCAATCTCTCTAGGTCACGAGCTACAACGTGAGATTATAGAAGCAGTGCTAAGACGTAAGTAGCATGATCATAACTTTATGTGTGCTGTTAATATTCTGTTTTTGCATGAAAAATGTGATGCAAACATAGAGAAACTCTTAAATAAACATTGAGACTAGGGTTTTGCTATAAAGAAAATCCAATCATCTTTCTGAAGACCACAAGCCGGGCTTAAATAGCTAACGGAAAAGGCAAAATTGTAATTATTACCAAATAGTAGAATACGGAATAAGATAACTATGGTTAAAATCTAGCCTAAGAATCTGGAATAAAAATCGTCACTAAAAATAAACATTACTATAAAAGAAAATTAACCAAAAATGAAAGAATTAACTAAAAGTGACAATTCGGAAGCAAAAATGATTGATTTTTGGGTCGATAAGGGGCCCACCAGGCTAAGCCTTGTGACAACGACACGCACCGAAGAAAGCTTTACGGATTAGGGTCATATGAATGACTCTACCACCTGTAGCCAAAGTTATAGGTAAAATACTGATATTGCCACTTTCCTCCCCCAACCGAGGAATAAGTCATTCTTTGCCCAAATCCGACGAATACTACTTTTCGCCCAAATCTATTGCTTCTTGCCCAAATCCTAGGAATACTTATCTCTTCCCACCGATTTTGCACTGGTCTACCTTTTTGAGGTAGTCCAGTGCTCTTAACGTCGTATCTATTAGCTAAGCCTCATCGAACTCTAATTAGTGGCCTGAAGGAAATTAAATATGTTGAATGTCACCTGGCCTTTTCCCTAATATTCCATAAATGTAACTTATTATGTTACTCATATTGCCTTTTTTCCCTCAATATTAATATGAGAATTAATCTGTGAATAGTAATAAATTAGTTTATAAATTATAGCAAAATAGTTTGAATTAAGATGTTTAATTGAGTTTTGGAAAATGAGAGATAAAAAGTTATATAAAAATATAAAAATACTATTAGAATATAATTTTGAAATTATTTTTGTTTTGGAATTTGAAAATTCTGAATTTTTTTTTTTATGTTTTGTTTGGAAGTTTGGAAAAGTTGTAATGATTAGGTAATAATTAGATGAAAAACTTGAAGAACTGAAATTGAAAAGTGTTTATGTTATTATTTGGAAAGGAAATTTTGAGAAATTTTGAGATGATACGAGACCATGAGATAAGATTAAATGAGATAGTTTGTATTCTCCAATGAGGCAGTGTCACCTTTGTCTTTCCGAGAGAGAAATTAAGGTGATGTTTAAACCCTATTTTTATTTGACAAAAAAAAAAAAAAAACACTCTATTTTTATTAATATAAAGAGGACATATATATTGTAATTAGGGATGAAGCTGATACGTAGGATTTCAATGTTGGGATTTCAATGTCGGGAGGGTGGCTTGGAATACCATTTGTGTAACACCCGGACCCAATCAAACTCATTTTTTTATTTATTGATTTTGTTATTTATTTATTTTGTTCATTTTATTTTGTTTTATTTTCTTCCCACGTAAAATATTTTTTCCGCATGTTTTATTTTTTATTTTTTCTTTCTTTCCATCTATATTCTTTTTCACCCGTAAGTGTTCGTTTTGTTCACAGCATGCATATACACGCATTCGTTCATGGCATGCATGCACACACACGTCTCTCTCGTCTCTCTAGGGTTTCACCTCCCATTTATATAGATGCATATGTTTTCCCTATGCAATGAGAAACTACCCAAACACTGCCGCCGCTAGAAACTTCTTCCCACGCAAACAACAACCGCAGCGTTGCATGCCCTCCCACCGTCAACTTCAGTGCGTCCTCTCACCCGCTTGAAGACCAGCCACAGCGCAGCATCCCACCCACTGCCTCGATCAAACCCAGCTCGAAACAAGCGAACCACCGTGCGATAACACTGCCCAGCCCATACTCAGACTTTATCACAGCATAACCACCACCACCGCGTCATAGTCTCCTTCCTCTCAGTCACCGTGTAAGGTAAAAAGTCTACTGCACCTCCACAAACCACCCCAAAGTGCCAACATTCTCCACAAGTTTCCCACGCCTCCGTGTGCAGCCACCGAAAGGGAAAACTGAACTGTGGTGCTCTGTTTTTGCACACCTGAAACAGAGGAAGTGGTCTCGCCCACCATGACCCACCAACCAGCCACCTCACACCACCCTAAGCTGCCCAGCTCCGTCGCAACTGCTCTCAGGTGAGTCTCCGTCGCACGACTACCCTGGGTCTAGCGAGTATCTCCTTGCAACAAGCTTGGGTTTTTGTATTTTCATGTAAAACCTTGTACGTAGGAGGTGGAGAGGTTTAGTTTGCTAAATTACAACTTTAGGTCACTTGGTCATGTTTTCAACCGGTGTTCTTTTTGTTTTTGAGTGTGTTTTGTCAAGTTATTTAGAAGTTAAATGTTTTGGGTCGGGCTTGATTTCTAAATTATTTTTGAGTTCGGGTTCTAAATTTTGAGTCGGGTAATATCTTTTATTTCAACAACTTTTAATTTTTAAAATAGGTTGGGTTTTGATTTTTGTTAAATAGACTTGTGAATAAGTGAAAATTAGGTTAAGTGAATATTAAGTGGATATTTGTAACACCCCGTATTTTAGTGTATTTTCACTGAAGGATTATTTTTAATAATTCAAAAATTTATTCTCTTATTTTATAATTATCGGATATTTTAAATGGGTTATTTTATGATCTTTAAATTGTGAAAATTAAATTGTTATGTTTTCTTAATATTTATTTACTGTTGTACATTTAAATTGTTCTTCTTTTAATTTAATTGATTGTGGGATTTAATTATTTTATTTTCATTATATCATTACGTTTAATTTAATTCAATGGATTTGCTGTTTTAAAATCATTTTCGTTGAATCATTTTCTGTGACCCAAAATGTGAGGATTGGACATCATTTCTTTCCCTTCATTTTTCTTTTTCTCCTTTTTCTTTTCTTTCTTTTCTTTTTCCCCAGTTTCCCCCCATCCCGCGTGACTCACTCTCTCTCTCTCTCCGTCCGATTTCGTCTTCCACCCAGCCCGCCGCCGTGAGCCGCCGGTGACCGACACCTCCCCTCCGTCCAACTCCCCACCGGCCAGCGACCCTTCCCCTTAAATCTCAGCTCCTCCATCACCGGTGTTCTCCTCCACGCACGGCTTGAAGCCGCGGCCTTCTCTTCCTTCGCGCGCCGCCGTCGCGCCACCTCCGGCCACCATCTCTTCACCACTTCATCCCCGACCTCTTGGCAACCCAATGGACCCAACCCCGGCTCCGATCCGTCACCGGTGAAGCACAACCAAGCCCATCTCCGATTTCGACATTTTTGGCCTAAAACCGCCCTTTGCACTGCCACCCACGGCAAACCACCACCACCATTGGCTTCACCGACCTCTCTAGACCCTACCCTATCAATTTCGGGTCTTAGTTTGTCCCCATTCAAAAGTGGGTTTTTGAGACCCAGGGCCACAGTGTATTTTACACTGTTACGTTGCTGAGTCACCACCTCTTGCACCTCCGTGATCCTTCGAAAATCATATTATAGCGCTGTAAGTATTTTTTCAAAGAACTATTGTGATTTAAATATATTTTTGCACTAACTCATGTTATTGTGAACTGGTTGGTTGGACATGCCGGACTGAGTCCGAGGAGTTCGGGGGTCGGATGGACTATGGACGGAGTTGTGTGTTTGGTTGGTATTGTGAATTGATAGTTGTTGGTTTTGGTGTTCATGTATATAGCATATTGCACGTATGATCATGTTTGTAAAGGAAACTGGGTTTTCGTGTACATGCATCATGTTCATGTGTTTCATGAAAACTGGGTTTTCATGTGTTAAAGGATTTTGGGTGCGTGTGTATCACGACCCCAAGCTGAGATGGGGTATTATCTCGGTGAAGCTCCTCTGGTCACTCGGGAGCGGAATATATTGAGTGACGTCCCCTGGATTGTCGCTGGGCGACGATGGGATCAGACGAGATGGTCTCGTGCCGACTCCGTGGCCCCTTTGCTAGTGGGGGCTAGAGGATGTTTGGCCACGTACGCACTGGGCGCGGAACTGGGCATCGCTCGTTGTGTAGTGGGTGCTTGGCCACGAACACGCTGGGTGCGGAACTGAGCATCGCTACGAAGCCAGGACGTACGGATGATCCCTAGGGGAGATCATGGTGCATTAGTTAATGGAATATTGAGTTATTTTCTGGGAAAATGACAGAGTATTGTTTTTGGGCCAAAATGAGATTTTGGCATGTGTTGGAAAATATCTATTTTCGGGGAAAATAGTATTTTTGGATTTTTATGCATGCATGTTAGTAGCATTAATGTATTTTTATCTTGTGGTTATTTGGGTTATACTTACCTGCGGTACCATTTTGTGATAACGCAGATTTTGATGCAGAGGAGGATGAGGGTGAGCCTGAGGAGTTGACTCCGCCCGAGGAGTGATTGGATCACTCGTATTTGGTTGGGACTTGTAAACATTTATTATGGATGACTGTATAATTTTTAAACCTTTTAACTGATTGTTTAAATTGTATTAACAATTCTGGTACTTAGTTGTATTAATTATCCACTGCGTTGTTTTTGTACACCGTTGCATGTACACACATTTGGCACTAACGTTGGGATGTGTGACCCTGTTGTCATCATCCCGGTGTCTCGATTCCCGTGTCTCCTTACATGGGGGTCGTGGGCGCCACAATATTGACGATTTCAGAAAGTGATTATTTGAATTTTAGGTTTTGAGGAATTTAATAGGCTATTTTAGAAGCGTAGAATTGAATATCAAAATATGAGATTAATCAGAAATTTACGAGAATTATGTGATTATTTTATAGGTGACGATTAATTACTGTTCGACATTTTTGAAAAAAATTCCAAAAAAGCTAAGAAGTCCAGGTAAGTGGGGTTCATCTGCTAGACTTTGCATTAAAATAAAATGAGATGAGGTTGACTTTTTGAAAAATATACAAATTTGGTTATGGAAAGAAATTTGAACTACGTCAGTTATTTGTTCTGCATTATTCATGAGATTCTGTTTAAGAAGAGAGTATTTTCCATCATGACTGGTGTAGACATGAGCTTATTTTTGACACTTTATTTCTGATTTATGCAAAAAGAGCGAATATAAAAATTTGTGCATAAATATTGTAAATATGCTTTGGATCTGTTTTGATTACGAAGATAATATGATTTTGTTCAGTACTCTGTTTGGATAAAATGTGATCTCTGAAAACATTTGGCATGACTCTTTGATTCTGAATTTGTTTCTATTTCCGTTCTGTTCAGTACGGCCCTGCCACGGGTTATAATAGTGAATACGGCCCAACCACAGGTAATAATAGTGGATACGACCCAACTACGAGTTATAACAGTAGATACAGCCCTGCCATGAGTTATAGTAGTGGTCTCTGTTTTGAGTGCACACATTGGTGATAGAGTGATTTATGTTCTACTTGGTTATCCGCAGATTGCACAACCCTACCACGGGAGTTATACATGGCTTCTGTTATGATATGATGTTCTGATGATGATGATGATCATTTATGCTCTACCAAAAGGATATTTTTGAATGAAATTATTTCTAAATCTTCGCTCTAATATTTTGATATCATGTTTTGCTTCCACACTCTGAAAATAAAAATGTTTTGTTCTGCATTCTGATTTATGTAAATGCTCATGTTTACACACTAGTATATGTCCTCTGTCTACTGAGTTGTTGATAACACACCCCTTATCTCTATATATTTTTTAGATAATTTTGATGGTTCAGCTGGAGAACAAGAGTAGGAAGTTTTAGCAAGGTGTGATGATCGAAGTGGAATAAGTGCCTGAGGGTACAAATGCTTATTTGAGAGTCGTAGTTAGTAAACTAATTTTATTTTTTTCGGGTATTTTGATTTGATGAGTTAAGAATAATTTCGAGTTTTGGAGAGTTTTTAATTTATGTTATTGAGATTTTCTTTATTGTCCCCATGGAGGAACTTAGATATTTGGATTGATTAAATGGATTAATATTTTATGGGATTTTCTGGATTTTATAGTTGTGTTGTTGAAGTTGACATTAGTATTAAGAGCTAACTCTCCGGACCTCCGGGAACGGGGCATTACAATTTGTCTAAATATTTATTTTAAAATCTTCAAGTTTTATCAAACAAAAAAGTATTTTTTCTAGAAAATGAATAAAATATAAAACAAGAATAAGATGGAAATTAATTTCAATTGGAATGAAATAGTTTTAGACTAAAAATTAGTTATCAATATTAATGAAAAAGCAAAATTTAGAACCAAAAGAAAATATGACTGGAGGTTAATAATAAATAAAGAGAAGTGTTATAGTCATATCAGTTTATAAGATTACTTTTATATAATTCATTCATGGTTAAAGTATTTCTCATAAATTAAGATTATAAAGAAAAGAAAAGGGTTGGCTTCTTAATTGACAAATTTTCCATAGCTTCTTTGCCACTTTCGAGCCTTTGAGGATAGACGTGGCTAATTTTATATTCATCCCTGATTGTAACCCTCTTATCTAATATAATAAAATAAGAGGACATATTCAAAGGAATTAGAAGGGATCTAGCTTGAGGCTTCTAAAGCCGGAGCTGGAGGAAGGGTATCACTTCTTTTGGAAATGAGTTGAGTGTCACTTTTGTCCAATGAGGCCAATTAATATCCTAGTTTACTGACGTAAGGATGTAAATTTTGTAGACTTATGAAGAAGTCTCTTGAAGATTCTAATGATTTGTTGCGGAAGAAAAGGGACGCCTTGCTCTGCTTTGGGTATCTGGAAGCTAAACAACACTTCACGAAAGGAACAAGTTTTTCACCAGCCTTCATTGACCGGTAAGTGGGCCTTCCTCTTTGCTGATCTTTTTATTGCTGCTGGCCATCCATTTTAAGTGTTCTTTTTTCTAAGAACTGGGGCTTCTACATGCAGGGTTGTGTTTGGATCTTTGTGATATTTTCAAGGACCTCATATCTACAAAAGCCCAGCCATCTCATTTTCCCCCAGGAAACTTTGCCAGATCCTAAATCTCCTGCTTCACCAGATGAAGCTTTCATAGAGCCTAGGGTTTCACAATCTCCTGCTGCCACAATCGTAGCTGTCCTAGCGTCGAGGGAATGCTCAATCTCCTGCTCTTGTGCATGACATGGAAATTGAACGTCCTCGAAAAATTGAAGCGTTTGATGGCGGCAGCTTCTTACCCGAATTTGTGCCATCCCAAGCTAGATTCACGCCTTCTCCTATTAGAAGATGTGACTTTACTCCTGCAACAACCATTGAGACCAGGGTGTTATCTACACCCCATCTAGGAGCACCCACCAGAGCTGGTGGGTCTGAGAAGAGAAGGATGACGTTTTCAGAGGAGTATCCGAGTCTAAAGAACACTGGTCTCTCATATATTCCTGGTTTGATGAATTCCGCCGAAGCAGATGTAAGTCCTTGTACTTCAAGAACGCTGAGAATTGCCTTTGTGTTAGGTATTATTAAGAGACAAAGGTTTTTCCATTTACATGAAGTAGACGGCTCATCCCTTTTTTGTATTAAAAAATAATAATAATAACCGTTAAGGGTTTTTACGTTATGGCTAAATCACCTGTCTTATATGTCTTATCATATGAACTATACATTTGTTACAGATCCAGCTTCTTTAAGATTATGATACCATTTCAAATATATGAGATATTTAATATTTTTACTTCTTGTTATTGGACATCTTTTTGTTCCTCTTCATCCCCTCCCTTGAGAACTACTTGCATTTAAACTTTAAGTTCAGCAGTATTTTGACTCATTGAATTGTTTCATTATAGGACCTTTACTTTTTGGAAGAAGATAACAATACCCCAACAGGTAAACCAAGTAAAGATTTATATTGATGTTTGATTTGAGTGGTTCTATAAATTGTAGGATGTTCCCATCTCAGTTACCCGGTAAGAAATCTTAATTGCAGTACATGGGAAGTTTATATGAACTCCAGTTTTCGTGAGCAATATATGGATAACATGCCTTTGCTTATAGCAGGATCGCAAGGAATGGGAAGAATAGATTCATTGTCTGCAAGAACCAGGTAATTAAAGAATATTTTGTTAGTTATAGTATGTGAACCTCATTTTGGTGGACAATTAATATGTTTTATGTCTTTAACATTCAGGGCTGTTGCTCAATATTTAAAAAGAAATTCTCCTTTCAACGCAAGCCCAGAAGGCCTATCTGGAGATCTCATTTTCAACAAGACTTTATAAGAAGGAAGGACAAGAAAGCTATGTGCCCGCATGTTTTTTGAGACGCTTGTAAGTTTCTGAAACATTTCCATTGTGCGATATTTTTCGAAGATATCTGTATAAGGCAGGTGTTACCACTTGGAGATAATTAAGGATGAGGCAGGTTATTATTTTGTGTAGCAGCAGTATGAATCAATGTTTTTATATGTTATTTAATGATACACATTTCTTTGGATATGTATAACCAGCTTATTTTATTGAAAGTTGCATCCATATAAGGAAATTCACTCTGTTGAATATTGAAAAATCACGGGATTGTGTATCAACTCATTCGCATCTGGTTAGTGTCTTGTGTTGCAAACGTGACAGTCATTGATCTTTTGTCCATCTTCATTCCCTTTTCTTGAGTTTATGAAACTGAGTTCACTTTGGTTAATTCACTAATCCTGCTGTCCATTCTTCATGCATGTCAAAGTGAGAATTAGTTAGTGATAGGAAATTTCTGGCCGCCTATATTAGACATGATGAATAGTCTACCAATCAAGTACCGTGAATAAAATGTAATTTTCCATGTCTTAGTTCATTTTTTCCGATCTCAGGTTTTGAAGAGTTACGGACTTGTCGATGTTCAACAAGAAGAACCTTTCAGCGATATTCGTTTGAAGTTGAGGCCTACACTTTCGAAGACTCAAATTTGAGTTATAAAGGTAAGGATCTAGCTACTATTGTACAGTGCAAGACTTTCTGAAGAGGTCTAAGCTTCACCAATGCGTGCAAATTTTGTACCACCATCAGCATTTGATTTTTTTTTTTTATTACACGGAAAAAAAAAAAAAAAAAAAAAACATTGTTCGTCTTTTGCCCAGTGCATTATGGCATTCCAGAAACCAATCTCGATGAAAAGTGCATGAAACAAGTCCCCATAATAAAAGAAGCTATTGATCCAAAGGCAAAAGGTCGATTTCATGTAAGTTTAGACAGATGAGACAACCAAAATGAAGCACCAAGAGTATTTGGCATTCATCTTTTTAAAGGCACCTCATGCCTTTGTCCTCGTTGGTAACTTGCATCTACTTGAGATAATATTTGGGATTATTAAAGTGTAGTCCATACCTTTGTTTGATTTTCCCTACAGTGTCAAAAAGTTTACATCTACATTGACTGATAGCTACATCTATATATGGGCCATGGCAGATACTGCAATTCTATGAATTGCATCAAATTTCTTTTATTTTAATTGGCTGCCAAGCTGCAACGGCATAAAAACAGCTGAGAGAGGTAGAAGGGTCTTTGTATAGTGTGTTTCTTGTTTGTGTGCGTGCGTCTCCGATGCCCATTTTATTGGACATCACAATTCGATCGATTTGGGCCTTATATATATAGAGATGCTATGCCCATTTCTACAACTTTGAAAAAGATGTGAAATGTAGCGGTGAGTTGCCACATGCAAAGTAAGTAGCAATTTATTGGGAGTGTGGGAGTTGGCAATTTTTTTGATAATTAGAGAGTGAATAAATTTCAAATAAAATAATATGCCCTATATAATTTTATCTCAATCAACATATTCAGCCAAATATCATATTCAAGACCACATGATAATAGAAAAATCACCAATATATCACAAAGATATCATGCCATAAAGACATCATGCCGCAAGGGCATCAATATACCACGAAAATATCATGCCACGAAGACATAACGCCATGAGGGATGTCAAACACGTTACAACGACATTCATATCATGGGCTCAAGAATAAATAGCATGCTCACATTTTACTTACAAATTTAATAAGCCACATAACATTTCTCAAACATTTCAACCATTAAAAAATTTGTACAAATCCCATAAGCAGAGCCAAAATAGAATAAGAATGTGCACAAATCCAAAGTTTACCCAAGTTTGAAATATAATACCCAAGTGCACTATTCTAAATGAAATCATCAATTCTTTTATTAAAAAACTTATTAAAAAGCCACTTACCTCAATTTCTAGTCAAAATAGTTACGATATGCCTTCACCAACGATCACCTAGAACCTATTTCATAGCCATTATAATCCGCCAATTTCTATAATAAAAATGATTTCACTTTACTCTAAAATTTCATACAATCCTTAATAACATGAATTTTTATATTTTTTTTTAAAAGATTATCCTCCAAAATTGATAAATTTCAAATTTCTAGATTTGAAACATGCTGATGTTGCTAGACAAGCACGCATACCGGCCTCTATTTCCTTATTATTTCATCGTAAATAATGTCTACACTCAACCATATAACAGTAATATAAACTTGGATTAATTATAGTTAATACCCACCACTAACACCTGAATATTAAATTTATCTTCAATGCATCCTAACAACATAATCCATTAACTATACTCTAAATAATTCACAACACCAAATCTTAACAAATTTCATATTCAACATTTATTAAATATACTACTTATGAGGGAGAAGAATTTACCTAATATTGTCATGGGTGGTGATAATACAACAATGAGTAGTGGTTGTGGGTGGAAGTTACATAGAGAGAGAGAGAGAGAGAGAGAGAGAGTAAAGATATGTATATCTATACATATATACATGGGGGGGAATTGAGAGAGATATACGTGGGATTGAGAGAGAATCAGAGAAAGAGGGAGGGATGTGAGAGAGATAGTCAGGGGGTAGAGAGAGAAGAGGTGAGAGGGGTGTGCGAGAGAGGCTAGAGGGGGGGTTTGTTGTGAGAGAGAGAATCATATCAAAAGGGGGGGGGGGGGGGGCAGAACTTATGGGAAGGGATGGGAAGGGAAGGGAAGGGGTGGGGGGAAGAAAAATAAAAAGGGAGGAGGTTGGGCCTTTTTTGTTATTACAATCTTCCCTCCTTTAAGAAATTTTGCCCCCGAAATTTGATACATTATCCATAGAAAATAATTGAAAGGATTTTGCTTACATTTCATCCTCTCGTTCCCATAGTGTTTCTAGTAAAGTTTGATTCCTCTAAAGAACTTTTACAAATCTTATTATTTTGGAGCATAACACTTACTCTTTGGAATCCACAATTTGAATTGGGTCTCTTCATATGATAAGTCTTACTGGATTTGCAATGGTTCATAATGCAATATGTATGAAGGATCAAATACATATTTTCGTAGCATGGAGACATGAAAAACATTATGTATTCTAAAAAGTGCAGGAGGTAATGCAACTTGATAAGCAACTGGACTGACTTGTCCAAAATCTCAAATGGTCCTACAAGGAACTCAACTTTCCTTAGTTACCAAATCTCATAATACCCTTCATTGGCGCAACTCGTAGAAATACTTTATCCCAAATCTCAAATTCCAACATTTTCCTACATCTGTCCACATAACTCTTTTGTCTATTTTGAGCTATTGGAAATGGGTAGGGTGATAAACGATTGGTCCGAACCGAACTAGACCGAGACTGAGACTGGTCGGTCTCAGTACTTGTTTTATAGGATCGAAAAGTTTCGGTCCAGTCCACTGTCCAGTGTTTTTCCATCCCGGACTCAAACCGGACCGAATGAAAAATAAAAATAAAAATATATTTTATATATATTATTTATATAATAATTGTACAATTTATTATGTAATTTTCATCTAACTTATCACTATTAACAATATAAAATTTTAAATATGTTCTTAACACTTGTTAGTATTCTATCAATTAATTAATATATAATATCAATTAGTTAATTATATAAATTAATAATGAAATTTTCTTTTAATTTATTATCATTGACCATAAAAAATATTTTTTTATTAAGGTAGTTACATAATCCACATTAATAAGTTACTTAATTTTAATTTAATATTTTAAATAAAAATTTTAAAAAAATTGATTTAAAAAATAAAAAATAAAAAAATAATAATAATTAGGCCTGACCGAATGGACTAACCGGATCAGATTGGACCGATAGCTACCGGTCCGGTCGGAAAAAATGATGGACAGAAAATGTTCGGTCCATCGCCGAACCGGACCGAACCGACCGATGTGCACCCTTAGAAACATGTCACGAATTAATCCTATTTTTTGGCAAGTCCATTCTACAATTTTAGGCCCTAAAATTTTTCTTTCACCAACCTCGTCTCAACCAATAAGAGATCTATATTTACTCCCATAAAGAGCCTCATAAGGCGCCAAACCAATGCTTGCCTGGTAACTATTATTATAAGCAAAATCCATTAAAGGTGGATGGTCAGTCCAACTCCCTTTCAAATATATCACACAAACTCTTAACCTATCTTCTAAGATGTGGATAGTTCTCTCAGACTGTCCATTCGTCTGTGGGTAGAATGTTGTACAAAAAGTTAATTTCGTACCTAAGGCTCGTTGCAATTTACTCCGAAATTGTGAGGTAAAACACTGATCTCTATTTGAAATGATGGTTACTAGCGCACCATGTAACCTTACAATCTCTCCTATATAAATTTGGGAAAATTTGTCGAGAGAATAGTTCACCATAATTGGAAGAAAATGTGTTGATTTTGTCAATCTATCCACCACTATCCAAATTGCATCTTGTCCTTTATTCGACCTCGGTAATCCTAACAGAAAGTCCATAGTTATATGCTCCCACTTCCATTCCGAAATAGGAAGTGCTTGCAATAAACTCAAAGGTCAGTGTTCCACTTTCACCTATTGACACATTGAACATTGCTCTACCATTCTGGCAATTTCGCGTTTCATGTTATTCCACCAATATGTACCCCGAATATCTTTATAGATTTTAGTACTCCTTGGAGGTATGGTATGACAAGAATTATGGGCCTCTTCTAAAATTTGTCATTTTATTTTTGGATCATTTGTCACACACAATCTATCTCTAAATCTCAAAATATGATAAGCTAACATGTTGAATTCAGACTTCTTTCCATTTCATACTTCATCCATGAATCTTTAGCAACTTTGCATCATTGCCTTGGTTGTACATTTAATCCAGCTAGGTAAGATCGATAATCCTCCACTAATCCTCCACTAAAAGCTCAATCTCATACCTCTCTAAATCCAACATGATTTGCCTCTAAGTGGTCACTAAAGCAGTTGTACCATCAAATGATTTTCTGCTAAGAGCGTCTACCACTACATTGGCCTTACAATTGTTGTAGTGCAAACTGCACAGACTGTAACATACGGGTCCTAAATTAGGGCTTATTATTATTATTATTATTATTATATTTTTAGGATCTATTTTGAGATAGTGATCTTATTTGCTTAGATTTCTTTCACTTTCTGCACCTCGTATATCCCTCTGTTTGAATAGTTTCCTATTTAGTAACCAATTCACGCTCCAAAAGCCTCCCATAAATTCTCTCTTTTCCTCACAATATTTCATTCATCAAACCAGCACCACCCTTGCGGGCAAACTCATTCTTACAGCAAGCCCCCCACGTTGAAAATAAAAGCCCTATATTTTTCCTCACAGCAAACTGACTCTCTCCTCGCCGAAAAACAACACAAATAGCATTGACGAGAATATCGAGCACTACCCAAACTGCCTAGAAACTACCGACAAGACGCACCCTGCCACCTCGCACCATTCTAAGGGAATCAATCTCGCCACTGTGAGCATTACCCTGACCCACTGTCACTTGAAGTCTCTCTAGGTCACGAGCTACAATGTGAGATTGAGGAAGTAGCGCTAGGAGGTAAGTAGCATGATCATAACATTATGTGTGCTGTTAATATTCTATTTTTGCATGAAAATTGTTATGCAAACAGAGAGAAACTCTTAAACAAACATTGAGATTAGGGTTTTGCTATAAAGAAAATCCAATCATCCCTTTGAAGCCCATAAGTCGGGCTTAAATAACAAACAGAAAAGGCAAAATTGTAATTATTGCCAAATAGTAAAATACAGAATAAGATAACTATGGTTACAATCTAACCTAAGAATCTGGAATAAAAATCGTCGCTAAAAATAAACATTACCCTAAAAGAAAATTAACAAAAAATGAATGAATTAACTAAAAGTGACAATTTGAAAGAAAAAATGATTGACTTTTGGGTCGACAAAGGGCCCACCAGGCTAAGCCTCATGCTGAAGAAAGCTTTCCGAATTAGGGTCATATGAGCAACTCTACCACCTGTAGCCAAAGTTATGGGTAAAATATTGATATCGCCACTTTTCCTCCCCCAACCGAGGAATAAGTCATTCCTCACCCAAATCCGACGAATACTACTTTTTGCCCAAATCTATCGCTTTTAGTCAAAATCCTAGGAATACTTATCTCTTCCTACCGATTTGGCACTGTTCTACCTTTTCTAGGTAGTCCAATGCTCTTAACGTCGAATCTGTTAGTTGAGCCTCATCGAACTCGGATTCCTCTGCATCAGTCTCCCCATGTTGGAAAGAACTCTCCTTCTAGTTTACACCATCGTCGACAAAGCACGGGTTAAGGTGTTTGACATTGAACACAAATGAAGTCCCCATATAACTGGGAAAATGCAGTCTCTACTCATTGTCGTTGATCTTTTCGAGAACTTCAAAGGTCCAATCTTTCTATCCTTCAATTTAATATACTCGCCAACAGGAAAATGATCATGGGTTATCATAGCCTAAACAAGATCTCCAACATCAAAAAGTACATGGTGACGACAATTGCCTGCTTGGACCTTGTACTTTGCAATGCTCGTGCAAAGCACATATGCCATAGGCCATGAACCATCCTTCTGGGGTACCAGGAGGCTAGGAACTGCACAAAGGCTCATACTCTCATGGATATAACCCTCTCCTACAACTCTAGCACTTGGCACTGCAATTCTTCTGATTTCTTGGGGTTGAGGCGATATGCTAATATGTTGGATAAACTAGCTCCCAACACCAAGTCAATATGATGTTGTATGTCTCTCATAGGCTGTAAGCCACGGGGAAGGTCCTTCAACTTTAGATCTAACTGATAAAGTATTTGCTAAACTTCTGGGTGTAACGCATGATCAACCTTGCCACGGTTGTCACATGCCACCAAAGTTTGTATGAAAGTTTGTACGACTTCGGGTGATGGTTTGTTTTGAGTTTCAGCTTTTGAACTGCTTCCTCGAAGACTATGTTCTCATAGCTACCACTATCTATGATCAGTTTGCACACCTTCTCAGAAATAGTGCAAGTAGTGTGAAAGATATTAGTGCTCAACCAGTCTTCGCTCAAATCACCCTTGGGAGTTAGTAAGCTTTTTTCTGACGACAAGATTCTTGTTACCATCTTCATGCAAGACATCCTCTTCATTGCCATCTTCTTCATAGACCTGTTATCCCATGCTCTCAACATCCTCCATGTCATCCTCATTGATTAGGAGATTTTTTCCCTTCCGGTTGGTAACCTTCTGCATTCTGTTGCCCTACGACCGGGCTCCCCACATCTGAAGCATCGAATATTAGTGGTGTTCGAACCCTAACCTTGAGTAGGCTGTGGAATACGGCGAGTCTCCTGCAGACAGAGCCTCCATGCATTTGGATCGCCCCTAGGCTTAGGTCGCCTAGTTTTCTATTTCTCCAAGATTAGAGCACGCTTATAGGCCTAAAAAAAGTCCACAAAGAGTGGAGACTGACAACGTCCTACAATGGTTGCCGTAAGCCACCCAAATAACGTGCTACCATTTGCTCTTCAATTTCAAAAAGATCATTCGAGCCACCAACTGATAGAACTCCTCGGCGTACTTATCAACGGATTTCATTCCTTGCCTCAACTTGCTGAAACAAGGTTTAAGTATATCCGAAGGGCAAAAAGGGACCATTCGTCTTCTCCCAATTGCCAATTTTGGCTTTACCAAAACGCTCCTAGGATCGCTTCAACTACTCCCACCAGGCAGACACTTGGCCCTTCAGTTTGATGGTGACTAGTTTCACCTTCACACGATCTAGGACATCCTTGTAATCAAAGATACATTTCACTTCATCCAACCAACCGTTGAAGCCCTCTGTATGTAGAGTACCCGAAAATTCTGGTAGGTCCACTCTGAAGCCTAGGTCTCCACTTAGCTCATCCCTACCACGGTACTCTCATAACAGAGCACAATTGTGATGACGACTACAACCTCTACCACTAGTCATGAAAACTAACAATAATTCACCCTAAGAAAATGCTAAAACTTTGATGCCAACTGACACTGGGATAGAATAAGTGGTTATTCTAACAGCTAGTTAAAAAACAGATTAGGGTTTTGTTATAAAGAAAATCCAATAATCCATTTGAAGCCCACAAGTCGGGCTTAAATAGCTAACGAAAAAGGCAAAATTGTAATTAACATCAAACAAAAGGATACAGAATAAGATAACTATGGCTAAAATCTACCCTAAGAATCTGGTATGAAAATCATCACCAAAAATAAATATTACAATAAAAGAAAATTAACCAAAAATGAAAGAATTAATTAAAAGTGACAATTTGGAAGGAAAAATGCTAATTTTGGGGTCAACAAGGGGCCCACTAGGCTAAGCCTTGTGACCACAACATGCGTTGAAGAAAGCTTTCCGAATTAGAGTCATATGAGCGACTCTAACACATGTAGCCAAAGTTATGGGTAAAAGATTAATATTGCCACTTTTCCTCTCCCAACTAAGGAATAAGTCGTTCATCGCCCAAATTCGACAAATATCACTTCACGCCCAAATCCTAGGAATACTTATCTCTTCCCACCAGTTTTGCACTAGCCTACCTTCTTGAGGTAGTCTAGTGCTTTTAATGTCATATCCATCAGTTGAGCGTTGAGCCTCATCAAACTCGGATTCCTCTGCATCAGAGCCACTCGCCCATGATGTATGAGATAAAAACCAAATTAGATATCTATACCAAACCCAAAGTTTTCCAATGCCATTGCAAAGGCGAGAGAGAGACTTACATTGAAACAGAGATCTTGCCACGACGAGAGTCAAGTTCTTTAATGATGGTAGGAGAGATCAAGAAATCAAGAAAAGGATGTAGGGTTAGATCGAGAAAAGAGATGTAGGGGCATCAGAAAAGAAAAAGCCCAAATTTTGATTGAATACGCCTTTTTTGCCGACGGTTATTGCGGCAGATAATTATTAGCGATGTATTAAAAGCTTTTCCAAGGGAAATTAATCGATGCTAAAAAGAAAGAATATTTGTAACGAAACAACCATCAAAAAAGATCAAACACTCGCCGTAACAAGTAAAGAAGCTATTCACGATTGATTTTGAGTATAATTTGTAATGGAATCTATCGGCGACTTAAAAATCATTGCAATGAAATGCTATTTGTTGTGAATTGTTTTGCGGCATTGAAGAAATCCCTCAGGGGGTATTTCTTGTGGTAGCAAGAGTTAATTAATTACAAAAAGTTATAACCCGAAAACAAGTTTCTAATTTCTACCCCAATGATTATGTTGATAAAACTCCATTTTACAAGTACATGAAACCTACATATTAACTGGTTTATAAATTATAGTGAAATAGTTTAAATTAAAATGCTTAATTGAGTTTTGAAAAATGAGAGCGAAAAAGTTGTATAAAAATATTATAATATTAAAATATTTTTAGAATATAATTTTTAATTTATTTTTGTTTTGGAATTTGAAAATTCTGATTTTTTTTTTATGTTTTGTTTAGAAATTTGGAAAAGTTCTAATGATTATGTAATAATTAGATTAAAAACTTGAAGAACTAAAATAGAAAAGTGTTTATTTTTTCAAAAAGTTTATTTGCACTCGGGAGGAGTAACCCTTGCGTACACGGGCCTCCACTTGGATAAATGAAACGCTATGTTTCATTTGCAAATTCCCTTCTCTGCATTTCAACTGCAGATTCCCTTCCCTTCGACGCAACACAAAGAACATCTTTGCTTCCATCTCTTTGCTTCATCTCTCTACATTCATTTTTACAGGCAAAGAATGTACCCATTCCAAGTGAAAAAGCTTCGCCACTAGAACCAAAGCCAAATACCAAACCAGTACCACCATCAAAAAGGCATGTTACAAAAGAAAACAAAAAACTGAAATTATGAATGAATATATAGCAACTGACCATGTTCCATTCTCTAAACACATAAATATTTTCATTTATGCAGCATCAAATGGGCAGAGACCCGACTGCAAAGGTAAAGGCTAACTCCGAGTACTCATTTTATGGATTCTCATGCGTTTAGCCATGCAACAATCTAGTACTTGACCCAACTATTACTAGGTACCACCCGTTGGCAAACTGTACTGATGGGTGGCCAAAGATATAGAAAAAAAAAAAACTGCATAAAACAAAGTAAAGAACGCTCATACCCACGACAAGGAGGAAAATGAAGAGGATGAAGGCAAGATGGGGGTTCGACGGCACGATGGGGGTTTGACGTCACAGCGACACAGTTTCGACAGCACGAAGTCGAGACGGTTGATGCCCGTTGCTCAGATGGCCAAGGAATGAAGAGCATGAAGACAAGTTCTAAGATGCAAAACAGGATGAGTTTGGCGCAGATGGGTTTCTGAAATCGAGTTTTTTTTTAATTTATTTATTAAAATAATAATATAAAGGTGACATGGCTATCACACGATTCTGCAATAGGTACCCAACGAAAGGTACCTATAGCAGAATTGTTATTTTTTTTCCATATATATTTGAGAAAGAAATTTTGAGAAATTTTGAGATGATAGGAGACCATGAGATGAGATTAAATGAGATAATTTCTGTTTTGCAATGAGGCAGTGTCACCTTTGTCTTTCCGAGCGAGAAATTAAGGTGTCGTTTAAACTCTATTTTTATTTGACAAAAAAATAAACCTCTATTTTTATTAATATAAAGAGGACATATATATTGTAATTAGGAATGATGCTGGTACGTTTGATTTCAATGTTGGGAGGGTGGATTCGAAAGTGGTCTCGAAAGTCGCACACAAGCCCCTATCTGGGACCGTCCCTAGCATCTCTCATTCATCTCTCATTAAATATTCTCCCTCGAGCCTCCCTCTTCACCCTCTAGAGGCTCGTCTCCCTCTTTCGGCTCGTCATTTCCGGCCTCCGCCTTGTAAGATTTCACTGATCTTTCTTGCAGTATCTGGTTCTATTCCTAAATCTTCTTTGATAGCATAAAAGAATGAGGTACCTCGTGGATTTCCGGTATATGGTTCCACCATTCCTAAGCCTGTGTCTTGTGATCCTCTTCTCCCAAGAAAACCTTGGCCAAGAAATCATGTCAACTTGGCATTTGACATCCTCTATCATCCCCTTTTTGTCATCTTTCTTGCCACTCTCATGATGCTCTTCCTCTTCATATCTATGAAGCTCCAGTTCACTCTCACTCTGGAGACAATCCACTTCCGGGTGGGAGATTTCTCTCTTCCATTGACTGTTTCCATATTGGCCTTGCTCATTTTCCCACCATCACTCTTCTGGGTCGTCTTTCCTATACTCATCATCACGTCTCGTTGGTTTGGAATGGTTTTCGACGTGTTCAAGAGCTTTCTCCGCTGGCTTGATCACACTCTCCAACACATCCCTATCCTTATCATAGGCTTCAAGTTCCAACGTCAAGAACAAGTACTAGAAGCAGCAGTACCCCCTCAAGTTGAAATTGAAGTGGTCGAAATTGAGGTATCCAATGAGTAAGTGAAGCGAAACCAAACCTACGTTTATTTCTATTATGGTGCAGAAAAAATGGAGAATGATCATCAGCCCAGAATGTTGAGTATCTTAGTTCTATAGCTTAAGAGAGGCAGTGCATGAGCGCTCCTTTAGGCTTTTACGTTTTTGTTTTTTTAAATGTTCTCATCTGTGTGATTCTCTATGATCGCTCGTTGTACGCCTATACCTCCGGTACATACTGAGATATAAAGTTTTATATATTTATCTTTTCTTCCCTACTTGAGATCTGGGATTAATATCCTTTCAGAAATTTATCACTTGCGTCCATTTTTTGCAAGAACTACAGCCAATTATTCGACCGAGCATAGGTCCAACTACTGTTTGTCCTAACAAGAAGAGAGAGAGATGCATGGTGAGCTGAGTGGGAATGTTGAGGATCGAATTTATAAGAGGCTCATGTGGCGCAGGAGAACCTGATCTACTTGATAGTGCTCTCTCTCTCTCTCTCTCTCTCGATACTGTTCTGTTTGGTTGCCGCGAAATATATATATATGGAAATTTAGTTCGTGAAGTTTGAAAATTGCGTTATTGTTAAGCCCTAGCTGTCTGTTTGTTCAGATAATGGAGGAAAGGAGAGATTGAAAGGAGAATAGAGAAACCGAAACCCGATTAATCCTTTCGATCATTACTTTGTTTATGGCGAATCCAATTAGTTTATTAGCTGGGGAAATATCTTGGGTCTGTTTTGGGTTTGCCGGCCAAAAACCAAGTCGTTTTATACTTAAATTAGTTTATATATAATCAAATATATAAATATATTAATTGGGCTGGGCTGGCCCAGGGCAGGGTATAATGATGGCAGCCCCCCCTCCTCGGGCTCCGTCGCCATCCCCCAGGCTCGGTTGCTTCAAATGACGTTGCGGGTTAGCCACGCTGCCCAAGCAGAACTGTTGTGGTGGAGGGCGGGGTTGTGGGGGCCGTGTTATACCGCTCAATCATATTTAAAGTTTGTTTGAAATACAACTATTTTTAGGTATTTTCATATATTTTTAAATTTAACTTTTTTTTTTCTTCTTTTTTAAAATTTAATAAAATATATTAACTTAAACTATATACTACTATTTATAAATATTAAATAGTTATGGAATCCTTAATAAGTAAAATCACTTTTCATTGAAGTTCGACACGTTCACCTTCTGATTTGGGTAACTTGAATTTCCACGTATACATAATCCACGATACTCCATTTTTCATTATAACGCGCTGTATGCGGGAAAAATGCGCTGCCTTTACGTGCTGACACTGCCACGTCATTTTTTTTTTGTGCTCTCTATTCGGTGCTTCCTGGTGCTCTGTATTTCAGGTTCTCCATCTGTTCTTCGTTCTCTCTGTTTCATGTTTCCAACTATCAGGATTTCCTCATATTATAATTATTCCTTCCAAAAAAGCATTGATGCATCAGTTCTTTTTTTTTTTTTTTTTTTTTTAAAGTAGAATTAGCATTTTTCATAATAAAATAAGAGGATATATATATAATATATATTGAAAGCTCAAGGAAAGACAAAGGGAATCTAGCCCGAAGGAGGCTGACTTTGTTTGGAGATGAGTACGTTCGTTTTACTGATATAATAAATTAATGAGTAAGGATAGATATACTCGTGGTCCTCGTGGAGTGTATAAGTGTTTGCTCATTTTAAAAAGGAGTAATATTACTATTAAAAATTAAATTTTTTTATTGTAAATTTTGTATATACACGTTTTTTTAAAACACATTTCGTTGCATTTGCATACTCACACTGTAAATATTATTTTTTAAAATTAATAAGAGGACATATTGATCAAAGCACCCAATTGATCAAAGGTGACGCTAAACTCACCCCTGTAAAACATGGTACGCGTCAGGCTTTCCATTTCGGGGGGACTTTACTTAGATAACCAACCTATATATATATATATATATATATATATATATATATATGCTTTAGCAATCTGCTCTACATCTCATGATGTGTCCTCGGGTGGCACCTTTGGAGCATTCTGAGCCACTAAATAGCTGGCCTGGGAGAGATCGGCATGCATGCAATTTGATAAAAAAATCACAGAGATCATAACAGCAACGAATCGTAGCTATAAAGGTAAAAGGCTCGAATGCAAAGCTGTCTAAGAAATTAGGCCGTTAGCTTTGGAGTTGTTATTTAAAGAGCTATGAGTATGAGAGAGATGTTGCTGAATTTATTGCTGTGGCCTGCAACGTATATAGTAGACAAGCACATGCGTGTATTTTTTTTTGTGACCGTGATCAATGCTAAGAATTTAATTAAGAAAGACGTACGTACGTACGGCCTATTCTTTAAAAAACAAATAATAATAAAAAAAATAAAAGCCCAAGATCATTCTTGATCTTCCGACTCTTGCCCCTATGGTAAAAGAATGAAAAGGGGTCGCTTTTTAATTGACAAAATTTCCATAGTTTCTTTGACACTTTCGAGCCTTTGAGGATAGATGTGGCTAATTTTATATTCATCCCTGATGGTAACACTACAAGAAATCTAACTTTTTGTAGCTATTTAAATTTCCGGCAGCATGATTTCAGACGTAAATGGATGGGTTTTACTGTTGGGATGTATTGGCTTCGACGAAGTTGAAATGAGCGGAGAAAACAACTTTTTGTGTCTAAATATTGTTGCTGCAAAAAATAGTTGCGGCAAGTATAACACTTGGAGTTATTGTGGCGACCTTTTGGTCGCCACAATAAAATTTTACAACTTTGAAATTTATAGCCGCAAAAAAGTTGTTGGCAAATAGTCATTATATTTAACTTTTAGTTATTGTGGTGACCGTTAATCATGGCAACAAAAATATTTTGGGTCTACAATGTGATCGCTGCAACAAAAAGTCGCAGCACCCCAGTGATATTATTGTTGAGATGACCTACTGTGGAGAGAAAATTTCGCGGCAAAAAAATTATCGGGACACAATTCATTGAGAAAGGCCATCCACGTTTCATTTCATCCCCAATTCTACCCTAATACTATCTCTCTCTCTCTCTCTCTCGCCTCTGAAATATTTCTTACTGCCAATGAAAAAAAGCTGATCCACCTGATGCGGCGCCAGTGGTCTCTGTCGGACACTGTAAGTTTCTATCTCCGCCATATTTGGATTTCTTTTTATTGATTTGTGAGGTCTCTATCTTACTGTCAGGGTCACTCTTTCATCTTATCTATGCCTCTCGCTCTAGCAAAGTGTCTCTCCTCCATCGTTAGGCTGCTCCACCTTGTCCCTACCTAAGATTTCTGCCAGTGAACGCGCGACACCTCCGTTACTCAATCTCTATTTTACGAGGTAGGAAGATCTCTGCTTCAATCGTTTTTATTTCCTTCTTATCAATAATTTGCATGTTGATATATATGGTATAAAGTGTTTTAATTAATATAATCAACGAGGCAGATCATGATGTTTCGTGGTCATCATTTTGCAAAATTTTTGGGATAGCGATTTCTGTGTCCTAATTTCTATAGCAATATTATTGGGGGTCTTTCAATAGGTTTCCTTTTCAATCCCTTTAGGCTAGTTCCTGTGTTGTTCCTAATTAGTCTCCCCTCTTTCTGCATGCAAATCAGCATCATATATATATATATATACATATATATATATATATATGTAGGTAGATATAAATTGTGGACATGGATAAGTATTTGACAAACCCCTACAATTTTTTTATTGTGTACTTTGTTGTGTTATTGTGCACATGATCGAGATCAGTTATTCTCAACAAGGGGTTAAGTATTTTCTTGCATGTCCTGTCCACACACAATAAAGAGATACCGTCTCTTCTTTTTTGTTGGTTGCACATAGAAGTGCAAAATAAATAGCACTTTCATGCACACAGATACTTTGATTTCTAGTATAGCTAGAAATTTATAAACATATATTGCAATACATAACATTGTGCCATTTGGTGAAGAAATAGCCATTGTAGGAATACATATTAGCAGAACTAGCTAGTAAAACTGTGAATTTTGTGACCCATCAACTTATATTACTAGTGTTGTGGATATGATTTATTTTTCTATTTTGTCTTCCAACTCCGTTTAAATATTTTACTTACGTAGTCAAGAGTGAATTCTATGCTACCATTATTACCTGTTTGGTGGTTTTTGGATTTTGAGTACAAAGTATTCATTGTTTTGTCAATCCACGCTGCTATTTGATTTTTGACTAGACGTATGCTATAAACTATCCATTTTGGGAAAGTCACTTGCTAAAAACATAGTATGCACTGTTAATATCCCTTATCTCACCACCTTATACATTCATACACTTTTATCAATGATACAACATCAATAAAAATTGGCTGATCTACTATTATAATTTAGCTCTAATAGGATGAATACACTAGTTCAATCCTTTTATATGGTGATCGAATGGTCTCTATTGTTTTGTAGATGGACAAAAGTTGGATGAATATCACCGATATATTTAGATCAAGGGAATATGCAAAAGGAGTTTCAGAATTCATGTTATTGGCGCGAGACCATGTAGTCGGGGTTGATCAATTACGGTGTCTATGTAAAGGCTGCTCAAATAATTTCTTCATACTCATAACCGAGGTGGAGAGGCATCTTTTCATTACAGGCATTGATCCAAGCTACACGACATGGATATTTCATGGCGAAGAGGAAATTTTAGTCTCCAGTAATGATGATGATAGGCATGATGCAAAACATGGTGACGAATTCATTGATGTCATGTTAGCCGACATCCAGGCTTGTTCAAATTTTATGCACCATTCAAATGACACATTCGATGCTGGTGCCGCCACCTCGAACGACCCTCACTCAACCTCAAACGACCCTCACTCAACCTCAAACGACCCTCATTCAACCTTGTCATTTGAGCAGCTGTTGGAAGATGCTCGTCATCCTCTTTATGAAGGATGTAAGAAATATTCAAAACTTTGTTTTACTGCCAAGTTGCTGCACATAAAAACAATAGTGGGTTGGAGTGTGAAGTCATTCGATATGATTCTTCAATTGCTTAAGTCAACTTTTCCCGATGCGCTCTTGCCTAACTCCCACCAGGAGTTGCGAAACTTGGAGCGAGGCCTGGGCTTCAATTACACCAAAATACATGCTTGTCGAAATGATTGCATGTTATTCTGGAAGGAAAATAAAGATAAAGATGAATGCCCTAAATGTGGCGAATCATGTTGGATAGACGACCGAAGCAAGAAAAGACGTATTCCTCAAAAAGTTCTGCAACATTTCCCGTTAAAGCCAAGGTTACAACGGTTGTTTATGTCACAAAATACATCATCAGATATGAGATGGCATAGAGAACAACACGTCAATGAAGACGGTATACTAAGGCATCCAGCAGACTCTGAGGAGTGGAAGACATATAATCAACAGAATTCTTGGTTTGGGGAAGATGCTAGAAATGTCAGGCTTGGGCTTGCTAGCGACAGTTTCAACCCCTTTAACAATTTGGCTAAACCTTATAGCATCTGGCTAGTGATACTTGTTTCTTACAACTTGCCCCCGTGGTGTTGTATGAAAGATCCGTTCTTCATCACGTCACTTCTTATTCCTGGACCAAGATCACCTGGAAACGAAATCAATGTGTATCTACAATCGATGATTGATGATCTCGTAGATCTATGGGAAAATGGTGTAGATACATATGATGCAATGGTAGGCCAGGCATTTCGATTGCATGCAGCGTTATTGTGGACAATCAACGACTTTCCCGCATATGGAAACCTCTCTGGATGGAGCACTAAAGGAAAAATGGCATGTCCATCATGCAATCAACAAAAGGATAGCTTTTGGTTGACATATATTCGAAATCATTGATATATGGGTCATCGTCGATTCTTGCCAGCTAACCACATTTGGAGAAAGAAAAAGAGTCTTTTTAATGGCAATGAAGATCATCGGCCCATACCTACACCATTGTCTGGAAAAGATATACTCTATCAATTGCAGAATATTCCAAATACAATGCTTGGCAAAGCATTTAAGAAAAGAAAGAGAACCACTGATGAGTTAAATTGGACGAAAAGAAGTATTTTCTTTCAATTGCCATATTGGAACAGTCTAAAGATTAGACATAATCTGGACGTGATGCACATAGAGAAGAATATATGAGATAATATCTTAGGAACTTTGATGAACATTCAATGCAATACGGTATGAGCTCCATAAGATTTTCAAGCAATTTGGGAATACTGAAGAAGCACTCGCGAACAGGCCATCGTGGTTGAACACTGATGTTTGGGTAAAGTTATGTACGAGATGGTCAAGCGATGAGTTTAAGGTAACGCGATAGTGTTACGTAATTTGATCAAGCAAATTTTATTGATGTTATCGCATGATGGATGTATGTAAATTGGTTTGATTGTCATGATTGCCTCTAATTCGTTTTTATGATTGAATATAAATATCCATGTAATGGGTTCAATGTATATGAGTTTCAGAGGCTATCGGACCGAAATAAATGTAATAGACAGAAGCAACAAATGAATCATACTGCAGGAAGAACCTCATTTGTGTGCCTAATGGAATTAAGGGTAGATACTTCTTACTTTTGTCATCATTGTGTTTATATTGTTTGGTGTAATATTTCTTGGTTTCCTAACATCAAAGGGATGATTCGTTTGCAGAGTGATACTGATAGCCATTTAGTTGATTTCGTTAAAGACGTTAGGTGGTCAAAGGAAAAAGGCAAATTTGTTATTCTATTGACTGAAGAGAATTACATATGTCTACTTTTATTCCTCACTGCAAAAATGTTATAATTTAGCTCTTTATTGATGTCTATAATCTCTCGCTTTGGCTCATATTTTTCTATAGAAAGAGATGTCATTAAAGTTGGCTGAGCTAGAGCTTGAGAAACGCACTAAAGAGGCTGCAACAACAATATTCAAAGAGGTTTTGGGCCACAGGTCAGGATATGTGAGGGGGTTAGGAGAGATAGTTATTCCTGAGTCATCTAGAGACTGCAATGATGAAGTTATTGCAGAACTAACAGTAGCTGCAGCAAGACATATGGAAGATGCAGAAAGGCATGAAAAAGATGCTCAGTGTTACAAGAGCAAACTAGATGCATTAACGAAGGACGTAATGGTACTCTTGGAGCGCCAAGCAGAATTTGATAAGTTTATGAATACTTATATTTCAGAAAGGCAGTCCCAAGGGGAGTCTCCTAGAGAGACTCAGGGAGGTGCATAACCTCCAGTCAAGAATAGTAAGAAATAATTTTTGAAATATTTTGGGTTTGGGGATAATTAGGGTGATCACAAACCAATAACAACTGACTAACATTTTGTTGAGATGTACACTTTTTGGGGGTGTGTGCAAGTGGTTGGGAAAGAGCTATGTTTTGAAGCTAGGTAACTTCAGATATAGCTTATTTGTTTTCATGGAATTGAGGAAGCAATGCTCACCACCTTTTTGTAATGTTGTATTAGTGGGGCTATGTGCAACTTTTGGGAAGTGAAATCTTTTGAAGGTAAAGTGGTTCAGAGATAGCTTGTTTGTTTTCATGGAATTGAGGAAACAATGCTTGTGAGATTGTTCATGTGCAATGGAAATGTTGGAAAATTCAAAGTCAATATCCTCTATATATAGGTAAAATTGCTTTCAGATGTGCAAGCTTGTTACCAACTTTTTGCATGTTTGATTGATTAATGTATATAGCTCTTCGTTATCATGATCAAGTGTTCAATATTGGGGGAATGTTATGGAAATACAATATTCTAGAGCATTGAACATATTGGGTTGTGCTTCTAACAAACTGTTTTGTTACTTACAGTTATCATCCTTTTACAGCAAGCTTGATGACATGACTTCTCCATGTGTCCAGTTCTGAAGCAAGTAAGTGTTGGGGAAGCTAGGAAAGAAATATATATATATATATATATATATATATGGTGCCGACTCCAAAACCATTAGCTTGGATTAAATGTTTATTGGTGGCCGATTGTGGGAGGTATTTATCACCCTTTTTTAGAAAGAATATATTTATCCCTTATAAGTGTTCCTGATGAATGCAAAATGGTCTGATGAACTATCCATTTTGGAGTACATTATATATCAAATACCTATTGGTTTGGGAAAAAAATATAATTCCTGGTTGATTTGGGAATTATCATATGGCTGGTTTGGGAATGTGTAGATGTAGGTGGATGATGTTTTGTAGTAGATGATGGTGTTTGATAGTACTTAATTGTTTAATTCTTGGTTTGGCCTTGAATTCATGGAAGGTGAATGGATAGAATGTTGCAATTTGATGGCATATGGTTGATTCACTTGCGGCATCATGTGCACTAGAATTTTTGAATTACACCAAAATATCATCCAACACTTGTTTGTGGACTGAAGAATACCTCGGTTTATATGGGAAAGAGCGTGTGGTTTGAGTACCTATTTGAGAATTTTAAGGGTTTTGAAGGAGTGCTGTTATCAATTAATATCATGTTGAATTTGAACTAATAGTGTTGGATATTGTGTTTCAATTGTTATTGTGATTGTTGGTTTGCTTTGGCCTTTCCCATGGATATGCAGCATACAGCGTTATTGGCTACATATGGTTGACCATGCATGGCTAGGTTGGCATAAATGTATTTTTTTTTTTTAATGTAGCATATGTGAAGGCATCATTGAAAAAGGTTTTATATATGAAGTACTAATACATTTATTCATCTTTGTTTCGGGTTTGTAGGACATGAGGATGGATGTGCTGCATGAATATTTTACAACTTCTTGGCAGAATGAAGACAATACTGTACGTAAGAGCTGGAGTACTAAGGGTGTGCTCATCAAGCAACAAAGGGTGATTTAGGATTAAGATCAAGTCTTGATATTTGTTGCACTAGTTCTTGGGTAATTGAAAAACACTGATGGATGAATATTATTAGGCCAGTACTAGTTAGACAAGTTGTTGCAAGTCTTTAGTTATGTATGATCAATGACATTGTGGCTAGCTTTGGCATGTGATTTTTGGGTTTGTCATGAACGGCAATATAGTAAGTAGGCTGTATGATGGCTTTAGCTATACGCATGCTCTTGTCCCTGCATGTTCTTCATGAATGGATGATGTTAGCCCCTTTTGTTGTGTTATATGAAGTACCTACATTTCTATTGTGTTATATATGTGAGCTAAGTTATATATATATATTTTTTTTAAACCGATGCATTGAGTAAACATCTTAGCAAGCTAAATCAGTAGGGGTAAAATAAAATTTTAAGGAGGTGCAAATTGCCTCCTACAAACTCAGCTGAAACAATAAAAAAGTTCAAAAAAAAAAAATTCCACACTATTTCCGGCGATCAAATGTTGCTAGAAATACAAATTTACGTCTTTGCATTTGATGGCGAACTTCTCGTCAAAAATACAATTTCTTGCGATTACAAAATCACCAAAAAAGTGTCATCAAATACTATCAATTGTGGCGATAATGTGTGGCCACATTTTTTTATTTACGTCGACGTAAAACACTTTTCTCTTCCAAATAATAGCGCAAGTTATAGTGGCGAATTTGTGTCGCCGCAATTGATTATCACGAGGATAAAATATATCGTCGGGAATGTAGACAAATTATCCATTCAATTGTGGCAGGCAATAATCGCCATAATAGATTAATGCGTTGCGGCGAGGACTCCGAGTTCTTAAACCACTTTTGCAGCGGGAATTAAATCTTTTTACGGCAGCATAAACCGCCGCAAAAAATTAATTTGTTGCGTCTCGGTTGATTTCTCGTGGCAACTTCTCAATTAAGTTAGCTTAATTGCCGCGATATGGTGGCGGGATAATATAGACGCAATTGGTTATTTGTGACTGAAAATGGATGGTTTTGCGGCAATTGACTTCGCCGGAAATGATAATATTTCTTGTAGTGTAACCCTTTTACTTAATACAGAGGAAGGGTATCACTTTTTTGGGGAATGAGTTGAGTGTCAAATATTGAGGCGAGGTGGTTTTCTTTCTTCCTCAAGTATAAGCTACTAATTCAACACGCTTTATTGTAATTAACTTGGTGGAGATAGAGCCGGCCGGAGGAGGATATGATACATGGCACAGTAGGATTTCAAAAGCTAGTGAAATGAGAAAAACGCATGGTCATTATTTAATTAATAAATTCTCGTCATTTTCTCATTTCACTAGCTTTTGAAATCCTACCGTGCCATGCCACGTGCTCCTCCAGCCATTAATATAGTCTCCCCCATTCTCTCTCTATCTATATTTGTTTTATAATAATTAACACATTCCTGATTTTTTTAATAATATGTATATAAACATATTTACAAAAATAATATATATTATAATTTATTATGTCAAAAATATATTTATCATTGATATATATGTCTCCTTGAATGGGACATATTGTAATCATTTTCCCTAATATAATAAATAAGATCTAGGACATATTCAAAGGAAAAGGGTTGACGGTTCAAGCAGAAGAAACTCCAGGTTATGTTCTGTGGACTTGTTCATCTGCACAGGATGTATGGATGTTAGGAAGCAAAAAATTACAGAAAGTTGCAATCACTCGTGAAGAGTTTGGAGATATTTTTATGCATATGCTTTAGAGAATAGGTAAAACTGAAATCTGTTTGTTTGTAGAAATTGCCAGAATGTTGTGGACAAGAAGAAACAAGATGTTGTTTGAAGACAGTTTTCTAGCCCCTTCAATCTTGATGAAGAAATCAACACAGGTGTACAATGATTTCCAACAAATGCAACATAAACAACTTAACTCAAGAAATCATGGCAGATTGGATCAAATAGGCAATACTCATTGAAATCTTCCTAAGACAGATTGGATTAAGATAAATTGGGATGTAGCAGTAAGAGAAAGAGGTCATAGATTGGAGTTGGGATTGTAGTTACAGACTCTGAGGGGGATCTATTAGCTTCGTGCATGCAATCATTACAATTCTGTTCACAAGCTACTATGCTAGAAGCTTGAGGTTTAATATCAGCTGTAAAGCTATGTAAAGAGCTCAGTTTGTAGAAAGTAGTTTTTGAAGGAGATTCAATTCAAGTTGTAAATGCAGTAAAACAACTGGTATGCTCCAATGCCTTGTGCAGGATGTTCATTCAATCTTGACAAATCAGGTGGCTCACCAGCTAGCACAACAAGCACTTTACCAAAATTGTGAGATTATTGATATTGATTTTATCAATCCATGTATAAGTGTTCAAGTTATGGCTAACAGACATAGATCAGGTTTTTATTCAACTGTTGTAACATCTCGTACTTTAGTATCTTTTTATTGAATGATTATTTTTATTAATTAAAAAATTTATTCTCTTATTTTAAATTTATCGGATATTTTTAGATGGTTTATTTTATGATCTTTAAATTGTGAAAAAATTAATTTGAGATGTTTCCTTAATATTTGTTATTATTATGCATTTAAATTGTTCTTTTTTAAATTAATTGATTGTTGGATTTAATTATTTTATTTTCATTTTATCATTACATTTAAATTATTTTATTGTACCTGTTGTTTTGAAATCGTTTCTGTTGGATCATTTTTTGTGACCCAAGATGTGAGGACTGGACCTCATTTCTTTTCCCCACTTTTCTTTTTCTCTTTTTCTTTCCTTTTTCTTTCTTTCTTCTGCTGTTTTCCTTCCCTGCGCGACACCTTTCCCGTGCGTTCATGTCGCCTCTCCTAGCCCACCGACGTTGCGTCGCCGTGCGCGACACCGCCCCTCTCGTTCGCTTCCCCACCGGCCGGCGATCACACCCTTCCAACCTCAGCCTCCCTCGCGCCGTCGGTAGCCTCCACGAACCACCCAAAGCCGCGGCCTTCTCTTCATTCCACCGCCGCCGTCGCACCACCTCTGGCCACCATTTCTTCACCACTTCATCCTCGACCTCTTAGCAACCCAATGGACCCAACCCCAGCTCCGATCTGTCACAGGTGAAGCCTATTTATCTCCATCTCTCATTTCGACATTTTAGGCCTAAAACCACCCTTTGTGCTGCCACCCACGCAAACCACCACCACCATTGGCTTCACCGACGTCTCTAAGCCTTATCCTATCAATTTCGGGTCTTGGTTTGTCCCCGTTCAAAAATGGGTATTTGATACCCACGGCCACAGTGCATTTTGCACTGTTCTGCAGCTGTGTTGCCACTTCTTGCAACTCCATGATCATTCGGTAATTATTATATAGCACTGTAAGTATTTTCCCAATGAACTTTAGTGATTTAAATGTATTTTTTCACTAACTCATTTTATCTGTAAACTGGTTGGTTATGCCGGACTGAGTCCGAGGAGTTCGGGGGTCGGATGGATTGTGGATGGAGCTGTTGTGTATTTGGTTTGCATTGTTGGTTGTTGGTATGGTGTTGTTCATGTACATGGCATATTGCACGCATGATCATGTTATAAATGAAACTGGGTTTTCGTGTACATACATTCATGTTCATGTATTTGTTGAAAACTGAGTTTTCATGTGTTTGTTTGAAAATTAGATTTTCATGTGAAATGATTCTGAGTGTGTTTGAAACGACTGGATTGACTGGTTTGAGAAAAACGAAAAGAGATTGTAGGGATTGTGGTAAGTAGGGATGGTGGTAGAGTCCTGCCTGTGATTCCCGCCTACGGTGCACGCGGTAGGGATGGTGGTAAACAGGGATGGTAGTTGTGTCCCGCCTGTGATTCCCGCCTACGGTGCATACGGTAGGGATGGTGGTAAGCAGGAATGGTGGTATAGTCCCGCCTGCGATTCCCGCCTATAGTGTCTCATAAATGGTTTGTTTTGTATGAATCATTTTCTGGAAAAATGACAGACTATGTTTTTGGGCCAAAATGGGATTTTGGCGTGTGTTGGAAAATAATCATTTTCAGAAAAAATGAGGTTTTGAGATCTATTTGTTGGTTGCATTAATACGTTTTATCCCGAGAGTTTTTTGGATTATTACTTACCTGTTATACCATTTTATGGTATCGCAGCTTTTGATGCAGTTGAGGATGACAAGCCTTAGCTTGGCTCCGTTGGCGGAATAATTTGGGATTGCTCCTGTTTGTCAAGATTCATTTTTATCAATTATTTATGTATTTGTCTTGTATTATATTTTGGGATGACTATAACTTTTTAAAGGTAATTTGTTTTGAATATTTGTATTTAAACTTCTGGTACTTAAATGATTTATTTATATTATCCGTTGCAATTTTTATTATGCACTTTTGCATGTTGCACACACTTGGCACTATCGTTGGGATGCGTGACCCGTGTTGTCATCATCCCGACGTTACAATTCCTGTATTTTTTTGTACGTGGGAGTCGGGACGTCACAACTGTAATAGCTATAGCACAATCTACTGTAAATGCTATAGGTCATAGTAATGTAGTGTCTGTTCCTATCCTTTAACAATGTAAAGGAAGGCCATAGTGATATTGTTTGAAATGAAGTTTGGAGTTTCAAAATCAAAACAGAAAAGGGTTGACGGTTCCAGAGGGAAGAGGGCCTGTCTATCATCTTGCTAGGAGATCATTGTACGTTTCTCATGTCAGTTAACTTTGGGACATTAAATTTCGTTTTAACTTTTATTGATATAAAAAAATAAGAGGATATATTAATCAAAGATGACGGCGCCACACTCACCCAATTAGAATTCGTTTGTTTAATAGAATTATTCATCTCATATTGTCCCATATATAAATATATATATATATATATATCTCATTAATTTATTACACTAGAAAAATGGAGTTTAGTGTCAGTACCTCTCTAGTTCTCACTCTTCGAATAACAAAAGCAAATTAATACATGAAGTGCGACGTTTCTCATTCGAACTAATGAGAAAGGTACGGACTATCTAAACAAAAGCAAAATACAATTGGTAGTTGAATTTGATGCATTGCAGGGCTTACATTTCTAAAAAATGAATAAAATATAAAACAAAAATAAGATTGAAATTTTAATTTTAATTGGAATGAAATAATTTTAGACTAAGGCTGTGTTTGAATGTTGAACTGAATTGAGTTGAATTGAGATGATAAAATATTATTAAAATATTATTTTTTAATATTATTATTTTAAAATTTGAAAAAATTAAATTATTTATTATATTTTATGTTGAGATTTAAAAAAATTATAATGATAAATTAAGATGAGTTAAGTTGAGTTTCACTTCAGAACTAATCGTAAAACTTAGTTATCATTGAAAAAGTAAATTTAGGAAGAAAAAGAAAAACATATATGCCAGGATGATCAGGTGCTTAATTATAAATTGTTATTAAGCTGAAAAGAAAAGGGGTCGCTTCTTAATTATATTGATAAACTTTCCATAATTTCTCTGCTACTAATTTCTAGCCTTTGACTAATATAAAAAGGACTTGCGATGTCTATAGAAGATTTTTATAGAAATTTTTTACCGAACGCCACAATATATTTTTTTTTTTTATCTTTTCTTTCACATTTTTTTAAGCTATTTAAATATTTTTTTTTTAAAAAAATCACATATTCATTTAAAAATATTTACTTAATCATTAAGTAAAAAAATTAAAAAAAATTAAAAAATTTCGATAGATATGATCTTAGGACATAGTGTTTTCCATATAAAAATTCATCCCTGATTGTAGTAATCCTTTTAGGTAAAGGGATCTAACTTCATCAGGTAACGAGACAATGATTGTAACCCTACCTAATAGAATAAAATAAGCGGACATATTCAATGGAAAAGGGATTTAACTCGAGGATTCAGGAACAGAATGAGACAATGAGTTAATCAGTGTCGCTTTTGTCCAACGAGGAGAGAAAAATAAAATAAAATAAAATAAGAGGACATTATGGCAGGTGAATCTATACTAATCACCCAAGAAAAAATGATACTAAACTCATCGATCCTAAGCGAGTGCATGCATCGTGACTTTTATAAGGGCCGTGCTAGACTGCTAGCCATTGATCCTACACAAGGGGGCCACCGAAACAGCAACAAAAGAGAAATTGTCTTTTTTTTTTTCAAATATTTTTTAAAATTCATTAAATATTTTTTTTTAAAATAAGTAAAAATTAGAAATTCATTTTAAAATCTTTACTAATCAGCAATTACGTAAAAAAAAATGAAAAAAATTCAATCCGAAAAGCATTTCCCTTTTCTAAATGCACTGACAATGACTTACCTATTATGTGTTTTTATGTAAAATAATTAACAATAATTCAAAATAAAGTCTCCATTATTATGTAAAATCGGTGCAAAATCCATGAGCAGCTATAGTGATTTTCGATCTTTAATATGCACTATTCATCTATGTAAATATTTTTTATTTTATTTTTTATATTTCTCACATTTACACTTTTATTTACATAATATGAAAAAGTTATAATATTATTAGAATAATTTATTTTAATAAAAAATACTCATAATAAGAACTTTGCAAAACAAAAAAAAAAAAAAAAAAAAAAAGATTAAAAGTTAACAAAACATAGGATAATTATTTTTTTACTTTCAATTACCCTATCCTTACCCATGAGGTTCCAACATTTGATCCTTAATTGACCTAAGAGTTGTTCCCGGGCATCCTAAAAAAAAAGGTGATTATACATTCCAACCCCATTCCTTGGAAAGAAAAAGGTAACACCGAATAAAGGAAAGAGCGATTATAAAAATTTTTATTGGGTCATTAATGTCATTTTGACAACAAAATGATAATGTAATCACATTAATATATGAAAAATATTGAAAGATTTAAAATTAAGTATTACAAATTTAATAATGGTTAGAGAAAATATTTAAAATGAATTATAAAGAAAGAAAAAAAAGGAACCCATGCACCTTCTTGCTTCCCTGCATGTCTACGAGCATTACCGAATTTCCTATTTTAACGAGAACGTAGAAGAATGTGTTTGCACGCGGCCTCATATTTGGTTCCGCCTTGCATAATAAGCCTATGTCTAATGATCCTGATCTTAGGGGACTAAACGTAAATTATTTTTTTAATTTAAGGAGGCAAAAATGATAAATTCAATATTTTTAATGTCATTGTTTTCACTAATATAATACGATATATAAGAGGGACGTAATGCACCTCTCATATAAGAGGGACGCAAAAATGAAGAATATCGTCCTTGGTGATAGTTGTTATTTTTGCTTTACTTATTTGCGACCAACATATATCATTGGTACTAATATAGTTTTCCGATTTGCAACCATTCAAAATCGTTGGTTATCTATTAGGGAATTTGTATATGCAATTGGTAGTTTGCAACAAATTTCAAATCGCTGCTAGGGAAGTCTTTCTACAACGAAACTTTATCGTTTGTAATAATTTGCAATGGAACCCAAATCATTGGGGATGATATATAGAAAATTAAATTTTAATTAGCAATGAACTAATTTAAATCATTGCTAATGAGGAAAACGAGGATTTTGCAACAATTACTTTCATTGGTAATGATATATATCACATTGCTAATTGAAGGAAAGCTATATAAAATAATTTTTAATTTGCAAGGAAATTGATCTCGTTGGTAATATGAGGATTCATGTTTTCTAAACAAAATTAAACCGTTGCTAATGAGGAAACATGTTTTTGCAATGAAAATATATTGTTGCTAATGAGGATACATGTTTTTGCAATGAAATGAAACCATTGCTAATGAGGATAACCGTTGCTATTGAGGATATATATTTTTGCATGTGAGCATACATGTTTTTGCAATGAAATTAAACCTGTTTTTGCAATGAAATTAAACGGTTGCTAATGAGGATACATATTTTTGCAAAGAAAATATACCGTTGCTAATGAGGAAACATGTTTATACAATGAAATTATATATTTGCTATTGAGTAGAAACTTTTGCAATGTATAAATTTCATTGCTATTGTCTTAAAATTGTTGCTACCTAAATCCGTATACCAGATCCATAGTTAATTGCAACAATTATTTTGTAAGGAAATTATTTCGTCGCAATTGTATATATTTACAAAGAGAAAGAAACGTACCTTGCAAAAAATGGTATTATTAGCAAGGAAAAAAAATTCCGTTGCAAATAATGGTCACAAAAAGCCTTTTCTACTATAGTTGTAACACCCGGACCTAATCAAACTCTTTTTTTTTTTTAATTATTGATTTTGTTATTTATTTATTTTTTTCATTTCATTTTGTTTTATTTTCTTCACACGTAAATTTTTTTTCCCCGCATGTTTATTTTTTTTCTTTCTTTACGTCTATATTTCTTTTTCACCCATCAGTCTCCCTTTCGTCCACGACATGCGCACACACGCACGACTCTTCTCTGTCCGCATGCACGTTACTCTATCATCTCTAGGGTTTTATTTTTGGTCATCCTTTCATCTATATATTTTCACATTCTTCATCCCCAACGAAAACTTAGAGTTGCCGCTTCTCCTTTTTCACGCCTCAGCCTCAATAACCCACTGTACCCACTCGTTGCTACCGCACAATTCATCCACTCTCCACTGTGAACCTCAGCCCAGACCTCACCACCGTGCCCACTGCCCAGCCACACAAAGCTGCCGCCTAGCGTCCCGTAGCCTCCACTGCAGGCTTCGATTTCTTCTGTTTTAGTATCCAAAAACAGAGGAGCGTTCAGCCACCATAAACCGTTGCCATACCCTCCACCGAGAGCCCCACCACCTCACAAAAACCACCATGGTTAACACTACCGCGAGCCACCCCTCTCACGGAAAATCCAGCCGTTTATTCCCCTGTTTTTAGCCACCCAAAACAGAGGTCCACCCACTGCACTGCACCACACCACACCGCACCAGCCACTCCAAGCCGTCGCCACCCGCACGGAAAAGGGCACTGAACACCCTCAAGCCACCTCAGCCTGTAGCACCCCCTCACGATGAGTACCTCCCTCGGTTACTCCCTCCTTTCTCTCACCCTCTCTCGCGCTCACCTCTCCCTCTCTTTTTCTCTCTTGCTCAGCACAACTCGGCGGCATCTCCGCCGCACTCCTGCTCCTTAGCTGCGCCACCACAGTCCCTCCAGCCAGCCTCGTCGCGCCTCACCCCTCGACGCATGCCTTGGTTTCCCTTGGATAAGTTCCTACCGCCACATGTGTTAATCCCGTGTGTTTATTTGTATGGTTTACACCTATAGTTATATATACGTACTTTATATATATATATTATATATATATGGAAAGTCTTAATCTAGGTTGTGTACTTATTAGTTTTGACCTAATATATATATATATATATGGAAGGTAGGTTTAACCTAATGTTTTCGGATGAGAAGTTTTATTTTTGGGGTTTATGTTTAAATGAGTTTTGCTTTAAGTGTCAATAAATATTATATTTGTATTTTAACAATATTGTTAATTATAGGAAGTAAACCTATTTTTTAAGAGATGCATTTTTCATGACTTATTTTATGAAAATTTTAGTAACCAATATATTCTTTTTATGTCTGAAAGGTTGTTGGTTTTTTAAATATTTTGAATATAAAATTTTATTGAGTTTTATATTTATTTTAATACTTGTTTGATTAAATTCTTATTCGGTACGAATTCGATTAAGTGAATATTGATGATTTTGGGAAAATGAGGGTATTTTGGGAATTATGAGAATTTTAGGTTTTGAGAAACTAAATAGGTTATTTTAGAAGCTTAGGATTAAATATCGAAATATGAGATTAATTGAAAATTTACGAGAATTACGTGAGTATTTTATAGGTGACGATTAATTATTGTTCGACGTTTTTGAGGAAAATTCTAAAAAAAGTTAAGAAGTCCAGGTAAGCGGGGTTCCTATGCTAGACTTTACATTAAAATAAAATAAGCTGAGGTTGACTTTTTGAAAAATATACATATTTGGTTATGAAAATAAATTTGAACTACCTCATTTATTTGTTCTACATTATTCATGAGATTCTGTTTAAGAAGAAAGTATTTTCCATCATGACTGGTTAGACATGAGCTTATTATTAACATTCTATTTCTGATTTATGCAAAAAGAGCAAATACAAAAATTTGTGCATAAATATTGTAAATATGCTTTGGATCTGTTTTGATTACGAAGATAATATGATTTTGTTCAGTACTTTGTTGGGATAAGATGTGATTTCTGAAAACCTTTGGCATGACTCTTTGATTCTGAATTTGATTCTGTTTCAGTTCTGTTCAGTACGGCCCTGCCACGGGTTATAATTGTAGATACGGCCCAACTACGGGTAATAATAGTGGATACGACCCAACCACGGGTTATAATAGTGGATACGGCCCTGCCACAGGTTATAGTAGTGGTCTCTATTTTGAGTGCACACCTTGGTGACAGAGTGATTTATGTTTTGCTTGGTTATCCGCAGATTGCACAACCCTACCACGGGGGTTATACATGGCTTCTGTTCTGATATGATGTTCTGATGATGATGATGATCATTTATGCTATGCCAAAAAGGATATTTTTGAATGAAATTATTTCTAAATCTTCGCTCTGATATTTTGATAACATGTATTGTTTCCGCACTCTGAAAATGAAAATGTTTTGTTCTGCATTCTGATTTCTATAAATGCTCATGTTTACACACTAGCATATGTCATCTGCTTGCTGAGTTGTTGATAACTCACCCATTATCTCCAATTATTTTTCAGATAATTTTGATGGTTAGCTGGGGATCAAGAGTAGGAAGTTTTAGCAATGTGTGATGTTCGTAATGGAATAAGTGCCCGAAGGTACAAGTGCTTACTTGAGAGTCGTAGTTAGAAAACTGTTTTATTTTTTGTTATTATGATTTGATGAGTTAAGGATATTTTCACGTTTTGGAAAGTTTTAATTTATGTTATTGAGAATTTCATGGTTGTTCCCATGAAGGAACATAAATTTTTGGGTTGATTATATGGATTAACATTTAATGGAGTTTTCTAGATCTTATAGTTGTGTTATTGATGTTTGATGTTAAGTGTTAAGAGCTAACTCTCCGGACCTCCGAAAACGGGGCGTTACAGTAGTGAGTTGGCTTCGTCCCTGAGTGCACGTTGCCTTCGTGTTTTCGATTTTAATCATGTTGGGGGCTCAGCTTTTTTTTTTTTTTTTTTTTTTGTAATCGGAAGAAGTTACTCCGTTGTCTAAAATTGTTATATATCCGTCAGATTGATTAATTAACGAAGCACGTCCAAATAATGAAAAATCATGAAAATTATTTACGGAAATTAATTTAGGTGGACGCAAAGCTCATTGTTAGTAATTAAATTTAACTACTCGAGTTGGGCAGATGATCAGAGAGTTCATTAATTACAAAAAGTTATAACCTCAACAAATTTCTTTGTACCCCAATGATTCGATTCATAAAATTTAACTTATTATACTCTAAAGTGGAAGAAAATATGTTTAATGTAGTCACCTGGCCTTTAACTTTTCCTTTATATTCCGTTAACGTGACATATTATATTAATAAATAAATTATTAAAGAGTCAAAAATAAAAACTAAATTCAAAATCTAAAACAAATAGACATTTCACAAAAATTATGACAAAAAGTTTTATATAAAATTTTAATTAAAAAGTATATACATCAGGGGACTCTCTCTTTTGACTCTTTTTGGTGGTGCTTGCTGGCTGCCGGGGTGGGTGGACCCTCTCTTTTGACTCTTTTCGATGGTTCTAGGTCACACTCCCTTGGTTCCCTATCTATAAGCATTACCCAATTTCCTTTGAGAACGTAGAAGAAAGAGTTGGCTCATGGATCTGCCCTATTTGGTTCCGCCAGCTTTCATAAGCCTCTGTCTAGTGATCCTCTTATCCCAAGATCATGCCAACTTCGCATTGGACATGGACCTCTACCTTCATGGTCCCTTTTCTCTCTTCATTATTGCCATTTTCATATCGGTCTTCCTTTTTGTCTCTGTCAAGCTCCCCATCACTCTAAGGTGAATTCACTTGCGGGTGGGCGATTTCTCTGTTTTATTGATTGTTTCCATAGTAGCCTCACTCATTTTCCCCGCATCACTTTTCTGGCTCATCTTTCCCAAATTCATCACTAGATGGAGTATTAACTTCCATGTTTGACATTACCTTTGGCACTTTTATGAACTTCAAGGACCGAAAAATAGACAAGGGGACCAAGGTCTTTCATGTGAAGGGAGGCATGCAAAGAAGCTAGAAGTTGCTGAATCAATCCACGGTCAATGCCAAGAATAATAATATCATCCACATAGACAAGTAAGATGACAATACTGAAAGAGGTCTTGTGCAAGAACATAGAATGATCATACTAGCTTTGTACAAAAGAGAGTTATAGAAGTGTTTGTCAGAACTTTTCAAACCATGCACGAGGAGCTTGTTTTAAGCCATATAATGAACGTTTCAAATGACACACAATAGTATCATCCGAACCATAAATACCTGGGGGAGGGCACATATAGATGTTTTCCTTAAGATCATCATTAAGAAATGTATTTTTGACATCCATATGATGAAAAGTCCAATCTTGAGAAGCTGCAATAGCCAAAATAATACGAACAATGGTCATTTTGTCTGTCGGGACAAAGGTCTCCTCATAGTCAATGTCATATTCCTGACGATTACCAAGAGCTACTAGACGAGATTTATATCCGTCTAAGGAACCATTAGGTTTGAGCTTAACAGAATAAACTCATTTACAACCAATGAGCTTGATAAAAGGTGGACAAGGGACAAACCCCAAGTACCATTGTTCTGTAGAGCATCTAGTTCCTCTTGCATAACTTTTTGCAAACACTCATGTTTCACAGCCTGTGAGTATGAGTTAGGGATATAAATAGAAGACAGTGTAGCAACTAATGATGCATGAGGAAAGAGGTACCGATCAGAGGAATATCCATAATGATCAGTAGGACAAGATGGACAAGTAGACCAACGGAGAGGAGGAGTCACAGTTGATCTGGGAAGGGGTTCATCCGTAGTAGCCTCAAGCCTATTTCACCTGTCATAGACAACACAAGGTCTAAACCATGAAATAGGGGAGGAGAGAGAAGACTCATCCTCAAAATCAAGTAGAGAGAAGATAGGTAGAGAAGTTGATGATTCAATATGAGAAGGGAAAAAATATTTCTTTTCAAGAAAAACAACATTCTGAGAGATCCGATTCTATGAGTGGTTGGATCATAACAAAGGGAATCCTTTTGAGTGGGAGCATAACCAAGAAAAGCACTTCTTATGGATTGAGTCGTGAGTTTGGTGCGTTCAGTGGGAGGGAGATGGACAAGCAAACACAACCAAAAGGATGAAGAAGGGTATTCTCTAGTGGCTTCTGGTGAAGAGGAAAATTCGAGGAGTGATGATTAAGACTCGATGAGGGAAGAAGATTAATCAAGTGCATTGCAGTAGAAAGAGCCTCAACCCAAAATGTTGGAGGAACATATGACTCAAAAAGTAGGGTATGAACCACACTAAGAGGTGACGATTTTTTCTCTCGACAACTTCATTTTGTTGTGGAGTATACGGGCAAGTCCATTGAGAAATAATCTCATTTTGTTGAAGGAAATCTTGAAATTGTTGAGGTGTGTATTCCCCTCTGAATTAGAATGCAAGATTTTAATGTTAGTAGAAAAATGGTTCTTGATCAAAGATAAGTATTCTTTAAAAGAATCTAAAACTTCATATTTCCCCCATAAAAAATATATCCACGTAAATCGACTTTAATCATCAATGAATGTTACAAAATACTTGCAATTAGCATGAGGGATTACTGGTGCAACCCCCCATACATCACTGTAAATCAAATGAAAGCAATGAGTATATGGCGCATCATGAGTCAGAAATGGAAGAGTTTTACTTTTACTCAATTTGCAACTAGAGCACTCAAAACCAACATCTCTAAGAGAAATTGGAATATCATTATTCAACAAACCAGAATTTAACAGAGAATGAAGGGTTTGAGAATTTAAATGGCCCAACCTATTATGCCACAATTGACATTGACTATTGGCAGAAGAACAAAAGAAAGAGAATATAGTTAAATCCTTAGGAAGTTTATTAAAACGAAGAGGAAAGAGGCATTCTAGGCCCCTTCGCGAGTGTCTTCCCTAATACATGATCTTGCACAATGCAGCCAAAACAATAAAATAATACATTACAACCATTATCTACTAATTGCTTAACAGAAATAAGGTTAGCAGATAATCCAGGAGAATAAAAGACATTTTTCAATTAAGGAGAAGAATTGATATCACCGATAGTAGTGATGACAAGAAGATCCTCATTTGTGGTATGAATTTGCAAATTTCCACCATACTTTTGCATGTTGACAAGATTGTTAGAGAAAGGTCATGTGATTTGATGCAGCTAAATCAAGGAGCCAAAGATTAGAGAGAGATTTAGTGTTACCTATGAGACCAAGTGCAAAAAATGCAGAAAAGATCATTTGCTGGACAGTTTCAATTGTGAGAGAAGGTGTGTCTGGTTGTGAAGGCATTGATGTGAAGGCTAAAGCTATGAGAAGTAGTACTAGAGGTGTAAATTTACATCGAAAAATTGGTCTGGACTGGACCGGACCGATTTTTCCGATTTTGAATCGGTCTAGTCTGAGACCAGTTCGTATATTAGGGAAACCAACCGAAAACAGTCCGGTTCCGATTTTACGATTTCCTGGACCGAATTGGTTGGGAAAATATATCTATAAAATTAATATCTTATATATAAATTTTATACAAAATTAATATTATACAAAATATTTTTTATATATAATATATAATTATATGTGAAAGTTGCATATATAATATATATAATTATATATCATATATGAAATAATTTCATATTATAATTTATAAATTATAAGTTATAACATAAAATGTTAATCTTAAATATGAACATTTGTAATTTGTTTGATCATATGTTATTAATATAATTATATATAAGATAATGTTATATAATTTATAAAATAAAAGTTTAATCTTAAAGATGAAAATTTAATTGATCATATGTTTTAAACATAAAAATATATATTAAATTATATTATATATAGTCTAATATATTATATAGTTATACTAATAGTATAATATTAATACTATTATATAGTCTAATATATTATATAGCTGTACTAAATCACTATAACTTTATAACTAATACTAATATATAACTATATTAATAGTATAAAATTTTTAATTATTATTTAAAAAGGAAAAAAAGAAAAACAAAAGCACTCAAACACATTGGGGAAATGGTGCCATTTCTTCTCCAATAAACCCTAAAGTCTCCTCACTCTCTTGCGTTCTCGACTCTCGCCTCACTCTCTCGTCTCGGCCGCCTCACTCTCTCGTCTCTGTCTCTCTACAATTTGCCTCGCTCTCTGACTCTGTCGCTGCAATCTACCTCACTCTCTCATCTGTCGTCTGTCATCTCTCTTCCTCAGCCCCACTCTCCGTCGCACATAACTTAGTTGCAGCCTACTAGTGCTACCACACACAGACCCTCGACCTCACCTTACTCTCTCTGTCTTCGATTCCTCACTATAAGTTGTTTTTGTGTTTTTTAAATTACTTTGAAATCTCAAATCTGGTAGATGGTATAATGTATTTGTTTTATTAGGGTTTTTGAATCCTAAATTTAGGATTTTTGTGATTGTGTTTGTACTATTAGGATTTTGTGATTGAGTTTGTGTTATTAGGGTTTTATGATTGGGTTTATAACTTTAAGAAAATGGGATAACTGCATCTGGTTTGCCTCATATTTAATACTTCTCCAAGAACAAAAATATTAAAGGTTTGGTTTTGGAATGGTGGCCAGTGTGAAATATGTAAAATCATCTCCACAAATGTTAAACACATTTAAGCAATGTTGTGATAGTGAGGATATTACTTGTAAAAGCAGTGTATGCTTGGATGTAGTAACTCGTTGGAACTCCACTTATATGATATTGGATAGGGCTGAAAAGTTTTAAAAAGCATTTCAACGACTAGAGGATGAAGATTCAAAATATGTTAAGAGAGTTGGGGATGATGATAGTGAGGATGATGATGGTGTAAGTGAGTTGGGTAAAGGAGTGGCATCCAAGTTAGGGCCTCCAACCAAGGATGATTGGGATAAGAGTAGGTTGTTTGCAAAATTTTTAAAACTTTTTTACGATGCAACCTTGCGTTTCTCGGGGACCAATTATGTCACTTGCAACAATTTTGTATTTGAGCTAGCGACAATTGAAGCTGCAATTAAATTGTGAGTGTGTGGAAGGGCCTCAAAATTGAGGACAATGGTATTTAGTATGAAATCTAAATGTGAGAAGTATTGGGGGAATTTTGAAAAAATGAATCTTTTGTTGTATGTTGGGTTGGTTCTTGATCCTTGATATAAAATGCGTTGTCTAACATTTATTTTTGAAGGAATATATGAGGATAAAAGTTCAAAAGTTTTTATGTTGGTGGATCGGGTTAAAGATGCCTTGAATAATTTATGTTATAGTTATTGTGAAAATGATGGAAGTGATGTTGAGGCACAAGATCAAACTATGAGCCAATCAAGCGAGAGAGGGGTTAGTAGTTCAAGTTCAACTATTAGGATAGGTCAATGTGATTTCAGATCATTTATTCATGCACAAATTAAGAAACGTTTGGAGTCGAAGAACTCTTTGGAGAGTAAATCTAAACTCGAGAGATATTTATGTGAAAAATATGAAGAAGATGATGTGAAATTTGACTTGTTGAGTTGGTGGAAGGTCAACTCCATTAGATACCGCGTGCTTCCAAGAGTTGCGCGGGATATTCTTGTAGTTCCGATATCTACAGTGGCTTCTAAGTCAGCTTCATTTCCGCAGTAGCCTATCTCCACTTATGGTAGAAGCCCTTATTTGTACACAAAATTGGCTTCGTTCTTCTGCCCCGATTAACATTTGCACTTTAATAGATGATGTTGAGGAGTTTGAGAAAATTGATTCAGGTATGTAGTATCATTCACATTTTCTTTAACTATCTCTAAAGTGTAAATCATATTAGTAATTTGTTTTAATTCTTATGCTTATTTTTTTTTCCCTTTTGTGTAGAGCTCATGGAAGACCTAAGGAGTTACTCAAGACCTGCTTCTTTGGCTGGAGATAATTAATTTTAAGGTAGGTCAACTTGTATATCATCTGTGCTTAAGTTTTTTTTTTTTTTGTATTTAATATAATTACTAACTTTTTATTAGAATTAATTTCTTGATTTAAAAGTCTAATTTAGACTTTTAAACTTATTTTATCCATAGGCTCATAGACTCGTTGATGTCCATTCTTGAGTTTCTGGTGAGTTTTCTAATTTATAAGAGAAAATAGATCTTCATTTTCTCTAGTTTTCTTGTGACTGCTCTAAAAAATTATATGTGTAAGTTATTTTGTCTGACATGCAATTACTTGTCACAGTGCTTTGTTTAATGTATGATGTGTAAATTCTGTAAAGTATGTCCATTAGTCATAGGAGATTTTTCTTTTTATTGCATATTTTTTTTTCCAATTTTTGTAGTAGTTATATTTATAAGCTTGTAGCAGATTTGTTTTCGTAAAGCAACTTTTTGGAAAGCAGTTTTTAGTAAAACAAATTTTAGTTAATCTGATTTTTTTAGTAAAGTAGATTTTTTATTTAAGTAGTTTTTAGTAAAACAAATTTTTTTAGTAAAACATGTTTTTTTAATAAAAGTATAAAACATATTATTTTTTTATAAACAGTTTTAATGACAAACTATCAAAATGACATTTTTAAAAAAGGGGACTGGACTAGATCGAAAACTGGTAAAATTAGAAGTACCTATTTAGGAGGATAATCGATGCGTAATTGGTTTTGAAAAATGCAAAACCGGTACATACCGGTTCGGTTCTAGATTTTGTCCAAAACCGGACCGGTTATACCTCTAATGAGAACGTAGAAGAATGAGCTGTGCGCGGTCTCATATTCGGTTCCGCCTTGCATAAGCGTCTGTCTTATGATCCTGATCTTAGGGGGCTAAATGTAAATTATTATTTTAAATTAAGGAGGCAAAAATGATAAATTCAATATTTTTAATGTCATTATTTACACTAATATAATAAGATAAGAGGACATGTTAAGAGGAAAGGGTTGGAGATAATAAAGGGGAAGGACTGTTTATCACTTTTCCGTGTAATTTCAGTGTCACCATTGTCTTTTAGAGAGAGATACTTAAGGTGGCATTAAACTCTATTTTTCTTAATATAAAGGGGACATGTTGTAACCTGGGTCAAACGAATTATATATATATATATATATTATAAAGAATGCATACTGTTTTATTGATTAGAAAAATAGAGATTACATCAATGCATCATGCCATATGATTTGTGAGACACTTTCAGGAAAAGAGTCCTACCAAATCACTAGGTCATCAATACGCCATGAATGTCTTGCCAAACAATGGGCAACAACATTAGCCATTCGACCTCTATGCTGGACTGTAGCCTTTGGAAATCTTTGTAACATTCTCCTAATCTCATAGACCAAGTTTTCCCAAGTAGACATAGATTCCTAATCTCTATTAAGCTCTTGGACCACCAAAAGTGAATCACTCTCCAATTACATTGAGGCATCAATCCCTTTTTCTGCTCCTCTATTGCAGATTTATACTCATGATAAACTGAGAGAGCATGATCCAAAGCTTGTTCTAGAGATAACTGCTTATTCTCATAAATTAATTGATTTCTTCTGTACCATAATCCCCAAGCACATAAAAACAGTTTCTCCATTTCAACTAATTTGTTTCTTCTAACCAATTGAGCCACAACTTGAATAAAATCTCTTTGAAATTGACTCTCTTGCAAGAAACAAAGCTGAGCTTGCAAAACATCTTTGAAACTTGGACAATAGAGAAGGGCATGATTAATATCCTCCTCCTCCACCTTACACCATCTGCACTTTGCCTCTGTCACCACCTTCATAGCTTGTAAGTTCTTCAAAGAAGATAAACCATTCTTGCACACCTTCTAAGCAAAGATTTTCACTCTATTTTGCTTTAAAGTATTGGGAAAATATTTTGCTTCAAAGTTTCTAGTTGAGAAGGATTTTGGATTTGTTATCAGTCTTCATGCTTGTTTAGCCAAGTCTTCATGCTTGTTTAGCCAGAATAACTTGGTTAAAACAATTCAAATATATAAAACCAATACCTCCATGCCACTTCCCAAAGCTAATTGAACACCACATTTTTCAACGTATTTTATTGGGTTGGTTATGAGAATCCTACCAACAATTAGCCATCATGCCATTCAGGCTATGTTTGGGTAGTTCACTGCTATTTACAGTTATTTAATATTTTATCATTACTTTTTCATTACTATTCACTATTATTCAATATTTTATTATTACTTTTTCACTACTATTCAATATTTTATTATTACTTTTTTACTACTATTGACAAATCATCTTAGATCACCTCAGTACCGAAACGTACCCTTGGTCTTTTACATAGTGCCTTGGATAATAAAAAGACACTCATTGGTATGGCTTCGACCACTAATTTTATGAGAATTTCCTCCTCGACCTGCAACAAGAATTTCATTGTTCAATTATTCATTTTTTTTTTCTTTGCAACTCTCTCAAGTATACCATTAAAAACCTCCACCCCCCCTCCCTCTTTTTTTTTGATAAAATGATACTTTATTGCTCATAAAAATGCTTACACCATCTCACTGAGTACAATAGTACAAATATAGCAAGGAATCTCTTCTAAGTCATACAAGTCTTCAGTAAGATTAAGAGCATCTTTAACTAGTTTATGAGTTGCCATGTTAATCTTGGTGTGGAGAACATTCCAATCAGCAAAGGAATTCAACACATGTCTTGCATCGTCAATCAACAAACGACTCCAGCCTAATTTTTTGGCTTCTTCAGATTGTTCATCACCTGCAGATAATCACCCTCAAGGGTGAATTTATTAACACCCAATTCTCTACAAAATATAGTAGTTAACATCATGGCGTAGGCTTCTGCAGTAAAGAAATTTGCTTTTAAACTTCTTCAAGCTCTGAGAGTCCCAATAACCACGCCTTTACAGTCTCTTAAGATGGCACCAATACCAATTTGTCCACCTGCATAATCTATATGCATCTCAAGCTTCCTTCAGGAGGTCTCAACCATGAAGTAATACTCGTAGAGTTACTTTCTGAGTTTGGTAATTGAGTTCCTTTTGTGCTCCTAAATGATCTAGATGTTCTGCCGTGTGATCCAAGTGTTGCTAGCACCGCAGGAGGCAGCGAAGCTCATCAAATGGGTGTTGCGTCGTGTTCACTACTTTGGTGGTGCAACCACCACAGGTGATGGGTTTCCATCGCGCCATTGTTGAGTAGTTGCACCTCTGTGCAAGTGGGCAGTCAGATATGCTTAACCTAAAGGTGCGATGAGCACATAGTTGCTACTAGAACTGTCGTCCAGGGTGGGGCTCATGGTGCGATGTGCACCCATGCCCCGCTAGCCTACGAGCACCAATCCAACACATTGTTGCATTGGTTGCTTTGCGATGAGAAGCGCCACTCATGGCGCTATGCTGACGGAGATGTTGCGCACTAGTTGTGGTGCTGCGCAACAAGCAGTGCCTCACCAGGTGCTGTGTGACAAGCAACGCTGCAACACCACGATCCAGCGTGCATCGTCGGTACAACCACCTGCACTGGGGTGTAGCGCTCACCCATGTTGAAGACACGGTGCATTGCACCGTGTTTAGCTAAGGGTTGCGCACACCATAGAGAGTGGCGCACGCCTTCGATAGAGTCATTGTCCTCAGTTGCGCGCAGAGTAGCCAGTACCATGGTGGTGCTGCAAACTTTGCTACGCGTAGAGGAGCAAGGCTCTCCAAAATGCGGCAGTACAGCTGCCTACTATGTAGTCGGCAACAGACGTTGGCTGAGAGGGAGGTGACAGCTAGGTGTATTGTCTGGTGCATCACGCTGCAACTGTGTGAAGCTTAGCCTACGCAGCATCGTGGTGGTGCTGCCCACCTGCACTGTGTGCAGCGCGCACCAGGTACAACGAGGCGCTGCGCACACTAGTGAGTGGTGAAAAAAGCCTGCACAGCGCATCGCACGTAGCTGTGTGACGCTGCCATTGTGCAGCGCTGTACACAGTGCAACCCATTGAATGGGGGCAGTGCTGCCATGGCTTGGCGCCTCTACTAAGACCTTCAGAGTCTTAATGGCCACCCACTGTAACTGGCGGAGGTTACAATTTTTTTTCTTCCATTATATCCATTGTAACCGTTGGAAGGAAGAAGAAGCACAGTGTATTGTTTTCAAATCATCTTTGGGTTTTGATAAATTTGGGTTGTGGGCTGTAAAACAAATGGTTTTTTTTTATTAAATCAAGTTTTTAGGCCCGACCCATGTAACTTTTTTTCCAACAAAACAAAAATGGGTTTAGCTTGGTTTAAATCATCTTTGAGCTGAGAACCTGTTATAGGCTTATATTGATTTGGGCCATTTTTTAAAAAAATCCAGCCCGTATCATATCCTGTTAAAGGTGCTTGTGGATTGGGTAGTGAGCCCAGCAGGCACAGGCCCACTCTGCAGCTAGGCGCCCAAGAGGTGCGGCCCATTGGCTGTCTAAGAACAGTGACTTTTTTGACAAAATGCTTAGGTGGTGTTTTGAATCCAAGACCTCACACACAAGGGCTATAAGTTCAACCATTAGGCTAGAGCGTATTGTTAGTGTGTGTTGATTTTATTTACTAATTCAACATGTAATTGTGGCGTATAATTTTTATTTTTCTGAGATATTTTTGCATATGATTATTGAATATATGCATGCAATGAGATTATGAGATAAATCTTGTCACATTTGTTAGGCTTTTTATTTTTATAGTATAAATTGCCTATATTATTATTCTTTGTGAATAATCATTTTTTTGATGAAATGTGATGTGATTATTTTTGTACATGTATTGTGATTGCATGTAATTGATTGAGCTTATTTTATCACTTGTATTGTTAGGCTATTTTTAAGAATTAATCTTCAATTTTTTAGAATGTGATAAACTAGAGGATTAAGTAGCCTGAGTTTAATTAGTGCATGCTTATGATTGAGTCAAATTGATTTCTTCGATTTAGGAAGAAATTATTTTTATATGTGACTGACTTGATAGATAACTTATCCTAGTGGGAGTATGGTTGAGATTGATTTGGAATTATTCTCCTGTACGATGTAAATTTGCAAGAAAATTAAGTTAGAAATTAACAATTAGGCATTGAGGCGCAATAGATGATTAGGAAGCTTAACGAATTTTTTGATTTTGTGACGTGTAGTAATTATTTTTGTTCTGACTTAGATTAACGCGGCAAATTTTTTAGATGTGTGTGCAATTAGATGCGCATAGTTTAGTAACTTTGAGATAACCATGAAGAAAGCCTAGAGATTATTTATACGACTTAATCATCGTATTAATCTCCTCCATGAGCAGTGGGTGGAAATGAATAAAGATTATTTTGAGTGTCAGATAGTCTTAGACCATCATTATTGTAAAACCTCTGAAAGGTCTAGAGTAAAATTGAAAGTGCACGTGGGACTCATGCACTACAATTTTTATAGAAATTGATGGAATCAACTGTCAAATAGAGATAAACCACTATTTTGCCTTTGAATCTTGTGGGTACTAACAAAAGTTGCACATTATTTTTGAAATGCAAGATTAAATTGCTCCTATATTTGAGGTTGAGCATTATAATCTTGAAGTAACTTAGATTAACTCACAGATAAGCACGTACCCTCTCTACTTGCTAGTATGTCTGCAAGTAAGGACATTAAAATTGGAGTGTACAAGAGTGTTGAGGACATTCTTGATTGGCACATTCATTTTTTAAAGGTTTTATTAGTGTACCTTTATGTGGTATTAGGACTGATAATCTTGCTCAAGTTTTATTTCTCTCTAGTGAGAACAAATAGGTTCTTACAGATATATAAAGTTTGGAGCACCCCTTGAGAGTAATCTAATACCAAACACCTTAGAGGTTTGCATGGTAACTATGGCAAAAATCTAAATAATTAGGTACGACTTAATTCAGTCTAAAAATCTTGCTCGTGGTTGCTCTAATGTAAGATAAGTTTTAGGCTAAGATAATTTCTCGCAAACTTTTTATTCTCTCTCCTATATTGGATTGAAGAGTATGAAAAATATTGAGTATGCAATAAATAAGGATATATTGCTAGTCAGCAGCTAAAACGTCACATACTGCATTTGTTGCACAAAACAATATTTTTATTAGTGCTTTTAATGCGATATTTGTGAAGTGTATACCTAATTTGATTTAAGACTCGTTGAAAATAGTGGTGTTAGTGAGAATTTCTAGAGGTTTTAAAGTTGTCTAGTCACTCTTTGATTGAGTAATATTATTTCTCGAGTGGAAAGATGATATACTAAAATGTGCCATGGAGGCATAAGATGATGAGTGTGAAGCTTGTGAAATTGAAGTTTTTCCCGCTAATAAGATCCCTCTCCTTGGTTTAGAAGAGTCCAAGAGAAAATGTAATATGAGCATTTTCTATGTGAAAGTTCCTATACATGTACACTAAGTACTTTAATAATAAAAATATAGTTTCATCATATAAATATGATTCCAATTTTTTTAAGGAAAATATATATTTTTCAGTTAAAATATTTTTTCAAAATCGAAATCTTATGAGTTATATGATGAGAACAATCATCTCTTAATTTAATGGCTTGCTGAGAATGGAGTTATAAATGAATTCTGGCACAAAAGAGTTGTTACATCACACTTGGGTTGATGTAATATGCGGTTGCAGTCTTAATTTTGACTTGTCATCCTTACTTCGGGTTCATTCTTCTTTGAGAAAGCTTGAGTGACCATTTTGTGCAAACGTGAATTTTATTAAAAATCTAGAGGATCTAAGTTTGATAATTTTTTGGTTGAGTCAAGAAAATTACTCATTTTTTCAGCAAGGGTGGGGAATTATGGTTTTTTGTAAATACTTTTGGAAAGAACATTTCCTTACGTTTAATTCTTCCTTACGTTTAATTCTACATTACGTTTCATTCTACATTACCTTAATCTTAATATTTTCAAATTTTTTATAAAAGATTGCCGAAAATAGTGAGAGTAATTCAAGAACTAGTGTGAGTATGCATTTGAATGATGGTGTACCACTAGTGATAGTGACTCCCAAAAGTTGTAGAATATAAAGATCCTTATAAATAGCATGGACGCAATATATCAATATTATCTCGTTGTTTAGAGACTAGAAGAGAATATTTTTAATATGGATCTGCTAGAGGTATTGAATTCACATAGTAAGAATCCCAACATAGAATCTTAGATTCGCTTCACCTATATGATCCAACCTGGGATTGTTGATCTAATGAAAAGAGGAAAAGTGGAGTTGATAGAGGTATAGATTCATCTCTTGGCATTAATTGAGTTGCATTTAGATACCCATTGATCGCATATTTATTGGAACTTTTCTTGAGGGAGTTAAATAGCTGATTCTCATAGGAGAATTAGATGGTTAGTTTTTGTGATATTTAGGCATGAAATGTTTTGAGCGCATGATTGTTATTAGTACTATTTTGGTACAAAAAGCGAATGAGTGCTGCTGGTACTGTTTACATGCGGCCTAAACAAACCATCTATTCAAAGATACACAATGTACCTAGTTATTTTTTTTATTAACGACCTATTGAATAAAATGAGATTTTTTGAATGTTGTTGACAGTTTTAGAAAAGTGTCATCCTAAGATATATTGCGAACTGGTTGTCTTAAATAATTAATTATTGCCTAATAAGAGGTTTTCCATTTTACGAGGTGATGGACATACGTTTGTGAAAAGTAGCTAAGACTTCGCGTCTTGTGAGACTGTGTATACAGAAAACAGTTTCTAAGAGCTCTTGTTTAAAATCCATAGACAATTAATGAGAGGGACAATACCAAATAATCTAGTTTTGCCTATACTATTTGGTGTTTCTATTATGATTTTCTCATGAGAGTTAGTGGTTAAGATTTTGTTAGAGGATAAATATGACTTACTTGATTAAGTAAGTTTGTGATGCGATTGTCGTTAAAAGTAATGATTAGACTATTATTATTATCTTTAGGGGCAAAGGCCCTGATTGCTTTACCCTTAATGAAAAATAAATTATGGTTATCTTACATGCTTTTGTTGAGTACAAGAGATTTATATGAAATCTTGAAGTCGCAAATTAAGATTGTTGAATGACATTTGTGGTCACCTTGTAGATTCTTAAAAATCGCAGTTGGACTTGCCAACTAGAATCTAAAGGTTTATATTGTGAGTTTGACCTAAATGAGATTCACGATGAGTCATTGCTGACTTCGTGGTTGTGCAAATGACTTTTATATGTAAAAGCAGAGTCTCTTGGTAGGAGCATGTTTTGGAAAGTTACTACACATTAGAATGCACATGGAGAGAAATGGTAATTTAAACACCATTTGAGAGTTATGGTTTAATAATTTGTTATTGACCATGTGATTTCTTTGTACCTCATGGTATTGCTCGTCGTGCACATGATACTAATGTGTTCTACGATCATGTGATGTGATTAGAAGTATTTTTTGGTAAGCACACACATTTACCATAAATTTAGGAGTTATAGTAAAAAATGTATATTGACAAGCTTAAATTGGCTCACTCACACGAGTAATCACCTTTGGCGCTACAAAGGGGTAGCAAGCAAAAATGAGACTATGCATGGTTACCCACAATCCATGTAGCATGTAGTTTAATCAGATAAGAGAACCTCTTTGACACTTCGGATAGCAAGCAAATTGATGGACTCGGGTTAGGCGCTGAGATAGCGACTAGACTAAGATCTGTACGGTAAATCGAGATTAGATATACGCTCTTTCTTTGGAAAGAGAACTCCACCATAACATGTATTTCATACTATATGTGCTTTTGAAACCAACAGTAGAGGTGAGTGAATGATTCCCTGCTTCCTCACCGTATCATAATTGATGACCTTAATTTATTTATGCCCTTAGAAGACCTTTGACTATGTCACGAGGTTGATGTTTTTGTGTATGCTATTTTGGCATGTTATCTATGGCCATAAATGATGCGGTCTAAAGAGGCAATGCTCGGAAAGTGACTGGACTAAAACTAAATGACAAGAGTGCGAAGGGAAGACTATTTGGTAACACATCGATAATGGTGTGTACTCATTGCCGGCAAGTTATGTTGCTTCATGAGAGTTGTAATATAGCTGTGAGTATATAATATTTTATGGAGATTGAGCATTACTCTTAGTCATTTGGACTCAAGAGAGATTAGGGATGCTTAGTCTGATGTGACCAAATGAGTCGGGGCATAACGAGACACTTTTAGGGATGTTGCTATACTGGTCTTCTCTCGAAGAGATTTGGTATAGTGCTCCCATTTTTCTTTTACAGATGTGCTCGATGGTCGCACGGCCTATTTGCCAATATCAGCAAGATTTAGAACATATTGAGGGATACAGACCTGGGGTCTTGCCCACTATGTGTGAGTGAGAAACGTAAGAAATGAGCACCCATAGTGGGCACCCCTTTACCTTATCTTGGAGGTTATGAAGTGGTTCTTAAATTACTTCATGAGACTTGATGGCTGATCCTTAATGGCCAGCCGGAGGTTACGCTTAGAGGGGTTATTTACATAGCCCCTCCCCCCTTTGGTTACTAGACTTGCATCAAGAACGATCTCTCTCTCAAATAGTTATCTCAAGTCACGGCATCTAGGCTGTGGAACGTGTGAGTGTTGCTCTAGTATTACCACGTAGTATACTCTACCATCGATATGAAAGATCGTGGACGAACAACGACGTTGGAGAATCCGTGGAACAACCGCACTAAATCTACAATTTACCGACAAGGTAATATCGCTTCCGCTACGTATTCTGATCTAGTATTTCTAACAACACACATTCCATTCACCCACGCACGACAAGACTAGCTAGACCCTCCCAGCTTCTTCCCATAGATCTAAGTTCCAATCCTTGCATTTGAGAATATATATAGAAGAATGAGATTTAGCTTTGATTTTCGCTATCTTGTTCCACCTTTTACAAGAATCTATCTTATGCTTTTCTTATCCCAGAGCAACCTTTGGCCTGAAGAGTATATTGCCAACATGGAATTTTACCTCCTCATCCACCATCCCCCTTTTTTCATCTTCCTTGCCATTGTCATGTTGGTCTTCCTTTTCATCTCTGTCAAGCTCCTCGTCACTCTAACATAGGAGCCATTACACTTGAGGGTGGGAGATTTCTCAGTTCCATTGGCTTTCCATGCTTTCCTCGCTCATTTTCCCGTTGAGTTTCTTTTGGCTTGTCTTCCCCGTACTTGTCCTTGTGCCTTCTTTGTATTGAGTGGTATTGGATGTGTTGAAGCGATTTATCTACTGGTTTTATCAAACTCTCCAAGGCATTCCCGGCCTTATCATCCTATGCACCATCCAACATCAAGAAGAACCCGAACAAGTACTACCTCCTCAACTTGAAATTCATGAATTGGTTTAAATTGAAGTGATCAACGTACGTGTATGATTTAATGGTTTAATTGATTAAAACCATTATTTAGGTTTCTTTCTATATATAGTACTGGATCGTACGGATAAAGTGAAGATTGATGATCATCATGAGGAACATGAACAGCATGCATGAGCTTTCATCTTCTGGCCCTACATTGGTGGAGATGGACGACGCGTAAGAATATGACATGTAAGAATATGAGTCGGAAATTAACCAAGTGATTTTTTAGGGAGATGCTAAAGTAGTAATTGATTGTGTTAATGCTCCCAAAGCTGATTGCTCTTGGAAAGGGCAGTTGACTGAAGACATTCAGTTCTTCCTATCCAGGCATGTAAGTTGGAAGCTGGTCTTTGTCAAACGAAGTGGTAACAAGGCAGCACATGTTGCTGCAAAAATAGGCATGTATGAAGAAAATCGTCCAACTTATAATTATTGAAATGTCTACTTTCCGTTTTTTTTTTTTTTAAAAAGGCACAAAATTTCAACACGGATATTGGAAAATATTGTACTTTTTTTCTAATCACTTTAAAACCAAGAACGTTATCTTTTTGACCCACAAGAAATTAGAATAAACAAGGATCATATATATATAATATATATAATTACTTTCTGGAAAATAAGTTATTAAGCAACAAAGCAAATTCTCTCCATCTTAACCCCCCCCCCCCCAAAAAAAAAAAAAACAATGAAAAATGAAAAATAGAAGAAATGAAGCGTGCAATTTTGATAGCCGCTAGACATACATGAAATATTTTGTGGGATAAAAAATGAAAAATATTATATTGTTTTCTTCAATTCGAGTTCATAAAGTAGTTTGAAAATTCATGCATGCTTTATTCTTCTTAAGCCATAGTTGTCTGTTTAGTCGGATAATATTACCTCGTTGGCTCGTTGTCCGTTTGGTCCACGTACGATGGAAGAAATTAAGCAGACATAAAATGGTCCATTTGAAATACACAAAATCTCTCTTTTTGCTCTTTCTTGATAAAATATTTAGGCTGTGGATTTGTTAAGCGTTACTCTAGTTTTATACTACATAGTACATTTCGTTACTAACAGGAAACGCTTGGGATTTGTCAGTCTGGAAAAACTTGTGGAGCAATTTTATAAGCTGAGTTTGGGATATTTTTCCACTATACTTTCTAACATTGGTATGAGAACAATTTTTTAAATCTTTCCCAGTTTATATATTTTTTCTTGCATATGCTTGAAATTTGGTTGCCATTTTTTTGTCCTCTATTTTTTTGAAAACCCATGAAAACTATTCCCAGTTTAGTAGTGGACATCCGTGACAGTGACCGCAGTTGGGTAGTGGCGCTGTAAGCACACGGAGGTGCTCCTCGCACCAGGGTGGTGCAACGCTCACCACCTTGCTGTAATGTGCACCACGGTGGTTCAGCGCACACGCAAGGTGCAGCACACACCAGGCAAGGTGCAACACGCACCAAGCAAGGTGCTACGCGCACCCCTCTGGTGCAGCAAGCACCATGCACAGTGCTGCACCACCTCAGTGGTGCTACACGCATCACAATGGAGCGACGAGAACCACAATGGTGTTGTGCACACCAAAGAGGTGGTGCGGCCCCACCTGTTTTCAGGTAACTGTCGTCTCTCGGTGGCTCAAGTTGAGGAAAACATTGGCTAAGGCTGTCCGTGATTTTCTTTGGCTGAGACGGCGGCGACAGCTACCTTACTGCAAGGAGCGGCACTATTCACATGAACAGTGCCCTACTGAGAGCTTGAAGATGACTGAAGTCATTTGGGCTAAGCTTGGGCCCTTCAGCCCATTGTTTTATAAAAAAACAAAAAAAAAAAAAGAAGGCCACTTTTGCAGCCAAGCATTGTTTAAGCCCATTTTTTTTAACACAAATAAAAGGAGACAAAAAAGTGGCACACTTGTGTTTTGAACCTTAGACCACCTACTAAATCAAGGAGTGGGTCGCACCACTAGCTTGCAACTTTCCTTTGGTTTAGGTGGGGGGTTTTAAATGCATTTATAAATTCATTTTATATTATATAAAAAAAATGCATGATTTAATATATGCATAGATATATTATTATATTACATGTGATTTTTTATTTAATATTTTAGATTAAATGTGATTACATGTATGTGTGAATTGAACATGTGGATATGTGATTATTTTATCATCTATGAATGTTAGTCTTGAATGATTAGACATTAGTCTTCATTTCTTTTAATGATGAAATAGAAAAGTTCCCTCTAAGTAGTCTGCTTCGTTTGGAAAGCAAACACATCTCAACTCATCATTACAATTTTTTCAAATCTCAATACAAAATATAATAAACAATTCAACTTTTTCAAATTTCAAAATAATAATAATAATCTAGCAATATTTTATCATCTCAACTCAACTCAACTCAATTCAATTTAACATCCAAACGCATAGTTAGAATTGTCAGTGTAAATGATAGACTAAAATAATTGCAGTGACCCCAGTAGGAAATGTAAATGTATTGTATAGCCAAAAGACCATGGTGGCCCCAGTAAGATCTGTAAATGCACTGATGGAACAAGAAAAATGGAATTTAATGGTCTTATATGAACTATCTTTGTAGATTGACCCAACAAGTTGATGTGGTTGTAGTAGCTGTCCTTGTAGACTGGCCCAAGAGTTCCTATTTTAGTAGGATTTGTCTTTACGCGTGACTAGGACTTGGTGACTACTTAAGAATGGGAGTATGGTTGAGATTTATGATGACTAAATCTCTCATATTTGTTTTAAATTTGCACGAGAATTAGGTTAGAAATTTAATAATTGCATATTGTGGCGCAAGAGATGATCCTGAAGCTTAGCAATTTTTCGATCTTGCGACATGTCTAAATTATTTTTTTCCTACCTTGGATGGATGCGGCAGATTTCTTAGGTGTCTGTGTAATATCCTTTCTTTGTGTATTGTAGTGAAATGGTATCCAAGAGTATAGTTGCCGATTTAAACAAAAGGTAGAAATTGGATGGGGAGAACTACGACATTTGGCATCGCAAGATCCAATATGTCTTAGATGAGCAAGAGGTCTTGGAGGCCTTATCTCACGCCCTTACTGCGCTCGGGGAATGGGACTCGGAACAACACAAAATAGATCATCTAAACTATACTCAATGGGCTAAGAAAAATCAGTGCACACGCATAATAATGTTAAGCAGCATGCACAATGATATAATGTGTGAGTTCGACATCTATGACACTGCCCAAAGCATGTGGGAGGCTTTGAAGTTGAAGTTTGGTAGAACTTCAGCCACTAGGTTGCGTGGATTAACCATGAGGTTTAACACCTATAAGATGTACTATGACCACACGGTGAAGCAGCATCTTAGGGCTACGTCGACCATGATCTGTGAACTTAAGTCGGCAGGAAACAACTTGATGAATAGTAAGTCTAGGCAGTGATAAGATCTCTAGCGAATTCTTGAGAGAATATGAGCCAGAACTTGACACATAATGAGAATATCAAAGACTTTGATGATGCCTCGCGTCACTTAGAATTGGAGGCTGAGCGCCTAGAGGCTATTAAGCCCAATCATACGGCCTATGTGGTTGATTCTGGTTCGCGCAAGGCATCAAGGCCTAAGCACAAGAAATCCAAGAATGAGGTAGCTGCTGGACAAATTAAGAAGGTGTCACCAACTTCTCAGTGCAATAAGAGGGGCAAGCACGGAAAGAACAAGTCATAATTAGAGTGTTTTAACTGTGGAAAGAAAGGTCACTTTGCTCGTGACTGCACTAAGCCAAAGAATGTACACTCTGACTTTTCTCGCATTGTTTCTGTAACTAGCCATGTGATAGTTGCTCACTCCTATCTCATATGGACTGTTGATTTAGGAGTGATCGAACATATAGCGCGAGACACAGTCAGATTTGTGGAGTATCACTCGATTTCTGCTAGGAGCCGTGATATCAAGGTGGATGAATGGAGCTAGCGTGGAGGTGCTGGGACTTGGTACCTACAAGCTGGACTTGTAGGGTGGCCGCATTCTTTTCCTCCACAATGTGCTATACGCTCTCGAGATTTGACGAAATTCGAGATTCGATCAAACTTACTTTCTGTAGTTAATCTATTAAAACTTGGTTTTCGAATTGTATTTAAAAACAATTATGTTTGCTTTTATTTGGGCATGTGTTTTATGGTAATGCTTTTCTTCAAGAAGGTTTTTGATATTGGATTTGGATTATTCAAATATGAATGAGTCTATTGCTTTTCTTTTTGCATCTGATAATTTGAATTCATATAAATAGCATGCTAGGCTTGGCCATATAGGGCAAGATAGAATGTCTCAGTTAGCTAGAGAAGGTCTGGTAGGCAATCTCGCTAAGGTCATCTTGCCCACATTACATGTGAACATTGTCTAATAGGAAAAGCTAAGAGAAAGCCATTTGGAAAAGCCACTAGGGCATCGTTTCCACTGCAATTGGTCTACTCAGACATCTGTGGTCCAATGAGTGTGAGGGCAAGACACAGAGGTGTCTACTTCATCTCATTTATAGATGATTTTTCACGTTACGATCATGTCTACTTAATCTCCCATAAGTCTAAAGCATTGCAGTGGTTTAGGCGATATCTAAGAATGGTTGAGAATCAGTTAGACAAGAGTTTAAAAACTCTAAGAACTGACCGAGGACGAGAATATCTCTCTGAGTAATTTAAAAGGCTCTGTGATGAAAAATGAATCAAAAGACGGTTGACAATGTCGAGTACGCCGCAGCAAAATGGCGTGGCGGAAAGGAAAAATTGAACACTGCTTGAGATGGTTAGGTCAATGATGGTGCAAGCAAACCTGCCATTTTTTTTATGCACTTTTGACAACTGCCTATATTCTTAACTGAGTGTCCTCCAAATCAAGAACTTCCACCCCATATGAACTATGGACCGACGAGAAATCCAATTTGAGTAACTTGCGCCCATTGGATTCAATGGGTTTTGTTCATGATCTTTCTCATAAGTATAGGATGTTAGGCCCTAGAGGGAAGAAGTGTATCTTTATAAGGTACTAAGAACACTCTAAAAGGTATGTGTTAATAGGTAAACAATCAGATGGAGGTGTGAATGAGATTGAGTCACGAGATGAGGTTTTCATTGAAGATGAGTTTCCAAGTAGAGGTGAGGTTGATAGGAGTTTTAGAACTTTATGACATTGTGGAACAAGAGGAAAGTGCTCCAAGGAATTTAGTTGAGAATGAGAAAGAAATTCTTTAAGTTCCTACAAATTATAAATGGATTTGAATCCGAGTGGGAGCACACCACTTGTCAATCAATCACAATAACCTCAGCCTTGTAGAAGCACAGGTGAAAGTATTCTCCGTTGTCGTTTTGAGATTGAAGTGGAAGATTTTATGGTAGCTCCGAATGATGATAACGCGCCTAGGAAAATTCATGAGGCTCTCTCATCTTCTACTAGGACAATTTATAAGGCCATTGGGAACAAATGGGTTCTTAATGTCAAACGCAAGTTGAATGGATCAATAGATAAGTACAAAACTCGCTTAGTGGCGAGAGGATATACTCAACATGAGGGTATAAACTATAAGGAAATGTTTTCACTAGTAGTGAGGTTTGCCTTAATTCGCCTAATTCTAGTTGTAGTAGCAAACATGGATTTGGAACTCTACCAGATGGACGTTAAGACAATATTTTTCAATGGAGAACTAGATAAGGAGATCTATAGGGATCAACCAATGGGTTTTGTTGTCAAAGGTCAAGAGCGCAAAGTGTAAAGCTCAAACGATCCATATATGGCCTAAAACAATCATCTAGACAATGATATCTCAGATTCTATCGAGTCATTCTCTCGAATGGGTTTACGATGATCACAGAGGACCATTGTGTCTATGTCAAAAGGTCCAAAAAGAGTTTCATTATATTGTCATTGCATGTTGATGACATACTACTAGCTGAAAATGATAAAGGGTTGATAGTTGCCACAAAAGAGTGGTTATCCTTCAATTTTGAGATGAAGAATATGAGTGAAGTAGAATACTTTCTGGGAGTTAAGATCTACAAAGATCACTCAAAGAGACTTTTGTGTTTGTCCCAAAAGACTTACATAAAGAAAATTCTCGAGCGCTTCCTAATGAGTGGATGTAAACCCATTGACACTCCTGTTGCAAGAAGCAAGAACTTGTCCAAAGAGTTGTGTCCTAAGACTCAAAGAGGAAAGGAAAATATGGCATGTGTCCCTTATGCTAATGTTGTAGGTAGTCTGATGTACGCAATAATGTGAACTCGGCCTGACATATGCTATGCAGTTGGCTTAGTGAGTAGATTCCAATCCAACTCCGGACTGGCTCACTGGAAAGCAGTCAAGAGGATTATGCGATATCTCAAGGGAACTGCAGACTATGTGCTGTGCTATCAAGGTTCAGATTTGTAGCTAAGAGGTTACAGTGATTCTAATTGAGGTAGTGACCTAGATGAGCACAAATCAACCACAGAGTATAACTTTCTACTCAACAAAGGCACCATTACATAGAGCAGCAAGAGACAACCCTGTATAGCTTTATCCACCATGGAGGCAGAATACATAACTTGTTCTGTAGCAGTTCAAGAAGTTGTTTGGTTACGGAGGTTCCTTAAACATTTAGACATTAGCACAGATACTTCAGATCCGGTGACGATATTCTGCGATAGAATGATAGCTCTTGTATATGCTAAAGACTCAAAGTATCATGGAATAACCATCACTACATCAGAGACATGGTAGTGCAAAAAGAAGTGGTTCTGAAACACCTTTCTACGAGTCGCATGGTTGCTGATCCCTTAACGAAGCCTATAGCAAGAGATGTCTTTGAGGCTTATGTTAGGAATCTAGGACTGCGTAGACTGTAAATGTAATTTTTGTTTCAAATGACATTGAGATGTAACCTTTCATTTGGAATATTAATACAATATGATTCAATTTTTATCTTTTGCTTATTGTTTTTCTAATACACACACAAGATATGTCAACAGGCTTAGATCAGCTCACTCACACAAGCGATCGCCTCTAGCGCTTGAGTAGCGAGTAGAGATGAGACATTGCGTCTCTAGGTACTTGTCCAAAGGGATAAGTTGGTTGATACAAAGATATGTCGCCTTAACGGGAGCTAAGATAATGTGTATTAAGAGGACTCTACATAGGTTACCCCACCATCCATGTAGCCCATAAATAGCCAGATGTGAGATCCTCTTTGATACCTTGGAGGCGAGTAAATGAATGAACTCGGGTTAGACGGTTAAGAAGTGGCTAGACTAAGATCGGTATGGTGTTGATACAGACATATGCTCTTTGAGAAAGAGAAATCCACCGTAACATGTGTTTCATACTATATGTGCTTATTCAATCATATAAGTAGATGAGTAAAAGGTTCCCATCTTTCTCACTGTGTGAGTCTCATTTTTAAAGTGTCATTTACTTTTGACTATGTCATAAGATGGAGGTTGTGATGTCTGCTACTTTGGCATGTTGTCTATGGTCATGATTGATAAGATCTAAAGAGACATTGTTGGGAAAGCGATTCGACCAAAATTGAGTGATATGAGTGCAAAAGGAAGACTCTTCAATATCATATCTTCGATAGTGTTTGCTAGCGTCAAACTATGACACTACATCTTGGTAGCGGCTAAGGTTGTGAACACATTGAAATTATTTGGAGCTAGTCAAGCATTATTCTGAGGATTTTTTTTTTTTAATAACTCAAGAGGGTTTGGAAATGTTTGATCTTGATGCAATCGAATAAGTCTAGGACATGACTAGACATATTAGAGATGTTACTATGCTGGTCTTCTTTGGGAGAGATTTGGTGTATGTACTCCCATCTTTCTACAAATGTGATTGGTGGCCGCACGACCTATTTATTTGTATGAACAAGATTGAGAATATTAGAGATATGTAGACATGGAGTCATGCCCACTGTGTACTAGTGGGAGATATTGAATGGAGGGGCGCTCACGTGGGGCTGACCCCCTCCTCTCCTGTGTGTAACGTATGGCCTGTGTTACTACCATTTATTTGGCAAATGAAGGCTGGCCTTAAAAGGCCAACCATGTGGGGTGGGCTATATATAGCCCCCTCAATTGGTCTTTTAGATCATCTAAAATATACAAAAGCTTTCTCCCTTTTTGTTCTCTCTTGATAAAATATTTAAGCTGTGGATTTTTGACGTGTTACTCTAGTTTTATACTACGTAGTACACTTCGCCACTAAGAAAAAACACTTGAAATTTGTCAGTCTAGAGAAACTTGTGGAGTAATTTTATAAGCTGAGCTTGATGTATTTTTCTACTGTACTTTCTAACATTATGGGTAATGGTCCGATGGACTGTCAGCTTAGCGCATGCATATTATAAATGGTTATATATTTTTGTCACTTGTCGTTCAAATAGAATAATACATGAAGAAGCTGATGATCAAAGTGTTACGTACAAGTGATGTCTAAAATTAATGTCTCAAATGAATAATTTCTTATTTGATAAAATCTAATTAAAGTTAAGACTTTTGAACTTTTCCTAACGAAACAACTTTATCACAAGAATTTTTTTCATAATCCATTTCAATATTGAGTGCGGCATATATTCATATAGAAGAAATTGTCATATGGTCAACACAACGATCTAATCAATTTATTAAAATATAAAAACAAAAACAAAAACAAAAACAAAAAACTAACATGCACTGCTAAATAAATTTACTATAACAACAAATGGGACAAACAAAAAATTATGAAATCACTAAATATCCTAAAAATTAATTTAAACTGAGTGAAAGAGATGGCAAGAGTACTTGAAAGCTGTGGCTGCGAGGAGTGACCTCGAGAGATCATGAGAATGTGAGTAGGGAAAGAAAAATTCAGAAAGGGACGAAAGAGGCAGATACAAGTTGGAAAAAAAAAAAAAAAAAAAGAGTAAATAAATAGTCAGTTTTATAAAGTCGATGAGCTAGCTATTATTTCGTCTTATTTTCTTCCTAAACATCATCTAAATACAAATATTTTTCAATTTCAAATGTTAAACGTTTTCATCTAATTATTACTTAATCATTACAACTTTTTCAAAATTTTAAACAAAATACAAAAAATAATTCAACTTTTTCAAATCTCAAAACAAAAATTATATTCTAACAATATTTTAACTTTACAAATTTTTATTCGAATTTTTTTCTCTCCTTTCCCAAAATCTAATAAAATATCTAATTAACTCAAACAATTTCATTACTATTGACAAATCGTTCACTATTATTCACATATTTTTCATATAATCTTGATATCAAAATGAGGCATGTAATATTTGTTTCCAGTACGCGGGTTCCAATGAGTGTTTCCATTGTTTCGTACACTTAAGTGATGATATACATACAATATATTTTCATAAAATATTTCACAACAATATTATAAAATGAGGATACTTTTATAAAATGATGTTACTTTTATAAGATATTTTACAAAAGTATCTCTCATTTAAAATATAATTGTGTAAAGAGCAATGCTACGTACAGTCACCAAATGGGGATTGCAATACAAGCCTAGACAATTATATTTTTAAAAATTTTTAAAATTACAAAAATATCCATACTAAAATGATGTTTTTCTCATTTAATAAAGGGCTTACACATACAGTCTTCAAGTGGGGACTGCAAATAGAATTTCTCGTGTAAAAGAGCAATGCTACGTACAGTCCTCAAATGGGGATTGCAATACAAGCCTAGGTGTAACGCCCCGTTCCCGGAGGTCCGGAGAGTTAACTCTTAATACCTAAAATCAACTTAAATAACACAACTATAAAATCTAAAAAATCTCATAAAATGTTAATCCATTTAATCAATCCAAATATCTAAGTTCCTCCATGGGGACAATAAAGGAAATCTCAATAATATAAATTAAAAACTCTCCAAAACTCGAAATTATCCTTAACTCATCAAATCAAAATACCCGAAAAAAATAAAATCAGTTTATTAACTACGACTCTCAAATAAGCACTTATACGCTCAGGCACTTATTCCACTTCAATCATCACACATTGCTAAAACTTCCTACTCTTGTTCTCTAGCCGAACCATCAAAATTATCTAAAAAATATATGGAGATAAGGGGTGAGTTATCAACAACTCAGTAAGCAGATGACATATACTAGTGTGTAAACATGAGCATTTATAAAATTCAGAATGCAGAAACAAAATATTTTCCTTCAGAATGCAGAGTCAGGATAACATTTTCATAATGCAGCGTCAAAACATGTTATCAAAACATCAGAGCGAAAGTTAGAAAACATTCATAATCAAAATCCCTTTGGCATAGCATAAACTGAAACATCACATCTTATCTTATCATATAAAAACAAATACCATGGTTAACCCCAGTGATAGGGTTGTGCAAATCTCGATAGCAAACCGAGCAGAAACACAATGTGAATCTTCCCCTTATCATTATCGGAGCCCCGAGTGTGCACATAGGAAAGACCGCGCAGAAAACCACTTTGTTTCTAAAGTGGGTGCACCAGAAACAGAAAAGTTGGTACCAATCCGAACAAAGGCCACAGTTTTACACCCGTGATAAGGTCAGAACAGAACAGAAACAAAACAGAATGTTATGCCAGAGGTTTTCAAAAATCACATCAGATCATATCAGAGTACAGAAAATCTTCAAAACAGAACAAAATCATATCACAACATAATTTATGTACAAAATTTCATATTCGCTCTCCTTTCAAAGTTCAGAAACAGAAAGCCAAAAATAAGCTCATGTCTACACCCGTCATGACAGAAAATAATTTCATCTTAAACAGAATCTCATGAATAATGTAGAACAAATAACTGAGATAGTTCAAATTTCTTTTCATAATCAAATATGTATATTTTCCAAGAATAATCTCAGCTCATTTTATTTTAATGCAAAGTCTAGCATAGGAACCCCGCTTACCTGGACTTCTTAACTTTTCAGGAATTTTCTCAAAATACCGAACAATTATCAATTGTCACCTATAAAAGTCACGTAATTCCCGTAAATTTCCAATCAACCACGTATTTCGATATTTAAGCTTAAAATGCTAAAAGAACCTATTTTTAAAACTTCAAAACCTAAAATTCTCGTAACCTTAAAATATCTTCATTTTCTAAAACCATCAATATCCACTTAATCGAATTCATACTGAAGAAGAAAATTTATCTTATAAGTATTATGATAATTATATAACTCAATAAAAATTAACATTCAAAATATCTAAAATACCAACAATATTTTATAAATAAAAAGAATACATTGGTTACTAAAATTTTCATAAAATAAGTCATGAAAAACTCATCTCTTAAGAAAAATAGGTTTACTTCATTTAACTAACAATATTATCAAAATACAATATAATATTTATTGAAACTTAAAGCAAAAATCCTATTTAACTATAAACTCAACAACAACAACAAAAAAAAAAAAAAAAAAAAAAAACTTCTCACCCGAAAACAGTAGGCTCAAACCGGGAACTTTCCATATATATACATATATATTAGGTTAAAACTTTACATATAAATATACGTATATATATATATATAATCACACCTTAAGAAATAAATTTAGCAATGAACATAAACGCATGAATATTAGACATGCAGTGGCGGTAGAGACTCACCGAGAAGATAAAGTGAGACGGCGCAGGGTGCGATGGGAGGTGGTGCACTCGGTGGCTATACACTGGATGAGAAAGAGAGAGAGAGAGAGAGAGAGAGAGAGAGAGATGCGCGATGATAGAGAGACAAAGTCATGAAACATAGAGTGAAACACAGCGTGCATGGAGGTGTTACCGAGAGTGTTACGCGCGACAACGACCTGGGTGGCTAACGACGGTGGCACGACTAGGCGTGGCTGAGATGCTGGACCATGGGTTCCCATTGTGCCGCGGAGGAGACATCCGAAAGGGTTGGTCAAACCGAAAAGCCTGTCGTGCTTGGAGGAGCAACCAATACTCTGTTTTCGGAAGCTAAAATAGAGTATGTCATGTGTGCTTCTCCTTCAACGACTGGACGACGGTTGCTGCCTTTCTGCGGTGGTGAGGACGGCTGGAGGGTGGTGCGCTGATTGCACAGAGGAGTTGCAGTCCACGACTTCGAGTGGCAGGGCAACGGCGTCACTAGAAGGAAAGAAATAGCGTTACATTACGGCTTGGCTAGCGGTTGGGGTGCTGCACGGCTTGGGGTGGGTTTACTTGACCAAGGTGGAGGACAAGTGTTCTGCAGTGGCTATCTTACGGTGTTGGTGGTTTGCAGTGGAGGATGAGGGGAAGGAGGGATGAGATCAAAAGGGACGATGGTTGTGGATGGTGATTTCTGTGCGTGCGTGGGTGGAGAAAGCCGTGGGAGTTGCGGTAGCTGGGCTTGGTAAACCAACATGCAGGTATGCATGTATATATACATTGGCGGTGACGAAGAAGAAAAAAAAATCCTAGAGATAAGAGAGTAACGTGCTTGCGGACGGAGAAGAGTCGTGCGTGTGTGTGCATGTCGTGGACGAAAAGGAGACTAACGGGTGAAGACGAAAAATAGACGGAAAGAAAGACAAAAAAATAAATAAATAGATAAATAAATATGCAGAAAAAAATATTTTACGTGTGAAGAATTAAAACAAAATAACATGAAAAAAATAAATAAATAACAAAAAAAAAAAAAAAGAGTTTGATTAGGTCCGGGTGTTACAGTAGGCAATTATATCTTTAAAATTTTTTCCTTCGTCCCTATATGCTCTGATGGAATCAAGATTATTTTGTTGGGGCCAACTGATGTAAATATAAACGCACGTGAGTTTTTGTAATATCTTTCTATACAAGTATATGTGTATTATTAAAGATCCAATTGAAGACTTGAACTAAAAAATTAATATTATAATCACTCAAAATCGATTAAATAATTAAAAAATCAACATGTCCTACAAATTCATCATAAAAGCACAAATAAATAATATAAATTAAGAAAACAAAAAATAAACTTCGTTGATGAATTTACTGAATGTTATAAAGTCTATATTATATAGATAGGAATAACCATGGGATATATATATATATATATATGTTCTCTTTACTCCTAATTGTTAACTAGATAGTAGCATAGATATTAACAAAGCCAATCAAAATAAACTAGCTAGTAGAAGACTTGGACGGAAAAGTGTCAATAAATAAGAAAAGTGAGATTTTAAATATATCAAATAGCTTATAAAAAAATATCAAAAAATTTTCTTGCCTATTATGAGATGTGAAAAAAAAATAAGACAACAATCACACTATGTGATATTTTATTAATGACCAAAATGTATGTGCAAGTATGAAAAAAATTATTGAGAAAATGAAAGGAATTTAAGATTAAAAAAAAAAAGTAGATTTCTGAAAATTTTGGAAGGACAATGTTAATGCCAAAAATTGCACAACAGACCGGAAAGAAAGAAAGAATCATCCCAACACACATTGGTGATTTGAGTTTCGATTCGGTGTTCTTTGCATTCATCCATAAAATAAATAATAAATAAAAGAAAGACATAACAATTTACGTGGTCCGGCATAAAAGCATACATTCATGGGTTGTTTGGGGGCAAAATTTATTATGATTGGTGATTTTACAATCTCTCATGGTCTCACATATCGCTCGCTCAATACAATGAGAGAATTTACTCTCAGGAGAGTCCCTCAAGAGAATTGGTGGAGAGTGTATGGAGAGAGCCTGTCAGATTTGTGGGGGAGCTACTCCTTATATAGAGGCTATTTCCTTAGAGTGATAGAATCCAACTTGACTTGTGATACATTTTCCTTTTAGGAGTCTGAGCCAACTTCTTTGCCTTATCTCTTTCTTGCCTTATCTCTTAGCTTTATCTTTTTCCATAGTGATAGGTTTTCAAAAGGTTTGACCTAGTTAATTTAGTCCCTAACAGATAAATTGTGTTTATATTAAGGATATCTAAAAAAACGTAGTAATGCCCCCTGCCTATATATGCTATCCACCTAGACACTATAATATATGACTTTCTCTTGCTTTCCTAGCTAGGAGCCATGCCAAGTTCCTTGTGGAAGCTGTCAGCATTAGTTGCCTCTTTAATTGAGTCATCTCCTTCCACCACTCATAAGCCTCTGTCTTATTATCTTCGTTTCCCAAGACATTTCTTACATCATCTCAACTTGGCATTTGACATCCTTTACCATCCCTTCTTCTCATTTTCTTGCCATTTTCATCTTGATCTTCTAACAGTTTGATGTTACATCAAAAGATGTCGAGACGATGATGAAGAAAAGGTAAATGAATAGAATTTTTCTTTTTATCTTACACTTTTTTTTTTGGTTGCTGTAAAGCTTCCCCTGGCTCTAACTCTAGAGCCAATCCACTTTAGGGAGGAAGATTTTACAATTCCATTGACCGATTCCATGGTGGCCTCACTAAATTTTCTGGCATTACTCGTCATAGCATCTACTTGTTATCGAATGCTTTTGGATGGACTTATCACCCTCGGCACCATCCAACATCAAGGAGAACCAGAAAAGAGCACTTCCTCAAGTTGAAATTGAACTGGTTGAATTTGAAGGACTATTGAATAAGATAGAATCGAAACCAAAGTTTCATAAAATTGGTACTGATGAGTTATCGGCAAGCTTCTTTAGTTAATATTGAAGATACTCAGGAAATCACCCCAACGGCTACTAAGCCTTACATGAAAACCCAGCCATACATGGAAACTCAGCCATACACAGACCCAAGTCACCCAACGGCTACAAAGCCATACATGGAAACAAAGATACCCAATGGCTAAAATACAAGTATGGAAACAGAGGGTTGAATCTCATCTACTTTTCAATTCTTCCTCAATTGTAACGTTACACTATATTTTCTATTTTTCATTCACACATATGTACGGTAATTATATATAGTGAAAGGCTCTCCAAAATGCTCTCACGCTTTGTGAGACATTATGTCAAACAACTTGTGTTTAATTGTCTTTATGGTATCAGAGCCTTGTGAGAGCAAGAGAGTCTTAGTCCCATGGCAGCCCTTTCTCTCTCACTGAACAATTTTGTCACTCTCTGTTTGAACCAGGGAAATTATCCCTTATAGAGAGAACAAGTCGTGGCCTTGGCTGAGAGCCAAGACCTCATGCATCACCTCATGACCTCTGTTCCTTCACCCCAATATGAGCCCAACGATGACCCAACAAATACCACACAACCTCGAATTAGCTTTACTTACCTCAAATGGCGGAAGGAAGACAGGTTGCTTCGTGGATGGATCATCGGTACCTTGTCTGAGGAGTCCCTCGGTCTAGTTGTTGGCCTCGCCAACTCCTATCAAGTGTGGCATGCTCTTCAAGAAGCCTATGCCCAGGATTCCCAAGAAAGGGAGTTTCAACTCACTCAGCAATTAACCTACATGCGAAAGGAGGACTCGGTTTCTCTTCAGGTACATCTCAAAAATTTTAAGTCCATTTGTGATAATCTTGCAGCGATCGGGCGACCCGTGAGTGATAAACTCAAGGTGTTTGCTCTCCTCAATGGACTCGGCCCCAAATATGAGCCCTTTACCACCACCATGCTCAAGCCACCCATGCCTTCCTATTCTGAGGTGGTGCCACTGCTGCAGGGCTTTGAAACGAGAAGCCAGTTGCACGACATGTACAATGCGCAACACTCTGCCTTTTATGGACATGCAACGGGTCACGGCAAAAGCAAAGGGAGACCTTGGTCCTCCCGTGGACGTGGTTTTTCCCAAGCCACACAAGTGGCACGTCCAGGCCATCAACACAGTGGGCCCAAAAATCATGGACCACATTCTGGAACGGTCCATGAAAATGTCGAAGAAAATAATCGTATTCCGACCTGTCAAATATGTGGGAAGCAAGGGCATACCGCAATTAAATGTTGGCACCGGTTTGATCATGCTGTTCAACCCAATGATATTCCTCAAGCATTGGCTGCCATGACCCTCAAAAATAATATTCATGATATCGAGTGGACAGCTGATACAGGTGCTTCTGCCCATATCACAGGTAATTCAGGTATGCTTTCAAATCTTCGTCAATATCTTGGTAATGATGCTGTACTCATTGGTGATGGTAGTCTTCACACAATTACACACATTGGTGACAATTTTATTAAATCTGGTAACTCGTTTATTAAATTAAAAGACGTTTTACTCGTTCCTAACTTGGCAAAAAATTTACTATCAATTAGTCAATTAACTTCTGATTATCCTTATAACTGTGAATTTTATGGTGTTGGTTTTTCTATTAAGGAAAAGGCGACCAACCACACTTTACTAAACGGCTGACGAAAGGGTAATTTATATGTGTTGTCCCCACCCTTTGAAGCACACTTCTCAAATCGCTTTCGTGCAGTTTCTGAAGAAGTGTGGCATCAACGGTTGGGACATCCTCAAACTTCCACTCTTCAAGTTTTACAGTCTAAAGGTCTTATTTCGGTTATTAGAAGAACTAAAACCAACTCTATTTGTGAGAGCTGTCAACTAGGAAAAACGAGCAAACTTCCTTTTTTTCAATCTTTGCATGATGACTTCAATGTATTTGATAAAATTTATTGTGATTTATGGGGACCGGCTCTAGTTTTATCTGTTGGTAAATTTCAATATTATGCTTGTTTTGTTGACGCCTTCACCAATATATGTGGTTTATTCCTTTACGAAAGAAATCTGATTTTTTTAATGCATTTCTCTTATTTGAAAAATTAGTAGAAAGACAATTCAACAAAAAAATTAAAGTTTTTCAAACCGATGGCGGTGGCGAATTCACTAACCATCAACTAAATTTGCATTTTCAAAACCAATGAATTATTAATCAATATTCATGTCCTCACACTCCCGAACAAAATGGCTCGGTAGAACGACGACATCGTACAATTCATGAACTTGGTATGACTTTACTTTTTCAAAGTGGCGTTCCTAAACGTTTTTGGGTCGAAGCTTTTTCAACTGCTGTTTTCTTAACAAATCGTCTCCCTTCTGCTACTTTAGAACTTCAATCTCCTTTTTTTCTTCTTTATGGTCACTACCCGGATTATACTTCCCTTAGGATTTTTGGCTCAAAATGCTATCCCTATACTTGGGATACTAAACAAAACAAGTTTGAACCCAAAACCCTTCCTTGTATTTTTATGGGTTATAGTGACAAACATCAAGGTTATAAATGCTATCATCCTACATCTCATCGAACCTTCATTTCTCGACATGTTGTTTTTGATGAGTCCTCATTTCCTTATAAACAACTTGGAAATCTTCACCTTCCCACCCCTCGTGATCAAGTTTTATCTACCTTTATTGATTGGCGTTTCACTAACAATTTACCTTCTAATCCTTTGGATGGTTCTAGTGTTTCCTCTATGCAGGCACCTCCTTCACCGCCTATCCCCCACACTACATGAGATTGACCACATTCCTTTGGCGTCTTTGCCGCTTATGCAAGAATCACCCCTCATTCAAACAACCAACCCTACTCCACCAAATAGTGATCCACCCACCTCTCAACCTCATCATCCCACCATGGTAACTCGATCTCAACTTGGGATCCGCAAACCTAATCCTAAGTATGCTCACTATCATTCTCTAATCGAGCTCCCCAAGGAACCCAAGACAATCCGCTCCGCTCTTAACCATGCAGGTTGGACCAAAGCAATGCAAGAAGAAATTCAAGCTCTTTATGAGAACAAAACATGGACACTTGTACCTCATCAACCTCAAATGGATGTTATTGGATGCAAGTGGGTATTCAAAACAAAAATCAAGGCGGATGGTACCCTAGATCGACTTAAAGCTCGTCTTATTGCCATGCTGGGGTCATCCCGCCCCCCGCCCCGCTATACCCTCTCTATGCGGGGCGGGGCGAAAGCCGGGCAGGGCCCCGCTGCCCACCCCTATTCAAGATGACATATTTATGGAACAACCTCCAGGTTTTATCCATCCAACTCTTTCCTCTCGTGTGTGCAAATTAAATAAAGCATTATATGGATTAAAACAAGCACCTCGTGCTTGGTTTGATAAATTTAGTAATTTTTTAACTGCTTATGGTTTTACTTGTAGCTCTGATGACCCTTCACTATTTATTTATAATTCCTCTATAAGCACAATTTATTTATTACTTTATGTTGATGATATAATTTTCACGGGTTCTGACCCCACTCACCTCACTACTTTCATTAATGCTCTTGGGGAACAATTTGCAATGAAAGATCTTGGTCCTTTCCATTATTTTTTGAGAATTCAGGTAACCCATAACTCAGCTGGACTTACAATATCTCAGGCTAAGTATGCGTTTGAGATTTTGGATCGTGCTCAGATGAAAGATTGTAAACCTATGGGCATACCTATGATGCCAAAAACTAAAGGACTCACAAGTGATGTCCCTTTTCTAGATCCTGGTCACTATCGGAGTATTGTTGGAGCACATCAATATCTCACCCTTACTCGCCCTGACTTAACCTTTAGTGTTAATTTTGTGTCCCAATTTTTGCACTCTCCCACTATGGCTCATTACAAAATGGTAAAACGTATCCTTCACTATTTGCACGGTACTCTTGATATCGGTATTCATTTTAGTTCACATTCTACACTTAATCTCTATGCTTTTTCTGACGTAGATTGGGCAGGTTGTTCTCATACTCGTCGCTCCACCACAGGTTACTGCATTTTCCTAGGCAGTAACTGCATTTCCTGGTCTGCCAAGAAAAAAAATACGGTATCCCGATCTAGCTCTGAAGCAGAATATCGAGCCATGGCGAGCACCACTACAGAAATTACTTGGATTTCATTTCTATTAAGTGATCTTGGTGTTACTCTTCCATCGGCACCAATTTTGTTCTGTGATAATCTCAGTGCCCTACATATGACTGCCAATCCCGTTTTTCATGCCCGAAGCAAGCATATCGAGATTGATTATCACTATGTGCAAGAACGTGTTGCTCTTGGTCTTCTTCATACCCGGCACATTCTGGCCTCTTCTCAACTTGCCGATATTTTCACCAAGCCACTTGGACGTCTTGCGCTTTATTCTTTACGCACCAAACTTGGCCTTCTATCTTCGCACAGTTTGCGGGGGACTATTGAAGATACTCAGGAAATCACCCCAACGGCTACTAAGCCTTACATGGAAACCCAGCCATACATGGAAACTCAGCTATACACAAACCCAAGTCACCCAACGGCTACAAAGCCATACATGGAAACAAAGATACCCAACGGCTAAAATACAAGTATGGAAACAGAGGGTTGAATCTCATCTACTTTCCAATTCTTCCTCAATTGTAACGTTACACTATATTTTCTATTTTTCATTCACACATATGTACGGTAAGTATATATAGTGAAAGGCTCTCCAATATGCTCTCACGCTTTGTGAGACATTGTGTCAAACAGCTTGTGTTTAATTGTCTTTAGTTAATACTTAATAAATTATATTATTATTATTTATTTGGACTTTAATATGGGCTGTGTTTGGTGGCTAGTTTGTTGATATGGGCTATTTTGATTCGAGCTGAGTGAGGAGTTGCTAAAAATTGACAAGTTTTCAAAAGAATAATGGTATTTGTAGGCCGATGTGCAACATATACTCTACACGTCGTTGACATGGTATGATTTGAATTGCAAGATTAATATAAAATTCAAATATTTTGTAAACATAATCTTATCATATAAGCAATGCGGACGATACATTCTCCAAGCTGACTTGTACATAAAATAACTCTTCAAAATAAGCACTTTTAAAAGAGGTAGTTTAGTAATTTAGTGCATTTCCCATTGTTGGTATGCAGTTTTAACATAGACATCAAATTTTAAGTTCTGTAGGACATTATACTTTTACATATAAAAGTCAATAATTATTTTTTCGAAAGTAAAAAAATTAAGCAAAATAAGTTAATTTCTTTAAAGGATTTATGTTATGTTGGAAATAAATTTGCTTGGCACAAACTTAGAAGTACCCAATCAGAAAAAGCCCATAAAAAAAGAGGACCCATTAAATCCCAACGCAATAGATTTTGCTTTAACCAAACATTCTCACTTGAATTCCTTCCATCTCACTGTTCCGGCACAGAGACCTGGAAGACACCATTTGGAGGATCAAGAAATTGGAGAAAGGAAGGAGGAGGAAATGTACTTTGAGGACAAAAGAAAAAAAAAAGAAAGAAAGAAAGATGAAAAGTAGTCCTCGAAGCGCACTACGGCTGCACAGCCAAGGAGAGAATCATTGCACACTCTACTGATATGATTGACCAAAGTAGTTATTTTATATTAAAAAAAAGTGACAAGGCCAATCATATTGATGGAGTGAGCAAGAAATATGCAAAAGTGACTGTACATAAAATTTTTAATAGGAAATATTGCACTATCCAGTCCAAGCTTGGTAACCATAATAGAAGTTGGAAGAGATCGAACAAAAAGTGAAGGGGAAGCACACAACGGTAGACAACCTTTTTTATGCTGGACAAGATCATAATTGAAAAAAAGTGAAACTAATGAATGAAGCCCTCACAAACCAGGCTAAATAACTGCAAAATTCAAAATTATGAAGATTTTTCTAAAATAGAAAAATCCAAAAAAATAATTGATATTGCCTCAATCCAAGAAAGATTAAACTTTTCTTGTCGTATTTGTGCATATTCACATTCTTAAGATAGTTCAGCACAATCAACATAAAATATGGACTAGGATACCCCATATTAGTTTAAGTGTGCATCACTTTTGCTTGACACTCATTTACCATTTATCGTTAAGAATAGGTAAATTTTCTCGATGATCTTCATTGGGATATGTATCGTAGAAAGGTGCAAAGTTCCACTCTATAGAAGAATGTTCCTCCTCAAACTCATCTTCGTCATAGTAGTAAATCCACTCACGTCATGCAAAAAATCAATGAAACCTCCAGTCTACAGAGTACCAAGCAATTCCAACATACCAACTCTGAAGCCTACATCTTCATGTTGTTCCACTCGAACATTGTGCTCTCGAAATAGAGCATGATTGTGATACAAGATTTCAAAATTGGAGTCAGAATCATGATCATATATCTGACCCTCCAGGTTTTGCGCCTCTAGACGTTGGGTTAATTTTGCTATCTACTTTTGTTAGTTTCAAGAGATCATTCACAGGGAAGCATGACAAGAGAATCGCGCAAGAACTCAGAGAAAACGGCTCTAATATTCAATAGAAAATAATCAATCTCAAGAATGACCAAAATTTGCCAACAAGTCGAGCTAAAATAGCTGTAAATTGAAACTGTTAGAATTTTTCCAAAAATAGCAAAACCCCGAAAATTACATGAAAAATAAATACGCAATTGAAGAAGTAATCTGCCAAAACTTTGGCTCAAAATCTGGTTCAGGATCATTTTCTAAATGATGCACACCAAGCAGAGCTCGATGACCATAAATGCGTGCTGAAAAGAACTTTATGAAGTGAGGTCATATGCGCAATTCTGATACCCATAGCCAAAGTTATGGCCAAAACACCGAAACATGCTCAAAACTACCCCAAATCAGGAAAAGATTACTGTTTTTTGCCATGTTTGAATTGATTTGACAGCTCAAGGTATTTTAGCGCCATCAATGTGCAATCTGACAACTTAGCATCATTTGACTCGGTTCCTCCTGCATTAGTCGCCCCGGGTTGGAAAGAACTCGACCTCAAGTTCACAGTAGCTTCATCAAAATCCACAAAGTAAGGAAATCAATCACGAGTTAATACCGTCCAAACAAAATCACCAACGTCAAAAAGTACATTTCTACAATGATTGTCGGCTCGAGCTTTGTACTTAGTATTACTCTCGTGGATGGCCAGCTTCACTTGCTCAGACTACCTGATTGGTGTCTCAAAGAAAATGTGAACTCTTGTAAGTACGCTACCCACTTGGCATGCCGCCTTCTCAACTTGTGCTGACCATTGATGTACTTCAGGGCCTCGTGGTCAGTGATAAGGATGAACTCCTTTTGTACCAGGTAGTGACTCCAATGCTTCAGGGACTGAACTATGGCATAGAACTCCAGATCATAATTGAAATAATTCTTCTTGGACCCTAACAACTTCTTGTTGAAGTATGTTATCGAGTGCCCCTTCTGACTCAAAACACCACCAATGCCAACCCTAGATGAATCACAATTGACCTCAAACACCTTCTCAGAATCTGGAAGTGCCAAAACTGGTTCCTATGTCATCTTCTACTTGATCAGTTGAAAACTTGCCTCTGGCTCCTCAGACCATTGAACTCCCTAACCAATGTCTTTTATTTATTTCTCTCATACTAGACATATATTTACTCCCTAACAACCTCTTCTCTCTCATAATCCCAACCTTCCAGAGTCTTATTTCTCACCTATCTTTGTGTCTTCTCTATCTTCTTTCTCTCTATCTCTGTGTTTTGCTTTTCCTCTCAGTGATTTTTTTTTTCCAGATATGGGGTTTTTAATCTTTTTCGTTGTTGCTATATATTGTTTTTTTATTTCTTGTTTGTTTCAACATGCATGTTTTTCTATTTCCCTCTTAGTTATAATTTTTTTAAATAAAATTTCTTATTTATTGTTCTCCATTTTCTATATTGGATTCTAGTGTTTTTCTAGTTAGATATAAACATGTTCTTCTGCGGTTTATGTTACTCGATATGAAGCATAATTGTTTTCGTATGGCCTAACACTGTATGGAAGACTTGAGTTCGAAGAAGTTTGATTGTTTTATTCTGTTTGGGTTTTCTTTTCTTTCTTCATAGTTGAAATTTTTTTTTTCTATAAATATTGAAATAAATGATAATAGTTTTTTTCTCCTTCAGATGTCAGCAAAGCAAGAACCGTTTATATGGTGCTAAGGCAAATACAAAATGCAAGATGAAAGAGCTAGCAACATCAGTACAACTAGAAATGGAATAGTTGATTAGATTCCCTCATCTCTTTTCCAACTAAATTTAGTTTTCTAAATCCAAATATTCATGTTCCTTGTTTTGTTCTTCTTTCCTTTAAGTTTTTTTTTGTCAAACCATCTAAAACAATTTTATAGTAAGAACTTATTTATTTATTTTTTACAATTAACTATTGCATGTAAATAAATTACTAAATAAATAATCAGAAATATTTAATTCAGAAGAATGAACATAAGAAAGCATATCGGAAGAGGTCGAGAACTGAGGAGCAAAGAAGCAGATTTGGAAAAGGTGAAACAACCAAGAGGGCTAAAAATTTTACCAAATAAGGAACATTATAGAGTGAAGAAGATGAAAACTTTTATACGAAGCGGCAAGCGGTAAATACAATCTAGGATAAACATGCCAGAGGATAAGGTCATTTTTGTGACAAAATTTTAATTTTACAGGTATAACCATTAGGTGCAAGCGGTGAAAAAAAAGAAATGAAAAGAAGTGGTAATTTAATGAGAACAATAGGGATAAATTTGGGACAAGTGGTAACAAAAGTAAGGGCAAAATCGTAAATATGCGTTTAAAACAAAAGGAAAGTGACGGATAAAAACAGTAAATAAGGAAAACATAAGGGCAAAACCGTAAAAAAGCAAACAGAAGGTAACAGAACTTAAGGACAGAAGAGGAAAATAAATACAAAAGTAGGGGCAAAATCGTCGGAAAAAAACAAAACTCAGGGCAGAGGCAAAATAAATACAACAGCAGGGGTAAATCTGACAGAAAATTATGGGCATAAATGTTAGAACTGAGGAACAGAAACGGAAGAGAAAAATTGAGGGACAAAATTGGTAGAAAAGAGTTATACGACACTTGCTTATTAAACCCGGTAATGGGTTTGATCCACTGAACCCGATTTTAGTCAGGTGGGCCGATGTCAGGCCTTTCGGATTGGTCCGGCCAGGCCCTTTTATGCACAGGCCTACCTGCTTGTTTATTGGCACTTATCATAGATAAGAGATATGTATATATATAAGAAATATTAAATTAGGGCGTGTGATCTCTAATTATAGAAAGAGATATGTATAGATAAGAGATGTATAGATATAAGTTTTAAGAAAAGAATGCTCCTTCGAATAACATATTGGCCCATTCAAACGTAGATGGGACAAGCCAGTTGGGATACTCAAGATAAATTTCCACCAGTTCTGCACTATTTTAGTGGAATATGCTGTGGACTATTCGTTTATTATCGTTCAAGCTAGCGGTCTTGTAAAGCATCCGAACAATTCTTGGGTAGAAATAATGTATGCTATTAGATTAGAACAGTTTATTAAGTTATTCGAACGCTCGTTCGACTGGGATATCGGCCAATTTGAACGTAAAAACGTTGGTGGGACAAGCCAGTAGGGATACGCGGGACAAATTCCTGCTAGTTCTTCACTATTTTAATGGGATATGCATAGGAATATTCATTTATTTTCATTCGAACGGACTAGTACTAAAACATCCAAATGGTACCTGGGCTGAAATAATGCACGCAGATGTTAGCACGCCAATCTGAAAATCTGGTGTTCGAACACGTAAATGAGGGTTCAAATGGGATATTACATACTCATACATTATAATCGCGGTGATGTCTGCGATAATTGTTACTGCAATAGATGGTGTAGAAACCATCAAACGATGTCGTTTCCTTTAGTAACGGTTTATTAAGGCCGAAAATGCATCTATAATAAGTACTTCTGAAGAGCAAAAAAGACAAACCATTTTATCCATGTTATTTTGTCTCTGGAAGTGTTAAGAGAGAGAGAGAGGGAGACTTCGGTTTTGAGAGATTGATGAGAGAGTGTGCGTGAGAGAGAGAGAGTTTGTGTGCGCGCGCGCATGTGCTAGAGAGAGATTGTGAAAGTGTGCAAAAACATTAAGGTTTATATGGTTTATATATACATTTATGCATGTAGTTTGAATTTCGGTAGGGTTGGAAGGGGTTGATTACTTGAGTTGTGATTTCTCTCATTTGATGTCTTTTCAATTGTAGTTATTGGGCATTTGGTTTGAGTAATTAGTTAATTGCATGCATACGAGGTATACTAACATGTTGGGGCTTTGTTTGTAAATATATTACGATTTTGCACAAATCTTAATGCATTTTTTTATTTTAGATTTGTATGAATAGTGTGATTTTTTGTTTTTGAGTTATAATATTGGTGTTTTGGTGTTAGTAACATGTTCTATAGTAGTTGTTACAACAAACTATTTTGGGGTTGAAATGGTATATATTTTGGTTTTATGGGGTATGTTGGAGCTTTATGTTATATGTGTGACATTTGTAGATGTGTTCTATTTTTGTGAACTAAATTGGAGATGCTTAGGAGAAGTTGGTGATTACATGTTATTGTATAGTAGTTATTAGCTAGATGAAAGTGATTGTAGTTAATGTTTGGTCAGGCTATGAAAGAAGTAGACTTAAGTTTTGCCCAAGAAGTTGAAATGATGTTTTGAAGCTTTTTTATGAAAAAGATATTGAGTAGTAGCATGTTCTAAAATACATGCATGTTCCAGTGGATATGTGTTATATTTATGTAAAATTTGCAAACGTGTTCTATTTTTGTGGCTTTCAATTGGAGATCTGTAATATTAGTATGAAATTAATAATATATCCCCATTTTCTAGTTAATGATATATCCTAGGAAATATGATACTTAACTTACAATTGTCTACGTTACATTACAAATCCTTATAGAATGGATTAGTAGAAACACCTTTACTCGGAAAACCCCCATATATATATAGGAACACTTTAAAAAAAAAAACATTAGTAAAACAACTATTAAAAAAACTCGTCAATTGGAAAACAAAAATAGAAACACTTTGGGAAAATCTACGAAACCCTAAAAACTTAAAAATTAAAGAGTCCACCATACTAGATCACTAATAAGTTATAAACCCTTAATAAGAAAAACTCATTAATTGGAAAATCAAAATAGGAACACTTTGGGAAAATTTATCAAACACTAAAAACTCTAAAAAAAAAAAAAAAAAAGAAAAAAGAAAAAGAAAGAAAATCAAGAGCCCACCAAACTAGATCAATAATAAGTTATAAATTAAAAATTAATAAAAAAACACATTAATTGGAAAACCAAAATAGGAACACTTTGGGAAAGTCCACAAAGCCCTAAAATTTCAAAAATTTAAGAGCTCACCATACTAGATCACTAATGAGTTATAAACCATTAATAAAAAAACTCACATAAATTGTAAAACCGAAATAGGAATACTTTGAGAAAATCTACCAAACCCTAAAAATTCAAAAATTAAGATTCCACCATACTAGATCACTAATAAGTTAAAGACCATTAATAATAATTATAATAATAATAACTCCCACTACTTGGAAAACCAAAATAGGAACACTTAGAGAAAATCTACAAAACCCTAAAAACTCACAAAACTAAAATCCCACCATACTAGATCACTAATAAGTTACAGATCATTAATAATTACAGTTAATGGTAGTTATAAATTTAGCCTTATAGCTTGGTAGTATACTTTATTTATAGTATTTAGTTTGATTGCATGATTGAGTGTCGATTGAATTTAACTTCAGGCCTGTTCAAGAGTTATGTCAAAATGTTCATTTAGAATGTTAAGATACAACTCTTGAAATGTCCAAAATCAACAGTTTGAGATTGTATCATCTGTATGGTAGATATATTTAGTTTGAACTCTCAGGTTAGAAAGCAAGATTTTGGTAGAGTTTTTTCTTTTTGTTCTTTGGGTATGTAGTTTGTAAGTGTCTCGCCTGTGGGGTGGTACAAGAAATTTTCGCCACAAGCATATTTGGAAAAATGTGGAGAATAAATGCTGGCGAAATTTTGACTAACATGGGAGTAAAGATCTAATAAGTATGTATGCAGTGTAGATGATACAATCTCGAATGGGATATCACCAACTACCTTGTAAAATGGACAACATCAATTTATTGTATCAAACCTTTTTTGTTTGTGTACTAGGGCATTGATAATGGATAAGAGTTGGACTTATGGGAGATAAGGTTGGTAAAGATTACACGGAATATGCACAGGGGGTGATGCTTTATACAATTTGCACGGGGGAGTGCTGATAAATAGGGTTTTATTATATGCCAATGCAAAAAGTACAAGAACTCAAGTCATCATAGTTTGGTACGAGTGGTGGAGCATCTTTATGTCGATGGAATTGGTACAAAATACTCACAATGGGTCTTACACGGTGAACTATTCCCACAAAGTGTCCAATTTCATGGTGAGGAAATTGCACAAGGGGAGACAGTGAGATTGATGTGGATGTGGGAGAAGAAAATGATGAATATGGTGAGCACATGAAGGAGATGTTAGCCGATATTGGTACTTAAATGTTTAGAAGTTGATGGTCCATCTAGTGAAGAATCTTCCACTAGCGATGCTGAGATTTTTTCTTAGATTTTTTTACCCCGTTTTGGATATTTGAAGGGTTTTGGACATTGCATGAAGTCATCATCCTCTTCTAAAAGCATAATGAGTAACACATCTCAACACTTAAAGGAAGCAAGCTTCAACATCAAGCAATTGAGGTCAAAGCAACAGAAGTTGGAGGATCAATCATTACATCAAATGGCAAATATGGAGGTGTGATTAAGACAACAATGAGAAGAAGACTTGCAGAGGGAGACGTAAATTCAACGACAAAAAATGTTTGAGCATATATATGCAGTTAATGATGTCACAATAATTTATGCTTCCACTGACTTGGAATTTTTTTTTCTTAATTTCCCTCTTTTCGTAATTATTGTACTAAGTTTCCAATGTGTTTGCACTACAAGAAATAATGCATTTTCCGGCGATTTTATTAACACCGCAAAAAAAATCGCTGCAATTAACCCTTATTTGCGGCGATTTTCTTATCGCCGCTGAAATCCAAAACAATGTATCCGAAAATCTGATGTTGCAATTACTGTAACTTATTTGCAGCGACTATTTGACATTTTGCGGCGATACAGTGTCACCGCAAATAATAATAGAAACTGTTGTGGTGTTTTAATTGCAGCGAATGGGAAAATCGCCATAATAGCTAGTTTTGCGGCGAATAAAAAATGCTGGAAATAGCCTTTTAAACAATTTAGACCTTTCCCAACAATTTTAATATCGTCGCAACAAAAATACAACTATTAAACATTTTTTGCGGCGATTTATAAGTCGACGCTTGCTTTCCATCCCGAATTTTTGAGATGATGGAGAAGAAATTACCTCTACTTTTTGCAACGATTTTAATATCATCGTAAATTGAGCAACAAATACTATTTGCGGCGAAAATATTCAACGTATTTTCGCCGCAAGAGCATATCTAATAAATTAAATGTTATTAGTGGCAAATCCAAATCGCCGGAAAAGTGACATTAAATTTAAACCACATGCGTTATATTTTCCCCTCATTTCTTTCCCTCTCCCGCTCTGCCTCCCGAATCCCTCTTCTTCCTAAACCCATGCCGCCGCGCACAGCCCGTCGCCAGCGACCCCACCACGCCACCGCCACCCCGACGGCCACCCCCTCCTTCTCCCCCAGCCCCCATGGCGGGAATATCCTTTTCCCCCGAATCTGGCCGCGACCTCTCTCTCTCTCGGATTTCTCTATGTCGTCGCCGCTAGGGGCACTGTTCACCACCACTCACACCTCGACGCCATCGCCAGTCCTCAGTCGGAGCCCCCTTGATCTCCTCCATGCCTAGCACAGCAGCCCGAGGCCCTCCCTCTCTCCCTTGCTCTGTTCGCAAACCACGGCCCCCACGCGGTTTGCTACTGATCTGCCACTCCCTTGTGAGTTTCGATTCTTTTTTTCTTCTGTTTTTTCTTCCCATAGATTTTAGTATGTAATGTCTCTAGAAAAGTTGTGGGTTCTCGTTCAGGGATGCGTTGTTTTCTCCTTGTACCCATCATTTTTGTTGTTTTTTTTTTCCTTCAGCTTTTACTGAGATCTTTGTTCAATTTGAAGATTGAAACATTTGAGGGATACCTATCTTGGGATGCTGTGAATAAGTTACTATCTTGGAAGAAAGATGTATGGCTACTTGGAATTTTATGTTTATGCATTGGTACTTTTTGTATGAGGCTTCTGCCCTTCACGATGAGGTATGCCATTCACATCCATCAATTATTCTTTCACAACAGCCACTAATAGCCCTTGAAATATATTAAAAAGAAGCCATATAGGGTTTGCACCAACTTTTAGCATAGCATTCTTTTTATGAGCTAGCATTTTTTAGAATTTGAAATGTAATTATAGCAAACTATATCAAAATTGCAGCTTGACATGCTACAAGAAGAAAATGATGTCATAATTGATAAGGTGTGCAGTCCAAACTCAAAATAAACTTATTTTTATGCATAGTTACTTGTGATTTATGACATTGATGTCCAAGAATGTTGTACAGCTTAGACGTGCTGAAGAAAGACGTGAGGAGGTTGAGGCTAGAGCTAGGGAGCTTGAGAAATAGGTCAATTATAAGAGTTAGTCATTATTACTGTTGTTATTCTGAGTTGAAATTAGGTTACCTCTATTTGTAAGTTCGGGTTTCACATTTATTGCTCAGGAATGTTATGAATTTTCCTCCTTGTTTGATAGAACATGGACAGGGCAACCTAAATGATAGAAAACTTATTTTCCCCACCACTTCCCCACTATAAAAGAATTGGCGCTAGAAAATGGTTGAAATTTCTTGGTAGTGATATTTTACTTATGTCCTCTCACTTCAGCATCCATATACATTGTAGTATTCAAGTAGTTATTTGTTAGACCACTTGCTAAGTAATTAGTCGGTCTGTTTATTTATTGAAAATCTTGATCTTGTTCATGAGATTTACCAAATTAACTCTAAAATTATCCCTCAAAAAAGTCTTAATTCTGTTTGTGTTCAATTCTATTTTTACATGTTGCTACCAAGTTAGATTTATGACTCTTTGTGTAAACTCCTAACTCAATTACCATTTCCTTCTGTAATAAAGTTAAATTTTCCTTCTTTAAAATTCCAAGTATGTAGATAGTACGCTTTAGTTTGATATATGGTGTGTAGGGTATCATCGAATGGTTTTGTTTTATAGATGAGGGAATTGTGTATTTCTTGGCATTGAAGTTTTCTTGTTCCTTTGTGTAGGTGGGTGGATGAAGTCGTACTATTTTATCACTTGCATAAATAGGATTTAAAGGATTAAAAATAGAATGTGGTTTATGCCTGCATGAACATGATATACTCTTTTTAATATTGAGAAGATCTTATGTTTTAAATATTGAGTTTGAATCATGTTTTGACTCTTTTTAACCCTTTATGACTATGTGTTAAACTAGTGGAGATGAGAATGTATTATTTTTAACACTTTTCTTCAAGATAATAGCCTATGTAAGCAATGAGGATTTTATTCAAACTAGTAGGTTAGATTAGAATTTTCTGGTTTGTCGAGAGCTACTCTACTGTTTATGCTATGCTTTCACACAAAAATGATGTGAATTCTCAGGTTTTCTTGAAATCTAGTATGCTTGGGTTATGTAGTTGAGATGTGGTTAAATGAGGGATGTTTAAGAGCATGAATGTACCAAAGCTACTAGTTGTCCATGGTAGTGCAGAAAATTCGGCTATGCACTCTGTTTTGCTTCTTCAACCAGTCCATTTCATCTCCATTTTTTATTTGCATCTTATTGTCAACCAAAGTTATTTGTTTGTATCCAAAGATTTATAATTCCAAGTATGTAGATAGTACGCTTTAGTTTGATATATGGTGTGTAGTGTATCATCAAATGGTTTTGTTTATGGATGAGGGAATTGTGTATTTCTTGGCAATGAGGTTTTCTTGTTCCTTTGTGCAGGTGGGTGGATGAAGTCGTACTATTTTATTACTTGCATAATTCTCGCAAATCTTGTAGTTAATTAATAATGATGATTGGTCCACTTTTGGTGTCTGGTTTGTGTTTCTAAATATTATCGCCATTGGTTGTAATTTCCTTTACATGACAAATACAGAGTTTCTCTAAAAAAAGTGCTCTGATTGGCGACAAACGTTGATTGATTCCATTGGGCCATAGAAATTCATCATGGTTGCTACTGCAGCTGCTGTTTCTCCTCCTGCCTTTCTCCTCCTGCCTTTCTGACTTATTAAAAAAAAAAAAACATTCTGCTTTGCTTCTGGGTCTATTTTGAACATCTCTTATCTAATTGATGCCATATGGATACTGAGATACTGCAAGTAGCAAGAAAGCTTATAGGGTTGAAATGTGCTATATAATTATTTAACTGGTAGAAACATAATCCTTTGAAGAGGGTTTTTTTCTTTTCCTCAGGGTTCTATGGTGGAGGCTGTATTACTATTACTCCCCACATGCTGTTTCTTGTTAAGTTCAACATTTTAAACTGCAACATCTGAATGAACTGCATAAACTATAGCATATGAGGTATGTAGAGTACTTCATTTGCATCTTTTTAATGCATTTTGAGTATTGGTTGAGGTATCTGATATGTTAAGCTGCCAAATTATATAGTCCCAGATTTAACTGACTTCAAGGTAATCGTTTTGTTTTTATAAACTTAAAGAATTAACTTCTATATGCTTGGATGTTATCGTATAGGGAAAGGTTCGTACGCATGCAGCTTCACGCTCATGTGCAGAATGCTAATTACATATAGACATTGAAGCTTGGCGGGGATTAACTTTTATAGTTGCTCAAAAAATCCAAACTCAAAATGTTGTTTTGCTTTCCTTTGTAGGACAATCTTAGAGTTATAGGTATACAAGTATAAACTTTTGGAACTTCTGGTTAGCAAAATAGGAATGTTACTTAACTATCTTCTATGTATTATTTTACCTATTGAGCCATCTACTCTTACTTGTTGCAGGACATTAATGAAGAGTGGGTATCAAATAAGACTCGTTTTTTTTATGATGGTTTGAAGAGGTAAAGGCTAAATGACCCTATGATTCGTGGTGCTGATGGGCGTTTTAAGGCTGTTAGCTGGCGTGATGCTCTTGCTGTGGTTGCTGAGGTATTGCATCAAGCTACGGGGGAGGAAATTGTTGGGATACAGGTTTATTTCTGCACTACATCAAATCATTTTTTTCTTGGAGAATAAATTCATGTATTTTCTTTACAAGAGGCTCCTTATAAATAATCTATACTATTTATCTAGCTTTAGGGTTTAGTTCATATGTTAATTATATCTTATAGTTATATATACATATATTATATATAAGGGTCTCTAATATGAAGTATAGCTTGGGTATAGTTCATCAGGATTAATTTAGTGGATTATTTTTTTTATTTTGTAAAATATCTTTTCCGGTGATTAAAACTCGCCTGAAACTTTTTTTTAACATTAAACTTATTTCCGGCGATCATATATCGTAGCAAAGAATTTTTACCGGCATTTTATTTTATTTGCGGCAAATAATATTCGCTGCAAAAAGCGGTACCAGCGATTTAATTAAAACGTTGCCATTGATCTCAGAATTAGCGGCGATTTATTTTATTTGTCGCAATGACTATAATTCGCCGTAATTGATTAATACCAGCGATGTTATGATATCCACAACTGAGTTCACAAGACCAATAACTCAATTGCAGCGATTTTTAAATCGCTGGTATTGATCTCTACCAGCGCATTTTTATCGCTGCAAATGTTATTTTAAAACCATTTAGTCAATTGCGGCGATTTCAAAAAATCGCTGGAAAAGTATATTTTCGGCGATTTTGTCACTTTTAGCGACAATATTAAATTGCTGGAATTAATATTTCCCAACGATTAACAACTGAATTGTATCTTGCAATTGCGGCGATAAAATGTACTATTTGCGGCGAATAAAAATCGCTGGTAAAGAAAATCTTCCCTAGCGATTTTTGGCTTCCGTTGGAGTAGATCAAAAGTGGGGCTTTAATACTGGCGAACTTGCAGCGATTTATAAATTGCCGGGAAAGGCAATAGGCGGCGATTTTATTGGTTTTCCCAGCAAAAATGAATGGCCGGGAAAGGTGATTCCCCTTGTAGTGTTGAAGGCAACATTTGAATAATTATGGTTTTCCTATAATTTAATATGGTTTTGTTATTAATAGATTTTAAATTCGCTTTTATTTTCTATATCTTTGATTAGTGTTCGAAGGGATATTTTGTGTTTAAACAAATGAGTTCATAAAAATCAAAATTTGCGTTATCCTTAACCCCTTGTGTCCGTTTGCTCAGATAATAGATGAAAGTTAAAAAGTGTAGAATACCAATCCATCTGTGGATGTTACTTGGTTTAGAGTGAAATTAATATTTTGTGTCTTTCGCTTTGGAATTCTCGATCGAGTCCAAGATATTTTCACATTCCATCTCTTTTCATTCATTTTACTCTGCGGCTAAATGCAACATTTAAAAGCTTGGTACCATGTGAAGACCGTTTATTCTGTTTCGTTGAAGAGAAAAGGTCCTTTAATTGGTAAGATAAATCTTATTGATTGGCAAAGGGATATGTATGTATTTACGAAGAATAAAAAACAAAAGTGAGAACAGATGATAGGTCCCAAATGCAGAGAATAAAATGCAAGAATAAATTATCTTCTGTTCGGGTGAGAATAGAACCACAATTTGAATGCAAATGATTTCTTGATAATGCATTGATAAATTTTGGGCTGCTTAAATAAGCAAAGCCACATACAAGAATGCCGACAATAAAGGAAACAACAACTGGAACTCAAACGTGTAAACAGAGCAGCATACAAACAGAAATAAAATGACGTAAAACTCACAACTACTGAGGACCCATTCGCACGTAAAACTCTCTACTGCCATGACCCAGTCCATTCCTGCTCTTCACGTGTTTAATGGTCCCGTCTGCTATCTTTGTTGCATGCATGCCGAGCTTTTCACGTCCAACTTCATCCCAGGTATTTGGGATTTGGCTTAAGGGGCCTTGCTGACTGTCGTGGCTTATCAATACCCCTCTCATCAAGTGGACTCTTGTCCTCAAGGTCCACAGAAGGAAACTAGTCCAACAACGACTGCTTCTTCTCCCACATGGCCTCCTCCGCCTTGGTCTTCCTCCAACGTCTGCTGATCAGTAATGTCTTCACATACCATGTTACCCGCATGTCCCTCCAAGAGTAACAACTGGGGTCTTTGGTATCTATGCCCGACTGTAAAACGATCATTGCAATGGAAACAGAGGCCTTGCGCTCTCCTCCTTTGCATTTCCTCCCATGTTAAGCGCTTGATTGGAACAGCAGGTGCTGCGGGAGCTACACGAGCTGGTGGTGGAAGAGCTAGAGGCGCTTGTGCAGGTGGGGCTGGTCGTAATAACTCCCGTTGTCGTGTGAGTTGATCGTCTTTCATCCGTGCCAAGTTTATGGCATCCTTGAGGGATTGCGGTTTAAACGTTCGGATCCCAACGGCAATTTCAGCCTTCAAGCCGCCTATGAATGTCCCGACCAGAGCCTTTTGAGTCCATCCTCGAACCCGATTGCCCAAGCGTTCAAATTCTTGCTGGTAATCACGTCAAGAGCTTGTCTGCATGATTCTTGAAAGAGTTTCATCAAAATATTTGCACTCCGAAGGCCCAAAGCAAGCCCAGAGTTCGTCTTCAAAATTTGCCAATGAGAGAATGCGTCCTTCTTCTCAGACTGTCCTGCGGATCCACTGCCACCACTGGTTGGCCTCTCCTTCCAAGTGGTAGGAGGCCAAGGAAACCTTCTGGGCTTCGGGAGTATTCTGGAACTCAAAAAATTGGTTTACACGATTGAACCACTCTGTCGAATCATCTCCTGAGAATCGAGGAAATTCAAGTTTTGCTGTTTTGGAAGATACAACCAGCCGTCCCCCATCGTTGCCTTCTTGGTGAGGGTTGCCGTGGTTGGGGTTCTCCTAGTTTGCAAGCAAGACATCAGAGAGGCGGTTGAGAGTTTCTTCCACATGACAAAGCCTGTCGGCCATGCCGAGCTCCATCCTGTGTAACCTATCTTGCACTCCATCAAGCCCAGCCTCCAACTGCTCAATACACTCTTTATTGGTTCCCATAAATAACTTGGCTCTGAGGCCAATGATAGGTCCCAAATGCAGAGAATAAAATGCAAGAATAAATTATCTTCTCTTCGGGTGAGAATAGAACCACAATTTGAATGCAAATGATTTCTTAATAATGCATTGATAAATTATGGGCTGCTTAAATAAGCAAAGCCACGTACAAGAATGCTGACAATAAAGGAAACAACAACCGGAACTCAAACACGTAAAACAGAGCAGCATACAAACGGAAATAAAATGACATAAAACTTGCAACTACTGAGGACCCATTCGCACGTAAAACTCTCGACTGCCACGACCCATTCCATTCCTGCTCTTCACGTGTTTAATGGTCCCGCCTGCTGTCTTCGTTGCACGCATGCCGAGTTTTTCACGTCCAACTTCATCCCAGGTATTCGCGATTTGGCTTAATGGGGGCCTTGCTGACCGTCGTGGCTTATCAACAGATAGGCTCACCACTTTGGGCTCAATTATATATATAATTAACCTCAATTTGATGGCGGTTCTTCCAATCTCTTTCTTTTGTAGACCTTTTTCATTGGTTGAACCGCGAGTCTCTTTAATTTATTTGACTTATTTGCACGCTAGGCATGTACGCGAGGGCTATCCTTTATCCAATGAAGTTTCTTATTATTTATCAAATTAATAATATTAGAGGGCAGCATTAACAGAGGTTAGGTGTGGATGAGGATTGGATTTAAAAGGTTATAGATACAAAGCACAAAAGTATTTAATTACACCTACAGATCTTACGGAGCTTTCTGTTTTGTCGTCGTTTTTTGAATTCTTCTAGGATTTCGCCTTCATGGCGGTGCCTTTACCCCTACTGGCGCTGAAGGCATAAGTGGGGGCTCGATTCACTACAACACAATTCTTTTTTAGTGACGATTGAAAAATTATGACAGTCTCCAAATCATCACTAAAAAACCTTTTTTGTAACAGTTTTTGAAAACCGTTACTAAAGACAGATGAGATTTTTTTTACGTTCCAATGTATGAGAAATTTACGTTCGAACGTCGCATATACGTTCGAACATTGTGGCTACTTACGCTCGAACGTGAAATGTTTTGGCGCCAACTTTCGAACGTTAGTAATTAACGTTCGAACGTGAAATGTTTTGCACCAACGTTCGAACGTTAATTGTAAATTTAAATTAAATACGACTCTAATTTAAAAATTATGTGATTTTTATAGTTCATAATTTGTAAACAAGTCTAAAAACTTGACTTGTATATATTTATATATACACAATTTATAATATATAAATATATATTTATGTTTATATATATTTGAAGTGCAGTGATTTAGTATTAAAGTTGAAAAATATAATATTAAAGAAGATTGAGAATTGAAATTAAAAAACCATGGAAATATTGAATAATATTTTTCTTTATATATATTAAAAGCAAAATACAAAATATGATAGAATTTTGTAAACAACACTCAGATGATAGCGTTATTCGCAAAATTCGTACTTCGTACCTCCTTGGTCAAGGTATCAACTTTGTCGTTGAGGATACCTATACGATAGGCTATCTCGGCGACAGACGCCTCTACAGCCGCGAGCGATCAATCTATCTTACAATCAATATGCGCAGTTAGCTATGAGATCATTACATCAACCCAAGTAGGCCGTACATCAACCCAAGTAGGCCGTGCATCACCCGCAGATGTACTCGCCGGCTGCTGACTACTACTCTCCACATGACCTGGCTCAGGCTGCGTCGGAGGAACTAGATCCTCTACAGGGGTGGATGACGTCCCCTCACCGGTCCAATACTACATCGATGCGTGGTCATGTCGATGGGGCTCATCTAATCTTTGACCCGCTCCTCCGACTGGGTTGGCACTCTCTGAGCAAGTAATAGCCGGCTGATCAGGACAACGTATGAGAGATTATCCGTGGAGATGATGCTCGCCTCGTAACGGATCCTCTCAAAGATGTGCAGTGGCAAATCTATGGGATCTCCACATGCCACTCGTATCAAAAACTGTGTCCGAAGCTGACTAAATGTGGTTTTATGTGCCACAGGATCCACGTTTGTTGCAACAATAAGGTGCAACATGCGGAAGAAATGTAGTAGATGGTTCTAGTTGAAGGCGTTCTTCCTCTCGATCTGCATGTGGTCCCTCCCAGTGAGGATGTAGAAATCCTCATCTCGATCATCATCTCGAGCCTTGAGACCAGTATCCTCGGTCTCTGATCGGTCTGCATCTCTGGCTGATGCTGGCTTAAATGGGCGGCCAGTAGATGATGCAGAAGTGACTACATCCTCACAGGGTATAGCGTGTGCAAATGTCACAGGGTATATAATGTATTATATACTATATTATATATAGACTATATATATATATAATACTCTTATATATATAATACACTATATATATTTACAAGTAGTTAGAGATGATGCCCAGAGTCTTGACACACAGATTCGGAGAATTATATATAGACTATATATATAGTATAATATATATATATAAGTTTTGTTAGTTTTATTAATTATATATTATTGATTCATATATATAGTATACTATATATACTATATTATTATGTTTTCATTTAAAGTATTATGCTATTATACTATATATATATATATATATAATATAGTATATAATTCTATACTATAATATACTATATATAGTCCAGATTACTCACCTTGACATCCATCTCTCATAATCCTAAAAATGAACATTTTCTCCAACATATTTACAAGTGATTGGAGATGATGCCCAAATACACACATTGAATAAAGAAGAATTTAATACGCAACAAAAAATATCTCGAACAAGCGGGTTATATGAAAGAAGAAAATAGTCACAAAAAGTTAGTATTTTTCTCAACTTTTCAAAAATCAAAAGAGATTATATTGAAGAGAAATATGATGAGCATTTAGAAAAAAAATACATATATAGAACTATTATATTAATAAATACTAACCTATGAAGCTAAAAGTAGCGTTCGAACGTCCATTTTTTACGTTCGAACGTTAATATTATATTCCTACTCAATTTCCTCATATCTTTGATGATCTTTCCACGTTCGAATGTTTCAATTTAACGTTCGAACGTTAATGGAGATATATGAGAGGAAATCGATATTATTCGAACGTACAATTATAATACATTTGAACACGAGAAGAAAAATGCGAGAAATTTCCCATTTGATTTAGGCATCTCTGTGATGATTTGAAACTTTCGAATGTTAAAAATTTACATTCGAACGTAAAATTTTCTAACGTTCGAACATGAAAATAAAAGTGCGGGAAATTTCTCGCTCGATTTAGGCACATCTGTGATGATCTAAAACGTTCAGATGATAAAATTTTACGTTCGAACGTTAGTCAATGAAAATCACTGGGAATTTATAAATGTTCGAACGCCAAATTTCCTAATGTTCGAACATGAAAATAAAAGTGTGAGAAATTTTCTGCTAGATTTCGGGCACTGTGATAGGAAGATATGTTCGAACGTGTATAGAAAGCGTCCGAACGTTATCCGCAGAAAATTTACCCGAGTTTCTTAATGTTCGAATGTAATCTAAAAATTGGGTGGGATAATATAACGTTTGAATGTACAACTTAAACGTTCGAACGTTCCATCTAAAGATTTTGTGATTTAATGAATACACGCATGGGAGGCAGCAAACTCATTTCTATTGCTTCTCCCATGCGCGCAACAAAGAGAGATGGTGAGAGAGGGTCTTTCTGGGTTAGAGAGAGAGAGAGTTAGAGTGAGAGAGTGTTAGAGTGAGAGAGAGTTGGGTGAGAGAGGGTTAATTAATATTTTGAAACTCTAATTCCATTGAGTTTGGTAAGGAAAAACTATTTTTCTTTTGTATTTTCTTGAATTTTATGATATTTGTTTTGTGTTTTTGTTATATATATTTCTAATAAGTTAGTGTTGTATTGTTTTGAAAGATTGGTTGTTTTGGCAAGTTGGAACCTTTTGATTTGTAAGAGGATATTGTGAATGCTAGGTATATTTCTAAACTTTAGAAATATGTTTATACATTTTATGCTTACTCTTAAAATATTGTGATTATTGGTTTTATAGTTTGTGAATAGTTTGTGAGATTATGGTATTCATTGATGAATTAATATGTGTAGAAATATTGTTGTGAGAATATTGTGAATATGTTGTGATATGGATTTGAAATATTGTAATTATTGTTTGTGAATTTTGTGAATAGTTTGTGAGTTTATGATATTCATTGATGAATTAATATGTGTATAAATATTGTTGTGGAAATATTGTGAATATGTTGTTATATGGATTTGAAATATTCTGATTATTGTTTGTGAATTTTGTTTGAATATGTTTACATGGTTAGAAATATATTGTGTTTAGGTTTTAGATTTCTGTGAAAATTTTGATATAATATTTTTTGGTTTTGAAAAATTTGTGAGTGCTAGTTATATTTCTAAAGTTTAACAATATGTTTATACATGTTGTTGTGATTTTATGTTTACTCTTGAAATAATTGTGATTATTGTTTGTGAATTTTGTGAATAGTTTGTGAGTTTATGGTGTTTATTGATGAATTGATATGTGTAGACATATTGTTGGGAGAATATTGTTGTTGTTGTTGTTGTGATATGGATTTGAAATATTGCGATTATTATTTGTGAATTTTAATTGAATATGTTTATATGATTAGAAATATATTGTATTTAGTTTTTAGTATTTATGTGAATTTTTTGATATAATATTTTTTTTTTTGAATTTGTTCTTTAACAAGAAAATTATAAGTTTAGGATCTTAATTTAAGTAAAGATTAAAAATATTTAATATATATTTAATATGAGACTTAATATTTAACATTTAATAAGTATAAATAATATATTGATACTAATTTAGTTAGAATATGATTATTATTCAAATTATAAGTATAGTATAAAACTTAATTTAAAAAAGAAAAAGAAAAAGAGGTATATAACTTAACTATATATAAAGTATAATATACATACAATAAAACTTATTAAATATCCTTACCATTGTGAGGTTGCAAACCATTATATTATTATTATATAGATATATATATATATATATATATAAGGAAAGAAAGTAAAATACTCTTTAAGAAAAAAGTGTTGAACCTACCAAATAAGCAGAGAGTTGGAATAAATAAATATATTTATTTAAAATAAACTAGAGAGTACATAAATAACGATCAAATAAATGCTTATATAGAAATTATATACTTATTGTCTATATAAATAAATAACTCACTCAATTAAGTATAACAATTAAAATTATAATTTAGGAATGATAATAATCAAAATTATATAATAACTTTTAAAATTATATATAACAATTATAATAACAATTATGTAATAACAACGAGGGAGATTGATCTTGAAGAAATGTCTATCAAATTGCTTGACTGTCATAGTCTCTCCGGCCTTGACAACTCTCCTCCGATCTTAACAACTCTGACCTTGAGAGTTGCCAGGGCTGGAGAGTCTATGACAATTAAGCAATTAGGCTAAAATTTATATATTTATTCAAGATCATTCTCCCTCGTTATCTACTCATGATAGGAAACTTGTGAACATATTCTTCCATCTCTCTCTAGTTTAACAATATAAATGCAATACTATTTGTTTGACAATCTAGACACAGAACATGGAGATATTGTTTGTAGTGTTTTTCGATAGATATGGTGTGACATTGCATAAAAAACCTTAGACCTATTTGGAAATGAGTGTACATTTATGTGTCCACTAATTCCTGAATTGTCCAGTGTGGACAATTTGTGATTATATTATATATATTGCACATTTTTATTACTCCTACTTTTCACGTTTAATATGAAGTTTTGGTGTCTTCTTCTACTGTTCTTCGGGTATACTGTTCGTAAGGTCACAATCCCTCTATTTGAACATGTATACTTGGAGAACTATGGAGAGGTACTGCCGAAATTTCTACTAACGTCGAAAGTAGTAGAGTGACGAGATTTGTGCAATATGGATAATATAATCTCGAATTAGATAGGACTAACTACCTTATCAAAAAACCAATGAGAATTGGAGCATGACATGCATGTGAATTTTCTATGTACGTGTTATTAATAGATAGATGTTTTTAGAAATGGACAAAAGTTGGATGCGTCTGGGCGATAGACTTGGAAAGGATTACGTACCCTATGCACATGGAGTAAGAACCTTAATTGATTTTGCACGGGCCTCTGCTGATAGTCATTGTTACATTAAGTATCCATGTCGAAGGTGTAAAAATTTGTGTGCGATAGTGTAGGATGAAGTAGAAAATCATATATTTGTGAATGATATGGATCTGGGGTATACCCGATGGGTACTGCATGGTGAGCCGTATGAACAGTCAGCAAATGTATTGGTCGATCATCACAATTATTTGCGACACATGGATGATGATTATGAGCAGAATGAGATGGAGGAGATGTTGGGTGATATTGGAGCGGAGATGTTTATGGATGAGGTTGACGACAATGTCTCAAGTGGCGGAGGGACTGATTGTGAAAATTTAGCTTCAATGTGGGAAGATGCAAAGCGCGAGCTTTATCTAGGCCGTACAAAACATTCCAAAATGTCGTTTATTGTGCGATTGCTTCACATTAAGTTATTGTGTGACATGTTGACGAAAGCAATAAACATGGTATTGGACTTATTTAACGTGGTGCTTCCCGAAGTGTCTGCGTTGCCCAAGAATTTTTATGAAGCAAAACAGTTGAGAAAGGAATTGGATTTGAGTACAAGTCCATACATGCATGAAAGAATGATTGTGTTTTGTTCTGGAAGGAGAACGAGGAGAAACAAGCATGTCCTGTATGCGGAGAGTCAAGGTGGAAGGATAAGAAAAACGTGTTGGTTAAGGTGTTGTGGTATTTTCCCTTGAGACCTAGGCTGCAAAGACTATATATGTGTAAGAAAACAGCTCACGATATGAGGTGGCACGAGGAGAAAAGAGTTAAGGATGATGCATATATGAGGCACCCAGCTGACTCACTTGCATGACAGTCTTTCGATAATCAATACCCAGAGTTTGGGATAGAAGCTCAGAACGTGTGCCTGGGACTCACAACCAATGGATTCAACCCTTTTGGGAATATGAGTACAAGTTATAGCACTTGGTCCGTAGTGTTGATTCCGTACAATCTTCCACCATGAAGGTGCATGAAGGTGCCCAACCTTTTGTTAACTTTACTTATCCCCGACCCGAGATCACCTAGGAATGACATTGACGTATTCATGCAGCCGTTGATTGAAGAGCTAAAAGAGTTATAGGAAACAGGCGTTAGAACTTATGATGCATCCATGTCGACATCTTTTTAAATGGATGCTGCGGTAATGTGGACCATAAATGACTTCCCAGCATATGAGAATCTTTCTGGTTGGAGTATGAAAGGGAAGTTAGCGTGTCCGACATGTAATAAAGAAACTGCTAGTGAGTGGTTATGGCAATTAAACATAATCTACATTTGTGGGTGGAAGGCAATAGGGTGGTCATGCCGCATGCAAATTTTACGATGACAAGGGAGGAGAGGATGGACTTCTGCAAATGGTTGCAAGGTGTGAAGTTGCCAGATGGTTATGTTTCAAATATTAGTAGATGCGTGAGTCCTGATAACTGAAAAATCAATGGATTGAAAAGTGATGACTATCACGTATTTTTGCAGAAGTTATTAACTGTGGGAATTCGTGGGAAGCTGGCATCTAATGTACGTTGTCTGTTTTTTAAGGATTTGTGCGCTCGGGTAGCAAATCGAGATGTGTTGCAGAAATTGAAAGAAGACATTGCTACTATACTATGTAAATTCGAGCATATATTTCCACCATCATTTTTTGATGTCGTGGTCCATTTAGCAATACATTTACCGCGAGAGGTACTTTTGGGTGGACCAGTGTAGTTTTGTTGGATGTATCCAGTTGAAAGATATTTGGGTCGACTGAAGCTCATTGTTAGGAATAAAGCCAGAGCTGAGAGTTCAATAGCAGAGACCTATATACACAATGAATGGTTAACATTTTGCTCTCTATATCTTCGTGGTGTTGAAACACGATTTAGTCGTCAAGAGCGAAATGCTGATCTTGCTGCTCTGCCTCCTTGTGAAGTATTAGTGTTTTTCTATAATGTACGACCCTTGGGTGCACAAACGGGTTACGATTTAATTGATGGAGAGTTGGGTAAAGTTCGGTGGTCTGTGCTAAATAATTGCCGGGAGATTGATGATTATCTCAGGTATGTCGTTCCATGTTTCGAATAATTCTAGTTTTCTTGAAGTTTAACTATAACTGTTGTGCTCAAAATATACTTCTTTTGCATTTATCTATAACAGTGAGCACATGGACAAACTTAGGATGGAAGGCGTAGAAAATATAGAGCCAAGACACGAGGAAGAATTTTCCGGATGGTTTGAAGAACGTGTATGAACTAAAATTATATATATGTTATATTTTGCAACTTTTAACTCTGGGCAATTTTTAATAAGTATATACTATTTCAATTGTTAGATTTTGGAACAACGTGCTCGTGATCCCAGATCAATTTCTTCTGAATTGTATGCATTGGCCCGTGGTCTCTCAAATAGAGCACTTCGATACACTACATGCACGGTTCGAGATTATAAATTAAATACTCAAGACCGTGAACGTAATAGAAAGACTCAAAACTCTAGTGTGTTGGTCGAGGGGATTTATGGAACAGATGATATTGACTATTATGATGTCATACGTAATATTATCGGATTGAAATATCTTGGTGGGTCTGTAACATATGTCTTTAAATGTGATTGGTGGGATCTAGGCGGTGATCGGGTTTCGATACATAGGAATAATCACTTTACGAGTGTCAATACTGCATCTAAATGGTACGAGGATGATCCATTCGTATTGGCTTGTCAAGCTATTGAAGTCTATTACTTGATTGATTCAATGAAAAGTGTTGATGAAGATAGTGTAGAGATAACTTGGTGAGTCGTACAAAAATTTATCCCTCAAAATATATATGAAGCAGGAACGAGTGCAGATTACGAGAATAGTGGAGATGAAAATGACACTTCGATTGTAGATGCATACCAGGAAGATAGAGAGGGTATTAACTTGTTTGTTAACCTCGGTGCACTCGAGTTGCTCCTCTTGTGTAGAGATGATGTCCCACCCGTCCATCTCGACCCGTCTGTATTAAATGATCATTCAATTCAAGTAAGTGAGGAGGAAGAAGAAGAAGAAGAGTCAGAAGATGAAAACAAATCAGAATCCGAGCAGGAGGTGGATAAGAAGGATGAAGAAGAAATGCATGATGATGAAGATGTTATTAAGGGAGATTCTGAAACAAGCATGGAAAATACATCCGAAGATGAAGAATAAAAGTACTAAATATTTTATTCATATAGGTGACTATAAAATATCTTGAATTTCCATAATTTCTTCTAATTAATTTCCTTTGATATAATTAATTATTTTCAAGGATGCCGCCAAAACGACAACGAATAAATGTGCCTCTTCTAAGTCCAAGTCCCAAACCCATAGAGGACTCCACACTCAAGGAATTCGCTCTTGAAGATCAAGTTAACACGCAAAAGAACAACAGCTAGTCAACACCTACCAGTAAGGACATATTGTCGTTAATAATTAATTATATAGTTAATACTTTTGTCCCAATAACTATATAACTATAATTATACTATTATCATGTAGTTGATGCATCTGCACGTTGCGGTCGTGGCTATACACGTGGCATCTCTCTTGAGAAAAATAGAAGGCACAGAAAACTCAAGATCACCGTTCTTGATAATTCCACTGGAGGAGTGGATGATAGTGTAGCAGCACTTTTCTCCTATATTGGCACAGTAGTTCAAGCTTATGCTCCATTTTATGTGGGCTCATGGCGAGATATTCCGAATGAGATTAAGGAGCACATTTAAAGTCGTGTGCTGGTGAGTTTATTTTGAGAGTACATTTTTTCACATAGATTAGTATATCATATTTTTGACCTGATTCATTTGTTAGGATGAATTCGACATCGACTTTGGCCGTAGCAAGGATTTGAGAACCATGAATGAGTTGATGACTACACTATTCCGACGTCACAAGGGACGATGTCATGACCACTTCAAGAAGTTTGAGACGTTGGAAGAGGCTGCGTAGTCTCCTTTCCAGCAGATGAAGTTAGATGATTGGAGAAAGTGTTGTGATCTTTTCACATCTCCAGATTATCAGGTGTTCTACATTTATATCTTTTAATTATTTACATTCATATTCGATTTATATATTATATGTATACATATTACAATTAACATTCTTAATATATTTTGTAGCACTTGAGTTCTACAAATGCATAGAATAAATCCGCTTTGACTGTCCACCATCGTGCCGGTTCAAGGTCATTACACCGTCTTGTTGAAAAAATGATAATTAAAAAATTGTAGAATTCATTTATTTTTTCTGATATTCTTTTATTTAAGTATTAATATTCTCTTTTTAAATATTTTTAGTGACGGTTCAACAGTAAACCATCACCAATTGTTTTCTGTGACGCACATTAGGTGACGGTTTCAAACCGTCACCAAATATCTTTAGTGACGTTTTGGTAATTTTTTGTGACGGTTTCCTCTGTCACAAAAGAAAAATTGTGTTGTAGTGATTGGATGGTTCTTCTAGTAGTGATAGTGGCGTTGGGGTGTGCATGGTGGTGCACAGGGTGGGCTGCAGAAATCTTACATACAGGTGTTGTCGAAGACATCTGTAGACTCTGGTCTTAAGTTGGCTATGAGACATCTGGTGGATGTTGATGGTGAACTGTGTTTTATTTTCACTGCAAAAATGAATAAGGCGGTAGAAGATTTTCGGTTTGCACTAGTTTTGAAGTTTATTCGAACTAGGCCTTCTATTGATATTATTAGCTTTCGATTGTTAAGACTTGGGGTTTGTTGGAGATTCCAACAGTGTGTTTTATGGATGAACATCATGTTTTGGTTCAGATGAATAGTGAAAGAGATTTTGTGCATGGGTGGGCTAGAGAAGGCAAGATGATTGATGGGCGTAGTATCTGCATGTTTCGTTGGTACAAGGATTTTAATGTGGACAAGGAACCATCGCTGGTGGCGCAGTGGATTTTCCTGCCTGCGTTACTGATACATCTTTATCGACATGATTGTCTCCAAATTCTTGCCAGTAGATCTGGTCGGTATCTTGGTTCTAATAATGCCACTTTTAATCGTACTAGGGCGACAGGTGCTAGGATTTGTGTGGAAGTGGATTTGTTGGAGGAGTCGATTCAAGGTTTTCCAATTGTGGTGGCTAACAAGAAAATTTGGCAAGGAGTTAACTATGAGAAATTAGGGTTCAATTGAACCAAGTGTAGAAGGCAGGGTCATATGGCTGTAGTTTGTCATGTCGGTCTTCCGAAACATTTGAAGGAGGAGGTATGGGGTGCAGTGAAAATTGGCCCTTCGAAGGAGTTAAGGCGCGAAGTTGAAGTTTGGGTGCCTAAGGAAGGGATTGCTCAACCAGAGAAAGCTGGGAATAATCAGATTGTTATTATTGGTGATCAAGATATAAGGGATGAATAGGCCGAGAATTTGGGTCAGTGTAATCTGGTTTGTGGCATGGGCGAAGGTCCTGTTGCTGATGGTAAGAAGGAATTAGTAGAGATGCAGTGAGTAGAAAATTTGCAGGAGAAGGATTGTAGTCCACATAAGGGTCTGCAGGAAGGAAAAAGGGAGGGTGGTTCTTTGATTGATGGGGAAGGTGTTGAGGTGACTGTGGGTGAAGGAGATTCTAAACGATGCATGTATGCTGAGTGCAATATTCATGCATCCATGAAAGAAGGTTTTGCATCTCCATTTGTGAATGCCATGATTCTTGATGCAGGATATAGGGGAGTTTGTGAGATGGGTGATAAATTGGATGTGGCTGTTGAAATGATGGTTATGGAAAGCTATTGGAGGATGCTGTACATGATGAGACTCAACATTTGTCGGATAATGAAGAGGAAATTCCATTGATTTTGATTTCTAAAGAAAAGGGATATGGTTCTGAGGGGGAGTTCAGGGATAAAAGTAGTCAATGGAAGTCGCAAAGAAAAGGTGCAGTGAGACAGTCACAAAGGGTCTTATTACGGCCTGTCGAATTAAATTTATGATAGGAAATCTTCTTGTTTGGAATGTGCATGGGTTAGGCACGTCCAGTAAAAGAATGAGGAATTTGGTGCATAAGTTCAATGTTTCTATTTTAGCTATTTTGGAACCTTTTGCAAGAGAGGAAAAAATGCCAAAGTTGGCGAGTGATTTAGGATTTCCAAATTCTGATCGAATGAGGCCATGAGTGGTAAGTTGTGGATTCTATGGTAGGATGTCTTTGAGGTAGAGTTTTTGGATATGTTTGACCAAATGATCACTGGGTGATTTTTGGAAGGGCCTAGGCGTGTGCTTATATCATTTGTTTATGCTAAATATTCTTATATAGAAAGAAGAGAGCTTTGGGAAGACTTAGGAAGGGTGCAATTTGATGAGTATACTTGGTTGGTGGTTGGTGATTTTAATGCTATTAGAAATGATGGGGAAGAGTTGAGGGTAATCCTCGATCAATGGTGGCTATTTGGGAGTTTAGTGTTTGCCTAGACCATTGTGGTTCGTTGGAATTTCCCTCTAGTGGCTATCGTATGTGTTGGTGTAATGGCCACGAAGGAAACTCTCGGAGTTAGGCTCGGTTGGATAAGGCGGTAATGAACTTAGTTTTTCTCAGAAGCTTTCTGTCAGCTACGTTGGAATTTTTTTCTAGGAAGACTTCTGATCATTGCCTGTTATTGTTGTCTATTGATAAAATGATTGTGCGATATGGTCCTTCCCCTTTCCGTTTTCAGAATATGGGTGTAAACATAATTCTTTTCGAGAGTGTGTTGCTAGTGTTTGGAAGGAACCGGTTTTGGGTTCGGGGCTCTATAAGTTGGCATACAAATTGAAGCTTACAAAGATGGTGTTGAAAGGCTGGAACTTGAGAGTTTTTGACCATGTGCAAAATACTATTAAGGGTTTAAAAGAGAGGCTGGAGCAAGTGGAGTACAGGTTGTAAGAAGGGTTGGATTTTGAATTTGATCTGGGAGCTGAATTTCTTGCGACTAAAGCGAAGCGTTGTTTTTGGGAGGATAATGAAGAAATTCGGCTAGCTCAGATTGCGAAAAAGAACTGGTTGGTGGAGGGTGATCAAAACTCAAAATTTTTCCATGCATTTGCTAATATGCGGCAGAAATAGTTGGCGGTTTTGTTGATGTCACTGAATGATGGAATGATGCTGGGTTTACCGGAGGAGGTACACGATGGGGCTTTTAATTATTTTTGTGATTTTCTTAATGGTGCAGGGGCTTCCAGGAGGGCGGATCTAACACAGTTTTTCCGAAAAGAGATTACCGGTGAGGAGAATGCTCTTTTGTGTAGGCAACCATCGGAGTTGGAGGTAAAAAATGCTCTTCTCTCAATCCCTAAGCAGAGTAGTCTAGGTCTGGATGGGATATAGTCAAAGATGATGTGGTGGAGGCGGCTAGAGATTATTTTGGTAGTAGTTCGTTGCCATGGTTTTACTCTTCATCATTTATTGTACTGATTCCTAAAGCACGCATATAAAGGTGGTATTAGGGTTAGAGATTTGTCTGAGATGTAGCGAGCTATGCATATGAAGTTCGTTTGGAGATTATTCTCTCTGGATAATTTATGGACGGGTTTTTTCAAAGAAAAATATATGAGGGGGAAACATATGATGATGATCAAGCCTAAACTTTTGGATTCGAGGTTTTGGAAGTCCATTTTGGAGGTTATGCTAACATGCGTGTTAGGATGTGAGAGGGTTGTGTTTCTTTTTGGTATGATAAACGGTTTTCTACGGGTCCTCTAGTTGATTCAGGTGTGGGTGTTTATACTCAACAAATTTTGGTGCGTGATTGCTGGATAGAAAACCAATGGGATGTCGCTAAGCTTGAGGAGTGGGTTGGATCTTTTCGAGCTAGGGAGGAGGTCTCAGAGGTTATTAGTGGCCGAAAGGGGGCATATATGGTGATTAAGAAGCCTACATGGGATGGTTGTTTTTCTACGGCTTCAGCTTGGGAGTTGATCCGTGTTAAGAGTCCAAGAGTGGATGGGATGGAGTGGATTTGGAAGGCGCATTGGAAGGCATGTGGAAGGCGTGGTTTGGTTGTCTGCCAGTGGATGATTGTATTCAGAAGCTAGGCATTTCTTTTGCTTCTGTGTGTAACTATTGTGTTAAAAAAAGGGTGGAGACTTTGGATCATGTCCTATGTTCGGGAGGGGTTGCTTAGATTGTTTGGAGGAGGGCTACGCTAGCGTTGGGCGTCAGATGCATGAACGTAAGTCTTTAGTGGCTGAGAGTTTGGTGTTGGCTTTGTTGTGCCAGGAGTTCTTCACAATGTGGGCAGCTTATCGGTTTGCTGCATTTCTTGATCAATGGAGATTGTGGTTACGCCGATGTAGAGCACATATGGAGGGGAAGGGTGAGTCTGTAGATCTGATATGGTTGTCGATTCGATTTTGGCCAAGGCAAACTAGGATTCAATTGCCAAAGTTCAGAGATTAAATCGTGCAGATGAAGAGTTATTGGCTGCTTTGGATCTACCTGTTATTAACCCAGTGGTAAGAAGTCTACGTCTAATTTTCTGGAAGAGAACAAAGGAGGGCTAGGCAAAACTGAATGTTGATGGCTCTTGCCGAGGTAATCCTGGCAACTGTGGTGGTGGGGTCTCTTTTAAGTTTCGCTTTGGTACTAATAATGACTCGGAGCTTAGGGCCCATACTTGTGGGTTGAAATTGTGTAAGGAGATGGGAATTACTCAGATTGAGATTGAGAGTGATTTGGCTTTGGTTGTACAATGGCTTCTTAATAAGTACTACTCGGTTTGGTATTTATGGGAGTTTTGGGAGGAATTGCTTATGGTTCTTCATGGTCTTAATTACACGATATCACACCAATTTAGAGAAAGTAATAAGATTGCAGATTTTCTATCAAGGCAGGTTGAGGAGGGGACAAATTGTGCATATGTGGGTTCTTATGATTTGCCCCTGCGTATGCGAGGTCTGCTTCGGTTGGATTTTCTTGGTTTGCCTAGCATTAGACTTTAATGTCTAATTTGTTTGATATTTTTTTTTTTTATGTTAGTCGGGGTTTATTTTTTTTGAGTTTTCCTCCACTATAAGTGAGGGTTTTTAATAATATTTTGGAGGTGCCGTCCTCCTTTTTTTTAAAAAAAAAGAAAAAAAAAAAGAGAGAAGAACAGGAAGAAGAAGATGATGAGGCAGAGAAGGATTTAAAAGAATCTAAGAAGGCTAATGTGGATACACATTCTGCAGAGGGAAGAGTAGGCTATTATACATAGATACGGGGTGATTTTTTTATTACTGAAGGAATGAATCAATTTGGATTGCGTAATGTTATTAAAAGTAGGCTAGCTTACTTTGGAGTCAAGTTTAAAAGAGTTAGCATGTGTAGGCTTGGCTTATATATCTAAAAATTCAGCTCTAGCCCAACTCTTATAAAAGTGGAGCTCTAAAACATAGTAGGACTGGAATCTAGAAATATCGATAAATTAGAAGTCTCCTATCTGGTAGAGACTAGGCGATTCCAGAGGTGGTGTTTTGAGTTCTTCAGAAAGGCAGTGAGGCAGTGCACGTGTGATGGAAGATCTTGAAGTTATATAGAAGCAATTACGTCTCTTGGAGGAGGAGGACGTGGTTCTAGAAATTCCTTCTAGAGAGGAGGAAGACGTTAAGAGAAAATGTGAACTTAGTCTTATCGGGAAAGTCTGTAGTGAACAAGGTGTGGGAAAGGATCTTATATCGAACTCTATGGAAAAAATTTGGAGGATTAGTAAGAGGGCTGTCTTTCAAAAGGTTGATAAGAACGTCTTTGTGGTGATGTATGCAACACATGTTGATAAGCAACGGATTTTAGATGGACGTCCATGGCTTTTTGACAATGCGTTATTTCCTCTACGTCCATATGATGGTATGTTACTACCTGGTTAGATCAAGTTTGAAAGCGAGATTTTCTGAGTGCAGTTCCATGACCTTCCTCTTGGACATATGACAAGGGAGAATGGTGAGCAGATTGGTGCCTTTGTTGGCAAGGTGTTAGAGGTTGATATGGCGGATGATGGAATAGGGTGGGGGAGATTCTTACTAGTTAAAATTGAAATCCCTCTGTATAAGCCTGTTGCTTGTGGAAGGTTTATTCACCATCTCGGCAGTAAATTGTGGGTTTCATTCCAATATGAAAAATTACCAAAGATTTGTTTTCAGTGTGGGTGGATTGTCCATGATCATGCTCGATGTCCGTCTGATGTTTATGAGTTTAATAAGGATGATAATGATGCCATGCAGTTCGATGCAAGTCTTCATGCAAAGGGAGGATTCCAACGTAGATTATCACCATTATCTTCTGCTACTAGTTTTGCTGGAAAGGAAGGTAACCGTTAGAAGAAGGATTTTGTGATGGAAGGCTTTGTTGGTAGCTCTGAACATGGTGGTCCACGTAAGGGTGTGGAGGCGGTGCAACTTTTGTAGGCTGACGTGGAAGGCGGTTATGGCAATTCTAAGAAACAAGAAGAGTTCCTAGGGGATAAGGGTGGTTCAGTTCAGGGTCTTGAAAGCGAGGATAAGGTGAATCAATTATCCAGGGGAAGTGGCAACAGTTCTAAGCAAAATTTCATGGTTGCTGTTAGGAGCATTTAAAAGAAGATCATTTAAATTGTACAGTTACTAGAAGAGATAATATAAAGGTGATGGGCCGGGATGGGCTTTTGGGCCTAGTACAGACGGTGTCCAATGATTTGGTAATGGTTTCTAGCAGTTTCGATCAACTGGGGGGACGACCTAGTTGTCCTGCTCCTCAATTCTCTGAGGACTTAACAGCTTCACCACCACCAACTTCTTCTAGTATGTTGCAAGGGAAGGTGTCTGCTTGAGGAAAGGCTCAATCTACTCAGAAAGGGGGAGGTAAATGGAAGAGAAGAGCTCGAGGTCAAGGTAAGACTACTCTACACCTTGATGCTTAGTATAGTAGGAAAAGACTAATTGATGAGGATGATGCTACATTCTCAGACTTAGTGATTTCAAAGAAAGGTAAATCTGATGATGTTTTACATAATGAATTGGTGGAGGCTAGGTGCCAGCCCCGCCAAGCATTATGAAAATACTAAGTTGGAACTGTCGGGGGCTTGGGAACCCCCGAACAATTCAATGTCTTCGCTCCCTAGTGAAGACCAAAGTGCCCGAGGTGGTGTTCATAATGGAAACAAAATTGTCTGCTAGTCTAGCTAAGTTTGTTGCAACAAAAGCTAAGTACAAGAATTGTATTGGTGTTGATGCATGGGGTAGAAGTGGGGGTCTTATGATCATGTGGAAATAGGACCTTAATATTGAGTTAGTAAATTACTCAGCTAGACATATAAATGTTATAGTCTCAGATGTTCTTGGTGATCATAGCTGGCTTCTTACATGCTTCTATGGTCATCTCAAAGTTAGTCAAAGGAGGGGAGCCTGGGACTTATAATATCCTTTAAACCCGATGGCTTAGGTTGGTGTGTCATTGGGGATTTTAATGATATTTTATCAAATGATGAGAAAATGGGTGGTTGTTTGGGAAGTGAGAATCAGATGGACTTACTCAGACATGTTTTAGAGCAAGGAAATCTATATGATTTGGGTTGGAAGGGCGAGAAGCTTACCTGGAGCAATAGGCATGAGGATGCCACCTATACCAAAGAAAGATTAGATAGAGTTTTGGCTAATCAATCTTGGTTAGATGGTAACAGAAACTTTAAAGTTGAAACACTGCTATTTGCTCTGACCATCGACCTTTAATGTTAGACTATGGCCCGTCTGGGCTTGTACAAAGAAGAGGTCATGATAGTTTCCAATATGAGCTCAATTGAGGGAGAGAAGAGGGTTGCACTTCACTGGTAGCAGCAAAATGGAAAAAAGGGACTACGGAGAAGACCTTGCTTGAATCTGTGCAGGCAAAACTTGAAGCTTGTAAAAAGGGCCTTAAGAAGTGGAGCAAGAACAAGGACAAAGAGAGAACAAAGGCTATCAAAGACAAATCTACACTGTTAGCACAACTGCAAGAAAATGAGACACTGAGTTCTATAGTTGCTCAGAAACAACTTCAGAAGGATATTGATTTTCTATTGGATCAAGAGGACATTAAATGGAAGCAAAGAGCTAAGAGACATTGGCTTGAAAAGGGTGACATGAGTACCAAATTTTACCATGCTTGTGCCAACCAAAGAATGAAGAGAAATTGTATTAAAAAGATTATGAATATTGATGGTGTGGTGCTAACAGATTTTGAAGAAATCATGCAGGGCTTCTGGCAACACTCACATGTATTTCTCTCTACTTATCCTTCTAGAGATTGCATAAATCAGTGTTTAGATGGGGTGAATTCTAGAATCTCTGAAGCTATGAGGCGTGACTTGGAAAAGGAGTTCACTAGTGAGGAAGTGTTATTTGCTTTAAAACAAATGTCTCCCTTTAAAGCTCCTGGGCCAGGAGGCTTTAGTGCTGGTTTTTCTTAGATCATTGGGAGATAGTAGGTGTGGAGGTTACTCAAGCTGTCTTGGATTTCTTGAGGAATGGTGTTATGCCTGCAAGTTTAAATCACACTCTTATTGCTTTGGTTCCTAAGGTAAACTCTCCTTCTTTTATGAATGAGTTTAGACCTATCAATGTGTTGTATAAGTTAATATCCAAATTTTTGGCAAACAGAATGAAAAAGGTGTTGGCTTTGGTAATTTCTTGGAACCAAAGTGCATTTATTCTAGGTAGGTTCATTACAGACAATGTTATGGTGGCTTGTGAACTCTTACACACTATGCAGGCAAGACAAAAAAGTAAGGTGGGTAGCATGGCCATTAAACTGGATATGTCCAAAGCATACGACAGGGTTGAATGGGATTTTCTAAAGGCCGTTATGTTGAAGCTGGGCTTTGGTGAGAAATGGTCTAATCTGATTATGCTCTATGCAAAACTGTGTCATATTCTGTTAAAGTGAATGGTATTCAAGGCAAAACTATTTTTCCTTCAAGAGGCCTAAGACAAGGTGATCCCTTATCCCCTTAGTTATTTCTTCTTTGTGCTAAGGGAGTTCCCTATTTCAACAAGTTGAAAGGAATGACTCATTAAAGGTGTTGCTGCCTCAAGGGGTGGGATGTCCATTAACCACCTTTTATTTGCAGACGATTATGTCATCTTTTGTAGAGCAAAACAAGAAGAATGGTGTTCAATGGAGTAGATCTTATGTCTGTATGAATGTGCTTTTGGTCAGACAATGAATAAGTAAAAAACCTCTATTATTTTCAGCCCCAACACAAATCCGGAAGAAAGATAGTTGATTTCTGAATCCACCAGTGGAGTTCTGTGTGGGAACTATAATAGGTACTTAGGTTGAGATCAAAGTACTATACCTTTAGACACCTAAAGGAGAAAGTTTGGAGGAGAATAAACAGCTGGAAATCTGAGATGCTATCTTATGCAGGAAAGGAAATACTAAGCAAGAGTGTTTTGCAAGCTATCCCTACATACACTATGAGTGTCTTCAGATTGCCATCTGTTTTGATAAAGGAAATCGAAGCCATATTTTCTCGATTCTGGTGGAGCCATAAGAGAGGTGTAAACAACATTCATTGGAGGAGTTGGGAAAGATTAAGGGAGGTTAAGAACAAAGGTGGCCTTGGTTTCAGGATTTTAAATAGTTTTAATAGAGCACTATTGCTAAACAAGTGAGATTACTTTAATATCCTAATTCTTTGGTGACACAGATTTTTAAAAGTAAATATTTCAAAAATTGTGGCAACTTGGAGTCTAAACTAGGATCCTCTCCTTCTCATATATGGAGGAGCATATGGTCATCTATCAACTTGGAGAAGGCAGGTGCAGCTTGAAGAGTAGGAAATGGGCACAACAAAAAAGTTTGGCATGATAGATGGCTCCCACAATCTATCTCTTATAAAGTTCAGACCCTTATAAATCACCTGAGTGCAGATTCTATAGTTGCTGAGTTAATTGATGGTGCTACTTGCAGATGGAAGACTAATTTAGTTGAAGCAGTTTTCAACTCAAAGGAGGCTAAGCTCATCTGCAGTATTCCTCTCAGCATGAGGGATATCAGTGATAGGCTAATTTGGGGTTAGGACTACAAATGGGGTTTTCTCAGTTAAAAGTGTATTTCTTGGATTGTGTATTGTCAAAGCAATCTAAAGGAGAGGCATCGAATGGAAAGGTTACTGAGGTGGTTTGGAGGAAGTTATGGCAGTTGCAAGTTCTAGGGAAGATTAAACAATTTCTTTGGAAGGCACTAAATGAAATATTACTACAAAGCATATGCTAAGGAAAAAATTGATAGTTGAGGATGAATTGTGTCCAATTTGTAAGAGGGATAAGGAGTCCATAATTCATGTTCTCTGGAACTGCCCTGCATCTATGGATGGTTGGGGGGGATAAGGATAGTCCTATAAGGAAATGGAATTCTAACTATCATGACTAAACTGCTATGGGGTGATTTATTCAGTAAATTGGATGATGTGCTTTTAGATCAAGTTGCTGCTATATTTCACAAATTGTGGATTAGAAGGAACTGCTTTGTTTTTAATAACAAGTTTAATGGCCCATCTACTCTACTTAGATCTGCATTAAATGATATTGAGGTATTTCATGATATACATCAATGCTCAATGTCTAATGCTGGCAGTATTCCTTGACAGGTAATTGATATGAGGTGGAATCCACCAACTAACCCCTTTTGCAAAATAATTTTTTATGCTACTTATGATTCTGAAAATAGGTTAATGGACATTGGCATTGGGGTAAGGAATAGCAGGGGGAGGTTGAGATTGTGGTGTCTGCTCCAAGGTTGCATGTCTGTTCTACATTCTTAGCGGAGTGCTATGCTCTCATAAGAGGTATTCAACTATGCCAGGAGATGAATCTGCATCAGGTGCATTTCAAGGGTGATGCAAAACTAGTTGATGGGGTTAATGGGAGCAATGATGATTTCTCTTAAAAGGGTCAACTGATTGATGACATACAACATCTAATTTCCGCTCATGCTGGTTGGAAACTATGCTTTGTAAGAAGAGGTGGCAACCAAGCTGCTCATATTGCTGCAAAACTAGGCATGTGTTTAGAAAATGAGTCTGTGTGGATTGGGATGGTCTCCAGAAAGTTATGTATGTGATTTAGCTTGATAAGTCATGTATTAGTTGATTGCATTAATGAAATTCTTAGATCCTTTAAAAAAAATAAAAAACTATAAGTGGAGCTCTGAAATTTAGGTCGAGTTCCGCTAAAAACTTGAATTACAATCGAGCCAGGTACTTGATTCGGTTAGAAGTTCTTTATAAATTCTTATTTTCTCAATTTAAAAATAATATATAAATTAAATAAACAAATAATTGAGATAAACCATGTATTACGTTATTCGCCTCAAATTTAGTGGCTACTCATCTAGACCTTTTTCATTGTTTGAAAAGTCAGTCCGTTTATTTCTTTCAGAATTTCCTGTACACTGCCTATCTACGTGGACTTATCCTTTCCAGTAAATTTTTTTTTTTTTCTAATTTATCTAATTAATAAGTACTTTCCCCAGCTTATTTATTCAGAAAAGATATGGATCACTATTGACGAGCAATGAGCTTCTGGAATTCGATGCACTTCAAAACGATTTGAGATTAATTGGCAATTAAAGCAGCCCACACTACAACAAAAATGAGATTTTCGAATGATTTGTCTTTTTGAAAAAAAAAAATTGTCCCAAAAAATGAATTATGGAGACGAAGTCATTAGTCATTAATCAAATTTCATCTCTAAAAATTGACAGAAATCATTAATCATTAAAACAGTAAATTTTTCGTTTGAACGGTATATATAGGGACAAAAAATTTTATTCCTAATAAAATATCCGCCTAAACATTATTAAACTATTCGAACTAAATGAAATAAACTCCTGAATGGATATTCCTAATAAACGGTTCGAACATCCAGTTAATCATTGTTCGAATGCAATATAGAGGGCTCGAATGAAAATGAATTGTAGAATTCTTTGGCGGGAATAGAAATATGTTCGAAGGCTTGTACATTACGTTCGAATAATGACAAAATTTATTTTATTTTTTATGGTAGAACAATACCTTACTTAATTATAGAGAAATACTTAATTTATATAAAAAATTAGCAGCTAAATAATATATATATATATAGTGGAAATCAATCATTAATTTAATAAAGAAAAAGAAGATGCATAATTAAATTAATTTTACAAAACACAAAATATTATCCATATAAAAACCAAAAAGATGCAAATAAAATATACACACTAGTACATGCCCAAATCTTTTACTAACTCCTCGACTCCAGCTAGGTGTGCCTCTAATTGTATTAGTCAAGTACTAATTGTCATCTGAGTCACGGAGATGCTAGCAATCTCTGTACGTAAGTCTGAGAATGCATTTTGGATCTTCGTATCCACCACATCAATCACCTTTGATGTTTGTGCGAGGATCTCTGCACACACTATATCTACAATCTCCTCACGAATAGTAGTGCTTGATGCCTCTATCTCACCGCCTGATACGCCATAATCTCTCGGTTATGCATCTCTCTAAGTCTCGACTAGCTCTGTAATGGGAGCACGAAGATAAAATCTCGAGTGTCCTGTACTGCGTGACAAGGTTGAGGCATTGATCGGGCCAATCGAATCCCGAATACGCTCAAGAATACCTTACAGGACCCCCGCAGCTATCAAAAATAGCGTGATCAGATCTCAAATGGCAATATATATGTTGTAATGTAGTGGGCCTCTGATCAAATCCTAGCGAATATATAACTCACTAAGTCGCTAGGCACCCCATGAGCAGTGGGTATCATAAACCTCGTCGGATCCATGTTAACCTCAGTCTTATACTGTCAAGGTTCAATGTTGTTGGCGATGATTAAATTCATAATCTTGAAGAAACCAGATAAATTGGTCTGTTTGAAGCTCTTTGTGCCATCATATGGAAGGGTATCTGGACCAACAACTAACTATCGAATATCATGATCAGCGAGGCGATCAAGTTCATCTACATCAGAGCCCTCAGCCTCAGCCGTCTCCCCATCACCCCATCTCTAAACTCCTTTGGCACCACATTCGGATATGTAGTGGGCAATCGAGAGATACTAATAAAATTGGCAAGTGTGTTTGCTGAAAATGTAATTGAGGCTCCCCAAACCGATATCTTGTAGGCCTCGTCATCTTGGCTGGCACCACCGGGCTCTCTGTAAAACTCAGAGATGATGTCAATATAAGAAATAATGTCCCACCTTCGTCCTTCTAGTCAAGGATTAGTGTCCAACCACGCTCAACGAAGACGGCTACCAAGGAAAGACCCTCCCACATAAAATCCTGAAAGTCGGAGATCTTCACTTGACGCTCCAATAAAATAGTTCTCTCTCGAACTGCTTCGCTAGAGGGTTCCCGGATCTACCATGCTTCCTTCCCTTATCAGTCATTATCAACCTAAAAATTGAAAAATAAAACCAAGACAATTGATTATAAAATATGATACATGAACCTTTATAAAATTATATGCTAATTAAAACAATGAAAAATTATTTTGTGTTATACCGTTCAATTGAATCATTTCACATTCGAACGGAATAATAGTTTTCGAACTGTTACATAACCGTTCAAATATTATAGAATGATGCATATCGTCCGAACGTACAACATATGTGTTCGAACTCAATGTTTAACAACGGTTCAAATGGTTTCTCAACCGTTTGAGGCATCACTTTCTAAAGTTCGAATGCATAAACCATCGTTCGAACGACTTTTGAATCGAACTCAACAATGGCTAAGTCAACTCAGTGGCCATTAAAGCAAAAGGAATCCACCTGTGGCTGAGTCAACTCAGTGGCCATTAAAACAAAAGAAATCGTTGGATTCCTTTCATTCCTCCATAAATAACAAACATACAAGGCCAGGAAGAGCATAGAGGCATCATAGCCTTGTGTTTTTTGGCCACCTACGGTGTCCATTAACGGAAAACACGAAAAAACATTGATTTTCTTATTTTCAACTCATAAAAAGCATGTAAATGGTGTACCTCTTGACTAGAAGTGGCTTTGACAGCGGCGGTCAAAAGGCCTTGAGGATCATTTGAACCGAGAGATAATTTTGGGTTTTTAAGTTTCAGAATAACGTACGGTAAAATACAATCGATTCCTTGTATGTGTTATACCGTTCGAACCATATCTTCTACATTCGAATGGTAATGTTCGAACGATGAGATGATACGTTCAAACGATGTTATATATGTTGTACGATTCGAATGCTATTATTTACCATTTCGAACGATATATATTTTAACATTATTAAATTAATTAAGATTTTAAAATTAGTACAATATATAGTATGATAGTAGTATATGATATAATCACTATATAAAGTGATATCATCACTATATATATAGTATCATATATATATATTCAATAAAATCGGGGTATCATATATATATATATATATATTCATATAGTTATGGCAGAGGAATACCATGGTAATAAGCAAGATACTGGGGATTTACAAATATTCAATAAAACCATCCCAGACATCAAAACTATTTAAATAAAAAAACCTATACAGTAAACTAACCAAATAAACCAATAAACCAATCTAAACATGCCTATTTTTTTAAAGCAAAACTAGCAAAGCTAAAGACCAACAAAACAAACAAAGGACCAAGAAAATTAAGTTCTAAGACTAGGAAGACCAATCTTGTCAAGCCGAGCAATACCTCGCAACTGCCTAGGTAGAAGTCACCCTTTCTCATTTTGCATGTCAAGCTAGCTTCTCCTTGCCGAGCCAAAAAATCTGCAAGTTGATTTGCTTCCCCATAAATGTGTCTGATACAGAAGTGGACCCCCTAGAGCTCCTTAACTACTGCCTCCCAAAACTCCCAAAGGTACCAAACCGTACAATTACCAAAAATAATCCAGTTAACTACTATTTTAGAGTCACATTCAATTTCCATGTTAAAGAAACCCAACTCTTTACATAAAATCACTCCCTCAAGGAGGGCACGAAGTTCAGCCTCATCATTCGTACCCTGTTCAAAGCAAGCAGAGAAAGCACCTTTTACATTACCATAAGCATCCCGGATTACACCTCCTCCCCCACAAGAGCTCGGGTTACCCCTACAACTCCCATCAACTTTCAGCTTCACACCTCCAAAGTTTGGTTTGCTCCATGTAACTAAGCATGGTTTGCCTCTATTGAGCAGCACCATAGGAATTTCTAACATAGCAAGCACCTGTGAGTCAATGGATGAAACCGATCCAAATTTAGCTTGTTCTGCCACCATTTTCCTAAGCCAAAATTTAAGAGAATGCCACCCTTCCACTGATTCGGTTAAGCCTTCCATGTGCACCTTGCAACGGCATTGCCAGAGCCTCCAAGTTATAATAGTCAGCAATAAACCAATAAGAACACCCTTTTGAGAAGATTTCTTAACAAATGAAAACCAATTGAGCACACAACCCCACCATGTTCCCGCAAGCATAACTGGAAGATCCATCACCATAGCAACCCGGTCCCAAACCTGAGACGCAAACTCACCCGAACATAGAACATGTTCATGTGTCTCACATTGCCTAGTAGTGCAACAATCACATCTAGAAGCCAATTGTACTCCACATTGTTGCACTCTAGAGTCCACAAATAGACACTGAAATAACGCCCTCCGCATGCACAATGAAATTTTTTTGGCAAAAGCTTATGTCATATCCACTTCATTCCTGGAAAATTTCCTTATTTCATGTGTATCACCTCCCACGCACTCGTTGACGAGAACACCCCATCCGACGTTGGCTTCCATATGAGGACGTCCATCTCTTATTTCCTTGTAGGTAAGGTATATAAAATCTCTCCCATAACATCAATGCCAAGCAACTCCTCCAACTATTTGAAATTTCAACCAGCTGCTTTCCAGCAATCCTTTATTTGAAGTAGAGGATTAGAAATCACTGATGCGCACAAACAAAGTGGCCCAGAAGCAAGCCATCGATCAAACCAAAAGGACATTATTCCTTCTCTAACCCGCTAACTAATATTATCACAAACATCCGGAAGGATTCTCATCACCAATTTCTAGAACCTTGAGCCAACCTGCTTATTTCTTGCAAGCGAGAGGTGTCCTTGTTTCAAATACTTCGCTTTGAAAAGTGAGTCCAGAGATTATTCATAGACAACAGACACCAAGCGAATTTCATATGAAGAAAACATTGCACATCCATGAACTCCCTAAGACCTAGTCCCCATTCCAAAATCTACGAGCACATCTTGGACCAAGGATACCATTTCTTCTTTGCCTTACCATTAACATCACCCTAAAAGAAAGTTGATAAGGTGGAGTTTATTTTCTTCAAAGTAACCCTCGGCACATCAAGCATAGCTAATAAGTGTGTTGCCATACAAGAGAGCACATGCTTCAAAAGAACCAAACAACCCCCTTGAGATAGCAACTTAAATTTCTAACCCGACACCTTATTACGGATTTTTTGAACAAGAGGCTCAAGAAATCTGGCGTTGAGACGACTAGACACTAAAGGAACCCCAAGATAGGTTGCTGGGAATGACCCTTCGACAGAGCCCGAACATCGCAACAATGCACGCCTACGTGACAAATTAATATGCTTAGAAAAATAAAGAGCAGATTTTTCCTTGCTAATTTGCTACCCCGACCAATTTCCTTATAGCTCCAAGGTTCTCGACAATGTCCGAAAGGATCATACATCTCCATTAGCAAAAACCAACAGGTCATCTGCATAGAGTAAATGTGAAATCAAAGGTGCTCCAATCGGATGGTAAAACTTACCAATACTCCCTTCCACAAATTTCTGAGATAAAAGTAGAGAGAGAACTTCTTCCATAATAATAAAAAGATAAGGCAAGAGTGGGTCGCCTTGCTGCAAGCCTCAAGAAGGTTTGAAAAAACCTTTATAGGTTCCATTCAGCAAAATAGAAAACCAAGGGGATTGAATGCACTCCGCAATCAGCCTGCAAAAACTAGCATTAAAACCAAAACCATTAAAAACCTCCAACAGGAATGGCCAATGGACTCTGTCATACCACTTTGCCATGTCAATTTTTATCATGATATTGCCTCCTTGATTTTCATATGAAGAGAATGAATCATCTCATGAGCAAGCATAATATTTTCAAAAATACTACGCCCAGGAATGAATGCTCTTATTCATGTGAAATCAACTTTGACAACAATTTTGTATCCTTTGAAGCAAAATCTTTGAAATAATTTTATAAGCCACCGAACAAAGGCTTATGGTTCTAAACTTGTCAAACCTTTTTGGATACGACACTTTTGAAATCAAAACAATGTAAGAAGATGAATAAAACCTTGGCAAAGCAGCACCATTAAAAAAATTCTCGCTGCTTCCACCACGTCATCCTTCACTATCTCCCAACAAGACATATAAAAATTGGAACCAAATCCATCTGCGCCAAGAGAACTATGTTTTGGAATAGAGAAAACTGCCGCTCGAACCTCTTCAACCGAGGAAACCTCACAAAGCATTAAATTATCTTGGGTGGAAATCATAGGATGAACAATTTCAAAAATTTCATCCAGTTGCACATTCGACCTCATGACTAAGAAATTTTGAAAATGAGTCATGGCCCCTTGGTGAATTTCCTCCATCATTGATCAAACAGTCCCATCCGAGAGATGTATGCACGACAAAGTAGATGACTTCCGTCTTTGATTAACAGAGGCATGAAAGAACCTAGAGTTTTGATCCCCTTCTTGTAGCCATTTCCTCTTAGGCTTTAGAGCCTAGGGATGTAACCGGTTTGGTCCGGTCCGGTTTTGGACAAAATCTAGGACCGAACTGGTATGTACCGGTTTTGTATTTTCTAAAACCAATTATGCACCGGTTACCCTTTTAAACCGATACTTCCGGTTTTATCGATTTTCGGTCCAGTCTGGTCCGATTTTCCAGTTTTTTAAAATGTAAGTTTCACAATTTGTCATTAAAAATTTGTTTATAAAAAAAAAAAAAAAAAAAAAAAAAAAAAAAAAACTGATTTAAAAAAATCTATTTTAGACTTTTATTAATATATTAGACTATATAGTAGTATTAATATTAGACTATTGGTATAGTTATAAGTTATATATTAGTAGTAGTTACAAACTATATATTTAATATTAGTATTAGTTATAAACTTTTAGTGATTTAGTATTAACATTTTATGTAATAATTTATAAATTATAATAAGAAATTATTTCATATATGAATATATATAATTATATATAAAAATTTCACATAAAAATTTATAATTATACATAATATATAAAACTTATATATATTAATATTTATATAATATTTTGTATAAAACTTTTATATACAATAATACAAATATTATTTTTTATATATATTTTTTATCAACAGGTCCGGTTCGGTCCGGTCCGATTTGAAAAATCCTAAAACTGGAACCGGACCAGAAATGGCCAGTTTTCACATTCTAAGAACCGGTCCCGGACCGGACCGGTTCAAAACCGGTAAAACCGGTCTGTTCCAGACTGGTTTTCCGGTTTTTCGGTTTGAATTTACACCCCTATTAGAGCCCATCGAGTTTCTTCCCTGGCCTCCCAGTCAGCAAGCTCCATCTTAGTCATCAAAAACTCCGTTTCCACTTCCAAATCATGTCTCTCATGTAGCTAGAAATCAAGAAGCTCCAACTTCTCCTCCAACTTCAATTTCTTGAGCTTTGCTGCTAGCTTCAACAAACCACTATTAAATCCCGGTTTAAGCCATACCTCCTATACAAACTTCAAAAAAGATTCATGCAAACACCACATATTTTGAAATTGAAAAGGAAATGGAACATACGAAGATCTACGCAAACACAAATGCACTACCATAAGACAATGATCAAATGACTTTCTCGTAAGATACTCCATAAAAGTGTCCCAAATAAGTTAGAAAACGCAATATTCACCACTGCTCTATCCAGGCGTGCCCAACTTCGGGTCTGTCCCTCATATCCATTACACCAAGACATGCTTCTTCCCTGAAATCTCATCTCTACAAGGCCACAATTATCCAAGCAAACATAAAATCAACATTGCCTACAACGGCCACGGATTTCCCCCAATACGCTCAGAATCCGATCGTATTGCGTTAAAATCCCCTACCACTAACCATGGGGACTCGTCAATATGAATATTTTCGAGTTCACCTGACAAGCCTCGACGCTCTAAATGAGTGCATTTTGCATCAACAAAGGTCACCAAAATTCGATGAGAGCCTAAACTCAGCCAATCCGTAAGAGCTTGATTAGTCATATGCACCACATCAAAATTCTAAACATCCTTCCAAAAACTCCAGACTTTACCTCCTAAAGATTCATTATAGCAAAACTTTGAGAGACCCAAATAAAAAGCCAAACTAGGCATTTTTTCAGCAGCTTGAAATGGTTCCAGGATGCCCACAATTGCCACACGATATTTTCAAATTAGACTCTTAAGTCGTTTCCAAGAACGCCCCAAGCTACGAAGATTCCAGATCAGACTCGTAAGGTTTTTCTTTCATCAATCATAATTTAAGTTTAGAGATGCGAGTTGCAACCCGCTGCAACTACCGAACACCTTGAGATCACTGATCTTTACGTTTGGATTTAGAACCATGATGATCTGGATCAGACTCATGGGCTTTTTCTTTTATCACTGCCACCACGCGATTATCCTCCTCCCTATCCGATGTATACTCTTGAAAACCTCCAAGTGCCAGCCCACTTTTAGAAATCCCACAACGACTCTCCATCCCCAGAACTGCAGACACAACATGACACTGTCCACCATCAACCGCCCCATCCGCAGAAAATCCTTGAGGGAGCAAATCTAACTCAAGAATTGTGGGGTCCAAAATTCTTGGAATGTGAAAGGAGTGCCTAGCACGTCGAAACCAGAATTAACTTGCTCCTGCCAGGTGCATAAAAGACCCATATGCATACCTAATTGAACCGTCGCCAAACACGATATTTGTCTAGCAAAATCACCCATACAAAAAGTATGGTTAAGATCCTCAAGATAACCCACAGAGTAACAATTACATTTAGAGACCATAGGAATGCCAACCATTTTAATCTTCTCATCCACACTCCAACAGTTATTGATAGCTTTCCACATCATAATAGAGATTTTCTTAGGGAGGTTAGCATGCCAAATCCATTGAGCCAAGGTAAAGAAGGTGCCCGAACCCTAATACAGTCCCAAGCACTTTTAGTATTAAAATTACCATCATTTTCACTCTTCCAAATAAGAACATCCTGCCCTTCTTTGAGCCTAGCCAAGAAATGAACCAAATTATTAGCTTTTTGGAAACCCACAAGCCTTTCCAAGAGAGGAATGTCCCACCCATTCTCAATACGACACTCGTTTATCTTCAACAAAGGCTTCTCAGTCACTAGGTACTAGTCATGAAGAGGACCACCCTCATCCTAGTTATCATACCAGAAAGAGATGTTTCCATCTCTCACTAACCACTTAGAATTGTTTAAGACGTCTGACATACTATTAACAATAGCCTTCCAAAACTGAGTATCCTTAGACAGATCCACAAGGGGGTAAGTGATTACCTCTAACATACTTGCCTCTAAAGAAATTTGCCCACAACGAATGCCCCAAAATCAATCTCCAAACAAGCTTCATATTAAGAGCCCATTGGATATCCCAAAATCCCAAATACCCACCCCACCTTCTTCAATGGGTTTACAAATATTTTTTCAAGCCACCAATTTCCTCTTACCTTTACCCTCTGAATCATCCCAAAAGAAAGTGCTCAAAAGTCTATTCAACGTCGTGAGAAGCACTTTAGGGACATGTAAACCAGCAAGAAGATGAGTGGTCATGCTTGACAAAACATGCCTCAAAAGAATAGTTATACCACTTACAAAAAACAATTTCATCTTCCAGCCTGCAATTTTCTTTTTAACTTTCTCAAGTAACTCCCCTAAATAAGAGGCTTTCAATCTACCAGTCACAATAGGAACACCCAAATTACTTGAAAGGAAAAGACCCTTCATAAAAGCCAGTAATGTGAAGGAGCGAACTCTTTCTAGAAGTTGAAATAAGTTTGGAAAACTAAATAGCTTTTTTATCTTTACTAATGACTTGACTCGACCAGTCCTCATAAATCTTCAAAGCCTGATTAAAACCTCGCATAGATCTTTTACCACGATTAGCAAAGATAACAATATCACTAGCATATATGAGATGGGTAACAAGTGGAGTACCTCTAGCTTGAGAGCCCTGACTAATTTTGCCTTGATCAAAGTAATGATTGAGCAGATGAGAAAGCACATCTTGCATAATGATAAACAAGTAAGGTGAAAGAGGATCACCTTGCCACATATAAGGTTCAACTTTGAAGAACCTCATAGGAGTGTCATTCATCGTAATGGAATACCAAGGCAAGGAAATATACGCCTTAATCAAATCACAGACTTGAGGAAAAAACACAAAAGCATTCAAGACATGAAGTAAGAAACACCAATCTAACCTGTCATACGCCTTGGACATATCAAGTTTAATCAACACATTAACCCCATTGGATTTTTTGTGGAGAGAATGGACATCTCCTAAGTTAAACTAATATTTTCAAAAATATTACGACCAAGGATAAACGCCCCTTGCTCCTGAGAGATAATTTTTTAAAGTAAATTCATCAAGCAGGCCACAATAATCTTGGAGCAAATTTTATAAATAACCGAGCAAAAACTAATAGGCTTAAATTTGTCAAAATCAGTAGGCTTTTCCACCTTAGGAATCAAAACAATGTAAGAAGTTGTATAGAACCTGGGGAAAGACTTTGTATGAAAAAAATCAGAAATGGCTTCCAATAAATCAACATTAAGAAAATCCCAACACACTCTAAAGAACCCAGAACCAAAATCATCAAGGCCTGGACTACTGTCAATGGGCATACTGAAGAAAGCATCTGTTAGTTCATTCCACCGAAGAATCTTTACTGAGAGAGAGGTTTTCCTCTTCAGTGATCACAAGAGGAACTAAGTCACTCAAATTTGGCAGATCTTGTCTATGACTTTGACCCAAGAATTCTTGAAAGTACTAAACAGAAGCTTGATTAATTTCAAGCGGAGAATGTAACATAATTCCATCAGCAAGACACATGCCACTGACCCTTATATGCTTCTTAGAATTCAGAATAGCATGAAAAAATCTAGAAATTTGGTCCCCATCTTTCGGCCAATTTTTCTTAGCCATATGCGAAAGTCTCATCTCCTTTCTATTCTTCCAGGTAGATTACTCCAATTTAGAAACCATGAGATCATAGTCGACCTCAGCATTAAAACAAAGTTGGAGACTATTTTTTAAACTCTCAATGCGGTGTTCAAGATCTTTGATAATAACATTAGTTCTACAAAACACATGTTGATTCTACTACCTTAAGGCCACCTTAACCCTTTCCAATTTAGAGGATAATTTATGAAGCCCAAAACCAATCCCCTCCTATTTCCAAACCTCCTCCACAAAGCTAAGAAAATCCGTATGATTAGTCCACATATACTGAAAGCAAAATGGACTAGCGCCATATTTAAAAGAGTCATCTCCCATTTGAATCACCATAGGAGAATGATCCGAAGTGATCCGAGCCATGACATGATAATAGACATTTAGAAAACCATTTAGAAAATTAGAGTCAATAAAGCATCTGTCAAACCTAGCCCAACTTTGAGCCAACCCACCTTGGCCATTGCACCAAGTCATCCTCGAGCCTTTAAAACACATATCCAACCAACCACAATTTTGTAAGCAGAGGTTAAACTCCTCCATCGTAGAAAACTGGCAACAATGCCCACCTTTTCTTTCTGAATTATCTTTAATAATATTAAAATCAATATATGGAACCCACAAAAAATTACAACTACCAATAGCCTACAAATCCTCCCAAAGAAATTTCCTCTCAGCCCGACTACACTTGGCATACACAACAGTAAGGATGAAGGCATGACCATGCTCCTCAATCTTCACAGTCACAAACTAACTAGAATCTACCAACCATTGCACTGAAACTGCTTAGGTCCACAATAATCAAATTTTATCTTCATGCACTTCAATAGAAAAATAAGAATCGCAATTAAACTTGCTCAAAAAACTAGGAATTCTATTCTCAAGTAAGAAAAGGTTCAACAAGAGCAATGATATTAGTTCTAGTATTAATAAGATTTTTCAAATGCAACTGGGCATACCAATTCCCCTTGTATTCCAAAAAATAATAGAACTAATAATAAATTAAGTTTGGAGGGGCGTATTACCGACCTGATAGAGCTTCACGTCTTTACCTTACCAACAAAATCTTTTGGGGCTTCTGAATCCGTGCAGTAATCATTTTGCATATAAACTCGCATTGTGTCCCTATCAACTTCATTGTCAAGCTGAGTTTCTTCCATAGTGTGCCTAGTCAATTCATTCTCTATTTGAAAAACAAAACCCTCAGCCAAAGATTGACCGATTGGTACCATGCCTACATACTCAAAACTTTGTTCAACCGGCACTAGCTGTATGGTTTCTTCCTACGTAACACACGATGCTACTTCCATATCACACCCTGTGACACAAGCTGATGAACCTCCACCACCACCATCTTTTCGGACGTCAAAGGTTCCATATTAAGCATGTTGAATGGAACCAATGTAACAGGTTGCACAGGGACATCCTTCAATGCCAGCATAGCATGTTGCATAGGGACATCAATACCTTCCTTCAAAGCCTCCAAGCCACCCATCTCCACCACCTTATCAGGTTCAATGGCCTCCTCCTCTCCCATAATGCCATCATCTACCTACAAAACACCTTGACCCTCAAGACCCAATACTGGCTGCTCACCATGCTCCACGATCAGAGTACCCCCTTCAACCTTAACTTCCACTACCGGCTTCACAGATTTTCTTCCCCAGACTTACCCTCCCTTGGATTGATTCTTCTTGGTATCTCTACCCATTCTGCAAGTCCTTTGATTATGTCCCTGTGATCTACAGGCCCAACAATAAGCAGTCCAAAACAATATCTTGTCTCGTAAATAATCTCGTCTTATACTCCTTGGCATTCCTGGTATACCGATCCAAAAATAAGAAATGGGCTCTTTTGATGCATTTATCTCAAAACAAATTCTTGCCCCATCCGTTCTTGTTGCACAAAAAGTTGTATTATCACATCGGATAAACCGTCCAATCAGTGCTGTAAGCATTTTCAATATCGACATATTATAAAAACTAGGAGGAAGACCGGGCAAAAAGACACATACTGGAACACATGGTGGTTCACTTTCTTCATCAAAGTCCGGCGTCCATGCAAATTGCCAGTAGGGAACACCATTAACATCGCATGACTCTTTGAAGAAAGCTTTGTGGAAGTCTGCTTCATTGGACATTCGAACAAACATATTTCTTGGCTTTTGCATCGATGACACCATAGGAGCACTAGCCAATCCCCACCGACTTTGGATGAAGCCACAAATGGCATCTAGAAAAGGCCTCTGCCGCAAGAATTTCAAGACTAACGAGAATTTAAAAGGCTGGGCAGTGCGATCCAACTCTTCCACAGAAAAAGGAAGCAAAACTCCCTATCGATCAGCTTTGACGAACGAAAAGCAACGTCCATCTCAAGAAGCGATTGCAGAACCATGGAGACCAGTTCAGAGAATGACCTCTGATGGCCTGCTAAGTTTGGCAAGGCATCAACGGCCGCCATGCAGAGGGTGCCAAACATAAATGTAGTGACGACGGCACCAAATCCTTAGAGGATTCAGTGCGTACTTGATGTCCTTACCTCTGTCGGCGTGACTACGGCAACGGGCGAGAGGCTAGGGCTTGTTTCTGGATGCCGAGCGGGGCCGCGTCTACTCCTGTTCATGATGTTGCTCTGCCATATTCCCTCCATTTTTTTTACTTTCCAACGAAAGCAAGGATTTGAATATCCCTTCCACGGATGGTATGCTTGCTTCTTGCGTCTTAATGCCAAACTGATGGTTGAATGACAAACCATCACTTTGGTTTCCCTGGTGTGCTGGAAAAGGAATTGAAAAAGGAACCAGACGAACAGCGGGAGACGGACTGGGATGCGGTTTCCCTAGTGTGCCGGTGCTGGTACGAGCTTGACATGCTAGCACAGAAGCACGTGATGATCGCTCTATGCTACATGATGAGCCCCAATCGATTGCGCCGAGGGTTTCGGCATCTCAACTGACTAAAGCTGATGGGGGAGTTGAGGGTCGCGATCTGTACACGGCCGCAAGCCCAACCGAGGGTTGCAATCTCTACAAGCAGCCGAGATCTTCGCACGACAGCTGAGGGTCTGCACGGCAGCCAAGGGCTGAGGGTCGAGGGTCATGATCTTTACACAGCAGCCGAGGGCAATCTGGGTTTTAGTTTTCGAGAGATCGCATGTCTGTGTTAGTGCAAGAGTTTTAGTCCGTCCAAACTCTTCTTTCGTTGAACTTCAATGCCGCATAACTTTACTTCCCCCTTGTATAATCCTTTTGTGGCTAAAACATATTTTTTTTTTTTTCTCTACCCAGCTAGTTGATGGATATATTATTTTTTTAAAAAAAATTAATAAAGCCCTTTCTTCTTCCAAAACTTTATAGATCTTGATGACTTGTACTTTTTTTTTAGGAATCCAAAATATATGTGATCCGTCAATAAGATTTCCTTTGAACTTGTGAACTTCTAATATTATTCACCCAAATTTTATATAAAGTAGTAACACATTTCACAATACATATTTTAAAATGAGGGTTAGTAAAATGATGTTACTTTTATAAGATATTTTATAAAAATATTTTTCATTTGAAAACATATTTGTATAATATATTCTAAAAATATTGTGTATTTATCATTTTTCAAATAGATAAGCTTTTGCTAATTTTTTATAAGTGGTGCTAGGACCAACAAAAGCTCTACCGAATTTTTGTACCAAGAAGTGCAAATTGTTTTTTTTTTTTTTTAAATAATTTTTAAATTCCTTTAAATATTAAAGAAAATCACAAATATATATAAAAACACTTTCTTAATAATTAAATTTAAAAAAAGTAATCGGTATTTTTTTCCCTAGCCACTCTGGCATTTCCCATTTTTTATTGGCGTGCATCGGAGGAAAAAATGTCGACAGGAGGACATGATCTACCGCCAAAGTACAGGTGAGGACAAATTAAAGGACAAAGGCAAAAGACAGAGAGAGACAAAAGAAAGAGACACAAAGAAAGCCGTTTGAAGACGGCCAGAAAGGCAGAAACCCGTCTCCTGAGCCGGCCAGCAATCATTCCATAAAAAGCCCTTCTCTCGTTGAATGACCAACACATCTCTCTCTCTCTCTCTCTCTCTCTCTGCTCCTTCGCGACTTTGTACGATGTAATTGAGAAAGGTTAACTAAATCCCATGGCCAAAAGCACTACTGCAGCTCCTCATTATATCTCTTAAGAAGCTTCGACGAAGGAGCCAGGAGGGTATAATAGTGAAGATATAGGTAAAATTATTTGGGCACATAGTGAAATGAGTTTCGTCATGGATGTGCGCTATCTGGTTCCACCATTTGTAAGCCTCAGTCTTGTGCTCTTCATATCCCAAGACAAACCTTGGGCTGATCAAGATGTCAGCAACATGGCAATTGGCCATCCGGCCATTTTATTGATGGTTGTTGCGGCAAGTCTCATATTGCTTTTCCTTTTCATTTCTCTCAAGCTTTCTCTCACTTTGGAATCAATCCACTTGCGGGTGGGAGATTTCTCAGTTCCATTGACTCTTTCCATGGTGGCCTCACTTATTCTCTCGCTATCACGCTTCTGGGTTGTCTTTCCCATACTTGTTATTGTGTCTCCTTGGTATCCAATGCTTTTGGATGTGTTTAAGCGTTTTATCTATTGGTTTTATCACTCTCTTCAAGAAACTCCTACCCTCATCATCCAATGCATCACCCAACATCAAGAAGAGTTCTTGTATATAGCACCTGATCCTGATCAAGACGACATTGAATTGGCTGAAATTTAAGGGAGCAACGATTAAGATAGAACCAAAACCAGTATATTAGTTCTTTGTGCGGTAAATTAATGGAGATCGATCCATCAGCTCAATATGTTGTATATATGGTACCGTGTTACGTGTAGTAATAATGGATGCATTGTATAGCTCAAGGCATGACTAAGATCTTTCTTTAGTTTATAATAATATATGGGGTGTTTGCGCTAGTGTTGCGTATACTGTAGCTTGTGGGATGATTTTTATTTTTTATTGTCCAAAGGAAATTTCGATTGCGTTTTGCTATTAAAACTAGGTCTATATTCGAGTCTGTTTCGGGAGAGACAGGGTTGTACAAGCTCACTTCAAATATCTCAAAACTCAACTTGAGCCTGACTCGCACACTTTAGGCTGTAGATCGGTTTGTCTGATCTAGGAGTGATGGGTCAAAATTTTTGATCCATAATTTTTTATATATATATATTTTCAGTCCATCATAAATATATATTTTTTAATTCAGTTGGTCGGGTCTAGTCCAGATTGAGAAACTCTTAGATCGGGACCAGATCGGGACTTATCGAAAAGTCTCAATTTTCTATTTCAAGGATCGAAACCGACTGATCTTGGTCTCTAGTTGGTCCGGTTTGGACTGATCAGCTTTCACTCGTACGCACTATAACAAATTTGTTTTTTTTTTCTCGTTAGTGATTTGCCGCATTTAATCAATATTTTTTAAAAAAAAAATTTTCCCGCCACCTTAAACCCTACCTACCTCTCTAAAAATAAGTGGCAACATATAGTATTATACTCGCAATGCAAACTTTTGTCTGAAATACTATTATTTGCACGAATTATCTGTTGTAGCTAAAAGTCTCCTTTTGTCGTAAAAATTATGCCAATCATGGTTACATACCGTTGCAAAAATTGGCCAACAATCTTTTTATAAAAAAGTACACTCCATTATGAAAACATATAAAAAAAAATATTATTTTTAAGTGCAGCTAGCCCATTTTTTTTTTATAAAAAATCTATACAAAATTTATATGTTTAATACTTGTATTTAGCATTAATCCTCTCACAATCACGTCAAATCCAGGGATTAATTTTACCCTTTAACCAGAATTTTTTTTATTGATGCTGCAGCGAGCCGCCGACCATTCCTGCTGACGTTTCACTAGTCGAAATTTTTTTATTTTTTGTTTTATTTTTTTAAAAATTATTTTAATTTTTTTAAACATTATTTTAATATCTTTAGTAATTATGAAAAAAATATACAATTTTTTAGTCATTAAATAAAAAATTCTTGAAAAATAAATAAAATGCATCAGCGATAATATTGAAGATGCAAACTCACCGGTTTATTTAACATTTTCCTATTCTTATAATTTTTTATAAAGTGGCTGATGTGACATTTATGTGTCTTGTCAATATTGATATCAACGCGACTGATATCAAGGCTCTATTTTTTTCGTTGTAAAGCAAAATATTTGTGGAATAATATCTTTTCAGTAATTTGTATTAAGAAAATAAATATTTTACATTTACACTGTCACTAATCTGTTGTTTATTGCAGATAATATTTTTAGTGATTAAAATTTTATTAATAATAGTATGAATGTATCATATTGAAGTTAATTTTTTCTGCATAGCAAATACAATTGGCATGACTACTTTTCACCTCTTGTAACGTCTAGAGTATATTTGGATGTTGAAATGAGTTGAGTTGAGTTGTGATGATAAAATATTGTTAGAATATTATTTTTTAATATTATTATTATTTTAAAATTTAAAAAAGTTGAATTGTTTATTATATTTTGTGTTGAGATTTGAAAAAATTATAATGATAAGTTGAGATAAATTGAGGTGAGTTTAGTAACCAAACGCACCTATAATGTCATATGTGCAATAACCCTAGCCTATAAACACATGAGCCCATTCCACAGAATTATAAACAATAAAACAAATAGAAAATTAAAAAAATAAAGAAGAAGATATTGATTTATGAAAATCAAGTTACTGATCAAATCGACAACACATTCAAATAACAAAATATGTACGTAAGATCTATAGATAAAATATCCATATATCAATAACAAGACACACCCATCAATTATGACATCCGACTATATATGAAAATAATTAAAACCCAGCAAATTCGTCATCTTATTATAAATTTATTAGTAAACTGCTGATTATGTTGACATGGCATGCCACATGTAAGAAAACTGAAAATAAAAATAAAAATGGTTCAAAACCTGAAATATTCGAAAGCGGAATGGGAGAAAGAGAAATGGGACTGCTGGAGTTTGTCAAATTTTCTCTCTTTATAAATTTTTTAATAACGATATGAGAGTTCAGTACTGTAACGTAACCAAGACCACGTGTTCCATGCGTATATGTCACAGGACTCATTATACTCTTTGCCACATTCGAATGAATAATTTGGAAAATGATAGTCTTTTCGTTGGTTTTTATCACTGTAATTTTTTATTTTATTTTTTATTTAGTGATTAAAAAAATATTTTTTAATAATGTTATGATTTTTTTATTTTTTAAAAAAATATTTAAAATTATTAAAAAATACATGTAAAATATATAACATAAAAAAAAAGACTAATTATACCTAACAGTAAACGTAGCACCGTCTAAATAATTTTAATCTTTATCTTATTCTCACATGTTATACATAATTTTTTATTTTTTTATTAACAAATATATAATATAAAAATAAAAAAAATAGAAGAATTCAATTATTTAATAATAAAATTTTATATAATATATAATATAAGATGATGCAGCAAAACACCTTTCAAATTTCCTATTGCTTTCTTTGCCACTTTCAAAAGTCCGGGCATCCCGAGTCCCTCGGACAAAATCTCGTCGGGGGTGGGACCAAGTATCACCAAACTAATCAAACTTCGTACTGCCTCGATTTGGAAACTTGGTTCCCAAAATACAGTCCAACGAGGAGATCGGAAAGGGACATGAAACTGATCTCTAGCCGTTCATTTCGGTAGTTCTATGAAAAGCAAGGGCATGACACGTGTAAGGCTGACTTTGATGCATTAAGGGGCTTAAAATTAATTATTTCCCCTGATCACGATATGTAAAGATAAAAGATTTGTGTTGATACAGAAATACTCTTAATTCATTTTATTTTATCTTATCATTATAATAAAATTTTTTCAAAAAGGTTTAACTCTACAGGATGTATTAAAGATTTGGTGGAACAGTTTCTTTCTACTACTGATCAAACCTTGATGGAGCTTTTTTCTACGACAGCTAGAAGTATTTGGTAGAGAAGGAATAAGATGGTTTTTGAGAATTCTTTTATGCATCCCACGCAGGTTGCAAGATAGGCAGCCATTCATTTGGCAGATTTTAAGGCTGTACAGTTTGGTTCAAAGTAAGAGATCCAGCAATCACAAGACCATCTTTCTGTATGGGTTCCTCCTACAATGAATTTCATCAAAATTAACTGAGATGCGGCACTGAGTGTTACTCATAACAGAATTGGGATTGGCTTGGTGGCTCGTGACCATGAGGGCTCCATTGTGGCTACCAAAAAACTGTCAAAATTTGGTGTATTGGCTCCCCTATTAGTTGAAGCTCCTGGTGGCCTTTATGCAACTGGAATGGCAAAGGAGATGGAACCGCAAGCTGTTTTTCTGGAAGGTGATTCTCAGAGTGTAATTCAAGGCCTTCAGAAGAATGCTGATTGTTGGGATAGTGTGGGGTTGGTCTTACATGATACTAGAGTAATGTTGTCTAGTTTTACGAAATGGCAGGTGGCTTTTGTTAGAAGAAGTGGCAACCAGGTTGCTCACTATCTAGCTAAGGATTCCCTTGAGCTAGCTGAGGATGTGATTGAACTAGTAAATTGTCCAGTTTTGTAATCTGTTTTCCTCTTTTGTTTCTTGATATCAATGAAGTTTGATATTTTCCTCTAAAAAAAATCTCATCATTACAATTTTTTCAAATTTTCATATAAAATATAATAAATAATTCAACTTTTTTAAATCCTAAAATAATAATAATATTAAAAAATAATATTCTAACAATATTTTATTCAACTCATTTAAAATCATCTCATTTCATCTCATCTCATCTTACTATTTAAACGAGTTCTTATACAGTCACCGCTCGTCCCTCCCACTCGATGTGGCATGCCACATGTCATGCCATGTGTAATTATACTAAAAAAAAGTAAAGGAACAAAAACGTAAATGGAGACTTTTCATTGCATTTTTCACATTTCTTTGCATTCCCAGCGACATTGGCCTCAACAAAATCGAAAATGGGGACTTTTCATTGTTTTTTTCTCAATTTCGTGTGAGTTCTCCAGCGACATCAACCTCCAGAGGCAACAATCTTCATGTGAGTTTCCAAGTTCGACATCAGCCTTTATGCGCAGCAGTCTTCCGGCACGCAGCTATAGTCCGCAGCTCCATTTCTGACGTCCACAGCTACCATGAGTTTGTGGCTCCCCAGTTATTATTTATGTGGGTATTTCCATTAACATTCCATCATTTCCTCTTACATTAGGATTTTGTGTATATGATTATCTTGTTGAATTTGACTGTATATTGGGTTCAATTTAATAATTTTCTGGTGATTTCTAGATCTTCTTTATTATGTTCTTTGTATTTGTTTTAAGCCCCGTCAATTTGGGTCACTCCGATTCCTTAGTACTGTGTGCAGATGCATGCAAAATAAAAAGTTGATTAAACTATAAGGAAAACAATTTGGAGTAGGTTGTATCAATTGTGTGGACCTTGGTTTTACAAAACCATGATTCATCATTTCACATTACTTAAGCATGTACTCTCTCTCTCTCTCTCTCTCTCTCTCTCTCTAGTTTTTTTGGGTAGGTAGGCATATGGTCTTCTCCATGCCATTAACTCATTTATGAGCACAAAGAGGTAGCAGTAAGGTGAAAGATTGCAGGCAAAAAAGTATAATGAATGAAAGCACCACATTAGATGATCAACAATCAACTACACATGATTTCAGCAAACATATCCCTCCTAAGTTGCAACATGTTAACTGATATGCTATGCTTGGAAAGTCTAGGTTGTTAGCTGTATAGTCAAATGTATATTCTCCTTTATTGTAGCACTCTTTTAATTCTTTCTATTTGCATAGTTTCCTTAGTCTTGCAATGATTCTATACATGTGAATAATAAGCACCCTCTCTACCCTTACCCTGTCTCACAAAATGTCTCAAATTATATTTCTCTCAAACTTAACTCCTCAAATTTTCTACTCAGGAAAATCCAGATGTTAAATATACTCAAGAGTTATGACCTTCAAGGCTTCATCATGAGTGAGATTCAAATTCCATCTCAATTCCTCTTTGATGAGTCATCTACATCTCATACTAATCCACTCTATTTAAAGTGGTGTAGGTCTAATAGATTGGTTAAAGGCTGACTTACAACCACACAGTATGAGGAAGTTTTGGGAATTGTTGTTGGTTTAAACACTACCTCAAAGGTTTGGAGTGCTCTTGTTCATGCTGTTGCACGAGTATCTTCAGACCGTAGTCTTGCACTTAAGCAAAGACTTTCATCCATCACCAAAGGATATGATTCCTTGAGTGAATACCTAGGAAAATTCAAGACTATTTGTGATGAGCTTGCTGCTATTGGCAAGCCAGTTTCTGAGCACAAAAAGTCATGGTAGCTTCTCAATGGCCTTGACAAGGAATTTGAGGTCTTCACAGCCACAATGCTTAGGCCACCTGTTCCTGCCTACTTTGAAGTGGTTACATTACTGGAGACCTATGCTAATAGATACAAGCTTGATACTCCTCCCTCATCCATGGTCTTCTATGAACATAAGACATTTAAGCACAAGAAACAAAATGGGAATTGTGGTTCATTTACTTCCAAGGGTCGTGGCTTTGTCCAAGGACAAACCAATGGATCCAAAGCACCCGATCAATATCAAGGTCAAGCCTCCAATTATCAGTCTCAAGGTTCAACCAACAGAAAATTTGAAAACAAAGAAGAAATTATCTGTCAGATTTGTTATAAAAGAAATCACACCGCTCTTAAGTGTTTCAATCGTTTTAATCATTCTTTTACAAATGATAACCTTCCTCAAAGTTTTGTAGCAATAAAAATGGAGGAAATTCCAGAAACTTCATGGCATCTTGACACTGGTGCCACTACTCACATGATTGCAAATCAAGGTACTCTTCATTCTTTGATTCCATATATTGGTCATGATGGTATAATGGTTGGAAATGGCAAGGTTTTGCCTATTACACATATTGGTCAAGCCATCGTTGGCCCTTCTCAACCTCCAATTCATTTAAATGATGTTCTCGTGGTAGCTGACATTAAGAAAGATTTGCTGTCTGTTAGTAGGTTAACCTCAGATTATCCATTGAAATTTGAGTTTGATGGACATGATTTTGTGATAAAGGATAGGATAACACAAAAGACAGTGGCAACAGGGAGGAAATAGAAGGGTCTATACACTTTTAATGATGTTGCCTCTACTCTTCCAAATAAAGAGACCTATTTCTCTTCTAGATTTAGATCCACCAATAAAGAGAATTGTCACTTAAGGCTGGGACATCCAAATTCAAGAATTCTGGACTATCTTTGTAATAAGAAGTTTATTACCTTTGATTCCAAACAAAATTCCTCTGGAATTTGCATAAGTTATCAAATAGGAAAAACTTACAAATTACCTTTTCTTTCTAGAGAGAGTACTATCAATGTTCGTTTTTCTAAAATACATTGTGATATATAGGGACCAGCTCCCACTCTTTCTAGGGAAAAATATACGTCCTATGCTATTTTCATTGATGAAGCTACCAATTTTACATGGTTGATCCCTCTTAAGCATAAATCTAGCCACTTTTCAGCATTTCCTCAATTCCATATGTTTATCACTTGCCAATTTAATGCCAAAACTCATGTTTTCCAAAGTGATGAAGGAGATGAGTATAATGACAAGAACCTCATTGCCTATTTTCACAAACATGGCATACTTCATCAATCTGCCTGTCCTAAGACCTCAGACCAAATTGGCAAAGCTGAAATGAACCATCGTAGTATAACAAAATTGGGTTTAACTATGATGTTCCATGCCAAACTTCCATCTAGGTTTTGGTTAGACTATTTTTCAACTCCTGCTTTCCTACTTAACAGGCTGCCATCTCTTGTGCTTAACATGGACTCACCTTTTTTTAGGCTCTATGGTAAGCATCCAGACTATAGCATACTTCGTACCCTTGGGTCTAGATGCTTTCCCTATCTTGGAGACTATAGGTTAACTAAGCTTCAACCAAAATCACTGCCATGTGTTTTTATTGGCTACAACACCAAACATAAAGGCTACAATGCCTTTATCCACCCATTGTAGAATCTATATCTCGAGGCATGTTGTATTCGATGAATCTGTCATGCCATACTCTCAGCTAACTATGTTGTATGACTCCCTTCCTGTTGAAGGTGACCTTTCAAGCTTTATTGAATGGCACAAAGATAACCCTTTGGAAAATATATTGCAACCATCACCTTCTGCCTTTGCTCTTACTCTATCATCCTTAATTCTAACTGAGAGTATTCCTACATCATCTTCTACAATTCCTACTTTCAATGCACAAGCAGATTCCTTGCAAAATTCACCATCTAAGAATTCTACTGAACCTGTAGTGGAGGCACCACCAGCACCACATCCAATGCAAACCAGATCTAGATGGGTATCTACAAACCCAATCCACGTTATGCAAACTTGCATACTATGGTGCCTATTCCTGCTGAACCAAAATCCATCAAATCTACAGAAAACACCCTGGATGGTCTGCTGCAATGGAAAAAGAATTTTATGCACTTGTTGTGAGTAACACTTGGGAACTAGTTCCAAGAGCTGCTGATATGAATATAATTGGATTGAAGTGGGCTTATAAAGCTAAGCTAAGAGCAGATAGTACACTTGAGAGTCTTAAAGCTCGACTAATTGCTAAGGGATTCAGTCAAGTTGATGGTGTGGATTTTCTAAGACATTTTCACATGTTGTGAAGCCTACTAGCATTCGTATAGTTCTCACACTTGCCACTGTTAAACACTGGAAACTTCATCAATTAGATGTTAAGAACGCTTTCCTACATGGCTTTCACAATACTCCAGTTTATATGACCCAACCACCAGGCTATGTAGATCAAGATCATCCTCTGCATGTGTGCAAATTAAATCGAGCCTTGAATGTCCTCAAACAAGATTAGTGATTTCCTTCTACAACTTGGTTTTTATTCAAGCTCAGCAAATCCAAGCTTATTTACTCTCACTCAAAACATGGGGTACTAATTCTTCTATTATATGTAGATGATATGGTGGTGACTGGTAACAATCCACAAAGAATTCAGAGGCTAATTTCATAGCTCAGTACTTAATTCTCTATCAAAGATCTTGGTTTTCTTCATCATTTTCTGGGAATTGAAGTACATAAACTTGGTCCAGATTTGTTTTTATCTCAACACAAGTATATTGTGGACTTACTGACTCGAGCAAATATGCATGAGTGCAAGCCCTTGTCTACTCCTATGCCCTCAAAAGGCCAACAACCTTCTGCTTCTAATACATTGTTTCCTGATGTGACAACTTATAGAAGTCTTGTTGGTGGTTTGTAGTACTTAACCTTTATAAGACCAGATATCTCCTTTAGTATCAACTATGTTTGCTAGTTCATGAAAGCACCAACACTGAGTCATTTTCAACTTGTTAAGAGAATCTTATGATATTTGCAAGGTATTGCTACTCTTGGCATACATATTCTATCAAATAACACTTGATCTATATGGTTTTTCTGATGCTAATTAGGCTGGCTGCCCCACTACAAGAAGATATACTTCAGGTTATTGCACATTTCTTGGGAGTAATTGCATCTCTTGGAGTGCAAAGAAGCAGCCTACAGTGGCTAGATCCAGTGCAAAAGCTAAGTATAGGGCTATGGCCTGTACTACAGCTGAGTTAACATGGTTGTGAATCCTTCTAAGAGATCTTGGAGTACCATTAACAAACGCCCCAGCTCTAGAATTGTGATAATATGAGTGCATTGTTTATGACTGTTAATCCTGTTCTACATGCTCAAACTAATTATATAGAACTTGATTACCATTATGTCAGAGAAAGAGTGACACTCGGTTCCTTGGAGACCAAATATGTTACATCTCTTGATTAGCTTGTAGATATATTTACTAAAGCATTACTCAAAACTCCATTCAAGGAGCTGAGAAACAAACTTGGCCTCTGTTACCTACCACGACCATGTTTGAAGGGGATTATAAGGAATGAAAGAACCAAATCAAATGATCAACAATCAACTGCACATGATTTCAGCAAACATATCCCCCTTAAGCTGCAACATGTTAAGTGATATGCTATTCTTGGAAAGTCTAGGTTGTTAGCTATATGGTCAAATGTATATTCTCCTTTATTGCAGTATTCTTTTAATTATTTCCATTTGTATAGTTTACTTAGTCTTTCAACGATTCTATATATGTGAATAATAAGCACACTATCTATCTCAACACGTGAAATTGTATTTTCTCAAAACATCTTCAAAAAGATTGTAAATAGCATAATGAGTTTTTGGTAGTTAGAAGGACTAGCTTTTGATTATCTTGTTTGGATAAATTGACTTTGCTATTTGTTTATGTTGTTATCTGCAATCTTAGTTTTCTTTTCTATATATGCTTGTGCACATTTGGGAAATTGCCAGCCTTCATTCCTTAATATCAAGATGAACCAACTCTTATTTTTCGTGAAAATTGTAATTCAACGGTGGCAAATATATTTATTAAAAAAAAAAGTATATGTAATATGTAGAGATGCAAGCAAGAAGAATTCTAGTGCAAACAAATATAGAGGTGTAAATGGTATTGATTATGGTGCATGGGAAATGATAAAAATATATTTATAAATTTAACCTAAATCAGAGAGAACAATTATGTCAATGCAATAAGAGTCCTCAATGTTTTATTTTGGTGAAAAACTGGAAATTCTCACCTGCACACTCTTCAAGTGTGCATCCTTATATGCCTTAGTCAGCTTCTGCACATAAAAACAAAATTGTATGTGTATTAAATACTAACCATTTGATTTGGAATACTAATAAACAAAATTTTAATAGTATTTGAATATGATGAACTACATATTCAAATGATGATTTTTTTTAATATGGTTGTAACTTGTTTGATAATTTAAAGGCTAGACTTGCAATAGATTTTGGCATGGAGGTGCAGAATATGAGTATGATGAAGTAGGTCATGCAAATTATGAGTATGATGAGGTAGGACCTACAAATAATTAGTGATTACATTTGACACAACATACCTAACTAATGCGTACAAGATGCCATTTGCACTGTTTGTTAGTGTGAACCACCATGGTTAGTCCATCCATAGAGAGACAAGTTTTTGGCGCCGTTACTGGAGACTAATAGCGAATTTTAGAGCAAACCTATCGCTGCTGAGAGGATGTTTTATTGAGTTGTGTATAAGGGAAGACTCTTCCAATCAAGCTCAAGATCATAAGACTTGATTTATAGGCTGAAAATATGCTTCTAATAGCAAACAAATATTCTATAATAGCTGGAACAATCACGTGTAAATGTGCTGTAACTGTTAGGCTTAATTTTAGTTTTCTTACCTAGAATAAAGTCTGTGTACTTGTATATATTTTGATACAATCAATTGAAAAAAGTGTGTGAAAATTTTTCCCTTGACATCAATAAAAATCTCTGTGTTCATATCTATCAAAACTTCATCATGGTATCAGGAGAGCCATCCTTGAACGAGAATTCGATCCCCCACTCTAAAAGTACCTATAACCTGATCACAACTCCACCCTTTCCAACAGAAATTCCTCTTATTGCTCTCAATATCACTTCCCAGATCAATGAAAAGCTCACACCCTTCACCTTTCCTCAATGGCATGCCCAGTTTGAAGCACTCCTCATTGGATATAATATCCTTAACTATGTTACTAGAGATAAGCCTTGCCCTAAACCCAATGATTCCTCCACTTCTGCTCACCAAAGAACTCACTAGATAAGACAACATAAACTTATCCTCAGTGCCATTCTGGCATCCACAACCACCACCATAAACACCCTTCATCTCCATTGCCAAAACCTCCTAAGAAGCATGGCAAAAATTACACACAATGTATGCAAGCAAGTCCCGGACTAGGGTAATGCAACTTAAAGAGGAACTTACTCTGATCAAAAAGGGACATCAGACGGTTCAAGAGTACCTGCACACCGTCAAATCTCTCGCAGATGAAATCTCCCTCATCAATCATCCAATCTCTAAAGATGACCTAACGTTTTACATACTCAATGGTCTGAGCGCTGATTTTCGCAAGATTGTAGCTCTTATTAGCGCACGGGAACGCCCATTCACCTTTAAGGAATTACATGACCTTCTTGTAGGTCACGATGCTTACCTACACCGCCTTGAAGCCACCTCTCAGTAGCTGGTCATCTCCGCCAACTACTCTAATCGGCAATCTAGTCCCAGTTCTTCCTCTGGAGGCCACTCTTCTAAGGGCTTCTCAAAGCCGAATGGTTCTAATCGCAGCAATGGAGCTCCACAAAACAACAACTCCTCGGCCTAATACCGTAATAACAGTGGCCCATGAGACAATAGGAAGAATAAGCCCAATGGCCAGCGACGTTACACACCCAAATGCCAACTTTGTGAACAATTGGGCCATACTGCTAAATATTGCCCTCGTGACCAATTTATTGCTGCAACGGCAAACTGTGCCTCAACTGTACCAGCCCAAGACATAAAGTAGCTTATAGACTCGACAGCCTCCCACAATATCACTGGTGATTTAGCTAATTTATATGTCCATTCTAAATATGATGGAACTGACGAGTTTGTCGTCAGTGATGGTTCAGGTTTGCATGTCTCTCACATTGGTTCATTGGTTCTTCATTCACCCACACGCACTTTTAATCTAAATGATACCCTTTGTGTTCTCAATATACGAAAAAATCTTATCTTCGTCCATCATTTTACAACTCAAAATCGTGTTTTTGTTGAGTTTCAACCTTCCTTTTTTCTTGTTAAGGATCAGACCACGGGGCGGTTCTACTCAAAGGTGCATGTGAAAATGGTGTTTACACCCTACTGGAGTCAATGGTGAAATCTTCTCCAAAAAGGGTTGCCAACGTGCATGAAAGGACCTATGTTGATGGGTGGCACAAACGTCTTGGACATCCATCTCATAAAATTGTCCAACAACTTCTCAACTCTCTTTCTCTTCCAATAAAAAAAGAAAATGTTTCTCACCTTTGTACTTCTTGTTCTGTTAATAAAGCCCACAAACTACCATTCCGGCAAAATAGTCTTCAAAGTCATGCACCACTTGACTTAGTTATATTGATGTTTGGGACCCTCCAATTCCATTGGCATTGATGGATCATGTTATTATCTCATTTTGGTTGATCATTTCACAAAATATATTTGGTTTTATCCTATGGAAACAAAATCTGGTGTTAGCACAATATTCCTTCAATTTAAACACCTTGTTGAAACCAGATTTCAATCCAAAATCAAAACCATTTATTCGAATAACGGTGGTGAATTTGTGGCTTTAAAAAAATATTTTTCAATTCATGGAATAAGCCACTACACAACTGCTCCTTATACACCGCAACAAAATGGTGTTTCTGAGCGTTGCCACCGTCATTTAGTGGAAACGAGCCTCACTCTATTACATGATGCTTCACTATCCTCGAAATATTAGCCCTATGCTTTTTCCATTGCGGCATATCTTATCAACCATTAACCAAGACAGTTTGGGATGAGATTAGAGAGGGAGTAAAAAATGATCTAAGTTGCAAAGAGGTGATGGAGAAGTTAGATGTGGATTCTAAGGGAGTAGAAAATTATGAGATGAGTGATGGGCTTTTAAAATACAAGGGAGAGTTGTGGTGCCGAGTGTGAGTGAGCTTAGAAGGAAGATCTTGAGCCACTTTCATGATTTCAATGAAGCTGGACATTTGGGGGTGTACCGTACTTGGGTAAGGGTGGCTAATTTGTTTTATTGGGATGGCATGAAAGGAGAGGAGAGGGAGTATGTGAGGAGGTGTAACACTTGCCAAAGAGTGAAGAGTGAGAGTAGCAAGCCCAAGGGGTTAATGCAACCCTTACCGATCCCTACTTAAACTTGGGAGGATGTTACTGTAGATTTTGTGGAGAGGTTGCCACTCTCAAATGGTTGTGATAGGGTGCTTGTGGTGGTGGACCGCTTGACCAAGTATGCACACTTCATTGCAATGGTACATCCATATACGGTCAAGACTATTGCTAAACTTTATGTGGATCAAGTGATGAAGCTTCATGGGATGCCGAGAAGCATAGTGACCGATAGAGACCGTGTCTTCATGAGCAACTTTTGGAGGGAGTACTTCAAAATGCATGGGACAGAGTTGGCCCGAAGTTCAACATCCTCCAAACCGATGGCTAAACGGAGGTGACCAATCGGACTCTTGAGCAATATCTTAGGTGCTTTGTGCACCAATACCCGAAGAGGTGGGAAGAGCATTTGGCATGGACTGAATTTTGGTACAACACATCATACCACCGGTCTATCAAGATGACATCATTTGAGGCACTTTATGGGAGACCACCACCAGTGCTTGCAGCCTATGAAATGGGGAGTTCACCAAATGATTTGGTGAATATGGAGCTTAGAGAGAGGAATCAAGTCTTGAAGGAACTCAAGAATAATTTAGCACATGCTCAAGACCAAATGAAGAAGCACTTTGACAAAGGGAGGAGAATGGAGTCTTTTGAACCGGGTGAGTGGGTATTTCTCAAGTACCTACCAAGAGAGCGCAAGGCATTATCCAAAGCAACATTGAGCAAGTTGAGGGCTAAGTATTTTGGCCCATATCAAGTATTGGAGAAGTGCGGACAGCTTGCATACAAGCTAGACCTACCGGTTGGGGTTCACATTCATTCTATTTTTCATGTCTCATGGCTAAGGAGGATGGTTGGAGATCCAACTAAAGTGGTGAGTGAGATGCCCGTGGTGGATGAAGAGGGAAGAATGGCAATCCAACCCGAGAAGATCATGGAGTATAGGCTTGTGAGGAAGGGTGGCCAAGTAAGAACTGAAGCCTTGGTTCAATGGAAGGGGTTTCCAACCGAGAATGATACATGGGAGATTGTTCGGGTTCTCAAGGAACAATTTCCAGATTTGGACCTTGAGAACAAGGTCGGTCTTGAAGGAGAGAGGATTGAGTGAGATGCAAGACGAGCCATTCGCAATGCCACTAGGCGGGCTAGGTGTGCCGAGCCTAGAAGGGTTGCATTGGGTTGCATGCATGGCTCGGGTGGTGAGGTGATGGGCGCCCAAGACAAGTGCAACTAGAGGAGTCTCAAGTGTTGGCCGATTCCTTGATTTTAGGGATTGGATGACAAGATGACAAATCCCTTAATTTTAGGGAAGTGGGTGCCGGTCATATGTCGTTTAATTTAGGGATTTATCTATTATCATTTGTTTAAGATATTTCCTAGTTTATTTCCTTTACTTTAGGAGTTGTTGGGTTGTTTCCTTTATTTTATGAGTTGTTGGGTTGTTTCTTTAATTTTAGAAGTTTGACTTGTTTTGGGATAGTAATTTCAAATTTCAAAAGAAGTTGTTAGAGGGAATAAGAGGGGGAAGGCTAACCGAACCATAGCACAATTTATTTGGGTTTTTGCATTGTAATTGATTATGCTATTTGGAATGAATGAGAATTTTCCCTTCTAATCTTTCGAGAATTGAGTGTTAATCGGTGCAAAACTGCAAGTGCACAGTATCGTAGTTTTATAGTAAAGTGATGAGAAGAGTATCATTCTCAGGGATTGGTAACTTACTTTTGACAAATACTGAAATTATACTAATCTCGACTTTATTTAGAAAAGTCAGTAAGATTTTTGTAATTGTAAATTAAAATAAAATTAATTCAAAGAAAATACTCAAAGGAAAAAAAAATATATTGTTCAAAGATCAAATCAATGGGAAAGAAAACTTCTAGGAAATCGATTTCACCTAATTCTTCACTATGCTTTACTCATCTAACTAATTGAATTTAATTCTCTCTATTTGTAAGCAAATCTCCACAAACATCCAAAAGCCTCTTTCGATAGTCAATTGAAAATTATTCTTGTTCATCATTTTACACGAGAGTATGCAAATTAATAAAGCAAGAAAGCAATAAGACCAATGATTTTAATATTACATAGGTTCATATAAGTCTTTCGATCTCTATATTTACTTATGCCGAAATATCCAAGATCTATCCTATAATTCCTTCTTTCGACAGCAAATCATAAAATTAAAATCATCTAATTAATGGCTAGTTAATTAGAAGCAATAAGCTCAAAATAAATCAGACAAATATAGAAGAGAATTATTTCAAATTAAAATAGAAAAGTAAGCATAGTTCAGAACTAGATTACATCATTTTCTTAAAATAAAGAAAATTTAATTCATACTAAAAATTAAATTTAACATAAACGAATTCATCAAATTTTTTTGAGAGAAAAATAAAAAAAATAAATATTAAAAATGCTTCTCGCAGTCCAAGGCTCTCGATCGAAGCGTCAGTCCGTGCGTCAATCGCAGCGTTGTCTGCTTCCTTTTTTTTCTTCTTCCGTTCTCTCTTTTCTTCTTTCGTTCGTCCCCCTTCCTTTTGGTCTTTTTTTTTTCTTTTTACGTCGGTCTACTTTTTTTTTTTTTTTTTTTCTTTTCCTATACACATCATACGGTGGTAGTTGGTAGACTAAGTCAAGTCCATTCCTACCATTACATCACGTCTCTTCCTTTTGAATTTGATGAATATATTTTATTTATTTATTTATTTTAATTTTTCTCCTCCAGATAGTTAGATGCCAATAGAATAGATTCAAATCACTTCTCTTTGCCAACGTCTCTTCCTTTTGAATTTGAAAATCTTCTTACTATAGCATCTTAAAAAATTTAACTTGATCTTTATTCCCAATTAACACTGTTGATCAATTCTTATATTTGAATCGATTTTCATTTAAATATGAGAGTCTTTAGACAATAGGCTTCTAAAATTTAGATCTTTTTTTTTTTTTTCAAATCTGAAATAAATTTAAATGATGACAATGAAACCTAAAATCAGTAAAAATAAATAAAATTAAACTAAAGTTTAAAGTTAAGAAGTGATAAAATATACTAAATTTTGCTAGTCATCAAACACCCCCAAACTTACAACTTTGTTTGTCCTCAAACAAAAATAAAAGAAAATAAAAGACCACTATAAACTATCAACTTGACCCCATAGAGAAGTTTCATCACTCCTAAGCCATGATCTGAATTAGATATCATCACTAGTATCTTACTCTTTAAACATCAAAGATAGAAGAAAAATCAATAAAACATTTAGCAATTTGTCAAGTGAGATTTAAGCGTTTACTTCAACCTAAAGCTAAGACCTTGAGTGTGTGTGTGAGATAGTCAATTTAACTCCAAACCATCTGTAAATTCAGATAAAAGTAGAACAACTAAAATCAGAACAATTCTCTCAAAACTTAACCCCATAAGTCCAATTTTCAAAAATCCTCTCCACTAATGTAGTCAAACACCAAAATCAGAGATCAAAAGGTATTTAATCAAGGTTTTAATGACAGGCCACAAGGTGAAGGCTAAGAAAGAAATAGATGTGGAAAATCAAAGTAAACTGGGAAAATACTTGATGGAAAGAACAATGAAAGAGATATCCACATGATTCAAACCATTACTCTTTCTCAATTATATGCTCATACTTGTGATATTATTGTTTTTGTAATCAATGAAGTAGTACCAAGTACACCTTTAACAAAATTTGAAGTGATCCATACTCCACTTAGTGAGTTTTCTCTCTCTCTCTCTCTCTCTCTCTCTCTCTCTCTTTCCTTTTTTTTTTAACTATGATGGATAAATCACCTCTGAAACCTAGCAATAATACTTGTTTTTCTTTTTCTTTTTCAGCCTCCCACATTTTTTGTTCAGCTACCTCAATTCTTGTAGCCTTTTAAAATCTTCAACCTCTTCAACCCTTTTTTTTTGTTCATTTTTTTTTCTTTTTTCTTTTTTCTTTTTTCTTTTTTCTTTTTTCTTTTTTTTTCCCACACACTTAGATCAAATAGAGCATAATTTCATTTGAACTAACTTTCTCCTTAAATGTAAATTTCCACCAAAGTATTTTCTCAAACTGTAAAAGGTAAATCATGATTTTTCCGGCTTAGAACGGGAATAGTTTATGTAGTTAAAAGAACAAATAAAGGCTTATGTAAAATAAGGCTCAAGAGGGTTGACTATGGAAATACACCATGTAATGATGGCATGATAATCAGGACGACTGGGAAAGCTTTTTGGTTATAACAAAAAAAAAATTTGCCTAGATCATTTCTCTAGTATTTGGTATCAACTAGGATTTCGCCTCAAGGATCCATCAACAGATTCTAGAGCAAAGCAAGATTGAACTTCCCTGACCCAGTTAATTCAACTCATTCTCTTCATAAGCAAAATGGAATAAAGAAAAAAAAAATGACTATGTGCTCAATTATGTTCAAGGTCAAAGGTTTAAATCAAAGTACCCACAAAACTCTGCCTGACATAAAAGAAATTTTTGAAAATTTTTCTCAATGCTATCCTCAATCAAAAATTTCAGAGTCATAGAGAATTCAATCATACTCAAATACATATTTGGTAAAGGAATTCAACAACTCGAGACTTATAAAATCACAAGTAAAATAAAATAAATAGCAAAAAAGAACACCAAGTGATTATAGGAGTTTACACCCCTAAACTTAAACTAAGCAATGTCCTTATTGTAATGCAAAAGTGAGAAAATTTGAAGAAATGAAAGGAACTTCCCTGGTTTCATGGTGAATCAGTCATAGTTTATAATTTTTAGCTCTTTATTCATGCTAAATAAACCT